>NW_026693933.1:0-4800000 GCF_021218885.2 Marmota monax | reverse complement strand
CATTTTCTTTCAGAAATATTAGCCTTATTTCACATATGCTCATATAAGTTACCAAGCCTAAAAAGAGCTCTTCTCTTATTAGAGATGACTCGGCCTAGTTAAGGTTCTTATTTTAATATATTCTTTTTGATGGTTTCCTCCCGCAAATTGTGGTCAAATGTCCACATTATAATTATTAGCATGTGGATACTGACAGGGTGAGTGCTTCTTTTGATGACACAATACTTCTCTGGGGCAAAATGCCAAGGAATTGTCAGCACAATGGCACTTACTATTTGATGGCAAGGCAGCACATGTCACAACAAAACAAATATGATTCATCTCAACAATTTTACAAAAATCAAGCCCACTTGAAGCATGCAAACCCATAAACAACTTCAAAGTGAGAAATAGGAAGAACATGGGTTCCATATTCCATAGTATGCATATGTGCATTTGCATATGCAGGTGTCCGTCCATTAAGCAATACATGCAGTATATCTTCCAATGGCAGAGATCTATCAATTGTAAGAAATAAGACTGATCTAATGGTAAGAAAAATCCATTTTAAAATGGTTATCATCTGAAAAACTCTGATATCAAACACAGAGAAGCCAGTTTAACACTACTTTTGACTAATCCAGAAAATGGAACTCTCTATAAATTTACTATTTTTGAAACTCATTAATGCCTCAACAAGGATGCCAAATTCAGTTGACATAAAGGAAAATTAATTAGAGCAGATTTTTATAACATATAATTATAAGACTATTAAGGTTCATACGCAGAAACCAACCAATCTGTAAATATGAAGGGTCATCCACACAGAGACAGGCAATAACTAATCAGAAAGAAACCCTTAATTAAAAGTCTAAGAATGAGATGATTATTCTTTGTAAAATAATATTTTGTAATTAGTTAACATTAAATTAAAATTTCAAAAGCAAATACATTCCTAGTGTCTCATAAATTTTATTTCTTAGTTAATAAACCCCTGCAAAGAATTTTCCCTTTCAGTTACTAACAAGTATTTATTTTATCCTAAATTAAGAAAGTAAGGCATACAAATTAATGAGATGGACACCAAGTAGTAAACTCAAAATGCTATAGGAAAAATGTAAACAGAACCACATGCATATCTTCTGGGATCTGAACACAATATATTTTCTTCTTGTTTCTTAAGAAAGGATTAAGCTGAGGAATGGACATGTGAACCAGTCATAACCTCTGAGATTCAATGAACATATCTGGAGGGAATCCTGGGAAAAGTAATCTTGTATTTCCTACTAGGTTAAGATCTCAAAAAATGTAAGCACTTGGGCTGCGCTACTCACTTCCTATAACAAAACTGGAGTTTGAAGCCAATGCGCCAGAGAGCAAAAGGATGATGAACAAAATCATTTTGTTATTCCTGAAGAGAGCTATATTTGAACTTGGTTTGACCTCATGAACCTTCATTTAAATCACACACTGCTTCATATTCAATTTAGTAATGGAAAAACAGATTTGAAAAATTGTTTGCCAACAAAAAGTTTGTTAATCATTCCCTTTCTTAAGCTGATAAAGGGATTGTTGACCCATTTGATGAGCCCAGAAAGAAAGAAGGGTAGAAAAAATCAAAACCTAAGTAGAACAACTACATCTTAAATTTATTGTAGTGTCATTCATAACTTTATTTCCTACGATTTTATATCAACTGGATATCAGGCTCATGAATTTTATGAATGAAAGTAGTGAATATAAGTAAACTTAAGACTTAAATGTGGCTCAATAATACAAGTGGATCAATGCATAGTGGAAGGAAATTATCTTCATAAAATTTGTTCTACTTCTATGATTATTTAATCAACAACAGGGAAAAGAAATGGGGGACTTATTTATTTAAGGTGCAATTACATTTCTATCACATGGAAATTTGGGATGTAGAAACTTACAAATATTCCATAACTTAGTTAAATTTACCTAGCAGGTTAAAAAATTCTTTTGTTTCTTTTAGAAATATTTTCCTTACTTGTTTATCCTTTGGTTTCAATGTTTTTTTGTTATAAATGATGTTTTCAAGGTTGACACTAATTGATGATAAAGGAAAATTTTAAAACATCAAGGAAAACACTTTCTAAAGCTGCTTTATAGCTCTCAGTAATCTAATTTGTGAGAAATGGAGAGAGGAGCACCACAGAGCGCTTTTCAATAATTTATGGTGGAGATTCATCTCCTAAGTTTAGAAACATAATTTGTTACCCAACTGTGCTGTGAATCTATTTGTGTAATTAGATGGCTGGCTACATCCCCAACTCAGCTTATTCTTCTTGCACTCTCTTCTGGGTGTACAACAGATTTTGTACTTAGATCTTTGGGAAAGTGATAAAATAAAAACCATTATTTCTGATATATTTTCAAAAATTCTGATGATTACAGAAACATAGACTTGTCTAACAGATTCTCATTGTAAGAATTTTTCCCTCTGTGTTTGGAAGAGATAAATACCAATACATAATTTTTCCCATTTCATTTAAATCCTTTAATCACACAGGAATTTTTGATTGTGTAATTAAATCTATGATCTGTTCAAAATTTCACTCAAAATGGTAAAAAGGGCAAATGATATTATAACCATAAGTATTTCCAGTTCAAGTTTTACAGGACTCTTTGAGTTAGACTTAACAGTTTTAAATGTCAAGAAAAAAAAGAACTCATTTTATCTTTTATTTACATAAGTATACCTAAGCTACTGAATATTAATTTTCTTAGAAGAAACAAGAAAAGACTTACCCTTTTTTAATGCTTAACATACATATCCCGGATTCTATTTTTTAAATCCAAATGTTGGACTTTGACTGAAGCAAATAAACATTCAGTTAAAAAAAAAAAAAAGGAAAGGAAAAATTCAGACGACAGACAGCTGTGAATTATGTATGATCTTCATGCTCAGGGGCAACTAACTAATTAGAAACCAGCTGAGCAAAAAGTAAATGCTGATGCTATCCTCCTCCATTTTTAGGTAAAAGAAAACTTTTGTTTTGAACATTTGTTCTTAGCAAGAACCAAGCTCTGCAATGAAGATTAACTTATGATATTCTACTTTACACAGTTATAAAAAAACTGATTATATTTAACCTAGTAATGAGAAAACAGAATTGTTAAATAAAACTTGTTTAATTAGTTAATTATCATATGCCACTTTTCTTAGGATAATTGCTGAAAATAACAGCTGTCTAATAACATAGAAGACAGTTTTATTAATTAGAAAACTAATAAAACAAATTTCCTATTACCTACAGATTCTTAATTTAGTGAGCAATTAAGTAAATGAATTAAATTTTATTTTGCTTTATAATGATTTAGATTTTAAACCTTTTAAAATATGTTGGACTTAATGTAACATAAGGAAAGAATTTAGGGGGGAAAAAAAACAATACTTGAGTTTGACTTCCAATTCCACCAGCTTTGTAAACTTGATTAACTCAACTATGGATACTTTATGTAGAAAATGGAAGAAGTACTTGACCTATTTATATTAACAAGTAAATTATCTCAAAACATCTCTTTGCAAACAGTAAAGTGTTATTAAAATATAATATACTTCTATTATAAAATTTTCCTAAGCTTTAATCTAAAATTGGAGTGACCTACCTAAAATTAGAAGGTTAATTACATCTCCTAAGAACGACAATTCATCAAATTGTTAATTAAAACATTTTTGAGCTTAAAAATTTAAAAATTTCTGTGTAAATCTCTAATATTTTTATAAGATTAATAACTATATCATACAAACCCAAGATCGTTTTTGCTCTAACTAAACCAACTTTTGATTTCATAATTAACACTTTAGAAATTTTAGCAATCTATAATTATTAATGTAGTCAATTTTGCTTTCTGAATAATATGTCTGTTTTCATATTAATTTATGAGGCTCTCAGCGCATAATATAATTCCCAGAATATTTTGGTAGTTGCTAAATAAATATTTCTGCAATTAAACTAAAAAGGGACAATTTCCCCCATTTACTCAAGACTTATGAGTCTCTCCGCTTTTGTTTACAGGCATGTATAATGGGAGTTTAGTTTTCATCTATATTGTTCAGGCAAGTATATTATTTCAATTAGATCTTACAAATGTAGCATTGACACAAATTTCCTTTTTGTTTCCATGCTGACCTTGTGTATCACCATTACACCTAGATGTGATTTAATATTATTAGAAATAATCCAGTGTGAGAAATGCATAAGAAGCAGATGACTACCTTGGGTATGTAAAAAGATACACTGTAAATTCCAGCTTTTGAGACCACAGACAGACAAAAAGCAGGTTTCGCCCTAACCATATGATTAGAGAAGTTCCTAAGAAAAATTCTGATCAGAAGATCTAAATTCAATCAGCGAGTACTTTCTAACTTATTTTGTGAAAAGCATCAGAATAACAGGAGAAAAGTGAAAGCATGACAAACTTGTGTTGGGAAGCAACAACAACACTTCCTAGTAGGGTGCCCACGTGTGTCTTACCTATTGATGCAACTATGTCTCCTAACAACTCACCTGCTCTTTGTCTCTACCTGTGTAAGCAACAGACCTATCCTCCTGTGGTTTCTCACAAATTTCTCTGGACAAATCAGCTCATGGTCCAACTTTTTAGCCACAACTGTACAGCATGGGCCTCAAACTCCAAGATTCATTTCTGATACTCTGGTTGTTTCTAAGGATGTCACATATGTTCTTAAAGGCCTATGTTGCCCAGTGTTCCTACAGTTACTTCTATTTTATATTCGCCCTCATTCCTTTGCTAATTTGGGCCTATTCCTGCTCTGGCAACATTTTTTTTACTGTGTGATGCTTAATGTCTGTGCATCTATCACACTCAGCCCAGGACCTGATACACTGCCCTCCCTGGGTAGCTGGCCTCTGGACTCTATTTGATGAATTGATCCACAACCACTCACACCACTGAGTGAGGTTCAGATGCTGGATTCCACAGCAAAGTTACCTGAGACATATACTTTTGCCCAGTCTCTCTTTTGGGTCCTAGGCAATCCTTTACATCCAGGGTTAAGCATCTACCATAAGGATGGCTGAACTGGGGTAGATTCAGGTAAAACTACCAGGCTGTTCCCAAATCCACAATTCTCCCCAGTACCCAGGTCACCCTGATCCCAGGTCTCTGTCCCCAGGGCCATAAAGTCCTTCTCAAAATCAACCTTCTGTTATGCAAGTGACTTTAGCCAGCCTTGGGAAGGGGTGATGATAAATAAAAATGAAGTATATAAGCTCTGTTAGAAATTCTTCTGCCGCTAAAATAAAGCCATTACTGGAGACATCTAACCTTTCATTTGCGTAAGCAAAGGCTCCCATTAGCATTAATTCTGCCAATCTTCTATTTTTAAAATAATGGCAAAATTGATGAGTAAATATTGAAGCACTGGAGTTGAATCAGTTATCACAGCTGTGGATGTAAAGATCAGAATCAGGTGCTTCAGCCTTAGCAAACATTCCGTGATACTCTTATTGACTCTAGTTGCTTACATATTTTAGGCAATCAGAATTAGATGGACTTCCAAAACCTAATTTATTCACAAACATATTGAAGAGCCTAGTATTTTCCAAGCACTATCTTGGTCTAATTCCCTTCACTCTTCTAATAAGTGGCCCCTCAGCCTCAGCTTGAATGTTAAGAAAGAAAAAAAAAAACAGGAATTTTTTTGAGAAATCTGTTTTATTTGTTAATGTCTTTATTAGAAAGTAATTCCTCAATTGGAAATAACTTATATTCTCCAAAATAGGGAGATTGCAAATATATGTTAGTACTTTCAGTCAATGAAATATTTTTAATTGAAAATATTGAATGTCATGGAAAATAGCATCAACGGAATGATAAGTGAAACAAAATGTATGATAGTTCTCAATTTCCTAAATTAAAAAGACAGATATATATTGGAGGTAAAAACTGGAGATTTTTCATTATTTGAGATATTGAGACCATTAGTGTACTTAAATCTCATACTAAACCATGGGGGCACGGCCAGATGGGGAAATATTTTCTCAAAAATAGATATATAAAACATACAAATAAAGAAATGTAAATATGTACTTAATAAAATTTAAGGTGTTTTGTTTTGTTCATTGGTTTTCAATATGTGGACTGAACCTAGGGCCCTGCACATGCTAAGCAAGCACTCTACCATTTGCAACATCCCCAGATCAGATTTAGGTTATTTTTATAACTCTGAGCTCCTTCTTAGAATGAATACAGAATGAATTGTTTTGTGTGTGTGTTGGGCAGGGAGATAGGGCAGGGAAACTTTTTTAATATGAACTTTTATTTGAATGTTGCATACATTCAGAAAAATAAGCAAACCACAGTAGTAGATCTTAGTGATAACACAAACAAACAGAGCCAAAATACCAGCAGAATTTTGGTATTTCTGAGAAGGTTCTGAGAACCACAGAAGAGCTCCTCATTCCCTCTTAGACACAAACTCCCAGAACTAGCCAGACTTCTAAACCTAAGACCAATGAGTAGATATTAACAGGGAAACAGTTCAACTGTGGTTTAATCCTTATGGATATTTTATGTACTAACAGTGCTTATTTATTGTACAAAACGAAAAGTATTGAAACAAAACAATAACACCTTTGACTCCACTACCAAGAAGTACACTACTTTGTTATATTTTCTTAATCGTATTTAAATTAATTGAATATTCATTAGAGTTCTGGGACTAATTAGGGTCACAGAAGGAAGAACGGGTTATTATACTTTGCCTAATTTTTAACTCTAAAAATTAAATCATACTCAAGGCACTCTTGTGTCTGTTTTTGCCTTTCAACATTGTATTTGTGAAGTTCATCGATGGTTATTTCATGTAACGGAAAATTTCGCTCATTTTCATTACTATATGATATTCCCCTACATGAATTTTAAAAATTTATCCTTTTAAATTTGAAGTTGTTTCCACACTTTTACTATTATGAATAGACTTCTATAAACATTGGTAAATACATTTTATTCATATATATGTAATTTCTATAGAGAATGTATCTAAAGGTCTATGCTAGGTCTTAGGGCATATGTATGTTCAGATTTAATATAAAATTTTTTGGATTTAATTTTACCAGCAAAACAAGTAATAATTCCTAATACAGTCTTCAGCTCTGCTGAAATATTCTAGAACTTATCAATTTTTCCAAGAGTTTTTCTTACTTTTTGGACATGCAAATTATTCTCTTTGCAACCCAAACCTCAATTTCCTTTAAGCAATCTAGCAGGCAACAAATCTTGTAGGGTCTGCCTTATTGAAGTATCAATAGGTCAAATTCTGCCAGAATTTCAGTTTTGCTCTCTAATGTTTTGTCAACTGATGTTTTCAGCAAAATTAATAAAATTCCAAATCTTCCAAAAAAATGTAACTTGACTTTGCAAATCTCTTTGCATTATGTTTGCAACATATTTTTGAAGACTCTCTTTCAAGTTCTATCAAGAAATCAACAAGAGACAGACCATAAATAGTGGTATTAAACAGGTGAAATATTTGAGTGGAAAAAAAATTGCTACATTCAAATTACCATGAAATAGTTATAATAACCCGTTCTTCCTTCTGTGACCCTAATTAGTCCCAGAACTCTAATAAATATTCAATTAATTTAAATACGATTAAGAAAATATAACAAAGTAGTGTACTTCTTGGTAGTGGAGTCAAAGGTGTTATTGTTTTGTTTCAATACGTTTCATTTTGTACAATAAATAAGCACTGTTAGTACATAAAATATCCATAAGGATTAAACCACAGTTGAACTGTTTCCCTGTTAACATCTACTCATTGGTCTTAGTTTCATATTGCTTAAAATATGAGAGTTCTTGATATACTTTATAATAGTTATGGTTGTCTCTTCTCCACAAGATAAATACCTACAGATCCTCCTACAGTTCTTTCTGACATGTGCACAGGGGTTCATATCAATCTACAAGTTATCCATTCCCTTCACACACATTATCTATATTGTTCCAAATATATATCCTAATAGGACTACACACACAATAGGAGCCAATGAAGTTTCAAACAATCAAAATTTTTGATTTTATAAAGTATATGGTGATGATTTTATGTGTACATGATGTTTATTTATAAAGTTACTGCCACAATATCCAGTCTGGATAAGAAAGCATAGGGTATAAGAGCTACAAATGCACATATTTTTGAGAGACATAAAAATCTCAATTTTTATAATTTCAATTTGCACAACAAAAGTCATTACTCTTGAGTTTACTTTTATGCATTTCAAATTCTAGGCTACACATGAAAAAAAATGGTGATAGACAAGGCAACATTTCCATTTTCTCATGGACTACTAATCCAAATAGTTCCACAATAATGGTTAAGATAGGCAAATCTCAATCTCTTCTGCTTTATAAGTAGCATAAAATTATCAGTATTTATTTTTATCTCCGGAAAAGAAACAGTAAAACACAGTTAATATTGGAGATTATCATTTTCACAAGCGGTGTAGAAATATTTCACAAAAATACAGTAATCATTAAAATAAACACTATGAGGTATTTTTCTTCACACAGAGTTTATTTTAGATTCAATGTATTTCATCATAAATCATTTGAAACCCTTATTTTTATTTTCATACACTGACATCTAAATTTGTATTTTTTAAAAGGTCATTGATGTCATAGACATATGAGGGTCAATAAACATTTCCATTATTTTAAATACATCAGTAATCCTATATTATTTTTAGGAATGAAAGAAAGAATCTGTCAACATGGGAATTTGATGACATTTACCCAAATTTCCACAACTGTTTTTAAAAATGCAAAGCTCACATGGTTACAAGCATTCATTGATATTCACTAGTTTTTGTTTTGGGGTTTTTTGTTTTGTTTTGTTTTGTTGAAGTAGAGGGAAAAAAAAGAACAGACTAAATAAATACCCAATAGTTAGGAAAAAGTTTGATCACATTGTGCCTACACTGAATAATGTGCAGCTATTAAAATATATTGAGAGCATTTATAGCATTTAATATAAAAGGCCATCCTTGATATGTCATTGTTTTTCTTAAAAAGCATCTTGTACCAGCACACAGATATATACATATTATCATATACACATATACATATTGTGAATATGTATATGCATAACAAGATGTATATGTATGTGTGTACATACACACATATATATGTGTATGTGTATATATGTATATGGGGGGGAGAGAGAGAGCGAGAAACACATTTGTATTATCTAAAATTAGAGGGACCAATATTGCAAAAAATAAAAATAAAAAAAAATAAAATTAGAGGGAAAATAAAATACCTGAAAGAACCATATTAACAGTCTTTCCCCAAGGAAACAGAAATAGAGGGAGAAAGGAACCTTTAGTATTTTTAAAATTTTTGATAAGATATCTTCAACTAAGATGCTATTTTTGTCATTAAAATACCTGAAATATTTACATAATTACACACAGAGCATGTTTAGAGTAAAGGATAAGATATGAGTCAAAAACATATCCGTAAGCCTTTTCCTTCTTTTAAGATTTGTCAAATCTATTCTAAATTCAGTCCTTCTCTTTTTTCTTTTTTAAGCCCACCCACCACAAAGCATATGAAAGAATAGTGACCAGTGTTGATGAATGGCTCAGTTGAAAGCAGTGATGTCATCCACATAAACCTAGAAAACTGTGAATATAATCCGAATATCACAATAAACTATTTATTTTTGGCCATCTTCTGAATTCCAAATTAGACACAGTTCTCTAACTTTAGTGGGAGCTCTGTGTGTGTGTCTGAGAGTGTGGGAGCCAACAAAGGGTAGTGTTTGTCCCACTGAATTTAAATGTCTCCGCACATTATCCTCTTGGTTGGCCAGATGACAGAGGCCTTTGCCAGCCCTGCTCTCTTTAAATAGAGACCTACACTTTTTAAATAGAGCTCACTTGTTCCAGAGAAAGGTTCTCTTCCCTTGGACTTAAATTTTGTTCTTTAAGAAGCAAATGAGACTCTATGGCGTCAGCAGCTCATGTATATATCAAGACGTGTTTGACTTATAAGCAGGTTTTTGTTAAAAAGGTTAAATTAAAGTCTTCTTTTTATTCTCTGCTTTCATTTCTAGCACCTAATGAAAAGGTCAAACCAACTTCAGGATAATTCCAAATATGGCTGTCAACTATCCAACTTAGCCATGCGTAAAAAGAGGTATTTGATTCCAGGAAGCTAGTTTCAAAACAATGCTTTCATTGCTATCTGTAAACAGCTCTGCTTCTGGGCATTTAGGAACAGACAGGCCTGGTTATAACATACAGGAGAACAATTACATATAGGCACTGACAAACAATGTTTGATTTAAATTTTCATTAAAAATGGCTCAGAAAGTTCTATGAACATTGACTCATATTATCCTAGGCACTTCTTTCTCTCAATAATGACAGATGCAATCTGAAACGCAATTATAGGGTCCACTCAGTCCTGCTATATTTCACCATTAATTATTTGTACTATGAGAACTTAGGAAAATTCTTTAGTGAGCAGAAAGTTACCAGCTTCTCAACACATAAAGTTGATTAGTACTATCGAATAGAAAATAATGTAAATATATAAACAAATTATACAACTCATTCAAAAATAGTCTATAGTGAAAAACTAAGTATTCATCAAAAAGTTAGAATAACTCAATGTAATTGGATTTATATTATTAAAGTTGTGACTTGATCTAATGAAACTAATTTTACCTTCATGATTAGTGAAAGCTGATTACAGCTGATTAAGAATGAAGTCTGTTGCCATGATAAGATTATTGTCTTAAAAATGCATAATTCATTTTTCTGCAGCTGTGAATTCTTGCATCATTGATATGGTGAATATAACCTCCTGCCTTTCTATAATACATACATTGGTAAGAGGACAGGGCCTTCTCAGGTCATAGAATGATTAAGGCCTCACATAATTTAAGAAACTCAAATGTAGCTAAGACATCCAGCCCTGATCAGTTGTATATTCTAGGGAAAATTAGTCATTAAATGAAATAAATGAGGAAGAAAATGTTTTATATTCTTACTCCATACAAAATAAAATAATAGAAGTCATTTTATGACAAAAATTATGAATAGTACTTGATATTAATGAGAAAGAAGAGGGTTAGCAAAACCCTACTTAGAGAAAAATGACAATGTAACAGTGTTATCAGTCACCCAATTTAAGTTCTCATTCCAAACATTTATTAAAACATTATGGTTTATACTATTTTATTGGTGATTAATGCCTCCTTTGGTCATGGCACAGTATAAAAACTGTGAATTCGCAAGAGAAAAAAAAAAGAATCCTAGCAAAGTCAAATAACCAGATACCTTCATCAATCACGAGGATACCATTATCTCATCCCATACACTTAAAAAAATGAATGCATTTGGAAATAACAATTCAAATACTAAGATGAATATTGAACATATAGTGTTTGGAGGATAAAGTATAGTAATCTAGCTTTCCCCTTTTATTTATAAGATAAGCTAATATATGCAAAAAATATGTATGAAGATGTCTATTCAGAGATTTACTGCAATATTGCTGTTAATAGTAATTACTATCTTTATTATTAGTGGCCAGAATGAAGCTTTTCTTCTCCAGATAGGTAGGTAGGTAGATACTATATGCACAGGGAGTATGTTCCTGTATATGTGTGTACAAATTCAAGCTGAGTTCTAGTGTCATTCAAAACATATTTAACCTCATGAATTCTATTTTGTAAATGACATGCTGGGCTTTCTAGTTAATAAAATACTTGTCTTTAAGCCAATATATATTTTACATTATATATTTATATTTTACATATATTTTAAAATACATATATACTGCGTTGGAAACTTAACTAATATTCATTTCCAAGGCTGTTATTACAAGAGTAAGACCTTATTTTTAGAATGGACCATAGCTAACACGTGAATATTCAAGTCTTAAAAGATTATCTATATTCAATTGTCTAATTGTACTTACTTCCTGTTTATTTAACTTTGTTTTCCTTCTATGAGATATATGTGTTTGTTCCTTCAAACTAACCATTTTCCAACGAGGTATTTGTGAGAGAGGTGAGGCTATCTGCCAATTGGTCTTTTTTGGTTTAATTTTCTGCCACAGAAAATACACTTACATTAAATCACTAAATAATTTTCACTGATCATTTTATCACAGTGCACAAATTAGTGCTAAAATATATCTTAACTTATCACTGTAGAATGCACAAACAAAAGCATAGAATGGAATTTTCTTCAGAAAGGAACCCAATAAGCCACTTGAGGCAAATGTAGGACCCTGCCATCCCTGGATCATCTGTGCGCACTGAGATTCTGTCTCACTTCTGTGGAAGAGGGTTTGTATCAGGACAGGGACTGCTATAAAAGATGTTTCTATCTGTGATACCTTAGTAAATCAGAGACTGCCACTGATTAGCATTAGCTCAGGAAAATAATTCAGATATTAGGAACCAATCAGGTGTCAGTGTGGGCGCCTTGGCCATCTACTGTAGCTGAATTCCCAAATACAGCCCCTTGTGAATCTAAGGTCTGAATCGAAGTCACTTTCCCTAATTTGTGGCTGAGGTGAGGCTGAATGGGCCTCTGGAGATGGAGACAAACTAGAAGCTAATTAGCCAGGCACTGTCTTGACTATCAAACCACTGAAAACCCCAGAGAGAAGGGAAAAAAAAAATGCCACTTTTCCATGACATTGCAGCATAAAGAATTACAAATAGATATTGCAAAGTAGTAGGATGGTGTAAACTCTTTCACTCTAAAGTACAAAACCTATTGCAGATGTAGTTCAGTTCAGATTACTCTGAGAACAACTGTAGTATTTCAGATAATGTTTCCATTGGAAATCCCAGGAATTCAAACAATGGTGGGCCCCTTTAATGCTGATGAAATCAATGCATGAATATAGTAAGCAAAGGTGGAGGGAGAGTGAATAAGATGCATCACCAAGACCATATGGAGTGCAGATCTCAACTTTTCAGAAAAGCAAGAACATCAATTTGGGAATAATAGTATTTGGTCATATAGATTGTTGAAAATTACCTATTTCCAATAATTTCGGTGAATCTTAAATCTACAGGAGTGGTGGGTATTGTAAGAGTAATGAGTAGAACAGAGAAAAAGTTTCAATTCTTCCCACCCACAACTAACGTAACAGTAGAAAAAGTTCAGTGTTGATAGGAGACGCATCTTGTGTATAATGTTAGTCATTAATGTTGTGATTGCTGTTCCTCTCTTTAGGTTGCTCAGACTTTGAAGAGTCCTTACATTGGGATTTGAAAATCTGTGTGAAAATTAATTTCCCTCTGTGCTTAGATAGCCCTTCTAACTGTATAAATTCTTCTCTGGGTGGAAGATGGAGGGGAAAACAACAGGAATCTTTTATAATTTGTTTTCTTGTTTCCAAAATAAAAGTCATCTGAGTTTCACCCCTAAACAGGTGAATATTGAAAGAGGTCATCAGAATGTATCATAATATGTAATCTCTGTTATGCATGAATGAAAATAAAACCTGAGATAAATCATAATACATTATTTCCAAGCAAGTGTTATACCATTTCTACATTGAAAAACTATATATTTTAAATATATAAACATGTGACTTTTATATACATAGATGTACTTATAAATATATTTATTTAAAAATGTAATAGTTTGAGTTGCCACACAGTACTAAAATATTAAAAATTCATTAAAAGAAAAGATAATCCAAAAATAGAAGGAAAGACAAATGATCAAGTAAAAGGTTACAATAAGAGTTGAGAAATGATATGGGTAAAGTAATGGAATATAGTTACAAAATAAAGGCCAGATGTCTACATAACACTGAAAGACCTTATGAAGTTGCTGTCAACTTGCCAAAGTCTCTAAGAGCAGAGTGATAAAGTTGAAACTAGAAGCCAGAACTTTTCCCTAATGCACTTAATTAATGTGGTAGATCTCATTAACTCTTTTGGGTGGGGCGGGTACCAGGGATTGAAATCAGGGTCACTCGCCCACTGAGCCACATCACCAGTCTTATTTTGTACTTTATTTAGAGACAGGGTCTCACCGAGTTGCTTAGTGCCTTGCTTTTGCTAAGGCTGGCTTTGAACTCTGGATCCTCCTGCCTCAGCTCCCCAGTCTCTGGGATTACAGGCATGTGCCACTGCACTCCAATCATTGACTCTTATTGTGGAATTGGCTTTCAGAACATTAACATGAAAGCGTGGAAGTCAAGCAATTTGACTTCTAGCTTGGAAGAAAAGTTAGCATTTAAATAGAAAACTGACAAATATAAAGACTTTAATAAGAAGGAGAATCCCAGAGCTTTACGTTTTGTTGTATTTGTTTATTCTGACAAACATAGTAGCTATGCCATTTTTTAAGAATCATTAGAATCTGTATGCTTCTTTTATTTTATTTGAGAAGAAAAGGAAGTATTTGTTGTAAAAAAAGATTTAATGTATCTGTAAGGGTAATGAAATACAAAGAGAGAAAGCAAGAATAGGTCCATAAAATAATGCCAGATATAAGAAGAAGAAATAAGAATAGGGATAAGATGAAGCCAAAAATAAGACTAAATGAGATCCTTTTATGAATGTGTGGGGTGTGTGTGTGTGTGTGTTTGTGTGTGTATTCATTTAAGGATGAATAGTTTTACTCTATTTAACTGCAATATAAAGAAGTAAACATAGATGGGAACCTATTTCACAGTGTCCTAATGATAAAAATAAAACAAGATAGGTACAATTATTCTTATATTAATACCATACAGGAATTTCTCCCAGGAGTCTCTATAATGATGCGATGGAATGAGTAACTTCCTTGATAACATCTCAAGTGTCAGTGCAATGATAAACTTCAGAAAATATATTTTTTAATGGAACTTCAGTATAAACTAAAGCTAACTCCAAAGTATCATTAAGTGAAGCCAGTTCAGAGATAGGGGCTTTTGAACTTCTTGACTGCAACTCACAATAAGAATTAACATTTACATTGTGTATGTATGTGTACATATCCCATACATATACATATGATAGTACATACTAGGAGGAGTTTTATGAGATGAAACTTAGCTAGCTACATTTTGTGCATTCTGACATTTTCAATCCTGTTGAAAATATTCATTTTAATCCACTACACTGATTTCTCCAACTGCTAATTGGTCTTTCTGTCAGTGAGAAAACAGTAGCAATGAAGGCTAAGATCTCAGGAGCTTCCAGGATTCTATAGAGACATGAGGGGAAGAGGCAGCAGTGCTTGTGAGCATCATCTGTGCAGAGATGATGGGGAATCTGTGCAGAGATGATGGGGAACCTGAAGAATTAGAAATGAGATGGCTAAAGATCTTGACAGACTATAATAAGACTGACAGCCAGACAGATTTAATTTGTTGCCTTGATTTAACCAATTTTAAACATTACAAAGCCTCATATTACGTCTAGGAAGTCAAATGACAATTCACTTACAGTATTTATATCAAAGTATTCTTAGATTTTATGAGAATGAGAGAAGAGATGAACAAAGAGGCAGAGTGGGGAAAACAGACTGCACAGAATCACAGAAAGAGAGCATGAGAGAGAATATGAATATGAAAGACATTGATATTGATTTGAAAACTCCCAAATATGGCAGTCTTCCCATTTTGAATCTCTGAAATTACCAGAGGAAAAATATTTAGCATCATTCAAAACCACTGGATTAAATAAACAATGAATTATGCAGGTCGAATTAACTGCCTGTTAAGTGGAAGCTATTCAAACTCATCCAAAGTTACATATGATGCACGTCAACACAAGTACAGATACTAAGGACAAAGCTGTACCAGGACACGACATGCACACACATTATTTTGTACTGTGCAGTGCATTTGAAAGTAATTTTCACTTCACTGATCCACTAAGTGTTTACTATTATTAGGATGATGCAAGCAGAAATAACTTAAAATTATTAAATATTAAAATTTTAGCCTCATAATATTGAAACAATTCATTTGTTTATAGAATGAAGAGAGAACATTTCCTTCCACAGGATTGACAACTGCTAAGAATTTGTTATGTATTATTGCAGAACTTTTACTGAGTATCTACACACACACACACACACCACATATACACATTGATACATTATATAACATGTCATATAGCATATATTATAATATATAGCACATATATTACATAGCATACAACTAGTCCTTTCACTTAGCAATATGTCCTGGACATCCTTCATGTCCAGTTATACATATCTCATTCTAACTATAGACACATCACAGTGTAACCCTTCTATAATTATTTTATGATTGAAAATAGAAAGTCTACATGCATGAGTTTATACAAATGTATAAATAGTTATTTATTATATGTTGATTCTAAGAAGTCAAACTCCTGACAAAGCATAAAATTTAAACTTTTTAAATGAAAAATTAGCCCTTAAATGTTTCTAATAGCACATCATATTGCCCAGGTTCCCACACCATCACTGACACTGGGTCATACCAATCTTTTAGAAAGATCCTCAGGGTAAATAAAAATGTATCATTTTATTTGATCACTTATTTACATAAACATATGCCATGTTTATTAGCCATCTGAATTTCTTCTATGAATTATATTTGCTTAGCCTTCATCCACGTTTGTAGTACTTTCGTGATTTGCAGGAACCCTTCAAATATTAACATTATATTAAAAATACATATTTATATATTTATTCAGCATCATATATATACACACACAAACACACACACACACACACACACACACACACACACATATATATATATTACATATATTGTATATCAGTGTACAACATGTCAAATTTGCAATCTTTTTTATGGTTTCTGAAGTGTATATTTTGATGATGGCAAATTTTTAAAAACAGATTAAAGATAGCACATAGAGACTCAAGAGGTTCTCAATGAGCTGTCCATGGTCACACACATATACACTGGTGATTCAAAGGTCTGACTTCAGTAGGCTAAAGTTCCTCTGGATACAGCTCAAAAAATTTACAGTAAACAAAGAGGTCATATGATATTTTTGGCAAACTTTCCTTGCTGTTCTTGAATATATTATATGTATATAAACACATATACATACCACACACAGATACATATACACTCTTTAAAATTTCTCCTTTTACCCTTCTACATAAAAGATTACTTTCTACAGATCATTTTAGCTTCAAATGAAGTGAAATTGAGCCTAAAATCAACTTTAATTAAAATCAGCTCAGAAAACTTGATACTATGTACTATGAGGAGATTTACAGAGTTTTAACTAGTATATAAAACCTCCAGTCCCATTGGAAGAGAGCCCTCAAAATTCCTCACTTCACAATTAGCTTTATCCTAAAGGGAATAAGTTAATAATATATGTTAGTTATATCAGTACAGTTAGATTTTTTCATCAGTAAATGATATGTAACAGGGCTTGAATTTCAGGACCAGAAAGCCAATTATTTCCACCACATTTTATCTACCCTTATCCATCTACATTTTCCTTCAAAAAATAAACAATGCTAAACCACCATGTACATTTCATTTTAGCTACTACTAAGACACGAATGATCTAACTACAAATTGTGTACTAAATAAAGCCCCATTTAACAATATTAATTTTTCATTAAAACAATCTACTGAATTACAATTACCAGGTACAACCATTCATAGCAGATACTAAATGTTTTACACCCTTTCCTTTGCAAAGGAGTTAAATTAAATGCTTGTCATAAATGTGAAGCACCAAATAGCCCCTCATAATATTTCCATAACTTAAAATCAGTTCAAAAATTCAGACAGATGGGTTCATAAATATAAGTCTATCAGAGACTAGTGTGAAAACAAACAACCACATGTAAATTTTTTAAATGAAAAATGAATGGAATCAAGGAATCTTTCCCACATTTCTTATCATCACTCACAAGAGTTCCTAATAGAATTAAACCAACTTTCAACTGAAAGTTACACATTTTTGTTCCTTTCAGATTACCACATAAATCTTTGAATGGAGGATTGTGCAATAATTTTTACATAATCTTATTTGAACTAGAAATATCCTATTTTTAATCAAATTCTGATTGAAAAACCTTTTAAGACTGCAGCAGTAATAAATTTTATGCAACCACTTTATCTCCTACATCACTACAATAGCTCCAAAGAAAACATATAGGAGCCATCAGTGTAAGTATTGTACAAATATTGCTATTAGTATAGTACAAATAATATTTATTTGACTCTCGTTGTTGTAATCTATATAACAATAGACTTTGCTCCTGCCAAGAGCCCTTTATCAATGTTTCAAGCATGCAAACTGAACATTCAAATATTCAGTTAGCATTCAGGAGGTTGACAGTAGCATTATTACTAATTCCAGGTGAAGATGTGGATATGAGTGCATAGGAATGCTTCAAAAAAGGTCCAGAATCTGAGGGACTAGGGATAGCCTGAATCACCAGGCTTGTAATGAGAAATTGATATCAAATTTTGCTGAATGTTTCTCCATTGATTAATTCAGTATTTGTTGTGTGTCTGCTGTATGCAAGGTCCTCATATTAGCCTCTGAAAATCCAGATAAATAAGTTAAAATATATGTCACCAAAAGAGTTCAAAGTCAGACTAGGGATATAGCTCAGTTGGTAGAGTGCTTGCCTCACATGCACAAGGCCCTGGGTTCAATCCCCAGCACCATACACACAAAAAAAGAGTTCAAAGTCTATCAGAATAAAACAGAGAAGTAAAGCAAAAACAGACATTGCCACAGCACTCTGCTACAACCAAGGAATGGATGAGGAGGCTGACAGTGTCTACACAGAGCTAGAAGGAGATGCCTCCCAGAGAATTTACCAAACTTAATGGACTAAAAAACTGTCCAACTCAGAGCTTGAGCACCCTGGTAGGTGCTCAGTAAGCATTGTTTTTAATTTTTATTTTTTTATTGGTTCTTTTTAGTTATATATGACAACAGAATTAATTTTGACATAATTATAAAATCATGGAATATAATTTGTTCTAATTCAGTCTCCAGTACTTCCCTTTTCCCTCCCCTCCTCCCCATCCCTGTTCCCTTCCCTCTGCTCTACTGATCTTTCTGCTATTTATGTATAGTAATTCATTTTAAATTAGACTTCTAGAACTAATAAATGAATTCAGCAAAGTAGCAGGATGCAAAATCAATACCCATAAATCAATTGCATTCCTATATTCCAATGATGAATCCGCTGAAAAAGAAATTAGGAAAACTATCCCATTCACAATAGCCTCAAAAAAATTCAATCTAAAAAAAAGATATGATGGATTTCTAGAATGAAAACCATAGAACATGAAAGAAAGAAATCAAAGAAGACCTTAGAATCTGGAAAAATCCCCCATGTTTTTGGATGGGCAGAATTAATATTGTCAAAATGGCCATACTACCAAAAGTACTCTATAGAGTTAATGCAATTCACATCAAAATTCCAATGACATTCTTCAAAGGAATAGAAAAGCAGTCATGTAATTCACTTGGAAAAATAAAAGACCAAGAATATCCAAAGCAATCCTTAGTGAGAAAAGCAAAGCAGAAGGCATCACAATAACAGTCCTCAAATTATACTACAGAGCTATTATAACAAAAACAGCATGGTATTGGCACCAAAACAGGCCAGAATACTAATGGAATGAAATAGAAAACACAGAGACAAACCTACATAAATACAGCTATCTCACCTTATACTAGACAAAGGTGCCAAAAACATACATTGGAGAAAAGACAGCCTTTTTAACAAACGGTGCTAGGAAAACTGGAAATCCATATGTAGTGAGAGACCCTGTCTTTCACTCTGCACAAAACTCAGAATTAGAACAGAAGCTCTGTACCTGCTAGAAGAAAATGCAGGCCCAACACTCCAACCTATTAGCTCAGGAACTGACTTCCTTAACAAGACTCCCAAAGCATAAGAAGTAAAATTAAAAATCAATAAGTGGGATGGCATTAAAAAAAAAAAAGCTTCTTCCCAGCAAAGGAAACAATCAAGAGCATAAAAAGAGAGCCTACAGAATGTAAGTAAGCATTTTTTGATAGGTAGATAGATGAACGTTTAATTCTCCCCTAGAGAAAGGAAAATTGATAGAGATTTTGAAAGGCATGATTATATTATTTAGACAAATAGTGCTAAAGGCATGAACTCTTGTTTTATTCAGGACTCTTCAAAAAGTACTTGTCCATGGAGAATGTAAGAAGGAATGTGCAGGAGATGAATCCTGTGTTTGTGGTGTAGGCAATGGAGATGGTATTCTGCACACAGTTCTTTCCATACATACCAAGTTTTCAATAAATTTTGTAGAATAAATTGATTTTTCTCACAACAGATAACTTAATACAGCAGCAAGATATTGATATGTAATTCGCAGTCCTAGTCACAATTGCAGGTACCACAAGGTATTGACATCAGAATATAATGCACTTGTTCATCAACACAGCAAACACTTATTACCTGTTTATTTTTTAAGGCAACATGCAGGTGTAATGGTATTATGATAATGCGACAATGATATGTACATCTGCAACATTGTAGTGCATGTCTTTAGCCCTCTGTTTTTCAAAGCCCGTTTGCAACTCTCTCTCTTGTTTTTTCCTTCAGCATTCACAGGGTGATTAGGGATATAATGCTCACGTTAAAAATCCCCCCCCCAAATTAAAGCATAACACCTTTTGGTTAGATATCAAAATCACTGTCACAGATAGGAAAGAAAGAAATTGAAAAATGGCAAATGCATGTTTTTACCATATTATGGGAGTTGTTTCCCCAATTCTCATGAATTTGTCAGGCTGGGACACTTGAAAATACCAAGAGAAGGGATCTAAAGAATATCATCCACTTTTGTGCCCTCATGGAAATAAAAAAGTTCTCTACATTTAATATAACATCTTTGATGATTACTGTCTCTAAGCATTATTTTTTTTCCTGTCCATCTGTAAGTTCCAGATCATCTAATTTTGTTCACAGTACTTCAAATATATAGGAGCAGTTTCTTTCATTCTTTGTCTGGATTTTTTTTTTTTTTTTTTATTTACCAGGGATTGAACCTAGGACTGCCTAACCAGTGAACCACATCCTCAGTCCTTTTTTTTTTTTAATTTTGATACAGGGTCTTGCTGAGTTGTTTAGGGCCTTGCTAACTTGCTGAGGCTGGCCTTGAACTTGTGATCCTCCTCAACCTCCCAAAGAGAGAGCCACTAGAAGCAGTTTCTAAAACTAGTGAGTACATCAGAAAGCCAATTTAGCAGGTGGTGAGACAGGATGGGATGGGCTGGGATAGGCTAGGCTGGAATTGAGTAGAAAATATCAGAATGCATCTATAATACGGGTATATATGATGTTTGTATTATACAAAGAAACTTTTGTTTCAAAAATATGTATGTGAAAATAATCATAATTTATAATTGTCTCATTACTATAGATCGCAGTTCACAGTTGGAGAAACTCTAGTCTAGGAAAACAAGTTCAAGTTCTTAATTCAGACTGGGTCAGTTTCCAAGCTATGTTATTCCTGGCTTTGTGTACTTCAGTAAACTAATCTCTCAGAACCTTTAGATTGCTGATGTGAAATAAGGATGGTATTCTCTACCTTTATAAAACTGTAGTAAATTATCAATTTTTAAATTAATTAATGTATGAAATACCTATTGGAGTTCCTAACACTTAAGTGTGTATAAAAATTAATATTACTTTACATTGTAGTCCCTCAGGAAATGTTAGTGGAATATAACAAATGAATTATTTTAGCATTTCAATTAAATATTGGGAAAAAGAATACAGAAGGATCCAGTCCATTGAGAACAGTTTCAATTCTATGCCAGCTATCTGATTTAATTGGAAGTGTATCTAAATTGCAAAGGAATTCCATGATTCGGGTCAAAGAAATTATGAATTTCTGCCTCTCCAAATTTAAACTTTATGCTATGTGTTCATTCTTGAATGACTTGCAACAACATGAGGAAGTTGTATCAAAAACATTATATGAAATTTATATTCCTTTTTGTTTTTATTGCAAACATTACAGGCAGGGTAAAGACAAGTTTAAAACACACACGTGCACGTATGTTTGCACACGCGCACACACACACTCTCACACACAGAGCCAGACTTTTGCAGGCCATCTGGAATTGAGGACATTAAATAAGTCCAGCATCCATTTGGAAGTAACTTTACTACAAAACTGGTTGGATGGGTAACACTTCTATAATTGATGCCAAAGAAAAAAACAAACTCTCAAGATATAAAACTGAATGACAGAAAGTGGTGGTGGGAAGCACAAGACAAAGGAAAGAGCAAGAAAAAAAAGATTAATTTTTTATTCATTTTTTTCATTCAAGAAATACAAAGTATTTATTAAATCCCTATTTCGTGGTATGCATTGTTCTTGCACCAGGGCTATGGCAGTTCCAAAATAAAGTCTCTGCCTCCATGAAGTCTGTGTCCTAATGAGGGGAGACACACTACAAGCAACTCATCAAACACCTTGTGGGTTCCTAACAGTGCTTTGGAGGAAGCAGGATGCAGAGAAAAGCAATGTGGAGGGGGCATGATTGCTGTTTTTACTGGGTATTCCAGGACAACCTTTCTGAGAAGGTGACAGTTGAGCACAAATCTGAAGATGGAAGATAAAGAGCCACACAGGGATCTGGAGCTGAACTGCCTGAGAGTGAGAGCTCTGAGTGCTTAAAGCAGCACCTGGGTGCGCTCAGCATGCCCAAGTCCAGCCAGGGGCCAGTGCCAAAGGACAGGGTGATGGAGAGGAGTTGCAGTGAGGGGTACCATAGTTTCTTGTGAGCCATGAAAAGCATTTTTGCTTTTACTCTGAGGAAGATGAGAGACTACTAGAAGGTTCTGAGCAGAGGAAACACCAAGATATGACTCCTAAAATCTCAAGGGGGATTTTATTCCTTGAGATTTTATTCCTGCTGGCTTTGGAATATACCAGGGCTCCAATTTCTCTACATTCTCCCCATGTGTGTCTTTTTTAAAAAATAGCTATTCTAACAGTTGTAAAGTACTATCTCATTGTGATTTTGATTAGCGTTTTCCTAGTGATTGGTGACGGTGGACACTTTTTCATACACCTTTCGTTCACTTGCATGTCTTCTTTAGATAAATGTCTTATAAAAAATCTGTTATAAGGGTAGGCTTCGTGTTAAGTGTTTGTACCACTTTTTAATTGGGTTATTCATTTTATTACTATTGAGGTGTAAGAGTACCTTATATATTCTAGTAATAAATCCCTTATCAGATATACAGCATGCAAATATTGTCTTCCATTCTGTAAGCTGCCTTCTTACTCTGTTGATAGTTTCCTTTGCTGAGGAGAAGTTTTTCAGTTTGTTGTATGCTGTTGGTAGAAACACAAAGTGGAACAACTGCTATGGAAAGGAATCTAGAATTTCCTCAAAACACTGAAAATAAAAACACCATATGGTCCAGCAATCCCACTTCTGGGTATTTATCCAAAAGAATTGAGAATCTAAGTGTCCATCAACAGTGAATGGATTACAAAAAAAAAGGTACCTATATGCAATGGAGTATTATTCAGCCTTTAAAAATGAGAAAATCCTACCACGTGCAACAACATGACTAAAACACAAAAACAGTATGCTGAGTGAAATACCTCAGTCCCACAAAGACAAATCTCCATGATTTCACTTACATGAAGTCTCTCAACAGTCAAATAGAAACAATGAACAAAATGGTGGTTTAGGGTCTAGGAAGGTGGGGGAGTATAGGGGATTAATAATCAAATTCAGTTATACAAGAAGGATAATTTCTAGAGATTTTCTGTACAACCTTGAACCCAGAATAATGATACTATATTGGATACTTAAAAAAAAATCTGTTATAAGGGTAGGCTTCGTGTTAAGTGTTTGTACCAAAATAAAACAAAATATTAGAAGAAAGGAAAAGAAAAAAGAAGGAAGGAAATGTATCCAGTCTTGGTTGGATCAGAGGGGGGAATTTAAAGAAAAACAAAGAGATCAACTAAATTTATTACACATTGGAGACCAGGATCAGCAGAATAATAGTAGAGGTGGAGCAGACAGGACTTGAGGATAGATTCATTGTGGGATGGTAGAGGTAAGAGAAGTCGAGGAAGGCTTCTTGACTTGATATAGATAAAAGGTGAGATTCTAAAACAGATAAATGAGTAAATAAGTTGGTAAGTAAATAAAGAAGCAAGCAAGGAGACATAATGTACAAATGTTTGCATTTAGAGGACTCAGAATAGATCTTCTTCTGCTAATGACTAACAATTGGCTGCCAGTTGAGGAGTGGGTGGCTAGGCAAGGTGCTCCACGAATAAGACGAGGGTACAGGTATGAATAAGCAGCCAGACTTCTTTAAGGGCTCATTTTACATGAATTCTGGAATAGGAAAAACAGAACCTTCAATTTGAAATAATCATTCAGTCATTACAGGCAAGCATATTAGGATGTTGTTGTACTGCCAACAATTGGTTGTTACTCTCCAGCCAGTTAATACCAGCCAGGCAATGAAGGTAATTTATCCAAGGATCAAAGAGTTGAGCTCCTACCGAGAAGCAAGTGCATGCTTTGCCAATATTTCATCATTCGGAGGTACTTTCCTTCTTTTCCTAATATGAAAGCTATAAAAGGGGAGAAAAACAGCCGCTGAAAGTGCTATTGTTAAGACCAAAAACTAATTAGTCATTGCTTCTCAAAGTGTTATGTGAAATGTCTCCAGAAATAATGGTCTGCTTTCTCAGATTTTATAGGTTTGCTGAGTCTAGTGTTCTCTGGAATTTCCTGTTTCCCTTGCTAGGGAAGACTGAGTAAACTTTACAAGTCATCTTGAATAACACAAACCTTTCAATAAAGGCGATCATTTGTGGATTCATAAAGTATACAACTAGACTTGAAATAAGGATGAGAGTGGTAAATAAAAGTGATTTTGAGATTGTGTATGTGAGTCTGACTAAATTGTTGATAATTATACGCCTGAAGTAGTCATTCTCTTTGAAGATGCTGATTGAAAATTTCACATTTCCTCTCAGTGTATTAATATTTCAGATAAGTATGGCTTATTAATATTTGTAAATAATATGAGCCAATTCAATTGCAAATCATATAAATACTCCTGGATAAAAGCTGCTACTTAATATTAGGTACCCTTGTCATTGTACTTTACTACATTAAGTATTTCTTACTAAGATTTAAAAATGTATCAGTTTTTGTGGAAATACTGCCAATTTATGGAAGCTCACTTGGTAAATTGGTTCTTAAAGGGAGAAAAAGAATGAAAAATTATTTTCATAGAATATTTGCCTTCAGAAGTTCCCATGAACAAAAGATAATAAATATAAGCCACTGAGATTTTTCTTGTAAAGCTCTTGATATCTGTTGTATACCCATCGATTCCCTGGAATTACTCCACCTGATTTTGTTGTATGTGCCTTGTAATTATGCCTGATTTACTCCGAAGACACACTGAACCAAATATCAGATGCAAATAGTGAGTCTGATTTTCTGCAGTTGTGTATCCACACACTGTTGTGCTAATATATGGATGGAGTCTATTCCCCATTCAGTGTCAGCAACTACTCAGTCATGTCCAAATGAAAACAAATCTTTCTTCTGTTGTATCCTCCCAATGTTGAGAATATATGCTGGCTTGATAGAAGTTAAGTTGGGCTTGAATTTATCACAAGGGATATAATAACTGAAATATATGAAAGATCTCTTAAAAGACATGATGATCTCATCTACCTGCACAGATTCCCAAAGATGGTGTTAAAGGGACTCAAAATTAATTTGAAAAAGAGCCTAAACCTTGGTGGAGCTAACAGGGAGAAATTTCCTCTCAATATATTCTAAAAATGTAATGTACAATGAGTTTTTCAATGTTAACTCCCCAGAAACACAACCCACATGGCACTCTCTGCTTCCTGCCAAAGCACTGATAATTTAGTGTTAACTGGAGAAGGAAGATCCTCCTCTGGAGCTACGTGTAAGACTCTGTTAAATGCTAAAATATGCCAGTGACTTCATACACTCTAATATTTTGAAAGCCCAAAATTCAAATTAGTTGACAAGCCTCATCAGAGGAAAATCAGAAAGTAGCTCTCTCCCTAACACGTGTCACCTGCCCACTCAGTTATGAATGGGGAAACATGTCATGCCACCCTTGGTGCTGCATTTTTCTATTTCATGGTAACATGAGTACTTGCTGGTTAATCTTAGCTCTTATCTGACTTTCAAAATAGAGTCACTATAATACATCTCAGATGCAAACTAGCATTTTCCAACTATTTTTATATCTGTTTGAACAAAATTATCTACAACAAAATTGCTAGCAATAATTTTGCATTTTTTCGAAAACTTTTAACTTAACTTACTTGGATGTAAACATGTAAGCTATCTACAAATTTCTGTCCAATTGATTTTGGTAAAAGCCAAGGTTCAACACTATGAAGGCTATTTCATCATGAGAAAAAGAAGTAGTCTACTATACCTGGAGATTGAATTCAAAAATCAAGTATTTCCATAAACATCTCTTAGGTAAACCACAAATATCTTTGCTAAAAATACACGTTCTAACAGGGTAATTTAAATACATAATAATAGAACAGTCTAAACAAGATAATCATGAAATATAATTATATTGCTATTGTTTCATTTAAATATTAAATGCTAATGGAGGGGGAAATATCTCATGAGATTTTTTGATGATCATATTATAAAAGTCACATGATAATGTCATATTCATAAAGGCAAAATTTCTTAGCTTATAAGAAATGCTGTCATTATAAAGAAGTAGAAAAAAAAGAATTCTGAAAAGTGAAAACTTCATGCAAACACTAGGCACCAGTGAACCTAAAACCTCTAGAATTTATATCAAACTTTGATTTTGTTCTCCAAGTATTTAGATAAGAAAATAATATTATTATTGCTCTTGCTAATATAAGATCTCATTACAATAACTAAATCCAAAATTGAAGAAGGCTATATATCCCTAAACTATTTTAAAATAATTTTACATAAGAAACTTAATTACTATGTTGAAGGAATGTAGGGGAAGAAAAACCTACTATGTTCCAATAAAATACACCAGAAATTATATTATGTGATATATATAAGAATTTTACTTAACTTCATACTAATCCGATGAATAAAATATAATTATTCTCATTATACAAATGAGGAGAATGAGGCCTGAATAATTTCAGTAACTTACCCAAATGTCCACATTCAAAAGAGGATAGATTTGTATTCGAACTCAAATCCATCTGTCTTCAGATTCTTTTCAACAAAGCATGGTATAGAGAATACTTTCAAAATAAATCAGTTGAGTGTGAATCAATTAAAGGTGAACATGTAAAAACTGTCTGACTTGTAGAACAAGGGAAGCTCTTTATTATTAGATCAAAAATCAAAAATAAATAACATGGAGCTGGTATGGTGACACATGTCTGTAATTCCAGCAATTGGGTGGGCTGAGGCAGGAGGATCACAAGTTCATGCTCAGCCTCAGCAATTTAGTGAGATCTTGTCTCAAAAAAAAAAAAAAAAAAAAAAACAAAAACTTTAAAAGGGCTGGGGATGTAGCTCAGTGCCCCTGGATTCAATTCCCAGAATGAAAAATAATAAGAAGAATAACAATAACAATAAAAACATGAAGTGTCACAACTCCAAATCAAGGAAACATGAGCTCATATTGAGAAAGAATGAATTCAAAATTATGCACAATATTTATAGGCTATACATATCAAAAGGACCTTTACAATTAAGAAACTGAACTTTCTTATTATATTCAATGTTATATTTGTAAGAGGAGTGCTCTAGTCTCCAAATATAGCACCCAACAATTCCTTCCCTCCATGTAAATGAACACAATTCCTCCCAACAAAATTTGGAGACCATTCTCCTTCCCTCTGAATCTGGGCTGACCATGTGACTTGCTTTGCACCATACAATGTCGTGTAAGTTGTACTGTTCACTCCAAGTCAAACTTTTAAACAGATCTAGCCTTCTGCTTTCACTACCTCAAGAGTTATTCTCCTTGTATGAAGCTTGTGATTATGAATGACAGAAAGCCATGTGGAGAATGGCCCTGAGGAACTAAAAGCCACCTTAGACTTGCAATCTTCCTTCTCAGCTAAGAGCATACACAAACCATTCTGCCAAGTGCTCTCCAAAATGCAAAACCATGAGCAAATAATTTAAGTCACTCCATACCCACTCTTAGGAAATGAAAGTGGTAAATTAGCTCTTTTCATTTAAGGCATTGCTAGCACCCTCTAACATTTTCTAAACGTATAAATGAATACTTCTATGGTACAAATAAAGCACCACCAATACACACGAAAAGTGAAAAAAATCAAGAATCATTTTTTGAAATATTTTTTCTGTGAAAGCAGTTAAGTTTTAAACATCCATCAAAACAATCAATGTAGTTTTTGAAATTAAAGCAAAAAAAAAAAATCTGTTCTGAATAAACGACACTGTTCCAGGTAATTGGACTGTAAAAACAAAAACAAGTATTAATACAATCTGCTAGTTTAAACCTGTTATATGTTTAGTAAAGTGCATCTCAATTACCCAATAGCAGTCTGCTATAAAGTGACTTTTGATAGAAAACTGATGTATTTGTAGGTATTAACTCCATAGAACTCTTTGCATAACACTTTGGGGGCATATGCAGGACTATGAGATTTTTTTAAAGTTTTAAGACTTAGGTATAGAGAAGCAGCAAAATTATTAACATAAGATAGGAAATGAGTCTAGACGGGGAAAAAAATAACATTCAGACCAACCAATTCTAAGATCAGTGATGTGTGTGTGTGTGTGTGTGTGCTCGCGCGCACAAGCTAATGACAGGTTTGGCTGTGGCCTGCTGCTACTTTTTTCTCTCTTCAATCCCAAACCCCACAGTGATTCCTTCCTTTCCCATGACCTATTGCCAGACTTCTGCTTTCTTTCCCCACAGGCCTGCCTTCCTCGTCCTTTGAAGATTCTGTTTTATAAAACCAGTGCCTCTTGCTCGCCTATCAGAGTGCTCTTCTGAGACCACCGCTAGCAGCCCACTGAAGGAAAGTGAGCCGTGGAGTAGATTCAGATTTTCCTCCTGTGTATATGTTTATACTCTATTTATAATTTGCCTCTGCATTCTCTACCCAGCCTGTCTCGCCTGACAATATAAAATCTCTTGTTGCTATTGCTTGGCTGATTATTAGTCGCCAGTGATTCTCCTTTCAAGTCCTTTCTGCCTAATGATTACTTCTCTGTGTTTTCTTTACTAAAATGGTACAGGTATGAAAAAAAAAGCCACGAGACAGTGGGAAATTGAGAAGAATGGGAGGAGTTGATAGCATTTTTTCCTCACCATTTTGTTGTCCACTAGAAGATCAATGCTACAAAATAAAGTCTTTAGCGTACTTGGAGAAAGAACAAACTAGAACTAAGGCATTAACTTCCAGAAGTAACATGTGTCCTGTTCCGATCATCTGAGAAAATAAGTGGTATGAAAAATGATAAGATTCACCTTTAGATATAGTGAGAAAATGCAAGGATCTGCAGTATCTCCTAAAAATAGATTCCAACAGAGAATGACATAATGTCAATAACAGAGAAATAGGATCAAGGGATTAAAGATACACCCAGATCAAGAGCCACCACCACCAATCCTTGTTGGGGTTGGTCCAGGGCTCAACCACCATGAACAATAACAAGCAGCCTTTCAAGATTTAGTGCTGTCCTTACAAGAGACTGTTTTCACTCAAGGTCCTCATTAATCTTGTGCATTCACCCTGAGTCGAATCACGTGGCGAGCTAAGTTTAAGAGTCTGTTCTTGGGGAGCTAACTGCTTACTTGTGAGGTAAACTCACTCATCCGTGACACTGAGCTACCAAGAGGGCAGTGAAAGAAATAATTTAGGAAATTATGTCCTGGAAGTTTCCCTTTATGAACATGGGAATCTGTCTCCCAGCTTCAAAGTTACCACATTTGGGAAACAGTTCTCTATCTTTCCAGACATAAAAAGAATTGCATGTCTTCCTTCCTTCCTTCCTTCTTTCCTTCCTTCCTCCCTCCCTCCCTCCCTCCCTCTTTTGTTTTTTAGAGACAATATATTTGCACATTTTTTTAAAAAGTAAGTTTTGAGATGAAAGATATTTAGGAGATTGTTTTGAAATTTACCTATTTGTTAAGTAACTACTTTTAAATGAAATCATTTTGTAAAATTATTCTAAATATGAAATTTCTTGAAGACATTACAGAATCAGTTAGCTAAAGACAATATTTGCATAGTTGCTGAACAGTGTAATTCTCATTAAGGATGTGAAAGGTAAGGGAGGGTCTGAACAGTAAAAGTGCAAGCAAATCAAGGGGCAAGTTCAGAACAGAGGATGTAAGTGTATCCAGGTCTGCATCATAGCTATGTCTTTGCACTAGCTGTTACCTCCGTCTGAAATATCCATGCATAAGATCTTCCCCTGGTGGCCTGTGTCTCATGTGGGAATGAGCTTCTATGTCACCTCACTGGTGGGGCCACTCTTGACCACACCATGTACAGCCAGCTTCCAGCACACTTCATTGTTTCCCTGTTTTACTTTCTTTTGAGCTGTATCACTACCTGGTATGTTCTTGTCCATTTTATTCACCTTTTACACAAAAAGCCCCCCAATTAAAACACAAGCTCTAAAAGAGCAAGAATCTTCTTTTTTTTTCTTTTCACCCAAGTCCCCATGATCATCCCAGGATCCACATGACTGTCTGGAAGAGATTGGTTATAATATCAATTTGTAGAATCAGTGAAAAAAGCAAATAAATAAATGAGTGCTTTCAGCAGAACTTACTTACCCTGCAGCATGAATTTTATGAGTTATTGGTATGAACAAGCTTTATCAAACAGACACTGAAATGTCACCAATACAAGGCTGTAACAGAAACTATAAAGAGAACAGGTACCCTATTTATTGTTGGATTATTACACCAGAATCTATACTTCAAACCCAGTGTGACTTACTAGGTTTTACTGTTACAGATGAGGTGAGCACACTAAACTTTGATATTGTTGGCACCACCAATCACAAAAGGTAACGAGAGAAGTCAGCGATTTCTGCAAAGAAAATAACAGCAGGAAGTACACCTATTCTTGGGCTTGAAATTCAGACTTCATGTCAACAGTCTAGAAAGATAAATAAATCATCCTGGGTAATCAGATAGTGTGCTTGTCCCAAGTGCAGGAAAACTACATTTAGGAAGAGAATGTTTGTTCCTGCCCAGCCTTCCAAACAACTCCAGCAATTTATCTAATCTCAGTGGTTTATGAGTTTTGTTTATCTCATCTAGGTCCATTCCTCAGTCTCAAACATTTCTGTAGAACAGCAGAGCTTTTTGGTTTTACAAAATGGGACTGTTCTCACAGTGTCTGTGCCTGAGGCTGTAATCTGCAGGTGCTGGCCTCCAAGATTCATGGGCAGCCATCGCTAGAAAGCTGCGCCCTTCCCAAAGTGCAGGAAATAGGCTGTGAGAACTTTTCACAGTCATGGTGTATGCTTGTAATTTTTAATGAACCTACCCACTGACATATCCTTGCAGCTATTTGCACAAAGAAACCAGAACAGTTTTATAAAAATGGTAATATTTTTAGGAGATTTAGTGAAAGAAAAGATTTATTTAAAAAAAAAATAGGTCACATTTCTTGTGGAATGTCTGTTTCCTTTGGTTTCCAACTCTTCAAAGGTCTAAAAGGCTTATTTCAACAAGAGTGTAATTTATCATTCTCCTTTTTAAATAAAAGCTCTGAATAATAACAGAAGCGATAAATAGTGCATAGAATAGAGTCGTTTCTCTGCTTTGGAGATTCTGAATTGTGTCTGCAGAGGAACAGTGCCACTATTAGAAAAAAAAAATTAAAATCTCATCCTCTCACTTGGAGGCAGCGAAGCACAGTCTTTGACACCCTGGGGTCTCATCTAGAGCTTCACCTTCACTGTGACACCTTGAGCAGTTATTGAACTCTTTAAGACTCAATTTCTTCATTTAAAAAAATAAGAATAATAATGGGCACCTTGAACACTGCTGTAAAAAATAAAAGATATACTTCTTTGTACATCAATTATTAACCCATTCATTATCATCATAAGGCAATTTTCTCACTGGCCATATACTCATAACAAAGAGGGCAAGGACCAAGTTAATTCCTGTTTTCTTGTCATACAGAAACAATATTAGGAACTTATCAATTTTTTTAAAAAAAATCCACCTCCCAATACTGCTTTGAAGTATTGGAGCAAGGGTTCAGTTGCATATCTATTATGGAGAAAAGGAAGAAACTGGCCATTCAGACGTGTCCATTGTCCATGTTGTATGAGTTGTATAGGTCAGAATACACTATCCCCTAAATAAAGATACTCAGAAAGAGAAACATTTTCTGTTTTCCTAAATAAAATCTATTGTTAATCAGTCTCTGAATAAAAAGTAGGTAAAGATGTGCTCACTTCAGCAGCACATATTCTAAAATTGGAATGATACAGAGAAGATTAGCATGGCCCCTATGCAAGGATGACATGTAAATTCGTGAAGCATTCCATATTTAAAAAAAAAAAAAAAACATATGTAAGGCTAAAAGTACCTGTGATTAGCCAATTGTCTCCAAACTACTGAAGAACAGAACACTAAAACAAAAATTTTAGAGGAAATCAACGCAACATGAACCATCCTCCTGTACTTTTGTCAGGTAATGACTTTTTTAAAAGAATCTGTTTAGTTGTAGATGGACACAATACCTTTATTTTGCTTATTTGTTTTTATGTGGTGCTGAGGATAGAACCCAGTGCCTCTCAGGTGCTAGGCAAATGTTCTACCACTGAGCCACAGGTTTGTCAGGTAATGACTTTTAAAACAAAATCGAAACCTTACCATCCTTCAACCATCATAATAAATTGAATAAAGCATGAAACTCCATCACTAATAATTATGAAGGACAAAGGCATAAAATAAAGAAAGTCTTACAAACGGTATGAATTCAGTTTTGTGTACATTCCTTAAAGATAATTACTCATACAGAGACACAACTTTGGGAACCACCTAATTATAATCTATTGCATTGCCTATGAATATTTCATTTCACTAACTCATTGAAGAAAAACTTAAATGCATGTGTGTCCACAGTTTTTGTTGTTGTTGTTTGTATGCTTTTCCTATTTTTAAAAATGAGTAAGTTTTTATTTTCTGAAAAGAAAAAAAATTAAGTATTAAGATGTATTCAATAGTGAAAGTACTACCACCTATTCTGAATTTTACTCTCTGAGGATGGCACTTCAGGATGCAGTCTCAAAGTCTTCCCACTTCCACTCTGTACCAAATATCAAGGAACTCCAGCTTTCGACCTATTTAAAGTAACAAGAACTGAATTTGCCTTTCTGACTGAAACAACTGGAACTGAAACAAACAGGGCAAAGCCAAAACAATGGTTTTCAAGATTCCGGACTTGAGAAAATAAAGGCTAATAATCCTGAGAAATAGAGAGCAAAGGAGATAAGGCCCACAATTGTCCAAAGTTGTTGCACTTCTGGGGTAGCATAGGGAGGTGGAGCCCAGGAGGAGCCTGATGGACTCCCACACTGGAGAAGAGAGAGCTAGGATGCCAAGGAGAATGAAACAGAGTGTTCTTCACAGACTACCAGAGAGAAGAGGGCAGAGGGCAGACTTTGAAAATCTGCAGGGGGTTTCCATTAACTATTTGGCAGCATAGAAATTAACATGTACAAGTAAGGGAACTAAGGCCAGGAAAGAAATACCCCACAGACATGATAGTAATAGTGATGAGCAGTCACCAGAAGAGCATTTATTCCTACCAGCCTGACTACAAAAGTTTATAAAATTAAGTGCATTCATTAGGGTATCCAGAAGGGTGTTGTCTCAGTATTGGGAAGTAAGTTGTCCAAAGTTAAATACTTCTCTAGTCCTAATAATAACAAATCTTAAAAGCAACACCCAAGAAGACAAACACTTTCACCAATAACTTAATTGCACTGAGAAAAAAGCAGGACTTACAGTAGCACATAAGTATCTAGCAACCAACAAGTTAAAATTCACAATGACTAATTTTCAATTAAAAAAAATTATCTGGCATTCAAAGAATATGACCAAAGTGAGGAGAAAAAGCAGTCAGCCTAAAATGAACTAGCACTGAAACAGATGCTAAAATGAGCAGGCAAGAACATTAAGACAGTCATTAAAAATGTAATCATTTGTTTAAAAGGTAAGTGGAAATATCAAAGATACAAAAACAATAGAAATTGGGCTCTAGAAGTGAAAACTACATTGTGTAAGATAAAACATGCATGGGATGGGCTAAAATAACAGAGAAGGCAATGCCAAAGAAACTTGAAGACATAGAGAAAGAAATTACTCAAAAGATAATACAGAGGGAAATGGTATGAACTCTGGGATAATGGGAGGAGAGAAGAAAAATATTTAAAGGAAATTAATTCCATGATATATATAAATTCACAGGTCCAAGATTCACTGGGAAGTGAACCTCAAGCATAGAAAACATAAAACTATATCAAAACATATCATAATCAAATTGTTCAAAACATATAATAAAGAGAAAATACTTAAATTTGGAGTAAAAAAACAAATAATATACAGAATAACAACTAAGAGTGACAGCAAATATGCCATAAGAAACAATATGGGCAAAAAAATAGAGAATAAACTTATTTAAAGTGTTGGAAAGTTATTTTTTTAAAAAAACCACAAAGGTAACATCATTACAGATTCTTTAAGTATTACAAGGATAATAAACACAATATGATCAGCCTTTTCAAATTACTTGAACAACATAAAGGAAATGGACAAGTTCCTTGAAAAACACTATCAATTTCACTGGAGAAAAAAATAAATAACCTGAATATCCCTGTATCTATTATAGACATTGAATATTTGTTTTAAAACCTTCCCACAAAAGAAAACTAGAATGCTTCACTTAATTATTCTATCAAACATTTTAAACACCAAATATCAATACTACATAGCTCTTCTAGGAAAACAAAGAATATATAATATTATCCTATATGGCATTACTCTGATACCACATCCTATCTAGGATGCAACAAGAAAACTACAGAGTAATATCTCTTGTAACATGGATATGAAAGGTCTAAATAAAAATTAAGCAAATCAAATACAAAAGTAAGTAAAAAGCTAATACATCATGTCTAAGTGGGGTTTATCCCCAGAATTCTTAAGTGGTTTGAAAATTTGAAAAGCAATCAATGTGATTCTCCATATTAACAAACTAAACAAAAAAGTCAAGAACTTATTAAAGATATGACAATAGTTTTCCACATTTGAAATCCATAAAACACTTGAAATCCATAAAACATATGTAGATTCTTTGAGTTACTCCAGAATTAAAACTTTATATGATCTTTAAAAGGAATATGTTTGCAAAACTTAAAGTGAACTTAGGTGCTAGGAAAGTTTGATACTACATAATAACTTTCTTGTATTTTGCTTCCAGACATTTCTCAACACACACACACACACACACACACACACACACACACACACTGTTTAGAAAGAGAAGATGAGCAAAGCCTGGAATCAGCATTTTTGTGAAAGTAAATTCTCCCTCTTATCGCTATTATGAAAATGAAATAAACACTCAAAGACAAATATGGTAGAGTGTAGCTCAGTATGAAAACCTGAAGTGCTTTACTAATCCTTCATCCAACTGTTGGGAGCTAGGTGCCTCATTCTGCTACTAAGCTGAGTTTTAAGGGCACTGCTAACAGGGCGTGGAGCCCAAGATTCATGGGGGCTGCTGAAATAAAAGGGGAACAGTGCAGAGGCAGTGGTTACTCATTGGCCAGTGTGGAAATATTTCAATATTTTTAAATATATTTTTAAAAAACTGATACAATTAGATATGAACTGGCTAACTATTGGCCCATGGACATTGTGGTTTAAATAGAAAACATGTACACTTCAAGCAAATGAGAACTATACCTCAGTCTAGCAGTATCATGTTCTAAGAAATAACTCCTTTAGAAACTCGGAAGAGCAATGTAGCAAGAGTCAGGAGATTAAGTTTTTGACCAATTAGCAGCTGTGTAAACTCTGTCAAGCTGCTTCAAGCCTCTAAGTATCACTTTTCTTATATGTAAAAGGAGGGGAAAAATAGGGGAACCACAGGGAAGAAGGATGAGAACCAACAAGGTAAGGAGGAAAGGAAGAAGCAGATCACAGAATAAAGATGCAAGGTGATTCTAGGGAAAATACAGAATTAGGACCAAATGTAAGGCATTTTGCATGAAAGTATTCTCTACATTAAGGATGAGGAGAGAAATAAGTTGAGATAAAAGAAACTACCCAAGTCAACGACCCTCTGCTTCTCCAATAAATATGAACTCAGCCAGGATGGTCTCCAAAAATAACACATAGCCTTTCCTCTTGATTGAAGTTATATTTTTTTCTCAATCTCTTCCAAGTTTCTTACAATGTTCTTCTTTATGTAGGAGTGACTGTTGATATCCTAATAGTCTGCCTACATAATGTGCTTATTCACTAAAGAACAGACAACTAATGAAAATAGCAAATGCAAAAACCTATGTATCTCAGGGTCATTCCTTTACCTGTAATTTATTTGTCATAAATAGCTAAAAGGCATTTTATGTAACATATATAATTAAAGACACATTACTGAATAATTTAAAATATGAATAAAATATAGAGTGAAAGGTATGTCCTTGTAATTAAACTGAAATAACTTGTTTCCCTCAGCTGAACATGAAATTTAGTTTTCTCTTGGCCATGGCAAAAAAAAAAAAAAAACTAGAAGCAAGGAAGGAAGAGGACATATCTTCTATTAAAAACATAAATGTGCTTCTTTCTTACTTTTGTCCTTTAATGGACATTATGTAATATAAGGGTCAAATTCTTCAATACATTGCTAAATACTTGAAGTAAAATAGTTTGGTAACAAAAGAAATCTGAAAGCCCTGCTTTGATCAAATACTTTTCAAATTTTCATGTAAATGCATTTGTAAAGTAAATGTCAATTAACCGTGTCTTTTAAATGTTTAAGTATTTTAATATCTTAGTAGCTGCACTCTAGTTACAGTACCTCAGTTTTAAAACATCATTCATTTCCTTGTAATTTCTTCCCTCTGGCCTTCCAATTTCCTTTTAAGCTGAAGGTTCTCATGTGTGGTCTTGGTCTGAAGTGAGTTTATGAGACTTTCACTTAGATTTCTTTTTATAATAAGCTTAGATGATATTAAAGAAGTATCAAATATTAAAGTACGTTTAGCTTGACACACACATGAATAGCACCTACCACAGAGTTAATCACTATTAACTAATAACACAAATGATAAATACCTTCACGATAAATATGCAGCATAAAAAATCAACCTTAGTTCTGCACTGATGTATGAGGTGCCATTTTACTCACCTATTTGTGTAAGTATTCAGGCTAGTGATTACCCAGACTCTTCACTATTTCTTCCTCTACATACATGTTTATTTCAAAGATGTTGCCCAGCAAGCACATTTTGTAAAGAATATGGCTACTTATGCTTTATAAACAAAGACACATCTCATAAATGGAAAAGACAATATTTTCAAGCTATTAATGTAGTTATATAGACTGAAAAATTCAAGTTTACGTCTTATTAGCCCTACATGGAAGAAAGCTATTAGCATTAGAACTTTTGAATTATCAAGAAGAACACAGATTTTTAACTTGGTGAATCCTTAGGAATTCAGAGATGGACTCATTTATCTGAAACCAAAAATTCTGCTCCTTTTTTCTTAGAGTTTTTTAAATGAAACTAGAGAATTGGTAGTATATTATATTTATCACACAATTTCTTCAAAGTTTGACAGTTCTCCACTTCCTTGTGTCCCACCTTGCTTTTGTGATATCCTTGTATCAAAATGCAATTCACAACTGAAATATTTATAATAAATTAAATACTATTATTTTTCATTTCTCTCAAATTACAATGAAACCTTCCTTATTTAGTTGGTTAAAGCTAAAGAATGCCTTTAATGGAACTTTAGTCAATATACACTCCTGACTAAGAAGTTTTACAATTTGTTTCTAAAGCTAAATTATATTTTAATTATTCTGAAAATGAACATATTTTAAAACCTTGTTATTGATGTGGATTAAGTTGTTTCATATTATACGAGTTTCTTAAAGTTCTCAAATCAACATTCTTTCTTATGAAACTTTAAATTATGAAAGAATATATATTGTCAGTGCACCTTCATTTTATTTATATGTGATGCCGAGAATAAAATCCAGTGCCTCTCACATGCTAGATAAGCACTCTACCACTGAGCCACAACCCCAGCCCATGAAAGTATTTTTAATCAATACTCTTCATCTAGTGAGAACTTGAAAAAGTTAAAGCACTAGTGTAATGAAATGGGTAATTTCTTTTTCACCTTTTTTGAATTTTTACTAGATGAAGAGTTTCCATTTGTGAGACTTGTCTTTTCTTCTACTTTGTCAATTTTCATTTCATAGTTGAATTATGAAAACTGGAGATATGTGTCCTGTTGAATTGACATACACTTTTAAGTTTCAGGAACACTTGCTTTGTTTTCTGTCAATGTGATGAAGAGCGCAGGCTTTGGAGCAAGTCAGATGTGAATGTGAGTCTTGCAGGGATCTAATGGCCAACAATTTATTCCACCCATTTTCAGGGTCCTCTTCTATCAGGGGGTAGTCGTGTCTCCATCAGAGGAGGCCTAGAAGACTAACTGATGAAAGCAAATGATCATCACTAGGCACATGCACAAAGCCAGCCAACACAGCTGCAAGCATTCAGGACTACTTTCTACCACAACAGGGAAGCCCTCCTTTTCTGAAACCCTTGCCTCTGCCTCCTCCTCTGACTGTTAATATCTATATTTTAGACATTTATGTTTATTAATGTTTTCTCAGTAAAATCTTTTGTTTGTTTGTTTGTTTGTTTGGTCTAGGAAATAAAGAATTATATTAGACATAACCCCACTGCCTATTTTTAAGTAATTTTTTTTTCTCCTAGGTAGGCATCTAGAGAAAGACATATATAGAAAACAAGTCCCTGATAAATCCTGTGAACTGACTTGCAACTTTCTGTAAGGTGAGGTCCCCATCAGTACACCACACATTGACCAAATAATTCAGCTGGTGGTCCTGGCTTATTAGCTGTTGAGCACCCCCCAAATATGGCAGACATGCCTCTGCTACTGTGCTGAGCAGTTTAGCAGCTTTTCACTTTGCAAGAAATTATTTCCAAATACTTCCTTGACTAGATTATAATTCTCTGCACTCCTTTTCTCTTTACATCTTTCCTATAAAATCAAGTTTGTACCTTACAACCTCAACAAAACAGGGAATCTTTGTTAAGCTTATATTTACCACATTTTTTTCTAAGACAATTTGTTTGATAAGAAAATCATTTGGAGTACTTTGAAATTTAAAAAAAAGTTAAGACAGATACCTTAGTAAATGCCTCTTTTCACAACTTCATATAATTTATCAGGTCAAAAGAATCTATCATTTTTCTTTCCTGAAGCAATATATCTACCACCAGCAGCCTTTTTTTCTTTCTTTTTTTTTAAGTACTGGGGATTGAACCCAGGGGTGCTCCACCACTGAGTTAGCCATTTTGATTTTTAATTTGAGACATAGTCTCTCCAAGTTGCCTATGCTAGCCTTGAATTTGTAATTGTCCTGCCTCAACCTCCCAAGTCCTGTGTGTACCACCATGTCCAGGTCTGAAACAATATATTTCTAAAGAAGAAAGTAAAGTAAATGGAACAAATATTTAAACTTATTGTATGTTCTGTCACACAATTAAAATGACTTTTTAAAAAATATCGATTGATTGTTTGATACAACAGGGGCACTTAACCAGTGAGCCACATTCCCAGCCCTTTTTATTTTCTATTTTAATACAGAGCCTCACTAAGTTGCTGAGGCTGGCTTTGAACTTATGATTATACTTCTGCCTTATCCTCCCAAGCTTCTGGAAATACAGGTATATACTATCAGACCCAACTAAAAATGACATGTTAAAACACCATTACATTGACTTTTGAGTCCTTACAAAAATATAGGGTCTTAATGTTTTATGTATATAATATGTATATATAGTGTGTGTAATATATATATATATATATATATATATATATATATATATATATATATATATATATATATATATAATTTCCATGCTCAGAAAACATTCTTTGTCAAAATAAAGTTCTGTGGCTTCTTGGCAGGTAGAGTTTTGCAAAGTTCTTATGATTGATGTCAAAACTAAAATCCCTAACAATATTGTCTATCCAGGATTCTCTCTTTCTTTCTTTCTCTTTGTGGTACTGGGGATTGAACCCAGAGGCACTTTACCAATGAACTATATCCCTAAATCTCCAGCTCTTTTTATTTTTTTTATATTTTTATTTTATTTTTATGTAAGAGGAAAGGGTCTGACAAAGTTGCCAAGGCTGACATTGAACCTGTAATCCTCCTGCATCAGCCCCACCTTCCCAGCTCAGCACCACTTCTTTCTTCATGCTAATGCTGACCAATGCCTTCCTGCAGTCTGGGTCTTCAACCTCTCCATCATACACCTATCTTGTCTTCAATCTGTCTGTTACTGCCCCATGAGTCCCACCTTACTTGATGCTTCCTCATCTGACCACAGGCAAACCAAGTTAGAAAATATTCATTTCTTTGAAGAATAAATTTGAAGAGAGATTCTTTCTTTCTCAGTAGAAAGTACAAATGGATTCAGTTCCTTCAAACAAAAACATTACATTTTTACCAAGACAGTGAAGAAACTACAACATAACCTAGCATTCCAAGAGAACAATTTTAGATTATGATTTAGAACTAGGAAAAACAAACAAAAATTCCTCCCAAAAAAAGGATTAAAAAAAGATTGAATTAGAACTTTAAATAAATACTTTCTATTATTATTTTTTCTACCTGTTTCTTAATTCAAACTAATTCATTCCATGATTTCACTCAGTTAAAACCAGCTATAGTTCCAATTACAGTGTTACTTCTAAGATTTGAAGGGAAATGGTTAATTTAGCCAATATTTGAGGGTGGTTTCCCTCTTAAAACCACATGTAAAACATAGGAAAAACATAGCTTCTAAAGAACTACAATCATATCACTTTTTCCAAAATTTTGTTAATTATGTGGTATCACATCACTAGCCACAGTCTATGTCTTTACATTTCCTGATGAAAAGGCATGCTCAAAAGAGGAAATGTGCTAACATTTAAGTATAACGTAAGTATAATTAAGCAAACACTGTCTTCTGAAGGGAAAATTAAAATGTCAGATTTATACCATTTCATATGGTAGAAGCAACGTCTTATGCAGAGGGCAATTTCCAAGAGTAGGAAGGTGAATGCAGAGGGTACAACTAAACTCAGTTTCAAAGAGGTACCTCTAGGCTAATTATGTTCTTCTATGCTTCTGTCTATAAGCATTACACTTTTCACATTTCTATGAAAAAAAGACCCATAGTTAATGAGATCCATAAAGATTCCTTAATCAGCTTATATTGTGTAAGAGTATTAAAGTCTCCATTTTCACAACAGGCACATGAAATATACACTTTTATGATATATTACTAGCACAGGAACTTACATCTCTCTCCCCTTGAACCACCTGCAAATTTTAATAGTCATGTATCGCCAGGGTACCAGAAACTCATAAAAGTTTAACCTGCCAATTAACAAGTAGGTAAAGCTCCAGCCCTGCACCATAATTTGTTTGCTTCCAAGACAAGTCAGCAAAACCTAGAAAACATTTCCTTGAATTTTTTGCAAGGCAGCTATATTCCAGGACTGTTTCTTTACCAACATCACCAAAAAGGAAAGGCACACAAACACCTTACCAATGAACTATATCCCTATATCTCCAGCTCTTTTTATTTTATTTTTTTATATAAGATAATCATGTCTGTAGGGAGTGCATAAAGTTAGTGAAATTGTGGAAGTTTAAAAATGGATTTGATTATCTCTAAAAACTTGCTGCTTGAAGAATTTTATTTGAATAGGTTGCTCTTATGTCAAATTCATTTGTGCCTTTTTAAGTGCTGTGATATGGATATATGCCATTTCATTCATTTCAGCAAGAGGCTGCCTTAGAAAATATCACATGTTTATTAGGACTATTTGCTCTTAGGTAAGTATCCAAACCACAAACCCTGCTCCCAAAGGCAGAACTCACAAAATACAGAAATCTAAAGAAACCACTCCAAGAAAGGAAAAGGATCCCAATTCTCTTCTGTTACAATGGCAATGGCTTCTAAGGACATTCCGATAGGATGACTTCAGGCTGTGTAAGTTTCACAAATGGCCCATTAGTGTCAAGGTCCTTGGTCTCAGTCCCAGCCCAGCTAGTCATACTAGGAGTTACTACCATATTAAGAAATTGGCTATTTTTCTGAACTTATAGTACCAGGCAGAGCTATTTTATTTTCTAGAGCTTTGTTTATGTGAACTAGCCTCCTAAGAGGGAAATTAAAAGATTTATGCCAAAAAGTTAGTAGAAGTATTATTATGGTGTCCGATTTTGCTGTAGTTGAGAGAATATATACATACTCAAAGGCAAACAGACAGATACAAGTAAGGAAGTCATTCATTCGTTCATTCCCATTTCACTGAGTGCCTCTACAACTCAGGAACTTTACCCTATAGATAGAATAATTTGAAAAAAAAAACAACAACCTTGCTTTCATGTATCTGAAAATGTACTCAGGAAACCCATTTGGCTGGTTCTTCTTCTGCTTTCTCACATTTGTAAAATGAATAGTAACTACATTCATTGTGAGCTAACTTTTTGCCAAATATAATTCTAAGTACTCCATGTACATCATCTCATTTAATTTTTCCAAAAATGCCATGACACAAACACTATGGAAGTTTGAGTTGCCATCCACCCACAATCATGACCAAATCTCAAATCCACTCTGTTAGAATTGACAACACCTCTTATGACTTTATCATCTCTATCTGAAAAATCATCTATGACCCAATCTTAAAGGATCTCAACTCAAATAAATTTTCAGTGGAATTTATATATCTACCAGAAGGAAACACAATCAGATTTTCTTTAAAAACTGGGAAGAGCAGCATCCTTTTCCTTAATAGTCTCTAGAGCACAGTGCCTACTGACATCTGAAAAACAGTTTTGAAGGTTTACTATTGTTCTATGGAATTGATGCTTCCCGGTCCTCTAACATTTAACTCATAAATGCTCTGCAAAGGTTCAAGAATCCAAACAATGCAACTGATTAAGTGCCTAGACATACTGGGCTAAAGACTGTGTGCAGTGGGGCTGTTTTCTGTCAGAGATCTTGCTTATGAACGGACCAATCACAGATGGCTGGGCACTGACTTTGAATCTTCTATTCCTGTTGATCATTCAGACATTTTTGGATTCCTTGCCTAAATAGATGTGGTCCCACGGTGAGATTTGTTTCTAGTATGAAGCCTCAGAATACGATGGATAGACAAGATTTTAATGTGCAACATTTTTGTCCCTGGTGAACAACTGATAGCTAGAACAGAGATGTTCAAAGGAACACTTTCTTTGGGCAGAAAAGAAATGATTCTTGGTTCTGAAGAAAAGATGATCAAACAGAACTCAGACTTTTTCTAGAAACAGAGCAAAGCACTCAATAAGTAGGTCTATAAAATCTAAAGATAAAGGAGTTGATTAATCTTGAACAGGCTGAGAAAGAATTGAAATCTAGAATAAAAGGGGAAAAAAAGACTTTGGACTCGGGGAAAACTATACAAAATGAGGTCAGCAGATCTTTGTATGAAAGACTATTTACCCAAGATGGTCCTTTATTTCCTCATATACCTTTAACTACTCACAGATACATAGTTTCTATAGTCCTATGACTAATTTCAATGCATGTAACCAGACTGTTTAAGAAGATATATGTGATTATTTCTGAGAACCTGTCTCAGATGAATCATTTTAAGTAACACATTTTATTTATATCAACCCATTGCTATATTCATAGGTAATATTATTTTTAATAACCAGGAAGAGAAAGAAAGAAACCAAAACAAAGAACCTAATACTTTAGATATAAGAAAAATGTTATATGCAGTATGATTAGCTGCTACATCAAAATTAGGAACCAAAAAAGTTGAATGCAAAAGTGTTTTAGCAAAAGTGCAAACATGGTTTAAAAATGTTCAGATGAAAAAGTAGGACAATATTTTGTGTACAGTATAGGCATAATTATGAAAAATTCATATAATTTTGAAACAATTAAATTATATGTAGACTAAAATGAGATTCTAGGTTATCAGTATTTTTGTAGAATGTTTTCAGTATGCTAAAAATCTTGGTGACTAAAAACCTATGCTATTTATGCTAAGTATCATAATTGTACTGTTTTTATATTTAAGTCATATATTTATAACCAGCAATGGTCTGAAAGTAGTCTATTGTGTGATAACTTCTGGTAGACAGTACTCACAAAGCCTGGAGGTGAGGGGAGGCATGTTACCCAGAAATTTGTTCAGAGAAAAGAAAAAAACCTGCTAGGTAACCACAGTTGACTCAACAAGAAACCAAGGGTAGGGAAGACATCCCCAGAAAACTGAGCAGTCTGAGTTTCAGCCCATTAGTTGTTTCATTTTTCTGGTTTTTCATCTTTTGAATTCTACAAGTTAAAGTGCTAAATTAGTGCTTTTGTTCAAGCACTAAAATTGAAGGTAAGAGGAAATTATTATCAAAATTGTATTTTAAAAGAAAAAAAATTGAGGCTGAGGTTGTAGCTCAGTGGCAGAGCACTTGCCGAGCATATGTGAGGCCCTGGGTTTGATCCTCAGCACCACATAAAAATAAATAAATAAAATAAAGGCATTCTGTTCATCTACAACTACAAAAGAATTTTTTTTAATTCAAGGATGAATATTCGAATATGGTAACATTATTAACAATGTCGCCTACTTCTTTCTCCAGCTTCTTCTTCTTTTCTTTTCTCTCACTGGCAAAACTGTTCTGTACTTTACAAAGTTATTTTTTTCCCTTTTCACGCTCCATCCCTCTTTATCTTTCCAGAAAGATGCCAACATAAGCTGGCTATTGTATTTTCAATATGATGAGCAAGAGTTGTTCCATCTGAGAAGGGACCAAAAAGGCTATTCCTGCTGCTCTGTGGCTTATGTGTGCATCTACACTGACCCTGCTGATTTCCAACTGGGGAAAGGAAGATAAGTAGAGGGAGGGCTATGGGGGGAAAAATCCGTGGAGAGACACTGAAAAAATAATCAAGAAGGGGAAATCAGTGACAGTAATTAAATATTGTAAAGGAATACCTACAAACTAGAACTATACCAATCTATAACAGGGTCAGAATTGGCATGTGAGAACAGATTGAAGCCTCTAAAGTACACACATCTAAGTATTCAATCTAAAAGAAAGCAAAATAATGAGTGCAACAGGGTGTTTAAGTTGTATGACAGAAAAAAATATATTGGAGCCCAAGGGAAGAAATAGCAAAACAACAACAACAACAAAATCCAGCTAAGTCTGTTCCTCTTTTCACCAATGAATTATTATTGATCAAATCATAAAATCTAATATAGTATTCCATAGTAATGATAATTTTACCATTAGAGTCATTGAATTTCATTACATCTTGGATATGTTTCTGACTGAAATAAAATGGCAAATTAGCAGTATCTTATCATGTAAATATATACCTCACTATATTTATACACTGAACAAGAAATCTATGCCTGTATGTACATATAGTCAATATAATTCGTGCTCCAAATTTGTAAATAAAGATATTTTCTATCCAGTTCTCAAAACATGTAATCAGATATATAGTAAGAAGTGAAATGTAAACATATTTCCCCAAGCCCCTGATTTACTATCAAGCAGAGGACTTTAAGGACCAACCCAACTCTGATTCACAACTATACAATTCTCTGATTGCATCTGCCTCAGCCACAGCCAGCATTTTATATAATCACTCTGTTTAGAACATCAGATTTCCTGTGGATTTTTTTTTAGACTTGCTATGTTACCCCAAATTTTCTCCCTGAAGGTTAACAATAATGTACATTGCTTTTGATTGAGCTTGTTCTTGAAAGCAATGCCTCATCAAAGAAGAGCATGAAAGCAACCTTTCATTCAACTGTGTTGAATACAGGATTCACTCTAAGCACAAGCAATCCCAAATATTAACCAGCTCCCTCCTTCCAGAGTAATGACCCATATTGTCACCAGACTGCATTCTGTAAACCAACAATCATATGCCTCTCACACATCTGAAACCTTCTGAGGGCGCTCCAATATATCCTGGATAAAAGCCAAGCCCCTTGGCTTGGCATTTGAGAACTCTCTATGAGTTCTACTCAAGGTTCATCTCCTACCTCATCCAATCTTACCATCTACACTTCGTTCCTATTGAGAAGGTTGTGGTTCCTTTACTCACCGAGCTGTGCCATGCCCTCCTGACTTTGCTAATGTTCTTTCCTCAGCCTAGAACTCTCCCCACCCTGGGCTGGTATTCAAAACCCTCCATGAACCCATGAACTCCTACTCAACTTTTTAGATTTTACTTCAAGAGTTTTTCCTCTAAGAAACCCTCTCTGAACTCTTCATCCTGGGCCACATGACTTCTTTGTTTCCAGAATAATTTGAGATCCCTGGATGGCTACACTGATTATATTATTTTTATATGATTTACTTCCCTGTTTTACCTCTGCTTAGATTGAAAGATCCTTGAGAACTGAAGAATGGGGAAGCAAGTCTTATTTTTCTTTGGTATCCACTCCCAAACCAGCCATGTTGCTTAATGCAAGATTGGTGCTTAATAAATAATCCTTTCCCAAAAAGGTACTTAAGGCATTTACCAAATAGATTGGTGAGAGAGAGATATGAAACAAGTATATAAACAGCCATAAATCAGGAAGTGAATATGACAAGTGCCACAAAGGACAGTACAAATAAAAGCCAATGAAAGAGGAAAGAGGAAACAGAGGATTGACAACATGAACAAAAGTTCTAACTGAATTGGATATTTTTGAGTGGGTAAAAATTTGATAAAAGAAAATAGAAACCCAGAGAAACTGCCAGAGGCCATAAAAACAGCTTGTGAACTATGCATAGTAACTGGGCAAGAGAGGTGTATATATAGCAGGATAACATGGAGCAAAAAGAAAAGGAGGATAGGAATAGAGTGTGATGGAGCACTTTGAAGGCTCATGGATTTAAGGAGTTTAAACCATATCAGATGCAAGTAAGGCAAAATCCACTTCAGGGTTTCAGTTGTTTTTGTGTCTTTGTTGTTTTTATTTTTTGTCTTTGTTTTTGTTTTGGCTTGGATTTTTGGTGCCAGGAATTAAACTCAGGGCACTTGACCACTGAGCCCCATCCCCAGCCCTATTTTGTCTTTTATTTAGAGACAGGGTCTCACTGAGTTGCTTAGCACCTTGCTTTTGCTGAGGCTGGCTTTGAACTCGTGATCCCCCTGCCTCAACCTCCCAGCTGCTGGGATTACAGGCAAGTGCCACTGCATCAGGCTTGTGTACAGTTTTGACAAGAGGCAACATCACTAATCATTGTTTATTAAATGCCACTTTACTATTAGGATTATTCTCCACCCCTGTCACTACCACCCCAGTATAATCAGGTCTTATGGCTTTAAATACAGCTGAGGAGCTGAGGGGCAGAGGGTGTGGTAGGCATGGTGGGGTCAATATCCAGCATCAAAAGTAAATAATAAATAACTCTAAATTAGAAGATATTAAAGTCCCCAGTTTAAAGAAGGTCCAGAAGGGCTGGGTGTTTTGCACAAGAACAAACCTATGAAACCTCAGCAAAGCTGCTCCCTCCTCTTCTCCTCTACTCCATCTCCAACTGAGATAAACAGTTATAAAATCCTGTCAAGCAGCTGAGGGAAGATGAGATGCCCAGTACACATGTACAGATTAGAAAGGAGAGAATATAAAGATAAGAGAGAACTGTCCTTTCCTCTAGTATAAATGGTTTTCTCAGAGTACAGGAGGAGATTATCAAGTGATTTTATTTCCTATCAGCCTATAATTTCAAAACTGTGTCACAATATAAATGTATAACACTTCATAAAAATACCAACTTCTGGTAGTTTTTATAGAGCAAATCTTTGACATGCCCAAACTAAAAGGACTAAAAAGTATTAAAAGCTGGACAAAAGGCAAGAAGACTCTAAGACTCCAGAAGAGTCACAAATAGCCTAAAATGATTAAGTATAGATTGAAGAGTTTCCTATCATTTTCATACAACACTTAAGGCTTACACAAATTATACTACAGGCTGAGTGTGCCTCATTCAAAATAATTATCACTGGAGTATTTTGATTTCAGTATTTTTTCAGATTCTGGAATATATACATGAGACCTAAAGAATGGGACCCAAATCTAAACATAAAATATACTTATGTTTCATATATTCCTTACATGTAAGCCTGAAGGTAATTTCATATATAATTTTTAGTGTATCTGCATTCTAACTGCAACTTGTTACATGAGGTCAGGTGTGAAATTTTCCACTTGAGGCATCATGTTGAAGTTTTGGATTTGGGAACACTTTAGGTTTCAGATGTCTAGAGATGTTCAATTTGTACTGTGCTTATTTAGTATCTGGTAACTCATCCTTAACACTCATATCCCTCTACAGTAGCTGATGGCCCAACCTAAACACTCACACCCTCCTATGATAGAAAAAGAGAACCTAAGATAAAATTAGTTTTGCAAATTGCAAAATGGAGACCTGTATGACAAGATCACCAGTTCTGGAAGTGGATTGTCACTGAAGGCCACCCTTCCTTTTCCAGAGGTCTTTGGTTAATTGCTTTCATCACACTTGCTGTTCCTTCACCTCACCCATCTAATTCATCTTCATCCTTCTCTACTGATTCAAATAAATTGAAGCTGGGCTTTTAATTTTCTGTGTCACTTGTCACTAACCTCTCTTATACTATAAACCCTGCTTCCTTTATATCCATTCTTTTCAAATTCTCATTCATACCTCTTCAACCCCCTCTTAGTAAATGACCATTCTTTCAACTTTTGTGAAATTAAGAAGTCATCTGATGGGAGGGAATGCTCTCACACCCTGCTCCTTTAACAACCACTTGTCTGAGTCCACATCATCCTTAACACCTGTCTCCCACGTCAGGAGTAGAATATGCCCTTCTTCCTGACCATCACTATCTTAACCAAGTACACAACTGCTGAACAGCAGCTATGTGGGAGATTTTATATATTGTAACCTGACAATCTAAACATCTCTCTTTCACATCTATACAACACATGACTTATTGTTTTGCCAAGTGAATAAAAAAATGGAAACAAATTTTTTGGCCACTTTTTCCAAAGGCATTATAGCTATTTTGCTCTTTTCACCTTCCTCTGAGACATGACCCCAAGCAGTATGTTCCTTCTTCCATCTAATGTTATCTCCAACTCTCCAAGCTAGCCATTAAAATAAAAATAATGAAGGACTCATTAACTCTCCAAGTTCCTGGGGTTTGGTTCTTTTGGGCTCAAGGAGAGTAAGAAGGGGACCTGTGACCTCCTAAGCATAGATTGCTTCAACATGTCCTTGCAATTCCCAAGCCTAAAGAGTTAGAGAAAGAAATGTGATTTTGAGCTTACCGGGAGAGGACTGCCAGCTACACAGGAGCTCCGGCACTTCATGCAGCCCAGCTCCCAGCTTCTTTCTTGGAAGCTGGCCTGTGAATATGCTGGAGAGGAGTGATGATCCTCTACTCTGCTCTGCAAGACACAGAGCAAACATTCTACTGAACCTCCAGGGAAGATGCCTCATTCTTCTTGATTAGAGTGTCCTCCTAAAGCTCCTCTGAGAAAATGTGATGCTTGGGGAAAAGGCACCTTGCAGAGGAGCATACCTATTTGAATGACAATCACTTTCCAGGTTGCTATGATATGGATCACCTCACTCACCCTTATTACTGTGAGTTCCCTTGTGGACAAAACAACAAACAAAACTTGAATTATACTGTGTTTTAAACAATATCCATTACATCAATTTTTGGCCATTCACATCAATTTTTAAAAGTTAAATCTAGCTGAAAATTTCCATATGCTTTAGTTTTTCCTTTTGTTCCTTTTTTTAATCAAAGATTTTTTTTTTCGTCATTGTACTAAAAATCTAGAAGAAGAAAAAATGTCACTTTTTTTTTTCCCGTTTTGTGACACCAGGGATAACTCTCACCCTGGTAAATTTGGTATAGTAGTGTGGGTTTTTCAGTTTCCCCATATTGTTTTACTCAGTACCACCTGATAAAAAGCTTATAGAAATTAGCTTTGCCACACACCACTGACCTGCGGAGTCATTTTTCAGCTTCATGAACAAGTCCAAAGAAGAGGAAATTATTTTTTATTAACCAGGTACTAAAAACTAAAGCCTTTTATAAGAGTTGCTTGCTTCTTTCCACTGAGACCAGTGGGCGAAAAAAAAGAAATCCAACTGCAATAACTTTGCACATAGGTAGCTTTATTAAAATCTATAAGGTGAAATTTTTTAATACAATCAAATCATCATAAAATATGTTAGGTATTTATGGTAAATACAACTATTATTATACACCTTTCTCCTATGACACCACCCCTGGGAGAAAGAGATTTCGTTTGTTTCAAAAATGAGCCTTTTTGTAAGGTGCATTTGGGCTCCTTTAGTTAAGGTCAAGTTGCATTTTCCATTATAAACCTGTTTCCAGGGGTTTATGACTTTGTCATAAAAATCTGCTTGGGGCTGAAATATGGCATATAGAGTCTTAGCTCAGCAGCACATTCTTTTTAAAAATGTATCAGAATTGGCTAAACACAGTTCAGTCACATTTAAATGATAAAATTATGACTGAATACATCTTAAAGAATCCAGTGTGCTAACGCGGCTCAAACACTGACTAAGTCCAGGCTCACACTTATACCCCTGCATCTTTCCACTTGTCCAATTTAAAGATCTACAAAGTCCACTAATGTCTCGAGCAAAAACCTGGCAAATGCATTAAAGTTTAAAAAAGATATAACAAAAGGAAAAGCAAAAGCAAACGAACTCTAAAGCAGTACTGTGTTTTCTGAGATCTAAATAAAAGTTTTCCAACAACAAAACCTTGATTCACCGATATTCACAATGAAAATATTTTCTTTTCTTCCTGGAAATTGAAGACATCAGCTAAATGTGAAAAAAAACATAATAATCACAAACGGATAGAGTTCATTATGAAATGGAGCTAATCTGTGATTGGTTTTGTGGTTTTTTTTTTGTTTTTTTTTTGGAGAACTGTCTTGAATAGTTTTTGTTATTTTGAAACATTGTATATTGAAGAAGGACAGTACTTTGAAGCAGCTGTCAAAAACATTCATAATTTGAAGCTACCAGGGATACCTTCTAGGATTAGGTTGAGAAATAAATTATGCCACCCTGGAATATGAATTTACTTTGGAATTTAAGATTGAGTATTTTATCCTTGGGAAAAAAAATCACTTTACCTCAGCAGGTTTCAGATTCCTCAACTGTAAGATGACAGGTTTGGATTTATGATTACCAGTATCCCTTCCAATTCCCCTTTCCTAGGATGAAATATATAGGCAATACCTGGTTTGGGGTATTGCTACTGTGTGACGTTGTTAAAGGCCACAGGAGAGCTCCTTCTCTGGCCTTCTTGACTGTTTTAGTCCTACAATTAATGGATAATAATTGGGAATGTGGAATTTTTGTCTTTGAACTCTGATGTGAATCTCACTACAACTGGCTTTTTATTATCAGGTAACCAGGGGAGGAGGTCATAGATAATGAATATCCATATGGCAGAATGTTTAAAGACCCCTTGTATTTTAATCTATCCATATGTCACATGCATTTTTAAAAGAAGATTGCATTTCTGAATGCTGTCTTAGAATTTTACATTCTCAAAGACACTCATTAACATCCACTGGGAGGAGAGGAACCTAGATATTTTCTCAAGAGGTGATATTTACATTTTGCAAAAACAGTAAATAAATTGCCCAAAGAATTCACCTAGGGAATAATCGCTAGGCTGAGCCTACATGATGCAAGAGCATTATTGACTTCAAACTGCTATTTTGAGATTCCGTGAAGTTTTTCTTTCTGTAATAAACAAGCATTTGCTTGCCTTTCACTCCATTCTAAGTTGATAACACCATATCTTAACAATAAACAGCTTCATTAGCTTAGTGCTAATGTGGCTTTATTGTTTTCCTTTCTTTGATAAAAAAGATCTGGACATGAACATACAATGACCACTTACCCCCATTCTCTTCCTCTCATCTTTATCCACTTAAAACCTGCATGTCTTCTATTTTATTCATATCCATATTTTTCTTAATCATTTACTTTTACACATTTTAACTGTATCCTCTCCTCACCCTTCTTGGTATGCCTAAAACTAGGAAGCAAAAATGATCTTTTCTAACACAGGATTGATTTTTTTTTTTAACGTAGGCTGAATCTTGCATTTAGGAATGGAACTGGGAGTGAAGAGGTATTGCATAAGTAAAAAATAAATAAAAAAGAAATTTGTTTTACAAGATGACACCCTTCAGCCCAAAAATGAATCAGAAGAGTTTGTATGAACATACTAACTGAAGTACTTGTCTCAAGTAAAATTTCAAATATTTTGCAGTCTTTAATATATTGACTGAACATGATTATCACCAGTAATCAGACACCTGGAATTTTAAGCTTGGTCTCCATAAAGGAGTGTGAAACTCTGGGGCACCACCTCTTAAGAGTGGCAGTCAAGGGTAAAAATTAGCACCTTGACCTCTATCCTTTAAAACAATTTACAGGGTTAAAATGGGGTTCAAATAAAAATACAAGATCAGCCTCAAAGGTTAAATAAAATTAGAGAGGAGAATATATGGGGAAGCCAAGGTGGGAGGAGGGGTGAATGTCAGCTCCTCTGTTTCCAAGCTGTTGAGGATACTGATGACCTAACTTCACATCCTTTGTGAAATAAAGTGAGTCCATTCATATCACGGTCTGTTCCCTTTATAACTGCTCCCTATAAATACCTCCATAGTCCCTATCATTTCTGTAATCAGTGTGTGAGAGTGTGTGTGTGTGTGTGTGTGTGTGTGTAATTTTTAAAAACTCTACTTAATGTCCATCTGTCCCTGGAACATAAATTCTCTATGAGCAGGAATGACTCCATGTTTCTTCTTCATATTTACTCCCAGTGCCTGTGCCTGGGACATAGTACCCCCTCACTAAACACATGTAGCAGGAAGGGAAGGAAGACTGGGTAAAAGGGGGAAGGGAAAAAAGGAGAGAGGAGGAAGGGCAAATACGGAGTGGAGACAGAAATGACAAACAATTTGGGTGCTACTTAGGATACTCAACTAATAATTGTACATAAAGAATGCCTTGTCCATACATCCTTCTTAATAAAATGAATATTTCAAAATATAATACTTTATCATTGTGTGAAACCAAGTCTAAAGTAGAATCAGTTACTGACTAATATGTAGTTTTTGAAAAAGGGCACCTCCAAGTTTTTTCATATAGAAAATTTATATTAAATTTTAATGGTATAAATATGAAATCATACAGCTCTAGATTTAAGTACACATGTCCAAAGAGCATGCACACACACACTACTTGACTACCACATGGGAATTCCAAAGCAGGGTCCAAATACGTGTACTCAAGAATTCTACAGGGAACTCTGATTAAACATCAAAATGCAGGTTATTGCTATAAAGTATAAATTTGTTTATAAAAATAAAGTTTTAGGCTTTTTCTTGGAAATGAGGTATTGGCTTCAGGAGAGCAGTGGTTGAAGTTTAAAGTGTTAAATAAAAAATTCTAAGGGTTGGTTGGGGTTGTGGCTCTGAGGTAGAGTGCTTGGTAGTGAGCATGCGTGAGGCACTGTGTTCGATCCTCAGCACCACATAAAGATAAAATAAAGGTATTGTGTCCACCTAAAACTAAAAAATAAATATAAAAAAATTCTAATATGTGTTGACAATGTCAAGTTTCTAGCACATGGACTATATCTTTTATAATCCTAAGTAATATCAAAGAGATCCAATTCTGAGAGAATAATCATATTTGAGAACACCCTAACAAAGAATGCCATCCTTCCCAAAAGAGTACATAGATATTATTTGAAGTGTTGGATTGCTAAAAATATAAACATGAAAGATATCTGACATAATTCATTTCTTCTACAATCTACAAACACAAAATTACAACATGACATGCAAATATGCACATTTCCAAAAGAAAGTGCAAAACCCAATCCAAACAAGTAGTGAGACTGCTTTATTTTTATGTAGCATTTTCACACAGTATCTCCTTTTCACTTTAAAATAATCTCATGAGATTGATAAACCCTATTTTAAATTGCTTTCCAGATCACACAGCTCGTGGGAAACCAAGATTCAAGGTCTGAACTTACTTGAACTTTCAAGGTCTGTCCATTTTATCATAACTGTGTCCACATACCTTAACAGTTAAAAATACTTTCTTTAGCAGAATGCCAAATGTAGAACAATGATCAAATTAAATCTACATTGTAAAATTGCTATATTATCATTTTGGCCAAATTTTTTTCTGTAAATTATATCAACTATCATAACTGGATCAATGCTAAATGTCTTATATTTATTGTTTTACTCAGTAGAAGTTCTGTTTTATTTTGTTAAATTATGTTAAATGAAAATTTTAAGACTACCTATTAATTAATAAATGCATAGGTATCTGTGTTGTTGATTGATTTGTAAAGTGTCCTTTGATACAAGAAATGAAACATTCACACATAAAACAGCTCTAGAAAAGCTTGGCCTTGCAACCTTATAAGTACTAGCCTTGCTACATCTTGGCAGGCAGGCAATCTGCAGAGTGTAGTTCTTAAATGATAAAGTTCTACAAAGAGGAAATTTAGCATATTATAATAGCCCTCGATCCTGGGATCTGCTTTAGAATAACTGTGGAACTTCCACACACATGCACACACATGTCCATCCAGAGCATTACACACTACTTGAACTACCACATTGAAATTTCCAGAGAAGAGGAGCAGCGGCCTGCTGAGAGGCTGAGCCACCCTCTCCCCCTGTGCCGGCAAAGTAGAGGGAACTGTGACCATGCACAGAGCAGGCCCAGCGGCCTGCTGAGGGGCAGAGCCGCCCCACACCCCCCGCGCCTGCCAGGCAGGGGAACTGTGACCACCGACAGAAAAGGCCCAGTGGCCCGCGGCGGGACAGAGCTTCCAATCACTCCTGCAAGGTAGGCAGGCCTGCGACCCACTGGCAGAAGAGGAGCAGCGGCCTGCTGAGAGGCAGAGCCACCCCCTCCCCCTGCACCGGCAAGGTAGAGGGAACTGTGACCACGCACAGAGCAGGCCCAGCGGCCTGCTAGGGGGCAGAGCTGCCCCCCACCCCCCGCGCCTGCCAGGTAGGTGGAACTGTGACCACGGACAGAAAAGGCCCAGTGGCCCGCGGCGGGACAGAGCTTCCAATCACTCCTGCAAGGTAGGCGGGCCTGCGACCCACCGGCAGAAGAGGAGCAGCGGCCTGCTGAGAGGCAGAGCCACTCCCTCCCCCTGCGCCAGCAAGGTAGAGGGAACTGTGACCACCCACAGAACAGGCCCAGCGGCCTGCTGAGGGGCAGAGCCGCCCCCCACCCCCCGCGCCTGTCAGGTAGGCGGAACTGTGACCACTGACAGAAAAGGCCCAGTGGCCCGCGGAGTGGCAGAGCTTCCAATCACTCCTGCAAGGTAGGCGGGCCTGCGACCCACCGGCAGAAGAGGAGCAGCGGCCTGCTGAGAGGCAGAGCCGCCCCCTCCCCCCCGCGCCTGCAAGGTAGACGGAACTGTGACCACCATCAGAGCAGGCCAGACCTGCAACCAAGAGACAGAACAGGCCCAGTGGCCTGAGGAAGGGTAGAGCCGCCCCACCCCGCGCCTGCAAGGTAGGCGGACCTGCGACCCACTGGCAGTACAGCCCCAGAGGCCTGCAGAGGGGCAGTGCTGCTGCCTGCGCCTGCAAAGTTGACAGAACTGTGACCACCGACAGAACAAGCCTAGCGGCCCGCAGAGGGACAGAGCCACCGCCCGCACCTGCGAGGGAGACTTTGCAACTATACAAGACCAATATAAATATATAGGGGGAAAATTCAATAGCACAACAGTTTCACCAAGTAGAAAGGAACGCGAACAGTATGAAGAGACAAGGAAAGAAAGGACCACAAGCATTGCAGGTTAACTCAACGTTAGAAGAGGTAATAGCTGCAGCAGATGGAATGTCAGATAAAGAATTCAGGATATACATGCTTCAGATGATCTGGAGTCTCAAGGAAGACATCAGACAGCAAAATCAGACAATGAAAGATCACTTCAACAATGAATTACATAAACAAATCCAAGAAGCAAAAGATCAACTATACAGGGAAATAGAGGTTATAAAAAACAAACAAACAGAAATCCTAGAAATGCAGGAAGCAATAAGCCAACTTAAAAACTCAATTGAGAATACTACCAGCAGAGTAGAACACTTAGAAGACAGAACATCAGACAATGAAGATAAAGTATTTCAACTTGAAAAGAACATAGACAGCTCAGCAAGACTGTTAAGAAACCATGAGCAGAACATCCAAGAAATATGGGATAACATCAAGAGACCAAATTTAAGAGTCATTGGGATACAGGAAGGGACAGAGTTTCAAACCAAAGGAATGAGCAATCTATTCAATGAAATAATACGAGAAAACTTCCCAGACTTGAAGAATGAGACAGAACCCCAAATCCTAGAAGCCTACAGGACGCCGAATGTGCAAAATCATAAGAGACCCACACCTAGACACATTATAATGAAGATGCCCAACATACAGAATAAGGAGAGAATTTTAAAAGCTACAAGAGAAAGGAAGCAGATCACATTTAGGGGTAAGCCAATCAGGATAACAGCTGATCTTTCAACACAGACTCTGAAAGCTAGAAGATCCTGGAATAACATATTTCAAACACTGAAAGAAAATGGGTTCCAACCAAGAATTGTGTTTCCAGCGAAATTAAGCTTCAGGATGGAAGATGAAATTAAAACCTTCCACGATAAACAAAAGTTAAAAGAATTTGCAGCTAGAAAACCATCTCTTCAAAACATCCTTGGCAAAACATTACAGGAAGAGGAAATGGAAAATAACAATGAAAACCAACAGTGGGAGGTAGGACACTAAAGGGGGGAAAATAATCAAAGAGGAAAACAAACCATGTTTAGTAACATAAATAAACAAATATGGCTGGAAGAACAACCCATATCTCAATAATAACCCTAAATGTTAATGGCTTAAACTCACCAATCAAGAGACACAGGCTAGTAGAATGGATCACAAAACAAGACCCAACAATATGCTGCCTACAGGAGACGCATTTGATAGGAAAAGAAATACATAGGCTGAAGGTGAAAGGTTGGGAAAAATCATATCACTCATATGGACTTCGGAAACAAGCAGGAGTATCCATACTCATATCAAATAAAATAGATTTCAAGCCAAAGTTAATCAAAAGGGATAAAGAGGGACACTACATACTGCTAAAGGGAACCATACACCAACAAGACATAACAATCATAAATATATATGCCCCAAACAATGGTGCAGCTATGTTCATCAAACAAACTCTTCTCAAGTTCAAGAGTCTAATAGACCACCATACAATAATCATGGGAGACTTCAACACACCTCTATCGCCACTGGACAGATCTTCCAAACAAAAGTTGAATAAGGAAACTATAGAACACAATAACACAATTAATAACCTAGACTTAATTGACATATATAGAATATACCACCCAACATCAAGCAGTTACACTTTTTTCTCAGCAGCACATGGATCCTTCTCAAAAATAGATCATATATTATATCACAGGGAAACTCTTAGACAATATAAAGGAGTAGAGATAATACCATGCATCCTATCTGATCATAATGGAATGGAACTGAAAATCAACGATAAAAGAAGGAAGGGAAAAGAATACATCACTTGGAGAATGAACAATAGGTTACTGAATGATCAATGGGTTATAGAAGACATCAAGGAAGAAATTAAAAAATTCTTAGAGATTAATGAAAACGCAGACACAACATATCGGAATCTATGGGACACATTGAAAGCAGTTCTAAGAGGAAAATTCATTGCTTGGAGTTCATTCCTTAAAAAAAGAAAAAACCAACAAATAAATGATCTCATACTTCATCTCAAAATCCTAGAAAAAGAAGAGCAAAACAACAGCAAAAGAAGTAGAAGGCAAGAAATAATTAAAATCAGAGCTGAAATTAATGAAATCGAAACAAAAGAAACAATTGAAAAAATTGACAAAACTAAAAGTTGGTTCTTTGAAAAAATAAACAAAATCAACAGACCCTTAGCCATGCTAGCGAAGAGAAGAAGAGAGAGAACTCAAATTACTAACATACAGGATGAAAGAGGCAATATCACAACAGACACTTCAGAAATACAGAAGATAATCAAAAATTATTTTGAATCCTTATACTCCAATAAATTAGAAGATAGTGAAGGCATAGATAAATTTCTTAAGTCATATGATCTGCCCAGATTGAGTCAGGAGGATATAGACAACCTAAACAGACCAATATCAATTGAGGAAATTGAAGAAACCATCAAAAGACTACCAACTAAGAAAAGCCCAGGACCGGATGGGTATACAGCAGAGTTTTACAAAACCTTTAAAGAGGAACTAATACCAATACTTTTCAAGCTACTTCGGGAAATAGAAAAAGAAGGAGAACTTCCAAATTCATTCTACGAGGCCAACATCACCCTGATACCTAAACCAGACAAAGACACTTCAAAGAAAGAAAACTACAGATCAATATCTCTAATGAACCTAGATGCAAAAATCCTCAATAAAATTCTGGCCACTCGGATACAAAAACTTATCAAAAAAATTGTGCACCATGATCAAGTAGGATTCATCCCTGGGATGCAAGGCTGGTTCAATATACGGAAATCAATAAATGTTATTCACCACATCAATAGACTTAAAAATAAGAATCATACGATCATCTCGATAGATGCGGAAAAAGCATTCGACAAAGTACAGCATCCCTTTATGTTCAAACCTCTAGAAAAACTAGGGATAACAGGAACATATCTCAATATTGTAAAAGCAATCTATGCTAAGCCTCAGGCTAGCATCATTCTGAATGGAGAAAAATTGAAGGCATTCCCTCTAAAATCTGGAACAAGACAGGGATGCCCTCTCTCACCACTTCTGTTCAACATAGTTCTCGAAACACTGGCCAGAGCAATTAGACAGACGAAAGAAATTAAAGGCATAAAAATAGGAAAAGAAGAACTTAAATTATCACTATTTGCAGATGACATGATTCTATACCTAGCAGACCCAAAAGGGTCTACAAAGAAACTATTAGAGCTAATAAATGAATTCAGCAAAGTGGCAGGATATAAAATCAACACGCATAAATCAAAGGCATTCCTGTATATCAGCGACAAATCCTCTGAAATGGAAATGAGGACAACCACTCCATTCACAATATCTTCAAAAAAAATAAAATACTTGGGAATCAACCTAACAAAAGAGGTGAAAGACTTATACAATGAAAACTACAGAACCCTAAAGAGAGAAATAGAAGAAGATCTTAGAAGATGGAAAAATATACCCTGTTCATGGATAGGCAGAACTAACATCATCAAAATGGAGATATTACCAAAAGTTCTCTATAGGTTTAATGCAATGCCAATCAAAATCCCAAAGGCATTTCTTGTAGAAATAGAGAAAGCAATCATGAAATTCATATGGAAAAACAAAAGACCCAGAATAGCAAAAACAATTCTAAGCAGGAAGTGTGAATCAGGCGGTATAGCGATACCAGACTTCAAACTATACTACAGAGCAATAGTAACAAAAACAGCATGGTACTGGTACCAAAACAGGCGTGTGGACCAATGGTACAGAATAGAGGACACAGAAACCGATCCACAAAACTACAACTACCTTATATTTGATAAAGGGGCTAAAAGCATGCAATGGAGGAAGGATAGCATCTTCAACAAATGGTGCTGGGAAAACTGGAAATCCATATGCAACAAAATGAAACTGAATCCCTTTCTCTCGCCATGCACAAAAGTGAATTCAAAATGGATCAAGGAGCTTGATATCAAATCAGAGACACGCCGTCTGATAGAAGAAAAAGTTGGCTACGATCTACATACTGTGGGGTCGGGCTCCAAATTCCTCAATAGGACACCCATAGCACAAAAGTTAATAACAAGAATCAACAAATGGGACTTACTCAAACTAAAAAGTTTTTTCTCAGCAAAAGATACAATAAGAGAGGTAAATAGAGAGCCTACATCCTGGGAACAAATCTTTACTCCTCACACTTCAGATAGAGCCCTAATATCCAGAGTATACAAAGAACTCAAAAAATTAGACAATAAGAGAACAAACAACCCAATCAACAAATGGGCCAAGGACCTGAACAGACACTTCTCAGAGGAGGACATACAATCAATCAACAAGTACATGAAAAAATGCTCACCATCTCTAGCACTCAGAGAAATGCAAATCAAAACCACCCTAAGATACCATCTCACTCCAATTAGATTGGCAGCCATTATGAAGTCAAACAACAACAAGTGCTGGCGAGGATGTGGGGAAAAGGGTACACTTGTACATTGCTGGTGGGACTGCAAATTGGTGCAGCCAATTTGGAAAGCAGTATGGAGATTTCTTGGAAAGCTGGGAATGGAGCCACCATTTGACCCAGCTATTCCCCTTCTCGGTCTATTCCCTAAAGACCTAAAAAGAGCATGCTACAGGGACACTGCTACATCGATGTTCATAGCAGCACAATTCACAATAGCTAGACTGTGGAACCAACCTAGATGCCCTTCAATGGATGAATGGATAAAAAAAATGTGGCATTTATACACAATGGAGTATTACTCTGCATTAAAAAATGACAAAATCATAGAATTTACAGGGAAATGGATGGCATTAGAGCAGATTATGCTAAGTGAAGCTAGCCAATCCCTAAAAAACAAATGCCAAATGTCTTCTTTGATATAAGGAGAGTAACTAAGAACAGAGTAGGGTTGAAGAGCAGGAGAAGAAGATTAACATTAAACAGGGATGAGAGGTGGGAGGGAAAGGGAGAGAGAAGGGAAAATGCATGGAAATGGAAGGAGACCCTCAGAGTTATACAAAAGTACATACAAGAGGAAGTGAGGGGAAGGGGAAAAATAATATAAGGGGGACAAACGAATGTCAGTAGAGGGAGCAGAGAGAGAAGAGGGGAGGGGAGGGGAGGGGAGGGGAGGGGGGATAGTAGAGGATAGGAAAGGCAGCAGAATACAACAGACACTAGTATGGCAATATGTAAATCAATGGATGTGTAACTGATGTGATTCTGCAATCTGTATATGGGGTAAAAAAGGGAGCTCATAACCCACTTGAATCAAATTGTGAAATATGATATATCAAGAACTATGTAATGTTTTGAACAGCCAACAATAAAATAAACAACAATAAAAAAAAAAAAAAGAAATTTCCAAAGCAGGATCCTAATATGTATACTCAAGAATTCTACAGGGAACTCTGATTAAAAGTCAAAATACAGGTTACTGCTATAAAGTATAAATTTGTTTATAAAAATGAATTAATTTTTAAAATAATATTTTATGGGATTATATACAAAAATGATACTGAACTATGGGCCTTTGCTCCCTCTTGATATTTCAGCCCCATACGACCACCAATAAGCCCAGCTTTCTCAGTCTCCATTTTAATTTGTTAAAATCAACAAGATACCTACAAGATTTTAGTGAGGAGATTAAGAGGTTCCCCACCTCTGATGGTCCCTTTAACAAACAAGGTATCACTGTAGAGGCCAGCCTCTTCCTAAATATTTAAGGTCCTTTTAGAAATGCTAAGTGGAGATTATTTAAAGACTTAAGTACACAGAAACCTGACACACTCATTTTTAATGGGGAGGTAGACTGTTGTTTATTTAGCTTTTGAAATCCATCCTAAATTTGGCTTTATGGAACCAAAAAAAGTCTAGCTTTAAATTAACAGACTGCTTTCTACTGTCCAAGGGATAATTTGAACTTCATGGAGACATGCCTATGAACGGAAATAAAAATAACTCACATTGAACTCTTAAAGCTACCCCACACGCATTTCACTTGCCACAAGGACCACTGTTTCACGCATTGCTTTTTAGCAGCCTTTAGGAAACTTTCACTGAAACAATTTCCTACAACCAAGAAAAGGAAGGCTAAAATGATTTCACAAGAAAGAGAGGAGAGAGAGAAAGAAAGAGAAAGAGCGAGAGCAACATAAACTTCCTGACCTTTTAGCATCTGGGGTATTAAAGCATCTCTGTCAGGGAAGGAATGGGAGATAGGGGACTCACAAAATAGTTCAAAATTCTGTGGCTTTAGTTTAGCTCACCCTCTCCTGTGCTCTAAACAAGAATGTACTCCACATGAAGTATTCCTCCCAGTCCTAAATACTTCTCCCGCCTTATCTCAATTCACCCTCGCTTAAAACCTTAATTCAAAATTTAGAAATATTTCAAATAACTAGAAAAGTAACAAAAATAATATGAGAAGCATGCCTGGTTTGAAACTGGTTAATATTTGCTATATTTGCTTCAAATCTCTTTTGTTCCCTCTTCTCCTTTACCAAGCACAGCTTATGCATCTTATGATAACCTCTCTGGTCCTACTGGGCCAAAATGATCTCTTCTGCAAATCTCTCTCTCTCTCTCTCTCTCTCTCTCTCTCTCTCTCTCTCTCTCGTCTAATTCTAAGTTTTATTTCTTGTCCAGAATCATTCTTATAAATTTGACTAGTTCACTCTGCCCCTTAGGCTAAATTAAATTGTATAATGTTTAATGACTCTTAGGTTTTCTATTTCATCTTGTGACAATGTTTTCCTTTTAAAAAAATTCCATTTTATATAATTTTTAAAAGTTATCAGTGCATAGTTTTATATTTCTTTTTATTTTAACATCTCTATTAAATCAGTGTTTTCATTTCCATTTCCAATAAAATTTATGTGTACCTCCACACTGAATTTGTTTTACAAACCTTGGCAGAATTGGGGGTATTTATTAATCTTTTCAGTTACTTTTTGTCAATCATATCCAAAAAGTTCAGCACTTATCTTTTTGAGCATTTTAGTGAACTCTGAGTGCCAAGTCCAGCAAATAAACAGGGACAACAGAAATAGTATTCAATTGCTTTCCTCATCCCTCCTCTGGCTGTTTCTAAGCTAAATAAGATCCAACTGAACACCTCTCTAGTGGAAAGTGATATACCATATCCTCTAAAAAACAAAAATCATGACTTGAAAGATTTTGTTGCAAAAAAAAGTCAATACTTAAAATATGTCAACAATAAAATGATGTGGATGCCTAATACACAGAGGGGAAAATCTTACAGTTCTGGGAAATTTTACGTTACTTAGACTGCAGGTGTCTGAGAACGTGACACTGTCGGAATGGGATTTAAGTGAATATTACAATTACAATAACAGCAATAGTTTCCATTTACCAAATATTTATGCCTGCCAGTAACTGAGATTAGTACCACCCATACAGAATACATACATACATACACAACACAACACACATGCACACACATATATATGTGTGTGTGTGTGTGTATGTGTGGTGTGTTTGAGAGGGAGAGAGATAATGAGAATAACTAACTGAATAGTTACAGAAAATTGGCTGGTCATAATAGTGCTACTTGATAGGAAATCTACAGTTCAGGTCGACTAAGTAACTTGCTCAAGTGACAAAATTTATATTGTGGTTCTGGGATATAAATACAAATCTTTATAACTCTACAAACCTCTCTTCTCACTGTGTTTTGCTCACTTCATTCAAAAAAGATATAAGTGATGAGGATGATAATCTCATTTCATGTTAGGAAAAAGATATAAGTGGAAAAAATAGGAAAGTAAAATTTATGTGTATCTCCACACTTAATTTTTTTTTATAAATCTTGGCAGAATTTTGGGTAATTTATTAATCTTTATTAATCTACTTAATTATCTTTATTAATCTACTTTCCTCCAGGTACCTTTTATTTTGAATAATGATAAAAACAAATTTTACTAAAGACTTACATCATGCCAGGCCCTCCTCTGAGCAGTAAACATGCATGTCACTCATATTTTCTTAAAAATAAGCCCATGAGGGAAAACTTCTATCACCCTCATTTTACAGAAGAAACTAGGGAACAAAAAGGCTAAGTAATGTGTCCAAGCCTGCCCATGTAGCAAGTTACAGTTCTTGTCATTATATACAAGTGTTTTACTCCAGAGCTGCCATTTTTATTAAATGAGAATGAGGAAGAAGTTAGAATATTTTGGGGAGATCCCTAGTGTCATCAAAAGTAGTTCACTATTTCGAGTTGCAGCTTCTGGGGAACACTGGTTGGAGTGTTGATGTGCTGTATAAGTAAAAGGATCTCATGGTGAACTAGAGAATGGTAGGAAGGTTAAATCCAGGTAAACAGGTCCACTTTGCAGCAGGACTTCTCAGAAACTAAAATATATCACCAACTTTATATTACTAAGATAAGGACATAGAGCACAAGGTTTTCTAATCTTCTTTGACCAAGAAATAACTATTGCTTCACAGAACAGCTGTTGACACTTAACAGTCCCCTAAGTGATTTCTCCATGATAATACAGCTAGTTAGAGGTAGACCCAGAGCTAGAACTAAAGATCTCTGGCTTCTGAGTCAGGTGCTACCTGGCACAGATAGTAAGGGATCTCAAAATTTATCCTATGGACAATGCATAACAATTTAAGATTTTCATGAGCAGGAAAAAGTATGGCACACAATGTACTGAAGTGGTGAGATATTAGCAACCTTTACAAAACCACTGCAGAAATTCAGGAGTGACATGCAAAGCAGCCTGATCTGGGATGGGATCAGAAGCAAGAATAGAAGCAACCATCCAAAATCAAAAGAAAGCCTTGTCTACTGCTAGGAGCTGGTAGTTTTGAGAGACAGAACTTGCTGCCCTACTGGTATTTTAGGTATAATTCTGAAAAAAACTAAGATTGGGCATTATACCCCCTCTCCAGCTCTACAAACTTATCCTAGGGGACAGTAACCACATAGTTTCTATAAAATTAAATCTAGTCATCATATGAACGTTACTTATAAATGCAGCTAACTTCAATTTCTTCCCAAAAAATCCCAGGAAAATCACTGGCAATCCTTTGCATAAATTTTCAGTTTTCATCCCTCATCTCATCCCTGACTGCCTCTTTTTTGAACTCATATGCATGTGTGTGTGCAACTGTGTGTGGTCTATCATTTAGGGGCAAGCACAACTGAGATCTAAAAATACTTTATTTTTTTCAAAACAACTACACTAACTAATGTGTATAGAGAACACGTTACTCATGTTCACAAAATGCCAAAATAAATTTTAAAAAAAAATCCATCCTCAGGAAGTCACACACTCTTTAAAGTAGAAAGGAAACTCTGATTAACCCCCTCTTTTCCTTTGCTATACAAAACAAACAACAACAAAAAACCTTCAAAATAGTTGTATCTTTCATAGTATCACATAATATTAATAATTAGGTAACAGTTTCATTTTCATCTTTTGGTGCCTTATTATCTAGTCATTAAGTCCAATTGTCTTTATGGTGCTCATTTTCTTTTTTCTTATGCAAATCTTTGATGTGGAGAAATTCCTTTCCATCAGCCTATGGCGAATGCCACTGGTAGTTAGCCACTAAAAGCATTTCTCCTCTGTCATACATAGGCCCTTTTCCTCTATAGTTAGGGGAACTGACATCACTCTATGCAGAGGAACTGAGCAAAGGTAATATATGCCATTCTTTTTTAAAAATATATATTTTTTTAGTTATATATGGTCCCAGTATCTTTATTTTGTTTATTCATTTTTATGTGGTGCTAAGGATTGAACCCAGTGCCTCACACGTGGGAGGCAAGTTCTCTACTGCTGAGCCACACCCCAGCCACCATTCTTGATCCAGGCTCTGCAGAATAATGACTAGCATTCCTCCAGATACCGTCTCCCTTCCAGTGCCTGGGATGCTGATGTTCTGGACAGCACTGGAAGCCATGTGCTGAAGATTCTGAAACTACCTCAAGGTAGGTCCCTGAATTGTCAGAGAAGAAGAGTGGTTGTGCTGACCTAAAGGCCTGTAACCTCAGGACTCATACAAACGAAGAATAACATGTCACTGTTTTAATTCACTCATTCTTTTGTGCTAAATTGCCACACCTTGTCTAGCTTAACAGAGAAACAGAATTGACAATTTGAGATAGAATGGGATTGCAATAAAGGCCCAAAACTTTAATTTTGGCTCTGTATCATAATAAGGTAGCAAGGAGACAGATGTAGCAAGCTAAAAAGCTGGCAGCCCATGCCATTTAATATATGTGAAGTCTACTATTATTCAAAAGGCAATCCAACTTCCTAAGAAACTGCAGTTCTGGAGGAAGAGATATCAAAAGGCCATGATGTTCTTGTGCATTCCTTGTTCCTTACTACTTTTTTTGGTGTGACAAGAAAAAAAAAAGATTAATCTGTACAAAATTTAACTAGTTTGTAGACAGAAATATCACAAAAATTTGGGACTTCATAGAACTAAAAAATCAGACTGTGTCTCATTCTCAAACAGCAAAACTAAACACAACACTAAAAGGCTTCAAACAGATTAGAATAAAAAAACTTTTAAAAAATGTTTTTAAAAAAGGTTTTCAACAGTAAAAGTCCATTAAAAATTCCCAAGTGAGATCTGTGACCAAAAAAATACTGTAGCATAGATGGTGCCACCTCTACCACTTCCCCCAATCCATTCTTTCAGACGAACTCAGAGTGGCCATAGGAAAATAAGAAAGAATCCAGAAGAAGGAAGGGAAGAAATAAAGCAGAGTTAAGAAGCATGTTTTGAAAAACTTGGGATGTTTTTCCTGACCATCAAACTAATTGGAAGTAATATGTCAGAACCTACTAAGTTCCTGAGGGAACTAAACCACTAAAGAAACTACAGTCTCCAGTAAAGGAGGCAAACGATCTGATCACAGTCCCAATAGGCATTGGAAGCAGATCCTCAAGAAACAAAGCAAACAAAGAAACAAAAACCCCCTTTTTCCTTCACTTCTCTTCCATCCTTATAGGTTAAACAAAATAACATTGGGGTTCAAACCTTCACCTCTGGGAAGGTGTCTCCAGAAGGTGTCTAACATTGGTTACCTACACCACTGCCCACTTCAGATGTGCTCAGGGAAGATCTAGGTGAAGGGAGAATTTCTCACAAGACCATGACAGGGACTACAGAGAACATAAAAAAAAAAAAAATGTTGTAGGGGCAATTTTGGAATAAATTGGGGATAAAATAATGTTCCTGGGACAATTTTGCATCATTTGATTATCTTAGCCACAGACACAAATACAGCTAGGTATTGTATTTTTTGAAAAAAAAAAAGCCCACATGGTTAAGTCAAATAGATTCTTTTCTCTTAGACAAGATGAATACACATGAATCCTATGTATAATTTAAAATATTGCTACTATAATTAAAAATACAAATTTTAGAAACCCTTTAAAATAAGAAAAACATTGGGTTACTGAAATCTAATGTCAATGGAAAGCTTTTTTCCTCTCATGGATTATTTTGTCCCCTATAACCTATTTTGACATATAAAAAACAGTTATAGTTTTAAAATAATGACATGATATAATTTATTATTGCACTTCCATACCCGTAGATCTCAATAAATCATATAACCACATCATATCATTAGAATTACTAGAGTATGTTTTATTCAATAGTTTCTCTTTGTGCCAACAATTATTGTTTAATCATTTATTTTTGCCACTGAAAAGAAAGATTTTAAAAGTTCGCCATGCCTTAATTATTTCTAAAATTCTAAAGATTAGCAACCTTCCTCTACCACTGGCTTGGCAAGAGTACTATTTCAGTTGGAATTTCTCTCTGTTCAGCCTACCTCCTTCCTCATTTTCTATGAGTAGTCAAAATAGCAGAGTATCACTTTTGGAGTGACATGGCATTTCAGGAAAAGCCCACACGACAACTGTTTAAAATATTCTTTGCAAGCTTCTGACTGAGAAATAAAACACAGGCAATTCGGAGAAAGCTTTAATTGTACTCAGATTCTATAATAGGAGAAGAAAATGAGATGCAGGAATTAAGAAAAATGGGCAGGATTATAAATCCAACATTTCACTGAGCACCTTCTATACACAAGACTCTCTATGGGGCACCCATAAAATCATAAATAGAACCAGAATTGTTGTGAATCAAAAAAAAAATTGACAAAGCAGGATTCCCCCTTTGATTCAGCCCATGCTGAAACAGAGAAAAGGTTAAAGTTATTTTAAAAAGGAGCTGTCTAAGGCAAAGATAGAGACAGTCACTCTTTGGAGCTGGAGATACTATTTTCCTTTGAGTCTTCTTTTATCCTCAAAAACTCAGCTCACCACTCCTCACCTAGCAGCAGAATTAGACAGATCTAAGACCAACAATGTCCATGAAAGACCAGGCACAAGAGGAGTGCAGCACAGACTTGAAAGGACTTATGAGCTGCTGGACTTGGGGAGGGAAAGAAAATGGTGAGGAAGCTGAAAGCAGAACATGCATTTGGCCATGAAGTGTATCCCAAGACACTGAGTCAAACTTCCATGAATGGATCTCAGTCAAAGCTAAAGACACTAAAGGTGGCAGTGAAGAATCTTCACTCTGGGAATGCACAGGAGTGAGAATAGATTTGCTGGAAGCTGAAGAAACTGAACACTCTCCTTTCTAGTTGTTACTTCATCATAATAGGTCATTTTTATTAACCTCCTACTAGGCTGCACAAAAGGGACTCTGGAATCACCTTGTATAAAGCAATGTTAAATGTGATAAACACTTAAGAGACTAATTCTTCTCCTCTGGCAGATAGGCAAGTTCAAGGTGTGAGTATAAGTTAGGGTTTAGTCTCAGGTCCTTATAAGAGCAAAAGGTATGAAGTGACTTATATAAGGGCAAAAAATCTTATCCCGGAGAGGTCATTGCAAAATAAATAAATAAATAAATGAATTAATTCATACATTACAAAATGAGGTTTTCAATGCAAATTCAATGAAAATAAGACCCCATTTTAAGCTGTAAAACTGGAATCAATAGGAATTAGAAACCAAGTAATGTGAGGAGTGAAGAATTATCCTGGGGGGAAATTGCATATATAATGAAGGTACCCAGCATGCATATTATGGGGCTGTCATAGGGCTTAGCTGCACCAGCAAGAAAACGTCCAAAATAGATTGCACAAGGTACATGGTATCAGAGATAGAAGTGATTAAGCTATGATGTTCAGATTTGGAGATGTGTAGTACAGGCTTCCTGGATAAGCTATGCTGCGCCATTCAGGCAGAGAGAGAGACATGTAAGACAGAAAGACCAGGAAACTGAAAACACGATGATCAAAGGAAACAGAAAATGGATAAGCATCATCATCTGAATATTAAATGCCATAATTTTACTGAAACAAAGGATATGTTAAATAATAAAAGTGGCTTGAAAGGTAGCCTTGGGCTATATGAAGTGTGACTGTTTTTGATAAGCAATGAGGAAACTACTGAAGATTTAGAAGGAGGAAAAAAATCCAGTGAGAGTAACATTGTCTGCACTACAGGCTGCCCAGCAGGCCCTGTGCTAGAGAAGTTTTCCTCCAGCTCTTAACAAATTCCTATAATGGCTGTAATGTTACATACCGCCTCCTGTCCCTAAAAATAAAGGATCAGAGGCTTCAGTGAATTGGGTTTGTTTGTGCAACAAAGTGCTCACTATCATGCTGTTTAGAGGTATTTTTTAAAGCCAACTTAAAAGAAAACTGTCAGCAAACAGCTCCAGAGGAACGAAGTCCTAAATATAACTATGGCCCTTGTTTTAGTCATTTTGAAATTTGTTATATTTAGTGAGATGTTTCAAGTAACACTCTTCTGTGAACAGAAGCAGGGAAGACCCCAAACACAGGCCAGAGAACAATACCATATCAATAGCAAAATACCTTTCCAAACTACACACAAACTTATTTTAATATATCCCAAACCAAAACTGAAAACTGGCTGCAGTCACCAGCATCCTAACACAAATTTATTCATTTCTTATGGTGCTATTACCCAAAAGGGAAATGATGGGACTTGAGCAGCACACAGGCTGAGAGAAGAAAGATATATTGAACATACACCGGTCTGGTATAATTAACAGTCTCAAAATACTTCTGCACTTGAGAAGTGCTTATTTCGTACCTGAAGCCATAATGCATATATTTGATTCCACCACTTTGCCTCTTTTTGCAGCAAGGCTCCTATAACACATAAAATTAAGAACTCCATAATCCCTATGATAAGGAAATAAACTTTTCCTTCTCAACATCAACAGTCTTGGCCACCATAGAATTTGAATGCAAGCTTTACAAGTCAGTGAGAAAAAGAAGGATAGAAGAATTATCTCCCAGCACAGAATCACATCTGCAAAAGGTGAACAGAGACAGAGAGAGCTTTCTTTTTATCCAACTCTGATGTTGTGTCTCCAAAAGCCTATCATTTATAGGAGAAATATATAGATTTTATCACTTCCTTGAAGGACTGAATGGGAGGGACATGGAATGATCTGGGGACAGGCATAGAAAGTAGGATAAAATAACCCCCTTCTGCTGATGAAAGATCAGGACAGGGTTTAAACTTCACCTTTTTTTTTTTCCCTTCTTTGTCTCTAATTTGATATCTAATAGTACAGAGACCCAAGCTGATGCTGGCTAATGATGGATGGGATTGTACAACCATGGGCTTCCAATCCCAACTCTGTTGCTTCCTAACTGAGTCTCACTGAACCTTAACTTCCTGACATTTTTAAAAAAATATTTATTTATTTATTTATTTTCCTGACATTTAAAAACAGAATGCTATTACATATTTTCAGAGATTGTTGAGGAAATTTAAAAATAATGCATGTAAAAATACTGAATATTAGATACTAAAAGTATATTCAATGCCTATGTTTCCCTTCAAAATCCTGATACATACTCCTTTTTATAATAAAATGTTTATTGCAAAAACAATAAAAGAAAAATGTGACCCATAATCTCCCAACCTTTAATGAATGGCTAAATGTATTTTTATATCTATTTGGTATATGTATATTTTGAAATTTTTCCAAAATGGTATAAAATAAACCCAGTATTTTTGTGACTAGTACATTTTAAGATTAAAAAAAAAAAACTTAAAATGTTGTAGTTTTTTCATTTACCAATTTGCATCCTTTGCGTTCATGCTAAAAGACATTCTTTACTTTGATGTTAGTTAAATATCTATCTTCAAGCTCTTTCCTGCTTTCTTTCTTTTTTTCCTTTGATCCATCTGCAATTTATTTTTGTATATACTGTGAAGTAAAGGACTCTTTTTCTTTTCCAGAGAGTTTGCCAGCATTTCCAGAATCATTTCTGAAATAATCCTTCCTTTCTTTACTAATTTAAATGCCACTTTTATCATATACCAGAATGGATGCCAAGACGTTTTGCCAACTTTGATAGCCAAATACTGCCTATATGGAGCATTCCACGGCCCTGTGCAGGCCCGGTAGGAAAGTGTGCCAACATCCTTCACCAGTGAATATTTGCCATAGCAACAAGATGCCACAAATGTCCCATCCCTGCTCTAGTTGGTTAGTTTCTAGATTTTCTAGCTCAAGTCTACTGTGGCTTTGTGATATATATGTAAAATCTTGCAGGTAGAGTACTCTTTTATTTTTCTTCTTAATCAAATTATTCATGGCCATTTCCTAATGTTTATTACTCCTGATGTGTATCATATTCACTTTATAAGTCTCTTCAAGAATTTTGGTAGGATTACTTTATAATCATAAATTTACTTTTAAAATATTAAAAGAAATGCCATCTTTACAATAATGAGTCCTTCTAAATAGAAATATAAGCAGTTCGATTAAGTCACACATTCTCTCAATTCAAAAATGTGTGTATTTGTATTCATACATTTACATACACACACATGTATGTTTTTGTTATATGCTTAACACGTTTTTGTACAGTTTGTTCCAGATACACATTATGTTATTTGTTGCTATTATGAGTGGAGATATTTGTCCTTTGAAGGTGGTAGTCCAAAATACCTTAAGATGCTAAAATTGACACTATCCAGAAAAATGTTACACACAAGTTTATATTTAACCTTAGATATCCACTGGCATTAACTCTTTTCATGAACTAACCAAGAGTCCACATACCTGAGGCAAAAAAAATATGAAACAAGCAACAAAAAAGTATGTAAAATATTTTCTAAGGTAATGTGTACTGCCAAGTCCTGACATACATTTTCCTAAGACATACTCTTCAACTCATTTGTCTACTCTATTAAATTTGTCTCTCATTAGTATTTTATTTTAAAAATTAGTTTCTTCATATTGTTTCAGAAGTATTATCTAAATTTGAGTTTGAGTACATAGTTTCTTTTCTAACAAAATAAGCATAGGTCTGAAATCTGCCTATTAATTGTAATTTTGTCATATGTCACACATTATAATATTTTTCCTATCACTGGAACTATTTTCTTAATTGTCAGTAATTACAGTTTTGATTTCCTTTTGATCCAAAAATTTAGAAAAGTGGTTTTCCTTTTATGTCTCCAGTAATTTCCTTATTTAAAAGCTTTGTTATTAATTTATACTGTATTGCTTTGTGGTCAGATAATGTAAACTGTTCTCTTTCTAGTTTGAGATATTTATTTAACCATATTAATGATATCCTCAACATTTTTTCCCAAACCATTTGTCAAAGGCTTAGAATAACTGTATACCTAACACAATTAATCTTCGTTTACAAAAGTTTTGATTCATAAATATGAAGAGACAGCTTTCCAGAACTCCAGAGTATTAAAAGTAAAGACACTTTGGAAGCCCAACACTAATTGCTCTTTCCTTCCAGATCATGATGCAGCTTTACAAATGATGAGCTTGTTTAAAGAATGAAAAGAAAAAGCCCTCTGAGAGCATATAGATCATATAGAGTTTCCCAGAATGGTGGTAAAAGCCTACATATGAACAGATTCCAATATACCAAGTATGCTGCTGCCCCTTCTCCTTTGTGAGGTCAGTACCTGGACGGCACCTGGGTCAGGAGAGTCAAGGACAGCTGCATTAGAGGCAAAGGAAAAGCCAGCCCAGGCCACCCGGCACCCAGTAATCAATGCATCCTCCATCTCTGTACAGCCTATTCTCTTTTGTTTAATAATATACCCTGCACAAACTTATGGCAAATCTAAAGCAAATAATGTCTTGGTCTCCATTTTGCTAATTTAAATCACCTAACAACAAGGATACAATTTAATAAATGTCATTCCATTTAATGTTATTTTTTGTGTTGGTTTTGGTAAATGAAGTACCCCAACTGCATTTTAACTATAGGTATTTCTATAAATTATTTAAAATATATTCATCTCTTCCTTACTTAATGCTTTTTGTCTTACATACCATGAGTTGTTATATCATATTCCCTTTTGACTATATACAAGTTAGAATATATTTTAACCCATTATTGGATTTTAACCTTGCTGGGTCATTTTTTAAAAAAACCTAATCTGAGAGACTCTAGCTTTCAAAGAAGAAATGTGTACTTACATTTGTACTTATTCATGTAAGTAAATGTCTCATTTTACTTAGGGACTAGCAAACTATAGCAAGACTAAAATGAGTTACTTCATTCATTTACACCAGGAGGGAGAAGCATGAGGGATTTTGCTCCCACTGGAGGTTTTCTTGGATAAGAGTCAGCTGCAAGACCCAAATCCAAGGGTGTTCCAGGAAATTCAGATTGATCCATCAGGAATTCTTCAGATCTCTTACATCTGCTTTCAAAACCATATGAGAAAATCAAAAAAACAGAGAACTTATCATTATTTGCCACAAAGTGCTGTAAGCCCGAGAAAAATACCTGTCTCATGAAAGGAAAACAGCAATTGCCGAAAAAATTTAGTACCCTTGTAGTATGTTCTGAAAGTAAGACAGAAATGGATTCAAGATTACTCTCCTTGAACTTAAAGTTCTGCTTGTGAAGCTAGGTTTTGTGTGTGTGAGTCAATAAAACATAACTGGTGGACTCCCCGATTCTTTACCTCAGATTTCTGATATAGGACAGGAGGCTATCCAAAAGCAAAATAGTGAAATGCATTCAAAGATCTGTGAATGATTAGTATTGATTTCCCTAAGAAGATGCTCACAAAATAAACAGGTTTTTCATTGGAAGACAAAAAAAGTTGTTTCCCTGTATACATGACTCTGAGGCCTGTTTGCTACACCAGGCAAATGTAGTTGTTTGCTTCAACTAACAAAAGTAGAAACCAAACAGTGACCGCAACAGGAGATACTGCTTCCACAGTTTTAATTTATACTTATCTAAAATGACAATATAAACCATATAAACTAATGATATACTAAAAACAATGTAGCTCTCTATTAGTTTCTTAAGTACATTTTCTATTATTCACACCATCAAATTTTTGAGTGGTGGACTTTGCAAAGCATTACTAACAGTATTACTAAAGAGAGAAGCCATTTATAATTTATAAGTCATACATTTCGAAAGCTGCTCCTTGACAAAAAGAAAAAAAACCCAGATCCCTATGTGTGATAAAAATAATGAAGTCTAGATAGAAATATTTTGAAAAATAACTTTTGGTTTTATTTCACTAGGTATTTGAATAAAATTGATGAGCCCATAAATCAAATAACCAATTAGAGCTTTAGATAAAATTGAGTTAAGAGAAGGCTTTCCACATTTAGTTCTACTAAAAACAATACAGATATCATTTAATAAAAACAAGCTTCCTTTTCTATCTGCTTTATTGCTTCAATTTCTCAGACATATTGAAGGGAAGGCATTTTGTTTTGTTTTGGTATGGGCTATGTTTTCATAAAATGCATGTTTATGCCAAAATAGACACTATGCATACACATAAACATATTTATATGCATATAAACACACATGTGTAAATAAATACATATCTACGGTTAGAGGTGTGTGTGTGTGTGTGTATAACTTCATTTTATCCTATCCAAAAAACATAAATTTGACTTTTTTGACTAATTATTTCCTATGTGAAATTAACCTATTCTCAGATATTTTTATTTGGCATTATTAAAGATAGTGTAATATGGTCAGCAATTAAGTGAAACAAAATAAATTTATTTTATAAATATACAGAAACATAAAATAAATACATGGTTTATTAAATATAATATAAATATACAAATATATAAATATGTATACAATATGCACTAAGTAATTTACTCTTTCAGAGATTGAGCTGTGGCATTTGCTTACACTGAAAGAAAATTTTTATGTGTGTTGACATTTTTACAGGTGAACCCCTCTGATTTGTTACCTGCCAGTTACTTTAATCTCTTACATTTTCCTAAATCTGCATGAAATCATTCAGTCACATTTGTTAGTCCCTGGGTACTGTCAGCATGGGGTTCCCTTGATAGAGTGGCACCTGATTGAGCTTCTTTGTCTATTAGGGCTTTCTTTTTTTGCTGCTTCAAAACCCTAGAAGCACTTCATTTTGCTGACTATCCATTTAAAGCATCATCTATTTTCAAGTCTCCAGATTCACTAGTTTTGATCCACCTTCTGAGGAATCTGAGACCTCCTCAGGTTTTCTGGAATGCAAGTTAAGTATTTCTCAAGGTGTAAAATTGAACCACTTCCATGTTCCCTTGCCTATTTAAAGGACCAGGATCTACTTAAAATCTTAAAGGAAAAATATAAAAAACAAAATTATTCTCTTTATATGAGTAACTGTAAATTTTTTAAATGCTGAAATGTAATCGCATCTCAGTGAACTATCGTTAGTTACACCATTATTATCTCTGGAGGACAAAACACAAAAGATAGATCAGGATAGCTGCTCATTCTCTGTTCCTCTCTCCATACACACACACACACACACACACCACAAAGACATACACATAGTCTGTCTAATTTACAGAAAGAATAGAGTGTACCTGTAGAGACTGATATTTAAATTTCAAATTATACTAAACACATTCACCACATTCACCCTGTTAAGACGACTTTAAGACTTACCAAAAAAAAAAATATTATCTTTATTATACCTATGCTTCCTCAAATCAAGTGTTGTAAATGTGAAAAATGAGTACATTGTCCATTCTTAATGGGAAAGAAAATAAACAGATCTTCCAGAATAAATGAGTAATCTATAGGGTTAATAAATACTATTAAGTGGTAAAATACCTGCAGCATTTTGTGAGTAGAACTTGAGCTTATTTTTAAAGAAAACCAATTTTTAGTTGCTACAGACTAAAGTGTGTGTGCCTCCAAATCCCTATGTTGAAATCCTAGCCCCCAGTGTGAAGGCATTAGGAGGCGTCTATGAACGGCTGCCATCTATGAACAAGGAAGCAGGCCCTCGCCAAAATTTAACCATGCTGGCACCTGGATCTTGGGTTTCCAGCCTCCAGAACTGTGGGAAATAAATTTCTCTTGTTTATAAGCCATCCAGTTAATAGTATTTTATTTTTATAGCAGCCTAATCTGACTAGGACATCAATGTTTTTAAGGGGAAAAGCCTATGATTATTGATGAAATAAAGTAACTCTAAAAGTAGAAGTACTAGATTAGAGATGAACAAAGGGTTGACCCACAGATTATAATTAATTTGATGTTCACCCAGTCATCTCTGCATGTTTTTTCTTAATTAAGAAAAGGAAAGGGAGCATCACAGTAGTGTTACAGTTAACAGAAGGAAGCCAGCATCAATATGGTGCAAGAATTAGTTCATGAATGCCAGCCTCCTTAAGCAATAGAAATATAGACTAATCAATTCAATAATTAGACAGAAAATGTAAATGTGCATCGATTCAGTGTGCCAGCAATCCCAATATACCAAAGATGATGAATCAAAGCATTCTACTTATGAATCATGAAAAAGTATACATTCATTCTGTGGAATCAAAATTATGGCATTAGGGAAAAATTAGTAATTTTTAAATATTATTTATATCTTGGATACAGAACTATTATAAATGTATACATTTCATATCTTATTTAGGAAGAAAGACTATTTCTACTTCTACACTGAACTTATTTTGATAAAAATTTGTAAGCAGGCACAGTATCTGCCTCTCTGTTTCCTGTTGTTTGCTGGCCCAAGCAACATGGATGGCATGTTCTAATCACATGCACACAGAGGCCTGCCACCACTCCCACGCCTACCCCATAGGGTCTTACTTATTAGGCCACCTTTTCCTTAGGCTCATTCCCAATCCTCCCTTGCTCTTCCAATAACACAACTTTGGTTCAGGAGAGTTAGAGAGCTCTCTTGGACCCTTCTTTGAAAACACCCACCTAACTGAACTATAACACTCAATATCAATAATCAAAACATTGTTTTCATCTTGCCTATTCTGTTTTATTAATTTATTCTTTTTAGCTATACATGACAATAGAATCTATTTTGATACATATTCTACAAATAAAGAGTATAACTTATTCTAATTAGGATCCCAGTGTTGTAGAAATACACAATGTTGAGATTTGCTGTGATGTATTCATATAGGTACAAAGGAAAGTTATGTCAGATTCATTCTAATGTCTTTCTCACCTTACCTCCCTTCCCTTCATTCCCCTTTGTTTAATCCAATGAACTTCTATTCTCTGCCACCTCTTGTTATGAGGTAGCATCCACATATCAGAGAGACAATGCAAACTTTGGTTTTGGGGGATTGGCTTATTTCAGTTAGCATGATAGACTCCAAATCCATCCATTTACCAGCAAATGTCCTAAAGTCATTCATCTTCTTGCCTACTCTGTTTCACAAAAAAACTATTACTTGTTTTATGGGGGTTTAATTTTTGGAGTTCTTTGTGTGTCCTGGAGATATTAATGCTCTATCTGAAGAGCAAGTGGTAAAGATTTTCTCCCATTCTGTAGGCTCTCTGTTCATGATCTTGATTGTTTCCTTTGCTATGAAGAAGCATTTTAGTTTGATGCCATCCCATTTACTGATTTTTTACTTTATTTCTTGTGCTTTAGGAGTTTTATTTAGGAAGCCCATTCTTGAGCCTACATGATGGAGAGTTAGGCCTACTTTTTCTTCTAGTAGGTACAGGGTCTCTAATCTAATGCCAGGGTCCTTGATCCACTTTGAATTGAGTTTTGTGCAGGGTGAGATATAGGAGTTCAATTTCAATCTACTACATATGGACTTCCAGTTTTCCAGCAACATCTGTTGAAGAGGCTATCTTTTCTCCAATATTTGTTTATGGCGCCTTTGTCTAGTATGAGATAACTATATGATGGTTTGTCTCTGTGTCTTCTATTCTATCCATTGTTCTTCAATCCTATTTTTGTGCCAATACCATGCCATTTTTGTTACCGTAGCTCTGTAGTGTAATCTAAGTTCTAGTATTGTGATGCTTCCTGTATTACTTTTCTCATTAAGGATTGATTTAGTTATTCTGGGAACCAACCTAGGTTCCCCTCAACAGATGAATGGATAAAGAAAATGTGATATATATACACAATGGAATATTACTCAGCCATACAGAAGAACAAAATTATGACACTTGCTGGTAAATGGATGAAACTGGAGAATATCATGCTAAGTGAAATAAGCCAGTCCCCAAAACCAAAGGCCTAATGTCCTCTCTGATATGCGGATGCTAACCCATAACAAAGAAGGGTAGGGAAGGGGAAGTATGGCAGTTCACTGGATTAGACAAAGGGGAATGAAGGGAAGGGAGGAAGATGGGTATAGGAAAAACACTAGAATGAATCAAACATACTTTCCTATGCTCATATATGAATACATGACCAATGTAACTCCACATCATGTTCAGCCAATGAATGGGATTTAAATTGTAATGGGTTACACTCCATGTAAGTATATGTCAAAATACACCCTACTGTTATAAATATCTAAAAACAACAAATTTTAAAAACTATTACATAACAACTGGCATAACATATTAATTGCATAATTATTATTTCCATAAACATTATTTCATTTCATCTTCAAAAAATGACATGAGGATTAGCATTAGAGGACAGATATTGATGCCTGCTCTATAGCTGAGGAAATGGATATGATAGGGTCACATAGCTGTAGGGCAGTGACAATTCAAGCCAGGACTTCAAATTCTCACCTCGGGGCTCTAAGTGGTAGCTCAGGCTAGTGTGGTAACCTTCCACATCAGGGCTTGAGCTGATTAAGAGAGATGGCTAAATTGTAAGACCCACTTACTCCTCAGCCAGGGCTCAAGGGCAGAGTATTATCTGAGACAATAGTGGTGGTCCACCCAAGGGGAAAGGCAAAGAATAACTTATTAAGTGCTTGTTTTATGCCAAGTACCTTACATAAATTATCTCATTATTCTCCCAAACAACCTTATGAAGTAGGTTTTATCATGTTACTTTTGCAGATTAGGAAAATATATCTCTTAAGAGGTTAAGTGATCATGTTCAAGGTTACACAGCTAATAAATAGGGTAAAATAAAAGTCAAAGGCATGTAAGCCTGTCTGAACTGGATGCTTATTTTCTTTTTCTGGAATACTTCTGCTTCTACTAGACACGCTACAGAGTGAGTAGAGGAGAAACACATGTGAATGCACATGCACCCACACTCACACACTTACACATACCCATACTACCAATAAACCATAAAATATCTGTGTGTGTTTATATATGATCATATATAGCATATTGATATGGTTAAAACATACATATGTATGGTTTAATAAATAACAAAGAATGTTCATTCAAAGTAAAAGAAATACATCTAAGAGGGAATTAGTTACATTTTAATTCCATTCTTTGATTTTAATAATTAATTTTTTAGCTTTGTGTTACGAATTTTTTAATCTGATGTTTTTGGTATACATGACAAGAGAGTGTATTTTGACATATTACACACACATGGACTATAACTTATTCTAATTAGAATCCCATTCTTATGGTTGTACATGATGTGGAGTTTCACTAGTGGTGCATTCATATATGAACATAGGAAATTTATGTCCAATCCATTCTAGAATTAATAATTATTTGTACATTTGCTATATTCTAAATTATCTTACAACATGAATAACATGAATAAATTAATGCCTCCCACATTACTTTGGAAGTAGTCAGGTTAACTATCTAATTTTAGAGTTCTTTTCACATTTCTAAATATATCAAGATCAACAGAAAAGAAATTGAGTCACAAGTATAAGTTCACTATTTCTCTTTAAAATTTAGCATATCTTAAGTGCCAGAAACACACACACACACACACACACACACACACACTATCCTCTTTTTTATTTTTCCAAAACAAATGAAACTTTAAGATAAACTGAAAAATGTCAGTGATTAGCAAAGAAGGGTTACCTCAAGAGTTCAGGTTTTGGTGTGTTCCTTTCAAGGCTCCTTGGGTTTCACCTGGTATCAAGGGAAGCAGCATTGCAAATGTGGCATTTACACCTCATTTCCTGCAATGGAATCTCTAATCTACTATGAAATACTATTAAAGTAGAAAAATGTCTTCAATATTCAAACAAAAGAAAGTTCATCAGGATCTTTGAGGTACATGGACACAAAGATAAACAGAATAGCTCTTAATATCATTGTTAAGATCCTCTAAATATACATATTGTTCTATAATAATTACCCTAGAAGAGTGACACTATAACTATTGTCCATTTTATAGATGAATGAGTAAACTGAGGCACAGAGAGACTACTTAAGACAGCTCTTTTTATATAACATATACCATAGGTCCTCAGTAAAAAGTTTTTGAAATTATAGGACTTCACATAAATCATAACTTGAAATTTAATACATGAACAAATATACTTTTTCATACAAAAGTAACATGCTCATTGGTGCTCAGCTAGAGAGCACTACAACTGCAAATTTAAAAATATTAAATATGCAATTTATAGTTTATTAAAATACACTACTAAGGACAGAGAAATCAGTTATATGGTTTCTCTATTGATTGCTTGTTCAAAATGTCTTGTTCTCCTTATAACCTCCAACAGCTAGCTACTATCATAACATCACCATTATGACCACCCACACCACTGACACAGGGAAGTCTGCCAGAAGCTTCCCAGCTGGTCAAGAAAGCTTTTTCTCTGGCTTTGGCAGATCATAGGCCTCCAAAGGAACTAGAACTACTTTGGGCCCAGGTTGGTGTTTTAAATTTTTCAGGAAATAATTATACCAGCAATGTCTTTTTAAACTTCCATCAAAACATTTGCGACCATTCAATACTGGCCCTAGGAATGGGAACAGGTACCCATATTAAGCAAATCACAATCTCTTAAGGATCAAAACCTTTATTTAGCAGCTGAAATGATCTTGAGACAATAGGAAACCCACACCTGGAAAACAGTCTCCTCTTGCCTTACCAGCTCTCTGCTGTGGTTCAATCATTGCTCTGCCATGCCTATCTTGGTTCTCAGGACTGAGAAGCCCTCTGAAGAACAGCAGAGCAAACTCCTGCTTGGGATAGTTCATTGGTATCCATGTAATTCATTCTGCCTGGAAAGTCTGCTATTCTCACCGTTCCAAATTAGTGTGATCAATCTCCTTAGCTCAGTGGCTTTCACCTTGCCTGCACCTTGGAATCAATCACCTGGGAAACATTAAGAAATACTCATGCCTGGGCCTCATCAAATTGGTTGAGTGTATGTTGCCTTATAGGACTGGTGGGGCTCATCCAGAGTCCAAGAACGCCTCATTTATAGTGAGAAAATAACGGATTAAAGAAGATCACCAGTGTCACTGCAGGTTACAATTCAATTTCAATTGGAAAAGTCCCAAAGTTGGCTTAAGATCTGCTTTTTCCTCAAGAATCTCAGGGAACAGCAATAGAGAGCACTATTACTTCAGTCTCCATATTAAAGGAAGAATATGACCAATATCAAAGAATTCTGTTCTTGCCCATTACAGGTAAACTAGTTTAGAACATTGATATATATATATATATATATATATATATATATATATATATATATATATATACACACTATATATATATACACACTATATATATATATATATACACTATATATATACACACAATATATATATATATACACACACACACCCCCATAATATCATATTAGAGAAATTGATTTATAGTTCTTAAACAATTTCAGATACTTTACAGACACAAATCCCTAATTGATTTCATAATTATTTAAAAAGATATGAGACATGAGAATATGAATAGCCGTGACAGATTGCAGCAATTAATAACAGAGCCATTTTTTTCCCGCTATTGTGTCTGCTATAGTGCTTTCAGGGAAATTAGTTCCCATTGTTTGTTTGGGGTTTTGTTGCACAATTCCTAATATGTTCCAATACATGTATTATAATAGACATAATTTATAGATACCAAAATAGACTTACTATCGTAACAGTACTAGAATCAATGAGATAAATATATACACAAAAAGATTCTTCATCACAAGCACTTATTTAGTTAACTCACTAAATTAGAATTTTAGGAGGAAAATTTGTTTAAAAAAGTTATCTAACTTCCTATGAACATTAATTTTTAAAGGCAAACAATCGGTTGATAGATGCCTACTACAGAAAAGAAACAAAAACAGAATCTCCTGTATTTAAATATCCACATTAAAGTTATTTTTGCAGGGGAAAAAATGTACATGTACATATTGTTAAACTGAAATCCATACCTTGATTATTGCTGCAGAACAACTGGCAACGTTTGTTTAGCAAATTTCATGCCAAGCTTCTGAAGTATGCACTCTACCCTTGTCCACACATAATTCAATATAAACACTTTTCTTCTGACAGACATTTTGAAAGATCAAAGTACAGAACAAAGGCAAAGAGTGACATGAAGCGCAAGTTCTGGACCATTGAGATGAATGGATGGATTAGCCAGAAAATTCATGATGACACCTCAGACCTGCAGAAGTGGTTCTGTTTATGTGATTATAATTTCAATGCTTAAGAGACCCAAACCTCTAAACAGCCATTTTCCTCTATGCTCCTTCAGGAAACTCTACAATCTTTCAACAAGTCCATACATCAGTGCCAATCAGTGCAATTCACCTGACATCTCATTATAGGTTTTAAGCAACTGGATGTCATCAAAAGAGGACAAATAGTTCATTACACAAACCATTGTGGACCAAAGAGAACTCTTATGCAAAAATGCATCAAACTAAATCCAGTATATTGCCAGCAAGGGCTAGATAAAAAGTCCAATAAAATAACCTCATTGTAGAATATGCTCCTCATAGAGAACACAATGATCCAAGTGTCTCACACTCACAATTTGCAGACTTACATTATAAGAAGCAGTGTTCAGCTTGCATATATATATAGTTGAAATAGAGAAAGAGATTAGGAATGAAGTTTTAACTACACAGACTTCTCTGATCTAGGAGTAGAAAAAAAGGAGAATGTTTGGGTTCACTAGCTGGAGTTCAGTGTTTTCAGCAATTTCCAGCCACCCTCTAAATTAATGTTTTCAGCAGTGTCGTATACCATCATGTTGATTTTAGAATATGGCAAAACATCAAAATCCTGGCCAATGTTACTCCTTTCACTGCTAGCCTGAAAGGATATGCAATTAATTATATCACAGATTTATGGGATTCTAACTTGAACCACACTGACGGGCTTGCTAGTGAGTACAGGAAGAAGGTAACCCACTTGGGGGCTGGAAGAACCTATAGGAACACATGCACAATGATTTGCAGGAGTAAATTTACTTCCTTAATAACTTGTGCACCACAGTCTGTGAAAATTCAGCCTCCCCACCCCCTTGGAGTATCATTATTTCCATTGACCAATGATGTTTGTAGCTATGGAAAAAAAGAGAGAGAGGCTGAAAAAAAGCAAGTCTTAAAAATCCTTTAAAAAAAAAAACAAAAAAACACCTCTTCTTGAACATTCTTTGAACCTACAAAAAAAAAATTATTGCATTGGCAGGTGGTGGAAAAGTTGACCTTATAATCCCTTCCTACCTGAGAGTGATTTAGAGATTCCCTATAAACCCTTTTTTCCCTCCTGAGCAGCAGTTACACTGATGCAAACAATCCCACTTGGGGGCGGTGACAGAAACAGGCGCACTGAATGGCATACTTCCACAGTCTCTCCTTGATGGACCATGAAACACTTTTCAGAAGTTGTTCTGCATCATTCTGAAATGATGTTTAGAATAACAATGCTAGCTGTCTTGAGTCCCTTGGCTTCAGGTACAGCCTCCTTTTCTGCAAAATCCACAGAGTAGAAATTGGGGAAAATTTATTTGACACATAATGAGAAATGCCACTGAGAGAGTCAATAAGTCAATAAAGACCAAAAGCTCAAGATAAAGTTTTCTCAAGATTTCTACATAAGGACACAAATTTACAAACATTTAAGTGAGAAGAAAAAGTATGAAAAACAGAAATGGAAAGGAAGACAGATGAAAAAAAAAAAGACTAGATCTAAAAGTGAACCGAGAGGTACATTTTCAGAAACACAGAAGCATATTATGACAATATTTAAGTACTATTATAAAAAACAAAGACACAGGTTGTTCATTACTTTTTTCTTTGAATTCACTAGAGGCTTTTACACTTTAAAAAATTTCAAAGCATAAAAACTTGTTTACACAAGCAGCATTTTACTCTTGTACTGTGACACTGAGACAGAACAGACTCAAAATTATTCATCAGCAACAACTCGGGATTTAATTTCATTTCTAATTTAGAAAAACAGAACTATAACGTGATTCCTCCATTTCTTTATAGTTACAGGTACAAAAATTTTAGGAGTACCTTTCATTTTAAACACAGAAATGATACTGAAGTAGAACAAAGGGAAGAAAACGAAGAAAAGCCCTCATTGCATGGTATTTAAATAGTGTGAAAGCCCTTAGCCAGGTGGTAGAGTTTCAAGGGCTGAAAAAAATGGATTTAGTAGATTTTTAAACATTAGCAGATGGAATAAAAAATAATTTATAATCACTGTGTCTAAATACCGGTAAGGATTTTTGTCAGCAATGTATTTAAGGATAAGGCTGTGGCCATTATACCCCTTGCTCCTGCCCACAGCTGCTGTGGATGGCATTTCCCTTCTTAACTTGGCCGGTGGTTGTGGAAGAATTTCTGTACCCAGTTTTGCTGCCCTGGAGTGTGTATGTGAAAGCTGGACATGTTTATTCCACTTCTCCAGCATAACCCAGTGGATCCTCGTGAAGCCCAACAGTGGAGAGGTGAATGTTTCAACCAGCACAGACGGCGTAGGAAAGGAATGGAATTGAACTGGTGACCTCTTCCCATAAAATTAATTTAAACTCTTTTTCTCCCCTCTCAGGAAATAAAGCACAGTTTAACAAAAGAACATGTTTTGTTTTACAAACACTGAGAATATACGAAAGGCAAAGCTCTCATCGATGGAACTGCAGTCCAGAAACAGAACCCTGTGTTTGATATATGACCATTTGATCTGTGGCATTAGTGACACTGCAGATCACTAGGTAGTCAGGGATACTTGGTTAACCCGATGGAAAACAAAAATCAAACTGGATCCCTACCTTGTGCTTCACACACAAAAAAATTCCAAGTGAATTAACAGGTAAAATGTAATTGGCAGCTTGAATTTTAGAAAGAAATGCAGGGGGATATGTTTATGGTGCTTCATAGGAAAGAACTTTTAAACAATACATAAAAGAGTGTTAACTGTTAAACGAGAATAACAATAAATTTAAATCTATCAAACTTTAAAACTCCCATTATCAAAGGACAGTAAAAGAAAGCAAAAAAAAAAAAAAAGATCTATGATCTGGGAAAATTTACACAGGATTAGTATTAGAATATTTTAACAACTTCTATGAAGTCAACAAGAGATAGAAGCAATCCCAAAGAAAAATAGACAAAAGAGGTATTTCTCATAAAAAGAAACATTATTCTGGGGGAATAAAAACATAAAAATATACTCAAGCTCATGAGTATAACTAGGGAAGTGAAAATTAAGATCACATAAACATTGTCTGGATGACAAAAATTAAGAAATTTTTGTCAAAGTCAGTCTCAGCAAAAGCAAGGTGCTAAGCAACCCAGTGAGAGACCCTGTCTCTAAATAAAAAAAAAAATATATATATAAAATAGGGCTAATGACGTGGCTCAGTAGTCAAGTACCGCTGAATTCAATCCCCAGTATCCTCCCCACCCAAAAAAAAATCTGAATATTTAAGAGTTGGTAAAGATGGAGCAACTGGAACTCCGCACAATGGTAATGGTGTGGGGTATAAATTGGCTTCACCATTTAAAAAATAATTTGGAATTATTAAACTGAATATGTATCTACCCTATGACTCTGTAATTCCACTTCCAATATGCCTCAAGGGAAAACTCTATCTGTACCAGAAACACACAGAAGCATATTCAAAAGAGTATTGGCCTAATAGAAAAAAAACTAAAACACGATGTAAACACCTGTTGAGGAAAAAACTAATATATAAGCCAATATGTTACATTCATTTCATCTGTAACTCTATTTGGAAGTTACTATTATCATTCACGTGTTAAAGATTAGGAAGTGGAGTATTTTGTCCTAGGAAAAGGTTAGGTTTATTTGCTTCTGTATGAAAATCAGACCTCAGAGTAGGGCATTTCATTGCTATTCATTCCTTTGATTGCATTTCCTCTTCCTAGACTAAGCATTCCTGGAGAAAGATCAAATAATCCTGCAGGGATTCAGCACAAATCCATGTGATAGTTACTTCTGTATTTCTATTGGCTAACTTCACACAATGCCAGGTGATCCTTCATCCCAGAGATGATGAATGGGTAAGGCACACACCACTTGATCACCAATGTCAGGAACTGCTCACAAGCATAGCATTTTTGCCTGCTGATACTATGTTGGCCTCAGAATCCTTCTCAACACAATATTTTTCCAATGCTTTTTTTTTTTCCTCTTTTAACTCTCTGTCCCATCTCTTAGTATCTATGACTTCACTTACACATTATTTTACAATCTCTCACCACTGTGTGACACTCTACTGCCATGGTATAGCATATTCTATTTTCTCTAGTTCATGAAGATAAATAAATTTCATCTCAGTCCCATTGCATTTTAAAAGAATCATCTAATATCATTCCAGGCCTGCTTATTTTTGTTAGTTTCTTTAAAGAATTAGCAATACCTATTTCCTCTCTTTGTTACCTATTCTTTCCTTCCTGTTTTCCCCTTAAGGGCTAGTAGGCAAATTCAAAGGCTAGTTTAGTCTTAATCTCATTTGTCTTCTCTGCTGCAGCTGAAGATATAGACCAGGACTTATCATATTTTAATGTGAATCCCTGGGGATGTTGTTAAAATGCAGATTTAACTGTCTGAGATTTAACACTGAGGTGCTCAATTTCTAGAAAGCTTCCATGTGATGCCCACACTGCTGATCCATGGACGACCCTCTGAGTAACATTGCTAAATACAACTCTCCATTTTTGAATCACCATCTCTTCTTTTTACTTCCAAAAAGTGAAGTGAAAAAAAAACTGATTCTTTCCACATTTTTATTGCCCATTTTGTGCCCCCTTATTGATTTGTTTTCTTCTCCTTTATGCCTAATCTTTTCAAATTTCTGATATGAACACATATAATACTATTATTTTAGCACTTATGTGCCAGTCACTGTCCCATAGAGCTTCTATTATCTTAGTCCTTACAAGAACCCATGAGAAGTTTCAGTACCATTAAAAAACAAAAACAATGCACAACTAGTATAGAGTAATTCAGTCCCAAGGAATTTAATTAGAAAGACTGAGATTTCAACCTTGGCAATCCTGCTTCACAATAGTTTTATTCCAGAAATCATGAGTAAGTCAGCTATGCCCACCTTGCGCTCTAAGGTAAGTGGACAGAAGGTGTGATAAAGATGGGGGAAAGGCTCCAGAAAGAGGGCTTATGAACCACTGCAGGAAATGAGATAGACGAGGTAGAAGAACGAGTGGATTGCTATTGCAAAATAATCTGATAAAGTCCAACCATTCAAAATAAAATTTCTGAGGCTGAGTAAAAGTTGAAAAGTTTAGGAAAAGTTGGACTGAGACATGATAAGGCATTTTGCCAGGTGTTTTAGCCAACTTTTTCATCTCTGTGACCAAAAGACCTAACAAGAAGTACATAGAGGAAGAAATGCTTATTTTGGCTTATTGTTTCAGAGGTTCAGTCCAAGGTTAGCCCACTCCATAGCTCTGGGCCCAGAGTGAGGCAGAACATCACGACGGAAGGAAGTAGTGGAAGAAAACAGCTCAGGACATGGCAACCAGGAAGCCGAGAAGAGAGCTTCGCTCACCAGGAACAAATTATAAACCCAAAGACACAAACCCAGTTACCTGTCTCCTCCAGCCACACCCTACCTGACTGCAGTTACCACCCAGTTAATCCAGAGGTCCACCGATTAGGTTAAAGCTATCACTCTTTAATCATTTCACCTCTGACACTTTTTGCATTGTCTCACACATGACCTTTGGGGATATTTCCTATCTGAACTGGGACACCAGGGAAATCTCTGAATGGACTGATCCAGTGTGCTGCCCTTTGAATACAAATGCAAAAAAAGTCATATTCTCAGAACTGAGATCAGCCACACAGCAGACACCTGGTAATGTTACCTTTTGCCTATATTTATTCCTTCCTCAATGCTCAGTCCACTGGTCTTCTTTAATTAACCCTCATAACACTGCACTTCTGAGGGGCAAATTAGAAGCAGAAAACGTTTCCATTTTGTAAATAGGAAGCAGATGCAGTGACTTAGTGGCACTTAGTGAATCAATAACAGAACTTCAAAATCAAGCCTAACTCAGACCGTACTGATTTATCTACATAGCACAGTACCAAATGCAAACCCCAAAACATAGCACAACAAATGCTGACTTCTGTCTTAAGAAAACATACAATGGGAAACTCTTCAAAATTCTTTTTATTTTTCTTTGTTCTTTCTGTTCTTTTTTTTCTTTTTCTTTTTCTTTTTTGCTAATGTAGACCGAATTCTACAAAATGGGCAAAAATGTGCCAGTTCTTCTTCTAGGATCAATAATTAATAAATTTCTTCAAGAACACAAAATTATTTAGAAGTTTGCCCATTAATCCTCACAATCATCTTTAGAAGTATCTGAGATCAGAGACTAAGAAGTCCCAAAAGATATGTACCTCATTTGACATGAAGAATAAAGTAAAGAAGGAAATTATATGAAAATCCACTGTGGCTAAAATAAAAGCCATGGATTAAAGGTTCTAAGAAAAACCACCTAATTAAATCCTATCCTTCCTTAAAAGAGATAAATAGAATTAATTATAATTAATGGTTGCAATTACTTTCGTAATGTACTTTTCTTGTCATAAACATTCTTTAATCAATCCAAAATGCAAAATTGCTTACTAGTGAGTTTACCACTTTAATACGTTTTATCAACACATGTCTAAAACTGGCACCTCTAGGTACTTGAATCAATCTGGAAGAATTTTTTTTTCCTCATAAATTCAACACTTTTGGTAATTGTCAGGCATAAATTCTTACTAGAAGAGAGATACAAACTAAACATAACAAAGCATATTTTCTGACCTTTAAAAAATGAGCCAGAACTTTTATTATTCAGGATTGCTCTACCTTCAAATACAATTCATGAATAATTCTTGCTAAGAGGTAGACAGTATAAAAGCCAGGATATGAAATTTAAGCAGGGCTGTGGGTGTAGCTCAGTGGTAGAGGGCTTGCCTAGCATGAGTGAGGCCCTGGGTTCTATCCCCAGCACCTCAAAAGGAGGGCAGGGAGGAAGGAAAGAAATAGAAAAAAATATCCCCAGCATGATTAGTTGATGTGTAATGTGAATAAGGGTTATAATGTGAATAAAGTTTATAAGAAAAAAGACTTTTGCTCACCTTTTGAAATCACTACTTGTATGCTTAACATTTGCACTCATAATAATGCCAAACTATCTATGTCTGTATAACCTATGCCTATTTATTGCTTTTCATGCCTTTATGAATCTTAAATCTCCACATTCCCCAGTGTTTAAAATTGTTATCATGATTTTGATGACTGGGTCATCCAAGTTACCAGGAAACTTGTGTTTCTAAGTTATCGAGATTGATATTTTTATAAAAAGTTAAGGCTCTTCTACATACATAATATACATATATCATTCCCCTCCATCACAGATGTATAATAAACTAGGTTTGCATCACATAAGCATCACAGATTTCTATCCGGTGACAATAGAATCCTTCGGTGTCTGCAGTCATACAGTGAAATTTGGAAATGAGGACTGAAACATGATAAATGCTGAGAGTCCACATGGTCAAGTATGAAATGTTAGATCATTTGCAGCCTAACAGCTCATTCTGTTCTCCCAGAAACAATTCATAATCAGTGAGGAGAGCTACGACTCCCAAGAGAAATGCAGAATTCGCTGGTGCTCCACTTGCTCCCCCAAGGCACCTCCTTAGGAGCAGAGAAAGCTCTAAGTCAGCCCTGAGATGGTGGCCCACGCTGAGTCAGCACTTGTCCTTGAACCAAGAAATTCCAGAAGGGTGGGGAGCTGGCAAGGAGAGAAGGGAAGAAATACAGAGGACTAGGAGGAAAATAGCATATCATGTACTGACGGTAGGTCTCCTGAGTGCATCAGTAATAAATTGGCTTTCCGCCAAAATGTTTCTCTCTCTATCTCCCCCTGCAATAAAGGAAACAGTACATTAAAGTGTTTTGTGGACTATGGACAATTTGGAAAATTACACATTTGCAACAGTATTGCTGTATGAATTAAAGTTAAGGTCTTTTCCTTAAACAGAAGTAGTATTAAACATACAGTCACCAGAAATCTAATCCTCAGTAAAATTTTATACCTATTGAGTCAGCCAGTGTTTCTAAAATAAGAGAAATGAATGTTTCGTTTGGTTTCCCTGGTGTAATATAACTAAATGTCACTGTTTACCAAATATACGAAATGAGAATGTTTAAATTAAAAATTTAATTTTAAAGTTTAAGTTCTTCCTGGGGCGGGGGCAGAAATGCTACCCAAAGGAGAAACAAGCATTCAATGGTGGAGATGTTAAAGAGACAGAAAGCTCTGGCGTGGGTAACCTCAGGAGAGAGGAAATGGGTGAGGGAGCAGGTGCCATCCACTGTCACTTATGTGTGCATTGCTTGAGATACCGTTTCTCTCCTTGCTAGGCTGTACCAGAGAAAGGAATAAACCTCTCCAGCTTTTAGAAACTTTAGTATATTTTATAAAATACACTATTGTTCAAGGCTAGAATGTACGGAGACAAAAAACAAAACAAAAATACAGCTGGGCAGGTAGGACCAAAATTTGCTAACTAAAACACTTCCTTATAATACTCGGAAGATGAGAAACACCATTCTACTCTAGGAAACAGGCTACTTTGGAATAAGCCTAATGAACTGAAAATTTGCCTGTAACTGTGGCATGTTACAAAACTGATACCAGACGAGGATAATTCTTCTGCCACATTTCCAGTGAGAGAGTCAAACTGTACCTCAAGAATAATGGACAGCCAGGCATGGTGAAGCATGCCTGGGATACCAGCGACTGGGGAGACTGAGGAAGGATTGCATGTTCAAGGCCAGCCTGAGCAATTAGGGTGACCCTCAGCAATTTACTGAGACCCTGCTTCAAGATAAAAAAATAAAAAAGACTGGGGATGTAGCTCAGTGGTAGAGCACCGCTGGGTTCAATCCTCAGTACTTGCTCCCCCAAAACTGGACAAAGAAATGATGTATTTTGAGAGTAAATAAGCATGAATAAATTGTTGCAGCCCTTGAAAAGTAAACATCTACTAGTATACAAGACAAATGAATAAAAACTGTCAGCAATAAATAGTAATAACTTTGAAATGAGTGCCATCAAAAGTACTATAGGGCCTAAAGAAAATAGAAATTATTCTTTGAAGGTAGAAATGGAAATCTTCAAAAAGGAGATGATACTGAAGTAGCCTTTAGAAGATATAAAGAGTGTATTAGGTTAAAGTGATAGTGAAAGAACAGGCATTGGACAGAGAAGGACGGTGGGGGAAATGGTGACTCTTAAGTTTTCCTTCTTTTCACAGCAAATGAGGAGCCTCTGGAAACTTTTCATGAAAGAGATGTTTTAGGAAGTGTAGGAAAGAAGATTAAAGCAAGGATAACAAGTTGTGAGGTTGATACATGTCTAGAGCAGAGAAAATAAAGTAAGACAAAGATACTAAACAATATTACCAATGGTGGTGGCGTTTGAATGCTAGAATATGAAAGGATGGAGGAAGAACTTCAAGAGGCCACTTGTGTAAATGAGTAAAATGATGGTGTACAGCAAGTCTTCTTGGTGAGAGAGATGATGAGTTTTTGGTTTTCTTTTGCTTTTTGGTTTTTGGGGTGTTTTCGTTTTTGTTTTCCAGAAATATTGAAAATGTAGGACTATAGATAGGTCAGGATGTTAGGACTGAAGACTAGTCCCTAAACTGGACCCATAGTCAAATCCAAAAAAATTATAAGGATTTTCTTAAAACAATCTAGAAAATGAAGAGCAGAGGACCAAGAAGTAAAGAGTTGAGAGGGGATTGTGGACTGAGAAGGGGACAAGGCAGGAAGAGGAAGTGCTACCAGCAGGTGCCTTAACAGGACAGGAAATGGGTTTAGGGAACTATTTTTAGGTGTTGGAAGGAGATCCACTGGAGACAGAAAGCAAGTTCTGGGAAGTATGGCTACATGGAGGGCCATTGCACTGTTGAGTCAACTTTAGTGTGATTTTGGCAATTTCCTTAAGTTTTAGAAAAAAATGAATTTCAAGTTCAAGGCATGAAATGAAAGTTGAGGAAATGCAAGTGAAAGGAAGAAGAGAAGTAGAATGGTAATTTGGGATAACAGCAAATATCCTTCCCTCCTTCTCTTTGCCATCCCAATTTATAAGCATCCATTAACAATGCAAAAATTAACAGGGCAGGTTTGGGCACAAACTCTTGTGGGCTCAAATATCAACCCTGAAATGTATTTGATATTGTCCTTGGGCAAATCACTTAGTCAGTATTCAAGAAATCCCAGATTATGTGATGACTACCTTTATATGCATTATTTCATTTAATTTTCATGACATTCTTACAACATGGTTATTTTATCTCAGTTTTCCAGTTTCAGGAGGATTAGTGATAATACCAGTATCCGAGAGACAGCTGGTAAATGTAAACCCAGAAGCCCAACACAGGTCTGTTGATAACCGAACCTGTGTTCTTAACTACTAAATGAACTCAGAGTGTATACCTGACAGTATAACTTACTATGCCACGCCTTCGGCCAGCTTCCTGAGCACAAAGACTTGAGTATCTCCTAGATCTTTGCTTCTACACCTCTTGTTTAGCATATACCCAAACCACAGCTATTTCAGAGTTAAACTCAAATGCCTCCAAGAGCCAATCAGGTAACACATGAATTTAGGGGGCTGAAGAGCCACCTAACTCCGAGATGGGGCTCAAGGAATATTCACCACCTAGTAGCAGTCAATGGTTGCCATGTGTAAAGCAAATCTATGTTCACAGATCTTCAATTTTTCAAAAGTGGATTAATACAAAGATGTATATTCTGATAATTATTCCAAAGTGTTCTGAGATGACTATATAGGGTAAGCAAAATATACAAGTCCTTTCAGCTGGGTCAAAACCCCTATATGAGTGCCCAAAGTTCACTTTTACAATACTGGTAGCTAAGAGAACAATGCTATTAGCATTTCTCACAATTTCTGGTTGATGGAAAATAGTGTGTCTGCAACAGTAAGCCTTAAGAAGTGCTGTGCATGACCTGATGAGTCTTCACCTGATGAGACACATTCTGTGTTGAGTTCAGCTTAATAGCCTCCAGTGATTGACTGATGTTACTGGAAATATAACCAACACCAGTATAGTGCTTCATACATGCCAGCTAATGTTCTAAGTGCTTTGCATATAGCTCTTAATCATCCTAAGATCTATAAGAAATGGGTGCCTTTATTATTCACATTTATGTGAAAGAAAACTGAAGCACAGAAAGGTTAAATAACTTGCTCAGGGTCAGAAAGCTAGTAATCTAGGATATGATACAATTTAGCAGTTTTCACAAATGTGTTAAGTCCATATTATTTTAATGTGTTACTGAAATATTTTGGCATTCATGAATGTAAATATATATATTGCATTTGAGAGATAAACATTTATTCAAAGATATATAGATTATCTCAGTGTTTTACAACCAATGTCAGCTTACATAAAACAAAAAACACAAAATATTAAGGCTTTCAAAAGTACTTTTAAGTATCCTACCAATTATTAACTACTACCTCAGTGTAGCCACACTTAACAAGCTGAAAACTATGTATACATTTAAAGAAAAAAAAATGGAGCTTTTTCTTCTACTGCCTACATCAGTGGACTCAATACATTATTTCCTATTCATCAAGTGCAGGTGAAATTCAGTTGCAAGCATATCTGTTGAGATTAGGACTGCCACCTAATTTCTTCCACATTTACTTCAGCCCCTCTCCAATCCATTCTCCATAGAGCAACCAGAATTATCTTTTCAAAAGCTCAATCAGAGTATGTCACTGTTTTTCTTTTGCCCATTAAAGCCATTACGACACCTAGAAACAGATCCAAGCTCTTCACAAAGACCCATTGGTCCTCATTCACAGTTCTCACAACTCCAGGTCTTCCCTGACTCAGGAACTCTCGAACTGTGTTCCACTTTCTAAAGAACTCCTTGCCCAATTCTTTATGTGGTGGGGTTACCAAAAGTAGCACACCCCCGCCCCCAAGCATTTTCCTGATTCTCCAGCCTCAAGTCAGCTAGGAGTTCCATGTCCTGTCCTTTTTCTTATTTTAACTGATTTCAATCCACAATTACATATTACTTTTTGTTTATATGTTGATTTTTCTACCTCCTGCACTGATTATAATTTCACAAAGGCATAAACTGTGCTGTGCTCTCACTGTTGTATAGGTGGAAACAAACCATGTCCAGCACACAATTAGCCTGCAGTCACAGTTTAATGAGAAAAAGAAAGAAGGGGGAAGAGAGAGATGGGAAGGAGGAAAATAAAGGGAGAAAAAAAATAACCATTAAGTTCACCCAAATTCGATTTTTTTTAAATCACTGGATTGTGTGTTCACACATTTCTCATTATTTCTTACTATTCACATTTTTAAACTTATGCTTCTTTGTCTCATATATATATATTTGGACATATAGAAAGAATTTCAGAACCAAAGCAAAGATATAGTGAGAGTCCAAATCTGTTTCAGATGTCTACATTGAAATCAACTCCTATAAATTCTATATCATCTTATAAGATCTCAAAATGATATAATTTGAAAGATTTTTTTTTAAATTAAGTAACAACAGAGAAAACGCCACTGATTATGGGGATGAGAGAAGACCAGTTATTTCATAAAATGATCATTTAATACTAATTAGTTTTCCTCTTCAACCACTATTTATTGGTTTCTACTGTAAAATAAAAATAGTAAAAGAATAACCAAAAACCAAACCAAGATGTTTAAGTCTTAAAAATTGTTAAAAGCCAGCAGCTCAGGAGGCTGAGGCAGGAGGATGGCAGGAGGATGGCTAGCTAAAGCCAGCCTCAGCAACTGCAAGGTTTTAAGCAACTCAGTAGGACCCATCTCTAAATAAAATAAAACAGGGCTGGGGATGTGGCCCAGTGGTTGAGTGTCCCTGAGTTAACTCCCCGATTAAAAAAAAAAAAATTCTTACAGATTTTTAAGTCCTGTGTTCCTAATTATTCATACCTTAAGAACTCTGGAATTATATTTGTCTTTGGCATAGCCCAGTTCTTCCAATGTAATCTTATAAACTTAAAGAGATTCAGAGATTCTTGTCACAATCTCCTGAGTGACAGCCCTTTCCTATGCAAATGCTGGTTTTATTCTTTGATTCATTTTTAAGAGTTCCTAAAGGAAGGTCCTCAGATGTGCAGGTCCTCAGGACAAACCCCTGGAATGGGACAGTTAATCTGAAGCATTCTGGCTTTCCTGATGTTTGTGAGTTACTGCACTTTGTTCTGAAAAGGTAAAATTTCTGGGATGACATGTCTCTCAAATAAAAACATATGTGCTGCCCTCTAGAGGCTACAAGGAATATTGACTCAACCAGATAACACCAAAAAGGAAAAAGAAAGCAGGACCTGCTGATCCTCACTGTTTGGCTGGCCTAAATATCACATTTGGTGTCAGGCTTTAGATTTTTTTTTAATATTTATTTTTTAGTTGCGGTTGAACCCAATATCTTTATTTATTTATTTTTATGTGGTGCTGGAAATCGAAAGGCTTTAGATTTTTAAAGTAAATAAACTTCACAGGGGGAAAATTAATTTTACTCTAATAACGATTATCTGAAAAACAATTCCATATCATTATTTTTTCTTTTCTAGTTTTTATGTGCATTTTTAAACAACTCTATTTAGGTATGCTTATGTACTATAAATTTAGTCATTTTAATGATACAAATTCAATGCCTATTAAAGTACTCTTAAACCAGATTGTGCAGCTATCACCATAATCCAGCCAATTTATTGCTAATATCCATTTCCATACTAACCCCTGAAAAATACCTATTTTCAGATATGAGTGTTATTTCACTTTTAAAAAACAGAAGTATAGAATTAAACACTCTATAACAACATTTAAGATAACTCCTGTATTTTGTAATGCTGCTTTCTTCTTCAAAATATCCAGCTTTAATCAATGTCATTAAATGGAAGTTAAGCTACTTAATGACCCAAACTTTTGGGGAAAGAACATGTAAATGGTTAATTCTCAACATCTCATACAGTATATACTTAACCTTTTAAGGATTTGAGGTTGATGTTAAGTCTGTATCTAATATCTCTATGAAAATTAGCCATGTGTATACTTTTAGTGTACAGATCAAAGGTCCATTTCAAAATAAGATCTCATGTCCCAAGGTTTATAAATGATTTTAACAATTTGCCTTCATTGCTGATGAGAAACCCATTTTAACTGCATGTTCAAAAAAATCTAAATTATATTTACTTCTTTACTAAGGAGCTTTTTTAAAAAATTCCATTTTAAATTTGTAAAAACATTTTAGTCAAGATGATGTGACATACACCCTTTGCTAAAAACAAAGATCCCCTCTAGAACCGAGATTCTCAGGAGGTTAGAACAGGGACTCAGTCTTTTGGAATGGGAAACTGGCTCTGAAACTTACTGTTACTCGAGAAAGGAACCTAGTTTTTCTGTACCTCAGTTTCCTCATGAAAGAATGGAGACAATAAAAGTTTTTATTTCATGTTTAAGTGGTGAGAAGTATGCTTGGAACGTAGCCCACAGTGACTGACTGCAATCAATAGGATCTGAAAGTTATTTTACCATGGATAATTATCATCATTTCTGCTTGAAAATAAAGAATGGGTTTTGATTGATCATAGAAAAACAGCTGAAAATAAGCAGACTGGAGATTTTTAATCATCAATTTACAATTATTTGTATCACACGCTTTGTGGATCGTCAAGGATGTCTGTGGTCCAGTTCACTTATAAGGGTAAGGACCAAACCAGGCAGAATTCAAAAGCTGGTCTCAAAGAAATAAGTCACATCAGAGCTTTTGTGTCACAAATGTGCTGACTCTCTAATGCTTTCTGCATTGCCTGCTTTGGGTCCTTCTGAAGAGTATTTCCCTCACCATCCAAATGAGGAACTGCTCATCTCACTGAGGTTAGATTATGGGATCACAGCAAGGTGGAAGTGGAATATATTTGCGTCTAGATAGGTCAAATCAAACAAATCAAACGAGACAAGAAAGCAAAGATGGGTATTCATAGTTTTGATTAGGCCTCATTATTTTCTAAGCAATTTAGGCTTTAAAGCATTATTAATTTAGGAACAGTGTATATCTTTGTGAATCAAAACCAGTGGAGAGTTAAACCACTATAATTAATACAGCCAGGCCTGCTGACTCACCTCCACTAAACACAGTCTCTAAAAGCCAAATCCGCACATTAATTGCGATTAATGCTTCTCTCCTCTTTCAAGCACCATGGAGCAGTTTTATAAACACCAAAGTGTGTTAATTTAAACAAAATATAAGAAACCATTTTTTTTCTAGGTGGTAAAGCTGGGTCTACATATTTTCATTATTGCATAATGGTTACCTTTAGCCCATAAACCTCAAGGTCACACTAAGGTCACAATGAAGTGGCAAATGTAATAAATGAGAAGGAAAGTAACTAGAGAACATATTTAAAATGACTTTTTCTAGCTAGGTAAATAAATGTTCTTTTAGTATAGCTCATTGAGTAGGGCCGACTTAAAATAGCATCTCTACTTAAATCGTTCATCTACACTCCATGGTAAAAATTTTTTAAATTTCTTTTTAGTGTTTATTTTCTCCTCCTAAAACACACATGCTAGAATTTGCTCTGTCCCAAATGGTGAGACTGAACACAAAGGCAAAGCCATCCTTGGCTTAGAATGTGCAGACACTAACATTCAAATAAAAGAACGCAAAACAAGTACTATTTAGATTGTGAAGACAATATTAAAATAAACAAAGAAGAACAAAAAGGATAAGTCCAGGCTCTTTGTGCTGCTAAAATCCACATCCCTTACATGTACATGGGGTGGTAGTAATCTAACACTAGGAGTTCATAATTTTAAAAAGCTGTGTACCTGCTACTTTCAATGAAACAAAGGCACAAGCTTGCTCAGGCAGAAAACTTGAGATCTTTCTGATCCAAATGTGTTGGTCACACGGTGATATGGCCCAGTCCTTCTGCTGTGTTTTTCATTTATATGCTGTTGATACCCAAGGTACAGCAAATAATGTCATCAATTTCCTTCAATTACCTCATAAAGGATTCATTTGCACTCGGGGAATAAAAAGGTTGCGACAGTAGCTTTAGGATCACTCAGCAGCAAGAATCGGCATTAATAACTATCCTCAGAGGCACAGAGGGAGGGAAGAAAGCCATTTACTTAACATTCTTTAATTCTTTGTGGTATAACAAGACTATGTCATGATTTAGAGCTGAAAAGCACAGTTGTTTTGCTCACAAGAAAAGTCTTTCATAGCTTACACATTTTTGTGACGCTTGGAGTTATAAGATCTGAGGCTGCCTTTTACATGGTATCCCCCTGCAGAAAGCTCTCAGCCTTCAGAGTCAAACAGAAAAAGAAAAAGGAAAAAAAAATCCCAACATTACCTTACTCCCGAGACATCAAATATCCCAGGTCTTATTGTTGTATAAAGAAATTTCTTTGTACAATACTTAGATACTGCTGAAGAAAATAACTTTTGTATGCCTCTATCGTCATGTAGGGTCATGTATAGCTAATGAAGCATTCTTCCTTTGGTTTGATTACATAAAGAGTTGGTTTTGTAATATAATAGCACGTGAAGGTCAGTATGGTTATGAAAGAAACCTTAGATGCTATGACAAATCCAATAACTATCAGGGTATTTGTTCATAAAAGCAGAGCATTTCTCAAAATATTTTGCTGATTTGTTAAGGTATAGGGAGGCATTCGCTGGCTTCAGGGCTGACCTGTAAGACCCTATATAGTAAGACTGACAGCAGAGTTTCTTAAAAGGTACAGATTTGTATTTTAGAGTAAAGAGACAAAAACAGGGATCATAAAGTTGAAGTGCACAAGTATCTAAACCAAAGGGGAAAAGACACAAAGATCAGGAACTCCTAATCTGCACCACCCAGCTTCACCAACTCTGGGACAGCAATGTTGAATCACTCTCCATATGGTATTTCAAAGTCCTGTTTCAGGCCATTCCCCCCCCCCCCCAGCCTAGCATGCCAACCATCTTAACAAAAAGAGACTTGACATTCACTTTTGTGTCCCTTTTGAGTATTTAAAAAAGGGAGTGATTCACATCTTAGAAAGTAGGAATCTTTGAAGTGAAATTTCCTGAAACTTTAAAGGTACCAGACTCTCCTACAACAAAAGTAGGACTGCACTGCCCTCCAGAGGGGACTTCTTGGCAAATACGTTCCCTCAATTAATGAAATGGGAACTAAGGAGCTATGTTACAGTAATCCTCATTGCAATTTATTCCTTCCACCTCAAATACGTTTTAAAATATACACCTACAAATCAGTGGCGACCTACTGTTTCCCTCTAGAGTATTCAATTGTTTCAGCTTTTCTATCTTACCTCACTCTTTTTTGTCCTACTCAAAAGTAATATTTGCTACAGCATTTGCTCGTTGTTAAATATTAATTATTTTGGTTGGAGGGTATACTTACTTATGTGCATTTTTCAGAGAAATCAGACTAAACCGATAGCCTAAGGACACCTTAACAAAGCTGAGGATCCCAGAGATGACTTACAGGCACACGAAGGAACAGATAAGAAATTGAATATTTTACTGTTTAATTATGTTGTCATCACCTCACTGAAACTTGAAGGGTGCCCACAGCTATTGTGAGAAAAAATACAAATTTATTTTGAACTTTTTTCTTCTTGAGCTTTTGTTTTCCAAGGCTGTGTAAAATCCTCTGTCCCATCCCACATATTACTCTAAATAGGAGGTGTTTTTTGGATTCTCGCTTTCTATTTATTTACTATATCAGTTCAAAATTTTTGAGACTTAAGACAAAGTAATAATTTCTTGATAAAATTGTGATAACCTGTGCGCCTATATGAATGAAGACAAACACAAAACTGAAAAGAATTTACATGGTAAAGTTAAACTTTAACAAATATTTACATAGGGTTTTGCAAATATGAACACATTTCATTATCATAACATCTATGGTATATGTATTATTTTTATCCACCCCTTCTACAGATGAAACACAGAGGTTAACTCAAATTGTATAGCTGGGATGTGACAGGGTTGAGATTCAAACTCAAACAGACTGGTCAATTAACTAAAAAAAGGGATTACAAAATGTATTTCAGGTTGCACTCAGAAAACAATATTCTTGCACCAAGCCCAGGCCAGCCAGTTAGCTGGCGGCTGGGTTCAGAAACTAGAAGGCCCCTGGGAAAGCTGTCGGTAACTACAAAGCTAATGTGGTCAATGCTCAGTGTCGTTATGGGGATTAGACGGGGGTCACAGCTTCACGGCAGCACCTGCATAGCTATGACATAAGCTTATATCGGACATAAATCATATCCCTTCTGTTTTGAAAGCAAATAATAAAATAGTTGTTCCATGTCTCTTGACCTTTACTTTGTGAAACTTGGATTTTCCCCTTATTGCTACAGAATGTACTAACCATCCCAGAGAAACAGACTTACAAACTCCCAAACAGAACACACGTATAAATGTCTACCTCCTCATTTCCAAAGTGCTTTGCATCATAAACATCACTAACATACTATTAAGTTTTAAAGTAGCTTAAAATGAGGAAAGGAAGGATGAGAAGGAAGGAAATTAAGAAAGAAAGATGGCTAAAAGAGGATATTAAAATGCTAGCCTTGACAAAGATACATGATCTACCAGCTGGTGATAAAGGGAAATCAGATGGACATTGCCACAAACAGTTGCTACATGTTGCTTTGCACAAATGTCAGTAAACCTGGTGTACAGTGAGCTTCTGAATTTATCTTTTGCATAGAATCTAAATACTTAAAATGGCTGCTTCCCCAAAACCATTGCTTTTCAAAATTTAGCATTAACATTACATAAAATTCAGTAAAATAAAATTGCCAGAACCTGAATTTTTTTTAAGAAAAAAGACAAGGTGGATAATTACTCTTAAGACATTGAATTAAACATATGTAAAATAATTCTGACATTCACACATTCAATTTTCTATAAAGGAAAAATGCACTGTAAAAGATATTAGCAAGGAAAAAAAAGAAGGCCCTCTGGAAACCTATTGAATTAACATTACCACATTTATGTAATACTAATGTCATAAAGACCAGAGCTAGTGGCCAGGAAGCATACCCAAAGAGAATACCATTTAAGACTGAGGTAGTACCTAACCCTCACGTGGAATCCCATGCTGTGGCTTCGAGGGGAAAGACTAAGCAAGGGACACTGGCTATTAATACAGAATAGCTACTTAGTTGCTTGAATAAGGGATCTTTTAAAACACTCTTTCACAGAAAACCTAAGTATTCTTTTTTAAAACATTAAACAATACTTTTTATTTAAATATGCACAAGGCAAATCTATGAGATTGATATTAAAACATGGCATATAACTTTAAAAAATTTTTAATGTTATTTGTTCTTTTAGATATACATGACAGTAGAATGTATTCTGGTATATTATGCATCCATGAAACCCTAAATATTCTACCTAGAAAGATATATTTTATCTTTTGCATAGTGATATTTCTATTGGTACAAAAAGTGAAACCCAACAACACATTTTTTGGTTTAGGAAATTTGTTATGAAAAGTTCAGCTAATACAGACAATGTTAGTATACTTCTCAAGAAATTAAATAAAAATTTTTAATATTATGAAAAGTACAAAATTACTAATATAATGAATAGTGACTCTGTCCCCTAATTCAAGGTTCAACATGCGAATATGAGAGTAAACATAACAAAGTCACTGTTTTAAGAACTTATATTAAACTAGGGAGAAATTAAAAATAAATTAATAAAACCATATAAGATTTTAGCTGCTAATTAGTGCTACAGATAAAGAAGTCCAGCAAGGAGGAAAGGCAGTACTGTGTGTGCCCGTGCTGACACTCCTGCACATGAGGTCGCCTGGTAAGATGTCACTGATAAGATGAAAGAACTGGTCCCTTATGTAGGAGAAAACAGTTCTGGGCTGAGGCAACAGAAAGTGGAAAGGTTCTTGACTAGGTAAGGCATATCATGCAGTGCTTTGTGGACCTCAGTAAGGTCTGGATTTTTCCCTGAGAGAGGAAGTCATTGGGAAGCCAATGTGAGAAATGCATTTCCTAATTTTGGGGAAATATGACTGTACTTAAGTTATAGGAAGAATTTATATGAAAAAATGGTCAAAACTTGGAACTTGAACCAAGACATGGGTTAAAATAATTTCTATTATACTCTATCATATCTATAAGACCCTATCCCAACTAATGAATTTCTCAGCCTTCCTTTCAATGGTCATCATTCCTGCAATGTAGTATTATTGAGAAGACTAAATAATACAAATAGTGCCTGAGAGCCTGGATTACATTAAGCACTTATGAAGAGTAGCTGTTGCTTTAATAGCATTGTATGACGCTGCAAAATGTGACTTCAGGCAGAAAAAAACACAACTTTTCAAAGGGCTGAAGAGAAGGGGAAAAAGTTAATATTTAGCTTTTGAATCCTGAAAGATATTAAGTGACTCTTGATCTCTAAGTAAATCTCCAAAAAGATGCCAATAAGAACCGTATATCAGAATAACAAACATTTTTTTAACTTTATTTTATTTTATTTATTTATACGTGGTGCTGAGGTTTGAACCCAGGGCCTTACATGTGCAAAGCAAGTACTCTACCACTGAGCTATAACCCCAGCCTAACAAACGTTTAATTTCATAAGAGAACTTGGTATACAACACAAATGCCTAATTAAGATAATTAAATTATGACCCCTCCACTATACTCAATGAATTAAAATAGACATACAGCATGATAGAACTTCTATATTTCTTAGTACATATCTAATTGAATACTCCCCAAACCTGTGAGTATGAGAGTAAATTCATTTTTGAAAGAGAAACAGATTCAGAGAATGTAAAAGACGTGGCTAAAGTCACACACCTAGTAACTGTGGCCATATCTGGCCAAAAGTAAGTGCTCTGTAAATGTTAATATATAAGTGTTTCCTAAATGAACATAAGAATTTTTACTCTGAATCTCACCTCTTAATTGCTGATACTGCTTCTACAGTTCATTAAATCAGTGGGTGCTCCCTAAATTCTAATCATAAACAGTACCTGAGATGTTTGTACTTCTTTGTGTCCCACTGCAAGACCCAGAATCTTTCTTGGAGCAGCCTAGAAATTGATATTTTTAACAGGGAATTCAAGAGATTCATACAATGAAATGAGTCTGAGAAACAATAGTTACTGTATAACACCCTTTTCAATTTGTAGTTGCTACTGCATTCTCTCTTTTAAAAAGAGAAAGTAAGAATACCTGGCCCTTTAAACCCTCTACCTACTTTAAAACTGCATACTTATTGAACTTATGTGCAAAGAGAGATACACAGATTTTTTTAAAAAAAAAAATATTGCAGTGTTTCTACTTTGCCTTAAGATCCCTGTGGTTATTTCATCTGAATGGGAGTAAACACAATTTACATGGGAGCTATTGGTTGTACTTTTGGTTTTCCACTACTAGGAATCCAAGCAAATATCTAAGGAAGGATGGTCTAAGGCTGGAAGTTCCTTCATGAACTAGTTATAAAAAATACCCTTCCTGACCACCCCCAGAGGCTCACAATCAAATTTTCACAGTATCATGAAATTTCACTTCATATTTTATTTCTTGGTAACAGCACTAAGAGTGTTACTGATAAAATGCTCATTTTCCTTTACTTTCTGGTAGGAGTGGGAAAACAGTCTTCATTTGGAAACTTTTTAATATGCTTTAAAAATACACATGCTGTATATTCTGGCAGTTGTTGGGTGGTATGAAAACTTCACAGTGCTGCTAACTAGGATTGGATTGGATGCTGTTACATTAATATGGTGAATTATTATATTTTTCATAAAGTTATGTGTTCTAAAGAGAAATTATGTAAAATATTCACTCAGTGTAGTGCAGAGAATAAGAGCAATTTTAAAAAAGTCCCATTCTATGATATGATGTTAAAAAAAATGGATCTGTCCAATAGTATCCTATTATCTTTGTGCCACCACACTCTCCTATGATTGCCCATGATTTGTGTGCTTTGCATTAGTGTGACAAAAGACCTGAGGCAATTAACTTGTACAGAGAAAACTTACAGTTCTGGACATCCTGTTCAAGATTGGGCAGCCCCATTGTTTTGAGTCTTTGGCGAGGGTGCTGGATGGCAATGGCGGGGAATACGTATTATAGTAATCCATGCATATCCCAAGCCAGGAAACAGAGAAACAGAGAGATCTGGGTCCATCTATCTCCTTCAACGGTATGCCTCTGGTGAACTGGTAACCTAATGGCCTCCCATAAGCCCCACAGCTTACAGGTCCCCACACCCTCCCAACAGTGTCACTGGTGAACAAATATTTAACATATGGACTTTTGAAGGATACTCATCCAAAGTATAGTAGTCCATAAATGAGTAAAGACTAGGAAAACATATCAATGTGACAGACAAGCTATTCTTCTCTTTTCAGACCAAGAAAAATGACTATAAACTTTTATCTTCTGGCTCCCAAGAAAACAATGAGAAACTTCTACTTTTCCTTGCTGTGAGATGTCAGTGAATATTAACTGATGAGAATCACCGATAAAACATGACACTGTCTGTTGGAAATGTAGAAAAACAACGTCCTCGGTTCCACCCACTATTACAAACAAGCAATAACATCACAAAGGTTTTCAGATGAGAGGAACATTTTGAGTGCATATTTTCTGAAAATACTATTTCCAAGTCAGAGGACTTTTTTTTTTCTTTTAGTAACAACAAAAACTGCAGTTCTTTTCTTCAAATTAAAACACTAAAATATTCACTTTCATATTTTAATTCAACTCAAAGTTTTTAAAAAGAAAACTATGTAATGAAAATTGAGGCGTCCAATAAATGCAAAACTACAAAGGCATGTGACAGTTTAGGGGTTTAAGTGACCCAAATTCTCTCATAAAGAAATTGCCATAAAGGGCTGGGGTTGTGGCTCAGCAGTATAGCGCTCGCCTAGCATGTGTGAGGCCCTGGGTTCAATCCTCAGCACCACATAAAAATAAACAAATAAAATAAAGGTATTGTGTCCAACTACAACTAAAAAATAATATTAAAAAAAGAAATAGCCATAAAGATGTAATGGCAATGGGTGATCATTATTCCAAAGCAATATCAAGTTAAAGATGCTTGAAATCATCCATTTCGATATATTTGCAACATTAAGTTATCCATTTCAAAGGTTTTATGAATTCTTTTAAAATGCACACATTTTGTTTTCTCTTTTTATAGCACAATTACTGCTATCTTAAGAGGAAGAAAGAAACTTTCTTCATTATGGACCAGAATATAACTTTCTTTTAGCAAATGATTTGTAATTAAACCAATTATATGCAGCATTCAAAAATTCAAAATGTCTTTTCTGTATGTTCTAAATTAGCATTGGTCTGCTCTAGCCTCTCTAGGGAAATTTCGAGAAAAAATGAACTCATGAAAATATAAAATACATACCTTCAAACTTAGAAAGCCGCTGCTGTGTTTGGAACACAAATATTAATTACTACAGGAGAGTTCTTTAAGAGAAACACAATTCAGAGGCCTGGAAAATATTCAACTCTAATGCACGCCAAGAGCCAGCAGGGGGAGTAAAACCCTGAAAATATAGGTTAAAAGGGAAGGAAAATGCTGAATGGAGGTGCAGACAGCACCAACACAGAAATAAGGAGAATCCGCCACTCAATCAAACAAGGGATAATAATCATATTCTTTAGGGTCTTGTCCCAAGGATATAATATGCACTGGAATTATACCTCCTCCATCCCATGAAAAACAAATTTATTTCTTTCTACATATGTTCTATGGAACACAATTAGCTTATAGGGCATTTCTTCATCAGTCCTCTACTACATGAAAAAATGTTTTTTTTTTTCATCTTCTGTTAACTAGCAAAGAGAATGAATCACCCTACTAAAAGAAAGCCAGGAACTAACATTAAACAAGTGTATTAGATTAACAAATTTTTGAGTTCTGCTACATGAATGGCTAGAAGAACTGTGATTCCTATTGTCAATGACTTTTTCATCAGACATTTGTTCTAGTACGAGACAGAAAATGACATCCAACATGAGCTGAATGATTTAACAATGTAGAGGCAAAGGAGAGGGTAAACTTTCTGAAAGCAATGAACAGTAGGCTAGGAAAAAAATTCAACCTAGGTTAAAATACACTCCCTTTTCCTAGTGTTTAATACATTTCATACCTCTCAGAAGCAACTACCACCACTGAACAGGTGTTTTCTGTCTGATTATTTTACTCACTAAGATAGTGAAGGGCTGTACACTTCACTTGCTCTTATTCCATTAAGATGCAAGGCCATGAGGGTTTAGTAGAGGGTTTAGTTGACCAGACCAGCCAACTCCCAATTATGCCATCTCTAGGAATCGATCTCACTGACCCTTTAATAGGTTTGTTCATCAAAGGCATATCTTCTTATGAATTTTACTTCTCAACCCTTAGAAGTTGGTGAAGAATTTCTTAAGAGTTAAAAAGAGAGTTTTGCTAGAAAATCTTCAACTGTGCAGTTAACACTGAATTTGATAAACAGTACATTCCCAGCAACAGTCACCAAAATTCCAAGTTAAATCTGTGCCCTTGGAACAATGCCAAAATGCCACAGCATATTTGCACTTTGAGCAAATTTCAAATTCTTAAATCCTATTTTTTTCTGCCAAAACAAAGGCTTAAAATATGTGGATTCTATCTTCTCTGAAAATTTTACAATAGTAATTTTGGATGCAAATAAAAATGCTTTTAAGACCAACAGAATGGGAGATTAATTTGTCTTTCTATTTTAGTACTAATACCACCTAAACTATTTCTGGAGACCACATGTAAACACAGGTACCCTGATAAAGACACTATCATGATCAGTCTTTGAAATTAGACAACTTCATTAGAATTTTGGCCATCTTGAACCACATCCTTAACCACTCTACCTCAGTTTCCTTATCTTTTGGATGGAGATAACAATGCCTCACAAGCTTGGTGCAATGAAATAATACCTATAAAGTTCTTAACTAGTTTCTACCACATAGTATCAATAAATGATCCTACCACTATCATAACCTGTTAGACAATTGCACCTACTTGGTTCAAGACACAATTATAACATTTGCAAAGTTTAAAAAAGGCATTTACAATTTTCACTTATAATCTGAAATGCCCTGATTTTGCATATTTTAGATAATGAGAACCCTAAGATACTAAATATTTTCTTTCAAATATACCAATCCCTCTGCCCCTCTCCCCAATACTAATTAAGTAGAGGATAGGAAAGGCAGCAGAATACAACATACACTAGTATGGCAGTATGTAAAAAAAGTGGATGTGTAACCAATGTGATTCTGCAAAATGGGAGTTCATAAAAAGAAAAAAAAAAGACCTCATGGAAGGATATTCCTATTGAACTGCTCATTGCAGAAGGAATTCTAGAGAAGGTACAAATGACTTGATCATGACCCAGTACAAATGGTTAACTGAAAAAATAAAGGTTCTTTAAGGCACTCCTAGAACATACTGGATTGTTTCTTACTTTAGTGAGCACCTTAAAATAAATACCTTCTTATATTTTTAATAAAAGAATATTATGATTCTTTTTGGCAGAAATAAATACATACATAAAGAGGGAATTTGCTGAGAAAATAATGTTTTCTAAAGGAAATCTAGATTAGTGTAGAAAAAATTTATACTGAAATGGTTCTTCTTTCACTGAATGTGAGGGACAACCTGGAGGGGTTAAGAAGGCAAAGCCCTCTAGTGAGAATCAAGTTAGAAATTTATTCCTGTTTTATATTTTACTGTCTTTTAAAAATAATAAATTTGACATTATTATTGTAGTCTATTTTATTTGAACTGAACTTACTTTTTAAATAAAAATACTGATACATAAAAACATAAAATTGAACATAATCATGGAGTACCATGTGATACTTTCATACATGTATATACTGAAAAATGTTTAAATCAGATTAAATATAACTATATCCTCAAACATTTGTCATTTCCTTATGAAAAAAAACACTCAAATTCCTGTATTTTTAAATATATAATAAATTATTATTATATACAATCATCCTACTATGTGATATACCAGAATTTCTTCTACTATAACTATAACTTAGTACCTTACAGACCTCATATGCTTTTAAAGGGGAATTTGGATTCTAGTTTTAATTGTGCTGTGAGGAATAGTTCCTTTCCACATTGCCATACTCTGCAACGTGACACAGCAGAGAACATGCCAGACACCTAGGCAATTTTTCTGTAGATAACATGAATTCTATGATGATTTGAAATGTGCCTATTTTTTCCACTAAATTATGTTTAATGTATTGTAACTGCATGTAAATAATTTATATACCATAAACTGCCTTGGAAGTTTTAAATAGCAAGTTACTAATTACCTCCCTTGCCAAAAGTTCATAAGAGCTACTATTAAGTAGCTCCTTCTTTCACTTTAGGGAACGTGAAATGATTCCCAGTGGGTAATTTCAGTGACCCATGCATTAAAAAAACTGATGACTAAGATACCATAGTGACATGTTAAAATCCTATGCTGCTGAGTTTGTTTGGTTAAACAGAATAGATTTATTGAGAAAGATGAAAGTAAAAGAGAATCTTCCTTTACAGGTGATTTTATGCAAGGGAATACAAATCATGAATACAGGACTCAGTGAATTGGTACCGGGAATTTTTCAGGATAGAGACTATCATTCTCAAAAGAACATTTTGAGCTTGGGAGGCTAAGGCAGGGGATCACAAGTTCAAAGCCAGCCTCAGCAACTTAGCAAGGCCTTAAGCAACTCAGTGAGACCCTGTCTCTAAATAAAATACAAAAAGGACTGGGGATGTAGCTCAGTGGTTGAGTGCCCATGGGTTCAATTCCCAGTACCAAGAAAAAAAATCACAAAAAGAAGATTTTTAGTGTTACGTTAAGTGTCCTTAACAAAATTTGTCCCCAAAACCTTTACCCAACTTCCTATATTAACAGTTACCATCTGTATGTCTTTCAAGACATATGATTCTTCTCTCTCATTCAGTAGATCCACTTAAACTTTAGCTTGAATAAAACATAAACATTTAGCTTTTTTAACAGAAATATAAATTTAATTTAATACAAGTGGACAGGCATTATAAGTAAAAGAGTGTTGCATGTGATTTTTAACTTAAAAATGATAACAATAAAATATAAACTCTTTAGGGAGCTGATAAGTATCTGTTCAGTGCTTTAGAGTGCTGTTTCATTTAAATCTCTCAACAATCCTAAAAGAAGACACAACTATAATTTATAGATGAGAGGCTTGAATTACAGAGGTAAAATACTTAGCCTTTTTGATAAAATGGAGAAACATAAGCATTAAAACATTATTCTCATCATATAAATATTATTTTGAGTAAGAAACTTCTACTTATTGTCACGATGGTATATGTATTGGACCAGACTTACTCTCCCATCTGAAGCATTAATAAAATGAACAACTTATCTGAAATGAGTTTTAAAACACTAGACCTCAGACAATAAAGAATGGTGATTCCTGAGATTTGTAAAATATTCAAGATGAACCCAGAGATTGTTCCAGCTTAATTCCTTGAAAGATTTTCCAGTTAAGGTACAGTGAGCAGAAACCCAGGAGGAACTCAGAAAACACCCAGAGGTGAAGGGGAAGAGTCCCAAGTCTGTACACCAAAGTGTTCACAGGTCAGAACCAGAAAGAAGAGAATAGCACCAAAAGACAAATTCTAGAGCTATACATAAAGCCCCTTGAGTAATCAGCAGCGTTCTCATCAGTACATTCGTGTAAGGAAACTAACCCAGGGAAAAGCCACCATAAAGGACTGGCAGCAATAGTGCCTGACAGTCACTAAGGAATACAAATAACACCTATTCACACCAAGTAGAGAGAAAACCTCATGAATCATAGCACAGTGGATACAGAAAAACTAAAGAGACTTCCCTCACAGAAATAATAAAGTTTAGATAGCACTATACTAAGGATGACTAAAAGGAACACAAAGGATAAAAATGTTAAATCACTGTGTCCCTGAATAAAGCTGAAGAATATTTTTAGGAATACAAAAAGTTTCCACCCAAGCAGGTAAATTTTTTATTACTTGGCCTATAATAAACATTAGCAAGCATGCAAGAAGCAGGAAAATATGACCCCAAATAAGGGGGGAAAAATCAGTCTAACAAGGCACAAAACTGAGAGATGCTAGAATTAACTGAAAAAATAAAACATACTAAAATGGTTATGTAACTATGTCCTGTGTGTTCAATGTTAAGTAGTGAGTGCTTGTATTAGAATGAACCAAATGAAAATTCTAGAAATGGAAACTATTATATGTCACATGAAAAACAACTTTGGATGAAGCTACCAGGTGATTAGACATTGCAGAGGGTACAAAAGATTATACCTTGATGACATGGCAGCAGACACTGCCAATATGAAATGGATAAGAGAATTTTCAATTTTTAAATAAGAAAGGAGGAGTGTCAATATCTGAGACCATTTCAAGTGGTTTTAAAAACACGTATTTAAAGCTCCCAAAAGGTGAGAAATGTTTGGAGAAATAATGTACAAAAACTTTTCCAAATTTGATGGAAACAATAAAGACAGATCCAACAATGTCAACAAACACCAAGCACAATAAACAAAAATACAGCAAAGCTGGTTATAATCAAATTGCTCCAAAAGAATCATAAAGGAAGAGAATATATTCATAGCTATTGGGGGAAACACACACACACTTTAAGTGTAGAGGGACGAAGATAAGAGTGGCAGCATATTTCCTGTCAGAAACACTGTGACCAAGAAGACAGTAGTGGAACATCTTTTAAGTATCAAAAGAGAAATGTCAACTTGGATTCCACATACAGCCAAAACATCCTTCAAAAATGGAAAGACTTAGCCTGAAAGCACTCATCACCAGAAGGTATGTAATACAAGAAATACTGAAAAAAGTCTTACAGGCAGAAGGAAAATGATCCCAGACGGAAGAAATGGATTTATACAAAGAAATGAAAAAATACCAGAGAAGGTAACTATGTGGTAAAATACAAGTTTTATGTTATTTAAATTTCTTTAAAGATAATCAAACATTTAAACAAAAATCATTAACACATTAATTATAATCTAGGGCTTATAATTAAAATAATACTAAAATCTATGACAATAAGAGTATATTAGGAGGGTAAAATGGAAGTATAGTTTCCATAAAATTCTAGTACTATATATGAAGTACCATAATACCATTTATAGACTATGATAAATTAAAGATGAATAATATAAATTCTAAAATGACAGCTAAAATATCCCAAAAAGCTGTAAGTAATAAGCCAACAAAAAGAGATAATATGAAATAACTTCTTTTTTAAAAAAAATGAATCATATTCCCGCTAAAAACTGGAACAAGATAAGAATGTCCTCTTTCACCACTTCTATTCAACATCATCCTTGAAACTCTAGCCAGAGCAATTAGACAAAAGAAAGAAATTAAAGGGATACAAATAGGTAAGGAAGAACTCAAACTATCACTATCTGTTGATGACAAAATATTCCACCACAAAACTTCTAGAACTAATAAATGAATTCAGCAAAGTAGCAGGATATAAAATCAACACCTACAGATCAAACACATTCCTATACATCAGCGATGAATACACTGAAAGAAAAATTAGGAAAACTACTCCATTCACAGTAGCCTCAAAAAAAAAAAAAAAACCTAATAAAAGAGGTAAAAAACCTCTACAATGAAAACTACAGAACACTGAAGAAAAAAAAATTGAAGAAAACCTCAGAAGATGGAAAGATCTCCTATGCTCCTGGATAGGCAGAATTAATATTGTCAAATAGTCATATACTATCAAAAGTGTTATAAGATCTAATACAATTCCTATTAAAATCCCAATGACATTCTTCATAGAAATAGAAAAAGCAATCATGAAATTTATTTGGAAAAATAAGAGACCCAGAATAGCTAAAGCAATCCTTAGCAAGTGAAGCAGGAGGCATCACAATACTAGACCTTAAACTATACTACAGAGCTAGAGTAATAAAAACAGCATGGTATTGGCACCAAAACAGACTTATAGACCAGTGGTACAGAATAGAGGACACAGAAATAAACCCACAAAAATACGGTTATCTCAAACTAGACAAGGGTGCCAAAAACATTCAATGGAGAAAAGATAGCCTATTCAACAAATGGTGCTAGCAAAACTTGAAATCCATATGTAGCAAAATGAAATTCAATCACTGTCTCTCACCCTGCACAAAAATCAACTCAAAGTGGATCAAAAGCTTCTTCTCAGCAAAGGAAACAATTAATAACATGAAGAAAAAGCCTAAAGATTGGGAGAAAATCTTTACCCCATGCACCTCCGATAAAGCATTAATCTCTAGGATATATAAAGAACTCAAAAGATTAACACAAAAAAGCAAATAACCCAATTAATAAATGGGGCTAAGGGACTGAACAGAAACTTCACAGAAGAAGAAATACAATTGTTCAACAAATATATAAAAAAGTGTTCAATATCTCTACCATTTAGAGAAATGCAAATCAAAAGTATTCTAAGATTTCATCTCATTCCTGTCAGAATGGCAATCATTAAGACTACAGGCAACAATAAATGTTGGCAAGGTTGTGGTGAAAAAGGTACACTCGTACATTGGTGGTGGGACTGCAAACTGGTGCAACCACTAGAAAGCAGTATGGAGATTCCTCAGAAAATTGGGAATGGAACCACTATTTGACCCAGCTATCCCACTCCTTGATTTATACCCAAAGACTTAAAATCAACATACTATAGTGAAGCAGACCCATCACTGTTTATAGTAACTCAATTCACAATAGCTAGACTATGGAACCAACCTAGATGTCCCTCAATAGATTAACGGATAAAGAAAATGTGGTATATACACTCAATAGAATATTACTCAGCTTTAAAGAAGAGTAAAATTATGGCATTTGCCAGTAAATGGTTGGAGTTGGAGAATATCATGCTAAGTGAAATAAGCCAATTCCACAAAACCAAAGGCCAAATATTTTCTCTAATATGTGGATGCTAATTCACAATAAGGTGGGGGGCACTAGGGAAGAATAGTGTTACCTTAGATTAGGTAGAGGGAAGTGATGGGAGGGAAGGGGAGGGGATGTGGGGATAGGAAAGATAGTAAAACTAAACAGACATTATTACTGTATGTATATATGTGACTGCATGACCAATATGACTCTACAACATATACACTCAGAAAAATGAGAAATTATATGCCATTTATGCACGATATATGAAAGTTCATAGATGCATTCCACTGTCATGTATAACTAATTAAAACAAATAATTTTTTTTAAAAAAAATGAATCAAAAAATAAGTTACAAAAGGAAAAAGGAAAGGACGGTTTAGACAAGTAGGAAATAAATACCAAAACCAGATTTAAACCTAATCTTATCAATGTCTAAATACAAATGGCCTAAACAGTCCATTTAAAAGGCAGAGAGATTGCTAGATTGAATTTTTAAAATGTACTCAACTATATACTGATTTTTAAAGATTTATTTATTTATTTTAATTGGGAATATATGTCAGCAGAATGCATTTTGATTCATTGTACACAATTGCAGCACAACTTTTCATTTCTCTGTACACTTAACATCAAAAAAAAAAAAAGGAGAAAGAAACAAAAAAACAAAAGAAAAAACAAGTTCAAAGCTAGCCTTAGCAAAACTGAGGCACTAAGCAACTCAGTGGGACTCTGTCTTCAAAATATAAAATAGGGATGGGGCTGTGGCCCAGTGGTTGAGTGCCCCTGAGTTCAACCCTCAGTACACCCCTGAAAAAAGGCAAGTTAAAGTGAAAGAACTGGGAAATGTATACCATACTAACAATCAAAAGAAAGTTTGACACAAAACAGATTCCAAAGCAAAGAATATCACTAATGACAGCCATTTCATAATTGTAATGCAGTCATTTTACCAAGAGGATATAGCAATTCTAAACGTTTATGAACTTTTATAAATGAGCCTCGACAAAAAACTGATAGAACTGCAAGAAGAAAAAAACAAATCCATGATTATACAGTAGAAGATTTCAACATTCTTTACTCAATAGTTAGTAGAAAAATCGAATAAAAAATCATTAAGGATAGACAAGAGTTGAATAGCACAATCAATAAACTTGACTTCATTAACATTCATATAAAACCCCATACTAGAATACACATCCTTTTCAAATGGGTATGCAATATTTACCTACAAATGTGGTTTTATACACTAGATTAAACACTATAAAACCAGTTTAAATAAATGTAAAAGAATTCAAGTCACATAAGTCATGTTTAATGACACCAATAGAATAAATTGAAATCACATATAAAAAAGATAAATGTAAAAATCTTCAAATACTTAGAAAATAAATAAAATACTTCTAAGTAATCTGTGTATCAAAGAACAACTTAAAAGGAAAATTTGAAAGTATTTTTGTTGTGTAAATTTAAGGTATACAACATGAAATTTTGATACACATGTATATCAATCATTAAGTGATTATTATAGCCAAGAAAATTCACATCTATCATTGACACAATTTTCCTTTTTATTATTTTAAAGTATTTAAAAATAATGAAAACACAGCATATAAAAAATCTGTGTATTGCAATTAATGTACCAGTTAGAGGAAATTTTATAGCACTAAATAGCTATATTTGAAAATAAGAAAGGTCTGAAGTCACTTACATTGGTTTCCACTTTAAGAAAAAGAGAGCAAGGTTTTTTAAAAAAAGAAACATTATTCAAGTAGAATCCAGAAGAATATAAAAATTGTCTTATTTTCATATATCTTTATCAAATGGGATTTATCTTAGTAATGCAAGAGTGGGTTATCACACAAAATCCATTAATAAAAGACACCACATTAGCAGAGTAAGTTACAAAAACCACATGAAATCTCAACAGAAGCAGAAAAAATACTAAACTTTTTTTTTGATCATCTTGTCATTGTAGGCCTATGCATATTCTCTATTTCTTAGACATAAATTATCTTAAATACAATACTTGTTTATTTCCCTTCTTATTACCAGAATAAAGGCACTTAATTCTTTTGAAGTTCTAGATTGCAAAACAAGAGTGAAAAATAATAACAGCTAATTCTTATATAGTACTTTATACTTTTCAAAGCATTTTTATATCAATTTTCTCATTATCTCATTTTTCAAACTCTGTGGGTTCACCAGAAATGGTAGCATTATCTTTATTTTATAGTTGAGGAAATTGAGGTCCAGAGAGGTTAAGTGAGTTACCCATCATTCACAGTTATTTAGAAAGAGAGTTTCATATACATGCATTATCTTTCTTGAATGTAGTGGCACATGCTCAATTATTTCCTCATAGGCCCCTTCAAATACTTTCAATATGAAAGCTTTCTAACATGCTTCTAAACCGTCGGTAATAAAGTTGATTATACATACTCGAACAATCTTACTCTGTTATAAGAGGATCAAACCAGTCAAAGAATGAGCAAGTGACCTTGTGAGGAAAACTAGATCAAGGAACTAAGAACTCATTTTATTATAACATTCGATTCCAAAATATGAAACATATTCTTCATACTTCTACAAAGTTACTCCATAACAATAAATTCTCCTTAATGAAGGAGCTTTTCAAAGCGTTATATAGAAATGCTAAAAAAAATAATACATAAGTCACTTTTTAGATCTATATCATGGAACCATGCAGTCAATTTAGCTAGAGAAATAATTATCTTACTCAAAGTACTTAACAGAGACTAATTCAAAGAACTCAAAATATATTCTGGAGATCTCTTCATCCAAGTTTAGTGGAACTGCCTCTGAACAGCTGACAGGAAGAAACGAAGGAAGGTTTTCCTCTGCTATAAATAAAATACAGAAGTATGAGACGGGGGGAATTTGAAAGTTGGTTGATTTGCTGTTCCTCTTTTAAAAGTCACTAAATTAATGTGAAAATAATTCATACAGTAAATTGTTCAAGGATTTCTCCGAACAACTGCAAATCTTCGGAAAATAATTTACTCTGTCACTATTTCTAAAATAGTCATTATTATAAAATAATGTCACTGGAGAAAAACTAACAAAAGCACTAGGAGATGAGTTTCAAGGCACAAGCAGAGGTCATTTTATTTTAATTATATAGTGTTTTAATTTGGTGATTATAAGATATTCTGACAAATTAATTTCAGTTAAAATTTAAGTATGTAAATTTCACATAGCCACCATTTCTTTTTTCAACACACTGTCAGAATGTCAGTTTTTAAATAATTACTGTAAGTTATATGACACCACTAATGTTTAAAGAAATGCCTCCATAAATGTTCAACGGCTTCCTCAAAAGACAATAGATAAGGAATAAATAGTGGCAATACTTTGTCATCTGTAAAATATGAAATGAGCATAATATCTTCAAATTGGAGCGTGACTTTTTAGAAATATTTAACACAAGATTACATGAGTAATAATAATTAAATCTCTCCTAAATGGTTAGAAACGCAACCAAGTTTCTATCAGTTTTATTCTTTAAAATATAGAAAGGACTTCTTATATATATTCAGAGTGAAAAGTACCTATGTTAAAGTGAAGACAGTGTTATTTACAATAAAAAGAGACTCTGCTTACTGAATCCAGAGGGCCCTGTTTGCTTATCTGTAGTTAAAAACTTGAATATGTAGAATGCATCTAAATCAGTGTTTGAATGTAAAAATGTGAGAGGGAAAAAGAGATTAAAATATAAAAGTGGAAAAACAAAGCTAGACAATATTTATGTACAAGTTAAAATGAGGCTAAACCAAATGCCAATAACAATAATAAGAAGAAGAGTTATCTGACCTGACAGAACATATGCTATATATGTAATTATTCTTTCCATTTTACAGATGGGTAAACTGAAGCATTAGAGATTATAATACTTGTTCAAAGCCCTGTATCTAGCAAGGAATTGAGTTCATTCTAGGAATTACTAGAGAAGGTAAATTCTTAATTTTCTTAAAAAAATTTTAAATTGTTATGAACTAAATACTTTTATCATTATATAATTTATATTATCAGTATAGCAACAGGAAAAGTAACATAAACACATGAAGAAGTTGAAAAATACAAAATTTTGTGCAGCTGAATGTTTTTGAATGATATTAATTCATGTCTTACTTCTGTTTGCCCCTTACATATGGATTAGTCTCTTCCCCACCATTGTACTGGCCATGATCCCTTCCCCATTCACCACGTCTGCTGACAGAAAGAAGTAGTGATTTGGAATCAACCCATGTAGAGCATAGTTTATAGTCTCTCCCATTTCTTCTTTACTTCCTGCTTTAAGTAAAACATTCTAAGCATTCTTAGAAAGATAAACAATATCTTATCATTCTCCCTTTCCTAAAAATGAGTCTACTTTCCCCATGATCGCTTCCTACATATTTGGAAATACAAATGTCATTATCATTCAATAGTTACTCAATAGTTAGTAGAAAAAGCAAATAAAAAAAGCTTCAGTAGAATCCTGGAGGCGAACACAATGAAAAACAGGTCTTGAGTCTTCCCAGGGTTGAGTGAGTTCACAGCAAATCTACCTATATTAAGACTAGAATGGACCTGGTCTAACTTGGAACATGGCAATGTGCAATCTAAGAGAAGCTGTGATGTGGGATCTTCCAGTTACAGACTTATTTTTTAAGGAAGCCACAAGACTGGAACCTAGGTTTGTTGGTGGCATAGAGACTGTGCAAGACGAAGAAATGAAGAGAGCCACAGAGTCAAAGAAAGATGTGAGAAGATTGCTATAACTGAGTGTAAGCCAGAGAAAAAGGACCCACAGTAGAACAAAAACACTGTCCCCTTATTTAATTGACATAATATATTTCTTATTTCTCTGATGCTTTTGCTTTTTTTTTTCATTCCCTTCATTAATTACATTTCTTTTGGGTTCCTCTTTGTTTTCTTCCCATTTTCAAGGTTTTATTTATTTCCTTAGAATTGGGCATTCTCCTAAAAGATGGTGAGCATGGAGGGCATAGACTGACAATTCTCACATCCAGAATGTAGACTTTCACTTAATCTCCTACTTACCAACCACATTCCTCACTCCCAGTTTTCCATATCACTGGCATTATGGTTTGGACATAAGGTGTCCCCACAAATCTCATGTGTTAATTCAGGAATATTGGAAGTAAAGTGACTGGATTATGAAACCTGTAACCTAATCAGGCCATCCTAGTTTAAATGACTGGGTGGTAACTATAGGCAAGTAGGGCATGGCTGGAGGAGGTGGGCCACTGGGGGTATCTCCTAGAAGGCTGCATCTTCTCTGTGGGTCCCCTACCCATTTTCTAGCTTCTTGGCTTCCATGAAGGAAGCAGCTTCCCTCCTACATGCCCTTCCCCCTGATGTGCTGACTCATCTTGGGCCCAGAGCAATGGAGTCTGTCATCTGTGGACTGAGATCTCGGAAACTGTGAGCCCCAAATATACTTTTCCTCCTCTAAGCTGTTCTTATCAGGTCTTCTGGTGACATCACACAAAGCTGACTAACATACCTGGTGTCCCAAACTCTCAAAATCCTATGCATTGATTTCTTCAAATGATCAGCTTCTCAAACTCTGATGGATAAGAAGGAGACTATGCTAGGGTATTCCCCTAGCATATAAGGTGGTGAGGGTAGGAGAGAAGTGTGATTAGTAATCTAACTGATATCTAAACCTATTTCCAACCAACCATTATATTCAGCCCCTAACTCATCCCCACCCATTAATCCTGGAGTCTTTAGAGTTCAGGGAACAAAATATCTTGCTTCTCAATATCACACTCTCTCTAGACATTGAATGTGAATTTCCTCCATGGTACTAACACCTCTACATCTTCCAAAAATGTGTTGATACTCCTTCTCTGCAATTTCCTTCTCTCCTATTCCCCTTGTCCTGTGTATTCATACTTTCAATCTTTATTACTACTTTAATAGCATTTCTGAAAGTAATGGAGATAAATATGTTTATTATTTGATGTTCTGGATTTGATATCATCAGTATATCATGGAATATAAGACATACAGCAAGCATGCCTTGGGCATATCATACTAAATTACTCATTGAAATACATTATCCTATATAGTGACGAGTTATATTCTTTCTGGTTTATTAATATTTTTCCCGGGAATAAATAGTAAGCTTTAATCATATTTTATTCCATCTCTAGAGGGATTTTGATCTATTTCTGTGATTAACTGTTAATGAATTCATAACTCAGCCATCACTGGTTTAAGTGAATTATTTCATTAAGATATTGCTAAATTTCATTTGCTATTTCACACTTAGACTTTTTGTCTATATATTTAAAAATGGATTGGATTACGGATACATTTTTGGCGATGTGATACTTTGTCAGGTTGTAGAATCAGGTTTTTGACTTTCAAATTAATTAAATTAAGTTAACCATTAATTGGAATGCTTTTATATGAATTCCTATTCATAAAAACAAGAATTAACCTCTTAAAAATTGAAAAGTTTACTGGTAAAAATATTTTGAGGAATAATTTTTAAATGATGATTTATCCTTTTTTCCACTTCAAATATTGCAGTTTTATACTCTGAAATTAAGAGTAGTTAGGCATTGATAATTTTCCTGCCATTAAGTTTCATGGTATATCAGCATATAATTTTTTATTTTTATTAAATTTAGAAGTTCATTTCCACTTTGTTACTCATTTTTTAAATAATTATGCTTCATATTTTTTCTGGAGGCTATATCCATAAATTTCTAATAATTACTTTTAAGAAAAAGTTTTGCATATATGAACTCTACTTGTTATTGTTTCTTTAAATTTTATTGTTTATCACATCTCATTTCTCAATATTACAATATGTTTAAGTTTTATATAATTTTTGTGTGGAGAATAGTCTTGTATTGACAACATTTAATGCTATATATTTGAAATGAGTAGAGCTTTGACTGAATCTCATGAGATATTTTGAGTTTTTCCTAAATAGTGATATTATTCTTTAAAAAAATAAACAAACACAATTACAGTTTCAATTTCCTCAGATCCTGCAGGTTTTAATTGTTTATTTCTTCCAAGTATTTGTTTGTATTATCATTCTTTGTTATTATTTCTAGTTACATATTGTGATCATACGGTATGCTATACAAGGTATCTTGGCATATAAATTAATGCCTGATAATATCATTAATCAAATATGGCATGATCATAAATTTGAGCATAAAATAAATTTAGACTTCCAAAACTACAGCAAGGGATCCTGGAGTAAGTTTATGTCCTCACAATTGGGTGTTTGTCAAAGGGTCTTTCATATCCAAAATTAAGCAAGGTCTCCACTTTCCTAATCTTATAAGATATATGTAGATTTATCTGCCTTTAACAAAATTACTTTCTTACAGTCTACTCAATGTGAAAAGGAATGAGCATGGTGGTTCACATCTGTAATTCCAGATACTTGACAGGCTGAGGCAGGAGGATCACAGGTTGAAGGCCATCTTGGGCAAATTAGTGAGTCTCTGTCTGAGAATACAATTTTTAAAAGGGCTGGGATAAAGCTCAGTAGTAGAGCATTTGTCTAGGATGTACAAGGCCCTCCATTTGGTCTCCAGTAAAATACACACACACACACACACACACACACAGTTGAATATGAAAAAGAATAACTTCCTTCAACACAAAAATATAAACCAAATTGAAATGTGGATTTTTCAATCATTTTAAATAACCACTATCTTTAATTCTTGCATGTTTCTTACCAATGTATTAATTGACATCCACAAAGATTCAACGATGGGCCTATAATCTTACATATAGTTTAGAGTGGTCAAGGGGCACAATAATTTTTTGGATCCTGGTGCTACAGTTCCTTTCTTAAGGGCCGTCTCCTTTTATTGGTCCAAATATTGAATGTACTCACTAATTTTAAGGAGTTTTTCATTAACTGTATTAGAAAAACCAAGAGCCAAGTTTAAATGCTGAGGTTTTCATCTGTCATTTGTTTGTTTAGAAAAATCAGAGAGAATGAGAGATTTAAGCAGACACTTTGAGAAATAAAAAATTGTCTTAAAGGTGTGATAAAGAAGTCTGTCAGAGAAACTATGGCTATCCTGGTCACTTCATAATATTTACTGGTTAATCTTATTTCCACCAGAATATTTTGGTTCTGAGTTTGAAGATAATCAGGAAAAATATTAAGTATCTGTATAAATTTCTCACTCCTAGAAAAAAAAATTTAATTAGAACTTCAAAGAAATAAACTGCACAAATTTTAAACAAGTTTAAATTTTGGATGGCTAGCAAATATGCTGATGGGAAGCATGTTGAGCTGACATAAGTCTAGTATCAGTGTTTCAGTCCTGTCCCTGTGACCTGAGCATCTCATACTACATGCTTCCCTAGATCTCCCAGACCTGAGAAGCTCTGCATGGGTAATGACTCCCACCCCTCTGAGCTTGCTTTTTGTGGACTAGAGTTTTCAGATGAAGGCTGTTTTTTGTTTGTTTTGTTTTGTTTTTATTTCAGGTAATATCTATTGAGAATAGAGTAAATGCCAGGCAACAGTGCTAGGTTATAGGTTATACCATTTAAAAGGGGGTAGTTATGGTCCCTAGCCCTAAAAAATATCTTGTAGCAGTCCACTACTCTGCACTTCAAATAAGATGGTTAATGAGAAAATTTTTAAAAATATCATCCTTCTAATATTTGTGTGTATATTTTGTACTTATTTGGGAGTTAAAGTTGATAAAAAACAAAAAGCAAAAACATTAAACATTTCTGCTACATTCTTCAAGCAATAGTACAAGGATCAAAATTACATTTCATCACACACCTAATAAATGATAGTGCTATATTTATCAGCTCCATTTTTGTCTGAGATGATTAGAGGTATTTGAAGTTTTAATTGAAAATATATTTACAAAAAAAAACCCTGAGCATTAAAAAAAAGACAATATTCTGGTATGCCAATAATAGCAGAGATTAATAATCAAAGCCAAGGGATCATTAAGAATGGATATTTTAAATAAATGGAATTTAAAAATGTCTGACATGCTTGATTGTTTGACTAAAATTAAACAACTAATCTGAATATGACTGATGGGAATGATGCTAAAGGAACAATTAAAACAGAGCAAATCTGATAACTTCAATCATGTTAGGTCTTTTTATTCTCACTTTACCTTCTGAGGGGTATACCTGAAATGCAAAACCTACAATTTCTCATATCTATTTATGGTTGTAGAAACAAAGAAATCAGTGTGTAGCTGGTCCGCTCAGACTGCCCTCCTGGATCATGTCTGTGAAACCCCTCTTGGCCTTTAATTTCCCTGATTCTCCTCAGGGTTGTTTGCCTGATGTTAGCAAAACCAGGATGCCACAGTACAAAACTTGCTTCTCTGCCATCTGTTTCAGATTACTCTTCCTACATGCTCCAATTTGCATAACTTTATTGTTTTGTGGATTCTAAGCTTATGAATTTATTACCAAGGCACCTGCCAGTGTTACTGTATTTAATGAACTGTCAGCAGTTTCTATTTTGGGGCTCTAAGTTAGCTACAAAAATTCACTCTGGGTTGAATTTTGGCATGTGTTATAGGGTAACAAAACCAAAAGCGAATTATTTTTAGAAAAGAAAAAGGGGGGAGGCAGTGGAGGGGAAATAGTTCTTGGGTTTTTCCCCCCCTCTTCCTTGAGGTAGAAATATAAAATTCAGAAGTCGGTGGTTATAGAAGTATTCTGAGAGATTAACTCTTCAGTTTTTCTGAAGGTTAATATCTTTTTCAACCCATTAGTCTACATTGCAGACGAATACCTTGAGGTATTGTGGCAAAATATTAAAATTATCTCTTCTAGTCAGAGACATTACACCTTGTATATGCATTAATTTTAATAGTGGAATAGCAGTTTCAAGAGAAAAGGAGTATTCAGTTAGTGAAGATTAGACTAGAACCAACAGGTTTCAGGTTCTTGACCAACATGAAAGCATCTGAGATACAACCTTCAAGGGTCCCTCTCTTGCTGCATACATTCTCACCAACAACACACAGATCTTCACTAAACAGACAAGAATTAGGGATTCTCTGAGTTTCATTGACTGCTGAAGTTTTATCTCTGGAAATAATCTTCACACTTTCCATCTTTATTTGGCAAGCACAAAAGACTTGAGAAACATACAGAACTTCTGCAAAATAATATAATCAGATTTTCTTTTTTATTTTCCCAAAGCAGAAAGGCAAAAGGTAGGTATCATGCCTTCCTGTTTTCCTCCCACATAAGAAAACATGCATGCACACCCACAGAATCTTAAGCATACAATATACCCAAAATATCTTAAAAGTAACATATATAATATTTCCAATGCAAAAATTATAAGAATGTTGAGGCTAGCTAGATGGTGATATAAATTGTTTACATATACCTCGAACACTTTTGGGGGATAGGTACTTAGCTAAAAAGTTGGGTTAGTAAGCTTATATAAAATACTGGCCAACAAGGAGAGTACACTGTGAAGTGAAGAAAAGGGAACAAAAGCTATAATCTATCTCCAAGCACTGTCAACAGGACACATATTCTGGTCCAGTCTTGAGCAAGCTGGTCCCTCAGGCAGGTGCATCACTTTTGTAGAAATGGAGGCACCAGAGTGTCAGAGAACAGTATCATCGAACATGTCATACATGGAATCATACAATTCTCGCTCAAGCTCAGCCTCACGAAGTGACCTTCTAACTACACTCTGATTCCCTATAGAGAAAATTCCAGTAAATAAACACGGAGTTGGTGTGTATCCTAGATGATTTTAATTAAAGAATTTGTATAAACCAATTTGTATAAACCAATATATTTGCATTTCAGTTCCTATGTTCATACCTTGGGAGTTTGGTTAACGCAAACCTTGCCCTGTATGACAGTGCTGTCCCAATATGCTAACCCAGGAAGTGTCAGAATGGCCACTGCTAAGCTCCACTGTGAGTCTGGAAAATGTGAGTCTAGCCCCAGCACTTAACAAGCACTTTTTAATTACTGAATGAGTAAAGGCAATGCCACCTTGTGAAACCCCTGGAGGGTAGCCACTTCTCCTATTAGCGTGCTTTAGTTGCTGTGTGGTTTTCTCTCCAATTTCAACAGGAACTAAAATTCAAAGAGAAAAATAGTCATGGTTTAAGTTTTTACAATTTCATTTTATTTTAATGAACTCAATAAAAAAAAGGAGTGGAGCTAAAGCAGAGGTTTCTAAACTATACCTCATTTCCACTCTGATGTTTTCCAGTCATAATTACTGCTTAAATAAATATTCTTCAAACCATGTTATATTTTTCCTATTTGTTGGCAGTCAATTGCTAAAAGGCACCTTAGACTACTTCTAACACAACCTCCCTTTTTACAAAGGAGCAAATTAATGTTATTATTTCATCTAATCCTACAACAATAATAAAGGAAACAAGTACCAAAAGAAGATTAAAATAACCAAGAACTGATTCTCCACTAATTAAAATCAGGAAGTTTGATGAATATGATGTTAGGAAACAGAAAATTATTTCAAAAGATTCACATATTTTATTTTTTTGCTGTTTATCCAACTTGAGTTGGTAGGCTCTTCAACTTGGTCTTCAATTTTCTGGTTAATAATAGTTTTAATTAGCTTTTTCACATTTATGTGATGATATAAAAACAAGTTCCTCCAAAATGTTTTTCTTGTTTTTTTAAGCATAAAAATCTGCACCCCAAGATGAGGTGTCACCCATTCTGTGTTCTGTTTGTAATTGTTTTAATTGGTGTAACATTCCAAATTTTGGCTTTGACTATTAGTTTGAATCATATGCAACTGCCATATCTGTAGGTCAGAAATGGTCAAATACCCGCAATTACATATGGCTCAAATTAATGCTTGCTGGAAAATGTAGTTTTTACTACAAATTAGCTATCTTCTGATGTTATCTTTTCTGCCCAATAGTATCTGGGTTCTGATATGTAAACTAAGAATAACAACATCTTAATTGCCAGATTAAATTTAATTTATAGCAAATAACTCTGCTTATTATAAAAAATAAGTATATTTTCCTGAAAAAGTATTTGTAATCATATAAGCATTCCATATACTAATTAAAAATGAAAAAAAAATGTTTCCTTACTTAAATAAGTCTAATAACCAATAAATCAAATGTCAAGTCGTTTCATATAAATATAAATGTTAGGGCTAGGGTGGGTAGCTTAGTGATCAGGCTCTTTCCTAGAATGTATCAATCCCTAGAACCACACATACAAAAAAATAATGAATAAACAGAAATAAAAAATCAGGGTAAGAATTCATTTATGGATATCTTGTCACATAGCTATATGGATTTTAATGAGTTATTAGCAGACAGGAACGATGAAAAAAATCCTTCAAGTCTTAATTGCTTTTATAAATACCATGAGACATCCAAAATCCTAGGAAAATGAAGAGATGATGGAAAATAATATATTTAGGGTGAAGATTCTTGCTTATCTGAATAATCAATCCATGGAACAGTCGATCATTCAAAACACTACCTAACAGAAGCTCTTCTATGGATTCTAACTATGAAAACGTCAGATTTCTTCAAAATGTTTATCTTATACAAAAGGGAATATATCCACAAAGAAGTAGTTTGCAAAGATGGACTTGCATCCAAAGAAAACAGCCCACAGATTTACACAACTCTTAACCTGCCCTTCTTAGAGTTGTTAAAACTCTGAATAATTTAAAAGTGAGGGCTGGGGGTTTGGCTCAGTGGTAGAGTGCTTGCCTAACCATGTGTCGGACACTGGGTTCATTCCTCAGCACCATGTAAAAATAAATAAATAAAATAAATGTTAAAAAAAATTAAGTGATGGCAAATCCAATAATTACATCCATCTTGGTTATAGATGGAATGCTACATTATCAACATACTCCTCTTACTCTTCATTCTAGGCACTGAGAACATGCCAGTATGCATTGTTGTTTTGGGACAAAATCAGAAATGTGTAAGAGAAGAGGAGGAATTCAGAACTGATAATTCCTAAAGAGAAAAATTAAACATCAATTTAATTAAATAGCCAAGAAAATAATATAAATGCTTCTCAATATCTTTTACCCAAGTTCCCCTGTCCCAAACAATTTGTAAAACTCCTAAGAATGTTATAATTTTGAAGATAGATTCTTTCAAGTAATTTTATTAAAATAAACAGTATTTGAAAAAATAAATAGGAACTTTCAGTTGAATTAAGTTCTGAAAGTAAAAACTAAAATTCCTGCTAGCAAAAATGCAACTTGAAGTAAGACAATAATATATATATATATATATATATATATATATATATATATATATATATACACATTACCTAATACTATATACAAAATACAACTAACTATGAATAATTTGGTCCAATTTGCCATTGAAAAGGTGGTTCACTATTTACACTTATGTTATCAAGAACAAAACTCCAGCAGAATTTATTCACTTTCATTAACCATCGCTAATGTAGCCAATGACAAAAAACACCAATTATCTTAAATTATTATTTTTGCTTATATTTCACTAGGCTATGTGGTTTTTTAACAAAAAATTAAAGAGAAATTATACTATACTTGACAAGTTTATATGCTAATTTTAAAAAGCAAAATGAATTTCAAAAGTAATCAGTACCTCACAGTGATTATATGGAACTTTATCATCTTCTTTCTCTAAATTGCTTTATTTAAAGCTGTTCTAGTAATTTGCAATGGTCAGCTTGAAAAGATGAAATTATTACTATTAAAAGCAGAGTAATTAATACATCAATGTTTTGTTCATAATGTTAACAAAGAAAATTAAGATTTTTGTTCCTTACTTTTGTATTTTAAAAATGGAATTTTCCTTCCCAAAGTTCTGAGCTTCAAAAATTGAAGTAATTGCAATATTTTCACTAACATGTTTGTCCTCTTGACCTCTCTCTCCATAACCTAGTTTATCCATATACTTAAAATTATCACATAATTTTTATTACCTTCTGGTACTTCTTGTTCCTTTTCTTTCAGACAATGGATTCAACTCGTATTTGTGGGTCATTTGTTCACAATATATATGAACAAATAAAGTTCTTCACTTATATATAATATGCTCTATGGTTTATAGCTTTTGAGGATGCAGAAAAGAAAAAGAATTCATTGTAACTTTAAGAACTTTCAACTTGATCTTCAGAAAAAGAACTTCATACTATTTTCAGTTTGAGCTTAAAACAATCTGTTGTATTTTAGAATTTCGTGAGGATGTCTCATGTCATTTATCACATTATACCCTGCATTATAATTATTTCTGTAAATACTAAAGTTGTTTCAGAGACCTCTAAAAGCTGCACAGAGGCAGGATCTATTTTCTTATTCATCTTTCACATGCTTAACACCAATACTCTTCAAATTTAATGTGTACTTAAATCACCAAGGGATCTTGTTAGAAAGTAAAATTCTGTTTGATAGTTCTGAGAAGGGGCCCCAAACATGGCAATTTTGACTTACTGCAAAGTTACATTGACATTGCTGGTCTGAGAACCACATTGTGAGTAGCAAGGGCACAGAGCACCTAACTGAAGTCATAAACCACTTAAAGATATTTCAGTTTCCATTGTGAGAAATGCCTAGTTAGCTTCTGTAGAAAGTTAATACTACTGAATACCTACACTGTGTCAAATACAGTGAAAAATTTTCATCCTTATGAGGAAGGTACTATTATTATCTCCATATCACAGATAGGAACATTAGCACTGTAATAGGTGGAGTCATTTAACCCAGGTTTGACTGATTTCAAAGTCTCTGCTCATAAGTATATCATGCTTCCTCTTGGTATCTCATCAACATGGTAAAGGAGTCATCGTGGATGCACTTTCCTTCTCTCTTAGGGGAAATCTTCCTCATCCATTGAGGCCCAGAAGGATGTCACATTTTTTTCTTTTTTTTTTACTTCCCCCACTTTGTATAATTTCCTATATATGAATGTTTCTGTACTCCCTCCAAGTTTCCTATGGTGGAATCTCATCCTCACGTGGTGGTTTTCGAAGGCTAGGCCTTTGAAAGGTGACTAAGTCATGAGGGCAAAGTCCTCATATATGGGATTTGTGTCCCTATAAAATAGACCCCACAGAGCTCCTTCACCCCTTCCCTCATGTGAGCACACAGTGAGAAGGACAGTCATCTATGTGCCAATAAACAGGCCCTCCCACCAGACACAGAATCTGCTAGCACCTAGTTCCCCTTCAGTTTCCCCAGTAATTCTTTCATCCAGCTAGTGTTAACACTTGCAGAATGTCACAGTTGTCTGGGTGGACAATCCTCTGATCTTCTTTGCCAGGGGTCAAAAGCTTGAGACTTGGAACATTGTGTTATCTATTGTTGATATCCAGTGCCTAAACATGGGAGCTTCTAAAAGATACAATGCCCAGACACCATTCCATTCAAATCTGTTATGGGTTAGAGCCTAGGTATCAACTGGTTTGTAAAACTCCCCCAGAGGATTCCAAGGTGCTTCCTGGTAAAAATCCCTCATGTTGAGCCTCACAGAATGCAGTTAAGGACTTGAATTTTCATTCTCACAAGATCCCTCTAGCTGATGAGTTCAGAATTGTCAATAGGGGAACAATGTCAAGCCAAGAGTCAGAGGCCACTGTAACAAAATGGCTAAGAGATAACAGTAGCCTGGGCCAGAATCATGCCAGGGGAGTAAAAGAGAAATGGTCATGGGCCTAGGTACATTTTCCACAAAAGATCCAATAAGAATTAAAGACAATCAGATATGGGGCTGGGAGACAGAAATGGATTAAGGATAACTGAGGTTTTCAGCTTGAGCACCTGTAAGAGCAAGCTTTCTATGGGCCAAGATAAGGAAGCCTTCAGAGGGAGTAAGAAACATGTAAATGGTTGACACTGTTTGTTCCAGAAATAGGCCAACTATCCCCAAGGTCAATGTCATTTAAAATGGAGCCTGCCCTTTAGGAGTGGGGTTCTAGTCCCGTCCTATTCTGTTCCTCCTAAACCTCTCTTCTCCAAGTCAGTTTCCCAGCTTTTCCCACAGTCCCCCTTACCCTCAAAGATCCTTTCTCAAATTTTCCCTGTGTTTCCTGGATCTTTTTATCTCAGGGGCGGGGGGTGCTATTGTTGTACCTCCATCCTGAAACTAGCTGCCATTTTCCTCTCTCTTTCACCTACCCAATATGTTGCCCTTGATCTTTTTTTATCAAATCCCTACTTACTATTAGCCAGGTTTGCCTGCTTTCTTCTCCTGCACTACAACACCTTTGTTGCCCATCAGCAATCAGCATAAGCCATGCCAACTTTCAATTAAGGAGAGAATAAACAAAAAGCTAACTCTCCCACTTTCTATAAAATTGAACTATTCAGACTCAACTTTTTCAATATGAAAACAAAATCTCTTGCTAAGTAGGAAATGTGAGTTATAGTGTATCAAAAATAATATGTTCCCATTAAGTAAACCCTGAAAATTATTTTCACAGACAAAACAATCATGTATCTAACTAGAATCCTAAAGGGAAATTGTACTCTGTGGTATCTGATTTAGTAATCCACAAAAATTAGTCACTCTGTGGTAGTTTATGATCATGGAAATTACATTCAATACCTCTTCCTTCATATCGAAAATCACTTTTCTCTTATGCCCAAAGTCTGTGATTATGAAAAAGAAATAAACTGAGTAATCCAAATTGTGTTGCTCACATTTAAATCCTAAAGTCCTAGACCAAAAATGCAATTTTCAGGTTGTGCCACACTTTACAGATGAACGGTGTTTAATGCAGCTAAATCCACAGAGAAGGAGGAATGATTTTAATATCAGCTTTACCTTTGAGTGATATTGTTCTACTTGTTATTGTCAGAAGATGGTTCAAATAAAAGAGAAAGGCCCTTGGGAAGCTGAGTGATCTGAGAGCTATACATTTCTTCCACTAGAAATCTCAAAGGAATTCCTACCTCAAAGAAGAGTAAAATAAATTTAAGTAGCTTGAAAAGTTAAATACCTTTGAAAATGAGGCTAATACATAATGGAAAACAGAAATATTTCAATTTCTGCCCTACTTTTCATATAAATTATAAATGAAATATTCAAAGCAATAAAAAAGTTACCACTCTGCAATTTAAAAGAAATGGATACCAACATTTATATGGTTCTATTGTGCACCAGGGTGCATCTCATCTGTGGCTCACTATATAATTTGATTGGAACTTGGCTTGTTCAGGAAAGAAAAGTTAATAAGGCAATTATTCATGCACTCACTGCCCAAGTCAGACAGGAACCTGAGTCTTCAAAAAAGGCACAATACATGAAGGAATAACCCTCCACAGCTCATCAGTATTTGCCATTTCTGAACTCAATCAAACCATTTCCCATTTAATCTTATTTCTGTAATTCCACAATCATAAAAAATTGTTTTCAAAAGCTTACAAAATGATCCTGTGGTTCAAATGGAATATCTTTAGCAATATAAAGGCATATCACTCATTTAGAATGGCCTGTCCTTGAGCTAATCATCGTTGTCTAGCTCATCTTCATGTGTCTTCTTTTCCTCTCTCTTGCATAGTGCGTGGATTCTGGTAATCATTAAAAAGGCAGTGAATCAGGAGGCAGAGAAGAGAGGTAAGTGGACTGATCATGAGAGGGTAGAATGGGAAGCACATGAAGGTCTTGAAGGTCTGGAGTGAACCAGGGAGGAGAGAGAAGAGTATGAAAGGGAAAAGACAGGGAAAAAAAATGTAGTTGCAAACACTAAGAACAATTTCTGTTTCACTATTTGGACTCAAGCCAGATCTGACTTGAGTGGGAAAATCTCGGAGACATCTATAGAACTTGCCTTATTTATATCAGAGTCCTTAGGCCTTGAAATGTGGAAAGAGAAAATTACTAGGTCAAATCATGTGAAATTGCCTATCTTATAAAAATGGGAACTGTATGTGGCTCAACCTAAGATAAATATTTTTATAGCAATGCTAGTTATCTCCTTAATTATCTCTCCTTTCTCTTCCTCCCAACCACAATTTAAATAAATATGCTTGGAATTGGGCAACAAGAAAGTTTTCCCAAAGAAGCTAGAGCATGATTTGAGTTCACACAGCTAGCCATGGTTTAGCAGGAACCAGCGATCAGGGTCCCCCAAGACTGGAGCCCTTCCACAGCACCCTTGTGCCAATATGTGGGCAGGAGGATGTCCAAAGAGAAAAACGGAGTGTAAGGAAGTCATGCCAAATGTCAGACTTAATCTGCACACTCACAATTTCACTAAGGGACAAAACTTTATCTACCAAAATAGAACTAACTCCCTTCCTCCTCATGTCCCAGAGATCAATGAAGGAATAAAAATGAGTCAGCAGGAAGAATGACAGTTGCCATAAGTTAGTGGCACTTTTTAGAATAAATCCCAAGTTTGCCAAATTCAAGAGTCCTCTGCTAGTGATTAGTCAGTGTGATTGACAATAAGGGATACTTAAAAGAGTCACTGGTCCTGCAGCTCCACATTTTCAGGATTGGATAGGGAAGCCAGTACAAAGATTTGATACTCAGTATTATTACTGTTCTGAAAAATAGGAGCTCATACCATTCACAGCAAAGCTCCCCCATTAGCTGAAAGTTACAGAGAGATTTTGAAGTCCACGGAGGTGCTTCTAGTGGATTTAATAAGATCAACCATGGATCCCATGGAAGGGGGAAGACAAAGAGTATAGTCCAGTTATCTGACCAACACAATTAATCTCATAAACAGATAAAAATAATTGGCTGTTACTTTAAGCATCCTTGATCATCACTGGACACCTGAATGTGTTTGAATGTCCTTAAGACTTTCCTCCCACAGATTTGCTGATGAGCCTGTTAAAAGCCAGGCTGCCTATGGGGTGAGCAGCAGGTGCTGAAATAAAGGGCTAAAGAGTGAGAGAAAATCTTTTGTTCCCACTATCTTGAGTAGTTTAGGTTAAAATTTGAAACTGAAAATTGGTCAACAATGACAAAAAACCTGCTACATTAACTAAAATAGACTCTACATGAAAAAAACGAAAATTGCTTTTCTCACTTGGTTTGTACTCCAAGGAGGGGAAATCAAAATATTGGGTGAATGTTGAGATTGTCTACCATGAATGGTAATGCATTTAGTTTCAATAACTGCATAAAAATCTTCTAAAAGCCTTCAACAATCATGTCAATAATATTCAGACTTGCCTCTTGATGACAAATACAACTTTACCTTCTTTTCAAAATTGTATGGCTAGAAACTTCTTCAAGGAACAGAATAGAGGTGATTTCAAATTTAGCTTTTTCTATACTTTGGCCAGAGTTGAATTTTACACACACACACACACACACACACACTCACATATACACACATATAGATGAATTTTAAAACTCAAATAAAGAAGTTAAATTTAGCATAGACAGCATTTACAATGGTGATTTTTCACTCCAATAATGAAGGGAACTCATAAATTTTAGGCTTTGCAAGAATAAGCAGATTTGTTTGGTTTATTTTTAAACTTATAGGCATCAACAAATAGCATAGTTTCCAAATATTTTATTTGATCTGATTTTTTTTTAATCTGGCTGGGAATTTGCTGAAAACATTCACAAGTTTCCATTTTATTGGTTGCTAGATGAGTTTTTATCTGTGGATACATTATGTCTACTCTTAAACTGCTTTTTTGGCTTTGTAGTTTACATTTAAATGCATAAGCACAAAAAGAAAAAGAAAATAACTAAAAGCTACTTAAGATCTGAGATGCAATTTTGGAAGTTTTGAAGCACAAACTCATCTTTACCAGAAACTACTCATTAGTAACAAAGAACAAAAAGAAAACACAAACAAAATGTTTTTGTTTCAATGATCAAGTGTTTTTAAGATTATCAGTTTATAACTGAAAAACACCCCCAAACATGGCAAACACTACTACACTAGCAAACGGTAACAGATTCGGATGGAGGAGATCTGGGGTGGGCCTGAGATTATGCACTTCTAGCAGCTTCTTGGTGATATTGCTACTATAATCCAAGGGCCAGATTTTAAGTAGCAGAACCTATAATGTACTAGTCAACTCAATATTAGGCCTAACTGTCTTCATCATTCTGAGATAGAAAGTGAATTTTCCCTGCCTATCAAATAAAGAAACAGAGGAAAAGAGAGATTTCATACAACTATTTAAGTGACAGAACCAACATATGAAGCCTGGTCCCTTTAAAACCAAATCCCAAGCCTTGTCTACAATAATTCACTGCCTTCGTCTCTCAAGAAAAAAAGAATCTATCATTATCAATAGTTAGTGCTCCTTACTGGCAACCTGCTAATCCATGATGAATTAATTCAAATCAACAATAGAACAGTTTAAAAATCCAGGTGCTTCAACCCCACTCCAATATAGTTCTTTTTGCATGAATGTGGTGGGAATTGAGAATTCTAAATATTTTCACCGTCTCCACAGGTGACTCTGGGAGTCACCAAAGTTATTCATTGGTTATGCCTTCTGAATAGAAAATCTGCTGCAATAAATATCATCTGCATTCCATTTGTTATTGAAAACGGCAAGTATGAGGTGTGGCTGATCAAGCAAGTGGGCTTGAGGGAAAAGACTTCATCTTTTCAAAAAGTTGGATGTTTATTTAGCATTTTCTATTGGATTAAAGCACTCAAACTGTAATCTTTTGATGAATCCTTTGTCCTGGGCTACAATCTTTTTGTAAATCTCCCTTATTTCAGGAAAGGCTCTGACCCAAGAGATGTTGGCATCCCCTGCAGCTTCAAGTAGAAAACCATCAATTCTAGACTCTCCCGGGGAAGGCAGCACTCTGGGGTGAAGCAGGGTCTGGCATGGTTCCTTTCTCTCTCTTTTAATGTTGTTTTAAAGGCAAGCACATGCCATCCGAAAGGATATGATTAGCCAGAGCTCCTCCCAAAGACCATCATCATCACATTTTCAGAGTTCAAGCAGGGCAGCCTTCACTCCCATTTCCACTCTTACAAGCAGATTTTTAAGAAGAACCCATCATTTTATACTAGACCATTTGTGCAAGATGGAGCAATAACATTTATGGGAAACTCTGGAGAACACGCAACAAAACAAAACAAAACAAAACAAAAAAACATCTAACAGAAAGAAACGAGACACAGAGTGGGGCCTTACACCACAGATTCTTTTCCTAAGGAGAAAGTTCTATCAGTCTGAACAACAGCTCCACATGTGCCTGGAGGCTCTTTGCCTGTCTGCTCCCAGCTCCTGTAGGCACCAGTTGATCTGGTAGTTATCAGAGAAAATGGATCAGCACTAGAACAGTGTGCCACCAGTGACAAACTGGAACCAGTTACTCAAACCATGTTAGGAAAACCATGTATGTCTTACCACTACCCTGTCTATCAACATTTGAAGTGACTGGCTATCCCTATATAGTTTTTCTTCCAAAGTCTACTCTGAGAACAATCTTTACCAGACAGAAGTACAACATACTTAATTTTAGCAATTCTTTATTCAAAATATATAAAAAGCAATGCTCTCAGCATCATCAATTTACTTTTTTAAAAAACGCTTATTTTTTAGTTGTAGTTGACACGATACTATTTATTTATTTATTCATTCTCATGTGTTGCTGAGGATGGAACCCAGGGCCTTGCACATGCTAGGCAAGTGCTCTACCACTGAGCCACAACCCCAGCCCTCATCAATTTACTTTTTAGAACAATCAGGAAGCCATGGCGTATAATCACTTTAGCCAAGAAAATCCTGCTGCAAGAACTGAACATATGACACCAAGTTATTCAATTACATTTCTCATTCACTGTGACACACCGAGAGGAGAATTTTTCATGTGGATAGTTTTTTAATGGAGTTTTATTCCAAAGAGGACTCCCAATGTATTTTGGGGGAACACAATGCAGCACAAAACCAGAGTACAATGCACCACTTCCCAATGAGAACATTCTAGAGACCATGTTTCTCATTTCTTAAATATTGTATGAGCATATTTTAGCAGATGACCCCAAATGAGTGCTAAATTAGCCACAGAGATGCTCTGTTAATGTGACATTTAAGAGCTCTTGTTCATAGAAACACTTCCTCTATGTGTATTGTGTACTACCTTGATGTTCAAATATGGTCCCGTCCTTGGACTAGAAGAAGCAGCAGCACCTGGGAACTTGTTAGTAATACAAAATCTCAGGTCTCACTCCTGAATCAAGAGTCTGAGTTTTAACAATATCCCCATATGACTAACAGGCACTTTAAAGTGTGAGAAACACTGGTGTTGCACTTATGGAGCAGATATTTTATATATGTTTTTTAAATTGAATTCTCATACCACTATTAGATATGGTTAGATATTATCACTTTCATCACTACCATTTTATAGATGAAGAAACAAGACTTGGTAATAACTTTCCCAAAGTTCACATTAACAGAAAGGAACAGACACAAACATAGGTCCTTCAGATACAGAAGTCCAGTTTGTTTCTCTCTGCTGTTTTGAATCCACAGCATCTTCACCCAGTGTCTACAGTCAGGTGTAGGGCAGTGTGCAAAGTAAGTGCACTTTCTTATGAAAAACTTCATAGTTTTTAACCAACTTTCAAAGAAATGTACATCCCCTCAAAGTATAACAATCAGTGCTTGAAATTCTTGTCATAAATACATATAGGTGCAAACAATTGAAAAGCAAAGAGAGAACACAATCCACACACACACAAAAAAAATTCTTAACATTGATACTTTAACTCCCAACATGTGAAGAGGACAACTGCAAATTAAAAAAAAAAAGTCACATTCTAAAGGACTTCCAATTTATTTTGGGGGAACACAACGCAGCACAAAACCAGAGTACAATGCACTACTTTATATATTTTCTTTTAAAAGTTTGTGGTCATGCACTTTTTATTTCCTGCTGATTTTAGGATGCTTAAAAGTATAAATAAAAGCAGTATTATAAATAAAGGACTCCACACTAAAACTTTAGACCTAAGTGAAATTCAGCTCTCACTACAGATTTTAAAATGTGGTAGTTAAGAGCAGGCCTTCTAATGGAATTCAAACAAATCCTGGGTTTGAATTTTTAGGTAAACCTCTTACTGTGTACATAATAGCCTTGAGAAAGTCATGTGCATTTCTAAACTGCAATTTCCCAATATAGAATGAGGATCAGATCCAACCTACGTTTGTTATTTTACGAAGATAATATGTACAGTGAGCAGAGTGAATTGGTTACACTGATTTTAATAATTATAACCAATTATAATTAAAATCATGGTCTAATCAGTGATTATTATATTAGGAGATTTATGTAAATTTTCCCAGGGTCCAAGAAAGCTATTCATTGATTGTGTGGTCTTCTTAATAAAAGCATAGGCATTTCAAGAATGAGTTGCTGGCCCAAATGCAAAGGAAAAAAAAAGGGGCGCAAATGGCACCTAGTATTTTTCAATTTGCATTTTTAGAGTAAATTTATGGTTCTTAAAGTATGGATCCCAGACAGTAACATTAGCTTCACTGAGAACTTGTTAGAAAACTCAACTCTCAGGCCCCTCCCCAAATCTATCCAACTAAAATTCTGCAGGTAAGACCAGCAATCCATGTTATTTTACAAGTCCTCCAGCTGATCAGATGCACACTGAAGTTTGGGATCCTCTGTTATAAATGAAGAAAAGTTTTAGGTGAAGGATCATCTCTGGAAAGTAGTTCCCCTTGTCTCTAGGGTCCCTTTTCAGTGCACATAACTCAAGGCTGTGATAGATGCTCTCGTGATCTGGGACAGATGTCATGATAAATAAAGATCTATTTGCCCAGGAAGAAAGTCAGTTTGGACTGAGACAGAGGAAATGCACATTTACATAAATATGCAGTTCTCAACTTTCAAAAGTTAAGGTGTTTTCCTAACTCTACCCACCTCCTCAAAGGGGATTAATTTCATCATTTACATTATGTAGGGCTGTGAATACTTGAACCAAAATAACTTATCATCACTTTTTAGAGAAATAAATTCCAAGTCTCTGATCACAGGGCAAGTTGGACATCTCCTTAGGGTTCGAGTAGACATTGTTAACTAACAAGAGGCAAAATGAGGAAAAGTTTGAGGAACAGAGGTCAAGAGTGTTGACTCTAGCTGGGTATCCTGGCTCAGGACTGTGATCCTAGCTATTCGGGAGGCTGAGGCAGAAGGATCGTAAGTACAAGGTTAGTCTCTGCAACCTAACAAGATCTGTCTTAAAATAAAAGTGGCTGAGAATTTAGCTCAGTAGTGGAGAGCTTCTGGATTCAATACTCAGTACACAAACACACACACACACACACACACACACACACAAAAGGGTTGACTCACTCCAAAACATTGCTGCCTATTTTCCCACCTGGGCTTCCTTTGCAGTTACAAGCTCTGTGACCTTGAGCAACTAATGAACTAAGCTGTGCCTCATGTCCTTTATCTATTCCAAGGGGTGATTATAGCAGGACCTATCTCACATGAAGTCAAATATCAAAGGAATTCAGAAATGCAGAACACACAGAATAGTGCCTAACACCTAGTAAGTGTTCAATAAATATTAATTTTAAAAGAGCATATGAAACAATGGACAAATGATGTTTTTTTTCAGATTTCATCAGTCTTAAAAAAAATCCATTTCCTTGAATATGAGGTTTACACAAATGCCTTCTGTTTTGATACTCTTCGTGACACCTAAAATAAGATCACAATCTCTATGTGGCTATTGTTACTTAATCATTCCATGTACTTTTGCCAGGTTTTTTATTATTTTTTTTCAGGCAGATTGATGAGAATCATGAGGACAGGACCTTTCTGATATTTGCTTTTATCCCCCCACTGCTCCTGCTTCACACTAGACGCTTGACACATATTTATCTGTCATGGTACAATATAAAAAATAAAAATCTGAATTAGAAAACACAAATTTCAGACTTCATTCATTCAAAAAAACAAAAACAACCACAAACTTGGAAATATATTCATGTAGCTTAAACCTTAATAAACTTACTTTAAATTTATGACTGCAATGTATCTACCCATCAAGCCATTTCTGTATCAACCACAGCAATTCAACTGTCTCATGAAGCTAGAGTCAAATTGCCTTAAAACTCTGTTGACAACCTACCCCACAATAATTAAAAACATGTTTATAGCACTGAACACAAAGAGCAATGAAGGTTATACCATGCATCCCTTTCAAAACCCCTTTAGGTTGTCCAGTAACACTCCAACAGAGATAAAAAGAAAGTTATTACCTGAAATAAAACCTTAGCTTCAATTTATTGCCATATTTCCAGGCATTCCATATCAAACATAACTATAAATAGCAAGATCCTCAAAATGCAAGTCTAGTCTACTTCATAATTTATCACCCCACTTTGCCTGCCTTTCTGTCCTGGAATTCCCCAGCTAAAAGAAATACCATCCTGGTTTATCACTTTGGTTGAGAGAGTCACTGCTGATCTACTGCAAATGGGATATTGTCCCCAAAGCAGGGCTGCGATGTGGAGATAGGGCGACAGTCTTATTGCCATCTCCAGAAGACAATGGACTCCACACCCCCATTTCCCTCCCCTTGGACTCGCCTTGCTAACAGCACAGCTATGAGTTTCTATAGAACCTGTCACCAGGGAACTGTCCAACATATTTTGGCAAAGGAATGATTTCACCCTGCAAGGAAAGAGGACAGGAAGATAGTAAAAAAGAATAATCTCTTGTTTGGATGCTGGCCATCTAATTAAATTCAGAAAAGTATTGATTCTGTCCACTTAGATTAACTTTAATTTCATGTGTAATCAAGTTGCAGATTCAAATTAACCAATGTGGGTCCCTGAAACTCCTCCAAAAATGTATCAAATGGCTCTAAGTAAAATTTCCCAAGTGAATGTGATTGCAGTCCAACTTGATTTGCTGTTTATTTTCTATTCTAACATGAAATCTCTTGGACAGAAGGATAAATTGAGGCAATGTGTTAAATAAAATGCAGGCTACATGATTTAGCAAACAAAGCAAAATCATTCTCATTTTCATTAAGGGTTTGTTATTATTCCAGGGGTTTATAAAATATTCAAGAGTAACATTTTAAATTAAATTGTTGGCATGTGTAATAATTTTTCACCTAACACATCATACATTATAAAACCATTTGCATATATTAAAATCCAAATATTCCAAAGTTCACTCATGGTGACAAGGATATCAAATCTTGAAGCCTGAGCTTGACGAACTGGTATCTGGCTAGTGTGCTTCACGTTTTTGCTAAATGCTGAGCAAGAGGAAATGAACTAAGTATTTGGATCTGAGTCTTAATAATGCTCAGTGTCAGGTCATAAATCTCCTGACAGGAAAATATTAAATTCTAAAACTACTTCTCAAAGAATTTGCAGCATTATTTTCTTCAGATTATTTGCTACATAGCACCAATGTTGTTATCTCTAAGGCAGTGTGAATATAATTGAGTCAGAAAACACAGAATGGTCCACATCACTTATCCACACATTTCTACCAACTTTCCACTTGATTGCCTTGCTGGTCTGTTTTCCATATAATTATCACTCACTAATATTGAATACTTTCTTCCTGAAATAAGCTAAAACACGCTTGAAATGCATGGCTTACAGAAAATTCATGTGGTCAGGAAATGTTTTATTTTAAAAACTAAATTAACAGTCCCCATACCTTTTTTCAAAGAATAGGACAAAGAAATAGCTATCTATGCATTTAAGGAAACATGTGCCTTATAGTTAATAATCCAAATATCCATGAATTATAGGGGGAAAAATGATTTTTACGGAGTTTTTAGAATAAAGCAGATAAAACTTTTAGAGTGCAGTTTTTTCCTCCGTCTAGAAATAAACACTCAAGGTCCCTAATCAACCCATTAAATTGTTAGAAAATTGCATTTCTTGAACTTGTAAAGGGGATCACTTTAATCTTCTAAGAGAAGATTGTCTAGGACAAGATACAAAGATTTCTTATTATGATTACAGTTCAGAAGCTAAAAATAGCCATCCGAGAAAATTGAGATCAAGCAGCTTCCTGACACACATCTGACCTAATTCAAAAATCTGATTTCTATCAGTTCTTGCTGAAGACTCAGTGTGGCAAAGCTTCAGCTAAGAATCAGAGAACACACAGAGGACTCATAACCCTATAGGAAATTTACATTTAAAACATTCAGGCTTGCAAAAGATTAGAAATTATCTATAATGTCTGCCAAAGAAGGTCTGTTCTGTTAATTTCAGAAAATTCACACAATGAAACATTATATAGCTGTGAAAAAGATGAAGGCAAAAAGCACTTATGTATACAGAACAAACTCTGAGTAGTACATCAAGAGGAAAAAAAGCAAGTAACATAATCTATAACATGTTTATATTTACTGCACATACCCACACAGACACACGTAGCACAACATTCTGGAAGGCTGCACAAGAGAGAAGAAATAGTGATTATTTCTGAGAAAAGGAGAGAAACAACCAGAGAAAAGGGGGAGAGAGATAGACTTTTCACTTCTTGGCCCTCCTATTTTTGAATTTTGTATCTGTACACTGAATGAATATTTTAAAGACATATCTAATCATGCCAGGAAAAGAATAATCCTTGTGTTTCAAAATATCAAGCTGTGTTAGAAGTCCTTCAGATCTAATGGTACGCCCAGGGAGGAGTCAGAACAATAAGGCCTACCACATCATTTCTTTCTCTCCCTGAAAACAGTGAATACTTTCTTTCTGAAATCACCTAAATCATGCTTAAAATGTATGGGTGCAGAAAACTCACACAGAGGCTCCACATAACAAAGGTTTGGAGGAGCATCTTCTCTAACTACTGGGATTAAAGTCAACTTCCCATGGTAGTCCAAGAGGTATTTTAGTGGCAAAAGCCATTTCCCCTCCATCTTAATCTCCATTTGCCTCTTTACAAAAACTTCCCCAAACACTCTGGAGGGAGGAATAAAGAGAGGGTGGAGGGGAGAGATGCTTGTGATGGAAAGGCAGCTCCAAAGCCAGGCTCCAACACATCCCCATCCTTCATCTCTAAATTCCTCTACTCAAAAATTCTGAGGTAGCCACTATATTGCCCCCATATTTAGGAGAAAACAAATCCCAACTTGATGTATCTTTCTTGATAGTATTACAATCTTAAAAACAGAATATAACTTTAGCAGTGAAGACTTTGAAACAGACTGCCTGAATCCAGGGTTTAAAGACAGCAATTTACCTACCCTCTCTGTACCTATTTCCTTATCTACAAAATACAGATAATAATATTAGCTATCTGGTGGCACAATTATTCATTCTATATGTTGCAATACTTTAGTGTGAGTGATGAAATCAATTTGTTGAGTCTCAACTGGTATTTTTTTAAATGGAATTAAATATAATGAAATGGAAAGGAATAGAAAAGAAAATATGAGCTCTTAACCATGATGAAAGTTGATCTGCAATTTTTCCCACTCATACATTATATAATGTATATATGTATAAATGTATAAATGCATATAAATGTATAAATAATATATATATGGAGAAAGCATATGTATACGAAGTCTCAATTTTTCACTAAGGTCATATACAATAGATTAAAAGCCTATTATATTTTAACTGTGAGGATAAAAATGTATTAATTCAACAAAAAATACATTGTACTTAAAACATTGCCTTCCTTACTTAGAGTAAGTCTTCTCAGTATTAACTGCATAATTCTTGTTGTAATAACACTGATTGTCATCACCTTTATCATCTCTCTCCAGAACTGAGGGGTAAACAAAATCAATATATTATTAACATAAGTAATAAGTTATATTAAAATAATACAAATCTTCTTAAAGTTTGATTAATAATATAAAAATATCTATAGAAATAATTGTCATCAATTTACTTGGAAAATTTCTTAAAAACATAATTTGAAAAGAAATGATAGAGTAATTTATATAATGTGATTTAACAAGAGAGAGACTGAATTTAGGAGCCCTCAGCAACATGGTTAATGATGGACTCTGTGTGTGTGTGAATGTGGCTGTGCACACAAAGGGGAGTTATACAAGCTCATACAAACCTGAAGAAAATACCAACTTTCCTTTTCTTTGATTCCACATTCATGAAGTAACAGCCCTGTATGAGATCCAGATCCAACCTGCAGTAACATGTGGAAGTAGAGGGCTGAACTGGTGTCATGGGCAATACTATTTATTACTGGACACACACATGGTAGGGATATTCCCATTTCTACATATTGAATTGTGCACAGTGAGAAGATCAAGACTTAAACACAAATCCATGTACACAATGGTTATGGCCATGCCTCCATTGCAACTAGGAAAATCAAGCCGACTTCCTGATCTGAGCATAGATAGGTTCCTTAAGAGTCCTTAGCACCAGGCTGTCACTGACAAACAGATCCACTGTGACTTCACTCACCAAACTCAATTTCAGGTTACATACATGCCTAGAACAATGGAAACACAGTAAGAGATGCTGTCAATCCATGAAGAGTTTCTGGGCCACCATGCATCCTCCTCTAAAGAAAGATCCATCACAGTTGTTTTCAAACCCTTTCAGAACCCAATATAAAACTTAATCCTATGTAAAAGAGGCTCTCAGAGTTGAAACAGGTGTGGGGGAATCTGGAAACCATCTCTGATCATTCCCCTCGAATCCCTCTTCCCTCCACATGGCAGAAATTGAAGGAGGTCAGTGGGATAGTCTGAAAATCCCTACTCTATGGTGCATCAGAATGATCAGGAACACTGGTTAAAACCCACCGGGCTGGATTCCACCTGGGTCTTATTCAGAAGGCCAAGAATGCACATTTCTACAGGTTCCCAGGTGATGCTGCTCCCGCTGGTCCTCTGCCCTATCATCTCTCCTCAGCATGTGTTTGACATCACAAACAAGAATAATCTACATTGTATTCCTTTGTAACTAATTTGAAAGATAAATTTATTACAATAACATCCTAAAATATCTAGACTTTGAAGTCATTATATTTGAGGGTATTTTTTTTTTCTTTTCAACCAAGCAAGTTTTAAATTCTGATGATTTTGTTTCATTAACTCAAGGCAATCTCACCAAGGGCATGAAAAGGCTCTGATAAAATGCCATCACAGCAAATGTTTCTAAAAGTTCTTTAGGTTCTGTTTGCTTACAGAACAATAAATGTTCCCTGTTTGGAAATAGTCCCCAAATGTTCCCTCTTGTTTAAACTGCAAGAATTTCTTAACATACGCGGCACACATATTGTAATCTATGAGTGAATGGAGGCCTTTCTCTTCTCAGGGAGGATGGCAGGATGCTATTTTGGGGAACAGTGAGGCTACCTTTACCATTTTTTTTCCCTAAGTCGCAAAATACTGCAATAAAGTATTGCTCAACTCAGACTGAAACAATTTTCCCATCTGTCAAAATATTTTAAATAGTATCAAGCTGGTATTACTTTGTCAAAACATTTCATCAGAGACAGTATCTAAATTTAAACAAGCAGTTCCTCGAACTATGTAAGTAAGGTGAATAAACCGTCACTGACAAAGTGTATTTTTTGGAAAATGTGCAAGGTCTCATTACAGTGACCTTGAAGGAAATGGGTGTTAAGTCAAGGATAAGTGTGCATGGGGCAAAGGAAACTAAATACCACATAAAAGGCTTAACATTTCATTGTCCTTGACATGACATATTACAGTTCTTCCCAAAGCCATAAAGCATGCCCGGCTTTACAATAATTCTGGTCAAAGTCTCAGTAAACTTATAATTATGCAATGAAATGTGAGTGGTATAGATTTGATGTTGGAATCTGGACAAGTACATGCAAGAGCCTGGGATTTGGAGTTGACGCTCATTCTCCTCTCATCAGGCATAGGACTTGGGCAGTTTCCTGGAGTTTCTGGACCTCAGTTTCTGTCTATACACACAGGTGATGCCTGCCTTAGAAAGTGGACCTGAAGATAGGGCATTACAAAGGTATTCAATGGATCTTATTTCTTGCCTCTGTATTAATCCATGAAAACTCATGGTAATTCCAGAATTTTAGTTTAAGACAACATAAAGAAGAGGGGAAATAATGGCTAGCAACCTTCATACCTACAATATTTGTGACTTACATCCTGGCTTTATATATTCTCTACTTCTGTTTGTTATATGTCTGGCATATGAAAAGGATTAGCAGAACACTTTCTCCAGGGCCGTCATATCTAACATTTGTTTTTCTCTGCCAACATTCTAGAAAAGATGTGAATATTTTCTCTTTAAGATACTTAGAATCTAGTAGCACATGATAAATTCAGGTTGAATATCACTTTAGGAGGGAGTATGGTATATGTAGAACAAGCAATGATTAAGCTATAAACTCTCCAAAGCTTAAATAATAACAGATCTGAGTTCAAGTTTAACTTATCTCATGGGAAAAGTTCTCTGCTTGCTCATGGTTAAACAAACCACACAACTATGACAGAAACAAGGTTAAAATCATGACTCTTTTTCCTCTTCAATATTTAAAAATATTCTATGTAGGCTTGATTTTCTAAACTTCACATTCTAATTAATCTAGTTCAGCAAAATTTCTAGAAGGCAGTTCATTGGATGAAGAGGTCTTTAATAATCAATATTAGTGTCACTGTTAAAATGTCTGGTTGGGCATCTAAACATAAAACTAAAGTGCTTAAAATTATACTTAAATTAAAGAGCTTGTGTTCTTATATTTGTAATATTTTCATAATATATGAAATATGTTCATAATATATTTGTAATATTTTCATAATATGCATAACAATATAAATATGTGAAATATATAAATATGTAAATATTTATATTTGTAGGTCTCAGAAATATTTTTTTTCTTCTGCCTTTTGAAAGCTTAAAGCATTTTTATTATCTCAAAATTACCAGGCCCCTACCTAGAGATCAGAAAGTTTGTTTCTTTGTACCCTCCATGATGGCAGGACAGACTTTGAGTGGTTTAAATGGTTATCAATTACTACAGCTCTCAGTTGACTTGAAAGAGAAACCTGCTGATAAAAGGGGAGTTGTAGTTTATTTAGTTTGGTGTTTCAATACATTTCTTTGGACATATATGATCTGGGAGAAAGAGAGAAGGTGAAAAGCAAATTAGAATATGGTGTTCTGGCTTTGGTAAAAGCCAATTTATCCAATACGTGTTTTTATTTTTCTTATTTCTCAGGATTAGTTGAGAAGGTACAAGAAACTAAAACATTTTAGTTTTCTCTTACTCATCTCTGAAACCATTCATCCATTTTCTTATTCAACAACTATCTATTGAGCACCTGCTATGTGTGAGGCACTAGCCAAGAAGATCTGTACACATTGGCTGGGGTTGGATGGAGATTTTTGCTATTGTCGCATTAACAGCCAAGGGTGGAGATGAAAGATCATGGACAATATACAAGTAAAAACAAATGCACAGACAATATTAGAATTATAAAAAGGGGGATTCAAAGGAAAAAGAATCCAGAGAAGAGAATAACCAGGAGAGAAAGGGACTCCAGATGGAGCTGGCTGTGAAAGGTCTCCTACCTGGAGGGTAGGAGGGTAGAATGTGAGCAAAAGCCAACTTCATAGCCTATCAGAAAGTATCACTTAGAAATCGCAGCTGACACTTGACTACTCTGTTCAAAAAATGAGAACTACATCAACTGCCCTGTTAAGAAGGATTCCCTAGTGGGCAAGTAAGCAAGAAGGAGTGAGGCACATACGAATTTCCAGGACATGCTTGATGCTGATGCCTCTTCATTCAGGGTCCCTGTCATTCCATCCCACTTGAGAATTATCTTAGAGAAACACAAGCCTTATTCTTAGATATGTAAAAATGGCTTCCCCATCCTATCCTCATTGAAACTGAGGTATGCACCTTGAAACCTTGATTTGATACAGACAGTATGGAATGTGTCATATTCTATGCTCTCATGGTAGACAATCTAATTTCTATGATTCATGGATTTGTAAGATTTCCTTCTTAGTCACACAGAAGCTACTTCTGTTCAGCTTTTATGCAGTGTTTGCACTGCAATGCCTTATTTATGCTCCCGGGTCCCCTGCCTCAAGCTCCTCACAACACAGCCTGCAATATCTTACCTACAACAGATGCCCATTTAAGGTTTGATAAAGAATAACACTATTAGCACCTATAGAATAAATTAATATTTCCAGGCATTGTGTTAAGAGCTGCTAATATTGCTTAAGATTGTGAGTTCAGGAATCAAGCAGTCTGAACTTAAAACCTGCCTCTGTAATGACTAGCTCTCGACCTTTTGGGAAGTAATACACAATCATTATTTCTCTGCATTCCCAACCATAAAATCCAGATAATAATTTCTAACTTAGAACTTGATCAAGAACATTAATTGACAGAGTATATTAGCACTGTACCTGGTATCGTAAATGCAAACTGTTAAAGCTCTTACACAATCCCATAATAGTACCACATAACACATGAGGGCACCTAGGCATAGAGATTCAAATCTGATCTCCTAATTGTTAATGATGGGAAGAACCTGGATCAACCAAATTCCATGGGACTCATTATCAGTCAGTGTCTAGGTTAAGCAGTTAAAACAATGAAGTCAGATGATAAATATACAGTAGTTTAAACAGAGACGTTTATTTCTTTCTTGTACGACACTTCAAGTTGGTGGGGCCTTCAGCCACCAAGGTTCTTTTCACCTTGCTTCCCTGACAGTTTCTAGATCACCAAATCATCTGAGGTTCCAGCAAGTAGGAGGGAGAAGGAACACAGAGAGCCACAGACATCTCAAAGCCTGGATCCAATAGGGGCGCACTGGCTCACATTCTATTTTTCAAGAACTGAGCCACGCCTACCTGGAGGTGGTAGTGCCTAGCTGGTGGACCATGTGCTCAGAGACAACTCTATTTCCATGGAACAATGAGGAGTGAATGTTGGTAGACAGCTAACATGTCATGGATGTCAACACCTATGTTTCTCAATGTAAAAAGTTTAAGGTCTCATTCTATTGCTACCCTTTTGCCACCTCTAAAACCTTAGCTCCTTATTCCAGGTTATATTGCCATGTTACAGTGGAAATCAAGTTACTACACACTCAATAGTTGCATTAACCAGTGTTCTAGCCTTTCTGTGAAAAACTATCATTCTTCTATCGGCAACTTTATGCTACTGCATCCAGTGAAAATCTATGCTTTTAGGAAAAATCATTTATAAAAAGAACAACTGATAAAACTGCACAATATTATATATGTAGGAAAATGGAACCCAGATGAAAAAGTTACTTAACTGAAGTTTTAACTATTGTTACCTAATAACTTAACCAGATGCAGAACTCTGAAAAAGAAGAGCATAAAATGAATATTTGCTTACTACCTTCCAGAAGTTTTAACTATTGTTACCTAGTAACTTAACCAGATGCAGAACTCTGAAAAAGAAGAGCATAAAATGAATATTTGCTTACTACCTTCCAGAAGTTTTAACTATTGTTACCTAGTAACTTAACCAGATGCAGAACTCTGAAAAAGAAGAGCATAAAACGATTATTTGCTTACTACCTTCCAGCATTCCAAGTGACTTAATAAAAATAATAACTGGCAGTTTTTAAACCTCAAATACTGTACAAGACACCAAACACTGCCTATGCCTTCTAAAAAGTTAGTTTCTAGCTTTACACAATAATTTCATTTTACCTTTGATATCACCTTACATAGTAGACATTATAGGTGAAGAAACTGGGACTCATGAAGGCAAAATCAATTATTTTTGGTCTTCTAAAAGGCTAGGTTCAGACTTTACATAAGTTTTTCATGTGCTGGGAGTGTAGCTCAGTGGCACAGCACTTGCCTCACATTTTTGAGGCCCTGGATTCAATTCCCAATACCACAAAAAAAAAAATCATTTTACTTCACTACTACCTAACAAAGTAGATATTATATGAGAAAACCAACTCTGGAAAGTAAAGTCAGTTTGCAAATGTCACTCAAATATTTAATGATTATGTGAAAACTTAGGTCCTCCTGACTCTGAGACCAATGTCTTTTCTGTGATACTCCAAGCCCCAGATCCAACCATACCATGCACATTAACAATGCCTTAATCAAAAAGCAATATATTACACACCCGATATCATCATCTGAATTCTTTCACATTTTCTAGCTAAAACTATACATAAAAACTACATATGCCAAGTCAGTCCCCATTGGAACCATACATGATTAGAGAACTATACATATGGGCACAAATCACAAGTGGCAATTACATGCATAAAATCAGTAGCCCTGACCCAAGAGTGCAGGCCAACAAGCAGACTGGAGTATTATTAATCCTGTACATTTTCTACTTAATTGCTGTACCATTTTGGCTCTTAAATTTAAACTCTTAAATTTCCATTCATGAAAATCAGACTGATGATGAGACCTCTGCTCTTAACACCTAATATTTTATATTTTAGAAAACTGCACATATGATTTCAACAGCAATAGTCTCTGAACATTTAAATCATTTAAATGAATTAATTACTTTGTCAAATGCATATACACAAAAAATGACTAAGCTCAAAGATTTTTATGAGATCCATTTTCTTACATGTTGAATTTGGTGATGGTTGAGAGGGAATAGGAAAACCGAGACATGTTAAGTCTTTATCATCAGGAACACCTAATTAACAAGAACTTTCCATTGCGTCATTCACTCACACCATTAGTGTCTGGTGGGGAAAAGGGAGAAGAAGGTGGCACTTCTCTTTTGAGGACAGACTTATTCTGATTTCACGGTCTCTATAGAGTAAGTCACAAAAACAGATAAGATATTATTTTGTTCTATAAACAAATTTATTGTTGTATGTTTTTACATATGTAAATTCATACATTCAAATACAGTAGGAGTCAAAGTGTTGTCTCCATTTCTGCATTTAAATACCTAGATAGTAATATAAAAGAAAGTATTAAGCTATTTACTATCCCAGTGGGATACTAAATGAAACCTAAATAAGTCTCTGGAATAAAACTGAGGATTAAATCACTTTATGCAAGAATAAACATATATGTACTATGTCTAGATTGCTTTCTGCTATAATTACTTTCAACATAAGCTTAAAAACCAAGAATACTTCATGTTTCATCATAAAATGCAACTCTGGCTATAATATTTATATTAATTTGCTTTATATAAGAAAATATACATTGTTATCTTCAAACACTTAAACAACAGCTCATGATGTTTAAAATGTAATTCTGATGCTTATATTGAAAAGCAGGAAAGTTCCAATTGAATGAATCAATTTGAGGGAATATTCTTTTTAGTAATTTCACACAAAATGTGTAGGATATGGTCATATTACCTATGCAATGAATATTTTATTTAGAAAACTACATTTCAGGAAAAAAAGTGTTTTCACTTACAGAATGAAAATATTGATATTTTTCAACTTCAGTTTTAAAGAGAAAAGTTAATTTAACTCTCCTTAATTTGACAGTAACTTTCTCAGCATGGGTCTTAAAGAATGGTATAAGCCATAACTATAATCCATGATATAAGAATGGGTATAAGCTATTAACTATAATTGATGATTTCAGGATTTTCAAATGCTGTTTCATAATCATTATAAAAAAATTGAAGTTTTTTTTATCAATTACATATATAAAATCACTTTGTCTTCCTTAAATATATATAGAATATTTCTTTTCTAAACCAAGACAAAGATCTGTCTAGTTTTAACATAAACTGTTTATGTGAAATAAAGTTCACATTGCACAGAGCTCAAGAACTTTATAATTATTAAGATATTTGTTCAGTTGGGTGTGGTGGCACACACTTGTAATCCCAGTGGCTCTGGAGGCTGAGGCAGTAGAACTGCGAGTTGAGAAACAGCCTCAGCAATTAGTGAGGCCCTAAGCAACTCAGCAAGACCCTGTCTCTAAATAAAATATAAAAAAGAGGCTGGGGATGTGGCTCAGTAGATAAGCGACCCTGGATTCAATCCCTAGTACCAAAAAAAAAAAAAAAAAAAAAAAAAAGAAAAAGAAAGAAAGAAAGAAAGACATTTGTTTATATTTACATTTACTTATATTTACTTAGGAAGATATGTCAAAGGTGAAAAACTAAGTTAATTGCTAAGGCTGGCAGTATAGATCAGTAGTAAAGCTTGTGTCTGCCATGCACAAGACCCTGGGTAGATCCCCAGCCCTGCAAAAAAATAAATAAAAATTTTCTTATAGTGTGTGTTAATTAATTTTGATAAAATAACTCCTGTATATTAACATATTGCTTTATAATCTGCTTAGTTCACATAATATTTTACAGAGAATAATGTATGTGTTATTCAACATTTTTTAAGTGTCTTACACAACCTACTTTTAAAATGTCCTTCAGTTCATTGTTTCTTCATTAAGGTATTGTTAAAGCAAGAGAACTGATGTTTACTAAAGGAAGCCTTCCACAGTGTGTGAAACCAATTAAGATCAGATCTTACCCTAAATATTGCTCAGAAAAGTCAGCATATCTCAAAAGAGGTAGCTCTACCACGAAGAAGACCTGAATTTTAGGGTGGAGATATCTGAGTTCCTGGTAAAGTTACTTAGTGTCTCTTGAGACTTCAAGGGTTGCAAAGAGTAGAGATAGTAAAGAGTATCTTACCTGTCAGGTGTCTCTTGACAAGTCATCAAAATTTAACATCTGCTACTAAAATATGCCATTCACAGTTACCAAGAAGGAAAAAGTATTCATTATGGTGGGGGTTTATTGGACCCTTTTCCTCTAGCAGCTGGGCTCTCCCTGGCTGAACACTGGAATGATGTATCCCCAGGATTTTCCTTTACTAAGAGACCAATTATACTTTTCATCCAAGCAGGAGTTGTCTCCTGCCTTCTTGAGCTGGTACCAATCCATTTTTCTCATTCTATCAAGTCACAGACTTTCTTTCTCTATCCTTTCAGGATGAACAAAACTCTTTTTTTCCCTTATTGTAAAAAATCAAATTATGTCACCTCATTTCAAGGAAAAGATCTGCAAATGGCAGCCAGACTAAAAACCGCACTGTATGCAAAGAGAATTAAACTTCTGGAAAACTCCCCTTGCCAGTAGAGTGTGGTATCATTAAACACAGAACAAAACTTGAAGCAGCAGTAATAGGGGAAAAAATGTATCTTGAAATGTGATAAGGTCCATTATGTTGCTTGATGAGACTGCTTGCCTCTTCAATATATTACCCAAAGGCACTTACAAAACTGAGAGAATATATTACGTAGAAACTATAGAACTTTTCTAAATAGGTCAAATTTTGAAGCAAAGAGGGCTTCAAATCTTATGCAGTGTTACCAAAAAAAAAAAAAAAAAAAAAAAAAATTAGGAGCTATACAGTCAAAGTGCTAATCACTTTTTAAAAATCTTACTCTTGCATAAACATTAAATGCACCACTTTAAAATGCAGAGCCACACACCTGAGGCTGCTCGTTCACTGTCATCTTAATTCAGTTTCAATAATTAACTGAATTTTAATTACACAAATATCTTTATTCATTGGGAAACCCTAGAAAAGTTGGGCACCAAAAAGGAGTCTGAAATCTAACTCATTATATTGAGCCACACTCTTAACTATAAATATAAAATGCTTTTCACTTACTGAGTTTTCATTTGTTTGTGTTATTGTAAAATTCTTATATAATGTTTTTAATAAAATTTCAGTTTTCTTATAGGCAAATCTATAATTACAGGTTTAGTATTTGTTTTTATAACTTTTCATATGGGATATTTAAAACAACTAGCAGTCATAGTATATGCCCAAGAGTATTTAGGCAGCAACAAAATCACATGAACATTGACTGAAGAACATAATGAATTCAAGTACAAATTAAAGGAAATTAATTGCTTTGAAAATAAAAATTTGCTTTGAGAAAATTATCTCAGATTAACAAATGTAAAAATTTCAGTCTTACATTTCTCATTTATGTTTATGAATTTTTGATAAATTGGATTAAAATAGAATTTATGAGAGTAATAATAATATTACCTGCTAGCATATATCTGCCCTGGTACCTGCACGGTCCATGTCCAGGCACTGCCTCAGGTCCAAGCAATGAAGCACCAGTGCAGACACCATCTGGAAATGAATATAGCATGCCAATAACAGTGCACTCTGAGTTCCTGCTTATAGCACGGAATTGACACATTCACATCAGTAACCAGCAGAACTAGGAAGAAAGAGAATGTGCCCCATAACTTTTAAATGGGCTTGAGAGAAGAAAGAAGAGAGTGAAAACCATCCTCTGCTAACAGGCAGGAAGGAGATTCATGAAGGTTGGAGGAAGAAACGCACAAAAGGAAAAGTTCTTTGAATGCTCTTACACTTATCTAGACTAACTCCTTATTTTAAATATAAGAAAATTTAGGATCCTAGAAAGTAATAGAAAGAACGATAGCTCTAGAAATGATGTCTGCTCATGACATATTTTTACCAAGCACTGAAGCCAGCTGGGGTTCTTCTGCTAATTAAGCTCTTTTGAAGCTTATGTCCAAGTCTTATAAAAAATCCAAAACATATATTTATTGTCACAAAAATCTAACCTATGATGTATGTTTTAAAGATCAGCAGAAGAAGCATATGAATGCAAATAATGTGATGGAGAATTTTAAAACAAAAAGTAGCAAAAGGCAATAGGAAACACTCATAGTGTGTTTTAATCCTTCCATGACCTATGGATAGTGCCTAAATATTCTTTCTTCCTTCTCATTTCTTCTTTTCATGTGGCTTCAACTTTTCTCTCACACAAAAGTCTTTCCAATCTCTTCATCGCCAGTTCTGCTCTCTCAAAAAATCACTATATCCACATCTTGAATTGCTCAGAGAGGGCCAATTTGAGATGTCCTACTGCCGGGGCAAGCCCAAGTTAGATAGAGAACGTGGTGTCACAGTCTCCCTTCAAGAAAGCACAGCTTACCAAACCAATGTGTGCCGCTTGTCCCCTACTCCCTTCTGAGATTCTGTCAATAAATCCTGCTCTTAAAGCAGTGTTGTCTTCATCTTAGGCTTCTCATTTATCCTTAGTTGCAGAGAGTCACAGGGGAAGTCTACTCCCTTCTTTAGGTGCCACTGCTCCCATCCTTGATACCTGATCTCACAGCATGTACCTACCTGCATTCTTAAAGAGGCATTGAGGATTTTTGTCCTCATTTCCTCTTTGCAATCCATTCTACAGGCACAGGTATTTTAAAAACTCTAATTTCAAACCTTGTTTGGGGAATACATATATATGTAGTAGGATTTTAATGCAAATGAAAGAAACAATAAACCCTAATAAGGGAGGAAATTCACAGGAGACTTTACTGATACTGGTTAAATTTAATACCCTACCTTGTTTGTAAGCATCAAGGAGTTTACTACAGTTATATAAACATGCACACTTAACAGTAAAAATATAATTTTATAATAAAGTAAATTTTTTTTTATTTTTTTAAAGAAGAAGGAGGTCAATACAGGTTTTAAGAAAACCAATCTAATAAATTTAAAAATTATTTTTTAATATTGAGACTTCCCTAATAGATACTTTAGCTTAGGAACCAACTACACATAAAGGTTTCAGTTCTGATAAAAGAAGTCTAACATTGGATAGAACACTGTCTTCTATTTATAAACATATAGATGGATTCTGTTGAAAATTAGTTCTGCAGGGGTAAAAAACTTGAAGCCACGTTAAAGGAAGAAATAAGAAGGAAAAAAGAATATTTAGGCAATATCCACAGGTAATGGATTAAAAACACATTATGAGTATTTCCTATTGCCTTTTGCTTATTTTTATTTTAAAATTCTCTATCATGTTATTTGTATTCATATGCTTCTTCTGCTGATCTTTAAAACAAACATATATTTATTGTCACATTTTTGTGACAATAAATATATGTTTTGGAATTTTTATAAGACTTGGACATAAGCTTCAAAAGAGCTTAATTCACAGAAGTTCATACAAATGCAAGTTACTTTTATTTCTTACTTCATTATATTAAACAAACAAACTCCACCTGAAAACCAAAACCAAAGATCGAACCTATAGGTAGACCATGAAAAATAAAGTAGGAGATCCCCATCCTTCGACAGAAAAGCTCTAGTGATGATCTACTACTGATGAGGCCTGATGTGAAGCACTGAGTAGATGTGCATCTTCTGTCAATAAACCCTCCATTCTACCATGGTGCTTAAAACAGCATCATCTTCATCTTAGGCTCCTTCAGTCTCAGTTATAGGAAGTCTACTCTTTTCTTTTGGTGCCACAGCCCATGAAGGCATTGAGTTTATTTGTCCCCATTTCCTCTTGGCAATCCATTCTACAGAAAATCCATTCTAGAGATTTTAACAGAAGAGTTCTGCTGACAGTCTACCACCAACAAGACCCTATGTTGAGCACTGAGTAGATGTGTCCGAATTTCTCAGCCTTGGCACTGTTGACATTTTGGGCCAAGTGGTTGTTGTGTGAAGTTGTCCTGTACATTGTAAGATGTAAAGCAGCATCCTAGGTCTTTCCCTACTCAGTGGCATACTTATACCTCAGTTGTGACAATCAAATATATCCACAGACATTGCCAAATGTGTCCTAGGGACAAAGCTACCTCCAGTTGAGAACAATTGCAGCTGCTGTCCTTGACACTGGAAACTCACATATGAAGAATCTGAATGGATCAAGAATTTTATACTTAAAGGGAAATAAATTTAAACCAGCACAAATAGTATATTATTGTTTTCCTGAACACTATGCAGTTTCATGAAAATAGAAATAAGTTATAAATATATTGTCACTTGCGAAAATAACATGGCTTGTACTTGTCTTCTTGCCTTCATTTAGTCAGTAGTAAAACTAATTAGTCAGGATGTCAACATGTGATATAATTCTAAAGAATTATAGCATTTTGCCTACTTATTTCACATCTATGAACTCCATATGACCAATTCCAATTCTCTGATGTTTTAAAATAATTTCTTAGCTCTTTAGCATTCAATATAGGTAATCAATCCTTCCTCCTGATTATGCTACCATCTTATGTCATCCTAAAAATCACAACATTTCTGGTTTCCTCTTTTCTCACTTATCTACCTCCCATACTAGATCCTTTACCTCTACCCAGCTTCTAAATTTTGGAATTCCCCATGGTTGAGTATGGAATTCCCCTTGGTGAGCTTTCTTCACGTCATACATCTCCCTACACGATCACATCCATGGCTTCACATACCACTTCCTTGCCATCAGCTGCCAAGTTGACATATTTCCTCAAATGTTTCAAAAGCATTTCATCTGAGGTGGCCAAGCCTGCTCTCCTTTCACTGTGCCAGTCTTCATAGGTACCATCTCCTGAGACCCAGCTGTTCACACTACAAGATCATAACTGACACTTTCTACACTCTCACTCTCTCATACACTTCTTTATAAAGTCCTAGTAATTATGCAGAATTTCTCAATCTGTCCACTGTCTTTATCCCTAAGGCCACTCTGCAGGTGAGATTGCCATCGTTTCTAGACTAGGCAATAGTTTTCTGACCTGTTTCCATGTTTCTATTCTTGTACCTCTTGAATCTATCTCCCATCTGCAACTAATTTTAAAATGTTATTCAGATCCTGCAACTTCCTGCAAAAACCTTGAAATCACTTTTTATTGCACTTAAACCATTTGCAGCTCTCTAGCATGACCTACTAGGCCCTAAACAATCTGGACTCTGCCCAACACCTTCAGGTAAGCCTTTTTACATGTTTCCCCTTTTTACATGTTTCAACCATACTGGCAGGTACTCTTCCTCAAAGAGACCATTGCATTTTAAATTTTTTAAAATGCTTTACTAAAACATTGAATATCCAAGCCACAGTGACCAAAAAAAAACACATTAAAAAATGTTAAAGATCAAGTTAGAAAAGGAGGACTTGAAAATGTGAGGATACTGATATTCAGTAACCCAGTAGATGACCAAGCCCATCAAAAATTACCCTGGTGCACAGAGAAGTGGGTAGTAGCAAGCTAAATGGCACTTCTAAACCTGTCTCTAACCACAGACAGATCAGAAATTTCCAATCCTGACCCTTACTTTATGAGCTATGAATGATACAGTCTTATGAGATGAACATTTGAGAGGGAAAGAGGGGAAAAAAGAAACACAGTTTATAATTGCCAGTATTAAAGAGCCTCTGCCTTGTCTAATGTCTAAGGAGCCAAGAACAATGACTCTTCCCACTTCATTCCCTCTTCTACCAGCAGCTCCAACTCCTTTTATCCCTTTCCTTCTCTGCAAAAAAAGAAAACATATTTTCAAATCTTGTTCAGTGTTTTTATAGGTACAGAAAGCTTGGCTGAGTCTATCAAAATGACATAAGTACTGTAGACAATGAAGGGAAAACAAGGTAAAAATGAAAGACTGTAGATCATATCAGATTGCCTGATAAAAGACAAGTCAATCATTTTATATCTGTTTTGCATTTTCAGATCCAGATTCCAGACAGTGTTCCCTTTAGTAAAGGAAAGCATTTTAAAAACATCCTTGCTCTGTTGGAGGGGGAAACAATTCTCCAAAGTTGTGAAATTAACCTCTTCCTTCATTCACACGTTCAGTTCTATTTTTGCAGTTATATCAGTAATCTAAAAGAAAAAGCACCGAAAGTCAATTCCAGGTTTCTAAAATGTCTGACTGTGCATGTCCCAGTTCTCTTCAGCACCTCCCGGAAGATTCAGCCAATTTTTATTTCTGCAGTGCATCAGTGTTTATCATTTGTTTTACAACAGCACTATGTGTTCTTGAAAATTGACTTAGATGAATTTCACCCATTCTCTACAAAAACTCAAGAAAGACAAATGGCCTGAAAAACAAAATCTACCACTGAGGCATGGTTAATTTACTGAAAGAGCATTTCTTTCCCCCCCCCCAGCTCAATATTTACTTCATTACAATGGTAACTCCACCCCCACCACTCTCTGTATTTGTCAAGATTTATGACAAATTTCTAGCTTGTAATTAGGCATTATGAAAATTCACTGTGGGAAAACTGTTGCCAGACAAAAGCTTTCCCATACAATTTGCTTAAGGAATAGGGGTAACTTTCACCTTCTGAAAGACTGAGAGCAAAATCATGGATGCATTTTGATTGTACTCATTTAAATAAACCTATTTCTTTTAGACAAACACTCTAAGAATCTGTTAAGTCAGACAGACTTGGAACAAAACCCTGGCTCTCTCTTATTAGCTAGGTAACTAAAGGCACATTGCTCAAACTCTCTGTGCCTTGATTTCCCTATCTATAAATTGAAGATATTAACAATAAGTATCACACAAGGAAATTGGGATGATTAAACAAGAACACCACATAGTGCACTAACAGGCATGTGGAAGCCATTACCATTTGATTTATGATGCAGAGATGGAATGAACTAGAGAAGACCCTCACCTTTGCATTTATGGCCAGCCTCAGAATTTACCCCATTCTCATTACTAATAAAAAAAAAAAGTTATCTGAGCAGCTTGCAGCCCTATAAGAAAGCCCAGGCAGCCTGGAGTTCTCCACCTCAGAGGGAAAAGGATAAGAGCTGGGATGGGGTGCAGCTTCCCATCAAAACCACCCACACCGGCCACAACACACCTCCTCACAGGATTATAGAGGCCCATGACTGAGCTCTTCCTGCAGATATGCTGTTCCTTGTTCTGAGTTGAGCCAAGTATCTACTCCCTCTACTCCTCTCAAAGGGAGAAGGTGGACAAGGCAAGCTGTGACACTGTTCATTTTCAGAATTAATTCACAGCTGGGGTGAAGGGCAAGAGTGGTGAGTTTTCCCAGGTCCAGGACAAAAATCACTCTCGATGGAGACTTTTTCCAGCTTTCCATTATCCAATAGTTAGGAGAAAAGCAATGGTGAGGAGACAACCAAGTGTTCTCAGGCACAATGTTTGGCTATTTGCACAGATCTCAACACTAACATCACCCTGATTGGGGGGCCAAAAGCATCTGTTCCTAGGCATTTTTATAAGTCTTTACCTGCACTTCACCTCAGGAGGTCAGTATTATTATCTTCAATTTCAGGTGAGAAAAACAAGACATAAAAAGGTTAAGAAACTTCCTCAAGGACATTGTGTCACAACAGACTGAGAATGTGACCTCAATCAGTCTGGCTTCAGATTTCATGATCTTAAATCCTATCATCTACTCCTGCTCTCACTGGAAAAACCAACCCTTGGAAACTTGGTCTTGCTTTCTGTGATTCATAATTCAATTTTCTGTCATAATATTTCTCTAAAACTTAAATTACCAAGCTGGTGTGATCCTTTAGGGGATTTTAGGCTGCTTTCATTTACTGTTCACTATGGGCACATTTCAAAATATTGCAATTCAATAAGAGTGAAGGGGGTACACAGCACAGAGGTGTGGAAGAAATAGTGTGGGCCTGAGCTCCTAACTGTGGGAGCTGTGTGAGGGGTGCATGGGGAGCTACTCATTCTATTTTCATTTGCTTGAAATTCTGTGATATCAAAAATTTAAAAGTAATAAAAATTTCAACCATAAAGAAGAAGATAACTGAAGACCTTTAGCTGGTCAGGATCCAGAGGGACATTGAGGTTCCATAGACAGTGCCTCTGTTGACAACACTAAATTTCAAGAATTATGAGTACAGGAACTCATTGATCAAAAACAGAATTTACTAATTCTAGTAAAAATATTTTCAAAATATTTTCATCTTCCCTATCAGGAATAGTAAAGATATTAACAGAGTTGAATTCTTTGCTCACTCTAATTTTTGTTGTTGTTGTTATTGTTGTTGCTGCTGCTGCTGCTGCTGCTGCTGCTGTTGCTGCTGCTGCTGGTTGGAAAAGCTTTTGTCTCCCTTCTCCTAGCAGGTTTATCTTTCCACAGCCCACAAATTACTAAATACTATTTGCAAAGTCAAACTTAAAACCATCCACCCCAATTTCCTTTTCATAGTTCTCTTAAAAACTTAAAAGAAAGAAACTCACCCGTTCTGTTGTGCATTCCCTCTTTACCAAAGTGTGCTGTGGTTTCGAAAACTAGCCCAGTCCTTCTGAACTTTTCTGTATCCGTTATAATATTAAAGAGCCACAAGGAAGGGAAGTGGTTAGTCAACTTGCTAATTTTATCAGTCCCTCCCACTGGTTAAATAGTACCTGATGCTACAGAAGCAAAATCAGTTTTCCAGCTCATTTCCTTGCTACGCCATGACTTTATGAAGACAGCATAACGAGGGGGCAGAGAGAGCAACTGTATCTGGCTTGTAGGCATGAGAGAGTTAATGAATGAACATCTTACTATTAATAAGAAGTCAAATAGACTACAGAAACCAGCCATGCAACAAAATGAGGAGGAGGAAGAGAGAGAACGCCTGTTGGCTCCATACTCTAAGCAAACTCAATTTGGGTGGGAAAGGGAGTGATTTTTTTTTTAATGCAATCAGAGGACGTGTGGGAAGTGTCTGGTGTTTCATTTGTTGATAAATTATTCTGCCCTGGAATGGAGCCAGTTTACCGGATATAGAAACTTCCACAACTCGGGGCCCTGGCTCCGACCACTCTCTTCCTCTGGAGCTTGGTAATTAAAATACAGGACAAAGTAGCAAATACAAGCCTTTGGATGAGGGAAAATTAAACATTCCCTGAAGAAGAAGCTGTGAACTGTGTCCTAGATGTAAAGCCTGCAACAAGAGAAGAAATACAGAGCCCGAGACATATTTTAATGAAATAAAAAGCTTTTGATGTTTTGATCCAACTCTGAAAGATTGCAACATATATAAAACACTGTCACCCCAGAACCCTAGATCAGGCAGTTTTCTGAGCTACTTAAATGGGTGGCATTTGAATTAAATCTGGAGTACTCACTTTGAAGTATATTTCCCACCATATCTAAGGATTATGGAATTAGAAAAAAGAATGTATGAAAACCAAATCATCTCGAAGGCTCATTAACCCTTGCTTTTGATTGGCTGAGAAAATGTCCCTTCAAAGAATTTCTGACAGTTTATATTATATTCACATGTGGTGATGGTTTCACAAAAAAGAGTTAAATTTAGTAAGCTGGGACAGGCTAAGGAAACCAGCAGTCCTTGACTGTCGCCCTCCCTTCTTAGTATTTCCCAACACAGTGTTACTCACCTAATGAAACAAGGGAAAGAAAAAAGAATAACTTTGAGCAGAATTATTGCATTTATTTTCTACCTCTATAAATAAATGTTTTCTAATCAGACCTAAGGAAATGTCCAAAAATAAAGTGAAATATAAGCAATGCTTTCTTCTGAGATCCCACTGAAGGAGAACAAGGGCATCATTGCAACCCCCAAGGTCTTTATATTTGTCTGTGTTCAAGGTAAAAACAAAGTCCCCAAACCAACACGGTACAACCATAACCTATGGCTTTAGTTCCTCTCGTTTTTATCAGCGGCTTTGCACCTTCAGGGAAGGAAGAGGAAAAGACAAAGCTCTAAAGAAGAAAGAAGGGAAGGAAAAATGAAAAAGGTTTGAAGAAAAGAACTATGATCACAAGCCCCCTCCCAGATCTCCACCCCACCCCCACATGCCATTGGGCTTAGGCACCTCTTCAGCATCTCCTGGAAGTCTTCCTCCCAGAATCACACAGGTCTGCTGGCCACATCAGAAATCCTAAGTGCCCTTTAGCATCCTCCCAATCCAGTCAGGGGTTATTCTATGTGATGTCTTCCCAGAAGACTGAAAGCTTCTTAGCACTTATACTGTCTTAGATACTCACCTAGAGTATCAAGCTTCTCAAGCACTAAGCCCCACTTTTGAAACAAGTTTTTTGTCTGCCCTCTTTTACAGACCCTTTAAAAAGGAAATTCACAGATTATACAACCAACTGCTACAAAGTATGTTTTTAAAAGTCAATAAAGTACTTCCAGGCAGGAGTATATACCCATTTAAGAAGTTCTCTGGTGCTTTCTCTTCTACCAGTGAGTAAATTGGAACTCATAAGAAATAAATAAGAAGATGGTCCTTGGAAAAAGGGTAGAAAGTAAAAGACTGGAAGGTTAATAGTTGAGTGGACATTAGAATAAAATCTAGTATTAGAATAAATATAATAAAGTAGACTTGCAAGCACATGATAAAATAAAAGGAAAATAAGATTAACTGAAATCCAGATAACATGCCAAGGCAAATTACAAACTATAAAGGTAAAGAAAACATGAAGCATAGTTAATATTCTCTTATAGGACCTGAGGATTATTCCTTATTCATAGAAGACTTTAAAGGAGTTCTCAACCTTCCTTCTCTTCTACTGAGCAAGGGAGCTGGAAATGCACAGACAGAACCCAGTTGTGTGTCACTCAAGCACCACAGGCCACATTGGTGTCAGTAGTATGGTTGTCTAAGTAGTGGACAGTTCATAGCAAACCTTCAAATAATGAACAAAGAACAATCTTAACAAATTCTACAGTAGTTGTGGTTCAAGAAATTCAATGCATGCTAACTTTGAAATAAAATTTTGGTAAGTGCAATAGATTTTGTTTCTAGACTCAAATAATTATAAACAGGTGTTTTACCTATATGAGTGTCCCAAAAGATATTTGAAAATTCAGGAAACATGAAAATTTCTTCCAGGTACAGAACTGCTCCTCATGTTACAGGCCCCCCATATCCCTGACCCCAGCCCACTAAATGCCAGTAGCACCCTCTAAGCACGGTGGCATGAAGAATTTCCAAAAATTTCCAAAGGACCAGGAAGGCTAGTTAAAAACCACTACACTAGACAAATCCCTGCCTTTGCAAATTCTTCTGGCTTTGAGAGTTGGGCAGGGACATCAAAAGCACAGATTAGGGAAGGACTGCAATACATTTAGGACACATGCCCCTGCTAAAGCAGGCAGCTCCCACAACTGCAGCCAACCAGGAATATGAGGTTCAGCATTGCTAAACTTCCCATCTTTCAAGAGAACGTGGACCTCTGGATTTTTACATGAAATCTAATTTAAAAGATTACAAACACTCTTCAGACTACATAATTTATCTTCAGGCTGAAATGATCTCTGACCTAGATATTGGCAATTCAATCAGAAATATGTTTATTGACAGTTATAAAATATGCAATGTCAAAATGTTATATTCAGTGTAACAAATGGATGACTAGGCTTTTTGATCTCATTTCTAAAAAACAATTACACATAAATTAAATAAGATGCATTGCAGAGTTACAATCCATGTATTTATAGGTAAGCTCTAATATATCATTTTTTTTCATTTTTCTTTGTTCTTTTTAGTATATTCCAATTTTTCTGAAATGAACATAAGGTTTTACATTAATAAATAAATGACAGAAAGTATATTTTAATTTAAAAATAAAGAGAAGTTAGCTATGATATGCTCTGAAGACATTCCGATAGGGCCACAGTTAAAATGAACAAATGAAATTCCTCTCAAATATTTAGTCACACTCATCTCAAGCACTAGTTAAAGACTAGATGTAAAAATTAAACTGTCTCCAAATCAGAAGAAAGATGTGCCCAAATAATAAGATTCATTACCTTATGTTACAAATACATAAAGAATTCTTTTGTCTCCTATATTAGGTAGCCAGAGCCCACAGAGGCAGATCTGAATGCATATCATAGAAAGCAGCTAAATAATTGTACATTGGTTTAAAAAGAGCTAGCATTTTTAAAAGGGTAAAATCTAAATTTCCCCATGAGCTCAATAATAATAATAACAAAATTAACCTTTAAAATGAAGGTGCTTTGGTAATTTAACTACGTTTTTCCTATTTACAAAATTAATATTAGAAGCTGAGTCATGTTTAACTCAATAAAATTATTTTATTAAGGTCCTCTAACACTTTGAAAATACTTTATAAAACTTCCTTATTTGCCAATCGTATCCTTCATTTTGCTGAATCCTGAACCACATTTTATTCCTATGAAAACTTATTTTCCACCAAATTATAAATATTTGATTAGAAATGTCTCAAAGATGAGCATCCTAGGTACCAAACCTGACATCTTGAAACATAAGCTTACATCTTAAAAAATCACATATAATAAGGCTATTTAATATACACAGCTACATATACCTCAAATTCTATAATTATGATTGATTTTTTTTTTGCAATTTGTAAATATATACCACCAGATCATACAGAGAGAGTTTTTGAACTATGGTGATTGGTGTGGAAATGATTATGTAAGTTTTGCAGATACTGCCTTTTCTTTTCTCTCATGGAGTACAGCTATGCATAGTGCTTATTTTGAAAGGAAATTCACCCCTTTTTCCTGTCTTAAGTTATATGCTGACTACAGCTTGAGTCTTAAATATGTTTTCAAGTTTATTCATTTCAATTCTGCAGAATCAGAAGATTATGCAGTTTGTAAATTAAATCTTTCCTTTTGGTTGTATCTTTCAATTTTGATTACAAAAGCAGATGTTGGCAGGTTTGAGAGTTGCTAGTTCAACACTGTTGGGGAACCCAGGGTAAACAACAAAATTACCAATTGCCCTGCATAAAAGGAGATATGAAAATCTCATAAGCATTAGCATCATGTAGTGCATTTTTCTTAAGAAAGCATCCCAAAATTAGACTCTTTAAAATGCTTTATGAATTTGACTGAACTTACTGCAAAGGTGATTATTTTTAGCCAAGAGTTTGCTTGTTGACATACATTCAAATTTTAAAAACACTGTGAATGGAATACAATGTCTTTAATCTACTTGCTGAAAAGAAAGAACATTTCAATGCCTATATGTTTGTATGTGTATGTGTATGTGTATGTATTCCCCAGTAAACACAAAATATTCAACTTCACTGGTAATCAAATAAATGCAAATTATTTACATTTTCACCCATCAACTGATGCTGAAGATGCTGATGGCAAGAACATGATGTGAAAAGCACTGTTGATAGGAGTGTAAATTGGTACACCTTTTCTGGGGGGGGGGGGAACTGTCAGTTTATCAAGAATTTCTGAATCAGTTCACACTCTTTGAGAGTGATTCTATTTCTAGAAATCATTTCTAAAGAAAGAAATCAAAGATGTGAATGATAATTTATGTAAGTAAAAGTCCATCACAATGTCAATTCAAAAAGTCATTGAACAATTGCCAATAGTCTATATGCCTAATAAGAGGAATAATAAAAATTATGATATAATTATATGATGGATTATAATAAACTTCTACACATGATGACATGGAAAATACTCAGTGGCACTAAAAATGTTCATAATACAATGGTAAGTAAAGGAACAGATACAAAAATATGTATGCATAATGATACAAATCTTGAAATACAAACATACATGTCATTCACACCCTTGTATTTCACACATAACATTTTCCCACACATTTAATACAAAACAGATTTTAAAAAGCCCAGAATGTTAAGGGTGTGTCCTTTGGCTTTAGAGATTTTATTTTTAATTTTTTTAAGAGAGAGAGAGAGAATTTTAATATTTATTTTTTAGTTTTCGGTGGACACAACATCTTTGTATGTGGTGCTGAGGATTGAACCCGGGCCGCACACATGCCAGGTGAGCGCGCTACTGCTTGAGCCACATCCCAAGCCCCAGAGATTTTATTTTTACTTTTACTGTGGACTACTATTTTTCTCCTTGATAAAAAGATGCCTGCCTGGGAACCCAGAAGATTTAGAGTGAAATCAACTTCATGTTAATGTAAAATCTATTGTCAACTGGTCATCTTTTTAGATACTTCCACATTTTTTATAACTTTTAAAAACAGAGTACTAAAAGTCACGTCCCATTTACTGCAAGTAAATGAGAAAAACTTTACTTAGGATAATAGTAACCAGTGTCAGTGAATATTGGATTTAAATGAAATGAAGGAGAAAGAAATTTATGGTCATTCCCCATAATACCCCAAACTTGACAAACTTTAACTTGTTTAAATATCAGAACAATCCTTAAACAAGGTTAAGTTTTCATACACCTATTTGATAGATGAAAAGACTACTTGTTATAGTTTCAATATGAGGTGCCTCCAAAAGCTCATGTGTGAGACAATGCAAGAATGTTCAAGGGTGAGATGATCAGGTTATGAGAGCCTTAAAATTAAGGTGGATTAATTCAGTGGTATGGGTTAACTGGGCAGTAACTGTAATTGGTATGATGTGGCTGAAAGAAGTAGGTCACCAGGGATGCGACTGTGGGGTTTATATTCAGTCCCTCATGAGCAGAGCTCTCTTTGCTTCCTGGGTGCCATGTTCTGAGTGGCTTCCCTCCTCCTTGCCCTTGCGCCATGATGTTCTGCCTCACCTCCAGCTCGGAGCAAAGAAGTCAGCCAGCCTTTGAAACTGTGAGCCAAAATAAACTTTGCCTCATCTACATTGGTCTTGCCAGGTCTTTGGTTTACAGCAACAAAAAAGCTGACTAAAACACTTCTTTGCCCAAAGATTAGGTACATTGACCAAGGCCTCATATTTGACAAATAGAGGAATAGAACTGATTACACAGCCAATGTCTAATACTATACAAAGATGTTTATTTTGAAATCCAGATAGCTCATGTGCAGTAGTCTTAATACAGACAACCAAAACAACAAAATCCTAGAGGTTCATCAAGTAAAGGAGATTAATAATTAGAATAAAATAGTCTTTTCTTTCCTTTAGTTACTATGGTAGAAAAGAAAATAGAAGCTAATACAGAACTGGAAAAGGTACACAATAAATACGTAACTGAGCCAATGCCTAAGCTTTCTGAACCACAAGTCAGGACATCAGGTCTGAGCATATAAAACTAAAGTGGTCCCAGAGTTTCATGCAGCCACCATATGCCAGCATTTAATTAAAAATTAAAATTATATATGTGTATGTGTGTGCACATGTATGTGTCTAAACTGTCATCTTACAAACTACTTGTAAATAATAATACATAATTATTGCTTTTGACTTCAAAGGGAAAGTCTTAATTATTATACAAATAATATGATTATAAAATCAAATAATACAAAAAACTGTATAAGAACAAAAGTAAAAACTGCCTCATAATCCTACACTGCAAAAGAAGCCACTGTTAAAAATTTGGCACCTCCCAGACTTTTTTTCTATTCACACATAAAAATATCACAGTAGCACTTAAGTAAATTAAGGTGGTATAAATCGCTCCGTTTGTACAGCTAGTGACATGGGGCAGGACTTTTGAAATCAAACTTCCACAGTGATGTACTTTCTACCTCCTCATTTTGCTGATAGAAAGGGGTGAAATAATTATTTTCATTTCACAACACCAAGGTTTCTTGGGCACCATTTGGGGATTTTTCAGAAAAATATCTATAGTAGACCACCACTTACTAACTATATAGTTTCAGAAATGTTATTAAATTCTCTGGCTTCTATTTTCTCACTTATAAAATGAAGCTTATAATACTTATTCCATAGACTTACTGTGAACATTAAATAAAGTTTAATTATATAAAAAAGCTTTTGCACAGTTGCTAGTATATTGTAAATGATCAAGCATTGATAAATACAACCATTAAAACTAGTAACAAACAGTGTTTAAATAGTGTTCTCTTTATACTAAGAAGGACATAGGATGATTGTGTGTGTGTGTGTGTGTGTGTCTGTGTGTGTGTTCCAATATATTTTAGTAGCTATGAGTTCATTTTGGCCCTTTTTCTAAAAGCTTTACTATATAGTTTCTAAAAATCCTTTTAAGATCCATAATCCTATTGAATCAGGAATAAAACATGTACTTAGTTTCAAGCAAACAATTGTTCGACAGAAGCCCCATCACATTTTAATTACTCCCTCTTCCCTCTCCAAGTTCACTGTTATTCTCTGATTTTTAATCTTGAAAGCCAGTCAGGATACACTATTTATGCTATATTCAATAGGGAGAAAAAGAAGAAAAGGGATTTTATTCAGGACACTAACTCTAACCTTGAAATGTTATTTTCTGAACATTTGTTCTGCTCACTGAGCAAATTTTAGTCTTCAAGTCAGATGTCTAAATACAGTGCTTGAGCTCTGCTTAAAGGCTAAAAATATAGACTTCTGCACAAGGTGATGGTTACAAAGGAAGGTGTTTAGAATATGGTTCAATAGAAGCTAAAGTAATTGAGCATTTGCTATAAATTTCAGCCAGAAGAATTCCTCATCTACACTGAAGCTTTGGAGTCAAATTTTAGGCTATTGTACTCTGAAATACATATTACTTGAAAAGAGAATCAATTAAGGAAGTGGTTTCCTGAAATTCTTCACCAGGTCCTTAATTTTGATTATTTGAAGAGTACAAGTCAAGTCATGTAATCTTTGTCCACCTCTCTCTCTTAAAGAGAGGACCTATAAAAGCAGTATCTATGAAGCACAGTAGGTCTGACCAAGAAGACTGGCTACAAAGCTCATGCAATATTTTCCTCCCCTTGGGAAAAAAAAAATCTATGAATAGGAGTCAAAGAACTGTTTTGATGCTCAATAATACCAAATAAAATATGGCCATCATTCAGAAAGCTTACTATCCTCACACTTGGTCTTCCTCGGATATACCTTCACAAACCACAGTGTCAGGAAGGTACAGATTGGAATAGCTGAATAAAACATTGTCCTGGGTGGATAACCCTAATTATTTCCCAGTGCTATGTGTGGTCCATTTAATTTTTGGAATAGCTGAATAAAACATTGGCCTGGGTGGATAACCCTAACTATTTCCCAATGCTATGTGTGGTCCATTTAATTTTTTAAAATTTATCCTTTTAGCCAGGCATGGTGGCACACAACTGTAATTCCAGTGGCTCCTGAAGCCAAGGCAAGAGGATCAAGAGTTCAAAGGCAGCCTCAGCAACTTCGAGGCACTAAGCAACTCAGTGAGACCCTGTCTCTAAATAAATATTTTTTAAAAGGGCTGGGAATGTTCCTCAGTGGTTAAGCCTCCTCCTCCCCACACACACCATTCAATCCCTGGCACCAAAAAAACAAAAATTTGCTCCTTTGGAGAAATTAGAAGATAACTGGTGAAGGAAGAGTGATAAGGGTGCATAATAAACATTTTTATTTGTTCTTGAGTAAATAGTGCCTGAACAAATGATCAAGTAGAAAAAGAAGTTATAATAATATTAGAAGATCTCACTAGTTTTATTATCCAAATTCCTACTTTAAATATGTATTATACATAAATTCCATGAGCTTATCTTGTCTTCTTGAATACTTTATTCCCAGAGCCAAGAAACATAACTGACAGAAATAGATCCCTAACAAATATTTGCTGAATAGGTAAATTTATTTTCACTTCCTTTTATTTGCTTTTTAACTTTTCAATCATTTTTAAGGCTAATTCACAGTTATTTTCTTAAATCTCTAAGAATTCCCCTTTCAACACTCAGAATTCCCCTTTTAATACCAGACAGAGGGAATAAGTGAACAATTGAGCTACAATTCCTTAATAAAATTTTCATGAAAAAATAATATTTAACCAGTTTATACAGAGTACATAATTAGAGCTTTGCAAAACTAACTTCCAGGAAATAATTACCCCTATTAAATAGGTAAATGTAAACCCACATATCCACTGGGTAAATATTTTGACCAGTACTATACATCATCTTTATCATGAAGTAACTGGGGAACAGATCAGAATATGAAAATTTCCCTAATCATTTCATTTACTCTTACTTTATAAACATCAGAATTGCCCACACATTTACGCTAAGTTTTACCCTTATAAAACTAGTGGTGTAAAAATTAGGCTGGCTATGAGATGAAGTAAACTAACAAAGGGGCAAAAAAATCTGAACCTAAATGAATACTGTGTTGTGTCAAATGTATTTAATAAAAAGTAATTTGCTACATTGAAACATTTATCTGTAAATAAGCATTTATTGTATTTCGATTTTTTTTGGGGGGGGGTGGAAGTGTAGTTGTACTTTGTTGAATAATGAATTGAATTTTTATGCATACCTGAGATTAGCTTTCAATATCATTCAAATTTATCTCTGAAGTGACTAAAGTTGACTTTAAAGCCCCCTAAACTTACACATCATGTTTTTGAGTTTTCAGATTCTGACTTTCAGAATAGAGACCCTACTTTCACAGAAGAGACAGCTTTTGTTATGAGGTTACATGTTCAATAGGGAAAAAAAAAACATTTTTCTTTCTTGAATTACTAAACATCTCTTCATACCTTTCAAAGTGACCTTTCTAAATCAAATGTGAAATGCATAAAAGATTATGTCTCTTCATATGCACATATTCACAATGTCCTGGGGCATTTATTTCAGCATGGAAAATTCCTGATGTTTTAAAGTCAATTTAGAACAAAAAAAAAGTTGAAGAAATAACTGCATCTTATAGAATTTTAAGTACTTCTCTTTTACCATGTTACATAAAAGGCATGTCTAAATTTAGACATATGTAGATAAACATGCCGATCCCTGAAAAATGCTAGACCACAGAAGTTCTAGGGAAAAGTCTGTATTATATTAAACATGAGACTCCATTTCCTTGTTTTGAATTATTGGTGCTGCTGTGGCAACAGCACAATAAAGAACTTTGTTGCACTCTCAGCAGAGCTATTTATATTATTTAACCTCTTCCCAGGGAGTTCTTCCTCTACCAAGTTGCTCCATTATTTTAATAAAGCAGCTCATTCAAAGGTTGTTTCTCTCTATTTATTTATTTTTTTAGTCACTGCTAAATGTGAAAAAAAAAATTAAAACTTACCTTTGAACTGTTTAGGCAAAGATTCTGGACCTGAAGCTCATCTCCGGAAATGTTTTTAAGTAACCAAATGCCCATTTCACAGATCACGGGATTCTAAAATGAGAGGCCAATTTCCTGCAACTGAAAGCAGGAGTGATATATAATTTTGAAATGCTCTGAAAATTTACCAAAATACCCAGAAATGGGAAACAGCTGGTTAAGTAATAATGAAAAGAGTTCAGAGGACCAGAGGTTTCTACAAAAGTTCAAAATGGCATTCCTGCCTGTTTGTAGGAGGGGGCTGATGAAGTGAAGGTACAAATGCCATGCACAGAACAAAGCAGAATGACACAGACATGGAAAGGATTCCTGCTAACCAGCTGCATTGCAGTCAGGTGCAAAACAAGAATTAGGGCCAGGGAGAAAGAATCACAACAGAAGAAAGGAGTGTGAACTCTATCAAGGAAGTTCTACTTCTCCAGCCTCCTCCATCAGCTCCCCTCATACCTGCCACAGGTGCAGTAATCTCTCTTTCAACAGGCTCAACCTTTCACTCCTACTTACCTGCACTTGCGCTCCCTACTTGTCCTTCCCCCCTGCCCCAACTCCTACACTCAAACTGGCATTTTCTTTAGACTTGGATCAGTTATCTTCACTGATAACTTACCCACTTGCCAGTTTCCAACATCCAAGGAGAGGGGTCACTGTTCCCCCCATGCCACATGCTGGCACCTGCTACTGAGTGCACATCTCATATCATTATGAAGGCATTTTGTTTGCTTCTGACACCAAACTGGGACCTCCTCCAGCGTAGAGTCCAAACCAAGCTATTCTTTTATTATTTTTTTAAGAATTAACCTATGATTACTGGATGACTGGCAACAATAATATCAAAATAAATGTACAGTTAGCATAAAAACAGCATGTTTTGAAATTGGAGGAAAAATTGCTTAGATAATAGCATGGAAGAGAAAATTAGGGTATAAAAATAAGGATATAAAAAGAAAAATTTAGGACAAAAATACATGAAGCTACTTTGGTCACTGTCAACTATGAATACATGCAAAATTTAGTAAATATTTCTCCACCTAAAATGTTTTTGAAGTAAATATTAGAAGGTCTAAAATGAATAAGCATTTTTTTTCTGTTTTTATATTTGGCTCATGAAGAAAAGCAAATTGGATAAGCTGTCGTTCCAACTATTCGTTATTTCATTATAAAATATAATGCTGCTCTCTTTCTATGGAAGAGAAAAAAAATCACATACTCTCTTATTAAAACCTATGCCCTCTAGAGGTGTTCTGTCAAGCTGAGAAATGGCATATCAGGAGACATAATATGCTCCAGAGACAGATGTCCCTACTTGAAATGCATGTACAATGATCAATCACAGCTCACAACATTCCTGAAAACTCAAGTGCCACACTTAAATAACAATTATAGAAAGATGTGTTAAAATAATATCAAGAAGCTGACACAAGGTGAATGCATTAGCTGAGAAATTAAAAAGAATTTCAATAGAAAGTGAGAGGATTTTGAGGTTTGCAAAAGTCCCATACAAGAGTTTAAAAGGTAATGTAAAGGAACAGGGGGTCAATGTCCACACCTGCACTTTGATGAGTTCCTCCTTACTCATCCTCCTTTGTGTGAGTTACCATTAAATATGCATACCTGCCTTAGCATTATTTCCATGTCTAGCTTCCTAAAGGTAAAAAATGGAGTCAAACTTTAACATAAAAACATATGAGCTGGGGGCTGGGGATGTAGCTCAGTGGCAGAGCACTTGCCTAGCTACCATGAGGCACTGGGTTTGATTCTTAGCACCACATAAAAAGGAAACAAATAAAATAAAGGCATGCTGTCCATCTACAACTACCCCCCCCCCAAAAAAAAAAACAGGGCTGAGGATGTGGCTCAGTGGTCAAATGCCCCCCCACTCGAGTTCAATCCCAGATACCCCCCAAAATATATGAAAACTTATATGCTTATATAACTATAGAATTTATTATTTCTAGTGTCAATCTGTGGACTGTAATTTATTTCTCAACTGAATTCCTTTCTTTAAAATGTTACATTATAGGGCTCAGTGGCAGAGTGCTTGCCTGGTACATGTGAGGCACTGGGTTCCATCAAAAATAAGCAAACAAAATAAAGTCATGCTGTCCATCTACAACTACAAGAAAAAATTAAATATTACATTATAGACAGAATAACATAATGAACAACTGTATATTCATCCATTCCTTTGTTCAATATATAATTTTCAAGCATTTACCACACCTGTATTATTCAAGGTGCCTGGGATAACACTCCCAAATGAGACACAAAGATCCTGACTCTTTCAGGACTTAGATTCTAGCATGGAAGGCAGACAAAGTGTACACAAAGCCAAGGCAAATGACAGGTGGGTGCCACATACAACATGTTAGGGAGTACTGCATGCAGTCTTAAATAGTGTGGCCATAGTAGGGTTCAGTGAAAAGCTGACCTTTGAGAAAACACTTGAGGAAGGGAAAGGGCTTACAAACATACACACACAAGGGAACTGGTTTGGCAGACTGAAGGAGAAAGAAAGCTCAAGTACAAGTATCTGCCAGGGGCTCTTGGGGCAGAACATGAACATGAGGTAGGCTAGTGAAACTTGAGCAACTCCAATGAAGGGAAGAGTTACCAGGAGAGGGTGAGAGAGACGATAGGGACCACACCACACCTTGGGGACCACTGCAAGGCTTTGGATTTTTCTGGGGGAGAGAGAGGGAATTATTGGTGGGCTTTGAGCAGAAGAATGATATGATGTAATATTTAATAGGGCCATTTGAGCAATTGCCTTGAGAACAGGTGATAGGGTTGAGGGGAAGCTGAGAGATGAAATAGGAGACTATTTTGAAATCTAAACAAAAATTATATATATAAATAAATGAACGGGGTAGTAGAAAACTGAGTGTTTTAAGGGTACAGGTATGGAATTTCTGACTGGAGTTGGGGTATCAGGGAAAGATGATATTACATGATTATTTCAAAGTTTCTGACCTGAACAATTAAAAGAATTGCTCAACTAGGATTAGGAAGACTCTGTGTTGAGTCACTTTAGTGGAACATCTGGAGTTCAATGGTTATTCAAGGTTGTCAGAACATCAAGGTCTTCATACCTGACATTCAGGTAAGCTTTCTGTGCTAGACACACAAATTTGGGGTTGTTATACAAATGACATTGAAAGCTACCCCCTTAAGAAATACATTACAGTACTCTTGAAGATTGCTTACACCCTTCCTCCCAAATAATCAGCTTTAGAATTTAGAATTTTCATTCTTAAGCCCATCTTTATATTTTATTTCATATGTTTATAACTTTAGCTATAGCAGCATTGTGCACATTTCCAGCTTTACATAAATGATAAAGTATACATAATTTTCTGCAACCTATTTTTATAAACATATTTTGAGATTTATTCATGAAAATATGTGCATCCCTAGTTTATTCATTATCAAAGATGCATAATAATACATAGCATGAAAATATCTCAAATTATTCATCCACTCTCCTATTAGTGAAATTTTAGTTTGGTTAAAACTTTTTCAATACCGTGAACCATACTGAATAAACATTCCTCAACATGTTCATGTCCCAGTGAAGTTGCTGGGCCCTGAGAAGACAAAACACCTTGTCTTTGTTCATGTATAAAATTCCTCTCCCTGCTGTCTCAATTTACACCTCTTAGTGTTGTGAAATGTCCTGGTGCCCCATAACTTCACCAGCACTTGGTGTTGTTGAATTTATGCTTTTGTTCATATAATGGATGTGTGAAATTGTATAACATTGTAGTGTTAATTTGCATTTCTATGATCAATATTGCAATTGTTTATAGCCATTTGAATTTCATTTAATCAAAACTGACCATTCTTATTTGTTCTGTTTCCCACTGGGTTAGTTATATTTCTTTTGGATATTCTAAATGTGCTAATCATTTTTATTCACAATAATTAATCCCCTCCTTTGAGACCAGAACTTTTTAACATTTCATTTAGAAAAACCTTCTGCATCACTGTCATGAAGATATTCTCTCAATTGCATTTCCAATTTAAACACTTAATTCATCTAAATTGTTTTGTGTTTTTATAAATAGTACAATTTGAACTTTTGCCCTGGCTCCATTTTATTAAATAACTCATTCCTTTCCCACCGATCAACAATGTCGCTTCTGTCTTATGTCTGGTTTCCACATACAAATTTATCCTTTGTGGGCTTACAGTCTGTTCTGTTTTGCTACAAAACAACACTATGGCTCTAAAAGAAAGTTTAGGTACTTTATGATTCCACTCTTCCCACTTTATATTTTTATTCTAAACTGTCTTTTCTTTCCTTCAACCTTTACTTTCCTACATAATGAATTAGTCTGTCAAACCTCATAAAAATATTCTATCACAGTATTAATTAGAATTTTACTGAATCCAATGCAATTTGAAGAAAACTAAAACTCATATGGTATCAACTACTCCAATCCATGAACATGGTACCTGTATCCATTTATTTAAATCTTCACAAATGACTTTCATTAATGCTCATTTTTGTACATCAAAATATTTTGTGTCTTTTATGAGATTTATTTCTAGGATTCTTTTGATTTGGGGCTAGTGTTAGTAATTTCTTCAATAGCGTATTCTAACTATGGAAATACATCTTTATCTTTGTATACTCATCTCATACATTTTACATTTAGTGCTCCTTATATGCATATTGATTATGAATAAATGAATGACAAAATGGCTAATCCCCTTCTCTACAAAATGTTGTGACATTTAAATGAGAAATAAAATCCCATAATGATGGTGAAGTATAAACATACTATTGGCTATTATTTTGTTTTAATTTGAATTGAGCTAAGATTAATATATATGAGAAAATGCAGGCAAGATTACCCACAATTTTAGAGACTCATTTAGAAAGAAACTTTCTAAAGAAGGGGAAGAAAATTTTGCAGAAGGCAGCCTTTCAAGCAACAGTGAAAATAAGAAACTAAGCCCACAAAAGAAACTTTTAAAAACATATTTTTAAAAAATCAGACTCATAATATAGAAATATATATATAATTATAGACAAAATACCTATAATTCCATCAACTCTAGAAAAGGTTTTATTACAAGAATATATATATGCATTATAAACGTATATATTTATGTACATATACACCATGTCATAGATATATATGACAACATTTATATATATACATATATATTAATATTCCTCTGTCAAAAAAAGTTTATTATACTTATAAGGTTAAAATATGTTGAGACTGAATGGTTGGCCACTTTGCAGATGAAAAAAGTAGTCATCCCAATCTGTTAAAATGAAAAACTAATGTTTCTTTTAACTGGAAAATGTTTGATGCAGATGTGAACACTACAATTGTTGGCATAATTAGTATACATTTTACAAAATAATAAACATTTGGAATATTGCTATCCTATAATAATTTATTATTCCATTAAAATGCACATATCCATAATTCCACTTTTCCAAGTCAGTACATTGGTGATGAAAGAAAAACTGAATCTTTGATCTCATGTTATTGTTCAATAAATATTGTACTACTCCACTATTTAAGAATTGTTTCTATGCTTCTTATTTTTTCTTCCAAAACTGGTTGGAACTGTAATCCTTCCCGTCCTTCAGGCATGTGCTCATTCAGTAAACATTTATTAAATGCTATCCATGTGTTGGGAACTGGAGATACTGTAGTGAATGGAATGTGCCCAATGACTGACCTCACAGAAGTTTCCAGACACCTGGACAAGACCGAAATTAAAGCAGGGCTCTCCAACCTGTACTCCAATGTTGTGACAAGCAAAGCACAATATTAGGAGAGTTCCTTGGTACCCCAGAGAAGAAAGCATCACGGAATGCCCAGGTTAAGGAAGTATTGTTCAAACAATGGAAATTTAAGAATTAGGGTGAAAAAAGAGAGACAGTGGGCTTCAGGTTGAGACAAAGACCTGGAATGCATGAAATACAAAATTACAGCATTTTTAAGATCCAAAGTTAGTCTATACAGCAAGGGGAAAACTAATACCAAATGTTTTCTCTTTGTCTTTATTTAAACATATGGCATCCTGAATACATATTAATACATGGACCGCCAAGTTTGACATGGAGTCAAACTGTGAGCTCCTATTGTTCTAAGCCAAGGATCTCTCTAAGAAATTTTGTATGAGCCTGAGTTTAGGCAAGAGAATTGGATGTAATTCACAAATACCTCCTGTGCAATTTAATTTCAACATACAATGTAATACATAGAGTAAGCAAGCAGATCTGTAGCTACAAATGAATCTCTCCAATTATTGAAAATATGTCATCCTTTAAAAATCACTCTATACTTGAAATATCTGTTCCACTGCTCAATTACATTTTCTTTAAGAAAAACTACAATGAGATAATGAATGATAAAGAATGATGACAAAAGATGATAACAACTGCCCATGACCACCTTGAAATATATATAAACTTTGTAGAAATTATTTCCCATGCATTTTAAGGAATTTCCATATAGTAGCCAGTGAATACAGAGTATTCCTTGCAGATATGCTTGGTATGCTAATCCAATTTTAATGCTTCATTTGTTCATGTCAATTAACAATGTTACAACAGAAGCAAATAATATAATTACAGAAAATTTTCGGTAACATATTTTAGACTTTTAATTAAAAATTAACAAAATGCCATTTCAAATAATGATACAAAATTCACTAACCTGGTTTTCTATTAATTTTATCAAGCTTTTCAAATGACCAAAGAAAAGGACAGCATCTTCTCAAAAAGTACTCAGAAGGAACACATAAAATCTAATCTATTGCTAAAAGCAACAATGACTTTGGTATTTCCTACCTACTCATTTTTTTATCAAAAAATAATGTATGTGCATGTACATATACAGGTACATACATATAAGTGTCCTCAAAGATAGATCATTGTGCAACTTTACAGGCACATTTTACAAAACAATATTATTTTAAAGATTTAATAGATAATACATTTTTTAATATGTAATGTTCCACAGAGGAAATGCACCATATTAACGTGGCCATTTCTATATTATTTAGCATTAAGATCCTTTTCTGAGATTTGGCTTTTTTTATTGAACAATGCAACACTGAGTTTATTTTTTAATAATTTTTTAGTTGTTGATAGACTTTTATTTTATTTATATGCAGTGCTGAGACTTGAACCCAGTGCCTCACACATGCCCCACTGTGCTACCGCTGAGACACAGCCCCAGCCACCAACATTGAATTTTTTATTCCATTTCTGTTCTACCAATAATGTGAGAAATCAATGGCAAATAAAGTGAGAAAAATAAAAATAAAATAAGTCTCATTATTTTTTTCATTTACTGAGAACATTTATTGAGATCAGACTCTATGCAAGGCACTTCAATAAGCAATGAAGATAGATAAATGAGAACCAACATCACTTGCTAGGATTCCACTATCACAGTGGTTCACAATAGGGATGATTTTGCCCTCCCTCCTACAGGGAACATCTGGCCATGCCTAAAGATGCTTTTGACTGTCACTCTGTGCAATGAAGGTGTTACTGGCCTCTAGTGGATGAAGGCCAGGGATGTTGCTGAATATCCTACATGCACATGAAAGACCCTGTAAAAAATCATACAGACCAAAATATCATTAATGCTAAGGTTGAGAAAACCTGATTGAATTGTTTTGTGTGGACTTTCCCCTTCTACAAAGTCAAGATCTTCTCACCCTTTTTAATGATAACATTTAAAGAGTCACAAGAATCAACAGGTACACCAACAGTTAGGTCCACAGAATTGCCCAACCAAGAGGCAATCCCAGTTCCCATACTCATACTTCAAACATGAGGAGGCCACATACTGACTAATGAACTCTATAGACCCAAGTGTGGGGATTTTCTTTCTTGGGTATACAGTGTCATTTCTTCTACTCTTCTTTTAAACCTTTAGATGTTAGGACTTTCTCAGGCAAGGAAATGAAAACAAGGTATTTTTAACTACCTGCTCAATTGCTTGGAAAATTGCTTCTTAAAACATTTAAACACCAGTTCTCATTTTTTCCAAAGCCCAAGAGTAGCCAAGTGATATAAATCTCTGGAATTCCTTGATGGGGAAAGACAATCTTTCAAAGTTTAGACGGTTTGGTACATGCACACACACACGCACAAACATATATGTATTCCATGTGTATGCACTGTATGTATCTGACTACAAGAGAAATAATCATGAGTTTGCTTCAAACTCTACAAGAGCATATTGTCTGAAATTCTAGAAAACTCAATTTCGATAGAATTGCATGAACCCTCAAGGGGCCAAACACTCACCATAGTCATAGAAACTTAAACAAGAATACATTCCTTAACTATAAATGCAATATTTATTAGGCAAAAGAATCCTGATTTTGTGTAATGCTGTATATAATGAGATTGTACAATTACTTGAGTCTTCCATTTGTTCAAATAACCATAGCACAGCTGGTGGCAATAAAAGCTATTCAATTGTTTTCTTACTGTCTGAATTTGGAATAAATGGTCCAGCTCTAGAAAAGAATTTGCTCTTTTGTTTGATCAGTTACTTCCAAGTGGTTATCAATTTACATAGAGAAGTCAAAGTAGCCCATCAGTAAATACCTCATCACATGAAGCATCAAGTACAAACGACCCCCCATTACTGAAAACACTGGTTTGGAAAATAAACAGGGGCAAATGCATCACTGCTTTTAATCAGTGTAATGAATACCATTAACTCAAACCACAAACTCCCTGTTCACAAGAAGCAAGTTATTTAGTTCCCATATCTTTCCAATGGTTTATTTTTCTCTTTAAACTTTAATTAAAATCAACTACATTTGAAAATTGAGGAGTTTAAGAAAGAATTTTCAACAACAATATTTTTTAAACTTTGTTTCTGGAACCTTCTCTGATATCCAAACATTCTTCAGCTCAGCTGGAAACACAATTCACAAACATAAATATAAGTAAAATAAGATATAAAATTGAAGCTATTCAACAATATTTTGTCCAGCAAATTCTATTTGCCAAATACTATGGGTACATGACAGATAAGACAAAGTCATCAAATAAACTACCAGCTCAAACAATGTATATACCTATTGTATGTGTATCAATGAAACTTGGACATAGGTAACAAATTTTTGAAAGTAATTGAAATATGGAATATAATTGATTTTTTGAAGGATTTTGAATATTATAAAAGAATTAGCTCTATTAAATAATTGATTTTTAAGAAAATATTAATTGGTCAAGAAATGCACATTTTAAATGACTCCAATAACTGAGCAGCACCATCAATTAAGATCAATAGTGTTCATTCATGATTGCTTAGCATTCTATCAAGTTCTAAGCAAAGAAAGAGTAAAATAAGAAATATATTATATGAGAATAGCTCCACAGGTTTATTGATATTTTAATAGTATGTGTATCCATCTAAAATTTGTCTAGCACACAATATTTCTAGTTGAAATCCAGCAATTCCACTACAAACTATATATCAAAAGGAAATTAAATCAATATGTTGGAGAAATATCTAAACTTCCATGTTTGCTGCAGCATAGTCAAGGGTATCCAAAATATGGAATCAATGTAAGTGTCCATCAATGCATACAATGGGTAAAGGAACTGTAGTATATACACACAATAGAATGCTATTCAGCCTCAACATGAAGGACATCCTATCATTTGCTACAATGTAGATGTACCTGGAGATCACTATGGTAAGTGTAACAAGGCAGGCACAGAAATAGAAACACTACAGATCTCATTTTTATCTGAAATCTAAAAAAGTTGAACTCATAAAAATAGAGATTGAAAATGGTGGATACCAAAAGAGGAATTGAGGAGAGGTTGGTCAAAGGATACAAAAATCTCAATTAGATAGGAAGAATAAGTTCAAAAGATCTATTGTAAAATATAGTGCCTACAGATAATAATAATGCACTGTATTCTTGAAAACTGCCCACAGAGTACATTTTGTTTTCTCACAACAAAAAATAAGGATGTTAGGTCATGCATATGTTAATTACTTCATCTTACTCTGCAATGTATACATATCTCAAAACAACATGTTGTACATGATGAGTGTGTTCAATATTTGTCAACTAAAATAAATCAAAATATTTGTTTAATGTTTCTAAACTGCATTAGCATTGTAAAGTCAGGTCTTCTGGATATGAACCTGATCAAGCAAAATGTGCTAGGGAATATGTGTGCTGTAGACTGATCTTCTCAAAGCTGTTTTCTGTTCATAGTTCAAAGCACAGAGCTCAAGTTGAAATTTAGATATATAATTTTGACACTTTTATTTTCAGTTAGAAAATTCTTAATACCTATATAGGTTATGGCTTTTGTCTCTAAAGCTCTAGTTCTCAAAAAGTGTGACACATGGACCCTTGAAGTTTGATATTATTTTTTATATAATAACATTAAAATATTATTTTAACCATATTGGTATTGGCACTGATGATGTAGAAGCAAAGGTGTATAAAGTGGCTGATGCCTCAGCAAGAAACAAAGCAGTGGCACTAAACTATATTAATAATAATGGCTTTCTTCTAAGACCATACCATTGCCATTAAGAAAAAAAAACAACTTTAATACATATTTTATTTATGAATGCCCTTAATGAAGCAGAACAAATTAATTTTTTTCTTTAATTTTTATTGTTGGTTGTTCAAAACATTACATAGTTCTTGACATATCGTATTTCACACTTTGATTCAAGTAGGTTATGAACTCCCATTTTTACCCCGTATACAGATTGCAGCATCACATCGGTTACACATCCACTGTTTTACATATTGCTATACTAGTGTCTGTTGTATTCTGCTGCCTTTCCTATCCTCTACTATCCCCCATCCCCTCCCCTCCGATCTTCTCTCTCTACCCCATCTACTGTAATTCATTTCTACCCCTTGTTTTTATTTATTTTTTTCCCCTTTCCCCTCACTTCCTCTTGTATGTAATTTTGTATAACCATGAGGGTCTCCTTCCCTTTCCATGCAATTTCCCTTCTCTTTCCTTTTCCCTCCCACCTCTCACCCCTGTTTAATGTTAATCTTCTTCTCATGCTCTTCCTCCCAACTCTGTTCTTAGTTACTCTCCTTATATCAAAGAAGACATTTGGCATTTGTTTTTTTAGGGATTGGCTAGCTTCACTTAGCATAATCTGTTCTAATGCCATCCATTTCCCTGCAAATTCTATGATTTTGTCATTTTTTAATGCAGAGTAATACTCCATTGTGTATAAATGCCACATTTTTTTATCCATTCGTCTATTGAAGGGCATCTAGGTTGGTTCCACAGTCTTGCTATTGTGAATTGTGCTGCTATGAACATCGATGTAGCAGTGTCCCTGTAGCATGCTCTTTTTAGGTCTTTAGGGAATAGACCGAGAAGGGGAATAGCTGGGTCAAATGGTGGTTCCATTCCCAGCTTTCCAAGAAATCTCCATACTGCTTTCCAAATTGGCTGCACCAATTTGCAGTCCCACCAGCAATGTACAAGTGTACCCTTTTCCCCACATCCTCGCCAGCACTTGTTGTTGTTTGACTTCATAATGGCTGCCAATCTTACTGGAGTGAGATGGTATCTTAGGGTGGTTTTGATTTGCATTTCTCTGAGTGCTAGAGATGGTGAGCATTTTTTCATGTACTTGTTGATTGATTGTATGTCCTCCTCTGAGAAGTGTCTGTTCAGGTCCTTGGCCCATTTGTTGATTGGGTTATTTGTTATCTTATTGTTTAATTTTTTGAGTTCTTTGTATACTCTGGATATTAGTGTGAGGAGTAAAGATTTGTTCCCAGGATGTAGGCTCCCTATTTACCTCTCTTATTGTTTCTTTTGCTGAGAAAAAAAGAACAAATTAATTTTGTTGAAACCCAACTCTTGGGTGTGTATTTTTTAAATATTTTGTGTGATGATATGGAATATACACATAAAACTTGTCTACTACATAAGGATGTATGGTAGCTGTCTTAAAGAAAAGTACTTATTTAACTGTTTGAACTGTGAGCCAAACTAGTTGCCTTTTCAAAAACAGAAAATAATTTTTATTTAAAAGATTAAATTAAATGCTATTCAAACCAGAATATTTGGCAAAAGTAAACCAACTATACTTGTCACTGTAAAGAAAACTACCGAGAGTATTTATTCAATGACAAAATTAGAGATTTCAAGCAAAAACTTATATTTTTTAATATATTTATAATATCTCAATTTATTTTTCTAGTAAATCCAATATCTGGGCTTATTCAAGGGTGGTTTTTATTGGCTGCTTTCCCCTCCATATCTGAGCCATTCTTTCCTGTTTTGTTTTTAACTTTGCTTTCTTGTTGAAAACTATACAATGTGAAATAATAATACAAAGATATAACTATAGAAGCAACACATTACCAGGGTTTGTTGTTTTAGCTATTCATTGTTCTTCTTTTTGTTATTATTGCTGTTGCTCTTTGGTGACTTTTCTGATATAATTCTCAAAAATCTATATTCTTTGTCTTGTGTAGTCACGGTTACTACCAAGTTAGAGTCATGATTAACTAATAATTAGAAAAATATTTCCTTAAGTGCCTGAACCAGTATGTTTCCCAGCCTTTGCCAAGGGAATCTACTGATGTTGTGGTATGGATTCGACATATAAGCAGGCAATTTACAACTCTGCCTTAGCCATCACTTCCTGCTTCTTCAGTCCATCAAGGACATCCAGACCTTGAAAGATTAGGACCCTCTCAGGTATTTACTAGGCAGGTACACAGATCTACATATCCCCCTCTAAGATGGGTCCATTACAAAAATTCTATTTTAATATGAAGCAACACACTGAAATTTCATCAAAATGAATTCTAATTAAATGGCACAAAACTTATATTATGTCATATAATATGTATATAAAGATATATATATAACATATAATAATGTACTAGTACTAATATGTTATTATTTCTTTTGAGTTATTTGTTATCTAGTATCTCTCTGGCTCCAAATGAATTATGATTCTATGCTCATCTGAACAAATTTCTCTCTGCAAAATTTATCAATGACTTAAAATATAACATTTAATCCAAGCATTAAAAGTTAAAATATGACATGCTTACCTATTTCAATAAAACTATTTATTAAAGATAGTGTAAAAAATGTCAAAGTGCTTCTTTATTCAAATTAAAATCCCAAGTAGTTGTATGAAAATCTTCCAAGATCAGGATTTCTCCCGCACTGATCCCCATGTGGTTTTCACACAATCTCAACACACACAGTTCATTTAGAGAGGCCTTACCCAACCAAAGGCTTTGACTTCATAGGCTTGTTCAAGGTCTTACTGTGAAATGATAATTATATATTTCCTGTGGCTCTTTCTGTGGGTGCTATCTACGAAGATGAGAAAGAGCACAGCATTATACCAAACACATCCAAGTCTTCCACTAAACATCATCAGAGACTTGATACTAGGACATTTCTGAGATCAATCAGACATCTTTCTATTTTTTTCTCAAATATAGCTAGGTAAGATGGGCTTTAACAAATATAAAATAAATGCTTGAAACTTTGTATGTCAAAATAAGTTCACATGTTTTAAAAGTTTCTGTCCAACTAAATTGCCTAAAATATGAGAATCTGCTTTTAAAGTGAGTTATTGAATCTCATGTCATACTGATGAAAATTAATGTGTTGGTATTTTGCTGTAGAAGCTTTTAGTTAATAAATGATATCTTACTTAAAATTAGCTGACTTGTCATCACCATTGGATACAATAAATCTTTTAAAAATATTTTATTAAACTTGGCAACTGGCTTAATTTTTAAATAAATTGACTTATCAAATGATCCATAGTTCTGGTAAAAGGTCATAATAATACTACTGTATTTTTAACCCTTTGGAAAGAAAAAATAGAGTATCATACATGTGAAATCCATAAAATTAAAAATTTAAGGACAAAGGAGCCAAGAAAGGCAAAATTAAGGTCATTAGCCTAATAAAAAATCAAGTTATATTAAACTTAATATGTATTTAGTTAGGCTATTAAATATATATTTAATGTACAACAAGAAAAATGCAGTGGAGTTAATGTTTGTTTCTATAAGAACTGAATTTGTATGTGATTGCAATGGCACAGTTATTCCAGGATCTCATGTTTGAGGTGAGTTTCAGCCATTTATTGATTCCTTAACAACTTAGTGAGACCTTGTCTCAAAATTTTAAATTAAAAAGGGTTGGGGATGTAGGTCAGTGGTAAAATGTCCCTGTGGTAAAATATTTTACTGAAAGAAAAAAAAAACTTAACTTTTGTACTTTCTACTCCCAGATACCCCTATATTTAAATATGCAAACTTTGAGTTGGTATTACATAGTCCTTTGCAGCTAATTGCTTTGTGTTGGTTTTACTTTTTAAAAGAAAAAGATAGTCACTGACATTATTTATTATTATTCATATTTAAATGATCCCTGTTGGTTTAAAAAATAATGCCTTAGTAAGAGAAACACATCAAGGATGTGTTGATATTTTTGCTAGGACAAATCTGCTTGGCTAAAGCTATGATTTTTGGGTGGACTGTATTAATAGACAGTAAATCATTGTGTTAAAATGAATTGAAAGAGAATTTCCATTTAGTTGTTATTCAAATTTTAGGACAAGTAGTCACCATGCACACTTAAAATCTCACTCCATTATTTCAACAACAAGAATGAAACAACCAGAAACTCTATAAAACTTTGAAACCTGAACAGAAAAAGATAAGAGAATGTTTTTCTTCATATTTGTGGAAAGCATGTGCCTCATACAACACTTGTTATCCCAGTCCACACTTGTTTTCTTCAGAAGCCATAACCCTTTGGGGTTGGTGCTCTCCAATGCATCTTAGATGCAGAAAGTAAACCTTATTTTGGAGTGTGAATAAAGATGAGAATTCTTCCCATTATTCTCATGGAGTGACAGCCTCACGGTTTCTGGACTCCCATGATTACCTTACAATACACAGTCTCAGTGTCCTGGACTGAGATGTGTGCTTTGAGGTCCCTTCCTTAACCACAGATTCCTGAACAAATGGGGAAAAAGGTTGCAGTGCTGGTGTCTGAGAAGCTGAGCAGGGGTCCTATCAGAATACATTTTCTTGAGTTAGAAATAAGTATAAAGTTGTACAAAATATTCACTTATATTTTAGAGCCATCAACTCCCTATGCTAAGGCTGGTTCAGGTGATATACTGAATCTTCCCTTCTCTGCACACAGCTGTGATCTAACTTCTTATGACTTTGCAAGTCTGAGCCTGACCATCCCACCAAATCCAACTTCCGGGATGAGAGTGGTGTAATTTTCCAAATCAGGTCATTTTGTGTATTCATACTCTTTGGGAATAAATGGCCTGGTCAATTATTACCTCCGGGTTACTCTTTTACTTTCATTTACTCTCATCCTTGAGCAGTAAGCAACACTTTAAAAGCAAATCTAAATCCTAGTTCAACCACTTACTATCTCCACACGTTTGCATAGATTATGAATTCCTTATAAATCTGTTCCTTTATCTCCAAAGTAGAAACAATAAGAGTCCCTAAGACTTGTGCTTACTAATGAAACACTGAAAACTGGCACAGAACAAGCACACAGTAAATGCCAGCCTTCCCAATAGTAGTACTCTAAACACTCAGAAGCACTGTCAAAGAACACCTTCAATTAGCAAGACTTCAATCAGGTTTGAAAGGCAACCACTGGAAACTGATTAAAGGCACATCATTCTAGAATAGATCTGACTTATAATTATTGTACTGATCATCATTCATTCTTCGTTATCATACTTACTGAGCACCTCCTACATACACACCCCTAATCAATTTGATGCAGGAATTAAAAATATGAATATGTCTTCAGAAGGCTTCCATTACCACAGGAATATAAGACAATTACATACATGAGTATGGCATGGGGGTTAAGTGTGGCCAAGTATAACTGAAGCATCACTAAGCTCCCCTTAGTGATGGGGAGCTCCAATCTGGAAACAATGATTAGTATAGCATAAAATGTTTCTAAAGGAGGCAAGATTTATTTATTCTAAATATATTCTTTTGACTCTGCTCTTTCATTATCCACTAGAAGTGGATTCTAAAGTAATCAAGGGTAAATATTAAATTATTTTACCCAATCAGTATTAATTGAGGACCAACTATGTGCTAAATATTTAATTCACTAAATCTCATACCAGCCCTCAAGGATAAAAACGAGTTTTCTTCATATAACAATAAAATCTTGGTTTTTGTTCAAAGGAAAAAAAATTAATCATGACTCTCTTTATTTTGGCAAAATTTTGATCCCTACTTAATTGCCTCCTGAGGAAAACTGCAGGATTCATCTAAGTTTATAGCAACTAAAAACAGGAGATGTGATTCAAAATTATTACACTTTCTGGAATATTGAAGTTGGATGCAGAAGCATACTGATTTATAAGATGATTTTTCTCACCTTTGTAATGACTTTCTTCTTTTTCTTCCCTTTTTAATTAACTAATTAATTAATTTTTGGTACTGGGGATTAAACTCAAGAATGCTTTACCACCAAGCTACATCTCCAACCCTTTTTATTTTTTATTTTGAAACACAGTCTTACTACCTTGCTGAGGGCCTTGCTAAGTTGCTGAGGCTGGCCTTGAACGTATGAGCCCCTTGTCTCAGCCTCCAGAGTGGCTGAGATTACAGGTATGCTCCACTGTACCCACCTTTTTGTTTTTGTTTTCTTAAGAAGTTATATTTTTAAAGTGTATACTGGATCTAGAAACTCAAAGACCTTAAATTCAATTCCTAACTTCAAAACCTAATAGTTGAGGCAACTATTTCTCTGAGCCAATCTCCTCGTTTATTAAAAAAAAAAAAAACTATACAATAGAAATAAATGATCATCACAGGATTTTGCTTGTACCTTGTGCTTCTTATTTCATTGTGCCAATATTTTGCAACTGAGTCTTCCCTAATAGATTGCTTGTTACAAATAGTAACCATGTCTTACTCATATTTACATTTCTAAAATAATTTACACAGAGCTTTGCACGTATCAGGCAGTAAATAAATAATTGTTTCCCAGGTTTTAATAAGAGAAAAAGCATCAGATCTACCCTTAACCAGTAAAAGAATGTATATTTCTTTCACATACTTTGTCATGGGGACAATCTCCAAATTCATTGCAACCTAATGTCTATCTAAACCTCAGTTAAGAGACATAATATTAATGACTATCTAAATGTCCTCTTAGATACTTCAAATATGTGCTTCTCATGCCCTGAAGATTATGACTCAGTAGCTCTGAGAAGGAGTTTGAGAATCTGCATTTGTAACAAGCCCCCAGGTGATGCTGAAGTCTCTGCCCAGCTGTTGACTGGCCCAGTTCTAATTCCCTCCCTTACAGTTGGTGCTTGGCATACATTTTTTGATCCTTGTTTATCCCTGGGTGCTTCTTAAGCATTATGTAATTAGCCAAAAGCATTATAAAAATGTACTTTAAGAAGTTATAAGACAAGTTTGTCTGATTTACCATAAGGATGTTTTTGAAAACATTCATTATGCATTACATTCTATGGAACTTCTCAGAAGGCCCACCGAAAAGATGTTTCCAAGATCTGCTATTAGGAATAGTTGTGCTTCTCCTGAGCAGCTGGCTTGTTTTAGATCACAGACACTGTCAATCTCATAAACCTGTCATCTTTACCTCTCTTCTGTGGCTTCTGGAAAGCTCAGATACAGATACACGAGTCATTTATTTATACAAAATTATATCACTTTAGCATCTGGATTTCATGAATCTTTAATTTAACCAACATTTTCTTCCCTTACTTGTCCTTATTACTGGCCATTATTTCCCTACATCTTGGCTTTTGTATTGTTACCTTTATGTATTTCAAATATACTTAAAATATTGTTCAAATAAGAGAGCAATAAAATTGGAAAAGGGGGAAAATGGATGGATTTGTTCAACTTGTAAGAAGCAAAAGTAAATTCATCAGTTTTTGATCATGTGGCCACTGTTTCATAAAAAAATTACAAAACAGCTGACTAATTTTTATTCACTGATTTTAAATTAGTTTTAGAAAACTTGGGTTCCAAAACCGATGTCAATGGGCTTCTTAAAATAATTCAAGAAACACCAGCAGAATGACGGAACCAGCTCCTCACTGGCTGTGTGATCTACCAGAAGCTTCCTGAGGATCCACCATCAGTCTCATTACTTAATGTGGGCCCTTTGCCTTCTTCCCCTAGCTCCTCTGAAATCCAATCACAACTCTAAATCCCTCCAAACTAATTTCTATTTATTTGATATCTTCCAAATGTTACACAGTGTTATAATAATAACATCATGTTTTATATTTTTCCCTCACTTCACCTAACACCCCCACTTTCCATGTGGCCAGTCAGTAATTCTTTCTCCTTATTAAATAACAGCATTACCATCTTTATATAGGATTCCTACAACAGGTGGCACTGCATGATAATTTCGGACATTCACCATGGATCTAAGAAATGACTTAAAAATCTGGGGCAAACAAAATTAGCTACTCGAGTTACTGAAGAAGATAAAGTTCTAGATATGCTAAGATGGCAAGGTTTCTAAAGAGTCGACAGTGATCATGAAGTCATCTCAGAAATTATGACTTTTAAAATGTTCTTTCAAAGCTCTCTTAGTGAGTGATGTCATTTCCTTCTGCAAACTCATCAGTGTCTCATCAAAACTGATCATAGAGTTGTCTGGATTTAAGGTTATCCAGGGTCTGATCACAACCTTCAAACTTAACTTTCCCTTTATTATTTTATACATCTAATTCTCTAGGCACAGCTAATGGCTTCTCTGTCATCACCTTTTCTTGTCCATGCCATGCTTGCTATCTTAAGTACTATTCATGACTGTCACACTGCTAAATTCAACCCATCCTCCAAGAATCAAGAAAGATGCCAAGAAAGATGCTCCTCCTACATGATGCCGTCTTTCCCTGTTCTTCAATCTGAGAGGGAAAAAACTGGTTTGACTATATTTTATTTATCTTACATATCAGAGATCTAATAGCTGATAAGTTCTCCCTGTAGGAATTTACACCTACTTTTTGTTAATATCCTGAAAACACCTACTAGATCCCCTACTTCCTACAACAGCTTGGTCTTCAAATATTTGTTGAATGAACATATCATGAACTCCTGGTAGAAAGGCACTAACAAAATTCATCATAAAGCAGAGAGCTGTTTGACTTACCAAAAAAAAGTCACTTTTAATCACACCTACCATTCATGTGTATGTATAGAATGTCTATTCATAATTTTGCAAGACACACAATGAATATATAAAACGCTTAGTTGTGTTTTCAGTCTTGATTACTCACAGCATGGTTTTCCTTCACAGAGATTGGTAAGAGCTACTCATAACATGCAACTCCACATAATAGTACTATTGTACTTAATAAAGCACTAAATTCCTATGAAAGTACGAGTGATTTAAATTGCAGGATTCAAATTATTTTAAATGTGTGATTAAAAATGCTATAAAATTTCTCATCAGAGTACTTATTTTATTTGTTAAAGAACATATGTTCTTCCTCAAAATAACTTGCTATTTTTGAACTATTACTCAGCCACATACTTGCAAAGACAAGCAAAGGTTACCTCAGATAAACCTTGATTTTACAATATTTGAAAGATTTTCTATGCTATTCTATGCCAACTTAAAATTCATGAGTCATGGGTGAGTGACAGAAGTAGTCTTGGAAATAATTTTCCCTTTAATGCAACTAGCCTGAAATAAAATGTTTTGAGCAATTAATATTTTTAACCCTCCCACATACATGATTTTGTTTGCTTCACAGCAAGGATGAAAACAAATATCAATATTACCTCCACTTTTCATAGGAAGCAGTCAAGTCTCAGAGAAGATAAGTGAATGGCTTAATGATACACAGCTGGTTAATGGCGATAACCACCGGTCTCTTTACAGTTTAAGATTTGAGGCACTGAGTTAATCATCTTTCACTTCCATTTGAACTGTCTTTGGTCAGTTATTTCCTTAAATACAGGTAATCCCAAATTTGTCAACTAATTTGATGTATTCCTTCTTATCATTATACAGGACATATTATTAATAGGACATATTATTAATTTGTAGTTGTAAAAATATTAAAAGTCTATGTGTATAATATTCATATTTCAATGACAAATTGTATGACATCAAATACTGTTTGTCACCCCTAAAGAGAGAAGCAAGTTGACATATCGTGTTTTGGGTCATTCCCTTTTCATTTGACCCATGAGAATTGTGTTAAAATAAAAACTTCTGAAATATATTGAAAGTTCCAAATTTTTCAAATTAATGTGCAATGTTTAGATACTATTGCAAAGATAGTGTTCTATATTTTCAAACCCTGCTTCCTTTTTCCTCCAGATCAAAAGCATTTCCCAGGCTACCTTACATTAAGTAGTACCATGTGATCAAATTACGGCCAAAAGAAAGGTCAGAAATGACAGCTAGAACCACCAGGTATGAACTTAAAACACACCTTCCAATACCATCCTCCACATTTTCTCCTTCACTGTTTGTTGGCTGGATGCAGGGTACCCACTGGGGACTCAAAGGCCTTCCTTGAGAGTGAAGCCACTGTCAGTGAAATAAGCCAGAATTTCTAAATGTCTGGATAGAACAAAAGATCCCAACACCTTCCCCATTACCACCAACTCTAACTCAAATTGGATAATTAGAAGGTGAGAAACAATCCTTTACTGTATTAACCAATCAAGATTTGGTCTCATTAAGTATATTCTCCTCTGTAATAGAAACATGAATGAATAATTTAATTTCTCTTTTAATAACTATTTTATAAACAAAAACTGTGTAAATTCAGGTACAGGTTCCCCAGATATTATCTACTTTCAAACCAACTCAATGCTTCTGTGCTTTGGTGTTATATAGAATTGAGACAAATATAGGACTATATTAAAAGTGTTTAGTTGCTTATGAACAGCTCCAAATTCTTGCCTTCAAAACATGGCAACCATATTCTTAATTTTGATTTTTCTAAAGTAGTTCCCATGTTTCACGTACCTTATTATATACAGGATATATAACTTACATATGAGATAGAATTCTAAGTTCAGTATATAGGACATATTATTAAGCTCTTTTTGTAGTGGTAGAAATATTAAAAGCCTAAATCTACATGCATAATGTTCATATTTTAATGATGAATTTAATGACATCAAATATTTTTTTGGAAAGTTAGCCTAAGATGATCCATACCATTCCAGGAAGCAGTGACTACACAATTTCAGCCACCTCTCAGGATTTGAGGATCACTGTAATTGGCTGTAGTTCCATATTTCTCTTGTTGGTGCCTCAGCTATTTCATCATTTTTTTTTGTCCTGGCCTCTCTGCTGAAATGTTAACTTTACAAGAGAAGATGATTTCATCTGTTCCTTACTGTATATTGCTCTGTGCTAGTATGTGCTGAATTCTCTCAAGATTAGCTTACTTCCATGTAAAAACTATTTGTAGTTATTTGTAGGACAGTGATAGAAGTGGAAATATAGGGAAATACAATGAGGCAACCCTTCCTTTTTGGAAAGTGAACAAACTGGAGGAACATAAACATGTATTGTGCACCTGATTCCTTTCCTTTAACTCATGTCCAACCATAACAAAGTCACTTTGCAATGCTAACTTCACAGAAGTTTGAGGAATTGGAAGCCACACATGTATACATATACAAACTTCATTGACCTGTTATCACTCAGATACTTAAGGAACATACTTCAATGAGCATTTCTTGAATGGAGGTGACAGCACTGACTTGATACAACATGAAAAGCCATCCATTTTACTTAGAGTTAAGGTCCTGCCTAAAAAGGCTAAAGGGTCAACTGGTGATGTTGTTTTGATTTGTTTTTATAATATCACAACTATTTACTCATAGGAACTCCCTGCTCTTCACCTGCCCCAAAGCTCACCCTACAGTTTAATTCAGTAAAGGCTTGGATATGTGCATGGTAACCCACTTTTTAACAAAATATTTATTGAGCCCAGACTGTGCATTAGGCCCTCAGCTAAATGCTAAGGATGCAAGATGGTCTCCTATATTTGCCCTTGTTTTGGTGATAGAATATCAAGGGATACTCACAGAAAGCCCTTTGCTATGAGAAAAAAATGGGATGATAGAACAATAGGCACATTAACAATCAACAGTGGTGACTCAAAGTCCAGGGACATAAAAGCCTGGAGGATACTCAGTGGGGACCATTCTCTCCTTTTCATAGGATTCCTTCTGTAAGGGAAGGACCCTTGAAGGAAGAATTTGATGGCCTAGGAAATACATTCTCTTTTACTAAGACATTAGTTTCTACAGGGGCAGAGGAGTGCAAAATAATCACTTCCTTTGAGATGTTACTTCTAAACTCAATCCTGTTTTTTTTCTTCTGTACCCTCTGATTTATCTCACACAGGCCCTTCCCACCTGGAATAATGTAGTATTTCAGTGAAAAGCATTTCCCAATCTTTACAAAAGTAACACATCTCACTATGGCAAGATTTTCCTGGTTAATGCAAGAATCCACCTTTGCTCCCCTTTTTAATTTTATCTTACTACCAGAGCTTTTAAATGCAATTCCACCTGAACGATGCAGGGTTCCCTCTTTGATTCCCACTGGATTATTATTTACTTCAGAGGTAGAAAAATATATTCATTTTCATTGGATTCCTCCAGTTGCTAAGACAGAATCTTGCCTAAAATTAGCAGTCATATTCATAATTAATCAAATCCTTATTTTAAAAAGATTTACCAACTTCTCATCTTAGTTTTCTAATTACAGAGGAAGTATAAGGAGGAGGAGGGGGGAAAGGCAATTTAGCAGATATTAGTAAAAAATGTTAAAGACCTTAGGTACCTAATTACTTAATGGATTCCTTCCCCTGAGAGAAACAGAAAGATCATTCATTGATAAGGAAAAGTTAACTTGGGGGACGTAGGTGTCTGTAGAGAGCAGGAAGCACTGACATATTTGCTCACTTGAAGGAAACTTAAGAGATAACTTTACACCTATAACACTACCCACTAAAAAAATAGATACTTTAGACTATGGGAATATTCTTTCATTCTAAAAAACAAAAAAATTAGTATTTTCCTGTTTTAAAAGTATCCTGAAGTTGGAAAATGTAAAGAATATTAAATATAAAAAATAAGAATTTTCTTATAAGCTTTGGGACTTTTTTTTTATAACAAGAACTCTTTCCTCAACTATATCCCTAAGATTTTAGCTGAAAGTAGTCTAAATTTAAGACTTGGCTAGAAATAAAGTTATAGCAGGTATATTATAGATGGATTAAATTACAAAGCAATGAATGGCAAACTTTATCTTCATTTCTGGCTGCTGCAGAATAATGACTACTTTTAGATATTTGTTTGAATAATCTAAAAGATTTTTACATAAATGTTGATGAAATGAATAATTGCTGGGTGAATGAGTCTAGCTCTCATCTTTGCCTCACACCATCTGATACAATGCTCAGCATATAGCAGGTACTCAACAAATGCTGCATGAAATGCTCCCTTCCCACAGCCTGGTGAGGAGAATACTGGAGAGTCAACCCTCAGAAAAGTCTGCATCTTGTATTTCAGCCTCTTCTGCCTCATGCAGTGCATGGTTGGGGGTTACCTTCATTTTGAAACACTGAGATTAAACAATAATTATAGAGCAGCGTGCTAGAAGGAACTAGGCATGACAGTGTACCAGAAAATACTGCAGAAGGTAATGGCTCAAAAACTGCAAAGGACTGCACCAAATTTCATGTCAAAAATACCATGTCCAGTGAATGCATGGGTTCTCTCTTTTATTATGGAGTTCTTTTTTTATAAAATGTGTCTCTCAAACTTTTTAATGTCATAAGAGCACACAAATAGTTAAAAAGTTTATTTCTAATACTAGTGTTGATGGTTGTTTTTTGCCTTCTTCTCAAGTACTGAATGCATGAGAAATGTTAAATTCATTTCACCTCAGCCACTTTAGAATCCCACTTGTGATTTTAAAAAAAAAATTAAAAACATCAAATAGCCAACTCAGTTAGTAAATCTGCAATGGCTTTGTTAATCTACCATATTTTAAAAATTTAATTATCCCAGATACAACTTTATTAGCTAAGTTATACATAATACATTTTTTATGTTCCTAAATAAATTAAACATTGTAAAAGCCTTAAAATAAGCATTGCATATAATTTTCTGTTTTCTCCAAAGAACTAGAAGGAAAAGTTATTCAGATATTCTCCACATGACTTCAAAATTTTCCAAAATTTAAATTTTTCCAAATTTCCTTAGCTTTTGTAGACACAGTAATAAAATAACCTATAAGAAGTATATGAACAAAATCTTTACAGTTTTTAAAGGTTTTCTTTATTTTGTAAAACATTGGGCTTCTTATTAGTGAGTCTGAAAGAGAATGTTCACTTCGATGTTTCCCTCACTGTCTTGCCCATGGGTTCATCTTTCTTTTGAAGTGGCAAGATTGTCCTGAGAATGTGCAGAAAGAAAATGTAACATTTTGCAAAGAAAAATATCACTTGCAAGAATTAACAATATAATTATCTGTTATAAAAATTTTTTAAAAAGTGAGATTCCTAGTGAAGGTAAGGAGCTGAAGAAAGGGATATGGCTGCCATTTCTTTCAGCCCTTTTGCAAGAAAATTTTTGAAACACTCATGTGTACTCACTGTCCCTTATTCCTCTTTTTCTACTTATTCCTTAAACCTAATCCAATCTGACTTTCACTTCAGTTTAATTTTTCCCCACAATCATTAATCAAAAGATCCGAATCGCTGGGCACGGTGGAGCACTCCTATAATCCCAGGGGCTGGGAAGGCTGAGGCAGGAGGATCCCAAGGCTTAGGCCAACCTAGCAAGATCCTAAGTAACTCAGCAAGGCCCTATCTCAAAAATAAAGAAATGGGGGAAAAAAAGAAGAAGAAAGAAAAGGGCTGGGGATGTGGCTCACTGGTTTAGTGACCCTGAGTTCAACCCCTGGTACCAAAATAAAAACAGAACAAATAAAAGAGCAGAATTTCATTCAGTTAACCACTCTCTCCTCCTTGGCTTCCTTTCTTCACTTGGCTTCAAAAAACACTGCAGACACACACACACACACACACACACACACACACACACACTGTCCTACCGCAGTCCCTCCATTTTTTATTTCTTCTGTGCTCCTCGACATTGAAGGAGGCTCTATGGTCAGTCTTCAGGACTTGGTCTCTTTAACTGGTCAGCTGCAATCCCTTGGTGACCTTCTCTACACGCAGGGCTTTAAAGTCCATTTCTATGCTAATGACTCCCAAATTCTAATCCAGACCTCTTTCAGAACTCCAGACACATGCTTCCAACTATTTACCTGACATCTTCATTTGGGTAAACACATCTCAAACGCAACCTGCCCCAAACTGTATTCCTGATATTCCTCCTCAAAACTGTTTTAGTGATAGCTTTCCCATTTTAGTTGATGACAACTTAATCCTTCCAGTTGCTCAAGTCAGAATGTTTGAGCAATCCTTGGCTTCTTTCTATATCACCTGAAATGGAATCCATTAGCAAGTCCTGTTGGGTCTAGCTTCAAAATATTTCCAGCATTCTACCCATTCTAAGTAATTTCACTACTATCACCATGTTCTGAGATATCATCTCTCTTACCTGGATTATACTGATAACCTCCTAGTCAATCTTTCTTATTCTCTTCTCCCCTACCACCACACACTTCTCCCCCCACCTTTCTCTCTTTCTTTCTCTCTCTCTCTCTCTCTCTCTTGCTCTCTCTCTCTCTCTCTCTCTCTCTCTCTCTCTCTCTCACACACACACACAAACACACACACTCTACTCTTCTATAGAACATTTAATCTATAACTTTAAAATTCTAGATTGTTCTTCATTTTGTTCAGAGTAAAACCCATACTCCTACAACAGGTTTTATATGGGTTATAATCCAACTCAGTTCTCCATTAATGCACTGGCTTTCTCCACTATTAACTCCCTTTCACTTGCTATGCTCCAGCCCACACTTAACCTCTTAGTCTACCTCAAAATGACAACACTTCCATAGAGGAGAGGAGACTGGAAGTTGCCAGGCAGTAGGGGTAGGGGAGACGTTGAGGGTGAGTGACTCAGTGGGTATGGGGTCTCCTTTAGGAGTGTTGAAAATATTCTGAAACTAGAAAGCAGTGTTGGTTATGCAGGGTGAATGCACTAATTCCAATGACCTGTACACTTCAAAATGGTTAAAATGGGGGATTTTAAGTCAATTTTATCCATTAAACAAGTGTACCAAACACATTTCCAAACTTTATTGTAGTTGTTTCCTCTGCCCCCAGAATACAATCTTGCCCCAAATATCCATTGACTATTTTCTTCCATCTCTAAGTCTTCATTCAATATGTTCTCAGTGAAGTCTATCTTGGCCACTCTACTTAATAATGAAACCTTCTCCTAACCCTGTATCTTTTTACCCTGACCAATCCTTTTATTTTTTTTCTATAACACTTATCTTCTATAATACTGATAACTTATTTATTTAATGTGGTTATTATTTATTGTCTCCTTTGCTAAAATGAGGGCAGTACTTTTGTCGGTTGTGTTCAATAATGGATTCCAAGTGCCCAGGTAGGTGTCTGATGTATATAAGCATATTATAAACCTCTATGAATAAATTTTCTTTGGTACTCTCAGACATAGGCAATGATGGAAACTACCTTCTGGTATCTTTTTAAGAGCCTGATATATTCACTATTTATTTAAAAATGTATATATTTGACCTACCATGAGCCAAGTAATTTGCTAGGTGTTAGGACCTGAATGATTACCAAATAGGCAAATACCTTATGGAGATTTGGTATAGCAGAGTAACTTTCTGAGAATTTAAGTTAGATTTGCTTTTCTTGAATTGAGCTTCACAAAGGATGAATAAAAGTTTTTTTTTTCTTTCATCCTCACGTTCCCCGGAAGGTAATCTTGGGGTAACTCAATGTCCTTAGTCTCTTGAGTGATTAGGCTGAAAAGAAGTTCAAGCTAGGTGGGCTCCCCCAAAGACAAAACTTAATGGACCTTTGCATTGCAAGGTCCAAGCCCATGAGGTACTGAACTATTTTCTTGTTCGAGAATGAAGAAGCAGAGGAGGAAGTGACATCATGCCTTGGAGAGGGGTGTCCTAATACTTTCCAGAAACATAGAAAAGTCAGGGTTTGCAATTCTACAGGGTGTAAAACAAAAGAGCCCATTTGCTAGTGCAGCCTCTGAGGTGACAATACCACACAGGGATGCCTGCTGGCAGACTGTGAGGGAGAAAGAATTCATACTAAGCACTAATGCTTTAGGAGATGAAGCGAAATGTTCCCAGCTGTCCCAGAATGAGACTGGCTGCCAGTGAAGCAATCCCAATTGAATTAGCCCCACACACCCAGGAGAAGCCACCAGTATAGACCAGTACATACTGAGAAACCACCTCCACTAGAACTGAGTAAACCTTGAAAGGATTACGTATGTATGGTGTGGTGTGTGTGTGTGTGTGTGCACACTGGAGGAGGAAAGATGAATCCCTAAGACACAGTGGTATATGCTTTCTAGTCAATCTTGTTTAGAAAAGACAAAGATTTAGCTCTTTAAGCATCTTATTAAGCTATATGGATCTGTAAGCTCATAGAAATAAAAAATAATGTGTTATTTGTCTTCAACTCCTGTTATAACTAATGCAGTCCCTTCCACCAAGCAACTTTTCAAGAAATGAATGAAGAATGATTTAAAATGAGATGAATGGAAATGTGTTTGCATTTTGTAGTAGTTTAATACTTTTCCAGAAAAAAATATCACTACGTTTCAGTGGCAAAATTGCCTAGGAGTGGGGTTTTTGCTTTTGTTTGGGGTCCTGAAATTTTTTCTGCTATTAAGAGAACTACAGTTTCTATTGTACTACTACTACTACTACAAAAAAAAAAAAAAAAGCCACCAGCAACCCCTCATCCTCCTGCATGGTTTGCTTTTCTATTACCCTTGCTCAGCTGTTCCTTTGCTCATATTCAGGAAGTTACTCATTTTATTTTAAAAACTTACTTTAAGCTCCTGCCTCAAAAAATAAAAAGACTTACTGTCATGCTGGGCTATTCAGCAACAATCTATTCCCCTCCATGGGATAAACTCAGCCTTCACCCCCATAGTTTATCTGCTTTGGGAGCTGGATTACTGCCTCATAAAACAGCACAACAGTACTATTATCACATAATCATTATCATTACCTCACTCTCAGCCATACAGATCCTTCTAATCCTGAACATCTTGCCTCTCTAATCTTGCTATATCCATCCTCTCCTGCTGTGAAGTTGGTGTGTACCATTTTCACAGAGGCTTAGTGTAATCACAAATGGAAAAATAAAATATATTTTTTAACTAAGCTGCATCTTATTGATACTGTTGTTATACAGGAATTTGAAATACCTCCATCTTTTATTCCAGAAAATAAAACAAATGTATGGTGGCAAAGAGGGATAGATCTTAGCCCAGGGCCATGCCTTCTTCTCCAATCTTATCTTTCTGTCATTTGCCATATTATTTAAGAGAAATTCAACATGACTTTCCCAGGTGTTGAGTTCTGTTTCTGCTCAGAAACAGATTATCCCCACCCTGAGCAGAGTTTAAAAGGGGCAGTGCCATTCTACCATTTTTATCCAGAGGTCAGGGGTCATCATTGTTGAAATGGGCCTTCTTCATGCCCAAGTAAGTTGTAGGAGATATCCAAAGTGAAGTCCTTTCTTGATCACGTTGACAAAACATGGGGCATTTAACACTAAGGGGAAGACATGTTCTATGCCTTCCAAGGCTCAATGGAAGTAGCATTAGACTTGAGTCTAATAAAAGAAGAGAAAGAAGTTCATATCACTGTTGGTGAAATAAAATCATGTAACAGTTCACAATTATTTACATTTGTGGGACTTTTCTTTTTTCATGTATATCTATTTTCCCACTTAATATTTCTTTTTAACACCAATAAGATAGGAAATTAGAAAATAAAAATATACAAAAAAAGAATAAATGAGTGAATGAAAAAGGAAATAGTGTGTGGGGGGGAAGAAAACTATAACTACCAATATTTTAAACAATATCAGTAATCAGTTAATACTTTGGTGACTAAGAATCAACATCTTTTCATATGAAAATAGCTGTAACAACGTATTTGTTTTTCAAGAAAGTTAATCTCCCAGTATCTATTCTTTGGTGCTACTTTATGTACTTAACAATAGAGCATGAAAGTCTTTGTTTCTCTGTCAATAAACATGATGCAAATAAAAATATTTTTCTAATGAGATTCTTCCATTCTAAATGCACATGATAAGCCAAGAGATTCATAGTAAATGAATTATAGAGAGGAGGGAACTAATAGAAACCAACAGAATTCATTTGTGATTACACCAAGGAAAATGTCAGAGAAGCATCTAAAGTAGGGAATTTAAGAAAAAAAGTACAAGGCAGAAAAATAAAAACATGAAAGGCTATGATTATCAAATAAATTAAGTAGAATTTTATTCTGGTATCACAAAGAGAAAATAATACTGACCCTAATCCTTAAGAATAGACAATGACATACATATAAATTCTTTTCTAAAGAAGAAAATGAAGAAGACTATCAGAAAAAAATTGACTGAGAAAATATAGATAGATTCTGAATGATGATACATGATCAGAAAACATCATTTAAAGGAATGAAATTCAATTTGATATTCCTAGCTTTCCTACCCAGGTACTTTTCTCAGAGCAAATCATTTGGACTTCTGCTCCTTCCAGTAATTGAGGGCTTATAATACCTCAGAAAGTTCTTCTCATGAAAAAATAATAGAAGGATTGGTGATAAAAAAAATACTACCTTTCTATCATACAACTTAAATTCTTCATCAAGGAGTATCAAATGTCTACCTATATCAGAAGCTGAGCTATATGTTCAGAAAACTACTCAAAGAGCCATAGTAGAATTTGGCAGAGAACTGTATATTGAGGAACAACCAATAGATACTCAATGACTCCTTTACCAGGCACTGGAGAAAAACAAAAATCCAGAAGGGCCTGATGAAGATGAATTATCCCTACAGCTGGAAGTCAGCTGTTCAAAGGCCACAATCTAAAACTCAAATCTTTGCCATTCCAAAAGGTTCCCTAAAAATCCCAGAAGTGAGTTGCTCTAGTTATACAACAGAAGCAGCCCAATCTCTAGACAGACCATTCTCTGCCTTACCTTCCACAGCACAGCACAGGCTTACAGCCTATGTTTAAAAGCAAATGCATTCTTTGCCCCAAGAAGCAAGTCACTAACTATGCTTTTAGTTAAAGCATGTTGATATATATCAACCAACGGATAGACATCAGGTAAAACAGTATCAGGGAACTCGGAAACTTGGTATGCAGCCATTGTTGAACCAAGTGACCAGAAAACATTTAGATAAACTATACTAAAATGTTATCGACTTGTGCTTTTAACTGAATGATATTAACTGCCCTTTTAATTCATTCATAAGGTAGAAAGTAATTTTTCTTTTGTCTCTTTTTGACACAGATCTACATACAATGAAAACAACAAACAGCTGAAAACACAAAGAGAAACAAAGGGGCTGCAGTGTCATGAGGCCAAGGTTTAGTTCACAGAAACAGACGCAAACAACCCCTGAACAGCGGAGGACCAAAAGGAACAGAAAGAACACAGAGAAAAGAGCTCTGAGTAACGCAAGGAGAAAATACCTTTTCTCTGTTAACACCAGGGAAGACTATAAACCCGCCTGTGGCAATAGCAGGCTGCCCAGGAACCACCAGGAGAACATTAGTAGTTTGCATTTTCATTGGACAAGAGATGTACTCTCTGAAATGTTCAGTATGGGTTTGGTTTTGCAAAGTGGTAATTAACAAACTTGATAGCTAAAAACACACAGCTGATCAACGATATAGCTGGAGCACAAAGTATTTGTACTTTGAAGTTATCCATGTTTATGCTAGGGTCTCCTGCTTTGGGACGAGTATCTCCAGTTAGAAATCACTGTATCTCCAGTTATAAATCTAGGAAACAGGCATGTTTTAAAGAATTTGTTCCAAAGTGCTTGCATTTAGATCTTTAGTAGGTTCTATTATCTTCAACAAGTTGCAAGCTAAGGGATCCCTTCTGACCTTTAAGGAGATCAGACTGACCACATGGACTTTAGAAACACTGGAATTTGTCATCTTGGATAAAGTCCAAATTACCCAGGAAAAAAGAAAAGGACCAAAAAAAAAAAAAAAAAAAAAACCCCAGCATATATTATAGGAATAGGCAACCTGTGCAGGATCATTCCTTTTTACACTTTACTTCTTAACCCTACATTCATGCAATATTCCCCTAAGTGTTATTTGTCTTTATTTACCTTGTAACTTCTACTGTGTATTGTGATAAAAGGAGGTTAAGATTCTGGGAAGTGCTAACTGTTTCCAAAAGGCATTCCCCTTCTCCTGTGGCAACTTAATATATTTGAAGCTGAGCCCATGTTTGATTAAACTATAGGAAGACTCTGCCAGGTCTTTGCTGAAATTTATCACTGTATTTCTCTTTCCTATCATCTGAAATGTTTTTGAAGAAAATCAAAGGTACATCAAAAATAGAACTTTATTTTTAACTTCTTTTTACCACTTGAAAAGAACAGGATTGTCAATGACGCTGATCTATGGGTGAAGGACAAAAACCAAGGTGGTCAGGAAGGCAGCTCAAAGTTTTCACAAAGTCCTTGGTCAGCTTTTATGTACATCAGAAGGAAACCTATGGCCCTGATGACTGAGGGCCTTCACCCACTTGCAGCCTCTGCGCCCACTATGTGGTGGCAAGGCTCTTCCTTTTCAAGTCGGGATGTCAGACGAGAAGCTGCCAGTTGTTCAGATTCCTCCTTTTGTGAGAGTAAAGCCTGTTCATCGTTGTAACCCAGATAAAATGGGTTTCCTTCTATTTCTAATGGCAGCTTAACTGTTTCAAAAGAATGCATGCTTCTGTTTGCACATGCTCCCAGGTTTCTTGTTTTGTTTTGTTTTCCAGAGTACCAGAAATTTTCAGTCACCTTGTATTTTTGAACATTATTATCTTTCAGGGAGGAAAAACGAAAAAGAAAAAAAAACAAAGTATCAAATCTAATACTTGGAAGTATTGTGATCAACTAGGCAATTTCCAACCATAAGTGGAACTCCAGCAAAAAATCTTTAAAATACACTTAAAATATCCATTAGCCGGAGAAGGATTGTATCTAGGGTTTAAAAATTACGGGAAAAACAACTTGTAAGCATTATCAATTTGAGGCTGAGTGCCTAGGGCAATGTTGCACAGAAGCCAGTGATTTGCCTCTGGAGTCTGTTCCCCACCTCCCTAATAGGCCTGGAAGCTACAGACAATTAATTATTAGATTATGTAACTCCCACTGCTAAAAGTTAGCGGAACATTCTATGGCTCTACTTCAAGTGTGCTGCTTTTCAGCAAAGGGTGCAATTTCATCAGCTCACTCATCTGCATCTTTGTGCTACTTAATCCTGGCTTCCCAGGGTTTTTCTTTAATTGGCTCAGCCTTCTTCTGCCCTCAATCAGCCTGATTTTTATTCTTGGGTTCTCAGTGAAGATGACTGAATCTGAAAATTCAGGTACCCAAGTCTTAGAGCATTGTCAGGTATATTTACCCATCTAAAACACCTATAAAAAGAGGGTTTATCTTTGTGTGATTAATGAAGGCAGATCACCATGAGCTTCTGAAGTCAGCACTGTGCTGGGGAAATACTGGAACAACTCACTACGCTGGTGTGAAGTGTGGAGTGTGGCATGCCTGCAGTTGGTTGTGGTTTACTTTACCATATAAAAATGGTAAAACAAACAACCAGTGCCATCACTCTGAGCCTCAGTTTGCTCATCTACGAATTAGGGATTAAACCACCTACCTCAAAGGGTTTTGAGATAAGTGAAATAATAAATAAATGATAAAGTGCTTTGCAAATGATAAATACTGTAGAAATGAAGAGATCGGTCTATTATTGGTATCTTACAACACTAATTTCCGTATCATTGTTGCTATGGTTGTAATATAGTTTGTCCACCAAAGGTTTATGTAACGGGAGCTTAGTCCCCGGTATGGTGGTGTCGAGGAAGTAGAACCTTTAGGAAACTGGGCCTAGTGTAAGGTAACTAGGTCTAGTGTAAAGTAACTAGGTCATGGAGACATTGCCCTTAGAAGGGATTAATACTGGTCTCTTGGAGTAAGTTAGCTCTCTCCAGGTCAGCCAGTTGTAAAGCAAGGCCACTCGGTTCCCTTTCTTTTCCTCCATGTAATGCAGCCAAGGGCATCCTCAGCAGAAACAACACATGAGGCCACATAATCTTGGACTTTCAGTCTCCAAAATTGAGCTAAGCAAGCCTCTTTTCTTTGTAAGTACCCAGCCTCAGGTATATCATTATAGCAACAGAAAATTGATAGAAAAGGAATAACAAACTAGCTTTTGAGAATTTGGGTTTTTTTTATTATTAAAACATTAATTAAGGGGCTGGGTTGTAAGCCACCTCCAAGGTTTCAACATCACCTTTGATAAGAGAATACAAATGGGTAAATGAAGCCCATACCTCTCTCCTGGGCCTTCACCCAAATCTCAAATTGCTTGAAGTATCTCAGCTCCTAACATTTACCTAAAACTGAGTTCATTTCAATTGTCTAGATTTAGACGTGTCTACTTGTTACCAGTGCTATCATTCTCCTAATTACCCAGGTTATTACTTTATCCATTCTTCCTTCAAAATATCTTAAAATGATTATTTCTTTTTCCTCTGACAATTAACATCCTGGTGTGCCTTTATCATCTTAATCCTTGATTGACATGTGTTTCCTCATAAGCCTCCACACCTCAGATTCCCTCATTCTACTCCACATACAGGCAAGATGAATTTTCTCAAAATCCCATTTTCAGGTATCATTCATTTATACCAAATAATCAATACTCCAGTGCCATGCTAAGCTTTTAAATTCTACCCTGAGTGATTTTCCTTAATTGAAGTCATTCCACAGCAAGATGTTTCCAAGCTTTAATAAATTGCTGTTAGTAATCTGACTGTGTCAGTAATATGTGACTAGATATTTTTAAATCAGTAAGAAATACCTAACACAGACTAAAAATAACTTCTAATCATACTTTCTACAAATATTACTTATATGTACAAGAAGTAAAAGTGACTATTTCACAGCAACTCTCCAGTTGCTCTGGAGTTCCCAGGAACAGGGCAAGCTAGGCTTGCCAGCCTGCCAGGAACGTGCCCCCAGCCCACAAAGTGGAATAAGCAAAGTAAGTACCCAGTGGGGGTCTTAAGTCAAGTGAGCTAAGAATAGAGTGACTTAAATTTGAGGGACCTGGGATTTGCAATTGAAAAATGGGAACAGTCTCAAGCAAACTAGAATGAGTTGGTCACACTAGTTAAGACTACGGTGTGCTATATGCCAAGCTGCAGATGCACAATCAGGTCTGCGAAGTCAAAGCCATGAAGTAGGGAGCCAGAATCTATGGTGCCAAAGGCCAAGAAAAATTCACATGGACCATATTTTGAAATAGCTTGCTATTTCAAATGTTTTGCCTCCCCAACCCCACAGCTGTACATAATGAGTCTTAATTCAGTCAAGAGTATGAGCTACCACTTAACTGTATATGATGTACCAAGATCTACTGTTCACTTCATTTGTTTGGTCTAGTACAAATTTTAAGGACATCCAAAGTGTACAAAGAAAATCCTATTTTATAAGCCATAAAGCCAGGTATATAAGAAAGATGACTATCTTAATTTCCTTCAACTGAACTTAATCTATACCTTAAACCCACAATGCTACCTAATAGCATATAACTTAAAAATTAAGTCTCTTCAAGTAAATGAAATCAAATTAGAGATTACTCAAGTTATTTCTGATTTAAAATCTGTCAGCTTGGAATGAAACACCCAGGTCTTCTCTTCTTTAAGATCCCATATAATTCAGTAGGCCTTCTGGGTCTGAGGCCTCAGGAAAATCTAGGGTTCTTCTCAAACTTCTGCAAGCATCAGAATCACCAGGAGGGCTTATTAATTTCAGATCACTGAGGCCAGCCCCACAGGTTCTTCTACAGCAGGTCTGGGTGTGGGCCCAAGAATTTGCTTTTCTAACAAGTTCCTATGTGATGCTGATGCTGCCCATTTCAGGGACTATCCATTGAGGGCCACTAGTCTATGTGTAGGTATCTCCTAAATGACCTCAGCTCCTCATTAGTCTTCTTTCAACCTCTGAATTGTCTCCTTCAAGCTTGTCATTTCTCCATGTGGCAAGAAAACAACTCCCAGTGAAGGCAGAATGAATGTCTTGTATGTCTTAACTTGGGGATAGATCATATAATCTACACACATATAGTAAATGAGTGGTTGTAGAAACACCTCAACTAATATATCAGAATTACTGTATCATTTTGCTACCTCCACAGTGTCAGTCATTTAGCATTACACACACGGTTCCTCTTGGTTGCATCCTGTAGCTTGTTAAATACTAACGCTCCAGTGCAGAATGAAGAAAAATGACTTGACCAATAAATAGTCTAGAGACAAGTCAGGTATTATGTTATTTCTTAAATTGTCATGTTACCTTAGGTAATTCTTTAAATGTAGTAGCTCTCAGCTTTCTTCACTATAAAGTAAGGTGGAATGGCAGTCATCAAGAATATAAACAATAATAAATGCTGGTGAGGATATGGAGAAAAAGGAACACTCTTACGCTGTAGGTGGGATTGTAAATTAGTGCAACTACTATAAAATCAGTATGCTTTTGCCTACTCTCAAAACAGTAGGCATAGAACCACAATATGACCAGCTATTCCACTCCTCAGTATTTATCCTAAGGAATTAAAGTTATCATACTACAGTGATATATGCATACCCATGTTTACAGCACAATTCACAATATAGCACAACTATAGAACCAGCCCTAGGTGTCCATCAATGAATGAATGGATAAAGAAAATGTGGGAGATATATATATCCATTCATTCTTTATTATTTATATATATATATATATATATATATATATATATATATATATCATTGTATTGTCTTGAACAATAATAAAAAAACACAGCTAAAGAAATAAAATAAAATTTCATTCAGCCATAAACAAAAATGAAATTATGTCATTTGTAGGAAAATGGATACAACTTGAGAACATTATGTTAAGTAAAATAAGTCAAACTCAAAAAGGCAAGGGTTATATGTTCTCTCTCATATGTGGCAGCTAGAGAAAAAAAAGGAAAAGGAGTGTGATCTCATGAAAATAAAAGTGAGATCACCAGAGTAGAAGAAAGGGACCAGAGGAGTTGGAGGAGGGGAGGGAAAGTAGAAATACTGAGGAATGACATTGGCCAAATTATACTATTATGTTGTGTGCATGCACAAATATGTAACAACAAATCCCATCAACATATACAACTATAATGAACCAATAAAAAAATATGTGGAAAAAAGAAGGCTGAGATTACCTTCCCTGGCATGACATTTCACAAAATAGCTTCAGGACTCAAAGGCAGTAAGCCTGGTGGAGCCATAAAGACTGCCTATCTCACCTGACTTTCCCACTTAGTATCAAGTTGGTCTTAGACAAATTACTCAAATCTTGTGGCTCAGTTTTCCTAATCTGCAAAAGGACTTACTATTGTGTGGATACATGTAACGATCAGTGAAATGTTAGCTGCCTTTTTTTTAATTAATAAAGATGTTAAAGGCATGAATGGATAAACAAAAGAGTGAGTAAAGAAAACATTTAAGGAAACATAAGATGTCTTCTTGGTTTTGGTCCTATTTTCCCCAGCCTAGGTTTTATTAGTAGCACTCCCTAATGCCTATACACTGTTCTGTGGACATAACAGGTGTCTGGAAGGGATAAAGCTCTTGCTTTGAATCTCCTGACAACAATAAAATGTGACACAGAACACCCACTCAAACAAAACAAAGAGCCAGCAAAAGTAAAAGCTTCCAGATTAAGAAAGAAATCCTTATCTAGTATATGTCAGTGTTGTGTTATGAAACTATGAATGTAATTGACATATAACACTTTTACAATAAAAATAAAATTCAAAAAAAAATTTTGTGTTACCTATTGGCCAAGTTTCCCACAATACGATTTGAGAGCTTTGCGATGCAGACCCTGAGTTGACAAAGATAAAATTGATTTCGTAGGCTTTTACATACACAAACTTAGTAATTGTTTCAAGGGCACAGGCTGACAATGAGCCAGAGCGGGAATACAAATTGAAATCTCACCAAAAAAAAAAATGGTAAGAAAAGGGGGTCTAGAGTGAAAGATGAAGGTCCATATATGAATCATTCCCACAGTCTACAGAATAAGGCTGAGCATTTTGCTGAGGCAATTTTTGCTTTAGTCACAAAAGTCCTGCTGTATAAAAATAACTTGTTTTATAAATTAGCTGTCAAACCCTTGGGGAAGCCAACCATGAACAATTTGTTGTTGGTTATATTTCCATTATTGTCACTATTTAATCCATAGTTTAGTGATTAATGGTTTTCTAGGAAAACTTTTTGAAGTATAAAGAATGAAATCCGTTAAACCAAGTACGACCTGACAGGATTCATTTCTCTTGGGGTCTCATCAGTACTGAAACCGCCGTGGCATAATTAATGGTCCAAGAGATGAAACAGGGCTTCTATTCTGTCATGTCTCTTCTATTTAAGTCTTCAAAAATGAAAAATAATGAGTAAAGGTGTAAAACAAATTGCTTGATATGCCAAGAAGCAGAATAATCCCATTAAAATAATTAGAAGTTCATCACAAATTATTAGATGCTGCTGTTTCATTGGAGAAAACGTTCACTCTGGGTGATGCCCTGATGTCTGTGGGCAGCATTTGTGACAGAGCCATTAGAGATGTTTGAAAGCACGAACTTTTGGAAGCTTGATAAGAAACCTCCAGACATGCTTCTCTCAGAATTAAAAAGCTGTTTAGGGACAGCAATCTTTTTCAAAAGTTTTGTACTTACAGAAAAAAAAATTGCTTTTTCTTTTAGTTTAATTGAGTCTCCTACATATCTGACAGACGAGCATAGAATATAAAATGGTTTATTATGAGTCTATGCTCCTGGCTTCATAGAAACAATGTTTGCATGCACAGCAGACTGGGAAGAACTACAGAGGATTTTTTCAGGAATTGGACAGCAGGCATTAAGTTTTCCATTGTGCATTAAATATAATGAAGAATATTAACTATCACCCAAAATGGCTCAATACCAAGTGAGGCAACAACCTATGTCCCTGAAATGTTAGAAAATAAACCACTAATTTAATCCAAACTGATTTAATATAATTAACTTTTTTTGAGCACCAACTATGAGAAAAGCATCTCACTAATATCATAAGGAAGAGCGATAACAATGATTAATTAGAATCCATGTCTCCAGGGACCTTGAAGTCTAGTGGGGAATAAAGACATGAACAGAAATAACTATGATAGAAACATAAAATTTGAAGTGCTCTAGGAAACACTAGGGAGGAAGTGATTAGCTCCAACTAGGGAAATGCATGAAGATTTTACAGAGCAGATAGTGATAAAGGGAAGCCTATAATTTTGATAAGATGTGCAAGCCTGGGATAATGGTTAAAAGGTACTTCTCAGGAAGTGTTGGGGACTATAGTAAAAAGGGGAGAAGCAAACTAGAATACAGGTATAATTATAGCACATACCAATTACATAGCAACTTGGAAGATTTTGGTTTGGGATCCTCTGGCAACACACTTGGCACAAAATGGGCACTCAACATGCATAGGGAGAAGAGAGTCAAGTCCACCAGCAAGCAACAAGGAGGAAAACTCCCCTAGCGAGGACAGCCATTTAAGTGTGATCTCCCTAGATAACTAGCGTTTAAATGTGAAAGTACAGGCTAAGTTTCATTTTATATGTGCTTAAATATCATTTCTCATAATTTGTACAAGAGGCACCGATCACAAATGTGCTCATTATTTTACCTTCAATGGAAATTAACTTTTCTCACTTTGCTTTTACAAAAATATTATCTAATTTATCAGTGTTTATCTTCCCACGTGTTTATGTGTGATTTCACATGTTTCCATTAGTTTTAACAAGGGAATGACTATGATTTATTTTATAACCGAAGATTAGAAAAACTTAGGAGACTATTACACTCAAATCAAATAGTACTTTAATTAACACAAATAATAGTTAAATGAGCAAACCCCCTGAGAAGAAGGTACCTAAACCAAAATGAGTGTAGGGAGAAAACACTGTATCTGTTTCCTTCTGTGTTTATTTATTTCTCCTGTTCCCAAGCCCTCAACTCCCATATAAGCACATGCTGGTAATCCCAGTAACTCAAGAGGCTGAGGCAGGAGGTTTGCAAGGTGGAGGCCAGTCTGAGCAACTTAGAAGAACTTGTCTCAAAAAAAAACTGGAAAGCACCTCTGGGTTCAATCTTGTCTGTGCGTCTGTGTTCTATCTCATGTGTGTGCATGTGTGCAAAAGGAGAACTCCCATATTGAGGCTCTGATTCTCACCTCCCATAATCCTGTCAAAAAGTAGAAGATGACAACTCTTATTCTACTTCAATCGGTACTTAATCCATACTGAAGATTAAAATATTTTCATTTTTTTGAGCTCCCTAATTGAAAATATTTTTTTATTCCTGATAAGGAAAGGCCTTTTTCTCACTTTAAAGATCTCCTAAATATTCAGGCTGTCTACTAAGCTTACTTAGCTGGCTCTTGAGGGTCCAAACACTAGTTTACATGGTTCACCTTCCTGGGAGAGTGGGAGAATATGCCCCTGGAGAGGAGATGCAGCTTGATCTTCATAAAATGAGGAGGAACTCAGATGTCACTCAACTGTCACCCAATGAATCTGTGAAAATCCTGGCACAGCTGAACCCGGCAGCCCTATTGAAGACAATCCAATTTGACTCTCTTGAGATGACTTGGAGAGGAAGGCACAAAACTCAAGTCTCCATGAGCCAGACTGATTCTTTCTTCTTCTGGAGTGCTGGCTAAGGCTGCTGGACATTTTAAGGAACAGAAAAGCAGATGTCATATTTTCTGAGATGAGCCTATATCAGCCTGGCAAAGGACTGTCTTCGAAGTCCCAGATTTCTCCCCCTCTATGCTTGCTCTGCAAAGATTCTCCTTTTCCAAGTATAAACCAAGCCCCAACTTCCATCTCCTTTAACTTTAATTTCTTAAGCTTTTAAGATTAAGACATTTTTCTTCCTATTGAAAATCTGTTGCATGCTGTCGCTTATCTAAAATGCATCCTTCTGCTTTCTAGATTATTTCTATCTGTAGTTAGGAAGTCTCTAACAAATTATGTTGTTGGAATGCATTAATTTCATTAATAGAACTATTACTGCATCTGGTAAATAATGTTGATGAGGATAGACTTTTTAAGTCAACTTTTAAAACCATTTTTGAGAGTTTTATTTATGTTCTTTACCTTCTTTCAAAAGTATTTGGGGTGGCATACAATGAGCAAAATCCATTAACATTGCACATAAAATCAAAGTCAAATAACAAAGAGAAAAATCAGAAAATACAAACTGAGGAAGAGGATCTCATTTCAGCACATGCTTCTGTACTGGGGATTGAACCCATAGGTGCTCTGTCATTGAGCTACATCTGTAGCCCAGTACCCTATTTCTCTCTCTCTCTCTCTCTCTCTCTCTCTCTATATATATATATATATATATATATATATATATATATATATATATATATATATATATATTTTTTTTTTTTTTTTTTTTTTTTTTAAGACAAGGTGGTCTCACTAAATTGCTTAGGGGCTGACCTTGTACTTTCAATTCTCCTGCCTCAGCCTTGCTGGGATTACAAGCTAAAATCTGGTTATTAGTGTTACTCAATCAAGTGAATGTAGTGGATCATTTAGGAAAATCAACCTTCTTCTGGTGCTGAGATCAAAGAGGAATTTCCCAGGTGAGTCCTTCTTCACCATTTTCCAAGTAACACAGTTATTAAGGGCTTCTATAATCATACAAAGGTATCTTTGAGGACCAGCTGGGTGCATGCCCTGTTCAACTGCACAGTCCCCCAAACTTAGAAAAGCTCCATCCTTGGTTAAATTATTGCTATGACTATCTTGAAATTAATAATTTTTAACCAAAGATTTTAATTTTCATTTTACACTGGATATCACAGATTATGTAGCAGGTCTTGAAATCTTTCCTACAGATAGATAATCCCATACATTTCTTGTTCTAAGATGTTTCTCTTTTGACAATACAAAGTATAATATTTGCAGTATTTATCCTATGTTGTCCTAAGCATTAAAAATAATCCACCACCAGTTATATAAACTCACTCAGTAGCCTGAAATTTTATAAACACTAAACTTAAGCAATAAGAGAATTATTTTGAGGAAAGAGAAAACATCATTTTTCTGTTTAAATTCAAGAAATAACATTTATTGTGATGGTTTTTAGATATGGTTAGATGTCTCAGTTATAAAATCCATAAACAGACTTCTGGTTTAAAATCAGTTACTCAGTCTAGCTTGATCAAATTGAACAATTTGATCTCTGAATTTTTCCCCCTGAATCTTATTATCTAAGGAAATAAATCTTCAAATATATTGACAGATGAGGAAAATATCCTCAGAGGGCATTCTGAGATTCTCTGCCTTCAGACCTGTTATAATTACTCTTTCCTACCAGAAGGATGGACTTCCAGCCTGTTCATTACCAATTTTTGTGCACAGTTGGAAGGCATCTTTTCCATAACTTACTCACCAAATAAAACCTGGCAGCTGTTGTCCATATGATTGATGAAACTGTCTCTGCACATAATAGCACTAGAAACTTCTATTAGTACATCAAGTACAGCACTTCGGCTGCTGTTGGAATGTGCTAGATGGTGTCATGACCCCAGCTTCCCCCTATTCAACTTCTAGCAACTACAATTTTCCAAGCACAGGGCAAGGCATGAGAGGTACAGTACTGGGCAGGACATCCCAGCTGATGTGCAGTTCAGAATCTAATGGCAACTGGCAGAGAAGCTGGGTCTTACCATGCCATGTATGAGGCATGGGGAATTACAAAGGAAGGAAGCAGAGAAATTCTCCTCAGGAATATGGCATTCACCCTTATTTTAATATATTCAGTTTTATCATAAACTTAAATTTAAAACTTCACAGCTTCAAGTTTACAGAGGAGGCTAGAGCTGGATTTACTGTAAGTTCTGAATCTTAAGCGCAGGTCCCTTTTACTTGAATCAGCCCCCTTCCAAGAACTTTTCATGAGATATATATATATATATATATATTTGTAATTTTGTGTTCCTTTTCTTAACACCCCCACACACACACACACACACAAACACTGTATATAATTCACACCCAAACAAAACCTGAATTCTTTCCTTCTCAAGTCCCTATACAAATGTTTGGCCTCTCCACACTTAGTCCATTTCAGAATGACAGGCTGGCACAGCTGTATTCTGCTAAAAGGTCCAATTTCTACCTTTTGGACTTACAAAGATAATTGGACCAGCTTCGAAGGATGCAAACTTTATCCCATTCAGCCTAATTTTCTCAAGCTAAGCTCTCTGCCTGAGCTCAGAGTCATGTGCCAATTCCAGTCTTCTTCCAACTGACACATAGAGACAAGAGCAGGTGAGCACATTTATTCCAGCATTGATCCCAGCACACAGAAAGGGTCAAAAAAAGAAAAAGGAAAAAGTGTGCTAAGAAGGAAAAAGCCCATCCCTTTCTAGAACTAGGACTTCTCACTTCTAGGCCAGCCTCACAGGCTGCAGGAACTTTCTACACAACCTCCCTGGGAGGAAGGAAATGTAATTTGCCTATTTTTCTCTAGAAAGATTATCCTCTAATGTCACAGATTGCCTTTAGAACAGTGACAGAAAACAAACATCAGAATTGTTGTACAGGTGAAATCATGAATTAGGGGATGAGATGTTTCAGATGATTTGAATCAGAGGAGTATGCACCTACCACAAAAACTGAGTTTTAAGCATCATTTTCTGTAAATTCATCTGCTATCTTTGACAATGAAGTTGTCTACTTCTAAAATAATTTTTTAAGAAATCATCTGGCAATAATAAAAATGACAAAACCAGAACACGGATAGTGAATTGTTACAGTTGTAGGCCATCTACAATTTTATTCTATGAAGTGCCTGTGAAGAAAGGTCTGTTTAGTGGTGTTTGCAATTATTTTATCACCACATATTAACATTTCCACCAGATAAAGCACAGTGGTTAGGAGTTTCAAGCTAAAGAAACTTAATTCACATGATGCCATTTCCAGCAAAATTTATTTAGATTTCTTCTGAATAGAAATGCAAATACATCTTTTGAGCACATATAGACTAAAGAAGATTGCCATGAGGCTTAAGAGAAAAATAAATAAAAATGTATTAGCACGACAGCTTAGAAAAAGAGATATTCAAAGCATATAATTCACCTTGTAAGTACCAACAGGTCACACTATTTCAAACTGGGAGTACAAACAAAAGTTATCAAAATATTAGGAGAAATCCTTTAGAAGTTATTATAACATTACACAAAAGGCATTAAAATAATAATATGATAATAGTTTTAATAAAGGGAAAATGACAGCACACAGCAAGTGCATTGGCAGTTGATACTGCAGGACCTTCAGCTGAGCAGCAGGAGTTTACTTTTGCAAAAGACTTTCTCATGTAAATTTGGAATTTTTATCAGAAATGGTTCCAGGCTCTTTATTTGTACTGATGAATGTTGATAACAAATGATTATCTTTTGAAATAGTGTAGCCTTTAAATCATTGTATATTAGTATGAGCTAAGAAAACTTGGCTGTACAGTGTACTTTTGGACGTGATTATGAAATTTTAGCAAGTTCAGTTTCCATGAAAATGTGTCTTCTCCCAAAATGGACATAAATTTTCCTTTGTTCTCCCACAAACCAGAATGCTTACAAGAAATCAACAGCATCTTATAGTAAGCAGTGGCAGTAAGCTGAGTTTTAATGTTCTTCCAAAGAAGTTTTTATTTAAATAATTTTATTTAAATAATTGGATTTATGAGAAAACACTCAGAAGTACTATAAAATCTCTATTGGAAAATAAGTCAAGTTAAATTTCTAACTACTTCAGTTTAGTATAAATTCACAGATCAGTATTTCAAATACTTATAGGCATTCATTAAACTTTTATGTGTATGCACCAAACTAGCCTTCTAAACACCTTTACTTGAATGCCTTGCCCTTCAAGCAAGATTTACAAAAGCATCATCTCCCATATGGCCCTCCCATATGGCCCTCCCATTAACCTCTTCCCTTGCATACCCCAAACAGGCCTTCCTCTCTCTGGCTTTGCTTTCCTCTAAGCTATAGTTAAGATGATCTTTATATAGTTAAGCTGATTCTGTTATTAGTCTTCTAATGTTTCTGATCACCCTTCATTTACCTGAATTTGACTCATAATCCACTAAAGATTCAATCACTGCCCACATACCCTACTATATCACTCTCTATTCTATCTCATAGTCTAAGCTGTAACCAGTTGTGCTGAATTGCACGGAATTCCATACACGTGTCAGAATGTCTGTCTTCTTTTCTGAAATCCCCTTCCCCAGTCTTACCACCTACTTTAGCTTCAACATCACTTCCACTGAAACTTTAGATCAGATTGTATTCCCATAGTATTCCATGTTCTTTCTCATAAGCCCTAAATCGTACCACCCATCATTGTTGTTAAGGGGAGGGCTGGGGTTACTCCTTCGCTATTCCTAAAGTTTCTTGCATGTGGAAGGATCACTACTTGTATGAACATTTTATTCTTCCACAAAGGAGAAGAGACTGACCTGATGAGTTTTTTAAAGGGAAATGCACAATCTGATTCTTATCTTCTTCCTAGGAGGCAGCTTACGCATGTGCATTACCTCTGAATGCTATATGTCATACAGGCCTTCTTCCTGTAGGGAAGCCCACAGTTGTCTACCATTCCCAGAACTAGATAGATAAATCTCTCTAATCCTGGGGTTTAGGATAGTCATCCCTGGTTCTGTGGTAGATTCCACGGATGGATTCCAAGATACCCCACAAATACCAAAATCCACAAATGCTTAAGTGCTTTATATAAAATGGTGTGGTATTTGCATAGAGCCCTCACATATCCTCCTATATACTTTAAATCATGACTTATAATACCCCATACAATATAAGTGCTATGTAAATTGTTGTCATATTGTATTGTTTAGGAACTAATGACAAGAAAAATGAAGTCTGTACATGCTTAGTAGAGATTCAGCCATCACAGGCCTAATTTAGTTTCTGGTCCAGTGTGGTTTGAATTTACAAATGTGAAGCCCATGGATATGAATGGCCAATTGTATTAGAAAGCCCACTTGGGCTGGGGTTGTGGCTCACAGGTAGAGGGCTCGCCTAGCATGTGCGAGGCCCTGGGTTTGATCCTCAACACCACATAAAAAAAAAAAAAAGAAAGAAAGCCCACTTGTTCCCTAATATAGGACAGATGCCTCAATATCAGCCGAATCTGTCTAAAGGTGGTATTTTTGTTTCCCATTCACCATACTATTTTTTTTCTTATTTCTCAGGTTTTAGAAATCAGGCAGACACAACAAGTAATTTTTATTGGAAACCATCAAATCTCTTGGATTATAATTATGTACCATCTTTGGTGATTGTCTGTAAGCTCTGAAAGGCAGAAAAATATATATAAGTCTGATTGACTATCGTAGTCCTCATAATGAAGCAGGTGCTTCACTAATAGTAGGAACTTCAAACTGTTGCTTATTAAATAAGTAATTAGATCCCATACTTCCATTTTATCCACTATTTTGTCACTACTTTTAACATGAATTGCTGTTACTTAATAGACTACCCCATTCAACACCTTCTATTTTAATAAATATTAGATTCTTGACATCAATTTGACATTTTTTTAAAATTCCTATTAGTGACACTATAAATTATTTAAGCAAATTCTAAATTGGAAACAAATGATTTAACACATTTAGAATTCACTAATTTGTAGATTACTTTGATCCACTATTTCACCGCAGGAAAATCACACATTTAGAAAATAGTTCAAAGAACAATTTCACAAATATTTCAGGCTATACTTAACATACTCAAAATTTAGACTGTTCAGGTCATGTAGACATGTTACAGTTAAGTATAGTTCAACATGCTAGAAAGAGGTAAGCATTTTGAAAATTGGAATATTGGGTTAGTGAATTACATAATGAATGAGTTAGGAAAGAAAGATTAATTATTGTATTTTGAGAATTTCTGGTACTTTCATCTTTAATTTTAAAAATTCTGTGAAGCTTAACAGAAAACATGCTAATATTCTAGATATATGTGTCAATAAATATTATACTATTTTGTGTTTAAGTGTTATTTTTAAAGGACTGATGCTTTCCTAAATATGACTTCTTATTTAAAATCAGGCTGGGTTCAGTGTTGCACAACTGTAATCCCAGTGACTTGGGAAGCTAAGGCTGAAGGATCAGATCACAAGTTCAAAGCCAGCCTCTGCAATTTAGCAAGGACCTAAGCAACATAGGGAGATCCGGTCTCAAAAAATGAAAAGGGCTAGGGGTGTAGCTCAGTGGTTAACTGCCCCTGGGTTCCATCTCTGATACCTAAAATAAAATAAAATCAGAATGCAAGTTTTCATTCTGACAGAACGAATAAAATGGGAACTTGACAGGAAAATATAAATTATATAATAAAAAAATCTGTCAGGGAATTTTTTTCATAAGATTTGTCTATATGCAAATCTTATTTACATAAACATATATACTTCAAATTCTTATATTAACTATCACATATAACATAGTGAAGGATTATATGTCAATAACTTCCTTTTATATTCCTAAGAAAGGAAAAATATTCAAAAAAAGAATTGTAAATGAAGATCTAAGTTGTACAGGACAGGAACAAAATGTGCAATAAGCAGAAGTCTTTGGGATGTATTTTTAAACAGGAGGTTTTGAAAAGTCCAAATTTAGCTTCATAAAAAGAGGTAGTGCAAGTGTGAAGCATGTGGTCATTTTGGCATAGTCGGTGTATACTTCTCTCTTTACCTATATAAGGATATAATAAAGCTTCAGAAATGTGCAAAGCAGAAATTCTCCAGTTCTGTTTATTCACTTTCAGTCAGGTAGTAAAATATCATGTTCCATGAAGAAACCTTCAAAATACACTACTGAAATAGCCTGCTACAGAAAAATCAGCAACTTCTTTATTTAGACACTGAGTAGTTTAAAGGAAAAGATCAGGGAGATTTTTTTTTAAGCCAACTATATCTGTATCAGTCAGTTTTACTAAATTTCCATCATCTTACATTGTTACATTTTTTTCATACTGTTTGCTCCTTCAGCTCTGATTATCTTCCAAATTTCTCTATTGATTTTTTTGTTTGTTTGTTTAAATGTCCTTCATCTTTTCCTATTTATCTCTTCATTATTATCCTGCCTCCTTCTTCGGGCTCCCTGTGGCCTTCTTTCATCATTGCAATTGATTTCCAGCCTTGTATTTCTTTTAGATATTCAATGTCTATTACACTCTCTACTTCTAAACCTCCAGTCATTGGTCATGTTTTGTTAAGGAAGGTCTGCTCTCTCCTGTTCATCCAAGAACAGGGCAGTATGGAAGGAACAGCAGGGCTTCCACTTGTGATGTGTGTGACATCACCATGGCCCTCCAAGGCACTTTCAAAGGATTATGGTCCTCTAACAACCACTATGGCTTCAAATTACCATTTTAAGTGGATATCCAGAATTCAAATGAACCAGTAATTAGAAATCATATAATTAAATTTTTTTAAAAACCTGAACAATCATATACAAACAGCTGGTTAAGAAACCTTTGGCCATCAGGACGTTAAAGCCATTCCTCCCTTTCTGACACTGAGTATACACAAAGAGGACATGAACTAGCATGGTATTCATGACATGGAACTTGGACTTCATAAATATCAATGACAGCTAACATATATCCACTATCAAAATAGCATGCAGTCATAAATTTGAGCAAAAATCAGCATGATGGAAATTTAACTCAAGAATATACTTAAAACAAATTGTTCAAAACCTGAATAAAATCAATGGCACAACTTTACTTAAACTGTTAATAGAAAGATGTACCGTTTTCCTGCATAGAAAGATCAATATTGCAGTGATGCTACTTGTGCTGTTATAATTAGTATAATTACAAAGTGTTTTGAAGGGAGAATTTGCACATTGAATTTAACATATTGATTCTGGAAGAAACATGTATATGAGAATAGTCAGGAAGAATTTTAAAGAGAAAAGTAACCAGGGAGATTTTCCTTTAGATTAAAAAAAAGAAGAAAATTATTCTAAAGCCAGGATAATTTAAACAATGTGACACTGGGAAAGAAATAACACAATTATTATAATAAAGAGAGACTATAATGAACTTGTAGAGACACGTGTATATATAAATTTAGTATAAAGTGAAAATGAAAATAAATGGATGGATCCCATGGCAATTATATGCAAAGATTTTTTTAAACATGAAAAGTACAAGTAATACAGGAGGTCTTTGTTTTACTATTAATAATCTTGGGGTTAGATAGAGAGCTATCTGACCGCCTATATTTGAAATATGGCACTGTCAGTTAAAACTGTGCAATCTTGGATCAATTACTTAGCCATCATCTATGAAAACGAAGTTAACGGTATCCTATTCACAGGGCTGTTGTATCAAACTTCAATAAGATCATGCACATAAAATGCCTAGGTCTCAAGAAACGTTAACTGGGGTTTTTACTCATCATGTAAATAACAGCAGAAGCCATAAGCAAAACAAATGAGTTATGTGAATGTATAAACTTCAGCCATTTGGACGACAAATATTTGTATATAATAAAAGGTAAAAGAAAAAAGTAGGTAAATATTTACAACATATATATCAAAGGATACATTAAAAGTTTTAAAAATTAATATGAAAAACAAGCACTGTAAGAAAAATATGCTAAATGTCATGAACAAGCTGTTCCTAAGGAAAAAGTAAGAACTCACAAACATATGACACTATTTCCAAACTCACTAATAATCAAAGAAATAAATTTTCTTCTTTCCTGACTAGTAAAAACTATTATTCACACTGTTTTAAAAAAGTAAGGCAAAAAAATTTTTCATACAACACTGAGAGAAAAATGAATTGGGCCGGGTGCAATGGCTCACGTTTGTAATCCTAGCAGCTTGGGAGCCTGAGGCAGGAAGATTGCAGTCCCAAAGCCAGCCTCAGCAACTAGCAAGGCCCTAAGCAACTTAGAAAGATCCTGTCTCAAAAAATAGAAAATGAAAAAGAAAAAAAGGACTGGAGATGTTGCTCAGGAACCCTGAGTTCAACCCCTGGTACCAAAAAAAAAATAAAAATAAAAAATAAATTGGTAAAATATTTTATGGTGCATTTTTAAAAGGTATATGGAAATTTGAAATAGGCATTACCTTTCCTTACCAGATCTATTTGTATGAATTTAGCCTAAGGAAAGAGAGAAGCATGCAAAAACATACAAAAATGATATTTGTTCACACTGTTTTTAAAATGGCAAAACAACCAACATCTAACAGGTAGATCTGATACTACTGAAGGGAAATAGATCAACAACACTTTTCAATAAGAAAAAAAGAAGTTAAGAAATAGTCCATGCATTATAAGCAATTCTCCATTTAAAACATATGTAGATAGCAATACAGTGTTTGCAAAAAAAAATTCCTGTAAGAATATACCAGCATATTAAACTGTTATCAGTGGCCATCTAGGTGGGGTAAAATTATGGGAAACTTTCACTTTTTAATATACAATGGTCAGCATTGTTTGAATATGTTTTAACATTTAACAATTGTTTTTCTAATAAGAAAATACAGAGACATTTCCCTTTTGAAAAAAAGTAAAAGATTAAGAAACTCATAATAATTACTTTCCTAGTTTCAGATTCTCATATAATACTAACAGCTACCTGCCTTTTTAAAAACACTTTTTTGCTTCAGTCTAATAAGGTCCTTGTCAAGAATTAATAGATACTTAAGTGTTAACTTCCTTTTTAAAAGAACTACAATTAAAAGAGCCTCTTATAAAGGAATTCACAAGCATGTTTTTCAGTTCGGGCTTTAACTTGCAAGTAACATCTCCATTAGTACTTGAAACCAAGAATTATAAGCCAGATCAGGCAGAGTGTTTAAAGATATCTTAATAACAGGAAAGGGTCCAATTTAATTCAACTTTCAAACTCTTTTCATACTAGAAACCAAGCAGCTCCCCATACCCAATAAATCCTATATCTTTCATCATAATTTTTAAAGGAGAAAAAGCCACCTCTTATTAATGACATAGTAATTCATCTCTCTCAAAAACTACCATTATGTGGAGCATTCATGATCATTCATGAACATTCATTCAGGAACAACAAAACAAGATATTTGCCTTATCAATGTAGAATATTAGATTTCTCTTGAGATTATTTTCCATAGTTTTTAACAGTTTGACTAGAGCATACTCTAATTATCTTTAGACATGGAAGACCACCACTCTACTTCATGAAGAATCTCACTTCCTCAGGAAGCAGAGGAACAGCTCTATGACTAGCTATTATATCTCTGAGAAAGGATCAAGTTGTATCCTCTAAGACAGACTCACTTCTCTATTTTGGAAACAAGGGGAAAAAAAATCAACATTACTGTTCTTGGTTTAGTCCTTAATTTCTCCTGCTACAAGCAGAGCATTCTGCACAACACTCACCAGAGTCTAATTTTACATAATCTCAGAATATTTACCTATAAAATAGGAATAACATCAGCTACTTTATAAGGATGTTATAGAGAATAAAGGGGATCCTGTGCTGATATTCATAAAACAGCAAAGGGACTCCATAAATGCTACTTTCTCACCAGTTTGTCTGCAGCCAGGATCATTCATAGTAAGCACACCAAGAGAGGAAGAAAATTGTGAATTAAAACAAAAATTACAGTTATATAATCATATTCATATGATTTTCAAAGTATGCATTTTCTTGGTCTACTTGAAAAATAAAGTGTTAAAAGAAAAAGTGAAATCAACCAAAGGCAAACAACCATCATCTCCATTTTAATTACTTATTTTTGCAATATATTCACAAAAGAAAAAAAAACAGATCAGTAAAAGCACTTGGAACAGCAGAGAATTTAAAAGTGATGGTTCTAAGTATTAGGAGTCTGGCAGCCTCTGTCCTGCTCTTTTCCTTCTTTCAGGGTACACCCTCATATTTGAATTATGACAGAGGCCCCACATCACATCTTCTACATTAAATTCTCTCAAATACTTGAATCATAACTTCTCTCCTGCTCCAGAAGCTTCAAGTGATGGTCTACCATGTGCATAATCTTTTTCCTGATAATCAAGGTCCCCTGGGGTGTAATCATACCTTCCCCATCCACACTGAACACCAAACACAGATCCTTGATGGCAAGTTAAGTCAATTTGGCTCAGGACAAAACAGCAAGTAGACATCTGCACAGGTTTTAATATCAACCCTAGTTCAGCCCATTCCTCCCCCTGAGTCACACTGTCACAGAATGAATCACATTGATCAGTTTCATTTTCATGCTCATAGGATTAGTTCACAGCTTACTTTGCCTGGCATGGCCTGCACTTCTGAACAGAAGAGAGTTAAAACTAGTGTTACTTTATCTTGAATCATTTAGCAATTTTTTTGTATAAATACAATAACAGCAAAATACCTCACTGTTGCACAAAGTTATTTGCTGTCCTCTCCCCTAACACATATACTCTTGGAGAGACCTATAGCACAAACTAAAGTCCATCTACAAATCACTAAATTTTCATTTTGCTAAAACCTTATGAAGATACAACTTTCCAACCACTTAAGTTAAGAATAGTAAACATTTTCATAGTATTCACGTTGCTTCATACACATATCATGGCACACTTGTGTGTGCCGGGTGTTATGTGTACATTATATACTTTGATTTTGAAACCCAACTGGCAAAGTAGGCATTTTTAATCCTTTTTCTACAGGTGAGAAAACTAACACAAAAAGGGCCCAGGTCACAAAGAAAGTTAACAGAGCTGGCTGACTGTCAAATAAAGATGTTCAGATTCCAAGGTCTTTTTTGCTATATTCTGCTCCTGCCCAACCACTGGGAGGTGTGCATCTCATATCCTACCCATGCTCAGTGCTGTCGCTTCATAATGACTTCATAATGACATTGTGACTTTAAAATTGATTATGATAACAACACAAAACAATCAAGTGAACTTTTTGAGAACTAGAAAATTGTTCTGCAAGTTAATTTTTTTGGTACCACACTAAAACGATGAAAACGATGATAGGAAAACTTTTCAAGTAGTATATCATTCTATCACATGGGAACATTGAGACTGCCTTTATTATTTTTTTATACCAGACAACTCTCAATTATGCTTTTAGCCTTGACAAATGTTCCTCAACACTCACCAAATTTTGGCAGATGGCTGGCAACAAAAGTGAAAAAAGCATCCTCTCACACTTTAACCTATTATTCTAGCAAATGTTCCCTCAATAAAATGTAAGTTATGGAAACTCTGTTTAGTAACCATCAAACTAATTGGCATGGTATTTCAAAAGTGCTCAAGTTATTCAATTAGCTTTCAATATTCCGAGTTCACTACAGAACAGTTTCATTGTGTACCCTTAATAGAAGAACAAAATTTTCAAAAAAAAAAACAAAAAACAGAGCTTTCTTAAGAAAACTACATATACCTTTGAAAGTAAGTAAGACAAAGTTATACCTTTAAAAATCAAGTAAAGGGATACTATTTAGATTAAGGAAAACAACTTTCAAGATAATTCCCCTAATTTATTAATAATCAAAAGAATAATTGGAATTACAATGAGATAGTATGTTCCCTATCAGGGACTTTAAAAAAAAATAGTGGACCTAGTTTGGGTAAGCACTTAAGAAGTCAAGTACTCTTTTGTTAAGCCAATGAAAGCATCAATTTGGTACACATTTTCTGGAGAATATTTTGGCAGTATGTCTATAAAGCCTTCAAAGGTTTATATGCCTTGACATAGGAATAACGTTTCTAGGAATTTATTTTAGGTAAATAGTGAGAGCACTCAAAGATTATGGGCAAGCAAATATGATCAATGATTTATAATAGTCAAATACTCAAATCAAGGTAATTAAAAATAATGTTAATAGACTGGCATGCCCACACATTCCATTTCACACTAAACAAACATGGAAACATCATATTTCAAAATGCTACTTCATAACATGAAAAAATATTTGTGCTCTGTTGTTACAGAAGGAGGAAAAAGAACTGGCAAGATCCACTATGATTGGATGGCAAACCTAAGAGTAATTTTTATATCCTTCTGTATGTGTGGTGACTACCTTACAGGATAGCCCAATCATTCCCACCTTTGGCATTCACTCTTTTTTGCCATCATCTCCACACTGTATCAAGGAAAGAAAGAAAGTCAAAAGAATAAGGCAAAAGGCATGGGATCACTTCTGATGGTAGTGCATAAAAGACGTTGTAACTTCAACCCCACTCTTTTGGATCACTCACTCAGGAGGAAGTAAGCAGCTCTGTGGAGAGCAACTGAGACCTTCTGCAAAAAGCCAGTGAGGAACTGAGGCCTCCAACCAATAGCCGTGTGAGTGAACCATTTTGTAGATGGGTTTGCAAACCCATTGAAGACTTCAGATGAGCACAGCTCTGTCCAACAGCTTGAACACTAATTTATGAGAGTTATGGAGCCAAAACATCCCAGCTAAGCCACTCTCAGATTCCTGATTCTCAGAAACTGTGGTGGAAAATAATTGTCATTTTAACTCGTTAAATTTTAGAGTAATCATTATATAACTAGTCCATATCCATGCATTACTGCTTTTAGAATTAAAGAAATATCATTTTAAAACATTAGATATTGTTTGACAGCATAATCCTAATATATATTTTTAAGATTAACCTCAGCGTGTCAATTCTTCAAGCTAAATGTTTCCCAAAAATTCTTGGACAGGTAGGGTACATACATGTAAAAACCTATTTGCAAAGAGGTCCTACGTCAGGTATAAATTTAATCCTCTGATTGCAAGAAATTAGTAAACTCAAAAAGTATCTAGAAAGTTCCTTTGTAAATAAAGAATAAAAATAAGTTAGCTAAGAACTGAAGGTATATGTAGCTCAGTGGTAAAGTGCTTGCCTAGCATTCATAAGGTCCTGAGCTCCATCCTCAGCCCACAAAAAATAAATAAATTAATTAAAAAAATAAACTAGCTAGTTGTTCAGCACAAATAGTTAGTTGGGTTTTGGTTTGGTTTGGTTTTATTTGAAAAAAAGAAACTATATCTAAGGAAAACAAAAGGAAATAAATACTAAAGACTAATGAATACTGATTAATAAAGAAAACTATCGATCCAAAAAAATAGTAAAACATATTCTGGTAGAGAAAGTAAAAGAAATTAGGACAAGGAAAGAATAAGAAACAAAAGGCAAACCTCAATGCTCAAGAAAAAGACCCTCCCCCTAAAAAAAATTAAATGAGTAACAAAGGCAGGATAAATAATTAATGCAGAAAAGACTAAAAGAATTAAAAGTAGTATTCATACATAGTTTGTCACTGCTGTAGATATGGTTTAAATGTGTCCCCCAATGTGTTGGAAGCATGGTCCCCAGTGTGGACATGTTAAGAGGTAGTGAAACTTTTAAGATGTGAGGTTAGTGGGAGGTTGTTACCAGTCTCTCTTCTCTCATCTTACCAGGTGATCTTTTCCTCTCACATGTACTTCTGCCACTGTGTTTCCATCTGCTATAAGATCTTTACCAAAGCCAAGCTGATGTTGACACCATACCTTTGAACCTTTAGGACTGTGAGCTAAATGGATTTCTTTTCTTTGAAAGTTTACCTGCCTCACATTTTATTATAGAAACAGAAAACTAACATAGTTGCTAAAGATTTTTAAAAATTCAAAAGAACTATAAAATCATCCCAGATGAGTAGAATAGGTACCTAAACATACCAACAGTTCTAGAAGAAATTTAAGTAAACAGTTACTGTTAAATAATTGTTTTACATGTGGATTCTTTAAATAATTAAGGAATATAAAAATATGGAGTATTTAATTATGCATTTTAGAAGGTTAGAACATTCTTTAGCTGATATTTAAGTCCCTTCCTCAAAATACGTTATTGCCCTCCTTTGCAAAATTGTCATAATAACTATACAAATTATAATATTAAAGTGGTAATGTGCAACATATACAATCATAAGTGAGGATTCTAGTAACTTTTGCATTAAACCTAAAAACAGCTCATAAAACAGAAAAATTCAGGTTGGTATCTGTTATGAATAGAGAGGCAAATTAAAAATAGAGAGGCTGGATTAAAAACATACCAAACTTAGCACAACAGTAACATAATAATAATATATGTCCAATTGAGTTTGTTTTAGGAATACCAGCAATATTTAATATTAGTCAATCTACTAATGAAGTTTTGTAAATAACAGACCCAAATCAACTCAAACAGATCTCTCCTTTCCCCCTAAAAAACAGTCATCTTGATCCATATCCATAGGCTGGTAAACCAGGACAGTTCAAGAATATAATAAAGACCCCCTATCTTCAACTTTGAATCCCTATCTTATAAACATTTAGTAGAGTCATTTCCAGTAAAGTCAGATGTACAGATATCCATCACTAATATTAGGATGAAATTGGGACATTATTTTTTCCCTTTCTTAAAAATTTGTTCTAATCAGTTATACATCACAGTAGAATGCATTTTGACACATTGTACACAAATGGAGCATAACTTCTCATTCCTCTGGCATTACATGGTGCAAAGTCACACTGGTATTATAATCATACATGTATATAGGGTAATAATGTCTACCTCATTCCATGTCCTTCCACCCCCACACCTCCTCCCCTCCCTTCATTCCCCTCTGCCCAATCCAAAGTTCCTTCATTCTTCCCTATCCATCCCCATTTTGGATCAGCATCTGCTTATCAGAGAAAATATTTGGTCTTTGGTTTTGGGGGTTTGGCTTATTTCACTTAGCATGATATTCTCCAGCTTCATTAATTTATCTGCCTATGCCAAATTCCATTTTCTTTAAGACTGAGTAAAAGTCCATTGTGTATATATACCACATTTTCCTTATCCATTCATCTGATGAAAGGCATCTAGGTTGGTTCCATAGTTTACCTACTGCGACTTGAGCTGCTATAAATACTGATGTGTCTCTGTAGTCTGCTGATTTTAAGTCCTTTGGGTATAAACCGAGGAGTAGGATAGCTGGGTCAAATGGTGATTCCATTCCAAGTGTTCTGAGGAATCTCCATACTACTTTCCATAGTGGTTGCCACCAGAAATTGGGACATTCTTACCAATACAGTAGGAAAAGAACTCAAATTCATAAACAATGGAATACAGATTATATGTATATATAATACTGTTGCCTATCTTGAGAAAACCTAGTGTTTATGTGAAATCTATGAAAAAAAATAATGAGATTTTGGTTAACTTTCCAATATGTCAACAAAAACAGTGGGAAAACTTTCCTAACAAAGCCCCAATCACAATCAATCAACTAAACAACCACCAATCTGTTCTCTCTTCCTCTCCCTCTCCAGATACATCTGATAATGCTACGCACTTGAAATAAAATTATGGAATTTAGTGAAAAAAGAAAGAGGTGGCGGCCTTCTGAAGAAGTACAGGACAAGAGAGGCCATAGTGGATAAATCAGACAGTTCTAGAAAGCCATCGTACATATTAACGTGGCACACCCAGATGAGTGACTTCTCTCTTTTCAAGGAATGGGAAGTGTTTCAGAAAGTGTCTAAATATGTATTTATATGATTGACAATAACAGCTTGGAATATGCCAGTAGAGCCCAAGGGTATATAACAAATATTTTCAGTCCAATACTTGTCTTCTCTTCAGGAATACTAAGGCAAGAAAACCTTCCATGGAATAAAGAATAAAATTTCCCTTCACCTATTCCATGTTTCCTTGGAATCACTATCTTCCCAAACGCCACAGTTTTCTGGGACCACATTTTAAGCCACCCATGAACAAAGTCCTTTTTTGGTGACAAGTGTTAAAAATCCTTCAGAACAAGGACACAGCCACCTCTTAGATGCTTAACACTTCCTTATTATATCACTTGATCATAATAAATTATTAAGCCACTAAAATCTTCATAGGGAAGGAAAGAAACAGTTTGCTTATATTTGAATACACATGAACAGAGATCAATTTTAATGTATCATTTTCCTTACCAAGAGCACCAACTATAGGACTTCACACATTAGCAGAAAATTGATGTACTTACTGACTGCATAAGCCCTTTTGGCTCATTGTAACATAAATCTCTCCACATAAAGAAAAGACAGACTATCTCTAGACCTTCTATAATTTCTCTCATCCAATGATAATATTCTTTTTCCAATCAGCTCAGGCAAGTATCAGATTGCATATTAAAATCTGTATTTAATTGAGTATAATTTTGTGAAATGTGAATTTAATACTGTAGAGTAGAATAGAGTTCAATAGAATGATCCATTTATTAGAAAGAATATTTTATCTGCATTTCTCTTTCATTTCCAGAAACAGCAAATAACATCGACTCTTCATTTAAAGACAGCATTAAGTTCACTGTTAAACCATAATACATAGGTATAAAATTTTCTATTATTTTACATTATCTTTCAAGAAATAGTATATTATGACTCCATATGAAAATAATACCAATAGTATTCTCTACCAAACTTGTCAGAAACAACATTTTTTCCATGACCTCCAGTTTGCTTTTGATGAACAGAATCATAACTAAGAGGTCTTCATAAAAAATGCTTCGTCTTATTCCCTGTTGACACTAACACAGTGTGCACACATTATCTGAGGCATTCATCAATGAATTTCTTTATCTTATTACCTGTATGTTATATAAAGTGCTAAACATAACTTTGGTAAATTTCGTGCATACTAGTCTCCTGTGCTGTTTCATATCATCCAAGTGCCTACCAATTTTTCCAAGTATTACCTAACAGGGTAATTCTTAACTACCTATTGGCACCAAAATAAGATTATTTTCCCCAGTGATATGAATCATTTCTAATGCACATCAGTTATAATATATCTAAGAAGGCTGAATAAGAGAGATCAGATCCTTTCATATATAAATGTGAACTTAAATTCTAAGAAGCAACGCTGTGAATTCTGTTAAGCATATGAAGATAGACAGAGGCACACACTTGCTTCTGAAAATACAGCTCTAGATAAGCCAAATGCCAGTTTTCATAGCTTCATGGATGGAGTTAAAAGATTATGAATCAGACAGACCATTAATACAACAATGGCTTCAAATTCTGGCTCTGACACTTTCTGTGTTAGGTTGAATAATTACACTCCAAAGCCACGGCATCCTCAGAAAAACAGGATAAAAATACATGCCCTGTAATACTGTTATGTTGTTATGAGGATTGATGCAAGAATGTATAAAGTGATTATCATAGTTCCTGGAACCACAGTTAAGAGTAAATAAACCTGTAGCTATTATTATAACAGTGTTTATGTTCCAACATCACTAATCCTGTACATGAAATACCCATTCCTCTTTAAACTAAGTAAGGGAAAAAAACTGCTGGAAGATTATTAAACTTACAATGTTGGAAGCCTTGGAACTATGAAAAAATTATGACATGAGAGATCCTTCAGAGGTACTTAGCAGTCTGTGGCATGCTGGCTGGTAGACGTCTCAAGATATAAAGTACAGAATACTTCAATGCGTGTGATTGGGGACCAGGGCTTAAAATGCATTTTCCGGAAGTAGTGCTACCAGTGGAAATGGCAGAATTGCTAGTTTCACATTTCAAAATCAGCCTGTTTCTGAGTATAGGTCTTAGGGTGTAAACAGTTTAAACAGTGTTAGCTTTGATGCTTTATCTGAGTAAAGTAAAAATTGGAAGAAATTAGAATTCAGTCAATGTCAGTATCCATGTTTTCAGTCCTCAGTCACAGCTGCAATGGGCTAATAGAGAATATTCATTCTCTAAGAGCAGGGCCAAAAAAGTAAAATGACCATAACCACCCCATTAATAAAGGTCTGTGGACAAACAATAATATAATAACAATCATCAGAATTTACAGCAATGAAATCGGTGTACAAGAAAGTTAAAAATTAGACAAACCATCTTTCTACATATAAAGCAAACATAAGTATGAAAAATCCTGTCCTGAAGAGGACATTTTTTAAGGAGAAAAAAAAATGAAGGGGTAGGTCAAGAATAGTCCTCATCCTTATTTAAATGCCAATTCTAAAAATTAACCACCAGCATACAATAACTCTCTAATAGTATTCTGTCCCATGAACAGATATTTCTGTAACCTGGTAAAAGTATTTTTGTCCTAACCAAGAGGGAAAAATTATTAAAATAAATTAACATTTTACTGTGTCTCTAATTGGAAGTGGCTGTTCTCAACAAATATGTTTATCAAACAGTGTGACTGGCAAAATGTATTACTGTAGCTGTAGTTATCCAAATTACATGCTGTCTAAAGCAAAAAGGGCAAAAGCCATCTGGCTCATATAACTTGCATTTTCTAGACAGCTTGCAGCTGGTTCTGATTAAGCAGCATCTCAGAACTCCCAGAGATCTATTTTTATCCCTGGAAGTGTATTTTTAGGGCTCACACATCCAAGGCACAGGGCGTCTACATTAATAAATGAACAACCACCATCAATTAGGAAAAGGTTTATGTGACACTCTGGTTTGGTCTCCGGCTGTACAGGAGGGATTGCAAGTTGAATTCAATAGTCTGAAGCCTAATTTTTAGAACCTTCCTCCTCTCTATTTCAGGGTTCCAAGGAAGGCACGTAGAGAAGATGTTTCCTCTGTCTTATAAAATAGTCAAGGAAAGATACAACAAGAGACCCGATGCAGTATCTTATCTCTCCTAGGATGTAGGTACAATTATCAGGCCCAGGGCCTGAAGATTATGCTGTATTACCAATGACAGGGTCAATAATCATAAGAAAATGCAACCATACTACCAAAGGTAATCATAAATTTTGATAAAAGAAGCATTTCAGAATATTCCAGAACTAAATTTTATAATAATAAAGATGATGAATAATAAACTTTTTTTCTCCTAATTTAACTCTCCATTGTGGTATGACTCATCATCCTATCATAATCCCAATCATCACATTGCATAAAGACAGATTTGTATGCTGCCTGGAAGGAAGCATGCAGAAAACACTGAGATTACTACAAAGACATGGCATTCTAGTGTTTGTAGGCCTCTGCCCAAAACACACAGTCAATGAATCACTAAGCTCAGTGAACAGCTCAATCTTAGGGTAACTAAATAATTCTCTTCCAAAAGAATCTTTGGACCTTTTCCCTTATCTCTGCCATTTTCCCTTCTGCTCACTACACTGCAGTGGCCTTTTGTTCCTCAAACTCCCACTCTCTCTCTTCGAGCCATAATTCTTCACAGTCTTCCCTGTTTCCTCTTCCCTCTTCTTCCTCAGCTAAATGCCCACTCCTCTCCTGTAGGCAATTTTCATTCCCCCACAATCATCAGAATTTACAGCAATGAAATCTGAGTACAAAAAGTTAAAAATTAGACAAATTATTAATTCTCCCAACAATCGGAATTCAACATAATATAAATAATCCCAACAGCCATCTTTTATATTAATTAATCTGCTCTTGGCATAAATGTCATTCTTATCTTTCCAGTTAGACTGTGATCTCCATCCTTATAGACACAGTCTTTACAAGATATTTTTGCATCTCCAGACCTTAGCACAATGACCAGTATTCAGAAGTGCTTGCTGAGAGCATGACCATAATCATCTTATTGGGGCACAGATTTTTGAATACCCAGTTCTCTGGCCAGGAGTGGAAACACACACCTGGAATCCCAGTGACTGGAGAGGTGGAGGAAAGAGAATCACAAGTTCACAGCTAGCCTGGGCAACTTAGCAAGACCCTCTCTCAAAGAAAATAAAAAGGGCTCACAGTGTAGCTTGGGGATAAAGCACGCTTGGATTCAATCTCCAGTACTGCAAAAAAATCAGCAATAAAATAGAATACCCAGTTCTCCAATTCTCTCCATGAGTTTCCTTCCTGTTTGTCACCAATGAAATAGACACAGGAAATGCCTTTCCATTAGAAGAACGAAGTCAAATAGCATCCATGGAATACTGTGACCATTTCAGAAGTAAATCATGAGGATATCAACAGTTCCATAGAAGCTAATAATTTCACATGCTAGGACAAAAAATAAAATAAAACAAAATCACTTTGGATGTCCTTGACATTGAACTTTTCTCAATATACAGCACTATCTTGCACAAGACAGAAAATACCAAAACTCACCCACAAAGGCTGTATTTATATTCAAGATAGAGCATCAAGGCCTGACAGTCTACTTCAGTGTCATGTTGAAATGATGAGTTAGTGGGCTTCTCTGATGAGTGAATCTTCCCACAATTACAAAGGTGCAGAAGCACCACCCAGCAAGAACTTTGTAAAGCTGCTTAAAATCAGATGAGATGCTGTTGCATAGACGGTCACTGACGGGATTCCCGAATCACTAATTCAAGACTGCCATTTTCTCTTTTTATTATTAGACATTCTCCTTCCGCAGCTATAATTACGTGCTTTCAAGTTTCCAGGGAACTCTGCACATCTTGACTGGTAAACTACTTGAATTCATTTTAGGTAATTATGGTCATATTTACCATCAAGACTCCAAAGGAAAGGCCGCCCTGTATCAAAATGTCAGGGAGTAGCTCATTCTTATCCTTGACGTCACTGCCATACTCCCCATGCAAATAAATGCCTTCTGATGATAAAAACAGATAATAATGAAGGGTTGCCAAGTTCTCTCCTTCGGACTGTCATGGAGAATTAAATGTTAAAATGATGAACTTGGCTATAAATAAAAGGGATTATTTCATTATAAGTAAATAAAAATTGTCATTTTACAACATGAGAAGCTATTTCATGCCTGAATTTAGAAGGAGTAGGGAGAGAATTTCAATGTAATTTACTACCTTGAGCTGAAAAATACTAACCATATTAACTTAGTTTTGTTCTACAAAAACAATACTTTCCTGATTCTAGAAGTCTATGTGTCACAGGGTACAAAGAAAGAAAAGGAAGTGACTGGTTTTAAAATAGACCTGGTGAGTGACTCAATTACATTATAATGAACTCTTCTCTACATCCGTTAGTTCTAAAGGTAACATGTGGGTTATATTTGAAAAAGGTTTAAACTTATGGTATAAGCATTGTCTAAAACAGGAAACCTTAACTAGAACTTGTATTTTTTCATTAGAAAAGTTTTAAATGTCCAAAGACAATGATTATAGTAGGCAATTTACTGAATTTGAAATTTTGAAAACTGGGCATCTCATTAGATTAAAAGTTTCTCCATGAGAGTATATAACAATAGCATTCTTAGATTTAATAGATTACATGTCACACAAGATTAATTAATAAACAAAGAGTAGAGTGTATCTTAAGTAAAAGTCAGAAGCTCTTTGCAGGAGACAGGACCATAAAAGAACTGGCTTCAAGGACAAACGACTTGGACTTGAGTCAAAATTCAGTACCATCTAGCAATGTGACCCCTAGCTACTTTCTCCCTGAGGCTCAGCATTCCCTCATATTCAATGGGGGCCATAAAGGACTTACCTCATGAGTTTATTATGGGAAATGATATGTGATAAGATGTGTAAAAGCTCTTAGCAGAGTGCCAGTTACGTAAGCAGGTGATTAAAAGTTTTGTTGAAGCATAAAGTAAAAGGTCACAAAATCAGAAAAGTCATTAGTTTTAAAATATCTACGCCCACAGACCAAAAGGACTAAAGGAATATGGGAATGATCTAATAAATAAGATTTAAAAACAAAAACACCTGCTAAATATGGTATAATGGGAACTTACATGGACTCAATGGATTCAGACTTCATCAGGAAACAATTAAGGGTTGGGGTTGTGGCTCAGTGGTAGAGCACTTGCCTAGCATGTGTGAGGCACTGGGTTTGATTCTCAGCCCCACATATAAATAAAATAAAGGTACATTGACAACTACAAAAACGTTTTTTAAAAAAAAAAAAAAAAGAATTAAATTACATATAATGAAAAGAAAATGCATGCCTGAGCAAGGCAGGGGCCATTTCTGACTCAGTATTATGCTAAGACTTTTTTCTCTTGTGACTTACAAGCCACATAATTTAAAAATTATCTAATTATTTATACACCTGTACATTTTCTAATTGTTTTTCATGTTTCTCATGCTAACTGCACTTTTATTATTCAGCTTGCTTTCCTTTCTCCTTGATAAAAATATCAAATTTTTCTTTAAATTGTCTTCCTACACTCTATAGCCACGTTGACTTCATTTATAAATTAAAAGAGATAACCTAAAACTGACTTCATATTAGGGGAGTTATTTTTTGTATTGTTCACTGCAGGTGACATTAGGGTAAGAAAGAGAGGTCAACGTTGAGATGGAAAATGTAAAAGGTGTTGATCTGAGTAACTAACAAGAAGCACTTGAACTTGTCTCTCAAATAAAGGACTTGCTAATTTTTCTACATCATATCTTCTCCTCCCTCCCCAACATTTCCTATCCTTACACTCTTGAATTTGGAACTGAAGAGGTTATTCTGAAATCACCCACAACTAAGCCAGCTTGTTTAAAGGGAATCACTTAACAGTACTTGTAAGCACATCACCTGGTACATGATCTGTAAAGGTCTGTATGAGAAATATCTTTTTGAAATTAGATTCACATTGTTGTGCTGCCCCTAATGAACATCAATGCAATTTGCTCTTTCAAAATAACATAAATATAAAGATCTAATAATAAGTAAAACAAGCCATTTTAATATTTATAATAAATGTGTGAGTGTGCATATATGAGCCCCTGTGTGTATTGTGTGTTATGTGTGTATGTGTGTGTATATAGCAAAGATACATGGCATCTGTTTCCATCTATCTATACCATAGCTGCTAGAAAACTCAGGGTCACAATAAATGATGAATCAAAACAAAACAACCACACTGGTCTTAAAATATTTATTTTCTTTTTTCCAGTTAGGATTTCCTACTTGTATTTTTCCTTGTTAGTATACTTCTTCAAAATATGTTTGCTCATCATTAGGTTGAATATGTTCTTATGAGGAATGCTCAATAATTTTGTGAATGAGGCAGTGCATAAATTAAATAAGACAAACACTTAAGCCAAATTTATTATCAAATTGCTGCCACTCCCCTTCCTGCACTTGAACTTCCTCTGAAACATGGAACTTGGATCACTAAAACAATTTCCATGTGTTCCAAAATAACATCATGCACCCCTCCAAAGAATTTTTAAAAGGCTATCCATTTATTCAAGTCAATGGCCCTATGTATACCCATATTATCTTTTATGATTCACATAGGAAAGAAACTCATCATTATTCTTTTATCCCCTGTAACCACAAGAATAATCAAGTAATTGAAAGGCTGAATTCAAGGAGTCTCTTTGGGAACACTCACCCCCACACACACACATACACTCCTACCCTTTCTTTTTTATAATGGGATCCTGGCCAAAAGACGTGTTCTTGTGTATAAAAAGAATTACACAAAAGAGAAAGTCCAATCTTCCACAGGGATTTGTTTATTTATGTCACTAAGATCTCGCTTATTCCTGACCTAATTTGCAAATAAAAAGTATTTTTAAAATAAAGCACAATTTAGAAAATTAAAACGATGGAATAAACTTCTGCATCTTAAAAAGCAGGATTTATATAACTGATACAAGCAGAATTCCAAAAATGATTAATATTTGATGTGTATTTAAGTTTTATTTTCCAAAACTCTTAACACCTTTTGTCCCTCCTCGTTGGCAATTAGCAGCTGCAATGATAGAAAATATATTCACATGCCAAAAATAATGAGTCACAGGTTTCCATGACTATGAAACACATATTATATAGTTCCATAATTCCAACCAAGTGGTCATAAGACTATGATTTTCTTGGTATAAAAATTTCTCATTGGGCTATCACTGATTTCAAAAATTAACTATTCAAAATTTGAACTGCTAAAAAAATTATCGTTCATAAAAACCTCAAAGACACTTCCAAATTGTGTGTATGTTACATCTTATCAGGTCCCAAAAGTGTTACCAATGAACAGTGAGCTCCCACACTGAATTAATAAATAAATAAAGGAGTATGTCTTCCAAATTTCTCTGAATGTTTAACCGAAAATAAAGACTTTCTAAAATTAATCAAATACATAATTATTATTTGCATACTATCGTGAATAATATTCATGCCCTGGACATTTTTAACTTGAAATTTCTCTCAAGTGTTTCACATTAAAGAAAACTACAGAACCTAATTGAGAAACAAAAAAGTGCCAGATACTAATTCTGTGTAAGAAGATCACACAATAAAAAGAAATCAAATGTTTTCCAGTTATTTTGTAGACATAATAAAATAGCCATTAACCTTACAATAGAATTTTTGTCAGAACTAGAAAATATGTTAGAGAAAAATAAACAGATGAAAATAAATTCATTTTTTTCTGTTCAATCACAATTCTTTGTTTACCTCTACTTGATGTTTTTTTATCATGTTATAGCATAATTACATTTTTGCATGCCCATTTTTCCAGTAACACTTTTATTACCAGAAGTGGGGAACTGGGTTATTTTAATTTCTATATGTAGGGCTGGGATTGTGGCTCAAGCAGTAGCGTGCTTGCCTGGCATGCGTGGGGTGCTGGGTTCGATCAGCAGAACCACATAAAAATAAAATAAAGATGTTCTATCCACCGAAAACTAAAAAAAAAAAAAATTCTCTCTCTTTCTCTCTCTCTTTCTCTCTCTCTTAAAAAAAAATCTCCCCTTGAAAAAAAAATTCTATATGTATACTTTTTCTGTCATGCAGAAACTCAATGATATTTGAAAAAGAAAAAAAAATTCTCTCTCTTTCTCTCTCTCTTAAAAAAAATCTCCCCTTGAAAAAAAAATTCTATATGTATACTTTTTCTGTCATGCAGAAACTCAATGATATTTGAAAAAGAAAAAACATTATTAAAACAAACTATAAGGCATTTATAATTTAAGTAAGTTTTGATATAGTTTTGAAATAGATCAGTGAATAATAATGGAGTGCACTAAAACATTAAATTATATTTAAGCATGCAATAATGTGATATAAAGGAAATACAAAATAGTTGAGAGGTAGAAGTAAAGCTATTTAATAAATAATATAAATGGTTGATAATTTGGGGAAAATGAGTCAAAATTTACTGTATTATCATTATAACACTAATCTATCACTTTCTATATCCATATATGTATGTATGTATGTGTGCATACATACAAAATATATGAAATTTAGTTGCATATATAAAAGCTCATTAAAAATTAGCATAAATTGAGGGTCTTTAACAGGATGACAACTTTTTAAGCCTTGAGTCAATTAAAAAAAGGAGATATGTTATATAAGAGTCTAATCTTCAATAAGAAAGATAACATACTACATAAATTTTTATTAAAAGAGATAAAAAGTTGATTTCTGTGTTACATAGAGAAGATAAACAATCTGACAGAAAAACATAAAATTCAGAAGAAAAATGACTCAATAACATGGAATTACACAAGAGGAAACTAAATTATTAAGCATGGATAAAAGAATAAAATAACATTTAATAAATGTTATTTATTAAAGCAAGGCAAATTAAAACAACACCTAGGTACCGCTTTACATTTATTGAATAAATACAAAAACTTCTAAATATGTCCAACTAACTATATTTTATTGAAAAATTGAGAATGTTAAATCCATATATTATTGCTATCTGAGGCAAGAAACTATAAACTAAGTAAATAATCCCAAAGAGAGAGAATTTAAATAAACATTTGTATTGATGTAATTTATAACAGCAAAACATTAAAAATAAACACCTATATCCTCATAGCAATAATTAAATAATTAAGGATTATCAAACAATCACTCTAGAAAGGATACAATATTACAAAGTCATTAAATTGTCTAATATGTGTAAGGACAATATAAATTGAAAAATAACATGCCCTGAAAAAAAAGGGGGAACAAATTACACAAGTTGGTATATTGACATAGTTTTATAGAACATATTTGTTCTATAATTAAAAATTTAGAAAAAAAATTGTTAGCTGTTGTTAAATTAGTAGTAGATGTCAAAATTAGGGATATATGAAAGTATCATAGTAAGGCCAAAGCTAAAAATAAAACTAATTCTTTTCCAGAAAAATTACATTTCTGGGCTGTGGTTCTTGCTCTGACATTTAAATAGAAAAAAAATGGCTAAAACTAAAATAAAAAATTAATGTAGTAAATCTATATTGGACAAAGCAAAAATAAAATGTATTTTCTCCTTGGAAATCAAGAATTAAAGTTAGTTTTAAGCTAAAACCAGCAAATCAGGGCTGGGTATGTAGTTCAGTGGCAGAGTGCTTGTTTCCCATACATGAGGCCCAAGTTTGATTCCCAGAATCATAAAGGGGAAAAAAACTACCAAATAAATTAATTGATCTATTCAAAGAAGTTGGAATATTATAAAAAGAGTATTAAAAAATTCTCCATCAGTGCTTTTTTTTTTTCACTTTTCTCTACCAATTATACCTCTTCATTCTTCTGCCCAATAGTAGCTCATTGGTGTCTAACTGGGAAACATAAAGAAGGTTACAATCAGCTTTTATGTGTTTACATTCACCATTCAGACACAAGCTTTAACATTACCTTTAAAAAAGAACATTGATAGGTAGTTTTGTAGACAAAGCAGGCTACCCTTTATATCTGCATAACATTATCTGAAATTACACTGCTCTTTCTCTTACTTTCTGTGACTTTCATTAAATGTAACCAAAATTTAAAAAAAAAAAAAACATTGTTATGTCACATCACAGGTGTTCACAAAACTCTACTGGATCAGTCACTGTGTTGAGGCACATCTGTTGTGCCAGAAACAAACTAGGAAGTGGTGTGTGGGAGGAAAGAAAATTAAAAGTTGTCAAACATATTTCTTTAAGCATTCAACATAATCTGTTTATTCTAATTATTTTCCTGGTATTTATGTAGCCAAGTTAATTATTATACAAACTAAAGTAAAACTTTTAGGTTCCCTTAAAATTTTTCCTTCAATACTCCTCTTCCACCAACACATACAATATTATGGGATTTTCACCTTGGGATATTTTGCCTCTGGGTATTAGATCATGCTACATTTCTCCAAAATACACAACCCTTTTATGCCTTTTTAGATCAGTCAGCAACTGGAAAACTATTCTCTCAATATTTCCCTTCTAATCTGAGCAACTGTGATATGAACAAAATTAATTTAGTGCCAAAATGAATGCAAAAAACGAAAATAATATATATAATTTTGCCTGAAATCCCCAAATTATTTCACACAGATTACCAGGAAGCCCAAGTTATTTACTAATATTAAATTATACAAAGATGAGACTCAAAAGTCTTTTGATGCATCCTTCACATTTAAAAATAAGCCTGAAGTCAGGGAGGTGTGGATACATGAGCTACACCAGCCTACTCCAGGTTTGATCCCTAGCACTGCAAACTGAAAACAAAACAAAAAAAAGCAAATAAAAACTAAGTAAATAAAAATGCAGGCCAGAACACCTCAGAAAAGATCTTTATAGTCCAGTTTTCCTAAATAATACTATTTCTCAGAAAAACACTTGAAAATACAGAGAAACCTGGATCTACATATCCAGTTAGAACTATGAGGACTAACAGCTAACATTTATAAAGCATACAAAGTTCCAGACACTGCTCTAAAGTGCTTTACATGGATTAATACATTCAACCCTCACATGATCTTCCTTTTGGGGTAGATATTTAATGAGTATGTCCATTGTGCAGATAAGCAAACACAATTTTTTTTTCTCTGAGTTTCAACACAAGGCACATGGCTCCAGAGCCCATGGTCTCCACCAGCACTCTATGCAGCTTGGGCATCACATGTCATGTGCGGCAACTACTTTTGTGCTATTTTCTGTCTGTCGTTTCTCAGTTTCCACTGCAACAGATACTTGACATGCCAACTAAACAAAAGTACAATGGTGATTCCAGAAATGTCCGTTACATCACTTCTTTGAAAACAAATCATCTGAAAGATGATTTCAATTCCAAGAATGGTATTGGAACATCTTAAACCTTAATTCTATTAGTCTGCAATTAGCTCTCTGTATCTAAACAGCCTTCAGCCTACTGGGAGGAAGCAAAGCCTAGTAGAACAGCAGGAAAGGAGAAGTGTGTCTAGAACATTAGAATTTTAAATCACTTTTAATTTATCTCCAAATTAAGTAGAAGTGTCTGCACACAGGTGCAACGTGCTCCACAAGACAGGAAATCCTAAGTAGAGAAAATCCCCTAATATGAAGGAAACTGTTAAAGAGTCTTTGGGTTGTTGTAGGCAAATGTTTTCAAGAAAGCTAATAAAGAAGGTAAAGAAAAAATATATTAAAAAATAACTGGAAGAAAAACAAATGAAACTTGGTAGAAATCTACATACATAGGTCAACTAAAAATCCAAGACATGTGTCATCTCACATTTTACTTGATTGTAAGTCCACAGGAAAATGAAAGCAAAGTAAGCTTGTTGGAATCTGCCTATAGACAGCTGGAAATATATCTATTAATATATAATAATGAGCCCTGACAGCAGTCTAGAGCTCAAACAAAGACTGTAAATAAAGAAGTAAAAGTCTTCTCCAGTTTTCTCCTCTTAAAAATATCGGAAGAAGAATGGCTTCTTCTTCATGTTCCATTCCTGTGAAGTATTCTGAGCACATTTTCAAAGTGCCATCTCTCATCAACCAGCTCCCTAATTCTCATTTGTTTTCCTCAATTGTAAATAAGCAGTTGCCTAGGCTGCTTTCACTGCCTTTGCTTTTTTCAACTCTGTTGAAGAGGATAATAGGAAAATAACTCATGATGCAGGGAGAAGAAATGTAAATGACACTGGTTTCAGAATGCTAGTGGAAACAGAAATGATAAACCAAGAAGAAAGAAAAGATGAAGACCATTACCAAACAGTGAGCTACTGAAAGAGACTGCTTCCGATTTGTAGAACCAGGCCTGCTTTATTTGCCCAGAGTGGATAAAAGGCTCTGGGAGAGGCCCTTGGCTCATGGGTCTCTCTGAGGTGCTGGTTTCTCTGTCCTCCCTTAGAGCGGCCCTACAGGGGTTTGGACTCTACACCCACAGTTCCACACTTCTCTATGAAGGGGTGAAAATTCAACAGGAAGTTGGGGGAGGCACAGAAAGTCAGCTTCAGCCTTTGGTCTACTGCGTCTTACAACCCAACATTACGTGACAGAGCTGTTACCATTGATGCCCTTCTTTTTCCTATATTGATCTCTTAGTGACTCAGAACCCAAAGAGAATGGAATAGTATATAGCGCTCGGAAATCCCAACAAGATATGAAACAAATGTTTCTGCTGGTTTCCCAGATTAATGTGAAGTATATATAGGGAGCGACAACGCATTAAGGAAAATTTCTTAGAGAGATAAATTTAAGATGGGGAATGGAGGGCAGATGTTTAAGCAGCCAGAGAGGCTTCCAAAGACATGCATCCAGCAGTGCCATGGCTTCCTGGGAAAACTAGGGAACTGGGTGGGCCTGATTCTGCTTGTGTGTAAAACAAGGGAGCTGTCTCAGACCTTTCCTAGGGCACCATCAAGATTCTATGATGTTATAACTAAAATTAACTAGCTTGGTTATATATACAAACATATATAATAAGGAATTGAAACAGACATTGACTTCTGTAAAAAAGGTCAGATACAAGAAAAACAAGTGCTGGGCTAAAGGAATTGTGCCTTTCTGTATTACTTTTTAAGCAATTATGTCCTTAGAAGGAAGTGTCATTAATTATGTCAAGCGTTCGACTGCCCAATGGTGTTAGCCTTCTTACCAAAACCCAACAAAGTCCCACATTGTCATAGAAAAATTATGGCTTTTAGGGCTTATCTGGAATACAATGTGATCCTATAGATAGTTTGGGCCAAACATCACACAAAATTCCAAGAAACATTTGAAACTGTCCAAAAAGTGCTGAAATGTTCCACTGACAGAACCCACAAGTCAATGCAAAGCTTTCTCTGGAAGATAAAACCTTTGAGTGAAGTTTTCCAGACATCCAGCCAATATATTTTATATATTATTGAAAAAACCTTCTCAAATCCAAAACGGCTCCACATGGAAGTTTGTATGAGAATGGAATTAAGCCCCCAAATTTATCACTCACAACTAGTGGATTCAATTGCTGATCCAATTACATCAGAGCATTTTAATTCTTCCTGGAAATTTGTTACAAATTACAGGCAACCGCACTCTGAGCAGAACTAAAACTTCTGTGTATTTTTAAACAAGTCAATTGTTTCAATGAGATAAGTACATTATTTCCACCAGACAGATAATTGTTTTCTTGTTCAATTGCATTACATTTGTGTAACCAGGTATAAAATGTTACAAATGGAAAATTACTGAGAAGCAAAGCAGTCATTAGAGTGACTTATAAATGGAGTAAAGTTATCACAAAAGTTTTACCAATTTTTTATGTTTCTGGTATGTAGATCCCATTATTATTATCTTACTTTCTTATATGTCTTATTACAAATAAAACAGTAAAAGCAGATCCTTATGTCTAACAGATCCTTATTATCTATACAACTATATATAATACCAACAGACAAAGAGGGCAGTTGGCCAAAGTGAATGCTAAATGTCTTGTATTAAAAAATACAGATAAAATAAATCCAAGAATAAATTATGGTATTTCACAAGAAATCCAAAAATTTAGAAAATGTGGAAAATAAAAATAAAGAATTTTATCTCTATTGGAAGTAAATATTTCTAGACATTGCTTTGAAGATAGACTAATTGTTACCAGAAAAGCCCATATCTGATTACTTTTGTGACACAATTTCCTGAGAGAATTCTTAGTTGTTAACTATCCTCAATTAAGAAGCAGAAAAGCAAATAAAAGAGATATTAAATAACTAAAAGCAACAGTAGCACCTTGGTGGTACAAAGCAGATTATTTCCAGGTGGAAGTCCTATATTGCAGATGGTCACTGAGTAAGAACAGACATGGAAAGTGCCCTTGCTTACCAGGAAGGAAGAAAATTGTTATGGTAACCAATACCTAACCCACAGTGCATATCCTAGGGGCCCAGAGAGTTCTATCTGATACAAAAATGTTAATTTTAATGCTAGTAGTTTAATTCATTTGAATTAAAATTTATGACATATATTCTTCAACTGCTCAATAGTTTTTTTTTATTTTGAATACTTTATGTCAACATACGTGAATGTTGTATATGTAAAAAAAAAAGAGGTTTTTTTTTTCCAAATTGATTTTGGAAATTCATCAAATTTCAAATTGTACAATTAGGAAAAATATTCTTAAAGGATATGGAATATAACTTAAACATCATACATTCATCAAATACCCAAAACAATAATGAATATAGCCTTGAAGAATGTGCCATTCAGAAGAGAAAGTATCTTTACATAAATTTAAAATGGATATTGTGGGACTACATGATGTTAACACAGATCTACAAACAGAACAGTAGGTGCAACAGAATTTTGGATGGAGTATGTTAAACACACAGGATTATTTGAACCAGGGATCCCTCCCTTAGTATTTATCACACACTGATTCTCTGAAAATATTTTAAGAGTTGAAAGTTTGTAATAGAAAAAAAAAATTTTTAACAAGACTCAAAATTTCCTTATAGCTTAGAAATTTAAAGAGAAATTCTTCTTGTATTTATTTTTCTTTTTCACAGCCATATTAATTAAACACTATATAAAGCAGGATTTGGCCCTCTGTAAAGAATTACTTTTAAACCACAAATATAATATTTGAGGACAAAAATTTTAGCCCAAAGTTGCATCTTGACAAGATTATGTGAAACTTAAATTTCATTGTCTGAAATACTTTGACTGATACTTAAATAATAAAAACTTCAAAAATAGAGGTGAAGAAATGATTTGCTATAAAATTTTATTTTCTGAATATACTTGAGGACATTTTTGAGACTTTGAACTATTCCTGGCATACAGAAATTTTTCTCCAGAATTTTTGAGCTATAGGGAATAGTAAATATTTTTAATCTAACCTCCTTTTTTGGAAGGGAAAACCAAAGTCCTAGGAGTGAAAATATCCAATCTCAATCTACAAACCTACTTAAATGCAAAGCATGAAGCAAAGAAATCCTAATCCCTGCTCCAGTTTTCATTTAAAAGGTTTTTCTACTGAAAAATAAAGAGATGAATAACGTCTAGGGATCTTGAACACTTGAAGCACAACATCTGAAGCTGAGATGGAGGAGGCTGACAAACCAAAGTCAAGCAAGACCTCTGCCCTCAAATCCCTTCCTATGCCAGCAGCTCATCTTTCTTCTCTGGCCCCGTAATTCTCATCTAGAAATCCTCACACAAATCTATGTCTCATGCTTGTCTCTCTCACTCCACTGTGGACTTTGTCCTGTGACTTCTGTTCACCTGCTTTTAGAGATTCCAAGACACCACACCCAATCTCACCCAAACAAGCTACCTATCTCACTATGGTAGTTTCAGATCATTTCACTGAATCTTCAATAACATTTCCAAATCCAAAAAATCAAAACCAAACACAATCTCCCTTAAAATTAACTGCCGTTTTCAGCTTCCCCATTCCTGTTATTACAGTTATTTTCCTCTAAAACTGTCAGTCTCAATTTTTAAAAAATATTTAATTCCTTCCTCACCTCCTGTGACTCCCATTATCTATCAGACCCCCCATCCTATGTGTTTTCAATCTCCATAGAATCACAACCAATAGGAGATACGTATTAATTCCGACAGGTTGGGAAGATTCTAAGGAACTGACTCACATGGTGGAGTCTGATGGCCAGCAGGCAGCTATAGAATGAGAATCAATATCCCACTTCAAAAGTCAAGAGACAGAAGAATTCTCTCTTACAAGAGAGTGAAGGAAGAGGTCAATCTTTTATTCTCTTCAGATTTTTCAACTAATTGGATGAGGGCACCCATGTTATGGAAGGCAATTTGCTTTACTCAGTCTAATTGTAATTTAAATGGAATCTTTTCCAAAAACACCCTCACAGAAACACCCAAAGTAATATATAACCAAATATCTGGGTAACTTGTGGCCCAGTCAAGTTGACGCTACAAATTAACCATTATGGCTTTACTTTTTAAAAGTTAGCCACCTTTTTGCCCTGCTCATCACCATCTTCTCAATAATAACTTTAGAAGTTATTAATTCTTCTTTAGAATCATTTCACTGAATCTTCTTCTTTAGAATTTATAACTTCTAAAGTTCTTATAATCTCCTACTTGTTTTCAGGAAATGGATGTGAACCAGCCCTGTCCTCACACTGTCTACATGCCATGGCACATTTATTTTCAGAAATGTGTTCTTATCATATAATTCCTCCATTGTTCTTGAACCCACAATGGATTTACTCTGAAAAATTCTGATTCTTTTTGTGAACTGACCTTTCTCTTCTATCACTCTCTTAATTCACAACTTCCATTATAACAGGCCATTGGTTTAAATATCTTCTTCACACATCTACACCTATCTACACACATCTCTCAAGACACTCCCCTTCTCTGAACAGCACTATATGCTCTTTTTCTATCCCAGTTTTAAACACCTGCCAAGGTTTGTCTCCAGATTTTCATCCTTTATGAAATTTTCTTAATAATACAAATAATTTAGGTCTTTTAATTTTTTAATTCATACAACTATAAGAACTAAACAAAACTGTTACCCTACACTAGTCTGCCTTGTTCCCTAACTTATTTATTTCTATTGTGTATCCCTCTTTCCCTGCTCTCCGAGTTATCCCACAGCCTCCAAATATACACCTTTTATTTATCTTGGGCTAAAAAATTCTGAATCTGTGATGTGTCAGCACCATGCAGGTACTATCCTCAAGGAATTTATGTTATAATGGATAAATATGCAAACAATTATGGAGCAATGCACTGCATGCTATAATATAGGTAGATTCAAAGCTCTAAGAAAATATGAAGAATGTAACAAAGAAAAATACTACATTTTACTAGTAGAATAAGGAGTCAAGGGATAAACTTAATAGGAAAAAGGAAGTAAAAGATATTTCAAGTATTGAAATAACCAGTGCAAAGGAATCGAGAAAAGAGAATAGATAATATGTGTGTTTAAGGTATGATGAAACATTTACATATAATAGCAAAATTGTTGAGTATAAAAAAGGTACAAAACGGCTGAAAAACAAGAGATTAAATTCAGCAGAGGCATCATGGAGTAGCAGGTATAGAACCCCAGAAGCAAAACTGTCTGTAACACTGAGAATGCCAAATCCACAATGTGAGAGGCATGGCTAGAGTATGCAGCTAAGCTGCTTCTAACCAAGGAAGCTGGAAGTCCCTAACACAGAGGTGAGATTTTGCTTATCCCTCTTTTCCCATGATCATAAAGAACAAAGGACTTTTAGAACTCATTTGGTGACAAATCTAAACTCATTAGGCAACAAAACTGGCCTAAGCAAATATAAAGTTATTTATTATTTCAATTTATCTCATTTAGTATTAATATCTTTGAATTTCACTGCAGAAATATGAACCTTTTTTATTATGGGGAGTCATTTCAGATCTCACTGAATATGACAGGAAATACAGGGTAAATGGTCTTTTTCAAAACCTAGGATATTTCAAAAATCATACTACCTTTTTAAAATCTGATAAAGTCTCAATTCCAATACACAACTTTCCCTTAGGGTTTTAGATAAGACTCTCTGAAACTTGGATTTTGAACTCCCACAAAAATCAGTCAGATACACAGAGTTATGTTGTCCAAACTGTTTTCAGAGCCCACAGAAGGTCCATTTGGAATTGTTTTGCTGCATGGGGGATGAGTCCTCAGTGCCACATACCTTCTATTATTGGTCACTTTTATGACCTGTGGCAAAGTTTATTTTATTTAAGTAATATAATTTAAAAACAAAAATAAACTGCCAATCTTGAACTCTTAAGTCAACCTTCCCACCCCCTCATAATGCCAGGAACATCACAAAAAAAAAAAAAAAAGGAAAAGCAACATTCTCTTTGCCTCCTATAACCTTAATAGATAGTTTCCTGGAATTGTCTATTCAAATAGAAAATTAATTTCCATGCACAGCTGGAAATACCACAGTGGCAAGCAAGAAAAACATCAAACACCAGTAGATTAAATAAAAAGTGGAGGATCTATAAAGAGTCCACAAAACAGAACCTTGTTCAGTTAAGATGGTTATAAGAGAACAGCTGTTCAATTGTTAATTTAATGTATGAAAACATCTTTTTAAGTGAAGTAGCTATAATTACGTCAGTTTTAGAGCCAGATAACTGATTAAGGAATTATATCATTCAAGAAGTACTTCTAGAATTGTTATAAAGGGAGGAGAATTAGCATTCCCCTGGATAGAGATGGAAGAGGCCCTAAGATCTACACACACATACACAGTTAAGGCTTTGCTGCCCATTTTGTGACATCTGTTTATTTCAGGTCGGGATAATGGAAAAGTTCTGGAGATGGATAGTGGCAATGGTTACACAATAATATGAATGTACTCAACACCACTAAAGTATACACTCAAGGTTACAATGGTAAAATCAACCGCAATTTACAAAAGTCTTATAAATCAAAATAGGACAGCAGAAAAGAAAAATGAGCAGAGAACACAAATTCAAAATTGGAGGGAGAAAATACCATAAAGATATGGGGAAAAAAGTTCAAAATCACTTGTAATCAAGAATACAAGTAAAACTGTCTACAAAATATTACATTTAATCTTTCCAAGTAGTAAAGATGAAAATGATTGACAATTAAATTTTTTTAAACAGCAGCTTCTCTAAACCCACTGACAGAGCAAACTCTTTAAACATCTCCCTCCTTGGACTTGGACCTAATGGGCATCCCTCTTTGCACTGACAGCTATCAAGAAGAGGCTCTTGGTGCCATCTGGGGACTGTTTTCTGCTTCTATTACTGCCTCAGACAGTGAATCATACGGCTAACTCTCAACTAATAAGCAAGCAAAAAGTAGAATGATATCCTTTGCATGAACACTTTAAAAACAAAAAGAAGAGTCAGAAAACAGACCACCACCTTCAGGAACTGCCACACAGAAAAACAAAACCAAAAGTGGTATCAATGTGCAAATGACAAAGCTCCACATGGCACCCAGACAGTGGCCCTCCCAGTCCTGCTGCCTTGATTTTGAGGTTGTTAAGGGGAAAAAAAAATCATCAGTTCACAGTACAGAACTGACACTGTGTAAACAGCTACAGGGGGAAAGTTCAATAAAAATCAATGTGTTATGAAAGCAAAGACAGGGGGAAACATTTAAGGTGAATTCTACAGGTGATCTTTGCAGGACTTCATAATGAATAAAAGGTCAAGTGCAAGATATCAAGAACATTTCCAGATGTTAGGGCTTAGATTCGGAATGTTGCACAAAGGTTCACGCATTGAAGGCTTGGTCCCCAGTGCAGAAACGTTCAGAGGTGGGGCTCTATTGAAGTGATTTTGATTGTGAGGGCTCTGATCTCAACAGTGGATTAATTCATTGATGGATTCATAATTCGATGACATTATTCGGAGTACTAGAAACTTTAGAAGGCGAGTCTAGTTGGGAAAATTAGGTTATTAGGGGCATCCATAGAAGGCTATGTCCCCAGCCCCTTTCTCCTTCTGCTTCCTAGCTTCCCTGAGGTAAGCAGCTTTCCTCCACCATGCCCTTCCGCCATGTTTCTGCCTTGCCACAGGCCTAAAAGCAATGGAGCCAGCTGACCATGGACTAAAACTAGGAGGCAAAATAAACCTTTCCTCTTCTAAGCCTATTTTCTTAGTGATAAAAAAAAAACTAACACATTGGACAAAGCATAAAAGAGTTCCAAAGAGTTATACTGTGTTATAAATCATGAAGCTACATTTCTTTTATCTTTGATGAACAAAACACCTCATTCTTCAATAAATCTCCCGGCATATACTGCAAACAATGAGAGGGATCAATGTAGTTATATGAATAATTCATTCCTCAAAAAAGGAGGAAGTAAGTAGCTGGTAAAACACCTGGCACAAAGTAGAAGTTCAATAAATATTTGTTGAAGTGAACTGAAACAAATGGGAGAAGCTGGTAAAGATTATCTGTATCTATTGATGAAATTTGCTAATTATATTGTCCCAAATTTCCATCTGTTTTTACCTCTGTAAAGTAACTGACCTCTTCTATAGAAAGAGCTATAAATATGGTGTTCTTTCCACTGGCAGTACAGTTATCAAACACCTGCCCAACATGGTGTTCAGAGACTTGGTGATAATTTATTTCCCCCATAATCAGCATCTTTAATCTAGTTCTTGGTCACAAAAATGCAAGAATGCTAAAGGATGGTGCAGGGAGAGGGAAGACTGTAGAATATTAATAGCTGATCAAAGAGATTCTAAAAAGAGAGAGCCTGATGTCAGATAAGCCACCTCAAAGAGAAACACTAAATTGCCAGCCTTCTTCAGTTTCCTCACTTGTAAATTAGGAAATGGACCCAGTCAGTGGCTTCCAGCTTTTTTAACTACAATTCACACCAGTAAATATGTTTCATAATAAAAACGGTTTACACACACATAGAGACATGCTTATCTATATAAAATTCAAACATCAGCTTCATAAATTAATACTTAATCTTTAAATGTCAGTGCACTTTGGTATACTGTATTGTAGTCTATTCCATTCTGTTGTTTAATTGGAACCTACTAAGTTGATTTCATAACCCATTAATAGTACATGACATGCAGTTTGGAAAACCAGATGATTTCTTTCCAGTTCATTAAAAAAAAACATAATTTTACTTAAAAGCAATCTAAAAATATCCACCACTCCCAAATACTACTTCCTCAATGACCTTTCCAAAGCTGATTCCTCAGTAAAATGACACAACCCTACATATTTGCCTTCCCTTCCTCCTTACAGTAAATACCCATAATGCTTTCCTTTCAAAGGCTTTAAAAGTGATTTTTCCCATGGTTTATGCTACTGCTAAACTTGACAATGGAAGTGTGCACAAGGGATTTTGCAATAAAAAGTTAAACATTTACCCAAAGAACTCCATTTACCCATAACAAAGTGCACTTGAATCTTTATAAACCATCAGGCATTAGCCAAGCAAAAGTCAGAATGATATTATACAGCAGCAACAAATGACATAAATCTGAATTTTAATTAAGTGAAAGACATTTTAAACAAGTTTATTCTCCCTTCCAAGAATTTGTTCCCTGAAATAAAAAATATTCTAACTTTCTAAAATAGCATGTATGGTCACTGTTGCAGATCTGCTTAATCTGCCACCTTCCGCTGAAGCACCCTCCGCCTCATCTCCACAGATTCGCAGGAAATCTCTGGTACAAAATGAGCTGTTTTTGGAGTCAAGCAATACTTTCCAATCAAAACTCAGGTGTATTTTTTCAATTATGTATCTGGGGAAAGGCCTTGTTTACTTCTTCTCATCACAGATTTAAAACCAGTTAAACCTTCGTCTCCTCAAAGGCAATGCAACCTTGACATGGAATCCTCATGGTGATGTTGTGCTTGTCAATATTTCAAAATATTTTACTCTAAAACTTCTCTTGGTTTCTAAGCCTTACAGGGTAAAGAAGAAATAAGTCCTACGTGTATTTTATGGCATTTGGATATTTTAATCTTTGTAGTTTATAAAATAAAATTTAGAGCCTGAAAGTTTTAAATGTTAAAAAGTTTGAATGCATAAATATTGAAGAAATACAAATATCAAGAAGTTAGGACCATTGTAATCCTGTAATCAAAGCATTCTGTGTATCTGACAAACTTGGCAAGACACATTTTTATTTTTAATTTTTGAACTACTAATTCTGGAGGAAAAACAAACACCATTAACTTCCTCTTCAGTCACTAGCTGTCTGTGCCATGTGTTTTTATCGCTTCCTGCCACAAGGAAATAACATTTGAAACAAAGAATGATATTCAAAGGGAGTTCTATGGGTTAGTCCAAAATCATTTTTTCAGGAACTCAGAAGCAATGTAAACATATTTAAATGATAGTGCAGGGTAACAAAACACTTCGGAAGACCTTCACGTTTTTGTTTTATTACATGATTTCATCTAATGCTTATGAGGTCTTCAAAGATTACTTGAGGAATGAATTAAACTTGGTCAAGTTAAGTAATTTTTCTCCACCTACATGGCTAATAAATGACAGAGCCAGAATTTAAGTCCTGCTCTATTTCATACCCAACCTCATGGTAAAAAACTATCTCATGCCATTTTGCCTACAAGCCTTTTGATCAAATTACAGGTTTTTATTTTAACTATTTGTTTAAATTGCCAAGGGGCTGTTTCGTTTTGGTGGTATTGGAATTGAGTCCATGGCCTTGTGTATGGCATGGTAGGCAAACAATCTACCACTGAGCTATACTCCCATCCCTAGTTGCCACCAGTTTCTGTGTATGGGTAGTGGGGACAGTGATAAAAGGAGACTGTAATAATAAGATCATAAAGACTAATTATTCTGTATCTTTAGTTCAACAGTTACTTATTAAATCCAGCAAATACACTAAGGACTAGAGAACCTAAACAAAGATGCAAAATTATAGTCCTTGTGCTAAGGTGTTACTGACAAGTTTAATAAAAGAACCCAACAGGTGAAGAAAGAAGCACAATTAGTTTGATACCTATAATTCTAAATATGTTACCACTTAATTGCACTGGAGAACTATTTATTGGTAGTGCAAGAGAACAAGAGAAGTAAATTTTTTTAATGATTTCTGAATTTTATTTATGTGCTTTTAATGATTTATTTTATTCCCTTCTCCCATTTCTTTTTTTGTTTGCTCTAATTAGTTATACATGACAGTAGAATGCATTTATGTACTTTGATATGTCATACATAGATGGGATATAATTTCTCATTTTTCTGAGTATACATGTTGTAGAACTATATTAGTCAGGCAGTCACATAAGAGAAGTAAACTTTGACAGTGGATGAAATCCAAGAGATAGATAATATTCTCCACATTTTTAAATGTAAAAAATGATAATTTTCCCCAAATCAGATAAGAGGAAAAGACTGGATTGAAGTAGTCTAAGTCTAGTTAGCTTCAAAGCCCATCCTCTTTCCACCAGAATAGGAGAACTATATTATAACAAGGTTCAACCACAGCCTGTCTCATTATCTCCCCTTCGGCATGTGTGGTGCATGCAGCACACACAAATCCTTTTTGTGTAAGAGGCTACTGAGGCCTGCATGCTCCTGACACAATGCAGCAGATCAGGGAACTATATAAAAGCACATATCCTAGACCAATGATCATATTTGGAAAAAGAACATTTTACCCAGTGAGACCTTGGAACCACTGGTCAGACACAGGAGGACTCTAATAGTCAGGAAAAAAAAAAGTTTCACAATATTGAGTTACTTGATTCAATATTTAAAATATTAAATATATGTGAAAATAACAAGTATTTTATTGTTGAAGCAAATCAATCTAAAGTGATGAGACAGATCTCATTTATCTTTCTTCAGCTTTGAAGGAGTCAGTATTACTGAGGGTATATCAAGGCTAAAGTAAACTTTTAAGAGTGTATATCTGTTGCAATATACAAAGGATGCATTTAATAAATACACTGTGGATGGACAGATGGATGGGTGGAAATAGGAAAAAAGAAAGAATGAATTAACATGCCATTTGGGCATATTCAGAATGTACTTTAAAACTCCATTTTTCTTTGGAGCTCTAAAAAATTATTTCCTCACTTTCCAGTTAAACATCTATCTAAACTTAACTTCTAAGCATAATTGGTATAAAAGCCAAATAACATTTTAGAAACAAAACAATTATATGCTACCATTTTCAATTAGAATTTTTAAACTTTCAGTTAATAAAAATAATATACTTAAAAGGAATTTGGGGAAAATAGAAATCCTTAAGAAAAACATCTATAAACATGTTGTATGGTAGTATGAGTGACTTTAAAAACTAATTTTACTTGTTAATAGTGCAAATTGTGCTATATTAAAAAAAGGAGAAAAGCAGTGATCTTTATTTCAATGTATATTTTAATGACAATGTAGAAAAGTTTTACCATTCCACCTTACTTTCTTGCTAGTGTTTTCCTCTTGTTGTATATAGTCATTAATGTATTAATTGCAATTTTGCTGATCCTTTTATAAACCAGTTTATGTAAGTTTCAGGGAAGGTAAACCATCCATTCACACATAGATTCATACACATTTATACATATGCCCCAAATTATGTACACACATAGGCATATTTAATTATATATAACTCTACACATGTGTATACTTTCATAAATATTTGTTGACAGGTTTAACTCCTTCATGTGTCTTGCTCTGTGCTCAACGAAAATATCTCATGCTCACACAAGTATGAGAAAACCATCTCTTTGGAAGATTCACTTGAATTAATGTCTCCTGGGAGGTTTAGGCACTTGATTTGTACCCCAGTGATGTGTGAAAAAGAGCAGACAAGAGGACTCAGGTGTGATTAAGTGTCATCACCTCAGGTGGCATTGGCTAATAGTTCCTCAACACACAGTAGTAGCTAAAGAACTAGGATGGTCCTGGCTATGCACCTGCACCATGAGCCTTTCAGAAGACCACCAGGCTCTACAAATCTCTGGTGATTCTGGCTCAGTAGGTTCAAGAGAGGCCTAGGAATGTGGCTACAAATAAGCCCCCTAGAATTCTTATCAGACAAGCCTGGAAAGGATTGAATTTGTGTACAGGAAGCAGCATATTGAGGAAGAAAATTCAAATGTGGTTTGCCCTATTCCCTATACACTAGAAATACATGGTGAGTGTTTTAGTCAGCTTGTTTACTGCTGTGAACAGAAGACCTGATAATAACAATTAGAGGAGGAAAAGTTTATTTGGGGGCTCACAGTTACAGAGGTCTCAGTCCATACTGGCCAACTCCATTCCTCAGAGCCTGAAATGAGGCATAACATCATGATGGAAGAATGTGATGGAAGAATGCAGTTGGGAGCTTGGCACTAGGGAGCAAAGAGGGAGAGACTCTACTTGCCAAGGACCCACCTCCTCCAACCATACCTCACCTGCCTACAGTTACCACCCAGTTAATCCCTATCAGGGGATTAATGCACTGATTAGGTTAAGGCTCTCCTAACCCAATCATTTCACCTCTAAATTTTCTTGCATTGTCTCCTACATGAACTTTTGGGCGACACTTTATATATAAACAATAACAGTGAGTATTGACAATTATGATAGATCCTGGAAAGTCATGCACACTTTCGGAAGTGGACATAATTAGATTTATGTTTTAGTAAGATTTGTCAAGCTGAATGGAGGAAACTGTAAAAGTAGAAAAACTGTACAGGGTCTTACTACAATGGTAGGAGCAAGACGTCATGAGTACTAAAGGCTAACAATAAAACTGGAAGAAAAAGTTGATCAAGCCTCAACCAGACAATACAGAGGGGAAGAAAATATGAGTTTCAAAAGTGGTGCTATTGTTTCAAGCACAGATGGCTAAGAAAATATCTGTGATGCTCACAGAAAGAACATCAAGGAAGATTAGATTAAGTGAAGTATTAGTTAATGAATGGTCAAAGGAAAAACATTTGTTGAAAGAGGCAATTGGGACTTAACCCCAGATCTACCAAAACTTTGCCAGGAGAGGCTGGATATGTCTCTTAACTCTCAGAACCTTCGTATCCTCAATCCTGAGTAATGTTAGCAAAATATGTAGCACAGGATCGTTGTAAAGATCAAAGAAGATTATAAGTCACACTTGATACATATTGTGTGCTTAAGAGATCATTTTGTTTCTTATTTTCACTGATTTTGTGTGTGTGTGTGTGAGTGTGTGTGAGTGCTGGTGATCAAATCCAGAACCTCAAGTATGCTAGGGAAGAGCTCTACCACTGAGCTGCCTTTTTTCACTGATTTTTATTTCCAGTGACTCAACATGCCATTGTTGAATGAATGAATTATTATTTTACTGATATTATACTTCTATCAAAAACTAAGATGATGAGATTTGACCATTAGATAGTAAGTAATTGATGCACTTAGAGACTGCTTAAATGGCTAGGAGTTTTAAACATTGAAGTAAAAGTCAGTGTTTGCAGGGGGACTTTGTAATTTAAGTAGAATTCAGGAGTAAAATTTAATTGTGTTTTTTGTTGTTGTTGTTGTTGTTCTGCATGTTAAAGGGATAAAGTCCATCACCTAGAAAATCTTCTTTATTAGCAATTTTCAAAAACTCTTACACTGATAGTATTTACACTATATTGTCTTGTTTAGATCTTTAGCCCCTTCAGGTAAGGAATTCGGTTACTATATCATAATTTCCATTATAAACATGAGAAAATGGAGATTCAGAAAAGTTGAGTGACTTTTAGGATAACAATGGCAGAGCCAAGAATATAATTAAGGTCTTTTTGACCACAAGTTTGCTGGGCTTTCCACTACCACCTCTCACTAAACCAATTCATTTTCATCTAGATGAGCTCTTTTCCATCTTGCTCCCAGCCCAAGTTTTCCCTAAGACACTGAAGGTGAGCAGAAGGTCAGTCTTGAGCGGTTCAGAAAGTTTTGAGAGTAATGCTCTTTCCTCAAAACCTAACCAGTACCAGAGAGCAGCTGTCCTTCACCAAGCCAGCCTCGGGAGCTGATACTACTGCCAGCAGTTCACCTGTTTCTCATTAGCTTCAACAACAACAACAAATCTGTATTCAATTGGGAAGTATTGAGACTATCATTTTGGAGACCTTCCCTGTAAAAAGGAACAAGACTTAATTTCTGTTTTAGTCAAACAGAAAGAATTGCCTTCATAATGGATCACTGTTAGGTTGCTACCAGTGGCCCTGGTATTGGATTGCTCAGATTCACATTGCGGCCCAATCCCTAAGTAGAAATACTAACCTAAGACAGGTCTATGAGACTTGGTTTCTCATCTTTAAAAGAGAATTTTAGAGTTTTTACTATGATTAAATGAGATATCACATATAAGGCACTTAGTACATACACTTGGAACCTGAAATACAATGAACACTCAGCATTTGGTAACTACTATTCAGCAATGTGTGATGTCCGAATTTCACAGAGAAAGCAACCCTAGCCCACAATGGCTAAGGTATTCTGCAAAATATCATTTGTTAGGGTAACTGTGCTTTCCTTATGGAGAAAAAAAATGCCCAAGATAATCACTGAATTTTTCATTGACTGCAAGTGCCACATTCATTGTACTGACTTTCAATTATTCATTTATAAATAAATTAATGTACAGCTCCAATTCACAAAATGGAATAATTTAGGGCTGAAAATCTATGGCCACAGTGGAGATGCAATAATCTTGAAAATAAAATAAGTGAGTTTAGAAACACAGAAAAAAAAGGCTTTTTAAAAAATGTAAGTTTGTTCTCTCACACATCATTATAACAATTAATATCTAAGTAAGATTAATTTGCTTCCTTTCAAAATAGAAGTGACTTTTCATAACTAATTAAATAATATTTCCTCTTTTAGAAAGAATATGTCATTTCCTAAATGGGAACAATTCTTGTTTATTTACTTTGTGCTGCTCCTCTGTGCTTTTGTGATGCTTCCTTTAACAGGGGTTCTCAGCATTGGGTGTACACTATGATCACCTTGGAGATTCAAGGGATGCCCATGCCTATACTCATATAGTTCAAACTACATTGAACTCATTGAGATGATTGATGGATCTGGTTCAGATTTTTACCTTCTTTTTTTTTTCCAGTTCTCCAGGTGATTTGAATACATATTCCAAATTGAAAATCACTAGCTTCTCCAACATCTTTCAAATAACAAATGATATCTTTTGCCTTGTTGATTGCTATCTATAAATAAAGTTGTTTTACTCTAGTCATAAAATCATTGGCTGTGAAAGCCAGTTTTGACATTTCTAGCACAGGACTTTGATTTCCCTGGATTCTAATCAAACACTTTCGTGAGATTCCCATTCATTAATATTCCTAATAAAGTCAGATAGGATGAAATATGTAGGAAGACCACACTGTACACAGAAACTCCATTAGAGTACTAATGAAAATAGGACAGGCAAGATGCAGAGGAAAGTAGGCACTGCAGTATTTTTTAAGAATTTAGGCATGATACTACTTTTGTAATAGCTAAAATTACAAATCTCAATGAGAAAAAAAGTAATTCTGAGAAAACCACCACAAGAAGCACGGCAGTATAACATTAAAATATTTACACAATCATATAGCTACTCTGAAGTCCTTTTTTATTCACTACCCTGAAAAATTGCAAATGAATATGCTAGATTGTGACTGTGGAACAATGAGGGTTAAGAGAACAAGACAAGCATACAAAACTTATCTGGATCTAATGACAGATAACAACAAAGAATATAATTTATATATTTTGAAGGCAATATTTGTATTTCCCTGGGTTATTGAATAGTGCCTCTTTATGCATACTCATTATGAGAATGGTAAAATAAAATAAGTTTCAAGGCACTCTCAGAGGACATGGTGAAGAAAGCCACTTGACAGCCAAGATACTTCACAATTTATGTTATTTGTCAATAATATTTTAGTTCAAAGACTGTTTCAAGTGACAAAAATAGAGAACTATTCTGCCCATCTTATACGAGCATAACCTCCCCATAAGCAACCTCTTCTGCTGGGGAAAGATGAAATAAGGTAGAAAAAAAGAATCCAAGAAAAGCCCCAAGGATTTAAAACTGATTAGGTTCACAAAAACAAGAACAGAGGTTGAGAAAATTGTTGACATTTGTCTCCTTCAAGTCATTGTAATTATTAAGTAAGTAGAATCCTAAGCACGGGTAGAAAAATTCAGGATTGAGAGATCAGTGTGTGCTCATTTAAATATTTAAGAATCTTTTTTCAATGCCTCATATGTTCATTGACTGGCAGCAATAAAGAGGGATGACCCTCCAGCACATTTTAGTTAGGCTTGGGCTTGTCCTGCTTCTCTTTCTTGCAGCAATTAATTGATAAGGGGATGCTTGCTGATTTGATGCTACCCATATTTTCATCTGCAGTCTGTCTTCAGATGGTTCTTAAACTCCTATCTTTGGGTACAACTTCTTTCCCTCCGTTTTCTTCTTAGTCTAGCCCCCAGACAACTAGCACGTTGTGGCTAATGGTACAAACTCTAGAATTAGGTACCTGGATCTAAGTGCTGGATGTTCCACTCAATTTACTTTGAAACTCTGACAGAGCAAGATAATTCGACTCTCAAGGTCTCGATTTCCCCATCTGTAAAATGAGGACAAGAATAGTATCTACCTGAGGGTTATGTATTGAGTTCAATGACCTAAAGAAAATGCAGTGGAAAAGCTCCTGGCTTGTGAATAGAATTAAATGAACACTATCTTTTCTGTCATTATCACTTCTTCATGCTGATTCTACCATCATTTCTGAACTTCTTATTCACCTTTGTTACTTCCAACTGTCTTTCCATCTTCCAATCAGTTGTTGTATCCTGGCTATTCTGCTTTTGAAACACTTTAAATTAAACCTGCCTCTCCATTTCTGTTTCTCTCACTATAGCCTGTTCCCAATGCTTATGGAAGCAAGAATACAAATGGAAGCCCAGCTATCTTCTTTCTAAATTTTTTAAAAAGTATAAAGCAAACTATCAGCTGTTAAATAAAATATGTTCTACCCTCCTACCTTTAAAAATATACCTTCCTAATGACCAAGAAAGTCAAGTTTAAATTTAGAACTCTAAAACTCCACAGGGCTATAGGCCAGAAAGTCACAGTAAAAGGAAAACTGGTGCGTAGATTCTGGCCCCAGAACCTTACTGCCAGCCATGACCCACCTCTTTCCCCAACTCAGAACCTCTGGATTTTCTTCAAATTGCCCTCTCCTAAATGATGCCTGTGCAAATCTTACATATCCATCAAGGACATTTCAAACATTTCCTTCTGCAGATTTTCCTTGAGCCAGGTATGATCTCATTCTACTTCAAGTATCCAAATTACTTTATTTCTATATATCTTAATGGAACTTATGGCATTCCACCTCGAATATTTATCAGTACCTTTGTATTTGTTTTCCTGTTCTATTAGATCAGAGGTTCTTCACGTTTGATGCTACCAGCATGTTAAGAATCTCCTGATGAGCTTTATAATATGTATCCCCACCCAGAACCACATACAGGTGGGATTGGGGGTCTGATATATGAGTTTTTAAAGCTCTGATATTGATGCTAATATGCAGCCATCATTAATAAGAATTGTATACAATTCAAAACTCCCTGGGGGAGTGAGGTCTAGAATTTACATTTGTATTCAATACTTTGAGTTGAATTTATATTGATATGTGCTTTCTTCCCCTCCCCTTGCAAAATACTCTCTGGTCTACAGGCCACACATCACTTCTACAGACACAGAAATGATTTATGAGCACTGAGGCATGATGATAGTTTTCTCTATAGAACCATATAAAAGGAGACTTACCAAAAACTAATGCAACAGTATGGATTAGGTTGTCTACGTTATTATTCTGTATGGTAATCTTACTGATAACATAGTAAATTTATTAAAGGCATGGACAGTAGATTATTCCCAATACCTAGCATAGTATCTGTCACAAAGAGCAGATGAAATCAAAGTTTGATGAGTACATGAATGACTAGAAAATATGTGAACAGAAATTATAAGCTAGCATGACTTCAGAAATTATTTTAGGTTTTTGGTAGCTGAGAATGACCACCACCACTACCCCAGAGATTCCCACATCTTAGTCCTAGAAGCTGTGAATATTGATTGCCTCATATAGGAAAAAAATACTTCATAGATGTAATTAAAGATATTGAGATGGAAAGATTATCCTGAATTATCCAGCTGGGCCCAAGATGCAATCACACCTATCCTTATAAGAGGAAGGCAGAGGGGCATTTGACATACAGATATGAGCAGAAGGCAATGTGGCCAGAGAGGCAAAGACCAAAGCAACACAGCCATAAACAGGAATGCCAGCAGCCACCAGAAGCCACAAGAGAAAAGGGGTGTGCTCTCCCCAGAGCCTCTGGAGGGGACACGACCCTGATTTCAACCCAGTGAAACTGATTTTAAACTGCTAGCTCCCAACCTGTGAGAGAATAAATTTTTATTGTTTTAAACCATCAAATTTGTGGTAAATCATTACAGGAAACTAATACAAGACAGAAAAGTAATACCCAGAGAGGTAAAGGAACTTGTCCAGAGCCCCAAAATCAATTATGGCAGAGCAAGTTTTTAACAAGGACTCCTTGGATCCTCTGGTACTCTTACTCTTTCCAACTTGCTATGTTGCCTACCACATATTATGGAGCCCACAGGGTACAAGATATGATCTTACAAGATGGAAACTATGAAAAATAGTAAAATGATAAATCCCAATTGTATCAGTGACATATCTGAAATATCAAAAAAATCATTTGACAAAAATGACAAGATGAAGTGTGTATTACAAAGTCCTGAAAGATACTCAGAGAAAATATTTTATTACTCCATAGGCATCAATGTACATCAGCAAATGTCCACAGGATAAGTGTGTGGGGTGGGGATGGTACTCATAAGAAATGCTGGTATGTCAAATCTATACTAACACACCAAAAAGGTGAAGCCAGGCAATTAAGTCATTTACTATTGGGGGTGGGCTAAAGTAGAAAGCTGGTATATAATAAAAAAGAGGCATGGCAAATTTCTATTTGCTCAAAAGTGAACATTTCTCCTTGAGAAGGAATCAAAACTGAACATTGTGATTGGACTGGGAAGTGATGGCTTTAGGCATCACTCTTATCAGTGGAGAAAGATTTACAGACACCAGATTCTCCAGTGGCATTCACTGTATCGAGGGGGGGAAAAAGAGCAACTTCATATGTGATCATTCTAAATGAATGCTTGATGTGTGGCTCTTTTTTACAATTATACCTTTACATACCACTATAACAAATTCATGACATATTTTCCAAATGAGGAAACTAGAACAAAGGGAGAGTTAGTGAATGGCACATAAAAGATAGGTGTTTTCAGAGCCTGTGCTTAAGTCCTTACGTTTATACTAATTTGTATAACTTTCCTTAATAGATAAATAGATAAAGTAACAAAAATATCCCAAGCAAAGAGATATGGGATTCTTTAGACCCAATGAGTATGAATTTTTTTCCATAGGGGTAGAGAGTAGAGAATGGTCAGGAAGTTGACAGCATCAGAAACAAAAAATGATCAAAACCTCTTTATCCTATATATTGGTTAAGAATATATGACCACAACAGGATGTAAGCATTTCCTTAATGATCCTGCAGTTATAACAAGCAAAATAAACAATCCAGCCTTAACATGTCGCTACTCCCTAAGGACCTCAGCTTCCCCTTGTAGTTTAAGAATTAGTCACTCATTTAGATTGGGACAAGTCCCTACGGATTCAGGGAGTTTGTGATCAACTAATGGGTTGTGGCGTTATTGTCAAAGGATGTTACCCCACAGGAGGCCGGACCATTGCATCATTCAGGGTAAGACAGATTTGTTAGTGTGTGACAAACAAAGTCTACCCAAAGAGGCTCCCCAGAGCTCTGGGTGAACGACATAGATTGCTTGTCTCTTCCTCATCTGTTCTTCCCATTTTCCTTAGAAACATGAATTTCTAGGGCAGATGCAAAAATAACTTCATCTAACTAGATATATTCCAATATAAGGGATCACATCAAATGCCACACTACAACATTGTCAAGCAATAAATAAAGCCCAAAATACATCTTCAATGGAAACACACAAGAAAGTGTAAGATCCTAACTTGATCTTTATGAAGACTTCAATTATTACATTAAAGTGTTTATAAATTAGTCATTTGAAGTAAGAGGAATTTATAGAGAGATTGGAAAGTTATCAATTTTAAGCCATCTTTCCTTTTTACATATTTTTACCAAAGGTCCTCAGAAATCTAACATATAAAAAAGTTACCATTAACACAGTAAGCAAAAAATTGCATTAAGTTTTCAAAGTTTAAAGAATGCTGGACCTATGGATTCTAAACTAACATAAAATAACTTACTGCTTACCCACTACTCAAAATCCTTTTACTTTTTCCACTATTCTTAGCTATGGTGTATATCTGTTGTGAGAGGGAAGTGGCTTAGAAGAATTGGAACAGGGAGGAGTCCAGGTTTATAAAAATAGAAGGGTCTGCTTCTATTACTGTGTTAGATAAAACAGCTCCCAACTTGGCAAATTTTCCACATTGAAGAAACTCAATAGAGTCCCACAGGTTTTGCAATCAATGACCACTCTGTTGTAATGTTCAAGGCATAGACAAGAAACCTCAAAAAGGGGGAAAACATTTCAATGGGTAGTACTAAATGGAGACAAAAGAATGAGATTTGTCACTCAGAAGATGTGAATAAAGAACAGAGAGTCAACAAATGAGTACATAATAGAAAATCAGAGGAAGGGCCATGATTCACAACAGAGAGGAAGTAACTTGGTTTTGCTCAGGTATCTTCAACTTCCTTCTCCAAGCACCATCATCACGATCATCAGTCCCTTCCCAGGGTGTCTTTTCATTCTTCATTTATTTGGCTCCTTTAATGTGCTAGGCAATTTGTTACTCACCTAAGCGAGAAACCATAAATAAAATGATCAAGTGAGTCCTTTATATTTCCCAAAAAATGGGAGCTTAAGAAGACATGCTTTGCCCTCTGAAATCTCAGGGTATCTGAGGAAGACGAACCCCAACACTGAGAGATGAATTGATAGAAGTAATAAATGTCAGGGTCACCCAGGAACACCTTACAGAAGAATGGAGTCAGGGCAGGGTCTTGTAGGAACACTTCCAGAAGTAAGGAAGGTGCATTGAGAGATCTGCAGGTAGAAAATCTGGACCTAGGGATGGTACACACAGCTCGGTGTGCTGAACAGAACAGGATCCACTGAGGAGAAAAAGGAAGACAAACCTCAAAAGGGCACAGAATCCTCATGTGCCTTAGAAGTAATAGTCACTGACATTTCCTTAGAAAGGAAAAGGAGACTTCATCATTATACAAAATACATGTATGAAGATGTGAATTTGGTGTCAACATACCTTATATATAATCAGAGATATGATAAATTATTGTATAATGGTGTATTAAGAATTGCAATGAAAATAAATAAATAAATTAAAAGAAAGGAAACTGACAGGATCAGACTTAGGCAAAAGGAGGATTCATCTCATAGTCAAAAACAGAATTCAAAAATACCATAAAACCCAGAGACAGAGCCAGTCCTTTTCTGGCAACTAAGTACTAAGAGTACTCATCCAATAGCCCTTTCTTTTCTCCCTTTGTCCTCCCTCACAGATTTCATTTTTTAAAACTTAGGAGATGAAACTCAAGTCCTATGTAGAGTTAGGCAACATAAAAGAAAAATAAAGAAAACTAAGAAAGGTAAGAAGGCAGATGGGTAAGCAGATTATCAGTTCTCCCGACAGAAGGGGAAATGAACTCCACTTTGATATCCGTTATTGAAATTTAGAGATTCAATAGTACACATTACCTAACACAAGTCATGGTATGCATTATTTTTCCTCTTTTTATCTTATTTATTTATTTTTAAATAACATTTAAAAATAACATTTAAATTCCAACAACAGTGGAATGCATTACAATCCTTATTACACATATGAAGCACAATTTTTCATAATTCTATATTTAAAATATACTTTATATACTTTTCCTCTTTCTATAATTGGCTTTCCAAATTTTTATTCTAATTTCTAGGTCTTTTCACAAACATACCATGACCCTTTAAAAGTCTTCTTTTCAATTTATTTTTTCACTGTGAATGTAAAACCAAAATGATACATTCAATCCTCCTTCATTTAAAAATAAAGCACGATAATATAGGCATTAAGCACAAAGATATTGATACATTCAAACATAACAAAAAATTACTCAAAAGAATGTAACATATAATGAGAGGAGTAGGATTTTTGAAGATCTCAAAATCACCAGATTTATCATTTATTTCAACAGGCTATACACCCTGGACAGATATAACATGACCCAAAATATCCACGTCCATGAACAATTTAGGCAAATACCTAGACTCCCAGTGACAAACCAAACAGGTAACCATAATAACTTGAAATGATTTTTTCATATCATATAGAAATTTAAAAGAAGTATTCAGGATAAAGTTCCAGCTTTTCCTGTAACTACAGCAATCTTGAATCTCTAGAAAGTACTGTAAATCTTAAGATCAGAAAAACACAGGTGAGGTAAAGTAGCCTTTCCATCAACAGTAGACCTGCAGGTGTTGCCACCTTACATTTCTCCAGAATCAAAAATTCATGGGTGATTTTTCTTAATAATTTGTCATTTCAACATTTGACCTTGATTTCTGAAGAACACATTCTTCAAAGAGCAAAAGACAATGGTGAGTGCCCACATAGGTACCATTATGATTACCTCTAACCGGACTCTCAGACTTAGGAGAAAAGGTTAATTACCCAATTATATCTGAAGAACAGCCATCTATCTTTAAGAGGAAAGAGCCTTATATTACTAAATGCCAGAAACTTGTCATGAGAAAAGATTTCAAAAAATTTCATACGCTCAGAGTTTCCCCATTTCCTATAAATTGATATAAGATTTTAAAAGAAAACCCACTAACAGTTTAGTCATGAGCCTTTCATTTTGGATACCACAGTATCTCCAAATCAACACAAATCAACACATAAGCAACTGATATAAAAATAATTTAATCACAATTTGCAAGGACAGGAATGGTAAAAATCAAAACCACAAAAATGCCTCAGTTCTGGAAACTCAGAATGTTGCAAATCTAAACAGCAAAGACAAAGAACCAAGAGAACAAAGGAGGGAGGGAAGACAAGTGGAAGAAATGCAAGAAATTAAAAAGAGCACATGTATTTTGCTCATAAAAGAGATCTATGTGCTTACTTAGAACTTACTATATTACCACTAATTTAACATTGTTCTAAGCTAATAAATCACAACACACACACAGAGAGAGAGAGAGAGAGAGAGAGAGAGAGAGAGAGAGAGAGAGAGAGATTTGGAATTCAAGAACTAACCTTAAGCCCTACAGAAGAAAAAAATTCTATACCTGTCCCACATAATGCTATAAACAAAAGGCTGTCCATGTATCTTTTGCAGAGATACCAAAATCTTGCTCATTAAACTTTTGAAAACACATATCCTAGTATTGTTTTATGATTATGTTCATGAAAATATCAGTGAAAAACAGGCATTTATCAACCATTGTATGTTAGGACTAGATTTTTATCATAATATTTAAAACTATAAAATTATTTAAAAATATGACCCTAACATGCAATAAACAGCAAATATGTGGCTGGGAATATAAAATTTAAAATATTTCTTTAGCATATATGCCATTGTAATTTCAAATAAGCCAATATGACTTTTATGTGAATTAAGAACACATAATAATCTATATTAGATATTTTATTCACAGTGTCTGGAATAAGAACTAGAGTTTTTTAATGGCTACTTTAGCCATTAAATATTTAGCATTATTCATAAAGAAAACTTACTTAGGCAACTTTTTGAAAATGTAGCAAACTGATTTGCCCTGTTCTCTTTAAAGAAACCTTTAGTTAACTTTTAAATAATTAATTTAATCAAGAATATAATATCTCACACACACATACACAATACAAATTTTTTAAAACTGCCAATAAAATGTCAATCCTGAAACTGAAAAAAATAGTATAACATAAAATACTCAATAATAAGCCACACCATATACAAATATGGTATAAATGTTCAAGACACATGTACTGCTAGAGACTGGCCAGTTCTTCACCAAATCCGTTTCCACCTCTTCCTGGACTACTGCTGGACTACATTTCCCAGTCTCCTTTGCTTTCAGATGTGGCCATGTGACAAAATTCTACTCCATAAAATGTGAAGGGAAGTGATATCCCTATGGAAACTTCCCACAAACAACCCATTTCTTCCATTTCCCTTCCAACAGTTCGATGAAAACAGATGCACATTCACTTTGGAATTCACGAATTGAAGAAATAAGAGCCACAAGCTGGAAGCTACATGAGGTCCTGGAAAGCCAGAGAAAAAGAACAGCCCATCACTCAGGATAACCCTTTTACTTTATTTGAGAGAAAGGACCTTGCTTTCTGTTTCAACTATATTATGGGGTTTGTTTGTAGTGTTATAATAATGGAAACAATGAGAAATCTACAAATTGAATTACCCACAAAAATTAATTTAATTGTGAGAAGCAAATTTGAGAATACATAAAATGTGCAAAATATATACTGAACATTTTGGGAAAAGGTTGCCCCTCAGGAATTGAAGAATGAATACAAGAATGAATAAAATTATTTCTATGGTTAATATTTCGAACGTAAATATCAGACAGAGAAGTTCAGACTTAGAAATAGCAAAAGAACAAATAACTGTGAAGTTAAAAGTAGAAAAGAAAATCCAAAGCAATAGTTAATAAATTTATTTCACAGTGTTTCCCATAATTACTATACCCCGTGTTCAAATTCAGTCACAATAAACTTCACAGGCCTAATTTATTATTCTGGAATATTTTTCTTCAGTACTATCTGAAAGAGATAACTGGCCAGAAGCCTGACATGATTTAGTTCTATAAAGCTTCTTGTGTTGCGATTTGACTTGTATTTCACTACAAAACCAAGTGATCATATTCATCCATAGGGAAACCATAACCTACATGATTTGTTCTATGACTCTGTTTCATTTAACATCCATTTTTTGTGGTAAAATGTTGTGAGCAAACTGAAGAAAAAAATACCCAATTGATATTTGTTTGTAGCTTTGTCCTGGTTTTAGTTTCCTACTTAATGACTAAATGGCACCACAGTGGGTAATGCACTGGAGTAAAAGTGGTGAATCATTAAAGAGTTCGTAAATTTTAAAAACAGGGGCAGGCCTTCTGGGTCCCATATGCTTCCAGAAAACCCGATGTTGTGCTGTATTAATTGAACCGTGAAGCTTTTATTAGTTCTCTTTAAAAATGCTTGCAGTGGAGCTTTTATTAATGTTTGCCCTCAAATTGTTTATACTACTTAGCATTTCCATGACAATTTATATTTCAAAGAACTTTTTGATCATTAGTTAAACCTATTCTACATTTATATAAGAGAATTCAGCTGTTTAGCAAAACAGAGGCATGAAGGGAAATCCCTTAACTAATTTTTGCCCACCATTCACCAATGAAAAAATGAACAGAATACGAGATCTTGCTACAAACTTAAGGCTTTTATAAACAGCCTGGTTCTCTCACTTCATATGAGTAGAATCATTGTTATAAGTGATCCCACAACTGTGAAGAGGAAGGAAAGTTTTATACAGTAAGCTTTAAAAACGAATACAACAGAACCTCGCAACACAACTACAGCCACTCTATCTTCCAAACTTACCTAAAATACTACAAGGCCAAAGCACTGCACAGTTCTAAGGGGCATCATGCACACTGAGAGTTAGGCTTGGAAAATTCCTCTGGATGCATTTTTAACAAAATTACAACATGGAAATTAGACTCATTAAAATTAAGATCATACTGAAATCATTTTAAGGTCAATGCAGTCTAATTACTTACTTTTAAAAGGGTTCAGACTCCAATCATGTTTTCTAAAATCATGGAATCATACTAAAAAGCTGCCTTAGGTTAAAAGAGGTTTAAACTTCTTTTGAAGAAAAAATAATGCACTCTAAGCATCTTTTTTGTCCATCTCCCCATCAAACCAGAATGGCTTACATAGTAGAGAATACCTGTAAACCCCCTGGATTTTCCCCACAAATTATTGCCTCCTCTAGATTTCAACAGCATTTTAGCTATTGTATTTATTTATCATCAGAAAAAAATAAGATAATTATGAAGTCTTAACTCACAGGACAGAAACTTCTATCTCGCATTGGAAACAGGATTTAATGATGTTATGTTTTGTTTTCATAGAGTCTCAAAATGAGAAACTCTAGTGCTACTAGTCAGATTAAGTTTATGTGCACTTTGCCAAGGGTAGGGAAGAGCACTAAAATGTATTAAATTACCTAGTACCTAACTCTCCCTTCCCTCCAGGACTATAGCACAAGACTTTTTAGGGAAGGAGGCTGGGAATCAGCCCCAGGCGATTTTTATTATCTGACATATTTGGGGAAAACTAAATTAAAGGAGCCCCAAAATCTTCCCTTCTGAGATCTGGAAATTCTGATAAAAGTAAATTACTAGAGTTACTATCCATATCAAGTAAATGAAGTCTTAGGCCTAGATTTATTAAAATAACTCATGACACTAAATGGACCAAAATATTAACATTTCTATATCTCCTTTTAAATGGTTTTGTCCATAAAGTTGACCAAATATTAGTATTCTTTGTGTTCCTATTGGGTAATACACTGCCTGGCATAAAACAGACATCTGGTAAGTTCTGAATGAATGAACAGCTCCACTGCAACAGTTAGCTGTCAATCATATCCAGACAGTCTTCCCTCCATTCAGGCTTTTCAATGCCAAAAAGAATACCCAACACTAACTTAGAACATTATTGAAGCAGCAAGATTAAAACAAAAACCAATGAATTCTATATACAAAAATCAGCACTTATTATTTGACTGAAAATGTGATCAAGACAGTAACAGCATGTACTTAATATCAATTGTATTTGAATATGGACAGAGAAAACATTTCTGAGAATAGTGTCAATACATGTAGAATATAAGAATTCACACTATCCCAGAGCCAGTTTTCAAAGAAAACATAAACAGGATGAATTACTAGCTATTAAAGAATTTCTGGAACTACTGGAGTGAGTCTATTTTTCTTTCTGGTGCATGATAACTCCTGGGAGCCATTTGTGGAACAACAGCAAAATAAATGGATGGTGATTGCATAAGACCAATTTCATTATCTTTTTAGATAGTTTTTTGAAAAAAAGGGAGATACATAAGAAACACACTTTTTCAAGTCTAACAATCAAGTTATATTTCATTAGTGAAATATATATGACTCTACAAGATACAGGCTGATAACAACAAAATATTTTTATGGATGAGTGAAGAATATTTTCCTTAATACACACAAAGTGTATTTCAGGCCCTGATCACAGTTTATTACCTAAAATAAATAGAAGATTTCCACCCATCTGGCCATTTGCTATGACATTTCTCAATTTCACATTTCATTCATGAAAACTTCTCGGAATTGACTGAAACTTCTAAACAATATTGTTCTGAACCAAACAGAATAATATATAAGAAAAAGAGTGAAAGAAATGTCAGTGACCCTAAAATCTAATGATCTTCATTCAATTGTTGTATCATTTATCTTCCACATTTTCCCTTCTCCTAACTGAACAATTAACTATGGCTGGCAAGAACATTCTCTTTAAAATAGCAGCCTCAAATTTAATTTGCATACTTTAAATCAATTTTCTGGGGGCAGGGTATGCCAACTCCAATTGCCAAATATTACCATAAGAAAATAATATTTGGCCATGGTGGTCTAAATGAAATGCCTCTTTTAACTATGCAATTTTGAAACAATAAATTTACATAAAAATAAATACACATATATTTGAGTGTTCTCTATATATACATACATATATATGTATATATTTCAGACATTATTTTTAATATATATATATATGTATGTGTATATATATATATATATATATATATATATATACATATATATATATATTTAGTTGTTGATAGACCTTTAAATTTTATTTATTTATATGTGGTGCTGAGAATCGAACCCAGTGCCTCACACATGCCAGGCAAGTGCGTTACTGCTGAGCCACAGCCCCAGCCCCTCAGACATTATTTTAAGTTCATCTCAATAGAAAGAATAGTAATACAATTATAATTATAGCAAGCAACACAGTTCACATGACACACTTCAACAAAGCTCTGCAAGGGACAGAGAGGGAGGGAGGAAGGAAGTAGGGGAGGTTAGACCCATGATCCTCAGAGTGTGGTCTCCGGGCAGCAAGAGCATGCTCATCACCTTGGGGAATTTGTTAAAATCATGATTTTTGTCCCCATCCAGAACTATTAACTCAAAAACCACTGATACGGGGCTTATCTTCACAAGCTCTCCAAGTGATGCTAATACATGCTAAAGTTTGAGAACCACAGGGCTATATAAGGACTCAAATACAAGAGCCTTTGGTAACTTTTCATCTTCTTAACCAGATGACATAATGCCAATTATAAATCATGGTGTGACTAATGACTCTGGGATATATTCACTATATCCTTTAGAATCAACAAGCACAGTTATACTTCCCTATAACTTCCAGTTCCAAATTCAACATACAAGTTGGAGGTCTGTTGGAAATGTGAAGAAAAGCTGATGAGTCAGTGGAATTCCAAAATAGCTAATCTAGGTGCAGCTCTCCAGAGAGTGAAAATTTTGGCCAGAGGTTTCCCTTTTTGAGCCCTGAATACAATGTTATATAAGCTTTGACCTAGAGAGTTGGATAAGTGAAGGACAACATGCTGAAGAATCCTCCTATAATGAACCAAGCAGAAAACTCTTTTAACAATTTGTCTGTGACTGTGGCGTTTGACCCTACTCCATCATTCTCAAAACTTGGGTTGCATTTGTTCAAAAAGTCACATTATAGTTTGGATATGAGGTGTTCCCCCCAAATTCCTGTGTTAATGCAGAAATGTTCCTAGGTATGAAACTACAAATTGGTGCAACCACTCTTGAAAACAATATTGAGATTCCTCAGAAAACTTAAAACGAAACCACCATTTGATCCAGTTATTTCACTCCTCACTATATTCCCAAAGGACTCAAAATCTGCATACTATAGTGATACGACCTCATCTGTGTCTATAGCAGCTCAATTCACAATAGCTAAGCTATGGAACCCACCTAGATGTCTTTCAACAGATGAATAGATTTTAAAAAATGTGGGACCTATACACAATGGAATGTTACACATAAAGAAGAATGAAATTATGGCATTTGCTAGTAAATGGATGGAACTGGAGACTATCATACTAAGAGAAATAAGCCAATCCCAAAAAACCAAAGGCCAAATGTTGTCTCTGATTTGTGGATGCTGACTCACAACAAGTAGGGATGGGGAAGTAGGGGGAGGAGTGGAGGTTCACCAGATTGGACAGGGGGAAGTGGAGGGAAGGGAGGGGGGATGGAAATGAGAAAAACAGTAGAATGAATTGGACATAACTTTTCGGTGTTCATATATGAATACACAAGTAGTGTAACTCCAGATCATGTGCAACCACAACAATGGGAAGTTATACTCCATGTATGTATGATATGTCAAAATACATTCTACTGTCATGTATAATTAAAAAGAACAAATAATTTTTAAAGAAAATAAATTTCTGAAGACTAAAAAAAAAAAAGGAAACAAATTTTCCAAAGTAAAATGATTGAATTATGAGAGCTGTGACCTAAATCAGTCCATCCAAGTTTTAATAACCTAACTAGGTGGTAATTGTAGGCAGGTGGGGCATGGCTGGAGGAGGTGGCTCACTGGGGCATGCCTGTGACCCTTCCTCTTTCTCTCTCTGCTTCCTGGCTGCCATAAACTGAACAGCTTTCCTCTACTGTTCCCTTCTGCCATGATGTTCTGCCTCCCCTTAGATCCAAAACAATGGAGTTGGCCCACATAAACTAAACCTCTGAAACCAGGAGCCAAAATAAACTTTTCCTTCTCTAAGTTGTTCTTGTTGGGTATTTTGGCCACAGCTATGAAAAGCCAACACAGTTACCCTGCTCCTGGAGGAATGGGTGTTGGCTCTACTGATCACAGCACTACGTGAGCCTCACATATCACTCTTGACTCTGAGGAAGCAGGTGTTGAGATTATAATTAAATATGTATATAGGAAACAGGAGCGGCAGCAAAGAAGGGTGGAGAGGAAAAATATCCTTCCTGTGTGTCAAAGAGATAGAGGTGGAGTCAACCCACAAGCTGACTTCCAAACCCCACAGCATACTTTAAAAACAAACTGACACATAATAAGTCAAAGAGACTATGGGTACAAATTAGATTCCAGTATCATATTTAATATTCATAACTTCATGAGATTCAATCTGAATATTACATTAGAAGCAAAAGAATAAAGCCCAGTTCTCAGAGAACAATACAAGTGAAAAAAAAGTTGCCCAGAAAGCAAACTGGGTTAATAGAGGATTAACTATACAATGCAAAGTTCAAGATTTATTATGAACTAATCTTCATCAGAAAGAAAATGTTCCTTCATGACTTAAATTGCTTGGTTTGAAGCAACACAAAGCAATATCTCTCACATGAAGTCTGTATCAGTTGAAAAAGCAAAAAGACTGACCGGGCTGCACTGGTGAGCTCATCATGGGATACAGAAGGGCTGATAGGCTAGGATGCAGATTCACAGGCTTTCCTTCTCTGGTAGAGGCAGTCCAAGAGCCAGAGGAGAAACCTAGGATGTAAGAAAAAGACAAAGGGTAAGGTACAAATTATGTCAATCACACCAAAAAAAAGAAACCGATTTGGCCTTGAACCCCAACTCAGCCACAGTTGACTAGATGGGTCTCTATAGCAATCACCTCAGCTTCCTCAGTCTCTAGCTATCAAAGAGAAAATGTTCCATTCCTGCTTAGAGCACAGGAATATTGTGAGCACTGAAATAAAATAATGGGTAAAGAAGAAATCTGTGGAAAAGCACTTCATATAACTAAAATGACTTTACTGTTCCCTAGCTATTATCAGAACTATAGAGATTAAAATTATTTTTTGGCTATTTGGATATAAATCTCTCACTACACAGCATTTTAAACTCATTGCCAAATATTCACTTCTAGACGTAGGACCTGTTAGTAAAAGAAATTTTTAATGGCCTAAAAAAGGAACAAACAGTTCATACACTGTAAGAGTGGCAGAAAACTCCCATTATAATTTCCATTTCTTGAAGTCTTTTGCAATCTTGTTCCAGCTAAAAGTAGTAACAGTGGTAGTCCTTCTAGGAGTGGCACCAACAGGATGGACTCCTTGAAAGGAATTTAAGGGACTTTCTGCTTTTAATTTGAATGTACTCCCACTTATAGACACTTCAGCAGAGGAAAAGCAATAGGGAGAACATTTCCCCAACAGTTTACTGGAATGTCAGACTGTAAAAAAAGAAGAGCTTTTAAAGTTACACTCCATGAGTTTCTTACTAAAATAGTATATCCCAATTGCACTATTTTTATAGACAGATGCTGTAACTCTGAGAATTGTACATCTCTTTATCTTGAGAATCCAACATATTTATTGTGACTCGTTTTCCCATCAGTATTTTGAAAGTGTTATTACTATTTTTGCCCAAAAGTATAAAGCCAGATATAAATACATATTTTCTTTGAGGAACTATATAGCACCAAGAATATCTATAATATTTTAAATTATCTCTAAATAGAAATGTTCTATTTAGTTATTGAAACAACTCAGTAGAATCATCAGATCTAACAGGCTTCTTATCCAAACTTTAGTGCTTGTTATAGGTATTGAGATTTAGTAACAATAAAAATGTACATTCTATAAATTCCCTTCAAAAATATTGATGTACTTATTTTATTAGAGTTGTTTAAAGAATCTTAATTTATGTCAATAAGAAATATCAATAAGAAAGCAGCATTCTCTCCATAAAGATGAAAAATTAAGAGCACAAAATCTTTTCTTTAAATTTTTTTATCAGGACATTAACATTATAACATACTAGCTAAGTTCCTCATAGTTACAAGGTTTTTTTTACATGTATCACTATATTTGACACTATTTTTACATGAAACACCCTAACATAATTTATGTCTCAGCCCCCTACCACCACCTGATAGGTGAGAAAATCAATTTGTTCTCTGCTTAATAATTATATAAAAAATTAAATTTACTGGAATTTGACTTTATCTAAAATTAACAAATGTGGCCTTAAAAATTTGCCATTTTTATTCTTTCAGATTATACTCTGAAATACTCCACAGATGCTCTAGATACATTTTTTCTAGATACATTCTTGATTCTCACTCTCAGAATCTGATTTTAAATTAAGAACAACAAATAGCAAGGAATAGGAAACCTCTAGAGAATGTAAATAGAGAAGTAAAGCAGCCCTGAAAAGTACATTTCATCAAAAGCATAGTCTGTTTTTTAAAAAAAAATGTTTTTATTCTATAATGTCACTTTATACAATTAGTAACTTGTATATTTACAAATACAACTCGATTTAACAAACAATTTCCCGGAATTTAACTTCTGGTAACTTCTGCCACTTATCTCCACAAACAACATACATAACACCTGCCTGTGACATGCTGGTTTGTGGCTAGATATGCAACTACTGTGTTTTGATTTCATAGCTCCAAACTGAAGTTGTAAAGTGAATCTGAGATGGAAAAAGGAATCTGGCTTCAAAATTTCACTGTTTCTGAAATTTAGACAACTCTCTTTGCCGTTTGACTTTTCAAATAACTGTCTGATCGTGACCCATTCTTCTAACATTATGAAAGTCATTATTTGAACATCTTTACAAAGAAAATTAATAGACATCTCTATGTTGATATGTATTAGTTTCTGTTTATTGTATTTCCAGCCCTAATCAAGTACAATGAACCCAAGTTATCACTACTACCACTGCACAACTGGAAATATGGTCATCTAAAGAGTTCTCCCTAAATGTTCCAGAGGATGAATCTGCAGTACGCACACATACAGTGATGTGTGGAGGTGTCACAAATTACAAATGCTTCCCTCTCCTGCTGACCACAGAATCAACACACTAGCAGCCTAATTCACAAGAATCTTACATTTATTAAGATGACTTTTAACTGCTTAGAATAAAAGAGAGATCAGTGACAATGGGCAACTTATTGTCAAATTTTCCCACACTTCTTAATCCAAATGGGCTGCAAAACTTATGGACTGTTTAGAATGAAAAAGTTCTCCCCTAGTACATTTGCCATTCTTATAATAAATGAGTAATAGCAGAAGGCCTTCAAACAGGTAGATAATCCAAAAATCAATAACAAAAAAATGCAGATTATTTTTGAATATGAATTATCAAAGCATACATTATAAACATATCTGTTTTCAATTAATAGTTCCAATTAATTCAAATATGAGTTGCCCATGTTACGAAAATATATAGTTACATACTGAAGAAAAATAACAGAGAAGTGAAAAGAAAACAAAACTGCTGCTATGAAACCTTATCTCTCGAGATCCAGGAATGGTTATTTTGGCTCTGACTACCATTTGGACCCACAAAAGGGGGTGATCTCTCCCGACAAGGTGATCGACTCTGAAAGTAAGTTACTGATATAACATCCTGGGACGTTGCACAGAACAATCCAAGGGGGTGACCTCTTGCAGTGTCTCAGCTTGCCCATGCAACCAGGAAGAATGCACTAACAGGCAGCATTACTCCAGCCGACATTACACTCCTTGACATCATTGTGGCAATCTTTCCATAGGTCTTTTGGCCATTTCTTACCTGCTCAACAGTAACAACACTGCACATCAGCAGAGCTTAACAAGTCACAAAGGATTTGCACATGGGTATCTCTTCTGATCTTCACAATGACCCTTTGGAATATACCAAATAAGTTGTTATCACTCCCATTCCACAGATGAGGAGTTTAAAAGGTTTGTTCATGAACCTGTATTTGGGAAATGAAAGGACTGACTTTTTGCCAGTGCTCTCTTTGTGATACACAAGGAATTATAGGCCATTCTAGGAAAGCTGTTTGAATATCAACACCCTGTCTACCTAGCCATGGCAATTCCAGTAGTGACTCACGGAGTTACGGGTCTCCCTTACTAATGAACCTATCTAATCATTTAGCAGACTGAACTTTCTCACAAAAGATAATAAATGACTCGAAAAGTTGGGATAAAAATCTACAAGTCATGTCCCAGGAGAAGCTTTCAAATTTGACTTGGACTTCATGATCCCTAAACCCAAATAATCCTTGGGGTTTTAACCATATTCTGAGTTTCATATTATATCTTTCCCCTCCACCACCACCACCACCACCCTTTTGAACAACTGCTATTATTTTGGACAGTGCTACCAATAAAGCAGAATGCTTTTGTAGTCTAGCAGCTATCAAAAACCTCATTTGTGCATCTCTAATATAGCTTTCCCGGACTTAGGGCAAGTCATAATGTACAATTCAGTCTAGTCATTCATTCAGCAGCAAGTCTCTCTCTTCACAGATGGAGTCATTAGCTGTGATTCCTCTATACAAGTGAGTTTCATAAGCTAACTCAATTTATCACACACACTGTGCAGATAGTTGATTGGTGAGATAAGTCCGCTGTGCTAATGCATTAAGCACCAGGCCCTCAGCCCCAGACTCTCTCTTATACCTCAGAACCTGAAATAGAAGCACTTGAAAATTGCTTTTAAGACCTACTCAATGCAACAACCCTAATTGAGTAAACATAAGACACTCTGTCACCCACAATAGAAACCTGGGATTCTATTTCATGTCTCTGTTTTGTGCTTTTCCCAAAGAAAGTGACTAAAGCCAGAGCATCTCTTTCATATCTGAGCCCCCCACCACCACTTTCCACTTCAACTAATATTGCTTGGTTCAAGTAATTTTTCTTATTTAGACTTCTTAATCGAGACTTCTAATCTGGCATCACTGTTTCCAGGCAATGTATGAATGAATGAATTTGCAAGTAAATAAAATCTGGTGACATAAAAACTCCTCAACTGCATTCAAATTCCTTCATAATCAGTATCCTCCCACTTCCTCTTTGCTTCTTTTCCTCACATATAACTCTTATGGTTCTAAGCAATCTGTCATTGCTCCTAGCATGATGTGCAATACTATTAACTACTACCGAGGCACATGCAGTGGCTAACCAGAATGAACACTTGTATGAGCGCTAGTATGGCTATACTGCAGCACATCAACTATTAGTCTGATAATTCCTGTATAATATCATTCACATTCACATCTCTAGGCTTTTGCACCTCCATCAGCAAAGGATACTACCACCTTTTTCTACCACCTACCTTGAATTCTATAAGGCATGTTCAAATGAGAATTCTTAACCAGGTACTCCAAGTAAAAGAACAGATTCTTCATCTAGATTCCCACTGTATTTCACCATATCTATATAATAACACCCTTTATGTTAGACAATAATAACACCTCCTATATAAGTATCCTCATCCACAATAACCTTGTGTTCTTCAGCTCAGAGACTGCACTATATTCATGCCTGAAACCCCCACATCTAGCACAGACCCTGGTGCATGGCAGGTGCACAGTGAATTCTTGATGAATGAGTAAACAAAGGGATAGAGCTAAGCCAACAAACCTGTAGTTTCCTGATTTGGGGGCAAACTCATTTATCCAACTTGTTATTATAGAATTATGCAGAACTAGAACACAGTCCTTTGATTTGATCAGAGAAAGAAAGAAAAATATTCTAGAGTTCAGGCCAGGAAGAACAGTTCCAGATGGAGTGGGTACCTTCATGGATGGGTGTGAAACGTCAGGCACCTGCCAAAAAATTGTCATGAATGATGTTGTCCAAAACAGGGTAATCTCCCTATCTGTTCAGGTGAAGTGATTTTTCTGATCACTGGAAGCATTCGGCTTCTCAGTTTCTTATTAATTTTTGCTTTTCTCTCTACAAGGAAATCCACATTCTTATTAGACAAGTTACACAATCTCAAGTTTGCATCAAAATAATCGAAGCACATTCATCAAGACACAAGAAAGTGGAATACAAAGATTTGTTCCCTTTAACTTCAGGAGCAGAAGCAGGATTGTTCTCATGATCCTCAGAATGTTCCTGACTACATTTATTTTGTCTAAGGAACAGGATGCTGGGGATCCTGGAAGCTCTGATAATGGGAAAACTGATGGACACAGGCAAGAGCCACACCAATGTTGCGATTTATGATTTAACCTTCCCTAAGGCCACAACCCAAACCTGGTGTACTAAGTCACCAAACACACTGGCAAAGACTGGTGTATCGGTTCATTTCAACTCATTCTGATCTAGGCAAGACTGTTTTGGAAGTCCCCACCTGCACTGCCAAAGTTTTGTTAACTTCATCCTTGGAGCACAGCTAAATGCAGAAGGTGAGTGACCAGAGAGGGTCACACATTTTACATATATTTGCTGTGCTTATATTTTAAAAGCAAATACTAAGCTCCTTTCTAAGATTTTAGAAGAGCCATTTAAGCACAGGCTACATTGTAGGGTGTAATATAGAGCAGGGAATGCAGCTTGGGAGGTTAGTTATGCATACATTTTGCATATTTAAGTTAGGATTCAGTAGTCTATACTATAAATATAACTCAATGGTAACATCTAAAAATACATAACATAATCAGGAATGGTCTGCTGGATATTTCATTTCATAAGAAAAAAAAATCCTGCCAACTATACTACCTGCACTAATCAAAAGATCTTTTTGTAGTAAACCATGGCATTTAAAACACCAGGCTCAGCGCTGGGGTGCGCAGTACCCAAGTTATATCCCAAACAGCCTCTATATAAGGAAGATCATTCCATCAAAAAAGCTTTACCCCATTGATTTTATTGAATTGTCTTTGAAGGCCCCTATCTGCAATTTACTTTCTTGAACAATAGAGAGTCACAGTTACCATTATCACCAATTTGAGTTTAAAAGGAGACTCATAATGCCCAGAAACTGCAGGATATACAAGGCCCCTTTTCAGTTCTTACAAAGGGGTTGTTTAAAAAAAAAAAAAAAAAAAAAAAAAAACCTTTGTCTAACTGTAAATACACATGACAGAAGTCCAAAATAGAATTGAGGAAAGGAAGTAATAGTGGAAGTGAAGGAACTTGTAACAGACAACCTCTGATACCTGTGCAGCAGGAGGGCTTTGTGACTCACACACTATAACCTTCCCTTCAGAAAACTGCCCCATCAAGCTTGCTTAAAAGAACCTGGCTTCCCTAGTCTACCTACTACCTCACTGGCATGGAGGCACAGGTTACCATGCTCGAGCCAAACACAAAAGACCTTTATTCATCATTGTAATTTAGAGTGGCATGGCTCTCTTTTTCAAGTTCCAATATTGTGTACATTACATAAAAAAAAAGTTCTGAGATTTCTTTAATGCTGGAGCCTATCTCTTGAAGATCTGACAATACCTACCTGCAGCAAAGTGTCCCTATAAAATGTCTCACTAGCTGGGTGGTCTGGAAGTCAATTAACCTCTTTGAGTCTCAGTTGCTTAAACATGAATTATTTAACTTACCAGGTCATTGTGTGGCTTGGAGGAAATAATGTGAAGTAACCGGTAGGGAGAAAGTACTCAAAAATGCTGGCTATTATTATCATTATTATTATAGAATTGTGTTTCACTTCAGGCCAAATTCTATCCCAAGAGAAAAGTGTGACACACAGTGCCTCTGACTGGAACAGAGTCCTGCAGCACAGCTATTAATCTTTCTCACTCCACGAGGGTTACAAAAGGGATCTAATTACTAAAGCTTTTTTCCTGTCTTTCTGTTAGAAGGCAAATGTGTACTCTAAGGAAATACACTGTGCTACCTTTGCTTGTGAATATGCCATACTTACTTTAATCTTTTACTGATGTTATCTGCATTTTTTGAAATCACTTGGGTGTTGATTGCAAGGAAAACATTACAATTTTTTTTTAAACTCAGCAAGTTAGTAACGACTATCATTTAGTAGAAATTTGAAAAGAAATATGTGGTCTATTCCCCTAGTATAATACAGGTCCTTCTAGAAAGAACTTTTCTGATGTCTCATCAGATCAACATGGGAACTGCAATAGACCTTATGGCCCCTCTTGCTATAATGGGCAGTATTTCACTGATCACTTTATATTCGCTGTTTTATATATCGCTAGTGGTCCATCCAGTTTTAAGCCACCTAAGACACACCTCCAGGCATGAACATCTATGGCCCTTAGATAAAGAAATGATAACAACAGAATTCACACACAATAAAGAAGGAAAGCACAAAAAAAAAAAGGACTGAGGATATGGATCAGTGGTTGAGTGCTCTTGGGTTCAATTCCCAGTACCAAAAATAAATAAATAAATAAAAAGAAGACGAAGAAGAAAAGAAGAAGAAAACCAGGATGAGTCCTGAGCCTTTGCCCCAACCAATATCCACACTATCACTGATTCTGTTTAATACTCACTCTCTCATCTGAAACCCACTTTTTCTTTAGGCTTCTCCAGAATTTCTCCCAATTGAATAAGCCATTCCTTCATGGCCTCCCTCCAAAAAACCCACCTTTACTAATGAGCTGAACCATCTTTATGTCCTCACTCCATCCCAAAGAACTCTATTTTATATCTAGAATTTATCACAATTATTTCCATCTCTCTCTAGTTATTTTCTATCCTATGCTTTTCCTTCTTCTACAGAGCTTCCTTGTGCTACCTTAGATATATCTAAATTTCCAGAATATATTAACACCTAACAGATGAATCATCCTATTAAAAACTTGTTACTTGAACTTCACCCTACCAGTTAGTATTGACTTTTCTATTTTGCACAAACTTTTTATTTAGATTCAAGTTAAGAGACATCCCAGTTCATGCTAAGAAACTTTGTGGGCTGTATTTAGCACAGGTGCAACAGTTTAAGCTGGGTTGGAATTTAATGTGTATTTACTGGGTACATGCCATGAATGTTCAGTACAGAACTAAAGGGTAAGGTCCTGCCACACAGATTTCACACCACGGACTTCCCAGAATACGATACCAGAACCAGTCTAAAAATGCACAATCAGGACTTACCTGAGACATCCTGAATGAGAATTTGGGGGATCAAGGTCTAGAAACAGCATTTTTAACATGTTTCCACAGTGATTTAAACTGAGTTTAAGCATGGAAACCACTGGAGAAACAATATACACATAAGAACAATTAAGAAACAACATAACAAAACATAGAGTAACAGAGTAAAAAGTGCACTGGCTTTGGAGTCTGACCTTAACGCAAATTCTACCTCTCTGATTTCCAAGCTATATGCTCACAGTCAAATGACTTTACTACTCTGACCTTCACTTTCATCATCAGTAAGTTGCTGGAGCTAATAGATACTTGCAGGGTCATTAAGGACAAGAGACAATATATTTTAAATACTTACATAGTGCTCAATAGGTGAGATATCATGACAGGGCCTCTGTGTTGCTAATTGCCCCTGGAATTGTGAAATACTTCAGCACTGATAGCTATCATTTCCTAAAAGGAATAGGACAGCATAAGTGCTATAGAGATTTTGAGAAGGGAATTTTCATTGTGATTAGTGTAAGAAAGAGACTGTACCATGGAAAAGCTAGCATACAGATTTAAGACACTAATTTATGTTCAAATATGCATCGTTGGCAAAATGTGCCCGTTGCCCCAAAGTTCCCTAAGTTCTATATTTCAAAAAACAATTTTAAAATTATTTATCTGTACCTCTCAATCATTTTTATTAAAATTATCTTTTTGTATTCCCCATATCATAAAATATTTTCAATACTGAAATTACCCTCATAATTATCTCATTTTCTGTGCTAGTAACAGCATATTGCTGGTTGTTGTCTAATGTAACACATTCCATTCCCAACAAGATGGAATAATTTTATACACACTGTTTCTCAAATACACCATAGGTTATTTATATACAAAATGATAGTGCTGACCTCCTGCCAGGAGGGGGCGCTCATTGGATTGCTATTCTACTTTAGTATAGCATGAGTTTCAGCTTTTCTGTCACTCTTGGAAGAATCATGTGAACGATTTCCAGTGAGGGTCAAGGAGACTGCAAAAAGAGATTTACTGACTCCAGGAAGTCAACTGGCCCATGAGGGCATCAAGCCTCTTGGTGATCCCATTAGTAAAATAGGCTAGTCAATTAAGCTAACTCACTCAGAAATAATCCTGTTAAACCTCATTATTTCTGTGAAGAATCAAGAGCAACAAATGGAGAAAAGTTTCAAATTATAAAACCTGCAAAAATAAGGTAGCAACAATTGCTGATTATAAATACAGTATTAGAACTCCAAACAAAATCAGCACTGAATCTTCAGGACATTTATTCCCTCTGTGTGAAAAAGCTTCCTTTGAAACTGAGAATCTGTATACAAACAAGAAAGCTAAAACAATTTTTTATTATTGCAGGCAACTTCTATTAATGTCACATAGGGGAAGAGATATAGTCTTTGCTTTCACATTTCACTTCTGCAGGAAAAAAATATCTGCATATATCTATGCATATATTAAAATAGATCTAGACAGATCAACAAATATAAATAGCTCAATGCAACATCTGTAGCAGTCCTTCAGAGTATATTAAAGTCCTTGCTGTTTATCAGGTTGGTAAATCATATCAGCTCCTAGTTATTTAAATTGCCAGTTGCCGGGCAACCACATCTTTGTCAACTGTCACTCACTCTTAAGTTTCTTTGCAATACTTCCTTAAGGAAAAAAAAAAGTGAAAAAATCTTGAGACACTTATTTTGGGCATTAAAAAAATGCACTTTATCCCTGAGCTTAAAGGGTCTGATAATAGAGTTATATTGGGAAAACAGAACCTATTTATTGAGTTGGAGCAGGGGCAATGTGTGGTACAGTTCATGATGCAGATGGAAAAAATTGTGGCTCTTCTCTAAAGTTTCCCTCTCAGGACCTGGCCCACAATAGAGGTATGTTTATAACAGACGCCTACCAAAAGGAAATATGCACTTTAGGGAAAATAGGTGATTCTCAACAAAACTGATAGTTAGCTTTTGTTTCTATAATTCCATTCTCATCACTGAAGAATGAAAAACAGTTATGATCACAGTAATCAACTATTACTTGCTTTTGAAACTACTTTTTCATTCACTTATTTGTTTATTTTAGATATTTAGGAACAAACTGATTATATTCTTGTGAAAATTTCTAACATGTATATGTTTTATTTCTATAAATGTAAATCAACATTCATTATTTTACTCAATCCAAAAGTTAATTGATCTGCTACTAGTATAAAACTTTTCTTTAAGGTAAAGCAGGCTCCTGAGGCAATGAGGATAATAAAATACAATGGTATACAATTCACTGTGTCAATACAAGTACTTCCAGAATTGTTGCTCCCTGTCTTTCTGGATATTAGTTTCAGATCATATGTGATCTGTCAAGTTCTTCTCAGCAACAACATTTTATAAACCCATCAATTTTTAAATGATACAGTTCTCAGTTCAGATTTTAATTACTACTATAGTTCCCAAAACGGAGACATATATGTATCTAGATACAAAGGAAATTATTAAATTGTATCATCTACTGCATTATGCAAACATTTAAAGAATAAATGGATTATCTTATGACTTCAAGCAGGAAGTGACAGAATTTGTCAACTTTGAAACTAAAAATCTTTGTGCAAAAAAAGAAGCCTTGAAAGTGCAAAGTTAAATCAAACTGGGAGTAAAGTATTGCAATCCAAATAACCAACAAAAAATTAGTAATGGAATTATTTAAAGAACACATCTAAATGAGTAAGAAAACTAAACAAACAAAAACATACAAGCAAGAACAATTTAAAAATAGGAAAAGGAAAGGAATTGTAATGAACAAAAATGAAAACTTCTGCAGCCAATAATTATATGAAAAGCTGCTCAATGAGATATCGAATCACACCCATCTGACTGGATAACATTTTAAAGTTTTATAATCCTCGTGTTGGCAAGGATGAAGAACAACTGAAATTCTAATACACTTTCAGAGAGTATTATGTGCACACACCACTTAGAATAGCAACTTAAGACTATCTAGTCAAGCAGATGGTATATAATAATCTATGTCCTGTGGTAGGAAGAATAATGGTCCCTCAAGATGTTCATGACCTAATCTCCAGAATTTGTAAATATGTTTCCTTACATGGCAAAGTTTGCAGATGGAATTAAGGTTGGTGATAAAAATGACTTTAACATTGTGATATTATCCTGGATGATTTGGGTTGGCCATGCACAAGAATTCTTAAAAGTGGAAGGGGGAAGCAGGAAAAGAGAATCGGGTGGAGATGTGAGCATGGGATAATAGTTGGAGAGACACAGTGTTGTTGGTATTAAGCAGGAGGAGGCCATAATCCAAGGCATGTTGGCACTCTGTAGAAGCTAGAAAAGGCAAGGAAATGAGTTCTCTCACAAAGGTTCAAGAAGAAACAGCCCTGCCAACACCATGACATTAGCCCAGTGAAAGCCATGCCAGGTTTCTACTCCACAGAACTACAAAAGAAAACGTTTGTATTGTTTGAAGTGAGCAAAATTGTAGAAAGTTGATTTAGCAGTCATAGAAAATTAAGAAACAACCCAGAAATTCTATTCCTGAGGAAATTTTCTCATGTGTATTCATGGGAAAACAAAAACAAAACAGTGTTCATAGTGAGGCTCTTTAGAACAGAAACTCTGGAATCAGTGCAAATGTCCAAGAAAAGGGAAGGGATGTATGGAGACTGTGTTCACATAAAAAGAACACACATAGTAATAATAACCAGGGCTTAGTCATATATATATATATATATATATATATATATATATATATATATATATACTAAGACTATATATATATATATATATATACTAAGACTATATATATATATATATATGGAGAGAGAGAGATACATCTCAGTACTTATGGTACATAAATGAAAAATAAACTAAAAGATCTGTATAATATACTGTGTAAAATCATACAAAATGACATATTTATTGGTAAGTATTTTATAGTTGAAATAATAAATAAGTGAATGAGAATTATAAATACCACACTCAGGAGAGTAGCTAACTCTGAGAATGAATGAATTGTACACAGAATGCCTCAAATGCATTATAAACGCTTTATTTCCAGGAAAGAAAGAAAGAACAGTCCTGAGGTAAACAAAACAAAACGTAAAGATTTGACAAGAGTACATGATTAATAGATGACTCTTTATTATTCATATTTTATAAATTACTGAAATATTTCATAATAAAAGATAAACAACACACTCAAGTGATGTATTTTTCCAATGTGTCCACTGGCAAACAAGCAAACTGATTCTTCCCAAGTTCACAGAAAATGATCTCACCCAAGGAAGTATCCCTATTAACTTGCCAATTAAAAGACAAAAATACCAAAAAACAAATATCAATATTTAGTCCAATTTCGGTAACCTTACAAATGTACACTGAAACAAGCAGATTTTTATTTTTCCTTTTATTTTAAGTAATTTCATCCTAAGTCTGAAGAGTCAAGAAATAACACACATCAGAAAAAAAAAAAAAAAAAGAAATAATACACATCAGGAGAACCTTTTCTGCACGTCTTCTAAGAGGCACACCCATGTATGAAGGGGTTTATTTGCAAGTGGATATTTATACATTGGACCACAGTAAATATACTGCCACCTTTCAGATAAAAAAGTAACATGGCTCATTTAGAAACAATAGTGTTTCAATAAGTTGTTAATTAGGCAAAATAATATTCTACATATCCTTGTCAACCTTCCATCAATAAGGATTAATAAACCTACTAAGAGACACAAAAACACTGAGGGAAAATTTTAAATTTATTTTTATGGTTTAGTATTGTTTTCCTTATTACTTGTACCTCTAAAAAACATTTCAAAATTCCCCATTTTTCTCTTTTTTAAATGATAATGTCTGTCTAAAGCCCCTAGCGCATTATGTAAGGATTAGGAAATGATTGTGCTGTTCTAGGAAAATATTAAAAATGAAGGGGTTTTCCACTTTGACTGCTTTTCTCTTGAACTAGAAAACCGTAACTCTTTCTCTAGGAAGCATTAATAACTTCAAATAGCGAAACTCAATTATTTTTGCTAGAAGAAAAAATAAACACAAGAAGAACCTAAGAATAACATATACGTTAAATATATGACTTGGATAAATTCAAAAGCATTTTATTGCAACACATTGTTATTCAAATAAAGCTTAATTGCTTTACAAGCCAAGGTCCCTTTCTTTAAAGCCTGAGAAAACTAAGTTAATTATATTTAGTTCTGGGTGGTAAACAATTTAATACCTGTGCTGCCAAAATGCCAACCACAATGTAAAAGGCAATAATAGCAGCTATGAATAAAAACATGTTCCTTTGTTGTTTTCCTGACTGAGCCAATCCTGAGTTCAAATAATTTGATGCTTCAACCAGCAACTCTGAATATTAAACATGAAGGCTTGCCATACTAATGCCTAAAATGAAAGATAAGAATACTATTGCAATTAATGTATAAATGCTATCAAGGTACAACTGGACTAAGAACTGTCACCCAGAACATAGTAATGTTAGGAACACCCAGCCAGAGGTTAACCTGTATTCAAAGCTTAGCACTTCATCTGACACTCTGCATTTATGTAGCACATTCCTGCACTCAACTTTCCAGAACGTGGATGAAGTACTTCTTCCTCAGGAAAAGCCTTTCCTTTGATCTTTTTCTCTTCTTTCTATTTAACCAATCAGCATGAAGACTCCTTTGCTGCTAAATCAACATTCAGCCAAGTCCTTCTCTGGAGAAATGTCCTCTCTCTTTCCACACATCTCTTCAGAAGGGTCTTCCTGCTCTAAGACTGTCTCTTCCCAGGGTACTTACTTCTATTCCTCCTAAGTCATGCTCCCTAAACTTAACACAACAAGGATCTCTGATACTGCCTAGGCTACTTCTCTCCCTAAAATTAACATAATAGGAATCTTTAAAACTATCTAGGATACTTCTCCCTTCTTTAGAGAAAATTCTCCACTCACCTCTGACAAATTACTTGTACCTGAACACATTCCCTATCAAAGATTCACCACATCCATTCTATTGATGGGTAAACTATAAACATTCAACAAATGCTCTCTGTATTAAGTTAAAATATATCTCTCTGAAACTTCTATTTATTGATTAAATTCAACCAGTCTTCTGGGGTGATCTAGAAACTCTTCATTATGTCATATAGTAATTCAAATATCTGAATAATACCAAGTTTCCTTCAAAGCTTAATTAAATATCCTTTGCTCATTGACATAAGGCTTTAACCCTAATATTTTTAGCCCACAAATATGTACAGCTGTCAATATAAATTGAAGCTAACTTACTGTATGACTGGCATTCTGCCTGGGTAATACTTTGACCTGACACAGCACAGTCCTTATCAATTAAGTCAATTTAAATGACATGTGGGTGTACCCAATACTATCACATCACCCATATTTACTACTTGAAATTATTTATCTCTATATGAAAGTATCTTGTTTTTCACTCCTTCTTGTTGAGTATGTCTCCTACCACCAGACTACAAATTCCATGAAAGCAAAGATGATGTCTAATTCACAGAAGCCACAAATTAACGCCTGGCATATGATAAATAGTCCACATAACTTCATGACTATTCTAACAAAATCGACCTAAAATCTGCACATAAGAATAAGTTATCATGTCAACTTGGGCTTTTAATTCTTCTAATTAGATTAGCTGCTACATACCAAAGAATTTTTATATAAAGCCTACTGTGAGGATATGTACATCACACTCTGCACCAAATTAAGTGGTAAAATAAAAGGGGCAGTCGCTTCCTATAAGTTAAGTTGCATTTAATTTATATTTAATTATAGCATCAATTTATTTTACTTGCACATTTAAAAATCTTGGCATGGGCTAGGTGCAGTGGCACATACCTGTAATCCCAGCAGCTCAGAAGGCGGAGGCAAGAGGATCATGAGTTCAAAGCCAGCCTCAGCAACTTAGTGAGGCCCTAAGCAATTCAGTGAGTCCCTCTCTCTAAATAAAAATATTGTTTCATTTATAAAAATGGCTGTGGATTGTTGCTCAGTAGCTAAGCACCTGTGGGTTCAATTTTCAATACCAAAAAAAAAACTTGATATGGTAATTTAAACAGATTCTGTCATCATCTTTGCCAATAATCAGAACTTCTTGTGAAACTTGCCATCTTCATAAACAGACTGGCCACAGCATTATACACACAGAACTTTCTCAGAAATGTCTTAACACAACCAGTTATATGGGAAGGACTAACAACTAGAATCTCAGCATTTCCTGATTTCTTTGAAAAAAAAATTTTTCAGGTTTTAGAAAGAATTGTTACTAGTCTTTGCTACAAAATGAAAAAATACCACTACAGAAATTTAATCATTCAACAAAAGGCCTAAGTGCATACCCTCATGTCACTTACATTTGAGCAAAAAAGTGGTAGGGGGTAGGATTAGGTATTTCAGGTCATCAGGTATTTTAGATCTAAGAAGATCTAAAACCTGTGTGACACAAAGAGTGGAACTGAAGGACCCTGGTGGAACTTAATCTACCTTTAAGCTGAGGGATTCTGTAAATGCTGCTATTATAATAGCTGTAAAGGAAGAAGACTCTCAGCTTGGTGCAATATCTGCTCCTGTGGGTTTACTCTACACACTCAAGAGCAAGGAGAGGTATAGTCAGAAGATATGAACATGAAGCAGAATACTCTTGAGCTGTCAAACCCTCTAGAGGCAGATGAATGAGTTTCACTCAGTGAAAGTAAAAGTCTGCAGCCCCATGAGCCACCAATGATGAAGGGCCTGCGCAAGAGTGAGCTGAGAGGCCATCAGACTGGCCTGAGATGAACTCATTCTAGAAAGGGCAAACCGAATGACTAGTTGTCCCTTCTGCTCAAAGCAGAATTAACGACAGAGTTCTATGTAGTGAGGCTGACCTTATCCCAGTAATAACTGTATAGTAAGTATGGCAGTGAAGACACCAGGACATCTCATCTTCAAATACCTATTCAATAAAAGGAAGGGAATAAGAATGCAGGTGGGAGTATGGAAGAGTAAGTGAGGAATTTCCCAGGGCACTGCTCTCCCCCTAATAATTTTGAAGAACCTTATATTTTAAGGATAGTATTTTACTGGGCTAAGTTAAGCTACTCTTTTGGACCAAATTAAAACACATCTAATCCCTTCTGTATCTTCTTAAGTGTGTGTACAGAGAGTGGAGAAAGGAGGAGAGATGCTTAGAGCCACAGGCTCCTTGTAGCCTTACTACAACTTCTCTAAGACACCTAAGAATAACTCACATACCCAGAGCAATGTGAGGATGGAATTCTTCAGATAGAGGACTTTTTTGCTTAATTAGGATTTAGAGGGGTTTTTTTGTTTGTTTGTTTTTTTAAGTCCTGAGACAATAAGAACAGGGGTCAGTTCAATAAAATAAGAATCAAGGATTTGTGGAGGGAAATTACGATTCAGGGAACTAATAGTGTGCTCTAGATCCCATCAAGTATTTGTTCCCTTTGTTCTAAACACTGCTTACCCAGTGTTGAAAGTTTATGAAATAAATGTTCCAGTGAATTCTATCTTAGAGCAGGATGAAAACTATAATTGGCAATAATGAAATAGTACAAAAAACTAAGAAGGGATATATGGAAATGGGGAATGGTAAAAAAATGAGACCCAGTCCCTCCCCCAGTCTAAACTACTCTTGAGAGTGCTGTAGATATTGCATCAGGCATACCAATGAGCTCCAAATGCTCCAGCAATTTAAGGTTTTATATGATGAATGAGGCTGTCTTAGTGTCCATACAAGTGCCTTGGCATCATGAAAATTTGCCCTATTTATTCAGAGATGTTTGGACTCCTCTAGACTTAATATATCCCTTACTGAATACCAAAGTTTTAAAGTATTTACTATGCAAGATTTCCTGCTCAGACAGCAGCTCAGGAAGCAGAGCCCTGCCTATAGGCACTGATGAGTTTTTAGACTCCATGCACCTTGGATCAAAGGCAGGATTTTCAGATAATTTTAAACCCTTTGCTAAGGTGCTCTCTAATGTTCAAGATTTTAAAATTTATCACCTGACAGTTAAAAAAAATCTTTTTTCAAATAAATAACTTTTCTACCGTCCTGCAAGTGCTTTTTAAGAAACCATAATCACCTCACTCGGATGTACAGAAACTAGCAAGGGAACAATACAGTTGACTTTTGAAAGGACTCTGCAAAATCCTCATTACTGAACAACAGAAGCTGTGCTCCAGCAGGGCCCTCAGTTCAATTTTAAAATGCTTGAAGCCTCGTTTGGCTTCCTTGCTAATCAGGGCACACAACTTCTCACCAGCTGAAGAAGGTTGTTTTCATAGTGGCTGACTTATTCTAAAGAAAAATGCTGCTCAATGAGAACTTTAGCTTGATGAAGGGACAGGAAATAAAATTTTATTGTAGTCACTCAAATTAAAATTTTTGGTTTCCCATTCAAAATATCAGGGGCCTTCAAATTAAATACAGTGTCAACAGACCATATTTGTTTCTAAGCTGAGATTTTGTTGTTAAAGAATTTTAAGGAAAAAACAAGAAATGTGCATGTGTGCGTATGTATACTCATACACACACACATACACACACACTCAATGGTATAAGCATGTAGGTTAAAGTCCTTGGTTCAGGAAAGAGAAAGATTAATTTTATTTTTCAAAGTTTCATATACCAAGCAATAACTTATAAAAAGTTCTGTTTATTTGCACAGCTAATAATCAATCATCTAAACATAATTACTAACAATTTCTCATACATACAAAATGTTATTGCAATTTCCTAATTTTGTTTACATAAATTAGAATAAGGAGTAAGAGATGGGATAATATCTGAATCTAGTCCACAAATAACAGAAATTTTTTAGGATGGTATATTTTATTAATTTTATTATTTTGTTGGGCTCTAAGAGACAACCCTAAAAAATAGCCCATATATTGTTATTTCAATTATTAAAAAATATAATGAAATCCATACTCTTTTAATCTCTTCTTTACTCAAATTCTGTCCTTGCCCAGAGTACAGAGGCCACGTCCATGAGTCCCCATGCAGGGGACTGATCTGCTACCTCTGGTTTTCCATCAAAGACCTTTTTTTTCCCAGTATTTAGACAGTTCATTTAGCACTGTGTAAATTTTGCCTAGGCAATGAGTGTCCTGGCTTTGGGGGAAACAGCCATACATGCAGCCTTTGATTTTTTTTCATGAACTGACCTTGGGAGAGATCTTAGACTTCTCTAAGATCTCTAAGAAGGTGTGGCGTTATAAAGTTTCCAGAGTTGCTGTAACAAATTACCACAAATTCAAAGCATTAAAACAACAGAATTTAGAGCTTTTGCATTATTTTAGTGCTTTCAGTCTTGGAGGCTGGAAGTCCTGTGTATCTGTTTCACTGGGCTGATATTTCAGTGTTGACAGGCCACACTCTCTGTGGAAGCTCTAGGGGAGAATCTATTCCTCAAAGCTTCCAGCTTCTGGCAGCTGTAATCACTCCAATCTTTGCCTTGGTGGCCACCTTGCCTTTTCCTCCAATCCTGTATGTGTCAAATATACCTGTGCCTCCTTTATAAAGATATGTGTGATTGCATTTAGGCCCCACCTGCATAGTACAGAATAACCAAAATAATCTCCCCATTTCAACTCCTAACTTTAATCATTTCTGCAAAATCCTTTTTGGTCATACAAGGTGACATTCATGGGTTTCAAGGATTAGAATTATGAGCAAAATAGTTCATAAAACCTGCCAATTTACTTCTTCCTGATTCTCAGAAAAAATTAATAGCTTGTTGAAAGCTGGGTGTGGTGGAGCATGTCTGTAATCCCAGCAGCTGGGAAGGCTGAGGCAAGCAAACTACAAGTTCAAAGCCAGCCTCAGCAATTTAGCAAGGACCTAAGCAACTTAGGAAGGCCTTATATCAAAAATAAAAATAAAAATAAATAGCTTGGTGACATGATAAAATTAAAAATTAAATATTCTAAAAATTCCAAGTAGTAATAATATGATGATGCTAGTCCTTAAAATTAAATATTTAGTATTTGTAAACATACTTTGCATTCTCTAAAATACAGCATTTAAAAATTTTTAAGACAAATGATTACCAAGTTTATAAATGGGAGATTATTAGAACTGCTAGTAAACATGAAAATTATCATAACATTTATTTGTTGGAACTCTACTGTCTCATGCTAGTAATCATTATTTTAGAGAGTAAACAAAGTATAACAAAGAAAATCAGGCATGTATTAAGAGAGGCCTGGATTTTCATACCAGACTCATTGCAGAGTAATTTTAAGCAAGCACTTATCCTCAATTTCTTTTTTTTTCTCCCTCAATTTCTTAATCCATAATATGAAAGATGTCCCTGAGCATTTCCCTGCCAATCAAGATTCATAACAAAATAGACTGGATCCCTTAATTCAGTGACTGCTGCAAGTTCAAAGCAATATTATCTCTTTTTCTATCAGTTCCTGGGAGATTGTAGCCTGCCACATTCTCTGCTTCTGGAGCTCTCTTTAGTACTGCATCTACTTGTGCCAAAAGCCCAAATTTCTGTGCTCATGTCCCTTAAAAGGAGACAGAGACAGGAAGGCTTGCAGTGAATCAGGAGTTCACAGTCTCCTCAAAACCACTATTAAAACTTTTGGGCTGGGGTTGTGGCTCAGTGGTAGAGCACTTGCCTCACATGTGTGGGGCACTGGGTTCAAGCCTCAGCACCACATAAATAAATAAAATAAAGGTATTATGCATCTACAATTAAAAATTGGAAAAAAAAAAAAGAGTAGACTGTGTTGGTCAATCCAGGTTGTTCAACAGAATGCCATATACCAGGAAGCTTAAACCATAAACATTTATTAAAAAGAAAAAGAAAGAAAGAAACTTTTGCAAAGAACAGGGCACACAGTGACACAAGCCTGTAATCTCAGCAACTTAGAAAGCTGGAGGATCGCAACACCCAAACCAGCCTGAGCTACCAAGTGAGACCCTGTCTAAAAATAAAAATGATTTAAAAGGGCCAACTATGTAATGTAGCTCAGTAGTAGAGCACTTCTGGGTTTGAGTCCCAGTTAAAAAAAAAAAAGTGTATATTTGGTAGCTGAGGGTGTAGATCAATGGTAGAGCCCTTGCCCCAGCACAGTGAGGATCTGGGTTTAATCCCTAACATGAGCAAAAAAAAGAAAAGAGAGAGAAAAGAAAAAATAAATAAATACAATTTTCTTGTAAAGAGTATTTTCTTTCTTATTTTTGTCAAACCGATGAGACATTTTCCACCTTGTTACATTTTAAATGAGGCAAATTCTATCCACTTAAAAAGGCAGTTAGGAGAATTTAAAGAGAAAACAGATATAATAAGTAATTTAGCACACACTCTGGCATGTATTATGAACTCAATAAATATTATTGCTGTCAGTATCATTGCTACTATCACTATCATGCAACAGGGATTGAAATTAAATCTGTTTAAAAGTAAGAAAATCTATAGTCAATATTCTTAAATTGACTACACAAAAATTGTTAAAGTCAGAATCATAGTTTTATTCAATACTATATTCTAAGGGGTTGTCATGCATAAAAACAAATGCCAATGAATTCCACTCTGAAAACAATTTTGCATAGCTTTATTTTTAGGTTCTCAAAACTGGCCTGATTCTCTTCTCCCAGGATGAACAAAATTCCCTCTGAAATTTCTAATGTAGCAAATAAAGAGAGAAGAATATTTTTACTTTCAGTTAAAAATTATTGGGGTGAGAGCAGAGTTGGGCATGGAGAGGAGGGTGACAACCAGAAGCATAAATCTGACACATAGAGCTTAAGAATAAGCAATAATGTTCACTATATTGATAACTGACAATTGATCTTTTTTTCCTTTTAAGTATTCCCTGTAACTAATTTCCACCTTTAAAGATTCATATGCAATTTCAAATAGGGTCATGCATGAGAATCTCTAAGCTATATTCAATCCATGAATTTTGATTATGGCAGGTATAAGTACAGCTAATGGTGGAAATTAACCACTAGCTCCATTGGTCTTGATCCATCAGTGTTTTAAAGGAGTTTATATGGTCACCCAAAGACTCATTTCTTTCCTTAGCAGTCCTTTAGTAACACTTTTTAATTAATATATACCATGACATTAATGAAAAATAATATGCTACCCAGCAGAATTAGAAATAAAGCAGGTCTAGTTGGTATTATTCAGCCACAGAGAATTTAGTCCCTGAAATACCAAGCCTTTTACTAAAGATACTTGAACTTTAAAGCAGTCCCACAGCACACACACACAGAGAACATTATGATGCCAAGGAATCAGCAAATTTCCAGGAAACTTCCACAATGGTTTTAATGGACCAATTCCAGGAAGGTGAATATTATAATCCAAAGTAAGTTTCACTCTATTGGCCCTGCCTAAGAAGTGGCATTCAGACATTAAAGAAAAATACATAGACAAATGCAGGGGTAGTCAGATAGTGATGTACACAGATGTATACAGACACATAAATATGTAGGTATAGCAATCTTTTAAAGAACAATTTCAGGCAAGCAAACAAGAAAGCAAAATATAATGTCACAGAAATGTTGTAGGCTGCCCATAGCAACTTCCAATAGTCAAATGGTTTTTCTCAGAGTAAGTGACATGAAAGCATTTACAGAAACATGTTGCTTTCCCTTTTTTTCTATAAAAATCATTTTTCATTTTATACTTTGGTTATCTGTCTCAAGTGCCATTTTAAATGCAAAACAACCAACATAAACTAAGCCTATGAAGTCATTTTAAAAAGTGTTCACGTATAGTTGGCTAAGTAAAAATGTTCATATCTGCTGAATAACACATGTAACCCTTAATTGTGAAATTGAGCCCAGGGATAATAACCAGAAAAAAACAGATATCACACTGCTAAAAATAAGCTGATGCCAAAGCTACCAGACTTAGCTCCTAAGTGTCTCTAAAATGACAAGAAGTCATGCTGTTTCCAGTTTAAGTCATGGATATTTGACAAGTCTCCTCATGTCATTTAGAATATCACCACTGCTTAACTAAAAGCTCAGGAGATTTTTTTTTTCCCCTCCTTACGAGGGTGATAAGAGGAATGAATTTCTCTAAATATATTACGAGGTTATAATATGTCCAAAAACTATAACTATTTTCTGTGATTAATTCTGTTTTCTATTGACATGTGATAGGCAATTTTGATAGAATGCATTCTGTTTTGAACCAGAATTCATAGTTCTGCGTTTCTGTTATTCATTTATAATGCGATTTGTGACAGAAGCTAAGAATGGTGGACTGGGGTGGGAAGGAGAAGGATGAACAAAGATTTGCTTTCCTTAACAAGACCACGGGCATCAAGGGTTGCCATGGTGAGCAGTTTCATCACATTAGAGGCCAGAGGACCCACAGTTAGGCCAGGACCCAAAATTCGTAGACAGCTGATTTAATTCTGAGAGTTACTTTAAAAACTATTAACCTTGGAGTGCTACACAAAAACCAAATCAAACCAAAAACGAAGTCACCTTACTCAAGGGAGGAGGAGCAGGGCACACTTGAATACTGATGTAAACAACTCTATCTGAAAAGGCTGTTCCTCTCTGTCAACCTTGCCTGACCCCTGCTCCCCCCATTCCCCCTCCTCCCCCTACCCCACGCCTTGCTAGAGACCAATTTAGGCCAAACTCTTTATTTTATAGATAGTAAAATTAAGCTCACACAGGTCCAGAGAACTCAGCCAAGGTCATTTAATGTATCTATGCTATTTTCTGAATAATGTTACTTGAAAGAAACATGTTGTCTTTTTTTTTTTTTTAATGATTCATTTCTTCCACTTAATTCAAAAAGAAATACTAATTTTTTTGATTCCCCAAAAGAGTAGGCTAAAAACCTCAATCACTACTTTGGAATATATTCAGATATGACAAAATATTTTACCTATTATTCCTCATATTACTACAAATTTTATGAGAGTTTCTAAACACCTTGAATGTAGTTCTCTCTTTTATTTCAGTAGTTAGCAATTTGACTGTTGTGGATTTTGGAAGCCACTAATTGTCTGAAGAAAAAAGAAATAACGTCACTGGGACACATTGGCACACCAAAGGCAAGAAAAAGCCCTTAATTGCTGTGACTTGGGAGCAAAGGGAGGGAAACAAATGAACACGCAATAAAGATTTTTCGAAAGAGGCGTGTGAAGGTGTTAGAGAATGGAACACATTCAACTCTTATTTCTCTAAGTCTGTAATTACCACCTGGGCCAAAGAACAAGCAAGTGATTCTCCATAATCTATCTGCTACCATTAGCTAAAATAGCACTTAAATACTTGACGTCAACCTTTTTTTTCTCTAAAACAAATTGGGGAAGGGGATGTCTGTAAATTGTGTCTCCAATCATCAGTCATTGCAACCATAATTTTTTGATTTTTTTAATGTTCAGAGTTTTGCAAAGAACAAAGCAAGCATGATAGCCTACCTCATCTGCTTTCTTTGAGGAATGGGTCTTAGATATAAGGGGTCTCCTGCAAAGCTCAAATGGCAATGCAGGAATGTTCAGAGATGAAATGATTAGATGGTAAGAGCTATAACCAAATCATTAGATTAACTCACTTGGTGGATTAACCATTTGAATGGATGACTGAAGGTACCTTAGGCACGGAGGATATAACTAGAAGTAGGCCACTGGTGGCATGCTCTTGGGGATTATATCCTATCCCTGGATCCCTGTGTTCACTCCTTCTCTGTTTCCTGGTTGCCATGAGCTTGGATGCTTTCCTCACCAAGTCCTTCTGTAATGATGTTCTGGCTCATCTCAGGTCCAGAGCAATGGAGTTGGCCCACCGGGGACTGAAACCTCTGAAACCTGAGCCCCAAATAAACTTTTCCTCCTCAAAGTTGTTCTGGTCAGGTATTTTGGTCACAGTGATGCAAAAGCTGATTTACACCAGTCTAAAGTCCTTTCTAGAATTAAGCCCCTCACTGCCTTATAGTATCAAGGTTTTCTCTTACTCTCCTCCCTTGCTTGTATGTAGGAGTTTCTTTCTTTCTTTGGTGAGGGGAGAGGGGCAGTAACACTTTGGCCCGGGAAAACACCGACTCCTCTGCATTCACTGCAGAAGGCGATTCAATAGTATACAGTCTATCCCCACTCCACTAGACAAATGGTCTAGTCAAAAATCAGTTGGTATTAGAGCTAATAAATGAATTCAGCAAAGTGGCAGGATATAAAATCAACACGCATAAATCAAAGGCATTCCTGTATATCAGTGACAAATCCTCTGAAATGCAAATGAGGACAACCACTCCATTCACAATATCTTCAAAAAAAAATAAAATACTTGGGAATCAACCTAACAAAAGAGGTGAAAGACTTATACAATGAAAACTACAAAACCCTAAAGAGAGAAATAGAAGAAAATCTTAGAAGATGGAAAAATATACCCTGTTCATGGATAGGCAGAACTAACATCATCAAAATGGCGATATTACCAAAAGTTCTCTATAGGTTTAATGCAATGCCAATCAAAATCCCAACGGCATTTCTTGTAGAAATAGAGAAAGCAATCATGAAATTCATATGGAAAAATAAAAGACCCAGAATAGCAAAAACAATTCTAAGCAGGAAGTGTGAATCAGGCGGTATAGCGATACCAGACTTCAAACTATACTACAGAGCAATAGTAACAAAAACAGCATGGTACTGGTACCAAAACAGGCGGGTGGACCAATGGTACAGAATAGAGGACACAGAAACCAATCCACAAAACTACAACTATCTTATATTTGATAAAGGGGCTAAAAGCATGCAATGGAGGAAGGGTAGCATCTTCAACAAATGGTGCTGGGAAAACTGGAAATCCATATGCAACAAAATGAAACTGAATCCCTTTCTCTCGCCATGCACAAAAGTTAATTCAAAATGGATCAAGGAGCTTGATATCACATCAGAGACACGGCGTCTGATAGAAGAAAAAGTTGGCTACGATCTACATACAGTGGGGTCGGGCTCCAAATTCCTCAATAGGACACCCATAGCACAAAAGTTAATAACTAGAATCAACAAATGGGACTTACTCAAACTAAAAAGTTTTTTCTCAGCAAAAGAAACAATAAGAGAGGTAAATAGGGAGCCTACACCCTGGGAACAAATCTTTACTCCTCACACTTCAGATAGAGCCCTAATATCCAGAGTATACAAAGAACTCAAAAAATTAGACAATAAGATAACAAACAACCCAATCAACAAATGGGCCAAGGACCTGAACAGACACTTCTCAGAGGAGGACATACAGTCAATCAACAAGTACATGAAAAAATGCTCACCATCTCTAGCAGTCAGAGAAATGCAAATCAAAACCACCCTAAGATACCATCTCACTCCAGTAAGATTGGCAGCCATTAGGAAGTCAAACAACAACAAGTGCTGGTGAGGATGTGGGGAAAAGGGTACACTTGTACATTGCTGGTGGGACTGCAAATTGGTGCAGCCAATTTGGAAAGCAGTATGGAGATTTCTTGGAAAGCTGGGAATGGAGCCACCATTTGACCCAGCTATTCCCCTTCTCGGTCTATTCCCTAAAGACCTAAAAAGAACATGCTACAGGGACACTGCTACATCGATGTTCATAGCAGCACAATTCACAATAGCAAGACTGTGGAACCAACCTAAATGCCCTTCAATAGATGAATGGATAAAAAAATTGTGGCATTTATACACAATGGAGTATTACTCTGCATTAAAAAATGACAAAATCATAGAATTTGCAGGGAAATGGATGGCATTAGAGCAGACTATGCTAAGTGAAGCTAGCCAATCCCTAAAAAACAAATGCCAAATGTCTTCTTTGATATAAGGAGAGTAACTAAGAACAGAGTAGGGACGAAGAGCAGGAGAAGAAGATTAACATTAAACAGGGATGAGAGGTGGGAGGGAAAGGGAGAGAGAAGGGAAATTGCATGGAAATGGAAGGAGACCCTCAGGGTTATACAAAAGTACATACAAGAGGAAGTGAGGGGAAAGGGAAAAATAATACAAGGGGGAGAAATGAATGACAGTAGAGGGGTAGAGAGAGAAGAGGGGAGGGGAGGGGAGGGGAGGGGGGATAGTAGAGGATAGTAAAGGCAGCAGAACACAACAGACACTAGTATGGCAATATGTAAATCAATGGATGTGTAACTGATGTGATTCTGCAATCTGTATATGGGGTAAAAATGGGAGTTCATAACCCACTTGAATCAAAGTGTGAAATATGATATATCAAGAAATATGTAATGTTTTGAACAACCAACAATAAAAAATTTAAAAAAAAATCAGTTGGGCACAGTAACACATGCCCATAATCCCAGCAGCTCAGAAGGCTGAGGCAGGAGAACCAAGAGTTCACAGCCCGCCTGTCTCATTCAAGATTCCTACCTCTTTTAAGTAACGGTGAAGTGCTAAGCAACTCAGTGAGACCTTGTCTTTAAATAAAATAGAAAATAGGGCTGGGGATGTGGCTCAGTAGTTGAGTGCCCCTGTGTTCAATCCCCAGTACACCCACCAAAAAAATTAAATGAAGTCACTAATTGAAATAATAATAACAAAAGAGAGATCAGAAAGGTGGAGCAAATGAATCAGGGGAGGGAGGTGGGGAGAGAAAAGGAAGTTACTGAGAATGAGATTGATCAAATTACATTATAGGCATGGATAAATATGGCTTAATAAACCCCACTATTATATATTATGCATAATTATAATGTATCAATATAATTTTATTAAAATAAAGATTAATACCTCAATTTTATTCATACATAGGAAAGAAGCAATCTTCTAATTTCCCAGAAATCGAGAAATTCTGATTAGTGCTATTAAACTAGCTACTAAACTATACCCATTCTGATTTTTCAGCAGAATCTTGATATATAACAAGCAATCAAGTAGTGCTAATAGCTCTCAATCAATCAGTACTTATTAAGTTCCTAATATAAGTATTGAGCACAAACTTTTCATTGTTTTATTTTTAAAGCAGTGATTCCATCTTTAAAAATCATGGAAATACATTTGGGTTAGTATATATTCTTTATGCACACCACCTAAAACTTCAAAATGCACACTGTGTTAGCTATCCATCACTATGACAAAACACTTGAGATAAATCAATTTAAAGGAGGCAAGGTTCATTCTGGTTCATGGTTTCAGAGGTTTTAGTCTATCATCACCTAGCCCCTTTGCTTTGGGCTTGTGGCAAGACAGAAGATCATGGCAGGCAACACATGGCAGAGAAGGAGGCCTGTTCACCTCAAGGCAGATTGGAAACAAATAGAGAAAGGGGAAGGGGCCAAGGTACTAACAAATCCTTCAAGAGCACACCTCTAATGACCTTTACCTCACCTCCAAGTGGCATTACCTTACCTCCAAGTGGCATCACCTCCCAGTAGTGCCACAAGCTGGCAATCAATTCTTCAACAAATGGACTTTGAGGACACAGGAGATGCAAACCATAATTCTCTTCCAAATTTTCTTCTTGTTTGGAGAGGCATGAAAGTTGTGTGCTAAGTGTCCATTACAGTTCAGAGTCTCATTCAAGATTCCTAACTCTTTTAAGTAAGAGAGATCAGATTTCAGTCATCAACAAAAGAATATCAAAGAGTATTCTGTGAAGATTTCTAAACACTAAACAATAAAGAGTAACAAGAAAGACAACTTTTCACAGTATGAGTTTTACTACTGCATTTAGCAATATGGAAACTGTTCTAAATTTGGGTGTGATGATGATATGGAGAAAAAAAAGAGAAAAATATCAGCACTGGAACAAGTTGGCACACTAAAGGCAAAAACAAGCCCATAACTGGGAGCAAAGAGTGAGAAGCAAATGAACTTACTGTATGGTTCCATGTATTTGAAATGGCCAGAATAGATAACTCCATAAAGGGAAAATATAGACTAGGTGTTGCCTGGGGTTTGGGGGGATGGAGGGATCCAGGTGATGAAAACGTTCCAAAATTGATTGTGGTGATGCTTGCACAACTCTGTGAATGTACTAAAGACCATTGAATTGTATGCTTTAAATGGGTGAAGTATATGGTATGTAAATGATATCTCAATAAAGCTGCTACCAAAAAAAAAAGAAGCATATGTTGGAAAATAGAACACCAAGAGAAGCAAACGCAAGGGAGAAATTTAGTAAGGAAATTTAAAAAGTGAGGAATGGGGCACTAGGAATAGCATCTCCTCCCCTCATGCCACTAACCCTCACTCACATCTTTCAATTCTCCGAGACTACATGGCTCTTTCCTACTTGGGAAACTTGACAGAAACCATGTAACACATTTACTCCACCTGACATTGGTTGTTTTATTTTGTTTTGATTTGGTTTGATTTTACTTAGCTGGATACTACCTACCCTCTAGAGTAGAGCTCTCTTAGCTTAAATGCTACTTCCTCAAGAGTTAAAATATATACAATCCAGAGTAGGTTACTTATTCCTTCTCATTTGAACCCTGATGTTTTCCTTCATAACACTTACCTTTAATTACATATTTGTTTGTGTTTACTCTTTTTATTCCCTTCTCCTGCCCTGACTGCATGCTTCTTGATAGCAGGAACTATGTCTGTTTTGTGCCTACCACAATTCGGGGAAAATTTATAGAGAAAGTATTTGTTGGATAAATGAGTGCATTAAGAATGAATGAGTGGACACCACAAACAATGTCCTGAAACACTTCACAAGTTACAAACAACTGAATATGCAAAAAATGAATAAACAAAAAGTAAGGCATTTAATCAAATACTATAATAAAATAAAATATCTTGTATTCCTTATGTTTTAATATTAAAACTGGACAGAATCATAGGTCAAATAAAAGCTAAATTTACATGTCCATTCCTTCAGATACATTGATACAATACAAATTAACTGCCTATTCATTAATAAAGCTATTAATTGGGGTTAAAAAGATGAATAAAATGAAATCATTTCCTCAATGAAATTAATGTCTAGCATGAGAGTCAGGCATGTTATAAGAACTCTGGAATTACAGACAGAAGAAAGAAAACAAGTCTATCTAGGTATGTGAAGTCGTGTGTATAGTATATATCATGTAAAAATACTTTTCGATAAACGTTTGACATATCATACAGTATATACCAATTTAAAAAATACTTTCCAGTAAAATTTGTGATAACAAAACCCTGAGAGTGCAATAAGGAGTATTCAACATACATTTTAAATATAAAGAAATATAGTTATGACTTCTGCAATATTCAATAGTAACTAAGAAGAGGGCATGGGATTCAAATCCGAGTCTTCTTGCTCCCATTACAACATCAGTCCCTTCAGTGTATTTGAAAGGATCAAGGCTTGTGTCTTCTTTACTGTTAAAAAGCTCTGAAAATTCAGATAAAGCAATACAACTATGTCATTTTTGGATTTCCTGAAAGACTTTATTTTATCCTATTAAAATGGCAAGGGGGTTGTAGCTCAGTGGTAGAGCACTTGCCTAGCATGTGCAAGGCCCTGGGTTCGATCCTCAGCACCACATAAAAATAAATAAATAAAATAAAGGTGTTGTGCCCAACTACAGCTAAAACACAATTTTAAAAAATGGCAAAGAGGGAAGAAAAGGAAAGATGGGAATGAGGGAAAGGGGAGGGAAAAAAAGGGATAAGAGAAGGGCTTGGGAGGTGGGACAAGGCAGGGGAAGAGAATCAATATTCAGATGCATTAATGATAAGGAATAAAGAGACCTGGCACAATTAAAGACCCATTAGGTAGATCTTCTACCTAACATCCATCACTTAGGTAAAACATGCCATTCAACCCTGTGACTACTACTGTAGTCAACTCTAAGTGCACCATGGCCAGCAGAGACCCTAAGGACAGCCTTCCCAGATCCACTGTTCTTATCACAAGGGATCTGCATACAGTTGAGATAGTTGTTGTAATTACTCAGCTATGCTAAGCTTCTGAAAAGTAGTTCTGAAACAGTTTCCCATGGCGTGGGGCTTCTCAAACCTGCTGGAGCCAGAAACAAAGTAATAAAGACCTCAGAGACCTCCCAGTCCCACCCCCACTTTGTTTCACAGATAAGAAGAAATGAGTTGATCCATATTATAGCTAACAGCACACTATTTCTGCTTAGTGGTCCAAAAAAGAGTCTGGAACCCCATTAAATTCCTTATAGTAACTAGATAATAAAACTAACCTCCTCATACACCTAGTGGTTCTCCAGCCCTGTCTCTGAGAATTTTTGGTAAATATACAAGTTTCCTATAGTCTTGGTAGAATATGTGCTGTGCTGGTTTGAATTCCTTTCACTGAGAGGCTTCTAGGTGCCACCACCTTGATATATGGCTATGTAGACACTGAGAACTCTGACTTCACCCACTGAATTCCAATTGCTCAAGACACTTTTTTTTTTGGTAATAGTATTATACTTCTTACTAAAAGTGAAAAAAATTAAGAATTATTTCAACAAGATTTTTAATAAGTACTATGTAGCCAGGTGTGGCAGCACACATCTATAACCCCAGCAACTCTGGAGGCTGAAGCAGGAGGATAGAAAGTTCAAGGCCAGTTTCAGCAATTTAGTCCCTAAGTCCCTAAGCAACTTAGCAAGACCCTGGCTCAAAATAAAAAATAAAAAGGGATGTGGCTCGGTGGTTAAGCATCCCTGGGTTAAATTCCCAATACAAAAAAAAAAAAAAAAAACACTTCATAACAACTTGTTTTTAAAAGTGCACCAAAATTATCTTCATAATTTGTGAAGCACACACGAATCAAGGCAATAATAATAACAATTAAAATAATCAAAACTTAGGTGAGATTAAAAATATAGTGAAAGTCATGAATTAAGGTTCTATGAGAACAAACACACTATCAGAATAACTGAAAGAATGGTTTCAAAACTCTTCACTTTCTTTGCAGGGGATCTGAAATTATGGCTTCTGTACTCTGCATTAAAGCATTAACTGCAGCAGCTCAGGCTAAATGAATATGTAACCTGGAAGAAATAATGCATGAAGCCATTAGCACTGATAAACAAGCTAATCCTCATCACTTTATCAGATTAGTCACTGGACACTTTGAGAATCAGAGAAAATAAGGTCCTCAGTTAATGGTCCTGAGCAGGTAAACTTCAAACTAAAGAAGCAGCAAATGAGGTTAATAAACCAAAGCCAAAAGCCCTGGGCAGGCAGAGGACAGAGGAGGCAGGCACACTACTAGGGCTGCCAGATTCAGCAAGTGACAATAATAATACAGAATACCCAGTTAAATTTAAATTTCAGATAAAGAACAAGAAATAAAGAAAGAAGGAAGGAAGATAACTTTGTTTTTATTTTTGATAATTTTGGAGTATGGGTATGATCTATTAATATTTGGAACATACTTAAATACTAAGAAGTTGGGCACAGTGACATATGCCTGTAATCCCAGTGGCTCAGAAGGCTGAGGCAGGAGGATTGCAAGTTCAAAGCCGGCCTCAGCCAGTGAGGCACTAAGCAACTCAGTGAGACCCTGTCTCTAAATAATATACAAATTAGGGATGGGGATGAGGCTCAGGGTTCACAGCCCCTGAGTTCAATTTGTTGATAATATAAAATTCAAATTTAACTGATTTTCCTGTAATTTATCTGGCAAACTAAACACTGGTGGCAAGGAGAACAAATTCATGAGTCACACCATGCAACTTTGATTCATTTACCAACTCCATTACTGACCTTATGCAAATTCTTTAAATCCTCTGAAAGCCACCTGGAACCTGAAAGTGTTGGTGCAGGATTAAAAGTAGGTAATACTTAAATGTCTATGCATCAATACCTACTAACTTTCTTGCCCTTACGTAACCTTATGTAATTTTGTCTGGGGTGAACCTGGACTAGAAAGCCACTTTTTTTATGCAGATTACTCATTTTAATCCCAATGGTTTCTCCTTGAGCCCAGGCAATACATAGGTTGCTTAAAACTTCACTTTATAATCAATCCACCACTATCTTTCACCCAAAGAGAAAACACAAGTTGATTTAGAGAGAGTGTTAAAAAGCAAATTGATAGTCATCACTAATAAACCCCTCACCCTCAGAAATTGGTAATTTCCACAGAAAGATTGGACTTTCTGTGGCCAATAAACTAAATTGAAAAATCTCCAGCCAACTGTAATAAACACAGAATTGAAAGCTAATAAAACACCACAGGGCATTTCAAGGTAACTCAGCAGGAGAGAACTCACCAATATAGATGTGTTTACAGATGGTGACTAAAGATATAATAATTAATCTGCTTTTGAACTAATGAACAAATCACATGCTTCCTTAAAATACAAAGCACAAAGCTCTTAGCTGCTAATTAAGTTCAAGAGTGGAATAAACACTTGATTTGCAGTAAAGGATAAGGCTCATAAACAGTAATATACAGCTATCCAAGTCTTGCCTGTCAGACTCAGAAAAAACAAGTACCCTATTCAGGATGCAAAAACTGACCCAATACTATCATACACCAGTGGTTTTCAAGTCTTAACAAGATCCCAGGTAATTTATTAGTACATGTAATATACTTCCTTAAGGATCTTTTGCAAGGGAATTACTCTAAATTGGTTACAAGAATGCTAAACATAGTATTTTGAAAAATAATGATAATATTTAAAGCTTGTACAAGTTCAACCACTGAAATCGGAAGTAAATCAATACTAAAAGTCTAATAAGTCAGTCACTCTACCTCCTTTATAAGTAGTTAGAGCAGTTGACTTTCTGAATAAGAAAGAATTCCTTGTATAACATTTTGCAGAATCAGACTCTTGCTCATAGATGAAAAAGAGAAAGAAGACATAGTTACGTAGACAGACAAGAAAACATGATCACGGACAGACCCCAGAGTCAACCAACTATAGCCCACGGGACTGTTTTTACACAGCCCACAAGAGTGGTCTTCACATTTTTAAATGCTTGGGGAAAAATATTTTAAAAGAAAGATATTTCATGGCACATGAAAATCGTATGGACCTGAAGGAAACACAAGGAAGTTGTCCATAGATGAGGGTTACTGGAACACAGCCATGCCCACTGGCTGAGCTATTATTGCAGATGCTTTTCTGCTACAAGACCAGAATGCTTGTAACACAGATCACATGGCCCAGAAAGCCCAAAATATTTACTTTCTCATACCCTCTTGCTGACCCCGGAGATGGACAGGTAAATAGATGACACAAACTTATACTGGGTATCTGTCTCAAAAGGTTTCCAAACCAGAGAAATTAAAATCACTATGGTACTTTGGAATTGATTCCATCATTGCTTAAGAAACAAACCGTATTTATCATCTAGTTGCTGCATTTGACCTATATACATACCCTTTCTTGAAAAATTGACATTCCAGAAAATCTTAGAAACTCGGGTTATCTCCCCTATCTTCCCAACAGAGGATTTCTTTGCCATCCATCCCCACCCCACCCACCACCCTTCCCTCACAGCCCCCACAAATCTGTGAATATCTGCCTTCACAGGCCCTTCCCTTTTCCAGTCCTTGATCCTCCTCCACACCCATACTGCAACCCTTCCCAGGTGGTTCTGCAGTTGCTCTCAGCCACCGATCGATCTCTCCAACACACCTTTCTCCTACCTCATTAAATCTCACAATTTCTTAAAAATATCAGTAGATCTTACTTCAGTATTCTGGACTCAAGAAATCACTATTATTTTATCTTTTTCTACAGATCAGAGGAAAACATTCAGAGAAAGTGAAAAAGCTCCCAAACACTACCACCATCTATTTCCTTGGCTGATAACAATATTAAAAAAAGAAGAAGAAAAAGAAAACCTCAGTCAGGTTATCTGTTCCTTTTGGAAGCAGAAGAATGAGAAAAAGGCAGTGAGTTTGTATGTTGTTGTAGAATGGACAATCTCAGAAAGATAAAAACCTTGTCAGAAACAACACCTAGGAGCAGGACATATGGACCAGATCAATCTCTTGGATTCTCCAAAGAAAGAAAGTGATATGAGTAGGCCAAGACCAAAAAGCTCCTACAGAGTTACACTACCAGGAGGTCTTACCTGTGCACACCATCCCTACCCAATCTCCAGGACCACAGCTTTACCAGGACCACATTTCTCCCAGGGAATTACACAGAAACAAGAGAGTGGGAAAGGGCTGCTGAAGATTCACTGTTGTAACTCTGTGCCTAAATTATAGTATTGCCTGTAACAAAGTAGGTGCTCCATAAAATCTAGCCCACCTCCTTATTTTAAAGAAACTGGAATCCTTATTTTATAGAAACTGAAGTCTAAATCACTCCATTTTTTCAAGGTCACACTGCTGGTTGGAAAGCTAAAACAAAAACTCAGATTTTATAAGCTTGCCCTTGCCCCAGGCCATCACTCCTGGGTGACAGTGTGAAAGACTTAGATAACCTTCACCGGATAGTCCACCTTCTTTTTTGTCAAAAGTTCTCTAAATTAGCTCTGCAACATGCTCAGAGAAGGAAGCCATCTGCCTACTCCATAAGATACCGATGACTCGTCTAAAACTTGGATTCAGCCACTTCCAACAATCTGAATCTCAGTGGCCATGATGGGTTTGGGGCAGGCCTGTGACTCAGAGTTCTGGCCAATGGTATAAAAAGGGAAATCTGCAGCAGGGAGCATTTTGGGAAGCACTTTCCTATTTAATAAGAAAAAGAAACTACTCCTTCTTCTATCACCTTTTGAAGGTTGTTATGGGAGACTGTGCCTGTGGCTATAGTGGACATCTTATAACCATGAGACTGTGAAGATTTCAAAGAACTTAACCTAGAACCAACTTTGTTGAACTGTTAAATTATCCAGTGCTGAGCAGCCTGTTGTACATGTTTTGGATGAGAGAATAAACTCTCCTATTCAAGTTAAGTAGTCTCTTGCTCGTTGCCAAAAGCATGTTGAGTAATAAATCGACCCTTGGAAGACGCCCAGTCCCTGACTTAGCCTCCACCATCTTAAAGTCTCTGCCCAGGTCATGGGAACCATAGGTAGCATCTTAGGGAAAAAGCATGAATTCTCTTTGCCAAATAGGAGGAGGATTCTAAAATGTCCAGTTCTATCCACAGGAAAGTTCTAGTCTTTACCAAGCTAAACTCTAAATGCATTTTCCCAATAGAAATATTATTATATATGTTGTGTGGGCCCCATGATGATTTTAGAGCAGAAATTATACAATATGGTTTAAATAGGCTTTTGTGGGTTGGCCTGGAAACCTAACATTGTTACTATGGAAAAATGTTTCAAACTCCAAACAACTCTGTTCCCAATGAACTTTTGAATACAACCTATTTTAAATTGGGGGGTTGCATATTTATTTATAATTAAAATACACAGAGATGAAATGGAGTTATTAGCTACAAAAAAATCACATTTAGATTCCTGGCATTAATTGATAAATGTTCCTTTGCCATTTTGGATAAAATGGCTCTGGATAAAAGTGGGTTGTGATCTCCTGCACCTGATCACTATGCTGCCCAAGCTGGTCTCAAACTTATGGACTCAAGGGACCTCCCACCTTAGCCTCCCAAGCAGGCAGGACTACAGGCCTATACCACCACACTAAGCTAAGGTCAATTTCTTGATTTTTGTCTCTCTTTTCTTAACTGCAAAATGAAAATAATATCATGTAGAGGCCCAGAGACATTGCAATATTTACACACCATAGCATTCCCCCAACGCTATGCCTGAAAACTAGCAAACACTCAGTGTTGGTTCTATTACTTTCTATCCTCTTCCCCCCACCCCCCCCCAGGAATACTGCCCTTATACAACATATCAAAATTCTCACCAACCTACACACTAACTGACAGCCAGAGTTTATTCTACTGGTAAATGTGCATAAGGTCTCTAAACAAAGTCAATTCTGGCATAATCTTTCAAATGCTGTGAAAATGAGTTATCATCTCTCCCCACCTTAAATAAAGCACCATGATTGAATGCTATGAGGGCTTTTCAATACTATAATTATTGTAACTTGTATTTAAATTCTACTGAAGCCATGGATCTTGAAGTTGGCTTCTGGTGAATTGGCATGTTGAAGAAACACAGGAATAGCTTCATTTCATAAAAGGGTGAAAAAGAAACACAAATTAACAATTGCAATTCAAATCAGGGTTTATCTGATATAGAAATCTCCTTTTTTTCTCAAGAACTCATCTTTTTATGGGAACTGATAAGTTTCAGAATACCTAAAACTACTCTCAATAGTACAATAACTTTTTCTCCTTTAAATACAAATTGTAAAGATTAGTAAATGTCTGTAAAAATAATGGCGACAGCTTTAGTATAAGACAGTAAGGGGTTAGTTAGACCCCAGTGTTCTCAATGCTTTGAAATCAACTTTGAAAAGCTGGAATTCATTCTTTTGGTTAACTTGACTGCCACACTGAGCACATCTCTGTGTATTGCTCCCTTAAATTATTCAATTTCTGGATGTTGATTAAAAGCTGTTTTGAATTCCTCTATAAATAATATCAGTGCATTTTCTTGTGGTGCTTGCCTTACTCTTGCTGTATTAGCTACAGGTCCTGCCCCTTCTCCCTTTGCTAAATCTACCAACAGACAGAGGGAACACCAGGAAAATCAAAGGTACCTTTGCTTTAGGTTCCAATCACTGCACAAAGAAACTGAAGCAGCCACCATGATTTTCCACCTGAGAAAACCCGACTCTGTACACAGAAGATTCCAGGGACAAGTACGCCCTGCTCAGGGCAGCTGTCTCTATTTTTCAGTGTTCGAGTCCCAAAATACACTATTCAAAACTCAGTTTCAGCAAAAATTTAAAATTTAGAGGAGGGAGTCTTGTCAATTTCCCTAAAGCACTCTTTCCATTCATAAAATATAAGTTTTCAAATAAAATAATGTAAATTAATGTTCCCCATCTCTTAACACTCCAGTAATCTCTGTGTTAGGCTTTATTCCAAAAGTGAGATTTATCAGTGACCAGAGATGTAAATAAAACACAGTATCCTTGTGTGGCTCTCCACACTTTTCTCCCCACAGGACAATTTGGCCTTTCTCACATCTCTGTATCTCCTATTATGCTTTAAGTTCAAAATACCCAAAATCTACTTTACTTTCAGCATGGAAGTAAACTCTCATCCTTAAGTACCCACAAAGAGTCTTCAATTTCTCAACAACCAGCAGGCTCTACAAATCACCATCATGCCCAAGAGAAGAGCAAATCAAATTGCTTTTGAAAGATACAAAGAGAAGCAAAAACTAAAAGCTCTCATTCTTAATCTAAAAACAATGCATATGTATGAGCAACACTAAAGTCTAAATATACACTTTGTATTTCACCCACACTGCTTATGACTACAGATTTTTGCCAAAAATATTACATTTAAGCATAATACCTCAAACTTTTTGAAAATCTCCAAATCCCCTATTTCCTCCCCACTGACTACCCCCACCCAAATACACCACTATGAACTTCTGATAAAGGACAGAAAATCCTCTCATCTTAAAGATGAAAAAAAAAAAACAAGGTAGAGGAGACTTCCCAAGGTAGCCTAGTGGAAAAGCTTTGTGGTTGGGGACCATCCCTCAATTTAAGAGGGATGGGCTTTGGAGACTAGGATGGAAAACTGGCTCTGTCTCTAATGAACTGCTAAAGCTGAAAAAACGCACTTACTCTTTTTGAACCTCAGCTATACGATGAGCATAACATCTTCTATGATCGTCATATATATTAAATAAGTGAGAGACTGTAAAGCAGGGCTTCTCAACCTCAGTACTACCGGCATTTCAGACCACATAATTCTTTGTTGCAAGGGGTTTTCCCATGCATTGTAGGATGTTTAGCAGCATCTGTGGCCTCTACCCTCTAGATGCCAGTAGTACTCTCCCTCCTACTGTGATAACCCACAATATCTCAAACGTTGCAAAATGTCCCAATGAGGCAAAATCTTCCCTTGTGTTATATCTAGTGAACTATCTGGCAAATAATAAATGTTTAATAGATAGTAGTCACCATTATAATTATCCTTATTGTGAACATTTTGTCTATCGACTAGACATTGATTTTCAAATTTAAAAAATGTGATAAAATCCACATTTCAAACTTCCTAAATATTATCCCTAGAAACATTCTTTAGTGATAAAGATGGCAAGCATGACAAGGTCGTGGCAAACATCCCAAAGCCTGATGAATACTTTATGAAATGCATTCTCAATATGACACCTACAGTCTTATAGATAGAAAAAGAATTTGGGAGAGGTTAAAAGAGAATGTAAAAACCCACAGTTTGGACACATGGAGAAAGTTATGGCCACAAAGCACCACTTCCCAGTCATAATGTTAACTTGTAGCAGAGCTGTGACCAAAATACTGACACACATACTCCAGTTCAACAAATATTTCTCTTCATCATGACAGGTATATTGGGAAAATCCAAATTAGACAGTCAGACTTTCCAGTGTCTATTCACTGTCCAAGTGTGTTTTCCCATTAAATCCCTCTGGTAAACTGGCTGAGCTCCTCATACTCTCTTCCTGTTTCCATCACTATACTGCCCAGTTTTTCAGAATACTGACAGTTCTCTAGCATCTAGAAGACAGAAGACAAATTTAACCAAGGCAAGTTTGGGAAGCAAGAAACCAGTAGCTTCAGACTCTCTACTGTGCCATAACAAACATTTTCTGTGGCAAACATCTTCGGCTGAGATAGAACAGACAGTCTTTCAGACTTCACTTAACTAAAGTGCATTGCTTTCCCAGATCAATTTTGTCTCTAAGACCTACTCAAACACTATTGCTAGCTTTATTTTCTAAGAACATTTAGTATTAGAGGCATGCGACATAATGACTATACATCCCAAGGAAACGGCATGGAATGGATTTATAATGCACTTTGAATTCAGATAAAACATCTTTATAGAACTGTAACCTACCACTGTTACAAAGGTAGGTTAAGGACGGGATATGAAGTGTTTTGCCATCTTCTTGAGTAAGAGAATATAAGCAACCAAATGTTAAAAACATTGATATTTTATTGTCTCTAGTTATATGGTAACCAAAGATAAATCAGTCTAATTCTAGAAGAGCTTTAGATACAATATTCTGTAAGAGGCCAAGTTCAACTTTGATATCTCCATGCTGGCACACCTGTGGTCATCCTATGCTCCATCTTCAAGCCTACACTACCGCCATTCAGCACATCAATGTTCAGTGTTTCCTGATTTTCCATCATGTCTGTCTTGGCCACTGTTCTCTTAGAGCCTAGATTCGTACCTTCCAAGTTGATCATTAATCTGATGAGTTGGTCCACATCACTATAATAATGGCTTTTCCTGTAGAGAATGTACAAAAATAGGCCCTCCAGGAAAAAACAGACAAGGATTTGAAGACTAGTAATTTTGACCACATTATTTTCTTAAACCTCAGTCTGTACTATATTGAACAATAATTTCATCCCTATTGGTTTGCTGTACATGATGCTGTACCTACCATACAGTGAATGTCAATAATACCTATATCATTAAATTCTCTTCTTATATCCTAGTGCAAGTAGCTCCAGTTGTGAATTGTTGAGCAAGACAGAAAACAAGGAAACTATATAAATATGTTTTCATAATTAAATAAGGGGAAAGTATAATGAAGAGAGAGAATTTTCAAAATGGAACATATGGACTCACTGTTTTATACATGAAGAAATAGTGATATGGCCAAAGTGAATATACCATGTTGATGTAACATCTCTTTCCAGTGGCCTCCACCCCAGTGTAACCCTGATCAAGTCAAATTAGGTACCTGTTGTTACCCTTCCCATCTAGGGAACATGAAGGCTAACAATATGTCTGCTCTGACTCCCATATTCAAGTCTCTGAAGGGATAAAGCAAAAACAAACAAACAAACAAAACATGTATTTGGTTCACTTATGAGGTAGGAATGGTAATAATACAGACCTCATAGGATTCTTGTGAAGAATAATGAAACAATGCATGATAAGCACTGAGCCCTAGACTGAGCACAGGGTGAAGTCCCATAAATGTGGACTAATATTATTATTATTCTGAAGTGTTGGAGAGCCCCACTTCACAGATGTGGCAAATGAGACCCAGAGAGATGAAGTGATGTTGCCATGGTTAGTGATGGAGGAAGAAGCAGAACCCAGTTTTCTGTTTCTGATAATAACATGGGGAGAGGAAGAAAGATGTGAAACCATAGAAGCAAACCCATGCAGCTGATGTGACTCTTACCATCATTGCATCCTCATCTCTGCCCTTGAGTTTCCTAGGACTGCCATAATAAAGTGCCACAGACTGGGTGGCTGAAAACAGGTTTTTTTTTTTTTTTTTCCTTACAAATTCTAGAAGAAGTGTAGAAGTAAGAAGTCTAAAGTCTAAAATGAAGGTGACAACAGGGCTATGGTCCCTCTGAGACTCTGGGTTGAATCCTTCTTTGCCTCTTCCTAGCTCCTCCTGGTAGTGACTGGCATTACTTAGCATTCCTGGCCCTGCAACTCTGATCTCCACCTCTGTGGTCACATGGATTCTTCCTTGTGTGCCTCCATCACTTCTCATCTTATAAGGATACCAGGCATTGGAATAACATCCTATTCGACTCCAATATGACCTCATCTCACCTTGATTAGTCTACAAAGGCCCTTTTTTCAAATAAGGTCACATTCATGTTACCTGGGGTTAAAACTTGGGACATATCATTTGGCGGAGGGGGGGGGGGTGATCAACCTACCACACCCCCCTCACCTGAAAATAGTTTATTTTATTGTGGTTTAGTTGGGGGTTTTGGTCAGTTGCACGCTAAAATGCAAAGTCATTGAAATGTTCTTCATGGTAACTGGCCAATTCAGAATTATTGTAACAAAAAGCCAACTATGCCTACTTACCATGTTTACTTCCCAAGCTCATTAGTGGTTCCATGTGGTGAGAAAAATTTCCTACTCACTGCATCAAATTTAGCACATTTATTTAGTCTGAGTCAATGCCTGAAATATCCTTTCATACATTTAAGCCAATTTTCTCCAAGGTGATACAGTAAGACAGAAGTCACAGATCTTTCTCCTGTGAGTCAATCAGTATAAAATATAGCACTGAATTTAGTGAAAGGGAGCCAGGCAATGAAATGTGTCGGAAATATTACATGTAATATTTTTTTTCATGTAACAAAATATTATTATTTTATTTAATACATTTGAACTAAAATCAAAATATTATTGATCTAGAATGAACTCTAATTTCATATAAATGTTTCTATAATAAGGTGGATTATTTTTTGAGACTAAAAAGAAATCACATTTTCATTCCAATTGTAAGGGGGTACACAGTACTTTTGATTAATATCCTTTAAGCAAAGTGATAGGTAAAGAATAGAGTTTTTCACTGACATTACATCAGCAAGTAACATAAGCATTACTATTCTAATCAGGCATAATCATTCATTACTGGTGAATTCTTTCTACTGATGAAAATTTTCTACTATAAATTTCATTAATTTTGAGAAAAGAAAAATTCAGTCACCTAAAAAATGAACTAGTCTAAGCTCTGGTCAGATATATAAGAGATAAAGCAATCTATATCAAATTTTCATTAACATTCACCAGAAAAATCACTACCAAATTTGATCTAGGAGAAGAAAATTGTCTCACAGCATGAAACTATTCAGAAACAAAGAAGGAAGCTTTTACTGGAATTTTATAATGTGGATAAAATTCTCTCTTTAAAAATAAACATTACATTTTTATAGAAAACTACACAGATAGAACTCAAACTGGTAGCTAACTGTCTACAGGTAGGGTAGTGAAGTGGTTAGCTTCCAGATGGGTATCAGATTGCCTGGGTTTCAAGCCTGCCATTAGCCTTGGAAGGTGAAGAAATACAGACAACTACTGAATCCCTAACACTATTCTCAGCTGTAAAACTGGGGTGATTGTATAGTACCAATGTCGGATTTTAATGAATAATAGATTAAATGACCATAAAATCTTTGGCATAATGCCTAATTGTTATTAAGAGCACATGTTCACACCTGGCTGGCACGGAAAACTACCCAGTATCAAATGGCAAGTGCTATGAATTACCACTGTTGAAACCTTGGACAAGTAACTTAATCTCTCTGAGCATCAAATGCCTCCAATGGCAAAGCAACAGTGACTTCCTCAAGGATACAAAATAATATGATGTTTATGAGTCGCTCAGTCCAATACTGGAATTCACTAAAATCTCAGGGATAAAGGTATATATGCACAGTGGAATTTAATTGTGCAAATAACTTAATAACTGGTTTGTCATTTATTTGTACTGACAATTTTTGTCACTTAAAATTATTCTCATAAATCTAAAACAAAGAATTATTCTTTGCATAGAAGGTCAGAAGTAGTACATTTCTGCAAATGTGAATAGTGCAAGATTGATCCATCATGGATTTAAGAAACTATTCACTTTAGTTCTATTCGTAATGCCTGTTGGTAGTGCATGAATAGACAATTGCCTTAAATTTCACTCTTTTTCTAATATTTATTAGCTGAAAAAAAGATATTAATGTATTTTAAATAAGAAGTATTGATGTTTGGTCGCACACAAACCAGAAAACAACCCACTACTACATGCAGCTCAATTCCTTTAAATCATTCAGATATAAGAAGTATTATGAGGCACTTTCTCAGATTAGTTTTCTTATAGGTGCCTTCCCAGCAGTCACACTTGCTACTGAGATGTAGTTAATACTGGTTCCTTTTCAAATCCATGGTTGCATCTTACTTCCTGGACTGTTCTATCAGGATGGACTTGAAAGAATGGATCCTCTCCTCCAGAGGGAGCTATGTCAGACCTTTATTCAGCAATTAAAAATAAAGTCTAGATAAAAGTCACCAACATTCCTTCTAGGTCTGCAGATAAGAAGACTGAAAAGTCTCCTTTCTGAGGAAGATGGCCTTAACTTGGCAACAGAAACACAAAGGATGGAGCTACAAAGGACTTGAGATCATCCCACTTGGCAAACTCTACTAATTTTTCTACCAACTCTACCAACTTCTCATGTGCTGTTTCCCACCATGCAGGAGCAAGCTAAATATTCACTTTTCCAAAAACACTTGTGGCTAAGGTGGCCAGTGAGTAAGCAGAACTCTGCTAAAAAAGTCATTTCAGAATTTTGGAAATTTGCTTTTGTGATTATAGGACACACATGTGGATGATGCTGTCCTGAATCTTTCCTCTTTTTCTACCTTGAACATAATCAGTAATGTTTTCTTGTAATCAAGAATCAATCAACAAACACAAGGACTAGCTGCCTGAGCAGGGCTACAATAGTGTTCTAATTCTAAAAACATACCCAGAAAAAAAGGATTATTCTCCCAAAGTCTTGAGATCCCCACCAGATGTTTAAGGTGCTGTCAGACTGCAAGGACGGGGCAGAGGGTGGGGTAATCAAGGTGTTACACCAAAACACAAGAGCTACAATGGCACCCTAAGAGAAGACCTCATATGTATATTTGGTATCAACACCCATATTTGGCATCATCAATATCAATGTCTCCAAATATCTGGGAAAATTGTTTAGCATATACTTGAAAAAACAGATCTGAAAAGATTTGAAATGTTAAAATTTTTCACTATGAAAATATAAAATAGTTCTATAATATCTTATTACATTTCAACTGAGAAAAAATAAGAACTACATTTTAATAGTGAAAACTAATAAAACTAAGTTTAAACAAAAATTTTTGCATTTCTTTTCTTTGATTGAAGTGTGTGTATGTGAGTGTGTATATGTGTGTATATGTATATACATCTATATATACACACACACATATATATATACATACATACATAAAAGAGTGTGTTAAAAGCAAGAATTCAAGTGAAAAAGTCATAAATTATAATGTTGAAGAAAGTCATGTTCCAAAATAAGACTTGTTTTCTTCAGCAGTCTGGATAACATTTTACCTTGTGTTCAAACTATCCATGCATGCAATGAATGCAGTTTAGTCAACCTCAAATTATACCCCATTTCTAATCATCTCAGAGAAACTCAATCCGTGTCCATGGAAATGTAGCATTACGTTTGTGAACTAAGTAAAAGAAATAATACTTGGCATTTAAATGCATGAGGTGCCTTTAAATTGTCTCTCATTTTTATTTAAATATTTCAGCCTAGAAAAACAGGCTAAAAATACAACATAATATTTCAGAGATTAAATCAGCATGACAATTTGCCCTGGTCAATCACAGTATTCACCTTATTCTATAATTTATTCATAAGTGAACTGATATCTTTCTGCATTACTTTTCTTGACCTCATCCTGCGCATTTCTTAAATTACAATTAACTGGCATTAGTGACTTGAATGTACATGCATTTGAATTTATCATACCTTAGATTTATCACTCTTCATCCTTAGAGGAACAGGAGTCTTCCCTAAGTCCAAGGTCAATTTTCTCACAATAGTCTACATCTTAGTTCCTACTATTTCTTTTTTACCTTCTTCTAACACTTATTTTCTACTTTCCACAGTACCATGAACTTCTGCCTCTCTATTCATTCCTTACTTTAGGGCTATTAATCTATATAACAAAACACAAACATGAAAAGTGGCCCTAAACCTGCAAATATCTTCTGACTGGGAAGTACTTAAGCAATTTTCCTGGTCTCCCATACTTTTCAAAAAAATAGATGGAAACAGCTTCCTCATATCCCATATACACAATTATTGTGTGCTAATGTTTAGCAACTGAATCTCACAGAAAAAAGTGTGTGTGTATGTGTGTACATGTGCATATATGTTATTCATATACATATGTATGTTATATAAGGTGTAATTCATTATAAATTACACTGACAGAAAGAATATATAGCACACAATTTATAAATAATAGTAAAATAAACAATATCCTTTAACATAATTTCCATACAGGCAACTGTTTCTTACAAAGTGCTTTCACTGATACCAATCAGGTATGTTTAAATATGAATGTTGGTTGATATTTTCTTTGCACTAAGTAAAATCAAATTGAAACAACTGCTGTGTTTGTTGAAAATTTTCTTACTCATCAATAATAGAAACAACTTCTTTATTGAACTGGATAAGACTATACAGAAACTAGAAGAATATTTCCTGGATATTTTATCCATTCACAATGTAATTGCTATATATCCCAAAGGTTTTAAGTGTACTCTGCCTTCTTAACAACTTCTCATTCATTTTTTCAAGTCTATATAATGAGTAAAACAAAATCTCTGATTTGTAGTATTTATTCACCAATTTCTATTGTGTAAATATTCCCACTATGAATAATTTCAAGATAACCAATATGAACTCAACATGCACAGACTTGGAATGCATAGTAGCATAGCACTGTATAGTACATTCATCATTCAGAATAATAACCTACCCTAAAATGGTGTAGGTTAGCATTTGAAATGTCCTCTAAAGACTGACTAATGCATTGAACCTTGGTCCCCAGTGTGGCAATGTTCAAAGGTGGGGCTTTGGAAAGGTGACTGGCTCATGAGAGCTCTAACCTCATCAGTGGATTAACCCATTGACAGATTCATGGCTGAATGGACTACTGGAAGTTGGTAGAAACTGTAGGAGGTGGAACCTAGTTGAACAGATTGTGTCCTTGGGGACATGCTCTTGGTCCCTGGTCCCTTCCTCTCTCTCTCTCTCTCTGTTTCCCAGTCACCATGAAATAAGATTTTTTTCTTAGCCATACCCTCCCAGCCATGATGTTCTGACTTGCCACAGGCCCACAACAAAGGAGCCAAGCAACTATGGACTAAAGCCTCTGAAACCATGAGCAAAATAAATCTTTCCTTCTCTAAATTGTTTTTCTGAGGTATTTTGACACAGCAACAGAACCTTGACTAACAGATATAAATAACCTTAAGAGCATAAAATAAGAAAAGACCAAAAAATAATTAGGGAGATTTGAGTTCTTAAAGTTTATTTTACTTATTTTGAAATAATTATTTAATAGTAAGAGTGCATAATTTAATTTTAATTAGCTATATTTAATAACCAGCTCACACAATTCCTGAAAGTTTAACCAGTCTGGCTCTCAGAACCAACATAAGCCAGATCCCACACATCACTAGAGAGATTTACCACTTTTAGCTCTACTGCTCTACTGAGTCTGCTCTTGCTAGAGCCAACACACACGTGCAATTCCAAAGCCATGGAACCTTTTATATTTACTTTATTTGACTTCTATGTAATATTCCCAACTCTTCCTATATGCCTCTGAATTACTCTACCATTCTTTTTCAGCTTCATTTGGTCATCAACCACTCTTCCTTAATGTTCCTGTTATGCTAAGTCCAATCCCCTTTCCTGGTCATTTTGCAACTCAGTCTGAGCAATCTCACTAATGGCTTCAGTGAGCAACTACTCACCAATGACTTAACAGACCAAACTATTCTGCTAAGCTGCAGAAGGGACTGCACACTTCATTATGAGTTAGCTCCCCTTCTTATTTACTTACTAATTAAGTAATTAGCTGGGTAATTATTTATGTCTTTCTCTCCCACTAGGATATAAGTTTCACAGGCATATGGAACATTCCAACTCTTTTCTTGCTGTCTCCTCAGAGTCTAGCACATTATCCAGCACAAAGTAGTTACTCTAGGAGTCAAATGAAGCTACAGATGAATAACAAATAAGCATTTCAAGCACAACATGTATGGAACATGACTCAGTCAATATCCCCTGAAATGTGTTCCTCTCTTGAATTCTAATTATGCTGACTGACACCAACATCCAACCCAGGCTCCCTGTGAGAAAATCCCTGAACCCCCTTCCCTGTACTGCTCACATCCAGTCACTCATGACTGCCCACCTCCTCACCTCCTAAATATCTTTCATATCCATTTCCTGTCTCCTATCTCACACTAAGTTAGTTAGGGGTCACTTTTGGCAGGACCCTACAATAGCCTCCTGAGCCCTTTCTTTCTTCCTACTCCAACTCAAATGTAGAGTGCTACCAAGACAAACTTAGAAGTCATGACAGTGGCCCTCTTTGCTTAATAATCTATCAAGGTTGCTCCCCTACCTAGAAGATGAACTCTAAACTTTCTACCCCTGTACTTAGCCCCTGTGGTCAGAACTCCGTCTAGCTCTGTCTTGATCACCTTCCACTCTCCCATGAGGAATGAACAGTCCACTCAAACTCAGATGTGGTTCCCTACCATCTATCAGAGTTCTGGCCCTCTGCACATCTGCCTGGAATGTTGACCTATATTATAAATAACTTGCTGATAATGCCTGAAATATCCTTTCTCTCTTGTTCACATAGTAATTAAGGCTAATGTTAAATATCCTTGACACTCTGGAGCATTTCTTTTTTTTTTCACCTTTTATTTTTTATTTATTTTTATTTGTTTTACTTAGTTACACATGACAGTACAATGACCTTGACATATCATACATTTGAATCAGATGGGATATAATTTCTCATTTTTCTGAGTATACAGGTTGCAGAATCACATTGGTCATGCAGTCACATATATACACACAGTAATAATAATGTCTGTTTCATTCTACTATCCTTCCTATCTCCCCATCCCCTCCCCTCCCCTCCCATCACTTCTCTCTACCTAATCTAAGGTAGCGCTATTCTTTTTTTTTTCCTCACATCTTCATACATGTATTTTGTATAACAATGAGGGTCTCCTTCCACCATCCATGCAATTCCCTTTCTCCCTCCCTTTCCCTCTTCCCTATGTAGAGGTAATCTTCTTCCCATGCTCTTCCTCTCTTTCCCATTTTGAATCACCCCCCTTATATCAGAGAAGATATTTGGCATTTGTTTTTTGGGGATTGGCTAACTTCACTTAGCATAATCTGCTCTAATGCCATTCATTTCCCTGCAAATGCCATGATCTTATTATTTTTTAGTGCTGAGTAATATTCCATTGTGTATATATGCCACATTTTTTTAATCCATTCATCCATTGAAGGGCATCTAGGTTGGCTCCATGGTCTAGCTATTGTGAATTGTGCTGCTATAAACATTGATGTGGCTGTGTCCCTGTAATACGCTGTTTTTAGGTCCTTTGGGTATAGTCCGAGAAGAGGAACACCTGGGTCAAATGGTGGTTCCTCTGGAGCATTTCTTAACATCCCGAGGCATCCCTCTGCTCTTCACTTTCATATCACTCTGATCCCTTTATCACCATTTTTCTTATTCACTAGTGGTTACTTTTGAACGCTTATGTATTCTCTACTAGACTATGAACTTCTGCCAAAGATAGACAGCATCTACCACAGGTATAAGCACATAGTAGGAACTCACAGCTCCCAGTGTGACTACAGAAATAATAAACTTTTCTGCAGAGAAAGGACACATCCAAGTCATTGCTGTTCCTTTTAAAACCATTCACCTTGAAAGTTATACACTTATTTTAATGATTGTGGCATTACTCCAAGTATTTTTGGAAGTCAACTTTCTGAATTGTCTAGGGGAATGTTCTTTAAATTATCTCAAGGAAGGCCAAAAAAACATCATTCTGAACAGATCTGAAGCCTAAGAGGAATCATAGAGTAAGTAACACAATTGTGGGTAGGAAACAGGGAATGAAATATATAAAAGATCATGTAATGACTGATATGGGTGGGCTAATAAGCTGGCTCAAAGCATGCCTAAAGGGAGAATGTCAAACAATATTTTGAGCAAAGGTCATTAGTTTTTAAAGACATTCATAATTCTTTAAAATTATTACTTCAATAGACAATATTAATGTTGACATACAATTATAAATAATTTGCTTGATCCACCACATGAAACTCTCAAAATAGCATTTCCCAAAGAGTGTCCAATGTGAATAGTTTATCTTAAGGGGGTGAAAGAAACAAGCAATTAAAGAAATTTAACACCGAGTATTAAAGTAAAAAAGAATTTATTTACTCCTAGACTTCTCAGAGCTCTTAATATCTTAATATGACTCTCCATGAAGTCCATCTATTGTACACAGGGTTCTTCAAAGTCTTTTGATGTCAAAATCCTCCTGTGTTGTGGATGCTGTGGGTTTAATGTCCTATAAACCTTGGGAAACTGTTTCCCTTGGGGCTGCACCCTTCTTCAAGCACTATGACTTGTCAATGAACCCTACTCTGATACCAAAAGCTACAGACAGGTTTACTGAGAATTTACTCTCTTCTACCAACCTTTAACACCTGCTACAGTTAGATATGGTCTGTCCCCCAAAGGTTCACGGACTGGAGGCGTGGTCTCCAAAGTCATAATATTGAATGATGGTGGATCTTTCAGAGGAGGGCCTAGAGGAAGGTGATTAAGTGATGGGGCACTGCCCTTGGGAAGGGATTAATGCAGGAGTGGGTGAGTTCCCACAAGAGTGGGTTGTTACAAAAGAGTGAGCCTGATTCCTACCTGGTCACTTGCTCCTCTCTTTCCACATGTCCTCCTGCATGTGTTTGCATCATGTAATATCATTCATCATATTGTGATGCAGTCAGGGGGCCTTCATCAGACGCTAGTGCCATGCTGTTTGGACTTCCCAGCCATAAGATTATGAGCCAAGTAAATTCCTTTCCTTTATAAATCATGCAGTCTCTGGTATTTTGTTATAGCAACACAAAAACAGCATAAGACAATGACATACTTTATTTATCCTTACAACAATTTTATAGTGTAGATAGAACTATTATCTTCAATTTATAGTTAAGGGGAAAAGAGATTAAGAAAGGTTAAATAATAAGTCATAGACTACACAACTAGTTAGCAATAGACACCACATCACCTTGCCCTGGCCAACCCATGTGCTCAAATGCTTACCCTAACCATTGAGTAGGTTCCCTCCTGCACTGCCTCTAGGACTCTCCTCAAGTTCCCCTGGAACACACTGCCCTTCACAAACTCCCTATTCTCACATCGATAGTTCCTACTCATTGCTTTAAGGTTCATTTTATCTACTTTCCCTGGGATGCCTTCACACCAACTGGCTAAAAATAACCATTCCCATGGTACCTCATCCCTATCATGGAACTTACAAATTTACTATCTCATACACACTGCACAGAGAGGCCAGATTCACACAGCCTAAGGGAGGAATAGCTAAAACATTTACGGTAAGACTTCAGGGTCTAACTATGTTTCTACTGCTTTCTCAGGGTGAATATCTTAATAAGTTTCAAATACTTAGTTAAACATGTGAAGTATTTTCAGGAATATATCTCATGTTATTCTCAACTTTGAAAGTTAATTTTTACAAATGAAGAACCAAAATGTTAAAAAGCTTTCTACTTATGAATTAGGCTATCCCATCACCGAGCACAGCATTTACACACAGCAGGTACTTATTTACGCACTGAGTAAATGCTTGAGTAAGGCTCACCTAATTCTGGCCTTTTTCACGCTCAGCACTTCTACCATGATATATATATATACACAACAGGTGCTGCTGATGCCACCCACGCCCCCTGGCCATTACTACTTGAATGTCTGCCCACAGACTTCCAACTGCCAGCATTTTCATGTCTTTGACTGAGGGCCTTCTCTGGGACCACAGGGTAGAAGCTGTGGGGATTAACACCCCCTGGAAGAAGCCCTCAACTAAAGAGCAATTGGCTCCATGGTAAAGTAGCCCAGTTCCCGTCTCCTCAGGGAGACAGCTCCAAGGCCTAGTTTCTATAGTTTCCCCCAAAGGAACTCAGCTTCACTTGCTCAAAATGGTAGCTGGCTTAATACAAGACCTGGACTACCTGACTGCCTTCCCCACTCCTACTCATGATTACTGTGCCTTCTAAATAAATGACCTGGCCTCAGACCTTTGTCACAAGGTCTGATTCCTGGACCTCAAATGAGATACTATGGATGAGAACAGAATTTCTATTTTTAAAAATCAAAAGTAAAAAAATAAAGTAATCCTTTGAAAATAAGTATAATCACATTTTTTCAAAGAGAAAACATCAATCAGCCATGTACGATGACTTAGTATAAGAATTTTTAATTTATGAATTTTATGACATGGAAAAGACTATTTTATTTAGACACTAAAAATCGGTCAGGGAAAGTGCAACTTTAATACCTACTTTAAGTCTTAAATCTAACACCTTTCTCAGGTGCATAGGCTGACAAAAGTGAAAAATCTCACATTTTTTTTTCTTCTATTCTCTTTGAGATAGCTTTTTAAATGGTGTGTATGAGAGAGAGAGATCATGTGTGTGTGTCATCTAGTCACACAGCATCCCTTAAAGAGTCCTTTGGTCTCTGATTGTAAATATGGCAAATATAAGTAGTCTCTCCCAAATACCTACACTTGATATCACTGAGGAGGTCCGTTAATGTATTAAAATTTTACCAACTATTTTCAGTGGAGAATTATTGGGATTTAGTTGGAAAGAAAAGAGGAAGGCAGGAAGGAAGGAAAGAAGGAAGGCAGCCAGGCAGAAAAAACTTTTCTCAGAGAGTTCCCAGTCTAGATAAAGAGCCAAGACAGACAGATGATTACCATTTAAGATGACAAAGATGCCCAGCATGTTTGAGGAGACACAAACACCCTAACCAACATAGGACAGGGGAAAGGGAGGTAGAGGCAGCAAAACTACATTAAGACTGACACAATGTAAGTTCTAAAATATGCTGGTTTCCTACACCAGCCAACCATAGTTCATTTAAAATTAACAGATGCTGTTTTTAATTTAAAATTAAATTTTTTAAAAAAAAAAGCCAGGCATGGTGATGCACACCTGTAACCGCTGCAACTTAAGAGGCTGAGGCAGGAGAATCACAAGTTCTAGGACAGCCTCAGCAATTCAGTGAGATCTTATCTCACAATGAAAAAACAAATTAAATGGGGACTGGAGATGTAGCTCAGTGGTAGAGGGCCCCTGGGTTCAATCCCCAGTACCTAAAATAATTAAGTAACATAAAAATCTATAAAACATAATACTGATATGCACACTAAAATTAAGAGAGCTTCTTTCTTGTTTTTCTCATTACAAAATTTGGATAACGTCATCAACATTAATCTCTTCATTTTGTAGGGTGCTTGCACTTGGCTCTGGGGAATCTAGATCTAATTTTTATCTTAAATACTGCAGCACTAGCATATATAAAGGGGATTTTAAGGAAGGTGGACTATGAACTTACACTTGAAGGAAAATCTGGAATTCAGAAATGGGTGAGAGGAGGGGAATTCAGAAATGGGCAAGTAGGATTTCTCAGTGAGAAATGTATAAACAGGCAACACTGAGCAACAGCATGGGACTCTTTGGACAATCAGGAGATAGGTGCATGGCCTTGGGGGTGGGGGGCAGGCAGGAATGTGACAATGCAGAGACCAGCAAAAGTCAGATCATGAAGTATCTTGAGTGCTAAGTAGATTTTGTTTCACTTTGTTTTATTCCCTAATATTTTTTAGGTATAATTCCTGTGTAATCCAGTGGTAATTATTATATTCACAGAGTTGTGCAACCATCAGCTCTATTCAATTCCAGAGCCTTTTCATCACCCCAAAAGAAACCCATTTCCACTGGCACTCACACCCCATTTTCCCTCTCCTCAGCTCCTGGAAACCATGGCTCTATTTTTATCTCTGGATATTTCATATACATGGAATCACACATTATGTGGTCTTAAAATCCTGACTTCTTGCACTTAGCATAATGTTTCCAAAATTCTTCGTTTGTAGCACAAATCAGCAATACATTCCTTTTTAATGGCCCGGGAATCTTCTATTATTAGAGATACCACATTTTTTTTAATCTGTTCATCATCTGGTAGACATTTAGGTTGTTTCCACTTTGGGCTCTTAAAGATGGCTATGAACACTCATACATTTTTATTATGAAATTTGTTTCCTAATATACACACCTAGGAATAGAATTGTTGAGCAATATGGTAACTCTACTCTTAACTTTTTGAGGCACCTCTAGAACTGTTTTCCAAAGCAACGTGCCATTGTACACCCACACAATGTTGAAAAGTGTGAGTTATCTGGAAGGCAGATGACTACTCCAAATCTTGAGGCTGGATTGGAAGATACGAAAATTTTAATTGTACAAAGGTCACTGCAGAAGTAATGTAGAAGTTGACTATAGGATTTGGATGAGAAAAGAAGCATGAAAGAATTCTGCCAAAAAAAGCCAAGATAAGGAAACTGTTTAATGAAGATATTAATAGTAGGAATGGAAGAAGGAATTGGATTTGAAAAGAAAAGGGCAGGAAAAGGAAATAGCTTTTGGCAAGATTAACAATAAACTTAAATTTCCTAAGAAGAGTATGATAAACTTAAGTTGCCTAAAGTATCAGGCAAATAATGAAAATAAATAAAACACACAAGATGTAAGCAAAAGGGACTGGTGAGGATGAAGCAGAAGAATAAGCCTCATCTAAAGGAGGCAGTTGTAACAGCACCAGCCACCAATGTACAAGGACTATAGGCCTAGAGGGGTCAGTTTCTCCTTGTTCAAGAAAAGGAAATTTTTATTTAACATAAAATCTGGATTTGCTTATGCAGAATATCCTGTTTTTAAATATTACCGATTAATTTAATATTCCTTTAAATTATGTGCAGTATGGTCAAAACATGCCTACAAGATGCCAGTTTGTGATCTCTCTCTCTCTCTCTCTCTCTCTCTCTCTCTCTCTCTCTCTCTCTCTCTCTCTCTCACGGGGTAAAGTGAGCCAAGAATCAGAATATGCCCACTCTGAAGGACTGAATTTGTTCCCACCAAGAAGACACTAAGGAGAGAGCAGAAGCAGAGGAGGAAATCATGGCCTCTGTGCTATCCCAGAGGTTCAGGGATGACAGTTCTGAAAGAAAAGTAGCAAATAGTTAGAAGGCTCAGGGAGTCTTTTCACTCTGCACACTGAAAAATGGACTTTGGGATTTGACAACCAAGAAATGGGGAAGACTGCCAGGCATGGTGGTGCACGCCTATAATCCCAGTGGCCCAGGAGGCTGAGGCAGGAGGACCCCAAGTTCTGGGCCAGCCTTAGCAATTTAGCAAAGCCCTAAGCAACTTAGTGAAACCCTGTCTCAAAAAAAAAAAAAAGAAAAAAGATGAGTTTGGGATGTAGCTCAGTGGTTAAGTGTCCCTAGGTTCAATTCCAGAAAGAGAGAAAGAAAGGAAGGAAGAGAGGGAGGGAGGGAAGAATGAAAGAGAGAAAGAAAGAAAAGAAGGAAAGAGAAAAAGAACAAAAATACAGAGGCAAGAAAATGGAAAATAATATTTGATATGAGAAAAATAGAAGGCTGAATAATTTAGTTTCTTCTCTCTTTCTAAACCTTGTTTTTTCCCCCCCCAAAAAAAGGATTATGTGCCTCAAATCTACATTTAAATCTCTCAGAGAGAAATCAACTAGGCTTAATACTGTTGGCCTTCTCAATTGATAGGTATCAGACTAATCTCCTTTAAAAAAAAAAAAAAAAAAGATGACCTCTGAAAAACTTTAGATCTATATGATGTACAACATACTTGGTCCTTCCAAGCTTACAGTTCTAAAAAGTTACTATGAACATGTTTTATAAACAAATGAAAAATGTTTGTAACTTGGGCTGTCTCTGACAGAGACCCAAAGTAACAATGGCTTAGAAAGACTCCAAGCTATTATGGCAACTCTACTTCAAGAGGTCATTCATCCTTGACCCAGATCTTTTTTTTTTTTTAAATCCTTGTTGCTCTGCCATCCTTAGAGTGCGGGCCTCTAAGAGCAAGGCCTAAGATCACATCCACATTCCCACAAGTGAGAGGGAAGAGGAGGCAATATACCTCTGCTCTTTATCAGCCTCTCTGGAAGCTGCAAAAATCACTTCAGTTTACATCCTGTGGGCCAAACTCTGCCAACATGCTATGATTCCTAGCTGCAAGGGAGGCTAAGAAATGTCCTCTTTTTTTTTTTTTTAATGGGGGTCTGTCCCCCAAAGACAATGAAGAGCCTGGTGCAGTAGTGCATACCTGTATTCCTAGTGTCTCAGAAGGCTGAGGCAGGGGGATTGCAGGTTCAAAGCCAGCCACAGCAACTTAGTAAGGTCCTAAACAGCTTAGAGAGAACCTGTCTCTAAATAAATTATTTTTTAAAATGGCTGGGAATGTGGCTCAATGGTTAAGTGGCCCCTGGGTTCAATCCCTGTACCAAAAAAAAAAAAAAAAATAGATAAATAAAGACAATGAGGAAAAGATATTCTGGGAGACAACTAGCAGTCTCCACCCCAGAATGATATTCAATTTTTTAAGATTCAGCTCCTAAAATTCTATAAATTATTTACATTTTGGTTCAGTTTTGCAAGTGAATATAAATCTGGCCTAACCTTTATGCTTAAATATTGGAAACATGTAACATCATCACAATTTTGGCTTCATGGTGCTGATATTTATTTCAGCACTGAAGAAAGTTAAAGTTAATTTTAATTTCTTCTTACTAAATTATTTTCCCAAGAATTCTAAAGCAACTCTCATATTCTTGCCATGCTTACCAACTAGCTTTCAAAAGACTACATTAAAAACTCAAATTATAAAATTTAAAAATCATTGACATATTCCCACAGCATATGGAACTATACCACCTCAAGAATTCTTTTAAATTCTCACAGTCAATTGTGCCCTTACTGCCAGAAAACTCTTGAAGTAACAAGATGTATTCACTATAGCAAGATGTGCTCCTGAATTTTGACACTTTATTCTCATATTAGTTCACAGTACTATATTTTATCATTCAAATATGAGAGGATTAAAAATAAAATAATTCACCAGCACAAAGTGAAAATAATTCACTACTGCTTGACATATGAACATTCGAAAAGCCTACCCATGAACTATCAAGCCTCCTAAATAAATATAAAGAGGAACAATCCATAAAAAGTGATCCAATTTAAAATACAGTAATTTATGGGCTGTTTTATGTTCATTCACATTTACTAAATTCAAGAGTATATTATTTCAAAGCTACTTGGCTTCTATCTTTTCTTTAAAACATGGTATTTTCCTATAGTAGCATCTTTTATCTACTTAAAAGTATGTATATTATTATGTTCAACAAATTTAACTTCCTTCTTTTAGGACTGGCTTGCCTTATGAATGGTTTTGAATGGCTAGAGCAATGACAAAAATCATCAAGCATGATATTAGTACATAAGTTGACAGTGAAACTTGAATTTTTAAGAAATATGTTTTCTTATTATAAAACATTCTTTAAAGAAAATTTGGGAACTATTAAAAAGAAAGAAGTAGAATATCATAATAAATTACATCAAGTTGAGTCATAGATACTTAAATCATCTTTTAAAAGGGATCTTGACCAATAAGATTTTACATAGACAAGAAAACACACCCATTGATGGACACCTATTCCCAACCAAAACAAGGTGAGAACTGGAGTTGCCTGCCTGTATTAGAAAATGGAAGTCGTGTACAAAATATGTAAAACAACAGTTTTGAAGACACTGGATATCAGGGAATAATCCATGAAAAATAAGAATCACATGAGGTGAACTCTAAGAAATGGGAAACATTGCATGAACCCTCTGACTGCCCTAGCTTCCAGATCATGGCCCACACTCTTCAATCAAGGAGAAGGATTTGGGAAACAAGGGGGTCAAGACAGAGTCCTGGAGGAAGGAGAGCTAAACACAGAGATCTCTGGAAATTTGCAGATTATTCTCTTTAGATATTGGGCATAGTACTGATTGGCACATTCATGTGAGGACATAGTCAAGGTCAGGGAAAGAACCACCTGAAAGGACTAAAAGACAGTATACCTAGCACTCACACAAGACTGAGAATTGTGCCTATTCCCGTCAACCACAAAAGGAAACCTCATGCTTCATGGAGTGTTGAGTACAGTGCTCAGAAACTAATCTTGAAAGTAAGACCTGAAAGGATCAAATTGTTTTCAAGTCATTAACTTCATCCCATAAAAAAGTTCTCAAGAAAAATTATCTAAATGTACAAAAGTAGAAAAATATCCAGCAACCTATAATAAATATCATAATAAATTACATCAAACTGAGTTGAAATCATAATGTCTGGCATCAATAATTAGTAAGCTTGCAAAAAAGAAGGCAAAATAACCTCTATAAGGAGAACAATCAACCAAACAAAATTGATCAAGAACTGGAAAAGACATTAGAATTTGCAAATAAGGTCATTAAAATAGTTATTATAAATCTAGCCCACATGTTTAAAAATGTAAATTCAGACACTGAGTAGTTTTAAAACAACCAAATCAAACTTCAAGAGATGAACATACAATGTTGAGGAACAACAAAGTATATGTGATTACTGGCAACGATCTAGAAAATCCAGGAATAGGAATTATCCAAAATAAATCACATAGAGGAAAAGGATTAAGAGCTAAACAGAGCATCAGTGAGCTTAATATATATTTAACCTGAGTCCCTAAGGGAGAAGACAAAGAGGAGGGAAACCTAAAAAAAAAAAAAAAAAAAATGGAGGATAACTAAAAAACCTTTGTTCAAATTTACTATTACCTAGAAACCCACAGTTCCAAGAAGCATTTATGAACCCAAAGCAAAAGAAACATGAAGAAAGTTCTACCAAGACATAGCAAATCAAATTGTTCTAAGCAAATTTAAAAAAAAATTTCCAAGGGATATGTTAGATATAAAGAAGAACAAGATAAGGGTGACAACAGACTTCTAATAAAAACCAATGAAAATGAGAAAACAGTAGGGCTACATCTTTAAAGTATTAAAAGAAAAAAACAGTCTAGAATTTTATATCAAACAAAAAAATCTTAAAAAAAAAATACATGTTTCCAGACATATACAAGCTGAAGGATTCATCAGCAACAGATTCGTGCTACAGGAAATGATGAAGGAAGTGCTTCAGGAAGAAGAAAGGTGATGCCAGATGGAAATCTGGATCTACACAACAAAGGAAGAGCTCAGAAAATGGAAACTCCAAGAATAAACACAAAAGATTATTTTGCCAGGCACAGTGATGCACACCTGTAATCCCAGTGGCAATGAGGCCGAGACAGGAGGATCATCAGTTCAAAGCCAGCCTCAGTAACTGCAAGGCACTAAATAACTCAGTGAGACCCTGTTTCTAATAACATACAAAACAGAGCTGGGGATATAGCTCAGTGATTGAGTGCATCCGAGTTCAATCCCTAGTACCCCCCCCAAAAAAAAAGATTATTTTACTATGGAAATCTCCTTACGAAATTATTTACTGTTATCTTGTGGGTTTTAAAACATGTAGAAGAAACAGGATAAGGGATAGGGCATAAAATTTTAATATGTTTTCAACAGTTACTTGAAAATTATAAATTCACACAGAATATTTTAGATCTGCTATACTAAAGAAATGTAAACATAGACATTATTCCAAAATCCCATTTCATTTGACCTACACTTTCCAGTTTGGCTTGGATAGGTTAGCATTATACTTTTGAAAATATAAATTCAGTTGAATTTATCGCATTTGTTTTCATAGAAAAAAGGTAGTAAGTAACTTCAAAAGGGTGGTGTTGTTAGTAACCAAGCAAGGCTAGGGCCTTTCCTGAACTTTATAAATAAGAGCAAACAACTATTGTTTCACTGTAATACAAAACTCAAATATTTATTTTAGTATAGGTAACTGTAAGAAATTAGGTCAAATAGATAAGTAGGAGATTTTAAATATATTTATAGCACAAGTAACAAAAGAAAATTCCCTGGAGCAAACTATGTTATATTCATTTATGAATATGTCAAAATGAACCCCACTATTATATATAACTACAGTGTATAGAAAACATTTTTAAAAAGAAAAAAGGAAGTTCCCTTCCTCACTTTCCCAATCTGCTAAAATTAAAAGGCCCAGTTTACAACCAATAGGGCTTTTTAGGAGAATGTTTACCAGGAAGGTTAGGGAGAGAAGATAACAAAGCAAGACTAGCTTTTCAACATTAAAATGTCACTAAAAGATGGGCTGGGGTTGTGGCTCAGTGGTAGAGCACTCTCATAGCATGGGAGAGGTACTGGGTTCGATCCTCAGCACCACATAAAAAAATAAATAAATAAAGATATTGTGTCCATCTACAACTAAAAATATTTTTCAAAAAATTGAAAATCAGATATTTTTAAAAAAGAAGTCAGTAAAAGAAATAAAATCAAAGCACAATCGGAGATTCACAAGTACAAAATTCTATATATAGCTATTCAGTTTTCTCTGATTCGGTGAAACCTATTCAATAGCGCATCTCCCAAGTTCCCTCGGTGAATAGTCATGTGCTGAAATGAAAATGGAAATACAGTGCAGATGTATCTTTTAGGTAGACAGGGAACGATGGGCTCCAAGATGAAAATCTAGTCCAGACAAAATCGCTTTGCAAAAGGGCTAACATGTCCACAAAGTAAAGTTTACATTGTTTAGTGTGCCACACCCTGAATGGAAATACTGTTGCACAGTGGAGTTTAGGAACTACTAAGCTAGACCAAAACAGAAGAGGTCTGTCTCCATGTGGAATTCTATGCATTCAAACTCTACCATATAAGACAACTACTAAATCTTTAGTAGTAAATAGAAAATTAGTGGAAATTTCTTAAGTGTTGCTGCCTCTCAGCAGAATTTATTTGAATTTATTACAGAGTTAGCTTCTTTAACCATTACATATTACTAGATTCAGTGTTCTTATAAGAATTAAATGAGACAATATATGTGAATATGCTCAATCAAGGGTCATTATGCACATATGGCAGATTTTAATGTAAGTCTTGCTCTAGCAGACCCACCAGTTGCATTCAAAGATCTTGGTCACTGGCAAAAAGTAATACTTGCCTTTCTAAATGGGCAGTACTGATTTCATGCATTTTGACAACAGTTGTGAAACTTGTTATAGTGGGATTACATCTTATGTAAGGATTGAGTTTTAATATGCTTAAATGCTTTTGATGATATTCATTCTTCTCCTGTACCCGAAAAGGCAAAACGGCAAGATAAGCATAGAAATCAACAGGAGACAAGGAATAATCAAAGGCATTTTAAATAAAATTATAAATTTTAAATGTGTTCAAAGTACCAGCAGACTTTAGAACATAATTTCAGACATGGGCTAGCATAGCAAAAACACAGTCATGATAATGATGGTATTATTAATGAAAACAACATAAATAATCCAAGCTTAAGGGGCTTATTAGCAGGGAAAAGGCTTAAAACAAATGCAAGGGAATTTGGATCATAAAAAATGCATATGTAAAACTTATTTTGGTAAAGTGGTGAGGTCAGACCTCTAGCCTGATAAGGAAATGATGAAAAAGACAAATCAGATGTGGGGGGTAAATGAAAAAATGACACAGTATCGTTTGTCATTTGGGAAAAGAATGAGAGCAACTTAATTAAATATATTGCTCTGTTTTTAAAGTAATATAACTTAATCCATCCAATAACAACAAAAACCAACAACAACATTCTTTCACCACCAAAAAAAAATGTATTAGTATTGGCTATGTGCACAAATAAGTCTGAGAATCAAGGCATTATCATTTGAATTTATACTGCACACTCGCCTCACAAGATTATAAAATTAAACTCAAGCTCTTGGTCCCACTGACTAAATTTCCAGTACTCAAAAGTTACATGTGCCTATTGTAAAGCACAGACACAGAATATTTCCATTATTGCAAAAGTTCTACTGGACAGCACTGATCTCCACGAGTGTTACAAGTGCCTCGTGTATGACAGATGAGATCTAAAAGAACACACACTCCCACACACAGACACACAGAAAGCCAATAAATCAGGCATGCCTTTATTCAAAACATTTCCTGAGCATTTCTTGTGTTAGTTACTGTATTAGGCATTCAGAGACCACAAATTAAAATAAAATAATCCCTGCCCTCAAGGAGCTCACAGGGTAATAGGAAATAAAAACATAAGTAATTGGTCAATCAGAAAACACTTGTTGGTCACCAATAGTAGGACATGTACTTTACAGTGTGAAAAAAAAAATAAAAGCAGTGGGTATGTTCTCTCTGACCCTGAAGAATGTCCAGTCTAGTTAATGACATACAATGTAGACTCTGATGTAAAATGTTTTGATGGACAAATTAAGACTTGAAACTCTGTGCTTCAAACTGAGATACAAGTTTGATGAGTAATTTGTTTTTCATTCTGCATTTCCATTGGAATTATAATCTAAAAAGATAATATAAATTTATTCTAATTAATTTGTAAATAACAGTAGTTTTAAAACTACTATTAACCAAATTTTCATTTCATTGTTTGCTGCTGCGTTTTCAATTGTGTGCGTACTAGATAAAGGCCAAATAATACAGAGTTTGGTAAATAAACTGGCTAGAGAAAAGGTGAGGATGAATTAGTCATTATAGAACACACGGTAATATAGCATCCAAAAGTATAGGCTTCCTGCACTGTACTGGTTAAAATCATCATCATCTCTGTGTATTTTCTACACAATCTGTTCTTCATTCCAGCAATCTCTGAATATGGCTTACGCATTTGATTTAGAATTCAATAACTCCACAATGCTAATCACATTTTCAAGAGAACAAAAAAAAAATGCTATAGAGCTCTCAGTTGATAATCTCATTAAAACTGACATTTGAGGATTATTTTCCAGCAGAATTATGATCAAGTATGAACAAGAAAACAAAGCCTTCAAGTAAATATCGCTTGTTTGTTTGTTTGTTTTTAATCTGTTCAAAGGATATTTTCCACATTTATATTGATATAAGACATAGATAAAGAACAAAATCTGAGGTTACATCTTTATGCTCTCAAAGTCAATTCTGGCAATGTAATTTCAACAAACAACATCATTTGTCACATTATTCAATCCTGCTTCTTTTAATTTCATCAGTTCTTTTGTTCACATTCAATAACTATTTGCTGGTTTGGGTTTAAATAATTTATAAAATCTATAAACAAAAGGACTTACATTTTATGATCCTACAAACTTAAGTAAAGCAGTCAATAAAAATCAGTTCACACTGTACAGACCAGGAGTCTTAGCCAAAATCAGCCCATTCTTCCTGTGGACAGGGTACCTACTAGCAAACCAAACCTTCTCTGCCCTCCTTTCCATCTAGGCATGAAGGACCATGGTTCTCTTGTGGAACAGAGTAACTGCAAAGAGATCACAAATTCATTTGTGAATCATTCTGTATATCAACTAATATATTTCAGAAGTAGAAAAATGCTGTGCTTAGTAATGAAGTGCAAATTCCTTTAAAGACTTTACTCATCCAGTAGCTTTTTTAAATAGTGGATTTTCTTAATTAACACTAGAATTCGATTTCTAAGCCTGTGAGAACCACAGCCCTCATCCTAAATACTGCAGGAATTCAGAAAAGGGTTAGAACACAGTGAGCTGCAGTAACCAGAGAAGCATCGCAAAAGAGATGGGTCATGCAAAAGAGATGGGTCATGTGCTGGGCCCAGAGGAAAAGCATAGCAGAGAAAGCATAGCTTCCTAATAGGTACACACCCAAATAAAACCCCAGAGGAATGAAAGTCTGATCTGGCTACAAGATGACCACTGAGAGTTCTGGACTCAGTAGGTTCATAAAAGCACTGAGAATGAAGGGCTGAAAGATATCTATGTTTTTCAGTATTCTTTCAATTAAAGGGCAGAAACTCAGTTTATGTAGAGTTTATTGCTTGAAAAATATAATCCTAGAAAAATTACTGGTAGAACTGGCCTGGAGGATGCACGGATGCAGGAACTAAATAACTATTTGTTTATTCTCATTCTTTCTCTTGCTCTCTTTTATTTACATGTTGATTTATTTTCTCAGGCAGGCTGTTCTTCCCATTTATCTAAAATCTAAGCCACTTGCTAGCTCCAAATTTAGAACTGAGATCCTTAGAGATTTATGGGGTGCAAGACAGAGAATAGCAAAAGTTAAAAATGTAAAAGTCATAAAGAGAGGCTAGGTCCAGACTATGAAAGAACTGGTGTACACCAAGGAGTTTGATCACTTAAAGAGTCAAATCTGGCATAAGTTAGTTTAGGAAATCTAAAACTTATATGAAGGAATTAAGTTTTATTTCTAGATTTCCTGAGTTTCTGTGTGCTCAGGAATAGGTTTCTACGCATGGTACTTTTCTAGAAGGGTGGACACCTGGATCCAGATGGGATAATCATGAAACTCCATGTATCTGGCCACCATGGAGTGGTCCGAGGTATGCACCTGACCTAACACAATCCAATCTGAGTGCTTCCTTGGGGTGTTCAGTTTAAAATGTTTACATTTGAACTAATATTAAAGGCTTCTGCATACTGTGTTGAAATGCTGAGTACAACTCAATAAAATTAACAGAAAAATAGGTGAGCCTTCATGGGTCCCACACTGAGCTTGTATTTTACAGAAGAACAGCAAGGGGATCTGGGTGGATGATTCTGATCAATGGAATGAGATCCATTTAAAGAAGAGATTTTAAGTACATAAAATAGAAGAAAAAAGTAGAATATCTATGAATAGAATTCAGAGGCACCACAGAGTAGAAAGGGGGACCAAGTAATAGAAGAACAAAGGAAGAATTTCTCAATAGACGTTTCAAGTAGATCAAAACAGTGACATTTGGAAAAGCTATAGAAGGAACCCTATAGCCAAAGACGCAATGAGAATTCATAATGCTTCCTGATTTATCTTAATAGTGGAAATCTACATATAGAAGAGAAAGGAGGAACAGAGCTTTTGATTTTAACCAAAATGATAAGTTGAAATAAAAATGCACAACCTCCAGTCCCCATTCTTACTTTTAGATCTAAAAGAGACCTATGATCTGTGCTTCCTGCTGAGAAAATCAAAGAAGGCATGATACAGCACACTCGCAGTCCTCTCTCTAACCCTTATCTTCCAGTATTCAGTTCTCTCAAGGTGAATGATGGACCCCAAGAGCAACTGTAGCCGACATCCACTTCAATGTGTGAATTAACAGGCTTTCCCCCTGGAAACCTCACTTACTGCATGTGAGTATAGGATGTGTACTACAAGGCTGTGGGCTGTGGAATCAGAACTATACTCAAATCCTTATGTCACTCTAATGCAATGATCCTTGGCAAGGCATTCAAAGTCTCCATTTACCTGGGGGGGGGTGGGTAGGAAAGAAGGGAGCAGAACTAGGGAAATATGAACCAAGCTGCCTGAGTTGAGATACAGATTGGAGAAGATCATCCCTGCAAAGTGCTTAGAAAACAAGCTCTGTTCAATAGTCCCCCATGCTCCTCCATAGCATCCCATAGACTTTGGGCCAAAAACATAGTACAGCAAATGTGCAGTTATCCTGAATCTGTTCTCTCCCTACAAGAGAAGACCATGCTATGGGACTCCAAATCACAGAGCTAGCTGGTTCCCTGCAAGGATTGGTGGAATTGATCCCTTAAAATCTTTTACATGTGAATATATTAGAGACAAACTGAGTCAATTTCTAGACTAGCTTATGTGCCAGTGACTCATCTTTTAAAAGGCTCACCACCACTCCAAATGGGGCTTCACTACTATCATTCTCCTAAATCCCAGAAGAGCTTTCTTTCCAAGGACTTGTACAACTCAAGCCACTTACAATTCAATCCCACCTTTAGATGGTTGTCATGTCTATACTGCTCAAAACCCCAAACATTCCATTAAGTAATCATTTGTTCACATTTACTCTTCTTCTTTTCCTCAGCAATGGGTACTTGTCATTCTTTTTGGTCCTGAGAACTGATAATAAATATAAACATATATAATATTTTATATTATGTAAATATTTTATATATGTATAATAATTATGGTGTGCTGGCAGCAGAAGCAACAGTACCTCATAGGATCAGCAGAGCAATTTTGAACCTTGTTTCTGATTGAGTGGCTTCTTAGCCAAGTCTGTTCACTATTCCAGAAATTCTATGAGCCATTCAATATGGTAGACACATCCCAAGGTGATCTCCAATGAGTGATACCCTTGTACAGTCCCTTCCCCTTAAGATCAGATAGAACACATGACTTGCTTCTGACCAACAGAATATAGCAAAGGTGAATTTATTCCCATTATCATGTTATATTGCATTGTATAAGACTCTGTCTTATCTGAGTGGAACAAAAGATACTTTGAAAAAGTAAGCTGTCATATTACAAGGTGCCTGTAAGAAGATTAGTTGGCAAAGAACAATAGGCAGTTTGCAATAGCTGAAAATTAGCCTCTCTCTGATAGCCAGAAAGAAAATGGAGATCTCAGTCCTCTGACCCAAGGAGATAAGTGCTGTTAACAATACCATGGAGCCTGGAAGCAGATGTTCACCAGTTGAGCCTCTGATAAGACTGCAGGCCTGACCAATACCCTATGACACTCCTAAGCAGAGACCTGTTGAATCATGATGAGACTCCTCAGCAGAAGACCTAGTTGAGTCATGTGTGAACTCCTCAGTAATCAAACTGAGATAATAGATATGTGTTAAGTTTCTAAATTTGTTGTGATGTGTTACACAGCAATACAAAATGAAAACAATCAACATCCCCTAAAAAAAATTGTATTTGGTGCTTAAATTCACTCATATTAGTTTTCATGAATTGCTACTAAATACCTCTAGTGACACATAGTTTATCCAAATCTTATCCTTCTTTCAAATTCGACTCATTGCTATTTCACTTGAGCAGCACCAGTCCATACCCATCTCCCTCCTATCATGGGAAGAAAGTACCATAACCAGCAGCCACAACTCTCCTGTGTCTTATCAGCATCACACCACACTTTCCCTGTTGCAGAAAAGAATAGCTTTCCTCCCTTTGAAGCTCTAAACTGAATTTATTATAGTAAACAGTAAACCACGCCTGAATAGTCCATATTTTTCTGTAATTCACACTGAATATGATTTAGATGAGCTCCTATAAAGTATACACTTAGAGAAAGAGACGGTAAAAAATATATTATCTTAATAGAGTAAAAAGCACCTGGTACTGTCTGCTTATTCAAAAAACTAAAAATGTTTTCAACAAATATGTGTGAGCTTACATAAGATTACATATTACCATTTTCTGTGAAATTGCAATGCTTTCTTCTGCATCCTGGATAATACGCTCCACTTCTGACTCTAACAATACAATACCAAAAGTCTATCACCTTAGCTGTTACAAATCATGTGGGCAATTATCCTGAAAAATTCTGTTTGAAATTTGAAAGCAAAGGGATTTGGTGGGCTGAAGAAAAAGAAGAACAAGGTACTGTCCATTTTCATTTTCCTTAAGTCTGTTTATAAAGACACTAGCATATAGACAAAAATGACTAGAATATTCCATAAACCTTTTTTTCACTTTGATGACTGTAAGTTTAGCCAAAGAATCAGAGCTAATAAAAGAGTTTCCTGACCCTTACAATATGATCCCTGACCAATACAGGTTGGCTTTGGAGTGGACATTCCTCTGTCAAAACTCTTTCCTCTTAAAAATCAGGTTCTGATCTCTCTCGTTGGTGATGCTGATGATCTTAAGTTTGACAAGTGTGCTGACAAACACCAAAGGCTGCACTGATGAATAAAGGGGCATATCAGGTGAGACCAAAGAGGGCAGGGCAGTGTGCAGGCTATGGACTGACTGCAAGAATGAATCCTCTTCAGAGGAGCATGTCTTAGCACTTCCAACAGGTTTCCTCCATCAGCAGGCAAAAGCAAGGACCCATTTCCTTATGATTATGTTAACTGATATGGAATGCAAGTTGCACATCTATAGAGATGAGCACGTTACAAATACAATGAAAATTTACGAAATCATCATAAGAGAGCCACGGGAGCAACTTGTTTTTGTGGTTAGGAAACAAATACACATGTTATCCTCGGTTTTACACTTCTTCACTTGCGTATAATTTGGAATCTATCAGTGTACCTGCTGTCTTCTTCCTAAAATGAGAATAATATGTCATCCTACTGGTCTCTCAAATGTTTTGAGAAATTATAAAAAAAATGTAAAAGTTATAAAAACAAGCTGAAAAGAGTTGTATGTGTCTGTGATGTGTGCAATAAAAATTAAATATGATGTCTTTATTGAAAGGAAAGGGCTTCAAGCAATAAAGCCCCCACTAACTGAAACATTAATGTAAACTACATTTTAAAACAAACAAAAAAATCAATTGAAGTAAAAATAAAAAGCCACATTTGGATGCAATAACAAAAAATGTCCATAACTACAATATTTCACTAATGAGAAGGTACAGATGCTACATACAGAAGGATTTTATGATGTCCATATGCTTCTCGAATGACTCTCCTTGTTAGCTATTTCTCCATATCTCTATTTAAGAATAACCTACACCTTCCCCCACTGAGCGGGTGTAAATTATAATATAACACATTGTAATATTTAAACAAATTCAAAAAAGTTATTCTAATAAAAAGAAATAAAAGCTGCATAAACCTAAAAAAAAAACCTAAGATAAGGGCATTAATAAAAATCTAAATTATGGCTATCATTTAAGCTATTGAATATATTTGCACCTAAGTAGTTGGCCTTAAGATTTAAAAATCTTTGAAACCTCAAATAGTAGTTGGTCCATGGCTCAAATATAAATATCATTAAATATACAGTGACAAAACTATAAAGCTGCTCTTTATACTATAATAATGGGCACAGTTTGGTCACAGAACAATCATAAAAACTATAACATATGTAAAATTAACTTCTACTTTCAGAAGGGCTACCATTATTTTTACAGAAGTTGGCAGTTTGTTATGCCAAACAGTCTCTACCCAGAGTGCTAGTCTGACTTTTCAATAAAGGCCAGTCCAGCACACTCATCTACAAAGGGAGAGAAAAAGGAAGAATGAGGTAAAAAAAAATCTGTCTTCTATCTATAAACTGCTACTTAATTTAAAACTCTTAACTTCCTTCTGCACAACCTTCTGTGCATCTAACCGTGTCCATTCTGTAGTGAAGACTATCAATTCAGGAGCAAAGCTGGGAAAGCATCTCTCTCCCTCTAGCTGGCAGCCTATCAAAGGTCAGACTCAGGATTCCCACTGTACATGCACCTGTTTTGTAGCTAAAACATATATGAAAACATTAGCTTTTTCCCCCACACAGAAAATGATACATTCTCAGGAAATAATGCTCATCTTGAAATTTGCCCCAAACAAAATAGATGGGAATAAATTAAAAACAAGTTTTACAACTATTTTTATTTCAGAAATATAATATTCTTATTAAGCATTTCAAATATGAATGGTTTCCAGAAGGCACATCAATGATTTGATGTTTGAGGAATTGGTCCAAATGGGAACAGTGTTTTAAAGGGATAAGGAATACTAATTGTCTGTGGTAAAAGGCAAATATATAACAACAAATTTTCAGTTGCAATAATTTCCATAATAAATATCAAAAGAACCAAAGAGTAGTTTTAAAAAGGATCTTTTCCAAATATGATTTTTACATTGTCCTCATTTATTAACTGCAACTTATTCTGTGCTGTTACTCATTACAGGATTAAAAAGATTTCTGGGACATCAGAAAATAACATCCAGACCTTTTCAAATGTCAAAAGGTTTTCATTCCAAAGATTTTAAGTTGTTTTCTTCTTCAATATAGATTTTTACATACTCACTCCCTTTTTCTGGATTTCAATAATGCCTGCAAGATTCAAAAACATGATTGTGCTCTGAATACTTTAATTCCTAAATCTTTCTGAGACATCTCTATATACCAAGAGTGTTTAGTCTTATAACGTTGTTATACCCTTTGGGGGATGGGGGAACTCTTCACTTTCTGGTTAAAAAAAAAAGTTAAACTTTGTAAGCCCTTCTTATCTCACTTCCGTATTTTACACACACACACACATAAACACACACACAATATTCGTGTGTAATGGGATGTATGTATAACATTATATATCCTACTTTCCGCAGATTTCAAAATGCTATAGTTACTCTCGAAGTTCCTTTTTGAAGAGTACACATCTTCCTGGCAGGGGAAAAAAACAAACATAACAGATCTTCCTGAAATTACAGCATATGAGACTCACTAGAGAATTTTCCAAGTCCACATCACCTGAACCGCATCCTCAGCTCCCCGCAGCAAGCCACCTCTTCTGATAACCGAGCCTGGGATCCGGAGGGCAGCTTGGTCCCACTGTATCACACACAGACACACAGGCCTCTGACACCAGCACTTCTCACTGCGGACAAGTGGGCGATGGCCTCAAAACCAAACAAACGCTGCCTGCTGGGCGATCGGGGAACGCCCCCTGTCCTCTGCTCCCTCATTCCCCACTGCGATATCCCGGTGGCGTTTAATCAATCAGTTTACCTTAATAAGCTTTCAAGATTCATCACTCTCCTCCCACTAGCCTAGGACCAGCTTAATCTCCCATCCTTCAGACCCGTGAACTTTTCTTAAAACCCAGCGTTGGGATGTACAGACTTGGAACCCAAGTCCCCCACGAAACATCATAGGTACCCCACTAAGTACTGCGCCCCTCAAGCAACATGTTGGCAGTACAAACTTTTCATTCATAGCTCCGATGCAACACGAACTGGGTGTGTGTTTGGGGGCGGGGGAGAATCATGCTACCGACCCTTCGCCTCCGTTTGACTAGCCAAATGTCACGCCGTTCATCAAAGGATCATCTAGCACCCAACTTCTGACAAAGGTACCTTAAACCCACCAACCTCTGCCTGCGAGATGCAAGGCAAGTGATATCGGCGGAGTCCGTACTGAAATGCTGTTAACCTGGGGAACCCCGGCAGGGAATACAGTGGCGCATCCGGAGGACCCGTGGCCCCCAATTCCCAGGGCTTTCCCGGAGCAGCAGCCGGGAACTGGGCTGTGGAGCCACTCACCTCCGCCCGCTCCTGCCGAGGCTGTCGCGCCCTCCTTCGCCCCGCGCTGGCGACCCCCTAACTTCTCCCCCTTCTCCAAACAGCCATCTTTCCAGGAGGAGAAGAGAATGGCGAGGCAGGAAGCAAAAGGGGGATTGAAAGTTGACTCGGTGACCACCGCAGCTCCTCCAGCAGGGACTTACCGGCCGCGGCGGGCGCTAGAGGAGGAGACCGCGGCGAGGGCGGCGGGCGCGGCAGGGCCGGCTTGGTGCGCGCTGCGCGATGTGCGGGACGCGCCGCCGCCGCCGCCGCCGCCGCGCGGGGGGAGCTCGGGAGGGCGGCAGCGGGCGGCTGCGAGCTGCGAGCTGAGCGGGTGGCGGCGCGCGGAGGATTTGCTAAAAATAGCACGTCTTGGGGAGGGGAGCAGGGGACGGAGGTGGGAGGAAGACAGAGAGGCCCGACCGGGAGCCCCTGAACGGCGAGGCTGGGCGGGGCCCGGCGGGGAAGGGAGGCTGGACCCCGGCGAGAGCGCGGGCCCTGGCGCTGAAGACCTGCGGGGTCGGGAGGAGATGAGGGGGTGAGAGGACCCTGGATGCGCGGACCAGGATTGAAGAAGGACGCGCGGGGGCAGCAAGGGCCGTGTGGGGTGGAGAGGAGGACAGCTCCGGGCTGGACCAACGATTCCCGGGAAGGACCGGGAGCCTAAGACGACTTGGGATTTCCAGAGCGAAGCATGCCCACGAGAGGCGCCAGGTGATGGTCCAGCAACTGGCCCCTGGGCTGTTCACCGGCAGCTAGGACAGTGAGGGGGAGGAGCCCGGCCTTAGCCTCTCTGGATGCCCGCCAGGCGCGGGGAGCTTGGCCGCTCAGGTGCGCGCCACTTCTTTTTGACAGGCCTGGGGAGCATGGTAGGGCGGTACCTGGAGGGTCCCCACATATGTGTTTTGGAACCTAAAGAATCATTCATTCAAGAAAATTTAAGAAAATCTCTCACGTCTGGCTTTTTTTTTTTTTTTTTTTTTTTTTTTTTTTTTTAAGGACCAAATGGGAGACGTGAGGGAATATGGTGACTGCTGTTCGAAATAGGATTTTAGGTTTGCTGCATTTCAAGGCTGGACAGAGAGCACCAAGGCTCTGAAATCAACCCTCACGGAAGGCAGGCAGTGGTGGGTTGGAGAACTGACTAAGGATCCCCCTCAGTAGTTAGTATTTTTACCTTGGGGATGTTTTACTACTAATATAACTTAAAGTAAACACTATTATTACTAATACTTACAGATTTCTTTATAAAGCATACAACACTGAAATTGCTTTTTAAAATAGTGCAATCCTAAACATACTTGTCTAATGCTAACAGTTGCTCACTCAGAGAGGATAATATTTATGGTATGTATGAGCTGACCCTCAAATGAATTAAAGGTAGTGTCTCTACATGTACATTTATGGTTTTTTCTCTGTCAGCTAAAGCACAGCTAGTTCACGGATTATACTGAAGGAAAGAACAAGAGAGACCTAACCCAGTGCCCTCATTTTCAGATGAGGGAACTGCGACCCAGAGGAGCAACATGATTTGCCCAAGGTCTCGCAGTGGCAAGGTTCAGATTTAAACCAGACTACCAATGACATAACTCCAGTATAACTTGGAGAAAAAAAGTCATATGTTACCCATAATTTAATTTAAAATAGTTCAGCATTTATAGTAAGTTGAAAGCATGTGATTGCTAAAGGTATCCTCACTTTGTCCTAATCAGGAATTCATACTCCAAGAGAGAACCAGTGGTTTTAAATTAAAAAGGTCAGCTCCTAAGCCTTAGGTGCTAGAATTTCAGCTAGCTCAACTTTCTGTCTACATTGGAATTCGGTTCAATAGGGTAATGAATCCTAATAATGGGCTCTCAATGGTGAAATTGATGGTGTTGACTAAAATATTTTAGAGATGTTTCTCATTTGCATAGGAGTCAGTTATAAATATCTAGTGACCTTTCACTTTTTAAAATTGAGTCCTTTTTGAAATGATCAAATGTCCAGCCTTTTTAATTTTCCTTTTAATGATGCGGTTTGCCTGCCATTGACTCTTAAGGGAAACAGCTCATTCAAAAAAAACTTTCACCAAAGTGTAATTGAAGCACTTAAAAATACAAATTCCTGCGACTTCACTGATCAACTAAAACAGGCATTTGTGTGATAAAGGTGTGTATGGCAGAATTTGAACAGAAATTTTCTTTTTTTATTCTTTTAGGAAGATTGTACAAGAAGCAGTTAACTTCACGTATCAAATTTTTTTGTTTTTCACATCAGGGTCATTTCATAATAGGGAGCTGTCATCTTCATCATTTTCATAGACATTTGAATGCTGACTGTAAGCAAGGTGCTTGCTGGCTGCTCTGGGAGATTCATATACTTTTTTTTTTTAAGTTGCCCATGACCTTTATTTTATTTATTTATATGTGGTGCTGAGAATCGAACCCAGTGCCTCACACATGCAGACAAGTGCTCTACCGCTGAGCCATAGCCCCAGCTCCAAGATTCATATACTTTAAGACAGAGTTTAGTAGAAAAGATTTATAGTTTCTTCTGAAAGTCTTGATGGGACTCTCATGATCTCTATTCAAACCTTCATTATAACATTTATGACACTGTTATATTTTTATGGTTTTATTCTCTCTTCAACTGAGCTCTAGGAATGTAGGGATAATTCATTCACATTTTGTAGAGTTTTAAAATAAATTTTATTTTTGAGAAAAGTTTTAGATTTACAGAAAAATTTCAAAGATACTACTGGTTAAGCATCCCTAATCTAGTAATCGGAAATCGGAAATGCTGCTATTATTAAGATACATTGAAAAGAGTGGGAAACGTTTTGAGCTCCAACATTACTCCAGAAATGGAAAATTCCACTTCTGACCTCATGTGACAGGTTGCTATCAATATAAGACACACTAAAAATATTATAAGAAATTATCTTCAGGCTATGTGTATAAGGTGCATATGAAACAAATTTCATGTTTAGATTTGAGTCCTTTCCCCAAGACATCTCATCAAATGTGCAAATATTTCAGAATCTGAAAAAAGTCCAAAATCAACTACACTTTGGGCCCATGAATTTTGCAGAAGGGGTACTCAAATCTTTATAGAAAATTTCAATATACCCTCTTACATGTATGCAATTTCCCTATTATTAACATCTTTTATTAGTGCATTATAATTAGTGCATTATAATTCTTACAATTAGCTGATATTTCATTATTAACTGAGGCCCATAGTTTATCATATTGCCATAGTTGTGGTTTTTTTATTGTTATTCCTAGGTTTTTGTTTTGTTTTTATTTTTGGTACAAGGGGTGCTTAACCACTGAGCAACATCCCCAGCCCTTTTTATATTTTATTTTGAGACAGAGACTAAGTAGCTTAGGACCTTGCTAAGGCTGGCTTTGGACTTGTAATCTTCCTGCCTCAGCCTCCCACGTCACTGAGATTACAGGCGTATGCCACCATGCCCAGCTTGCCTTAGTTTTTAAATAATGTCCTTTTTCTGTTTCAGGATCTCATCTGCAATACCAAGTTGTATTTACTGATCATGTCTCCTTAGTCTACTCTTGGTCATGACAGTTTCTCAGATTTTCTTTATTTTTAATGACCATGAAAGTTTTGAAGAATACTTGTTAGCTATAGTATTGGATATCCTTGTACTGGAATATATCTGATGTTTTTCTCATAATGAGACTGAAGTGGGTTTGGAGAACAAAGAATATAAAATACCATTTAGATCACGTTTTCAAGAGACTGTACTAGGAACGTGACATATAAATTGAGATATTGACCTGAATCACCTGGCTGAAGTAGTGTTTCTCTATTATAAATGTACTATTTTCCTCCCCTTTATATTCTTTACTCTTTGAAAGGCAATCACGTCACTCACAATAAGTGGGGAGTTAGGGCCCTTCTTCTAGAGTAGAGTATCTACATAATTAGTTTGTAATTTTTACAGACATTCACTTTTTAACTCTAGAGATCAACACAATGCCTTCAGCATAGTTGGTTTTTAATACATGTGGAATGCAAAAATAGGATTAAACAGAATTTTTTCTTCAAGAAAGCTGACAGGGTTCTGATATAAGCAAGATGGCATAATAGGACGTTTCAGGTCTGATCCCCCTGCAGAAACATCAACTACATTTGCACAAATATCCCTTCACTAGAGCTAAGGAAGACAAGTGAGAGGTTATAGTACCTATGTGTGGTACAGAAATAGAAGACACATTGAAAAGAGTGGGAAAAAACAGTTTTAAATTACAAGTATTACCCTCTCTCTTTACCCTAGGCAACATGGATAGCAATACCCTTCACTTGAGGAAAGGAAAAGAAAGTGAGCACTGAAGTTTGCTTTAGACCCCAACACCAGTCTTCCCATGTATCTCCCAGTGCTGGGCAGGCGACCATGGTCCCAGACTCCAGATCCAGACTGGCCCAGCCACCTCACAGACTCTAGAAAAGCCCCAATATCTCCAAACTCCAAGATGCTCCCAGCACTAGGCTGGTCCCCATAGCCTCCAGCTTTAGACTTGCCCTATCAGTAGGCCAATCTCCATAGCTTTAGTTACGACCATGAAAGTTTTGAAGAATACTGGTTAGCTATAGAATTGGATACCCTTGTACTGGAATATATCTGATGTTTTTCTCATAACCCACAGATCCAGCCTCCAGGCTGACCACTGCAGAAACAGAATCTAGGTCCGCATCAGCTCAGAACATGCTCAATTCAAACAGTGCCAGTCTTAAGGCCCATCTCAGCACAAGGTCAGCCCTCATGACCTCAGTCAAAAGGCTAGGATCCTGGGATACAGGTCCCAGGCCTCCTTTGTGCCAGGCCAGTTCTTTCAGCACCTTTCCTCAGGCTACTTAATGTGGCCTCATACTCCAGTAGACCCCGAGCCTGAACATACTCCAGAAGTGGTAGTGTCAGGCCTGTCCCACTAATCCCTAGCATTGGGTTTGTCCCCACAGACCCAGTCTCCAGGACCACCCCCATGAACCCAGACTCAAGGTCAGTCCCAAAACTCTTATGTTCCAGACAGGCCACTATGGCTTCAGACACAAAGCCACAACCTGTAGGTTTTGGCTCCAGACAGGCCCCCATGAATTCAGGCTGTGCTCCTGTCCCAACACCAGGCTGACCTTAAGGTTTAAACCATTCCCTATGACTCCAGGCTCCAATATACCTAAGGTCCACTACACCCTGGCACCAGGCCAGCTCACATGGACCAAGACTCTATCTAGGACAACCTCTAAAGACCCAGACTCCATGCAAGTACTCATGAATTCAGGACCCAGGCATGCTCCATAGAGTCATACTTCAGGGCCACTCCAGTAACTGGTTAGTCCCCACAGACTCAGACACCTACCTACCCCAATGAAACCAGGTGTCAAACTCATTCTAGCAACTGTGCAGCATCTGTAGATTTGTGCTCAATGCCTACGTCAGTACCAGGTCAGCCCCAGTAAACTCAGACTTCAGGCTGTATCCCATGGATGCATATTATAGGCTCACCTTAGTGGACGGAAGCTTCAAACCCACTGCCATAGACCAATCACCAGGTCTACCCCAGTGATTCAGTGTCCAGTTCCAACAAATCCAGACATAAGTACAGCTTCCTTAAAGAACCCAGTAGTGAAAGCGTTTGCAAACCATGCCACCTGACCTTCCCAGAATTTCTAGAGAGGCTGGTGAATCACTTTCCAAGATATAAACAGTCTGTAAAGTCTACTCTTTTTGTGACTGGGGCTGTGGTTCAGCAGTGGCACACTTGCCTGGCTGTGTGAGGCACTGGGTTCGATCCTCAGCACCGCATATAAAAACAAATACAGGGGCTGGGGATGTGGCTCAAGCCGTAGCGTGCTCGCCTGGCATGCGTGCGGCCCAGGTTCGATCCTCAGCACCACATACAAGACAAAGATGTTGTGTCCGCCAAATACTAAAAAATAAATATTAAAAAAATTAAAAAAAAAAAACAAATACATAAAATAAAGATGTATCAACAATTTTTAAAAGTCTACTTTTTTCAAATTTACAGACATAAATGCATGTGCTCAAGGATGCAGAAAAATAAAAAAAAAACACACAATATACTGAAAGGAACAAAATAAAGCATCAGTAACCCACCTGAAACAGATAGAGATATATGAACTGCCTGACCAACAATTCAAAATTATTGTTTTTAATCAAACTTCAAGAAAATACAGAGAAACAATTCAACGAAATTAGGAAAACAATAAGTGAACTAGTTGAGAAATTTATCCAAGAAATTGAAATTATAAAATCAAGTAAGTTCTAGTGTTAAAAAAAATACAAATAAAGTGATGACAAAATGCAATAGAGAGCATCAATAGCAAATTGATCAAACATAAGAAAAAAAATGTGTGAACTGGAAGATACATTAGTTTGCAAATATATACAGTATCTCCTCCTTTACCACTGGCTTACCTTCCATGACCCCCAGTGGATGCCCCAAACCACAGATAGTAACAAACCCTATATATGGCATGTTTTTTTTAAAAAAAAAAAAAAAGAGAGAGAGAGAGAACTTTTTAATATTTATTTTTTAGTTTTCGGTGGACACAACATCTTTATTTTATTTTTATGTGGTGCTGAGGATAGAACCCAGCGCCCTGCGCATGCCAGGTGACCACGCTACCGTTTGAGCCATATCCCCAGCCCCGTGGCATGTTTTTTTTAAAAACGTACATGCATACATATGATAAAGTTTATAAATTAAGCAAAATAAATTAACAATAGCTAATAATAAATAGAACAATTATAACAATATTCTGTAATAAAAACTATATGAATGTAGTTTCTCTCAAACTATCTTATTGTACTATACTCATTCTTCTAAGCCAATGTAGCATAATACTGTATCTTTGTGATGACATTAAGTGAGGCAAATGATGCAGGCATTTTGATATAATGTTAGTCTACTATGTAAGGATTACTTGAACACAAGCACATGACAGTTGATCTGATAGCTGAAATGGTTACTAAGTGACTATTGGGTGGGTAGCATATGCAGCATGAAGGGACAATTTGGAATAGTGTGAGATGTCATCATTGCTACTTAGAAAAATGTGTAACTTAAAATTTATGAATTGTTTATTTCTGGAATTTTCCATTTAATGTTTTTGGACGATAGTTGACCAGAGTAACTGAAACCACAAAAACCAAAAATACAGAAAAAATGGGAACTCTATAGTTGTACAAGATAAAATAATGAAAAGAAATAAAGAAGTGTATGAGATTTATGGGAAAGCATCCAAATATTTCATTTATAGGATTTCAAGGAGAGGAGAAAACAAAGGACTAGAAATATTACTTAAGGAAATAAAAGCAGAAAACTTTCCATATTCAGAAAAAGATATAAATATCAAAGCTCCGGAATATCAAAAATTTTCCATCACACTCAATTCAAACAAGACATACTATACCTGAACTGCCAAAAATGAAAAACGTAGAGGAGTGGAGGGCAGTGGTATAGCTTAGTGGTAGAGCATGTGCCTAGCATGCACAAGGCCCTGGATTTGATCCCCAGCAAACACACAAAAACAAATATTTTTTAAAAAACATATGAACTACAAAGGGAAGATCCTGACAGCAGCAAGAGAAAAGTTGCATATCACATATAAGGAAGTTCTGTAAAGCTAATAGTGAATTTCTCAGCAGAAATGTTATAGGCCAGCAGAGAATGTGATGCTATATTCAAAGTGCCAGAGGATTAAAAACTTTCAAGGAAGAGTTTTACCTAGAAAAACTGACCTTTGAAAATGAAGGAGAGACAAACACTTCTTTAGACAAATAAAAGATGAGGGAGTTTGTCACTACCACAACTGTCTCTCTCTCTCACACACACACACATACACACACAAAATGCCAAACAGATTTCCTCAAGCCCAAAGTGAAGGATTGTAATTAGTAACAGAAAAAAATATATAAGAAAGTGTAAGATTCAGTGGTGAAAGTAAGCACACAAATTCAGAATCATCTAGTACTATAAAAATGGTGTGTAACTCACATATCTTTAATATGAAGGTTACAAGATAAAATTGTTAAAAAAATAATAATAACTACAGTAATATTTTCAGGTATACACATTATAAAAAAAGATGTAAATTGTGATATCAAAATATGAAATGGGTAGGGTGAAGTAAAATGTTGAGTTTTTCTATGTGAAGAAAGTTAAGTCATCATCAACTTAAAATAGCCTATTATAAGAATGAAACATTTTAGGTAAGCTACATACATGATAAACACAAAGAAAAAAAAAGTAGGTCAAAAAATTTAACCAAGAGATAAGAGCATACCAATCAAAGAAAGCCATCAGATCAAAAAAGACTTCAAGAGAGGTATAAGGGAATAAGAGATCTAAAAACACAATAACAAAATGACAATAGTAATTTCATACTTGGTGATAAGAACCTCAAATGTAAATGGATTGAATTAAACAAAAGACCTAGTATAAGTGAATGAACAGGACCAACCATGTGCTGCCTATGGAAGACTCACTTCATTTAATAAAATGAAAGTGAAAGGATGGAAAAAATATATTCTAAAAGATACCAGGAATGATTATTCCTATAAAAGATAAAATAGATAACAAAGGTCATTAAATAATGATAAAGGGGTTGATTCATCAAGAGAATATAACAGTTGTAAATAAATGCACTACATATCATAGTATCTAAATATATAAAGTATATATTTCTAGATCTGAAAGGGGACAGCTAGGGAAGGTGGCACATACCTATAGACCCAGCTACTTAGAAGGCTGAGGCAGGAGAATCGCTTGGACCCAGGAGTTTGGGGAAAATCTTAGCAACGTAGAAAAACTCTGTCTAAGAAAAAAAAAGAAATATATCTTTTAAGGAAGAGATAGATTGTAATACAATAATAGTAGTGTAGCTCACTTTTAGCAATGAAGAGATCATCCTGAAGGAAAATGAGTATGGAAGCATCAGAGTTAAACCACCCTTTAGACCAAATGTGCCTAACAGATAAATACAGAACATTTTATCCAATAGCATCAGAGGTCTCATTTTATCAAGTCCATTTGGAACATTTTCTAGTATAGATCATGTGTTAGGACACGAAAAAGTCTTAAAATTTTAACCTTAACATCATATCAAGTGTCTTTCTAACCACACTAGAAACCAAAAACTGGGGGAATCTGAAATTTAAAAACTTACAGAAATTGAACAACATATATCTGAAAAAACAGTAGTTCAAAGAAGAAGTTAAAAATGAAGTTAAGAAACAAAATGGGCATATAATATGCCAAAACCAATGGGACACAGCATAAACACTTCTGAGGGAAAAGTTTATAGCATTCACTTACATCAAAAGAGAAGAAAGATTTCAAACAAATAATATCAGTTACAACTAAAGGAACTAGAAAAGAAGAACAAATTAACCCAAATTATTGTAAGAACGGAAATAGTAATGATCAGAGCAGAAGTGAATGAGATAGAGATTTTAAAAAATAGGGATGCAGTTCAGTGGTGAGGTGCCTCTGAGTTCAACTCCCAGGACAAAAAAAAAAAAGGAAGAAATAATGGAGGGAGGAAAAAGAGAAAAGAATAACAATATAAAAGATAGAGAAAATTAAGACTTGGTTTCTTGAAAAGGAAAACATAGGCGACAAACCTTTGACTATAATGGTTAAGAAAGAGGAAAACTCAAATAAATAAAAATCAGAAATCAAATGAAACGTTTAAATGATACCACAGTAACTTAAAAAAATCATATGCTGATAAATTGTAGAACCTAGAAGAAATGAATCAATTTCTAGACACATACAACACACCAGGACTGTTGTATGTGTCTTGAAGAACTAGGTAGTCTGAATTGACCACTAATGATTTAGGAGAATGTATCAGTAGTAAAATTTTCTGATCAAAGAGATACACCAGGTCTGATGGCTTTACTGTTCAATTATAGCATATTTTTAAAAAGAACAAATCTTAATTCTTCTCAAATGCTTCCAAAAAAATTGTTGGCTCATTTCATAAAGCTAACATTACACTGTCACCAAAGCCAGACTACAAGAAAAGAAAATTATAAACCTATATCCCAAATAAACATAGATGCAAAAATTCTCAACATTTTATACTAGCAAATCAAATTCAATAGCACATTAAAAGGATTATTTACCATAATCAAATGGGATTAATTACTGGGGTTTAACCCACACATATAGGTTCAAAATACACAAATTTATAAATATGGACAACACCTAAATAAAATGAAGGACAAAAAAAACCTACAATCAATCTGAATAAATATAGGAAAAGTATTCAACAAAATTTAATATCCTTTCATGATAAAAAGTATTAAAAATTTGTGTATAGACAGAATTTATCTCATCATAATAAAGGCTATGTGACAAACCCATAGCTAATACAGTCAATGGTGAAAAGTTGAAAATTTTTCCTCTAAAATCAGGAACAAGATAAGGATACCCACTCTCACCACTTCTGTTCAACATAGTATTAGAAGTCCTGGCAGAGCAATTAAGCAAGAGAAGGAAATAAAATGCATGTAACTGAGAAATATTTGAATCTCCTATTTGCAGACAACATGGTCATATATATAGAACACTCTAAAGATTCTACCAAAAAAACTCTTAGAACTAATAAATAAATCTGTAAAGTTTGAAGATACAATCAATGTACAAAAATCAGTAGCTTCTATACATTAGCAATAAATTTTCTGAAAAAGAATTAAGAAAACAATCTCAGTTATAACAGTAATAAAAAAATTTTAAAATGTATAAGAAAAAAATTTAACTGAAGATTGTGAAATACCTATACACCGAAAAAAACTATAAAATATTGATGTGAGAAATTGAAAAACACAAATTAAAGGAAACATAGTCTATGTTCATTTGTTAGAAGAATTAATATCATTAAAATGATTATACTACCCAAAGAGATCTACAGATTAACTGCGACCCTTATCAAATATAATGCCATTTTCACATAAATAGATAAAAATTCTAAAATTCATATGAAACCACAAAAAAAAACCTCAAATAGCAAAGGCAAACTTAAGCAAAAAGAACAAAGTCATAACACTCTCTGACTTCAAAATATAAGGCTATTACAATCAAAATAGCATGATTCTGGCATAAAAATAGACACTATGACCAATGGAACAGGAAAGGAAATCTAGCAATAAACCCAAATATTGATAGTCCATTGATATTTGATAAAATGCTAAGAACACATAAGAGAAAAAGACAGTTTTTCCAATAATTAATGGTGTTGGGAAAACTGGATATCTACATGCAGAAGAATGAAATTGGGCTTTTATCTCATACCATACATGAAAAATCAACTTCAAGTGGATTACTCAATATAAGACTTGAAACTATAGAACTACTAGACAACAGAGGAAAAACTCCATAATATTAGTCTAAAAAATGGTTTTTGTGGGCAAGAACTGAAAACCATAGGTAACCAAAGAAACAGTAGACATCAAGATTACATAAAACCAAAAGCTCTCTTAATAGCCAAGAAGATAACCAATAGAGTAAAGAGACAACCCATGGATTAGGAAAGTGTATTTGCAAGTTATAAATTGATAAAATGTTAATATCCAAAATACATAAAGGAACTCAAACAACTTAAGAGCAAGAAAATAAATAACATACTTAAATGGGAAACGGACCTAACAGACATTTCTTAAACAAGACAAATGGCCAACAGATACATGAGAAGTGCTCAAAATCTAATCATTAGGTCATTGAGGTTTTGTTTTCAAAAGGTTTTAGGATGCTGACCCCTTACTGCCTTAAGTGAATTAAATACCACAATGAGATATCATCTTGCACCTGTTAAAATGACTGTCATCAAAAACACAAAAGATAACCGAGTTACAGAGTAAAGCTGGTATACTACTGGTGGGAATGCAAACTAGTAATCCATTTTGAAAAACAGCATTATGGTGTCTGAAAAATACTAATAAATAGAATTACTATATGATCCAACAATGCCACTACTGGGTATATATCCAAAATAAATGAAATTGGTATTTTGAAGAGATAACTCCAATTCCTTGTTTACTGCTCAAATATTCACAATAGCCAAAATATAAAATCAAACAAAGTGCTCACCAATGCTGAATGAATAAAAAATATCTGACATGTATACACAATGGCATATTATTCAGCCTTGAAAAAGGATGTCCTGTCATTTTCAATCATATAGACGAACCTGGAGGACATTATGTTAAGTAAATAATCTAAGCACTGCAAGATAAATATAGCATGATGTCACTTATAGGTGAAATCTAAAAAAGTTGAATTCATAGAAGCAGACAGTAGAATAGTGGTTACCATGGATGAGGCAGGGTAGGTTGGGATGTTGGTGTTGTGGAGATATATTGTCACAGGATGTGAAATTTCTATTAGTTGCAAAAGATATACACAAGAGATCTATTGTACAATAAGGTGACTATAAATATTACCACAAAAGAAAAACTGATAAGCGTGCAAGGTAATGAATATGTTAATTAGCTCTATTTAGCCACTTAAAATGTATACATGTTTCAAAATATCACTTTGTGTATATATATATATATATATATAGTATGTTTAATTAAGCTGTATTAGTCAACTTTCTGTCACTATTATGAAATACCTGAGGCAGCCAACTTAAAAAGAGAAAAGGTTTATTTTGGATCATAGATTTGAAGGTTCCAATCCATGACGGGCCCCTTTGTTTTGGGCCACTAGTGAAGCAGCACATTATGGCTGGAGTGTATGGCAGAGCAACATGCTCACCTCATTACACAGTAAGGGGCCAGGGTCCTCCAATCTCCTTGAAAGCATAATAACCTCGATGATCTAAGGACCTCCCATTGGGACCCACCTCTTAAAGATCCACAATACCTCCTAAGAGTGCCACCGTAGGGACCAAGTATTTAACATGTAGGCACTTGGGAAATATTCAACATAAAACTCTAGTATAAACTAAATCAATTCATTGAAAAGAAACCTGATAACATTCTCTGCATATTAGCAAGAAACAAAAGCTTCATGCTAATTTGTTTTGTTTGTTTGTTTGTTTTAATGTTGAACATACAATAGGAGATGTTTAGTAGTTCTCTTCAGAAGGAAAAGAACTGTGTAAATTTTAGTATTGTTTGAAATATTTGTGGCATCCCAAGGGGGCCATACTTGCCTTCCCATTGATATTTGGCTTACCCATGAGTTACATTGTTAGAGCAGAAATAATATGTGCCCTTTCAAGCAGCATTTTCACAGTCTTCCTGTGGTTCCTCTGTTTGTCTTTGCCCTCAGCCATAAATTGACTGTTTTCCAGAAGAGGAAAAACCCTTTTTTTCCAGGAAAGAAGACCACATGAAGCAGAACCTCCTCCAAATCACCAAGGACATAAATGTGAGCAAGAAATAAACCACTGAGATTTTGGGTTTTGTTGTTGTCACACATCACTTAGCCTTTCCAGTCTGATTGTGAAATCCATTCTAAGTTCCTAAAGTTGGATCACCAAGTGCTGTGCTTGATTCAATTCTCATCAGTGATCACTTTTGGGGTACAGCATTTTAGGGTCTGTTTGTGTTTGGTTATGACACAGTACGTCTTTAAAATGTTTTCCTATTATGTTTAAAAATAAACATTGTTCTCTACAAATGAAAAAAAAATCCATCTTTTGTTTCAACACTGGTAACAATATTTGCTGGACACCACTGTACACAGAACAGTACGGCAGATATAGTAAATCATTTTTCTGAACATTAATTTTAGCTTGATGTTATCATAAGAGTAATGTTATAATGTTTGAGAGTAATTGATAAGTAAGTTTAGCTGCAATAATAACTCTCAGAGGTGGACTTTACCAAGAAGCTAATAGAACTTAGGTTTCAGTGACCCTCATTTGCATAGGTGCCTTCTAAGGTCCTAAATTCATAATTTAGTACCATTTTACTGAAAAGTGTACCAAGTAAATATAAGCCTGAAGACCCACCAAACCTGGATCTTTCTCCATATTTTTCAAAGAGTCCCAAGAATAAAGAGCAACACTCCGGTAGAAGGAAAAAGAGGAGGAGGAGAAAGGAGGAGGAGGAGGAGGAGAAGGCATATGGTCTGCTTTTGGGATTGAATCAAACCAACAGGTGTGGGGCTACCTGATGAGGTAGGTGGGCCATGGAAAAATATTGGAATGTAACTCAAAACACTCAAGAGAGGTGAAACCAGAAATATTGGGTTTTAGAATAATATAGAGGAATAATAAAAGAAATAGATGGCACCAGTTCTGGGCCACCAGAAGCCTTGTTTATGGTGAAGCTCTGCTTTGGTGGGCAGAAAGAGACCTCTCAGATCTCAAGAAATACAGATTCTGCTAGAAAGCAAATATACAATGAGCAGAAAGGAGACTTGGATTCTACAAAGTGAGCATGCACAGGAGAATAGATTAACGGCCCTATCGTGTACATAGAGCAGTGATGGGAAGCCATCTTAAGAGGGGCTTCATTGTCTAGGCTTTCTGTGTGGAAAATAAACTTCTGCATTTTTTGTATCTCTGTGGCCCCAAAGCAAATTTTCTTGACATTGGGTCAGCTGTGCTCACCCTGAGGCAATATGGGACCAGGAGAGTCTGTGACATAGACCCTCTGAAAACTCTCAGTGCCAGGAGGACCAGTTGTCCAGTCTGTCAGTCTACTGGTCAGAGAAAAGTGAAGGACATTCACATATAAAATTGGCAGTTTTATGACAGGGAGCAAGTCCAGCTGGCTCTTCCTGGATTTCTGATGCAGCATCGACTAGAAGTGGCCATCTGGGGTTGGGTGAAAAGCTTGGATCCCACAGCTCCCCATCAAAACACAGATCCTCTCAGATACAACTACTCTCCCATGCCCAGAGGTTTTCAAAGGATTCACTGCTGCTGGTGAAGATTTCCTGCTTTGTTCATTCATTCATTCAATTACTGGGTCAGTGGGCATCAGCCCTAAAATTCAGTCTTGGACACTGTGGATGGATCCTTTAAGAGCTCCTGGCAGCAGGAGGTATGGTCTGCCAGCCTAGTCTGCTGCTCTACAGAGCAGATGAAGACAGAACTTGCTTCCTGTTGAAACTGGCAGTTTGAGGCATGTGGGTCCTCAGAGCTTCCAGACCCACCTTGCTTCCACCACAGAGGGCAGAGTGAGAATTATGTTACTTTTCCTCTAGAGCCAGGGAGGAATCTGGGTGCCCAGTGGCTCCAGGACTGTCCCCTTTGAGCCACCAGAGAACACACTGGTACCCTGGCTGGTCACAGAGCTACCAAAGCTGCATAGGAGTTCACTGGAGCAGGGTAGAGAGAAGACTGTGGATAGGCTGTAGCCTGAGCTCTCCATAGTTTTTGAAAGCAAGATACTCATCTAGACATGGAAAAAGGTACATGCCATGCCCCACACAGAACACCAAACCAGTTGATTTAGTAGCCACCTCCACACCCAGAGATATCCAGAGGATACGCATCAGAGGCTTGAATAGTAGCCACCTCCACAATATCTGGTGAATGCCAAATCTGGAAGTCCCTAAAAAAAATCTCTCCACTTTAAATACCTCTACACAGAGGAACTTTTGGTGTTTTTAATATTAGTTTTTAATTGTTTGTTTGGTTTTCTGTGTTGTTTTTTTTCTTTTTTTCTGATTTTGCTCATTATTTGTTATTATATACACTTTACAATGTTAATGCATTTTTAAAAATTCATAAATTGAATTTATTCTTTATGTCTTTAAAAATTTATTAATAGGGTTTATTTAGTAGATCATCTTTCTTCTTTCTCACTTTTAAACTTTCCCCTTCTATTTTGTCATCTTTTTTCTTCTTCTTTTGTCTCTTTGCCTTTCATCACTTTTTTTCCTCCTTTTGCCCTTCAATGTTCTATATAGGTTAATACTCATTTCATAGTCAGTATAACTTATATTTTTAAGCCTATTCCATACTCTTGTTCCCTTTTTCTTCTCCCTGGTTAGTGGAGTTGTAGAGAATGTTTTCAATAAGTTTTTATTATATGTTAGTATATGGCTTGCTTTCAAACTGTTGCTACTACTGGTGGTTATTCTCCCCTTGCAAAGTGGTGCTGAGGATTGATCTTACCACTTTGACACATTGAATTGGTACTTTGACATTGAGAGATACTTCCAGACTAAGGCACATGGTAAAAAAAAAATTAGCACATTAACAAGACTCTCACATAATAGTGCAAGAGATATCTACCTGAACAGAAGTGCAAATCTCAACACAGCAGTGCAGGAAAAAATGAGAAAATAAGGTAATAAGACAGCTCCAAAAGTTCATAACTCGCTAATAACCAAATACAGAGATTTGGTTATCAATTTCCTATATTTCAAAATATAGGAAATGCTGGAAAAGAATTTTAAAAATTGATTGATAAAATGATCATTGAATTAGAAGAACTATAGAATGAACTAAGAAAGACAAGGCAGAACATGAACAAGCATTTCAATAAAGAGAGATTCAAAAAAAGAGCGAAACAGAAATCTTGGAAATGAACAATTCAATGATAAACTAAAAATTTTGTGGAGATCTCATCAGTATACTATATAGAGCAGAAGAAATAAAATTGGGGTTCAAAAAGAAAATGGATAAACTAGAATATTCAGAAACTAACAAAGGAAAAATTGTGAAACTATTAACAGAATACACAAAAGGTGTAGAATAACATTAAAAGACCAAATTTAAAACTCCTACTTGTAGAAAAATGAGTGAAAATGCAGGTTAATGACAGGGAAAACAATATCCAGTAAAATAATGTCAGAAAACTTCCCTCACCTTGGGAATAAAATGGACATGAAGGAGCTAGGGTTGTGGCTCAGCAGAGTACTTGCCTAGCATGTATGAGGTCCTGGGTTTGATCCTCAGCACTACATAACAATAAATAAGTAAAATAAAGGTATTGTGTCCAACTATAACTAATTTTTTTTAAAAAATGGACATGCAGGTACTTTAACTATTAAGAACTCCAAGTAGACATGACCACAAAAGAAGTTTTCCACAATGTATAGTAGATAAAATGCCAAAAGTTCAGAATTTGGAAAGGATTTTAAAAGCTATAAGTGATGTGCAAAAGCACTTGAAAAGGTAAACCCATGAGGTTTACAGATTTCTCTGCAAAAATTCTAAAGGCCAGGAAGCCATGGAAATATGTTTTCAAGCCCTGAAAGAAAGTAACCTCTGACCTATATTACCATACCCAGCAAAGTTATCCTTCAGAATTTGAAAAGGAATAAAAATTTCTCAAGAAAAGCATAAACTGAAAGTATTCATGACTGCTAGGCCAGCATTGCAGAAGATACTTTTAGAAATCTTACACACATAAGAAGACAAAAATAACTAAGAAATCATGGGAAAGAATATATTTCATTAGAACAGTGATAAGCAAATCAAAATTAGGAATGAATCAAACATTAGAAATAAAAGTTACAGGAATTAATACATACATCTCTACAAAAAATGTAAATGGACTTAATTCTTCAATTAAAAAACGTAGGTTGGCAAATTGGATTTAAAAACAAGACCCAACTCTATGCTTTCTGCAAGAAACACAGCTCACTGCCAAAGCATTCATAGACTGAAAGTTAAAAGATGGAAAGGAGTATTCCATGCAAATGAAATCCAAAAACAAGCAAGAAGATATATTCTCATAGCTAATAAAGCAGGCTTCAAGCAAAAATTAGTCAGAAGAGACAAAGAAGGTAAAGATATATCGATAAAGGGAATAATCCAACAAAAATATATGATTGCAAATATTGATGTCCTGAATTTTGGTACCCCAGTTTCATAAAAGAAATATTATTCAACATAATGGGACAGATGGGTCCCAATACAATAATAGTTGGTGACCTTAATATACTAATAGATAGGTCATTCAGACAAAAATATCACAGTACAGAATTAAGCTATACTACAGATGAAATAGACCTAACAGATATCTAGAATATTTCATCCTACAGCTGAATACACTTTCTTTTCAGCTGCTCATGTAACTTTCTCCAAAATATATATAATATATAATTATGCCATTAAAAAGTCTCAGCAAATACAAAAAATTGAAATATTTTCTTGCATCTTATAATGAGATGAAATTAGAAATTAAGTGCAAGAAAAACTATAGAAACTAAATAAACACATAGATATTAAACAATACACTTTAACTAATGAGTGAGTCATTGAAGAAATTGGGGGAAATTTAAAAATTTATTTAAATCAAACAAAAACAGAAACACAACTTGCCAAAGGTGTGGAATATAGTGAAGGCAGTTCCAGGAGGGTGGTTTATAGCTATAAATGTCTACATGAAAAAAATCAGAGAGAACTCAAATAAATACCTAATCATGCATCTCAACCTCTTAGAAAACAAGAACAAACTGATCTCAAAAACAGCAGAAGAGGGGCTAGGGTTGTGGCTTAGTGGTAGAGTGCTTGCCTAGCACGTTGAGGCCCTGGGTTCAATCCTCGGCACCACAAATAAATAAATAAAGGTATTGTTTTCAACTATAACTAAAAAATAATATCAAAAAACAGCAGAAGTAAAGAAATAATGAAATGAGAGTTTAAATGAATGAAAGAGAAAATAAAAGAGAAATATAAAAGATCAATGACACTAAGAGTTAGTACTTTGAAAAGATAAATAAGATTAATAAAATTTTGATCAAACTAACCAAAGAAAGAGAGACAGAGAAGATCCAAATTAATAAATTTAGAGATGAAAATGGGAATATTACAAGAGACATCACTGAAATCCAGAGGATCATTAGGGAATATTCTAAAACCTTATATTCCAATAAATTAGTAAATCTCAAAGAAATAGATAAATTTATAGACACATAGGACCACTAAAATTTAATCAAGAGAATATAGAAAAATGAACAATTCAATAAAAAGTAATAAGATTGAAGACATAATAAAAAGTTTCCCAACAAAGAAAAGCCCAGGACTGGATGGGTTCATGGCTGAACTTTACCAGACCTTTACAAAAGAACTAATACCAATGCTTCTCAGATTATTCCATGAAATAAAAAGGGAAGGGGCACTTTCAAACTTTTTCTATAAAGCCAGTGTCACTCTGATACCAAAACTGGATAGAAACATATCAAGGAAAAAATATTACAGACCAGTATCTTTGATGAACACAGATATAAAAACCCTTAATAAAATATTTGCAAACTGAATTTAACAACATGTCCGAAAATTATACATCATAATCAAGATGGTTCCATTACAGGAATGCAAGGATGGTCCAACATTTGCAAATCAATTAATGTAATACGCCCCATAAATAGAATTAAGGACAAAAATCACATTATAATCTCAACAGATGCAGAGAAGGTCTTTGATAAAAATCAACACTCCTTTATGATAAAAATGCTGAAGAAACTAGGACTAGAAGGAACTTACCTTAATATAACTAAGGCTATATATGACAAACTCAAACCCCAAATCTTACCAAATTGGAAAAGTTGAAATAATTTCTTCTAAAATCAGGAATAATACAAGGATGTCCACTCCCACCACTCCTATTCAATATAGTACTTGAAATTTTAGCCAGAGCAGTTAAGAAAGAGAAGGGGGAAAAGTGAGTACAAATGGAAAAGTAAAAGTTCAAACTATCCCTGTTTGCAAATGATATGATTTTATATTTAGAAGATCCTAAAGACTCTACGAGAAGACTTTTAGATTTGATAATCAAAGTGAGAAAAGTAGTAGGATAATAAAACAATATACCTATATCAATAGCTTTTCTATACAATAATTATGAACGCATATTTTCCTGAGAAAATCAGGAAAATATTTCATTCAAAATAGATTTAAAAAGAAATTACTTAGGAATAAACCTAACCAAAGAAGTAAAAGACCTCTACAGGGAAAATTAGAGAATGCTTAAAAAAGAAACTTAAGATGATAGAAACATCTCCCATGTTCATAGATAAGCAGAATTAATATTATTAAAAGTGTCATTTTACCAAAAGAAATTGAAATATTAAATGAAATCCCAATTAAAATACCGATAGCATTCTTCACTGAACTAGAAAAATCAATTCTAAAATTCATATGGAAGAATGAAAAAAACTCAAAAGAGTGAAAGTAATCCTAAGCTAAAAGAGCAATGCTGGGGATATTGGAAAATCTGACTTCAAATCATACTATAGAGTCAGAATAAGAAAAGCAGTATAATCACTGGCATAGAAAAAGACACAGAGAGTAATGGGAAACAATAGAAAACTGCAGAAACAAATCCACATAGGTGCATTCATCTAATATTTGACAAAGGTGTCAAGGACATGTATTGAAGACAGTCTCTTTTTAACAGTGCTGGAAAAACTTATACATACAGATAGTCATATGTAGAAAAATGATACTATATTTTCATCTCTCAGACCATAAAAAAGTCAATTTGAGATGGATCTGCAAGTGGTAGACTAAAACATAAGGGAATCAGGCATGCTGGCACACACCTTTAACCTTAGAGACTGTGATGGCTAAGACGGGTGGAGTGCAAGTACAAGGCCAGTCTCAGCATCTTGGAAAGACCTTATCTCAAAATAAAAACTAAAAAGGGCTGGAGAATGTAGCTCACTGGTAATGCACCCCTGGTTCAACCCCCATACCATACCCGATAAACACACTTGCATGCACATGCAGAAAAAAAGAAGAAAGGAAGGAAGGAAGGAAGGAGATAGAGAAAGAATACTTAGAGGAAACACTTCAACATATAGGAACAGGCAACAACCTTCTGCATATTGAAAATAATAGCTAGAATTGTTAAATGTAATAACATCGAATTACAGCACAGGATTGCCAGCATGAAGAGATAGCCTATGAAATGGGGGGGGGGGGGAACAACTCTTTGCCAGCTATTCTTCCAAGAGAAGATTGATATCCATAATATATAAAGAACTCAAAAAACTCAACACCAAAAAGAAAAAAAAACAAATAATCTATTCAATAAATGGGCAAATGAACTGAACAGACACTTTTCAAATGAAGAAGTATTAATGGCCAACAATTATATGAAAAATGTTCATCATCTTTAGTCTTCAGGGAAATGCAGATCTGTATAACCAATGTGATCCTGCAATTTGTACACTTGGAAAAATAAGATTGCGTACCCCATTTGAATCAAATGTATGATATGTCAAGATCATTGTAATGTTTTGAGCAACTAATAAAAAAATTTTTAAAAAACTACACTGAGATTCCATCTCGCCTGAGTTACAGTGATAATCATCAAAAATAGAAATAACAATAAATGATGACAAGGATTTGGGGAAAAGAACTGTGTGGGAACATAAATTAGTACAGCAACTATGGAAATCATTATGGAGTTTCCTTAAAAAACTAAAAATAAATCTACTATATGATCCAGCTATAGCACTCCTCAGTATCTATCCAAAAACATTAAAGTCAGCATACTTTAGAGATACAGACATACCTATTTTTATTATGGCACAATTCACTCAGTTATGAAATCAGCCTAGATGTCCATCAACAGAAGAATAGGTAAAGAAAACATGATACATTTATACAATGGACGTTTTCAGCCATAAAGAAGACTGAAATTGTGTCATTTTACAGGAAAATGGATGGAACTAGAGATTGGCATATCAACTAAAACTAGCCAGACTGAGAAAGACAAATGTTATTTTTCTTATGTGGAAGATAGAAGGGGGGAAAGAAAGAAATAAAGAAGGAAGGAAGGAAGGGAGGGAAGAGGGAGGAAAAGAAAGAAAGAGGGAAGGAGAGAGAGAGGGGAAAATTAAAAAAGAACATTATGAATAAAAAAGGAAACCATTAGTGTAGATAGAAGGGATGGGGGAGCATGGGGGGGGTATTGGGGAGTAAAACTGATCAAATCATGTTAGATACATGTACAAATATGTCACAAAGAAACCCACTATTCTGTATAATTAGTATGCACAACTAAAAATTGCTAAAGTTAAAAATACTTATATTACATATATATATATGAATGACTGGGAGAGTCTGTACAAATAACCTTCTAGTAGTAGGACTACTGAAGACAGCCCTGAAATTTGGGTTTCCTAATACTGAGTCAGCATGTGCATCATTAACCCTGAGGAAGGAAAATTCATTGAGCAGCAGGCAGACCCTCTTGACCCTAGAAACTACCCCAGCAAGGTCAAAGTCTCTAAGCCAATTGTAGCATTTTTGAAATGTGGTTCTTGTCTTGGTTGTTATACAGGAAAATATTTGGGCACATTAATCATCCTCTCTATAAAGGTTTCAGTTTTCACTAGGAGTTTTTTCCTTAGAATTCATTTCATTTTGAAAATAATTTTTCTCATGGATGCTGATAATACTTTCTCCAGAGGATTAAGTAAGTATTCTCAATTAATTTTGTCAGTTTCTAGGTCTGCAACAATGGATATTGTACTGCTCATCGTCTGTTCAGGAATTCCCCATTGAAGAAAAAGGTCTGAGGTTGTAATGTGACCCATTAAGGATTCCTTGCTAAATTCTGAATGGAAACTAGATGAATATGGTGCCTCTATTTTTAATAATTCCTTTCCTATGAAAAAAATGTGTGGATATGATAAAGTTTAATCACAATCCATTGCTCACTTATAAAGTATTCTGAACTAAAATTAGTCAAATACCATGGGAGGTGCTGTTATCTTGTGTTTGCTAGCAGGCCATCAATCAAGTTTTTGAATTATATGAAACAATCAAAACAAAACCTTTGCATAAGCATATATACTTTCAGGGTGAGTTTCATTAAGAGAATAGTTTCATATCTATTTTATACATATTTCATATTAAGATGACCTATGTACCTCAAATTTGTATCTAATCCAAGAAAATATTTTAAAATCTAGATGCATATTTATGTCTGTTTTTTTACTAATTCATGTGGATTTATGTTTAAAAATATAAGTATTATTTCTTCTAAGCTAAAGAATAGCAATAAAAACATCTATTAAGTTGCATCATTGGTAGAAATTGGTAAAAGAGGAAACACCAAGAAATGCTAGTTAAATTCATATAAATCACCATTTTACTCTGAATAGAGTATTGGTGTGGAGGACAATGGTGGAGCATAACAGAGGGTAACATGGATTTGTCTTAAGGGTGGCAGCACTCAAGAGTCAATTCTTTTACTGGCCATGTGTTTCTTTCTTTAAAAAGTAAAACATGATTGAGACAAGGGATGTGATTCAGTGGTACAGCAAATGCCTAGCATGTGAAAGGCTCTGGATTCAATCTCCAGTACTGAAAAAAAAAAGTAAACAAAATTAAATATTTGTGGAGAGAAAGACAATGAATAAGTAACAGTCCAACAACAAATTCTGATGGCATAAAGAAGATATTTGCTTGAAGATATACACAACTGCAAACATCCCTCCCCACAATTTGAAAGGTTAATTTCATCCTCAAGAAACTGGTCCTTGCTGGGTCAGTTACCAGTCTCCACCATGATGTCCCTATTGGACCGGACATACAGAGCACCATTATGTTGAAGGTGCTTCCCTGTGGCACAGGGAACAAAGCTGTGGTGGAAAAGTGCTCTGGGTATAAAAGCTTCTACTTGAAAGTTGCACACATCAGGTCACCTCATATTCCATGAGTTGAAGCAAGTTCCTTGACCACACCTCACTTCAATGAGGTGGTGAGTATAAGCCTACAAGGAGGGGACTTAAGTAGTATCAGTAATATTAAAATAATACTTATTAAGGATTTTCTACAAACCAAGCAAAAGTCTAGTACACAGCTAGTACACAGCTCATTCCACTGAATTTTTACAACAACCCTACAACTTAGATACTAATAACTATCAACACTAAAGAGGAAATTAATACCAAGTCAAAATCCCACAGCTAATAATCAGATAAAGAAGCCTAAAACTGACTGCAGAGCCCAGCTCCTAACCAATGTGCTGAATTAGCACAAAGTCCTATTCTATGGTTATGAATGTGGAAGACAAAAAATGTAATATAGAGAAATGAGAGAGAAACAAAGGAATCTCGTAGCACTAAGTTATTTACTCAGTAAACCTGATTACTTGCAACCTATACATCCCTTGCCACATCCATAGTAGCATAAAAAAAGATGTTCTTAGGAACTTCATCCAAGAAGACCAATAAGGATAATGAGACAGATTACACTTATTAAAAGAAACCAAAGATCAAGACCAAGAGGACCAAGGAAATTAAGTAAGATGTGGATTCTTGGCTTTTCAGGCTAGTGAAATACATCTTCTTGGTTAGGAGAGATTTGTGGTCAAAAGTAAACTTACTCCAATTTTTTATTTGCTTAAAAGTATCAATAGTGACGTTTTATCTTGAATCTTTGTTTATCCAGTTTTTGTTTATAATACATTGCTGTTACTTATTCTCAAATTATGGCATTTTGTCAATCTGAAATTTAGTAGATATTGCTTTTAGCAATGACAATAATCATAAAGAATCATTCTAATATGGCCATTGGTGGTCATCATCATCATTACATCAGGTAACATTCAATGAGATTTAATAAATGCATTTTCTCTACCTGCATTGTCTCTATCAATACAAATAACAACCTAGGAGAAATGCATCATTATCAACCATGAGGCAGAGAGGGTCTATGGACCCTGATTAATTTTGGGTCTGTCCATCTCTGTAGAGCAGCTTTTATATTTGTGCCTAGGCAGTTGCATCCTTTGGCCTACCTGTATTACTCCAGAAATAAAAAGGAGTAGGCAAGAATGCATAGAAATGCAAATTTCTATGACTGCATAAAGGCATATGGGTTAATTGATAAATTTATTATCTAAATTTGCAATTTTAACTTCCTCTCATTCTCATCACATCAGTTCTTTCATGATATCCCATCCATCAGCAGAACAATGAACTTGATATTGATTATATTCTAGTGCAAATAAATTCCCCTTAGTGTGCGTAAGGATAAGCCTGCCATTGTTGCTGTAGAATTGTTTCTAGGGATTAAATGTGGACAAATATGTAAATTGATTATATTCTTTCTTTACTAACCTAACTCAGTCCTGTCCTATCTCTCCCTGTGCCCCCACCCATCTTGCTCCAACAGGTTCAGTTTCTTTTTTCTCAAGCCCTTCAACATAAAATAGTTTTCAGGTATGTCTGCATGTGCAGCTAGAACTTAATTCCACATCAATTTATTAGAAAAAAATGTTGTATATTTATCACGTCATTGTTTCCTCATCCTAGCCCTCTCATACACTAAGGGGAAACTAAAATTTTTAGTCTTAAATATTAAATCTTAAGGTACACTTCAAATATAAATTGCATTTTATGGTAAACCACTTACCTTGAATGGACAAATAGGTGACAGAATGAATTAAGCAATGAACACAGTACTGAATGAACACATTATTAAATGTGTCATTTCATTTTGGACTCCCACCATAACTTTTCATTAATTCTCAGTCCTTCATCATTTGTGTAATTGATAACCAGTAACCAGGTCACATTTTCAATTTAATTTCAATGTAATTTCAGTTTCATAGTAATCAGGTCACATTTTCAGCTTAAAAAGAAAGTTCCTCCACCCTCTCCAGGTGTGTTCTCTTCTCAGCCTGGCTCTGTGCCCAGTGGGCTGGCCCCTGCCTCACCTGGGTTTCCTCGCTTTTGTGCTCCTGGTTGGTGTGACCAGAGGGAGAGGCAGAGAGAGAGGTCACATCATATATTTTAGAAGCATCACTCAGAGCTTTGCCTGCTGGACAAAAGCATGGCAGTGACTCTGGTCCTGCTCATCCAGAAGTTCTCACAGCTTCAGCTCTCAAAGGGTTCTGCTAATGTGCTCTCACTCCTCAACTCTTTTCACCCAGAGATATTAAGGACTTGCTACGATTGCTTTAAGAATTCCAGAAGTACCTGCTCCCATATTCCTGTGTATTACTTGTTGAATCCTTTAATCCTGATCATGCCACTGTAAGTAGTAACTCAAATCTCTTTACCCCTTTGATTTTATCATCTTTTTTCCTGTTTGGACATTATTATGTTTTAGATATAAGGTGTCCTCCAAAAGCTCCTGGGTGAGATTATGCAAGAAAAGTTTAGACACAAAATTTGGGGGTTATGAGAGCCTTAATCCACTGCTAGGGATTAACTGGGTGGTAAATGTAAGCAGGTAAGGTATGGCTGGAGGAAGTGGGTCAATGGGGGTATGCCTTTGTATTTTGTCCTTTACTGAGGTACTGTCTTTCTCTGATTTCTGACAGTTATGTCCTGACCTGCTTTCATTCATCATGCTCTTCCACCATGATGTTCTCCCTCACCCAGAACAATGGAGGTGGACTTCCATAGACTGAGACACCTAAAACTGTGAGCATCAAATAAATGTTTTCCTCCTCCTTTACATTGTTCTTGTCAGGTCTTTTGGTCACAATGGTGAAAAAGTTGACTACAACAGACTGTAATATAGGCTAACATCACCTGTAATAAAAATAAAACTTTGAATCAGTCAACCACAAAATGCTCAGATTGCAGCTGCCACATGGCTCTATCACCATTACCAGAATAAAACTGGGTAACTGCTTTAAGGTACATCAGGGAGCATACCAGAACCAAGATTTCCTAGTTTTCTCAAGAATAATGGATTTTTCCACTGAGGTTAATTCAAGATATCTAGGTCATGTTTATATTTCTCCAAATTATAGTTTCTATAGTCTCACTGGTGAGAGAAGGATCACTGCTTCTGTATGTGTATGTGTGTGTGTGGGGGGGGTGTATGTGTGTGTGTGTATTTCACTAAAATGAACTTTATGTACTTAAGATATGTCTTCCATGGTCACATCTAACACCAATAATAATAGTATTAACATGACAAGTAGCAAGTTACCTGGAAGGAGAGCCTCTAGATAAAATATGTAACTTACAGACCAAAAAGCAATCTGTTTTTGAAGTAGCACCACCAGAAAAGCACAATAATGTGTTCTTAGGGGCCAACAATTGAAGAAATGATATTCTTATCAGTCTTCAAGAGAAGGTGTTCAATAACTCCCAACCACAAAAATTTGGAATAGATCATCTAAGACCATAATGAAATATTAAGAGAACTGGAAGAACCAGAAATTTTGAATTTGAAGCTAACCATTATATATAAATAAAAGAAAAAAAATATGTAGTACATTTTTCACCCAGTTGTCTCATTAGCCTGGTGGTTCATTTCAAAACTAGCAAACAACTGAAAAAAGGTAGTCCGAGTTTTTTAAAATACAAAATAATAAAAATAGTCTTTAATGACTGCAAAGATAATCAGCAAAATATAGATGACTCCGTAAATAGGGATTAGTCCCTTAAATGCAGTAAGGAAAAGTTTAAATTAATTATCTCGGTTTGGGATTGTATGTTTTATTATTCCTCCAGTGTTGGTATATTTTTGAAAAATTTAAAGGCAATGTAGACATTGTACCCCTTATGAGTGCATTTATTTTCATACTTTAAAAAAACTTTCTCTAAATGAATCCAGGGTATTGTAAGTCCCCAGTAGCATCAACAATGTCTTCCTACTCTTCAAAAAGAGATATTGGTGGGGTTGTTTTTAGAAAAAAAAATTCTATTATCTCTTGAATATCCTTAGAAAATATAATCCAGCAACTGTATTTTGCAAGGTATTATCTCATAATGGTTGCATACTTCAGTACTCTAAAAAAAGCATTTTATATTTATAATATATTTCTTAAATGTGTCTTCTTCTCTCTACTACCCTGGTGCATGGTTCAGATTTATCCATTTAATACTCAAGAATGAAGTGCTACTTTCCCTAACTCTTTGGCTTACTAGTAAGAAAGGAATATTTTATCATCTTTAAACTTGAAATGCATTCATGATTTTTTAAAAATGTGACTTTATAGCCTGACAAAAACTGAGGTAAAAAATAGGACACGGAATACATAAATTAATGTTAAGAAAAAGCTTATTCGGGAAAATACTCTTTTCTGCTTGTTTCTCTCACTTAGAAGTTTTTAAAGTATGAAGCAGCAATTTACCCAAAAAGAACTAAAGAATTATAGGATAACTGGTAAGCTATATTAAAAAAATCCTTGTATTGAAAAATGCTATTTTAATATATTTCATATGGAATTATCAGAAATCCTCTTTACTCCTATTTCAACCTGATTTAACCTCAATAGTAGCCAAAATATTAATGCCATACCAGAGTACTTTTGGAGATCAATTTCTATATTTCATAATTATGACTTTTCTACAATTTTTTAAAACTTCTAGTCTATAAAGAAAAAGTTCAGTTCAGGTGTTTGGAGAATACTTTATTTGGAAATTTGAGTTAAATATAATGGATTGAACTTGCATATACAGGCATGTCCTAAACCCTATTAAAATGGCAATGAATTTTCTTTTTTTTAAAGCATAAATCCATAAAAACAAAATGAATGGGGAAGAAGAAGATGATGTCACTATAAAGTTTTTAGAGTTTGGAAAACTAGGTGGATACATGAAACTGACTTAGAAGACAAGATGAAGGTAAATCCTGAAATAAGTCAACACACAGTTCAAGAACTGGAAATAACAAGTACCAGTAAAAGTGGAGCTGGGAAGAGATAAGAGTTGAAATAATGCAGGGCCACCCTGAACAGTTGTGCACATTTCAAATTCTCAATAGTCACAATGTAGATATGGTATCAGACAGTACAGAGTTGAATAAATAATACTGGCTCTGAGAATTCTCATTTGCTCACATGAGATGTTTTAATAGTGAATCACTGAATAACTGGGGAAACTGAGGAGACATACTAGCATATTATGTTGATAACAAGAGCACATGGGACTGACTTGAAACATTAGAGCCCCAAGGCACTGTCCAGCTGATGCCCAGATTTTAGGAATTGTATTAACAACCCCTGGGATGGAATGAGGAGGATTATCCTAGAAATCTTGTAGGTTGAGGTTAGGATTTCCCGGTAAGAGAAGGAACAGGTACACTGCGGGAGTTTGGAAAAGGGGATGCTTCTGGGGTGAGAGGAGATTTGAAAATAATGTAATAAATACCTAGGATCTGTTCGTGAGGGTTCCTAAAGTCAGAGGTTTAACATTTTGTACTATTCTTCTTTGCGCTATTGAGTTTTGCTTCAGTTGACTGCAATGCTTCAATAATTCTGATAGATACTTGTAGCCTGGAATGGTGATAGTATGGGGGCTAAAGACAGAACTGTGGAGAATGGTGCTTGTACCATACAGAGTGCTCTAGAGAGGCTTCTGCTAAGAGAAAGCAGAATCCCTGGGTTCCAGGACATGTTGAGCAAGAAAGTGAGGGACAGAGAGGAATGTATAAGCAGGGGAAACCTCTGAGGGCTGGGCATCTCAAGAATCAGTGTGAGAAAAGTTTTTTCAATCTCAAATTCTAGAATATCATAGAAAAGGGAGCCAATGTGCATTGCAGTTGGTTTCCCCAGCAAGTACTCTGAGATGAACACTGGTGTTCAGGAAGCTCCATCAAGCAAAGCTCTGAGGATCAACACCTGCAGGGGAAAAGGAAGACAGCAGGATTAAACAGAGTTAGCCATTGGGCTACAACGCAGCCATAGCAGTGCCTCAGCTGACCCCATGGGAGCTCTGAGGCTGGGATGGCCCTTTGCAATTGTCCTGAGTTGGAGTGAGCAGCCTGATCCATTTTTATCCTTTGTTGCAACACTTGGATGCAGGCTGCCCAGAGAAGTGGGTGTAGATTTGGCTAAAGAGGCTGTCCTCAGCAGAGTACAACTGTCCCCATCAGCCAAGGGCAAGAGTCCCTCAGTTCTGAACAGAGGATTTGGATGGAACAGTATAGTATCCACAAGAGTGAAGAAGACTGGTATATGGAAAGATGTTAAAAAAAAATACACTGGTTATATCCAATTATCCAATGATGCAGATTTATATGGCAGGGAAAGAGAGTTTGAAAATAATTATATTGACATGAATAAGTAATCAGATGGTAAAGGTGAGTATAAAGATTGTGAAGATAGGATCAAATTTTTCTTGGCATTTTATATTGCTCTTTATGCAAATTATGACCAAATAAAAATAATACATTTTGGTGGTTCTTATACCAACTTGAGAATAAATGTGTGTTGATTTGGAAAGTCCCTTCTTCAAGACCCAGTCTCTCTTCCTTTTTTCTTTCTCTGTGTCTCTGTCTTTCTCTCTCTCTCTCTCTCTCTCTCTCTCTCTCTCACACACACACACACACACACACACACATACACACACATGTTACACATATCCTTAAAGATATCTGTTTGTTGGGTAAATAGTTGGATAATTGCTTTGCTATAAGTGGCTGGTCACTTAAAAGACAAATTGTAGTAGAAGTTTATTAAAACTTTAGGAGAAAAGTGAATTTGGTTAAATGTAAGGGAAAGGTCTGTTTCATGGAGGATAGACAGTAAGTGTTTTGCTCTATTTTCTGTGGCTCTGACAGAATACCTAAGACTAGCTGATCCATAATGAATAGAGACTCATTGGGTCCCTGGTTTTGGAGGCTGGAAAGACTGAAAGCATGGTGCCAGATTCTGCTTGGCCTCTGATGTGGGTCTCATGCTGCTTCCACTCATAGTGGAAAATGAAAAGACAAGAGGTCAAGTGCAAAAGAAACAAAAACACAAGGGGTGAACTTGCTTTATCACAACCTGCTCTGAGGCATTTAATCCAGTCCCAGGAAAGCAAGAATTCACTCATCAATCCATTCATCAATTCACTCATCAATCCATTCATGAGAGCTCTACCCCATAACAAAAACACCTCCCACCGGGGCCCACTTACCACCACTGCTTCATAGGGGACCAAGCTTCAACATGAGTTTTGGTGGGAACAAACCATATTCAAACCGTGTCAGTAAACAAGCCTGAAAGCAGAAATGAATTGTTCCAGTAGTAAGGGGGCTTTGGAGAAGTATTACAGTAGGTGGAGGGAAGGGTAACTTTGAGAGGCAAGAATCAGTAAAAAGATTTTTGTTATATTTACCTGGGTGTGAGGTCAATTCTCTTATCTGTCAAACCACAAAATTTACAGTAAGTTGTTCATTATTTACCATAACATCACAGAGTTGAATGTTTTCAACTCTGCTTTTTTTGCTTTGAATAATATTCAAGTGTGAGTACTGTCTTCCAGTGGGCTTGAGGTTGGAAGTTCTGGACTGCCAGCTGCTGACCTGCCCCATTTGGCAACAAACGGTGAAAAGGATAGTCAAACTGGAAGCTAAAAGTAGAGAAAATACCTGTGTTTAATGTTATCATCAAACTTCAAATATGTCAAAGCTCCTAAAATCAACCTATGTGTACTACCACCATGAGAAAAACAGCACTACTGTGATGAGAATTTGGTTTGGTGAGTGCACCTAATTTCATCACTTTAAATACCACCTACATGTGGACAACTTCCAAAGATACCTCCCAGCCTAGATTTTCCTGGTTCTGGGTCTGCTACCCAATAAATCCAGAGACATCCAAAACCAGGCATCCAATCTCCCCTTTGCAATTCAGCACCACTTACCAGTTTCTATCCATCTCAGTTAATAACTCCAAACTTCCAACTGGTCAAGCCTAAAGTCTAGATGCATGTTAAATCTCTCTTTCTCTCACAAACTACATCCAAGTAATCAGCAAATCCTGTTAACTTCATCTTCACAACATAGTCAGAATCTAACCACATCTCACCACCTTCATCATTCATTCCTTAGCCATCATTACCTCCCAACTGGATTATTGTAGTAACCTCTTATCTGGTCTCGCTGCTTCTACCCATTTCCACTACAGTTTATTTTCAAGACAGAAGCCTACAGGAATAACAGCAAAGTCTTGGCAAAGTCCTACAAGATCGCTGAATGACCTTCTCCTCCTTGCCTTTTCTGATCTGATCTTATAGCTCTCTCTCATTTTCCACTAGTCTCCTGACAATCCCTTGAACATACCAGGCACACCCCTGCCCTGATCCATTGTACTCACTGTTTCCACTGCAGGAACATTCTCCCAAATATGTACACAACATATGCCCTCTAATACTAATTGTAAATACTTCAGTATTTACAATTGGAAACCAGCTCCACCTTGTCCCCAGGATGCTGTCACTTCTTATCCCCTTCTCTGCTTATTTCTCCTACACATGCCTCCATCTCTCCATCTGATGTACCATACTTTTTACTTATTTATTGGATTATATACCTTCCTTCAACCCACTAGATACAAATTCCACAAGGAAGGCTAGAGATTTTTATCCCACTCAGTGTTATATTCCTAAGTTATTAGAACAGTGCTTGGGATACAGTAGGCATAGTATAAATCTGATTGATTGAATGAATTCAGTGAATTAACGTTACTCTATGTATTTGAGAATACTGATGTCTTCATGTTGATCTTTATTTTGAGGATTTCAACATGTCCCAGTCTGTGTATCCTCTAGTCCACCCTCTGAAAATAGGAGAGATTAATTTTGTTCTTTTACCTTCTAGTATTTTTAAAATCCAAGTTACTTGGGTTTTCTGTGAAGGCAGGATATAATTTACTGTGAGTATATGCGGGAGACATTATAAGAGATGCTTATGATGCAAAACCCCCAAATTCCCATCCTTCTCTTTCAGTTCATTCCTTGTGTAAACAAAGAGTTGCATATAACATTTCTAACAGAATGGAATCATTTGGGAAGGTAAAATGGAAAACTAAGTGGGTAGTTTGAGAAAAAAATACTGGAAGTCATAATTTGCCTTTCATAAATCCACACAAGTGAGAAATTCATCTAAAAATGGAAATTCTAAAACAATCAAAAAAATATGATGTTACAAACCCAAATTTCTGTTTTTCTTTTTCTCCTTTTGTGAAAGGGCTTCCATTTCCTGTGATTTCATCTCCCAAAAGGGACCATCTGTGTTGGTAAACACACTCCTGGGGCACATCTGTCCTTTCATCCCCCATCAATCAGCAATACTTAGAGAGTGTCCACTGCTCACACCGGATACTGCATTGCATTTAAAAAGATTTATACAGTGCTTTCCTTACTCTCCTTAATTTTCACAGTTGGAATGAGGAAAATTGTAAAGGCAAAAATGCCTCTTTAATTCACACTCCACTAAAGTTGAATTTGAATTGACTACTCAGCTGAATAATCAAAGCCCTCTTTAAACTGGTCCTACCATCTTTAATTCATCTTCCAAATAAAGACAATTTGTCTACTTATTGCTAGTCTGGTACATTTTCCTACTATGAGGACCATGCAATTTGCATTATTTTTATCTGCAGTTAATATATACATTTGGACATGGAGTATAGTTAAGGATCATTATCCAAGAAAAGCAGAGTACCTGGAGTCAGAAGTTTTACTCCAAACACTTCCAGTTATCATTTTTGAGGAGCAACATTAGTATAGATGTTTAAGTGCTCTAGAGGCAGATACCCTGGATTCAAATTCTGATTCCATCCCCTACTAGCTCAATAGGCATGTCACAACCCTTCTGTGCTTGTTTCCTGAAATATAAAATGCAAGCATAAGAGGTATACGTGCTTAATAATTTGTTTTGAAGATTAAGTGATTATTGCCTGTAATGCACTTGATTTATTGCCTGGAAGAAAATATATGCTCAATAAGTGTTAGCTATTACCACCATTATCATTGTAACTGTGATATGTATGTGTAATTTACTCAATAGCTACTATTAGTAGTTATCTACTGGGTGGATAACTACTACTGGATGGATAACTTATCCACCCAGTAGATAACTACCCAGTCACACACTTACCCTTCAACCAAGCTGGCAATATCACCAAAGTTCATGGGGGACAGTTTGAGCACAGAAGAAGCTGTCTAAGGACTCAGTTCAGTGGTAACAGAAGAAAGAGAATAATCAGTTGCTGTACAGAAAACTTATACAGAGAGATAGACACATACTAGAAGAGCAGAGCAGCTGATGTTAGAAGGAAAATCTAAACAACAAGGCCAAGGGGAATAGGTTAAGGGTGAAGAGTTCAAGGTTGGGGAAGGAACTAATCCTTGGGTTATTGATCTTTACATTGGGGCTGTTCACATGCTTCATTGGCTGGGGACCTGTTTCTAAAGCTGCAGGTAAAAGACAATAGTTGGAATACCTAAGAATCTAATCTTGCCTGCCCTAAACCTCACTATTCCCCCTTTTTCACTACTCTCTTGCTGCTGCTTGGCCACTGACTAGGTATTTTTGATCTATCTCATCCTCCAATCTTGGTGTATGAACCAATACCTTTGATCTCTAATTCCCTAGGTATACCAATATCATCCTCAACTTGGTCAATTTGTAGACAATTATCAGACACACACTTGTTCAGGCTGCAATCATCTCACACATAAGACACAAAATATTATATCAAGTGAGAGAACATTACAAAACTATGTTTAACAAAGCGTAAGTATTCACTGAAGAGAAATGAATACTTTTGCTCACACAAAAATTTGTATAAAATGTTTGTAGCAACTTTATTCATAATCACCCAAAACTGGACATGACCTATGTGTCCTTAAATTAACGAATTTATAAATATGCTCTGGTTCTTTCATGCAATGGAATGCTACCCAGCAATAAAACAGAAGGAACTATTGATTCATGCAACATAAATGAATCTCAAAGTCATTTTGCTAAGTGAAAGAAGCCAGACTGTATAGGCTACATACTATATGCGCCTGTTTATATGATTTCTAGAAAAATGTAAAACTCTCAGTACTAAAAGCAGAACAGTGATTGTCAGTGATTAAGAGTGGTAGGGTTACTGCCTAAGAGAATTTGTGGGGGTGATGAAAGAATTATCCCTCATGTTTGTGATGGTGGATACCAATAGAGATGTATACCACGAAGAGGAAATTTACATGATTTACAAAGATAGAACATTGCAGTTCCACAGAACTTTTAAGAGGCCCTCTTACCACCTTGAGACCCAAAGAACCAAGGTAAGGAGGCAGTGGACAGAATCCAGAAGAGTCCTAAAGAAAGAGTCACCTTGAGAGGAGCTGTAACCTTTGATTGAGGAATATAAGCAAACCCAGGTAATGTTCCAGGGAGTGATGAGCCCAAACAATAAATACACCAATATTACACACTGGTCGTGTAATCATATATTCATATAGGGCAATAATTCCTGATGAAATTACTATTGGCTGAACACAACTGAGAGCAAGAGTTCAAGGTGTTCTCTATATACTACATCTATAAGGGATATATGCTTATATCCCATAGATGTAGTATATAGAGACCATCCTTGCAAATCATAGAAGAGGATGGAGAAGAGTGGAACCGAAGAGCCAACAGAAGATAACTACCTTTGGTAAGGCAGAAAATGTCAGAGATAGAGAATAAATGACCTAATCTTTATATTTTCTTGCATGCCCACTGGCAAAACCCAATCAGAGATCAGAAGTTAAGGGACCCCAGGTATCTGCAAAGGTCGACTTCCCTAGCATGTAACTAAACAGATAAGCTGAATAATGAACTGCAGGAAAGAAGGACTGGATGCAAGGCAACAAGCCAAACAACCAGCACACCTCCTATGTGTCAAACACTGTACTTGCCATTAATGATACGAATTGTATAGATGTGCCAGTCCTGCCCTCATAGAACTTACAAGAAACTTGGTAACATATAAATGAAACAAATGTGATTGATGTCTCAAGAAAAAGTAGAGCAAGTTGGTCTAGGAGCATTGAACAAAAATCAGTAAGCACAGGATGCCACTGGAGCATGTGGGAGGATACCTAAACTGGTTTAGATAGTCCAGGGAAGGCTTTATAAGTAAAAGAATGCTGAAAGTGAGTACTTGGCTAATGAGGTTGGTTAGGGCAAATAAAGGAAGTGAGAAGAGGATTCCACATAATGAAAACTAGCACCATGATCAAAGAGAATTTGGGATATTCATATTGCTACCAGTTAGCTCAATATAGCTAGAATATAATTTGCAAACCAAGAAATTAAGCCACAGACAAAAATAGAGGCCAGATAAGAAAAAGCATTTTATCATGTGCTAAGGAATTTAGCATTAACTCAAGTGCAACAGATAATCCTGAAATGTTTCAAACACAGAAGTGACACAATCAAGTTTGTATTGCATTCTGTTTAACTGCATTTTTAATCATATTTGAAACTAGGAAAAACTGGAAATACATAATCAAATTAAAGAAGACAGATATTTGAGTAATATTCCATTGTGTATATATACCACATTTTCTTTATCTATTCATCTGTTGAAGGGCATCTAGGTTAGTTCAATAGTTTAGCTATTGTTACTTGAGCTTTTAAATCCTTTGGGTATAAACCAAGGAGTGGGATAGCTGGGTCAAATGGTGGTTCCATTCTACATTTTCTGTGGTATCTCCATACTGTCACATAAACCCTTTCTAACATTAAAAGGGGGGGGGAATATTAAATAGGGATATGAAAAGCACTAGAGAAAATATGCAGGGGGAAGACACTTCATAAACACAACCTCAATATCTTCAGAGAGATATGATAAAGAGTAACCATGAAAAAGATGACGGTGCAATTAGTTATTTGTGGTGGTGGCACAGGGAGGATAGAGAATTAGCAGAGTTGGTTGTTAGCAGCTAGAGCTGCTGAACAAATCACCACCAGCTTGGTGGTTTGAAACAATAGAAAATGATTCTCTCACAGTTGTGGAAGCAGAAGTCTGACCTCGTTTGGACTGAAATTGAGGTGTTGCCATTCCTTCCAGAGACTGAAGGGCAGAACCTGTGACTTGACTCTTCAGCCTCCGGCAGCTGTGGGGACACTCCTTGAGTCATGGCCCTATCACTACAGTCTGTGTTTCTGTGGCCACAGCATCTCTTCTTTTGTGTGTGTAATTTTCCTCTGCATCTTTCTGGTCAGGACACTTAGGATGGTGCTTAGGGCTCACCCCAATAATGAGAAATAATCTCTTCATCTAAAGAGTCTTAACTTAATCACTTATGAGAAGCCCTTTTTCTCAGTAAGGTAACATTTGTAAATTCAAAGGATTATGCATGAATACCTTAGGCAGGCCTTAAAAATTCTGCCTACCACAGTCTCCTCTTCCACTGTGGAAAACTAATATAAAATACCAAAACTGAAAAATCAAGCATATTTTTAGTGACATAGAGGTCAATCCCAAAAGAATCAGTAAAAAAGGAGAAAGCTGGTTGCCTCTGTGGGGGAGGAATAGTGGGGAGGTCATTCTCAACTAATGTTCCATTAGAAAGTGAAGGTTTGAGGCTCAATGCCTTAAAACATTAACCAGATGTTATGAATTAGCCTCCATCTTTTGCCTCATGAAAGATATACTTGCTCTACCATCCATGGGAAATTTGAAGAAAATAGTCACTCAAATCCTTTTCTGTAGGGCTGAATTCTCTCATGCAACCCCGATTGAGAAAGACTTTTGGTTGGACAGCAAAGTAAAAAGTTAATGTTAAAGAAATAGAAAGAACTGCAGAAACTGCATCTTTCAAAAGCTTTCCATAGCTCACTCTCAAGAGCCGAAGTTGAAGGTCTGACTGATGAACCGAGTTTCTAGGGAAGAAGGAAGGGTATAGTTAGATAGGTAGATAGGTACTTCTTCCTTCACAACCCATGAAGAAAGACAAAAATGGAATGGCCGCTGGTAAATTTAGGCACATGCCAAAAAGTGGAAGAAATTCACACGGGATAACTCTTTTTTTTTTCCTCTGTGAAAGATAAGAAATTTTGCATAACTCCATTTCATTCTCTTTATTATGACTATTGCCTATAAAATTTAGCCACTAGGAAATGACAATGTCAGAAGATCACTTGTCTCTTTTTAAACCAGTAATTCAGCTTCAACTTGGTACTTGAGTTAGCATCAGCTAATAATCATTTTCTGAAGTATTCCATTCGGTTTACATCTCTCGCTTCCTAGAAGGAAGAATGTTAGTGGTGAGGAAAGCTGTCAAGTCTCTGATTACTGCCTACAAATGTTATCACTTGCTACTGTTCAACAATGTTCTGATGAAAATATTACTACTAATGGAACAACATGCATATGTTCTTAGGATAGAAATAGTTTTGCTACATTCTGTTTGCTTACAAGTGAAGTAAATTAACATTGAACTGAGGTGAAAAGTAATTCCCTGAGCAAAGATTCATGAAATTTTAACTCTGAATGCACATGTCACTGAAGATTGCAGGTGACTTCAGACCTGAGCAAGTTTCTAAGTAAAGCTTCATCTAACATCATATATTGTTGCTGAATGAAAGCAGTAAATGCAGTTCCTGGAGACTAATTTCATACTCCTGGATGCACCACCCTACATGTAGTGTCATAAACTTTCCTGAAGGCTCTGACAAAGGGCAAAAGATAAAGCTAGAAAGCACCATTAACTTGATATAAAAGCAGATTTCACCCAAATACCAGCTATCTACCCAGTTGTCTTTAACATCAAACTACATTTTATTAAAACATGTCAAATGTCTTCAAAGCTAATGATAGAACTGAAAGTTAAATTTTAAAAGGCTTTTAGGATATAGTATATTAAAAAGTGACAGGGAAGATTAGATACAAGAATTTTACATGAAATAAGGAATAGCAAATACATTTTTAAAATAAAATCACAGAAAATTTATAATATGTGTCAAGAGGCTTAAGCTTTCTGATGTTTTACACCAATAATTCTAGCAACAGGACTCTATCCCAAGGAAATAATTATATATGTAGACAACTATTTATGGGCAAAGATGTTCATCACACCCTTATTTTTAGTTTAGCATTAGTCTTAGTCTTGAAAGTTAAGAAACAAAATCTCCATCAATGGGGGAGTGGGAGTGGGCCATGAGGAAAATAGATGTTCATTCAATGCAACTTTATGTTAACTATTAAGATTCTTCTTTTTATATAATATAGAACTATGCAGGTTTTTAAAGGGTAAGTAAGAAATAGGGATGTACATGATAAGGAGTAAGATATCCAAATGTATTAAATGAAAAATGTAGGTTGCCAAACTACATAAAAAGTGTGATCCCAGCATTGCATGTTTATATATATATATATATATGTTTTATCTGTATATATGCATAAAAGTTTGTGTTTAAATGCATAGGCAAACATTTGGAAAGATATGTACTAAATTTCACAGCAGTTATTTCTGTGTGGTGGATTATAATTGCTATGTACACTTACATATTATTTGGAATTTCTGTAACTAGCACGATTTATTCATCTCATAAGAAGAGCAAACAAAGGAATATTCATGTTTGGTTTTAAAAATATGCTTGTTAGGTGTTTTAAAGAACTAGGAGAAATCCTTATGTTATGAAATTAAGCACAAGAATAAGATATAAAATTATCATGTAAAGTCTTAAGTTTGTAAAACAAACAAAAAATAGAAAACATGCCAAAATGAGTAGTGGGGTTTTGGATAACTATTTTCTACTCACTTTCGCATTTTCACATTTTCCATATTGCAAATATGAAATAGACAAACAGAGTATGGAGTACATTGTAAAAATACTTAAAACTAATGTTCATCATTGAAAAATTCCCACTAGAATAGGTTTGGGTATACATACTACACAACCATGTGATTCAGTGTGTCATATGGTGTTTGTGACAGGCACTTTCTGCCAAGTGTTCATTTATTCACTTTTGAAAAGAATCTTTAAAACTTTGGCATAATCTAGAGCACCCAAATTTCTAGCTTCTGGGGCTCTGTGTGGTTAACCTAGTAAAACATGAAAAAATCAGTGACTTCAGTCTTAGAGGAAAGATTAACCATTGCATAATGTGTTATTGCACATTGATAAATATAAACTATAAATGACAATACTTCAAATTCAGAGGCTGAAAAGGTGGTGCTACTATGGTGTAAGAGTTTAATAAACTGGGACTAGGGAGGAAAAGGGGGGTAAATATATGTAGGATTTAAGTTGGGCAATATTTTATTAAGATGGGGAAATTATTTCATGTAATCATCATTAATGTGTAACAGGGTTGAATATTAACACCTCACCACCCAGCTATGCTCAGGAAATTATTCTGCATTCAATAGTGGACATAATATTTATCATAGGCCACATCTTGCAGGGAGTTAGAAGGTACCAAGCTATAGGCAAAGGACACGAACGTACCAAATGTTGGATTTTTAGACTCTTATCTTCTTGTTGATGACTCAGCATTTTAAGATTAATATTCAACCATTCATATCACCTTCTGGGGAAATAAGCTATTCTATGTAAAAGAACAGTTACTACAATCACCAGGTCGTGAAGTTTTCTGATTATATTTTCTTTTCCACAGACACATTAAGACAAAATGGACTTGTTGAATTTAATCATGTTATCATTTCCAAGAACACAAATTAATCTGAGGACAGTAGACTCTAAATCCATACTAATGATGTTTTTCAGTTGGTGAGGTACTTCGCATTTCCCATATTGTAAAATATCACATTGGCTTTCTTCCATTTGGGGCACCCTATAGAAAAATAATTTCTTCTCAGGAATTACTAAGCACTTTAAGTGCATTTACCTTGTTTTCCTAAGAAAGAGTCCAGGTTCTAGAAATTTCTTTAGCCTTAGGAGTTTGAAAGTATAAAGAGTCAGAGAGATGGAGATACCAATAATTTTTTTTTTTTTAGGAGTACCATTTTTCTCATTCAGCTTTCTAACTGTGCTGCCAAAAATACAGGCTCCAATATTCATCTTTTCAACATTTCCGACCAAACCAATGAATTGCCTACCACCCATTTGATGGCCTTGGTTGTGTGTCCCTTTAACTTCCCACTTAAGAGACCTATTCCAAAGGCTCCTCCACAAGTCTTGAGGAAGAAAGGAGTTGGGGAGAGAAGAGTGGGGCCTCTTGTTTCATTCAAAATTCCCTTCTGACCTTCAGCCTCTATCTCTGGGACAGTTCTGGGAATCTTGGTCCCTGCTCCACTAAGGATGTGCTCCTTCTCCATCAGACACACTGTGAAGGCAGTTGGGGAGCAGTTTTTACTATCAGTTTTGGAGAGACCAGCCAGTTACTCCCACAGCTCTGTCTGTATTCACTGCCTTTTGCATGAGGCTGGTCCCAGTCCATCCCACAGACTGGATGAGTCTGGTTTCTCCATATCTGCCCCATTTAGGCCTCTCTTTGAGTCACCCACCACTAATGGGATGGGTTCTAAGGATCACCCCCTCCCGAGACCTGAGCTTCAGATTTAGTTGGACTACACAGATGTAAAAAAGGCATGGCTCCAAAGGAAAGTGTGCCAGAGGCAGGAGAAATTCAAGGCAAAGGAGAAAAATCCTGTGGTAAAACTTGAATGTAGAGGTTCTGAGAGGAGGTTGAGCATTGGAGGGGTCTTGAAGGTAAATGGGGGCTGGGTTAGAGAGAACTTTTATTTCTGAGTGAAAATGATGAAATGTTACAAATCTTATTTCTTAAGCAGTGGTATTTCTGTGATTTATGTCAACAGTTTATTTTTGAATCTTAAAAAAAAGTTATTTTGGTCACTTTAAATATACCACAGGCACATTTTTAAACTCTTAGATTTTGTTAACACCTGCAGCTTTGTCATTGTACAAAATAAGTCACATTAAATGCTAAGTGGTAAAGCTTAAATTAAGTCTTTCAAGAATAGTCTCATCTGGAAACCAGTGCTTATGGTGAGGATTTAGAGCACCATTGCTCTAATATCATGCTAATAATCATTCTTAAATTTGACTCTATGATAGATACTCAAGGAAATGTGAAGAAAGGAAGCAAATAGCTTGTTGCTTATTCATCAAAATTATTACTATGTGCTATCTAGAAGGAAGTTAATGTTGTATTTATAACCCTAAACTATGTTTACTTCTAAAAAATCTAATCCCTTAAATAGGAACTCATACTGATATTTAATCTATCATTAAAAAAACTGTTACACCATATTCACATTGCAAGACCCCTGCCCCATAATGCTAAATATGTTTTAGTTAATGCCCCCTCTATTATTTATTTACTGAGTACCAATTATGTGCTTGACTTTTACATGTTACCCAACTTGAACTTCATAACAACACCCTGTGGTAGACTTTAGTGTCCTCATTTCAAAACAAGTCACCCAACTGTCAGTGAAGTTAAGTAACAGGGCTGAGTTACACAGCTAAAAAGTGGCCAAGCAAGGACCTAACTCAGTTTTGTCTGATTACAAAACCTGGGCTCTTTCTCCATCACACGTTGCCTGGGCATCAAGTTCAAGAAGGAACACACACACACACACACACACACTCACACACACAATGGAGAGGGGATTCCTGGGAATGTTAGGGTCATAAATGTCTGTCTAATGGAGTCAGTAGCAAAGAAATCTGCCCACAGAGAGGCGAAAATGTAGGTCCAGATTTAGAGGATTAAGTGCTTCACTAGATAGAGGGATCAGCATGTTCAAAGATGAATACGAGGAGTAAAGCAGGAGGTTTTTAGAGACGTCCCAGTGATTTAACAATGTTATAGGTCAAAGCAAGCATAGGGGGAATGACCCAAAGTGAATTAGGCAGGGAAGAAACCATAAAAAGCTTTCTGGAATCTGGCTTGATGAGAAGGTCTTGTTTCCAGAAAGTGAAAGTTTGATTTGGGAGAAGTCTAGTTATAACTGAGTTTCCTTTGTTTAGGTCAAGTTGCCAAATGGAAATGTGGCACCCAGGCAAAAATTGTCTGCTGACTCATCCCTCATTTGTTGAGCATTGCTATAAGCCAGAAACTATACTAAGCATTGGCAATGCAAAGATGAGTAAAATGCTTTTCTATTTAGGATGCTCTACTGTAATTGATGTTTAGATTGATTCTCCATTATCATTAAGGATGGACCTCAATCACATGAAATAAAGTAACCCCGTCTCTCAAGTGGTTGGCTCAGGAAACCATATTTAAGCCAATCAGAGTTTCAAAACCTCCTTGAGACGTGGCCACAGGTGGACTCAATTCAATTTTTAAGAGACTGATAGATGATGGATATACCACTTTATTCCATAAAATAATTTGAAGCAGCCTGTGGATACACCTGTGAAGTATTAGGATAAAGAATAAATTGATGAACAATTAGAAATAAGAGGGGAAAACATAGTGATCAGCTACTAAAAGAAGCCAGTGTAATTCTGATGCTCCTAGGAGAAAAAAGAAGGAAAACATGAATAATTACAAGAATCACCAATTCCATATAAGAAGAAACACTCATAATCATTAAGTACTATCTTCCAAGCCCTGTTCTAAACACTTGAGTTATATTACCTCACTTAATCAACAGAATAGCTCAGTAAAGGGCTTAAAAGCTTTATCTCCACCTTTAAAATGAGGAAGTGGCACCCCTAAAAGTGAACTAAATTACTCACATCTTACATCTAATAAGTGACAGCTCTAAGAAAAAGTTTAAAAACAAATGAACAGCTCAGGGGACACAAAGTCTTCCTAATACATTTTTAGGAGAGAGGTATCTCTCATGGGTCCTTATAAAGAAAGTCTGTATCTTGATCTCATAAAGTAGATTTTGCTATAATAGTTAACTTGGTTGTTAAATAATGCAGAAAATCCCATGGTATATAAATAAGACTTTTTTTTAAGTGTATGGAAAAGTCCATGGGGAATAAAGTGTAAGAGTAAATCTGGATGCTCTGTAAGAGCTCTGTATTTTTTTCTTAGTAGTTTTGATCCTTTTCTCTGCCAGATGAGTAGAGTTTCCAGTTTTAAAAATACAGGCTTAAACTGATTGTGAAATCAATCTTTCAAAGAGGAGTGGAAAATCTACTTGCCTAGCATATACACGTGTCTATATTTGAAATACATATATGTCATAAGCCATCCATGGGCTGAGTGTGTGTGAGCCATGCACATTTAGGTGTATGGGAGGACTGGCCTGTCGTTGTGTGCTCTTTGGACTGTGTGATGAATGTGTGCCCTTTCCTCTCACTCGGCCTGTTTTCCTACCTGAGATGGGTGTGACTTATCAAGATGACAAGATACTGATCACAACACATCATGAAGCTAGACTCAACTCCCTGAAACCTTACCCCTTGCCTTATTTGGAAAGAACATTCCATCAAACCTCCTTTTGTGTGTTCCCCTGCAAAAATAAAGAGAATCCAGATGCAGCCCTCTTTCCAGCAGACCCCAGAGGTCTCAAGAGCTGTCCCTGATTCCTGCAAAAGGTATTTCTGTGTATTGCGTGCTTTCTTTGCCATTTTCTTAGTTATTGATGTAGCCAGCTCTTGTGAACCCAGCACAGGTTGTCAGCCCAGCTAGTTGGCGATACATTTATATTTATATTTATTTATATAATTATATTTCTATATATTTATATTTATATAATCATATTTATATTTATATATTTTATATATCTATATTATATATACCATGTATACATATACATACACACACATATACACATACCTATAACACATTTACATTTATATATAGCTATCTACATATAGGTTGATACATAAAGAAAACTATATATATATATATATATATATATATATATATATATACCTAAAACATACCTAATTTGATATTTGATAATTCCAGTAAAAATTCTACATTAAGAATAGTCATTTTTGAATTATTTGTTAGAGTAAATACATGTTTTTAAAAAAACTTGACGCATCATGTACTTTTATAAGGCAATTGTCTTACAAGTATGTCTTTCATCAACTTTTTGTACTGTTTTCCACTCAGACAATGATTCTACTACTAAAATCAACAGTAAATCTCTCATGCTGTATGACCAGTCATACCACCAGACAGAAATGGTCCGTGTGTGTCTGCTCTCCACACCTATAGCACTCTGTCCCCCTAGCAGCTGTTGCCCGGGGAAAGATAAACAACTCATTCCCCCTAACACTTGGAAAGAACCTGAAGGATCCAGAATATAGGGTCTATGTGAAGCTGCCCAGACCCAGCATTTTAATGAAATGCTCCAAGAGGAGGGAAAGATGAAAGGAGAAGGAAGTAATAGGAATCAAGCTCAAAAATTACAGTTTACATTTTATTCTTATAAGGAAAATATTTTCTGCAGTTGAAGTGGTGAATGTTTTCACTATAACATTGCTTCACTGTAGATGTTATAATATACTTACTTTTGCTGAAGTGCTCCAAGCTTACAAAGATACAAAGATCAACTTGCTTTTCAAGACCAATGCTACTCAAAGTCTTTTTCACAGACCAGTACAGTTCTATGAACTCTTTGCTGTCAGTTTATGTCAAGTAGACACTGAGAACACAAATTCAGAAAGAATTGTAGAGCACTTTAACAAAAATAATTTTATGTCTACTGCATAAAGTAATCCTTGAATTTTTATTGTTACATGAGTTTTAAAATATTCTTCCTCATAATTTACTTTTATTGTGTTTTGCAAAAACATTGGTCTACAAAAGATTAGAAAATTTAGAAGAATTGTCTCATCACCACAGTTAATTTGAGAAGTACTCTACTCGACCAAGCACTGTTTATCAAAACTTAAGTGTGTGCAAATCATCTGGGAATCTTCTATAAACAGATTCTATTTCAGTAGTTCAGGGAAAGGACCAAACTTCTGCATTTCTAATAAGCTCTCAAATGATGCTGATTCAGATGATCATAGACCACACTTTGAATGTCCTTGTATAATTAAATCAAATTTGCATTTTAATAAGATTCCCCCAGATGATTCCCCTGAATGTTTGAGAAGCACTGTTCTAGAGTTTATTGGGAGTGGAGCAGTAGCATCTATTGATAAACTTGACATCCTGAAGATGCTAATTGATGGACCATAATGCCCAGAATTTTGGAAAGGTGCAGCATCTGGAAATCCTGAGTATTTGTGGCACTCCATGGAGCACTGTGTCATATTTGATGCAGGACACTGGTAAGTACTGTCTGATATCTCTGGGCCTCCTCTGTATCCAGGGTCCTAGGATTCTTGATTCACCTTAAGCATCATAGTAACTGATTCTCTGAGAACTTTTCTGTGCCCTTTCTGAGATAATTCCACTTTCTGAAACTTACTTGCTTCACCCCTGGACAGTACATTTTGACCAGTCAGAGAATCAGTACATAAAGTCATTTACTTTTCTCCATCTGATAATACTGTTCCAAGATGTAGATTTTTTTTTTTTCCCACACAGCCCATCTGAAGATTTCTTTTGTGGTTGAGCAGATGTACCTACCATGTCATTTCTGGGCTTATTGGAAATGATAGAATGATAAACCATGCCTTGTACTTAACCATCTTTCTCTGCCTCAATTTCCCTTTTCTTTCACTTATGCTGCCATATGTTTACACATTTTCAACAAAATATTAGCCTAATAAGCCTTGAACTCCAAATCTGTTCTCTAGAGGACAGGGGATAACTAAGGTAGATATTTTATGTGTAAACTTATAAATGAATTTGTGCTAAATAGAACATGCTATAGTATTTTATTCTAATATAAATGAATGATACTTGGTGTCAGAGGTTTTAAAAATATTTTATTAAAATGAATATTTTCATATATCAAATATATATTCAGAAATCAATATTTGAGAAACATAACATTCTGGTAATAAAAATCTAGGTGATCAAAGATAAAAACAAATTTCCAAGGGTAGAGAGTAGATGAGGTGCCATGGTTTAGATGTGCTTTGTCCCCCAAAGGTTTATATATTTTGGAAACTTGGTCCTTAGTGTGGTTGGAAGGTGGTGTGGGACCTTTAAGAAATAAGACCAAGGTCATTAGGTCATGGAGGGCATATTCCTTTGCAAAAGATTAAGATAGTTCTCCTGGGACCCTGAGTTAGTCCTTACAAGAGGATTATTATAGAAAGACCAATCTCAACACTTTTCCTTTATCTGGTTTCCTATCTCACTGCATGACCCCTCCTTTCTGGATATACTCCTGCCATGGTGCCATGTACAGAATACAATGCAGTCAGAGGTGCCCATGCTGGAACCAGTACCATGTTGTTTGGACTTTTGGCCTCTTGGCCTCTAAATCTGTGAGATAAATAATCCTTTCTTCTTTATAAAGTACTCAGCCTCAAGTATTTCATCATAGTAGTATAAAATGAACTAATACATGAAAAATTGCTGGGCACAGAGGCCATTGCATTTTTAGCAAATGGCTTTTTAACAGAAGAAAGATTAATAGAATCATAAAAAGTTAGAAATCATATATTCCTACTTCTTCATTTTGACAGATGAGCCCAAAATAAGGAAGAAATTGTTGGAACTAAAAAGATGAACTGGTGGGTGAGAATTGCAGTTCCCAGTATATGTACAGTTTACATATATAAATATATCCTTGTTGCTATTTTGTAATATTGAGAATCACACAATATTAGAGTGAGAAGAAACCGTTCCTATCACATAACATAGTTTCTAAATTTTACATGTAAGATAACTGAAGACTAAGAGGGTGAGTGACATGCATGAAATTACCTAGTACTTAAAGAAGAAAGGCATAGAGATTAGAATCCAAGTATTCTGACTCATGTCAGTAATTTTATGTGGCACTATGGTATGGGGAAATTTTAAGTGAACTACCACTATAAAACTCCCTCATAAAACTTCAGTATCTAAAGTGGTGTTTTTCATAAGAATAAAGTTGTGCTTTTCTTTTGTAAATCAATGAAAAGATTTATGAAACAAATTTAATGATTAACTATAGGATGGGAACCAAGGAATTTTGCCAAGAAAAGACAATACATCTGAGTGATACATTTATGAAAGTTGGAGAACTTCAGGATTAGAATAAATCTTAACTCATTCACATACCTAGCCTGGAGTGGCCATGTATCCTGCCCACCAGAAGGATGGCAATGACCTCAAGATGAAGACTTTCATGGACTTAGGTTCAGAAGCACTGCTGACTTACAAAAATAGAAGTAATTTCTTGAGGACTTCTATAATCCAGGAACCCAAAACAACTATATATTTAAAAGCCTTGTAATAACCCTGGGAAGCAACTGTGGTTAGTCTTGTTTTACAAATAGGATCAGGGAAACTGGAAGAAATCAAGTAAGTTATATATGTTTGCATTGATTGTCATTTCAACCTGCCTCCATATCTCATTGATATTTATTATTTATATTTATTAAACCATTTTGCACTCTAGCTAGTCAGAGTGGCAGCATAAGCAGTCATGAGAGCCCTAAAATGAGACTGGTTCAAATCCAAGCTTTTCTGCATACCAGCTGTGTAACTCTGGAAAATTACTTAACTTTTCTGTGCCTCCCATTACCTTTTATGTAAAATGGCATTTTTTTCTTTTTTTAGTGCATTATAGTTACACATAATAGTTGAGTTCATTTTCACATAATCATATATGCATGGAATTTAATGAACTCCATTTCCATTCCCAGTACATCCCCTTTTCTTCCCTTCTTTCCCTCAATTCCTCTTCTTATACTCTACAGGTCTTTGTTTCACTCATTTATTTGTTTATCTTAATTGGTGCTTATAGATATACATAAAAGTGGAATTCACTATGGTATATTTATACATCACATAGCATAATTTTGTCAAATTCATTCTGCATTTGCTCCCCTTTCCCATCCCTCCTCCATCCCCCTTAACCTCCTTCTTCTATTCCTCTAATCTTCCTTCTATCTTTATGATATTTAGCCCCTGTCCACTTTTTCTCCCTTACTTTGCTCTAGCTTCTGCATATAAGAGAAATATTTGACCCTTGATTTTCTGAGTCTGGCTTATCTCACCTTGCATGACATTTTCCAGTTCCATCCATTTACTGGAAAATGCCATAATTTCATTCTTCTTTATGACTGAGTAGCACTCCATTGTGTATACATACAACATTGTCTTAATCCATTCATCTATCAACAGGCATCTGGGCTGGTTCCATAACTTGGCTACTGTGAGTTGTGGTTGCTATAAACACTGATGTGATTGTATCACTAAAGTATGCTGGTTTTAGTTCTTCTGGATAAATAACAAGGAATGGGATAGCTGGGTCATAAGTTGGTTCCATTCCTAGTTTTTAGAGAAATCTCTATACTGCTTTTTCAGAGAGGTTGTACCGATTTGCAGTCCCACAAACAATGTATGAGTGTACATTTCCCCCAACATCCTTGCCAGCGTTTAATATTTATATTCTTGATAATTGCCATTCCAATTGGAGTGAGATGAAATCTCAGTGTAGTTTTGATTTGCATTTCCCTGATTGCTAGGGATGTTGAACATTTGTTGGTCTAAAGTGGCACATATTGAGTAACTCTATATATGTTAGCTAGTATTACTAGCAATTGAGAAGCCAACTCAAGCTAAAATAGACCTCCTGGTTTTCTTGGGTATAGCAAGGAAGTGCTTCTCACAGTGATTCTCAAAGAAGCCCTGTGTTTCTCCTGCTGAGCCAAACAGGCTCAGACATCTCTCTATGGTAGAACTTGCTTATAGGTGTCAATCACTGCTTCTCTCAGAGGTTATCCGTATAATTCTATAAATTAAAAAGATAAATATTTGAGGATGGTAATGAAATTTTCAAACTGTAAATCACAACAATATTCACTAACATTAAACAGGGATGAGAGGTGGGAGGGAAAGGGAGAGAGAAGGGAAATTGCATGGAAATGGAAGGAGACCCTCAGGGTTATACAAAAGTACATACAAGAGGAAGTGAGGGGAAAGGGAAAAATAATACAAGGGGGAGAAATGAATGATAGTAGAGGGGGTAGAGAGAGAAGAGGGGAGGGGAGGGGAGGGGAGGGGGTATAGTAGAGGATAGGAAAGGCAGCAGAATACAACAGACACTAGTATGGCAATATGTAAATCAATGGATGTGTAACTGATGTGATTCTGCAATCTGTATATGGGGTAAAAATGGGAGTTCATAACCCACTTGAATCAAAGTGTGAAATATGATATATCAAGAACTATGTAATGTTTTGAACAACCAACAATAAAAAATTTAAAAAAAACAATATTCACTAAGAAACTCTATCATACTTCTGATGTACTATTTACATCAGTGGTTCTCAAACATGGCTGGACATTACCTGGGGAAGCTCTTTGGGTTAGGATTAGGGCAACCCAGAACTAACAATAACAGAATCTCTAGGATTGGGCTGAGGCATCTCTTTAAGGATCCCAAGTAATTCTAATATGCAGTCAAGAGAATCATTGGTTTAATGCCACTGAACAACAACAAAAATTCCTGGGGTTGGGTCTATAAATCAGAAACATCAATTACTGGCCACATCCCAATAAAATAGCTTAGAGTCCATGCTTACCAATATGAAATGTAAAAATACATTACCAATAGAAATTTCAGATAAAAAACACATGATAACATTTTGGGCCCTAGATCACAAAACTGGAAACAGGTTTTTAAGGTATGTTTACTAGGTTATAAACAACGTGCAGTAATTGGGGTTAAAGGAAAGCTTTATATTTATTTTCTTTCTCCTGTTCTACTTAAATAATAACCTTGGCCTTGAACAAAGATAGTTTGTCTTTTATCTACCATAAATTATTTTCATATAAAAACTGTGTGAAACTCAGTCCTTGTAATTCAGAAGAGATAATACAAAAATCACAGCTATGTAGCACCAAGGAAAAACAGTGCTGATTTATGAAACTTCACAGACTTAGAAATAGAAACAAAGCACTAAATATTCATGAAATCCCATATAGGGCTTGCACATAAGTTATCTCTCAGTGATTTGTAACTTAGTTATAGGAACAAATAATAACCTGAGTCTATTCAAATAAATGGAACCTTTCAAATGTTAAATATCACTAATTGGGGGGTATTATTTTGTTTCGATTCATAAATAAATTATGAACATATTAAAATGATTGCCATAATCGAAACATCCCAAAGAAAAGTAAACAAAGTTTTTATCTGCAAAACAAGAGGGTAAATATGGAAAGAAGGATTAATGAAAATCCTCTAAGCAATGTTTTTAAAGAGTGGTAGAAGCTCTTTAAAAACACAAAGACACAAGTGAAAGAAGTACAATTCTGTTGTTCAGTGAAATCAACACACACCTGCCATGTAAACACAGAGTTAAAATAAGAAACTCTGTGCCGTGTGCACTTTGGAATGAATCATAAATTCAAGAAAGAACCTGGTAGGCTAATACACCAATCAAGGGATTCTTAAATTTCATTGAATTACCTTCAATTTTGGTGCCAGTTTTATAACGTAATTATCCCAATTTTATTTAACTGTGCTAATGACAGAGAATTTAAACACAAACACTGTGCATGCAGCCCATTTTGAAAGTGGATAGATTAAAAGCATATCACTGGTGAAATCTAACAGTTCCATTTAAGAGCTATTTATTTATTCCAAATGCATTGATTGTTTTTAAAAAAGAAAGATTATTCAATTAATCATTAAAAATCCATTCTTTTCATCCTTTTTGCTGTGTGTTTCTTTCGATATGTAATAAATGGCAATTAATCCCAAATAACTCTTGTGTGTATTGCTATTCTTTAACTACTGTTAAGAACTTTAATTAGAAACAATTCACAATAAAGATCTCTCTCTCTCTCTCTCTCTCTCTCTCTCTCTCTCTCTCTCTCTCTCTCTCTCTCTCTTTCTCTGCCCCCCACCCCCTTTCTCCCTGTGGGTGTGTAAAGGGAGGGTTTCTTTCCAAAGGGTCTTGGTGTTTACCTGTGACACAAATAAATAAATGTTAGGAAATAATGTATCAGCTCCATTGAAATGCTTTCACTGTTCTTAAAGATGCAAGTGTGACATTGGGGTGTGTAAGTAATGTGCTGAGGGTGTGGGGTAACAGATCCAGCCAGACCCACGGAGAACAATCGTTTAGCTTCAGACATTCAAGAGAGACATAGAGAGCAATAAATAGACCAAAAGATTGTAAACTAGGACCAAAATTAAGGCCTTGACAAAATGAGATCATTCAGCAAAAAAATTTTTCAATGATGGTTCTCAAGTATCCAAGGAGTACCATATCTGTGGCTCTCCATCTTCACTGAGGAGAGGACAATTGGAAAGGAGATTAAACGTCACCAGAGAAACTGAAGTAAGATATAAGAGAATTTCCCAAAAGATTTATATTTTTGAAAGAGCAAATCATTAAAAGGGTCCATGGAATTTCCTTCCCCAAAGATATTCATAAGTGTGGCATATAGTTGCCGGTTCAAAATGCTTTCATTTTGCTGTGAAAAATAATCTACTATTACAGAATGTCAAGATAGGAAGATCATGTTTGCCAATCACCATTTACTACTATAAAATATACTGAGAAGAAAAATAACATATAGCTATAAAAATTAAACATTAAAATATTAAAAAATATTTTTATGATCAATAGTTTAAACTACACTTAATCCTTGTCAGATAAACATTGGGAAAAGGGGAGAAACCATTGTCTTTTGGTTAACCAGTGATTTTCCACATGGCCCCATGTGAAGAAGATCTGCTATTACAAGGATGCATTAAGATGGTAAGTAAATGGACACACACCTCAGGCCGCGGTGTAAGGAAATAAAATCCTGCTCACGTTTAGATCTCAGCTCCACACTCACCTGAAAACCCTCCCTGGACACCACAGAAAAAGTCCCCTCCTGCTCTCACAGCACACCGTCCGTGTTCATTGCATTGCTCTTTTTCTGGTCACTCTGTCCCACTTGCAGTTTTGCACAGCACTCACTCTATTGATGAGTCCAAATTTTCCATCCTCACATTGTCCTTGGGATAGTGATTGAACAGTGCCTTCCCTACTCTCATCTGACTGAAGAGATCCTTGGATAAAGACAGAGAGATCCTTGGATGAAGGGTGGCAGAGTGAACCATGTGCTCTTGGGAACAGGCCTATCTTCAGCAACAGGGAGAGGAATGGACACAGTGATAATGTGTCTGATCCACTGCACTGTTATTGGCCCCTCCAGAAGAAAGACAAACGAAAAACCAAGGTGAACCTGGAGTGGGTCTGGACTTTGGACCAGGACTCTGCTGTCACTTTTCAAAATTTTTAACATCTGTTTCCTGGGTACAAACATAACTAATACATATAAAGTACCTGTTACATATAGGTAATACCAAAAGTTCTAATGGTTTATATTTGTTTTACTTATTTCATCCTAACATCCCCAACAGATTATTAATATTACTGTCATCCACTTTACAGATAAGAACATTTTGGCAAAGATATGTTAAGAAATTTGCCTGAAGTCACTCGGATATCAAACTATGAACCAGGATTCAAGCTCAGGCTATTGTAGCACCAAAGTCTTTATGTATATCCTCAACTCCAAACTTCTCCTCTGCAGAAAGATTAAACTTAATCACCATTAATCACCATTTTCTAGGCCCCAAACACACAGAAGAAGCCCCTAAAATTAGCAAAAATGAAATATTGCTTTAAAAATATGCAATTTCCAAGAAATAAAATATTAACTGATGGTTATGAATTCACTTAACCACTGGCAAAGCCTGTTTTTCTTATGTCTACAAAAGAAATAAAACAGATTGACACTAATAAGCTGTTTCTTGCTTTTCATTGTAGCTTATTTGAAACGAGAGCTCATGAATTGAATTGATAAGAAGTAAATTAACATATAAGGATATGAAGCAGAATGTATTTACACAAAAAGTGACTGTCGGTGAAGTAAACTGTTAAAGTCAACAACAATCACAAGTAACATTTTAAAAGATGAATTAGTAGAAGGTAGAATATAGAATTATATGAATTTAATGTCTGTTATTACTGACCCGGAGTTCTTCATAAATCCAAGTGTAACCCTAATTACCAAGGTTCCATAGAACAGAGAAAATCAAATCAGAACTATAAATATTTTTCTAAATTTCATGGCACATGCTTACACTAGCTAATTCCCAAAACTAGCCCTATCTCCAAGTGCCCCACAATGATCTATTTCTGGTGTTTTCTTAGACTACTGGTTTCTTTTACTTAGTACAAGATTCCACAGACTCATGCACTCCATTTTATTAGCCACCATGGTACAGCCTTTGCTACCTCTAATATTCAGAGATTGCTTCTCCTCAGGGTACATGTATTATCTGCCAATGACAGTTGCTGCCTACTGCCCCCACAGTTCAGGGAGGCTATATAAACTTAGGCTCATCCTAAAGTCTTGATAGAAGAACTACAACTAGCTGTAGTAGTAATGAAATACTGAGTAATGAAGCTCAGGCTTCATTTTGTAAAACTTCATTTGTCAAGAGAGATAGAAATTAAGGCCCAGAGCCTGCCCAAGGTAAGCAGCCCGAAGGAGACCTTCTGTTCATTAAATTGGGACCTAAGATGTATTCTGTCTTCAGAGGAATGATGAACCAGAAGGAAACATGCCTACACAGTGCACACAGGACAGGTGAGTTGGTTAGCAGCCAATGAAAATGATGGTGGGGATATCTGTGAAGTTGTGATCTTAGGCCAGACTTACATAGTCTGCCATCTGGTGACATATCAACAGGACAATCTGGGGGAACTTGAGCACTGTGTTGGTTTAAGGTGGTCCCAAACTAGTAGTAACTCTAAGAAGGAGTTGGAAGCAAATTCTTGGTAGAAGAAGAAAATTTCATTCTAAACTTCAAAGAATTTCCACAAATAAATTTTATTCATATGGCAGCATAGGGTTAAAGAAAAACAAGCACAAAGTGAAAAAAAAAAATCTTGAGCAAGAAAAATAGATTGAAAATTGAACACATCTTATAAACAGCTATTACATTATGTTCTTAAAATAATTTCAAATAAGAACAAGATTGAAGATGTCTGCAGAGAATAATGAACCCCAGTACAACTGAAGAAGGACTCAACAAAATGTCTTCAAAAGAAAACTATAGTAACTAAAATTTAAAACCCATAGGCTAGATATATACCAACAGAGTCAGGTGAAAAGAGAGTAAGTAAAAGGAATGCAGAATGCAGCCCAGAAAGATTTAGAAAGAGAAGGGGGAGATGGAGAATATAAATGAGAGGTTCATGGAAAATGAAGGAGAAGTATATTATGTTTCATCAGTTTCTGCAGGAAGAAAAAGAACTGAAAAAAGGCAATATTTGAAGAGATAAATCATAAGAACTTTTCCATACTGATGAAAAACACCAATCCACAAATTCAAGAAACAAAAATGAATTTCAAGCATTACATGAAAAAAATTTTTCACACCTAGACAAATATTGAATCTACATTTAAAAAAGAAAGAGAAGAAGAAAGAAAAAATCTTGAAAAGCAGCTAGACTGAAATGTAATTTTTTCAAAGAAGCAACTTGAAAGAAATCTGCATTCTAACAGCAATAATGATATCCAAAAAGAGGGGAAAGGATGTCTTCATTGGTCTGAAAGAATATGACTAACAAACTAGAATAGTATACCTAGCAAAAATATCCTTCAAGAATGAGGGTGTAACTGAGATATTATCAGGCCAAAGGACACAAGAGTTTTCCACCACTAGTGCCTCAAAAACATATAGGGTATAATTTAAACAGAAGGAAAGTTATCCCAAATGGAAATTTTAATATAGAAGAATAAAAAAGAGCAAAGAGAAACATAGGTAGGTATATATACATACATATGTGTGTATTATATATGTATCATATAACATTGATTATGTAAAACAAAAATAATAATGTGATTGTGGAAGTAAAAGAGGAAAACAAGTAAGTAAGGAAGGAGCCAAAATGATCATCTTTGGCTGCTACCATTTGTTTGGAAGAGAAAAACAAAGTTAAATAATATGAAAGTCTGCATTTCCTGAGAGGAAGCTAAGGGTACTCATCAACCTAGATTTCACCAAATAAAATCTAACTCTATCTGATTTATAAGCAATACATAACACACAAAACAGCTAATATAGTAGGGTTAAAACTAAGAGACAGGGGCTGAGGATGTGGCTCAAGCGGTATCGCGCTCGCCTGGCATGCATGCGGCCCGGGTTCGATCCTCAGCACCACATACAAAACAAAGATGTTGTATCCGCCGATAACTAAAAAATAAATATTAAAAAAGTTTTCTCTCTCTCTCTCCTCTCTCACTCTCTCTTTAAAAAAAATAAATAAAAAAAACTAAGAGACAGGAAAACAAATATTTCTAAAAGGTAACTAATAAAACTTTATTATTACCAACAAAATAGAGTTTAAGACAAAAAGCATAACTAGAAAAATGTGTGACTTTAAAATAACATCTCCATTCATCAAAAGTTATAACAAGTTAAAGTTTTAGGTAACAATTAAGCCTCAAAATATAAAGAGGAGAGAGTGAGAGAGAGAGAGAGAGAGAGAGAGAGGAAGGAAGGAAGGAAGGAAGGAAGGAAGGAAGGAAGGAAGGAAGGAAGGAAGGAAGGAAGGAAGAAGCCTATATAGGAGATGTCAAAAGCAGCGAATGAAATATGGATCTTTGAATTACCTAAAGACAGAGGTGACACCTCCCTTGGGAATTTCAATACAAAGGTGCCAACGAAGATCACCTAATGGATACGGTGATACCTTGTTCAAAGGGGGATTCTGTGCCAGCCACAGAATTTATTAGTTCATGGCCTTCGGTTCAAATGCCTGCTGCCCAGAGGAAGAGTTATGGGCACAAGCTCATAAGTGCTAATTGGACTGCTTTTACCCTCAGCTTCAGCTCTGTTTATCTTGAAGAGGCTTTCTCATAATAAATCCTTCTGATGTTTAAGCCTATACAATAAACGTGCCGGACTTTCTCCTGGTCAGTCTTCCTCTACCAGAGGCAGCCTGAACCATCAAGCCCCAGCATTTTCTCGACTTTTGTGTCTTTTTCTCTTTTCTTTATCCCCTCATTGACCAGTTGGGTTACCCCTGAATAAACTGTTGCTCAAGATGTGACAATGAGAAATTAACAGGCCAAACAAAATCAGAAAAGCTATAGAAGATGCAGGTGATATCACAAGCAAACCAGATTCCATAGATGATATATGTTTGTGAATATTGCAGTTAAACAGTAAAGAGTATATATTTTTTTCAGTACACAAGGAATATTTATGAAGTGTAACTACTGAGGACCATAAAAAAAAACAATTTCAGCAAATTTCTTTTTATTTATTTATTTATTTTTATTATTTGTTCTTTTTAGATATACATGATAGAAGAGTGTATTTTGGCATATTATATATACATGGAGTGTAACTTATTCTAATTAGGATCCTGTTTTGTGGTTGTACATGCTGTGGAGTTACTCTGGTTATGTATTCATATACAAGGATATGAAAGTTATGTCTGATTAATTCTACTGTCTTTCCTATTCCCCTCTTCCCCTTTCCTTCATTCCCCTTTGTCTAATCCGATGGACCTCTATTCCTCTCCTCCTCACATTCCCTTGTCGTGGTTTAGCATCCACATGTCAGAGAGAATATTTGCCCTTTGTTTTTTTGGGGTTTGGCTTATTTCACTTAGCATGATGTTTTCCAGTTCCATTTCATTCTTCAAAATTTTGTTCTTCTTTAAGGCTGAATAATATTCCATTGTGTATATATACCACAGTTTTTTATCTGTTCATTTACTGAAGGGCACCTGGGTTTGTTCCACAGCTTGGCTATTGTGAATTGAGCTGCTATGATTATTTATGTGGCTGTTTCACTGTAGTATACTGATTTTAAGTCCTTTGGATATACATTGAGGAGTAGGAAAACTGGCTCAAATGGTGGTTCCATTCAAGTTTTCTGAGGAATCTCCATATTGCTTTCAGAGTGGTTACACCAGTGTGCAGTTCCACCAGTAGTGTATGAGTGTACCTTTTCCCCCACATTCTTGCCAACATTAATTGTTACTTGTATTCTTGATAATTATCATTCTGACTGGAGTGAGATGGAATCTCAATGTAGTTTAAATCTGTATTTCTCTGATTGCTAGAGATGTTGAACATATTTTCATGTATTTTTTGAACATACATATTTCTTCTGTGAAGTACTTGTTCAGTTTCTTTGCCCATTTATTGATTGAGTTATTTGGTCGGGTTTTGTTTTTGTTTTTATTGTTTTGGTGTTAAGTTTTTGTTGAGTTCTTTACATATCCTGGAGATTAATGCTCTATCTGATGAGCTGGTGGTAAAGATTTTCACCCATTCTGTAGGCTCTCTGTTCATATTCTTGATTGTTTCCTTTGCTGTAAAGAAGCTTTTTAGTTTGATAACATCTCATTTATTAATTCTTGATTTTACATCTTGTGCTTTAGGAGTCTTATACGAGGAAGTCATATTCTAAGTCATATCTTAAGCTGATATGATGGAGAGTGGGCCTACTTTTTATTCTAGTTACCACAGGGTCTCTGATCTAATGCCTAGGTCCTTGATCCACTTTGAGTTGAGTTTTGTGCAGGGTGAGGGATAAGAGTTCAATTTCATTTTGTGACATATTGATTTTCACTTATAAAATCAATACCCATAAACCAGTTGCATTCCTATACACCAATGATGAATCAGCTGAAAGAGAAATCAGGAAAACTATCCCATGTACAATAGCCTCAAAAAAAGTAAAATACTTGGGAATTAATCTAGCAAAAATGGTGAAAGACCTCTACAATTAAAACTAGAGAACACTAAAGCAAGAAATTGATGAAGACCTCAGAAAATGAAAAGATCTTCCATGTTCCTGGAGAGGCAGAATTAATATTGTCAATATGGCCATAGTACCAAAAGCCCTATGCAGATTTAATGCAATTCCAATTAAAATTTCAATGACATTCTTCATAGAAATAGAAAAAGCAATTATGAAATTCATTTGAAAAAATAAAAGGCCCATAATAGCCAAAGCAATCCTTAGTGAGAAAAGTGATGCAGGAGGCATCAAAATACCAGAACTTAAATTATACTACATAGCTATAATAACAAAAATGGCATAGTATTGGCCCCAAAACAGACGTGAAGACCAATGGAACAGAATAGAAGACACAGAGACTCACCAGCAAACTTCAAAGGACTGACTGAAATCACATAGAAATTGTTTTTTGATAATAGTGTGAGCAAGCTATGAACTAAAACAAAAACATTAACAACATAACTAGAAATTCCCCATATATTTGTAAATTAAGAAATAAACTTCTAAATAAATAACTCCTACAACAAAGAAGAAATCACCATCAAAATTGGAAAACGGTTTTATCTGAACAATAACAGAAACACTACAAAAATACTACATGTAGAACTTCAATTGGGTTGGGTATATATTAGTGGTGGTGTGCTTTCCTGGCATGTATGAGGTCCTGGATTTGATACTTAAACCATATATGTAGAAGAAAAATGTATCGCCTTCCAGAGTAATAAGTAACAAGCTGAGCATACATCTCAAATAGTTAGAAAAGGAATAGCAAAATAACTCAAAGAGGGGACGAAATGAATAATAGAAACAATCTTGAATTCAACAAAGTTCAAGCAGCCAATGAACTACATCAATCAACCACTTCAAATATTAAGTTTTCTTTTTTTTTGAAATATTGGAAAAATTAATGGACTTCTGAAATTTATTTTTTAAAAAAGAACAATTACAAAAATCTAATACTAGTAATGACAAACAGAATCATACTAAAGATATTATATATAATAAAAAATACAATAACAGTATATTGTGGAAAGTATCTAGACAATAAACTTGAGAGATAAAATAGATTTTCAAAAGTTTGGTTAATAGAACAGCAACGCCACTATCACCTGGGATCTTATTAGGAACACCAACTCTAGGCTTCCACCTCAGGTCTACTAATCAGAAACTCTGGGGATGAAACTCAAGAATCTGTGTTCTAAAAAATTCTCCAGTGATCTTGATGGCCCTGAAGTTTGAGAACTGCAAAACCATTCCAAAACACAAGGCATTCAGTTGTGCTTACATAAATGGATAACTGGTCTCTCATTTATCAGGATTAAATAAACGGTCACCATTGAAGGGGGAACAAGTTGTTAAAAGACACAAGAACAATTCAGATAGAACTTGTATTTTGTCAGGACCTAATTAACAACCTTCCACTAATTTAATGAAATTGATAGTCTGCATGAGAAGGAACATATCACTTACCAACAAGCACTTTAAAATGCCTTCAAATATTTCCTGTAAATATTATTTGCAACTTGTTATGAAATCTCTTTATATGGCTTTGTCTATTATTATAATGAGGTAACATTCAGTTCATGTAATTTCATTGTTGCTCCAAGATTATTATTTTATGTTAGGATTTTAAAACTCATCACAATTTTTTTTAAGTTCCCCAAAGTACATTTCAAAAATACCCTCTGGAGTCTAACATAACACTCAAAATTAAAGTCATATTTCTGAATCACAACTTTTTCTCCTATTTGTTTCACTCAGCTTTGTTTACCTAGTTGCTATCCACACATCTATTATATAAAAGGACAGATTTCCAAGGAAAAGCCCAGTAAACATGCAGAGCAGTCAGCTTCAATTGTAAACAATCACAAAACAAACTTTAAAGGATTTATACCAATGTGAAGCTCTGTGGGAAACTGTTTTCTCAAAGTATTGCAGATGATTATTATGAACAAAATAAATGAGGTAAGGTAATGTTACAATAATGATCTGGAACTAAGAGTCAAATGAATAAGATTAAAGGCACAAAGAAACCCTTCCTAATAAACATGCAGATAACTGCTGGAAAGAAAAATAAGTTCCTTGTGTGAAATTAACTGCCAAACATTCCCAACCTACACAAAGCTGCCATAAAGGACATCTAAATCCGTCCTTGTTTGTAACATGTGTTGTGACAAGATTTGACAGTTTATCAAAGAACTATAATTGCCACCTAAACATCTAGCATTTTGTCAACTGCAAGTATGTTTAGCGAAAGCATTTAGTTCACTTAAAATACAACCATTTTTCTCTTCTTTCTGAAAGAACTAACTGAATTTTTTTTTCTCTTTAGCCCATCAAGCATCAGGGCTCTCTTTGAATTATGTATGTTGGAATTGTAAAGGGTAAAAGAATAATCAGTAAAGCAAGAAACTATTACCAAGGTAATATATATATTCTGGGTATTGACTCAAAAGACCTTCAAAATGCAACAATTCTCATAGATCTATAGACATGGTATTTAAATGTGTTTGCCTTGGGAAGGAGGAAGATAAGGCATTTTCTCTCTATCGCAATTTTCACTTCCAGAGCAATTTATTAAGAAACAAGGCCCCAAATACAATGTGTTGTTCTATAGGCATTATTCCTACCTGTAACTTTTGTCAGAGACAGTCAATGATAAGACAGATGTCTCTCTCAATCTGCAGAGAACAAAGTAAACAGGAGCCAAATCCCCTGGCAGCTTATTCAGGTAATAAAAATGTCAAAATAACAAAGATATTCCAAGACACTACTAATGATTTCTTTCTTTCTGTAGGTTTTGTTTTGTTGTTGCTGCTGTTTTTAAGCAAAAAAAAAATTGTTGTTTATGGTTTCATGTTTGTTCTTTGTTATGGTTACTCAAAAAACCAAGAGGAAATATTTTATGCAAATATTTCTGCACCACTTTTAAACTTTTTCTTCAATTTGATAAACTTCAAAAATAAATTTTCAAAAAGGCCTAAAGTGAAAAAGCAAAAAAAGACCATATTTGGAAATTCAGGAATTCCATATTGCAATAGATACTCTGCCTCTAATTATCCAATAGATCACAGGCCAGTTGCTTCATTTCCCTGGGTCTCAGTTTCCTTTCTGTGAATTGGAATATTAATATGAGTGGGTGGTCTCTAAGGCCATTTCCATCTTTTACATTTTATGATTCTAGACAAATCCCTGGAACTATGAGGTATAGCAACAGCCAGAGCTTGGAGCAAAAATTGCAGTAAGACAAAAATGTCTCCTATTTAACACCTCAAGAAAAAATGCAACCAACTATGGTTTTTAAATGTTTACATTAGCATTCAGTCCTATTTGGGTAATATTAAATCTATTTAAAAATCTGTTTTGTTTTTCATTAAAAACAGAAAACGTGTGACACACTAAGAACACTAAGAGAAAAATCCATTTAATTGAAGCTACAAGTATTTTTTAGTGCTTCTAAATTAAGCGACAGAATTTTCTTTATAAATCATTGTATATATTCTGACTTAGAATGAATTGTATGGTATAGGTGGTTCTTTTGATTTTTGTGATAGGAAAGAATGTAAATGAAGGGTGGCAGACAGAAAGCAGCCTATGTGCATTGTCAACCATGAAGAATCTGAATTAAGAAGAAAAAAAGCATTTTCACATGATGAGAGATGTGATTGGATCATTGGAAAGTCATTTAAAAAACAAAATATTTTTTGTAATTGTAGATGGACAGATACCTTTACTTATTTATTTTTTTCTATTTATCTTTATGTGGTGCTAAGGATTAAACCCAGTGCCTCACACATGCTAGGCAAGTGCACTACTGATGAGCTATAGCCCCAACCCTGGCAAATCATTTTGAAGTTGCATTTTTAATAAGTAGCATTTTTTAGCTGTTTGTATGGCTTTTTAACAATAGCTCATTCAAAATATCAAAGCACCTTATTTATAGTCAACTAATGTGTTTCACAGGTATTGCTGAATCTTGTTCATCTCTGTTACCTGCCCCAGCATTACTCCATCCCTGAGCTTATCCTATCAATGAATCCAACCCTGTGGGAAAACTCAGAAGTTGGGTGAAAAGATACATTCAACAATAACTTGGTAATTTTAAAATGTGATGACAATTTGATTTTTGGCTAAATAAAAACATTCCAGAATCTAAATGTCTGGCAACCATTAACATGATTTGAATGTATGATCTGCTATTGATGCCTCCATTATTTTTATATAAAAGCCATTTCATTGTTAAAATTCTTAGTATCTATGGTCCTTTCTACTTCCTGTCCCACTATCTCAACCCGAAATACACTGTGGAAGCTGTAAATTTAAAATTTTCTAATAAGAACTTAGTTACCAAATAAATTTTGTCTTTCTGTTATAAAAATAATAAAAGTTCAATACCATATTAATGGATGGCATCAAAATACAACAGTCCTTCATTCTCAACTCCCCTCTCCAAAGGCACATTCATACTTATTTGATACTTTGAATATTACATAATCTTAAATACATAAATATAAACTTATTCATACATTCTGTGACTAGCTTTATACCTGTAAAAAACACCCTGAAGACATTTCCATATGATTACACATAAATCAATTCCCTCAATGGGTGCATTTACTGACCAATAACTGTATTAAATAAGGTCTACAAAACAGAATTTTTCAAATACTCTCTATTCCAAAGTCTAGAATAATGTATCACAATCATTTATGAAGAAATGCTTTGTAAATAAGTAAATGACCAAAAAAATTTTCATGATAATTCACTTATTGATAAATACTTGTTGGTTTGCAGATTTTGCTTTTGTAAACAGTTCTAGGGTGGTTAATCTTTGTCACCATCTTATGCTCTAGAAATAGTAGCACCTGACATACAGAAGATATAGACTATTTATTGAATGAATTAATACATCAATAATTATCATTGATATATTTTGAGGGTGCTTGTGAATAGTTCTCTGGAATAGATCCCTAGAAGCAGACATGAGCCAAAGTTTTCATACAAAATTACCCTTTCAAAACACACACATTTACACGTTCTATTGGAAACCATTGTCCGTATTATAATTTTGGCCTGCTTGATGTGTGAAAATAATTAGCATTTTCTTGATTAGTTGTGCTTTTCACATGTATTGGCCACTTATATTTTACCCTGAATTGCCTATTTATAGCATTTTCCAACTTTTTAAATTTTTTCACTGTACTGGAGGAACATGGTGCAAAAATAATTGTGCATATACTTTCTTCTCTCTGTAAATGTTCCTTTTAAACTTGTGATTTATTGGGGCATTTAGAAGTTTTATGTATTTTTGTTTTGTTTTCAAATTTGGTTAACCAGCCAAAGAAAACATTATAATAAGAGCATTAATAATGAGAGTAGTGTAAATTCCATGCACTAAGCAGACTTGACCCTGTAGTTTAAAAGCGTGAGGCACAGGCCAATCAAGAATTCTTCAAAAGACCTGAGGTCCATTTAGCCCCAGGCGCACAACAGACTGCAACCGCTGAGTAACCACCGGAAACCGGAAACCGTTAGAGTCTCTGATCCAACTTCCGTTTCAATTTCCGACCCAGGGGAGACCTGTGGACAAGGAATCCTTAGGGTAGTTGGCCAAGATGCCAAATATCAAAATCTTCAGCGGCAGCTCCCACCAGGACTTATCCCAGAAAATTGCCGACCGCCTGGGCCTGGAGCTGGGGAAGGTGGTGACTAAGAAATTCAGTAATCAGGAGACCTGCGTGGAAATCGGCGAGAGCGTCCGTGGAGAGGACGTGTACATCGTTCAGAGTGGTTGTGGTGAAATCAACGACAGTCTAATGGAGCTTTTGATCATGATTAACGCCTGCAAGATTGCTTCGGCCAACCGAGTTACTGCGGTGATCCCGTGCTTCCCTTACGCCAGGCAGGATAGGAAGGACAAGAGCCGGGCTCCCATCTCCGCTAAGCTTGTAGCGAATATGCTGTCGATAGCAGGCGCCGATCACATCATCACCATGGACCTACATGCTTCGCAGATTCAGGGGTTTTTTGATATCCCAGTAGACAATTTGTATGCAGAACCAGCGGTCCTGAAATGGATCCGGGAGAACATTTCGGAGTGGAAGGACTGCACCATAGTTTCACCGGACGCTGGCGGGGCCAAGAGAGTGACTTCCATTGCGGACCATTTGAACGTGGACTTTGCCTTGATTCACAAAGAACGGAAGAAGGCCAATGAGGTGGACCGTATGGTGCTTGTGGGAGATGTGAAGGATCGTGTGGCTATCCTTGTGGATGACATGGCTGATACCTGTGGTACAATCTGCCATGCAGCCGACAAACTTCTCTCAGCGGGAGCCACCCGAGTTTACGCGATCCTGACCCACGGAATCTTTTCTGGCCCAGCCATTGTTCGCATCAACGGTGCATGCTTTGAAGCCGTAGTAGTCACCAATACCATACCTCAGGAGGATAAGATGAAGCATTGCTCCAAAATACAAGTGATCGACATCTCCATGATTCTTGCAGAAGCCATCAGGGGAACTCACAATGGGGAATCTGTTTCCTACCTATTCAGCCACGTTCCTTTGTAACAGAATGGCTTACAAGTTAGTCTATTTTTAAATAATAATAAAAATAAATCCTGCCCATTGTTTTGCTTTACTATCTGATAAAAAAGTTCAGCAGAAGACCTAGCTCTATCCAGTGTGACTGTCTACATTTCTGTATATATTATACCAGGGTTTATCTTAAGTTGGGGAGAGCTATATTGAGAACTGCTGAAATTTCCTGACTGACTTCTCTCATTCTGGCTTTTTTCACAATTTTGTGAACCCTACAGCTTTAACTATATAGCCCAGGTGGTGCGAGATGTTAGGCAGCCTTTCAGTGTGCTCTATAAAGGTGTTTCAGAACAATTAACAAGCCAATCAATCCATTCTCATCCCAACACACACACACACACACACACACACACACACTCCAATGTGTCACAGGTTCTCCAAGGTCTGTGCTAAATTATAGCAAGAGCCTTGGGCAAATCTCAAACTAGTTCTCCTGGTTGCTGAACTCGCTGAAAGGCAAAAAGCAAACAGTTTTCATTCTTAACCAGCCATTGGTATCACAAGAGAAGGCAGCAGTTGTAGCAAATGCATCTTTTTTTTTTTTTACTTTAGAAATACTCATAATTATTAGCACATATTCATTATACAAAATAATGGGTTTCATTATGAGGAAACTAATTACCATCTATTTGCAGACTATCTTGGATTCTAGTTACACCTGTTCCTTGCAATTTAACTTTATGTCCAACCATCTTAACCTTTTCCTAGTTGGGCCCAATGGTTGGTATATCATATTCTTCTGGATCATACACTCCCTGCTGTATAATCTCTTAACATTCACATTACTCAAATATTCTTTTGCCTAATACCACCAAGTAGTAGATTTTATGTGACATTGTATTGCCTTTTGATTAATTTAAAACATATAATTTTTCTCTTCCTTCTTTGTAATTTGGTTGGCCTCTCAACCTGAGATATTTTTAAATGATGCTATTGACTCTGGTAAGGGAAAACAGTAAAATATCTGTATATGGTGGAGAGCTGGATGTACTATGTGAAATTTCTGACCTCTAAGCAATAGAGAAAATCTCCAAGAGTTTCTAAAGGGTGAAACAAAAAAATAGCTTTTAAAAAATATATCCAAATTGCTATAAAATTCTCATTTGAACTCTTGAGCAAATAAGCAAAATGTAATGATTTCTTTATAGTTCTAAATGAATATTTTTAACCTAAGTTCTGTGTCCAAACTGTCAGTCAAATTTGAAGGCAATATTTAGGCATTTTTAATGAATGCTTTTTGAAAGTACGATTTAAAGTTATTAGAAACAAAACATGTATATGACCAATAGAAATTAATGAAATGAAAAACACTGTGGTAAGCAAAGAAATGAAACTTAAAGAAAATTTTTTTTTCATGAAGAGTATGAGCCAATAAGATACAATTCATATAAAAATTGAGCTTCAATGTAAAACAAAAATTTTAAAAATATGTAAATAAAATTCTAGATATCTAGAAGGTGTTAGTAGTATGCTAGGTATGCTAAGGATCCTATCTAGTTGGGAGGGAAGTTATTGGAACCAATTACCGCCATTGTAGAAAAACCTGAGTTTATATTTTCTAAAATTCAAGGGCAAGAGTCAAGCAAGGGAAGAATGGGATGAATAACTTCCAAACTCCTAAACAGAAGAAGGAAAAAGCGGCATAAGGAAACCTGAAATCCAGATGAATGTAGAAACAAATGAGAAAGAAAATATCACAAATAAAAAGTACCAAATATATGCTATTACAACTAAATAGGTTAATGTCTTAGAAGATAAATAATTAGATTGGTTAGCAAAAGTATCTCACAATATGGTGTTTATAAAAGACACATCTAAAACAAAAATTTAGATGTAAATGAATACAGAAAAATATAACAAGTGTTAACAAAGAGAAACAAGGAATGATGCTATCAAAGCAAAAATAGAATGTGTTGCTGATTAAACACATCAATAAGTTACAACTACCATCAATCTTTATGTGCATAATAACTATCAAAATATAAAGAGAAAAAACAGAATATAATCATAATCATAGATGAAAATTTTGATAAAGCTCATAATAAAAAGGTATTCTAGGATTTAAATGACAATATATAGAAATTAATTCACATTTCAAGCATGAAGTATATATAAATATTGAAAATATTGGAAGGTCACAAAAGTCATGATAAATATTTAAAAGGAATTTATTTGTACTATGTATAGTAGATTTTCTATAACTATCTTGAAAATATAGAGAAAAACAAAACTCTTAATAAACAGGAATAAAATAAGTGTACTCGCCCTGATAAAAAATCTACTAGATACCTATAGAGACTAGATACCTATAGATACCTGTAGATACCTATAGAGACATACCTAATGATGAAACATTGAAAATATTTTCATTAAAATTAAATTTCCAAGCCTATGGGCACAAAACAATTTTTTTAAAAAAGCAAGAGTTAGATGTATTAGTAGAAAAAGGAAAGAGGCAAATCTTACATTATTTGCAGATGCCATGACTGTCAACAAAAAGTCCAAGCATCAAAACCTGCCAAATTCATAAAAGAAATCAGTACAGTGACTATATGTAAGATAAATAAAATCATCTTTTCTAAATACCAGCAAAACATAATTGAAAAAATGTTTCCACATCCTTAAGCAATAAAATGTATGACTAGATATAAACCATAAAACTGTAGGACTTACATGATAAAACATTTACTAAAAGATGTAGGACGGACCTGAGTAAATACAGTTGGAACCTGGATAGGAATAATAATATTGCAATCCTGACAGTTTCCTCAAATCATCTAGTCAGTATAAACCTAACTGAAATCCTAACTGGATTTTTTAAAAGAGAATTTGAAAAGCTTAAAGTTCATCTCGGAAAATATGTGAGCAAAAATAGTTGCAACCTTCCTGAAAATATTTTCATTACAATATATTAAAACATAAAGCTATAGTATTGAAATGTGGATAGATGCAGAACATAATAGTACAGTTTTGATTCCTGAAATAGACCTGTGTATACTTACAGGAATGTAGTGTATATGTACCCTATCTAATGGAGGGACTGACAGTATTACTGGAAAAATGTGCATAACTAAATCAACTTAGCAGGAGAATGACTATCACAGAGTCCCTGTGGACATATTTTCCTGATATCCTGCCTTAGCAATCATTCCTATAGTCTATTCAGATTCTTAAAGTGGGGAATGAGCTTTTGCCATGTTTTTTCCCCGTATCTTCACATAATGGTTAGTCTATCCAGATCACGGTGCTATTTATGATGGACTTCGTAATGTCAGATGTCACTTGTCAATAACTAGATTCTTGATGAATCTCAATGTTCTGCTTTCTTTATTACACACACACACACACTGGCATGTACCTTTACAAAAACCTCTTCAAAGCCTCTAAGATCCATTATAACACTATTTTCTTATTTATATGAAGCCTGTCCAACATTATTATTTTCACACACTAAATCAGTCATTTGGGACAAAGTTTCCTCCAGAACACAAAATAATTGAAAGAGTGGTGATTACTGAGTAAATATCACATGCTACAGAATACATTCATACCAGGGTAGCTGAGTAGCAGTTTTCTAGCTATCAGCTGAGAGTGAGAGCTCACAAGAGTACTTAGAGGCTGGAAGAATATATATATTCTCAGAGTCTCATGTGTGTGTGTGTGTGTGTGTGTGTGTGTGTGTGTGTATACACAGAGACAGAGGCATAGAATGTTGTAAAAATGGTATTAAATGTGTACATATGTGACAAAACTGGTATATCACAGGTAAATGATGCCCTGATCAATGGTACTGAATAACTGGCTTTTGATTGGGAAACCAATTTTCGTCTTTAAGCAATGTACCAAAGAAAATTTTAGAAGGAATGGTTACAATAAAACAGAGTTTCAAGCCCTGTAAGAAAGTGAGAAATAACCTTTACACTTTTATAGTGGAGAAGTCTGCCTTAAGGAGGATAAAAAAATTCAGAACTCAGAAAGATGAAACATGACTTCTGGAATTCTACAGGCAGAAATGGGCTTATAGACCTACACAACTGCAGATACATGCTATCCTTTAAGAGAAAAGAAGAATGACACCGAAGATAGAACTGGTACAGAGGCCAGCAAGGCCACTAAAGGTAGCCCAGAAACTGAGTTGCCTCCATGGCTACAGAGACTGATGGAGACATTGCTGCAAAACCGGAGGCTGGAGTTGGGATTTAAGCAAGTGGAGGATTATCCTAGTCCATTCAGATTGCTATAACAAAGTACCTTAATTGAATAGCTTATAAATAACAGAAACTTTTATTACGATTCTGGAGGATAAGTCCGAGATCCGGTTGCTGTGGATTCCATATCTGGAGAGGGACTTATTATTTCCAATTCATAGATAACATGTGAGGACAGGTTCACATGCCAGAGGGGTGAGGGAGGTCTCAGGATCTCTTTTTTGAGGGCACTAGTCCTATTCAAAGGCTTTACCTCCTAATACCATCATATTGGTTTTCAATACATGAAAATCATGAAATACATGAAAAATCCTACATATAGGATTTCAATACATGAAATTTGGGGAGATATGAGCATTCCTTCTATAGAAATCATTAAGCCACAGAGGATTATTCTTGGATCTTGAAACCCAACTTTTTCCTACTAAATTTCAAAGTTGAGACCAGCAACCTCTTCATTTGTATTAGCTTTCCATTGCTATGACAAAATCAACTGATAAGGAAGAAATATTTATTTTGGATCATGGTTTTAGAGATTTCAGTCAAGGGTCACTTGACCTTGTTATCTTTGGGCCACTGGCAAGACATGGTAGGGTGCATGTGGTGGAAAAAACTGCACACCTTCTGGTGACCAGGAAGCAAAAAGAGAGAGGAGCCAACAGCCAGGGTTCTCATAACCTCTTCATGGGCGTGTCCACCAGAGACCTAACTTTCTTCCAATAGGCCCCACCTCCTAAAGGTTCTACCACCTCCCATAGCCTCATCAGCTATGGAAAAAGTCTTCAACTAATGAGCCTTTGGGAGAATATTTAAGATCCAAAACAGCATTATTCCTTTCACTTTCTTCCTTTTTGAATGTGAATGCATAAGGATATACACTTTCTATCATAGACAAGTACAAGGATATGTAGCTTAGCCCCTCCATTGTATTTTGGAAGATGATAACTTGTGTTCTATATTCACGGGTCCAAAATGGAGAATATCTTTTTTTCCCAGAATGGCTTATGCCATTCTGGTATATACTAGTCAAACCCATGCCTGATTTAGATGATGAGATACAGGACTTTTGAGTTAATGATAGTTAGATGAGATTTTGGACTTAGAGCTTAGAGTAGGCTAAGATTTTTGGAAATGCTGGCATAGGATGAATGTGTTCTACACGTGGGCAGACATGAAGGGGGGAGCCTGGATGGCAGATTTGGTTGGGTTGAATAGTGGTCAACCAAAAGTTATATCTAAGAAATATCTCACAGAACCTGTGAACATGACCTCATTGGGATCTTTGCAGATGTAATTAAGTTTAGGCTTTTGAGATGAGATCATGCTAGATTTATGGTGGGCCTTAAATATAACAAAGGTTAAAAAGACAGAGACACAGATAAGAAGGTGATTGAAGATGGAGGCAGAGATTGAAGTAATGTGTCTACAAATCAAGATATGCAGACAGGATTGCCAGGAGCCAACAGAAGTTAGTAAAGAATTGTGCAGCAAATTCTGCCTCAGACCCTCCAGAAGGAATTAGCCTCCAGAAATGTGAGAGATGGTTTAAACAACAGTTTAAACCATCTAGATTGTGGTAATGTGTTGCTGCAGCCCTAGAAAACTAATGCAGATTTGGGGACTAGGAGGTGGGCTGCTGCCCTAATGAATACTAAAAAGTGCAGAAGTGGATTTGAAATTGAGCAATGAGTACAGGCTGGAAGAATTTTGAAATACATAATAGAAAAGGCCTAGATTGCTTTGAAGAGACTATTGGTAGAAATATAGCTGTTAAAGGAGATTGCGAAAGGGACTTAAAAGAAAGAGGATGATAAAGAATACCTCTGTCATTTTAGAGAATTCAAATTTCATCCTGAACAGAGATATGAGGTTCTTATGAGGTCTCAAAAGGAAATGAGAAACATGTTATTATAAATTGAAGGAAAGCCACTGTTACAAAGTGACGAAATTCATGGTTGAATTGTGTTGTGTTGGAAAGCAGAACTCTCAAATGATGAACCCCAATATTTAGGTGAAGATATTTCTAAGCTTAATGTTGGGGATATGGCTTGGATCCTTCTTGCTGCTTATAGTAAAATTGGAGAGGGAAGTAAGAAATCGTCAAAGGAACAGTAAAGAGGAGCTAGCACTTGATAATTTGAGAGGTTCTCAGCCTACCTAGATCCCAAGGATGCTAAAATTAGGAAATTCATTGTTGAGAAAGCTTGCTCTACATAGAAGCCTAAAGGTGTGACTGGATAACCTATTGCTCAAGAAATTAGGTGTGTGACTCCTGGAGCCAATCAACCATCTCAACACAAGGCAGGAATAGAGACTAAAAAGACTAAATATAGTTCCAAACAATCAGTTATGCTTTGATTGCTTTTTAAAAGTTGGCATAAATTTTACCTAATGAAGGATAAGCCTAGAAATAACTAAATGTCTTAAATACCAAACTAACTAACCTGAGGATGTTTCATTTACTGGGGAGGAAAAAAAAAGCAATGGGGAGCCCTCTAGCTTTCTCAGTAGTTTTTCAGCAGATCACTGATGTGATGAAAGTAGTACTTTTTGGAGAGATTTCAGCAGAAATGTGCAAAGTGAACTGTACTGGAAAGAGTCTACAACTGGGAGACCAAATGTATCTGGGTGGGTTCCATTTTGAGAAATTAGGCCTAAACAAGATAGTGTTTTAAAATGTATCACAAACAAAGAAGACTTCATTTTCCTAATCCCTCAGGCACACAAGGGTTGTTTACGGGAATTTGGCATGAGTATATATTTCTAAATGTAACACTGATGGTATCTCTTATCAGATGACATGATTAATGATGTTTTCTTCAGAGTGGCTTCAGTTAGTGTTTATTAAGATGCTTCCCAAATCCTAATGTTATTTCAGAGATGCAGTCAGATGATTATACTTATGAGTACCCTGCAAGAATTAGAAAAGATAAGGCAGTGATTGAATGGTTTTTAAATAATACATTTTATGCCGATTAATTATTATGCAAATAGTGACTTTGTTCTCTTGTTTTTATGCTTGTCATTCTGTTTCTTTCTTTTCTAAGAAACCCACTAATTTTTAACCCTGACTTCATTGGAAATGCCATGTAATGACTGGTATAGCCCATCCCTTGGTGCAAGGGAAAGGAACCTCCCTTTCACAATATTAAATAATTTCTGGTTGTGGGCTTATCAGTGAGTAGAGTCAATGTCACAGTCTGAAAATTGTGCATTTCTTCTTTCTCCTTGTTTACTATTTGGCTTTTCTACTTAATTGCCCTACCACTTAAGGGAGAAAAAAGGAAACTAGCCCATGGTCTTTAGAAATGGCATGAGATGCAGGAAGAATAGCAACAGTGAAGGCTTTGAGCTATATCATACACGTGTTAATGCAACTGAAAGAAAACCATTGTGGTCAGAGTAAGCAAGCAAAAAAGTCAAATGTAATTAAATCAACAAGATGGTCAGAGTTACAGGGCATGGTGGAGCGTGCCTGTAATCCCAGCTACTCGGGAGGCTGAGGCAGGAGGATTGCAAATTCAAAGTCAGCCTCAGCATCTTAGTGAGGCCCGGAACAACTCAGCAAGACCTGTCTCTAAATAAAATATTTTTAAAAAGGACTGGAGATGTTTCTCAGTGATCAGTGCCCATGGGTTCAATCCCCAGTACCAAAACAAACAACAACAAAAAAAAATGGACCGAGTCAGAAAAGGTAGGTAAACTACCACATGCTCTTATCACCAGTCATCATCATATTGATTGTTTGTCTTTTGCTTGTCCCTTACCAGTAAATGCTCAAGTCTCTATTAGGAAGATTATGTCTTAAATTTTTACTCAATAAGTTACTACTTGTCCTTCAATGAAGTTTTCTGAATGCAATAACAACTCTCATATTCTCAAATTTGCAAGATTATAAACATCTGGCCTCCCATCATTGACCTCCTGAATCTCTAGATGAGAGACTTGGGAAATTACCTTTAATAATTCTTATGATCAGGCAAGTTTAGGAAAACTCTAAGCCTCAAAATCAAGTTTAATAGAATTTTGAATGCAAAAGACAATTTTGAGCAGTAGTTCCCCAAATCACTTACTACTTTACTGATGTTTTTGGTAGCTCTGGCCAGTACAGGGCATGTGAGTAACCACTTGCCCTTCTCATAACTATGGTCTTCATCTCTAATGAATCTCACGACTCTTTCCTGCTAACTCTATCCAGGACCACAGATTCTTTCTCCTTGCAGGAGTCCCAGTAACCATCATTTCCTAGGACATGAAACTAAAATGCCATTTCTCTTGCAGGGTTATCACTAGATCAGGGGGAATTTTCAGTCAATTTGTATTTGGGCATATATTGAATTATTACCCAGTAAAATGTATTTAGGTCTGTGGTTGATCTATAGGGTTAACTGTACTTTATTGATTCACCAATATATATTGATGAGATTTCATAACTGAAATATCCAGAAAAAAATAATTTCAACAATTTCTTTTTTAAAAGCATATGTATGGGGTTGGGGTTGTAGCTCAGGGGTAGAGTGCATGCCTAGCACATGTGAGGCACTGGGTTCAATCCTCAGCATCACATAAAAACAAATAAATAAAATAAAGTTATTTTGTCCACCTACAGCTAAAAAAATTTTTTAAGTTTATGTATACAAATATACTTATGATGAGGCAATGGAAACAAAAACAGTGAGCTCTATAATTAGATTGACCTTAATTTTAATCCTGCTACTTGCCAGTTATAGTACTAACCAGTTAATACATGCCTTTGAACCTCTGATTCTTTATCTCCATTATAGAAACAAAATTCTTCGCACAATTACTATAATATGAACATTTAATGTGAACGTGTGAAACAGCTAGAACAGGTTTGGCCACATGACATGTACATTAAACTAAGGCCTTGATTTCTTTCTCTCCTTTACGAACATAACTCTCACTCTAGTAATGGACTGGCTTATGAAATTTCCTGTTTCTCTATTTGGTAATGGAATTTGTACCATAGCACAAAAATGTTCTAAATGGTTATATATTCAAAATTTAATAATTAATGTATTGAGACAAGCAAAAACCTTAGTTAATCTTTTTGTGGTAATGGGTGTATGCCCTAGATTTTAAGTAAACTTTAGAATCATAGTCCCTTCACGTTAGGTGGGATCTCAACATCATTAGTATAATGTGCTGAACTCTACTGCAAATGGTTAGAAAATAAGCTGAAATTGGGGCTTCTGACAAATATGTATGTCCTGGAGTTAAGAAAGAATGTCTAAAAGTAAGCTTGTTGTTTCTTCAGTAAAAAGTAATGACTGTGAGGTATGTTCAGATTTTAATTATTGAAGGAATATTGAATTTATACTATCATTAAGCTAGGAAAGTTAAGCTAACAATTTAAAAAATATAGATAAATTTGTATGTCCCTAAAAATTTTAAATAACTCAAATAATTAGAAACCTAAGTGAATAAAAACAATCCAATTCCTAAACCTGATAATAATTCAAAAATTTTCTGAAGTTGAATGTAAATACATCTCAAGTTTTCCTAACAGATTATCTTACCTATCTTTTGCCCCATGGACATGTACACTTATTCAAAACATGCCAGTAGGACAAAATATCAAAAAGTTAAGTTGCAGACTGGTATTACCTGTATAATTGCCTCATTTGCAAAGGCCAACTCCTATTTTATGTCTCTTAACTCTCCTTCAGCTACACTCACAAGGATCTGCAAGTTTCTTAACCAATCCTAACAAAAGTTTTGAATCTTTAATCTGGTATAGGTTTAGAATTAATCACAGCAAAGCAACAGCTATTCACAGAGGTTGGGTCCCTGTGTACTCCTGTTTCTCCTATACCACCAAATGGCTCAGCCCAAGGCCTGCATTATAAGAATCAAACCTTGGTTGTCTAGACATTCCCAGGCATGGCACACTCTGACCCACCTCTTTCCTTAGCCATTAGACCAGGTTGTTCCTTTGATTCTGTCTTTCCTCGTATACTATTCTATTCTGTGCTCTGGTCCCTGCTCTGAGCACCCAGGTGATGTCAAGTCTAGAAGCTTATTAGTCCTGGTGTTGGTAATGTTTTCCTGAGAAGAATCCTGAAATGGTTTCTCTCACATCTGCCACATTGTCACACCATTGTCAGCTTTTTTGCACCATCATCTAGATTTCCTATATTTTTGTTCTGATTATCAAATACATTTTTTTTAATGTTAGTACTTGCCAGTATCGTACACAAGTTTGTTGTACCTTTTGGACACCCGGCTTTTGAAGTTCCCATCTAACCTCACCAGGTCACATTTCTACTTCCTATACCCTGATCTCTGCCACAATAAGCAGCTTTCCAATCAGTTTTGGTCCTGACATGTCCCTGCTAAAATTCCCTTAAGGTTTCCAACAAGGCTGACCCATTATTTCTACCTATTCTTCTGCACAATTTTTCCTACATAATGCTGAAAGATTGATCTTCAATGACACTCTTTTAATTTTATTATTCTGTTTAAACTTTATTAAGTTCTTCTGCATGGCTTCTAAGACCCTCACAGGATCTATCCAGTCAAATTGCTTAGTAATTCCCAAGAGTCTGATATGACTTGTTCACAGGTCAAGTTCATGCTGTTGGTTCCACATAAACTGTCTTCCTTCCTCCTCTCTGCATGTCTCAGGCCTGGCCATTGTTCAAAGACGAGATTGTTGGCCCAGGCCCAAAATGTCTACAGTTAGGCTCCCTTACTGAGACTTTTGGTAGGTTACATTATGTTTTTAGTGTGCAGCCAGAGCTGAGAATCAGCTATGTTATGGTTAGTCAAGGTCAGAAACACTCTGATTCAGCATATATACTCAAGGTCATAAACATTAACTTGTGAGCATGTACCCCCCTATGTAACCTGTTGTCAGTGTGCCTTCTTTGTTTGGCCTAAACATAAAAAGGGCCTTTGGAAAAGACTCAGGGGCTAATGGGAACAAAATGGGGCAAAATAAGGACTAAAAGGAAACTGGCTGGGGACTGAAACTAAAGTCCGAGGCTGCAGGCTGTGGCCACCTCTGAATAAAATATGTCTACTTCCCTAACTACATCTTGCATCTTTTTCTGCCTGCCAAGCCCTGAGCCTTGTTTTCTGGCTGTGAACTTCTGCATGACAAAGCTCCAGTAGAAATTCCAACATAAAGTCTTTCTTGATTCCTTCAGTTCTTCCATACATTGTCCATGTTTTTAACAGTTTTGTATTTAATTATTTTTTTAATTTCTAAAGAAATGACGACTTTTATCTCTTACAATGCTTAGTACAGTGATAGGAAGCATGAAACAGACTGAAAAAAAAAACAAGTACAACTGGTTTTAAAAAATGTTTTTATTTCCATTGAAAACACATTGGTCACAAAACTGAAGAGTGCTTCAGTTGTATATGATATGATGATTCAATTATGTGTGCATTTCTCAGGTAAGACACTGTATCAGGGAAAAACATAAGGTGACTATGGCCTTTGTAAAGCAGAAGCAGGTGTTATTGTGGAAACCTGTCTGCAGTGGTAAGTGACCAGCTAAGTTAAAGGCCTGGGAGGGACTGCCTCCTCATTGTTTCGCTTGGAGAGTTTTTCTAGGATATTTATTTCAAACATTAATTTCTAGAATGCTTATTTCAAATAGGGCAGAGGACTAAGAAAAGGTGGCGGGTGATTCCAATAAAAAGTGATAGAAAAAGAGAGAATATAAATGTAAAGATTGTTCTAAGAACCAGCTAAGATTTAGATCAGGAAGGTAATGGAAGAGAGCTATGCCTAGCATCCTGTTCCTTGCATATAAATAAAGTGTTGGTAAATGTTTAACAAACATCTCTCTGGAAATCAAAATTCCTGATCTGTAGAGTTTGCAGATTTCCATGGAATTAAATACTCCCATTGCCAATCCAGTTACCAACATGCCCTCATTGAACACAGACTTGGGAAAGCTGTGCACACCTGAGAACTGGGACTCACTAGGAGTTGGCTCCAGTACACTTCTACTTAAAGTTAAGGACAGACACTTGGAAAAATTTCTGAAATTAACTTGAGGTCTTGTAACTTCTCTCATATAATTTAGTCTTGTGAGTGGACAAACAGTGAGCCACTTATTTGAAAAGTCTCAGAAAGACTGAGCTATTCTTCAAATAGTCTTTGGAATCAAGTAACCCAATGTTGCAGGATATGTAGAAACATTTATCATCATCACTTTTTTTCTGATCTTGAAATAATATCAGTTTTATAATTAATATTATTCTTTCATGTAGACTTCTTGAAAGGATTTTTAAAATTTACTGAGAACCTACTCGGTCCTAACTACTATTAAAGATGAAAGCATTAAAAACATTGAAAGGCTTTGCAAGGTGTGGTGGTGCACATCTATAATCCCAGCTACTCAGGAGTCCGAGGCAGGAGGATCACAAACTCAAAGCCACCCTGAGAAACTGGAGACTCTGTCTCAAAATAGTATAAAAGGGGTTAGGGATGATAGAATGCTTTCCTGGAAAGTGCAAGTTCTGGGTTCAATTCCCTGTACTATTACTATTATAAAACAAACAAACAAACAAAAACATGCAGCTTAGTCCCTGCCTTCAGTATCTAAAAAAGTCTTCCCTTTGGTAGAGGCCCTAGAAACTCATGAGATGATTTAGCTTTTTGTAATAATAGCCATTTCCATATAACCAATAGCAACAAAGGATGAGGAGCTTAGGCCAAGTCTGGGGAAAAGGAGGAGTCAAAGCAGAGAGCCTGGTAGAAAACTTAACTTAACTGAAAAGTTAACAACTTAACTGAAAAAAGTCTTTCTTCCACTCGGATAAACAGAGACAATAATCTGGCTATGAGATGTAGAAAAGTTAAGGTAGAAGCCATTTAAGAATTAGTTAACCAACAAGAAAGTAAACTAACCCAGCTGAAAGGTTATAACTATAAATTGATATTAAAGTGATCTACACAAAATAATTTTGGACAACTTTGATTTATTTAAATGAATAAAAACAAAATGTTAATTTATGAACATAATTCGGTAGGCGAATTAGTCATGCAGTACAGCATTGCCCTTCGACAGTTTATTTCCATCAGCAGAATTAATCACAGCAGAGCAGATGTAGTAGGGACAATCCAAGGTTAAAACAAATGATACAAAATAAGATGATAACCTGGAGAAAGTCATGATTTATTATTCTGCCAGAGTCTGCTGTGGATTGTGCAGCCACGTTATGCAAGCCTGTCTCCCTTTTAACCAGATATCTCTGATTGTAGTGATCTTTTAGTTTGCATTAATTCTATCTGCCTTTGAAGGTAATGTAACTGTGATAAGAGCCAATTAGTTTTGCACGATCGAGAAACACAATGAAATGTGACTTACGAAAACAAAGATAAAATTAACTGTCTAAATGAGACAACAAGGCAATCTCATCTTTGCTATTTTCTTATAGTGCTAGAGTGCCATACGTTCAGCATCATAAACTGAAGGACAACTATAAGGATATTTGAGTTGGTTCAAATACATGCTGTAATGAACACAATTCTTCCAGAGTAACATTAGCTAGTAATTTAATGCTAACTTTCCACAGAACTTGAGAGCTATATCTACAGATTACATTACAAATACAAATGTCAGAGGATCAGTATGAGGAACCAACTTTTTTTAAAACTTTTCATATTTGTGAATTTGATAATGAAATAAAACGAGCAAATGGATCTTTGGATGGACATCATCTGGTTTTATTCTGCCATGAGCATTTCTCTAAACTTCAGGACATTTAAGAAAATTCCAACTGAAGGAGTGCTGCAAAAAAGGAAAAAACGTGTTAGGCCAGGTTTCACTTTTGCAGGTGTTTTGTATTTTTTATCTTATATTTCTGGTAAGACTTACATGCAACTAATAGTTCAACAACACACTCCAGTTATATTGCTTATGGTCTCATTTAATTGTGATAAAGATCAGACTACAACACTCAATTTACTAACCTTTTTTCCATTAAAAATAATAGACAATTTTAGTCTTGATAAGGGTTATTTTTTGAGGGCTAGGAAATAAATAATGGAAGTTTGTATTTGTTTGTTTAAGTGGAGAAACTGTCACCAAAAAATGAAAACAATAAAAAAAGACTGAATTATTTGACTTCATAAAAAATATGCATGGAAAAGCAATAATGAAAGGCAAACAGCCATCTCAAATATATGAACAACATATATGATAAAGGATCTATCATTCTAGTATGGGTGGAAAAATAAATCAAACAGAACATCATTACATTGGAGAGAAAGCAACACCAACAAAGCCAGGTGTAAATAATTCAAAGAAGAAATATAAGGGCAAGATAAACTGAGGAATGGGTAGAATTCAACCTTCCAAGTAATGCAAGAAATAAAATTAAAATAAAACATAGTATTGTTTGCTTATCGAAGATAAAAATGATAACAATCAAATAATGTTAGGTGGGAATAGGAAAAATATTCTTAAATTATAAAAGTGTAAATTGGTGAATCCTTTTTGAGGGAAGTTGGGATATATTCATACTTTCTTATCCAATAATTACAGAAGTAGGAATTAGTCCAAAGTAAGTAACCATGATTATGTTAAATTTTTTTAAAAGGAAGTTCTTTCTAATGTTTAAAGCAGGAAAAATTTAACAAAAAGCTTGAAATATATCCATTTATTAAATAAGTTATTGTGCATCCATTCCATGACACTGTAACCATTAATATTGTGTTTCCAAACATTTGTAATTTAGAATCGCCTGAGGATCTTTTGAAAATTCCAAAGCCCAGGTCATATTTCATATCAATTAAATAATAATTTCTTGTAATGGAGTATGGGCATTATTTTTCAAGCTAACCAAGTTCAATATGTTATGTTATTTGGAAACTGTTACATGAAAGTGATATAGAAAAAATATTTATCATCATGAAAGGATATTCACAACATAATGCTTTATTTTTTTAAAATTCAAATGCAAAATGTTATTCTTGAGGATATGACAGTATTCTACAAAAATTGTGTTCTATTTGTAACCCTTACTAAAGGGACAACCTCAAGGCTATGGTAACAGCCTTGCCTTCACCAAATCTGCCTAGACCAACAGTGAGCTTCGGACCTATAGATGGTCAAATTATGAGCTGACCAGAGGCTCAGAATAGGTAAGCATCAAAATCATGGGCATCAGTCAGAATCTTGTTCCAATAAAATTGCAACTATGAATATTGAGGGAAAAGGGCAGTGAAGCCAAAACTAAAGGGATATATAAATAGAAGTCACAAGACAGAGAAGGGGCCATGAGAAAATGAAAGTAATGAAGAAGAAAACATTAGTAAACAAGAAGCTATGAAGGAGTCCAAAGAGAGTGATAGATGAAGATGTTGGGTATGGGAGAGAAACTTTGGAAAGACAGGCACAATGAGGAAAAGTACAAGAGTATCTGAAACGTGGCATTAGTTAAACTCCTCAACACTTGCTGAGGTTCTCCAGTGCTTACTTGAATTCATAAGACCTACATGAACCCAGTCTCCACGTAGCCCCATGGAACTCAGAGAACTGTCAAGATAATTATATACATGGTAAAGAATTTTAGGCCACTTTCTAGGAGATCAGAAGCCAAAGATTATAACTACCAAGAGGGCAAATGATAAAGGCAGAAACCAAGAAAATACATAGATAAAAGCCACAAAGAATGAATAGAAGATGATGACATTCGAACTCGGGTTCTGTAAAATTTAATTTCCTAACAAGAGGCTTGTTTGTAAAGAAGCTCCTTCACTGGTTCTCTGTACTGGACACTTGGAACTATGTTAAAGCTGAACTTAAAAAAAATAGAAGGAAATTTGTGGTCCATAAGAGAACACTCGAGTTCCAATCCTAGAACTCTGTTACTACTACGTCTGTATGTGAACAGAAAGTGTTGTTGTTTTTTTTTTTTTCCCCTCTCCCTGGGTCTTTCAGCTTTCCACATATACCCAGGGGGATTGAGCTACCTCTACCAGCCATACACTGTTACCACTGGAATTTTTAAAACATAAATAAATATATAAGCAGATCTAGGACTGTTAGATTAGCCAGCTATCTTAAAAACAAATATGGTTAAGTTAATGTATTTAGGTTAATATTCTATTGTTGGAGACCCAGCACACCAATGATGTCCAACCCAAGATTCAGTATCTTTAGGGATACTGGAGGGTGCTCTATAGTGAACACAAATATTGACAATCAATTCTCAGACCTTCATTTTTTTTAAATTTTTATTGTTGGTTGTTCAAAACATTACAAAGCTCTTGACATATCATATTTCACACATTTGATTCAAGTGGGTTTTGAACTCCCATTTTTACCCCGTATACAGATCGCAGAAATACATCGGTTACACATCCACTGTTTTACATATTGCCATACTAGTGACTGTTGTATTCTGCTGCCTTTTCTATCCTCTACTATCCCCCCTCCCCTCCCCTCCCATCCCATCTTCTCTCTCTACCCCATCTACTGTAATTCATTTCTCCCCCTTGTTTTTTTCCCTTTCCCCTCACTTCCTCTTGTATGTAATTTTGTATAACAATGAGGGTCTCCTTCCATTTCCATGCAATTACCCTTCTCTCTCCCTTTCCCTCCCACCTCTGGTCCCTGTTTAATGTTAATCTTCTTCTCATGCTCTTCCTCCCTACTCTGTTCTTAGTTGCTCTCCTTATATCAAAGAAGACATTTGGTATTTGTTTTTTAGGGATTGGCTAGCTTCACTTAGCATAATCTGCTCTAATGCCATCCATTTCCCTGCAAATTCCATGATTTTGTCATTTTTTAACGCAGAGTAATACTCCATTGTGTATAAATGCCACATTTTTTTATCCATTCATCTATGGAAGGGCATCTAGGTTGGTTCCACAGTCTAGCTATTGTGAATTGTGCTGCTATGAACATCGATGTAGCAGTGTCCCTGTAGTATGCTCTTTTTAGGTCAGACCTTCATTTTTTAAGTGACTTTTTTTCTGAAAACCAATGCAGCTGAATAACTAAGGTTACAATATAATGTTTGTTTTTCCTATTCTACCTCCCTTTTCCCTAACACCCATGTCCATTTTACCAGGTACAGGCATAACTCTTACCCATCCTGAACCTAACAAAGGTTGCATTTTCCCAGATTGCATAAAGACTATGGGATGTCAAACCAAGGGCAATTCAAAATTTTGGTGTCTGAGAAGTTTCTTTAGGTATTGGTTATTGTTTTTTCCCCATGGCTTCCAGGAGGAGTGAGGTAGTTGGAAATTCTGTTTATATTTCCTATGAATGTATCAAATTTGAATGGAAAGAACAGTGATGGAGGTAAGTGAGTGGGTTGTTTTTCTTATTCTCAAACTCAAAAATGAAAAATATTTTCATTAATATTTGCTTGTTTTGTTTGTTTGTTTGGTACCAGGGATTGAACCCAGGGGTACTTAACCACTGAACCACATTCCCAGCCCTATTTATATTTTATTTAGAGACAGAGTCTCGCCTCTTAAGTTGCTTAGGGCTTCATTAAGTTGCTGAGGTTGGCTTTGAACCTGAGATCCTTCTGCCTCAGCCTCCTGAGCTTCTGGGATAGGCATGTGACACCACATCCAGTTATATTTTCTAAAATATTATTGATATTTTAAATTCACGTTTTTCTTTGGATAGTTCTTCTGCTCACCATCACATATTAATAACTTCTCTATTTTTTCATTCCTACCACATTATTATTCATTTTGGACTAAAAGGGATGTGTTGTTGTTTCTTTTGTAAATACCACACTTAGAAACAATCATGAAAAAAATTCATGATCTTTTAGTTATTTCCAGTAAAATTTATCTCATTTTATAAATAGGGCATATTTATTCATTAATACACATTCTATTAAAAAACTGTACCCATCATATTAAGAGATGCACTGCTGATGAAATCTTACCGTGAACAATACATTTTGGGGGGAGTGAGTACTGGAGATTGAACCCAGAGACACTTGCCCATTAAGTCACATCCTCAGCCCTATTTTGTATTTTATTTAGAGACAGGGTCTCACTGAAATGCTTAGCACCTTTCTTGTGCTGAGGCTGGCTTTGAACTCTCCATCCTCCTGCCTCAGCTTCCCTAGCCACTGATATTACAGGCGTGCACCACTGTGCCCAGGTTTGTGAATGATAAATATTACTGTTTAACAATAGCTTATGAAAAGCACAAACCAGGCACAGTGGCGCACATCTGTAATCCCAACTATTTGGGAGGTTAAAGAAAGAGAATTGCAAGTTCAAATCCAGCCTGAGCAATTTAGTGAGCCCCTGTCTCAAAATGAAAAAAAAAAAAAATTAAAAGTGTTGGGGTTATTGCTTACAGGTAGAACACTCCTGGGTTCAGTTCCCAGTACTTAAAAAGAAAGAAAGCACATATTTAGAATCTTTTGATCCTTTTTTTAATATTAAATGCAATCATAACCGAATCCAAAAGATGATTTTTAAACATGTAAAGCTTTATGACTACCACCTAAATGAAACTTCAGATTATGTGCATGTTTTTTGTTTCAAAGAGTACATATAAAGGTGTAGTCAATAAAGTCTTTAAAAATAAATACTTCTAAGCATAAAAAACAGTAAATTAGAATTAAAAAGTTCAGCGGAGTAGTTATAATGGAAAGATGAGTATAAGGAGGAGAAGGAACAATACATATTTTCTGACAAAAAGCACCTATTGATGTATTAAAATGTTTGATTTGAGCACCAAATCACTATAATATTAGATTCCCTTAGCCATATTCAAGAGCACTGTAACAGTTTTAATTTAAAATGTTAATATTTTAATACTGTGGAAATGGTATACTTTGTAACTATTAAACCTGTGATAAAAAATTTAAATGTTGACTTAAAATTAACAATGGGGTATCTAAATTTTTCAAAACATTTTTAGGGAGTAATAAAACAAAAATTAAAGATCCATAAAATAAAACACTTTATATGTACTATTTAGTATTTTCATAGTCATTACTTATTAAAGACATGAAAAACATTCAAAATTATATTGCTTATTAAATGACAGTTATAATAAGTTACATTGTAATTTTAAAATCTAGAAGAATATGCTAAAGTTCTAAGACTGTCATTAATATTATCATATTATATCAATTATTTAAAATGTATTAATAAAATTACAGTATAAATATTAAGATCTAAAATATTAATGGTTATCTGTGGGTGGTGGAATTATGAATAATTTGTATTCTTACTTTAGTTTATTTTTCCTAACTTTTATTCCCTGAGTACATATTATTTACACTATAGAAAAAATATTTAAAATACACCAATAAAGAATTTTTTAAAAGTTTAGACATCTATAGATTTACTAAACAAAACCAGCAAAAATGCTGAAGAATTTGATGTAGTGGTTGTAATTCTGATGCTTTAGCCACAAAGAAGGCTAAAATAAAATCTTACTTATTGATGTAAGATTGATATTGATATTCAGCTTTCTCCAGGATTCTCAGGGCATTTTTTCCTGAACAAGGAGTGCAGAACGAGGCCCCCTAGTAGCAACGGCACTACATCACTCAAAATGTGCTGCATAAGTCTTTGTGAAAAGGCCAATCAGCAAAAAATGTATTTTATAGAGGCATCTCCTGCGAGGCTCTGAATTATAACTTACCTGAACTGAAAAATATAGAAACTAAAGAACACAGAAATAGTAGGCAACTTCCATTCTACATTAAGTTTGAATTATTATTCTTCAAGGAGTTCTGAGGCTGTTTGGTGTGTATTAAATCTCAAACAAGTTACAGGTTTTTGGAGCTGAACAGTAATTGGTTTGTAAAACTGGCTTAAGCATTTCCATCTGCACACATAAAATTTTGATTAATTTTCTTTCTAGCTTTGTGGTGAGGCATAGCAATGTATTTTGACATTGAGCTCTTATCCACATTCAGAGGACTGAAAGGTCATTATCGTTTTACTCTCTGTGAAGACATTTCTCGATAATAATAGACTGTGCAAAAATAGTACCAGGTGATACTTGGCTAGCAGTCAAATGGAGCTCTGCTTTGTCTATAATTACCATTTTCAAAGGACTCAATTCCATAAACACTTGACTGAACACTTTGGTTGTGTTAGTTTCATCTTGCTTATTTTGGAAATATCCTAGCCAGAGGATTTCCTGATAATCTTATGCCAATACACTTTCTTCATCTTACCCATTGATCCATAATTTTCCATTAATTTAAAATTTAGAAAACAAAGTTTTGTGGGGAATGTAAATAAGAACAACCTAGTAAACAAAGACAGCATTTTACTTAATCTAGCTCAGTGGGTCGATGAAATGGAAATTTGAATGCCAAAGGATATATTAAGGCAAGCCCATCAATCAGGTCTTCAATCTACACTTATTTCAAATGTATAAATTCTGGCATATTATGGGCCAAATCTAAATACTCATGAAACAGAACAGTTGAGATACATTTTGTATAGAGATAGATATATCTCCTTTAGAAGTGGGACTATGGTTGAAATAAAAGGAGCTTAGACTAAACAGTAGTGAACAATCCTAATGCACTTTAATTTTAAATGAGGGCTCATAGAGAAGAAAAGCTATACTAGAACTTGAACTTCCCACTAAACCTTTCCTCATCTACTAAAAACCCACTTTCCATTTTAATATGTGATTAATTTGCTCAAGATATTACTGAATATTGATTATTAACATGCAAAATTCTTTATAAAAGCTGAATTTTATGCTAGATTTTGCTATCTGTGCTTTTCAGCATGGTATCACTTTGTAATTGTTCAGAAAACACACCACCCTGCCAAACTTCTCTAGTTTATTTAAAGATTATCAGTGGCTACCAGTGACTGTGACCTTCCAGTGATACATTAGAAATAATAGACTTGCACATCCTAGTTCTAATACTAATGCTGACTTAATGTTTGATATTTGACAAGTTAATAAACACCTTAAATATTGGTTTCCATAAGATTTTAAATGGAAATATCAATATTCACATTTTGCTGCTCAAGGAGTAAACAAGGAATTACAAGAAAAATCCTACCACCATGTCTGACATATAATGGTTTCTCAAAAGGTATTCTGTTACATAAAATCCTGATGGTTGAAATTTGTTGAAAAATTGCCCTGGTGGGAAAATATTTATAGCAATAATAGTAAGATATCAGTTGTCAATGTGCAAACAGTATTCTTTGAATCATTGAAGTCCATTGGTTTATATCATAGATTATTTTATGTTAAACTAATTTGATGCCAAAATTGGCTTAATCATGATGAAGGTATTTATCTTGTTCACCCATTTGTTTAATGGTGCCCTTAATAACTCTCTCATTGTCAATGCTATTTATTTTAAACTTTTTAATTACCTTTGTACCTCAGTTAGCAGTATCATCAAATAAAAATTTAAGTGCTTAATAACTTAAGTGTTAAACAAATGTGGTTTGATTTGGCTAAAATTCCAAAAGCAAATGGTGAAAAGAGAATTTGCTGCCATTGAAAGATTTAATATCAGGAAAGTTTAAATTAAATTGAAGACTTACTGCAAAATAAATTTATTAATGAAATCATCCTGCAAATTTAGGGTTAATCAGAAAGCAATTAATGAAAATTCAGTATCACTCATTCATAAGTGCAAAAAGTATTATATAATAATTTAATGCTGTTGTGACCTTTGTGTCCCCAGGCAGTGACAACTTTGGAAGCAATCAAAGCTTAAGCAATAATTGTGTTAGTAACTGGACTATTTCCCATCCATTTTTTTCTGAGACTCCAGAGTCTCTTTTCCTGGTGGTACAATTGAAGAAAAAAATTAATAGTGCGGGTCAATTGTGCTATGTAATGCTATTCTGGACATTTCCATGGATATATTGAAAGGGCAATTTAATTACAGTAAAAAGAAATAACTGTTTTCTTTTGCAACTCCTATCTGTTGAGAACTCATAATTACAACATACCTTCATGGAAAAAAAAGCACAGATAGATTGTGGAAACCAAAGAGAGATTTGTAAACTCTTTTCCTATTAGAAAGGTTCTAGCTCAATTCTAACTGGTATAGTGAGTAGATAAAAGCTTACTGTAGTAAAATCTCGGCTTATGCAGTTCAGCATCACCATGGAAACATCTCCCCCTCAGTGAAATAATGAGATGGTAATGAAAACAGCTGCCACATAATGAACCTAGGCACAAACAGAGGCCGAGTTACTCATGCCAAAAAGTGAGTGACAGAAGGGTCAAATAGATGGAGGCGGGCATGCTCAAGGAGTAACAAGAAAGCCTATCAGTGGGTGTTATGGGAAGGGGTGGGAAGAACTGCCTAAAATTATAATATTGAAACTCTCAGATTTTGACTATTGCAAATTTTGATATTGAATTTGTGGCATTCCCACGCAGAGACAATGGGGTGTAAAACTTGAGTGTTGATTATCTGAGTTCAACCTAATATTTCATATGTCTAATGCTTTAAACCAAAAATATGTGCCTTGACAATTAGCGCTCTATATTCTGCTGGGTCCTAAAGACCACATGTAGCTGGGAGCAACATTAGGATGGTAGGAGGATAATCCCTTTGGGGAGATGAGAGGATTTGAGACCTTCCCTTAAAGCACTCCTAAGTGAGTAGAAATTACACCTTTCCCTTCAAAGATGATCTGGGTCCACAGATTGGAACTGGTTGATAAATGCATAGAGCAAAGGGAGTCAACAAAAAACTGCCTTCTGGAGAAATTCACATTAAAAGACATGAATCCAAAAAGTTTGGGCTGAGAGAAACAAAGTTCAGAATAAGGCAACCAGGCAAATAAGGAAACCATAATATTACAATGTGGATAATGTATGTTACAAATTATAATATATGTGTCTATATATGCAAAATTTATACTCTCATTCACTTAATATTAATTATCATATACATGCTTATATATTTATATGTGTGTGTGTCACATAAACAGAATTGATCTAAAAATCTTCCACTGTAGTTTGGATCTTGTGTGTCCTCCAAAGGCTATGTGTTGAAGTCTTGATTGCCAGCCTGTGATGCTATGGAAGATAGTGGAACCTTTAATAGTGGGAAGTTAGGTCATCAGGGGAGAGGGGTGTGTCTTTGAAGGGGACATAGGGACCTTGGTCCATCCCCCTCTCTATTTTTGCTTCCCTGACACCATGAGGTGAGTAACTTAGCTCTACCACATACTTCCCACCACCTGCCTCTTATAGGACCAAAAGCAATGAAGCCAACCAATCACAGACTAAACCTCTGAAACCATGAGCCAGATTAACACTTTCCTTCTTTAAATTAATTTATCTCAGGTATTTTGTCACAGTGACAGTAATCTAACCTAAAGAGTCACTTTTGTTGAATGAATGTTTCCGATCAGTCCAAGGGAGCCCAGAACTGTGATAGAGCTAAAGGTGGTCATAAAATCATGGATCCTGCCCAAGATATTCTGGATCTCTTATTCAGAGATAAGATGAAAAATAGTCTCAGGAAATACTTCAAAGGATAGTGGAAGACAAATACAAATATTTTATTATAATATTAGATAAACTATGCTTATTTGATGTAGTAGTTTTACTTTGTTACTCACTGCAAATATGTGGTAAAAGAGAAAGCTATTATGGAAGTAACAATGAAGAAGGAAAATTTAATTTTGGTTTGTAAGAAAGACTTAAAAAATTTTCAAAAGATTATTGGCAATGAAAATCTTATTTATTTCTTCCCTGCATCTGTGAATCTTTTCATTAATTTGACAGAACTTTAATAAACGTTTGTTAGGATAGGCACTGTGCCTAGGGTGGATGAGTAGATCAGTGAACAAAATAGATGTGGTCTCTGTCCTCATGGTGTCATAATCTCAAGGATTGAGACCAGAGATGAAAACTGCTTTCCCAGTAAACTTGGCTATGAAACTGAAAAATGGAAATAGCTACAAACTGTGACCAAGTTAATGATTAATTAAGTGATTTAGACTAGAAAGTTCTAGCTACTTTCATAGCCTGTGAAGAAAGAGCCAATAGGGAGAAGTTAGAAATATAGGAGGTAATAAATGATATAGTAAGACCTAGAAGGAGAAAAAAGAATCTGGACTTGATAATTCTCAAATATATAAGGAAACATGGTGGTAGAAGTAGGGGAAGAGGTAGATAGTTTCTCCTGCCTGCTAGCTTCTCCTCCTGAATAGTGGCCACATGCTAGTAATCCCAACAACCCTGGAGGCTGAGAAAGGTGAGTTCAAGGCCAGCCTCAGCAACTTAGTGAGGCCCTAAGCAACTTAGTGAGACCCTGTCTCAAAACAAAAAAATAAAAAGGGCTGGGAATGAAGCTCAGTGGTAAATGCCCCTGGGTTTGACCTCCAGTACCAGTAGGAAAAAAAGAGAGTGAGTTCAGGATACCTGGGAATGACTGGAGGGCAGGAGTCCTAGGAAGCTTTAGGAGAGAACAATGAAAGTTTAGAATAGCCTGTTGGGGTGTGCAAAGTCACTCAGTGATTAAAATACACTTCAGAAAGGAATCAATTTGCTTCAGAGTTCCCTCCATCTGTGCCCTGGAGCAAATAACCACATCTCTAAGTGTCTTTGCCTATAAAATGGGGTTGTAATAGTACTTGTCATAAAGTTGTTGTGAAGATTAAATGAGATGATCCTTATAAAACACCTATCATGAGGAATGTTCAATACACATTAGCTGTTGTTTCTGCTAATACCAATGAGAGGACTGGCAGAATATTAGAGCTTTGGGGAAAATGTATATCAACACAAGACATTTTTAAAAGGACTTTCACTATATCAAGGACCAACTTGAGATCAAGTAGTTTGTATTTGGAGTGGCTTCATTATATACAGTTAGGAAATAGTTTACAGCTGTGTCTTGCAGTCTGGCTATTAAAAAAAAAAAGAAAGAAAGAAATGGTGAAATTGATACAAGGTTGAGAATTTGCAGGTAAGAGTTAAAAAAGCTTTAAGGGTGCTATTGTTGTAAGTTAGGCACATTGTAAAGAAGCAAGGGTAGTGAGCATTTAGATTAAAGTGAAGGCATTAGGAGAAAGAAAGCATCCTAGAAGTGGAAGGGAAGCAGAGAGGAAGCTAGAAGAAGCCATCTAAGAGTTGAAGAAAGTGGTTTGTGACAGTAAAGAGTAGTGACTGGTAAGAGTTTTATGAGGACCCTGTCCATTTAGAGGCTCTGTGCCTTTGAAAGCAGGTAGGTTGGGAGAGAGTTCAAAATGCTTTCAGTAAAACACACCACGAGGTCAACTTCCCAGATCCTCTGGATTGACCGGCTCTGAGATGCCACCCATCTCCTATTCAGGTGGCTTCCTTGGATGGCTTGGGGTCTTATTCCTCGGCCAGTCAGCATCAGATCCTTGACTCTCTCCATTGTACAGTCCCCATACCCTAAAGGCTTCTGCAGTGTCCTTTCCTGCAGAAAATCCTGCTCTAGTCATTGCTATCCCCCAAGGTGCTGGTCCAACCCTTCATTTCACATCCCCCTCTGTAGCCCAGCCTGCTAGTCTTTTGTTGTTGTTGTTGTTATTCTCAATTGTTATAACCTTAATGGAACACCCAAACTAGTCTGTACAAATTGAAGACGCTGTGTTCTATTACAAATGTGTTGTAGGTTAAGGTTGAGTGCTTTCTACATGCCTGTTCATAGACTAGACATGGCTGTTGTCTGCTGCCAGAGATTGCTGTCACACACTAGGGAACCCCACAGGCCAACTACCAACCATTCACACCAGGGCTTTTCAGATAGTTTGAATGGGGCCCCAGAATTCACACAATGAATTGAAAAGCTGCACTTTGCAGCCCAACCCCTCACAGAAGAAGACAGGAACTGGCTCTCTGACTATAGCCCTGCTCTCTCCAACAGCAACACAGAGTCTGTATGTCATGAGAATAAGCTTCTGCCTTTTGCAAGTGGTGGCAGGAAGCAGTGCAGTTTCTTCTATGCAGTCCTTGCTCTTGTTGGGAGACAGCACATCTTCCTGGTAAAGTCTCCACTATGGTTTCAGAAAAGGTAAGGATAAGCATCAGCTTAAGTTCAAAGGCTTCACAAGGATGAATGAAGGAATAAATCAACTTAAGTATGAGACACTGAAGTTCTTGCCTCAGAGCTGATGGGTCTTCCTGTAGACCCTTGCCTTGGCCTGTCTGCTCTGGTGTACCTAGTTACCTCAGGAGATCACTATCAGTGCCCGGGGCACTATCTGCTCCCTCTGACTGGCCTTGCTTAATAACCCTTTTGTCCCAGCATCCCAGATATCATATTTGCCCAATGTCCTATTTATAGGACAGCTTAAATATGTAAAAGATAATATATTGTCCCAGTTCCCTACTTATAGGACAATCTATTTTCATTCTTAATGATAATAAAGGACATATAAGTTCTAGATTATGATTTCCAACCTATTTTAGTGCACTCATGTCAATTTCATTGAAATATTTGCAGGATTGAAAACTTGGGATTTAGTAGGTTAAGGTAGATAGAAAGAATGCCCAAATTTACATTCTCTGTGTATCAATCAGAAAACCTCTGCTGATGACAGGTATGGGATGGCAAGACACTAGCCATCATAAAATATATCATTTTGGCAGTTGTATTTAGTAAGTTTAAAATTTGCAGGCATTACTCGCATGCACAGAAATGATTATAGAAATTATATACTCTTGACATTCCAATACATTAAACCTATTTTAAAGTTAGATCTTTCAGGTGGCAGTATAAAATAAATAAGATTTTCCTTCTCTTTCTTCTCATCGTTGGACTTCCCTTCTCTCTCCTAAGTGAGCCAAGTTTCCTAGGAATTTATCACACTGGTGTATGTATGGATTGAGGGTAAGGATAGGGAATAGCTAGTCCAAAATTTGTGCTCCAGTTAGATATCTCTTGTACCATCTGATCTTCAGGTATCATAACTTGGCATTTGCAGTGTCACTTTGCTTGGCTTTGGGGCATCAGGAGGTGATATTCGCTGCTGATATCCATGATGCCCATTATGGTGCGCGATCTCATGCATTTGGAGATTATCTCATTCTAGTTCAGACCTTTTTCAACCCCAGCTTTCACAATTCTCCTATATACCCCATATGAACTCAAGGGCAGCTCTCCGGGTTTTCCCTTCCCAAACTGGAATGTGGGTCTCTGTCAGTATGCCTTCAGGCCCCGCATCCCAGACACACTTTTAGCTGTGGCCATCAAAGTCCTATTAGCACCAAGGTTCTTGCAAAGCTTCTCTAATGGGACCGTGCTCTTCTTTGGGACCTTATTTGGGTTTCCTAGCTAATAGAGGATCTAAATCTTAGTCATGTTCTTCTCTTCTACTTAACAGCTATCTGAAATTCTATCTCTTTTCTTAGTGACAAGAGAAAAGTACTCTGACATCTAATGGTAAATTCTTCCCCTTTGATCATTTGAAATATAAACCAGAGATTTTTAAACCATAAGTTGTGACACATTAGTAGTTTTTCAATCAATTTATTTTTGTTGAAATTAAATAGAATCAAACAGAATAGAAAATACTACTCTTATCATATAGTAAATAAATGTTAAGTATTGTTCTGTAAAATTTCTGTTTTACTCGTGGAGGTTCATCTGTGTGTGTGTGTGTGTGTGTGTGTTACACTGATTCAAGATGTACAACATATTTATTTCTGTGGGTTACTGTCAAAAATGTTTTAAAAACTCCAATATAAACTTTGCTCAGTTCTCCAAGCTTCAGTTCTTGGGGATCTAAAATATTTTTCATCTTTTAATTGCTCAGTTCTTGCAAATCAAAGTGCTTTGACATGTTATTAGTCTTTATCATAGATTTTCAGAAATGAGTATTAATTCTTTATTGCAGGTTCTTTCCTATCTTCTTCTCTGATATAATAAATAGCATTGGCTGATTGGGGAAGGATACTACTGATACAAAGAAAAGAAAAGTATTGGAAATGAAACCTGGTACTAAAAATTTTCATAAATTGTCCCATTCAGTGCTCTCAGAATTCATACCAACAGTTATTTCCCATGTGGGTGAAAATAACAGGATCCCACCATTCCATATAAATGCAGCTGCAATCATTTTATACAATAACTACATTCAACATTTATTGAGCATCTAGCATGTGCCAGGGATAAATAAAAAATTTCTGCTTATATTCTAACTCGGTAGGTAGAAATAACTAATAATACAGCAAGAATGTAATATAAGTCAGCACAAAATCCAAAGGACCCACAGAAGAATAATGTCAGATGCAGACTTTTAGAATGGCTACTCCATTTGAACTCTGAAGACACATTGATGTTTCACAGGCAGCAATGAGACCAAGAGTATTCCAGGCAGAAGAAATAGCAGCATGAATGCACAGTGCATGTTCAGGGTGACTAGACAGAAGTTATGCAGCAAAAGAGTAATATGATGAGACTGAAAACAAAGATGGAAGGCAGAATGATATATGGAAAGTTCTTAACACTGCCAGCAATAGTATGTATTATTAATTTTATTGTTACTTATGTGTTGATATGTGTTTATGAATTTGTACTTGCTTTTGGCAGATAGGGAGAAAAAGTTTGAAGCAAATATGTGATGTATCAATATCTTTGAAAGACAAAAGCTGGGAGATTAATGCAGTGTGTGTGTGTGTGTGTGTGTGTGTGTGTGTGTGAGAGAGAGAGAGAGAGAGAGAGAGAGAGAGAGAGAGAGAGAGAGAGAGATAACATGGAGAAAGTACATAGAATAAGGAAAGAAAATGTTGGCCACCTGGAGGTAAGGAACATCAAGGACTCCCCAGATGTTCCTGGCTTGGATAAAAGTGTAGATAGTAATTGTGGTACTCGAGATGCAGCTCATAAGAGAAAGAGCATAGAATCCTAAGTATATTTTGGCACAAAAGTAGAACTAAGGGAAGACTCTGTAAAGTTTGCCAATAGTATAAAGAAATTTACTCTAGTGTAGGCTTCCAGAAAGGGAGTAACTCCACCTACTTCATATGTTAAAATCACCTGGAAAAGTTTAAGCAATAAATGACAATAAAATGCATGCCTATCGTAAAGACATTCCTTCTCATGGGGTTCCATATGGTCTGTTTTGCTGCATCATAATGGGGCACAGTGGGAGAATATATAACTTGGGTGTAATACTGGGGTGGGGCACATGCTGGGGTGATAAACCCAGGTGAAGACTGAGGAAGTCTGTGGTACCTGGAGTAGGTAGCATTAGGAAGTAGGTGGTTGTCAGTGAAGTTTGACTGTACTACCTATTGTGATCTGAGGAAAATATCCAAAGAGCAACCAAGCATAATGATATGGGATACAGGGAAGAGTAATGTCATCTTGGCAGGCAGACTACTAATGGAAAAGTATGTCCACAGGATGCCCCTTTTATTGGGTGGCATCTTGAGAGAGAATTCTTGTGCCTAAGAAAGCAACTAGCAATGTAGAGAACTGTGGATCTATGGAAATGGAATACTACCTGTGTTTTAAGTGGGTTCCTACGTAGAGAAACAAAAGGAAAGATCCAGGCATAAAGCTGAATGTATAGTTTGGGAAGTGGTGGTTTAGATCCAAAATAGAAGTCTGTTACCAGCTGAGCAGGAAGATCATGGAGAACAGAGTTGATGAAGTACTGAGTTCAAATATCTGCCTTTGATTCTCCACTGGGTTAGTATGTTGTATTACTTGTGGAAGTTTGAACAAATATCTTTATCTAGTACACAATGTATACCAATTATGATCAGAATCTCTGTGGGTGGAGCCTGAGCATTGTGCTTTGGAACAAAAACTGTGATAAACTCAGTCTTCACCTGAGTTTATCACCCCAGCATGTGCCCCACCCCAGTCCAAGCATTCTAAGCAAAAGTTGAGAAACATTGAGAAACTAGCCTAGAGTGTTCTCAGACTTAGCTGCTCATTGCAGTCACCTGGATTTTTTAAAAATTCTGAGGCCGGGTTCTACCTGAGTAGGTTCAATTTAATGAGTCTGGGGTTTGACTGGAGAATCGTGGCTTTGAAATGCTTCCCAGATAATTCTAATATGCAGCCAAGATAGAGTCATGCACGTACCCAATAAGGTACCCACTAGCCATGTGTGGCCATTAAACACAAAAAAACATAGCTACTCTGAATTGAGAAATGCAGTGGATTTAAGATATGTACAGAATTTCAAAGACCAGCAGTGAAAATAATGATGTGAAATATTCATTAATAATTTCTATATTGATTACATGTCGAATATTTTAGATATATTAGGTTAAACAAAATATATCATTAAATGAACTTTCTTTTTTTTTACTTTTTAAAATATGGCTACTAGAAAATTTAAAATTACATATATGACTTGTAATTATTTCTATTGGATAGTGCTGGTTTAATTTCTTACATGTTTCCAGCCTAAAATCCAGATTGATTCTAAGGACTACAGTTGGGTGGAGCCTGGGGTAGTCAAGGTAGAGGAAGAGAAAGGCTACAGAAGCTGAATCACAAAACTGGACAGACTTTAGCCCCAAATGGCTTTCCCTTATATAACTCTTATTTAGTCATAAAGTTAGAGAACATCCAGGTTAATAGGAACAATAAAAGCCATCCAGCTTAACTCCTTCATTTTATAGTAGGAAATATGTATTTCATTTCATTTTGTTGTCATAAATGAAATTCTTCTTGTAAGTTATAAGGTAAAAAAAAAGCATTTGCTTTTAATAATGTTAGCATCTTGCTGGTGCAGTGGTACACACTTGCAATCCCAGCGACTTGAGAGGCTGAGGCAGTAGGATCACAAGTTCAAAGCCAGCCTTCATAAATTATCGAGGCCCTAAACAACAAGACCCTGGTCTCAAAATAAAATATAAAAACCATATGGGAATGTGACTCCATGGTTAAGCACCCCTGGCTTCAATCCTCAGTATCAAAATAACAACAACAACAACAACAACAATAATGGCAGCATCTTGAAACAAAACAAAGGAAACCTGTGACTGATACAGAATTCAAACTAATTTGATATGATTGCTTTCATTATAATACCTAAGGGAAAGCTGTGGGGAGGCAATCAGGTTGCCTTTCTCATAGATGTCCAAGTCTGGAATGGGGGAAGAAAGGTAGGACAATGGGGGTACAGAGAGTAGCCCAGAGAGCAGGATGGGCTCAAAGGAGTCTCAGAGGGCACTAGGGCAAGAGGAAGATTGGGACACTGTAAGTCTGAGTGGACTAGGAGGTGACAATGGAGACAGAAAAGATACTAAAAGGGGCATCAATATACTAACAGATACTAAGAAGACACTAAAGATTATTTAGGTTGGATGCAGTGATATGCATCTATAGTCCCCAACTACTTGAGAGGCTGAAGCAGGAGGATCACCTGAGCCCAGGAATTCTAGGCTTGCCTAGCCAGCATAGTGAAACACTCTGTCTGTGTCTATGTCTCTGTCTCTGTCTCTGTTTCTCTCTTACACACACACACAAATTCAAAATTTGCCTGTTTCCAAGGAAAACTAGATTTCTTCTTTTTTTTTTCCCCACAGTTCCCATAGCCTGACTAATATCATAGTATTAGAGTTTAGTGATACTGACAGTTAAATAGGCTTTTAAAAATTAAGAATTTCCCAGGTAGAACACTGACTACTAAATAAAAAAAAAATTCTGACAAAACTTAAGTATAAACAGAACCTGGATTTGCTATAAGGCAATAAATCTGGACAAAACTAAGCATACAATATGGTTAAGTTGTAATAGTTTTATAGCTTGGAGTTGTTGTCTGTTTTATGGCTAACAACATTGAGTTGGATACTTTGGACAAGAAGGAAAGTGTTCAATTTCCCTTCATATCCCAGAATTAGCCCTGATTGGCAGTTCAGAATCAAGGCAATAAAAGGAATATAGGAATCTAAGCTGTATTGGTAACTTTTTGTGAGCCAAGAATTTCTTTTCTAAAATTCTGTTTCTTGTACCTTGAGAAAGAAGTTTTTATTTCTCCTATCACTTCCCCATGTGAGATTGTTGATCATTTAAAACCAGTTTTATTTATGCAGAATGTAGCAAATGCAAGGTTCTTCTTTATGGTAAGTCATTCTGTTTTTGGATTAAAAATAAATCCTCAGAAAAATGTTGAAAAGAAACTCTAACCAAGTAAAGGGAACTATATGAAGAAAAAATCAGATCGACTAAGATAATTTGTAATTGATATCCTATTCTAAACATATTACTTGTTCACAAAGCAAAACAACCCTCACTTGATCTTTCTGAAATGACCTAAATTTGACTGAAAATTTGATAATAAGGGAACTCTCTAAGATTACAAAGGGGATGTTTTCAGTCAACAAGTTTAGAATAGCTTCTTTTTAAAATTTAATTTTATTTGTTCTTTTTAGTTATACATGACAGTAGAATATATTTTATATATTTATACTAACAAGGAGTACACCTTATTCTAATTAGGATCTCAGTCTTGTAGTTGTACATGATGTGGAGATTCACCATGGTGTATTCATATATGTACATAGGAAAGTTATGTCAGATCATTCCACTGTCTTTCCTAGAATAGCTTCTTGTAGAAGCTTAGATCCTCACTGATATATTTGGGGGTTTTAGTCTTCTCAATTTTATAAAGATTGACTACCCAGAATATTAGCCTTTCTGTTTTCTGAGTCCCAGAAACGTCTCTTCATGCAGTGAAATTTGTTAAAACCCAAAGACTATATTTACTACTTTTCTCGACTGTAAAGCAATGAGACCATCTGATATTGGACAAAGCATATAGTTAATTGCCTCCTTTTAGAAAGAAATATTTTATTGCTCCCAAATGTTATGTCTGTGAGCTTAACATATTTTTCTTCTCATATATAAACTGATTTCTTTCTTGATGATAAAACAAATCAGAGATTCTTAAGAACTAGAGTTGAGGCATAGGGAAGCAATACTAAAGAGGTTCTTATAAACTAACTTTACTAAACTTATAAACTAACTTTAAGGATTCCTTAGGAAAATGTGATAATTATGATTTGGTTGCGTGCTGAATTTCCAGCAGAGCTTTTACAATTTCTGCTTCAAATGAAATTATTACATTTTTAATTTTTATAAAGCATGCAAATATAACATTAGAAGTGGGCTTTGGCTCAAATGGGCAGCACATTATAATCATCTGTGACATTTCTAAGTATTTTTTAGTAAAACAATATCACTTTTACTTGTAATTTTTAACTATTATTTTTTATTGAGAATAATATTTATGTCTTTACAGTGTGATAATTCCAATATATGTATACAATGAATAATGATCAAATTCGGGGTATTCCATTAGTGGAATTCCTGATTTTTGACTGAATATGAATGAATCCTATTTTCTCAGCTGCTCATGCAGTTAGGTATTTATATTAAATACATTCTATCCAATGAGATAAAAGTGGAAGTGAGGAGTACAACTTTGAGGAAGCATTACTAAAGCGAAGGAGTATAGTGGGTTGAATAGTGTCTCCCTGAACGGTGTATCCATCTAGAAACTGAATAGGATCATTTCAGATATAATTAAATAAAGGATCTTGAGATTGGATCATCTTGGATTTAGGGAGAACTATTCTAAATTCAATGATAAATATCTTCATGAGATAAAAGGGGTAGAGGGATGTCTGAGACAGAAAGACATACAGGAGAGATGGCTGTGTGAAGACAAAGCAGAGATTGGAGATATGTCCCCAAGCCAAGGATTCCCTGGTACTGACAGAAGGTAGACAGATTCTACAGTAGAGCTTTTGGAGGGAGCATAGATCAGTCCACACATTGACTGATTATCTATACCTTGATTCAGATTTCTGGCATACAAAACTGTGAGAGAATACATTTCTATTGTTTTAAGTCACCAAGTTTGTGGCACAGTTACAGCAGTCCTAGGGAACTAACATAAAAGACATACTCTTTTTTTTGCTTCTCCTTCTCTTTCTCCTCCTTCTAGTAATCCTCTTACTTCTTCTTCCCCTTTTTTCCTGATTGATCTTTTTTTTTTTTACTTTATTTCTTTTATTTTTTTTTTTAATTTTTTTTTAATTTTTTATTGTTGGCTGTTCAAAACATTACATAGTTCTTGATATATCATATTCCACACTTTGATTCAAGTGGGTTATGAACTCCCACCTTCACCCCATACACAGATTGCAGAATCACATCAGTTACACATCCATTGATTTACCTATTGCCATACTAGTGTCTGTTGTGCTCCGCTGCCTTTCCCATCCTCCACCCTCCCCCCCTCCCCACCTTTCCCCTCCCCTCCCCTCCCCTCCTCTCTCTCTACCCCCTCCACTGTATAACCCTGAGGGTCTCCTTCCATTACCATGCAATTTCCCTTCTCTCTCCCTTTCCCTCCCACCTCTCATCCCTGTTAAATGTTAATCTTCTTCTCCTGCTCTTCGTCCCTACTCTGATCTTAGTTACTCTCCTTATATCAAAGAAGACATTTGGCATTTGTTTTTTAGGGATTGGCTAGCTTCACTTAGCATAATCTGCTCTAATGCCATCCATTTCCCTGTAAATTCTATGATTTTGTCATTTTTTAATGCAGAGTAATACTCCATTGTGTATAAATGCCACATTTTTTTTATCCATTCATCTATTGAAGGGCATCTAGGTTGGTTCCACAGTCTTGCTATTGTGAACTGTGCTGCTATGAACATCGATGTAGCAGTGTCCCTGTAGCATGCTCTTTTTAGGTCTTTAGGGAATAGACCGAGAAGGGGAATAGCTGGGTCAAATGGTGGCTCCATTCCCAGCTTTATGGCTGGAACACCAGAACAACAGGGGACCATAAAGGAGGCTTTTTTTTTTTTAATATTTATTTTTTAGTTTTCGGCAGACACAACATCTTTGTTTGTATGTGGTGCTGAGGATCGAACCAGGGCCGCACGCATGCCAGGCGAGCGCGCTACCGCTTGAGCCACATCCCCAGCCCCATAAAGGAGGCTTTGAAGTAAAAGTCAGCTACAACTAGTCATGGCAGAGTAACCCTGTTACTATGGCTTACCATTTCTAAACTTCTTATGATGAAAGAGAATTATCTTTTTTAAGCCATTTCTATTTTGAGTTTCCCTGAAACTCACATCAGAATCTCATGTTAATCAATAACTCTTGTATAATAATTATTTTATGTGGTTAGGTTGTCATTTTCCTGAGACTCAACCTGAGAGGGGATTCATCTTTGTACAGTATGCATTTTAGGCATTGATGTTAGTCATATTATTGCTACTCAATAGACATTTGTTGAATGAATGGATGGATTAAACTTTACAGTGTTCCTATCAGTGTACAGAAGATTTAGCATTTGCACTTCATCAAAAGCTAATGAAATCTAAGTTTTAATGATAGAATCTGTACTATGGTTACAGACACATAGAAGGAAGTCAAGAAAGGAGATTATAGCCATTATTGAGAGCAGGTAACAGATATACAACTTATTTTTTAAATTTTTTAAAGAGAGAGAGAGAGAGAGAGAGAGAGAGAGAGAGAGAGAGATTTTTAAATATTTATTTTTCAGTTTTCGGTGGATACAACATCTTTATTTTATTTTTATGTGGTGCTGAGGATCAAACCCAGCACCCCGTGTATGCCAGGCAAGCGCATTACTGCTTGAGCCACATCCCCAGCCCAACAACTTGATTTTTTATTCCTATTCCCCTCTCCTTTTATTTTGGCCCAGATGAAGGCCTTCTCTTCCCAATAGTGTGTCTGTGTGTTTTTAAGGAAATGTTTTAAATCTTCATGTAAACCATAACAGAAGTTCTAGAGGCCTAACAATATCACGTATCAGAAGAACTAGAAAATAAAATTCAACGGTCTCTTGTCCAAATCAGAAACTGAGATGGAGCTAGAGAAATCAAGTTATAAATTATCATACATGTGGGAACTTTAAAGGATTATGCCTATTCCTCCAATGCCAGCATATTTAGATATTTAGAAGGCTTTCAAATCCAAGTAACTATCAATGGCAAAGTGATAGAAACCATCACTGGCTCCAGAAAGAAGGAAACAAGAAAAAATGATTCATATTTCTTCTTTTTAAAATTTATAATTGACAATCTCAATGCTTCTAATAATCAGAAGGATAAGATTAATAAATTTCAAATCTGTGCCATATAAGGTAGTGAGAGTGGAGCAATAACAATAAAGCTTGCCAATAATGACATTTAAATTTGATGCTGACACAAGTCTAATACAGAATGATTTCCAGATTATCATTACTCAACATATTTAAAGTATTCTTTTTTTCAGTTCACATCCTTATATTTAAATTTCACTTTGGTTCTCAAGGACCTGTGGTCAAATGGGCATAACAAAACGAAATCAACGTCATATATATTCAAAGTCACTTGAAGTGATGGGATCAATAACAGGACAGAGGACTAATATTCTCTCATGGCTTATTCTTATTCATGTATTTATTCATTCAATATTAATTCATCTAAGGCTCTTTTCCTGAATCCAGGATTATTAAAAAGATAAATCAAATATAAATCTGTCATTCAAAACATTTATAATTCTCATAGATAAACAGAACAGAGATAGTTATCAAAATATCATGCTCTTTTTATCCCTGGTTATAGACGCCCTACTTTTTAAAAATAGATGTATGATCATGTGAAATAAAGGCTACATTCTTTAGCTGCCTTGTTTGCTAGATATGGATATGTGATTCAATTCTGGCCAATGCAATATAAGTGGAAGTGGTGTATAAAATTTCATAATGGGTCTTACTGTACAAAGATTTTTTTCCCTCCCTTCTTCTAGGCTGTTTAGATTGCAGACAAAATGTCTCTAATCTGAACAACCACCTTGGACATGAAGTTGGAGCCACATACTATGGAAGGCAAAGCAACAAGGTAGAAGAACCTAGGTTGGTAATCCATGGAGCACGAAAACACTCTTACCTGCCTTCTGGACCTCATTTATATGAAAGTGAAAAAAATTTTTTGTTTGACTTATTGTTATTTTGAATAATTTAGTAATTTTCAGTTACACATACCTGAGTTTACACCTAGCTAACACTTATATAAATTGCTTATTGAATGTGAGAATGGCCATACAGAGAGACAATGCAATGTTGAAGTTACTTAGAAAAGGAAGTTATTAGTTCTGATAAGAAGAACCAAAAAGTCTGCATAGAGACAGTTATAGTTGAAACATAAAGGATTTGGACATGTGGAAATGAGTTGAGAAAAGTCCTATGTGGGATGTGGAAAGATACTTGTGGGACATACACCTGGAAGAGCAGTGTGTTGGTCAGCTTTCTATAACTCTAATAAATTCTTGAGATGATTAACTTACAAAGAGAAAAGGTTATTTTGGTTCACAATTTTGAAGATTACAGGTCAAGATTGGATGGACTCATCACCTTGAGTCTCTGGTAGACATGTCACATGGCAACAGTGAGGAACAGGTGGCAGGAACTACCTACCTCATGGCCAGGAAGCAAAAAAGCAGGATGAAGAGACCAGGGTCCCCTAGTCTCCTTCAAGCTCATACCCACAATGACCTAAGGATCTCCCACTAGACCCTACCTCCTAAAGTTTCTACCATCTCCCAATAGTACTATTCTGGGGACCAAGCCTGTAACACATGACCTCTGGGAGACATTCATCCAACCATAGCAGGAAGCCGGGAGCCAGATTAGTGTATGGACTCCAATAGTGACATAAGAAGTTTCAGCTTTTCTCAATAGACAGTTGGAGTAACCAAAAGCTTTTTTTATATAATCAATACTGTTTGGAAAGATTATTGAGATGTACTTTAATTACAGAACATATTTGGCCCTAGATAATAAGAATTCTTGGTAATTATAGGATAGTTCTTTCCAACCTTTTCCACATGAGTACACTTAATGGAATAATATTTGCATGTCACTCCAGATTAAATGGGTGAGGCAGTTAACCGCTGAAGGCCTAAGTCTGCAAGGATTAATATGGCAGCACACCTATTACTTATTTCCTACTAGGCATACAAGTTAGGAAGCACTGCATTTCATTATAAGATAGAGGATGTTTCTATTTAGACATATGTTAATAATTTAGGAATGGACTTGAATAAAATAAGATATTATATTTTATTATTAGGGTTAGTACCTTTGATTTCTATATAAATCATGAAGAATATCATTCAATAAAATGACAGTGCAGATGGTGATGACATTAAAATGTATACCTCTTTCTCTAACTACACATACTATAAATATATATGCATATATGTTTTACATATGAATATTTATATATATACACATACATACACATTATATACACATTTATATCAAGGAGAAATGCAGGAATCATTCCAGGTTTGCCAAATATAATTTTGTATTCGATTGTATAAACAATTAGACACATTTTGGAAATAGTTAATTTTCACACTCCAGTGACTAATATCCTTACCCCCTACACTGATTACCGTATGGCTCTTTCCTATTTTCCTATGTTCCTTTTGCATATAAGGGAGTATGGAGACAGGGACAGACCCTCTGAGAGCCAAAGGCATGCAACTCCATAAATCAAAGCTCCTCATGACTTTTCATACTGACCAGACTCTTTCAGATTCAGATTTGATACCATTTATTAATAAAAGTTAAGAATCAGAATAACTAATATTGCTGGTCATAGGGGCATATACCTGTAATCACAGCAACTCAGAAGGATGAGGCAGAAGTATCACAAGTTTGAGGTCAGCCTCAGCAAGTTAGTGAGGCACTGTCTCAAAATAAAAAATAAAAAATAGCTGGGCATGTAATTCAGTGGTAGAGACCATGAATTCAATCCCTAATATCCACCCACCCACATATACACACAAAGAATGACTAACATGCAGAATTCCTATCACTGGTCACTGTGTACAAGCATTGTTTTATTTCATATAACACCACAGGGAAGTAGGTATCATTATTATCTTTTTGTTGTTGTTGGTGGTAGTGGTGATGATGGTGCTAGGGATTGAACTCGGGGCCTTGTGAATGCTAGGCAAGCACTCTAGCAACAGAGCTATATCCCCAGCCCCATTATCATCTTTATTTAAAAGAAAATCTAACTTTAGGATAAAGTTTAAAAGCTTTTTACGTTTTTCTTCTGCTAGAAATGAAAAAAGAACTGAAGTTTAGCAATTTTATGCTGTAATTGCTGGGAAGTTCTGCATATCCAATTGTGGGATCCCTTACAAAAAAATAATATACCTCAGCTGGACATGTTTAAAAGTAAGCAGTAAGAGGGAAGCCATACTTTTAATTAGGCAGCCTCAGTATTTTGGGACTTGATCATCTACTGAAATTCTAGCTTTGGTTATTTCCATCCTTGAGATGCAAAGAAACACAAATATTTTCCGTTTATGGGATAGTTTTTTTTTTTTTTTCAATTAAATGAATGCCTTTAAACAATCTCAGAAAATCCAGGGTCCTGGATATACTTGATATTTCTGAAAACTAGTATATTCATGGAAAAATTATTCATACTAAATTCTATTCTGCTTGAAAGAAACAGCCTTGACATAGAATCATTGCCATGATTTAAGAGGATTATATTCTTCAAAAAAAATTGGTTTAAACGTTCATCTTTATCTATTCTTTTTTGCTTTATCCTATCAACTTAATGAAACCAAGAATGACAAGATACGTGGAAAACCTGCATCTCAAGCTATGATTTTATTCCAAAAATCAAATCTATTTTTAACAGATACTGAAAGCCAAGGACTAATTTTTACACAAAATTATGCATTCATGAAAAAACTGTGAATGAATCTACTGCTTGTTAAAAGAACATAAGTGATGGAGTAAACTGCCACCTAGAGTTGAGAATTGAATTCAGTTCAATATATGATATAAAAATGTGCCTATCAGTCCAAGATTTTTAATGTCTCATATTTAACATGTACATAGAAGCCTTTTTACTATAGATTCCATTTAGTCCTTCATCTATATGGTGTTCATGTCTCTCTGGATTTGGAAGTTCTAAAAGAAAAAAGTTAATTTTATAAATAAGGAAAACACAAGACTGGGAGAATTACGATGTCATTTTCACTGACTGTGTTTATAAAAACAGTCTTTGGGAAAATATTTAATATATTAAAATATGAAAATGATCCCCAAACAAATGGTCGAATTGGAATGTCTTATGTTATAGATTCTTGGAACAAAATATATTCAGCCCAACTCTTCCTGCTTTGCTTATATCCATCCTGAGGGTCAGAGGCTTCTTTGCATTTTAGTATCACTATCAAAATCTGCACGAACTATTCAGATTTAAATAAGTCATTTAGATCTGGAAAGCTGGTATTTCATTTCCTTAACTGGATTGCTCTAAAACCATATCCTTTTCCAAACCCCTATTATGGCTATGGCACCCCAAATTTGTACCTATCCACAAGTATGAAAAGGAATTGTACATCTCACCACTTGTGTGTAGCATGAACCAAGGTATAGCTGGGTGTGTGTGTATGTGTGTGTGTGTGTGTGTGTTTTAAGGTAGAGTCTGGCTTTTCTGGGTCAAGCTGAGAGTGTATATGAGCTGGGAATTTTGAAGTGAGCTCCTCCTCCCCTCCTCCTCCTCCTCCTCCCTCCCCTTCCTTCTCCCCCTCCCCCTGCCCCTCCTTCTCTCTTTCACTCTTCTCTCTTCTCTTTTTGGTACTGGAAATTGAACCCAGGGGTGCTTTACCACTGAGCTAACCACAGTCCTTTTTATTTTGAGATAGAATTTAAGTTGCTGAGAGTCTTGCTAAGTTGCTGCAGCTGACCTTGGGATCCTGTTGCCTTGGTCTCCTGAGTCACTGGGATTACAGGTGTAAAACATATCTTCCAGTTTAGAACAGGAGTCAGGAAGTGAGCTATTTCTAACACACTTCACCTACAAAATTCTGTGTTGTGTGTGTTATTTGACTGTCCTTTTTCAATGCTGACCATGTACCTGGTTTATCATTAAAACTCTTGGTACATGGAAAATAGGTTGTTGACTCTTTTCTGCCTCGTATTCTGACCTAATTCTTTCTCCTACAATAATACTTCCGCATTCTTATTATCCCCACCCACTTTCCCAGAACAATCTTATCCTCCTTTTCTTTTACAAAATTCTCTTTCAACATTCCCCTCCCAATCCCCTGAGGGCAAACCCGTGCTTAAGCCAGTTCTCATAGTTTCCCTCCATCTGCTCTAGGTCTCAAGGGTCTTTGCATCTCTTATAAGAGATATCTTCCCCTATGAAGCAATTGCCTTCCACTGCTTCTTTAATCAACCAGAGTGGAGATAAGCTAGGTTTCCTCCGTACTCAGTGAGGTGACTCTTGTTCTAAACTGGAAGATATGTTTCAAAATGATGTTGCCTATGTCAAGTTCTTCCTAACAATTTGAACACTACCTGTATGAAAGGCATTACTCTACATGCTTTGCACAATGTATTACTTCATCTTTCAAAAATGTCCCTTGAGAGAAGTATCATTATTATTTCCGTTCTACAGATTAGGGAACCTATGCACAAAGAATTTAAGTAACTTGTCCAAAGGAACACAGTTAATGAGTGATTGACTAGAATTTGAAACCCAAAGTTAGGCTTGAGAGCCCACAGATTCAGTGACTAGGCTATACTACTTCCAGGCTTCAGTACTTCTCTTAATTTTTTTTTTTTTTTGCCTCAAAAAGTGACATTTATTCAAAGAGGGAAAAAAAATGACAAGATGTCCATCCCTTGGCTCCCTTCCCTCCTCCTTCCAGCTGTTCCTTAGCCCCAGGGATTGAACCCTGGCTGGAGCTAGGTAGCAGGACAGCCCCTTTTAGATGAGGTCAGCAACACTGAGGGGCATCTCTTCAATAGAGGTGTTGTAGAAGGTCTCCATGTCTCAAAGAGTCCTCTTGCCTTCTTTGTCACAAGGTTAATAGCCACACCCTTACAGCCAAAACTCCCACCTCAACCAATTCTGTGGATGTAGTTTTCCCTGTTGGTGGGAAGGTCATAGTTGATGACTGAAGAAACCTGCTGCACAGCAATGCCTCTAGCCTATGTCAAAAAAGATGGCAAATTCAGCCTGTAACTTGAGGATTTGATCCATCCAATACTTCCATGCTAGCCATGAATTTCAAGGCATGAGGAAATCTAAACTTATGATGTTTTGAGAAGGGCTTGAGCTCACCTTATGCTGCTGCAGTAACAAAGTCTCATGGATCCAGGCAGTTCTGCAGAATAACTGAAAAATGGTAGCAAGGATTTGGATTAGAAAGGCTGGGATTTGAATCCAGGCTCTACCACCTCTGTGACTATGTGTGGTTATGTTACAGAGCTGGAGCCTTTTGGGAAACCAAGGCAGCATAAAGACCCCTTTCAAGCCTTGATTCTTGCAATCAAGTCATAAAAATTTCAGACATGTCGCTCAGAGCAAGAGGAATGAGTTTATTAAAGGAAAAGGGAAAGGGAACACTTTCAAGGGAGAGAATGGGTTCTCTCAGAAAGGAGAGGGATAATGTGCCTCCCTTGCATTCCAGTTTTATTGGGAATCCCAGAGAAGTTTCCAGAGTCCACCTCTTGACTTTTGACTGACAATAAGATGACATCAGACTTTCAAGTATACACTGCCATGACAACTCTGGGTCACTCTGGCCAATGCTGACTGGTTCTAATTGACTTCTTAACCACAAATTCTTACAGATTTTATGGTTAGAAGGAATTATCCTTATCTCCCCGAATTTTGAGATCTGATCTAGGAAAAGGCATGCAAAACTCTCCCTCTTCAGGGTAACTTGGGTTCCTCTTATCAACATTATTTTCAGGTCTGCATTTTTCCTGAAGTTAATAGTTAGTTTGCTGAGGAATGTGACATAGCCTGTCCACATAAGTAAGGGAGAACTGTAGGTAAATTGCTTCATGAAAAAGAAGACATGTGGGGGTCAGCACAGTGGGCCCATTTTACAGAATTATTCTCTTAATGTCATGTTCCCACTATTTACATCTGTCTGTTCCCTGACAGTTATTGACCTCTCGAGTTCCTCTTTATCCTTTAGACACTGTTATGATTCAAACCCAAAGTTAAATCTTTTAAAATTTCTTTTCCTTTTCATTCCTAAATATTTGTCTCTTTAAACCCAATACTGTCTTTGGCTGCCTTCTGAGGTTCAGTGGTTGAGCTCCTCTGGATTCAATACCTGCATGCGCATGCGCTCTCTCTCTCTCTCTCTCTCTCTCTCTCTCTCTCTCTCTCACACACACACACACACACATACACACACACCACAGAGTCCTTAAATATTAGTGAAAGGAAATCAATGATTAGGTTTTTCTTTAGATTTATTTCTATCTAAAGATTTAAAAACATTTTGTCTTTCATCAGCACATCTCCCAAGAAAGTTGTATTAGGTCTTCATGTTTGAGAAAGGCTTGAGGTTTTCAGAGAAACTTTATTAACTGAACAACCTTTCTATGCAGCAAGTCAGCACTTTCATCTTTCAGAGTAGGTAAACAGGACATAGAAAAGCAAAATAATAATTTACCTTACGTCATGAACTAGTTCATATTTGAATTGACTTCCTGTCTGATAGGCCAAGCAATGAAAAACAAAATATCAAAATACTAATTTGTATATTGTTACACATTAGTGAGTCATCAGGGCATCCTGTGCTTCATGAATATGAATTTGCATGTCATGTTCCAACTGCCTGAGCTGACCTTCCTTCCCCAGCCCTCGTATTTTTTAAGCTAATTTCTACTCATGTTTTATAATTTAACTCCTATGTATCCTCCTCTAAGAGCTTCTGAGAATCCTGGCCTTGTCTCTTTAGAGTTGCTATCCTCTTCAGTGTTCACATAGCATTCTGTATCCCACTATGTATGTCTATCATAGGACTAACTGGACTCCATTGTGATGGACAATGGGTTCTCTGAGGAACAGAAAGCTTTCTTCTCTGTCTTTATATTCTCTAGGCATAGCACATGATATTTATTCAACAAATGCTTTTGCATGAAGAGTGCATAAATGTATAACTATATCTGTATCTATCTATCTATATCTGTTCTAGTCAGGAGAAGAGGTGCCATGATAACAAAGACAGCCTAAGTCTGCTTCTCACTTCATACATATGTCCAACACAGGTCAGAAGAAAGCTCTACTCCAATAAATCAGCCATGCAGGCTCACAAGACTCCACCATCTTGTGGTGATGCATTCTTTGAAGTAAGTACACTTCTAGAGTACCAAGGTATTAGGGAAAAAATGCAAAAGGAGTATATCTTGGAAATGAAATTTCCTATGTCAGTAGTTTCCATCCATATATCATTGACCAGAATTATTCATGACACCTAACACAAACAATGCCTGTGATTCATATTTGATGTCCAGCATCTGTGACTCTTCAGTGACCTGCCTTTGGCTACTGGAGTACCTTTGCACAAAGCCTTAGTGCCTGGAACTTACCCCTAAGTGGCTTTTAGTAATGACTGTTTTGTCAATAATTATTAGTTCATCTCCTTTGTCTGAGGTTAGGAAAACTCTGAGAAGTTACTTACCCTCCATAATTCTGCAGAATCACATCAACGCCTAGCCTCTGTACGATTTTGGCCTGAAATTATGTTCTTTCTTGGCTTTATTTCATTCTCTTGTCTTGCTCCTATCACTTTCTGCTGTAGTTTGGATCTGGAACATCCCCCAAAGGTCAATTAAAGTCTTGGCCCACAGCTTGGTGCTATTAGAAGTGCATCCTAATGGGAAGTGTTATGTCATTGAGGATGTTCCCTTGAAGGGGGTTGTCTTCTTTTTTCTCTCTCTCATTTCTGGCCATAAGATGACTAGACCTCTTCTGCCACACTCTTGTCATGATGTATTATCTCACTACAGGCCTAGAAGCAATGGGGCCAACAAATCATGAAACCTCCAAAACTGTGAGCCAAAATAAACCTTTCCCCTTTGGAAGTAGAATCTCTCTCTCTCTCTCTCTCTCTCTCTCTCTCTCTCTCTCTCTCTCTCTCTCGGTACTGGGGACTAAACCCAGCAGTGCTTAACCAATGACTCACAACACCAGCCCCTTGTTTTTTTTTTTTATTTTGAGACAGGGTCTTGCTAAGTTATTCAGGGCCTCACTAAGTTGCTGAGGCTGGCTTTGAACTTTCGATCCTCCTGCTTCAGCTTCAAAAGCCTTTGGGATTATAATTGTGTGCTACGGTGCCTGGATATCTCAAATATTTTTAATGGTAACAGGAAGCTGACTAATGTACTTCTTTTCTAATTTTCCTTGAGACTACTTTCTTAATACATCATTTACATATACTTTTTAATTTAAGGACTGCATCTGGGGAACTTGACAAGACATTGCCACCTAACAAAAAGGTGGGCTGAGAAGCATAATGTATCGAGTTTCTACAAAGAGAGAACTGACACAGGTAAACTTTAGAATGTCTCTTACAACATAATGAAAAATAATTTGGTAATTAAGCTCAGGGTTACATAACATGGATCTAGCTATCTAATTTTAGCATCAAGGAATGAACAAGAAAAAGAAGAAAGACAGTATTGCATGGTGGAAGGGTCATGGAGCTGAGTGACTTCCTTGTAGATAAGACACTGAAGATTCAAGGCCACTAGACCAAAGTGCAAAGTTGACAGAAGCCCTGGACTTGGTTTTAACTGCAGTCGTTATCTGAGCAATAATTATAGAGATGACAAGCAATACAAGGACCTAGGTTTCATCAGAGTTTAAATAATATATACAGAGAAGTGAAAATACAAAAAATCAACTTGATGGTAATGTGATTCTGGGTTATTTCAAAACAGGTCCTCAGTCAATAACTAAAGGTGTAGGGAATTGGGAAATAGGATATGGTCTTTTTGTGGGAAGATGGTAGTAGACGCAGGGCTGGGGCTATAGCTCAGTGGAAGAGCACTTGCCTTGCATGTGTGAGGCACTGGGTTCAGGCCTCAGCACCACATATAAAATAATTAATAAAGATATTGTGTGTCCATCTACAACTAAAAAAAATATTTGAGGATATCTCTTTTTGTATGGGTGAAGCATGAATCTAATTTTGTCTTTTTCTAAAGTCTTAATATTTGAATATAATTTTAAAAAATCCATTGTTTCTCCATGTTTTAAAAATTGCCTTCTAAATTCTATATGTACACGGATCCATTTCTGAACTTGACATTCTGTTCTGTGGTCTCTCTATTCATGCATCCACAATGAACTTTTTAAATTATAGATTTATAGTATGATTCATATCATGTAAGAATAGTCACCACTTTTTAGATTTTCCTTTTTCAGTTTCCCTATTATTGTAACTTTGTTTTTCCATGTGAACTTTAGAATTAACCTATCTTAAACAATAAAAACATCTTCAGAGTATTTTTTATTGGGACTATATTCAATGTATCTATTAAGTTACAGGGAATTTACATACTTGTGATATATAGTTCTTTCCAAAAATGGAGAATGTCTTTCTACTGCTTCTGGTCTACTTTCTGAATATAACAGTATTTAAAAGTTTTCCTATGTATGTTTAACATAATTTTTGTTAAGAATATTTGGAAATATTTTTCTATCCTTATTAAAAAGATTTTTATAAAGTTATATATATTTAAGTGGTTATTGTTCTGTGTATAAAAGCTATTGACTTTTAATACCTGCTCCTTTATGAAATTTTTTTTTTTGATATTAATCTTAGCATTGGTTATTTTCTGTGTCCGAAGTGTACCAATAGATAATATGTCATTAAATACAGTTTTCTTCCTTCTTTTCCAATCTTATGCTTCTATTTATTTTTTTCTTGTATGATTGCACTAATATCTTCATTCCCAATTCATTAGTAGTGAAGGTAATAGGCATCCTTTCCTTTCCTGACTTTAGTGGGAATGCTTTTAGTGATTCTCTTTCTATATATTCAATATGTTATGGAAATGTGTATCCACTGGTAGAGCTTTTTAAATACCTGTATCTATGAATCTAGGACTATGTGCAGAGTGGGACTTGAGCATCTGTTTTATAAAACATTTCAGAAGGATTTTAAGGTAAATTCTCACAGCATAACATGTAAGTAAATTAATCCACTGCATAAACATTTATTGGGTCATATTTTGTATAGGACCTGTGGATATGAAGACAGCCTTCTCAACTCAAGGAACTCAGTTTAGCAGTGGGGAAACACCTACAAAGTAATGATGTATAAAGTATAATCAATATAGTGTAGACAGTGTTTCATTACTAGTATCTTTGCTTCAAATTGTATTTCTCTAGAGTTTACAGAGATTTCCTTTTTTTTATTAGAGCATTGTAGTTATAAGATTTATTCTTTTAAAAATAATTCAAAATTGGCCTTCACCAATAGCCTCTACTTAAAATATTATGGTGTATTATAGAAATTCTCAATTTCCTGCCCTTCTCTCTCCTCATCGTATGTGTTATTTTCAAATTGTGGCATATTGACTACGGCACATTATCTAATTCACATGCACAAGGCCCTGGGTTCGATCCCCAGCACCAAAAACCAAAACATAATTATGTTATGATCAAAGGCCAATCAGTTGTCTGTTAAGCAAAGTTATATAGATAAGTGTTTCTGAAAGCAGAGTAATTCTCTTAACTTTTGTTAAAGGATTTATACTAATATTTTTAATGGTTTATACCTGCCCCAAACTGAGTCTGAGACCTATATTCCTCCTCTCAGTGTCTATTCTTTATAATTTCTCACATGCTTTCAAAATTTTAGGAGGATAGAAAAGATTGTCCTAATGTTTGGAGTTAATGCTAGAACTTGTTGAAGAAGAGATGAGATTTTTTAACCTAAAATGAGCTGTAGAATTTTTTTAAAATTTGATACATTGGGATAACTGGCCTCCATTGTAAGTCAGTTTAAAACTCGTACAGCATTTGGCTCTCAAGCCTTGCAGTCTCTTCTTTCTGTGTCTGGGGTCTGAAGTACCTTCAATTGAGATTTGCCTAAGAATCTGAAAAGGCAGAGAGGTCAAAATAAGGCACAAAAGAGCTCGAGGTTGATGCTTAGAACTAATTCTAGATACTGTACTTCAGGCATCTGAAAGATGTAAAGAGTTTAAGATTTGATTTTCTGTCTTTCTTTTTAGAGTACTGAGTCCAGCTTAAAATAAATTGAACAGAAGTAAAAATCCAGGGTTATTAATTTGACTAGGTTATAATTTTGCAGAAATAAGCTCATCAATGAAAAAGATAGAACCTAGGTAGTAGGTAGAAATAGCCCAGTAAAGGACAATTTAAGAGTTCTCTAGCAAAAATTGTTTATATTGCCTTTTAAATACTCCATGTGCACAGCACACAGAAAAATGATTTAAATAAGTGCTATGCTCAGTTTTATAATATATTTAGTTCAAGATGAGTTATTAATTTTGACATCACTGTAAGGCATCTTATGGATAAGATAAAAAAATAGAAATAATTTCAATAAGTAGAAAGAATTACAAGTTATGTATTTTTTCCCCAATCAGATCTCTCTGGGCTTAACTTTTCCTTCTTGAAGCTGAACACCTGAGACCATGTTGATTTTGCATTTTTGTTACAATACAGGGTCATGGAAATTTGAGTTCTGTCATCAGAAACTCAGGGGCCTATTTATTAATCTTATTTACCCAAACCTTTCTTTAGCTGCTGCTGCTGCCCCTGCTCCTTCTTTATTTCTTCTTCTTCCCTCCCACTCTCAAAAAGGATGTCAAAATATTGCTTCAGTTTGGTAAGCAGGGCCCTCATGGCTTTCTGTGTCAGGCTTACCTATCAACCTATCTGAACATGTTTGGATTTATATAGCCAATAGGACAAGAGTTATTTGTGAAGACAAATATAGAGTCCAAGAATACAATTAGTTATAAATTATAATCTTAGAACCGATGATAGAATTTATTTCCTTGTATTGATTAACCATTTTCAATGGGAAATATAATTGCTTATATGACTTTGAGAAGCATTAATTTGCAACTAATATTACAAGTTTAAATTTAGCAAATTTATTCTTAAAATGATCTTGTTAACTTCACAACTTTAGCTTCTAAGCTCTTATCACTAGATTTACTCATTAATCTAATCTAAATATGTTCATACACATAAGTGCTAAGCACTGCTTATTTACTTCAGCCTTGATAGGATATTTATAATGTCTACTGGCTCTGATGAGAAAGTTATTTATTTTCTAAAAACTTAAATATACCACATTTTAATTTTAAACCAAATTTTGTTTCAAAGAAACCACTATATTATTTTATTGTGAACTAAGTAGATGGAAAGTGAACTAAGACAGTGAACTAAGTCCATTGACTACACAAAGCAGTGCCTACAGGAAGAGTGTTATATTTTTAAAGAGATGTAAATCATTTCTTTTTAGAGCAATAGGTACAATCAACCAAAACTCTTACAAAGACTGACATAATATTGCTTCAGTCAGGTGAGAAGGGCCTGCAAAGCCTCCTGTGTCATGCTTATCCAAGCAATAAATTACTTTTTTAGACAAAAACCATCCTCTAAAATTGCTTTAGCTTTTTTTTTGAAGTAAAAGTACTGAATGTGTAGTATTGGAAACACTTTATTTTGCTTTTCATCAAGTGAAATTATTTTCCATTTGATAGTGGAAAATAATGATATTTTCCACATCACAAAAGAACAAGATAGGTTTCTTATATTTTAGTGTTTTCTCATTCATATTGAGTCCAGTTTTAATTTGTCCCAAATAAAGATTCTTCCCACCCTATAATTTAATTTCATTGGCCTCTTAACCTAGAAATTTTCCTGAAAAATAGTCCTAAAATATCTGAGAAATAGTTCCATATTTAATACCTGATATTATTTCCTTGAAAGATATTTCTAAAGATACATGTGATTTAAAAGTTTTGATAGAATGCTAATACTAACTTCTCATTAGATGTTCATCTTCCTTGAAATTTCATAAGCTAAGTGAATAACAAGTGCTTCCCATTTTAGTCTCTCTTGAGAAATATGCTAACAATATCACACATATACAAATAGACTAGTATGTGGAAAAAAAGTAGCAAGAAAGAAATTAAATGAAAATTAAGTGCCTTTGGGGATTAAAACTCTTAGGAAGTCTTGAAATCTAGGTTAAAAACATCAAGCAAAGACAGACTCAAATTCATAGTCAGTTGTATGTAAATACCACTAGGTTGGTGTAGTGTATGCTGAACAAATTCTGACAAATAAAACTATTTATTTAGCTTATTTTGATTCATATTAACTTTAGCCAGATTTTGTAGGCTTATAGGTCATTTTGTGAATCTGAGGAAAACTGGGAACCCTAGTCCCAGGGAGAAAATGCACTTACACACAATCACAAATTTTGCATATAATTTCAAGAAGTTTTCAGTCTCATTGAAGCCTGTTTGTCCATTAACTGCATAGAGTTTTATGTTAGCCAATATGTTGCAAATAAGAGAAAAATAACTCATGTTATCTTAGGCAAAGATGAATATCTTGGCCCTTGAGACTGGGAAGACAGTGAACTAAGTCCACTGATTACACAAAGCAGTGCCTACAAGAAGAGCTGGATCTGCAGACTTTCAATACCACCAGAAGGGGGGAAATTATATATGTGTGTATATATATTTATTTGTTCTGATTAGTTATACATAACAGCAGAATTCATTCTGACATATATTTTGTGTGTGTATATGTGTATGTGTATGTGTATTTTTTATTTTTTATTTTGGTATTGCGGATTGAACTAAGGGGTGCTTATCCACTGAGCAACATCCCCAACCCTTTTATTTTTTACTTTATCAACTTGCTAAGTTGCTTAGGGCCTCATTAAACTGCTGAGTCTGACTTTGAACTTTTGATCATCTTGCCTCAGCTTCCCAAGTTGCTGGAATTACAGGTGCACACCACACTGCCTTCTCTGCTGCTCATTTCTGCTTGCCTTCACTTTTGTTGGCATAGGAATTTGATTTTCTTCTACAGAGATAACCTTTTTCTGGTATGAGAAACATACCCACCAGCAAATGGTAGAGAAAACCATGGTAGAGAAACATACCCACCAGCAAATCCTGCTTAGCAAACCTAGGAAAAACAGCTTTCCTGACATGTATATATCAAATCCAAAGGATTGTACCACAATTTATCATATCTCTGATTGTATATAAGGTATGTTGATTGTATATAAGGTGAATTTGGTGTTAACATACCTTATACAAATGTAGTTGTCTTTATGCTACCACTAGGTCATCACTGAAGACATGAATTGGGAAGAGATGTGTACCAGCATCCCACTCTATAGTATCTTCACCATACAATAGATTTAAATGACCTCAAAGTCATACATAATACTAAAAAGTAGTAAAACAATTAGGAAGTATTTTTGAGTGTTTATTGCTTTTGTCATATATATATATATATATATGTATGTATTTATATAATTTCATTGTAAATTTATAAAATTTTTAATTATGGCTGTGTGGAAAATAGTGTACCAAAATTCCAGAAATTTTAGCATTTACCCTCCGAGACAGTTCAAACCAGTCCAGCATGTCGTTTGTATGATTGCAAGATAATGTTAGTCAAGAGACACCTGTTTGAAGTTTTTAATAAGTTTTTAAAGTTTTTTTTAATAGAGCTGAGATGTAAAATCAAGGCTCTGCTTAGCCATCAAATTTTTATCTGAGACAATATACTCCATAACTATATGTAGGTAGATAGTGTCAGATACACTCAAATTTGAATGGCTTTACTTTTTTTTAAATTTGTTTTAATTAGTTACACATGACAGTACAATGACCTTGACATATCATATGTTTGAATCAGATGGGATATCATATCTCATTTTTCTGAGTATAGAGGTTGAAGAATCACATTGGTCATGCATTCACATATATACACACAGTAATAATAATGGCTTTACTTTATGATTAGATGAGTTATAGATTATCCACCAGTTTGGATTTTCCAAATCCATTTTCTTTCTCTTTTTTTAAAAATATTTTTGTTTTAGTCATAGTTGGACTCAATACCTCCATTTTATTTATTTTTATGTGGTGCTGAGGATCAAACCCAGTGCCTTTCATGTGCTAGATGAGCTCTCTATCACTGAGCTACAACCCTAGCCCCCATTTTCTCTTAATATAGTGCAAATCATTGAGAAGGTGTTTTCTCATATAGCCCCAAAATTTAATTCCCATACTTTTACAGTTTAACAGAAAAGGAAGGAAAAGCAGAATCTCTGAAAGTGTTTTCTGCTTCTTCACTGTGATTAAAATCAAACTTCCATTTCCTCATATTATGAACTCTATCAGAATTTTGTTTCACACTTGAATGATCTTTTAAAAAACTGTACTAGACAAAGTGTGACAATGAACATTAGAAATATGCTCAGATATACTGGCATTATTTAGTGGGTATGATTTTGCTAAGATATAAGACTAAAGGAAAATAATTGTGATAAATGCTGATACTTTACTTTTATGCATTTAGCATTGAATACAGAAGTGCCATCATAATTTTTTTTTTTTTAATTTTGGTACCAGGGATTGAACCAAGGGCACTCAACCACTGAGCCAGATCTCCAGCCTTTTTTCTTAAAAAAAAAAAAAAATCATTCAGAGACAGGGTCTTGCTAAGTTACTGAGGCTGGCTTTGAACTTGAGATTCTTCTGCCTCAGCCTCCTGAGCCACTGGGATTATAGGAATGTGCCACTGCATCTGGCTATAATTGTCTTTTTAGTGATTTTTTTCTGCAACTCAAACTCTCAGGTGCTTTAAGCGACCAAAGAAATGGATAACTGAGATTAATTGATGAATTAAGTCAGAAACCTAAGAGTAATTGTGTTCTTTAGTAATTACTTTATCTTTTATGTTCAATATGGATGTGTTGCTTTTAAACAATGTGCAACTGTAAAACCTACCAGTTTTCTAGTATTTATTTTAAACTTGACTTTATTTCTTAAAATCAGCAAAAAGGCAAAGCTGTATAATTATGAGACACATTGTATCAAAATGTTTCTAAGCAATTGATTAAAAATAAAAGTGATAATGAAGCTAATAAGATAAACTGAAGTTTAGGAGAAAAAGTTATCAGACATGAGTGAACATAAATTTATATTAGTAGTCTGGAACATCAAAAATGGAAGATTTTGCAAATCAGCTCTGGATTTAACTTCTCATACATGTCTATGTGCTATAACAAAATAGGGTTGCTGATGAAGTTAGTATAAAATTGCATCTTTTGATTTGTTCTTCTTGGTAGTAAGAGTTCACAAGATACCTCTTTTTCTGCTCTTGTGGGATTTGGATGCATCCTGAGCCCATGATCATGAAGGATATTTAGGGACTAGAAACTAGCCTCAGGAGAAACATGATGGATTCATCAATGATAGAATTATCAATGTCAGAACTAGGTGAGAAGAGAGAGATAAAATTGATCTAGATAAGCAGAAAAGCATAGGCTCCTGGGGGTGGGGGAAATGAAGGAGAATAGAACCAACAAAACCCAAGTCTGGTACCCCATTCAGAAAAGGAGGCAAAATGCAAGAAATAAACTCGATACCCTAAGGTAACAGTATAGTCACAGCATGAGGCTGTGGAAACAAGGCAGGCATATACCAATCATAGTGATGTCAATGATAAACAGGCCTCAAGTGGATTTTGTGAGACTAGCTGAATGTATAATGCCATGTCAATGAGAAAGAAATCAGTAAATATGTGAGATTGGCAGAGGTGAAGTTTGTTTATACTGGAGTAGAACTACAGTTATATTTCTGCAAATTAGCAAAAGAAATTAGATAAAACTCTACTGGTTTCATACTTTTATCTCTTTTTATATAAGAAGGGAGGAAGTAGTTAAAATTGGAGATCTAAACTAGTTATGCAACTCTACCTCAATAGGCAAGAAATGCAGTCTACTTCACTGCACAGAAGGAAACTGAAATGATTAGGTAAGATAGCATCATCATGCCATCGAGTGACCTAGGGAGCTAATGGCTCATAGATTCCAAAGACAAAAATGAAATTTGGAACATAGAAATTTGATTATATTTTCACAGTATAGTTTCTGTGTAACCAAAATTTCTGATATAACCATAAAGTGAATGAAATATCCAGAAGAATGGATATAACTTTAAAATAAAGGCACCTGTTTTAAGAAGTCAACAGTCTTTCACAGATTACTATAACCCAATTAAGACCATAATAATATAGGATGTTATTTCAGGGTAGCAAAACTGCATTAAAAATAATTCTGTAATTTCTGTTTTAAGGTTAGGATAGTCAGAATGGCCACTTTCATCATGCATTTTTAAGCACAGTGTAAATCATAGTAATATTTTGCAATATGTTGTCTGTGATATTTATCCATAAATTTCCTGCCCTAAGTAAAAAAAAATACTATAATAATAGAAAGATGAAGAACAAGGTTTGTGTTAAAATTCTATGATCATAGGATTTGAAGGGAAACCTAGATCTCATCTATTTCTCTTTCCTTTTTTGGAGACTAAATTATTCAGGCAAAAATGCAAAGAGCATAAATATCTTCTTTGGACCTCCTAGCAACTAGATGGGAAGTGAAAATAAATTTTCTTGATATGAGTTCCATAACCCTGCAATCTTTGCATTTGAATAGTTGGCCCATTTAAGGTTAAATGAATAAAATAATGTGCAAATAAATGAACAAATTCCATGTTTTTTTAAAAAAGGATTCTCTGATAAATAGTCAATCATGCACCTCTACCCAGAAGGCAGACATTTCCCTTGTAGAAACATGGAAAAAAATGGATTCCTTCATTCATCCTTCTGCTACTCCTACCAATAAAAACAAACACATCCCATTCAAAGCAGAACATTTAGCTCTCTGTTAGCAACAGAAAGAACACTTCCCCAGCAACAGGAAAACCCGAAAAGGACATCTATTTTTAAAAATAAAATGTGAAGCCCTCAGCATTTTGCTGATTTAGTGAACAAGACAGAGAATAAATCTTATCCATCCAAATTAGGTGAATGGCCTATGGATTTTAAGAACAAATAGCCTGATTTTACATACCTTTTATTTGATTATTTGCTTTGTTTTTTACACCAGATCTTTTCCTGACATTTCTGCTGATTTCTCTGTTTATGGTTATTTGCACATATGGCCATTATAAGGCAGGAGGTGTCTCATTTTAAGTGGAAAGGTGGTAATTCAAGGAGTCCATTACCATATGAAAAATAGTTCATAGCCGTCTGTGCTACTGCTCAGTAGCAGTAGCAAGGTTTTGTAAAAGGAGGTGATAAATATGCTTGAAGAAAAGTGATAGGAAAATGAACTGCAACTTTCTTATTATTGTTACATATCACAGTTTTAAAACAGATAGAAACCTAAAGAAGCATTTGATTTTGAGCCCTGGTATTGTTCAATGATTAAAATAACAACCTACTTTATTTTATGTGTGTGTGTGTTTTACACATTAAGTGTTAATACGTGTCATATATGTTGGATCTCCTAAATTTACAGTTAAAAAAACCCCCGGAATCTCAACAAATGATGAATTTTCACTTCAAAGGTTTAATCCTATTTAATAGCAAAGGCAGGATCACAAAGCAAATCTTCTCAGGTTTCTATTCTTTTCATTCCCCAGCCAATATTATGAGCCACAGATGTAATATCTCTTCCATTCAGTTGTGTGTACAATTAGTACAGTTTCCAATTTAACATTTTCATTGAAAACAAAAACATCACATAGGCAAGGGTGAAGACATGCCAAATTAACTTTGTTGCAACTAATGCATTACTATTTAAAAACAATAGTACTTTTTAGAATATCCTTATTTTCTTTTTTAAACTTAGTTGTTAAGCTAGTTAAATAGGAAGCAATATATTATTTGATTTTACCCTTTGTAAAAATGGAACTAGCTGAGGTAAGCGTTAAATATGGAGATGTATTATAGAGCTTGTTTTATGAGTAGATTGCTTTTCTCATTTCCTCCTTTGGCTGAAGGCAAAAACAAGAGGACAAAGGCTAATAACAACACTTAGCATGTCAGATTAAGGACAGAGATGGTCGAAACGTTTTAGTCTTTAGTTTAATATATATACTTAAAGATGTAGTATACACATAATTCTGAGTTATACAACTCTACTTGATAAACACACACACACACAGAGTCAAATAAGCTCATTCAATAAAATCATAAGGTGCTTGGGTGTACAGATAAAATGTGAAAGCAAACTGCTATGCGCTTTCCTTTATGATTTGGGCTGGTGAAACAATTCTCTATGGTATTATAATGGTGGATAGGTGACATTATTTATTTGTCAAAAAGAGTGAAGCAACTTATGCAAATAAAAAATCACATCATTTAGGAAGTAGGCAGATCTCAGGAAACAATGCAGAAGTTGACAAGACAATCTAACTGTATTATAAATATATCAAACAACCTCACTGAAGGGATTGGGGAAGAGGTGCCCAACTCAGTAACTCTGGAAATGACTAAAGTCTGTAAGATTAAAAACAAAAGTAACTGTATGTTAACAGTTGATAAATCTGTTTCCCATGAGGGTATGGGCTAACAATTCTGATACTGCTATACATGTGCATTGAAATGAAACAAGTAAATGGAGATGGCAGGAGCCAGATTTGTCACTGATGAAATAAGAATTATAGATAAGGGGAGGAAGTAGAATGATTGTTTTGGTAAATGGAATTAAGTTGGAGACATCACTATATACTAATATTTAGCTTAATATAGAGTGTTACATACACAAATATAGATAGGTGTATATACATGGATTAGTGTATACCTATATATTATCCTTGCTTTGTCAGCTACAAAGGCTTACAAGAAATGACACCTCAAGCAGCAAGTAAAATTTCTATCCTTGTTTCTAATATCATTCTCCAATAAAAGGAACCAGGGTTTCTTAGAGAAATGGTTGATTCTAGACTTGGGGCATGATAAGTCTGGAATATTTTATATCTATTAGAAAATAAAGAAGTGCTTAAGAATGAAAATAAATGGCTCCATATTGATTGGAGTTTGTTAGAGGGACACAGGACATCTGAAAAAGTTCCAGTGACCAAAGCTGGGACAATTTGAATAATAAAATAAAATGGTATTGAATTTTAACCTAAAGTTTAAGATAAATACCTATGTGTTCATGTTTATATAAATCATTAAATAACAGAAAAGAGGCAAATCTCCAATGCAAAATAATTTCAAATAATTTATTTGTATACTCTACCCTCAAAAGGAACATAAATTCCCATTCTCTAAGTGTGGGCCACACAGAGTGTCTTCTTTTCAAGGAGTATAGTGTGAAAAGTGGAGAAAAGAGTAATTTCACAGTGTAGAAACTTGACAAACATGACTTCAGGTGATAAAAGCTCAATACCATCATTGATAGCTTGTATCTTTTACAGGTTACCTAGGATAAGTAAAGCTCTCAAGGTCTGTAAGTGTATGATAAGATCTACTGTGATGACCTTTTCCAAATATTAGATATAACACGTTCAAATTCTTGCTACAATCTGGCCCATAATTAAGTATCCATAATAAAGAATTGTTTGTAATGTGCTTTCAATCTACTTTTTAAAAATTTTTTTGTGGTTTAAAATAGTATTTGCTTTTAAGAACTATTAACTGGGGTACCATTGATCTGGTAATACATATGAAATATACCATAGACTTTTAAGTATCTGTAATATTGTCCTTTTTATTTAGCTCTTTGTATCATTGTAGAACTGTTATTGAAGAGACGTGTGAACATTGTAATTTTATAATGGCTGCATCTGCTGTTAGCAGAGCTGTATATTATTTCTGCCTGTCTGTTGGTCTTGAGTTGGCCCAGTATTTTCTCAAACTGTACCAAGCAAGAAAAAAATACCCATGTTGGGCTGTTTGAAGGTAGACTTCAGAGCACTCTTAAGTGCTCTGGAATTTCTGTTTAATATTGTTCTATAAAAGCTGCTATTGGGATAGTCTGCTCTTGTCTGTACTTTGACTACAGTCTCCTGTTTCCAATGCATTATTTCAATGTCTATTTGCTGGCTTTGACCCTGTACTTTGTTAATGAATATATGGCAGTTATTAATGTTCAGTAGAGATGGTGGATCACGCTAATAATATTATAAGAAACTGGAGCTGATAAAATGTTTAAATAAAATATAATGTATTATATATTTCAAATTAGCTAGAGGATTTGTAATTATTTTACTACAAAGTAATAAATATTTTGAGATGATGGCTATGCTGATTATCCTGATTTGATCATCACACTATGTATATACATATTGAAACATCACATTGTACACTCTAAATTTGTACAATTATATCAGTTAAAAATAAAACTAACCAGGCATGGTCATGGTGCACACCTGTAATCCTAGCGGTTTGGGAGGCGGAAGCAGGAGGTGGAAGCAGGAGAACTGAAAGTTCAAAGCCAGCCTCAGCAACTTACTGAGACTGTCTTTCAATGAAATAAAACAAAACAAAAAAACACAAAAAAACAAAAACAAAAAAAGGAAAAAGGGCTAGGAAAAAGCTCAGTGGTTAAGTGCCTTTGGCTTTAATCCCAAGGACCAAACAAATACACACTAAAAAAAAAAAAAAGGTTGTTACCAAAATATTTAAATGTGGCAACTGTTCAATAGGTCAAATTTGTTTAGGTAGTTAATGCTGTACATTTCCAGTTTCTCAAAAAGAAATTAGAGGCAATTTGTGACAATCTGAATATGTAGAAAAAATTGTTTTGTCTCACACTAAAAATGGACAACCTGGATATTCTGTTTGCTTGGAGGTTTAAAAATCACTGGCAGTGGACTATTTCAAAGCATTTCACACTTGATTTTTGCTTCTTTTTGTCCTCTTTTCTTTTGCTAGACTGATTGGATATTGCTGTTGGGAAATCTAACTTCTTTCAATAACAACCACAGAGGCATCCTTATCATGTGCTTCTTAAGATAGTTTGTTTTGTTTTAAATTTCTTATTGATAACTAAAACACCCAGCATCTCAGATCTTCCTGTTCCACATTTCCTTTGTAATAACTGATATGAATAGGATGTTTTTAAGACCACATGGAATGAAACTGCAATCTGTATCAAATTAGGTGCTTACTTTGTTTTTTAAAATGCTAGCTGCTTCTGTAAGCATTCTTTTCCAACTATATAAGTCAATTTCCACAATTATGAAATAGCATACCTATTCACTTTGTTTCCTTTGCTAGAAAATTAACTTTGACTCATCCCCAACAGTATTTGTTTAAGAAGGTGGAAAGACAGCTCACAATTCCGTCACAAGCTTTCTTCTTAGTATTCTAGTGGCAGTATAACTTAAGTAATTTACTCTTTCAACATAAAGGATTGTTTCTAATTAGTTTTAACTAGCCTTTTCCATGGTGTCTTAGGAAATGATTCAGGCATCAATTTAAAATATATTTATTGAGCATCTACTCTGTGTCACACGCCATCCTATTTTAGGTACTAAGGAAATATCACTGAACAAAACAGAAAGACATGGTCTCATGGAGCTTATAATCTAGTGGAAGACAGATAATAAGAAAAATAGTAATTTGTTAGGTGTAACTACTATGAAAAAACTGAAGCAAAGAAGGGAGGCTGTTAGGGGAGAGGCAATGTTTTAAATGGAATGGTAGGGTAGGTTTCTTGGATGATACTGGTGGAAAGATTCTTCCACATAGAGATAATAGGTACATATGCTCCAGGACTGAGATTGCCTTGTTTTTATATAAGATCAGGGAGCAGGCCTGTGTAGCTGGAACAAATTGTTTAGCAGAAATAAGGCCAGAGGTAGAAATGGGGTAGGACTAGGAAGGTCAGCTAGTATAGGTTTTAAGGTCACAGGACTCTGGATGAGAAAATTGGGAAGGTATTGAATAACTGGCAATTTTAGCTTGCTCCTAGTTCTACAAACTTCTGAATATTAAAAGTATAACCATGTCATATCACAAGTTGCTACAAACCCCAAGTTGTGCCCAAACTTAATTTACCATTCTTAAAACAAGTGAAAATGCCTTACTTCTGAAAAGGGAAAGAGATGTAGAGAATAAGATTGAATACTAAGGCCAGATACCTAAATTACAGCTTTAATTCTCTAGTTGGGATCTTAAACATTAATGAGCCTTCTTCTCTGTTTTCTTATTTACAGGTTGGAAGAGTATCTTTTTCCAGGGTTCTTGTTATCTCTAGTATGTCTTGGTTTCCCATAATACCTCAGTCCAGGCTGTATTTTCCAATCTTATTTCCTATTTATGGCTTGCTCTTTCTATACCTATGATTTTACTGTACTACACAGTTCAGAATTTTCCTGACCCAGCAAAGTGGAAATGATGTATAAAGTATAGATTAAAACAACAAAAACTACTTCGCTAGAATTCTTGTAAAATGGAACAAAATCAGGGTTTTCTGTTTGACTGCTTGAATGAACCATTTTGTTTTCTTGGTGGGGACAAAATATAGTACAAGATTTGTAATGCCTTTACTCACTGTTCTGAGAATTTAAGAGGAACGTATTAAGTAAATTACACTTAGCACAACAGTATTATAGGTAAGTGGAGAGAAAAGATTTCAGTACTGGGAAAGAAGAAATTAAGGGTCCTAGTTTTTCAAATGCCTTTATGAGCGCTTCTACATACTTTATCCCACTTTAGCGGTAGACTGCCTAAGGTGTCAAGTCTCAGAGGGTTCTATGCACACTGAGTTCCAGAGTTTAGACCCATTTAAACTGGAACTGTATAGAATGACATATGAAATTTGCTCACTCTGATACACGAAAACATTCTATAAAGATAAAGCAATAAAGCAATTAAAGGCAAACCCGCTTTAGATATATGTTAAAGATCTCCTACTTGAAGAAAACCAAGCTCTTCTGATTATGCAAGGTGCTGTCCAATCACCAAATCCCCAAGAGCAAAGCTAAAGCCGATATGCCATATCACATCTACAACATGTAGCGCACCCTGGTAAAGAACTCACTGGGGACTGATAGAGACAAAGGAAAGTTTGTCAAAGTTTTGGAGAAAGGAACCGCGCGGGGAGCGTTTCAGACCACGCTTTAAGCCCACACAGTGAAGGAAGCCGACTACCCCAACTTGTTCTTCGATCGCCGCCGGGCCAGGAGATGCGAGATGCAAGTTTTTCTACAGGAAATCAGTCTCCCGGTCCCCGTGACGCTGGAGATTCGCAGCGCCATCAGTCAAAGTCTGGGCTTCTGCCATTCTGGCTCCTCCCCAGGGCTGGCCAACTCAGGCGTTTGGGGAAGGACGAACGAACTCCGCGGGCAAGCATTCCAGATTCCCTGCGACCCCGAGGCAGGGGTTTCTCTCCACTCGCAGCAATCCCGAGTTGCCCGGGGCACCTAGCCGGGGGAAGTTCGCAGCCGGCGGCAAGGGGACAACCCCGCGCCCGCCTCCATTCCTCCGCGCGCCGGCGCTATGGAGACGGTCACAAGACGCCGGCGGCTCCTGCGCCAGCCAATGGGAGCGCACGTCGCGGGGATACGCGGACGTCGCTCTTCCAAGATGGCGGCGCGTCCGTCGCGAGCAGCCGGGCCGGGGGGAAGCCAGCGAAGCCGAGTAAAGCCGCCGCCTGGGAGAGGACTGAAGGAGCAGTTGCCGCCGTTGGCGGCGGCCCGGGCAGTTTTCGCTACTGCTACGGCTGTTGCCATGCGGCGAGGCTAGGGAGGACCTCACTTCCCCGGGGTGTAATAATGTTAACAGAGGTAAGCGGCGACGGCGGCCAGTGTTTACCTGTGAAATGGGGAAGGGGCCGGCGCCAGCCCGTCAGGGAACATCATTTCTCTGGCCCGCGGGCCCGACCCCCCCCGGGGGCCTGAGGAGCTGCGGGGATCCTACAAGTGCCCCCAGAGTAGAAGCTGTGCTGACTCAACAGAGTCCCACCACCTTCGGCTGCCCGTGCCTCGCCTTTCGCAATTGCTACTTGCCAAGTCGCCTCTGGCACTGGGCTCCCGCCTGCTGTCGCTACGTCCTAACTAATCGCTCCCTTCATGGTGTCCCCTTACATGCTGGTCCGTGGCAGCGTTGGCCCCTGTGCGTTGCTGCTGGTTTTCCTTGGCCCTAAGATTTGTCCGAGGTTCCTCTTCTCGGGTCCATGGGCTCCAGGCCCTCCACCTCCGAGCTCAGTCAGCATCCTGGGTTTGCCGCTCGGCTAGATCCGTTTGTTTCCCATCCCTTACTTTGATCGCTTCATGAAGTGGACGTTTTCCATTAAGCTACACTGGGATAGCTTAGTTTACCATCCCTCTTCTTTCCCCACATCCCGTCACCGTTCGCTTAAATTGTGGTAACCGCAAAGTTCAATGTAGCATCTGCCTTCTTGATTTGTGTATATGGTCCCCTTGCTACTCTGGAATGGTTTTCTCCTTGGACATGAAATGGAAGTAGGGCAACAGTGATGAGCGAATCAATTCCCCTTTTCTAATGCCTACTGTCCATTGCACAAAATAGACTTTTTGAAGAAGTAGTTTGCCTTTACTAGCAGTACTTTAAGAGGGAGAAATTGAATTGGTGCAGCTAGGTCCTTGACTGAAGGTAGCCCAGTTATGTATAGTACATGCAGGTGTTACCATCATGGACTATAAAATACTGAAGTTTGTGGATCTGATAAGGTTTTTCTTAGAATCTGTACCCTTTAAGTACTGTGAGGATCCCCATATCAGGGACTATTTTAGGCATCTTTGTGGACTGAGCCTAAGATAGGAAGCAGTTTTAATGGACAATGGGAAGTAGTCCTACATGCACCAAGAAGGAAATAAAAACATTTATAGATGAGTGGCTTTTATGGTGTGAAAGTGATGATAAAGGATACTTACCTTACTTTGTCCTTGGAACTTGATGAACTCGGAGAAATGCCATACTTTGGTGTTTGTATTTAATCTATGTACAAATCCTGGCATTTGATGTGTTCGGTAAATACTACTTGATTGTAACTACTTATTTTTAGAAGTTAGAAGTTCACTTTATATTTCCATATTCTACAGGTTTTTCATTTCTGTAGTAATTTCATTGTTGGAAACTGTGACTACATCATGAATTTCTGTTGTGGTTAGCAGATTAAAAAATGAAAGTTTGTAAGCTGGGCACTGCGGCATATGCTTATAATCACAGCTGCTTGGGAGGATGAGGCAGGAGGATGCCAAGTTATGAACCAGCCTGAGCAACTTTGTAAGACATTTTCTCAAAAATAGCTGGGGATGCTGCTCAGTGGCAGAGCACTTGCCTAGCATGTGCAGGCCTTGGTTTCTATCCCCATGTGACAGCAGAAAGAAAGAAAGAACACACATAAGTTCTGTGTTTACCTTTAATGTGACATTTTGATGAGAATAGTTATCCTTATAAGTTTTCATAGGTGTCTCTAATACATAATGTTTTATAAGGCCATCTTTTGATAGAACTTGGCTGAATGTTTTAAAGATTTTTATTACTTTCACATGAAAGTGGTATCTGACTAGTAGTGGTGTCTTGATTTGTGAAAATTGGACTTCTGAAGTTTGTGTATTTACTATAATTTTGTTTGAGCAAAGTATTTTAAACAGTAATTAAATGACAGTAGCAAGATGTATGTTAGTGTTTTGTGTGTGTGCCTTCACAAGTTTGTAAGTGGCAGACTCAGGGTTTTAACCTTGGCATTTCCTACAGAGCCATTCTGTTAATCACTACTCTGGATCGCCTCTTCAAAGAAAGATCTAGATTAAATTATCCTTGGGTTTCATTTACAGTTTTCAGTATTCATTTTTATGGATTAGGAAACTGAAGCCTAGAGACTCATTCAAGGTTAAAAGATTATTAGTGACATAGTTGAAACTAGAATCTCATCTCTGGCTCTTGAGCACAGAGTGATGACCATTTTGCTCAGCCGCTATTCTTTTTCTTTTTTTAAAAAATATTTTTGGTTATGGGTGGACATGATATTTTTATTGGTGCTGAGAATTTAACCCAGTACCTCACATGTGCTAGGTAAGCTTTCTACCAATGAGCCACAACTCCAGCCTCAGCTGCTTTTCATTTAGTAGTTTTCATCTCTTTTGATAGGTTTTAAAACATGCTACTTCCTTGTCTGAATATTGTTAGTAAACTGAAAGGTTATTGTTACTTGAAGAAGACTTTTTACTTCACCTTAACTTTTTTCTGAACTTAAAAAAAAAGCAAAAAACAAAAACAAAAAGAAAACTTCTAAGCCTTGTGAAATGGTACTATTTTGAAATATTTTAGATGTAAAATTTCACTAAATATTGGTTACTAAAAAATTAGTAGTGTGGGACTTCTTTTTTACTGTATTAGTTCTAACTACTTAGATCTGCAGGTTTTAGAGGATGATTTAATTCATGTTGTATCTCAAAATATACAATGATGATTTGTGGCATGAAAGATTATCCTGCCTTTATGTTAGTCATGCACAGCAAGCATTGCCTGTGCTTAGAAAATTTGAATTTGTTCCTGGTTCCTTTACATCTCAGCATTGCAGTAGTGATATTATCTACATTAACCAGATGAAAAAACAGGTTGAGAAAGGTAAAATAGTTTGTTTAGAATCATGTAACAAGTGGTGGAGCCAGGAGTGGCATTTAGGTCCTCTTACTCAAAATTATGTGCTATTTTTTGTAGCTCAGTATGGAATGTATCTATCTTTTTTTTTTTTTTTTTTTTGTAGCTAATATCAGTTTACTTTTTTTTTTTTTTTTCCAAACCTAGGTGGGAATACTAAGTACAGTGACATGGTAACAGCAATTATAAGTGTTTATATGAAACTTCAGTTTTGCATTTTCAAAATATACCTTTAACTGAAACCTTTTCAGAAATGAGAAACCACCTGAGTTATTCATTAGAGCTCTTTTAAGTTAGGCTGAAAGGGAAAATTACTCAGTTGAGCAAACTAATATGTACATTGAACTTTGAAACCTGTGAAAGATATTAGATTAGTATGAATTGAAAACAGACCCAGTTATATAGTTCTCATTTGTAACTCTTTGGCTTCATTTTTTACTATTTATATTCTAAATGTAATTGAATTATTTATAAGACTTGCTAGTTATATTTTTGTTTTTTCATTTTTCATACAGGGATGAGGAATAAATATGTATATCTCACATAGATATGCACATATATATATATGTAAACGCATATATATGCACACAGATATATTTAATATCTTATTATAATTTTTTCCTTCTGTCTTTGCCTCTATTTGAATGTCATGCTTTTAATGTTTCTCCTATAGCATGTTGCAAAAAAATTTTCATGGTATACTTGAAATTTATTTGTTTAATATTAATCCGCTCAACCTCTGACACATCTCTGTCTCTTTTTTTAAACCAACAATAAAATCTGTGTATAAAAATTAGGACGGGAGATATTTAACTGAAACTTTGTTTTAATTAATCTGATTTTAACAGTAGAATATGATGAAATATTTATCAGTGAATTTTTGTTAGTATACTTTAAAACTTTTCTTGATGTTTTAAAAGCTATTAGGATTATGATTCTATGTATTATTGCGGAGAATGAAAGGTATAGAAGATGTATGAAAATGGAGTAAATTGGTTCTAGTGCTTTGGCATACTCTGGAGTTTTTTTTTTTTTTTGGTATGCAAAAGTTTATAACAACTTTATAAGAGACAAATACTACAAACAACTCAACTGCTCAACTGTCCATCAAAAAATGAGTGGATAAATCATTGTGGTGTAGCCACACCATGGAATACTACTGTACAACAAAAAAGGAATAGACTGTTGCTAACCACACACATATACACACAAATGGATGAATTTCAAGAGCATTATTCTGTTTTTTTAATTATATTTTTTCCTTTCTTTTAATATGGAATGCATCACGAATTTGCGTGTCATCCTTGCACAGGGGCCATGCTAATCTTCTCTGTATCGTTCCAATTTTAGTATGTCTGCTGAAGCGAGCACAAGAACATTATTCTGAATAAAAGAAACCACACATGAAGGGGTACAGACTTTATGATTTTGTGCATATGAAACTGTAACAGGGAACTGGAACATGGTGTCACATACCTGTAATCTCTGCTACTTGGAAGACTGAGGCATGAGCACACAGGTTTGAGGTTAGCCTGGGCAACTTATAGTGACCCCATTTCGAAAATGGGTAAGGGGTTGCTGGAGGTTGTTGTTGCATAAAATTAACTACCAGCCTTTTGTAACTTGTTCTTTAAAAAATACTGGATAAAATATGTAGCCAGACACTATGGAACACACCTCTAATCCCAGTGATTTGGGAGGCTGAGACAGGAGGGCTGTAAGATTGAGGCCAGCCTCAGCAATTTAGGGAATCCTATTAAAAAGTAAAAAAAAAAAATCAAAAGGGCTGGGAATATAGCTCTGTGGTAGAGCATCCTAGGTTTAATCCCTAGTACCAAAAAATAAGTTAAAAGTTATTAGTTGTTGGTTTGTAATGTGGGGCCGTAAGTGGATGTTAAATAAAAATTGTTTTTGTTAATTTATTAGATATAACACTGATTCTTAATTTTAAGGTTAACGGATATGATACAGATGGGAATGGCAAGAATTTAAAAACAGTCCCAGGTTAAAATAGTTGTTAGGGTATAAAAGGTTTTGTGGTTCACATAAATTCTGAGGATATTTACCTAAGGAAAATTAAATAGTTTTCTTCTCTTTAAGACTTCTCTTGCAGAGTGTGAGTCTGTAATCCCAGTAGCTCAGGAGGATGAGGCAGGAGGATTGTGAGTTCAAAGCCAGCCTCAGTAGAAGCCAGTCACCCTGTCTCTAAGTCAGATGCACAGTGAGGTGGGGATAAGGCTCAGTGGTCAAGTGCCCCTGAGTTCAATCACTGACCCCCCTCCCCCACCAAAAAAAAAAAAAAAAGACTTCTTATCACTTTTGATGGGTGATTTTTCTCACAAAGAAGGTGATAGAATTTGGAACATGTTGCATTTATTTAACCATGGAGACTTTCTTGTTTTGGGGGGAATCCTGAGATGTAGTGAGGAGGTGTGCATGTAGAAAGCATCTTTGAACTTCTAATGCTCTTTTAAAACATGAACATGTACGGGTGCACACATACGTTATGACTTGGTTTTTGAAATTATTTATAGTAGAAACATTCTTGGGATAAATCAATCCTTAAACTATATGAACTATTTCTTTAATTATTATTCATGACATTTTAAAGACTACTAATCAGAACAAGAACTCCATAGGTTCAGTGGCATTCAAAAGATGTTAAAGTTTGCAAACAATTTTATAAAGGGAGTAGAAGACCATCAGTGTTTAGAATGATTCTGGTTTGCCATTCTTCACACATCATTGTTTAGCATCTTTTGACCAGCTAAGCTGAATATTGCTAACTAGTTTTAATAATTTTTGTATCTATATTTATTTATTTCTGGGGATTGAACTCAGGGGCACTCAACAACTGAGCCATATCCCCAGCCCTATTTTGTGTTTTATTTAGAGACAGGGTCTCACTGAGTTGCTTATGCCTTGCTAAGTTGCTGAGACTGGCTTTGAACTCACAATCCTCCTTCTTCAGCCACTTGAGCCGCTGGGATTATAGGCATTTACCCCCACGCCCAGCTGGTGGTACGTACTTAGCTCTATCAACAATATTATTACAGTAGTAAGGCAACACATAAATTAACCTATATGTTAAGCATTATAAGGTATGAGTCTTTATGTACTTATTTTTGATGTGATGTTGGGGAAATCCTTTGAACTTTCTAAGCATTAGTTTCCTTCTGTGTATAATTGGGATAATAGCACCTTCCTAGCTGCATTCACAGTGTTATGAAGATCCAGTAAGATGGAGGGTATAACTATAAATTGTCAATCACTGTACAAACATTAGTGGTTAAAACATCAGTTCTTTTTTTTTTTTTTTTTTAATATACCTTGAACTAATATGAATTCAAGTCCTAGGCTTTAACTAGCTTCATTACTTACTAGGTTCTTGGTGGCTTAGCTTTGGGTGAAGGGAAGGTGGTCTTAGGCTATTGGTAAGTTTAAGGAACACAGGGAATAGGCTAAAAGAAGTGAAAGAAAAGTAAATGTACTGAGAGTAAGTCTTGCAATTACCAAACGAACAGTGTAGTTTCTTGTGTGTAGGTAAACTGATTTCAAAGAAATTCTTAAAGGATGTTCCTAAAAATGTTTTGAAAAAGGTGGCCCTTTTGAGGTGAAGCAGTCATTTGTATGTACATATTTTAAAATGTTTGTGGGAAATCTTTATTAACCCTAGAAACATTTTGAAAGGAAAATATGCTATTTAGGATAATATTTATAAGGATTTGATTGTAAATTATGCTATAAATTGATTTGAATAGATTAATATTTTCACCAAATATGTATATGCCTACTTTGTGCTAGGCACATGATAATAAGTTCTGGTGCTAAAGTGGTGAGTCAGACCAGAAACCTGCCCTCAGAAATCTATCAGAGCTAAATTTAGCTCTGCGCCACTTTGGACATCAAAGTGAAAGCCTGGAGGTCTTTGTCAAAATAAAACAAATACGATTAAAGGATGAAAAATTAAGAGGAAGACAAGGTTCAAGGATATAATTAAAAGATAAATTTGACTTAGATTAGTTTTTACAGTTGTAAGCAAATCACCTCAGTAGTTTCTGTAACATGGAAGCCCTGAAATGAGTTTCTTATAACTGAAGAGTCTCTACTGTCTTTAATTGTTCCATGGTAATTTATAGTGAGAAGAGAGCGGGTAATGGGGAGAACAGAGAAGTTTTTTTTTTTCCTTTTAATTTTTATTGTTGGTTGTTCAAAACATTACATAGTTCTTGACATATCATATTTCACACTTTGATTCAAGTGGGTTATGAACTCCCATTTTTACCCCATATACAGATTGCAGAATCACATTGGTTACACATCCACTGTTTTACATATTACTATACTAGTGTCTGTTGTATTCTGCTGCCTTTCCTATCCTCTACTATCCCCCATCCCCTCCCCTCCCATCTTCTCTCTCTACCCCATCTACTGTAATTCATTTCTCCCCCTTGTTTTTTTTTTCCCCCCTTTCCCCTCACTTCCTCTTGTATGTAATTTTGTATAACCATGAGGGTCTCCTTCCATTTCCATGCAATTTCCCTTCTCTTTCCTTTTCCCTCCCACCTCTCACCCCTGTTTAATGTTAATCTTCTTCTCATGCTCTTCCTTCCAACTCTGTTCTTAGTTACTCTCCTTATATCAAAGAAAATATTTGGCATTTGTTTTTTAGGGATTGGCTAGCTTCACTTAGCATAATCTGCTCTAATGCCATCCATTTCCCTGCAAATTCTATGATTTTGTCATTTTTTAATGCAGCATAATACTCCATTGTGTATAAATGCCACATTTTTTTTATCCATTCGTCTATTGAGGGGCATCTAGGTTGGTTCCACAGTCTTGCTATTGTGAATTGTGCTGCTATGAACATCGATGGAGCAGTGTCCCTGTAGCATGCTCTTTTCAGGTTTTTAGGGAACAGACCGAGAAGGGGAGTAGCTGAGTCAAATGGTGGTTCCATTCCCAGCTTTCCAAGAAATCTCCATACTGCTTTCCAAATTGGCTGCACCAATTTGCAGTCCCACCAGCAATGTACGAGAACAGAGAAGTTAAAAAAAAAATTCAGTGAATCTTTTTATTTATTTATTTATTCTTAAATAACTTTATTTTATTTATTTATTTGTATGTGGTGCTGAGGATTGAACCCAGGGCCTTCCATGTGTGAGGCGAGCGTGCTACCTCTGAGTCATAACCCCAGGCCAAATCTTTTTTATTTTTATAAAAATTAAAAAATATATATATTTTTGTGCAGTGTTGGGAATTGAACCCAGGACCTCACTCTCCATTGAACTAAGTTCCCCCTGCCCCTTTGAGTGGTGGAAAAAAAAAAAGAAGCTTTAAGTCTCCTTAGAGTGGTATAGCAAATTTTACTGAGAGACTTTGCCAAATTACATTACCCTAGGGAAAGTAATATTTGATTCCCTGATCCCTCACCTCCACATATTATATGTTTGTTTATTTGCTTATTGTATGTTTTTTTCCTACTAGGGTACTTCTGAGGCTGTAGCTTAAAGTTGTATTTCACAGCCTAGAACAGAGCTTGACATTTAGTAGCTGTCACTAAGTATTTCTTAAATGAATGCATGCTAAATATTTCCTCAAGAAAATTAAGAGAGAAACTGATGTCACCTTCCCTGTTTTCGACTGACCGCAGCTCATTCAGCCATAGAACAGGTAATTTCAGGCTGCAATTCGCCTGCGGCTTGCAGACAGATTGCTAGGGTTCAGCGCCTGGGTGCTTCTTAGAATCTGATCTTATCGGAGCGAACACCGAGCGCGGGGCGGCCGAGTTCCGGCTCCCGGAACCGTCCCGGAACCGCCCTGGCTCAGGGCTGCGGAGCCTGCGGAGGCTGCTTCTTGGACCCTGCTACTATCAGAGCATACACCAAGCACTAAGCAGCCGAATTCCGGCTCCCGGAACTGAGCCCGCGGGGACTGCTTCTTGGAGCTTACACTTATAGGAGCTTACACCGAGCACGGAGCGGCCGAGTTCCGGCTCCCGGAACTTCCCTGGACCGGGGCTAGGAGCCCGCGGAAACTGCGTCTCGGTCCGGGTCCTGCTGAGGGCCGGTCAGGACTCACCCGTTGCTTTGGTTGCCCGGCAAGGGGAACGAAATGCTGCCATTCGCATAGGATACCAACATGGCAGAGATCTGATGTCAGCAGAAAGCGGCGGAGGAGAGATCTTCATCAATACCAGCGGTGACATAAGCAGTTGGTCTCCTGGTAGGGGGGGGTGAGGCACAGTCACCCGAGTCTCCTCAATTTGTCCTCGAGCCAGAGGGGAGGAGCCGGGCCGCCGCCAGCGCCCGGAGCAGGCCCAGCGGCTCGCCAGCGTGGTGACCGTGTGACCCCAATTGGAGAGGGGGCGGAGCGGAGCCGCCACCCACACCCGCCAGGTGGGCAGACCCGCGACCCAGTAGTACATGGGCGTGGTAGGAGGGGCAGGGTAGAGCCGCCCTTCGCGCTTGCAATGTAAACAGACCTGTGACAGCCTGGCGGGTCAGGCCCAGTGGCCTGCCAGTGTGGTACACATGTCACCCCAACTGGAGTAGGGGCAGAGCAGATCCCTCTCCCACGCCCGGATCAGGCCCTGCCGGTGTGGTGGTCACGTGACCCCAATTGGAGTGGGGGCGGAGCGGAACCGCCACCCGTGCCCACAGGGTGAGCAGACCAGTGATCAACCTGCAGATCAGGCCCAGGGGTCCGCAGGCGTGGTAGGAGGGGCAGGGCAGATCCGCCGCCCGCGCCTCCAAGGTAGGCAGACCTACAACAGACCGGCGGATCAGGCCCAGGAGCCTGCCGGCGTGGTACAAACACCACCCTAATTGGAGTAGTGACAGAGCAGAGTCGCCTCCCGTGCCAGGAACAGGCCCAGCGTCCTGCAGGCGGGGTAGTCACGACACCCCAATTGGAGTAGGGGCAGAGCAGAGCCTCCACCTGTGCCCGAAAGGTGGGCAGATCTGTGACTGACCAGCGGGACAGACCCAGTGGCCTGCCGGTACGACAGACACGTCACCCCATTTGGAGTAGGGGCAGAGTAGAGCTGCTGCCCGCGCCTGCAGGGTAGGCAAACCTGCAACCGACCGGCGGATCAGGCCCAGTGGCCTGCCGGCGTGGTACACTCGTCACCCCAATTGGAGTAGGGGCAGAACAGAGCCGCCGCCAGCTCCCAGAACAGGCCTAGTGACCTGCCGGCGTGGTAGCCACGACACCCCCATTGGAATAAGGAGAGAGCAGCGCCGCCGCCCGCCCCTGCAGGAAAGATACGCAAGCAGTATGAAAAGAGAAGGAAAGAAAGGACCACAAGCAATGCAGGTCAACGCAACTTTAGAAGAGGTAACAGCTGCAGCAGATGGAATGTCAGATAAAGAATACAGGATATACATGCTTCAGATGATCTGGAGTATCAAGGAAGACATTAAACAGCAAAATCAGACAATGAAAGATCACTTCGACAACGAATTACGCAAACAAATCCAGGAAGCAAAGGATCAACTATACAGGGAGATAGAGGTTATAAAAAACAAGCAATCAGAAATCCTAGAAATGCAGGAAGCAATAAACCAACTTAAAAACTCAATGGAGAATACTACCAGCAGAGTAGAACACTTAGAAGATAGAACATCAGACAATGAAGACAAAGTATTTCAACTGGAAAAGAACATAGACAGCTCAGCAAGACTGTTAAGAAACCATGAGCAGAACATCCAAGAAATATGGGATAACATTAAGAGACCAAACTTAAGAGTCATTGGGATACAGGAAGGTACAGAGCTCCAAACCAAAGGAATGAGCAGTCTATTCAATGAAATAATACAAGAAAACTTCCCAGACTTGAAGAATGAGACAGAATCCCAAATCCTAGAAGCCTACAGGACGCCGAATGTGCAAAATCATAAGAGATCCACACCTAGACACATTATAATGAAGATGCCCAACATACAGAATAAGGAGAGAATTTTAAAAGCTACAAGAGAAAGGAAGCAGATTACATTTAGGGGTAAGCCAATCAGGATAACAGCTGATCTTTCAACACAGACTCTGAAAGCGAGAAGATCCTGGAATAACATATTTCAAACACTGAAAGAAAATGGGTTCCAACCAAGAATTGTGTATCCAGCGAAATTAAGCTACAGGATGGAGGATGAAATTAAAACCTTCCATGCTAAACAAAAGTTTAAAGAATTCGCAGCTAGAAAACCATCTCTTCAAAACATCCTCGCCAAAGCATTACAGGAAGAGGAAATGGAAAATAACAATGAAAACCAACAGTGGGAGGTAGGACAGTAAAGGGGGGGGGGAATAATCAAAGAGGAAAACAAACCATGTTTAGTAACATAAATAAACAAATATGGCTGGAAGAACAACCCATATCTCAATAATAACCCTAAATGTTAATGGCTTAAACTCACCAATTAAGAGACACAGGCTAGTAGAATGGATCACAAAACAAGACCCAACAATATGCTGCCTACAGGAGACGCATTTGATAGGAAAAGACATACATAGGCTGAAGGTGAAAGGTTGGGAAAAATCATATCACTCATATGGACTTCGGAAACAAGCAGGCGTGTCCATACTCATATCAAATAAAATAGATTTCAAGCCAAAGTTAATCAAAAGAGATAAAGAGGGACACTACATACTGGTTAAGGGAACCATACACCAACAAGACATAACAATCATAAATATTTATGCCCCAAACAATGGTGCAGCTATGTTTGTCAGACAAACTCTTCTCAAGTTCAAGAGTCTAATAGACCACCACACCATAATCATGGGAGACTTCAACACACCTCTCTCGCCACGGGACAGATCTTCCAAACAAAAGTTGAATAAGGAAACTATAGAACTCAATAACACTATTAATAACCTAGACCTAATTGACATATATAGAGTATACCACCCAACATCAAGCAGTTACACTTTTTTCTCAGCAGCACATGGATCCTTCTCAAAAATAGATCGTATATTATGTCACAGGCCAACTCTTAGACAATATAAAGGAGTAGAGATAATACCATGCATCTTATCTGATCATAATGGAATGAAACTGAAAATCAACGATAAAAGAAGGAAGGAAAAAGCATACATCACTTGGAGAATGAACAATAGGTTACTGAATGATCAATGGGTTATAGAAGACATCAAGGAGGAAATTAAAAAATTCTTAGAGATAAATGAAAACACAGACACAACATATCGGAATCTATGGGACACATTGAAAGCAGTTCTAAGAGGAAAATTCATTGCTTGGAGTTCATTCCTTAAAAAAAGAAAAAACCAACAAATAAATGATCTCATACTTCATCTCAAAATCCTTGAAAAAGTAGAGCAAAACAACAGCAAAAGAAGTAGAAGGCAAGAAATAATGAAAATCAGAGCTGAAATTAATGAAATGGAAACAAAAGAAATAATTGAAAAAATTGACAAAACTAAAAGTTGGTTCTTTGAAAAAATAAACAAAATCGACAGACCCTTAGCGATGCTAGCAAAGAGAAGAAGAGAGAGAACTCAAATTACTAGCATATGGGATGAAAAAGGCAATATCACAACAGACACTTCAGAAATACAGAAGATATTCAAAAACTATTTTGAATCCTTATACTCCAATAAATTAGAAGATAGTGAAGGCATAGATAAATTTCTTAAGTCATATGATCTGCCCAGATTGAGTCAGGAGGATATAGACAACCTAAACAGACCAATATCAATTGAGGAAATAGAAGAAACCATAAAAAGACTACCAACTAAGAAAAGCCCAGGACCGGATGGGTATACAGCAGAATTTTACAAAACCTTTAAAGAAGAACTAATACCAATACTTTTCAAGCTACTTCAGGAAATAGAAAAGGAGGGAGAACTTCCAAATTCATTCTATGAGGCCAACATCACCCTGATACCTAAACCAGACAAAGACACTTCAAAGAAAGAAAACTACAGACCAATATCTCTAATGAACCTAGATGCAAAAATCCTCAATAAAATTCTGGCGAATTGGATACAAAAACATATCAAAAAAATTGTACACCATGATCAAGTAGGATTCATCCCTGGGATGCAAGGCTGGTTCAATATACGGAAATCAATAAATGTTATTCACCACATCAATAGACTTAAAAATAAGAACCATATGATCATCTCGATAGATGCGGAAAAAGCATTCGACAAAGTACAGCATCCCTTTATGTTCAAAACTCTAGAAAAACTAGGGATAACAGGAACATACCTCAATATTGTAAAAGCAATCTATGCTAAGCCTCAGGCTAGCATCATTCTGAATGGAGAAAAACTGAAGGCATTCCCTCTAAAATCTGGAACAAGACAGGGATGCCCTCTCTCTCCACTTCTGTTCAACATAGTTCTCGAAACACTGGCCAGAGCAATTAGACAGACGAAAGAAATTAAAGGCATAAAAATAGGAAAAGAAGAACTTAAATTATCACTATTTGCAGATGATATGATTCTATACCTAGCAGACCCAAAAGGCTCTACAAAGAAACTATTAGAGCTAATAAATGAATTCAGCAAAGTGGCAGGATATAAAATCAACACGCATAAATCAAAGGCATTCCTGTATATCCGCGACAAATCCTCTGAAATGGAAATGAGGACAACCACTCCATTCAAAATATCTTCAAAAAAAATAAAATACTTGGGAATCAACCTAACAAAAGAGGTGAAAGACTTATACAATGAAAAGTACAGAACCCTAAAGAGAGAAATAGAAGAAGATCTTAGAAGATGGAAAAATATACCCTGTTCATGGATAGGCAGAACTAACATCATCAAAATGGCGATATTACCCAAAGTTCTCTATAGGTTTAATGCAATGCCAATCAAAATCCCAACGGCATTTCTTGTAGAAATAGAGAAAGCAATCATGAAATTCATATGGAAAAATAAAAGACCCAGAATAGCAAAAACAATGCTAAGCAAGAAGTGTGAATCAGGCGGTATAGCGATACCAGACTTCAAACTATACTACATAGCAATAGTAACAAAAACAGCATGATACTGGTACCAAAACAGGCGGGTGGACCAATGGTACAGAATAGAGGACACAGAAACCAATCCACAAAACTACAACTATCTTATATTTGATAAAGGGGCTAAAAGCATGCAATGGAGGAAGGATAGCATCTTCAACAAATGGTGCTCGGAAAACTGGAAATCCATATGCATCAAAATGAAACTGAATCCATTTCTCTCGCCATGCACAAAAGTGAATTCAAAATGGATCAAGGAGCTTGATATCAAATCAGAGCCGCGCCGTCTGATAGAAGAAAAAGTTGGCTACGATCTACAGTCGGTCGGGTCGGGCTCCAAATTCCTCAATAGGACACCCATAGCACAAAAGTTAATAACTAGAATCAACAAATGGGACTTACTCAAACTAAAAAGTTTTTTCTCAGCAAAAGAAACAATAAGAGAGGTAAATACGGAGCCTACACCCTGGGAACAAATCTTTACTCCTCACACTTCAGATAGAGCCCTAATATCCAGAGTATACAAAGAACTCAAAAAATTAGACAATAAGAGAACAAACAACCCAATCAACAAATGGGCCAAGGACCTGAACAGACACTTCTCAGAGGAGGACATACAGTCAATCAACAAGTACATGAAAAAATGCTCACCATCTCTAGCTGTCAGAGAAATGCAAATCAAAACCACCCTAAGATACCATCTCACTCCAGTAAGATTGGCAGCCATTCTGAAGTCAAACAACAACAAGTGCTGGCGAGGATGTGGGGAAAAGGGTACACTTGTACATTGCTGGTGGGACTGCAGATTGGTAACAGAAAAGTTCAATAAAATAAGCCTATTCTGTTTGAATGTTTAAACTAGAATCTTTATAATGTACTTCTGAAGTTAGAGTTAGTCCTGAGATCCTTTTATTCTCAATCATTTATGAAAGCCCTAAATGCTTTGCTTTTGACCTTAGCACCCTGCATTGTTGAAAAATCCTTAGTTGTTGCTCCACTAAATCCTGAATTGGTTTTGGTTCTGAAACCCTGAAACTATTTCTAGTTTCTTTATGGTTTGACACAGGATAGATACACAGTTCTTTGTATGACTTCTTTCTTTTCATGCTAGAGTTGTGTTACAGTGTGATGTATGGGCATGACTTCTTTCTTTTCATGCTAGAGTTGTGTTACAATGTGATGTGTGGAGAATGGTCATAGGATTCACCATATTTTGAGCTTGGAAGTTGTAAACTGCTATCGTATTATTTCTATGGAATAGGTATTATAAAATAAAATATCATCTCATTTCAGTTGTTACGTAAATGTTAAAAAATAATAGTCTGACTTCAAAACACACTATTAAATGTTATCCATTCTTTCTACAAGCCATGTTGGATTTTGCAATTTCTTTTTGGTATCTCTTCCTGAGTTTGAAATAACTGCTTTTCTCATATTTTTTCCTTAGCTGAGAAAATCATTGGTTTAATCAGACTGCAACTATTAGTATAATATCCACCTACTTTTACATCTGATTTTTTTCTCCTGCAGTATTGCAGATAGTCTAATTGTGATAGTTCAGGAGAGGGAAATACACTAGAGGGAGATTGGAGAAAACTTGAAGGGTGGAACACAACGAAGATATATAAAGAAACAAATTGTGTGCTTCATAAATCATAAAGGTTTTAGAAAACCTAATAGGCTTTGAGAGTGTCTTATGATTTATTCAAATTGTATTTTATGAACCCCAAATTCTAGAAGTTAATATCTGATAGAATATTCAGTAAAGTGTTTCAATTTAAAGTGTTTCATTTATAGTGAGGGAAGCTGGAATTAGCTGGATCAAAAAATATTGAACTTGAATTTAATTAGGGATATGGTTATCTTAATGTTTCATATAGGCAAAATCTGATTAGATTGTTATTTTTATATTAATGCACAGTTTATATGACTATGAAGACAATGAGATTATGTTTGTTATGGGACTCATATCACAAATGTATATTTCTTATTTCAGTGTATAAAAACTTTTTTTTTTTTTTTTTTGTACTGTGGATTGTGAACCCAGGGGTGCTTAAACAACTGAGCCACATCCCCAGCCCCTTTTTCTGTTTTGTTTAGAGATAGGGTCTCACTGAGTTGCTTAAGGCCTCGCTAAGTTGCTGAGGTTGGCGTTGAACTTGTGATCCTCCTGTTTCAGCCTTCCAGGCTACTGGGGTTATAGGTGTGGGCCACTGCACCCAGCTAAACTTTCGATTGAGTGAGGCTGGTGTCACATTAGTTAGGTTTGAATCTAAATTTTGTTGCTTCAAAACATTTTGGCTTTGGGGATGTTAGTAACTTTTCTGCCTCTGTTTTCTCATCTCTGTGATTTATGAATTACTAATACTTAATCCCATAGGGTTTTTATCAGTATTAAGTAGTACATGTTAAGTACATGTATTTCTCAAATACTGTACAGTATTTCTCAAAGTAACAATAAATAATACTAGGTATTATTATTTTTCTTTTTGTATAAATAGCAAGTGATTTTCAAAATTTAGAATTTAATTTTTGATGTTTTCTGTACTCTTGTTTCATTGAGTAAGTTTAAAAATGTTACTAATTCTTTTTTGACTCAGGTGATCCCATTCTTTCATTACTTTCAATCTCAGCTTTTATTGGCTTTCTAATTATTACATTTGCAAAGTGAATACTAAAAACTTGAGTTTAGACTCAATTTTAGGAGGGATGACACCTGACTTAATATTATGAATTGATCATAATCAGAAGTTTTGACTAACCATTATATTTGTGGCGGGGGCGGGGGAAGGAGGGGGAGAGAGAGAGAGAGAGAGAGAGAGAGAGAGAGACACACACACACCACTAAAATTTTAGTGAAGATAAAATGGGAAAATTCTCGTATACTCCCATATTATGCATTCAAAATGTTATTATTGTACAGTTTTCTGACATGTAAAGTACTATAATTCTTGCTAATTTAATAAGGTTATACAGAGTAGCTCTAAATTTATAGAAAGGTCTTAGAATAATCAAATAATTGAGTATTTTACAATTTATTAAATTCTATGAAATTGTCATAGGGAACAGAAAGGTGAGGAATGTTTAATTTGTTTTTCTAATATGTACTTGGTTTGTGTTATTAATAGTACTGTGTAGTAGTTTAAGAAAAGGATTTAGGGCTGAATTATTACAAATACAATCAGTACTTATATAAATCAGAATTATGGGTATTTAAGGAGATAAGTAATTTCCAGTTCCTTTATAAAATAGCTGCTCATATTGTATTATTACATGTGGGTTCATGTAATAATACAATAAACTGTTAGACTAAAGGAGTAGGGTGTTCTAATACAGTAACATTTTACTTAGCTAGAGATTATGCTACCAAGGTTCTTTGTGTGTGAGTTTCTGTCTGTCTCTATTTTCCCCTCTACATTTAGTTTTTTCTTTCTTGTTGTTGCTTTATGTATGTTTCCCCCCCACCACCACTTCTATATTTTCTGTGTTTTAAAGGCTTGCTTATGTTGAGTTTTGTTTTTCCAGTTTTCAGTTTTCCTTCCCCTCAAATAAATTTAAAAGACCACAATAGAAAATTTGTTTTATTTTTATGTTTGCTTCATTTGTGAATTTAAAAATATTTTTCATTGCTGATTTATAAGGTTAATAAATATGATAGTTTGTTTTTTCTTAAACATACAGCCCAGTATAATTTTATTATATAACTCTTGCCTGAATTTATACTGATTAAAAAGACTAATTTTCTTTCCATTAAATCAACATTATTGAGCTTATTTTTTTCAGTTGTGAATTAAGAGCATCTTGTGTTAGTTTTAGAGTCAGGATCATTGTTCTGATATTGATGTTTTACTCTGTAGTCCTCAGGATTATGCAGGAAATTTATCTGAATCTATACTAACTCTAGAACATACCCTGAAAGTTATCTTAATACCACAGAATCTGCATTGGATTCTTTAAGAATATCAAGGACTTTAAGATATTATGATCAGATTAGTTCCATTATTTCTGATAAATTAAATTTTTGAATCTTTATAAATTGATTATTCAGATGTTGTATGCAGAATTTCGTTTACCCCTTTTAAAAAACACCTATGTGATAGTGTAGTAGTTCAGAACGTGCTTAGATTTTAAGCTAAGCTCAGTTCATGCTTCAGTTCTATGACAACTGTTTCTTTTTCTGTTGAATATATTTAGTAATATAACTTATGTTGTGAGAATTGGATATATGTAAAGCAGTCACAAAAGTCCTAATAGTACTTAGTAAATGCTAGCCCAAATTATTATTTTATTTGTTGCCCTTTTTCGTAAGAAATAAATGAAGGATTAGGAGATTGGTGACAGTTTAGTGTTAAGCCACACATTGAGGATCTAACATTATCTACTGTGATAGGCTTGTACAGTTTTGATTTCCCCGTGGATTATATATTATCAGGAAAAGCAAGTTAGGAGTTGTAAATATTGGGAGTGTTTGTTATTCTTAATGTTATAACAGTATATGAATGAGGGATAAACAGGGCTTTTTGTGAATATGGCCTGTTTTATTTTGGTTTTACTCCAGTAAACTTTCATACAGGAACACTTGTGAATAGAAATCTTCCGATGTATGAATTGAATTTATTCTAATTCATTCAGATGTTAAAACAACTTAAGGTGAATTTCTATGTAATTTAACTTATTTCTTAGTATGAGATAATGGTAGAGAATGATGTTTGGAGAATCTTTAAGTACTTTAATATGGTCTAAATAGCTGGTAGACACTAGATTGTTGGCTTAGAAATGCCAAGTGCAATACTGTGTTATGTCAGAGTTATACACTATATTTTAATTTAGTGTTGTAGTGAGAGGGCATCTAAATGGAATAGGAAATTATTGAGAAACCTGGACATTCAAGAATTTTTAGGTCTCTTTTCTGTGAAAGGGTCCACTGTCTCCCTTTAGAGTGTCTTCTTTCCCTTCTAATAAACTGTGCTGTATTTTATTTATTTATTTGGGGATGAGGTGGCTGGGAATTGAACTCAGGGGCACTTGGCCACTGCTCCACATTCCCAGCCCTATTTTGTATGTATTTTATTTAGAGACAGGGTCTCACTGAGTTGCTTAGTGCCTTGCTTTTGCTGTGGCTGGCTTTGAACTCAGGATCTTCCTGCCTCAGCCTCCAGACCCAGTGGGATTAATGGTGTGCGCCATCACACCTAGACTTTGCTGTATTTTAAACTTGTTTTTGTATTTTATTTTTGATGTTTTTTGCCCTGAGAAATAATGAAATAATGTCCTTTTCCCCCTTCAATATGTTTCTGGTGTTATTTCAGAAAACATGATGAATCAAAATCATCTTCATTGTTCAGAGAGACCTTTTTAAAGAAATGATTTAAATACTACTTAAAAAATTTGTTAGATGTTTTATAAGAAGCAGAATGTTTAATATACTTAATTATCTCTAAGAATATATTCAAAATTACTAACAATAGTTATCCCATTCCTTGGTATTTATTCAGAAAAACTAAAATCAGCATACTACAGTGATGTTAATTGCGTGCAATTCATAGTAGCCAAATTATGGAACCAACCAAGATGCCCATCAACATACAAATGTAATAAAGAAAATGTAGTGCCATCAACAGACAGATAGAATAAAGAAAGTGTAATACTCATTCACAATGGAGTCTTATCTACAGAAGAATGAAATTGTTTGTCATTTGCTGGTAAATGGATGGAACCTGAGAACATCATGCTAAGTGAAATAAGCCAGACTTAGAAAGTCATGGGTTGAATATTTTTTCTTATATGCTGGAGAGAAATAAGACATTAAGAAAAAGGGGATCTCATGAAAATAGAAGGGAAAATAGTAGGGTAGAGGAAGAGGGTTGAGGGGGAGGGAAGGAAACTGAGAAAGGGGAGGAACTGGAGAATGAAATTAACCAAACTGTGCTATGTGCATGTATGAATGTATCATGGTGAACTCCACTTTTATGTATAACTATAATGCACGAATTACAAAAACAATAAATAGAAGGAAGGCCAGTTGAGTAGAGGAAGGGTGTCAGGGTAGGGAAGAGGGGAGAGAATGGGGGGAAGTACTGGGGATTGAAATGGAGCAAATTATGTTATATGCATTTATGAATGTCAAAATGAACCCCACTATGCATTAATAAAAGGAAATAAAATCACAACATAATTTTCAACCTTTTAAAAATCTCCATATTGATCAAAATTTGGCTTTCTTTTTTAAAATTTATCTGTATATTTTGTCCTAGGTGAGGAGTATCATATCTTAGAGATCATATTTTAATTAAAAAACTTGTTTATGTTGTTTGTTTAAACTTTGATAAGATTAGACAGAGATCTCATTTTTTCATGTAGGCGTTCACACCTAATTATTTTTAAAAAATGTGGGCTCATATGAATATACAAATAAATTTATAACCTGTCTTCTTAATATATTGTAGATTTATAGAAAATTTTACTTTACAACATTCTTGTGAAAATTATAACTGAAAGATTAGTGTTATTGAACATTAAAGGAAAACTGTGCTGCATCATTAAATAGAATTCATTGCAGATATGCAAAGATGCTTCTTTATTAGAAAATATATTAACATAGCTCATTATTAATTGATAAGTAGAAGAAAAAAGAGTATTATAGTTCATGTCCATTAGGCATTTGATAAAAGTTTTTTTTTTTTTTTTCCTAATTAAGTGTATTTAATAAAAAAGGTAAATTAGGGGCTGGGGTTGTAGCTCAGTGGTAGAGCGCTTGCCTGGCATGCATGAGGCCCTGAGTTCAATCCTCAGCACCACATAAGAATAAATAAATAAAAATAAAGATATTGTGTCCATCTACAACTAAAAATATTATAAAAAATTTTAAAAAGGTAAATTATTTATTAAAAGTGTTAAATGTCAGCAGCATGCTTTATAATCTTATATACAGCTTTTTCAAAACATTTAACTTTCCACATGTTATTTTTGTTGTTATAACTATTAAGGTAAATTGCAAACATTATGTCATTTCTTAAAATACTCCCATAAATCTTCCAAGAAACAGGATTTTTAAAATATAACTGCAAACTGGGTACAGTGATTCTAGCACTGAGGTAGGAGGATTACCCGGTGTGATGCCAGCTTCTGCAATTTAGCCAGGCCTTAAGCTGCTTGAGGAGATCCTGTTTCAAAATAAAAAGTAAAAAGGGCCAGGGATGTGACTCAGTGGTAAAGCACCCCTGGGATTAAATCTCTAGTACAAGGAAATAAAAAACAAACATATATATATAATCTGCAACATTATTGTCATACCTAATATTACCAGTAATTCTCTGTTGTCATCTAATACTCAGTGTTTACATTTTCCTGGTTTGAACCAGTATCTTCTAATCCAGTAATGTGATTATTATGTTTCTTTAATCCCAAATGTTTTCTCTGCCTTTCTTCTTCCTTTTTCTCTTCTTAATCAGTTTTCCTACTCTCTGTCCTCCTGTTTCTCCTCTTCCTCCTCTTTATTGCTGTGGGGGCTTGTCCTGTGCATTGTAGGATGCTTTAGCATTGCCCCTGGTCTCTGTGATAGCACCCTCAGCCCTGTGTTATGATTACCAAAAATCTCTCTACATTGCCATATGTCTCCTGGAGGTAGAACTTACCCCAATTTAAGAAACACTGAATTAAAGGTGGCATCTAATTAAAAAACAAAAAAGTCCAAAACTTATATTTAAATTTTTTTTTTATCTTGTTCAATCCTGAGTCAATTTTGTTTCCTTGGTTTTCTTGCTTATTCTTTAGGCTTATATATTTCTTTTCTCTATGTTGTTTAGTAAGTGGTAATGTGAAGAATAACTTTACTAAGATCATTTGGATATTGTAAAAATGTAACTGTACGATTCAATGCATTGATGTATACAATTCATTGATTTTTGGTATATTCAGAGTTGTGTATTTACCATCACATGTTGTGTAATGAATTATCCCTCACCCTTTAGCCATCACTTCCCAGTTATCCCTCCCCCATACTCGGTTCTTATAATTTTTTTTTTATATTACATATATATATATTTTTATATTTATTTTTTAGTTATAGTTGGACACAGTACCTTTATTTCACTTATTTATTTTTATTTGGTGCTGAGTATCGAACCCAGGGTCTCACACATGTGAGGTGAGCACTCTACTGCTGAGCCACAATCCCAGCCCTATCTGGTTATATTTTATGAACTGAATTGTACAGTATGTGATCCTTTGTGACTGTTTTCTTTCTTTTAGCATGTTTTCAAGGTTCATCTGTATTGTGTCATGTGTCAGAACATCAGATTTCTTTTTATTGCTGAATAGTATTTCATTGTATGGATCTATTGCATTTTGCTTATCGTCTTATCAGTTGCTGGGCATTTAGTTTATTTCCACTTTTTTTTTTAAAGTTGGACACAATACCTTTATTTTATTTGTTTATTTTTTATGTAGTGTTGAAGATTGAACCCAGTATGTGTGTACTAGGCAAGTGCTACCCTTGAGCTACAACTTGGCCCTTCCACTTTTTGATTACTATAGAATAATGCCGCTGTGAACATTTGTATAAGTTCTTATTTAGACATGTGGTTTTATATCTTTTGTGTATATACCCAGGAATGGATTGCTGGGTCATATAGTAAATCTCTGGGTTTTTGAGAAACTATGAACTTTTAAAAAATGGTTTCACTCTTTTATGTTCCCTCAACAGTATAGGAACATTCTGTTTTCTCCACATCCTGCAGAATACTTGTTATTGTCTTATAGTTGTTTTGCATTTGCATGTCCCTTATGTCTAATATTGAACACATTTTCATGTATTTATTAACCCTTTGCGTATTTTCTTTAGAGAAATGTCTGTTTAAAAATGAGTTCAGTTGTAAGAGTTCTCTGTGTATTCCAAGTAGAATTCTATTATCAGATATATGATTTGCAAATATTCTCTCCCAATCTGGGCGTCAACTTTTGATTTTCTTGATGGTAACATGTGCAGCACAAAATCTGCTTTTGATATAGTTTAGTTTATCTTCTGTTTCTTGTGCTTTTGATGTTCGAAGGTAATTATTTACATTCTATGAGCATTTTTACTAAGGGTTAGTTTCAGGTAATGGTATCAAATACCACTTATGAAAGAAAAAATAGACAAAAGGCAGACTGAAATTAAGCCATTATTGTTTTCTTCAACTTGAATTGGAAGTTTTTTCCATGCATTTTATTATCGTGTCTAGATGGTGTATATATTTATGGAAGACTCTACTGAGGATTTGAGGGTAGCAGGGGCATGGGTTTACATTGCAGTGGTGCTGGATAATTAACAACCACTATGTTCTGTAGGGTAAACTAAAACTGTAGTAATCTAAAATTCTGTAACATTGTAGTTTTTCATTGCCTGCTGTGAGTGTTCTTCATGGCCTAGAGGCGGAGGACTAGTCCTTCAAAACAGGAGACTTGGTTTTTTTTTGATTTATTTGCTTATTTTTTAGTTGTAGTTGTCAATACCTTTATTATTTATTTATTTTTATGTGGTGCTGAGGATTGAACCCAGGGCCTTGCATGCACTAGGCGAGTGCTCTATCGCTGAGCCACAATAAACATGCTGTTTCTGCCTGTGTGATCTGCTTATTTGCTGCATGATCGCATGCATTATTGGGGTGTTTGCTCATTGTCTTTTTTTCACAGTGCATTCTGACTGTCTGGAGCTTAGCCTTGGAGATCTTTATTGGCATTCTCTTTCACCAGTTTTCCAGGTCCAGGATTCACAGCTCAGATCATTGTGTGGTCCTGTTGCCTTTTTACAAGGAGCCACTTGGCCTTAGTGTTTACCTTCATCATCTCTGCCTTCTTAGTGTCATGCTTCTCACTGAAGTCTTTAAAAGTTCCATTTGCCACATAAACTGTGACATATTTTTCTTTAAACATTTTCCATATTCAAATCTGATTTAAAGATCCTGTGCATGGTAGATTATTTCCTGGTTGTTTTCACAATTTAACCAACTATTTTGTTTTACTTTTTCAAAATAGGATATTGATTTAACATTTTTTTGGTTTGATGGAGTACAAGAAATTTTGTGATTATTGGTAGAAATAAATGTAAGGATTTATGTCTTCACCTAAATCTTTAAAATAATTGTTAATTTAATATGCATAGATGATTTGGAATATGATGTAATCTTTGTAGGAAAAGTGGTATTTGCTATCTAAAAGTAGCAATATAAAAATAACTGCAGCTTATTTTCCTTTCTAATCATTAACTGGCATCCTAACACATATGTTCCACTTGCCTTTAAATAGTTATTTTTATATTGTTACTTGTAGTGTATATTTTTTGTTTTAAAAAATTATATGCTCTTGAAAAGTAAACCAGTGTAGAAATGTACTAAGTAAAAAGTGAAAGTTTTATTTACTTTTTCCAATTTAAAATAATCAGTGTCTACTTCCATATTTTTCTTTGTGTAGACACATCAGAGTTTTCATCAAATTTCAGAAAAATTACTCTTAAAGGAATTAATATGAATTGTCTTCCTCTTCCTTGATAATTTTTATTAGTGCTTAATTTTTCCAATAGTTTTTGTTTATTGTTACACTACAGTTTTCTCCCATTCTCTCTTCTCTGTGGACAGTAGTTGCTCAGTGAATTGATTTGATTCAGAATCCAAGAGCAAATGAAACATATATGTTAGGATGCCATTATTGATCAGAAAGGAAAATAAACTGGTAAAGATGTGTCACCGGAGGTGAAGAGAGGATCTTGATTTCTAAGACATTGATTTAGATGATTGTTCAGAAGATCTGTGTTTTCTTTTACTTACCATATACTTTTTGGGAGCCACTATGTGTGCCAGATACTGTATTTGGCATCAAACATACAAAAGTGAACAAAACATGCACAGTTTATATGCTCATGAGACTTATTGCTTGTGGTAGGTATAGGAAAATAGGCAATTCCAATGTGAGATAAATGTGAATACTGGCAAGAGTCTTTAAAATGGTGAACTATGGAGTTCAATCTAGAAATGAAAGTAAAGAAGTATGGAAGTAGGTAAGAAAGGAAAAAGTACTAAAATCAAGAGCCTGCAACTCTGAATGATAGTGAAAAAATAGATGCAGTTACCCTAACTGATTTAGAATTAGAAGATTGAGGTCAGAGAATAAGTATGTAGGATAGAAAAGAATGTTTTATTGACATGTATCAGAGTTTTCTGATGAATGATTAATAGTGCTCAGGGGATCAGTGGTTTTCACAAGACTGCAGATTGGAATCACTGGGAAACTATAAATTACCAAAGTCCTTATCTTAACTTTGTTGCACATTGGAAATCCTGATGCTTGGCTTCCATCCCTAAGTAATCTGTTTTAATATTACGTAGTGTTATCTGGGTAGTGGGGTTTTTAAATGCTTTTCTGCCTCACTGCTCTTTAAGTAATTCTTTTTTTTTGAATTTTTTAATATTTATTTTTTAGTTATTGGCGGACACAACATCTTTGTATGTGGTGCTGAGGATTGAACCCGGGCCGCAGGCATGCCAGGCGAGCGCGCTACCGCTTGAGCCATATCCCCAGCCCCTAAGTAATTCTAATATATATATATATATATATATATACACACACACACACACACACACACACACACACAGAAATTTTATAGGAGCATGGCCTGCATCCTGAAGTTTGGGTTCATGATAAAGAACAAACAACCTTTGTTTTGAAAGATTGGAAAGAAGCAGCTTTTTACTTGAGGCAAGATAGTGAAGTTGTTGGGGGATATGAGAGTACTTATTTTTACGGTGGAACAGAGTGAGCCTAGAGGGAAGTTTTAGGAGGAGGGAAGGAGGCAGTGGGAAGTTGGATGAAGTAGTAAAAAGCAAGAACAGTACAGCCTTAAGAGTATAGGAGAGGATTGATAACTAAATTTAGCTCTAGAGGTGACTAAGAATATCAGTGCTTAGGAGATTCAGAATTAGTCTGGAGAATTCTGATATTCATCAGTCCTGTGACAGATGATAATTGAATTGGGTGCATGGTTCTTGACATTTGGGGTCTTGATGAATTTAATTTTATAGGAGTCTTAGCCTTGTAGCCTTTTTGACAGGGGGTCTGGATTATTGGTGCACGATCCAGAGAGAAGCCCATGTTTATAAATTATTGTTCCCCAGGTCCCTTGCTAGTGGCTAGAAGCTGTTCTATCTAGCTAGGGTGAGCCTCTAAAAGTCTAAAAGTTTGGTAATTCTGCTTAGTGTAGCTCATTTCACTCATAAGTGTTGCTTGGATGAGTATGCTGTGCTATCTCACAAGGGCAAAGCCTTTAGTATTTCTTTTACACTTGATGCTTTTCAGGAACAATTTTAAATTTCTCAGTCCCAGATTTGTGACCAACTATTGATAGATTTTACTTTTTTCAATGTATGAGAAATGTATAGGAAAATAGGCAATTCCAATGTGAGATAAAACAAAGGGGGAGGAGGACCTTATTTATTATCTAGGCAAACTCCCCTCACTTGTGCGTTAGAATTTCATGCATAGAGGATTGAAGTTAGTTTCAAAAAGAAACCACTTGACTTAGATATAAACTGTCAATGGACTGGAGATCTATGATTGTTATACTGATTTACATTTGGTGCAAGAAAAAATGGTTTCACTGCAACTCATTAGTGATATTTTGGCACTGTTAAACTTGGAAATATTAGAACATCAAGCATCACTATTAGCAGATTACTTCAAATTTATTTTATTTTAAAATTAAAGCTTTTAGAAGTATAGTGCTTGTAGGCTTTATGAACTACCCTAGTTATGCATGAGAAACTATGATTTTGCTTTTGAATGAGGAGTTCATTCAAAACATTTTCAAAAAAAATCCATTTTATTTTTCGTCAGAGTAAGGTAAGAAGTAAAATAGTGAATTTGGTAGCAGCTTGTTGTAGAAATAAGAAAATAGTATGCTAAGTAAAAACAAGACTTTCACATAATTATAGTATATCATAGTAACTAGTAATTAAAACCCATGTACTTTTACTAAGCAAATTATATATCATGATTAAAGCTTTTACACTTTTTAAATTAGATGATTTTGCATATAGTGACTGTATTTCACGTGTTTGAAATATGAAACTCAGAATAACTTTTTGAGGTGCAACTCCAGGTAGATAAAACCTGTGATGGGTTATGGGGAATTGAGCTACTTGAAAAGTATACTGTAATTGGTAGGTTGTGACATAACATTTTTATGTGTCTTTTGTGTTCATAGAGATATGCTTCGCAATATGAAAACTGAGGAGCAATCACACTAAATGGTGCATGTATTACTTTGCTTTTTAAAAATATTTTTTAGCTGGACACAATACCTTTATCTTACTTATTTCGTTTTATGTGGTGGTAAGGATTGAACCCAGATCCTTGCATGTGCTAGACGAGCGCTCTCCCTCTGACCCACAATCCCAGCCCATGCTTTTTTGACTAACTTTCCCCTAACCATCTGATGTTTAGGTGAATATGACTATTACTCATTTTTTTAAAACTCATTGTATTTTGTTGAAGAACTCTATCCAGCAAAACCATTGTCTTAGTGATATGAGGTTAAATTTTGCAGTTTAGTTTTATAGAGTCAGATTCAGGCTATTTGTAGGAATTCTGTTAAAATTTTTTCGTTGGCTATGACAGATACATCATTTTGTTAAAAATTTCTAGGCCATAATTATTTCTATTATACCAAATGGTATGACATTCTGATAACTCAGGTTAACATTTGTTATGTGGGAATATATCCAAAGCATTTCCCTAGGTAAAATTTGTCTTTACTTTCTTGTCTTTGCTGTAGTCCATATAAAAATAGGGTGGTAATAAGACTTTTTAGTTTTTATAGCTTAACTGATTCTAGGTGAATATGGATCAACTCTAATCATAATTATAGAATATCAATAGTTAGTAACCTTGAGTAATTTATTATAACCTTTCTTCTAGATTCTTTATTTTCAAAAACTGATTTTTCATTTATTGTTAATTGTGATTAGATTGTTTGATTTTTGTCTTTGGATATAGTTTTGACTCCTAGAGGACCATAATTTTATAACACATTAGTTGTAGAATTAACACATTAGTAGAATTAACCTTTATAGCATTATTATTGCATATAAATATTAATATTCATTATGTTCATTTTTACTTAAAAGTCATTATGAAAAGGAGTCATGGTAAACTTCTTATGATTTTATTTGTTAAACCATTACTGAGAACATTAACCAGTACATCATACTTTGTCTTTCAAATAAATTCCTATATGATACAATTCTTTAAAAATTTACTACTTCAGATACAGAACACCAGTTAATGGGAGGGACCTTAGTATCATCTGTTCTCAACCTGCTTTACAGATGAAAAAATAGAGGACTGGAAAGGTTAGCTTTGACCCAGTATTTTTTTTAAAAAAACTTTTTTTTAGAAAAATATTTTTTTTAGGTGTAGATGGACACAATACCTTTATTTTATTTGTTTTTATTTTTATGTGGTGCCAGGTCAAACCCAGTGCCTCACGCATGCTAGGCAAGTACTCTACCACTGAGCCACAACCCTGGCCCCTTTAAAAACAAAACCCTTTTTTTAAAAAATAATGAGTACATTTACAAAGTTGTAATTGTAAATTGGCATTGAGTACATTTACAAAGTTGTGCAACCACTACCTCTATTTATAAAACATTTTCATCACCCTTTCAAAGATCTGTTAAGCTATTTCTTCCCATTTTCCATGCCCCCACCCCCAGGAACCACCAATCTGAATTCTGTATCCATGGATTTACTTATTTTGATATTTCATATACAGAAGCCCTGCTTATCTGTGTTGAGTATGTTCCAAGACTTGTATTGGACGCCTGAAACTTCACATAGCACTGCACCATATGTATATGTATATACATATACACATACATACTCTGTATTTTTGCTGTACTGTTAAATCATTACTGAGAACATTAACCAGTACATCATTCTTTGCTTTTCAGACAAAATTTAATAAGATTATTAATCTTATTGTTCCTAATATAAATTTATGTTTTAAATATTATTAAGTTTATATTAGGACAGTAAGATTAATAATAGCTAATAATAAAATAGAAACATTGTAATGAAAGTTATATGAATGTGATCTTTCAAAATATTTACTTGTACTCACCCTTCCTGTGATAATGTGAGATGATACTCAAGTGCCTATTTGATGAGAAATTGAGATGAGTGATATAGGCATTGTGTAATTGCATTGGGTTACTAAGTAAGGCTCACTTGAACACTAGCACTAGAATACTAAGACAGTCTATCTGATAACATAGAGTGCTACTAAATGACTACTAAATGACTGTATACAGTATGAATACACTGCACAAAGGAATGTGTTCATGTTCTGAGTAGGATGGTATGAGATTTCATCATACTGTTGGGAATGATGCCCAATGTAAACTTTATGAACTATTTCTTTCTGGCATTTCTTATTATTATTTGCAGTCTGAGTCGGGCTCTGTGTAATCCTGTAATCCCAGTGGCTGGGAAGGCTGAGGCAGGAGGATTATGAGTTCAGAGCCAGCCTCAGCAATTTAGCGAGGCCCTAAGCAACTGAGTGAGACCCTGTCTCTAAATAAAATACAAAAAGGACTGGAGATGTGGCTCAGTGGTTAACTGCCTCTGGGTTCATTCCCAGTAAAAACCCCTCTCTACCTACTGCCAAAAAAAATCAGTTCTGAGGATGACCTCAGAAAGGTGAAACCTTGCAAAGAAAATTACACATTAGGGAGAACTGTAAATATAATCATACCATCTATGGCCTTTTTTATCTGACTGAATTCACTTAGCATACTATTTTTTGAGGTTCATCCATGTTTTATCATCTATTAGTACTTCATTCCTATTTATGACTAAAAGTACTCCATTCTGTGTAGTTCCCAAAGTTCATCTGTTCATTCGTGGACATTTGGACTTGTTCTACCATATTGCTATTCTAAATAGTGCTGCTATGAACATGTATATTCATCTATTTGATTGCATATCTGTTTTTCAGTCCTTTCTGGGTATATTCCTAAGAGTGGACTTGCTGGGCCATATGGTAATTTTGTGTCTAATGTTTTGAGGAACCATCAAACTCTTCCATGCAATGGTTGCATCAGTTCCGTACCCCCCCTTCCATCATTCTATTTGAAAAAGAAAATGCGTTAAAGATGAATGTATTTTTAAAAGATATTGATTTTTATTTGATACATCTTTTGCAATGCATTTTCCAGCCAATAATATTTGTCTTTCTTCTAATAGTTTATGGGTTTATTGAATTTGATTTTGGTTTGGTTTTTGGTGTCTTTCATTCAGACTGAGTGAAGTTGTACTGTATTCTTTTCCACTCATTGTGGAACCTATGGGAATGAATTTGGAGGTCTACATAAATTTCACTCTATTTATTGGACAGGAGGGAAAAAAAAAAGAAATCCCAGTTTTGAGTTTCTTTCTTTGGTGTTCATTCCCCTTTGTCTAATCCACCTCTGATTTTTTATCTTTTTTTGTTTTTTATTTTTGGATTAGCTTCTACATTTGACCTTTGACTTTTTTAGGCCTGGCTTATTTCACTTAGAATGATAGTTTTCAGTTTCTTCTATCTATTGGCGAATGCCATAAGTCATTCTTTTTTTATGTCTAATATTCCATTGTGTATAGGCACCACCTTTTCATTATCCATTCATCTGTTGAAGGGCACCTAGGTTGGTTCCATACCTTAGTTATTGTGAATTGAGCTGCTGTAAACATTGATGTATGTGGTTGTTTCATGTAGAATGCTGATTTTTAAGTCCTTTGGGTAGACACCAAGGAGTGGGATAAATGGCTCAAATGGTAGGTCCATTCCAAGTTTTCTAAGGGATCTCCATACTGCTTTTCAGAGTGGTTGCGCCAATTTGCAGTCCCACCAGCAATGTGTGAGTGCATCGTTCCCCACATCCTCATCAACATTTACTGTTACTTGTGTTCTTGATAACTGACATTCTGACTGGAATGAGATGCAATCTCAGTGTTGTTTTAATTTGCATTTCTCTAGTTGCTAGGGACATTGAAATAAATAAATACACACATACACACACATATACATACATACATTCATACACACACCAGTAGTATCTCTTTTTCTGTGAAGTGCCTATTTATTTCCTTTGTCCATTCACTGGGTTATTTGCCTTTTTTTGTTGTTAAGTTTTTTGAGTTCTTTGTATATACTGGATATTAATCTCCTATCCGAGGAACAGGTGACAAATATTTACTCACATTCTGTTGGATCTCTCTTCACACTCCTGTATTATTTTCTTTTTAATTTGATGCTATTCCATTTATTGATTTTGTTTTTTTGGTGGGGGTGAGGTGGGGTACTGGAGATTGAACTCAGTGGCACTCGACCACTGAGCCACATTCCCAGTCCTATTTTGTATTTTATTTAGAGACAGGGTCTAACTGAGTTGCTTAGCATCTTTGTTTTTACCGAGACTGGCTTTGAACTGAAGATCCTCCTGTCTCAGCCTTGTGAGCTGCTGGGATTACAGGCATGCACCAACGTGCCCCACCATGCTTGGCCCATTGATTGATTTTTTTTAATTCTACTTCTTGTGCTTTAGGAGATTTATTGACAAAATTAGTTCTTCAGCTGATATATTGGAGTTTGGGGCCTACATTTTCCTCTAGCATGAGCAGAGTTTCTTGTCTAATTCTAGCTTTTTGATCCACTTTGAGTTGAATTTTGTGCAGGGTGAGAGATACATATGGATTTCCAGTTTTCTCAGCACCATTTGTTAAAAGGATGTTTTTCTCCAATGCATGTTTTTGGCGCCTTTGTCTTGTTTCAAATTATTGTCTTATTTCAAACTATTTATGTGGGTTTGTCTCTGTTTCTTCTATTCTATTCTAGTGGTCTTCATGCTTGTTTTGGTGCTACTACCATGCTATTTTTGTTGCTGTAGCTCTATAGTATAGTTAAGGTCTGGTATTGTGATGCCTCCTGCTTCACTTTTCCCAATAAGGATTGCTTTGGCAATCTTTAAACACCCCTGGTTTGAATCCTTGGTACAAAAACAAACAAACAAAAAAAGATCTGGTAGAACTTGGATGAGAATCCATTTTGTCCTGAGCTTTTATTTATTGGAAGGCTTTTGATGGCTGCTTCTCTGCTATCTCTGTGCTCCTGGTTTAATTTTGGTAGATCATATGTCTCCAGGAATTTTGTCTATCTTTCAGATTTTCTATTTTATTGGAGTACAGATTTTTAAATATAGTTTCTGATGATCTTCTGGATTTGAAGTCAGTTATTATGATGCTGTTGCATTTTTTTTTTTTTTTTTTTGGCTTAGAATTACTTGGTCTAATCTCTTTTATTATTCCAAATGAATTTTAAGGACTCTTTTTCTCTCTAGCTTGGTCTCTTATTTTGCCAAATGAATTTCGTAACCACTTTTTCTAGTTTTATGAAGAACGTCATTGGCATTTTGATAATAATTTCATTGAATCTGTGTAGTGCTTTTGGTAGTATGGCCATTTTGACAACATTAAATCTATTAATTTTACCTATTCAAGAACATGGGAGGTCTTTTAATCTTCTAAGATTTTATTCAATTTCTTTCTTTAATGTTCTATAGTTTTCATTGTAGAGGTCATTCACCTTTTTTGTAAGATTGATTCCCAAGTATTTTTGTTTTTTTGAGGATATTGTGAATGGAATTCTATTCCTGATTTCTTTTTCAGCAGATTCATCATTGAATTATATGAACACAACTTTGATACATAGGTGTTGATTTTGTATCATGCTAAACTTTGTTGAATTCATTTATGGGGTCTAGAAGTTTTCTGGTGTAATTTTTGGGGTATTCTAAATATAGGGTCATATTGTCAGCAAACAGATAATTTGAACTTTACTTTTCCTATTAGTATCCCTTTAATTTCCTTCTCTTGCCTAATTGCTCTGGCTAGAGTTTCAAGGACTATGTGGAATAGGAGTGGTGAAAACGGGCAACCTTGTCTTGTTTTTGTTTTTAAAGGAAATGCTTTTTTCAGTTTTTCTCCATTCAAAATAGTATTGATCTTGGGTTTGTTAGATATAGCCTTTACAATGTTGAGGTAAGTTCCTTCTATCCATTTTTCTAGTGTTTTAAACTTGAATGGGTGCTGTACTTAGTCAAATTCTTTTTCTGCAACTATCCAGATAATCATGTGATTCTTGTCCTTTAGTCTAATTTATGTGGTTAATTACATTTATTGATCTGGGTATGTTGAAACACCCTTGTATCCCTTGGATGGAACCCACTTGATCATGGTATAATCCCTTTTTAACATGTTTTTGTATGTAGTTTGCCAATATCTTATTTAGAATTTTTGCATCTCTGTTCATCAAGGATATTGGTCTGAAGTTTTCTTCCTTGATGCAGCTTTGCAGCTTTGTCTGGTTTTGGTATGAGGATGATACTGGCTTAGTAAATGACTTTGGCAGTATTCCCTCCTTTTCTGTTTCATGCAGTAATATGAAGCAGCTTGGTATTAGATTGTCTTTAAAGGTCTCATAGAGCTGGGTGTGGTGGCGCACATTTTTTTTTTTTAATTTTAAAATCATTTATTTAACACGTTTGGCTAGAATATATTTAAAACTCTTACAATTCAACAATAAAAAGACTACTCTAACTTTTTATTTTTTATTTTTTTTCCAATGGGAGTTATATTTATTTATTTATTTATTTTTCTTCTTTTTTTTATTGGTTGTTCAAAACATTACAAAGCTCTTGACATATCATATTTCATACATTAGATTCAAGCGGGTTATGAACTCCCATTTTTACCCCAAATACAGATTGCAGAATCACATCAGTTACACATCCACATTTTTACATAATGCCATATTAGTAACTGTTGTATTCTGCTACCTTTCCTATCCTCTACTATTCCCCCTCCCCTCCCCTCCCATCTTCTCTCTCTACCCCATCTATTGTAATTCATTTCTCTCCTAGTTTTTTTTCCCATTCCCCTCACAACCTCTTGTATGTAATTTTGTATAACAATGAGGGTCTCCTTCCATTTCCATGAAATTTCCCTTTTCTCTCCCTTTCCCTCCCACCTCATGACTCTGTTTAATGTTAATCTTTTCCTCCTGCTCTTCCTCCCTGCTCTGTTCTTAGTTGCTCTCATTATATCAAAGAAGACATTTGGCATTTGTTTTTTAGGGATTGGCTAGCTTCACTTAGCATAATCTGCTCTAATGCCGTCCATTTCCCTGCAAATTCCATGATTTTGTCATTTTTTTAGTGCTGCGTAATACTCCATTGTGTATAAATGCCACATTTTTTTTATCCATTCATCTATTGAAGGGCATCTGGGTTGGTTCCACAGTCTGGCTATTATGAATTGTGCTGCTATGAACATCGATGTGGCAGTATCCCTGTAGTACGCTCTTTTAAGGTCTTCAGGGAAAAGTCCGAGAAGGGCAATAGCTGGGTCAAATGGTGGTTCCATTCCCAGCTTTCCCAGGAATCTCCATACTGCTTTCCAAATTGGCCGCACCAATTTGCAGTCCCACCAGCAATGTACAAGAGTACCCTTTTCCCCACATCCTCGCCAGCACTTGTTGCTGTTTGACTTCATAATGGTTGCCAATCTTACTGAAGTGAGATGGTATCTTAGGGTGGTTTTGATTTGCATTTCTCTGACTGCTAGAGATGGTGAGCATTTTTTCATGTACTTGTTGATTGATTGTATGTCCTCCTCTGAGAAATGTCTGTTCATGTCCTTGGCCCATTTGTTGATTGGGTTGTTTATTATCTTATTGTCTAATTTTTTGAGTTCTTTGTATACTCTGGATATTAGGGCTCTATCTGAAGTGTGAGGAGTAAAGATTTGTTCCCAGGATGTAGGCTCCCTATTTACCTCTCTTATTGTATCTTTTGCTGAGAAAAAACTTTTTAGTTTGAGTAAGTCCCATTTGTTGATTCTAGTTATTAACTTTTGTGCTATGGGTGTCCTATTAAGGAATTTGGAGCCGGACCCCACCGTATGTAGATCGTAGCCAACTTTTTCTTCTATCAGGCGGCGTGTCTCTGATTTGATATCAAGCTCCTTGATCCATTTTGAATTAACTTTTGTGCCTGGCGAGACAAAGGGATTCAGTTTCATTTTGTTGCATATGGATTTCCAGTTTTCCCAGCACCATTTGTTGAAGATGCTATCCTTCCTCCATTGCATGCTTTTAGCCCCTTTATCAAATATAAGATAGTTGTAGTTTTGTGGATTGGTTTCTGTGTCCTCTATTCTGTACCATTGGTCCACCCGCCTGTTTTGGTACCAGTACCATGCTGTTTTTGTTACTATTGCTCTGTAGTATAGTTTGAAGTCTGGTATCGCTATACCGCCTGATTCACACTTCCTGCTTATAGTTGTTTTTGCTATTCTGGGTCTTTTATTTTTCCATATGAATTTCATGATTGCTTTATCTATATCTACAAGAAATGGTGGCGCACATTTTTAATCCCTATGGCTCAGGAGTCTGAGGTAGGAGGATTGCAAGTTCAGTGCCAGCTTCTGCAATTTGTTGAGACCCTAAGACCCTTAGGGAGACCCTTTCTCAAAAAAAAAAAAATAGTAATAATAAAAGGACTGTGGATGTGACTCAGTGACTAAACACCCCTGGTTTGAATCCCTGGTACCAAAAAAAAAAAAAAAAAAAAAGATCTGGTAGAACTTGGATGAGAATCCATTTTGTCCTGAGCTTTTATTTATTGGAAGGCTCTTGATGGCTGCTTCTGATCTGTTTAAACTATCTCTGTGCTCCTTGTTTAGTTTTGGTAGGTCATATGTCTCTATGAATTTTGCCTATCTTTCAGATATTCTATTTTATTGGAGTACAAATTTTTAAAAATAGTTTCTGATGATCTTCTGGATTTGAATTTATTTATTATCATGCTATTGCATTTTTTTTTGGCTTAGAATTACTTTGTCTAATCTGTCTCTTTTATTATTCCCAATGAATTTTAAGGAATCTTTTTTTTCCCTAGTTCTGTGAAGAATGACATTTATATTCTGATGAGGATCACATTGAATCTCTACATTGCTCTGATAATATGACCATTTTAATAATATCATTTTTGCCTATCCAAGAATATGGGAAGTCTCTCCATCTTCTTGTGTCATCTTCAGTTTCTTTCTTCAGTGATTTAGTTTTCATTATAGAGGTCTTTCTTGTCCTTCCTTAGATTTATTCCTAGGTTTTTTGTTTGTTTGTTCTTTTTTTTTTTTTTAAGGGGGATACTATTTTGAATGGGATTGTTTTCCTGATTTCTTTCTCAGCCATTCATTATTGATACATGTGAAAGCTATTCATTTTGGCATTGATTTTGAAATCTACTACTTTACCTAGTTTGTTCATTAAATATAGCAGTTTTATTGTGGACTTTTGTATCTTCTAAGTACAGGGTCATATCATCTATAGTGATAATTTGACTTCTTCCTTTATTATTTTTATCATTTTTATTTCCTTCCATTGCCTAATCACTCTGGCTAGAATTGGTAGTACTTACTATGTATAATAGGAGTGGTAAAAGTGTATATCCTTTTCTTGTTTTAGGCTTTAAAGGAAATACTTTTATTTCTCGTCCGTTCACTATGATATTGGTTTTAGATTTACCATATATAGTCTTTGTGATGTTTTGGTAGATTCCCTCTATTACTAGTATCTCCAGTGGATTTTTTTTTTTTTTTTTTTTTTTTATCATGAATGGGTACTGGATTTTGTCAAAGGCTTTCTCTGCTTCTATTGAGATGACTATGTTATTTTTGTCTCTACTACTTTTTATGTGGTGAGTGAAATTTATTCAGTTGCATATGTTAAATCATCATTGTATCCCTAGAATGGAACCAATGTGGTCACAATGTACAATCTTTTTAATATGGAATCAATAAATGGGAAGGTGTCAAACTAAAAATCTTCTTCACAGTAAAGGTAACAATCAAGAATGTGAAGAGAGAGCCTAAAGAATGGGAGAAAATCTTTGCCACCTGCATCTCAGATAGAGCATCAATCTCCACGATATGTAAAGAATTAAAAAAACTTAACACCTAAAAAACAAACAAAAAAACCCCTAAATAAACTAGTCAATAAATGGGCAAAGGAACTGAACAGGTATTTCACAGAAGAAGAAATATGAATGGTCAACAAATACATGAAAAAATGTTCAACATCCCTAGCAATTGGAGAAATGTAAATTAAAACTACACTGAGATTCCATCTCACTCCAATCAGAATATCAGTTATCAAGAACACAAGTAACAGTAAATGTTGTTGAGCATGTGGGGAAAACGATGCATTCACACATTGATGCAAATTGGGACTGCAAATTGGTGTAACCACTCTTGAAAGCAATATGGAGATTCCTTAGAAAACTTGGAATGGACCTAACATTTGAGCCACTTATCCCACTCCTTGGTATCTACCCAAAGGACTTAAAAATCAGCATTCTACAGTGAAACAGCCACATCAGTGTTTATAGCAGCTCAATTCACAATAACTAAGGTATGGAACCAACCTAGGTGCCCTTCAACAGATGACTAGACGATGAAAAGCTGGTACATATACACAATGGAATATTACTCAGCCATAGAAAGGAATGACTTATGACTTTTGCTGTAAAATGGGTGGATTGCAGACTATCATGCTAAGTGAAATAAGCCAGTCCCATAAATCAAAGGTCCAATGTTTTCTCTGATATGTGGATGTTAACACACAAACAAGTGTGGGGGAATATAAAAGTTCAGTGATTAGACAAAGGGGAATGAAGGGAAGGGAGAGGGAATGGAAATAGGAAAGACAATAGAATGAATTGGGTATAACTTTCCTATGTTCATATATGAATACACCATCATTGAAACTCCACATTGTGTACTACCACAAGAATGGAATCTAATTAGAATAAGTTATATTCCATGTATGTATAATATGTCAAAATACACTGTACTGACATAAATATATAAAAAGAACATATCTAAAAAAAGATTCACATATGAAAAAAATGTTAATATGTTTTTGGATATGATTTTATATATTAATTTTATATATTAATTTTTTATATATATTAATTTTTATATATATTAATTTTTATATCTATATTCATCAGGGATATTGGTTGGTAGTTTTCTTTCCTTGATGTGTCCTTTTCCTGTTTTTGTATGAGTATGATACTGACTTTAAAGAATGAACATTTGAAAATGTTCCACTTCTTTCTGTTTCTTGAAATAATTTGAGGAGCATTGATTTTAGCTCTTTAAAGATCTGATAGAATTTAACTAAGAATGCATCTGGTCTTGGGCTTTTCTCTATGAAGATTTTTTATTGTTTTTTTCTATCTCATTACTCATTATTGGTTTGTTTAGCTTTCTTTATCCTCTTGATTCAATTTTGATTAGTCATGTGACTAGAAATGTATTAATTCATTCTAGGCTTTTTAGTTAATTGGAATGTAAGTTTACAAAATGGTCTTGCTCTTTGTGGTATCTGGTGATTTCTTTCTTTTTTCATTTCTAATCAATTAATTTCTTTCTTTTGGTAGCGTGGCTAAGATTATATCAATCTTATTTTTCTTTTCAAGGAATCAAAAGATTGTTATAATTGATCCTTTGTATTGCTTTTTTATTCTTAGTTGCATTGATTTCAGCTCTGATCTTAATTATTTCCTTCCTTCTACTGGTTTAGGAATTGGTTTGTTCTTATTTTTCAAGGGCCTTGAGATGAATCATAAAGTTTTTTTTTTTTGGTAGATTTCTAATTTTGTTGCATTCTGATTAAATCGGATGCAAGGAATTTTGTCGATTTTTTGGGGGGTGGGTTTGTTTTGTATTTGTGAGGGCTTGCTTTGTGGCTAAGATTATATCAATCTTATTTTTTACCTCCTATGTTTCTTCTCATATTTTCTAAAATTTGGTCAATTTTGGAGAAGGTTCCATGAACATCTGAGAAGAAAGTGAATTTGGTTTTTGTTGGATGGAATATCCTATAGATGTTGGTTAAGTCCATTTGATTATATTACTTTTTTGGGTCCAAAGAATCTTAGTTTATGTCTGGATGGCCTATTGATGAGAGAGGTTTGTTGAACTCACCCAGTATTATAGTACTGGGCCATACCTGAATCTTTTAAGTCAAATAGTGAATAATTATAATTTGTATAATTAGGCATACTGATGTTTGGTACATAAATATTTACCACCATTATATCTTCTTTTTGGATTGTTCCTTTTACTAGTTTGAAGTTACCTCCTATGTCTCTTCTCAATAATTTTGGCTTGAAGCCTGATTTGTTACACATAAGAGTAGCTATGCATGTTTGTCTTTTGGCTCCATTCTCATGATGGTGTACAGTTTCCAGTTTTTCACTTTCAGCCTGTGACTATCTTTACCTGTAAGGAAATTCTGTTACAAAAAAACATGTAGTTGAGTCTTGTTTTTTTTTTTTTTAATACATTCTTCCAGTCTGTGTATTTTAATTGGAGAGCTGAGACTATGTACATTCAGTGTTGCTAGAGAGAGATGTTTATTGATTCCTGCCATTTTGATTAATTTCTTATGTTTTATTTCATCCTGTTTCTCATTTGCTTAGCTGTTCTTCAAATGAGATTTATCCATTTTCGAGCCTTGAAGTTTGTTTTTAATTTCATCTTTGTGTAGTATTTCTTTAAATATTTCTGGAGTTCCAGCTTAGTATTCATGAATTTTTTTAGTTTCTGCCTGTCTTGGGAAGGATTTTATTTATTTTTCAATTCTGAAGAATAGCTTTGCTGGATATGGCAATTATGGTTGACAGTTATTTTCTTTCAGGGCTTGGGACACATCATTTCCAGACCTCCTGACTTTTAGAGTTTGTGCCGAGTAGTCAGAAACAATTCTGATTGCTTTGCCTCTAAACATGTCTTAGTGTTTTTTTCCTGAGGCTTTAAACTTCTATACTTTAAAAATTCTATACTGAACATTAAGTTTTTAAATTATGATGTGTTGTGGAGAAGTTCTTTTTTGATCTTATCTATTTGGGGTTATGAATGCATCTTGTATAAGGATGTTCATTTCATTCTCAATATTCCTTATATTCCTTTGTTGGGTTTTGTGTATTGGGTGATGTGGAGTTTTCTTCCCCTCTTATAAGTAAGCCTTTTTACAACATTGCCTTCTCTTGGTAATGTGTTTTGGGATATCATTTTGTTGTAACTTTTTTAGTATGTATCTATGTGATTTTAGTAGTATAATTTTCCTGATAATTCTTTGGTATAATTAGTATATTTTGATCCAATGTGTATTGTGTTAGAGCTTCAGGAACCCACTTTCTCAGTAGGTTTCACAAGAGTGGTCCTCCTTGTAGGTCTGGCATTTGTGTTGTATACGCAGGGTATGTGGAGTCCACCCTGTATGATTATTATTCTTCACTTAAGAACTCTGTATATTTTAAAAGCATGTGGGAGTGATCTAGATTGAGATCTTTGTAGGTGTGGTGTACAGAATCTTTGTTTTGGGAGTGAATTTCCATACGTGAAACTTAAGAACCCCATAGCTGTTCCTACTTGGGGCCTGGTTGTAAGTTTGGGGGGTTTTGTTTTTTTATACTTTGTATTAAAGTATTATTGAAGTTTGTGTGTGGTTATTTTGTGTTGGAGCAACCTGTGCTATCTCTTTGTTGGCTTTTGGGTGTAGCTCAGCAGCAGAGTCTCAACCCTGTGAACTGGTAGCTGTATCCCACAAGATTCCAACATCTCACATTAAAGGGGAAAACAACAACAGTGAACAATATGCATTGTTAAAATAAATACCTGTGCTTACTATGACATCAGCTACACTAATTATCACAATTACCACAAAACAGGAATGACGAGTCAGTAATTGCCAACAGCAACCATAATAAATAGCTCTGATCTAGATCTGGCATTAAACAGAAGGTGTCAACTGGGACATCCACAGTACTAATAATTACAACAACATGAACCAAGTAATTTGAAAAGATGGTAAAAATGTGGCTCACTAAGAGAAGAGAAAATTTGAAGGGAAAATAAAGGAAGATTGGTATGTTCAAAATGTGAACAGAAAACAGAAGAGGTGTATCAAGTGATGGATATAAAGGAGAAAAAAATATAACAGAAAATGACAAGATAATTTGGCTATTAGAGGAAGAAGAAATGAAAGAGAAAAGAGAAAAAAGTAAAGACAAAAACCAAAATAAACAAAAAGCCCTCACCCTCAAGTCAAAAAATAACAAAGAATATGAGAAAAATGAGAAAAAAGAAACAACTATTTATGCATTTGTATAACCCCAAATGAATCAGCACAGCAAGATTACAGAAAAAGTGGAAAAAAAAATCATAATGAAAGAATCATCTCTGCCGAAGTGGTCAAAACTGTTGGCAAGGATGATGTTTACTGCCTACATCAGACTGCCCATTTCTCCTTTTTTTCTTGGAGTGTGTACCCCTTAGAGCAAAGGCTGAGGATTGTCAAACCCTTCCTTCTTTTGTGCTGGGCATGGAATTGGAGTGGCTTTGAAGTAAAGCTGGTTGAATGAACTTTCAGCTTTCCTTTTTACCAGTATATGGTAGCTGAATGAAAAATACTATCAGTTGGAGTTTTGTGTGGCCAGAACAGATCAGTGGACTCCCAGGTTGAGGCTCCTGCAGAGTTCTAAATGAGTTTAGTCTTAATAGGCCTTAGGGACTTTATAGGGTGGTACCTGTTCTGGAGAGATTATATGAACACAAGTCTAGGGCTGTGCAGATGCCAGTCTCTGCTGGGATTCTGGATCCCAGGAGTCTCTCTAGAATTGTACTTGAAGGGTAGAAGAGCCAGCCCTCTATAGGTCTCACAGATTCTACCCCTTACAAATATAGCCTTCTTAGCCTATGTTCCTAAGTGTAATCATGCCACTTGTTCAATTTTCCACCTGTCTTGAGCTGCCAGACTCAAAGTGAGTTGCACTCCCCTCTGTATCTCTGATTTGAATCTCCCTGAATATAGTCTTTTCTATGCTGGTTTCAGTCATGTTCCACTAGGTACACCTTATGCCATATGGAGGCACTTGCTGGGATAGAATGGCAATATTTACTGTTATATCCTGTGTTCCTGAAGTAGCAGGCTACATTTGGCCTCCTTGAGATGGCTCTCTGCCTTAGCTCTTGCTTTCCAGTCAGAAATACAGAGCACTTTTCAAACGCCAGTTCACTGTGCAGCCTCTGGTTCAGCTAGGTTAAGATTACTTTTCTATTCTGTGTATTTTTCCATACCAAATTTTTATGTTTCTCTCTGAGTATTATCCCTCCCATCTTAATCAAACTGGTGCCACTGCCTCTGCCACCATTGGCTTGGCTCCAATATATTCTTTTTTGTCTTTTGTTCAGTGCACCCAAATTTTGGGGTCTCTTAAGGGTCTCTGACTGATATGGAATTCCCGTAAATTTCCTCTTTCACCTGCCTCTCACTGTAGTCCCATTGCTTGAATCCTGAGCCACACAGCAACTAGTCAGGCATTTTTGAAAAATCCAAGAGGGAGACAGTGTTTCAAGTGTGCTCCTTATTTATTCTGAAAGGAAGTTTTATATTTTTACAAGATACTGTATTTGCTTCAATTACTGCATTTTGGCCTTCCTGTAGCGATATATATATATATATCCCGAGATTTAACCTCTATCCTTGCACATGCTAGGCAAGTGCTGTATAAAAAAATTTTTATGTTGAAAGAGTGTCTTGCTAAGTTACCCAGTCTGGCCTTAAACTTGTGTGATCCTGCTTGGCCGATCCTCCTGCCTCAGCCTCCTGAGTTGTAGTTGGATACAATACCTTTATTTTATTTATTTTTATGTGGTGCTGAGGATTGAACGCATAGCCTCGCATGTGCTAGGTGAGTGCTCTACTGCTGAGCAACACCCCAGTCCTTTAGTGCTCTTAATAGCTAGATAGTTTATTATATGTAACCCAGGCAGAGAGTCTTAGGAATCATTTATACTCTAAATGTTTATCCTTCTTGCAGTTACATAAATTCATAAGAGACTTCCAGAGGATTTGCTTCAAGAATATATTTTTAAATTTCTTGTGTACACATACATATACTGTACACACTGTCATTCTCAGTTAATTTTTTAGCCATTTAAGCACAAATTTGATAATCCAACTTGATAATCCAACTTCACATTATGTCTTGGGCAGAGGTAGGAAAGGAAACCAGAATTTGTGTACTTCCACTTTAGTTTCAGTGTGTTGTGCATGTTTAGTGACTTAAAGAAACAAAAACAAAAAGGGTTTTTGCATTCCTGTCATTTTCCTCATAGTTAGGATTTTTTGCTTGAGGCTCTAGACTGTAAGGATCAGACATATATTTCAGTTACCTTATGTAAGAAAGGGAATCCATGGAAGCAAAATTAAATGGAAACTAAAAAAACGATTGTAACTAAAAAATGTCAACTCTTTCCACATCTTCCAGCAGCCATATAATCTCTTATGTTGGCTTTTCAGCATGTATCTACTTCATGTCTGGTCTTTCAGTTGGCTTTGTTGCTTGCTGAATTGACCTCAGAATAACTATGTCTCAATGCAGGTATCCTTTTGCAGCTTCACCTGTTCACTGGCTGTAGTTTATAACTTTTCAAGTTATTCAGAGTCTAGCTCAGATTACGAATGGGGCCAGGTTCACAGGGTATACATTATCTACCAGAAAATGTGTTGGTTGCCTTTGTGTCAGGTATACTTGGTTAGGTTGGGCATCAGGAAGGGAAAGGTAGATAGGTTGTTATTTTCAGGGCTGTGAGAGCTTGGGATAAGCATATGAAACTTGCCTTTTATAGTATGTACTGGTTTCATATTCAGTTGTTTATTGACCAGAGACTAAATTGTTAAAAGGATTTTGTTTGAATAGAAAAGACTGAATACATTTTGTTTGGTCATTCTATATTTCTTGCATCTGTGTAATAAGTTCTTTAATTGTAAGTGAATTTCAGTAATTCTCAATGGCAGAGATGTGTGCTTATTAGGAAGCTTTCTTTTTAGCCCGCTTTTGGGGTAAGATTATTTATTTCAGTGTTTATTATGAATGTTTTATGGTTCACTGTTTGGTGAATGAGTGTTTAATGTATTAGAAAAGGAAACTCGGGCTGACTTCATTCACATACCCATGCATGTCATGGACTCTTTGAGTATTTATTGTATTCTGGGAATTTTCCTAGCCATGGGGAGGAGTTGAATATGTTATGCTGAATATGTTAAGTTGAATATGGTATGTTCCATATCCTTGCTTTGGAAATTGAGCTGTCCTTCTTCTTAGAGGTCAGATGTTCTTTGTGCCTCTGAATCCATCCCCTGTTGATGTGTGAGTCATGCCTTTACTCACCTGTTCTTTGAGTTGGCTTCCTTTTTACTGGATACTTTCTTAAAGCCTGATCTCTTCCCATTCACTCTGAACCCATGGCAGTCTGGTCCTTTGCTCATTATATTGATGCTACGCTCAGTAAGAGCAACAACTGCCCTCAAGTTGTCAAATCCCTGAATATTTACTGATTTCGATTATCTTGTTGAACTGTTCTGCTTTTGGACACTGCCAATCACTAAGGGCCTGTTAAATGTTGATGCATTTTAGTACTCCATTATTGTCTGCTGCTGTTTTTATGACCTACTTCATTCTTATTTTTAAGATTATTTTCTATGTAATAGTAACCAAAATTTTGTATGTCTAGCCTAGAGTATGGCCTTGAAAATGATTTGTATTGATATATCTAGTTACTTGCTGACTATCTTTACTTAAGGTCTTATATACACATCAACATATTCCATGCTGAATTCAACTCTTTCATCCACAAAACAAAAAAAATCCTCCTCCTCTTCCAACTTGTTCTCTTTGTCTAGGATGATAGGCTCTTCACCTGTTATTACTCAAGCTTAAAAACCTACGATGGCTGCTTTCTCATGCTCCATGTAGTTAATCACAAAGATAATTGATTATATTGCCTAGATATTTCTTTAAATATGGCTCCTTTCTGCCCCTGCCTTCTTGTTTATTTCTAATCTTGCAAATAGTTGTTGGAGTGGTTTCAACTTGAGTGTCCCTTGTGATTTCTCACAATCCACCTCTTCAAAATACTTCAGTGATTTCCTTCTGGAACATTGTTTCTTCAGTACCAATTCATGTTTTTGTCTATCACTTACTTTGTTCTTCACCTGCCTATATCATGCTTATTCTTTGAGACCAATCATATGTGTCACCTCTTCTAAGATGCTTCCTTTGATTCCACGCTTTACCCATTGGTTGGGTCAGATGGTATGACCCTTCCTTATGCCTGTAATAGCTGATGCATATCTGTCACTTTATAGTTTTATAATTATGTATACACATTTCTCTTCTATAAGACTGTAAGCTTCTTGAGTCCAGGAACATTTATAAAAATATTTTTTGTTAGTTATTGATGGACTTTTATTTATTTAATTGCTTATATGCGGTGCTAAGAATCAAACCCAGTGCCTCACATATGCTAGGCAAGCGCTCTACCACTGAGCCACAACCCCAGCCCAGGAACTTTTTTTTACTTACCTTTGAAATTGCCGAGCCTGTCTACCCTAAGTACATAGATGTCAGTAAATATTCAGTGAATGGATAAAAGAAACTTTTAATCTACAAAAGGCAGATACACATAAATAACTACCATAGAATTTTAAGTAGTACAATGAGAGTAGAGAATGCAAGAAACCAATATTCTGTTGGGAAGAGGGTGAGGTACTTACAGGAGAAGGCTTACTTCATGGAAGATAAAACTTTGAGCTGGTTTTTGAAGGAAACTTGCTAGAGGTTTTTGCTAGAATGGAGAATATAAACAAGAGGACAGCCCCTACTTATGCAAAAGCCAGGTGTTTCAGAACCTTTTTTTAAGGTCATTTTGGTAGTGAGGAGGAGGGGATAATGGGAAGGCAGTCATGCAGCTGTAATGAAGGTTTAGCCTCAGTCTTTGGCAATTGGTGGGGATGCTATTTAGGGCATTTAGAGTATAAATGGACAGGCCATAATAACTGATTGGAAAAGAGTTCTAAGATGGTAGTTCCAAGAAATTCTAACATTTCAATTTAAGTAATTGAGTAGGCATTAAAATTTAAATATTGGGGCTATGTAGTGAATGTAATTTTGAGTATGAGTTTGTAGGACCCATGAGAAATGTAGGCAGAACTTTTCTGAATGTAATTGAATATAAGTTTCTGAAATAGTTTTGGAAGTCATAATTCATATAAAATAGTGAAAAGTGATAGATTAGAGACAAAATTACCCAGGGATTACATATATAGTCAGATTATAAGAAAGTAGAAATAGCCTTGGGGATAGTAAGCTTTCTTCTATTTAGGAGAGATAATCAGGTACAGTAGTATTCATTTTCCTTGGTCTTTTTTATTTCCTTTATTCTTTCCCATTTGAACAGTTTACAGAAATTTCCTATTTGCAGCCCCTGTTTGTGATTTCTTTCTTTTTTTAAAAAAAATTTTAATATTTATTTTTTTAGTTTTCGGTGGACACAACATCTTTATTTTTATTTTTATGTGGTGCTGAGGATTGAACCCAGCGCCCCACACATGCCAGGCGAGCACACTACCGCTTGAGCCACATCCCCAGCCCTTGATTTCTTAATTATTCCTTTTTGAGGTTTTTATTATCAGTGTAAACTGGGGAAAAATAAATGCTTAAATCAGGTATGTGAACTCAAATACCTATATGAAATGGGCATGTATATTTAGAGCTTAACTTCTAGTAATAAATAGGCTGCTGTTATAAAAATATAATATTCCTTTGATTTATCTTTTATTTTCTCAACTTTGATAGTGGTGTAGGTACAGGCAAATTTCTTGACACTCTAATCAAAATAGCTATACGATTAGGATGATAAAAAATATTGTGGCCCATGTCTATAGTCCCAGTTACTATTGAGGTAGAGGCAGAAATTGCTTCAGCCCAGGAGTTTTAGACCAGCCTAGGCAACATGGTGAGACCCCCATCTCTTAAAAAAAATAATAACAACAAAAAACTTAGCATTGGGTAGACTGTGTAGCAAGTGCTGGTACTATGGCAACACTGGAGTGTTCATATCTCATGTTTATGGTGAGTGTTGCACTCTGCTTCATCCAGTTACTGCCTTGCTGGGGTTTGAGTCCACTTATTCCAGTTTTTTTTTTTTTTTTTCCTGGAATGCAACATAGCAAACTGCTAATTTCTGATCACTTTCTCAATTTTTAAATTCTTTGTAACAAAGACCAGCCACATGGCCTACTGGGCTATTTTGAGGTGTACTTGAAAAGAAGACAGGTTGAATCCTTGAACTTACAAGATTGAGTAATTATGGGGTCATGAGTTGGATGGGCTAAGACCTACATCCTTAGTAACTATAATGGCATTGACTTTTTGCCACCTCCCTTTAACTCTTTACTTGTTGAGGTCTTGATCCTGGAACCTGCAATTAGTGACTTAAAACTGGGATGGTTAGAAAGGACTTTTTTCCCTATTATCCTGCATATTTAAGTACAAAATTATAAAACACAACACAAAAAATACTTCGATATTTTGCTACAAGAATGTAATCGACATGAATAGAAATGTTTTTATCAGTTCCTTTTTCTGTTTTGTAGTACTGGGGATTGAATCCAGGGGTGCTTTACCATTGAGCTATATCCCCAGTTCATTTTATTTTTTATTTTGAGACAAGGTCTCATTAAGTTGCTGAGCCTCGCCTTCAACTTACTGATCCTCTAGCCTTAGCCTCCCAGGTTTCTGGATTATAGGCATGTACCACCATGCCTGGCAGGTTTCAGGTTCATTTAGCAAATGAACTCAGAATGTAAGTTGGTTAGGGCTGACTGAACTTGCTATCCTCCTGCCTCAGACTCCTGAGCAGCTGGGATTATAGGCATGTGTTTGTTTCTTTTAAGACAATCAGAAAATGTGTATGTATTTAACACCCTCCCTTTCTTAGGTGAACATTAGCTACCCATACTTTATTACTGTGTAGTTATTTTTAAGCAAAATACTCAGAATAAATGTGTTGGTACAAAGAAAACAATTCATTCAAAGTAAATAGAATTGGTATTTTCTGGTATAATGGACTCTTATTACCTCACATAATCAGCTCAATATAATTTGAAATTTAACTATTATTCTTTGGGAGCTTTAAGTTTTTTGCTTTCATTTACTTTTAGAGGAATAGTTATTATTTTTATATCAATCTCATTTGTAAACACATTTACAGTAGGCCTTTATCTGTCAAAGGAATATTTATAAAGATGGGAGTCTTTGTTTCTAATTATTAAAAGGTCTGCCATAAAAGAACCTGTTTTCTATTGAAAATTTATTCTTTAAAAGTTGTTTACTAAAAGTTATTAAGGCAAAAAATAGTTATCCCTAGAAGAATAGTTTCTTCTTCTACTACTACTACTACTACTGTTGCTGCTGCTGCTGCTGCTATAATTATTATTATTTTTTAGCCATGACTATCTACTAGATCTTTTGTTAGTTATTCAGGAACCTTTAGTAGTTTTACAGTTTGAGACTTTGAATAATAGTTGAAAGCCTGTCAGCAGGATTGTTCTTTCCTATATAGCCCCATTGATTTTGTAAATACTCTTATTATTTTTCCCGTTTCAGTACTGTGAACTTCTGAGTTTTAAATACCGTTATATTTTCTAGTCCCTACTTCAGTGATTCCCAGTGTATGGGATATGGGAGCAGGGAGGGAGTCTGCAACCTAACCATGGTTGTTTTCTGAATCAATAATATACAATATGAATAAACCTACTAGTATTCTAAACTGTGTATAGGTATTTTGTAATTAGTTTCAAAAACAAAGAATTTGCAATAGTTGTTACCTTTTATTTTCTTTATCATTGGATGCTAGGAGCCTTAATTTTTAGCCTGTGGGAGTCTATGACCTTATTCCCATTGCTTTAATAATAAAAAAAAAAAATTGAAAGATTAGTTTAGCAGTCACCTAAATAGATGTACATAATTCAGTCTTGGAAATGTTATGAAGTTACACCCCAAGGGAGATAATTGTTACAAAAAAATGTGAGAATTCAGAGAGAGATGTGTACATATGCGTATTATTGTGGTGAACCTCAGTAGGGAGAGGAAGGAAAACTCTGGTATTTGGTAGTCATGATCTTTGCTTGCTGGCCAGTTAGCTAGCTCTGAGACAAAGATAGTTGATTGAGGTGTCTATCCTTCTTATAGTGCAGCAGTCTGGCAGGGCACAATTCAGGAGCCACTTGTCAAAAGAAACCACACATGCCAAACAAAACAGCTCCTCAGGAAAACCTTCAGAGCCCAACTGCCACCACCGGCTTCCCACAAGCCTCTCCCACCACCCCAAGCCTCTCCACCTCCCACAATCCTCCTGCTCTTGAGGCCTATTCGCTGGGTCGCGTGGGCGGAGCCAAAAAAGTCCCCCAATGAGCAGCTCCGTGTTCTGAAAGGGCAGGGAAACAGTCCAATGAGCATCACCGCAGGGGAGCCCATCAGCTAGATGTTGCTGGGGCCGCTGTGAACCAATCATCAGCTGACAGTCTGAAAGTTTGCTGGGGCCCCTTCAGCTGTGGCTCACAACATTATAGGTTTTCTATATCTCCTGGCTCAACAACTATATTGAGAACTTGTGCCTTGTTGCCAGTTTTAATCATTCTCACAAGGACATATTGGAAACTTTGAATAGGGGTAAGTGGAAGAGGATCTTTGTTTTCCTGTCACTGGAGCATGAGAAAAGGGGTTTGGAGTCAGTTGACCCCATCATATGTACTGATGATTCTTGTAGGACTGTTCCATGAAAACAAAGTTGTGTTGCAGGTTGGTGTCAGGGTATGTAGAGCCATCCACAATACCACTATTTTTGTACATTCATTCCAGGGAAGAACAAGGATCAATCCCTTTGTGTTAGTCAGTTTTTCATTTCTGTTACCAGAATGCCTGACAAGAATAACTTAGAAGAGGAAAGAAACTTTTGTTTCAAAAATTCCATCTATAGACAACTGACTCTATTGCTTTGAGCCTGAGATGAGGCAGAATATCTTGGCAGAATTCATAGTGGAGGAAAGCTGCTTATCTTATGGCAGCCTGGAAGCAAAGGGAACAAGAGAGGAGGCTCAAGGGCACACCCCCAGTGACCTCCAGCCCCACCCACCTACCTGTACTTATAGTCCATTCAAATTATTAATCAAATGAATTAATCCACTGACAAGGTTATAGCTCTCCTAACCTGATTTTTTCCACTTCTGAACATTGATACATTGTCTAACACATGAGCTATTTATGGGACATTTTTAGATCCAAACCATAACATCCTTGATTTTTGTTTTGGATGGTGCAGTATTGGTATGGGTTGTGATGGTAGAACTGTGTAATGCTATCTCAAGCCATAAGGTGAGGGTGAAGAGGAGTACTTCATCTTAGGGTCCTTTTCTTTTTTACTTTCCCTCCTTTTTGTTTTCTTTCTCTTTGTCCTTTTCCATGATTTCTTTTTTCTCCTTCCTTCCTTTTCCCATTTCCTCCTTAATCTCCTTCTCTAGTTAGTAAATTAATTAATTAGAATGTTGATATTTAGTGAGCAGCTTCCAGGTACCTGGCCTTGGTTAAATTATTATATAATCTTGTATGATGGGAGTCCCATGTCAGGACAATATTCTATTGAAATTACCTGGAACAGAGCTTCCAACTTATTTTAAATGGAGGTAAGTGTGAGGAAAATAAGCTATGCTTATAATAAGTCCACTCTTCTTATGCTTACTTATTTTGGTTGTTAACTGTATATAGTTAACATGGATAAAGTTGACATTGAAATCATATGAACTTTAACATTCTTAGCCTTATCTGTTTGGCTGCCCTCTGTCATATAATGCATATAATATGCCAGGTAATATATTGTTAGTGTGGTTGACCTGATTCACTCTAGTGAGACTCATTTTGGAGTCTAAAGTCCTTTCCATGACAGTTTTTTCTAGCTGCTATAAAAGAGCTGTTTCTTCTTGGCCCCACTTCCATGTGAACTGGGAAAATCAAGTCCTGGCTCTGCACTCAAATTAGTTGTGTCATTATGAGCAAAGTTACTTAACCAATCTGTTAGATAGAGACTTTGAGAAATGATCTCATATGAAAATTTAGGATCAAAACAGCTTAATTTTTCAGAAGTTATACAGAAAGTTAGTGGAAAACTGAAATCTCTAATTTCTGATTCTGTACTTAGTAAAATATTATGCTGCCTTTCCTATCATAAATATATATATGAGGAGGGTCAAATGAGGTAAATGTTGGTTTGTCTTGATTGGCATAGAATATCACAAGATAAATAATTTTCACTTGCTTTCTATTGTCAGGAGGCATGTATGATCCTTTGCATTCTCATTTTTTGAGTCTAAGACCCCTAGAAGCAGAAATCAATTTTTGTCTGAACTTAAAGCCAAACCCCTATACATGAAGGATCTGAACATGGTAAGAAGTTGACATTGTTTGAAATTGGAAGTTCTTTCCATTTTTTCTTTAGGGTACAAAAGGGTAAGTTTATTTTCTAATAAAAAGTATATGCTTTATGTTCAAACTAGGACTTTATAACATAGATTTATTATAGGTAGTTTTCTTACTAGTTTCTTGGGGGACATATTAAACTTATTAATATTTTTGTAAAAGAAGGTACTCAGTTTTGACTTTAGCATTTTTATCTTACTATGGCTTTTAACTTCAGACAATTGTTAGCTGACAAATTTTAAGGTTAATTAAGGAGTCAGAATTGCCTAGAATCAAATTTTGCTCTTATTTTGTGTGACCTTTGGCAATTTAAAAAATCTTTTTTGAGCCTTAGTTTCTTTATTGTTAAAGTAGGTATTGAAATAGTGATTTTTATGTTAAAACTGGCTACAGGACCATGGACTCATTTACTTCTCACAATAACATAGTGACATGAATGAGGAAAGGAAGGCATGTAGGTGAAATTTAAATTCACTCTGAAGTCTAATTTTTGAGCATTATATGCTACTGCCTTTTTATTTCTTAAGTTGTTCTCAGGAGTGAGATCTGTTATGTGGAATGCTTAGTATAATTTTGGTTTTTAGATCCTTTTACATTTTGGAATTGTGAATAAGGCTTTTACAGACCTAAAAACTAATGAAGGGAGATTTATAAATATATAGATTGCTCCTGGTTCTAAACAGTTTTGGCAGCTTGTTAAAAATGAAGGACTCACAGGCCCTACACCAGTCATACTGGATCAGAATCTGCATTTTAAAAATCTGCAGTTAAGAATCTTTAAGTTTGAAAAGGATTGCATCTGATGATCTTGAAGATTTCTTCTAACTCAATAGTTGGGAGTAATTCTTGGATTAGTCAGCATAGGCAATAATTATTGTATTTAGCAAAGGAAATGGTAGTAAAGAGTTTTTAGTGTAAACCACCTATGTAGATTTCTTTTCTTTTTAAAATTTATTTCAGAACAATTGTTTGATAAATATCTGTTTGAATTTGTGAAAGGTTTTTGACATAGTACCAAATTTTCCCAAATTTTATCATCTTTTATCATTTTAGGAAATTTTAAGTTGTGTTAGATAAAATGTTTTTCTTTTTTTAAGATTTCTTTTAGTGCTCTTTGAACCTTTATTAATTTTATTTATTTATTTATATGTGGTGCTGAGAATTGAACCCAGTGCCTCACACATGCTAGGCAAGCCCTCTGCCACTGAGCCACAACCCCAGCCCTGAAATGTTTTTCTTAATTCATTGTACTAATAACATTGTAATATCAGCCAATTACAGATCTGAGCACACTAAGAATAACAAAATCTTTTTTGTCTTAGACAATGCCGTATTTTGATGTTTCAATGACCAGTTTAACATTTGAAGTTAATAATTCTAAGAGATTAACTGCAAAGCAAATGAGCACTTCACTTGCTTGTTTAGAAATGTTTAATTTCAGTAGTTTCTGGCATTTAAAAATTTCTCCTGAGGGATGGAAGCATAACTTAGTGGTGGCTCACTTGCCTGCCATGCTGGAAATTCTGGAAGCCCTGGGTTTGATCCTCATTCCAGGGAAAGGAAAGCGGGGCAGGGAGATGAAAATCTCTCACAGTAAGGCTAAACCACTAGCAGATGGCACATTGTAGGTTTTCACAAATTTTGTTGAAAGAATAGGGTTGTTTATTTTTTGATGTTTTTATATTCTTTTCAAGACTTGTAATAATCTCAAAACTTGAGTTTTTAGACAAATTTATTAACTTTCCTTGTTAACTAATTGCTGTTAGTCTTCCCCATATCAACTAATCATGATTCATTCCTTTAATTATGAAAGATATTAACCTTAAGAGTAAATTATACGGTTAAAACCAAACACTTGGTAAAGAAGTAAAACTCTACTGATTAGTTGAGAAGCCCCAGTGTGTTACCCATGTCTTTTATCCCCAAAGATAGTCACTTTTTTTTTTCTTTTTAAAGCCTCTGAATATATCTTTAAACTATAGTTTTTTTGGTTTTGAAAAACTGACTAACTAGTAAGCATAAATTTAACTGTAAAAGAAAAAGTAATACTGCTAATATTAGGTCATATCTCACTGGAGAAAGCTGGTTGAATCAAGTATCTGGGTCACATCTAGTTTCAGCTTTCTGGAGAGTTTATAAGATCTTTTTTTCTGGGGAAGTCAGTGGATAAGGTTTGCATGAGTCTTAGAAAATAGTGTCTGTTTCCTACCTATGGTGGGCATCTGGCAGTACTATAGTGTGGATCCAGGTACTGTGTGTTCAACCGAAGTTTCATCAGAGGGATTGGGATGCTCTCTATTTTAAATCACTGTGCCCTACTTTAAGCTTTTAGAAGGCAGTCAGAGTAGACCACTTCTGTAGGTGGAATTGTATTCCCAGCTGATTCAAGGAGGAAAGCATGAAGGCAGAGAAGAAACTTTGTTAACAGGAATTATCATTCCTCTAGTTAGAAGATAATAGTGTCTAGAATGAGGAAAATGGATAATAAATACACAAACGAACGAGTTATGGTTTACATGGGAGGGCTGGGCGGGAGATACAGAAACAAAGAACTCCACTGAAGGTTATAGAAGACATGATTAAATGGAAAAATATTATTTTGCTGCAGGAAGACTCAGTATTATAAATAAATTCTCCATAAATAAATCATGTCCAGTATTTTCTGTTCATAAGTCATGTAATCATTCAGAACTGCTTAGACAGGTCACTACAGTTGCCTTTTCTCCAGCACTTATCCCCATCTGATATAAGCATATATTTACTAATTTTTTCCCCTCTTTTACTTCATAAACTTAAAAAGGCATATGGTTATGTTCCAGCTGAGCTATATTTCCAGCCTTTTTTTTACAGTGTGAGTTTAGAGGGTGATATTCCTAGTATCTTGAATCTTGTCTAGCCCATAGAAAGCAATCAATAACTGGTGAATGAATGAATAAAACTCTTTCTCTTGTAATCCACAGCACCTATTGTCTGTTCCTCAGATTTTTGGTCTTCAATTTGTTTAGTTTAGTATCTTATAATGCTTTCTATTATTTTCTTTTAGTTCAGTGTCTAATTGTTTCATTCCTCTAAGACATTCTTTTCTGTGCTCCTTGATGGTAGGAGTGGGACAAATGCTTTCTTTGTATACCTCAGGGTGCTAGGCAAATGGATGTACACTTGTTGAATTGAATACATTTATTTATTCATAATGACTTAAATTGCTAACATCCATTTTGTCCTCAACAAAAGGAGTATTTTTACTGGATAAACAGTATAATTCTGTATGAAAATTTTTTTTTTTAAAGGATGGAGACTTGGAAATGTTTTGTTGAACTTTTGGTAAATTGTAGTATTGAAAGTTGGAACTTTTGCAAGTACAATTTTATGGGTCTCTGTACACAGTTTAAATGAAATAATATCACTATTTTCAATGAGATGGATTTCTTGAAATTTTAACAAAAAATGCTATAGTTATTGGGACTTAGTTTTAAAATGAAATTTTAATTCTAAATAAGTATAACTTTGTAGCCCACTTAATCTTTAATGTTCTATGAATATAAATATGCATATATTTTATAAATACTGTTATGTTTTTCATGCCAACATTTTATTCAACAGTTTGTGAAACTACTTCATGCTGTTTTTTTGTATTATCACTAATTGTTTTTTAAGTTATTGTTGATCTTCCATAAATCTCTATCATATGTTGTTTTTAGGAGATAAATTTCCAAGAACATTTCCAAAAGTAAACATTTTAATGTATGCTGAAACAATGCCATAAATGTTGAAAAGTGGAAATTTAAAACTGTGTAAAAGTTTGGTTGATTCTTTTCTAATTCATATGGACAATTATTTATTTATTTATTTTTTTGTTTTATTTCAGGCCAGTCTATCCATATGGGGATGGGGAAGCCTTGGCGTCGTCCTTTTTCTAGTAACCTTTGGACCCTTTGTAATATTTTATTTGGCCTTTTATATCCTCTGCTTTGTGGGTGGGTAAGTATAATCAGTGATAATTTTACAATTCCCATGTATATCTTGTTAAAATAAAAAAAAGATGGTAAAAAGTAGGAGTATGATTTATTTGTGAATGCTGATTTTTTTTAACAAGCATTTTACCAGAATTTAAAAAAAAAGGTAAATTTAAGATACCAAAAATATGGGTGTTATCTTCAAAAATAATATTTCAGTTTCTTTTTTTGTGATAATATGAAAAAGGATTTGAAAATTTGTTTTGATGCTATTTATCCTTTTAAAATTGGATATTTCTGATTTATTATGATCTTATATAAATAAATAAATAAATAAATAAATAAATAAGAGATTATATATCAAATTTCACAATGTAAATACTGTTTCATTAGTTAGACTTCAAATATTAGTGTTTCTCATTTTCCCTAATGAATGTGGTTAGTTTGGTCTAGAAAATTCAAATACTTGATTTTACAGTTTTATCTTCATGGTTATTTGTTTTACAGTGTTTGTGTGTTCACTTAAGATAATAAACCATTCAAAGGGAAGTTTTAGCCATACTTTGTTATAACTTCATATTTAGAGCACTGGTATCATATATGAATTGTAAGAAAACATAAAATATATATACAAGTGAAATGTTTATTATTTAGAAACAAGGGAGCTTAGAGGAGAGGAGTATTTTGTTTAATGTGTGTGTGTGTGTGTGTGTGTGTGTGTGTGTGTGTGTAAGTAACTAGTTGCAGAATGAACTCTTGAGACTTCTTCTAAAAATGTATTTTGGGACCTGAAATATTTGGAGGAGTTGTTTGAGTCCAGGTTTAGAGTATTTAGTTGAATGGAACAGTATATATAACAATGGTTTGAGAGACTGTATGAGATACCAAAGGGGCGGCTTCTGAATATTTATACTACCTACCACCTCTTTTAGGGTACAGGTTTGAAAGTTGTGTGTAGTTGTTTCTTATGGATATTCCCAGTGATTATTGAAAAGTGAGAATTGCTTAAATTGAGCAGCTATGTGAAAGCTATGTTAAAAATGTATTTTGTGTTAGATTCAGTATTTTTATGATAATTGTCTAAGTATGGTACTGTGTACTAAAATAAAACTTATTTTAGCCAAAGGAATCAAGTAATGTAGAGTTCAGAATATCTTTTTTGGTAACAAGGATGATGAAAGACCTTAGAGATCTGCAACATAAATGGACTTTCTAAGTATAGTCCTGTTACAAATTAAAGGTATAGCATGGCTGCATAGTTTCATGGTCTGCTTTCTCTGATTGAAAGGAGATTATTTTTCTTGAGATATTTGTCTGAAAGGCAGAGATTTCTTCTAATATTACTAATAAGCTGTGGCAAGAGTGAAGGAAAAGAATTTAGCAATATTTGCCAGTATTTTGGAAAGGTGAGAAATTGCAGTTTTAGAGACAAAGGTAGGAGCCTTTGAAAGGTAGAGAATCATTTCTCTTATACTAAATGTCATATAAAATTTGGGAAACAGGGAAAGGTCATCAGTCCATTCATTCCAAAGTCATGGAAACTTTTCTTTTTTGCTCCCTTTCTGAATCTGCTGTTTTTTGAAGGAATATTTCTATAAAAACAGTTTTGGGTACTTAGAATTTCTGAAAAAATTTTTTAGATAAGATGGGTCATTGGAGGTTGAGGGAAGGGTACTAAAATATTTATATTTTTTATATATTTTTATTCTTTAGATACTGAGGGTTGAACCCAGGAGTGATCTACCACTAAGCTACATCACCAACCCCTTTTATTACTTATTTTAAGAGAGGGTCCTAAGTTTGGCAAGGTCGGCCTGGAACTTGCAGTCTTTCTATCTTAGCCTCATGAATAGCTGGGATACAGAAACGCTTTAGATACTATTTAGAGTCACATGAAGAGGTCTGAAATTCCAAGTTTATGCTAAATCATAAATTGGTTTGACTTTCTGTTCCAAACTGTGTTGATCTCATTGAAACTCACTACCATTAAAGGGTACTCTTATTTCTATTTCTACCAGCAAACCTCTGAAACTCATCTCAGGAGGATTAGTTAATTAAGCATTCCCAGATTACTCAATTATGGGCAATGAATATCATAATTTCCTAAGTCAAATCTTTCTTATTTTGGCTCTCATTATGAATAATTTTCCATTCTTTAATTTAACTCTCTATAGTTTAAAAATCTTCTGAATTTAAAGAAAAAATTGACTTTTAAGTATCACTTTTAAGGCAAATGGTGAAATTTCATAAATTCAAAATAATTTCTTAGTTTTTGTGTGTTTTCTTGCTGTGTAAGTTTTAAAAGAGGCTTTTTTTTCTTACTTAAAATGCAAGTTTGAAATTAATGCATTTTCCTGGGGATTTTCTTTCCCCTTTTTTGCTAATAAAACTTGTTTTAAATTCTGCATTTTACCCACAAAAAATTATTGATCATGTTTTCAGTTTTTTTTACAGCCATAGCTAATTCCTATTTTCAAATATATAGGAAACTTTAAGAGAGAAAAAGATGTTTTATTTTGATTTTTATCCTAGGGTACTACTTTCCGTACCATACTATGGTTATTTCATGGCATTGTTGTTGGATAACGTAAGCATTGGTAGTACCTGTTTTTACTTAACCCACATAGCTGACACTGTTAATTAGGTGCTCTTTAATTTTAAACTGTTGGTTAGCTTGCCTTCCTACTGTTGCTCTGTGGGCAGAGGTTAATATTTTATCAGTCTGTTTTATGATTTTTTTTTAGATTTAGGAATATGAGGTTAATTTAATATAAGTATTTTATTGTGTTTGATTTTACTCTGAATAATTAGGTAAAAGTGAAATATACAGCCAACATGAATCTTAGTAATATCATTTATAAAAGGTGGATGAAATTTACTGATAATTTTGAGGCCAGCTTCTTAAACAAAAACAGAATTCTGATATGATCTTAATCTGTGTTCACCTGCCCTCCCACTCTACTTAACGTATTTATACTTGAAGATTGGTGAATAAACAGGTAGTAACAAAAAGTGGATGACTTTGAGAATCTTATTCTTTTTGGTAGTTGAGATTGACAGTATTTAATGTTTTACTGTCTTTCAATTATTGTAAGGTTACCAATCATTATCAGATTAAAGTTAATTTTCTTCCTTTATGGATTTCCAAGGCTTTGTCTTATTGGTAAATTTTAAATATAGGAAATAGCGATGACATTTAGTCAATACTAAATAGTGAACTAGTATTTATTTTACTGTGATCTTTTAATTGTTTTAAAAATAATTAATCTTCTGAGGATAAATTGATATTATCATAATTCTAGCCTTGTTTCAAAAGTCATAATGTGGATCATTTTTTTTCTGTATAGCACTCGTTACTGTAGGCATTGTCAAGTTATAAATATTAGTATGTTACCTTAATTAGCACTGTAGAATTGGGTCATTTAGCCATCTATTTAGATGTCATTTGTCTTTATCCTTGTTATTAGATTCCATATTTAACAAGGACTGATTTTTTCCAATTTTGAAAATGTCTGAGATTCTTTGTGATGTATGTTTGATTAAAATTTTGAAAGGAATTGTGTATTTAATATGTGATTCACAAATTGTTTGTTGCTGTTTTAAATTTCATTCAAAACAAAATTGTCATATTTTGGGTAAATTTACAGAAGGCATTTTTGATGAATAATAAAGCTATAACATCTGAAGTGTATACTTGAATAGTAGATGTGTTAATTTATAGAAGTATTGTTTTTTAATTCTTTAATTATTTTTTTTCCTCTAGGGGTTTAGTGGTTACCCTTCTGTTTGGAAAAACAAACTCAGAAAAGTACCTAGAACAGTGTGAACACTCATTTCTTCCTCCAACATCAACTGGGGTTCCTAAGGTAAATGGTGTAAAGAAATGTGAAAAATCTCAAAAAATCCAATTCTTTGCAGTGATAATAATGTGATCATCTCTATGGCTTGGGAGATTTTCTTCTTACTCACTAATGCTTAGTAAATTCATGGGAGACTTTCTGATCATACTTAGAAAAGTATATTTTGAAAATTCACATTGGAAACTTTCTTAATGTTAGATGTCAAGTGGGAATGAAATTTTAAGGGAAAGATATAAATTGGTTAGTTTAATTTGAGTGTTTTCCTGCTATATTAACATTGAGTGTCAAAGAATCATCCATATGGTTTGTAAGACTGTTAATGAATATTATGTTTTGAATATAGTACATTAAATGGAAATCAGAGGGAAAGATTTGCATTTTTTCTTTAATTACATTGAAAAATAAAATACAATTAAGTTATGCAATATCTGAAATTTTAATAATTCAGCCCTAATTTTTATTATCTTGAGTAGTGCTCCTTTTCTATTTAAAATAAAAGTAGGATTTTTAAAATAAAATTGAAGTTGGGTACTATGGGTAGGTTTAAGATTTGCAGTGGTTTTAGTTCTTATTGTGGGGTGGGATGGTTTCATCTCATTGGAAGAGATACAGATGACTGTGAATCAATGCCCCAGTAACCTAACTTTACAGTCCATTATATGCTAACATGTAGGAGATGCAGAGGTAAGTAATGTGTAATATTATTACTGAAATATGAGAATTTCATTAAATCCTACTGACTTTCATATTGACAAGCTAATCTTATAACTTTTTTTATAATCTGAATCATTTTCTCATTTTCTAAAGAAATGTTAGATGTCAAGTGGGAATGAAAAAAAGAATTTGTTAACATGTATTCTTTGTTTGCGTACAAGTCTGAGTAAATGCATCTTTTGTTGGAACATTTCTTAACCATCCAGTTTACATTCATTTAAGTGGCATATAACAGAGGATAGGAAATATTTTAGGAATTAAGATCCTAAATAGTAATAAATCATAGTTAAGACAGGTTGTACCTTTATAATTCATTTTCTACTTAGTGGTATAAAAATAGTTTTGATTTTCCATTTCTAAAATATGGTTTTTAAGTACATTTTATGGAAAAATATTAGTGGTTTCATATTTTGACTTAAGGCATGTATCTATGTACTCATGCGTCACTTAACAACAGGGATATGTTCTGAGAAATGCATTGCTCTGTGATTTTGTCATTGTGTAAACATTATAAAGTGCATATATACACACCTAGATAATTTAGCCTACTACAAACTTAGGCCGTGTGGTCTGTCCTGTTGCTTCTAGGCAGCAAACCTGTATAGTATGTTACCACACCGAATACTGTGGTCATTGTATCACTGTGGTGTTGTGTGTCTAAATATGTCTGCACAGAAAAAGTAATTAAGATTATGGGAAAAAAGATAAAAAATGGTACATACACCATTTGCTGGATAAGTTAGGGAGTAAATGGTGAGTGAATGTGAAGGCTTAGAACATTATTGTACACTACTGTAGATATTAACAAACACTACACTCTTAGGCTACACTAGATTTATAAAAAATTTTTTCAATAATAAATTAGACTACTGTATCTTTTTTTTAATATTTATTTTTTAGTTGTAGTTGGACACAATACCTTTGTTTTATTTCTTTATTTTTATGTGGTGCTGAGGATCAAACCCAGGGCCTCGCACATGCAAGGTGAGCGCTCTGCTGCTGAGCCCACAACCCCAGCCCAACTGTAACTTTTTTACTTAATAAACTTTATAAATTTTTAAAATAAATAAATAAAATTTAAATAAATAAAATTTAAAAATAAAACACAAACTTGTTGTAAAAGACACAGTCATCCTCATTAGTCTAGGCCTAAACAGAGATAGGATCGTCACTGTCATTGACTTACACCTCTACATCCTGTCTCACTAGAAGGTATTCAGGATTAGCAACACATGGAGCTGTGATCTCCTATGATGACAATGCTTTCTTCTGGAATGCCTTCTGAGAGATCTTCCTGAGTCTATTCTTGAGGAGGTTTCACTTTTTACAGAAATATGTCCATGGTGACTTCTTGGTGTGTGTATGTATCACTCTGTGTTTATTTTTTTTTATCATAGATTTTCTCATAAGCAGATAATATACTGTGAATATTCCTTTCTATGAATATATTGGGGTCCATGTTTTCAGATTTTTTAAAGGAGCTTGTTGAGGGGTATGTGTGTGTGTTTGCAAAAGTTGCAAAAAGCCTTTACTGTGGATTTTCTGAGTTTTCTTTTTCTGTTGCTGCTTTTTTAGTTGTGTGTTGTTCAGTAGGAAATACAAAATTTTCAGCTCCATTATAATCTTGTAAGACCAGCATTGTATATTTGGTTTATCATAACTGAAACATTTTGTGGTGTATTTGTGCTTTGACTTACATTTTTAATTTTAGTCTCCCATTACCCTTTACCTTATTCCCAGGCTGCTTTTATTTCTGAAAGCTAAGGAGAAGTAGAGAAATACATTTTCTTTAGTTGCTTAAAATTATCCTTCAATAAAATCAATTTCAAAACACATTCATTTGGCAGCTGGTGTACTATTGGGGGTTTTGAAAGGGGAGGTAGAAGAGGTAGAACTGTCCAATAAAGACAGTTATTAACTTGACTCCCTGAAACAATAACTTTATAGTTTTAAAGTCTCATTAGAATATGGCAATGATATACCTGTACATTTTCAATTTTCCCACATTCTAAATAGTGTTTTCTTTTTTTTTTTTTTTGCCGGGGATGGGTGTGTAACTGCGTGTTGAACTTAGGGGCACTCAACCACTGAACCACATCCCCAGGCCTATTTTGTATTGTATTTAGAGACAGGGTCTCATTGAGTTATTTAATATCTTGCTTTTGCTGAGGCTTTCTTTGAACTCACTATTCTCATATCTCAGCCTCCCTAGCTGCTGGGATTACAGATGTACATCACAGTGCCCAGCTAAATAGTGTTTTCTAATTTAATTAAATTTTTGAAGCTAATAAGAGATTTTTTTCTGTGTGCCTCGTTTTGTTATCTTGAGAAAAGTGTTTGGTTTATATTAGAGTCTCAAGAAATAATTCATTGAATCGAAGATGAAGAAGGGAAATGACAATGAGTATTCAATTTGAAGCCAACTGGAGAGATTTTAAATCACTCAATAAAATATTATGGTTTCCTTTAAGTGCTTAGAAGAAATGAAACGGGAAGCCAGGACTATTAAGATTGATAGAAGATTGACGGGTGCCAATATAATTGATGAACCTCTCCAGCAAGTGAGTTTCAGTATGTGGTATTTGAATTCCATATATTATATACTAGGTGTATTTCTTTTGAAAATACTAAGGTATACCTTTTTGCTATTGAAATAATGTTAAAAGTTTATGATAATGCTATCCTTGACATTTGTACGTAAAGATGTTGCTTGATTTACTAATCACCTGTTATGAGGTGATTTAGTTAGTAAGAAAACTTTTCGATTGAATTTGCATTTAGAGAAAAAATTTTGTTAACATTAGATATTTCTGATATTTTTTAATCTGAAAGGTATTACTTTTCCTGATGAAGAAGCTTACTGGGTTTGGTAAATGAGATATTTTTTTTCTGTTTTACTTTTAAAAAGTATAAATACCTGGTTAGGCTGAAAAATGTTCAAAAATTAGAGTTAGGTAAAAATTTATTTACCCCAAAATATTTTTTGTTGATGTTTTTGATTATATATTCAGTATAAATAATGTGTACTTTAAATTTTTAACATTTATTTGTAAATGAACCCATATTTTATCTAACTTACAAAAATTATACATTGAATTGTATTATTTGCTATTTATGGGCTAAGATGGTTGGCTATATCAAATGTATTATTTTAGAACTAAGTTTAATCCTGTATCTTTTTTTAAAAATTATACCTGCAGTGGATTTCATTATATAATCTTAGAGAAACATTTTTTGAGCATTATTTTACATCTCATTTTATCAAACTGATTAAATCTCTTTGTTGTATTATAGCATTGAAAAATCTGTTTTTTCCATGAACTCTTGTCTACCGAAATTTGCACAAGTTTGGCTATAGATAATGTTTTAAGTTTTTGAAACATTGGGACAGTAGATGAGTTGAAATACCATAATAACTTTAAAATTCATGAAATGTTTTTTAGCATGTTGATTTTATTTCATAATGAAGGCAGGTACTATTATTACCACAATTTATGATACAGAGAATAGATATAAATTGGCAGGTAACTATTTTAATTTTTAATTTGTCATTGCTATTTTAAAAATTCTAAAATACTGTATTTTTCCAAATATTTTCTTATAGGTTATCTAGTTTTCTTTGGAGGATTTTAGACAGTGTTGATCCTAAAAGTTTATTTTTTCCCTAATATTTTTCTTACAGGTTATCCAGTTTTCCTTGAGGGATTATGTCCAGTATTGGTATTACACACTAAGTGATGATGAGTCTTTTCTTCTTGAAATTAGGCAGGCTCTTCAGAATGCTCTCATTCAGTTTGCTACTAGGTAAGGTCATTGCATTTTATTTATGCTGAAAAATTTATGTATATTGTTTGTTCCAGTAGGGAAAATACCTTTTAAATTGGGGTGGGTAGTTTAGTTAAAAGGTAAGTAAAACAGATTATTATTTTGCAGTAACTCCCAGATTATAGAACTGGAACCTATAAGATTTTTTTTAGGGGGTGGGAGTGGGGGTAGGTGGGAGTACCGGAGATTGACCTCAGAGGCACTCAAACACTGAGCCACATCCCCAGTCCTATTTTGTATTTTATTTAGACAAGGGATCTCAGTGAGTAACTTGGCGCCTTGCTTTTTGCTGAGGCTGGCTTTGAACTTGTGATTCTCTTGCCTCAGCCTCCGGAGCCACTGGGATTACAGGCGTGCGCCACCATATACAGCAACCTTTAAACTGCCCTGGACTTGAGGATTTATAGAAAGTTTGTCTTGATTAAGCTGTGCTTTCCATCTCTTTGCCAGTTTTTTTTTTTTTTTTTTGCATACATAGTCTTCTCCATAGGTTGCATTTCAGATCTTTTACCATTTATTGAAAATACCTTCTTTCTCCTCTTCCATAGATGCTCTTATTTTATCTGAGTGTTATGGAAAAAATTAGTTTTGGTATAACTGCTATACCTCACTGTAGTTTCAGTATAACTGTTCTTTAACAAGATATTGCTAGCAGAAGTCCTCTTAGAAACTTCTCTTGTGAGATATACTAAAATGCTCACTTTACAAACCCATCTGTGTACTGCTTCCATATGGCGAAAGTATTCTGTCCAGTATCCTTATACTTAAACTACTTGCTTTTTTAGTGGCAAAGTGCCATTTCGTATATATTAAAATTAATAATGACTTTTATTTTTATTTTTTAAGGCTTTTTAATTGGTAGCATTATATGAAAGGGAAAATACTTCAGAATTATTTTGTTTTGAAAGGGTTTTATATTTGAATGAGTTTGAAGACTTTTTTATTATTAAAAGATTTTACTACCCAATACACAGATTGATTTTCCTACTGTATTCTCAAGGTATACTCTTTAAAAGGTAAAAATTGTATTCTCTAGCCAACCCCTTTTCCTCTATACTTAGGTTTTTATAATACAATCTTTTGGATTCTGACAGTGCTTAAGAATAGAACTTTGTCCGATAGCTCTCACTGTTTTCTGATCTGTGTGCACAAGTATTTTTCAGCTTATGCTGCCCAGTCAGAACTTTCCTCTATAACTGTGTTGACCCTAAGCTTTAGATTGGGGTAGGCAGGTTGAGGGATGGAATAGAATATATTTCTCAATCTGAGGTTATTGGGGAGCCCTGCATAAGACTTTTGGTTTGAACAATCATCTTAATTATAAAGAGAGTTTTGTACTTCTTCCTCATGATTCATAGCAAGTGTTTGTAGACTACCAGAATTATAGATGCAGACTCACTGTGGAACATGGAAAACATAATTGGTTTAATCAAAGAAGATCAGAAATCAGATTTTATCTCGTTTCATTTGCATAATGTTGAATTTTAAATTGCTTCAGAGAACTCTTCTTTATTAATTGTTTTCTATAGTAACACTGTCCTAATTTTTTTTCAAAACACTAGAAATAATAAGAGTTCCTTATTCTTGTATTTGACTCCTTAAGAGTATATTAAAATGTCAGAAATTTTAGACCTGGAAAGAGATTTGAACTAGTAATTTGAAGACTTGTGTTTGTTTTCTGACTTTACCACTTAACTGTATTTTAAACTCTTTGAACTTTAGTTTTTCTTATATAAAATAAGTATAATAATACATGCCCTGTTCTGTGTTCCTCACTGGATTATTGTCAGAATCCAATTTATCTATTCTTTTCATTAATATTTTGAGCCTACTTTGTACCAGCCAGGTGCTAGTGATACTGTGTTGAATAAAACAAAGTTACTGCTCAGTGGAATGAAGTGAACATAACACATGTGAAAGTGTTGCAAAAATTGTGAAGGAATTCAGAAATTTAAGTTATTTTGCCATCCAATAACCAAAATTTCAAAAGTAGAGAAGCTGAGATCCAGAAAAGTTAAGTTTAATGTTACATGGTGCATTAGAGTTGGAATTGAAATTAGATTGTTCTTTACAGCTAGTGTTCCTTCTCTCATTTTCTATCATATATATTATGATCCAGATTGTTCATCTGTTTCCTGTTTTTTTCCCCTGTCAGTTCAATGATTTCCCTGTTTTTCATCCCATAGGCACTTTTTTCTTCTCACTTTGTGTCTTAAGCCCCCTACCTTATTTTCTATAACATTTTAACATTTCTATACTATCATGTGTAATATTTAGGTGATTATCTGGAAAGCCATGTTATTTCCATTTAGGATTAATCTGAATTTATGTATTTGCTTGGCCATTGGTCTTAAGTTTTTGGCAAACTATAAAAGCTGATAATAACTACTTTAAAGACTTTATTGAGCCTAAAAATCAATATCATGGAAATCCCTTAGCATACAACAAGACTTAATAAGTATTGTTGGTTTGTTCTTTTTCTCTGAATGACTTTCCTATGTAGGATTTTTCTATTACTGCAAAAATACTAATTTACCAGAGGCTCCATGACTGTTTCCTATGGCAATATTAAGAAAATTAGGTTTATTTACAAAATCTTTCACATCCTTCTCTAATCCTTGCTCTGTGCTTGTATACTGTATGCACTGTGGAGCATGACAGGAGGATGTTGTCACCCTTATATTCAACTTACAATTGACTTACTCAGTCAATTGATCCAACTTACAGTGTTGTATAGGGCTTTAAATCAGGGGTCTACAAATCTGAAAATGTGCACAAAACTAATTTTTTTTTCTCCTCAAGGAGTACTTGCATAGGTTCAATTTTTAAATTTTTATTTATTTATTTTATAATACTGGTGATTGAACTAGTACACTGTACCTGAACTATAAACCGGCCCTTTCTGTTTTTTGAGATAGGGTCTCACTAAGTTGCCGAGGCTGGCCTCAAATTTGCAGTCCTCCTATCTCAGTCTCACAAGACACTGGGATTACAGGTGTATGCTACCACACCAAGCTAGATTTGATTTTTTAAATGATCCAGTGAACCTAGAAGAGATTTAGAATCACCAAATTTGTTTATATTTATTCATCAATTTTGAGAAATAAACAATGTCAGCATAAAACTAAGTAATAAATTTTGAGTAGAAATGGGGAATAAAGGTTATACTGTTAATCTGAAGTCTTGGATTTGAACTTTAGCTCTGTTACTTATTAAGCTCTGTGACCTGAAATGGGAGAAACACATATATTCTTTAACTTTGATGATAATAACCCATATCTCCTTATAGAGCTGTTGTTAGGATTCAATGACATCATTTGTGAAAGAATACTTCTTCGTAGTGATAACACCTTATATCAGCATTAGTACCTGTTATTTCAATAATTGTTTGGGGAAGGAAACTTTCCCTGAGTATCTTTGGATTTCTCTTTTCTGTGAAATCTGGAATCACAGACTGAAACTCTTTGGTTGAGGTGAATCCTTGATAATATATATATTTTTATTTCCCCTTCAAATGAGATATTATGATAGGACAGGAAGCTCTGGGCTATGTGTCAGAATATTTGTATTAAAATTCCATCTGTACCATTAAGTTAGTGTACCTAGATGAAAATTTCTCAAAATCACTGTAAGACAATAACATTAGTACTTGTAGCAAATTCAGAGTTGTTGAGGGACAAATGAGATGATGTGGGATCACATCATAAACTGATAAATGACGTTTTGAACAATTTATGCCTCAGTCAATTGATCCATAATGACTGCTCAATGAATAGTAATATTGCTATTATTGTTATTATTTACTAAATATCTAGGTTATATAGACAGATCATATGACCTTATCTTAGCTTTTTTAATGTGGAAAGGGACTGGCAGAGAAGACAAAATTAAAGCACATGAAATGAAGAGGAAATAAAATACTTATGTATGTTGTAATGAAAACTATTTGTCATATAGAGATAGAGTGAACTAGAGAAACTGATGAAGGAGACCTCATTTGGGTTGAGGCTAAATATATATAGCCTTAAAGCATAGATACATTAAGATAGAAATGAAGGACATGTTATGAAAAAAAAAATAATACAAGCACAGTTTTAAGGTGATTTAAAAAAAAAAAGATGATGTAATAGAAACCATAAGGAGATTCAAGTGAATAAGGAATCTTGTTTTTACTCTTCAGAGTGAAATACAATTACAAAATCTCTGCATTGCTGCTCCCTTTAACCCCAAGTTTAGCAAAAAGAAGATAGATTCTGATTCTACTATTTTTTTGTGAAGGGTTTTTCCATGGGTGTAAGGAACACATTTGTGTTATTTAAGATTTACTCTTTCTCTTACTACCTTATGCTATAGAAATAATGAAAATAAGTGGTATATTCCTAGAATTGTCTAAAAGGCAAACACTACTTAAATAGTGTTTTTTACAATTAAGTTTTATACTTCTTTGCCATTTCATGTTCTCTGTCCTTTAAAAAACTTATCTTAAAATGGACATTACTCCAAAAGATAGTTATTGTCATATTGGTTACAGTAGAACAGAAACAATTAGAAGCCATCTAATTATTTAAAAGAAGGGGAAATAACTTGATTTTTATATCTATAGAATAGATGAGGGGATGATAATTATGTATTCATATAATTCACAAACCATAAACTTTACCCACTGAAATCAGTCTTTTAATATATTCCCAGAGTTGTGCAATATTTGTGATTTTTAACCTCACAAATCAATTGAAGAATATTTTAATGACCTCACAAAGAAACCTTATATATCCAATATCATTCACTTCTGTATCCCCTCAGGTTCTGGCTCTGGGAAACTACTTTGGTTTTCATCTCTGAATTTGTCTATTTTGGGCATTTTATATGAATAAAATGATTAATGTGGTCTTTTGTGAGTGGTTCATTTCAGCATTTTAGCATCATGTTTTTGAGGTTCATCCATGTTACAACATTATTACTTATTCTTTTTTTTTTTTTTATCCTTGAATAATCCTCCATTGTACAGGTAGACCATACTTTGTTCATTTGTTTATCAGTTGATGGATGCATGGATTGTTTCTGGAATACTGTGAATAATGCTGCTGTGAGCATTGGTGTACAAATTCTTGTGTGGACTTATGTTTTTATTTCTTTTAGGTATATACCTAGAGGTGTAACTTATGTATTATAGTGTTTAATTTTTTTAAGAAATGCAAGCTGTTTCAGAGTTGCAGCATGTTATTAACATTTTCACTTATCAATGTGTAAGGTTTTAGTTTCTCCATATTCTTGTCAACATGTGGTATTGTCTGTCTGTCTGTCTGTCTCTCTTTTTTTTTAAAATTATTAGAGCCATCTTTGTGGGGTGAAGTAGTATTTCATTATGGTTTTGATCTGTATTTCTCTGATAGCTAGTGATATTGAAGATCCTTTTATATACTTATTGGCCATTTGTATATCTTTAGAGAAGTTTCTTCTCAACTCCTTTGTCCATTTTTAACTTAGGTTAACTTGTCACTTTATTATTGAGTATATTACTGTCATTTTTTTTTTTTTTTTAACTACAGGCTCATTGGACAGTCATTTGCATTTTGTCAGTAGCTGCTTTTGTGCTGTAAAATTGTAGTAGACTAGGTGTGGACAGATGATTTGGCCTGCAAAGTTGCCTAAAATTGTTATTTGTCCTGTTAAGAAAAAGTTTATCAATTCTAGGAATAGACAGTTTTGGGCCATTAAAACATTTAAGAATTGGGAATGTCGCTTGGTGGTACAGTGCTTGCTTGGCATGAACAAGGCCCAATGTTTGATCCTTAGCACCACAAAAATAAATAAGTAAATAACTAAATAGATATGTAAAAACACTTAAGAAATGTATTGTTAAATTTATAGGAAATATATTGGATTGAAAATCATAAAGTAGTGTATGCTGTATACTATAAAATTTTATAAAATTTGTGAGTATCTATATTTAAGAAATTAAAAGGAAGTACACTAAAATATTAATAGTGACGTTTGGATTGTGGGTTTATGGCTGAGTTTAGCTAATTCAGGAAATGTGATAAGGAATTACATTTTATAAAATTTATTACTTTTTAGCCAGAGATAGATAAAAACATCAGCAATACAGATAGTTTAAGATGCCTTAAAAAAAATTTATTGCCTCTTTCTTTTCTTTGTGTTCTTGTGAACATAAGAATTGTTCTTTCAACTATTCTTAAGACGTTTTGTGTTGGCAGTCACTGTCTGTTTTGTGTAGGCAGCCACTGTCTGTTTTGGGGGAAGTGATCTTGAAACTAATGCTTAATATCTTGCTTTGTATATGACAGAATAGTGAATATTCAAAAATCCTTCTGGAATTCCTATTTGTGACATCCATATTAATTTTTGGCAGAATTTTATATACATGTTGGTTGGATCTGAATGTTTCATTTGTTAGGGAAATCTTACTAAAATTCTTGTTTATTAAAATGACTAATATCATGAGTTTAATTTTTTAGTATTTTAATATTATACCATAGAAGAATGCATCCTTAGTTCAAGATTACTTTTTTCTCTATTCCAGAGGCTTGGTTAAGACTTCCAGCTTTTGTTCTTTGTGCTTAATCCTTGAAAAGGTGACTGTGCTTCATGTGTGTGCCTCTATAATTTGTTCATGATGTCCAAGTCATCAAAACACCTGAATCTTTGACTTCCTTGAAGTGTTAGAAAACAGAATGTAGAACTGGACTTAAGCAGTATGATAGTTCAGTAAATATCATTTCCTTTAATATGGTTGCTTAAATCTACATGCCTAAGTCTTTTTCTGTTTCCATCCATTTATTTATGACTTTTATAAATAAGAAGTTTTGTTTCTTTGTTTAGGTGGAATAGACAGAACACTGATTTGAAAGTCAGGAACCCTGATTTAACAAAACCTTGGTGCTACTATGTAACCTAGAACATGTAGTGTTTCAGTGTGGCTCTGTAATTATAGGAACTTGTGCTAACTATTTGAAATTTCTGTTCATTTTAAAATACTAAGATTCTCTGGTCAGGTTTGTCTTAATCTTGATTTACTTGTTTTCTGTCATATCTCCTGAAACACACACTTCACTATAGTCCACATTTTGAATACCATTTAGTGTGTTATTTTCTAAGTGTATCATTTTCTAAAGTTGTGTGGGATTGTTAATTCTGGTTAATTTGGCGGGGATCAATCTCTGATCAGTTGTTTTAGAGAAGGAGTATGTTAGTTTTTTGTCACTGTGTCCAAAATTCCAGACAAAAAGAACGGTTTATTTTGTGTTCATGGCTTCAGAGGTTCAGTACATGGTCAGCTAACTCTATTGCTCTAGGTACAAAGTATAGCCCAGAGGAAAGCTGCTCAACTCATGGCAGCAAGAAGCAGAGAGAGTGTGAGGTGCCAGTGACAAAATATAAATCCCAAAAGTATGCCCCTAGTGAATTACTTCCTCCAGTCATACCCTTCCTGTTCTGTAGTTACCACCCAGTATAGTAGTCTTTTTAAGTTGTTAATTCATCACATGGATTAAATCTACTGGTTAAATTATAGCTCTCATAATCTGGTCACTTCACCTCTGAACATTCCTACATTGTCTCACTCATAAGCTTTTTGGGGACATCTCTTATCCAAACCATAACCAAAGTCTTAAGAATAGGATAATAAAGTTTATTTGAGCCTTTTAATATATTTGTATTTGGTCAGAAATTTTCCTGACTTCAAACATAAAAAGACATTTTCTAGTCAGATCTTTTCTTAATGATTAAAAATCTTCTCTATTATAAACTTAAAAAAATTATTAACCAACCTACTGTTATTTTTTAATAGAATAGTGAAAATACAATAAATCTGTGCTGCAGGGATACTGCCACATCGATGTTCATAGCAGCACAATTCACAATAGCTAGACTGTGGAACCAACCCAGATGCCCTTCAATAGATGAATGGATAAAAAAAATGTGGCATTTATACACAATGGAGTATTACGAAGCACTAAAAAATGACAAAATCATGGAATTTGCAGGGAAATGGATGGCATTAGAGCAGATTATGCGAAATGAAGCTAGCCAGTCCCTAAAAAACAAATGCCAAATGTCTTCTTTGATATAATGAGAGCAACTAAGAACAGAGCAGGGAGGAAGAGCAGGAGGAAAAGATTAACATTAAACAGAGACATGAGGTGGGAGGGAAGGGGAGAGAAAAGGGAAATTTCATGGAAATGGAAGGAGACCCTCATTGTTATACAAAATTACATACAAGAGGTTGTGAGCGGAATGGGAAAAAAAAACTAGGAGAGAAATGAATTACAGTAGATGGGGTAGAGAGAGAAGATGGGGGGGGAGGGGGGATAGTAGAGGATAGGAAAGGTAGCAGAATACAACAGTTACTAATATGGCATTATGTAAAAATGTGGATGTGTAACCGATGTGATTCTGCAATCTGTATTTGGGGTAAAAATGGGAGTTCATAACCAACTTGAATCTAATGTATGAAATATGATATGTCAAGAGCTTTGTAATGTTTTGAACAACCAATAAAAAAAGAAATATAAAAATAAATCTGTGCTGTTATTAAGTCTACTATCTTAAACTTTCTTGTTGGTTTTAATTATTAGTATGGATTTATTAGAAATGAATAAAAGAGTTTTTGTTTTATTTCTTCCACTTCAGCACTGGGAGGTGGGATAGTCATGCAAAAGGGGTAGATAGATTTGTAGCCACGAAGTTATGAGACTTGTCTCCTTGTGTGGTTGCTAATATACCTCTTATTAGAGAAGAAGTTTTCATGTATTTTTGAGGGAAAAATAAGTAAATTTTACTTGGAAGAGAAGTTAGGAAGTAAAGGTAAATTTAATATAAATTTATGGAAGTTTGTGATAAAAAATCAAACTATTTTAATCAGTATTGATAACTAAATTCTAAAGTAGATGATAAAAGGGAGGACATGTGTTCTTTTTTAAAACATTTTTTAATTCTTTAGTTATAGGTGGGCACAATATCTTTATTTTATTATTATTATTATCATTTTTTTTAATGTGGTACTGAGGATCAAACCCAGTCCCTCACGCATGCTAATTGAGTGCTGTACCACTGAGCCCCAGCCCCAGTCCTGACATATGTTCTTGATAGATATATAGTAGCATGTATTTATGAATGAATTAAGGCAGAAGAGGAAAATTGACTTAGTAGATTTAGGATCAAACTTATAATTCTGTGCCATTAAATATTTTTGCCCAAATTCAGTTTCAGGTTGAGCTCTTAACACTGTACAAAAGTAGTCTTTTTAAGGAGTTTTGAAGGATACAAACAAGTATTTATGTATTTTAATATGTGTATTCTTTCAAACAGTGAATTATGAAGGAGAATTAGAATCTGATTCAGTGGCTCAAGATTTCAGTGGCTTCAAGAAGAAAGAATTAATTTCTTTCACAGATGAGCAACCTACTTTTCTCTCTCAACAAAATTGTCTGTTGATCAAAAAGTTCTCTAATGGAATAAAACTTTTTCTAGAACTCCCCAAAGATATTTGTTAAAATCTCCCCAGAAAAACTAGGAATTGCATTATATTAATCATTTGAACTTTTTGTTTCTTTTTTTTTTTGCATAGAAGATAATGATCTTATATAGGAGATGAATATATATTAATCTTATGTGATTTATTATTTTGATATTATTGATATACCTTTAACCCGCCTCCCTCCATGTGTACATGTATTTCTTTATTTCTTGATGGTTTTTAATTTTGTTTCTATGAGAAAAACAGCTTTGATTTTTTTCATTTTGACATAAGGCACCTTTTCCAGGAAAGTATTCTGCCATGAATGTGAAGATTGCCTTTACTGCCAAAGGGTCACCCTCTTCTCTGGTCAGGCAAGTCTACAAGATGACACTTGCATATGTATACCATGCTCATTCCCTTCTTTTGTTCATTTCTGTATCTGTTGTTCTCCCATATAAATACTACTCATTCATCAAGATTTAAATGTAGCTTCTTTAATTAAGCATCTTTAAATTAAGACACATAGCTTAATCTCTACTTGTTTCTGTGTGTGGTTCTCTTCAGCAAAATTTTAAGCAGTTTTTTTATAGTAGTACTAATTCTGTACTACTGAGGTGGAAGCTCGCTTAATAGATTCTTAGCCAGTATTCTCCTGTCTCTTTGTATGATATACTGACTGATAACCCTACCATTAAGGTTAGGTTGAATGACTTCTTGCTATTATTTCTGTCCACTTCTGTTTCCACTTTTTAGGTTTTAAGCTTATCAAAGCTGTTTTGTGTCATGCCTGTGCTCCATTTCCAAGAAAGTTTTAACAGTTAGTCCATGTTATGACTATATTCATTGGTGATTTAGAGGAGAAAGATAGTGAAGCACATTAAAAGTTGTATTTGTTTCTGAGCTTGTACATCCCACTTATGCTTTTTAATTTTAATCATATAGTTTAACTCCTAACTTAGCTTGAAGAAAGATGAGTACAGCAGGGTAGTTTCTATTCAAACTAAATTTACTTGGTTTGGAACTACTCAGAGCTAATTGAAGATTATAGTTGATTAAGTGTGCAAAAGACAATTATGAAACATTGAGAGAAAATCTTAAAAGACCTGCCTTCAGATTTGTCAGGCGCCCCCACCACCCCCGCACTGTGTGGTAGTTTGAGGTTCATTCAAGATGTGTGATGTGTTAGCACTGATCAGCAGAACCTTAATCAAAGAAACCTTCTTAGTCCTCATTGAAAGATTTATATAGGTTAGAATGAAATGTATTCAAGACTCTTTGATCAAATATTTAAATTCACCTACTAAACAATTACCAGTTTTCTATCACTCTGTGTGCTTGTGTGTGTGCTTATTGTGTTATTTAATATGATCATACATAGAAAGCCATAGGTGTCCTTAGAGGAAAAAATCCTGAGAAGTGATGTGTCTTGCAGAATTTCATAGCTAATGACTTGGTGGGTCTTTTATTCAAATCAAGGACATCTGTTGTAGTATGATGCAATTTCTGGAAATATTTGATTTTGTTGGTATATTACTAGTGGTAAGTTGTAAACCTTAGAATAGCTGGAACAAGTGAGGCAATTTGTGTAATCCCAATTTCAGTTCACATATTTGTGACGTTCCTTGCCTTTTAGACATTTAAGATTAAGTAATTTGGGGGCAAAAAGAGCTTCTCAGTTCATGTGCTATTTTAGAACTTTAGGAGTACGAATGCCTGCATACCTCATGTTGTCCTCTCTAAGCACCTATTAATAGTGCTTTGGCCTTGTAAGCAGAATAGTAAATCAGTATGCATCAAGTGCTTCTAGTGTTCATGTTACTTAGCACTTGGGGGTATAACTATGAATAAAACAGTCATAGTTGAATAAAACAAGATCTCCTCTCTTTGATATTTTAAAATTTAATGGTGAAAGTGTTAACTGCAGGTTGTTAGTTCTATGTAAAGTGGAAAGTATGGTGTTATTTAAATATATAACCAGAGAACCAGGACTATTTTGAGGGAATAGTGGAGAGGGTGGGTGTCAATGAAGGCTGCCATGGGTAAGTGACATTTCAGATGATCATGGAAGTATAGTTGGATTTTTCAAGTGAATGTTGGTTGGATATAAGAGAGAAAAAATATGTGGAGATGGGTAAGGTTGAACAAATTTGGTAGAGAAAATAATAGGTAAGAAGGGGCTCATTTGAGTTTGGGAAGTGGAGAAAAAACAAACAAAAAAAACCAAAATTTGGGTCTATAGACAGAAAGGACTAGGGTGAACTAGATGAAGAAGAAGAAATAAGCAGGATGCAGGTGTTCATGATTTGAGAGAATGTATTCATGCTTAGCCCTGAGAATGTATTAAAAAGTTTTTAAAGATCTCATTTTGTGCATATACTTTTTACAATATAAATTTGGCTGCTCTATAGAAAATGGGATGGAGGGGGAGATAAGTGGAGTTGGGAGACCTAGAGGAAGGATAGTGGCAAGGAGTAGTATGGTGATGTTAGAGAGGGGGCGTGCAAAATTTATGGTCAGAGAAAAGTATAGTTTCTGGTTTGGTTTTGCTTTTGTGCTTCAGTTAAAACTTCATAGCTTGTTTGACTTCCAGTTAGCCTTTTAATTCTTTCTTGAAATAATTTGGCAAGATACATAAGCTTCAGGGTATTACCGTAAATTTTATTTTATTTTTTTGGTCAGGTTAATTATATCACTATTTTTTTGGTCATATAAGAAATACATCTATATTTTTAAATGTAAGAAATGACAGGTTATAAATAATAATTAAATGAACGCATCAGTAATACGTTTTGGAATAGCCCATGTGTTTTTACTAGAATTGGTGTCATGTGATGGATGGAATATTTTTTAAAAAGTGGAAGAAACGGGGCTGGGATTGTGGCTCAGCGGTAGAGCGCTCGCCTAGCACAGGCAGGACCTGGGTTTGATCCTCAGCACCACATAAAAATAAAGGCATTGTGTTGTGTTCATCTACACCTAAATAAATAAATAAATAAATAAATAAATAAATAGTGGAAGAAACTTTATGAGCATAATTTAAGAATAATTGCTATTAAGAGTTTCAATAAAAAGCAATGTAGTAAATGCTATAGAAGGAAATGTAGCTATTACATAATTAAATGAGCTTTTAGTCACAGTCACATGATGTTTCTTGCATATTATACATCATAATTTAGTACTTCACAGTCTTCAAAATATTTTCTAATTTTATTAGACAAATATTATTAGAAATCTTTAGTGTATATTCTTTATTAATGGGAAACTGTACTATTGTTGTTCTTACTAATACAAAGAAGTTCCTTAGAGTTGAGATTTTTGGATTTTCAAATAGTCATTGGAAGAAAGTCAAGCAGTGGAAAATAGTGATGTTGAGTAGAGATATAGAATATTGTTTTTCCATTTTCCTACTCTCATCATGTTTCTGTATTAAAATAGAAATTAATGCTTAATATTTAAAATAATTTGAATATATTTGCATTTCTTGATGATTTTGTTCATTTTAAATGTCATTATGTCCTCTATAATGAATCAAGATGGGTTTATCTAGAGGCTTCTAAAATTGGTATATTTTATTTTGTTTGAAAAAAAAATTCAGTAAATTAAATAAATAATAGTGCATCATGAAATAGAACAGATATAACTTGGAACATTATATATTCTGTTTTCTTTAATTTAATTTCTTTAATTCGTAAATTTGTTAGAATGAGCCTTATATGGATTAAATGAGCTAATGGACTATGCTCAATAAATTCTATTTCTATAAAATTTTAAAGTATTGATGACTGAGTAAATATTTATGTAAAGATTTTTGAAAGGTACTCACATAGATTTTGACTTTTTTTTTTTTAAACGGGGGAAAAGGACTCTAGAAACAACTGCTAGTTAAAAGTTTTTTAGATTTTTATTTTGAGGCTGAATATTATTACCAAGTTTATTTATATGCCTATATGTGTGGCTCTTCAAATAATGTTAATCTTCTGTCAAAGATAATACTAAAATGCATAGTTTTTAATGTTAATTTGTTTTGCTGTTCATGTATTTAGAATTTATTCTTTGTTTATATATGCAATAAATCATATTTGTGACTTTAAAATAGTATATGAATATTAATAACAATGTTTTTAATTGAAAATAGCCCTCTGTTTTTTCCTTAATCCCATTATCACTCATTAAAGCTTCCTTTCAAAAAGTGACTGTAATCAAGTCAACTTTTTCACTAGTACTTTATTATCCTTGTGTTGTTAATTATGATAATGAATTATTTTGTACTTTTCTGGTTTCTCACAGTGCCCAACATCTCCATGAATATGCTTCTTGTCTTTTATCTACTTGATAAGTTCCTGAAATAGGGAAGTTATTTTACTACTATTTTAAGAAAAAAAACATTGAAAAAAAATGCTTATTTAAAAATATTCTATCCAAAGAGAGATGTAATTGTATTATATTACCTTTTTCAATAAAACCTCTCACTGGTGTGCTGAATTAGCAGTGTCTTGAGTTCAGTTGTTTTGAGATTAAAGTACTAGATAACTTTATAAAATGAGTCATCACTTATTTTACAAGTATTCTAAAGGCTTTTATGTAGTACTTTAGTTAATTCTTTTAAGTACCTCATTTTTCTGTGGTGAGTTATTTCTAGTGGTTATGTTTTTAAGTGCTAGCTTATACAAATAGAAATAAGATCAGAGGCAGGAGTTTGGATTATATAACTAAAAGAAAGAATATGGAGAATTCAGACAGGTTCAAAAGAAACCAAGAAATGTTTGTAACACTCTTTTAAAAGCAAACAAAAATATTATGTATCCCTTATGTATTCTTGTGTCTGGGTTGAGAAATTGTGTGATATACTGTGGTCAAACTCATTTCAGATTTAACTGGAAAAAAATAATTTCTTTTCATATTTTAATAAAGTAGATAGTATTTTTAAGCTTTGACACATAAAATAATTCAAATAATATTGTTAGAAGACTTAATGAAGTAAATTTGATATACTTTGGGTCTTGTAAAATGGGGACCAAATGAAAAATAATTAAAATTTCAGTATAAATTTGAAGTCTGTGATAATAATGTGTATCAGTCATTAAAATGAACTCACTTTTTTTTGGTAAAGCATTTATATATTGCTTTTATATAATTGTTTTCTAAAAGGTCAAAAGAAATAGACTGGCAACCTTATTTTACTACACGCATTGTAGATGATTTTGGCACACACCTACGAGTATTCAGAAAGGCTCAACAGAGAATAACAGAGAAAGACGATCAAGTAAAAGGTAATGTCTTTGTTCTATTTGAAAATTAGGATTTAAAACTCTGTTTTCTTTTTCATCTTCTGAATTTTATATTGTTTCTTTCCTTCTTCCAGGCACAGCAGAAGATCTTATAGATACCTTCTTTGAAGTTGAAGTTGAAATGGAGAAGGAAGTTTGCCGTGACCTAGTGTGCACTTCTCCCAAAGATGAAGAAGGTTTTCCTTTTAATATAATTCTTTTAAGTACAGTAACTGTTTAAAGACAAATTATCAGAACAAATTTAAGGGTAAAATTATTCGTGCACAGGTATAATAGTGAAGACACTGTTCATTTTAACTCTACAAGTTGTTTCTACATTTTTTCATCCATTTAAAAATTCATGTGTTGTCTTTTTTAAATATAACAGCACAAACGTTTAAAATTAAATGTTTTATTTTATGAACTATAGTAAGATTTTTATCTGTTACCCTAAAATATTTTCTAAGGAAATCATTATAAATCATTATAAACAAAATCATTATAAATGAGATCATTATAAATGATTTCAGATGAAATTTATAAATTCAAGTGAACATGCCTTTTCTTTGTGACAGATTAGTCCAGAGACGTTTTAGTTCATTTTTTGAATTTTACAATTAAATATTTGCTAATTAGCACATTAAAAAATTAACAATATTGTCCATTTAATTTTATTCCTAGGAAGTGTCAGATAGGAACAACCATAGGGGAAAAAAATGTAATTTGTTTTCTTAATAAATAATAAATTATTTTCTTAGATTTTTGAAAACGTGCTAATCTTTTTTTCCCTTTGCCTTTCCTTTCTTCTTTCCCCCTTTTTCTTCTTCCCTTTTTACATGTATTATATAATTTACCTTTTACTTGCCAGTTCATTCACACTATTATGAAATAATAGCTAAATCTAAGAAGTAGTAATGACATACAATATTTTACGTAAGTTGAGCTCACTTAAATCAGAATAGAAGAACGTATTCTGCATCTCTTTTGGAGAAAAATTTAATAATTCAAGTTTCTCATGTGATTCAATAAACTGTCTAAAACTGAACAGAATTAAAGAAATTTTAATTTGGTTACTGAATAGTATATGAAGAACAGTGAAGTAAATTTTAATGAATGCTGATGTGTACTAATTACTAAAAGAGTAAGTCAGTACAGCTAGGGAATGCTTATTTCTACCTTTTTTGTGTGTCTTATATTAAGAGCAGTTGGAGATTTTAGGTTTTCTAATGTTATTATAGCTACCTTTTCTATTTTTAGGATTCCTAAGAGATTTGTGTGAGGTCTTATTATATTTATTGCTACCTCCTGGAGATTTCCAGAACAAGATCATGCGATACTTTGTCAGGGTAAGCGTAAACTCATACCAAATAATGAATGTAAAGAAACTTAGAATAGTAGTTCTCAAAATTTTTGGTCTCAAGACCCAGTTAAATTCTTAAAAATTTTTGAAGACCCAGAAAAGGTTTTGACTCAGATTCCCTGATAGGGTCTTGGGGACCTTTTCCCAATTCCCCCAAAGTCCCTGTCCAATGCTTTGTTAACTTCCTAAGTTAGGTGCTTGTATTTTGGGTTATAACAAGGGTAAATTCTTAAAAATTTCCAGTACTATATAGCTTTACCTAAGGTAGACAAGATAAAAAGAACATTTCTGGACAGAAACTTCAAATAGAACTGAGCAGCTAAAATTTTAATTTTCATTAAAGATGAGAACTTTCCTGTAATGAAAGTCTTTGGAGTAAAACTCTTGTGTGTAAGCATAAAGGAGTAACATTTGGCTTTGTCTTCTTGTTATGATTAAGAAATGCTACTTACTTTTAAGACCTTATCCAGGTTGCATGGGTAAAATTAAAATTTTGAATTTTCCTGAAAATCATAATCTTGTTAGTCTTTCCTCCCCCTTGAATTGGATTGGATTGGATTGGACTGGATACCAATTTATAAAGCATGTTTTAAAAATACATGTATGTTATTGCAATCCCAGTTTCCTCATATCATCTAGCTTGAATTCAGTGTACTTGTCAGGTATTTTAAAGATATTTAATGTGAAGTGAGTAGAAACTACTAAGTTTTGATGGAACAGTGTGATAGATTAACTATATATGGTTAGGCCAATTTTGGGGAGCAGTCATATGAAAGGTGGTAAATACTTGGCATGTCTATTACTAGATTCACATCTACCATGTCTGAACTTCTCTTCTACTTAAATTTAATTAAATGTTAAAGTTCTCTAGTACTAGGCCCTCTTTTGCTTATTCATTCTTTGGCTTTAAATGCCATCCATATGCTAATTAGTTAAATTTATATCTTAAGACTTCCCCTTTGAGTTCCAGGGTCCTCTGACATGCTGTCCACTTAAAATCTCCCCTGGAATAACTCAGACCTTTTAAACTTACATGTCCAAAATGGAAATCATTCTTGTCTCTATATCCATTTTGCCATTTAGTCTTTTTTTATGTCCCAGTAAATGCTATGACCATCCACCAATTTTTCCAAATCCTGAGTCTTTCTAGAGGCTTATAAGGCTTGTGTGATAACATTTGTTTATTCTCTAGCCTCCATGCTGTGCAATCTCAGAGAAAACAAGAATTGGACGGTAAATTGTGGTAAAAATGGATGTTATTCAGGAACTGTTGGAATAGAGGAAGAAAGGCTTTCATATAAAACTGGACTCAATTCTGAATAACACAAGTAGGGATTTGTATCCTAGGGGCAGAATGGGGATAAGTGGATGGAAAGTTACTAAGAGATGTAGAGTAGTATGGGCAGGAGACTGTGTTTAAAAGGACTCAATAGGATTCTTGCTAAAGGTAGGTCAGGATGGTGAAATATCAAGAGCAGGGATGAAGAATTTGATCAGCTATGAAGGGTGGGAGAGTTCTGGCTAAATGTATGTGACAGGATTCTTGCTAAAACTGTGTGATACAGTAATGAATAAACATGGAAGGCCAAAGGTTGAGGCCTAATTTGGTAGAGGGTTCAGAGGAGCCTTCCAAAATTTGGTCAAGGATAATATCTTTGTCATTGGTTGTTACATTGCAGCCACATTGGCTTTCTTCCCCAAAAGGCCTCTTTCCTTTCCAGTTATAAAGCTATTGCATATGATTTTTCCCTTTGCTAAGATTGATTATTGTTAGTCTCTTAGCTAAGTAGTATTTATTTTTTTATATCTCACTTAATGTCATTTCCTCAGAGAAGCCTCCCTGACCACCCAATCTTAAACTCTCTTGTAATTCCTTATTACTGTTGGCTGTACATAGTTCTTTTTCATCATTGGATTTATCATGTTTTAAAGTAATAATTCATTTGTTGTGTTTACTTAATTGATATCTTTTTCTCAAATGAATTATAAATTCCTTTAGGTCAGGGACCTTATCTGTATGTATCATCATTGTATACCTAGTGGTTAACACTGTACATGGTATGTAACAGGCATTAAATCAGAGAATCAGTTATAATGCAACAGGAAACCCTGCCCTCTTGATGCCTGTGGTGCACATGCTACTGCAGATTCCTGAGAAATAAACTGACACCTAAGGACTATGAATGAAGATCTGCCCTGTTACATGAGGTTATTGTTAAAAATCAGTAGGATTGTAATGAGCAAATGTGTTTCACTAAGGATTCCTCTTTTAGTCAATACTTCATTTCTTTGTGCTTGAATCTGATTACGGATAATTATAAGGCCCTGCATTCAGCAATTCACTTTTTCTTTTGTCATGATAGTCTTTATCAGTTTTCTTTTGTCAATAATTTTGTCAATGGTCACTATATTCCAAGTTTTCCCAAATTTGAGTTTTCCGAAAAGACATTTTTGTTTAGATGAAAGTTCTTTCCTTTAAATGGGTCTTTTGCATAGATTGTACAACACAGTATTTGACTGAAGTAATTGCTTTTTAATTGCTTCTACATTCTTTCTATTACTGCCTTTTCTTCATTTAAAGATTCATGGTTTCATGATTTTATATCTTTCAGGCCTCCATAGTGACAGCTGATGCTATCTTCTAGAATTTGTGGGTCTTAAAATAAGAATTATGTGGAAATGGCTATTTACTTTGAAATATTTAGAGCTCTCACGAGGACCTGTAGAGGAATTATTGGGTCATATAATTAGCCCCTGAATAGCCAGACCATTTTATGAGGCAAATTCAGATACCAAAGTAGTTTTCTAAGATTAACTAATTGCTTTATCTAGTAAATACAAAACTTACTCAAAATTCTTTCCAATGTATTTTTCCTCATTTTAAAAAGAAACTTTGGAAAAACATTTTTTTTTGTGTGTGTGTGTGTAAATTTTCTTCTTACAAAGTACATTTTTAAATTTGAACATTTTTAGCCAGAGATATAATTAGATGGAAGAAATTAAATAAACAAGTATAATTTTTAAGAAGTTAGGGGCTAAAGCTAATCTTGAAAGGAGCAATTCCTTGAAATTTGGCACCATAAAGTATCTTGAGACATTTCTAAAAATAACTGGAACATATATTAGTGCCTATGAGATATTAATTCATCACAGGGTAATAGTTATCAGAGACCTACACAATTTACAAAAGTAAATTCACATAAAATATTTCTTTAAGGAAAAATAAAGACCACCTTCTGTGAACATATGCTAAAAAATGGCCCAGATACATTAGCAATCCAGTAAAAAGAAATAAATTACTCTTTTACTTTGAAAAGTTAAATATCTTGTTAAATTTGTTGTTATTTAGCCCCCTCCAATATTCTCAAGAAATGATTTTTATAAATTTAGCTATCATAGGCATTAATGGATGAAGGTTACTACTTAGGTGAAAATGGAATCAGTTCTAAATTCTTAGTTTGTTAGTTTTTTATTTCTACTCATTTATCAAATGCCTGCAATGACCTTAAAAAGACTGGAGAGATGGTAAATATTTTCAAAGATAGATAAGTCAGTAGTTTAACCAATTCTACTCATATACAGAGGATTCCTATATAGTGGTAATTTATTAGAGAAATGTAAGGTACTCAAAAACATAGAAAATATTAAGTGATACATCCTACAAATACTGGGTGGCTGTGTGTTTTAAGTATGTAAAAAAAGTGTTCAGCTGAAATGGTTAGGGTTTATTTTACAGTATAATTGATTGTTCAGTAAGGCTTCAAAGGAAAGGCAGAATTTAAATAGGTTAGAACATAATTATTGCATTTGCTTGGTTTTTCTCCCTTGAAGTAAAAAACTTGATTCTAAAATTAGTGTACATCTTTTCATTCTGTTTTATACTTTTAATATAGATGTATGAATCCACAAAAACTTTTTTCCTCATGTTTTGTCTTTTAAAAATTGACATAAATACTAATGTACCAGATACATCTATAATTCACCATTAGTGTCATTGTGGAGATGTGAACTTGATAGGTAGCTTTGTCTTCTTTATTTTAATGAGGTTGTGGGATATCACCATTTTATAACATTTCATTATTATGTTTTCACATGTGTATGTGTATCAAGTGTATCATACCTAGCTTATGTAACAGCACTGTGTCAGGAAATTTACATTATGCCTTTGAAAAATATACATTAAATTTGTTTTTAATTTTTTTTTTTTTTAAGGAAATCCTTGCACGAGGAATTCTTCTTCCATTAATAAATCAACTCAGTGATCCTGATTATATTAATCAGTATGTCATATGGATGGTAAGTACCTTTTAAAATTGCTGCTCTGTTTTGGAAACAATTTTTTAAATGTAAAATACTATTTGGAGATGAGGGTGTTTAAGAAATAATTTATTGAAGGAATTAAAAATGTTTCTAAAGTAATTCCTGTATTTGTTATTTTATATTTTTTTGTTAAATGTGTTGGTCATTTTCTTTTTAAGAAGCTTATTGATTATTTTGCCTGATACTATGGTGCTGCTACTGCTTATTTTAAAATGGAATCTTTTAAACTGCCTATGTATACAAACAATGAGTATTTTTAACAGCTACTTCAGGTGGAACATCCTTTGTCTAAAATGCTTGGGACTGAAAATGCTTCAGAATTTAGAATATTTTGGTATTTATAATAAAATATCTTGGGAATAGGACCCAAGTCTAAACATGAAATTCATTTGTTTCACATACACGTTATACGTAGTTTGAAGGTCATTTTATGCAATATTCTTAGCATGCCTGTGTTGTGACTGTGAACTGTCACATGAAGTTAGATGTGAAATTTTCTACTTGTGGCATAATGTCAGTACTCAAAATGTTTTGGATTTTGAATTTTTGGATTAGGGATACTAAACCTATATTTTGTTTTAAATACAACTCAATGTCTGAACTACTTAAATAGTGTGTGCTTCACATTTTATACCATATAATGGAAAATATGAATGATAGAACACTAGAATGAGAATCAGAATATTTGTATTTTAGGTCTGTTTTCCTAAGTTGCTTCATGTGCTTGTAAGTGGATAACTCAAGATTTTTCTACTCTTTCAAGCATACCAAATAGGAATTCTTCAGTTTATGAGTTCAATTTTTTTTTTTTTATTTTCTGATTGTATTTTCTGTTCCTCAGTAAAGTCATAGCAAGGAGGAGTTGTAAATGGGCTATCTGCTGGGAATTCCTTTGGTATATACTTTTAGATCTTTGATTCATTACTTGAACCCAGGATTTCTTCTCTACATTCATCTCCTTTTAACCCCATCTACTATTCTTAGGAAAGAATCACTGATTATTCTTTGATTTCCTTTGACATTGTCAAACTTGCCAGCCATTGCTTTATTATTATTGTTGCCACCACATTTGTCTCTCTCACCAGACTATGGGTTACCTGCAAAGAAAAGAAAAATTTTATTTTGTATTCCTAGCATTTTTTTTTCTGGAAGTGATAAAAGTTGATTTTCTTTTTAGTTGTCAACTATTTATTATTAGGTTCTACCAGAAGCTTTAAAAATGTGCATTTCTATATAGTTAAAATTTTAAGATGTATTTCCTTTGGTATTCTACCTAAGAGCTTATTCCAAAGTGAAAGTTAAGTCTGCAGAAATCTATATTCAAAGCCATTCATAGCAATGTTGTATATAGTCATAAAAATTTGGAAGCAACTTAAATATCCCAAACAAGGGATTAAATTAATAAATTATTTCATATCAATATAATCAAGTATTGTGCAGCCATTAAAATGATAGAATTTGGTTTTTATGAACATGAAAAATACTAATGATACCTTTTATGTGAAACAGTTAACTGAAGATGATCTCTTTTGCTGAGCATGTATTAACTCTGTAGTTCATTATATGGCAAAAACATTTTGTGAAGGTTTTAGCACATACTCCAAAAATATTTCAATTTACTACATTTTTACTTGTTCTTCTATGATTGGCCTGTGTATGATATATACTGTTGTATGATACTTTGAATTTTATGTGATTTAATAGACAAGGGAACACAGTCACTGTTGTACTTTTCAGTAGATTATCAGAAAATATATTTAAAAGAGAAGAATTTATCAAGAAGGGATCTTTAGCGTCCTTTGTTGTCTTTTTAACACTCTTGACATTTATGTGAAAAGCTTTTTAGGCATAGGTATTATAAATATAAATGTTAACTGAGCTCTTATTTATTCAACTGCATTTTCATGTTAGTGTGATCTAATTGAATAGTTCATTCTTATTTGAAAGTAACATCTTAGAACTATATTAACATTATCTTATGTATGTAAAGTGCTAGAGTCATAGAAAATGGTTGGGAATGATTTTAAAGTAATTTTTAAAAACAATATGGCCAGATTTGCATTATTTTTATCTTAATATATGTATATTTTATAAAGACAACAAAGTTAGGTCTTGTCTCTGTCTGGAAGTGATCAAACTTAATTTGCTAATATTGATAACTGTAACTAGACAAAAATGAAAGACAGTTGTATTTTAAATGTATTCAAGTTCAATGTTCTTTTATTTTATTCTTCCTTTTATCAATGAAGTATAAGTTGTATAAAGTGAAATGTTTGGATCTTAATTCTACATATTAATGAATTTTGATAAATATATACAGTCATGTAGGTATCATGAATCATAAAACAAATTTTCCATAATCCCCAAAAGTTCTTTTTTTCTGACTTCTAGCAAGTCCATCCCCTCTTTCCCCCAAACATAACCCCTCCATTCTCCATCACCATTAATTAGTTATGCCTGTTCGTGAAGTTTATATAAATGGAGTCATGCAATCTCTACTCCTTCGTGTCTGGCTTCTTATGCTTAACACACTATTATTTTGAAAATTTCCTTGCATTCATTTTTTTTTAAGTGCTCAAGAGTATTCCATTTTATGAATATACTATAAATTTCCTTTTGAGTAAATCATTAGGAGTGGAGTTACGGAACATAGGGATTATGTTAAACTTTATAAGAAATTGCCAATGGGATTGATATCAGCAGGATGATAGAATAGGAAACCCCAGATCTTATTTCTCCACAAAAATACCAATTTAACAAAATAAAAGGGTCCACACAACCTTTCTGAGAACTACAGAAACCAGTTAGGAAGTCTAAATACCCCAGGTGAGCTTGAAGCTAAGAGTAGCTGCACTGAAACAAGTCAGTAAAGCTATTTCATTTCAGCCGTGTCAGCTCATCCCCAAACATGGCATAGTTAGTGATCAGAAAGAAAAACCCAACTTGTAGCTTTTCCACTGGGAGAGAAAGGAAAGAATGGAATATATGACCAATATTCTGGCCTTTCAGGGGCTTTTCAAAGAATGTGTTTCTTTCTCTCCTGACTTGGAGTGCTGTTGGGGAGCGAGTATATTTTGATGCCTGTGGCCATAGAGAACAGAAGATAGTTTAATAACTTGTGATAGGGCCAGAGGACTTACAGTATAGCAGACAGTGACAGAACTCATATAATTATTAAGTGCCAGGCTCCTGAGACTCTGTGAGAAGGAAAGAAAAGACTACAACATGTGTCTCAGTACTCTGGATTTTCAGGGTAATTCCTGAGGTGCTGATATCTTTCTCATTTTAATTGGAGCACTGTTGAAACTAGCATATCTTGGATGCCTGGGGGCTGCCAAGGACACAGGAAGGCTTATCAGGTTGTTGCAGCATGAGAGAATTTTTACTGAAGTAAACAAGGCACTAGAAGGAGCAAAGATTATAAACTCCTGGAAAAGAAACTGAGAAATTAAGTGGGAAATTACACAGAGAAGCCCAGAAGTTTGAGAGGTTCCCAGAATCTTAGCTGGGCTGATTAATGAAGTTCTTCCTCTGTGTGAAGACAGTCTGTAAAATCTAGATGGAGGTGTCTGTTTTTTTAAATTTAAAAATCACAACAAAAAGTAAGGAACACATAAAGAAACAGGGAAACACGGATAAAATAAAATAGCCAAATAAATATCCAGGACTTGAACCCTAAAGAAACAGAAGATCTATGCATCATCTAACAAAGATTAGAAATATCATCTTAAAGAAACTGGTTGTGCTATGATACAGCATAGATATACAAGTAACAAATTGAAAAGTGATTAATAAAGAAAAATGAGACTATCAACAAAGAAATATAAACAAAAAATAACAAAAATAGTAGAGCTGAAAAAATACAGGGATTAAATGAAAAAATTCACTAGGAGAGGTCAACAGCAAACTTGATTAAGTAGAATGAATCCGTGAACTTGAAGACACATTATGTGAAATTATTGAATCAGCAAAAAACAAAAATGGAAAAGAATGAAGAAAAAATGCAAAGCTTAAGGGATTTACAGGCACTGTAAAGTAAATCAATTATGTATGTTGGGATTTTCAGAATAAGCTAGAGGAGAATTAACAGAGATTATTTGAAGAAAGAATTGGCAAAAACATCCCAAATTTGAGGAAGGAAATAGACTTTCAAATTCAAATTTAGGTTGAACCTAGAGAGATTCACCCACACAGAGAAGAATTAAATAAAATTGAATTGTCAAAAGGTCAAAGACAGAATCTTTAAAGTAGCAAGACAAAGGGACTAGCATATCAGAAAGCACTCATAAGATTATCAGCATTTTTTTTTTCCAGCTCTGTAGCTAAATACTATAGTTTTCCTTCATTTTTGAAGGATAGGTAAACAAAAGCTGAAGGAGTTCATCACTACTAGACTTTCCTTATAAGAATTACTGAAAGGAGTCCATCAGATTGAAATGAAAGAATGCTAGAGAACAGAAAGAAAGCATACAAAAATACAAAGCTCTTTTGTAAATCAAATATATAGAAATGCATTATTCTGTTATATTGTAATGATAGTGTGCCTACATTGCTTTAATACAGTTACAGAATTAAAAAATAAAAGCATAACATACAACTACAACTCTCAAACTATATCAATAGATATAAAATCTGAAAAGATGTAATTTGTGAGATCAATGAATAGACATGTAAAGTTAGTGCAAGTTTTGTATATTATTGAAATTGTTATCAATTTAGAATAGATTGTTAAAATTGTAAGATATTGCACCTAGGAAGCCACCAGGAAGTAGAAAACTGAAAAATTCACAAATATGTGGAAATAAGACTGCACACTGTTAAAAAAGCAATGGGTCAAAAAGCAGAACAGAGATAAATAATTTGATACAACAGAGAATTTAAATATAACTTTTAAGATACAGGAAAAACAAGTTCAGTTTTTCCTCCTATATTTTTATAACACAGAATGGTAATGAACCAAGCAGTCATTTCTTCAGAGATCACCAGCTGGGTATGCACTAATTCATTTAAATTCTGACACTATCTGCCTGGAAATAGCATCAGATCCCACAGGTTGAGGGCTCAATAAAACAACACCCTATCCTCCTTGAAATGCCAGTCTCAAGTCTGGGTTTTGGAACTTCTGGCTAACTGGTATAAATTGGGGTTTCTATGATCACCTTTCTAGGTCAGTTAGTTTGCCAGAGCAGCTTGTACAATTCAGGGAAATACTTGTTTTCACCCACTTATTATAAAGGATATTACAATGATAACATGAAAATTTAGATGGAAGAGATACATAGAGTAAGGTTTGGGAGAAAAGATGCAGAGCTTCCATGCTTTACCTGGGCATGCCACCCTCCAGGAACCTATACATGTTCAGGTATTTGGAGTTCAGTCCTTTTGGGTTTTTCTGAAACATGTTTGGTTAAATTATTAACCATTAATTTATCAGCTCGGTCTTTAGACCCTTTTTCCTCCCTAGAACTAGAGGAAAACTAGTGAGACTGAAAGTTCATCCCGAGGCTGTATAGGAGACAAGACACTATTATCACTCCTGAGATTCCAAGGAATATTAGTTGCATGTCAGGAAACTGGAATAAAGACCAAATACATATTTCACAATATCAGAGTTTACAAAACTTATGGGATTCTGCAAAAGAAGTACCAAAATGAGGAAAGACTTGTACACTACAAACCACAAACAGTGTTGAAAGAAATCAAAGATGACACAAATAAATGAAAACTCATCCCTTGTTCATGTTTTGGAAGATATAATATTGTGAAGATGTCAATACTACCCAAAGCAATCTATAGATTCTGAGTAATTTCTATCAAAATTCCAATATTTTTGGCTGAAATAAGAAAAACAATCCTAAAGTCTATATGGTATCTCAGAGGAACCTGAATAGCCAAAACAATCATGAGGACAAAATTTCAGGAAACCTCATCCTTCTTTATTTCAAAACTTATGCTACAGTAATTAAATAGTGTGTTATTGGCATAAAAACAGACCTGTAGTCCCATTGGAACAGGATGCAGAACCCAGAAATGAACTCTCACGTATATGATAAAGTAATCTTCCATGTGGTGTTAAAGACTACCCAGTGGGAAAGAATAATCTCTTCAAAAAATGGTGCGGGGAAAAATGGGGTCCTTTCGTCAACAGTTTCATTTTAGTACTTGTATAAATGTTTAATTGGAAGAAACTTTGTAATTATCATCTTGTATCCATGGTTTCTAATGAGAAGTTAACGTCTGTATCATTGATCCCTGTATGTAATGTATATTTTTTCATAGTTCTGTAATTTTAGTCTCCATTTCTTCTTCTTTTTTTTTTTTTTCAGAATAGTCAGTATCCTAAGTGTGCTATCTTTTCCCACTTTCCCTGTTTTGCTTAGTTTAAATTTTATCTACACTTACAGTGATTTGTTATTAGGTGATGTTACAGCCCTGGTTAAATTTAACATGTAGTTGTGAGTGGGGAGATCTACACTGACCTCATTTTAAACTCATTAGCACTAATATGAATTGTTCCCTTATTCTTGCCTTGCAATCATAATTTCCTAACTGTTTTCTCTCACTCTCCTGAATAGCTCTTTGTACATCCTCCACTTTCATGTACCCACCTTTCACATCCTCACGCTTTCACTCATGCTTTTATTACTTAATGGAAAAATGGAAGTAATCAAAAGAGAACTTTCATAATGTCCTATTCTCCAAAATGCTCATTCCTTACTTCTGTGTACATATACTCTTCATTTTCTCCTATGGTTGTTGGTGATATATCCAAGCATCCTAGATAAGACAACTCTTTTTGTTTTTGGTACTGGGGAGTACTTTCACCACCGTAGGTGTTTTACCACTGAGCTACATTCCCATCCCTTTTTAATGTTTTATTTTGGGACAGGGTCTCCTTAAGTTGCTTAGGGTCTTGCTGAGTTGCTGAAGCTTGCCTTGAACTTGTAATCCTCCTTTCTCAGCCTCTGGAGTCATTGGGATTGCAGGCATGTGCCACTGTGTCTGGCATCTCCATTCTTGTGCACTGTACCTGTCATCTTCTGGATAGTTCCAATTTTATTGCTTTGTCAATTTCCCACTCTTCTGCTTCATCAAATTTTCACACTCTGTTGGCTGTCCACATTTTCTTCTCTCTCTCTTTCTTCTTTTCTCTTCCGCCCTCCCCCCCCCCCCAATGGTATTGAGGACTAAGCTCAGGGACACTTAACCACTGAGCAACATCCCCAGTCCTTTTTATGTTTTATTTCAGAACAGGGTTTCCCTAAGTTGCTTAAGGTCTGGCTTTGAACTCCTGGTCCTCCTGCCTCAGCCCCCTGAGTTGCTGGGATTACAACATGGGCCACTGTGTCCTACTCTTCTTCTTTCTTGAACCCTGCCAATAAAGTTCTCTAGGTCAAGGAGGATGATATCCATTGTTAAACTTAATGGTCAATTCTTAGATTCCCCCTTTTATTGACTTTATTCTCTTGACATTTGACATTCTCATTTTCCTTATTATACCCTTATATCCCTAGTTTTAAACTCTATTTCAACAAAATCGACAAAAGTGCATTAAAATAAACTAGAATTCATATCTGGGGCTTATATATCTTATTATATTAACTAATAATTATATTATTATTACATAATTATATACTATATTTAAGTTTTTATAGGTGTTTCACATCTAGGATTATGGGACAAAATAAGTTTAGAACATTTCTCCCCCCACCCCCAAACAATAATGAGGATTGAACCCAGGAGTACTTTCACCACCAAGCCCTTTTTGTTTTTTATCTTGAGATAGGTTCTCACTGAGTTGCCCAGGCTGGCCTCAAACTTGTGATCCTCCTGCCTCGGTGGGACTACAGGTGTACACCACTATGCCTAGCTAAAACACTGCTTTACTTGGCTTGTTAAGACAAAATGTGTTCTTGGTTTTTGGCCTTCCTCAGTCTTTTTTGCTGTGTAAGTGTGCTAAGTAGGTTTCTGTTGTGGAACTCCTCTTTTTTCAATCCTCATGTATTTTCTTGATGATTCCTGTCCAGTTGTACGGTTTTAAATATCATATATAGGTCAATGACTTGGAAACAAATATTTCCAATTCTCCTTGAACACTTAACCTTTCATATTCAAAAGCATCCTTAATATCTACATTTTGTTGTTTAATGGCAAAGACTGAGCTCCTGATATTCTGCCTTCCTTCCAAAACCTTCCGTTTTTTTTTTTATGTTTTCTGCATCTTGTTTAATGTTGTTAAACATTGTTCAGGCCATAAATCTTGATATAATTCTTAGTTCTCTTATTTCACACTTAAATCAGATATATTTCTGTCAGCCAGTCTTTCTATACTGTCTGAGTAAAGCATTTGCCAACACAAAACATGTAACAAAGAACATTTAAAATATACTTTTCTCATACCCTCACTTTTGCTAGGCACTATTATCATGTTTTATCTGTATTATTAACTGATTTTTCTTCTGTTCTTGATTCTTCCTACATTTTTTATGTAATGATCGTTATATTTCAAGCCATAGAATATTACTCCTCTGTTTAAAACTTCTAGTAACATTTGATTTCCTTCAGATTAAAAGCAAAACCTTTATTAAACCTCAAGATTTGTCCCACATTACTACTGTCTCCCCTTCTATTCTTCAGCCCTTCTGTGGTTTAGCTCCAGTGACCATGGCTTCTTTGCTATCATTAAAAACTCCGAATCTTCTTTTGTACTTGCTAGCATGTTGTATATTTTACTTATTCTGTTTTGTTTACAGTCTGACCCATTAGAACATAAGTGCCATGAATATAGGGTTTTTTGTTTGTTGTTTCCTTTTGTTATAAGCTTTGGGTATATAGCATCTGGTGCCTGGTATATAGTAGGCACTCAAATTCAGTTTATTACTTATTAAATGAAGCCCCTTCCTAACTGTTTTTAAAAAACTTTATTTTCAGATCCGTGATTCTAATTGCAACTATGAGGCCTTTATGAACATTATTAAATTGAGTGACAATATTGGAGAATTGGAAGCAGTTAGAGATAAGGCAGCAGAAGAATTACAGTATCTTAGATCTTTAGATACAGCTGGTGATGGTAAGTCATTTAAGTAAAAGAATGCTTTCTTTAAGTATTGTTATATCTTTAAATAAAACTTTACTTACCTAACTGCCACTTAATGCTACTAGCTATTTTCACCTTAACTAAATAAATTTTATTATGTTAACATTTGCTTAGAGCAGAAGCATAATTTTCTGAATATGTGACTTGTGATTACTTCAGTTATGCCTAAAGTATGGATAATAGGCATGGTTAAATTTTAATGAAGTAATTTCACTGTACATAATTTCAGATTGTTTATTTTACTAGATAAAAATTTGTTGTATTAATTGGTTATCTTGTTAAAGTAGTACATATTTAAAATATTTTGTAAATACCATTTGCCTCGCTCATAATAAATTTGTTTCCTTTTAGATATCAATACCATCAAAAATCAAATAAATAGCTTATTATTTGTAAAGAAAGTATGTGACTCAAGAATACAGCGGTTGCAGTCAGGCAAAGTAAGTATAAAGTACTTTAAAATACTTTTTAATAGTTTTTTAGTTGTCAATGGGCTTTTATTTTATTTCTTTATATATAGTGCTGAGAATTGAACCCAGGGCCTCACACATGCTAGGCAAGCACTCTACCACTGAGCAACAACCCCAGCCCTATTAAGTACTTTTGAATTAATGTTTAGTTATAAATGTTTTCTATTGATTAAAATGCTAATAAGTGACAAAAGGTCAGATTTTATTTTTTTTTTTTTAGTTATACATGACAGTAGAATGTATTTTGGCAAATTATACATACATAGAGCATAACTTATTCTAATTAGGATCCTATTCTTGTGGTAGTATATGATGCAGAGTTGCCCTGGTTGTGTATTCAAATATAAAGCTAGGAAAATTATGTTCAATTAATTTTTCCTGTCTTTTCTATTCCCCTCTCTGCTCCTTTCCCTTTGTTTCGCTTTGTCTAATCTAGTGGACTTCTATTCTTCCTTTTTCTACCCTCCCTTGTTGTGGGTTAGCATCCATATTTAAGAGAGACCACTCAGCCTTAGGTTTCTGGGGGATTGGGTTATTTCATTTAGCATATTCTTAAGAGAGAACATTCAGCCTTTGGTTTTTTGGGGATTGGTTTATTTCATTTAGCATATTCTTCAGTTCAATCCATTTATTGGCAAATGCCATAATTTTATTCTTTTTTAAGGCTGAATAATATTCTATTGTGTGTATATATCACATTTTCTTTATCCATTCGTCTGTTGAAAGGCATCTAGGTAGGTTCCATAGCTTGGCTATTGTACTTGAGCTGCTGTAAACATTGGTATAGCTGTGTTACTTTGTATGTTGATTTTAAGGTCTTTGGGTATACATTGAGGAGTGGGATAACTGGGTCAAATGGTAGTACCATTGGTACTACCATTGGAAGTACCATTCCAAGTTTTTTGAGGAATCTTTATACTGTTTTCCATAGTAGTTGCACCTATTTGCAGCTCCTCCAACAATGTATGAGAGTGAAAAGGGTCTGATATTAACCAATGCAACATTCTACAGCAGGGATTTCACAACAGTTTTCTCTTGTATACTATAATATGATAAGTATTTATTAAAGCAAATCAAAGAGATTAGTTAAAATATCACTTGAACTTTCTCCCCCATACTGCTGCTGGGCCTCCATAGCTCTGTTAAGCTATGGACACCAATCTTGGTTCCACAGGGTAGGTTTTGCTACAGCTGTCAAGAATAAGCTTTAAAATTAAGACATGGCAAGTGAAATTTAGAAGAAGAGAGGGTAAAACTTCATTACTCAAGCTCAGTAACAATCGGTGATCCAGGAGAAGTATATGGTCAAATACAGGGTGATAGTTATCGTTTGCCAGATTGCTTATGTCAGTATGGAAGGGGATACGATAGTCTGTTCAGCATATATATTTGAACTATCAAAATATGGTGTGAGGGGCTGGGATTGTGGCTCAGCGGTAGAGCGCTCCCCTAGCGCGCGCGTGACCCGGGTTCGATTCTCAGCACCACATAAAAATTAAAGGCATTGTGTTGTGTCCTTCTACAAAAAAAAAAAAAAAAAAAAGAGAGATTTTCTCTCTCTCTCTCTCTCTCTCTTTAAAAAAAAGAAAAATGTGGTGTGAAAGTAGGCCTAACCAGTTATGCTGTAGAGTATTATACTGACGTACAGCTGGCCCATAGACTTCTCAGTAGGTTGCTATGGGCAAGACCTATGGAAGCCAAGTGGAAGTAACTGGAGATTAATTGAATGTGGAAAGCATTGTGTACAGGAGATTCAAGATTACAGTGTGGAAAATACTGATGGTCAGCTTATGCTGTCACCTGCTACTTGTTGCCAGAACCGCTACTGGCAGTAAAGCTCTCTAAAGAAAGCTGTGGATGGAGGTTTTTCTATTTCTTACTATCTCAAATGATTCCCTGGTTAAAATCTTGAAAGCAAGGAGTTTAATGCAGAAGTACCTTGGGAAGCATATCATGGATCAGGACAGAATATGTGTATTATCAAGTGGAAGAAAGTGAAGATGCTTACAAGAAACAGTTCTCTCAGTACAATAAAGAACAGTGTGATTGAAGACATTATGGAAGATGGATAAGAAAGCTCATGGCTGCTATATAAGAGAAACCAGTCTTTTAGAAGAAGTACAAGAGAGAAGTTAAAAAGAAGTGAAACCATCCCCCCAAATCCCTTGCCCAGAAGAAAGATTGGGTAGGTTAAAAGAAGGTTGATTCTCAGAGCTTAGGAACAGGCTGCTGAGAGCTAAATAAAACAACGGTTTTCTGTGAAGATTCTTTGGGTAATGACAATAAACTTGTTGACCAAACAAATTTAAATTTAAAAAACATAGCTTGAAACATGCAAAGGATTAAAAGTTTTATTTTATTCCTTGATTTTTTATTTATTTATTTATTATTTATTCAAAATTTAGCGTTCAGTGAATTTTGTGAATCAGGCACGATTTTAGGTGAACCAAATAAAGGTAGGTTTTTGTGGAGCTACCTTTTCATTGCATAGTCAGAAAATGAAATAAGCAAATGGATATATAACATCATGATGATATCTGCAACGAAAAAAATGTAGCAGTGTAGAATATATAAAATGAGCATTTTAGATAGATGCTGAGAGATTGGGTGATATTTGAGCACAGACAAATCTGAATAACATGAGAGTTCATACTGTATTTTTTGTGTGCTTGATTTTGATCTTCCTAGCAAAAGTGAAAGCAAGTGCAAGGGCCCTGAGACAGAAATGTCTTTAGTGAGTTATATGTGGTCGTCATGGTTAGGTGAATGAATTAAGGATTATGTGAAGAATGAAGTTATGGAACCTGAGGGCTAGATTTTATATGCATATGTTTTACTGGCAATAGTTAAGGTTTTTATTTTATTCTAATTGTGGTGGAAATCAGTCACTACATGTTCTAATTTATGAGTTAAAGTGAATTTTCTGACTTTTTATGAAGAATAACCTGTAGTGGAATTTAAGATTACTGCTTCAGATTAAGACAGAAATGTCTGTGGAGGTTATGAGATGTGCTTAGAGACTGGGTGTGGTGCTCACAGGATTTGCTAATGGACTAAATATGGGGTAAGAAAGGAAAAAAAAAAACCTCAAGGATAATTCCAAGATTTTTCCTCTGAGCAACTTCACGAATAATATATGCTATTTGCTGAGATGTAAAATTGAAGGGAAAGATGTGCAAGGAGAAACAAGTTCTGGATATTTTAATTTGATATCCTTTTAGAGATCATTTACACATGCTAATGGTTAATCTTGAGTTCAAGGGAAAGTTTAGTGATGGAGGTGACTTTATGAATCCTTGGAATTTATCAAAATTTGATTGAATGTTAAGAGACTGGATAAGATTATCTAAAAGTGAAACTAAGAGCATACCGATGATTAGTCCTAAGTCAATTCAGTGAATAAAGTTGAAGAAGAATTAAGGGATCCAGACAAGGAAGCAAAGAATAAATGGCCAGAAAGATTGAAGGACACACTGAGAGTGTGATTTCTATAAAAGGATAGGTCAGGTGTGTCAAATTATGATAACATTGAGTAAAATGAAGACTGAGAATTTGCCATTTAGGTTTACCACCATGGAAATTACTAGTGATCTGATGAGAGCAGTTTTTGTGAAGTAGTGATGAAGCCTGATTGGAGTCTGTCCAGGGAAGAATGGAAGAAAAGAATTAAAAATAATGTTTGTAGATAGCTCTTCAGAGGAATTTTACTATAAAGAAGAGTAGAGATTTGGGGGTTTAAGCAGAGAAAATATATATTTTTTAGTTTCTTTAGTTTTTAGTATCACCATTTGGCTCTGGTTTTCTATTTTGGAAATTTGTTTTTGACTTGCTATTCTTAGAATTGGGTAATATATTTAAATTCCATACAGAATGGAAGAATTTTTTTTTTTTAAATATTGTTCAGTTTGCTAGATGAATTTAACTTTCTGAAACATTACTAATAAAAAGATAAAGCTTGAGTCACATTGTCACTTGTGTGTATTGTTAACTATATTTTTAAACTACTGTATATATGTAAATTAGAAGAATAATGTGGTTTTATTTATGCATTTTTTCTTTAAATAGTTACCTTATCCAGACCTTAGAGTTAGTCATCTTTCAGCATCATTAGTTAAATTCTCTTTGCTCTAATGCATTTTGATATTGAATCCTCTTAAAATTTAGATACTTTGTTTGGAAGCCTATAAAAGTCAATTCTATATTGAATATCAACCTTTGTATTTTATGGGCTCAATTCATCTGATATTTTCCTTTTGAAAGTAATCTCAGAATCTCCAGTTTTATAACCATTTTACTTAGAATTTGACTTAGAATATTAAAAATAAAGTTATGCTGTATACTCTTCCCTATGCCCTGTGTGCACCATTGTTGCTGTTGCTCTAGGCTATTCATTTCAATTCTGTTGTCTGTTATTCAGCAACTCTGTGAAATGAAATACTGATTACAGAGATAGATTTATATTGCTGTTTCTTTGTTTTTTCTCTTTTCAAATTTTCTTTCTTCTTGTACTATTTATGCTAATTTAGTATCTGCAATGAATAAGGCAACCTATCAAATCTTTTCTTTAAAAATACCAGGGATAATGAGATGTGGATTTGGCGGTAGAAGCCAGTTAAGACAGTTTGCAGCAATGGTATGAATTTTAGAGGAAATGCTGCAGAATTGAAAACACAGATTCATATTTACCAGCTTTGTCACCATAGATAACCTTCCTAATCTTCATTTTTTTTAATCTGTTCAATGAGACTGGGGACACATACCCAATAAGATTGCTGTGTACCTTAAATTAAGTAATGTGTGTAATGTCATCAGCATAGTGTCTAGCATATAGATGCTGTTTAACTTTTGGATTCATGCCTCCCGCCCCTGTATGTAGGTAATTACTTCACTCTGTGACTGTGGACAGGATACAAATTCATTGTTTATGTGGTCTGAAAAGATATACATTTTTTTTCTAAAAATTATAAATTTTTTCACTGTTAGAATCAAATAGACTTTAATCAAAAATTGGAAATATTGGAGTTCATTCTTGAATACATAATCATTTCAAATATCCTCTTACTTCTTTATCCCCTAAATTGTTCATTTTCATTTGAAGTATGTAGAGATAGAAAATACTTAAATACAATATTTTAGATTGTTTTTTTATATTGGCTGAAATTAATGTTTATCATATTTTAATAAATGTTTGCTAGGTACCTCTTGAAACAACTAGGAATTTATGTTCACTAACCAGAGTATTTTATTGGGAATCAACATGAAAGGGAATGGAAAGACTTTATTTTTATCCCATTTAAATTTAATGTTAGATTTTATTTCCCTTATTTTTCTAAAGATCTTTACCCTAATGAGTGATTTGATAAAATACTAACATGTATTCACTTTTGTGTGTAGGAAATAAATACTGTGAAACTGGCAGCAAACTTTGGGAAACTTTGCACAATCCCTCTGGACAGCATTCTTGTAGACAATGTTGCACTACAGTTTTTTATGGGTAGGTCAATTCATTTTATTTACATAATATAGCCATTGAATTTTTCTATTGTGGCAAAATACACTTAACAGAATTTCATATCTTAATATTTTTAAGTGTACAGTTCAGTGATCTTAAATATAAAATTGATAATATACAGCCATCACCACCATCCATCTCTAGAGCTTTTTTTTTATCTTGTAAAAACCAAAACTTTACCCATTAGAATGATTGACTTAATTTCCTGAAGGTTCATTCATGTTGTAACATTTGTCAGAATTTTCTTCCATTTTAAGGCTGAGTTATAATTCAGTTTGTGTGTGTGTGTGTGTGTGTATACTACACATGCACAGACACCACATTTTTACTTACCTATTCATCCATCAAGAGACTCTTGGATTGCTTTGTGTTTTATCTAGGGTGAATGATGTTGCTATGAATATGCACATACAAATAAACCTTTGAGATTCTACTTTCAGTTGTTCTGGTTATATACCCACAAGTGGGATTGCTAGATCATACAGTAATTTTATTATGATTTTTTAAGAACCACCATACTGTTTTAATTTTAAGTGTTATTAAATTTTGAATGGCTAGTATGCTGCATAACAACCCTTTATTTTCTGAACTCTTTTTCTTTAGAAACCATGGAGATAAGATATTTATTTTGTTTTGAAGGAAAAAATGCTTATTATAACTAATGAGTATTTGTTAAACTGCTTTTTAAAAAATAAACCTAGGTGATTCTACTATGAATTTAAATCCATTGAGAATACTTTATTGAGAATGCATAATATGCATATAAGCTATTTATATATAATTTTTATTTATATGTGGATGTGGTATTTTATTTTTATACTGTCTTAATATATAATAATGTTTTATTTATATATTTTGCTAATATATAAAATTGGTTTTATCTGAAGATTTTTTAAAAATCCCTATATCTTCAGTTTTGTGATCAAAAATATAAATATGTGGTTTGCTGAATTGCCAATCTTTATATGTAGAAAAATTCATACTCTAACTAGTAATCTTTATTCAGAACAAATGTTGAATGTTGTTGAAGTAGTTTACTCCAGATGAAGTGGTAGAAATTATTATTATGTGGTAGAAATTATTCCCTAGCGATTTTATTATGAAAAATGAGATTTAAAAAATCTTTATAATATGTGCTTCCTCTAATGTTTTCTACATATCTGGTATTTAACTTATAACTTGTTTTTTCATCTTAAAGATTTGCAACACATTTTTAAATACTTGAAATTACAATCCTTTTTACTTACTTGTCATACATCTATATGGACCCCAAATTGTTTGACGTTAATGTCTGTCTTATTAATGGATTTTGTTCCGGTAGATTACATGCAGCAAACTGGAGGTCAAGCACATCTTTTCTTCTGGATGACAGTGGAAGGCTACCGGGTTACAGCCCAACAACAGCTAGAGGTTTTATTAAGTCGTCAAAGAGATGGAAAACATCAAACGAACCAAACCAAAGGTCTTTTAAGAGCAGCTGCTGTTGGAATTTATGAACAGTATTTGTCTGAAAAGGTACTACATTTTGATAAATGTTTTATTCTTTGGCAGTATCATTAATAATAATTTTTTTCATATATACACTACTTATGCCAGGTACAGTTGCCTCAGAAATGTGTCATTTAATTCCTAGAAAAATATTCCTGAGTATTTTTATTCTGATTGTTTAAGTGAAGAATCTTTTGTTTAGAAAAACAAATTAATATGCCCAAGGTCACACTAAATAACAAAGTCAAGATTAAAGGTCACACACCCTGAAGATTCAAATACACAGTAGATCAAAACTTAAAGGACAGAGAAAGATAAAATATGCACAAATAAAAAAGAAATAGAATGGCTATACTAATATCATACAAAATAGAATTGAAGATAAAAATTGTTATTAAAGAACATCCCATAATGATAAAGGTGTCAATCAGAATGATAAAATAGTTACAAACATTTGTCAAAGTTCCCAAATATTTTCAACAAAAATCGATAGAATTTAAGGGAGAAAGAGTAATACCAGCAATAATAGAGACTTTAATACTGTGTTTTCAATAATTGGTAAAGAATTAGATGGAAATCATTAAGGATATATGAGATGTTGAAAACATAAAGCAATTAGAACTAGCATATGTAGAACATTTTCCTTCATAGTAAAGTACATATTATTTTTAAGAGTACATAGAACTTTCTCAGGATAAAACATATGCTAGACAAATCTTACTTTAGAAGTATTGAAATCACAAAAAAAGTATGTCCTTTGATCAGATGAAATTAAATTAGAAGTCAACAGACGGGAATGTGGAAAATCTATAAGTATTTAAAAATTAAGCAATATATTTCTAAATAGGGTCTGGGTCAACAAGGGATAATAAGAAAGCTATAATTTCAAAATTCTTTTTAAGATCAGCACATAAACTGTGTATTTGTGTATGGCATGATGACTTGAAAAACGAGAAAGTATTTTTAGTTACAAATGAAAAGACATTGTGTGAAAATTGATGGGATGCAGTTAAAGTGGTATTCCAATGGAAATTTATAGGTTTGAAATGTCTGATCAGAAGGAAGAAAGATCTATCGTATAGTTAGATGGAAGAAATGGGTTCTGGTGTTTAGTTGCACAGTAGGGTGACTAGAGATGATGAGTATGTGTTGAATATTTTAAGAAAGGTAGAAGAAGGGATTTTAATATTTTTTAACACAAAGTAATATTTGAGGAGATACATATGTTTAGCATGGTATGAGCATTACACAGTATATACATGTTTCTTGAAAACATGGAAACAATGAGATTTTTCAACAATGAGATTTATGCCTGCAAGGTGGCTGTTATTCTTTCCTTTTGTAGAAAAGGTGCTCACATGTTGTCCTGTAGTTCCCTGGGTTCGGTTCTCAACACCACATAAAAATAAATAAATAAAGATACTGTGTCCAGCTCTCGCCTGCGCGGTAGACAGACCACCCCAATGGAGGAGGGGCCCAGCCGCCACATGCCTTTGCAGTAGGCAGACCACGCAACCCAGAGAAGGGGCCCAGCGGTCTGCCTGCGTGGTACACAGACCACCCCAGCTGGAGGAGGAGCCCAGCCTCCTGCCTTTGCGGTAGGCAGACCACATGACCCTGAGAAGGGGCCCAGCAGCCCGCCTGCTGATTAGAACTAGCATATTAGAAGCAATTAGAACTCCAACTGAAGGAGGAGCCCAGCCTCCCGCCTGCACGGTAGGCAGACCACCCCAACTGGAGGAGGGGCCCAGCCGCCCGTCCGTGCACTCACCTGACCGAGCTCTGTATAAACATAAGGTTTCCCCAACACCCCCCACCTCATCAAACACCTTATGAGAAAAACTGATGCAACTCATGTTGGAAAATCCCACCAACCCTTAAAACCTACCAACCGGTGGACGTGGCTACCAGCTCGGTTCTGCGGTGGATCAGGCACCTGGTTTACATCTCAGAGAATAAGAGTAGAGAGGCCACAGGTGGAAGCTCAAGTCCTCTCACACTGACTACCACCACCACCCTGAACCCAGAGACTCAAGCTAGGAATAGACAACGCCACTAACTGGAAGAAAAGAAAACAGAGTTCTGAGAGACGTTTTTTTTTCTTTCTTTTTCTCTCTTCTCTCTCTCTCTTCATCCATTCATCCAGTCTCCTCTACCCTTCCCCCTCTGGTCCTCGCAACCTCAACATATGTGAAACCAAAAATTGTGCATGAAAAAGGTCTTTAATAACTGAATCACCAGAATAATATAATATAGAGGATTTGCATATGCCCCACCTCCCTCCCCCCCTTTTTATTTCTTTTCTTTTTTCTCTCATTTTCTTTTTCCCGCTCTCTTTTTTCTCTTTCTTTCCTTGTTATTTGTTTTTCTCCTTCTTACTCCCTCTATCCCACTTGCAACCCCCTAAATTTTACTATTCATAAGTAGGGTAATCTTATAAATACAGATAGGAATTTGAATCTATACATTCTTCCATAAATTACCCATCTATTTGTTAGAGCTTTCCAAAGTTACTAAGTTAGATTAACCCAATACCCTCACTCCTTTCCCCCTAAACATAACATCCTACACCTGAAATTGAGTTTTCTTCAAGCTACCAGAAACGGTATGCCTTTCATGAAACTAATGACTATATTTGTAAACGATAATTGAAACCAACATTTGTAGACATAGAGTCTAGCTATAAATGTAGTAATAAGGAAAACATGTGCTTAGATGATGTACTATTGATATTGAGAACTGTCAACATTGTCTTTCTCCACAAAAGGGAGACTTTGCAACTATACAAGAGCAATATAAATATATAGGGGGAAAATCAATAACACAACAGTTTCACAAAGCAGAAAGAAACTTGAGCAGTATGAAAAGACAAGGAAAGAAAGGACCACAAGCAATGCAGGTCAACTCAACTTTAGAAGAGGTAATATCTGTAGCAGATGGAATGTCAGATAAAGAATTCAGGATATACATGCCTCAGATGATCTGGAGTCTCAAGGAAGACATTAGACAGCAAAATCAGACTATGAAAGATCGCTTTGACAATGAATCACATAAACAAATCCAAGAAGCAAAAGATCAACTATACAGGGAGATAGAGGTTATAAAAAACAAACAAACAGAAATCCTAGAAATGCAGGAAGCAATAAACCAAATTAAAAACTCAAATGAGAGTACTACCAGCAGAGTAGAACACTTAGAAGATAGAACATCAGACAATGAAGACAAAGTATTTCAACTTGAAAAGAACATAGACATGTTAGCGAGACTGTTAAGAAACCATGAGCAGAACATCCAAGAAATATGGGATAGCACAAAGAGACCAAACTTAAGAGTTATTGGGATACAGGAAGGTATAGAGGTCCAAACCAAAGGAATGAGCAATCTGTTCAATGAAACAATACTAGAAAACTTCCCAGACTTGAAAAGTGAAACAGAATTCCAAATCCTAGAAGCCTACAGGACGCCGAATGTGCAAAATCATAAGAGATCCACACCTAGACACATTATAATGAAGATGCCCAACATACAGAATAAGGAGAGAATTTTAAAAGCTACAAGAGAAAGGAAGCAGATTACATTTAAGGGTAAACCAATCAGGATAACAGCTGATCTTTCAACACAGACTCTGAAAACTAGAAGATCCTGGAACAACATATTTCAAACGCTGAAAGAAAATGGGTTCCAAGAATTGTGTATCCATCGAAATTAAGCTTCAGGATGCAAGATGCAATTAAAATCTTCCACGATAAACAAAAGTTAAAAGAATTTGCAGTTAGAAAACCATCTCTTCAAAACATCCTTGGCAAAACATTACAGGAAGAGGAAATGGAAAATAACAATGAAAACCAACAGCGGGAGGTAGGACAGTAAGGGGAAAAAATAATCAAAGAGGAAAAACAAATCATGTTAAGTAACATAAATAAACAAATATGGCTGGAAGTACAAACCATATCTTAATAGTAACCCTAAATGTTAATGGCTTAAACTCACCAATTAAGAGACACAGTCTAGTAGAATGGATTAAAAAAAAAGATCCAACAGTATGCTGCCTACAGGAGACGCATTTGATAGGAAAAGACATACATAGACTGAAGGTAAAAGGTTGGGAAAAATCATATCACTCATATGGACCTCGGAAACAAGCAGGAGTGTCCATACTCATATCAAATAAAATAGACTTCAAGCCAAAGTTAATCAAAAGGGATAAAGAAGGACACTACATACTGCTCAAGGGAACAATATACCAACAAGACATAACAATCATAAATATATATGCCCCAAACAATGGTGCAGCTATGTTCATCAAACTCTTCTCAAGTTCAAGAGTCAAATAGACCACCATACAATAATTATGGGAGACTTCAACACACCTCTCTCACCACTGGACAGATCTTCCAAACAAAAGTTGAATAAAAAAACTATAGAACTCAATAATACAATTAATAACCTAGACGTAATTGACATATATAGAATATACCACCCAACATCAAGCAGTTACACTTTTTTCTCAGCAGCACATGGATCCTTCTCAAAAACAGATCATATATTATGTCACAGGGCAACTCTTAGAAATTATAAAGGAGTAGAGATAATACCATGCATCCTATCTGATCATAATGGAATGAAACTGGAAATCAACGATAAAAGAAGGAAGGAAAAAGCATACATCACTTGGAGAATGAACAATAGGTTACTGAATGATCAATGGGTTACAGAAGACATCCAGGAGGAAATTAAAAAATTCTTAGAGATAAATGAAAACACAGACACAACATATCGGAATCTATGGGACGCAATGAAAGCAGTTCTAAGAGGAAAATTCATTGCTTGGAGTTCATTCCTTAAAAAAAGAAAAAACCAACAAATAAATGATCTCACACTTCATCTCAAAATCCTTGAAAAAGAAGAGCAAAACAACAGCAAAAGTAGTAGAAGGCAAGAAATAATTAAAATCAGAGCTGAAATCAATGAAATTGAAACAAAAGAAACAATTGAAAAAAATGTCAAAACTAAAAGTTGGTTCTTTGAAAAAATAAATAAGATCGACAGACCCTTAGCGATGCTAGAGAAGAGAAGAAGAGAGAGAACTCAAATTACTAGCATACGGGATGAAAAAGGCAATATCACAACAGACACTTCAGAAATACAGAAGATAATTAGAAATTATTTTGAATCCTTATACTCCAATAAAATAGAAGATTGTGAAGGCATCGATAAATTTAAGTCATATGATCTGCCCAGATTGAGTCAGGAGGATGTACACAACCTAAACAGACCAATATCAATTGAGGAAATAGAAGAAGCCATCAAAAGACTACCAACTAAGAAAAGCCCAGGACCGGATGGGTATACAGCAGAGTTTTACAAAACCTTTAAAGAAGAGCTAATACCAATACTTTTCAAGCTATTTCAGGAAATAGAAAAAGAGGGAGAATTTCCAAATTCATTCTATGAGGCCAACATCACCCTGATTCCTAAACCAGACAAAGACACTTCAAAGAAAGAAAACTACAGATCAATATCTCTAATGAACAAAGATGCAAAAATCCTCAATAAAATTATGGCAAATCGGATACAGAAACATATCAAAAAGATCGTGCATCATGATCAAGTAGGATTCATCCCTGGGATGCAAGGCTGGTTCAGTATACGGAAATCAATAAATGTTATTCACCACATCAATAGACTTAAAGATAAGAACCATATGATCATCTCGATAGATGTAGAAAAAGCATTTGACAAAGTACAGCATCCCTTTATGTTCAAAACTCTAGAAAAACTAGGGATAACAGGAACATACCTCAATATTGTAAAAGCTGTCTGTGCTAAGCCTCAGGCTAGCATCATTCTGAACGGAGAAAAATTGAAGGTATTCCCTCTAAAATGTGGAACAAGACAGGGATGCCCTCTCTCACCACTTCTGTTCAACATAGTTCTCGAAACACTGGCTAGAGCAACTAAACAGACGAAAGAAATTAAAGGTATAAAAATAGGAAAAGAACTTAAATTGTCACTATTTGCGGTTAACATGATTCTATACCTAGCAGACCCAAAAGGGTCTACAAGGAAACTAATAGAGCTAATAAATGAATTCAGCAAAGTGGCAGGATATAAAATCATCACGCACAAATCAAAGGCATTCCTGTATATCAGGGACAAATCTTCTGAAATGGAAATGAGGACAACCACCCCATTCACAATATCCTCAAAAAAAATAAATAAATAAAATACTTGGGAATCAACCTAACATAGAGATGAAAGACTTATACAATGAAAACTACAGAACCCTAAAGAGAGAAATAGAAGAAGATCTTAGAAGATGGAAAAATATACCCTGTTCATGGATAGGCAGAACTAACATCATCAAAATGGCGATATTACCAAAAGTTCTCTATAGGTTTAATGCAATGCCAATCAAAATCCCAACGGCATTTCTTGTAGAAATAGAGAAAGCAATCATGAAATTCATATGGAAAAATAAAAGACCCAGAATAGCAAAAACAATGCTAAGCAGGAAGTGTGAATCAGGCAGTATAGCGATACCAGACTTCAAACTATACTACAGAGCAATAGTAACAAAAACAGCATGGTACTGGTACCAAAACAGGCGGGTGGACCAATGGTACAGAATAGAGGACACAGAAACCAACCCACAAAACTACAACTATCTTATATTTGATAAAGGGGCTAAAAGCATGCAATGGAGGAAGGATAGCATCTTCAACAAATGGTGCTGGGAAAACTGGAAATCCATATGCAACAAAATGAAACTGAATCCCTTTCTCTCGCCATGCACAAAAGTTAACTCAAAATGGATCAAGGAGCTTGATATCAAATCAGAGACTCTGCATCTGATAGAAGAAAATGTTGGCTCCAATCTACATATTGTGGTGTCGGGCTCCAAATTCCTTAATAGGACACCCATAGCACCAGAGTTAATAACAAGAATCAACAAATGAGACTTACTCAAACTAAAAAGTTTTTTCTCAGCAAGAGAAACAATAAGGTAAATAGGGAGCCTACATCCTGGGAACAAATCTTTACTCCTCACACTTTAGATAGAGCCCTAATATCCAGAGTATACAAAGAACTTAAAACATTAAACAATAAGAAAACAAATAACCCAATCAACAAATGGGCAAAGGACCTGAACAGACACTTCTCAGAGGAGGACATACAATCAATCAACAAGTACATGAAAAAATGCTCACCATCTCTAGCAGTCAGAGAAATGCAAATCAAAACCACCCTAAGATACCATCTCACTCCAGTAAGATTGGCAGCCATTATGAAGTCAAACAACAACAAGTGCTGGCGAGGATGTGGGGAAAGGGGTGCACTTATAGATTGCTGGTGGGACTGCAAATTGGTGCGGCCAATTTGGAAAGCAGTATGGAGATTCCTTGGAAAGCTGGGAATGGAACCACCATTTGACCCAGCTATTGCCCTTCTCGGACTATTCCCTAAAGACCTTAAAAGATCGTACTATAGGGATACTGCTACATTGATGTTCATAGCAGCACAATTCACAATAGCTAGACTGTGGAACCAACCTAGATGCCCTTCAGTAGATGAATGGATAAAACAAATGTGGCATTTATACACAATGGAATGTTACTCTGCACTAGAAAATGACAAAATCATGGAACTTGCAGGGAAATGGATGGCATTAGAGCAGATCATGCTAAGTGAAGCTAGCCAATCCCTAAAAAACAAATGCCAAATGTCTTCTTTGATATAAGGAGAACAACTAAGAACACAGCAGGGAGGAAGAGCATGAAAAGCAGATTAACAGGGATGAGAGGTGGGAGGGAAAGGGAGAGAGAAGGGAAATTGCATGGAAATGGAAGGAGACCCTCATTATTATACAAAATTACATAGAAGAGGATGATGGGAAATGGAAAAAAAACAAGGAGGAGAAATGAATTACAATAGAGGGGGTAAAGAGAGTAGATTGGAGGGGAGGGGAGGGGAGGGGAGGGGAGGGGAGGGGAGGCGGGATAGTAGAGGATAGGAAAGGCTACAGAATACAACAGACACTAGTATGGCAATACGTAAAACAGTGGATGTGTAACTGATGTGATTCTGCAATCTGTATAAGGGGTAAAAATGGGAGTTCATAACCCACTTGAATCAAATGTATGAAATACGATATGTCAAGAACTATGTAATGTTTTGAACAACCAATAATAAAAATGAAAAAAAAAAGAAAAAGATACTGTGTCCAACTAAAAAATAAATATTAAAAAAAAATTTTAAAAAAACGTATGGGGGCTAGGGATGTGGCTCAAACAGTAGCGCGCTTGGCTGACATGCGTGCAGCCCTTATTTGACTCAGCAACACATACAAACAAAGATGTTGTGTCTGCCGAAAACTGAAAAATAAATATAAAAAAATTCTCTCTCTCTCCTCCGTCCTCCCCCCTCTTTCTCTTAAAAAAAAAAAAACGTATGCAACAAGAAGAATGCCTTTTTCTAATTTGAAAATATTTTGAAACAGAGGATGATGAAAAGGATTACAGTTAACAAATTTATTTGCTATTTTTCTAAATGTACCTGGTAATCTTTGAAGCTACCGAAAACTGGTAGACTTAAGTTGTTTGAGATTATATGTAGGCTATTACAGACACTCATGTAGTGAACCAGATGAGTCTTGTTTTGAAATAAGATAACTTGAGAATAAAAAAAAAAAATGTAATCAGAAAGGGATAGACAACTTGAACAATTTCTTTTCTGAAACTAATTTATTTGGAACACTACTGTTTTTTCACAAGTTTAAATTATCTGTTTAAAACTTTTTTCTGAGAAAGAGAAGTTTATCATATGTGACGACATCATTGCACTTTAAACTACTTAAAAATGGGCAGTTTGGATGTAGATAGCTTATATGATTTATTTATAGGTGCAAAGGATCTAACTGAAAAATGAGCCATGGGTGCAAAGTTTAGACCTATTTTTGAGAACTTGAAACAAATTCTGTTACATCTTAAAACCTATCATTTAAATAAAATTCCACTTATTCTAGGGCCAAATGATTTTGTTGAAAGTATATGTCACCAAATAAGATTGAGATTAAAAAATGAGCTTGAGTTGGGTTTGAATAGAGACGAGATAAAAGTCAAAGTGAATTTTACATTATGCTGCATTCAGCTGTAACACAACAAAAAAGAAAAAGATGTCCTAAAGGCTGCAGGCAATTCACAGAGGTATTACTAGAAACAGAAAAAATAAAAATAAACTTCTGCATTATGGAAAAGACAGACAATTTATTCTTTTGTTTTGCTAAATATAGATAGTATTTTTGTTTATATACATTCTGCTTTTATGTGTGTACATTTTTCTGCCTTACACTAAGTTTTCCAAGAATATAAAATAATGTAGCCTACAGGATTTAAATATCTTAGTGTACATACATTCTGCTTTTGTAGTCTTATGTTTCTGAATTTTAATAATTAAAAATATAATAGTTTACTATGTAAAGTTAAAGCCAGTTAGGAGTTTTTTGAAAGCTAAGTAGCTGTGTTGGAAAACGCAGTCATAAACTACTATTACATTTTCTCCTGTAGATTTTTAAAAATTAGTTCTATTAATGTTAATTGCTACTATTAACTAGTCCTCTTATAAGTAATAATTTATGTTATAGAAAGAATATATGTTAATAGAACATTTTAGGAAAATAGTTATTTTCATACATTTATGTTAAAATAATACAGAGTTTGCATTTCTTCTGCAATACTTTTTTGGGAGTAGAAATCCTGATTGGTTGTATCTCTAAAAGTGTTCATCACAGACCAGCTTGGGTTTACTACCAGACACTTTGAATTTACAAGGGGCATTGTGGTTATCTTTTCATCGCTATGACCAAAATACCTAACAAGGACAATTTAAGAGGAGGAAAAGCCCATGGTTTCAGAGTTCAGTCCATGCTGGACCCAGGGTGAGGCAGAGCATCATGGTGGAAGAGTGTGGTGGAGGAGCAGTGCTCTGTGCATAATGGCTAGTAAGGAGAGAGAGAGAGAGAGAGAGAGAGAGAGAGAGAGAGAGAGAGAGAGAGAAAGAGAGAAAGGAGCCAAAGGGAAGATGTGACCCACCTGCTCCTCATACCTATAATTAACACCCAGTTAGCCCATTCAAACTAGGATGGACTGATTAGGTTATAGCTTTTGTGATCTAATCATTTCACCTCTGACTATTTCTGCATCAACATAGGAACTTTTGGAGGACACCTCATATACAAATTACAACAGCATTAGAAGTTTTATAGCCCCTTTCCTACACATTTATAGCCTGCTGTTACTTTTTCTCCTTTTTTGATTTATCCATTGTGTTCCTTAGATACTTTATTGGCTAGAATTAGAGAAATTATTTAAGCAACGTGTTTTTGTTAGTTTCTCCAAAAGTTACCATTTTGGGCACTCATTCCTGTTTACATTGTATAGAACTAAAAATTCAGAGGTTGAAATACCAAAGCTTTAGGTATATAGCTTTTTCATCATATTTTCTTAATATTTCTGAAACTAATTTATTTGGAACCCTGCTTCTATTTTACAAGTTTAAATTATCTATGTTTAAAAATGTTTTCTGAGGGAAATTTGTCATATTGTGACATCATTATGCTTCAAACTACTTAAACATGGGCAATTTAGACATGTATAGCCTATATGATTTATGGGGGCAAAGGTGGTAGACCTATTTTCATAATAAAGTTAATTTTGAAATTGAAAGGTCATATTTTGTATTTCTAGGTAGTATTTGTCACATTATGTACTTTAAAATGAAAGTTTTGGGGACAAATTAATTTTTAAGATTTATTTTCTTCCCATATTACATTGGAATGTTGCTATAGCATTGGTATAAAAACAAATTTAGGGTAATGGTAGTCTCATTTAAAGCCCACTCAAAAAGATTCCCATAGTGTCAAATAAGTTAAATGTCTTATTCTTTTGGCATTCATAATATACATCTTGTACTATTGAATATTAAACTTTGATTTAACTCCTAATGACAGAGTTTCCTGTGTGCCAGACACTGTCCTACATGTCTTACATAGATCTCTTTTAATTCTTAAACTATAAGCTTAAATAACCTTTTGAAATATTATCTCCATTTTAAGATGGAGTAGTCTAGTAAGAGATAACTTGCTCAATAAAAATGAATATTTAAACCCATGCTTATCTACGAGTCTCCTACCTTGTTCATTGAAGGGAAGGCTCTAACTGTATTTCAGATTCTTAAACATCAAAAGTATCATTTACAAACCAGTGATTTGTATCTGCCAATTACTTTCAATAATATAATTCTATTATGAATTCTATTATTAATTTGTATTTAGAAACTCCAAATATCATTATTCTTCTTTTTCTGTTTGTTAGGCATCTCCAAGAGTTACTGTGGATGACTATTTAGTAGCAAAATTAGCGGACACTTTGAATCATGAAGATCCAACCCCTGAAATCTTTGATGACATTCAAAGAAAGGTATTGTATATTTTATCTTTCTTGAAAAAATTTCCAGGTTAATGTAATTATTTTTTTAAAAAGTTAATGAAACATAACTAAAAAGATGAGTTATGACAACAGTATCTCGCAATTCCAAAAATATAGGCCAATATTTTGTGTTTATGTCTTTAATTCATCAACACAAAAATTCTATGTTGGGGTTGCTTCTTTTGAATCTGACTGAAGAGGCAGACTTCCTAGTTTTATAAATTGATGAATTGATGTATAAAAAGACTTTTTAATTTTAATTTGAGCCTTGAACCTTTACATTTACTCTACTTTTTTCTTAGAAAATACTGTATCCTAGTATATTATAGATAGCTTACTGTCATGTGATTGTGTTGAATAAAGTAGGACCATTTTCAGTGTAACTTAGTTCCCAGAGGGACCAGAAATCATTATTTGAGATATAGTCATATTGTTCATGTATTACAACTATGATATATTATTGCAAGACTTTATTGTAGCTTTTGGTGAAATTTTATTTCACCATATATTTGTATTAATTATTGAATATCTTGAATTATTCCAATAAGGTATATGAGTTGATGCTACGAGATGAAAGATTTTATCCTTCCTTCAGACAAAATGCACTTTATGTGCGCATGTTAGCTGAGCTGGACATGTTAAAAGATCCTAGTTTCAGAGGATCAGATGATGGGGATGGAGGTAAGATGGCACTGTATGTATGTGTATGTGTTTATCCCTGTTTATATTCTGACTACCAAAAGAATGACTTTAAAATAAAAAGAGATCTCAGGAAAATACAAAGGACAAAAATAGAATAGAGGGAGGGAGGAGGGGAGAGCTTTGGGAGGTACTAGTGAATGAAATTGACCAAATTATGCCATATATATATATATATATGAACATACAATGAATTCCACTTTTATGTATAATTATAACACACTAATTAAAAGAAAATAATAAGGGAAAAGGGGAAAAAATAATAGAAGGGAGACCAATAGAACAAAGGAAAGGAACTAAAGAAAGAGAGGTAGGGAGGTATTTGGGAGTGTGATTGATCAAATTACTTTGTATGCATGTGCATATATGTCACAATGAATCCCACTATTATGTATAATTATATGCCAATAAAAACCATAAAAAGAATGACCTTTTACATTAGATTAAAAATATTTTTAAAGCCTAAATATAATTATATTTTTAAAGTTCTACAATGAATGACAAAAATTTAGTTGCTATATTGAATTAAAATGTTGAGAATTTATTATCAGACTAAAACTGCAGAAGGCTCAGCTTCTTGAAGAAGAATGTGTTCTTGTGGTTGATCACTTAGATATTTTTATGGTAGTTTCCCTTTTGCTAATAAGTTAATCAAGAAATAATATTCATGCTTTATAATGGGATTATTGGGCAGAGTAAGTGAGATAATAGTGACTCAGAGTATATCACAAACTATAAAGTGATATAAAAAAAATTGAAGGTTTTTTTCTATTGTTATTGAATTATTTTCCAAATCCTTGAATTGAATTGAATCCCATCTTTTATTGAATCTTAGTTTCTAAGTCTTCATCTGTGGAAGACATTTCAGCTGGAAAAAACCACAGTTATTTATTCTAAAGTTTCAATTTTTTCAAATGAGAATACTGAGGACTCTAAGCGTTTTATATGTAAGAAGCACAATTTAAGAGTCAGATATTTAGATTTTACTTACAGTTTACTACTAATCTCTTGTAATATTGATATTGGTCTTGGAAATCAGGATCCTGTCCTTCTTCCCCTGGTGTTGAAGATTAAACATTTGAGAAACACCTAGGTCAGCTAGAAAGCAAATTTTACTTAAGAGACAGAATAGAGATAACAGACTTCTCTAGACAGAATCTAGAACCCAGAGCTGGTGCCCACAGGAGTGGTAGTGTCTTGCTTTTTTGTAGCCCCCACCCTCTCTTACTTTTCTGCATAAGTGCCCAAAGGCAGGGAAAGAGCAGTCCAGAGAGTAATCCCTTGTGTTGGAAAGTGTGATTTCCACCCCCATCTCTACTGCAGCTGTTAACTATTGGTTGAGCAGGGAAGTGTGGTATACTGAAGTTAGCTGTTAGCGGCCCATTTCCTATTTTTTTTGATGATCAGCTACCTGTCCTTTGCCCCTCTCAGTGGTGGCCAACCATACATAATTGCTTTAAGCTTCATTTCTTTTTCTTTTTCTTTTTTTTTTTTTTTTGAGGGTTCTATAAAGTATTTTGACACCAATTTATGTCTTCATATATGTACTTTGGGTAATGATGTCTATCATATTCCACCATCCTTGCTAATCCCTCGTCCTCTCCCTTTCCCTCCCACCCCTCTGCCCTACCTAGAATTCATGTATTCCTCCCATGCTCCCCCTCCCTACCCCACTATGAGTCAACTTCCTTATATCAGAGGAAACTTTCAGCATTTGTTTTTTTGGGATTGGCTAACTTCACTTAGCATTATCTTCTCCAATGCCATCTATTTACCTGCAAATGCCATGATTTTATTCTCTTTTATTGCTGAAAAATTCCACTGTGAAAATATACCACATTTTTAAATTCATTCATCCACTGAAGGGCATCTAGGTTGGCTCCACAGTTTAGCTATTGAGAATTGTGCTGCTATAAACATTGATGTGGCTGAGTCCCTGTAGTATGCTGGTTTTAAATCCTTTGGGTATAGTCCGAGGAGAGGGATAGCTAGGTCAAATGGTTGTACCATTCCCAGATTTCCAAGGAATCTCCATATTGCTTTCCGTATTGGCTGCACCCATCTGCAGTCCCACCAGCAATGTATGAGTGTACCTTTTTCCCCACATCCTCGCCAACACTTATTGTTGTTTGTCTTCATCATAGCTGCCATTCTGACTGGAGTGAGATGATATCTTAGAGTAGTTCTGATTTGCATTTCTCTAATTTCTTCTGTTATAAATCTGGAATGATATTGGCATCATAGTATCTTAGTGTTCCATGTCACTGGATTTTAATGCAGTTATATATATATGAAAATGTACTCTTCTGAATATAAAGCAAGAGTTTTTATAGTTTTAGTTTTACAAACTAAATCAGAAATATCATTTTTTTCTTAATAGAAAGTAGTGGGTTCTGCAAGAAAAGTGGAGAGAAAGCCCTTTAGGACACAGGTCTTCAGATTCTAACCAGTTTACTTGTGATTCAGAAGTATTTTTTAAGCTCTAAATATGCACGAGTTGACAAACTTTCTGATAAACGTTCTACTAAGTAAATGAACAATATAATAAGAAGTAAATGACAAAGATTTAATTCAGCAAGTATTTTAAGAGAGTGTATTAATCAAAATTTTGGCCATTTACTTATGAATAGGCTTTATTGACAGTATCACTTGGGGATAGGTATATAATAGATTCACACTTTAAAAAAATAATGCTTGCCTAACATGCATAAGGCACTGGGTTCAATCCTCAGTACCACACAAAAATGAAGATATTGTGTCCACCTAAAACTAAAAAATAAATATTAAAAAATGTAAAAAAAAAATCTCTGTTACGGAAGCATTCTAGCATCCCCTCTCTTCTGCTTCCTACCATTCTGTTCATAGTACTGAGATTTTTTTGTAGAATATAAAGAAATCGATTTTTAAAAGTTTATATTTGAGCTTTAATAACTTTTATATTGATCAAGGATCTGATTGAGACCTTGGGTTTTTTAATTAATGTTCTTGTATAATTAGTATAATATTTTATTAACTCGATTTGATTAATTACAGAAGATATTCTTTTTAAATAAAATACTTCTGTGAGAACTGGATAGTATAATTAAGGTATCTAGTGTATTTGTATTTCTTGTCTCAGTTGAAAAGTGTTCTTTTACAGAGATGGTATGAAATTTGCAATATCAACTGTATATTTGCAATATCAATTAACCATCTTAAAATTACAATTTTAAAGTTTTATTGTTTACATTAATTTTATCTATCTTAGTATTTATGGATTAGCTATACAACCCAGAGTAAAAGAAAATATTGAGTCATAATCAACTCATTGTGTTACTTTTTAAAAAAAATATTTATTTTTTAGTTGTAGCTGGATATAATATTTATTTATTTATTTATTTAGTTATATATCAATCAGTGAATAACTCCTCGCATTTGAATCATGGATTATCATTTGGAATTATTTTTTATATATCTTAATATCCTTCTAGGACACTGCTATCTAACATTCTGGGTCCTAATTGATGAGTTTTTATACATTTTATACTGAGAAACTATCCCATTTTGGAAACCACTTTGAAATGTATATAATAGGTATAATAGGAAACATTGTTATTAAAAATGGCTTTTGACTTTAGTGTCTTTTTTATTGTTCTTTTAGGCCATTGATATAACTTTCAACTAATAAATCTTCTAATTTAGTTTTCTCTATAAGATTATCAAAAATAGTCATTCTCTACATTTTTGTTTATAGTCTTATGACTTTTGAAATTAAACTTCTCAGCAGTTAATGTATATTTTAGACATTTTGAAATGTTGACTACTTTTTAAAACATTCTGAAATAATTATTTAATACAGTATTACTGTGTGCCTGGCTTAAATTGAGCCCAAAATGAATGGGCCAAGTCTTCTGTGTGATAAGAATCCTCTAATGGTTTTCTTTGCAAACTTCAACATTTTATTTTGATCAAAACTAAGTAGAGAGCTAATTAACTGAATGGCTTTCTTGAACATGCTCTCTCTTCTTTCTCCTCTCCTCCGCTTTTCCCCTTGTCCTCTTCTTTCCTTCTCCCTTTTTGTTCATGATTGCTTTCTTTAGTTAAATCAGCCTTAAATTATTTTAAATTATAGGTTGGGTATCTCATACCCAAAATACTTGGAACCAGAAGTTTTGTAGATTTTGAAATATTTTCAAAGGCTTTAAGTTGAGCATATCTAATCCAAAAATGGAAACACAGGCAGCTCCAAAGACAAAAACTTTTTGAGTGCCATTTTGAATTCACTGTTTCAGTGAATTATGGATTTGGGGCTGTGGGATTATGGATAACCTGGGGATATTTTCTGGAGATATTACTAGAGTAAGACCTCACAGTCTTCAAAAAATATTTAAATTATATTTTTTCATAATGTTGAGTAATAGTTGATTTTTTTTTGTTCTAATATTTATAGACATTTATTAAATTCTTGGTTAAATATGAACCAAGATTGATTTTAGACTGTATTTCTAGATGATGATATTATTAATTGAGAAAATTGACTATGCCTTATTTTGCTCCTGAATTTTCTCTTTAAATTGATTTGTCTGTGGTGGGGAGATTTAAGAGGTTGGCCCACAAAAGAGGCCGGAGGCATGTAACTTAATAAGGATGATAGTGAACATTTGTTTACTCATTTTAGTTATCACTTTCCTATAAACCAAGGGATCATCCTGGGTGCAATTTCCTGTTTGTATTTTGTGATCAAAGCTCTGAGAAACTGAGAAATATTCCTGAGCTTTTAAAGTTGTTTAAAATTGAAGGCAATGCTTCTTTGTAGAAGTAGTACAATCTTGCCTTTTGAAGACCCATTTAGAGAACCAATTTACAAGTAATTTCTTAATGGCTAGTAAACACATTAACTTTCAACTCTGTATGAAATATTGTGTACCATAGGTTTATTTGTGTTCTCAAAATAGATACTTCAAATGCTATTTTTTCAGATATAAAGTTAAAAGCCCTAAGGAAAAGATTATTGTTTGATATTGTTTAATAATATTTAATTGACTATTCTCTACCATTTATTTTTAAAAAATTTTTCTTACTGCTTTTTAAAGAAATTCATTGCATTTTATCTTATCCTTTGGACTATTAGCTACATAATAATTTAAGAATGTAGACTTCAGGTGTTCTTGAAACAATTCTACTACCTAGATAAATGGATTTGATAGATACATTAAAAATCAGTTTATTTGTTCCTCACACTAATTTTATTTGTAATTTTTTTTGTAGTTTTATTTATTATGTTATTGTCTATACCTATTTTTATTTGCACACCTGCTATATTTCATACTTTTTTGTTTTTCCCTTTTACTTTGTTTTTATTTTCTTTTTTCCCCTTATAATCATTGAAATACCTTTATTTATTTATTTATTGCTTTACAATTCTTATTACACATATATACCACATTTTTCATATCTGTTTGTATATAAAGTAGGTTGACACTCAATTCGTGTCTTCATATGTGTACATCATCTCTAGCAATCAGAAATGCAAATCAGAACTACTCTAAGATATCATCTCACTCCAGTCAGAATGGCAGCTATGATGAAGACAAACAACAATAAGTGTTGGCGAGGATGTGGGGAAAAAGGTACACTCATACATTGCTGGTGGGACTGCAGATGGGTGCAGCCAATACGGAAAGCAATATGGAGATTCCTTGGAAATCTGGGAATGGTACAACCATTTGACCTAGCTATCCCTCTCCTCGGACTATACCCAAAGGATTTAAAACCAGCATACTACAGGGACTCAGCCACATCAATGTTTATAGCAGCACAATTCTCAATAGCTAAACTGTGGAGCCAACCTAGATGCCCTTCAGTGGATGAATGGATTTAAAAATGTGGTATATTTTCACAGTGGAATTTTTCAGCAATAAAAGAGAATAAAATCATGGCATTTGTAGGTAAATAGATGGCATTGGAGAAGATAATGCTAAGTGAAGTTAGCCAATCCCAAAAAAACAAATGCTGAAAGTTTCCTCTGATATAAGGAAGTTGACTCATAGTGGGGTAGGGAGGGGGGGTAGCATGGGAGGAATACATGAATTCTAGATAGAGAAGAGGGAAGGTGGGGAAAGGGAGGAGGCAGGGGATTAGCAAGGTGGAATGTGATCGACATTGTTTGTAATATTTTTTAACCCAGTGAGACTGAAGTGACAAAATAATTCTGACATTTCCTATTGGGCTTTGATTTGCAGGTTTTCTTTTTTATCATGCTTACTTTGTTTTGGACAACTATGTATGATACTATGAGAATAAGAATAAAAATATTTAATAATTACTGTTCTGTACATGAATGCGTTTTCATTTTTGGTCCGTTATAAGGTACATCAGGTACATTTTACATGTATGTTTTCACCAAAATGCCTGGTTGATTTGGAAATTTGGTATTTAAGAAATTAGGTGTTTGGGAAGTATACCACCAACTTTCCTTACTGTTCTCTTCATGTCTTGGCTAAGAAGACTTGCATTCTTGGTGTTTGACCTTTAGAGAAAGCAACCACTCCAAAAGCTTTTTACTGTGTACTAATTTAAAATTTCCCCATACAGAATCTTTTAATGGGTCTCCTACAGGAAGCATAAATTTGGTAAGTACTATTATGAGTACATTTATTATTAAAGTGACTTGAAAATAATGTGAAAGACTGGGTCTTTACATATGTAAATAAGTGATATATTCAAAGTCCCAAATTGTTTTTTAGTATTATTTGAACATTACTATGCTTTTAAAGAAAATATTAAATGTATATGTAAGACATATAAGACATCTACAAATTAGCATTCTAAGAGTATTTTATTTTTTATTTCAAGGAATTGGATATGGTTATACCTGCATGATTGCAGTTGCATTTTATAAAGGAATTCATTTATTATTTTCCATTGTAATATTTATGCTTTGAGATCCTTTAATCTTCACATATTTAGAAAAGAAATATTAAACTATTGAGGATAATGATAAACTTCTAGATATTTCTCAAAATCTGTACTAAAACAAATTCAAATACATGTAAAAATGTTTATTTACAAAGAGTTTTATAGCAAGCGTATCTTATGCTTCAAAGTTTACATGTTTTTAGCATGTATACTGCCGATGGAATTTCATATCTTCAGGGTGAAGTATGAAGAAATGGACATTTCATTATTGTAATATATTAGCATTGCTATTAAATAACTTATTTCCCAAAATGCTGTTAGAAAGAAATATTTATGTTTTACGAGATATTCACTCCATAGTTTGGTGGATAGAGGAGAGTTGGAGCAAGGGGTGAGGGAGAAGTAAAGGATTATTTGTTTTGTTTTTTCTTCCACTTGCATTATTTTTTTAAAAAATCTTTTGTAGTAGCTAACTGGTTTAGAGGTCTGTTGTCTTGTTGTCAATAACCTATTGCATAAGTATTCTATTACTGTACAAAGTATAACCTTTAGCAAAGCACTGAAATTGTTCATAGTAATATATCAGATGTCTGCATAAGTTTTTTATCTAATAACTTTTAAGAAGTTATCTTACATCAATTGGCGTCATTACTATTTACTTTTTAGTCCAAAGTGTACAACAGACAAGGAATTGCTCCTAGAGCATGAGGGAAATGTTAGCAGTGATGTTCATTTTACAGAGAAAGTTTCCAAAGGAGAGTAAGTGTTTCTTTGGTTTGAAATTTTTAGTGTTCACATTTGTAGTGTTTATTATTATTATTATTATTGATTTTTAAATAAATAAATGACAGCAGAAAGCATTACAATTCTTATTACACATATACAGCACAATTTTTCATGTCTCTGTTTGTATATAAAGTATGTTGACACCAATTCGTGTCTTCTTCGTAGCGTTTGTACAAGTGTTTAAGTACTACCAAAATTTATTTTTACTTATTTCTTACTTGGAATAAATACCTTTTCAAATAAAAGAGATTTCTTTGTTTCAGTCTTAATATAAAAAAAATGGAAAGGAAAAGGTAACATTTGAGGGCAGTGACTTGTAGTATTTTGTTCTCACAAATCTCTTTAAGTCAGGCTTTTAAAAAAGTAGTTGAAGTCTTTCACATTGTTTTTAAAACATCAAATTTTTGTGAATAGCTGCATTTAAAAAGCAGTTTGATTATAAACAAAATTATGATAATTTATTGCAATATACTAACCAAAGAAGATATTTAATGTATTTGATGTTTACTCATTTATCAATTGAGATTGGCAGGTAAATTTGTTCTATCATTTTTAGCAGTGACCTTGAAATTGCTTGCTAAACCACCTGCACTCCTAGCTACTTGGGAGGTTGAGGCCGGAGGATCACTTTAACACAGAAATTTGAGGCCAGTCTGAGAAATATGGCCAGACCCTATCTCAAGAATAGGCCGGGGAGGTGGGAGAGGTGGGATTTGTATTTTCATTTTTTGCCTTACTATTATGTTAAAATACATACCACATTTTCTTTCAAGAAATTTAAGAATCTTAAGGATTAATTTGTAAGTTGTATTTTATTTCAGCACAAGATTAATGTACTTATTTCAAAATCACTGTTGTATCCATCAGTACTTAACGTTTCGAAATCAGATGTAGTCCTGTAGTTAATATACATTTTACTGATTGTAATTTTATAGTCTACTTGTTATTTACATGGGCAATATAATTAATAACTAATGTTTAAGAGACTTTTATAGTGATAAGTACATTTAAATTTTAAAATGTAGCCTACAAGGGAAGATTAATAAAGATTGTGCTATTTCTATTAACATATTTTACTATGTTTCATGTGAAAACTTAAAAATTTAAGTATGTTCTGTTTCTTTTCAAATAGTTGAAAATATTTTATTCACATTTTAAATTTATTTTTTAGTTGTAGTTGGACATAATACCTTTATTTTATTTATTTATTTTTATGTGGTGCTGAGAATTGAACCCAGGGCCTTGCATGTGCTAGGCAAGTGCTCTTCCACTGAGCTAATCCTTTTATTCACATTTTATCCTGACAAATATGTAGAGCAAGTATGAGCATCATTTTACCTTTGGAAAAACTGAAATATAAGAAGGAGTAGTTAATAAGGTGAAGGTCTCTTAAGGTACCATATTTTACTGCATAATCATTGCCATTGCATAAATTCATATTCACAAATATTCTGTAAATCCTAATCTTATACCACAGTGTAGTAATGATTTTTAGTAATAAATGATTTTAAGTAATACTAGCACAATTTTTAAAAAAAGGTTCACATAGTGACCATACTGCACTTTTTTGCAAAAAAAAAAAAAAAATCGCATAAAACCTGCAATGATTAGGTGGTGAAATACAATATCAGTACCAGAACCTTTTGGTGGTGTATATGTCTGTGTACTTTGATGTGGCAGTTTGTTTTTGATTTTTTTAAATTTAGACTCAAAGGCCACAGTTACAAAATACTCATTTGGATCAATCAATAATATTTGTGGAATTCTTTTTGAAAAATATAATTTTAATTCAATTACACTTTTCAAAAATAATTCAACAAAAACCTTAATCTGTGGATTCACTTCATTTAATAAGTAATCTTAATAATAATAGGTAACATTTGCTGTGTTAGGCACTTTTTAAAGTATTTTACGAATTTTAATTAATTCTTCTAGATAAACCTGTGTTGTAGATATTATTATACCTAAGGAATCTAAATTTACTGATAAAATTATTTCTGAATTAAGTATTAAAAGAATACAAAGGTGGCTGTAATATATTTCAAATTTAAAGGGTAAAGTGTATCTACTTATTTTAATTTTTATTTTCTTGCCATATGTTGAATACAGTTGAAAAGTAGCAATTTACAGTATATGGACAAGCAATGAAGAAGAAACTATCTGATATTCTATATTTTCTTAATCTTGGCTTTTCTCTTTCTTAGTGTATTAAAATGGGTGTACTTATTTTATACGGGTGTGGTAATAAAAATAATATAGAGTTTGCCTGTAAAAATATGAATATGTATATTTTATGTAGAATTCTGTAATAGTTTAAAACTAAAATTTTGTTTCCTGATTTTTTTTCCAGTCTTTAGATGACCTTTCAAGTGTATCTTCTGATGACTCAGTACAACTTCATGCTTACATTTCAGACACTGGTAAGAGACTTTGTAGAATAATTATTACTTTAAAACTTTGTTTATTATATCCCTCAAATTATTTACTTTTACAAATTATATTTTTGTTTTGTCCTATTTTTAAGTCCACCACCATACCCTCTCAGCATGTTCTTTATTAAATTCTGTGATTTCTGCTTGGTTATTTTCCTTTTTCTAAGGTGTCATTATTATCATTTGAAAATGTTTATATTCCAAGTACTTTTCATTTCTAAGAAACTCTGAAACAGGTGTTTTCCTCTTGGTACTTGAGTTTGACTGACAATTGTTTGCATAATTCTTTTTTGAGGAAATCTCAGTTCAGTAGTTTTTCATGCATGCAGAATCAGAGTAGAGAATGGGACTAAATGAAGTCTCTAGATATATGAGTTTGTAGAAGTTCAAGAAATGCCTGAATGGGGTGAGAAACTTCTAGGACTTTGTAATCAGCCACCATATATGCAGAATGGTTAGTGTACCCAGAAAAAAAAAAAATCAATATCCATCATTACCATTAATTTATTAAATAATGCTAATGAGTATAAGATGATGCTATTTTTCTTATCTGGCCTCTTCATAGAATATAGGAATGTGTTTGACCCTTAAATATTGAATGTGAACATACTGAGCTACATCCTTCAGTTCTGTTTCATGCCTACATTTTAGATACTGAAAAGAAATTTTGTAGTTCAGTTTAGAAGACATTAATTTGCATTTTTTTAACATTTATTTTTTAGTTATAGTTGGACACAAAACCCTTATTTTATTCATTTATTTTTATGTGGTGCTGAGGATTGAACCTAGGGTCTGGCACATGTGAGATGAGCACTCTACCTCTGAGCCACAACCCCAGCCCCTTAATTTGCATTTTTAAAGACAATTGTTTTCTTTTGTGTCTTACTGGAGCTGGACTCTTATACTGCTTTCTCTTATCTGGCACATTTCTGGGATAAACTATCTATAATTGCTGACTTAATTGTTCCTTTATATTTACATATTGTTGGTGCATAGATTACTCTGCTCTTAGAGGTCATTGATAACTTTATTGTCAATAAAAGCAGAGGTCTTACTTCTTTCCTTTCTAGCTTTTGATATTGTTCCTCTTTTTTCTTCAATGAATTTTTAATTTCTTTTGAACATCTCTACACTCTCTGTTTGCTTGTTTTCTAATCATGAGTCTTCCTGAAGGTACAAATGTTTATTATTTGTATTTTTATTTCTTAGAAACCTTAAACTTTTATGTTTAGAGGAAGACACTTATGTCCATGCTCCTAATGGTAATATTTCTCTTTTCTGAGAGTTTTGATTTTCTAACTGCTTTGTCCAGTTGTTCATATACTCAATAAGTATTTATTAATTTCCTAAAATGGATGGAAACATTAATACTAGGCATTTTTAGTGAATTGTTATTTCTATTAGACAAACTTATATGTAGATGCTGATAAAGCAGCATAGTTAAGAGCCCAACTTTTTGACTGAATTGCTTGGGTTCAAACCTTAGCTCTGCTGCTTAATAGTTGGAAGAATGTCCTTAACTTCTCTGTACTGCAATTTTTTCATCTGTGAAGTAAAATAATAATACTTTTTAAAGAATACATTTTTAAAGACATTTGTTTACCTTACCTCATAGTATTATTATGGGGCTAATTGATTATACTTCCATGGTAGACATCACATATAAATGTCCAAGAAATATTTATTTTTCCATTTGAAAACCAGAATCATTTGACTTTTTAAAATTTTTAATTTTTGTTCTTTTTAGTTATACATGACAGCAGACTATAATTTGACTTATATAAACATGGAGTACATCTTAATCTAATTAGGAGTTGTACATCATGTAGAGATGGTTGTACATCATGTAGAGATTCACTGTGGTGTGTTTATATATGTACATAGGAAAGTTACATTGGCATCATTCCACTGTCTTTACTATTCCTGTTCCCCCTCCCTTCTTTTCATTCCCCTTGGTCTAATCTATGGAACTTCTGTTCTTTCTCCCCAACTTGTTGTGTGTTAGGGTTCACATATCAGAGAGAACATTTGATCTTTGGCTTTGGGGGATTAACTTATTTCATAATACTCTCCAGATCCATTCATTTTCCAGCAAATATCATAAAGTTATTCTTTTTTATGGCTGAATAGTATTCTATTTTCTTTATCCATTCTTCTGTTGTAGGGCATCTAGTTTGGTTCTATAGCTTAGCTATAATGATTTGAGCTGCTATAAAGATTAATGTGGCTGTGTCACTGTAATATGCTGTTTTATTAAATCCTTTGGGTACATACTGAGGAATGTGGTAACTGGTCCTGACATGTTTTCAGCCACCATTGCATAAGTATTTATGGTCCAATGCTGTGTTATACAGGGGTAGTCCACTGACTCTAGTGAAAATGTTACAGTAAAAAATATTGCCTAAATTAACAATGTGGTTAGTGATGAGGTTGATTTATATTCTGGTCTACTTTCTTACCTAAATATTTATTAATAACAAATGGTTTACAGAACATGTGTTATAAGTGGCTAAGGCCTAATAAACAGGAAACCTTCTATTTAGATCACTGTCTTCTCAAAATAAATACATGTAGCCAAATTATCTTCTTTAAAATCAAATTACATTTCTGTGTTTTGCACTTTTTTTTATAACAACTTTATTACTATTCTTTTGTGCTTGTACCTGGGTGATCTCCCCTGCCTAGCAATTTGTGACAGTCCTTTATAAAGGACTTATATTATTCTCTTCTTCCTTTTATATTTCTTGCTGTTCTACTTGGTCTTGTTAACTTATAATTGTTTGTGGCTAGCTGCCTAATTGGCCTCTGCTTTCTTTTCTGTTTTCCTCTTCCAAATCTGTTTTGGACACAGCTATAAAGTCATTCCCTTGTGGCCAGGCCAACTCGGTAAAGGTGATTCTCTAACTAAATGAAAGTGGTGTGCTATTTGATCTGCATGAAAGTGGTGTGCTATTTGATCTGCATAGTTAGATCACTATCTAAGAGAAAGTTGATTGTAAGAGGTAAATACAGTTAAAGGCTCTTTGTAGAGCATGGTGACCAAAATCTTATTTCTAGGGTAGGTTTTTGTTTTGTTTTCCTTTTCTTTTTCTTGGGCAGGGTGTTAAATTAGAAATAGTAATATTAGATGAAAACAGAATGAAGAATAATTTTGAGTAGGAAGTACAAATCTTAGAAAAATATTGATGAAAGGCTAAGAGATATATGTCCTTCTTGCCAATATAACTATCTGGCTTTTATCTTATTAAAATAATTTATCAAGAAGCTATATAGAACATCTCTTCAATTTCAAAACTTGATCCCTTTTTTTTTCATGATAATGAATCAGTGTAATCTATTTTAAGATTAATTATAGACTCCTGATCAGTAAGGTAGTCTAAACTGCTGTGGGTGATCCTGCTTCCCACATTCAGAAAAGCTGAATACAATATTATAAAAATAGCTGAAATGGGAAATCTATAGTCTATGAGACAAAAAAACAAATTCTGGAAAGTGAAGAGTCATTGAAGCCAAGGAATTTATGGTAACCAAAAGATCACTGTTTTGATGTTGATATCATTTTTATGCCTTCAAGCTTAGAAGAGGCATGATGAGACAAGGCCATAGGAAACTGAAACCATGTCCTTTGCATAAAGCCAAGAATACAAAGGATAGTATGATGGTGAAGAGGAACTAGAAAAATTGAGTTTACCTTCAAGTGGAAAGAGAAAGAAATGTCAAGATCATGGTTAGAAATGGTATCTATCACCCACAAGAAATGAAAAGCCCAGTTTGTATCCCAACATAGATGTGTCTGGATTTAACTATCTTTAAGTGATTGTATACTCCAGGATCTCAAGCCAGAGATTTAAGTACAACTGTTTATCCCTTGGTATCTGGAAGGTTTTGTTTCTAGGACCTGTGCAGATTCCAAAATCCACAGATGCTAAAGTCTCTAATATAAAATGGTGTAATATTTGCATAAAACTTAAATACATTCCTCATATATTTAAATCATCTTTTATTACTTATAATACATTATAAATACTATGTAAATACTTGTATTGGTTACAGAAAAATGATAAAGAAAAAAATCTGTACGTATTCAGTAAAAAACACTTTAAAAAGTATCTTCAAGTATGGTTGGTTGGATTGAGGATGCAGAACTCATGGACACAAAGGGCCTGATGTATTAAAATAGTTTCCAAATCTCTGAAACTACCATTTACAGTGGGGACACTAGTAGATGTTAGTGCTCCATGTTCCAGGGCACTAAGAATGCCCAGAGAGAGACAACACCTATTAAAAGTGTATTTATAGAAAGCAATTTAAAGAGATGGGAAGAAATATGAACCACCATAAGGTCAACAGACCCAGCAAATGAGATAAATTTCATCCTAAGGACTTAGAGAAAGCAATCTTTTTTTAAACCACAGAGCCACATCCCCAGCCCTTTTTAAAATTTTTATTTTGAGACAGGGTCTTGCTAAGTTGCTGAGGCTAGCTTTGAACTTACGATCCTCCTGCTACAGCCTCCAGAGTTGCTGGGATTACAGGTGTGTACCATCATGCCTGACGAAGAAGGCAGTCTTAATAGACATTATGTACATTAAAATATTAATCAAGCCGGGCACACAGTGGTGCATGCCTGTGATTCCAGCTACTTGGGGGACTGAGGCAGGAGTATTACAAGTTCAAGGCCCACCTGGAATATTTAGTGAGAACATGTCTCAAAATTAAAAAAAAAAAAAAGAAAGAAAAAGGATCAGGGTTGTAGCACAGAGGCCAAATGCTCTGGGTCTAATTCCTGGTTAATGCCCCCACCGTGCTCCCTGATATTCATACAGATAAATCCTGAGGCAAGAATAAATGGTATGAAAAAAAGAACCAAATTTAGAAATCAAAAACATACAGTGATTGAAATCAAGGCCAGATGGATTAAGAAATGACCAGATACAGATGAGGGGAAGACAGTCAAGTTAACCTAGATTAAAGTAGAGAACAGAGAATATAAAGTCAAAAAGATAAGTTAAAGAACATGATTCAAAATACGTCTCTCTACCTAAGATTAGTACAAAATGGGAGCTGGTTTAGATTTTAAAGACTACATGACTCAATTGGTGTGTGACAAATCAGTAGGAAAATAATGGGTGTTTTTTTTGTGTGTGTGTTGTTGTTATTTTTGTTAAATCCTCAGAATAAGTAAGTACTTGTGAATTGTTGAATATTATCAAAGAGAAAAATAATTGCCAGTAGATAAATCTTACTTATCTTATGGCTTCCACTGTTTACTTGAAAAGATTTCAATTGAAATGCAACCAAATAATGAAGGCTAATGCAAAAGATTTTTATTTTATTTCTTTCTTTCTTCTCTAGTAACTTAAGAGACCCTATTTGTACCTCTGAGGTGGTGCTGTGGTAACATAATTGGCATAGATATAAGTAAGCTCTTGGATTTAAAATAGATTAAAGATCTTAGAGAATCCAAAATAGACATCTCTGAGGCTGGGAGTGTCATAATAAACTTTTAGCTCATTTTGTATTCTTATCATCATTTGTAATGCCTTACACATGTTAGTATAGAGGACAGGAATCTGTTTTATCCTTTGGTAACATCCTTTTGTCTCAGTCTGTCATTTCAAATTCTTCTTCATTTCATGTTGTCTTTTTTGTTTTTGTTCTTCATCTTCCTCCTTTTTGTGTCTTTTGTTCCTCTTCATTTTGTTTTAAATGATTAGTATATGCTGACTATGACCCATATGCTGTGGCAGGCGTTTGTAATGATCATGGCAAGACATACGCATTATATGCCATCACCGTACACCGGCGCAATCTAAACAGTGAGGAAATGTGGAAAACCTATCGTCGGTATAGTGACTTCCATGACTTCCATATGAGAATTACTGAACAGGTAATGAGGTTTTTAAAGATTTTATACTTTATATTGTTTGTTAATTCAGTTTTGGTTCTAAATTTTTCTAAGGATGTTCAGATATTAATTACAGCTAATGAAAGAAAATAAGGTAAGAATTTTTTGTATTCAGCATAAAGATTAGAATGATTTTGAGCAATTAACTAATAAATTAAATGTTGAGAACTTCACACATTCTTGCCTGTTTTGTAGACTAGTGAATAAAGTATTAGTGGAAATAATACCTTAGAAAATTAAAATGAATACATATTTCTGATTTTAATAGTTTTTGTGTGTGCAAGCACTTTGTAAAAGTGTTGATTGAAGTAGGGATAGGATTGCTGTAGCACCTTTAATGCTCTTTCTTTTGGAGGCATAATTCAGAACTTTAATTATTTTATTTACTAATTTTTTTGGTATCCAGGATTCAATGTATGGGTACTTAATCACTAAGCCATGTCTCCAGCCCTTTTTATTTTTTATTTTGAAGCAGTGTTGCTTAGGGCCTTGCAGTGTTGCTGAGGCTGGTTCTGAACTTGAGATCCTCCTGCCTCAGCCTCCCAAGCACCTGGCAGAACTATAATTCATCCAACAGTGTGACATTAAATCCTTAGGTCCTTTAAGTTTTTTTGAACCACAACCTAAAATAAATTTTACATTAACCAAATAATGTTTCTAATTCTTTCTCAATTTAACTGTCTTGTGCTATTGAAGTAACTATAAGGACTCTTAAAGTAACAAACGTAAAAAAATTATTTCCCTTTTTCTTATTTTGATTAAATACTTTATCTTCTCAACATAGAAAAATATTGAAAGTCTTTTATTTATTAAGATTTTGAGGTATACAAGTAATATTGTCAATAAAAATAATAAAGATGATACCTGATAGATGAGGTGACATGGTTTCAGAAAAAAAAATTTTTTAAACATTTATGTTTTAGGTTTAGTTGAATGCAATACCTTTATTGTATTTATTTATTTTTATGTGGTGTTGAGGATCGAACCCAGCGCCTTGCAAGTGCTAGGCGAGTTCTCTACCACTGATCCACAACCCCAGCCCTCAGAAAATCTTTGTCGGTTAAGATAGTGGAAAAAAATATGGTTGGTACAATGATAATCTTATTAAAATATTTTGTAAATAGAGTTAGATACATAAATGGTACTTACAAATGATTAAAAACAGAAGGTTGGTATTGAATTCTGAAGCCCATATTAATAGAACTACTTTGAATTATACATTCATAAGGAAATAAATAACTTTGGACATGTCTGTTATTTTGTTTTGCGTTTAGTAGTACTTTTCCTTCATTTTTATCTTTATTTATTTGAAGAGGTGAAAGAATTTTCTGTCCTACATTGAAGAAGTAATTGCTTTCTTTTTCAAGTGTTAACCTATTTGATAATTATGAAAGCATTCGGCTCACATCTTTCTTCCTATCCCTACACTGTCACCAAATATGATAATTTTAAAAAACAATTCGAATGGCCAAGAGTAGTTTTATTTAGTGTAAATTTATAGGAATTTGGCCTAATGTGAAATTTTTTTCATTAAAAAATTGTAATTTTCTTTTTACTAAGAGAAACAACGTCTAATTTTAAATGTTGTACACTAATACTATAAGATTTTGTTTCCATATTGCCAAATATAAGTGAAGAACATACTTCAAAAAACTTTGTTAATAAGACAGTTGATGTAGAAATTTCCCTTTTCAGAACAACAGCAATAATTGGATGGAATTTATATAGGTCAGTTTTCCAAATGGCTTCATACAAGTGAAGTGGGCATGTTTTGACTTGGTGGTTCTTATGAGATTACAATAGTTGTAACTCCTTAAGTATTTAGATTGCTCACAGGGTTTAAGAAATTAAAAAATTGAGCTTGTGGGTGAAAATTAGGTTTATCCTGTTATTAAGCATCTGTAAGGTGAGCTGTTTGTCTTTTGGTTTTTCTTCAACTGTAAATTTTTAAATTCAAATTCTATATAAAATAGTAGAAGAAAAATGCAATGACTTGTAATTTACCAGTTAACGGTATTTATATGCTTGAATATTAACATTAATTTTTTTAAAAAAACAAAATTTCGAGTCTACTGTTAAATTATTCATTGCTGTATTAGCAATCTAAACCTGATATATTTAATTTAGAAAGATAGTCATTGAGTTTAGAATGTCTATGATTTATATATATAGTATTTGAGATCTTGGTAAACCTAGACATACTGCTTTATGTGAATTCTTTTTCAGCTTATTTCTAACTTCTTTCTCATGCTTTTTAAAAATATTCTTATGATATTTTGATGAGTTCTAGAGTGAAATCTCCCATTTTTTTCTCTTAACATGTATCATAACAATATTTGAGATAATTGTCATTTATATTTTTGTTCCAGACAGATAATGCAGACGACATTTGTCTTGATAATCTAGATATTCTGTGCTATTATGACATGTATAGTTTTTTTTTTAATATTTTAAAGTTTCTGGCATAAATTTTTATTTTAATAGATACTATCTTATTTCCTTGGTGTATTCATTTGTTAGGGCTGACATAACAGAATACCACAGAATGGCTTACTTACACAACAGGAATTTGTGTTTTTATAATTCTGGAAGCCAGGAGTCCAAGATTCAGATTTTGTCAGGTTTGTTTTCTCCTGAGGCCTCTCTCCTTGCTTTGTAGATGGCCATCTTGTTGGTATGTCTTCACATGGTTCTTTTCTCTCTGCAGTCTATTTATGTATCCAAATTTCCTGTTACAGGACACCAGTCAGACTGGTTAATGGCCCATACCAAAGGCTCTGTTTAATTTAAGCACCTTCTTTAAAGGCTCATTCTTCAAATATAGTCACAATTTGAGAGGTTAGGTCTTAAATATATGAACTATGAAGGAATTAAAGTTCAGTCCCATGGTATGTGGTAAGACCAGAATGAGCTATACATTTTATAAAATTGAATCAGTAGTTTAAGATGTGAATGAGTAACATTTCAGGAATATCTCTTAGGACACATTGAAAAGTAAATTTGTGTCCATAAAATTTGATTGCTTTTAAAATAATTTAAATTCATAAGCCAGATATTCTCTGTTCAACATTTCATATTCAGTGAAGACCCATTTCTGTTGATTTTCTGAATCGCCAAATTTATGAATATCACTACCAAATAATGTTTTCTCTGTAAATTGCCCCTAGCATTTTTTGTTTAACTTACTATAACTGTAGCAAAAGAACTACTTGAACCTTGTATGTATGTCATAAAATGATCTTGTTCACATTCTAGCACTTGTTCACATTTTAGCTCTAAGCAACCATCAGATTTTTCATAACGTTTAATAATTTATCAGAATCTTCCAGTTTGGGAATAGAAATTATGCTAAACCTCTTTTTCTCTTGTTTTTAATCTTTGCAACAGAAATCAGTTTTCTTTACAGAGATGTTAATGTTTTAAACAAAGAATTTTTTTTTTTTCTAAGTTGTTTTGTATCTCATGGGAAAAGCAGTGAGGCTGCTTAAAGTTTCAGGTCTTAGGCTGTTGGCAACGATAGCCATAGCTGAATGGCTCTGCTCTTATACTATTTTCAGCAGCCAACATGATTAAAAACTCCTGTGTTTCAGAAATGCATACCTGATTACTATCATGGACCTTTGAAGATACTCCCAAATGTTAAGTCTATAAATGTTAGGCTAATAGTATGTACACGTATTCTTGTTGTTAATTTTATAAAGCTAAGATACATGCATATGGCTCTTAAGGCTTTTATTTATTTTATTTTTATTTATTTATTTATATATTTTAGTGTAACCTGTAGAGGTTTTTCATGTAGTTAAAGGGAAGATTATCAGTGTTTGTTACAGTTTATTAGTATAGCTGCTCTCTATATTTTGAAATTTGCCTTTTCTACTTCTAGCAATTATGTATTGTAATAATTGATTTGTAGTCATTAATATTGAGAATATTTTTATTAGATTTTCTAACAAGCCAGGAGCTGATCACTTTGATCATTAAAACTTTTATTTGTCAATATTTTATTCACAAGTCAAAGGGTTGTTAAAGAAAATATTTTAAAATATCTTTTATTATGAAACTTTTTGAGTAATCTGAAAACTAGAATATTAAAACCCCAAATGTTTTATACTCAAATGATTCACATTTGTAATTCTTAACTGAAATTTTTTTATAATAAAAAACATGAGAACTGTGGGGAATGTTTGTGATGGTATTTTTTTATTTTCCGATTTTTGCTTAATACACAAAAATATATTCCAAAATTATCTGGTTTTCTGTTTGATATATAGAAAATCCTCCCGTGGAATTTTTTTTTTCTCTTTTTATAAAAAATTAAGACTATTGAATGTATTTTGTCTTATAGTTTGAAAATTTGTCAAGCATATTGAAGCTTCCTGGTAAAAAGACTTTTAATAATATGGATAGAGATTTTTTAGAAAAGAGAAAAAAGGATCTAAATGCCTATTTGCAGGTAAGTCCATGTTTATTATTTTCTGTGTTTTTAGTATAACACCATAGATTTCTTTATTAAAGAACAGAGACTGGAAGTATAACTCAGTGGTAGAGTACATGCTCATTAGTATACAGGAGACCCTGGGTTCAATTTCCAACATCAGAAAAGGAAAAAGAATATTTTTACTATAATAGTGGAATAACAACCCTTTTTTGAGTAATTTGTCAAATGTGACATGCAGGCCAGTCAGGAATGTATAAACACTATTTCTGTGCTTATTGATTAACTGAGAAGTTTTCTAAACACTCAGTATTTGGGATTTTACTTTTTAAAGTTTAGATGAGTACATGCACACATGTACCCTTTCCAAATTAAAGTATAGGTATTTTATGGCATAATAAAAAGTTAAGTGTCTCAAATTCAATACATAGTATTGAATTGTATATTAAAAGTGAATAGGTTTTAATTTTAATTATCAGTGTAAATGCCTTCCATGGCCTAGAATGATTCTAAGGCTTCTAAAATTATAGAATAATTCAAGAGAGGGTATATCATCTAAAGGGCTATTCTTTTTTTCTTTCTATCTTTATTTATTTATTTATTTTTGGGGGTACCAAAGATTGAACTCGGGCACTTAACCACTGAGCCACATTCCCAGACCTTTTTTAGTATTTTATTTAGAGACTGGGTCTCACTAAATTCTCTAGGGCCTTGATAAGTTGCTAAGGCTGACTTGAATTTGTAATCCTCCTGCCTCAGCCTCTTATCTGTAGCGTCTTGGACATGCAATTTTCTGTTGTGGAGTGACAACAAACATGTCTCACAAGTGACTTAGCTGCTTGAGTTATGAGTACTCCCAGAAGTAATTCTGTTTTAGGCCTAGGTACCCAGATGTCAACTGTAATAATGATATCTCTTTATAGCTTTTTATACTGTTTACAAAGTTTGTGTAGTTCATAAAGTTTTCACATGTATTAGATAAAGCATCAGGCCAGATTTATTGGGTTTCATTATTTAGGTTCCCTATCCTTTAGAAAAGTAATCAGCAAACTACAGTCTGCAGAGCCCATCTAAGCCTACCATCTGTTTTCTACTAGGAGTTTTATTGGAGCATAACCACTCCTTTCATTTACTATCCAGTGTCTATGGCTGCTTTCACCAACAGCAGAGTTGACCAGTTGCAGGGGAGATTCCATGGATCACAAAACCTAAAATAATTACTATCTAGCTTTTACAGAAAAAGCTTGCTGACCCGTGCCTTGGAATTTTGTGAAACTTAGCTAGTATTATACTGGATATTTTATTTGAAAGTTTTTTTTTTTCCTGTTTCTCTCTCAAATATACTTAGCTGTGTCTGGGTTTGTTTTAACCATCATTGAAATTTCATGTTATGATGTACTAAAAATATACCAAAAACGTGAATATTTGCTACTGTTCACCTTTTTCCTCTCTTGGTTTAAAGCTGAATATCCGGTATCCTTTGTATGACTCTTACCACATGTTGTAATTTTTTTATAGTACCAAACTTTAAAAACTGTCAATTATTTATAAGATTTAGAAAATGACTACCTTTTTTTCAAATTCAGTGCCATGAAGTACGTCTTTTAAATGTGGTTGTACCTTATACATCTTGAGTTCATCTTGAGTTTATATAACTCAAGTAGATCACAACGTTTTCCATTGAAGGAACTAAGCTAGAATGTTACATTCATTGGTACTTATTATGGAAGCAATATTTTGTTTGGGACTCTTCATAATACTTGAAAGTTTTGTATGAATTTTTTTTTGGGACTATTTGTTTCATAAAAATATGTTTCTACTGAGGGTTAACTCTTAGCATTATTATGTGAATAATGTAACTTTCTACTGTGTATCTTCTTAGTATAAACTGTAAGACCAGAAAATAGAATAGTAAATATATTTGTACAACTTTCACATTTCATGCACTAAAAGTTAAAATAGCAGGTGGGAAGATGATACATTATACTTAATTGTAATAGAGTTATTAGTGACTTCATTTTAACTGAGTAATTTTTTAAAATATAAAATTAAAGTTCTCTACATTCTTTTTATGAAATGAAATTATAAACAATAGTTAATTTCCATTATCTTATCAATTTAAGCTACACTTTCCCCCCCTTGTTAGTTACTGTTAACTCCTGAAATGATGAAAGCATCTCCAGCTTTGGCTCACTGTGTGTATGATTTCCTTGAGAACAAAGCCTACAGTAAAGGAAAAGGGGACTTTGCTCGTAAGGTAAGCAAATCGTTGCGTCGTTTATTTTTAGGTCTGCTTTTGTACTTTATTCTTGATAAAAGAAATGAATTTGGATTTGTATATGTTCTAAACTTGAAAATTGTTCTAAAACTTGGCCTATTTATCTTCTATACTTTATTAAACTACTGAGATCATTTCAGAATGTTCCATTCCCCTTCCCTCCTTAAAAGACTAGGCTTTTTTAAAAAAAAATTAAAAATTAATTGATTGGCAAAATAAATAAAAGTTAATAATTGTTAAGTAGAAGTTTGTATAGTTAGTCTAGGATGGTTGATTTTAACATCCTAATGGATGGAAACATTAAATTCCAGGGTATAGACCTTACAGTGGTAAAAAAGTATTAATGGTGCTTATTTCTGTATTTCATGATCTAAGTGATAACATTTTAAATTGGGAGGCTGAGGCAGCCTCAGCAAAAGTGAGGCTCTAAGCAGTTTAGTGAGATCCTTTCTCTAAATAAAATACAAAATAGGGTTGGGGATGTCGAGTACCCCTAGTTCAATCCCTAAAACCCCGACCAAAAAAAAAAAAAAAAAAACCAATCCAAATTTAAGTAGCTTTATTACCAATAGAAATGCATTCCACTCTTCTGTGTCTTTGATGTTCACCTTATTTTCTTTATCTCAGATCTATAAAAAGTTACAAAAATGATAAAAGAATTCCTGTATACCCTTCACCCAGCATCCTAAGTGCTGCTATTAACACTGTTATTGCTGCTGCTACTAGTAAGAACAGACATCTATTCAGAGATTAATTATGTGCTGGACATTGTAATAGACACAATAGTATCTTATTATTCATCATTTTAAAGATATTCTACTGAATTGATAATAGCTCTTTAAGATAAAAGAAATATTATATTCAGTGCACACTTTTTTGTTTTTTAACAACCAGCAGTAGCACTTACATATGGCTAAACAGTTATATACCACTTTTTAACAAACTCATGAATGGGAGTCTAAAGATCTTTCTGAATCATTTCTGGTAATCCACAAAAATATGTTTTCATAAATCATATATTAATAATCACCAGTGTCATCTTGACCTCTTTTAATTTTTCAGAATACTTTTTATGTATATCAAGAACTTGGGGATTTTAGTTTTGTGTTTTCTTTTTGGCTAATTATAATGTTTTTCCCTTGATTTCAGTGGAAATTAAATAGCATAGTAATTAATTAAAATACTGTACATACATTTTATGAGTGCTTATTTGTAGCTTAGGAAATAATACCTTATAACTCAATGATCATACAATTTATCCTAGTTTAGCATAATGTGTGAAACAATTCCTAGGAAGAGTACCTGACATGCATCCTTTTTCTGTGCACACAATATCTATCTAGTTTTGAATCATGATGTGAAGGCATTGTAAGCTATATGTAGAGATCTAAATTTAAGTTAAAATTTCATTGTATGTCCTTACAAAGAACTCAATTGAGTCTGTAATTGAGATAGTATCTGTATCAGGCTAAACATACACTTGTGCTAGCAATCCATAATTTACTTCTGTATCTGGTAATTTGAAAGTTTAATATCTTTCTTACCAAACATCTATTTTAAGACGCATCCTATGTTTCTGAAAGTATTAGAACATTGATGGACTCTGCCTTTATGCTTATAAAATTCTGTTTCCTTCAGAGTTAGGCATTAGTCACCTGTGGAGATTTTTCCATACCCTTGCTCACCTCAGTCCCCTTCTAATACAGGTGCTTAGACTGTACTCACAAAAAATTGAGTTACATATATAGAGAAAGAAATTGATTGCATGGGTCTGGAATGGTGCACTGGTAGCTTTTTAAAAAATTATTTCTTGATTCATGGCTATAAGGTTTCCTCTCACTTTAAAAAAGTGTTCAGTGATAGGTTACCCAGGCATAGATACCTTATGAGATTGTGTTCCTTTAACCAACTTGTTAAGTTGTATTTGCTGCACTTAACATCTCTGCTGTGAAATATGAGAATTTTAAAATTCTAAAATATGTTTGAATGTGTTCAAACAATTTTTAATTTAGGTGGTGGGTTAAAGTGAAATGCATGCCTTTTTTTTTTTTTTGCTTCTAATAAAATTGTCTTCTGTGAACATTATAACCTAGAGAAGTGGCAATTTTCCCTCAAGCTATACATTTTTATTTTATTTTATTTTTTTAGTTGTTGACAGTCCTTCCTTCCTTCCTTCCTTCCTTCCTTCCTTCCTTCCTTCCTTCCTTCCTTTCCTTCCTTTCCTTCCTTTCCTTCCTTTCCTTCTTTCTTTCGTTTTTTAAATATGAGGTGCTGAGAATTGAACCCAGGGCCTCACTCTTTAGAATCTACATGTGTATTCTTATGACTTGGCTTATTTACAATATTAATTGCAGTTTTTAAAAAGTAGTGTTGGAAATAATGTCCTGATTGATTTGAACACACTGTTCTGGTGAACCAAAAATATGTAGTATGTAGAATTAGAAAGGCAAAAATTAGTTTCATCTTTTTAATCCTTGTATTTCTCTTTACCAGTGATAGGATTTTAAAAAATCCTCCTTCATCCTGATTTCTGTCCTTTGGTTCTACTCTGGGGTATATTCTGACAGTGTCCTTCCTAAATTGGTTTTTCCATGAAGCATATCTGTAGTATTATTGACTCAGTTTAAGCCATAGAGTATCCAGAGCTTCCAATCCTTTTACAGTTATCTTGAATTTGTTATTGTCCTAGTTATTTCACGTTTTCAAAGATTTTGTTTTAATTGAAGCCATGGAAACATAATTAGAGTGAAGAAGTTTTGTCTTCTTGCTATCATCTATTAACATTGTTATAGTCCTTAAGCAATAAGGTTCATTTTTGTTACTATTATTTTGTTTTCTTCTTTCCTTCATGAGACATAATTTATTTTCCTTGACAGCTTTTATGAGACTCAGTGCTTTCTAAAATATATTATTCAGTTCTGTACAACTGGGTTTGTGTTTTTCTTTTTCTTTGTTAAAAATCTCTCAGAGACCCCTTTTATACTTTTTTTTTGGTTTATTTAGATGTCTTTCCTTTGCTTAATTAAAAGTATTTGACATTTGTACAGTCAGAATATCAGGTTTTGATTCCTGTTCCTCTGGAGAGTTTTATTTCTTTTTATATCTCTGTGTTTATATTTTCTTCTGTATATAATTTTTATATATTATCTTTAAAAGGTATGATTTACCTTTCTAATTTGTAACTTCTCTTTTTCTTTTTAATTGTCTTCAAATTTTCTTGATAAAGTCTAACTGAACATATTATGTATCCTAAATATTATTTTTAAAAAAGAAATCTAAATAGTTTCTTCAGCTTTCCAATTATTCATTTTACTAGCTTGTTTTCTTTTTAGTATCTGCCCAAAATATCTGATTGTTTGATTTGTATTGTGATTAAAATATATAATGGCTGGGGCTGGATTTGTAGCTCAGTTGGTAGAGTGTTTGCCGTACATGTGTGAGTCACTGGGTTCTGATCCTCAGCACCACATTAAAAAAACAAATAAATAAAATACAGGTATTGTGTTTGTCTACAACTAAAAATGTATGTGTGTGTGTGTGTATATATATATATATTTAAAAAGTATATAATGGCTAACTCAAGTAACTTCAATTTGTTTTGTAAAACTGTTTTATTCAGAATTTCTTTAATAAGAAGGCAGTGAAAACTTATATTTATTTTGTAACCACATTAGTCAAATTTTTAAATCATAAATGTGAATGTAAAAATACATTTTTAAGACACACAGAAGACAACATATCTTTAAGATGCAATGATATAGTACAGACTGAAAATGATTGTATATTTAATGTATTACATTTCTGCATTTTTCTGGACTTCTGGGTTGAATAACATGTCTGATACAATGACGTCATGGCACAATACCTTTTTCCCTTTAGATGGACACTTTTGTAAATCCACTTCGAAATTCTATGAGGAATGTTTCAAATGCAGTTAAATCCCTTCCTGATAGTTTGGCAGAAGGAATGACTAAAATGTCAGACAACATGGGCAAAATGTCAGAAAGATTAGGTCAAGACATAAAGCAGTCATTTTTCAAGGTAAGAAGATACTCTCAGTAATGTATAAAACAAACTATTTTTAAGTCAAGTAAGATGTATTGAATTCCTTGCATAGATTTACCTTATGTTCCCTCCGAAATACTTTAGATGTATAGTCTTGTAAATGAAAAGCAAGAAAGGAAGTTTTTTACCAGAAATGGATGCTGAAAAATCCAGTCACTCATCAGTCTTTGCTCTCATAGACTTCTAAAACCCATTTAAAACAATATGTAAAATTAATAAAGTTGCTTTTTTAATTATTTTATTTCATTATGCAAATCTATAACACTATAAATCCTGTAGCAAACAAGTAAATGTTATTCACAAATAAGCTACACTAGTATTCTCTCAGGAAACACAAAAGTTATAGTTTCTTCTGATTCATATGATGGAGAGATGACCAGATCTAAGGGAGGAAAAGTCTTTATCCACGTCAGCCTCTGGGTCTATGCAGTACTGTGTGTGTTCTTCCTAATGGCACAGAAGTTTCCCAGGAAGCGTTTTCACTACATTAGCAGATCAAGCTACTGGACCAAGTAGTTTAGTGCATTTTTAATTTATATTTTTAAAATAATCTTGATATATTCTTTAAGATTATAGTCAAAGCTATTAAAAATCATAAAGCTATTAGAATTTTCTGTTTATTGGTCAGGTTTGAATGAAGGGCAAATATACATAAGCATATATTCCTTGATATAAAAGGCAATTTCTAAAATAGTGTGGGTAAATCTTACTTTTCTATCAATTCTTATGCTTCTCATAATGCTCCAGTTTTATTTCTAGTGATGGAAAATATACCAACACTGAAATGAGTAACAGTACTATTTCTGATGCCATAATATTTGTGACTTTGTGCTAAAATCATTGAACTTTTCTAGGTTTTTTTGGTCATTACCAGAACTTCAAGGGGTTAAAATAGGTGATTATAATGTTCCTTTGATGCTGACAAATGATTTTCGACTAATACGGTTCTTTCTGTTTTCTGTCCTCTTAACTTATGTAACAATGAGTTAATTCCTTAAACCTATTAACATATTATCAAGAGCTTTTTATGGTATAAGAAGATTAGAGTTCTGTTCTCTGGCTATGCTCCTGTTTAGTTTTCCATTCACTTAACCTCTAGTAGTTTTAAATTCTTCTACAAAGTGTGGATGTTTGACTAAGAATTTCTCCTTCCAAATTCAAAAGTCAATTCATTTTTAAAGAAAAAAACCTTTGGGTAATGAAATAAACATTCTTCTATATAGGTCTCCCATTCTAAATTTTTTAAGTGCTTATATATTGTACCAAAAATCAAATCAAATGGTGGTATTTGTTTTGGTTTGTTATTATATTGTGTTCTTTCAATGCCTACTTTGTTGTGTTTACTTTTTCTTTTCTTCTTTTTTTTTTTTTTTGAATGTTAGGTGCCTCCTTTAATTGCAAAGACTGATTCAGATCCTGAACATTGTCGAGTCTCAGCTCAACTTGATGATAATGTGAGTTAATTTTATTCTTGGTAATAAATATAATAGTTGGAATTCACACTATACTTGGCAGATCTTAACTTTTTGATAAATATGTATGTATCATTCATATACACATATTGTGTTAATCTTGGTGAATTTTTAAAAACTATACATGTCCATGTAATCTTCACCGTAATTGAAATAATAAAAAATTTCCAGTACTCCAGATTGGCCCTTAAACTCTCTTGTCTTCACCGAGGATAATTTCAACCCCTAACTTTACCCTGCCTTTGTGCTTTATGTAAGAAAAACTGTAACGTAGGTGCTCCTTTAAGTCTGGCTTTCTTTGCTTAACATTGCGATGTACTTCCATTTGTTTTGTATGATTGTAGTTTCTTTGTTCTTGTGGCTTTGTAGTATTTCTCTGTAAATGGAGCACAATTTTGTACAATATGCATAAAACTCCTGTGAACATTCTAGTACATGTTTTAGGATTAAAAAAAACATAGCTAGCACTCATTTCTGTTAGGTCTACACCTAGGAATGAAATTTCTGGGCTAAAGGGTATACATCCTGCTCAATATTCAATATTTTGTGTTTAATTTTAGCCATTCTAATTGTTGTTTTTCATGTGGATTTACATTTGTCTGATGACTGAAATGTTGAACCTTTCTCATGTTTATCAACTACTTGGTGAACTGTCGTATGTGGGTATCCAGATCTTTTCCCCATGTCTATTACGTAGCTCTCTTTTTCTTTTTAGTAGAATGCATTTTATAATCTGCTCTGTGCCTACTGCACAGTCATGAAATATCCTGTGATTTTCTATAAAATGCTTTTTGTTTTACTGTGCTATCATTTAGATTTGCAGTTCATCTGGGATTAACTTTTACATATGGAATGAGGTAGAGGTCCTGTTGACCCAAACATCTTTTACTGAAAAGGCCTGTTCTTCCCTATATTGTGTTTCTGTCTTATCAGAAATCAGATTATTATATATATTTGAATTTGTTTTTAGGCTCTGTATTCTGTTGTATTAGGCAGATTTATTTTGAAGTAATAACAATCTCCTTTAAATTTCCAATTAAATTTATTTATAATTAACTACTTTAAATTGTTGCCTTTTCAAGATTATAATGTTTTATTATGAGTTTTGCTTGTATAATATCCATAACATCATAACTTTTTGTTTGTGGTGTTTACAGTTTACTTACTTATTAGAATTGTTGTATGGCACCAAACCTATGTGAATATGCTTTATTAGAAAATGGAGCAGTATTTATTCTGCCTTGGTAATGAAATGAGTCTCCCTTTCCCTTCTGGTTTGTTTAAGCTATTTTAAAGTTATAATAATCATCTGTTTGTGGAATGAAAAGTACACTAAGAAAATGTTTACAACATGATAATGAGATATTCTTTTTTCTATATTTAAATTGTAACATTGATGAAAAAATAATTTGGAAGAAAATCTCATTGGTGAAAAAAATTACAAAATTACTGGCAATTCTGTGAAATCCTAAATCCTTACCTGTTTTTTACTTCCTACATAATTTTGCACATGAAAGCATTCCACTTCTTAATTTGTAATCTCATTGATTGAATACTCATAATAAAAGTGTTCTAGTTTTCTGTTGTTAAAAGCTAAAGGAAAATTCTACTAGGCTAGTGAAATGTGGCTTTATAATGTTAATTTAGATGTAGGTTGAATTGAATTTCAACTTCTTTTTCCTTAAAACACCTAAATATTCACAACTTACTAAGCCAAACACTTTATTCTGTGTTGTTTTATACTATTAAAAACAGATATTGAGAATATTTCATTCTTATGAGAAATATCATGATAAAATAAGCAAAGAGTCTAGCATTTGCTTGATCAAACTGGTACAGCCTCTATTAAAAGTTATGAGAGAGAAATCATCTTTTGTTATGCCATCATGAACCCCCCTTTGATGGATACACTTTGAGAAGTTTGTGGGTTCCCCCCCCCCTACAGCCTTGGAATTTACTCATCATTGTAAAATTTTCTATTCTGGCAAAATGACTGCTAAAAAAATATTTTTTTTTCATAAATTAGAATGAAACATCAAATTTTGAAGGCTATCATGTAACTTGTTCTCTAATTTACTGAAATAGTACCAGTTTGTAAAAGCAGCAAAAATAACCACTCATAGTGAATGTAACTCTGATACGTTTATTTCTGTTTCTTCCCATATTTTGTCAGGTGGATGACAATATTCCACTTAGGGTAATGCTGCTTCTCATGGATGAAGTATTTGACTTAAAAGAGAGAAATCAGTGGTTGCGAAGAAATATCAAAAACTTACTTCAGCAGCTTATTAGAGCTACATATGGTGATACTATAAATAGGTACATCCCTCCCATACCTTTGGAGCTTGATCTTATTTATTACTTATCTTTTAAACTTTCACTTCTAGAAATAGATTTCTCAACCTTCATGGCAGAATATCTTCTCTGGGCCTGTAAGAAGATAATTAAAGCAGTCTGTTGCTCTCAGAGATATTTATACCCAGATTAGTGTGCATGCTTTATAAAAGTTGTATTTATTTTATTCACCTTTTAAAATTTTAAGTATATTCATTTAAATTTATTTGCTTTCAGAAAAATAGTTGACCATGTTGATTGGATGACCTCACCTGAACAAGTAGCTGACTCAGTGAAACGTTTCAGGTATATCTTAAGACACGGTCACTTCTTTCAGGTAGTACAGAGTTTAGCATTGTTATCACTAATTTTTACTACTTTTATTTCTTTCCGGGCCATAAAGTTGGTTTCTGCTCATCTTTGGTGAACATAAAAAATTGTAAGCATTGTAAGAAACATTTGTCTCATGAAACTACTTATCTTTGTATTATTAAAAAGAGAATAGAAAGAATATAAAGAAAAAAAATGAGATGATTGGCTACATTTTATCACAGTACTATAACTTTAAGATAATCAATATTAGTATAGAGATTGCAATATAATAAAATACTAGTTTTAGAGATTAAGTTTTTTTCAGTTGTATTTACTAACCTTGATTTTAAGTGAAACTTCCTAAGAAAGTATCTCTCTCTGGCCATGGTCTAATTTTTAATTACATATTTGAGCTTTTGAGGATAATACAAATTAAACAGCTTTGACACATTAATTTATGGGTTCATATACAAAAATATATGGAGTTCCTCCCCTTTGCCAATCATTGAGGAGTGAGAGATAAGATGAGAAAAGTAAAGATTAAGAGAAGTAGTTTTCCCAAAGGCACATATGATAGAAAATGAGAGATCTGGCTTTTTTAACGGTTTCTCCCCTTTGTACCAGAAATTGGAATATCTGCCCTGGCATGTTCATTTTGTTTCAGGGTAGAAAAATGGTGTTTCTCTGTAGCATTGATTTCTAGCCTTGGCTGTATGTTGGAAACACCCAGAGAGCTTTAACATGTACCAATGCTCGCAGGGCTGGCTGTCTTAGATAACCAAGTGGAAGGCCTGAACATTTCAGATTTTTTAAAGCTCCCAGGATTTCTAATGCAGGGATTGTTTTGGGGAGTTTCTCTCAGATCAATTCTGGATAGAGCAAGTTTCTCTCGCTTAGTTCCTGCCTTTGGACCAAACATTAGGAAACGGGAATCAAATATAATGTGAAAGTCAAGGTGAATGGGTTATTGTATGTGTGATAGGACTACTAGACTCAATCCATTTATAAGTTGTGGGCATGGGATGTAGTTTTATGTTGAATTAGTTATAAGGAGAATGGAGTGGACCAACTGAGAAAAGCTGTTAAACTCTAAGGTATCCAAATTTAAGATCTCATAAGTTTGGGGATGAATTGTTCAGTCAGCAGGTGCTCACTTTTTTTTTTTTCAAAATTTTAAAATTCTAATTACTTATACATGATGGTAGAATGCATTTTGACACATCATACATAAATGGAGTATAAGTTCTCATTCTTCTGGTTGTACATGATGTAGAGTTACACAGGTCATATATATGCACATAGGGTAATAATGTCTGATTCATTCTACTATTATTCCTACCCCGTTACCCCCTCTTCTCCCTTTACTCACCTCTATCTAATTTAGAGTGCCTCCATTCTTCTCCCCGTCCCCTTATTGTGAATTAGCATCTGCATATCAGAGAAAACATTTGGCTTTGGTTCTATGGGATTGGCTTATTTCACTTACAATAATATTCTCCAGTTCCATCCATTTATTGGCAGGTGCTATAATTTCATTCTTCTTTAAGGCTGAGTAATATTCCATTATATGTATATATACCATAATTTCTTTATCCATTCATCTGTTAAAGGGCAAGTAGTTTGGTTCCATAGTTTAGCTATTATGAGTTGAGCTGCTATAAACATTAATATGGCTGCATCACTGTAGTATGCTGATTTTAAATCCTTTGGGTATAAACCTAGGGTAGGATAACTGGGTCAAATGGTGGTAGTGTTTCAAGTTTTCTAAGGAATCTCCGTACTGTTTTCCATAGTGGTTGCACCAATTTTCAGTCTCACCAGAGGTTCTGACTTTTGAGTTTAAATGTCTGGTTATGTTTGTATATTCCATTTTGTTGTCTTTGTGTTTTTGAGCTACCAAAGGGCAGAATATATCTGCCATTTTTCTTTGATATCCTCTTACACCTAAAATTAAATCTTTCACTTAGTTGTTTTTAGTTGAATATCATTATAACTATATAAATTTTCAGAAATGTTTTATCTTTCCATTCACATTTGTGTTTTCTATAGAAATTTGTAATAATTTCATTAACTTATGTCATTAGAAATGAAAATGTTTACAGAGATTTTTAATCTTCTCTAACAGAGATGCATTTTGGCCAAATGGCATTTTAGCAGAGTCTGTTCCATGCAGAGATAAAGCTATTCGAATGAGAACAAGAATTGCAGGAAAAACTAAATTACTTGCAATTATGCCAGGTGAGTGAGCATGTAATTTGTAGTTCTGAATTTTTAGAATTTATCATGCTAGATTAGCTATTTCATTTTATTATAATAACTACTATCTTAATGGTTTACTATATAATTGTGCTAGGTATTTCTTATATATTCTTAATTAACCAACAGTCCTGTGAAACAAAACACTATTAATATCATAGCTTTATATGTATGGAAACAGTCCTCAGAGAGGCTAAATAATCTTCCAGAGATTTCTAACTCCTAAGTGACAGGACTGACTCATCTTTGAGTGAATTGAAAGCGTGTGCTTTTAACCACTTCACTCTGCTGCATTGAAACATTTTGGTTATTAAATCATTAAATATGTGATGGATGAATGGCCTAATAAAAGAATATGAAATGGGGATTTTTAAGAAAAAAATGTTTGTTCCACATAGAAACAACTGATTGGTCTATTATTAATCTTCAGTGATTTAAATTTTAATCCCAAAGGGGATACATAGTAGCTCTAATTTGAGTTACTTGCTTAGGATATGGCTGTCTCTCTTAGAAGAATGTGTTCTATTTGTCTTCTCATAAGAGAGAGGCTGTATGTATAATATGAAAATTGGTTTTGTATGGCTAGAAGGAGGTTTTGCCCCTTATTTTTTTATAAATATCTTTAAAAATGCCTAGATAACTTTTCTCTGTATTTTAATTATGGATGTAGAAAATGGATAAGACATATTTATAAATTCTTTACTAACAAATAGTACCAATTTCTGTGCTTATAAAACTTTAAGCTTTCTCCTATGTCAATTAAATTAGAAATTTGCCACATAACTTAATTCTTACATATATACTATTGCACTTGGTGGTGTTAAAGCAAAGGAATAACATTTTAGAAAAACAAAGAGTAACTTTTAGAATATTTTTCCATATTTTATATTTGTGCATATAGTTGTACTTAATGGTAGGACTTGTTGCATATTCATATGTTCACACAATATAACTGTATAGGATATTTCATATACTTTTATGATAACCAGATTGTGCTACAGACAGATTTAATTGTACAACTGGAAGGAATTATTTAGTAAATATTTATTGAAAGTGTATCATACCAGGCACTGTTCTTTGCATATAGCATTGCTTTCTTGAAGCTTACATTCTCTTAGGAAGATACCCCCAAAACAAATAATTAAGTAGTATAATAGTGGTAAATACTAAGAAGAAAAGTAATGCAGGGAAGGGGCATGAGTAATGTCAGGTGCATTACAGTTGTAGATAGAATGAACAAGGGAGGAGGCCTCATGGAGATGACATGGGTATGAAGATCTAAGTGAAGGTAGATAGAAAAGTATATGATTATGTCTATACATAATCTGTTGCCTGCTTTTTAGTAAACTTGCAGCATATTTACTTTAAACTATATTACACTCCTGGGTAAGTACAGATCTTTTGGAAGTTTCAGGTTCCTTTCTCAAGGAACAAAAATAATATTTATGCTTGGGGCTCTGATTATGAATAATTCTAGAATAATCATATATGTTGGTCCTGTACTCCACCATCTCTATAACTTCATTGGGTGAATTCCAAACTTGCTTGTCATACCATATTTACTTTTCCATTCTCTTCTCTACTTTTCTCTTACAGGAATTCTAAAATTCAGCATGACTTTTCTATCCCCATTTCTTGAATATGATTGTTGTTTTTACACTTACTATTCATTTGTTCTTTGATGTTTTTTCCACCAAGGCTAATTCTTCATCTCTTTATATGTATCAAAAATTGTGCCCAAGTAGCAAAGTCTACTAGTTTTCATTTCCATAAAGACACATTTTCCTTATTATCTCACAATAAACATCTTTATACTTTTAATATTTTTGTGGCACTATTCCTATGCTACAGTTTTTTTTTGTTTGTTTGTTTTTTGTTTTTGAGATCATGGATTAGTGGGGGTTTTTCCTTGTGTACTGGTAAAACATTATTCACAATCTTGGATTAGTTTGTTAACTTATAGCGTTTCTGATTGCTCATTAGATATAGTAAGAATGTTTGTGTACTGTTATAGAATTTACAGATGACAGCTTATAAGGATATTGCCTATTAGAAATCCCCACTTAATAAATGAGGGAACAGAGAAAGGATATCACATGGGTATTACAGGACAGGATTGCGACTGTAATTTGCACTCTTTTGAGTTTGCATCCTTATTCTCCCTGTGCCATATTGTTTCCCAGTGTCTACTGTATAAGTGGATGGTAAGTGCATGCATACAGACATGCATAATTTTAAGTCAGTTATAAAACAGCTGAAATGCATTAACTGGATGCATGCTATTTATCAGTTACTCTATTGTGTGCTTTACATACTTCATTTAAGATCATAACTTAAGCCTTGTTTGCCTTATTTAAACAATGAATTCTGTGTATTTTCCCCTTCTTGATTTAGATGAACTGAAGCACATTATTGGAGCTGAGACAACACGGAAAGGCATTCTTCGTGTTTTTGAAATGTTTCAGCACAACCAGCTAAATAGGAGAATGGTTTATGTCTTCTTGGAAGGCTTTTTAGAAACCTTATTTCCACAGTATAAATTCCGTGAACTTTTCAACAAACTGCATTCACGGTCAAAGCAGATGCAGAAATATAAACAGAAACTTCAAACTACTCAAGCGCCTTCTTTACAAAAAAGGTGACACTCCAATCTATGAAGCTGGTGTTCATTTTGTCCAGGACTAATGGTATGGACAGATCTTCTGGGGCTTAACTCATAAACTGTTGTGTCTGCACCAGTCTTTTAGTGTCTCAAAATAGAATATTAATACATCTATAAGACTCTGGTTCTTCTCATTCTCGTCTATAATCCAGCCACTACCACGAGAGATTTCTGTGTCTTAAATGATTTGGTGCATAATTTGCAACTTTGAGAGGATACTGCCCTCATCTCATGCAAGAATGACATTGGTCTCTTCCGTTTCAAACTAATCAGCATTCTCCAGCAATGACAAAGTGCCAGAGTGTATATATGAGAGCTAAGGAAAGCACAAAACAGTGGTTCACAGATAAACTGATTAATTTGTTTTAATAGTTGGAGACTGTGCAATGTATGATTTAGATAATGATTTTGTAGGTCTTTGTCATCATTTTAGGTAAGTGTGGACTTGCCAGGTGAATGATCTTTAGAATATCTGTTTCAGATATGGGAAAAATGACAGAATGCCCTTACAGAATGAAATAACCTTATTCCCAAATTACAGTTTTGTAACATTAAAGAAACCAGTATAAAATGAAACCAACTAGAAATAGTATTTGGTTGTATTTTATCATTCATTGGGATAGAACAAATTTTAATTGACTCATTTTTGCTTTAAGGGCTCTGTTTTTCTCTATGGTTCTCAGTTAAGTTTTTTTGGCGTTCTGTGTGGAAAAAGAAGCATGTGGTAGCTCTCACTTAAGTTTCAAAATGATTAGTTTTTAACAGATTACTGATTATACAGAAGGGGAATAATTTGTTGGAAGAACTGCCAGATACATTCTGTCCTTCCAAAAATTTGGAAATTAAAAGAAAACAGTACTCTATTGAAAGTTACCATATGATAATTTTAAAATTGCGTGATCTAGACATGCCTTAGGTAACTACAAAAATAGCAAATCAGAAGATTAATGAGTGTATTAGACATATGTAAACATACAAATTCCTAATTCTATTATGTGTATATATATGAAAATAAATAATGAAAACAGAACTCTACTATTTTTTAAAATATGCTTTTATTTATATTTCGCATAATGTAAAATTCTAAATAAAGCTAGTAGGCAAAACCCCTTGGTGTATACATTAAAGTCCCTAAAATAATTTTATACCAACAAAACAAAATACTTTTTTCAGTTTTGAAGCCTCTACATTTCCTAGCTTCCTCACTCTGTTTTGTCCATCTCTAAAGTCTTCATATCTCCTGTGTGCAGGATTTCTGCATAATTTTAAATACTTCATTGACTAAAGGTTTGGATGTGTCAGCTTTTTTTGTTTTAAAAATCTTTAACACTAAAACCTTAAAATAGTGAAGCTACTTATCAGACCACTGAGCCAGGATTAAAAGAATGACCGGGTGCTTAAGATAAAGGGACAGAGCATTGGTATCCCAGTTATTTGGGAGCTTTAAGATTGGAACAAGATATTAGTGTCTTGTTTTCACTTAGACCCTACTTATAAAGTGAAGCCTATTAATGGGATAAATCCTTCCTTTAAAGCTTTATAATAATCATATTTATTAATGATGCTGTGTGCGTACTTGCACTGTACACATGTTCAGCATGTGTTGCATGTCTTCAGAATTACATAAATGAAATCCCTTTCATTGCAACTTGCAAGTGTAAAAAGATGCTCAGTGGCTATGATGGAAGAATTATTTCTTCTACTTAGTCTGTCTCCTGTCCCAGCCCCTCCCCTCATCCCAGGCTGTAAAAGTGGGATATGTGAAACCTATCTGTGGAAAGCATCAGCATGGCCATAAGTGCAATGATTTTCATACATACCCCTGCCCATTTCAAGTATATTTTTGACATGAATAAATTAAGTGTATACAGAAGAATTCATGCAAGAGCCTAGTGTGTACATGTGGAAAAAAAAAAAAAAAGTCTCTATATAATGTGAGGAACACTGACCATCAACCAGGGAAAGAAAGGTCATGTAGGATAGCAAATTTTCCTAACCGAGCCCTGCAAGTTAACTGCAATCATACCAAAAACTATTTGAGTAAATGGGTTTTTAAAGTAAATTTTGTTTAAAAGAGTTTATATTTCAAAAGCAGAAATGTCAAATGGTAGTCTATAAACGGTGATGCATCTTCTCTATGCACATCTGTGTTTTACATCAGAGAGAGCCGTGGTCATGCTAAAATTAGAGATACTTTTTAAATGACTTGGTCAAGCTGTGTGTAAAATATTTAACTCATGAGTCAAGTACAGTGTACTATGTTTAATAAAGTTGTTACATTGAATGCATTTATTGCATATATGGATATATACATGAAAAGGCGTTATGTCTTCTGATATTTGATTTTTGAATGTGTTTTTAAGTCAGTGGTGCCTTTAGGCAATGAACCTTCAAAATTAATCAGTCTTTGTTTGGGTTTTCTGATTTTTCAGGTAACATGTAAACTACTTAGAAACCATCATAGTTTATTCACCTAAAAATTTGATTGTATGATTTAAACATAGCACTTAGATGAGCATTTCCTATAATTAGGGTGTTCTGAATAGTTGCTGAAAACAATTGTGCCATTGACCAATGGATGCACTTGGCTAGCCTTAATTTTTTTTTAAAAAAGAAACGTTAAAAACTTTCCTGAATATTTCAGTTTGCTCATTTTAAGTTTGTGCAGCTGGTGTTTGAAAAAAAAAAAAAATCATACAGTTAAGTGCTACCAGAAAGTGTACCAATTTTTTAAAAAATTAAGAACAATACAAATTTCACATCTAAAATTTTAATTTTGTGCAATATTTTCATTTTATGCATGTGTATTTGAGTAATTGTAAAATAAATGAATTTTTAATGTTTTGAGATGTAGTTTAAACTGTCTTCTTAACCCAACAACTTACATTCCGTTGTTGCTGCATCCTCTTATTTAAGGACTTGTTTTAAAAGTCTTTTTGTCACTCCTTGTAAAATTCTTTTATAATTGACAAATATTGCTCATAGGAGCATGGCTCCTGTATTACAAGGGAAAATATAAAGAGCACATTTAAGGATTACAATTGTTAAAAGATACCTTGTGCATATCATTGTACAGTAAGTGTCAACTGTGTGCCTAACTGTTCTATCAATACTTTCCTTCTTATCAAAGAAGAAACAATCAGAATGTCAGTTATTTTTATTACCTAAAGAGAAGATGAAAAAATTTATTTGGTTTGCCTTATGTTCTATCCATTAGGAAATACTAATAAAGTATTAACAAACATTTTTGTTGAATTTATTTAGTAATTTGTTACTTTAAAACTTGCTCAATAGTCCTATTTCTAATATCTGTATGTATTATATTTTTATTTTAGAAATTAAGCAAGTAAGATTCCAAGATGATAGATGACCTATTGAGTGGTTGGTTACTTAAGCCATCCAAAGTTAATTTTTCCTTCTTGGAACAAATAACTTACTATCACAACATTAAAAAAATCTTCATACTGCCCTATCATATAAAAGTATAAAGTTATTTTCCCACAGACAAAAATATACTTAGTAATTTATTAATAATTTGTAATTGTTATTTCAAATTCATATTTTTGGCTAATATTTTAGACAGTTCTATTATTCTAAAAGATATTAGCTTTAGTACTCAGCAATGTGTCTATACGTGGTTGGTCATAATATTTGTAGCTTTTGTGGAGTTGTTATATTTATGGACTGCTTACGCATCAGATATGATAACTGCTACCTCACCAGGGACTGACATAACATTTTTTAAAATGATAGTATAAGTCCCTTTAAGATATTCCTGAGGACTGGGGATACATCTCATTGGTAGAGTGCTTGCGTAGCATGCAAGAGACGCTGGATTCAGTCCTCCAGACTGCCCCCCACCAAAAAAAGAAAAAAAAAAAAACACAAGGAAAATGTTTTATACTTTTATGTAAGAACTGCCTAAAACCCCATAATGTTTCTACACAATTTAAATGATTATATCAAAGAAATTTTATGAGAAATCTGTTTAATGTTGCTTGCCTCATTTTTCAAACTTTAGTAACCACAGAATCTTTTAACATAAACAGCCCCAGGGATATAGTTTGAAAAAAAAAATTATTGGGGGAGAGAAACAAAACAAAAAGGAATTGTAGTCTCTTTTTAGTTAAGGAACATAAAAGAACTGAAAAAAAAAAATGTTTTTGGAACTTTGGGGAGAAAAAAGTAGAACATAGAAAGTTAACAACTAATTATATAGCAGATATTAGAATGTAACTTGGCTGGGAGTAACAGAATAATGAACTCAGTGAGGGATGATAGAATGCATCTCATGAGAAGTGGAAAGATTTTGCTGGTAATGATCCAGAGTAGTAACTAGAAAATGCAAGGGGAAGAGAGAAATGTCATACTGTTCATAGCACTGAGCATATAGTCATAGTCATAGCTGAGATTTATTGCAGTAAAAGGATATAGAACTAGATCAAAGGGATAAAGCTTCTGGGACAAAGTTTGGGAGAAACCAGGCTCAAAGCTTCCAGTGGTTCTTTATCTTATGAAAAAATGTTGCCATCTAGAGAAACTCATTTGAGAGTTTACATGTATTTTTTTTATTTGGAAGCAAGTCATGTTAAGTACCTTCTGCCTGGCACTTACCAAAATTCCAGATTCAAAAGAAAAGTGTATGTTTGGCATAAACCATGTTTTTTTGTGTGGTTTAGACTTAGCCACTTCATCAGTTTGGGTAATTGATAGAAAAACTGCTAAACCCTGAGTTCTCAAAAACCTGAGAACAAGGGTGAACATATTTGGCAGACCTCCTTTCAGATAACTATGTTAACTCTTCTGCTCCACACCTAGAAGTGAAAACATGGCAGAAAAAATTTAGATGTAGATAAAAGGAAACATACTTAAATGATACTGGTATAGATGTAGTAATCCGAGAAAATGGCGAAATAGTGTATTTTCAATAAATTACCATAGTTAACAGTTACATAGCACTTAATAGTCACAACAACCTTTTGAAGTATAGATACTAATTTATCTTCTCCAGTTTATAGATGGCAAAACAAAAGCATAATATGGTAAGCTGTCCAAAGCTTCAGAACTGGTAAGTGCTCAAGTTGAACTGAACCCAGGTGGTCTGGCTCTTGAATCTAAGCTGTGGTTTCTCAACAGTGACACTGTTTGGGACCACATAATTCTTTATTGTGGGAGCTTTCCTTTGTGTTATAGGATATTTAGCAGCATCCCTGGGCTCTGCCTGTTGGGTGATACCAGTAGCATTCCTCCTCCTCCCTCCTTTATAACAATCAAAAATATCTTTAGAAATTGCTAAAACAATGTCTGGTAAGGATTTCAAGTAGAGAGAAAATAGTCACCAATTGAAAACCGCTGACCAAATCTCCATCACATAATTAAGATAAAATAGGGACTGAAGATTTCAACTCTGACTCTTTTTTCCTTAAGTAAACATCTGACAAACCTGTAGCTTGCCTGGTAGTAAAAATGTAAATGGAGTCCCTTCCTTCTGGTTTAAACTTGAGTTGTAGGCCCTGGAAGTTAGCAAAACCAAGTATTTTGTCTTGACTTCATTTAATGAAGCATTTCATGGCTAGAGGAGGTTAAGTGGGTGGGATTTCCCATCCTGAAATAAACCAAGAAAAAGGGATTTTCAAGATGTTTGAAGATGAAAGGTGAATGATTGTGTGAGAATATTGTTTTATTCTCTGACCAGGTTAATTGTTAACTTAATAACATAAGTACTATTAACTCAGCAATATTTATACTCGTGAAATTTATTTTTCTTTCAAACAACTGTACTTTTAAAGCCTGAAAATTTTCTCACAGTCTTATTTGAAAGTCAACTCTCTTCTTAAATGTTTTTGTCTCTGAGTTTTCCTGTGGAAGGTGAACACTGCATCGGGATGCCCAAGTGACTCAGGTACCAAGGAGACTGTATATGCAATGCACCTTCTCTGCTCTAGGAACACGTCGTGAATCTCATTCGGCAATTAGAACTTGTACCCTTGCTGACTGTTTTCAGCTGCTCCTCCACCTTTTTCTGGGTCTTGGTCAAGTCTGGTTCTGGTTTTAAGTAGCATACAGCTACTTTCTAGATTTGTGGAAGCAGTGTTGGGAAGCTGTTTTGGGGTATCTGATTGTCTCAAGCAACATTTGTCTGTTTGTCTGCCAGTCTACTGGCATTTCAGTCAGACCAACAACTGGTTTCACATTCATAATTGCAGCCTATCCCAGTGTCTGCGGAATCTTCCACGTTTGTCTCACTTAGGCAGTCCTATGACCTCACTAAAAAAAGGTCAAGAAAAAAGTTTTTGCCTGCTAGGAAGAAAGCAGCTCCCTATGATATTTTGTATCTTCCCTCCTGCATCAGATTGGTAAGTTTTGTCCTTACTTTTTTAGCTCATGGATGAAGTTATAAAAGCAAGGTTACTATGTGCAAACTTGTTCATAAGTGGAAAATGTCTTTTTCTCTCCTTGAAGAAGAAAAGTATTTAGCTGTTTACAAATGTTTATAGTTGTAATCCTTGTATTTATACTTGGCACTCACCCAATTTATTCTAGAAATTAGGCATACAAAAAGGTCATTTATATGGACTACTTAAGATAATTAGTTCAAAAAAAGATTAAGCATCAAATGGAAGAGAATGCATGCAGAAGTTTAAGAAAAAAATTGAAATTTCACATGTTTTTAAAGGAAAGACCAATATATGAGTTTTCTTTTCTTTTTTTTAATGACATTTATATCAGTGAGAATGTAGTGTGATGGAAGGAGACTGCGATTTGGTGGGAAAGATTATTTTAGGCTCCTCTGGAACTTAATGACTTCCTTAGCAACCTGGAGGATGTTGAGTAGCCGGATTTTTCTCTCCTTCCTTTCCTCTCTTTGTCTCTCTCTCTCTCTCTCTCTCTCTCTCTCTCTCTCTTTCATTTCAAACTAGACAATGTGGAAAAAGTGCAGTGTTAAAATATATATATGTATGTATGCAGACATATATACTGAAATAGGAAGAAATTTATCACTAATCTCCTCTGGTGTTCAGTAGGGACCCAAGAGTTGGATAAAATTCTTTTATTGTAGGTGTATGAAATTCTGAAGGTTTTTGTTGAGAGACTTGCATTCCTTTGCTTATCTCTACATAACTTACATACATAAGTTAGATTTTAAAGTCTCTCAAATTAATGGAGCTCCTGTTTAGTTGACATAAACAGATTAAACAGGACTTACAAGAGAACTAAAATTTCAGAAAGGAAGTTCAAACAAAAAGCTCTTTGGATAAGTTTGCTGGCCCAAGTATTTAAGGAAAACCTGGTAAAGAAGGTTGGTGGTAAAAGCCATGATTTAAAATAATTGCCTGATTGCTAGGTGTAAAACAACAAAGATAAACATAAAGGATTTTCAGCCTCTGCTGCCATAGTGTTTGTTGCAACAGACTTCAGCTGTCTGCCAGTGACTTCTTTCTGGGTTCTTGTCTCACAGATTCAAAGAATGAAATCCATGGACAAGGAAGAGTGGACCTAAAAGAGTAGGATTTATTCAAGTGAGAAGGAGAGAGAATGGCTCCTTCAGGGTCAGAGGGGACCTAAGAGGGGTTACTGATGAAGTGTACTATTCTAGGGTCTTGTATAGGGACAGATATTGATCAATATCTGTGTTAATCAGTTATTGGAGAAGTACCAAGGCTATTGGTCCAAATCTATGCTAACCAAGTATTGGAGGTGTTAAGACTCCTGGTCAGCACTTGAGTCTGTAGCCTTCACTCAGATGTGTCCAGCCTCCCTTTTTCCACTGCCTCTGTACCAAGAAGTTGGCTGGAACATATGGAATGTTTTTACAGGTTAATTTCACGGAATAACCTCTTCATTTAAAATCTCCCTCCCTCCCTCCCTCCCCCCCCTTCTCTCTCTCTCTCTCTCTCTCTCTCTCTCTCTCTCTCTCTCTCTCTCTCGGTGGGGGTGGGGAGAACAATACATTTCCTTAACTGTTTTACTTCTATGTAGCCTATCTTATTCAATATGTTACCAAACAACCATAAGAACAATTTAAACACCATCAGTATTTTTAAGTATGTAGTTTTTTAAATATAATTTGATACGTAAATGTAGAAAGAGTTTAGGCAATATTACTAAACAAAGGGAATACTTGGATATACTAGATGTTTATTAATTTTGAACCCACTTTATTATTGAGCTATATCCCCAGCACTTTTTTATTTTGAGTCAGAGTCTTGCCAGATTGCTAGGGTCTTGTGAAATTCCAAGGTTTAGGTGATTATTAATGAATCTGCCGTAAACATTGTTCAATAATAAAGAATTTGGCATTTGTGCCTGGTTCCTAGTGGATAAACTGTAAGACCCTGTAGTTCCCTGAGTAATGAGAGTGTCGTCATTATTCATGAGACCCTTGAATCACTGAATGTGTACAAAGGAAATAAGATGATTTAGGATGGGGCTGGTCCCCAGAAAGATCAATCATGTGATTAGAGAGTTAGGGCCTGTAGCCATCTGACCTCTAAGAGGGGAGGAGGGATGGAGATTAGTTCAATTATATGGCTAATCAATTGTGCTTATGTAATGAAACCCGATAAGAAGTCTAGACAGGCAAACTCTATAGCTCTTCCTGGTTGGAGAACACATCAATGTGTCAGGAAATATCAAAGAGTAGAATTAAAACAAATGTGATTTTCAAAGATCAACAAAGTTTTTATTAGTGATTCATGAATCAGGCAGCATCTAGTCTGCAAAATAGAAAGAAACTTCAATGAGTTGGACAGTGGATAAATTTTATAGGCAAGAAAAGCAGAGGAAAGAAAGAACAGTGAATGAATAGTGGATTGATAATTTTAAGAATACTTTCCTTGTGGGATGTAAACAAAATATTCTTGGCTAAATGGGATTTGGCTGTCTAGCTGCTGACTCTTGGAAGGTCAGATCTTAAAAATGAACAGCTTAGGTTTTGGTTTGGTGATGTGGAACCTTGGCTTGAGTGACTCCATTTGGGTTCTGCTGCCTTTTCTTAACTTAATGCCTTAACTCCACTGTATGAGCACATGGAAGTTCTGTGTGGCAAAACCTTCCAAATTCTACCTAGTCATTTGACTGACCCTAATTTTTATGCCTTGTAATAAAATTATAATCATAAGTATTAGAGTTTTCCTGAGTCCTGGGACTTCCTCTCTTGAATTTTCAAACCCCTGCAGAGGTTGTGGGAACCTCTGATTTGTAGCCTGTTAATCAAAAGTGCAGGTGGGCTAGGTACTCACAGGTGCAGCTGACAATTGAAGTAAGGGCTATTGTGTTGGAGACTGCATCTGAACCTGTAGAGTGTTGTGCTAACTCTTGGTGGTTGGCATCAGAATTGTATTACAGTATACCAGTTGGTGTCAGAATAAACATTCATGTACAAGTCTATGGACATATGTTTTAATTCTTTTGGATAAATTCCTAGGAGTGGAATTGCTAAATTATATGATAAGCATATGTTTAATCTTATGAGAGACTACAAATTATTTTCCAAAGTAGTCATAGGATTTTGTGTTTCCACCAATAATTTATGGGAGTTTCAGTTGCACTGTATTTGGTCTTTCAGTTACTGAGAAAAGAGTGTTGAAGTTTCCAACTACAAATGTCATTCTGTTTCCATTTAGTTCTGTTGGGTTTTGCATAGTGTGTTTGAAGCTTTGTTCTTAAGTGCATACATATTTAAGATTTTTATGTCTATATGATGAATTGACCTATTTATCATTGCCTATTGTTCCTCTTATACCAGGTAATATCCTTTGTTCTGAAGTCTAATTTGCCTGATATTAATAAATCCAATCCACCTTTCTGGTATACAATTTTCATTCTTTTAAGCTATGTCTTTTTATTTTAGGGAATGAGCTGGCAAAATTTTCCCATAAGTGGCTAGAAAGCTTAATGTTTTAGGCTTTAAAAGTCACAAGTGGGTTTTTTTAAACATATTTTTTTCTTTTAAAAAAACATGCTGCAGGCTAAATTTAGCCTCTGGACTGTGCTGTGTTGACATTTATTTTAATCAGTTTCTTATGACAAGATATAGTTGGCTGGTTGCTTGGGGTTGGGGGGGTCTTTTGTTTTTAAATCTCTGCCTTGTTTTATTTGGTTAAACTATTTACATTTAATTATTGATACAGTTGAATTTAAATTTACCATTTTGCTGTTTTTTATTTGTTCCGTGTGTTCGTTGTTTCCTTTTCCCTCTTCCTTTTTAAAATAAATATTCCATTTTTATCTTCTCTAGTGATTTATTAGCTTTGCTTTCTTTACAAAACAATTGGTGGTGGATTGAGGATGCAGCTCAGTGATAGAACACCTTCCCAGCATAAGCAGGGGTCTGGGTTCTGTCCCTGGCACCCCACACACAAAAAGAACAAATAATTGGTAGTGCCTCTAAAGTTTAAGATTTGCAATTTTAATTTATTGTATCTGTCTTAAAATAATATTCTGTTCCATGTATAGAATATGAATCCTTAAACACTATATTTCTTGTTCCATCTTCCTTATTATCATTGTCATACATTTTATTTTTACATATATTATAAGCTTTATAGTAAACTGTTACGTATTTAATGTTAAATGTCAAAGTGATTTAAAACAAGGAAAAATGTCATATATATATATATATATATCTTCAATTTTTACTATTTCATTGCTTTTCATTGTGCAAGTCTGTGTTTCTATCTAGTAATATAATCTTGCTGAAAAAAAAATTAACATTCCTTGTGGTACATGTCTGCTGACATTAGTTTCTGTGAGTTTTTGTTGTCTACAAAAGTCTGTGGTCACTTTTCTGAGCAGTATTTTTATGTGCATAGAATTCTACCTTGACTGAACTTTTTTTTCCCCAAGTATTTTAAATATGCCACTTTACAACTATAAAAAGATCAGTGGTTACCGGGAATCTGTCAGGAGGGAAGGGAGGGATGAAAAAGTAAACCCCAGCATTTTTGGAGCATTAAACTATTCTGTATGAAACAGTAGGATGTTGGGTATGTATCAAAATCCATAGAACTCCACCATACAAATACATATTATGATTTATAGGTGCTAATAATGTAATAATTACAATTGATTACTTATGATATAATACAATAAGAAATTATAACAGGTACCATACTGATGAAAACTGTTAATTATAAAAAAAATTGCATGCATGGGTGGTAAGGAGGAGAGTTGGTTTGTTTTATAGAATTCTATGTATTATTTCTCAATTATTTTGTAAATGTAAAAGTGAGATTTAAACAATAAATTCCAGTTATAATTTTTTAAAAATATGCCACTTCATTACTTCCCTTGCATGGTTTTGGAAGAGAAGTCTGCTGTAATTCTTTTCTTTATTTATATTGCATCCTCCCCCACTCCCACCTTTTTTTTTTTTTTTTTGCCAGCTCCCTTTCATGACCACTTGGTGTTTCTTTGGGTTACTGTAGCTTGACAGTGGCATGTTTAGGCTTTTGTGTGTTTAAGCACATGCTCCTGTGTGCCTGTTTTCATCTCGTTCAGGGTTGAGTTTCTTGTATGTGTAGATTGTAGATTATATATATATTTTCCTGTTTTCTTACTTCTGGGACTCCATTTCCCATATGTTAGTTCTATTTGTGGTGTTAGTTCTATTTGTGGTGGTGTTGTTGTTCTTTTTTCTCTTTATGTTCAGTCTGGGGTTGGTTTCAATCAATTGATCTTGACATCCTCTGACTGGTTCAGAGCATTTTTGTTGGGTGGAGATTTCAGGGTAGGCCACCTCCGGATTCAGCCTTGGGTCAGGAGCCATTCCTGGTCCACTCAGCTATGGCAGTGTTTTATGGTGTAGAGCATGGTTACTCACAGATGATTCTTAGCAGGACATCACAGGCAAGGAGATTTCTGACGCAGAGATGTGATAGGCATGAACAATATCCCAAGTGTGATGGATTCCTGTCCATCACAGGTTCCAAGGGAGGGCATTAGGAAGAGCCCAGTCATCCTGTGGGAGAGGGAAATCAAAATATATTCAAACTCATTTCCTAAAACATGGAAGTATTTATTATGTAGAAGCTCTGGGGTACCATTAAGAGTTCCTGGGAGACAGTGGCTTCCATTTAGCTAGACTTTGGGGTTTGGGGGAGAATCAGGAGAGAGTTACTCTGAGGAGGCAGAGAAAGTGAAATGACACCTACTATCATACAGTTAATGATACAGTGGGATTAGACACCAGGCCTGGGTCCTATCACAACACTGTCACACGTCTCACCCAAACTGCACTTGTCTGAAGTTGGCGCAGAGAAAATAGCTTTTAAGGAATTTGCTAATTAATCCCCTCTGCTGAAGGGTAATTGTGGGGAAAGACAATCCTTTATTAGTGCTGGCGAGACCCTGTCCCTTCCTTACCACTGCTCCTGCTTGATGCTGACTTGCTGTTTCAGAATGAGGCAACACAGCGAGGGAAACATATAAAGAGTGTGGCCTGGGACTCTCCTGGCTAAAGCATGCTGTGGGACCCTGGTCACTGACAGTCATTCTGTGGCAGGAGTTAGCTGGAGTCTCAGTTGTTCTCACTCTAGAATTCAGAAGATTTCAGAGATTTGCAACTGACATACAGAGAGGCCCTAAGATCCCACCAAAGAGAATGTGGTAAAGGGAAGTGAGAGGGTGTCTGGAATAGAAACTTAGTGAAATAACATTGCCCTAATGATCAGAAAGAAATAATATATACAAAGGGAAGTCTCAAAGAGGGATTTTCCAGAATATCTGTAAAACCATGGAGTCATAGAATAGTTATTTGGGACCCATGAAGCCAAGGTTGTGGGCCAGAGGTGGCATCAGAATGAGCTCTCTTCGTGTCAGCTGAACACCTGTGGTGCACCAGCTGCTGGAGGACAGAGCACATCCTGGGCCTTGGCAAACACAACCATGTTCCCAGGGTGGGCAGGAAGCCGTCCAGGTCCCTGAGCCCTGGCTCTTCTCCCTGAGCCTTTTCCTTTGGGAATTATTTTCTTGTTAGCCTAAGTCATTTGTTTTTCTTGTGAGACTCTTCACCTGTTTGGAGTTAATCTCTGTAAATGATGTCCACCATTCTTTTGTGTAGCCATTTCTATCCCTTGAATTATTTTTGACCTTACAGATTACATTGAGGGATTTTCTTATATAGCTACAACAACATCAAATTAGTAAGTGATAAAGAAATTAAAGAGTCTCTTAATCCATCTGCTGATTCTTAGTGGCCACCCTCTGGTCTTTGTAGTGAAGGGGTACATTGATAGAGTCTTCAATTTACAATATCAGTTTATTTCTCTTTAGTTATAGTCATGGAATTAAATTTACTAGGACTTGGTTTACAACTTGTAAAAATCAAGGTGCTTTTGTATTGATTGTTTAATTCTGAAGTTCAGAATGGCCTTTTAGAGTTTGATTCACAATGTTACTTTTAATTGATGGCATGCCTTTTCCTGAATAACAGTAGTACTAGACAATATTTAATGAGTGCTTGACATTTGGAATATTCTGCATGTTTATCTCATGTTATCCTTAAAAGAAATCACCATGAGGTAAATAGTATTATCCCCATTCCATAGCTGCAGAGACTTAATTACAGGAGCAGGGTTCATAATCCATACAAGGTCACATAGTTGTTCTCAATCACTCTGTAATCCTTTCTCTAAATAGTACAGAAAATACCATTTGGGAGGAAAGCCAAGCTTGCAAGCAAAGAGTGGATTATGAATCACAGTGGGGACAAACGACCAGGACAGTGAAACCCATAGCCCGTGAGATATGAACATATGTGGTTGGCTGGTTCATAAATTTGGAAGCTCTGAGAACAGACCAGTGTAACCTCAAAATTGGACCAGACGTAGGGCATGTTAGACATTATTAATGCTTTATATCAATTAGTGTGCCTATTCCTGTGAAGGAAGAGGCATAGATTCAGACCATTTCCTTTTATCAATTCTTGTTCCTCTCCAATGATTTAGAAAGAAATTCAGACAACTTCTAATATTTATTGAAGATGAAACTATTAATGCACATCTATAAAGATCATACACTTAGAATGCCAGTTTCAAAAAGAAATAAGATATTCAAGTTATTATCTCAGTACTGCTTTTAATCTAGTACAGAAGGCCTATGGAAGTTCGTCCTGGGATTCATGCATGCCTAGAGGACTGACATAGCAGCAGGTAGGGCTCCACATGGGGGACTGAGAAATCTCTACTGGAACACCTTCAGGGACGGGAAGAGGGCTCAACAATGGTAGGCTAACAAGGGAAGGGGGATTTTTTTTTTTATCAGTCATTTAGGGAACCCTCAAATCCTGTTCCTGCTTTAAATCCTAAGGTGAAGGCTATAATGAAAGAATAGGCGTCCCCCAATACCCCACTGCCCTCCTGGGACAGAGTCCACCCACTGACCTCAAACCCAGATGATAGATGTTGCCTAAGCAGATACAGCAGCCCAGAATGTCCACCTGCTGACTGTGATACCCTTCATTGTCGCCTGTATGCCCACTGACATGAACACTGGAGTGGCCACAGATTCATGTGGCAGCCTCAGTTTATTTGCCCTGGGCCACAGAGCTTGAAGCAGCTACATTCAATGACCAGCCACGTGATGTGAGGGGAAGACTCCATGGATGTGGAGGTGGCTGCTGCCACCAAAGATGGTGGCAGTCACAAACTGCAGGAACCACATAGGCCATGAAATAGAAAGTCAGTCCAGGACACGGAGAGTACAAGGTGTCAGAAACTTGGACCAAAAATTAGAATTGGTATGGTGTTCAGAGGTTTACAGTCTAGGCATAGCAATGTGACAGTGAGGGCCTCAACAGCCATGGTGGTACCTTCCACAGGCATTAATCAGTAGGACATAGTGAACAAAAGCAGGTGAGGAAGAAGAGGCGGAAAGGTAACAGTTGGCTAAGAAAACCAGGCCTAGTAACACATGAGATGTCTCCCTGAATAATTAGGAGAAATTCATGCATCTGTAGTTTTCCCAGGATGGTGATGGAGTCAAGGAACCAATCACTAGTGGTTTATCTGCAGGCCATATGGGAAAGCCTGGTGTGCCATGGGTTTGTGTGGTTGTTCCCTTTAGAGTTGTTACCTTCTTAGAATTCATGAATCATCAGGTCACATGAGGGAGAACTTTGGAGTATGAGAAGCCTGTTAGTGCTGTTATGGTGAAGTCTTCGCACTTCCTAAGCTTTCTAATGAAAAGCTAAAGTTCACGATAGTAATCCTCTGACAAATTACAAAATTATAATAAAGTTATTTTATTCTGTTCAGCTAGTCCTAGAAGAGTTCAGTTTCTGAAAGACCAAACTTTTCAACTCCATCCCCAGTGAGAAATAGTTGCTCTTGAGATTGCCAGAGATCAGAGCCTGATACTCTCTTGGGAAATCTTTCAGCAACAGGTGCTGTTTCTTTTTCTTCATTACATCAAAAGATCAAAGAAGCATGAAGTTTGCCTTAATGCGACTGAGCTGCTAATCATACACCAAAAAAATGAAGCTGTAATGGAGTTGTGAACAAATGTCCCTTTGGCACCTGTTTTTGTCATCTCAGTTTGTTTTTCTTCCCACTGTATTTTACACCTCCTAATTTAATTTATGTCTGGCCCCCTCTCCTCCCAGCTGTCCAGTCCTGGAGAGCACAGACATACACTCCAGCAGGGGTTGCTGCAGCTTAACATGGAGCAGGGACTAAGCCAAGGGCATTGGCCAAATCTTATGCAGGCTTTGAGGGTCCTCACTCACATTCCCTTATCTCACTATGGGCTGGAAACTTGAGACTTCGAGTCTGATAGAGTCTGTAAAGCTCAAAAACTCAGAAAGTTTATCCTATTCAAACAGGGCTTTCTAGAGGACTTAACAGGACTTTGTAGCCCATGCAGGGGCTTTGCAATATGAAAAGTGACTTGTTAGGGGCACCCCAGTGACATTCCTACCATACTTCTGAGCCAGGATACAATTTTGATACAGTTTCAGGGGAACATGGGCAAATCATGAAAGCCAACAAAAGAATGCAAACCCAGCTAGGAAACTAGAAAATAGGCATGTTTTATTCTGGTCCTGCACTTTCACACAATGCCATGGAGATATGATTGGACAGTGGTAGTATGCCAATGCTCCTCAACGTATGATGGGAGTTTGTGTCAGTAAACCCATCGTAAGTGAAAGCAACATATACTTGACCTACTAAACAGCAACACAGTTCACCAGAGAGTGTCAGGGTTTTCCCCTGGTGGCCACATGACTGATGGGGAGCTGCAGCCTGCTGCCAGAGCCCAGCATCACGAGACAGCATATTGCTAGTCTGGGAAAAGATCCAAATTCGAAATTCAAAGTATGATTTCTACTGATGTGTCTTGTTTTTACACCATTGTAAAGTTAAACAATCCAAAGTCAGGGACCAGCTGTACTTTGGGCCACAAAGTGAATTAAATTCTAATTCTCATTCTGTTGTTTTTTGTCAAAGGCAGATGCAAGTTGAGGGGCACGATGTTTCATCATCAGAGACAGTGCTTCTCTAGATCTGTATTTTGCTGAAGCCATCTCAATAAAGCCATTGTTCATTACTTCTGTAACTTCCCCAGGACGATAAGGGATATTGGCAATAACATGGTATATTAATCAGGCCATAAATTTACCTCTAAGACTAAAATAATGCAAAGGCAAAGGTCTCTGGCAATCTCAAATTAAAAGCATAGCCTCCAAAGGGACAGAATAAGTGTAAAAATAATCCAGACGACATAAGAGAATTTTCTTTATGATAAAAAAATGTCATCTAAAATCAGTGGGGCAGAGAGGATATGATGACAAATAGTGAAGTCATTTGTATTGCATCTGTATGTCATAATAAAATATATTAATAATTGTGTGTTTAAGAACCCTAAAAACACAAGAAAAAAAAATAATGGGAGAATTCCTTTGTATCCTTGAAGTGGGAAAGATTTTCCTAATGATGATGTAAAATCCAAGAGACAGAAAATAGAGGATAAATGTATTTAAAAAGAAAAAATCTTTAGCAATGCAAATTATACTGTAAGCATATCAGAAGTAAGATGACAAATCGGGAGAAAAACTTCGCTCATATAACAACCAAACTAAAATACATATAGATCTCCCCCAAACCAATTTTAAAACAAGAATGATTTTAAACAAAGGAAGTATCTTACATATATTCTGTACCTGCCTTTCAGCTCAGTGAGGGCTCCTTCATACTTTGTCACAGGTGTCTTTCACTGGGGCAATCATTTATTTAACCAGTCTTCTATTAGTGGACATATAGTTTTGTTTCAATCTTTTGCTATTAAATCTTTTTTGAAGAGAAAAAAATTAATGTTCAAGAGCTTAGATTCTGAAGTCTCAGAGCCTGTGTATTTTGAGTTTTGCCTCTATTAGTTTCAAGCCATAGGACCTTGAGGAGGTTACTTAACCTCTCTGTTTCCTCCTCTGTGAAATGGATTTGAAGTTAATAGTACCAACCACAGGGGACTACTGTGAGGATTCAGTGTGCTGATATTTAGGTAAAGGACTTGGAATAATGTCTGGCCCAGAAAAAAATGCTATGCAAACATTAGCTATTATTATCACTACGTGCCAAACTATGGGAAACGCTGATTTTATATATTTCTACTTCTGTAATGTTTAAGACTCATATCCGAAGAGAACTTAAAGGGGGGATGCTCTTTCCTAAAGGTACAAAGTGAGTTCCAGTGGTGAGAAATAACTCTCTTGCTTTTTCTTGCCTTTTTGGTGAAGAACTGCTTAGAAATCTGCGTGTCAGGCACCAAGAGATCCAGTTAGTAAATGTGGAGCAGCTCTGGAAGCTGCATTTTAATATGCATGCTAGGGTGGTCCACCACAGCAGGACCCACATGACATTTTGAGAAAGTACTGCTTGCTATCTCCTGGCTGGGTGATACTCAAATTGTAAATATAGTGCCTTTGGGAAATGGGTCAGGTTCAAGATTCTTAAAAGTTGAGCCATAGATTAGCTCTAATAGATATTATCATAAACCAGCTCCGAGGAACAAATTTCAGTTAGATTTCAGAATTTATGAAGTTGACATTATTAAGGCATTATTGCTTTATAACTGCATTCTGAGCATGTTGCTTATTTGTGTATTGCATCCTGATTTATATGGTAGGTCTGGAGGTTAGGAACCTTGATTTCCAATGTGTCCCCTAAGTAGAGTACATATTCTCTTGACATATTCTTGTTAATATTTAATGCGATTTAGAGGCACTAAAGAAAGGAGGACATTTGAATTATAGCTTCAAGATTTCTTATTGCCCTGTAAGAACATAAAAGAAAGATCACAAGCATTGCCAGTCCAATCCCAGATCATCAAGTACTAAATTGGGAAATGTTGCAAAAGTGACAAAATCCCTGAAACTCAGTTGCTTCTTTTTTTAGTATTGGGATACTAATACTTAACACCCATGTTTTTCCAGTGACTAGAGATAATGTTCATGAAGAGGATGCCGGTGTGCAGAGATAGTTGATTTAAGTTGACTTTCTGGGGGTATTCTCTTCTAGTTGTCTGATGCCCCCTCCTTGACAGTCCAAATCCTGGATTAAGAAAAGATCAGGATCTCTTGCTTCAAACTAAACACTTCAAAGGCAGTGTTTCATGAAGAGTCTGAAATCAAAGCCAGAGCCAGTCCACCTAAAAGGAAAACACAGAAGAGTGGTAGTATTTGAATGATAATATCAATCATTATGATTACTTTTTTGCTGGTATTTATATGAACAGATTTATATGCAATATTCCAGTTAATCTTCACCAGAATTCTATGGCATATAAATCTTAGTACACTTTGATTTGGCAATAGTATCTTAAATATACTAAAAACACAAAGAACAAAAGGGAAACAACAGCTAAAATGAACTTCATCAAAACAATATAACATTTGGGTTCCAAGAGCACCATCAAGAAAGTAAAAAGACAATCTATAGGGAGAACACATTTGTAAGTCATGCATTTGATAAGAGACTTGTATCCAGAATACATAAAGAACTCTCACAAATCAATAATAAAATGATAAACTACCAAATGAAAAAAGTAATCTGAATAGACATCCCTCTAAAATGACACACAGTAGCCAATAGCTTATGAAAAGATGCTCAGCATCTTTAGTCACTGGGGACTTTGGGGGAGTACAAGTCAAAACTACAGTGAGATACTGCTTCACATTCACTAGGTTCACCCCAATGAAAAAAAGAAAACAGTATAGTGAAATAGACTGCTGGTGGGAATGTGAAATGTTGCTTTGGAAAACAGTTTGGCCAGTTCTTGAGGAATGCTTTACATAAAGCTACTATAGGACTCAGCATTTCCGCTTCTAGATATATACCCAAGAAAAATGAGATCACACATCCGTACACAATACACTATGTTCACAGTAGTGCTATTTATAATAGCCTAAGGATGAAAACAACACAAAGGCCCACCAACTGATGAATAGATATCCAAAATGTAGCATATTCATACAATGAAATATTATTCAGCAATAGCAAAGATACAGTATACAACATGGATAAATCTCAAAAATATGCAAGCGAAAGAAGATAATCACAAAGGTCACATAATGCATGATTCTATTTATATGAAATCTCCCAGAGAAATCTATATATAGAGAAAGTAAATCAAGTGTTTTCCAGGAGCTAGTGGGGGAGAGGGAGCTGGGTAGTGACTAACTAATAGATATGTAGTTCCTATGGGGGGTGGGGTGGGGGGTGATAGAAATATTCTAGAATTAGAGTGATGATTACACAATTCCTTAAATACACTAAAAACTACTGAATGTTATTCTTTAAATGTGTGTATTTTTATGTGAGGTATAATTCAATTAAACTGTTAAAGTTTTTAAAAATCATCTGAGATGTAGGTATTGTTTCTGTTTAATAAATGAAGTGCTTGAGGCTTGCCAAATGCCACATGTGCCAGTGAGGAAGCCAAGATTCAAAAGCAGTCTGCCACCTCCAAAGCCTGGATTCCTGAGCATAATGTTCTAATATTATGAGGCCTTTCTGAGCTTGAGAGATAACTTTAAATATCTTTTAACAAGGGACCTGTGGTCTTAGACATGCTAGGAGCCTGGCTGGAAAAAAAAAAAATGATTATCCTGATTCACCATTTCATTGAGAAGTTATCTTGGGATGCTGAAGTTTTTCATTGGTTGCTCAGACTTTGATGAGGCAGACTGATATGTAGGGCACAGAAAGCTCTGGTCCCTTGCAGAAAACATTTACTGGGATGTGTTGAAACCAGATGCTCTGAAACTTTGGTGTGTTTGGGGATGACCGCATGATTTTGTTGAACTTGCAAATATCTAGGCTCCAATCCAGACATGGTGAATCAAAACTGAACACCATTGCCTGGTGATTTTTATCAGCTAGGTGAGATAAAGGCACAGAATCTAGAAGCAACCAGGGTGGCATTAACTAAGGAGCTCCTAGAGAGCAGTGGGCTGGTGTGTATCAGAAGCTGGACCCTAGCCTAGCCATTGTCTGCAGTGTTCCATGGGCCCTGCTCCAAGTTCAGAACCACAGTACTGGCCTCAGGAGCAGTGCTTAAAATCTCAGGGGATCCAATACATGTTTTGACTATATTGGTTAAAAATAATTTGTCCTTCAAAATAACTCAAATAATCAAGAAAAACATGAAGGTTTTAAATATAATTTATCCCAAATCTTCTACCAGAGAAAATCATTAATTTATACTTTAAACAAACACAATCACAAATATAATTCTGAGCCTACAGATAGGGTAGAGATAGTCTTATACAATTTTGCATAAATGGGGTAAAGAATCCTACATACATAATATCTTGTAAAATTGTCTTTAGGATTTCCATGTTTCAGGAGAAAATACTTTAAAAAAAAAAAAAAAGAATAATCTGGCTTTGGTTTTCTAAAGTTTCATGATGATCACCATTTTTTTTTATTCTTTTTTTATTATTAGTTGTTCAAAACATTACAAAGCTCTTGACATATCATATTTCATACATTTGATTCAAGCAGATTTTTTTTAATATGAAGCATTAAAAACCACCCCATCCTAAAGTTCATATCCCAACTCAAAGCATCACAAAATTTTCATTGATGGTTACATTATTACCCTTTTCTCCTGTTCACTTAAAGACTAATTTTTTTAAAAATACTATAGATAAACAGTGAATTCCCACCTTGAATTTCAACCAGTGCTGAAAATATTAAGGTCAAAAAATTTTAGAGGCGTGAATGTATGCAGATCCTTGGAAATAAAGATTGTGTTTCAGAGTTTATAAATTTTAGGTTAATTTTTTATGTGAAAGGGCAGAATATTAGTTTTTGTTCCTAAGTCTTCTTGTAATTCTAAAAATCTATTGGGGCAAGAAGAAATGTGCAAGCTTTTCTATTTGTAACAAATATACACTGAAAACACACCCAATAAATGATCACTAACAGAAATGCTAGAATTTTTCAAAGCTTTCAAAACCAAACTGTGTCTGGGTCATTGTCTTTACTACCACCAGGGGATTTTTTTTTTCTCACTTTTATGCTTGGGTATGTCTCCATGAGCTTGAAATTCTTGATTCTGAGAACAAGAGGTAAATTGATCCAAAAAAGGAATGAGGTAGAAGAAATTTTGTTCTGAAAATGTTTAGCTTTGAAATGTGTCCTAAAAATATTAGTTGTTCCTCAAAAGAAATGCTTAGCTTGACCTGTAGAAAAAACAACGAGAAAGAGCAGATCTGTTCTATTTGTGGTTAAACGGATTAACTTTCTGTAAGGATTACGGAAACAGCTTGAACCAACTAAAAGAAACCTCTAATGCTCAATGGTAGGACTTTTAAATATAAAGACATATATTTGATACTTCTTCTCCACATTTAACTACTTTTTCCCTATTGTGGGTATGAATCCATATTCTTTTTTTAGAGGTGTATTCCTCCCTCTAGAAAATACTAAAATTCTTTTGGGATATCCATAAATAAGCAAAGAACATTTTTAATTCCAAGGAGCTTTGCACATAATATAACTTGTCTGCTTGTTACCGCCTCCACCCTTGTAATTTGAGAGCCTGATAAAAGTGAAAATTAAACTTTCTAAAAACAGCATAGAAACACTGATCACTCATTAAAACCTTTTCCCTTTAGGTGCCCCGGGGGACCATATTGGCCCACAAGGTCTGCTAACACATTGCATGCAGGGGTTCAATTTTTTCGCTGAGCCTGATGCCATGCCTGGGGGTTGGGGTTGGTTCTTAATTTTTGAAGGGTTAATATTAGTAGCTCGTCTATTTTATCATATGCTTTTAGCAATTTTAACCAATTATCACATGTAGGTAGTGACAGAGCAAAGAAACTAAAGAGAGAAAACATTGAAAAATAGAAGTGTAAATTGACACCAAAAGTGCTGGCATGCTTTCTTTCCTACCAAAGAACAGTGTCAAATGAGTTAAGAGGGCCTGCTCTTGTGGACCCACAATTGAATAAAAAGTCCTGCCTCTGCAGAAGGAATGCTGAGGTTTTCCTTTGAATGTGGCACCTCCATGTCAACAGGCTTGAGATTAGGACTCTCAGCATCATCCTCCCTCACACAGCTGAGAATGCTAGGATAATTGGGTCAGAAGCTCAAATAAGAATATCAGGCTTTGTGAATGCCCATTTTTCAGAGAGAAATTCTTTTCAGAAACTTGTCAGGCTGAGTTTATATGATCCTCGAAGACAGTCAAAAGCATAGACTGATGAATTACATTTAGAAGGACCAGGGGCCTCGTGCATGTTATTCCACTGGGGATTTCCCTTCCGTTCTGAGATTATGGGTAAAGGTAGTTAAATAGGTTAAGGAAGTGTGTACTAAGAGGATCAGGAAATGTTTGGATATAGCTTTAGGAGGCTGAATGGGATCCTCAACCTTGCACTTCTGGGTACTGGAGGGTCAGTGAGTTCAGAGTTGCAGAAGCCTGAGGAGAGTATAGGAATCAGAGGAGCAAAGGCTGGCATTTGAGAACCACTAGACCACCTTGAAAGTGATGTCTCCTGAAGAGAATATCATTAGGTAGTAACCATTTCAGACCTTTAGATTTATTAAAATGGAAGATTTTTCAGAGGGTACCTAATAGAGTGCATTTTCACTTTCAAATATGTAGTATAGTTGGGTATCATGGAAAACTATGTATTAAGATGACATTTTAAAATAAATTTGCAGTCCTGGCTCTCATTTTTGTGACCAGAAAATCTAATCTCTGTGTCTCACTCTATAAGGAATTAGTGTAAAAACAGATGAGAATGGTATTTCAAGTTACAAAATTTGATACAATTCATGATCATCAATGTCATGATAGCTCCCTAAATCTGAGAGAGTAAAATCTTTATAGTTTTCAGCCTTCCTCAGATATTTCAGCAGTGCAATTCATTATGAAATTTTAATATGAGATGGGATCTTGATGTGCAGGGTGCACAGCTGGTTTGTACCAATCAGGACATATCCATTGCTAAAATAGTGAAATATTCATTCTAGTTGGCAAGCAATCTGTATTCCAAATCTCTGAGATTTTAAAGCCAGTATGTTGATATACACGTAAGTTAAAAAAGTGTAGATTCCAAGCTTTAATGTTCATAAGCAGGTACAGAATAATGTGTTTTTTTTTTCTTTTCCTTATCTACATGAAAATTTGGAGCAACTTTTGAACATTCTGAGGAATGTGGAACAATTTTTTTGTAGTGTCAGATTCCCTGGCCTCCCTGTTCCCATACTATAGTCTATTAGTGTTTCTCAATCACTATAATGACCAAAAACATCTCTAAGAATTTCTAGAATATTCCGCAAATATCTCTTCCCTGAGAAACACTGGATTTTCGCGTGTTGTTATATAATATCTTCTGTGTTAGCCCATTGAGACAACTTGAGTCAAAACATTTGGCTTTAGTTCCTCTACTTGAAATACATAATAAAAAACCCTATCTTATTACTATATAAACAATACCAAGCAAATAAAAACTGAAGGGTAAGTGGCAGGCAAGAGTACTTAGTGTGAGGGCATGCTGAAATAAAAACATCGAGAACAATGATCTTCCCATAATAATAACTGTAGTAAAATAATCTGTAAGGAATTACTTTGTGTCAGGCTCTGTGCTTATTTTACAATTTTAAATTTTACACAATCTCTTAGCAACCTAATCTAGGAAAGGTATTGCTTTCCCCAGAGAACCCTGTCTCCTGGGTATTCCTTGCCTGAGCAAAATACCACTTTTTTTCCTAACTGCCCCTAAATTATATGTATGTATGTGTGTATGTGTGTGTATATATATATATGTGTGTGTGTGTGTGTGTGTGTGTGTATACTTAAGGGAGCAGTTTTTTGTTGTTTTTGTTTTTGTTTTTGTTTGCTATATCCCCATGCCAGCTTGTAGAAAATTGAGTCAGCAAAACTCACATTTGAATTCATTATTCAAATAATTATTATTCAGAGAAGAAGAAGTGAGGGAAAGAGAATAAGTTGGGGAAGAAGGAAGCAAGTACTGGGAAGTATACTACAGACCTCATGCTTCAGCTGCAGGGGAGAAGAGAAGCTGAGGAGCAGAGGAGAGACCCCAAGGGAAATGCCACCAAGACCTTTTGAGTCCTGATGCAAGGGTGACTACTGCCTGGGCAGTCCAGCCCTTGAATGCCTGGCCCTTCAGGGTGAATCCAGATAAAATGGAGTCAGTCTCACATGGACCCATAACAGAAGCTCCCTCAGTGCCCATTTCAGGAACAGGACAGGTAACAGGTCCTCGCTCTTCACCTGAACAGATAAGGGCTCAATTTTATTGGCATCAAGTCCATCTTGATGGAAAGTCACTGACAACTCAAGTGGGTGTCCCTCTATGGAAGCGTATTAATTCCGATCTGAGGCAGTCTAGAAGTGGGCTCATCCAGCAGTGGGATCATATGTAAGCTTTCCACTTTCAGATAGGCTGCCATCTGCCCAGATTCCTTCCTTCCTTTCTTTTTCTGTAGAATAAAACAGTCATATGAAATATATTCCAACATCATAATTTTTTTTCCTATTTCCTATTATACAACTGCCTCAGACCATGAAGGTATAAAATTCAACTGTTTAGTCAGCTGTTCCATCACTTCTAAGAATCGCTGCCAGTTTCTCAGCTAGATAGATTAGTTCTCATGTATTCCTTCTCCGGATCTTCCACTCAGATCCAAGTTTTATGTTCCCTCATTTGCCATATTTCTTCCCCCTCAATCATGTTTTGGACTTTATAGTATTCTTGGTTGCAAAGAGTAGTAAAAACATGGCTTAAAAGTAGAAATTAAATGTGTTGAAAAAGTATGTCACGATGGACTAAATCTATGGGAAAGCTGGGAAACAATGTGAACAGGCACAAAGTTCTGCCCCAGGATGATCTCACTGGGTTATCACTTCCTGGAGCACACTACATCTCTCTGGTACAGCTGGCTCTATTATCCCTACCCAGCCCTCCACCCCCTACCTCAGTGAAGACCTCAACCATTCCTTTGGTGATGATTTCTCATCATTATTCTTTGCTGAAAATCATAAAAAGTAAACAGAGCTTGCATTCCAGAAGTAAACACCTTTATAACTGAATTCAGTTTATTTCAATCCTGTCTCTGAAGTCTTGATTTTTCAAATAATGAATCTTAAACATTATCCAATAGCAAGCTTAATTATTATGTGATCTGAGTTTCCCTGTTGGGGTTTCTCTATAAACAACTAATGTTTTTCCCCCCATTGGTTTTATTTCAATGTTAATCAAATGTAATCAGATAATTGGAATTGTCTTCCAGATGATTTGGCATGTTTTCTGGCAACTAAATGAATAAATTCATTGAGCATGCATAGCTTGAAATTTTCTGGTGATAGTGTTTTATTGATTTGCTCTTTTGTAATTAAATCAAATAAGCTAACATTTCTAGGTACCCAAGCTGAGAGAAAATGACTTCAACATTTATTGGACTGAATTTGTTATTTTGTGAAATTGTGCTGATGGACATACTGAACCATGCAAGATGAGATATGAAATGTAATAAACCTCACATATTACCCATAGAACAAAATCTACTTTTATCTAAGCTGTCCAGATTTTTTTTTAGCACCAACAGAGAAGGAAAAGGCCCGAGTAATGGTGTCTTATGTTACCCATGTAAGAGTGACTACAGCTAGGAAAAAAAATGAATTATTTTCAGCCTAGAGGGTCTTTCCCCCAAGGAACCCCAAAACTCTTGACTACATTTTACATATGTTTTCAATGTATTTATTTTTATAAAAACAGTAGAAGTCAATCAAAAATTTAATTTTGGAAATGGGATCTATGAGGCACACATGAACAAAACATTGACTGACTTTTTAATCCTTCTTCCAGCGTTTAAGATGTTATGTTGAACAAGTCAAAATATTTCATAAACACTATTGAGTCTTCATTGAGACTGAGTTAGGGGTTTTATAAAGGAAGAAAACAGAACACAGAGGATCATGTGAATGGCTAGTATTCACAAAGTTAATTTACAGAATCAATGACTAGATTATTTTGCGTTTCATAGCATGTAAGGAAACAGTTCCTAGGAGGCCCTTTGCCATAACCACAGGGCTGTTCACTACCTTGCTCCTGCTAAAATTGCAAATGGGACATTGCATCTAAATAAACCTAGAAACATAGTCTCCTTTTTCTAACCAAGAAAAAAAGAGCAGGACTTAAAGAATAATATGTTGAAACTGGCTGCCATTTAGCCATGAAGCATTTATAGATGGTGTTATTGCAAGAGTGGTGACCCTGTCCTGGGGCAAAATGGCAGGAGGTTGTCTTTTTTTCTGGATGGTAGCACCTGCAAACAAAAACAGGGCCAGTTTCTGGGAGCATTCATCATTCTTTATGAACATTGCTAAATGAGCCCCTCTGGGAAGTCTATTTAGCTCTTAGAGATGCCTCCAAAAATCCAGAGGAACCCTTTGGAAGCAGGTTTTCTCATAACCTTTGAAGAGCTTTGAGAGCTCCCTGCATTTCCCAGTCTGGGGTGTTTTCAGGACTTGGCAGTAATGAAGCTAAGGGATTCAGATCCATTACAGACTCGCTGGAGTGTGTGGCTCTTGAACTTGTAAAGATCAGGTGCTCCTTTTAATATGCCTGACATTGTAATCCTAGTTGAAAGGTACAGATTGGGGGGTGACCTGTGATTTTTTAAGTTTCTTTTTGATCTCCAAGTCCCCCTCATTTGCACGGCCACATGTACATTCCAGCACAGCAACACCCTGCACCTTCCCTAGAGGGCGGCCCATCTGCTCCCCTCCAGCCACCACTTTGAAGTGCAATAAAGGGCTTTGCTTCACAGGACACCCCCATCACTCACCCTCCCACTCTCCACCTATCCATCCCTGTCAAAAGAGAGGGAGACATATGCGTGTTGATTTTATATCTGCCACTTCGCTGAATTCATTTACTAGCTCTAGAAGTTTCTTGGTAGAACCTTTTGGGTCTGCTAGGTATAGGATCATGTCATCCACAAATAGTGATAATTTAAGTTCTTCTTTTCCTATCTTTATGCCTTTAATTTCTTTCATCTGTCTAATTGCTCTGGCCAGTGTTTCGAGAACTATGTTGAACAGAAGTGGTGAGAGAGGGCATCCCTGTCTTGTTCCAGATTTTAGAGGGAATGCCTTCAATTTTTCTCCGTTCAGAATGATGCTAGCCTGAGGCTCAGCATAGATAGCTTTTACAATACTGAGGTATGTTCCTGTTATGAACTACTGTTTACTTATGAAACAATTTAAAAATAAATTTAATAAATTTTCAAAAAAAAAAAAAAAAAGAGGGAGACAGACAGACCGACAGACAGACAGACAGACTGGGTAGCCTTCACATTTTGATTTTCTGAATATTTTTTTTGTGACCAATAGGAATGATGCAATGAGCAAGTATTAGTGACATTTTAAAACTGGGCCTCTGTCCTATGCAGTTGTTTATAAGTACAAACAATTGCCACATTATGATCCAAAACAGAATATTTCTTGGAAGTTTTCCTTTGAGTTGTAAGAACACTATTCTGAGATTCATATGGACTCACTCATAATTTTCAAGTTATTTTAATTATTTACCAAGTCATTTATACTCATTCACCCAATAGTCAGTCATATATCTATTGTTCTGAGTATGTCTTTTTAGAAGAATGATCAACAATAACTAATGGCTTGATTTAGGTATTACTTAATAGCAATTATTTAAAAATAGAACAAATACAATCTTGGTTTCTCTACTTCACTGTAACAACTGGAAAATAAAACCCACAAACCGATTTTTAAAATAAATATTTCCTTAATTTAATCAATATAATTTCAGAATGAAGAGCCTAGAAGAATACTAAAGGTCTTTGTGTCTTAGGGCCTCCAACATTACTTTACATTTTAATGCACATTCAGACTGAGAGAGGAACTGGATGGAAACTTGCGACATTTTGTTAGTTTGAGACAGGATTTTGCACTGCTAAGAGATGTGATCTTATCAATAAATAAGGCTAATGATTACTCATTAGACTAAATGAGAACCTTCTTCACCAGCAGGAATTCCTACTGCTCCTGGAAATAAGGAAATGTTGAAAATCAGACCTTTTTCTGGGACCTGCACATGAGCCAAGTCCTTAGGGCTCCCCTCTCTCCCCTTCCCTTGTCCTGGCAATTCTGAGTCCCCACAACACAGGGTTTTCAACAACAGTATTTGTCACATCTCCAGGACAGTTTATCATCTTTTGTTGCCTACCAGCTATTTTGAGCAAATGAACACATTCATGCTTCATGAAGAGCTTTTAATGAAGGATGGGTGACTAGACCCTCTTCATGGAAATCATACCAACATTTAAGACTTTTCGCAAATTTATTTAGTTGAGTTTAATTACTCAAAAAATTTTATATAACATATTTAAAACCCTTCTTGATTTTTCTATTTTTCTTTGATTTGATTGTTTTCACCAGGATCAATTCTCTTCAATGGAATATTTATATAGAAATTCAATTGATTGTTTTGTTTTTGTCCATAATCAGTTTTTTAAAACCCATTGCCATTACAGGGTGAATTTTGCAATTATTTCTTCATTTTTTTAAATGATGAAAATATTCTAACTACCAGAAAAGTTGAAGGAAGGTTAAAATGAATGTTCATATACTCCTTTCTAAATTTATTAAATTTTATCAGGCTTCCTTTGGCTCTAGAACATATTTCCCTTTTCCAAAATCATTGAGAGTAGAATGTAAAATTATGGTATTTTATTCCTATATATTTCAGCATGACTAAGAAAAATTATCCTTGAAAATTGTATTGGGTTCATAGTTAAGATGGGGAAATGATTTGATTAAAATAATTTATTAGCATACACTAAAAGAAGGCACTCTTGATTTTCCCAATTGTTCCCAAAATGTCCTTTGTAGTTTTTTTTTTTTTTTTTTTAATTCTAAGATCCAGTCAGCTTCAAGCCTTACATATGGCTATGATTTCTCTGGTAGAAATAAAATATTTTTCCTTCATTACGACTCAAATAACTAATCACACTCAAGAGAAAAAGTACCCTGTAGCCTGAAATACACAAAGTAATTGAGCCACACTGTATGTTTCTGATCGCTAAACAAAAACAAAACAAAGTAAATTTGAAAATTTACCATAAATTTGATGTCCTTAGCAAAAGCAAATTTATCCTTGATCTTTGTTAGTATGAATCTTGGTGCATTTTCTGTTGCTATAATAGAGTACCTAAGCCTGGGTAATTTATAATGAAAAGAAGTTTATTTTGGCTCATGATTGTGGATGCTGCAAAGTACAAGACATGGTGTTGGCTTCTACTAAGCTTCTGGTGAAGGCCTCATGCTGCTTCAACTCATGGTGAAGAGTGGAAAGAAAGGAGAAAAAAGAGGGCTGAACTCCACAATAGCTAACCCTTTCTTGCATTAATTCATTCTTGAGAACTCTATGACCTAAACACCTCCCATCAGGCCCCACCTCTCTATACCACTTTATTGAAGAATAAGATTTCTATATGCAAACTTTCTGGGAACACACTCAAATCTTAGCAGTAGGTTTATCATGAGAGAAAGTTACTGTATTTCTACCTTGAGTAGAATAATGTAAATTTGGTAACCTTGATTTTTTTTTTAATGAATTTTGATATTTTTATGATGGGCTAATCTTATTCTTTTTTGCATGGCCTTTAACTACTTGTGTCTCCAAAGTTTTCTTTGGGCCCTCTAGAGTCATTCTCAATCTAGAACCGTCTCACCCCTTTCCTGTTCTTCATGATGGTGACTCCTTTGAAGAGTCCAGGCACATTGTCCTGCAGATCAACCCACACTATGTATTTCACTGTGATAAACACCTGTGATAAAATTATTACTCTCTCTGATGTAAACGTTATTCCAAATTTAGCTGTGTATCACTTCCAAAGCCCGCTCCCGTGTCCTGTGACCAGGACCTGGTTAATGTTTGAGTTCTTCTTTGTTTCAGGTATTGTAATGTTCCAGACTCATTCTATCTTGGGAATCAATTTTTTCTCCAAACAGCTCTGGTTCCTTTCAACACAGAGTGTACTTAGAAATCAAGATCTAGGCCTTTTCAATGGGCTGAGCTAAAATAATTTCTAAAAAAAATCAATCATATTGACATTAATTCAATAACATGGGGATTTTTTCCTGTTTTGCCCATTCCATTTTATATCTCCGTTTTCCTACAGTGAGACTACTAGTTCTTAACAATGTCACTCTATTTATTCATTTATTCCAAATTATAATATATCACATTTTCAGAATTACAATATCAATAGCAGAAGACCTATTAAGTAAAGTTGAAGATTATTTTGCAATTCTTTTTGTTTTCAGAATATATCCACAGTACTATGTTCTAATTGCATGAATTATTTTTCTCTGTGTGATTGTATATTATATATGGCTAGGATAATATGTTTCTGATTATATATTTTAATGTTAGGGTTTAATTTTCCCATCATTTCTGATTTAAATTTATTTATATAATACATAAAACATTTACTTAAAATAATAGTCTAAACTAAAAATTAAGTTATCTTCAGAAAAGTTGTGTTCTAATGCCTCTTTCCTCTAGCCTTTTCTCACCCATTCCTATTCGTAACAGTTTTTTTACTTTCTAGTCTATCTTTCTGATGTTTCTTATGAGCAAAAACATATTTTCTTATACTTTTTATTTATCTTATACAAAAAGTAAAATACAATGTGTAATCTTTTGAACTTAGTGTTTTTATGTAACAATATAACCTGGAAATAACCTAATTGGTGCATAGAACCAGTTTGATTAGTTTCATAAAATTCAATTTTATTGTTATAAATGGATTTTTCTGTTAATTTGAAGTCAGTATATTTTACTGTTCACAGCCAATGTCAATTATTTTTTATATTTGCTCAGGTCAGTTTTTTAAGAAAAATATTTTGTCATCCAGATATTATTTTGTCAGTTTGTCATCAAAACTGAAATTTTTTAGTTAAGTTGCACATTTTTTATTTCAGTAATAATTTTGGCATTTTAAAGCACTAGTAGCATTTTTGTTATTTCTTTTAGAAACATTATAGATTTAATAATTGACCTGTGATTTGCATTTATTTCTCCTGTAACTCATGAGACATCAAACAGAATCCCTTGTGATTACTCTGTTGCTCAGGATTAAATGGCAAGTCAGTTTCACATTCTTCACATCACTGTGGTGATGGTGGTTGTTGACCACACTGCTGGCTGAACAAAGAGTCAGTGTCAGGCCTAACACTGGGGAAAGCCCTGGTTCTAAATAGCCAGATCAATAGTGGTGTCAAATTGTCTGTCTGATCCTCAGACCACTGCATGGATTGTCCGTGCTGCTTCATTCCACAGATTAATCTCCTCTGATCTGAAACAGGGAAGATTCACGAGTTGCTTTTGACATTTTATCAGACCTATTATCACTATAAATTGAAGTTTCTCTAGTGAATTATTAGAAAAAGAAAACTGTCAGAATAATTTGGGGACTTGGTGGCTGTAGCTTTCCAGCCTTAAAAGATACTTAAGAGCGGATCCCAGCAGCTGTTATTTGTTTGTCTCTGTGACAGTGTCATTGTGGCCTTTCACCTGCTGCCTTGGTTTAAGTCTGAAAATGCTTCTCTTTGGCAATGAAGACTTATTGGTCGGATCCAACAGACCCTGGGGGAAAACTCACTTATGCCTTCGTTGCAATTCTTCCCGATTTGTTCTTTCTCTGTGATGCTCAGAAATTTCCCACCCTCTCTACAGATAACAATTGGAGCAATGGAAAATGTTGGAATCAATCTGATGGGGATGGGTGGGAGGTGAGATGAACAGAGAAGTGAAGTAACCTGGGGGCTGATTTTCCTCTCTCCTTGCTCCTCAGAGAGACATTTCTATAATTTTAGAGTCAGGAGATGGTACTTCTTCCCCTGGCTCTGCCACTTCCTCACCATTTTATCTCAGGTTCCTTTGAACTATCTATACCTGTCATCTGTATAATGAAGGAGGTGATACTTCCCTCTCCCCCAGATGAAGGTTGCTGTATGCATCTAAATAAAATGATAGAAAATTAATAAGCAGAGTTTAAAGACCTATGTCAACAAATAGAAGACTTTAAAAAAAATAGTGCTGTAGCGATATAGAAATAAGAGACCATTGTATATTTCCTGCATCTTGTGCTATCATGACAATTTTTGTTTGGTGGTCATGGGAGTTTGGCACGTGATGATACTTGGGAAGTGATTATGAGCTTTGCAGTTTGTAGGATGTAATGTCTTAGTTTATTCAACTCACCATTTATTTAAAATGTGGAAGTATCTAAGGATTTCCCTTTTTCCAAGGCTAGAAAATCCACATTGTCTCAGATTCCTCTGGAACTCCAGAAATCACTGTGTGCTGTAATGAGTGAGTTAGGAGGGATGTGTTGGGTGAGGCACTTAGAAGATGCCATGTGGGATCTGGGGTGTAGCTCAGTCAGAGAGCACTTGCCTAGCACTTGTGCATCCTGGGTTTGATTCCCAGCACCACCAAAATTTGAAAAAAGAGTCTATTTGCCCTAAGAAAACAGATGGAGCTACAGCCAGAGGTGGCATTTTTTACTATTATTGAGACTCTCTATTAGGCTAGTGCACAAGTTTACTTCAGGTTAAAATAATGAACTTAAATTAAGTTTTTAATAACTAAAGGAGGAAGTACTGCAATATTGATGCCCTTAATACCACTGAACACTACAGTTAATAGGGCTAAGATGGTAAATTTTATATTATGTTTATTTTACAATTACAGTTTTTAAAAAATAATGGAGGAAGGAGGGAAAAATTTTTCCTTTTAAGGAAAAAAGAGTTAATTGAATAAATAGAACAATATGTGACAAAAGATAGCCCCAAAGGGATTTCTGCCAGTCAGGCTGAGTGATAAGCACTCTGGTTGGACTGTTAGTTCTCCAATCTGGTCATTAATCCCTGTGCCTTGACAATTGGCCGGTGACACCTGCCATCTTACAGACCACTTTGCAGCAGGATATCTGAATTATATTCACTCCACCGAAACTTCTCCAGGCCAGATGTGTGAAGACTTCTCGGTCCTCTGGATGAAAGGCGTCCTTTATCTTCTTGATTTATGACAGCTTTCCATTTGATGATCAAACAGAGTTACTAACAATTCGGTTACAGATGTCTTAGGGACCCTTGGAAGAATATTTATGTCACAAAAGCTGTGGCCCTCAGTTTTGCTGCAGTGTGCCACAGCACAGGTCTGAGAGTCCTGAGAATTCTTTTCCATGGGGGAACAATTATTTACACTACTGTTCTTTTTCCCTTCATTCTTTTAAGATTGGGTTTCTGTAGGATAATACCTGAAATGATAGTCACTTGGGCTGAAATGCCACAGGTGATAGAATGAGCCATGCAGGTAACTCAGCCTTGTCATGTCCTGGGACTCCTCTATTGTCACACTCACTGGAATTAGGAAAGATTTTCTGTTTTACCTATTTTTCCCAATAAAGAAGTTTGGGAGATATAATTCTTGTGATGTAAGAAACAAATGACTATATGGTATTTAAAAATCTGCAATATTTTGTAGAAGAAAGACAATAAAAGAAAGATTTTCTTTAAAATGAGAATAGTTGTTAGAGGACTTTTCTTGATGTGATAATCTGGTGAATGAGAGTCCATGCTGTCATCATGGAGCATGCAGCTTTCATAGATTGAAGTTATTGGAGCCTTCAAAGAAATGCTTGTTTAAAAATAACACAACTGGCTATTTCTACTTGACTTTCCTTCCTGGCTATAAGAACAGCACCTTAAAAACATGACTTGTTGTCATAGTCTAAGACACCAAATCACACAGCCCATGCAGCAGATGACTGGAAGACACTTGGTTTGATTTTGGATAAGGACATAGATCAGTGAATGTTTAGTTTTAGCTGAGAGAGAGAAGGTGGTTACAGTGTTGGTAACTCTAAAGAATGAATGCAATCTCTCAGGCAAAGAAAACAGACACTCTTGCAAGAACACCTTTCTTACCCATTGTCAGGTGCCTGGAAAGATGCTATTTTTTTTCTACTATAGTTAAAGACCTTGTGACAAAATATTACTGGAAGGAATTAAGCCATTTTTTCAAAGTGTGGGACTAGCTGTTTTAAAAATCACTTAGGGTATTGTTGAAAGGCAAACTTGGTACCAACTCACCCCGAATCAGAACTTTTGGGATCTGCATTCAAACTAGTCTCCAGGTCACTATTTTTCTCCCCTAAAGCCTAAAATCACTGTTTTATGTGTTATTAGTGCTTGTAACCCAACTGAGCTTCTGCTGAGGGCAAACGTTGACGGGGGGAGGCATTTAAAAGGAAAAGGATGTGGGGGCAAGACCCAAGGGGAAAAAGAAAAAGAGGGAGGGACTGACTGAAAATAAGCTGGTAGCAGAGATACTTGTCCTATTTCACACTTGAATTTGACATTTGGAAAGGTCTTGATGGTATTTCAGAGTTTGCAGTACAAGGGAGTTGAAGAAAAAGTGAAAATTCAAACTATAACAAACTGGAAGGAACAGAGTGGATATCCTACTCAACTGGGATGTGCTAGCTTGTACCTCATGCAAACTATATCCCAAAGTGAAAGATGACTTACAACTTCGTTAAGAATTTTTTTTACATGTCAAAAAAATGAGCTTAAATGGGAAGAAAATAAAAATGCAATTTATCAAAACTATGACATAAAAGTATGAATAGACTCTAATGTGGGTTCTAAACCTACTATATGCCAGGAACTTGCACATTATCTAATTATATAATTTAATCCTCAAGACTGCCCTATGCTTGAGGTTCTCATTTTTAAGGCCATAGTGGAGAAATGCTTGCTTTTTGGCTTTTCTTGATGTGATAATTGGTGAATGAGAGTCCATGCTGTCATCATGGAGCATGCAGCTTTCATAGATGGTGGAGATGACAGCCGCTCATCAAGAGCTATGTCATCTACTTCCCCCTGGCTCACAGCTGGGCTGTATTTCCCTGAAGCTCTGCAGCAGGGTCACCCTTGCAGAGTTTACCAAATGGCAGTGGAAATAAGTGCTCCACTCCTGGGCCTGACCTAAAAGGTCCTCCTATGAATACTCCTCTCTTTTCTTTCCATCTTCTTGCTGACTGGAATGGACACTTGCTAGAGTAACTTTGGAGCCCAGGAGTATAGGGCCCAGGAACTGTAAAGTAGCTGACCTGGGTAAGCAATGAAGTACTTCTTTCAGACTTGAACCATGACACATTTAGACTATTGTTCCAATGTTTATTCTGTCATAACTAATGTTCCTGTGAAGAAATAATATAACACCTCCCAAACCCAGGGACAAATGACTAAATGAAGATAAGAAGATTTATAATAAGAAACATACCCAGTAAGTAAATGTACAGAGCTATATTTGCCTAGAGAATGTTTAAAGAATTATGAATTAAAATGTGAAATGTGCTTATAAGATCATGGGGACCATCACATATTCACCCCAATAACCAAACTTGCCATGCAGAAGAATATAGAGGATCTTACACACATGGTGTTGAGCAAAAGAGGCCAGATATGAAATAGTGCATTTATTTCAAGATTTGCAATGGCTACATTTGACAGACAGATCTTTTCGTTTTTCATCAGCAAAGGGGTCATTGGCTAGATTTCAGCTATACTTGCTGTTTGTGATCACTGTCACTTGCAAAATTGTGAAAAGGAGAACTGCATGAAGAGGACTTGCCCAATGCCTGTGTAGTCAGCAAAGGCCTTCTGTAATATTGCTAGTTCAAAATTCTGGGTGGATGGAAATTTTATAAATCTCTCAAGCTTTAGACAGGAATAAAGATATGTCTGGGCTCAGCATGTCCTAGAAGTTCTCTCTTCTGTGCTTGTTTTCTTGTCCATTACTAACAAATATGTCCCCTACAAAAGTGGTGGGACTAGAGGGTATCTACTGGTTGCCACACTGGGAATTTTGCTATTTAACTTTTTCAACTCTAGGTATTGGCTACTTAGTAATAACATTGATGGATTAGATTTTCTAAGTATGCATTAAAAAGTGGATATAAAAGTGTATTTAAGAGAAAAAAAAACAGTTACATTCATAGGGGACACACACACATATACATATTAACACTTATTTTTATAAGTCCCTCAAACATTGTTAACTTTGGTCAATTTGGAGAAAAATCAATAGGAGCAATTACATAAGTTGTCACAGAAGCAAAAAAGGTTAATCACTGAGATTTTTACTTTTAGTTGTGTGGATTGGCTCCAAGTACACAGTATATACATCAGCCTCTTGTCCACCCATTGATTTTAACACTTTCACTATTGTGAATAATTCTCCTATGAAAATTTGCATACAAGATTTTGTATGAATGTATATTTTCAGTTACCTTGAGTATATACCTAGGAAGGGAATTGTTGGGTTTGCGTTTTTGTGGAACTGACAAATTATTTTGTAAAGCAGCTGTACCCTTTGACATTCCCATCAGTAATGTATGAGGGTTTCCAGTTTCGCCACTTTTGCCAACTCTGTGTCTTGCAGCTCAGTAGGTATGAAGTAGCATCTCACTATGGTTTTGATTTACATTTCTTCATGACTAAGAATGTTGGTCTGGGTGTGGTGGCACATGCCTGTAATTCCAGCCCTCAGGAGGAGTTCAAAGTCAGCCTTAGCAAAAGTGAGGTGCTAAACAATTCAGTGAGACCCTGTCTTTAAATAAAATACAAAATAGGGCTGAGGATGTGGTTCAGTGGTCAAGTGCCCCTGAGTTCAATCCCAACCCCCCCAAAAATGTCAGATATCTTTTCATGTGCTTACTGATCATTTGCATATCTTTGGAGAAACCTCTATTCAAAACTTTGCCTGTGTAAACATTGTGTTATTTGCATTTTTATTGTTGAGTTTTAGAGTTCCTTGTATATTCTAGATACTAGACCCTTATCAGGTATGTGTTGTGTGAATATTTTCTCCCATTCTGTGAGTAGTCTTTTCCACTTTCTTGATAGTGCCCTTTGAAGTACTTATTTTTTTATTTTCCAGGACTGGGATTGAGCCCAGGGGCACTTTACTACAGAGCTACATCCCTGAGCTGTTTTACTTTTAATTTTGAGACAGGGTCTCAGTAAGTTGCTATGGCTGGCCTCGAATTTGTGATCTTCCTGCTTTAGCTTCCTAAGTAGCTAGGATTATAGGCATGTGCTGCACACACCTAGCTCAAAAGTACTTTAATTTTGATGAAGTCTATTATTTATATTTTCTATTTTCCCTTGTTATAACTAAAAAGTCACTAATTCAAAGTCACTAAGATTAATACCTATATTTTCTTCTAAGAGTTTTGTAGTTGTAGCTCTTATATTTACTTATTTTTTGACCCATTTCAAAATAATATTGTATAAGGGTCCAAATTTATTCTTTTTTAAAAAATTTATTATTATTATTATTAATTTGTTTTATTTAGTTGTACATGACAGCAGAATGTATTTCAATTTATTGTACACAAATGGAGCACAACATTTCAATTCTCTGGTTGTACACAGTATAGAGATGAATCACTAAGGTAACGATGTCCATCTCATTCCACCATCTTTCCTACCCTCCAAACCCCTCTCCACACTCCCAGTTGCCTAATCCAACCAAATTTATTCTTTTTATTGTGGATTATAATTGTCTCAGCACACTTTTTGAAAATATTCCTTTTTATCTCCATCAAATTTTGGGGGGATCCTTGTCAAAAATCAATTGACCATAAATTTATGGAGTCTCAATTCTGTTCCTGGGGTGTGTATTTTTGTATTTATGCCTTAACCATGTAGTGTTCACTGCAACTCTGTAGTAAGTTTTAAATTGACAAGCGTAAAATTTCTAGTTCTTCTTTTTCAACACACTATTCTGGCTATTCTGGTACCTTTTATGTCCATATAAATTTTAGGATAAGTTTGTCAATCTCTGAAAAAAAAAATCAGTTGAAATGTTGACAGGTATAGATCAATTTAGAGAGCATTATCTTAATCAATTTGGAAGGCCTTAACACTATCTTCCAGAACATAGACTTGAATTATTTTCTTATTAGGTCTTCTTTAGTGTCTTTCAATGATGTACTATAGTTTTCCATCTAGCTGTTCTTTTGTTAAATACTAAGGATTTTTATTGGTTTTGATGTATTATATGTGGAATTGTTTTCTTAATTTAGTTTTTGGGTCACTCATTGCTAGTAAGCAATTTTGTCCAAGAATGAACTTTCGTTTTGACTGAAAACAGTCCTTCCGAATTTATTCAAATATGGCTTCACAGAAAAGATGAACTTTGTGGTGTGAAGAATTTAGAGGGAACACCAACACCACATAAGTGCTTTTTTGTCACTACTCAAGACTTGAATTCAGACTTCTGAAATTGAGTTTAATCTCTTTAGAGGAGATAAAGTTTATATACACATTTTTGTAGGCATTGATCAATAAGATATTTGTGCTATTCCATAATAACAGAAGCTCACAAAAGCAATCATTTCTAAAATGAGCATTTTTGAACACACCTTATTCTTCAGACTTGAATCACTGTCATTCCTATGTTTGTCTGGATAGAATGTCACAAGGTATAAATTGCTTCTGTAAAATATATCCAGGCTATCCCCTGAGGATAGGTTCATGTCCACAGGATACTATACCATATTGTGTGCCTCATGAATTCTTACAGTTTTCAAATATGCCTATAACATGCCTTAGATCAGCAAAAACAATTTTGCTAATCCAACTCCATCCTCTCACTAACCAATTAATGAATTTTTAAATTCCTGTATTTCCAAGGATGAAGCAGGAGAATTTGTGATATGTCCATTTATCGTGCTATATGGGAAGAGATTTGCTGAAATTTTCCTTACAGCGTGGCAGGGTCTAACCACAACTGTAAACTACAATTCATCAGCTTGACCTGTGTTGGGATTAACAGCGAGGGGAGCCAGCCCGCCTTCCTCTACCTGCCCACTTGGAGGTTATAGCTGTATAGCTGTTTAGCAGCACTGCCCTCTAGTGAGTGAACTTGGAAAACAGGTTCTAGTAGGAACCTGTTTTGTGTGACTGTTGTCTCCACAGATTTCCATCACAGGTTCTTATAGCCCCATTACTCAGTTTTCATCCTAAAAAAACGAGAACCTTTCCAGAGTTCTAATTATCATGGCCTCACCCCCTCTTCTTCAACCCCAGTGATTTTTTTCTTAGATTTCTAAAACCTCAAGGTGTTTCACAAAATATGTGTACAACATCAACTCTAACTTTTTCTGCACTATGCTTTGTGACAGCAGGAAATAGACCAAAGGGAAGAAGGTAGGAAAATCAATGAAGATTGTCAGATTTGGATTTTGTTTGTTTATTTGCTTTTTTTTTTTTTTGTCCTGAGTATCTTTTTATTTCTCCTTAATTTAGTTTGAGAGACATTGCCTTTTCTTTTCTTAATGCTTGTGCCTCTTGCTCATTTTCCTGTCCCTCTGATTCATTGGGTAGGAGTGAAGGTGTTTAGTTAGCCACGCAGGTTGTTTAGGGTTGGGGGTTGCGCTAGCAAACTGCAAATCAGCAGATGCAGTGTTGGATGGGTGGTTTTCTCCTTTTGTTGCATACCTGTTTGGGATTCTAGTATGTCTCAGGTTTTATAATTTAAATTGATACATTTAAATTTGTGCTCCAAATGAAAACGTTGAATGTGTTGAAAGCAAAATGAACACATCTTAAGCAGAAAGGGATCCTTAAGTTATTGTGACCTTTCCCTCTTCCAGTGAATTAGCTGCTGTAGAGGCCATAGGTACCTATAAGAGGCAATGGCACCTTAGGTTTAAAGCCAGAAGGGTAGGGCATTCCCATTTCTGCTTTTTTCTTGCTCTATGCTCTTTAGGCATCATTAACCTGTTTGAACTTCACAGGATTGTCATGAGGATGAATGAGATGTCGTACGCACATACACGGATGTATATACATATACACACAAATTAGCACATCCTGTGTTTAGTTAAGTATTACTTCTTACTGTTGCAAATTCTACTTTGTATTCCTTACATGTTCCAGGCTATAGTTATTTTTCTTCTATTTATTTAAAAAATATATCATTTTTCTGATCATTTATATCTTATTTTTTCTAGATTTGTCAAAGTATAATTAATAAATAAAATTTCATACATTTAAGGTGACATTTAATAAGGATATATATTGTGAACTGATTACTACAAGCTAATTAACATATCTATCACCCCACACAGTTGTTTGTGCTGGAACTACACAAACAAACTGAGGGATATTCAGTAAGAGGGATCTTACTGAATATCAAGTGCACAATATGTGTTAGAATCTAGAGTCACCATGTGACCATGTGTACATTAGAACTCCAGAACTTATTCTTCACAGTTGGAAATTTGATCAACATCTTAATTTCTCCCCCACTTCCACTTCTGGTGACCACCATTCTGCTGTCTGTTTCTATGAGTTTGACTTCTCTAGATTGCACATATAAGTGAGATTATGCCATATTTGTCCTTAAGGTCATGTTTATTTCACTTAAGGCCTGTTGTCCTCTAGGACTATCCATGTTGTCCCAAATTTCAGGCTTTCCTTCTTTAAAGCTGCATAATATTCCCTTGTGTATATACACCACACTTTTTTTTTTTAAATCTAGTCATAGGCTGAGAGACATCTAGGTTGTCTTGACTACTGTAAATAATGCTGAAATGAGCATAATTGGATAAATATCTCTTGGAAATAGCGATTATATTTCTTTGCATGTATATGCAGCAGTGGGGATGCTGGGTCATATGGTAGCTCTATTTTGAATATTTAAGGAAACTCCTTATTGTTTTCATAATGGCTATACTAACATACATTCCTACCAATAATGTTTAAATGGTTCCTTCTTTGTCCTGTGGACACTTGTTCTTTTAATTTTTGGAAATATCCATTCTAACGAGTGAGAGATGATAGCTCATTGTGGTTTTGATTTGCATGTTCCTAATGATTGGTGATGTTGAGCACCCTTTCCTATACCTGCTGGCCACAATTTGTCATTGACGAGGGTCCCACCACCAACGGGCCACAGAGCCACTGTTTTAGCCAGGAGAGTCCCAGGCCACACTCTTTATATGTTTCCCTCGCTGTGTTGCCTCATTCTGAAACAGCAAGTCAGCATCAAGCAGGAGCAGTGGTAAGGAAGGGACAGGGTCTCGCCAGCACTAATAAAGGATTGTCTTTCCCCACAATTACCCTTCAGCAGAGGGGATTAGTTAGCAAATTCCTTAAAAGCTATTTTCTCTGCGCCAACTTCAGACAAGTGCAGTTTCGGTGAGACGTGTGACAGTGTTGTGATAGGACTCAGGCCTGGTGTCTAATCCCACTGTATCATTAACTGTATGATAGTAGGTGTCATTTCACTTTCTCTGCCTCCTCAGAGTAACTCTCTCCTGATTCTCCCCCAAAGTCTAGCTAAATGGAAGCCACCATCTCCTACAAGCTTATATGGGTACACAGAGCTTCTGCAAAACGTTGATTCTGTATTTTAGGCCATGAGTGTGACAATGTTCTTAATCTCCCTTTCATGAAGAAGAAGAAGGAGAGACATACAGAGGGGCCCTAAGAATTCTTTGAAACAGAACGTGGTAAAGGGAAGTGACAGGGTGACTGGAATAGAAACTTAGTGAAATAACATTGCCCTAATGATCAGAAAGAAATAAAAGGGAAGTCTCAAAGAGGGATTTTTCAAAATATCTATAAAACTGTGGAGTCATAGAATGGTTATTTGGGACCCATGAAGCCAAGGTTGTGACCCAGAGGTGGCACCAGAATGAGTTCTCCTTGTGTCAGCACCAGCCCTTTCATCTCCTTTCCCCAGTTTCAAGGAGTTCAGCTCTCGACTCACTTGCCCACACCTTGCAACCGAAGGCTGGGACCTGGTAGTTTTTCTAGGCATTTCTTTCTTCCACCATTCAATCAGTTCCTGCAACTTATTAATGCTACAGGAATCTGTCCTCTCCTGTGGTGCACCAGCCACTAGAGGACAGAGCACATCCTGGGCCTTGGCAAACACAGCCCTATGTGTGTTCCCAGGGTGGACAGGAGGCCGTGTAGGTCCCTGGGCCCTGGCTCTCCTCCCTGTGCCTTTTCCTTTGGGAGTTATTTTCTTGTTAGCCTAAGTCATTTGTTTTTCATGAGAGACTCTTCACCTTTTGGACTTAAGCAGTCCACCATTCTTTTGTAGACCCATTTCCATCTCCTGAATTATTATTATTATTATTTAATTTTTTTTGTAGTTGTAGATGGACAGAATGCCTTTATTTTGTTAATTTTTATGTGGTGCTGAGAATTGAACCCAGTGCCTCATGCATGCTAGGCAAGTGCTTTGCCACTGAGCTACAGCCCCAGCCCCTCCTAAATTATTTTTGACCTTACAAATTACACTGGGGGATCTTCCTATGTAGGTAAAGAAAATAATCAAAACAAATAAACAAACAAAAAAACTAAAACCTGGGCCCCAATAGACGGAAGTGAAAAGGGGAAATTAAAATGATAAAACAAAAAAGAGTGCTTCTACACTTTCTCTCCTGTTCTCTGGTGCTGCCTCTTTCTTGGTCTCTTTCCTATTCATCTCCTTTCCCCATCTACTTTCAAGTAGCAGAATGAAAAAAAAATGCCGCAGTCTGGCTGGGCACACAATCACGAGCCACCACACAGCTTGTAGATTCAAACAGCAACTCTTTATTCCCGAACTCACACCAGCCGTCTACAATCACGTTCTGGGGAAATCCACGTTCTCTGCCCAAATCCACCTCCACTGGGCTTCTATCTCCAAAATATACTGTCTGAATCCCGTGAGAACTCAAGGGGAACTCAGGCAGCAGGATACGCCCTATTCCCAGCAGGAATAATCTTAAACCTTAAACCTGGAACCTAAACTGGGAACGCCCTAAACACGATTATCTTAAAACCGGGAACACCCTAATCTGCCTTGGTCCTTGAGCAAGGTCACGTACATTCAATGTCACTGCAACATGGGGTACGCTGGCAAGGAAATTGTCATACCTACTTGGCTAATGGCTCCCAGCATCTCCCCCCTTCTGATTAATTAAACAACAAGCAATGTGGCTTAAGGACCGTGCCTGGTAGGTTGTCCAATTCAACATATGGTTCTTACCCGTCATCGGAAAACTGACCTTTAGGCGTCAGCCTCCTGTCTTAGGTTGATACCACTGCAATTGAATCATACCCGTCACTGACTACCGGTCCAGCATACAGCCATACTTGTGGATAGGTCTATGCACCAGTGGGGGGGTGAGGTTCTTTGCCTCACCTCTGTTGGCCCCCAAATTTGGCCTTGGTGCCAGTGGGGGAGTGAGGTTAATGTGGCTTAAGGACCGTGCCTGGTAGGTTGTCCAATTCAACATATGGTTCTTACCCGTCATCGGAAAACTGACCTTTAGGCGTCAGCCTCCTGTCTTAGGTTGATACCACTGCAATTGGATCATACCCGTCACTGACTACCGGTCTAGCATAAGCCATTGGCCCCAAATTTTAGACCATCACTAGCAGAAGGGAGGAGGATACAGAAATGCCACAACACCAAGCCAATTGACGGCTCCTTGGGAAAAATTGCATCACTAGTGACACCATCAGCAAAGATATGCCAGCATTACCACAATTCGCTGCACCAAACGATAGTTACATAGTCCAGGCAAGTTCTGCAAGCAGTTCAAAGCAGAGGAATCTATCAATATGTCCATTTCCTCCCCAAATCCGTTTCCTCCCAAAGTAAGTTGACTCTTTGATTGAGCATTACTTGTTGAGTTCTTCACCGGCACTGGGATGGAGATAGGAATTCTGGCAATGATGCTAAAGAGACATTATCCTGAAAAGAATTATTAAATATAATGAAAAGGAAAGGTGAAAGTAAACAAACAGATCTGTTAACCTACTTTAAAAACAATCCTTAACAGCTTTTTATCTAATTTAAACTAGTAAACAAACAGATCTGTTAACCACCTTTAAAAACAATCCTTAACAGCTGTTTACCTAATTTAAATTAAACCATTTAAATCACGTGAATAAAAAAAATAATAATAATTCGGATCCATTTTTTCATGAGCGCTCCTCATATAAGAAATATGGACATACGCACATACAGACATACAACACAAAACACAAGAGTGTACACAAACGTACAACACATAAGAAAATAGTAAAGGCCTTGTAGCTTTACCTAGGTGAAATCTCCATTGCAATGTTTAAAAACTCCACAGTCAAAAAATAAAACTGATCAGAAAAACATTAACCTAGGTTTGTATGAGCTCAAAAAATAAAAATAGAACCTTATGATGTGGAAAAATGCAATAATAAAATAGCTATTGAAAAAAGCATCCTGGTTAATCACTGTCGCAGATGTAAGAATGGCCAAGCTGGAGTTCTGGATATCAGCTGTTATGGATTTGAGTCAAATCATCTTCTTTTCGATCTGTAGAAACTGTTTTAGTTAATCTCTCTGGAATCCAAATGGGCTGCTGTTCTCCCTGTGGAAAAACACAAACAGACCCCCGACTCCAGACAATCACTGGGTCAGGACCTTTCCATTGTCCTGTTAGAATATCTTTCCAAAGTACTTTAGGCTTATGTACATTTTTTGGATACATATGCCTTTCCGCAGCACTAAGTCCTGATGAATCCAAATTTAAAAAGTTTAGAGTAAAAAGCGTTATTTTAAGTTTATCTTTGGGGGATATATACCCCCTTCCAATTCCCTCTTTTTGCTTTAATAAGTATATGTCTGTATCTAATAGTTGTCTTAGCTTTTTGCATTTTCTATCTGTGTAATACCTTACTTGACATTTTCAACCATTTTCTATCTTATTTCTATCTTCTAGTTTTTTTCCCTAAGGTTTGTATTTTTACCCTTAGTTGCTTATTTTCCTCCTAGTTTTTTTTTTTTTTCCTATTTTGTGGGTTTAAAATTCTTGTCTTCCTACATCTTTTCTATCTTTTTACATCTTCTTTATCTTTTTTCTTTTTAACTTTCTATACTTCTGTCTTTAAAGTTTTTCACTTTAAATTTTTAATCTTCTTTATCTAAATATCTTTTATCCTATTATCTTCCCATTTTTTTAAAGTAATGCCTTTAAGATTAAGCTTCTTTCCTCCATCGTGAAGGCATTTTAACCACTTTCAATTTAACCTTTTAAAGCCTTTTAATTATCATCTATACTGTACTTTTAAATGTACTTTTTCACCACCTACAGCTTCACTCTTTTAAACGAGGCTTAGATTTTGTTTAAATCGCTTCAATGTTAGTTTACATGGCTGCCTTTCAACCAAAGGCTTTTTTTTTAAACTCCATTGAGAAGCTTTGTCTCAATCTGCCATGTACAAATACCTTTTTCTTCTTTCTTCCTTTCTCAAGCTTTTAAACTAAGTCTAGTTTCCTCAAAATCTTTTTAAATGGCATTTTACAACTTTTTACTTTACCACACAGATTATCTTATCTAGAAACACTTCTTTTTCCTTTAACCTTTTATATTAAAATATATTCCCACATCTTGAATCTTTTTCTATCTCTTTTTTAACCGTTAACCCTTTTTATAAATTCACATTTTGAAACAACTCTTATAAAATTTCTGATTTAGACAAATTACTCCACTTTAATAAGATGAAAGACTTTCATGTTTTTTATGATACTATAATACTATAATTGAAACCCAACTGAAACTTCTTATACTCTTTGTATATAAATTACACATGATAGAATCTTAACTCTTAGTAACCTTGTTTTAGCAAAGACACAGACCAAAGCAATATTAAACCTTTTTTCCATTCACCAATTTATGAAAACACACATGCTTAAATATATTACCTTATGTAACTTAATAAGTAAAGAGTGGTTGATGTTTCAACATTTTAGCTTTGTAAATTAATCAGATGTCTGTAAAAACCAAGATCTTAGACAAATGTAGTAAACAGAACTAGTCATCTCTTTCTTGAAGAAAAATCCTTCTACAGGATACCATGATGGTCCCATTGATATACTTAATAACTTGTCTTTAAAAAGCCATGGGCTACATTTTTGTATTGTATCAACATATGCCCTAATTGTTCTTGGTCTCACTGGGGTGCCTCCTTCCTCTAACAATTTATCTTGCTCGGAGGCGAACAACTTCAAACCTTGAGTCAACCATTTTCCCCAGTTTGCCTGAGAAAGTTCTAAGAACAGGCAACTTGAAATAAAAACAAAATAAATCAAAACAATAACACATTGTTTTTTGAAATGTTCACCCATTCTTTCTCTCTTCCTCAAGGGTGAGAAATTTCACTTACCTCCAAGCTTCAGAAGTTCCCCGTACGGGCCACCAAATGCCGCAGTCTGGCTGGGCACAAATGCCGCAGTCTGGCTGGGCACACAATCACGAGCCACCACACAGCTTGTAGATTCAAACAGCAACTCTTTATTCCCGAACTCACACCAGCCGTCTACAATCACGTTCTGGGGAAATCCACGTTCTCTGCCCAAATCCACCTCCACTGGGCTTCTATCTCCAAAATATACTGTCTGAATCCTGTGAGAACTCAAGGGGAACTCAGGCAGCAGGATACGCCCTATTCCCAGCAGGAATAATCTTAAACCTTAAACCTGGAACCTAAACTGGGAACGCCCTAAACACGATTATCTTAAAACCGGGAACACCCTAATCTGCCTTGGTCCTTGAGCAAGGTCACGTACATTCAATGTCACTGCAACATGGGGTACACTGGCAAGGAAATTGTCATACCTACTTGGCTAATGGCTCCCAGCAAAAAAATATTAAATTTCCCATTGACATGTTTGAAACATCTTTTTGCCAAGTTAACTTTACCTGTTTGCTTTATTCCGTTTTCCCATAGTATTTCCCAGTTCTTAAACTTTATTGAATAGGCCCACTTCACAAGCCATGGTTGGGATTTATTTTTATCTGGATCAGAAATTGAGGGGTGCAGACTGAGTACGTAGCACAATGGTGATAACACTTGTATAGTATCTGTGAGGACCAGGGTTGAATTCCCAGCACCATAATAAAAAAGAAATGATAGTTTCCTCCATGATCTACTTGAGGGATTAAAGCTTCAATAAGTTAATAAATACCAAGTTATCTTTTATTTAAAAGTTAAATTTCATTTTATTTGTTTATTTACTCAATGGTGTATATTGAGAATCATTTCTAGGGCTGCTGTTCATGGTTGTGTGGGTTATGTACTGTACAATCCCACTTAAATAAAACATCGTCTTTGTTAATATGGAGATTACAGTCTTGGAGGAGATTGTATTACCAATGACCTTTCTGGATATTTCAGACTCCTCAAGTTCAGCTCTCGACTCACTTGCCCACACCTTACAACCGAAGGCTGGGACCAGGTAGTTTTTGTAGGCATTTCTTTTCTTCCACCATTCAGTCAGTTCCTGCAACTTATTGAGGCCACAGCAATCTGTCCTCTCTGTCTTGCCACTGCCCATGTGCTTATCCGGTTTATGCACTGTGTATGGGAACCTGGGCAAGGGGATGAAGAGGGCTGAAGACCACTACTAAGCCCTGCCCCTGGGTAGGTAGAAGGGTAATCTCGATTTTTACAAATGGTCTCTTTTTTAAGCTATGTGCCTTTAGGATTGCGTTGCTCATAGAAGTTCCTCAAAATTGACTGTACAGAGGGGTAACTTGGTGGCTTCTAATTGATACATTGGTTCTTAACCAGTAGCAGCTAATCTGTTTTTGGTTTGGTTCATTACATCCTAACTGTTCTCCCTGCTTACTTCTTACTTCCAATTCAACCTTCCACACAGGCAGTCAGGGTGATATTTATAATGCTCAAAAATGATAATTGTGTGACTTACCTAAAATATTTCTTTTATGACTTATTACCCTCAGAATAAAATGAAACTTGCTTTGCAAGGATATAACACAAACCTTTTTATGGTGTCAGTTCCAATACAATTTGAACTCTCTTTTATACCCAGCTGTCCAGTCTTGTGGCTCTCCTTGAAGTCTTTTTCTGAGAACTCCATGTTGTCTGTGCCTCTTTACTTTTATAGTTTATTCTACCTGACTCTTGAAGAGTTTATGTTTTATTCATTTAGCTCATTTATCTTTTAAGATATTATTTATAAATGGCTTTATCCCTAGCATTAATCTTGCATTGTAGCTGAATTCCTATGCCCTCTTTGGAACATCATGAGTGCTCAAGAAATGTATATTAAATCAGCACACTGACTCTATGTTAGAAATGTTAGAAAACCTACTCTTGCTTCTTCGGAGATCCTTCCACAGAAAGAAGGTCACATCATTGTTCCAATGGAAACAATTGTGAGACAAATTACCAGACTAACCAAATGACAGTCTTTGGTGATTATGTGCAAGGTGGATATAGGCAAGGATAGACTCCCCAGCAGACTGGCTGAATATTTGCTTAGAGAACTAGGAAGTAAGGAACACAAATAAATGGAGCAAAATATGGATTTTTTTTCGATGTTTCAGGAAATGAATTTCATTATTGTCATGGTAAGATTCTAAAATGGTTGAAATTGCTTTTTGTTACTTTAGGGTTTAGGTAACTAAAAAAAAAAATACTGTTTGGTAAGAAATGTGGTGGGTGGTTGTGGGGTGGGAAGTATAATCTTTTTAGGCTCAGAGTTTCTAAAAATCTTTATCCAGTCCTGGGAGGGTACTGCATCAAATATTTGTTAGGGTGTAATTTCCTGGCTTCCAACTATCTTCTGTCAGTGTCTGAGGTCATAGGGCAGGGCAAATTTCATGCTTCTGGAATGATTTTTAAAGAAGGTAGAGCTTGAGAGGACAGGCAGTACATTTCCTTCCATTAAGGCAGAAATTTTGCTTTAAGCTTTGGCATTTGCTGGTGACTGTTGGACACTAAGTGATTGGTGGGGACGAAAAAGGACTCCCATCTGGTTACTTCCTTTCAGCTATACTTGCTATCTGGAGGTCAGTATGATGGGCCTTCTTCCCACACATCCCTCTGTCAGCAAGTTTCTCCATCCTAACTTCCTTCCGTCACTCAAGACTGCCCTGGAGTCACCTTTTAACCTGATTTTACCTTTGTAAAGCATTTCATGGGTGGCCTTACCATAAGATTTATTAAGGCCCAGAAGTCTCTAGCCTTCATTGAATGGATTTCTGTTACTTGAAAAAAAGAAAAAGTCTGAATTAAGACAAATTGTGAGATCAGAAGAAAATAACAAGGAGAGTTTCCAGACTGAATTATGACATAAATAAAAAATGGAGATGTTTAACTTACGAGAACAGAGGAGAATTTAACCACACAGACAGAAGGAAAACAGGGAGAGACAGCTTGTTAAATTCAATCATCTGCTCTTTATCAACTTGAATATCTTCATCTTGCCTTTTATTGACAGAGATGTTTCTCCGGTGAAATCATTTCAGTGACTAAGAGAAGTGGGGTGATTGTCCCCACTGGCCTTATCTGGGAGGAGCCCCTCTGGGTCACCATTGTTTGCACCACTTTGTTGGAGTGATGCAAGAATCAAGCAGGAGCCGTTACAGTGCTGGCCCCAGACCTCCCCCGGGCCTTGTTCTAGACAGTATTTCTTTTTAGGCCAAGGTGTGGCTCGCTGCTTTATACCCTCTACCAAATGAAACCTTCCTTAAGTGTTACTACATGTTAATAAACAAGAGTCAGTGAAACCCACTTAAAAAGAATGACGGGTTTATGAAAGAAACCTTTTGAAAGAAGAATATTTTCCCCTGTGGGCCAAAGCTTAAGCAGAAAAACAAAGAACTCTTTCAAGGACTTAAAACATGATGGAGGAGGAATTCTGACTTTGTAACTATAAAAATAATGGTACCTTTAGCTCCAACCTGTCTTGCTCCAGGGATTTGTAAATACATGTTGTAAGCACAGGTGGAGCCCTTCCAATCTTGGACCTCGGTGCTGAAGTGGGAGTGACACTCGCCTCCACTTGTATCCTCAGAAATTGAGGCCATCAATCTAAGCCGATTGTCCGGTGCCACCAAGAACTGATGGCTTCTGTGCTGCAGGAACATCCTCTGCCATCAGGACTTGTAGCCTTCTGTTCTGTTATTTTCTTTTCTCTTTCCTCTCCTCCCACTTTATGTTCTGTTGGTTGGTATCCCTTTCCAATGAGTTGGGCCAGTGTCTGTGAGTGTCCAGGAGGCAAAGGGTCTTCCCCTTACATCAACCAGCTTTGCATCAGTGAGCTCGTGCCATTTGTTGTTATTCCAATGGACACTATTAGCAAAACTCATCTTGAAAATAACATCCTTCCATGTATTTTTTTTTGGGGGGGGGTGGGTGGGTACCAGGCATTGAACTCAGGGGCACATAACCACTGAGCCACCTCCCCAACCCTATTTTCTATTTTATTTAGAGACCGGGTCTCACTGAGTTGTTTAGCGCCTTGCTGTTGCTGAGGCTTTGAAGTCCCAATCCTCCTGCCTCAGCCTCCTGAGCCCCGGGGTTACAGGTGTGCACTGCTGCGCGCATCTCTTCCAAGCCCTTCTATTTCTATAAGTATTCTTCTAAAATTTGAAAGTTTACATTTAAAAAAATCTCCAGTGTTTGGCATTTTTCTAAAGAAATGGTATCTAAATTGTTCTCCCTATACTTAGTCACTTTGCTGTAAAAATGTGCATTTGTTCACTTATTAATTTTGTTTCCTGATGGTTGTTTCTTTGAACTTTCTTTTGGCATTGTAAAGAATGTTGTAGAAGAGATAAAACAAAACAAAACAAACAAGCAACAACAACAAAACAACCTTTTTTCTAAGATTTTTCTTAAGATTTTAAAACCATTAAATCTTTAAGATTCAAAATAATTAAAATTTCTTAAGGTTAAAAAATCTAATTCTTCAAGTTTGAAAAAAACTATTTAAGGATTGAAATCTTATGATTAGTTAATCTTTCCCAATTGAAAAATTTTAAGGAAATTGGGGTTGTGGCTCATGGTAGAGAGCTTGCATAGCACATGTGAGGCACCGGATTCGATCCTTGGCACCACATAAAAAGCAAATAAATTAAAGGCATTGTGTCCATCTACAACTAAAAATTTTTTTTAATTAAGAAAATTTTTAAGTAGTTTTAATGGAAATAAGTGTCATTTTAAGTAGATAGTCTAATACTATTTTGAAATATAGTAATATGCTTTATTTTAGGCACATTCCTGTAGAAAACCTCCTTAAATTCAACCAAACACCCCACTGCTTCAGGAAGATTAAGTTTTAGAAATGCTTAAGAGTAAGAAAGAATCAATGTTCAGCCTTGACAAGACAGAAAAGAACCAAAAATAAGTCCCTGAGAAAACAGTTGTAAAAGTTAAAGCTTCCGGATCTGAGAAAACAACTTGAGTGTATTTTTGAAAGATTTTGTAAACAAGAATCAAATCAGAAAACATTTTCACACAAAGACTTGAACACAAATATCCATAGCAGTACTGTTTTAGCTAAAGGAAGAAACAAAAAAGATCATTAACAGATTTATGGAGAAACAAAATGTGGTAGGTCCATACAATAGAATGTTATTTATCTATGAAAAAGAATAAAGTACTGGCCCAAGTTACAACATGAGTGGAACTTGAAATCATCATGCTAAGAAAAAGAAGCTAGACACAGAAGGTCAAGATTATATACTTCTCTATAAAGATGAAATGTCCAGAATAGGTAAATCTTTAGATAGAGTACAGATTTTACTTTGCTATGGGCTTTGGGGAGGTGGGCATGGGGAATGAGTAAGGCATTTCTGTAGGAAAGAAGAAAAGGTTCTAGAAATAATGGAAATGGTTGTCCAATGATGTGAATATACAGAAAACCCACTAAATCATACACTTTAAAAGGGTGGATTTTTATTGTATATAACCTATATTTCAATGATAATAATAAAAATAACAACAACAACAAAAACAAAACAGCAAAAATCACAACAAATTTGAAAAGAGAACAGATGAAGAGTTAGGTGAGGGGCCTCAATGGCCTCCTGGCCCTGGAGGATGCATGTTCCGCACCCTTGGAACGAGGGTTCAGCTTTGAGAGATTGCTCCTCTCTTCACTGTGGTGGAGAGCTCATTCCTTGGAGAGGCCTGAGACCACCCAGTCTCACTTATATCTTACCGCAGGAAAGGCTCTTGCTATTCTTCAAGGCTTTTCTCAGGGTGGCCAACAACTATGCCCCAACCTTTCAAAGACCTGGACATGTGGAAGTGACCACCTTTAAATTAGAAACATGAAAGGAACAAAATAAAGTGTGTAGGTCTATAAACACCCAGAGAAGATGGAAGGAGCATGGGAAGGAAAGTCCTAAGTGTTAGAGGGGCCTAATGTTCTCTGCTTCATATCTGCTCTCTCCTCTGAGGCGTGGAGCATGATGGGTCTTATGCCCAGGCTGTGACTGTAACTGACGTCTGCTGGAGACCATTCTCATGACAAGGTGCTGCTCCTGTGGTTGGCTGTGGGGGTGCTCTGTGCTAAGGGCTCTTGGCTTTTCCCTTCTTTGCCAACTGCTCTGTTACTGGTTCTCTGAGACCATGAGTACTTTGTCTTTAGCCTTCAAACTCTGCAGTTATGTGGTCTAGTGGAAGAGGAAGGGATTAGGAAGCAGAAACATTGATTGTAAAATTATTATCATCTGTGTGACCAAGACTGGAGCCTCCCAATCACAGTGTTATGAATATGTCACAGTGGTGCTTTAAATTATTGATTTCTCCTACCCTTGAGGTATCTCAGAGATCTGGGTAACAATAGTGCCCAGGCACAGCACCTGTGGCTGCTGGCAGGCTTGTCCAGGGTACCTCAGAGGGAAGATCTAGCCCAACGAGGCCCACAGAATCCCAGTGATGGGCACAGTCATCTACGTCAATATCCATGGCTCCTGAACACATTGCCACCAAGACATCCTCAGCAAATAGGGATAGGCAGAATCATGCCTACTGTGTCAAGTGGCTGATGGCCTGCAGGCCGGGAGGGGTCATGTTTCCAATATTCAGAAATCTGCCCAAGTGAGGGTGGTATGGAGTGAGGATTCTAGCTAGGGAATCCAGAGGGCACCAGTCCAAGTGGTCCTCCAAAATAACTCTCCTCATGTGTGTGATACTTCTGTCCCATTTTGGCCGATGGGCCATTTTAATAGGAGTCAAGTTCACTGCAAGATGATTCATCTAATAGATGTACCTTTTAAAAAATGAGAACTTCCTCTTTATCTGAAAATTCTATTAGATTCAAAGTCAATTTGCATTATTTGGATGACATTTAATACTATACTTGCCCTTGAGAGAAAGGAAGGACTGTACCAGGGGATGTAACTCAGTGGTATAGAGCTAGAGAATGAGCTTAGCTTGTGTTCGGCCCTGGGTTCAACCCCCAGCACTACAAATCAATCAATCATTCAATTAATCAATGAAAAAACCTCTACCCAAACCATTGATTTCTGTGTGCCCTAATGTTGAAAGTGATGTGAGGAGAGAGAAAGTTCCAGGTTCCTGATCCTTAGTTTTCTCATCTGCAAAATAAATATAACAATTCAGAACTAATTTAGGCTAAACCTCAAGGGTGACTCTGTTTTCCCTGCCATGCCCTAAAATAATTAGTAGTTCTTTTTATAAGATATAAATAAAGGTTTAGAAATCCAAGAGAAAACATCCTGTGGAATGATATTTTTCCCCAACAAACTCCCTTTTTTTTTTACTACTCAAGATAAAATTAATTAATATTGGACATTGTCCATAGGGGTTCCAAGCATTCTGCGGGAGATTTTCTCCCCTCCGTTTCACATGATGAACCCAAGTGAAAATCTTCTGCCAGCCCCCACACCTAGTCTTGGGAGACCAACTTCAAGTCACCCACAGTTCCAGGTACATTGTAGAAAGCCATCCGTGAAATGCATGAGGACCTTTCTCGGCATGCCAGCAGGGGGATAGGTCTGGCACTGGGAAATTCCTCTGGCACTCCACCGAGACAGAGCCTCCAATTCACGTGACCTTCCCCTCTGCTCTGCTAGAAAGGTCCTGGGCAGCAGCACTGAGACAGGAGTAACCCGTTAGGAACTGCGCAGCCTACCTGCCCCCACCTTTAACCTGCTTTGGTGCAGAACTTTCTATCAAAAGCCTTTGATGTTTTCCGATATAATAAAACAGATGCTGCCATTCTGACAGGAATGAGATGAAATCTTAGAGTGGTTTTGGTTTGCTTTTCTCTAATTGCTAGATATGATGAACATTTTTTCATATATTTGTTGATTGATGTATATCATCTTCTGAGAAGTGTCTGTTCAGATCCTTGGCCCATTTATTGATGGGTTATTTGGTTTTTTTGGTGTTTAATTTTTTGAGTTCTTCATATACCCTAGAACTTAGTGCTCTATCTGATGTGTGAGGGGTAAAGATTTGCTCCCAAGATGTAGGCTCTCTATTCACCTCACAGATTGTTTCTTTTGCTGAGAAGAAACTTTTTAGTTTGAGTCCATCCTATTTATTGATTCTTGATTTTAATTCTTGTGCCAAAGGAATCTTATTAAGGAAGTTGGGCCTAATCCCACATGGTGGAGATTAGGGTCTACTTTTTCTTCTATTAGATTCAGGGTCTCTGGTTTTATTTCTAAGTCCTTGATCCATTTTGAGTTGTTTTGTGCATAGTGAGAGATAGGGGTTTAATTTCATTTTTGTTGCATATGGATTTCCAGTTTTCCCAGCACCATTTGTTGAAGAGGCTATCTTTTCTCCAATGCATGTTTTTGGCATCTTTGTCTAATATAAGATAATACAATAAGTGTTGGCGAGGATGTGGGGAAAAAAGATACACTTATACACTGTTGGGACTGCAAACTGGTGCAGCCAATATGGAAAGCAGTATAGAGATTTCTTGGAAAAATTGGGAATGGAACCACCATTTGACCCAGCTATCCCTCTCCTCAGTCTATATGCAAAGGACTTAAAAACAGCATACTACAGGGACACAGCCACATCAACGTTTATAGCAGCACAATTCACAATAGCTAAACTGTGGAACCAACCTAGATGCCCTTCAGTAGATAAATGGATTAAAAATAATGTGGCATATATACACAATGGAATATTACTCAGCAATAAAAGAGAATAAATGCAGGTAAATGGATGGAGTTAGAGAAGATGATACTAAGTGAAGTAGCCAATCCCAAATAACCAAATGCCGAAAGTTTTCTCTTGATATAAGGAGGGTGATTTATAGTGAGGTAGGGAGAGGGAGCATGGGAGGAACAGATGCACTCTAGATAGGGCAGAGGGGAGGGAGGGGAAGGAAGGGGGTATGGGGTTAGAAATGATGATGAAATATGATGGACATTATTATCCAAAGTACATGTATGAAGACATGAATTGGTGTGAACATATTTTGTATACAACCAGAGAAATGAAAATCATGCTCTATATGTGTAATATAAATTGTAATGCATTCTGCTGTCATAAAAAAAAAAAAAAAAAGCAGATGCAGGCTCCTTTCTTTGTTAGAAGTTGGACCTGACCTGTCTGGTCAGCTTGCCTGTCCTGCCTCTACTTTGACACTACTTTCTGTGTTCTGTGGTTATTTTGCTCTTCTATTTTTCTTAGCTTTTATTTCTTAGCCAGTCCATTCCACCAGAGGGGATCCCCACTCCCTCACCCGCCAAGACATGGCAGATATTTCGTGATCTGTTCTCTGCTATCTTCCAGGGTGAGTGCCTCCTTCCTTTGTGCTCAAATTAATCTACCATGGGGCAGATGGGTCCTCCTATATACATGTTGCTTTCTCATTCAAGACTCCTTAGATGAGCTTGGTAAAGCTCTCAGGACCCAGGACCAAATGCTGCAACCAGCAGAAAATTTCCACCCCTCCCTTTGTTTTATATAAATTATCACTTGGGAGTGGAATAGCCGGCCCACGCCTTGGGGTATGGTGCATTCTGTGACGTCAAATCCATTCTTTCCAACACAAAAGGAAGATTGTGACGGGGCACAGAGCTAGGAAACCCCGCCCTGAGAGGACACACACACACACAGGAACACTCAGAGACCGACAATCTTGTTGGGAACATTGCATGGTTATTATGGGGATCAAATGTGGCCGTCTAAACATGTGCTGGGAGAGACCTGCCCTTCCCATGTGCCTTAGGACCTTCCTACCATGAACTCAGAGGAGAAAGGCGGTTTTAGAACACAACAAAGAGCATGTTTTCCTACTTAAAAATGGCTTTCTTTTTTGAGCAGGATGGCTGCTGTCAGGAACTATCATCAGATCAGAGAGAAGTGTCACAGACCTCAGGGCACCCATTCTGCAGACGCAGCATAAAAAAGCCACGTTCCCTGTGCTCCTCTTTGTACCCTGCAGGTGCTCTCAGCTGCTCTAGAACCATGCAGTAGACACAGGGAGTCAGCGTTGGGAGTTTGGGGGGAAAGGCTTTCAGTGGAGCCAAAGAGAGTTTTTGAAAATGTAAGTGCAGGCTTGAGGTCTTGAAACCACATACTGAGGTCTGCTTGGTCTCTCAGACTACCTGGGATCATTCTTCCAAATGATCTCAGTATAAATAAATATCCAGGGCCAGCAGGGGTGAGTGAGGGTGGGCATGAATTTGGGGACAGCAGGTGATGCTTCCTTGAGCTCTGAGGTAAGGAAAGTAAAGCTTTGATCACTCTCTTGGTACCAGAAAGAGAACTGTATGATGAGAGAACAATGAATCGTCTAGCTGATTCATCTTTCATAATTGTAAATATCACACTCGGTCCAGTCAGAGAGAGAGAGAGAGAAAAGTGAAGACAGCTGAGAAATAAATTAGGAAGGAAGAGGAACGTATGGAGCCCCCATTCTGTGCTGGACACTGGGACCCAGATAACTGTTTAATGTTTCATTTCATACTATAGAAATGATCCCTGAAAGTATAGTCTTTGATGTTTCATTTCATGATCACCATAGTCCACCAGGAAGGCATCATTATTCTCCTTTTCGAAGAAGGAAACAGAGACCCATGAAGGTTTGGTGACTGACTATAATAGGTATCCTTGGATGCTAATCCCACCCGATCCCACCTCTCTCTTTTCCCCCTCATTATTCTCCACTGCAGAGACTGCAGAAGCTAATGGGCCCCCTTCTCTGCCTCCCTTCTGGTCAGAGAGGGCTTTGGGACAGTGTTTGTCTGGGAGACAGGTGGAAGGGCAAGGATAACCTTAGGGGACATTTTGCCATCTCTTCCCTTCCTGTCCTGAAGCTGCCTGTTCATCTTCAACACCTCTGATGGTGAGCAGCCTGCTCTCAGAAGTCCCCGGAGGTGCTGTTCGTTGGCCCATGTCATTTATTCCAGCCCTCCTCTGGATCCAGCTCAGCTCTCATGTCTTTTCCATGAAAGATTTTCTACTCCTCCAGAAGCAGTGATTGTTCCCTCTCCCGCATTTTCACCTGCCAGCAGCACCTCCTTCACGGTTCTCACTGCAACCTTGCAATGAAGTTATGGGTCTCTGTGTTTGTTTCTTCTCTGATGTCATTTAAGATCATCTAGGCAGGAAGGCTGTGCCTATTTATATCCCACAGAAGGGCCTAGCATAGTGCCTGCCATACAGTAGCACTCAATAAATATTATTAGTTAAATAAAATAAGTCTAAGGCCGGATTTGGTTTGGGGGACCACTAGGAAGAGGTCAGGAGAATTCTACTCACTGGTCCTGGCACAGTGAAGCCCATTGAATGCCAGGCCTGTCTCCTTCGAGATTTGGGTTTTATGAGATAATTTACCTTTTCTTCCCCCCAAGCTACTATTTTTAAGGTATGATGTGACTTAAAGCTAAAAGTCCACTGTGTTTCTTGATACATGCCACCCCCACCCCACCAAGGCCATCTGACTCTAAAGCCCAGCATGCCACACAGATAACACCATTAAGCATGCATGTTTCATTCAGCCAGTACCGAAAGACCTACAAGTGGCTGGTGAGTTAACCGAGTGGGCATTAAGGTATTGTCAGAGAAGGGGCCAAGTCCCCAGGACACACCAAACCCTAAGCAGAGCAAGGGTTCAATGCAAGGGAGGAAGATGTGGCTTTTTCTCACAGCAGCAGAACACTGGTTTCAATTTATCAAAACTTATGGAGACAGGCCAGTGTGGGCATCTGAGAACTGGCTAGGGTGACCTCTGTTTTCAATAAGGTCGTGGTTCTGGGTTTGAATGGTTGGTTTGTAAGTCAGAAGTGGGGAATCTCAAAGTGTTCCACGATACCTGTGGCCGCCCATGAGGCAGAGTGGTTGGGGAAAGCAGCCAATTCATGTCCACCGGCAACCGCTTGGAATTCCTGCCAAGTTGCAGATCTTTGGAGCGTGTCTAGAGACCTGTGGTTCAAAGTACAGTAGTTCTTGCCACATAAATTCACTTATCAAAGTAGCTGGAGAGTGAACTGGAAAATGAATTCCGAGATTCATTTGGGCCAGGCAGTGAATAACCATGCCAGATTGAGAAAGAGGTAGAATTGTTGAGAAAGGAAAGGTTATAAGAAAGAAAAGGTTATGGGCTGAATGGGCAACCCCCACACCCCGCAAATTTATGCGTGGAAACCTTAACATCTCATGTGACTATATTAAACATACAGCCATTAAGGAGGTGATTAAGTCCTAAGGTGGGGGGGGGCTACTCTGATAAGATTAGTACCCTTATAAGAAGAGGAAGTGTTTGTCTCTGTCTCTATGACACACCTGGGGCATGGCTGTCTGAAAGCCAGGAAGAGATTACTTGGTCAGGGAGGTTTAAAGGTTTTAAGCAGCATCAAGGGATTCTAGATTATGTTTGGGAGCAATTTTTTTTTTTCCTCCACAAATAGGCTCCAAGAGAAAACATTAAAAAAACTTTCAGACCGTTTTCCCTCCACAGCCCCATGCTATACTGCTTTGGAAATATAAATGGTCTTTAATTACGATCTGTGTCTTCTTTCATCTGCAAGTTTGCTTAGGGCACATCTCATACCCCGAAGCAGCAGAGAGCTGATACACTGGGATGGCGGGGGGGGGGGGGGATTACACAGCAGGTTTTTGAAATAATGGTATAACTGTTATGTTATATTTACTATTTTATATTTTTATATTTATATTTACTGTTATGAAAATTTACTATTTTCTTTAACATGATATACATTTAGAAAACAATAATATCTGTGAATTAAGAGGTCTGGTAGACTAGTTATTTTTAATTACATGTTAAAATAAATATGTAACTATTAAACATAGAGTGAATCCTTGCCACCCAAGCTTAACTTGGGATTCTAACACACTTTGGGACATAGTATAAAAGCCTGAAGGAACTTAAGTTGAAAACTCAGATGTGCAATGTTTATAGCAGGTCAATTCACAATAACTAACCTATGGAACCAACCTATGTGCAATTCAACAGATAAATGGATAAAGAAAATGTGGTATGTGTATATATATATATATATATATATATATATATATATATATATATATATATATATTACTCAGCCTTAAAGAAGAATGAAATTATGGTATTTGCTGGTAAATGGATGGAACTAGAAAATATCATGTTAAGTGAAATAAGCCAATCTCAAAGAACCAAAGGACAAATGTTTTTTCTGATATGCATATGCTAATTCACACTAAGGGGGAGGGGCTAGGGAAGAACAGAGGTACTTTGGATTAGGCAGAGAGGAATGAAGGAAGGGGAAGGGATATGGGGGTAGGAATGATAGTAGAATGAATCAGACATTATTATCCTATATTTGTATATGATTACATGACTGGTGTAACTCTACATCATGTACAGCCAGAAGGATGAGAAGTTATACTCCGTCTATGTATGATGTGATAAAATGCATCCTATTGTCATGAATAACTAGAACAAATTTTAAAAAGAGAAAAAAAGAAAAGAAAATCCAGATGGGTAAAGCTGCTATTTACAGAATGACATTTCTGGGTGTTTTTGATGACCCCATGAGAAAGTCCTAACTATTCATTTGACTTTATGTTAACAGCAACAATGAAGTGTTACATTTGTGATTTCCTCTGAAGTTCAAAGGAGTTTCAACTATGGGCACATTTTCTTTTTATATTCCAATGGACTTGATTAAATGCCTTGTTTCTTCCGTGCAATTTCAGTCTAGGGTCCATTTGCTCATATCCATCATTTATTAATGTTTTGCGTTACTTTTCTCATCTAGAAATAGACATGGTACAGTGATTGACTTTCTAACTATCCCAAAGGAATTCTCTGTTGAATTCTTTACATGATCTTGCCTTTCTTACTTGTTATAGGTAACTGGTGGCCAACTAGCTCCAAATCCTCACAGGCTGCATCTTTTACATCCCCTGCTGGGCTGAAGGTCTGAGTTTCAGTTCCATACTTAAACACCTCTGGTCAGAATTTTTGCATATGGAAAAGCCTCTCAACACCTGATTTAGTTCATTTTCACCCCAACAGTTCTAAGCTGCTTATTTCCCATATAAACTTAAGTACTTTCTTTCACGCTCATTGACTCCTGTTGTTCATACTTTCCAGTGTCCTTTGCTAGGTCCCATGTGTCCTAATTCATCCCAGTCTGTAAAGGATCCATTGTCACCATCACATCTTCTGTAATCCCTGAGTCTGAACATCGTTTCATGTCCCACAATGCCATCTCACTTGGTACCCCTCATGGCTTTGATTGCACACCCACACTGTCATACATGGAACTCTCGGTGTATACATGTGTAAACAAGGGGTACAAGGCTTGTTTTCTCTGATGTAAGAAAGCCTTTGGTTAAAGGTTTATGTGAGAGAGGCAACTAAAGTATGGGTCTTGAATTGTCAGCGACAGAGACGATCCCTCTCTTAGGAGCTCTGAGTGTGAAGGTGTCAATTTGAGACTGCCCAGTTGCTATGGTGACACCCTGTTCAATAGGAGATTCTGTGCCAGCTACAGAGCTATTCAGTTCTTGACCTTGAGGTTCAGACACCAGCTGCTGGTGACGGGGTAGAAATTTATGGGTGCAAGCTGATAATATAATAATTGGGCTGCTCATACTGAGGACCTTGATTTTGCTTACTTTGAAGAAACTTTCTCACAATAAATCCTTTTGATGTTTCTACCTATATAATAAATGTGCTGAGCTTGTTATGGTTCACTACCTCCCTACCAAGGAGTAGCCGACATCCAAGACCTAGCTTTTTCTCTTTTTGTGTGTCTGTTTGGCTTTTCTCCTTTCTCTCACTGTTGGGTCCAGGAACCTGAATTATCGGCTATGTAGGACATGACAGGCCTGAATGTGTATGAACCTCCTCTAGAAATGCCTAGCACACTAGTGTGGCAAATAGCAGCATTCAGCAAGTGTTTTCTTTAATAAATAAGTGAACATCCGAGTGTCCTAAGTGATTCTCTGTGTTTTAGAAGAGCATTTGAGATCTATCCACTATATAGATGCAATACCTTTTAAATACAAATAAATTAAAACGATTTTATGTGAATAACCTAGGTTTGGGGCCAGCCTTTGGAATTTTGGAAATTTCAGCCACAGAAATTGTTACAGAAAGGGCTATGGCAATTCTGGGCTCTGTGACCTGTTTTGTAGTCTCTCAGACTTGCCTAAAGCCACAATCTTTAAAGTCCCTGCACCAGCATCAGTATTTCCTGAAAATATTTAGAATGCAAATTCTCAGGCCCCATCCAAGACCTAGTACATCAAAAAGTCTGAAGGTGGAGTCCAGCAATCTGCATTTCAACTGCTGCCCAGATGGTTCTGATGCACACCCAGGTGTGAGGACCACTGGCTGAGAGGAAGTCCCAGGAGGGCCATGTTCAGCACTCTCTGGGAGTGATTGATTCAATGACTCAGCAACATTTTTAGGGCCCAGCCTCCCTCCCATTTCTTGGCTCTGCCATCCTGAGTGTCTTGACCTCTCTTGCCGCAGCTACCAAATAGGGCTTTTACAATTACCGAACAAGCTCTTAACCGGCATTCCAGTAAGAGGGGCTCACAGCTTGGCTTGTAGTTACACTTGCTCATTCTCAGTGTGTTGATCAACTGATGACAAATTAGGAGCCTGCCTTTGCCTTCCCATCCTCATTTGGTTCACTGTGAGAAGCCTAGAAGCCGGTGCTCACAACAGCTTGACTCATGAACGATGGTGCATACATCGGAGCACAGAGTGCTGCAGTGGAGGGGCTGATGGGAGAGGCATTGACTAGGGAAGGCTATGTAGGACTAACGGCCCGGGTTAAAGAAATGTTCCTTGACTCCTGTTGGCCGGGATGCCCTGTCTTCCTATTTCCCCTGTTTGTCAAATGCGATGACATCCTAGAGCTGGTTTACAGTACCTGATGCGGGTTCACTTGTGGAAGATGCACTTCTCCTTTCTTGATGCTGGCAGGTCCCCAGCTTGGGTACAGTGTTTGTTCTCCTCCATGTCAGTCTGGTCTGCCAAAGCTATTCATGGTGGTTTTATTTGCTCAACAGTGACTCATGGAGGATGGGGCTGGTGATGAAGTTCTCTCCACTACACTGTGAAGGTTAGTCTGGTGGTGGGTTTCTGAGAAAGTTCTTCATTTTTAGCAAGAGATGCTGAAAATGGCATCTGGAATTTGGTGTGTGAGGATGTGGTACTTGGAGAGAAGCAGCTTTCTGGGCACCACAAGGGCATCTCAGGCTAACACACCCAGGATGGCAGAGCCAAAGAACAGGAGGGAGGCTGGGCCCTGATAGTGTTGCTGAGTCATTGAATCAATTACTCCCAGTGCTGCCTTGTATCAGGACTTTTGTTACAGGAGACAGTCAACGCCCTTCTGCCTAGAATTCATTAAATATTAAGTGTTTATCATTGCTGTTCTGATCCCTTTCATTTCTCTTGAAAAAATGAAAGGGACCGATGTGATGATTTTCAATTTCTTCCAATCCTAATAATTGATGATTCTTTGCTCAAAGTGTCTGTTTGTGTGTGCGTGTGTGGGGGCAGGGTATGTTCAAGATGAGCCAAGAATCAGCAGGAGTGGGATCTGGAAGGGCAAGTAGTGCTTGAGTTAGGGTCAAGTTTGTCTCAGCCCAGGAGGTAGTATCAAGTTGCGGCCGTGGGGTTAATAGCATGAATTCCTAGGGAAGAGCTGAAGTTTGATTCCTAGGGCCCAGCAACATCAGGAGTAGGAAGAGCCCGACATTGACGATAAGAGCTAAGAACTAGCTGGGCATGGTGGTGCACACCTACAATTTTAGCAACTGTGGAGGCTAAGGCAGGAGGACTTCAAGTTCAAAGCCAGCCTCAGCAATTTAGCAAGGCCCTGAGAAATTTAATGAGATTCTGTCTTGAAATAAAATTTTAAAAAGGGCTGGGGATCTAGCTCAGTGGTTGAATGCCCCTGGGTTCAATACCAGGTACCAAAATACAAAAACGAATACTTCCCCCACCCCCTAAGAACTGGGTATAGACAAGAAGGAAAATTGTGACAAATCATCTGTTTACCAGCCATCAGAGCTCTTGTATGTGTTTAGCAAAGGATCCTCTCATGGTACCAAGCATGGATGCTACATTAGCATGGAGAATTAAAGGGCCCGCGGTCTCCTCAGGGGCATTACCAGGATCCTTTGTGGTCCAGACTTACTGAATTCCCTCTCTGGCCAGGTATCCTGCTCTTTCAGACTCTACTAACCTCATGCAGCACCTTTTCTTTCTCTTTCAGCTGCATCTTTACTGATAATTTTCCATGCTCACACATTTCAGGCTCACTCATTATTGAATAAATATAAGTTCAATTTCTAAACTTTTTAGGTATTCTGACTTTTGGAAAACAGATGTGAGTTAGCTACAAAATGTTTAAAAGGAAGGAGGAAGGAAGGAATTCAGGAGAAGGAGGAAGGGAGGGAGGGAAAGAAAGGGACATTTTTCAGGAGAAGGAGGAAGGGAGGGAGGGAAAGAAAGGGACATTTTACATTGCTTTCTGTCATTTTTGAGTCAACACTGCCACCTAGTGGTAAAGTAATTCATTAATTTTTTTATTGAATTGGCTATTTCATGTCTAGGATTTTCAAGTGGTAAATTTTGAGCAAGAAGAGACTTTAATAATGATTCATTTAAAATGTATTATTTTGAACATGAGGAAATTAGGTCGTTAAGTCATAGGACAACCAGAGTCTTTAAAGGCCCATACAACTAATCACTGTGCTACCAGTATGGTTCCTGATCTACAAACCACTTTTTTTCTTTCTTTCTTTACTATTCTAGAAATTCTCAACTATTAACTCTTAGGATTTTGTTTGCCCACTCACTTATTCTCCCTTAAGTTTTAAAGAAATTCTTATCCAATTTAGCTATTTCCTAAAGGAAATTGAAGAATGAAACAAACAAACAAACAAACAAACAAAAATCCCCCCAAAAAACCCAAATAACAAAACCGGTTTCAAATGAACCAAAATTATATTATCTCTTCCAGTTTTAACATTGTTTGATTTGCCTCTTTTTCTAAGTCTTTCTCAATGGCTTATAAGTCTATGTGCATTTCTTTCTCTCTTGTGTGTGTTTAAATATGATAAAATTTTTTTGATACATTCTGTACCAATATTTGTTCACCTTTGGGCAGGACTGGGTGGAGCCTGAGATTCTAAATTTTCATTAAGCTTTCCAAAGACACTAAAGCTGCTGCTTGCAGATCGTAGAGCTTTATTGAACAATGATTGCATTCTTAATAACCCCAAATCTTTCTTTAGAACGGATCAGAAAACTGGGTTCTCTCTGGACAGATGTGATGCATAAAGGAAAATTCATTTGTCCTAAGGGGCATTTTGACAGAAGTGGCTAATTCTCCTTTTGGTCACAGTGGGGTCATGCCAGCAAAAGAAAGGGCTGCTGCCTGCAGTGCTTAACACGACAAGCTCGGGGAGCTTCCCTGCACTCCATGATGGCCACTGGCTCTCAGGGGAGTTTGTGATAATCGTGACTGGTGAATGTCCTCCCAGTGGTGGTGCTCAGATCCACAGTTGTGTTAAAGTTCTAAGTTTGGTTGCATATTGGAATAACCAGGGAGCTTAAAAACACTCCAAGTTCCGTGTCTTGTCCCTGGAGTTTAAAAGCTCCCCAGGTGATTCTAATGTGTACTGAGTCTGAGAATCACTGTGAGTCCAAAGGCACGTAACAGACTACAGGATGCCAACATGTCTCTCCTCTCCTGCCTGCTCACCAGTTCTGTCTGACACTGGGCTGGAGAAGGGAGTCAGTTCTAACGTGCCCTGGATATTGATCATCCTCTCAGTGCCCCACCTAGCTACATGACAACAGGATGGGCATGTCCAGTCCCTTCTCGAGGTCCCCAGGGCTTGGTGCACAGCATAATATGTTTCACCCCCAGCTCTCCTCCAGGTCAGCTGAGGCCATGTGATAAGGCTGCTTCAGCCTGAGGAGAGAGAGCTCTGGCTTTTGTAAGGTCATAGCCTGGATCCAGTTCATTCCCCAGGAGTTACAGTATGAATCAGATGATCTGATTGTCCTCATGAGACCTGTAGAATCAGAAATGTTATCCAAGTTTTTCCTTTAGACCTTTTCAAATGGGATCCTGGGAGCTCTGATGTAGACCTGAAATGACTTTTGATGTTGAAAGTAACTTCACTAGGACTAATTTTTTAAAAGTTGCTTCTGCCACTTCTCTCTAAAGTTTTGGGATCTCTAGGCTATAAATAGTAAGAAGAGAATATGATAAAAATTCCAGTTAGAGACGGGATTGATAATGTGCAATTGTAGTTAAAGAGCTAAAGAAAAATGCCTCATTCTCTGATGTTATCTTTTTCCACAGATATTTACTAAGGGAGAGATGGAGGGAGGGAGGGAGAGAAAAATATAAAGAGAGAGAGAGAGAGAGAGAGAGAGAGAGAGAGAAAGTTAGGATTGTAGATAGAATATTGTTCTCTTATCATCTTGACCCTTCTCTATACTTGGCCCTGTTCATCAAACCTCCATGAAACTGTTTCCTTTCTGCCTTTATGACATCATTTCCTCTTGGATTTCCTTTTCAGCTGCCCTCACATGGTGTCCTATTCCCTCTCGGATGTGGAGGCCCTCCCCTGGGGGTGAGGCTGCTCTACAGGCCTCACCTCCTGCTGCTCATCACTATGCAGATGGATCTAACCCCATTGTGAACAGCCCTGGTTTTCCTTCTGAGCATGGCACCCAGGAGACATACAAGTGATAGATCTTATGATTTTAAGGGAGGGGGTGAGGAAGGGATACATAAACTCCCCAATTCCCACAGACACCCAAAGAAAAGGTTTTCCTCTTTTTTTTTTTTTTTAGCTCCATTGCCACTATTTTAAGTCAGTTCTTCTCTGCCCCCCAACCTGCATACCAGCATGGAGTTCTGAGAAGGGTCCCTGGCCCCAGTCATGTCCCTTCAGTCCTTCCTTCTTCCCCAGTGATAAACCTGTTGCAGTCACTGGATCCCCAGAGTTGCTCCTGGCCAACTTCCCGAGCTGCCACCATGAAGGGCAAACACCCAGGCACAGGACATGAGGGCTGTTGAGAGCCACAGCCAGAAGGGACCCCAGCAACTTCTAGCTGCCAACTGATTGGCTCCTCTGCGGTGATGCTCATTGGGCTGTTTCCCCGCCCTTTCAGACCATGGAGCTGCTCATTGGGGGACTTTTTTGGCTCCGCCCATGCAACCCAGCCAATCGGCCTCAAGAGCAGGAGGAGTGGGGGAGGTAGAGAGGCTTGTGGGAAGCCGGTGGTGGCAGTTGGGCTCTGAAGGTTTTTCCTGAGGAGCTGTTTTGTTTGGCGTGTGGTTCTAAAAATAAAGTTTGTTTCTTTTGGCTCCTGAATTGTGCCCAGCCAGACTGCGGCAAGGGCTGTGGTGATTTGTCCCTTATTTCAGTCTTGAGCCTTATTTCTCTCTAAAGCAATGATACTGCCTTCATCTCCCTAGCAATCCTCTCATGAACCATTTCCTTTTTCCTTCCAGGGTTTACATGCTCTTGGAAGAGACTTCTATTCTTTGCCTGATAAACTCAGTCTCATCATTCTAGGGACACTTCAAACTCCAAAGTCTGTTAAATAACCCTTCTGCCGTCATTGCCTACCTCTTTAAAAGGACTTAGCTCATCCAGTTTGGCTTACTTGCTCATCCACCTCCAACTTATCATGGAAACTTCATCATACAATTTATAAGAAGATCCTTACATTGAAAGTAGGAAAAAAATAAATGTAATATAAATTTTTAATATTTCCAGTTTCAAGATTGTTCTAGAAATAAAAATAGTATTTATCAAATAATAGTTACTATTCCGAATACTTTATATATATTAACTCTTTTAAACCTCATTGCAGCTCCTTAGAGCTGGGTGCATTATCCCCATTTCATAGATGAGGAAACTGGGAGCAGATGGGTCCAATAAATTCCCAAGGTCACACATCAAGCCAAGGCTGATGGGCTCTTGAATTCATGCTCATAACCTCGATGCCTCACTGCTTTTTTTTATATATATATATAGTATCAGAACAATTTTGTGTTTTGTTTAAAAAAAGAATTCTTTGAAAATGTTGCAGAAAACCACATGCAAGTCATACAGAGAGCAAATTTATTTATTTAGAATCCTCTTCATGTTTTCGTTGCCAACAATTAAGACTTCCCTCTCAAAAGAAAAATTTCTCTGAGATGGGAGGGGGCGGAGAAGAAGAGAAGATTTCTGTTGGTTCTATAACAGTGGAAAATGGCCTACTAGCAATTTGGGAATGTGGGAATAATGGTGGAAGGATGGCAGTGACCAGAAGGTCCCTTTCATCCTAAAGACATCTTGGAACTGTGTGAGATCCTGGAACTATGTCACTGATTCATATTGGTTTCTGTGGACAGGGACCCCAATGACTGAGTTAAATTTTCTACCAATATGATCTAATAGGAGCTTGTGAAGGAGTTAAATGACTTACAGGAAATAAACAGTTGCACAATTTCTTGCACACACGGTTCAGGTTTCGAAGTTATTTTAACACCCTCCCTCCATCCCTTAGAGAGTTGTTTTCCCTAAATATGTCCACTTTCTACAACTGTTCATTGCAAAAACCGTTGCTAATTGAGGAGAACCTTGAATCTGTTCTAATCTCAAAGTAAGCAAAGTTATCCCGGGGCAGCAATTTTCATCTGACTTCTAGTCTTAGAATGAGAGGGGAAGAAGGTTATGAACATGCATTTGCCAACAAAAATACCAGGTAAAGCGTAATCAGAACTGTTTAAAGGAACCCAATTTAGAGAGATTTAGTTTGTCTCTTGAAAACCTCCTGAAGTCCAAGAATTACAAAAGGCTTTTGGTAAAGAGTGGATCTCAGGTGAAATCAAAACTTTTTGGTTGTGGTTGTCTGTGTTCAGCAGTAAGATTTTACTGTGTTCGTTTTAACTAGAGTAAACATCTCTTTTAAGAAGTTTGAAAGTGTGTCATGCACTCCATAGTCACTATTTAAATAGTCACTGTGCCCCTGACTGAGACTCTAAAACCGTGATTGAAGTATCTGGCAGAAAGCCAGTGGGTCTGAGATGGTAACTATGGGCTGAGTCAGATGCTTGTCACTTCACTATGGTCATCTATGCTCTTTAGCCTGAGTTTCCAGTTCTCTATAATTAAGAGGGAATTCCTATTAATACTTCAGAGTCGGATTTGTCTAATGTTTTATTTTGTAAGCATATTTTTAGCCTCAATGAGAGTTTTCCATGTCTATTTGTTCAACAAACAAATGAATGTTTCAAAAATACAACAAACATGTACTGAATGCTAAAGTGGGCCACTTATGAATGACATAAAGATAAATAAGATAGGGTTCCCATCCTCTAAGAACTTTAGACTGTGGTGGCAGAGACAGGAAGGTCCATTGGCAACTCCTAGTCATGAGGGAGACAGACACTGCTGGTTCTGTTCCCACAGCCACTCTTTCCATCTTCCTGGCTAATATGGCCATGGGGGGGTGGGGGGGGGAGAGAGAGAGAACAAAAATGAAATAGAACAGAAAAACTGCCACAATATTATTTTTAAAAAGTTAGGCTCCACTCAGGATGAATCGTTACAAGTTTAAGCCAATCATGTAATTCTATTCCCCTCAGCCATGATTGGTTGATTGGTTGGAATGGCCATGGGATCATTCCTGGCCAAAGAGACAAAAGATAGAACTTCTGGGGGAATTCCTGGAACAGATTCCTCTCTAATGGAAAATGAAGGCTGAGTGGGTGGAATGCCTCTCCTCTTCCTGCCTTTGTGGCGATGATGGCAGGAGTGCAGGGGCAGTATTTCTAACTCACTGGAGATGTCCAGAGGCAGATAGAAAAAGTATTCTTGAAAACACCGTAAGAAAACTGAACCAACCATGTCACCAACTTCCTCCAGAATTCTTGTTCTGTGAGGCAATAGTGATAATAATCTTATTGTTCCAGGCACGTTTAATCATCCATTAAATTGCCAGTACCAACTGGGTGTGGTGGTATATGCCTGTAATCCCAGTGGCTCTGCAGCCTGAGGCAGGAGGATGGTGAGTTCAAACCCAGCCTCAGCAGAAGCGAGGCACTAAGCAACTCAGTGAGACCTTGTCTCTAAATAAAATACAAAATAGGGCTGGGGATGTGGTTCAGTGGCCAAGTGCCCCTGAGTTCAATCCATGCCCCACCCCACCCCGCAAAAAAACAAAAAACAAAAACAAAAAAAACACTAATTACTAGTACCAGAAAAAAAATGTTACTGGATAGCTATTTCAATAAAGTTAGGCACAAAATTCTTAAAGATGCAGAGTAGAGAGAGGTGATTTGGCCAGAGGAAATCAGGGAGGATGTTTTAGATTTTGTGAACTTTGAGCTGGGTTTTAAAGAACAAGTGGAAAGCTCACTAGGTAGAAAAAGCAGGGAAGAACATCCAGGTATGTGGAATGGCTCAGAGGCAGGAGGAGGGCCATGGCCTCTCTGGACTTGTATGTGGGTTTAGATGCCAGAATCTTTTAGATGCTTGGTAGAATATATTTGTGATGTTTGTGGGTTTAATGTTCATTTATATGTGGCCTTTGAAGGTTTTAAATTAGGCATATAGTCGGAAACGTGCAATTACTTGTAATTTGTTCAAGACTTGAATGTACACTTTGGTGGCTTTGAGTTTTTAAAGTGGAGTGGATGATAGGGCAGTGGGCAAGGGAAAGGCAGGGCACACAGTGCAGTCTCCAAGATCTCTGTATTTTTTTTCCTCCCTTTATAACTTGGTAACTTTCATGAAGTATTAGACATTTGGTTCTTGTGTTGGTCCAGGTCATCTGAGAAGCAGATGCCAAGATACAATCAAACATGCAAGGATTAAGCATGCAGAGATGTCATTAGGGGACCCGTCTTGTGGAGGAGATGGAGAGGGCGCAGGGTGAGTCCATCAGGCTGGGATGCCCTGTGATGTAGAGACCAGGAGAGTGGAGGATGCATTGGTTGGAAGTGCCCTCAGCCACTGTGCAGGCTAAGAAAGGCTCTGAGGGGCCTTGGGGAAGTCTCCCAGCCCAGGATGCTGCAGTCAGAGAAGTCCCCTGTTACCCAGGAGTGGATCTGCCTCAGTGTCCCTGTCCTCCTTAGAGCAGCCATTGGGAAACACAACCTCAGCACAACATGGCAATGGATTTCAGGGCTCTGCTGCTGGGGCCTGTCATTCTACTCCCTGAGGTTGGAGGTTTGCAAGGATATTCTGTTTCATTCCAAAAACTTGTCCTGGGGTTGGGGTGGGGGACTACTAGAACTGGTAATAGAAGTATAAAAAATAAAATACTTTATATGCATTTTATAGGTAAAGTTCTTAATCTTTTTTTGGGGGGGGTCACAGAACTCCTTTAGAATTTGATTTCAGCAATATTCTCTCAGAAAAATGTACATACCCAAAAGCACCCTGGTCTAGCATGACACCTTGGCCTCATCTCAAGTTCTGAAACCTCCAGCTTTTCCACAGCTGGCTCCCTAGTGTCTGCTGCAGCAGCCCCACAGCATTCCACACACTGACATCTGGACGCCTTCTGCCAAGGGCTTGTCCTGCTTCCCGGACAGACTCATGAAGCTGCAGGCTCGTGTGCACTTGGAAGACACCTTGGCTGAGAGTCCGTATGTCTTGCCTCTCAGGGCCTCTATGGGTTCACCACCCACACTCAAAACTATCTCTGAGTCCTCCCTTCTTATTAATTCCTAGAATCCCTGGAGAATGAGGTTGCTTCTGTGTTCAGACCTTGACCATGGTCTTGGCCACTCGGTCAGCTGCAGCCTCTTCCCATCTTTCTCATTCCCTGAGCCCTTCATCTGAAATTTGAGTTGATAACCTAGACTGTGATCTTGATTTCATCCTTAACACTTAAGGGCAGATATCCTCTTTTTATGTTCCCCTGGACCCTATGCTCACATAACTACAATAATCAAATATATAATACACACACTGTCCCCCCAAGTAGTGAAAATCCATATGCAGTTGATTCTTTTTTATCCACAGAGGTGTACTCTATACAGCTGCTGTACACACTGAATTAGCAAATATAAAACCATTGCTGCCAGGTGTGGTGGTGCACACCAGTAATCCCAGCAGCTCGGGAGGAGGCTGAGGCAGGAGGATCATGAGTTCCAAGCCAGCCTCAGCAACAGCAAGGCGGTAAGCAATTCAGTGAGCCCCTATCTCTAAATAAAATACAAAATTGGGCTGGGAATGTGGCTCAGGGGTTGAGTGCCCCTGCGTTCAATTCCTGGTATCCCCCTACCAAACAAAAAGTAAAATAAAATAAAAATAAAAACAACATAAAAACCTTTGCTGCTGCAGGAAGTGCATCCACATACAAACCTATCTTACATAGATTATAATTTTAAATACTAAAACCAACTCATCTGAGCAGATTCTCTTTTCTTTCTTTCTTTCTTTCTTTTCTTTTCTTTTTTTTTTAAGGAAAAGTAGAGTTCAGAAGTGTTACATGATTTGCCCACGGCTCCAGTAACAGGTGCCAGAGATGGAATTCAAAGCTATCCAATTGGCCAGCGCAGGAGCTTGAGAACTGCTCTGCCCCTGCCCCTGCCCCCTGCCCCTGCCTCTGCCCCTGCCCCTGCCCCTGTGGTCTCCACCCTCTGCTCTTTGCAGTACCAGAGCTGAAGCCAGAGGCCAGGCCTCGCCCGGTTGCACCTCAGATGGGAATGTGCTTGTTGGAACATCTCCCCCCATTTTTTTTTTTTTGCCATTCAATTTATGTCTGCAAATGACCACTAAAACATGCAAGTATTCATGTTGGTGTTACAAATAAAATAAATAAGAATCCCTAGAAAAATATGTAAATAGGAATCCATAGACAATAAAAATTCATTGTATTAGGTTAAAAAAATCAAAATTTCCAACAGGGTATATGGTGAAACGTGTGTCTTTCCTTCTCTACCTTCCAATACCCCAATTCTCCCAGCCCTTTGCCCTCCAAGAACTGCCCTTATGGATCTCTTATTTTTCCTTCAGAGGTAACTTCTACAGCATCTTAGACTAAATGAGTGGTTAAGAATAGAGGGTTTGAATCTCTAGCAATTAGAGAAATGCAAATCAAAACTACGCTAGAATTTCATTTCACTCCAGTCAGATTGGCAGCTATTAAGAACAAAAAACAACAATAAGTGTTGGCGAGGATGTGGGGAAAAAGGAACACTTGTACATTGCTCGTGGGACTGAAAATTGGTGCAGCCAATATGGAAAGCAGTATGGAGATTCCTTGGAAAAGTGGGAGTGGAACCACCATTTGACCCAGCTATCCCACTCCTTGGTCTATACCCAAAGGACTTAAAAAGAGCATACTACAGGGACACAGCCACATCAATGTTTGTGGAACCAACCTATATTCCCTTCAGTAGATGAATGGATAAAGAAAATGTGATATACACACACACACACAAACACACACAATGGAATATTACTCAGCAATAAAAGAGAATAAAATCATGGTTGGAGGTAAATGGATGGAGTTGGAGAATATAATACTAAGTGAAATTAGCCAATCCCCCCAAAACAAATGCTGAATGTTTTCTCTGATATATGAAGGCTGATTCATAGTGGGGTTGGGAGGAGGAGCATGGGAGAATTAAATGAACTCTCGATAGGGCAGAGGTGTGGGAGGGGAAGGGAGGGGGCATGGGGATAGAAAAGACAGTGGAATGAGATGGACATCATTACTCTAAGTACATGTATGAAGACACAAATGGTGTGAATATACTTTGTGTACAACCAGAGATATGAAAAATTGTGATCTGTATGTGTAATATGAATTGTAATGCATTTTGCTGTCATATATAACAAAGTAGAATAAGAAATAAATTAAAAAAAGAATAGGGGGTTTGAGTTTGAACAGATCTAGCTTTAAAAGAACATGTAAGCATGGGGAGGTTATTCAAACCCTCTAAGCCTCAGTTTGCATAGCTCTAAATTGGAGGCAATACTCTTGCCTTCTATGTGGGCTGAGAGGATTGGACAATGAATCACGGGAAGTGCTTGTCAGTCTTCTAGGTCTTCCAGTCTTCTAGTGCTTCCCAGTCTTCTGGGTCTACACTGTGGGTCTGACTTCCCTATCCCATGGTCTTTAACTCACCGACATGTCCTCATCCTTGGGTCCAATTTCACAGAAGGATTTGGCTGGAGAGAGTGCTTGAACGATTGTGGCTTTTCTGGGCATACCACACCACCATGTCTAGTTAGAGGACTAAAGAAGGGTGGCAAGGATTTTTTTTTTTTAAAGGACTTGTATAAATCAGGTCTTGGCTTTAGCTGTAGCTAAATACAGAGAGTTATAGGATGATAGGAACTAAAGGAGAAGAGAGAGGCACTTCCTGATGCAAAGAAATATGGTAGCATTACCTCTCCCAGCACCAGCACCAATGTTGCACCCAGTGGTCTTTCCTTCCACGTACAAGTCTGTCCCCAGTGGAGAAACCACTTTCCTCCCAGGAAAACTAAGCGTTCTTCCTTTCTGAATAGGTTTTAAGAATTTGACCTACTTGAAAGGATCTAGGTGAAACTGATTCCCTTGAAAGAATTAAATAGTTTTATCTCCTAGCAAGAACAATTATTTTCCCATTATTTTTAAATTTTCTCACTTTCCTAGATGTGTGACCATTGGTAGAGCCTGTAGGATGAATTTAGCTGACAAGCTACCATTCATATAAGGAAAGTCAAGGTTGTATCTGACTTAGATCTTTTCTACAATCCGCTAGCATATAAATACAATTAAAAAAATAAAATAGAAGATCGTCATGGGAAAATTAATCTATATTTGAATCATTTAACTTTTTATGTTCTGGTTGTTTCTATAAAAGCTAAGAATAGTGATATTTTCCTGCTTTGGCTCTCTTTCAGATTGAATTCCTATTCTATATCTATGGACTTCAAAGAGAAAAAGACAATATTTATAGGAAGTTTTTGTTTTGAGAAGGTCTCCAGAGACTTACCTGCCTTTTTTTGTTTTTGATACTGGGGATTGAACCCAGGGCCTTGTGTATGCAAGGCAAGCACTCTACCTACTGAGATATATCCTCAGCCTTTACCTACCTTTTTAAAGAAAATGAAAACCCTTCTCTTCTCTCACCTGTGCAGGTATAGCTGTCATTGTAAATATAAACTTAGATTTCTCACAGTCTTGTTTTTAAATCTAGGAACAGACTTATCTTCATGATTCTTGTGCTTTTCCTGTATGTTTAAACTTTTTGTTTAAAAAGAATGTAATCTCAAAATATGTATCCCCAATATATTTGAGTTAAAGTAAAATTCATTCTGGTGTTTGGATGAGAAATTCTTCGTTTCCACCTCTGAAGTCCCAACTTGGGAGCTATTCTTGAAAGGGTGGGAGCCTTTTGCTACTGGACTCTGCAGAATCGTTGACTGCAAACCTTACCATGGGACCCACACTGCCTACCTCCACATGGAGGTGTGAGCTAGAGCTAATCATTAGATCCTGCCCGCAATCTCATTTCTGGCCTGGAGAAGTTAAAACAAACAAACAATTCTTTCTTGGCAGTCTGCAAGCTGTATTATAATTATTCAAAAATATTTTCTCTTTGCAGATCTCAGTGAGATGAACTGGGAAATTCTCACCTGATCATTTAGCTCCATTTATAATTTAGAAAATGAAAAATTGTTTCATTTTAGATGAAACACTATTTCTCCATGTCTCACGGCAGTTTTTCATAATTTGTGCCCCTCACTGTGTTGCTCGCCGCATGTCTGTGGCCAATTTCTCCCTTTTTATAGGGACACCAGTCTTATTGGAAGAGTATCCACCTTCCTCCAGGATGACATCATCTCAACTAATCACCTCTGCAATGACTCTGTTTCCAAATAAGCCCCTGTGGATTGGTGGTCCTTCCCTACCTGTGCCAAATGATGACTTCTTCTAATAGTGTAAAACCAAGCTGGGATGAATACAAGGAAAGGAGAAATATGGCTCTTGTTCTTGGGATACTCACTGGTTAGCAAAAACACACATGGAATTATTTACAGCAATATAGAAATGATAAATATGGTCTTGGTTTAGATAACTGATTCTTGCCCTGTTTTTTGGCTCCAGCACACATGTAAATTGAATCACATGACACGTACTCATCATCAGTGTAAGCAGGATTCTTTAGGAAGTAGATACAATTCCTCCCCTTTCTCGCCTGGTCAAGAAAAAATTTGAATGTGAATAAGTGGATCAGCATGCTCATATTTAAATGATGTCTTAGGACTTGTCCCATTTATTTTAAAATGCCAATTACTGAACAACTTTAGTACTTTATCATTAGTAATGGATTATGACACTTCACAACTCACTGCTTACACAGGTTAGAAGCTGAAAAGTATTGATTTGTACAAAAATTGCTGCTGGGGTTCTCAATGCTACCCTTCAGTTTCTCGGTAACACCTGAACAGCAGCCTGACCATGTGGCTAGCTTTGTTCTGTTTTTATTTTAGGGTGGGGAGTGTTCTACTGGGAATTGAACCCAAGGGCACTCTATAACTGAAGTACACCCACAACCTTCTCTTATTCTTTATTTTGAGACAGGTTTTCACTAAATTGCTGAGGCTGACCTTGAACTTGCCATTCTCCTGCCTCAGCCTCTGGAGTTACTGGGATTATGGGTGTGAGTCACTGTACCTGCTTGCTTTGTCCTTTTAAATAATAATAAGAGGTGATGGCATGTGCCACACCCCAGAGGAAGCCTTCAGAGCTATGTAGTGACTTTGCACCCTGGCTTCTCTCCCTTTGCCTAGACTCTCTACCTTTGCCCTGGAGTCTAGGTCTCCTCAGAGCTTCCCAAGGTCTGTGGTTCCTTCCAATTACCTGGTGGGCAAGGAGAGAAGAAAAGGGGTCATGATAGCTGTGGGGACTCTTTTTTAATTCAGGAGTTGGCAAGGGGAACAGTTTGGCCCAGAAGAGACTCTATTGGTCCCTCAAATGGCCCCACCCTTCATGTCAGGAATAGGTGCCACTGGCCTGGTCCCACTGCATGAGTCCTGCTGGCTTTCTAGGCCTGTGGCAGAGGCTGTGGGCCAGGGGGCCACGGGTGTCTGTTGCACCTTCCTTGGTGGAGGTGGCGGCCCATGAGGGGTGGGGGGGAGGAGGAGCGCAGCTGAGTTCTTCTAATGCCAGCCCCGTTTCCCTACCACTCAACATGACAAGCAGGGGGAGGGAATCATGTGCAGAATTTCTCTACATTTCTGGGTAGAAAGGCAGGAAGAAGACAAAACAGTGAGAACCTGAGCAGAAGCTTGGGGTCATGCTCTCTTTGAGAGGAGACATCCCCAGTGGAGTCCCAGTGACCGAGGGACCGGCTGTCCCAGCTGCTTTGGTTTTGAGTTGGAATCCCACTATTTCTCCAATCTGTATGGATCTGTTTTTATCAAATTCTTCAATTCCTATCCTTTTGGGGAGCTGCAGGACATGCGTCATTATTTCCATTTACTGTGGGGGGAACAGAGACTCCGCCAGGATTTGGAACTTGCCCAAGTGGTCAGGAAGAGCTGGATTTCATCCCCAGGTCTGCGGGGCTTCAAGCCTGCGCCCTTCCTTGTGAGCCACACTACCTCCCTGTGGACAGGGCTTGTCTCTGCAGAAAGGAGAACATCACTCTGCCTGGAGGAGTGAGCAGGGCTTCCTGGAGAACCAAGAACGTTTGTCCTGTTTTGAAGGATGGGTAGGAGTTCAGAGGCAGAAGGAAGGACGTAGAAAGAAGGCATGCCAAGTTGAGGAAATGACACAAGAAAAATTTTAGGGTTGGAAGAAATGGCACATTCAAAGATCCTGGGTAATCAGTGTGGTGGAGCTTGGAAGCAGAATGTGATGAAGAAATGAAATTAGAAAATCAGACGAGTCATCTTGTGAAGAGGCTTGGAAAACCTGAGGTGGTCATTCTTCTTTGTCTGTGTGTGATGTCCCCTTGGAGATCTGCCTGAGAACTTCTGAGAAGTAGTGCAAACCAGTTCTGGGAGGGGTGGCAGGTTTGGTGAAGAGTCTCTTATATTCCCTGGACTATCTCTGTGTAACTATGGAATATGATTTGTGCTCTGCTGGCATGAAAGTCATGATTACTGAGTTCTAAACAACCTCTTGGTGATGTTGAGTCAAGTGTGTGTATATGTGCACGCTCGTGTGAGGGGGAGGGTAGGGAGTGCTGATAGATGTGAAGGGTGAGGTACTATATAGTAAATAAAACTAAGTTCTTGGGCATGCCTGTTTGATTTGCTCTAGAGCCATGGTTTGCAAATGGACTTTTGATGGCCATTCACGAGGTGCCCCTTTTTGTGCAGGGGTGTCCCAGGGATTGAACTCAGGGACACTCAACCACTGAGCCAAATCCTCAGCTCTATATTTTTTTTCTTTATTTTATTTAGAGACAGGGTCTCACTGAGTTGCTTAGTACCTCACTAGTGCTGAGGCTGGCATTGAACTCATGATCTACCTGCCTCAGCCTCCCCAGCTGCTGGGATTACAGGTATGTGCCCCTGCGCCTGCCCTTATCCCAAGTCTTCTATAGTATATTTTCATAGGAAATGCACTTGCTCAAATATTTTGGTAACACTCCTTAAAAAGTACAACTTCTACAGTAGAATACCAAGTACACATGATTTTTTCAATTAAAATGGAAATATTAAAGAAAGAAATTGCAGTCTGACTGCTGAGCATACAATTCCTCCCCCACTGGGTGCTGTTCCCTCTCTCCTGTTCCCATACCCAGTATGATTGATTCTCCTCTGGTATTTGGGCATACAATTGTGGGGAACACATTTAAAATGCTGCCTTAAGGCATTTGTTCATTTTCCACTCCTTTTGGCTAGCATTCTTTGAGAATCTATCCTTTCCTAGCTATTGTGGTAGTCACTGGGTATTAAAAAAAAATCAGTCTGATTTTAAAAGAGTTTTGTCAATGGACTGCTTCTGTGGAGAACAGCTTCAGTATCATGCACATTATTTTAAGATGTTTATGGTTGTGTATGTGCAAGGCTGCATCCTGCATGGTTAGTGGGAAAATATGTATCCTGAAGGGAACAGAGACTGCTTTAGAGTTTTAGCTCTACTACTTAAGTCTAGGGAAAGGGACTTTCAATTAGAGCTTGGTTTTCTAATCTGCAAAATGGGGATAATTGTATTTACCACTTAGATTCAATAAAATAATAATTGCTAACATTACTGAAGTCTTAGGATGTTCTAGGTATGGTTCTAAGTACTTCATATGTGAAGTTATGAAGTTATGAACTGCATAACTCCAGGAAGCCACTCGGAGATATTATTATGCCTATATTAGTAGAGAAAGAAATAGAGGAAGTCAGGTAAGGTGCATGGTCCAAGGTCATGATGAAGCCAGGATATGTGCCCAGGCAGGCTGGCTCCAGAGCCAGAGCTTGTGCCTCTTGCACTTAATGTGTTGCCTAGCACAACTTTGGCACTTGGTCTACACAGGGTAAGGTATATACTTTGCATGAATGCAAAAGAAAATGTGAGGCTTCTTGTTCAAAAAATGAGAAAAAAGTATCCTTAAAGGCAATAAAGCATAAAACTTTTACTTTGCTTTCACCATAAATAGTATTTATTTTGTTTTTTTTTTAAATTTATACAAGACAGTAGAGTGCATTTTGATATTATACATACATAGAATATAACTTCCCATTCTTGGTTGCACATGATGTGGAGTTACACTGGTTGTGTATTCATACATGAACTTAGGAAAGTTATGTCTGATTCATTCTACTGTCTTTTCCATTCTCATCCTCCCTCTCTTGGCTTCATTCCCCTTTGTCTAATCCAATGAACTTCTATTATTTCCTCTTATTGTGTGTAGCATCTACATATCAGAGAGAACATTTTATGGCTGAGTAATATTCCATTGTGTATATACCCACATATTCTTAATCCATTTATCTGTTGAAGGGCACTGGGTAAATTCCATAGCTTAGCTATTGTGAATTGAGCTGCTATAAACATTTATGTGGCTGCATCACTGCAGTATGCTGATTTTTTAAAAGTATTTTTTGGTTGTAGTTGACACAATACCTTTATTTTATTTATTTTTATGTGGTACTGAGGATCGAACCCAGGGCTTCGCACGTGCTAGGCAAGCACTCTACCGCTGAGCCACAATCCCAGCCCTGTAGCATGCTGATTTTAAGTCCTTTGGGTATATGCTGAGGAGGGGGATAGCTGGGTCAAATGGTGGTTCCATTCCAAGTTTTCTGAGGAATCTCCATCCCGCTTTCGTGACAGTTGCACTAATTTGCAGTCCCACCAGCAATGTATGAGTGTATGATGTAGTATTTTTAATTTGATATAAATATGCCCTGGCAACCCATATATAAGACACTTACAGAAACTTTAATTGAGCAATAAAGTTATCATATGTGGTATTTTTAAACTCAATGTAAGTTTTTATAGGTGTCCTATGTCTGGGATACTGGGACATAACGGGTTAACATTTCACTGTCTGAGTGCAGAACTTCAGAGGTGCTGGGGCATGTGGGCAGCACAGCCCTACTGAGATCCCTTCTCAGTCCATCCCAGTTTATCACTGTACACAGCCCTAACCCCTGTGATGGTGACCCCCGCCCCCAGGGGACTGCATCCTTGAGGCTCACTTGGTGTCTGACTGGGGTGTGGGAGCTGATCAGGGAGGGTGAGAGGGTGGCCCGCAGACTCACTTGCCCAACACCTGGTGGTGCTGCCAAGTGCCAGCCTGGAACCTGCGCTCGGGTTTGGGGAAGGGGGTTGGGACTGTGGGTGCTCCGAGCTAGATCCTCCTTTTCTGGGTGGACAGGATGGTGGAATGCAGGCCCCGCTCTGTGGTCTCAACCCAGTGGCCCTATCAGAAGGCAGCAGCAGTGGTGCAGGAGTGAGGATGGAGAACCTGATCACCTGATTGGTCCAGAGCTTTGGGGGTTGGGTCAGCTGGCTGAGAACCTGTCACCAGGGGTGGGGAGATGATGAAGCAGGACTGCCTGGGAGCTCAGGGGCCTCTTGCCCTGTGCATAGGCAAAAGCTGAACTTATTAGGAAATTCAAGAGATGGATTCAGGAGCAATAAAACCTGGTGTGGAGGCGGGTGGAGGATCTAAGGTGGGGGTGCTGTGTGGCTACATTGGTCCCACTAGGGAAGCCTGTTCTCAGTCTAGGGATGAACGTCATCTGCTCTCCAATAGACACAAAGGGAACTTTGAAGTTCTCAGCTTTTTTTTTTTTTAAGTTGAGATGAACACACAGTATCTTTATTTATTTTTATGTGGTGTTGAGGATCGAGCCCAATGCCCCACTATGTGAGGCAAGTGCTTTACCCCTGAGCTACAGCCCCAGCCCAGTTCTCAGCTTTTAATAGGTATTGAGAATTTCTTCCCTTATTCTGGCCTGAATAAAGCAAAAAAATATCCTCTTTGGACAAAGATAATATTGCAAATCAGGACACGCTTTTGTTTTGTAATTATTATTTGTTTTTCGTTATGAGCGATAATGACAAAGTGCTATGAAAGAACTAAATACCTGTGAATCTTTTAAATATTTTTTAAATTTTCTTCTTGAGGACTGTCTGTAGACTTAAATCTCACATGCCCACAAGGTCAATATGGTCTAATTCTAGGGAAATGAGATCCATTTCTACTGAGGGAGACCACATTTACTTTTGATGTGGATATATAATACTTACCACATGTGGCCACAAGGCAAACCCAAATCCTCCATCACAGGGGACATGGCTGTGACATTAAACAAACAGCAGGTGATGAGATTGAGTAAAACCACGGTGGGGAGTCCTCGCTTCTGAGGCTTCCACTCAATAACCCATTCAAGTGTACAAGTCACTTAAAGGTGCTCTCTGGGGACTGTATTGACACTTCCCAGTGTTTTCCTCACCTTGAATATGCTGTGCATGCTGCTTCTTGCAAAGTCAGGACAATATTATGCTCTCACAGCTTTCAAGGGTATGTGGCTCTGTGGTGTAGATGACATTCATTGATCTTGCTCTTGTTTTTTTTTTCTTTCCATACCTTTTATCATCAATAGAGGCAAAAGAACAGAAATGGTGCCTGGCTGTATGTTCTATTTGAAATTTTCAAACAAGGGTGTTTTGAAATGGCTAGATGCTGAATGGCACCAATAATGATAATCTTAGCATAAATAAAGCTCATTCTCCCAACTCTCAGGTGTATCTAGGATTTAGCAGAAGTTCTTTCCAAAAGTTTTTGTTTTTTTTTTTTTATTCTGCATGAAAAAGGGGGATAAAGGGTATGATTTTTTTCTGGTCTTTCAGTGTAGTGTATTAAGATCTAGTGTGTTAAGAAGGTCATCTTTGTTTGTATTAATCTTATTTCTTTTCTTTTATTCTCAAGGTAGCTTCATTTTATCTCATCATCCCTTATTTTTCATTATTCCTTTATTTTCCTCCACATGACTTGTCATCGCCTGATTCATTTTATATTTCCTTGCTTGCTTGATTTTTGTCTTTCATCTCTAATAAAGTATAAGTTTCATAGTCACAAGGACCCTGTCGTCTCCTTCTCTACTACTTGCCTAGCACCTTGCACAGTGACTGGCAGGTAGTGACGATGACATCAATAGCCAGCATTTATCAGATGAATGCCTGACGATGTTCTAAAGCTCTTGATAATAATATGACCTAATCCTCACCACAGCTCTTAGAGATAAATATATTTTAATTTCCATTTTACAAATGAGAAAACTGAAACTTAGAAAAATGAAGCAAATTTCTTCCAAATCATATATTTGGGAATTGGGAGAGTCATGTTCAAACCTAGGCCATGTGGATGCAGCGTCTGCACCTGCCCGTTAGGAGCTTAGCTCGCTCCACATGAGGGACAGGAACATTGTCTTGTTTCCTGCTGTGCCCAAAGTACATACTAGGCTCTCAATAAATATATTTTTTTGAGTATATGAACATTCAGTCCAGGAGTGGTGTCCTGGCAGAGAAGGTAGTGGCCATCAAGGACAGAGACAAGGTCCAGGCAAGTGAAAGGTACTGGCTCCTTCTTCAGCAGGGTTAGCTGGGATCTGTTGTTCTTAAGGGTAATGTGGAGGCTACTCTTGGTCCTCCCACCCCTTATTCCTCTTCTCTCCACCCTTCTCTCACCCATGGATGCAACTCTAGGGGCTGGGGTCACTCTGGATTCACAGAGGTCAGCTCTGAGAGTGGTAGGGCAGATCTGTCCAGGTGTCCGTGTAACTGATCCCTTTGATGTGGAGCTGTGTCAGTGGTGTCTACAGACGGGCCTGGCCTGGGTGGTTCAGCCTGCAGTGTCCTGGATCTCATCAGAGGCCCCCATAAGTTGCTTGGCCCTAGAACTATGGACTCTATTGACTCATGTTAGATTTGCTTGATATTCTTTGTAACTAGCTGTCTCTGGAGGCCAGTGTTTGACTTCCCTTTTCTTGTCAAACTTAAAGTGCTCCAAGATGTGTGTGTGTGTGTGGGGGGGGGGGTGTGTATGGGTGTATATGTACATGTATTCAATTATTGTGATTGGGCCCAGAAAACATTTGGATCAGCCTTAGAAGTTAAGTATAAATCATTCAGTTTCTTTTGTTCTCACTTGTCATCACACAGCTGTTAAGTGGTAAGTCAGTCTAAGGCAGCTTTGGAAAAGAACCCTAACTCTGTGTGTGTGTGTGTGCACGTGCATGTGCGCAGGTTAGTGAACCTGGGAGAGAGGGAGAGGGAAGGAAGGGAGTTACAGCTGCAAGTTCAGATTTCAAGTATCAGAACACAAGGGGTTTCTTCAGTTGGGACTGATAAACTTTGCAGCCCATTAACGCACGCAGTGAGGGTCATTGCACTTTGCATATTTGGAGGTAACATATACCACCCCCACCTGGACACAAAGGCTGCCTTGGGAATGAGCTGGCTAACCACATTTGAGGGAATGCCTTTCAACTAAGAAGGAAATGAGCAGAATAAAGGGTTCTTTATTTGTGGGCACCCAACAAGCTCAATCTTGCTTCTGTTACTAAGGAATTGGTTTTAGCATCAAGGTATGACATAAAACCATAAAACTGAACAAAGAAATAGAATTGCTGATTAACAATTAAGTGCTGATAAATACGAGGGATGCCTGGGGACTATTTCAGACTTTTGCACAACATGGGAAGTATGTTATAGCATAATACTCCTTCTTCTTTGGCAGGCAAATATCTTATTTCTTATCAAGTATTCTCATATAGGAGTTTGTGAGCTCTTATTTTGTAATAAGGAATAAGGAAATGTGATTCATGTTTTTAGTTTATCAGTGTTGTTGGTTTTTAAACTATCTTCCTCCTGGAAGATGCAATAAGTTGGAAAGAGATTTGTGCTATGGATGCAGAGAAGTAGGGTGGGACAAAGAAGAAATGTGGCAACGTACAACGCGATGGTCAGGTCAGGCCTGCCGAGGGGAGGACGTAGGATCAAGCGTTTGAGAGAGGCAAGGAGTTAGATATGCGGCTATCTGAGAAGGCATTTCAGGGAAGGGCAAAGCCAATGCAAAGGCCAGGGTGTAAGCACACCCAGCACATGTGGTACAGTGAGTGAGTAGTGGGATTTTAGGAGAGAGCTGAAGGCAAGATCTCTTAGATCCTTAAAAGACTTTGACTTTTATTCTGGAAGAAGAGGGAGGCCTTGCATGTCTTTGAGCTTAGGGATGACTTGATCAGACTTGTTTAGAAGCTGAAGTCTGATTGTACTCTGGACAGGCAATAAGAGAAGTAGAGATACCTATATGAAGGCTATCGTTGTAACGTAGGTGTCTTAGTTCAGTATTGCCGTGCAACGAGTTATCCCAAACCTAGTAGACTGAAGCAACAAACACCAAGTCACATTTCTGTGGGTCAAGAAGTTGGCCATGGCTTAGCTGTGTCCTGTGGTCACAGCCAAGGCTACAGCCATTCAGGCTTGATTAGGGGAGGATTCACTTCCAAGCTCACTCACGTGGAAGCCAGTTCCTTGTGGGTTGGCTAGAGTCTTGGGTTTCTTCCTAGAATCTGGTTAGAGACCATCATTCCTAGCCACAAGGACCTTTCCAAGGGGTGGCTTGCAACGCGGCAGCTTATGTTAGGAGAACAAGCAAGCAAGCAGGGGTGGGGGAGTGTCCGAGTCAGAGGCAGAACACAGTCTTTTAAAACCTAATCTCAGAAGTGATCTCCCAATAGTTTGCTATGTTTATTTGTTAGAAACCAGTCATTATATCCCACAAATACTCATGGGGAAGGGATTGCACAAGGATGTGAATACCAGGAGGAGGTGATCATTGTAAGCAATTTTAAAAGTTGCCTAACATACTTGGCAGTAGAAATGGTGAGGAGAGACAAAACACATTAAAAATATGGGAATCATAATCCATGATCTCTTACTCTGTAGATGATTTAAAAACACCTTATATAATATCTGTGGCTTAGATTTTTCTTCTTTAAATTGAAAATCTACTCATCTCCTTCTCTATAAACAGTTCAGACTTGAAGAGTTTAAATAACTAGCCCAAGTTTGCATAGTCAGTCAGTGATTTTGATAGGGAGCAAGTATTTAAATGCCAGCAGTCTGATTCTACTACCTACTGCTCTTAATCTCCAGAGGATGCCAGAGAGCATAAAATGGCTGGAACTGTTCTTAAAGATGCAAAGTGCTCTACAGATACAAGTGTATCATGATTAACTGTGTGAACACGAGAATAAAAACAGCTTGGTTTTAAAGAATGTTCATTCTAAAACATGATGCCCATGTTCATTTTGCGGTGTGGAAAAATGGAGCAGTTCTGGGGAAAAGATGGAGCCCTTTTGTCCATCTGTGTGTTTCCATTGTGGTAGAATCAGAAACCATTCCTGCCGTAGTGATCTGCTTCTACAAAGTATGGCAACACTTAGATGCTGCTTGGAATAAAACCACATGGATTTTGACCTAATGCTCAATAACTAAGTCTGGAGAAGAAAGCAGAGTTTAGGAACAGATGACTTGTGTGGAGATGGTTCTGTTTTTAACCAAGAAAGCATGTGACTCTCTCAAAAGCTGCAGGCCTCACAGGACACTGTAATTGAATGAAATCTGGGTTGAAGTGAGTTCTACAAAGGTCTAGGGAGTTCGTAGTTGAAGCTTATGGACTGAGCTAGACTAGCTTGTGGCACTATGAATAGAAGCACGTGAGACTGCAAAATCACACTGAGAATAAAACAAGGCAAAAGCCTTGGTGGCACTTGGCTGATGCAGATGGTTATATTTATTCTGATATTAATATAGAAATTCTTGCTTCCTCATGAGGAGTTTTTTTTTTTGTATGGTGGCTCTTTTACCCTAACTTTATTTTATACTAGTTATAGCATTATATTTTAAAGAAGTTTCTTGGTACCACATAGTCAAGATTACTATTTTTTTTTCTAGACTAATAATCTCTGTCATTTACTTGGAGTATTTAGATCGTTTATGTTTAATGCAATTGGTAGTATAGTTAGTTTGCCATTTGTTTTTTATGTGTAGCATTTATTTTCTGTTTCTATGAATTTGACTACTTTATATGCCTCCTGTAAGTGGTGTCATATAGAATTTATCTTTTTGTCATTTTGTGGCTGTCAATTTGAGACACTGCTTTCAATTCTCTTATATTCATACCAGAAGTGGGATTGCTGAATCATATCTATTTTTAATATTCTGAGGAAACACTGTACTGTTTCATAGCAGTTGCACCATTTTACAGCTCCACCAACAATGCATACACAGGATCCCAACTTCTCCACTTGCCTGTCAACACTTGTTACTTTCTCTCTTTGTTTTCCCAGTAGCTGTCCTAATGGCTTTGAGATGATAGCTCACTGTGGTTTTAATTTGCATTTCTCTCATGATCAGTGCTGTGAACATCTTTTCTTATGCTTATTGGCTATTTATATGTTATCTTTAAAGAAAGGACTCTATTTGAATCCTTTTCCTATTTTTTAAAATTAGGTTATTTGATTTTTTTTTTGTTTAGTTTTAAGAGTCCTGTGCATTTTCTAGATATTGACTCCTTGACAGATACATGATTTTCAAATATTCTGTGTTATGCTGCAGGTTGCTTTTTTAACGACTTTTTTGAGTCCTTTGCTGACTAAAAGCTTTTAAGTTTGATGTAGCCCATTTGTCTATTTTTGCTTTTGTTTCCTGTGAACACTTGTTTATTCTTTCACTTAGCACTTTTAGATCCTGTTTTTTTTTTTTTTTTTTTTTTTTTTTCTTCTGGCTTATGGAGTTTCTAAACAGATGTCTGGTATTCTTATCCTTGTTTTTCCTGTACTTAATGTGACTTTTTGCCCCATAGTCTTTTTTGAAAAGAGATTCTTTCTTCACTTCTGTCTTTAAACAATTTGTATCATGTTGTCCTTCAGCCAAACCACCTTTAGTAGTTTTTTTTTTCTTTGTATTTTTCCTTTTGGGATTTGCTGAGCATCTTAAACAGCTATATACTGTATTTTGTTCTTATTTTTAGTTATTTGCAGAGGAAGGATAATTCCAGACCTTGTCATTCCCTAATGGAAGTGAGTTTTCCATAACTGTATTGAAAACTTGTCTCCCATAGACTTTGTGCACCTCTAGGACAGAGACCTGGTAATGGAAGTCAACATAGGAGTTCTGAAAAAGTTAAATTAATGAATGAAACCTGGAATTGGGTTGAACTACATAAAATGGACATTTTTGATGATTTTTAATCTATATAATTTATATGATGCAACTTTATATTTCTAATTTGGATTAGTTAAGAAAAGCAGAATCTGTAGAGGTAGTTACACTTTTAGGGTTAGATCTAACCAAGGGTGGATTTGTGTGTGTGTGTATGTGTGTGTGTATTAAATATGTCTGGAATTATCTGAAAGTCCAAAAACACCTATGTTGACTTCATTTTTCAAGTAGAACATTCTAGGTCTATCTTTGTGACTTTAGGTTTTTAGATATTTTCTTTGGAGAGGAAGTGTACAGTTCTCTTTCTCTTCTGGGGTGTACAGTTCATCAAAGAAGCATATGCTCATTCCTCATTGCCTCAATGGACTTGTGTTCAAAGACAAGAGGTTTATAGGAGAAGACTTTAACCTTGTCCTTGTTGGGTGATCCAGCACAGTGACCTGGTTTCTATGACCTGGTCTGGGATCTTTAATAGGAACTCTTTGTAAGGAAAACAAAGATCTGCTGATTGTTGATATGTGGTTGTGAGAGCCAGAAGTGACACAGGATTTGGGAACCTATGATAGAAGGTGACAGAACAGTACTGTTGTCTCAAGGCTTTATGCACAAAAGGAGAGTAAAGCTTAGTAAGTACCTTAATAGGATGATGAAGAAAAAGTTAAAGTTACTGTATTCACAGTAATTATCTGTTGTGTTTTAGTTTTATTCTTTCATAATTTTAGAACACATTACATAAATTTAGAAAAAAAAGTGTTTTATAGGTGACCAGATTGAAATGAATTTCATTTAGCATAGCATACTTGCTTGGGAAAATTATTCTGTCGACTTCCCTCAAAAGATATAAACGAGGTGACCCACGACCCAGTGGGCTTGGCATCCTTGCTTTTTGGAATGCAAATCGCCCTTGCATGTTGGCAGCAGTGTTTACTATACAAAGTTGGGTAGATGGTTGTTATGGGTTGGATTTGGCTCCCTTAAATTTATACATTGAAGCCCAAAACTCTAGGACTTCAGAATGTGACGCTTATTTAGAGAGAGGTTAGTTACAAAATTAATAAAATTTATGCAAGGTCATTAGGGTAGGCCCCAATCCACTGTGACAGGTTCCTACAAGATGAGGGGACTTGAACAAAGGGATACGCATAGAGGGAAGACAATGTGAAGAGACAGGAGAAGAAGGCTATCTGCAAGCCAAGGAGAAAGGCCTACAACAGATCTGAACTTACAGCTTCCAGAAGGAACTAACTCTGACAACACCTTGTCTCTGACTTCTGCTTTCCAGAACTGTGAGACAATTGTTGTTTGTGGTACTTTGTTATAGCAGAAATAGAGAACTAATAAAAGCATTTTTGCAAAATCACATGATATAGACTAACTGGTGGTAGGAAGAAGAAGCATGTTAAAGAGCAGGGGCCCCCAAGCAAACTTCTGGAAACTGTTAGAGTATTTTATGAGGTGGGTAATCGGTTCTTTTCTTTATCTGTTTTGTGGATGAATACAAATCCACCCAGACTGAAAAGAATAAGGAAAGTGATTAGCACCAGTCACAGGTTCACCAAGGGCTCCTTAATTTATGCTCATCTGATGGGGAGGAATTTTGAAGAAGTACAATGAAGCCTGAATTTTTTGTGTCAGTTGTGAAGAGATTTTATAACTTCAAAAAAGATTATTTAGGGTGCCTGATTGAGAAAAACATAGGAACACTAAATTTTACCCCTGGCCCTTGAGAAACTTTATGTCATATTGCAACAGAATTATTTTTATACTCCAAAACTCTGAAGGATTATGAGAAGTATGGAGCATGCTTAAATCCTATTATTTAGTGAAGTGTTTAGGGCTTCTAATTTCTCTCTCCACTTCTCTGATGCTTTTTCTTTCTATCTCCTACAAATTGTGTGGGTGACAGTGCAAATTTTTTTTTCATCCATGACTCATTCTTTTACTTACTTGCTCTTCTGATTATAATGAAAGGTTTTATTGTAGTTAAAATGGCAACCATCCTGATGGACAAAACAGATTGATGTCCAAATGTTACCTCCCAAATAGTGAGAATGTATTAATGGTGGAGATAAAAAAGCCTCAAGACACTGAGTAAGTGAGTCGTGGCTGCGAGGGGCCTGGGCCTGCAGTCAGTCTGTCCCATTGATGTCATTCCCAATTCTCTGACCATTGTATAATTTAAAATTCACTTGGTCAGTGTTTCTCAGCTTGATTACAACGGTTCCCAGGCTGTGAGGAGTTAAGCCAAAGAAGTTTTCATTAATTTTCCTTCTCCCTAAAGACTTTAGGCTTGCTGTTTCAAAGAAAGCTAGAGACCACAATGAGCCAACTATTTGGTGAGAAGTTTCTCCTCTGGGAGAGAGCTGTTAGCTGAGATTCCAGCCTTTCAAATGTCAAATGTTACTCATTCCTGCTTTGGCTCTGGTGAGTATGTGTAGTCCTTCTCTTTTATTTTAATTTGAGAATGTTTGCTTCCACTGGTAGCTCAGGGAACTTTTACTCACTGTTTGAAATCTAACCCTGGAACACAAAAGTATGACTAATCCTACTTACTGGAATTTCAGTGTTTTCATCAAGGCTGCAGTTTCTATTTCCAATTTTATATAATAAGGGGCAGAATCCCAACTGGCAAACATACTCCTTTTCTTTTTTGGTTGATGTGCATCAAAATATCTGTGTTATCAAAGGGGAAGTTTCACGATGGCATTTTTTTTTTCAGTTGAAAGGAAACTTGTCTTCAAGATAATTTGGAGAGAAGATAGTTCATAAATCAGAGCCTGGCCAAGATAGTCACTCAATGGAGCACTTCTGAATCTTTCAGCCGCTTTCCATCTTCCGTAGAGAAAGGATATTAGGTTATCTCCAAGAGGAATAATATATACAGTGGAGTCACAGCCAATGGAAAGATTTGAGAGCAACTGACAAATATTCATGCCATGACAGTGAGTTGGTTAGGCAATCACTGTGGTGCCATGGAAGGATGAAAGAGATCAGTTAACCCAAACCAAGTTTCTGTGTTCTTCTATGGAAATCTTTTATTACTTTCTTATGTCGTTAGAGTTCCAAATATGGATTTCTGGAATGCTGTTGAGAAACTCTGATGAGGAAGTTCTAGTGGAATTGGGTTCAGACTCACTCACCAGACAATTCTTTTAAGGCAAGATCTGACAGGCTTAAAGGGGAATATAGATATTCATTTGGAATATCTTAAAAGAGAACTCTAAACCCTGCTGCTTAAAACCTTCATTTGGAGAATTAAAAACATAGACAATTAAAGTCCATTTCCAGAGTTTCCGGTTCAGTGGATCAATGTATTTACTTTTTTTTTTTCCTTCAGATTATTCTGGGCATAGTCATGACTGGGGATTTCCGGTTCCAAAGCCTGTTTATAACTTCGACAACAAAGAAATTCTTCTGAATTATTGGATCAAATGCGTAGGATTTGTTGAGTTTGGCATGTAAAGGCAAAATGTTTTGCTTTTTGTTTATGATCTATAAAACAACTCTAAATCTGTTATTTGGCTTCTTTACCTTCTCACTGGTTGGCATGCTTTTGGGTCAATTGATAAGCATTCAGCTGGAATCTTTCTTGGAAATACAATGTCCTAAACCTGGACAATATACACAGTCTTAGGGAGCCCAGACCTCCATTCTTATATAAGCTTCATAGGTGAGTTTGAAGAGCTAGTAAGTTTTGAGAATAACTGAGTTAGACTAATAAGGTAGAGTATTTATTGGCATTGGATACTAATTGAAGTGTAATTGCCTACACATAAATCATGCTAATTTAATTACAAGTGTTATCACTATTCATTTCACTAGTTTATGATTAGACTTTGTATTTGATCAACAAATATTTAGTAATGTTCACGAGTCCTACTAAGAGAGGAGGCAGGAGAGAACTTTAACGCCTGGAGTATATAAAAACTTTCAGATAGAGCTTGAAGTGAATCTTGAAGTATGGGTTGGATCTGTATGGGTAGTGGAAGTAGGGTGCAGAGCCTTCCAGTTGAGGAGGCAAAATTAATGAAGTGAGTAAGATGGGAGCTAGAATTCCATGCTCATAAGATAATGTTTTAATAGTAATGGAATCTAAAATTGTCCAGAGTGGATTGGGTCTGGGAAGTGGGTTGAAGTTATAGGAAATCAGAAACTATAACAACATTTTTGTGTGTGCACAGGCAAGGTAACAACTTATATTGGTAGGATGTGTAGACGTTTAGGAGGCAGGACTGTGGCGGTAAGAACAGTGAGGGAAGCGAACTTGATCTTGGGTCTTGGGTAGTACCTGGGGAATAGTGGGAGACATATTGGGTGTATAGAAGTAGCCTAAGTGAAAACTCTTACCTCTGCAGATTATTCAGAAATTTTCTGTTTATGGACAGGCACTGGAAATATGGTACTGAATAGTTAGACACAATCTTGGGTCTTGTGGAGGTGCACCTCAAAATGAAATCTCAATTTATGAAAAAAGGGATTATAGAATACAAAGCAACCCATACGTTCATCAACTCTGTGGCGTATGTGGGAATAGTGTGAAATTTGCTAAGAATCAAAGGCTTAGACTTTATTAGATTCCATATTGAGCTTCTTCATGTCCTTAAACACAAATATGGAACTGAAAGGTGACAACTCTGAACAGCACAGACATGGAGTTTAGCTCCTAAGGCCAAAGGACTATGTGATAGTGTTATTATTTATTTACTTTTATTTTTAACAGTCCAGGGACTTTTTATCAGAAGACCTATCCATTTTTTTTTCTTGTAATTTTCTTCCATTCTTTTTGGAAATTCCCAGAGATTGTAATTTTCTTAAGATCAGGAATTTCTTAGTTTAAATCTTTCTCCAATCATATGTTACAAAATGGCTTCAATTATTACTATGAATGATACTAGGACAAAGATAATTTGTCTCTCATACTTTCAAAAGCAATTATGGCATACCTTCAAATACAATTCACACATTAATGACTTTTTCCTTAATGAACAATAAAAGCTTCTGTTTCATTATAAAAATCTTTTGACTAAGTGGCAGTTGGAGATTGGACTTTGTGCTAATACTTAAGTTAATTGCATCTCATGTTAATATTGTCTTAGTGTGGGCAATTAAGTAGGATTATGACTGGTTACAGTGTGTTTTCCTAAGTCTTCTGTGAACTCCTGCAATTCCTTCTTCCTCAGGTGTCTGATCTTCCACAGAGGAGGAGGTGCTAGGGGAATTTTTGGTAGTATTCATCTTGATTTAGACATCATCAACATCTCTCCTTGAAGGCAGAGCCACTGGAAATGTCAGTTGCTTTCTGAAAGATTCATTTCCACGCCCGTCTTTCTACCACACCATTCAACTCCAGGCTGCAGAAGCCCTGCATATTATTTGCCAAACCCAAAGATAGAACTTGAAGGACTCAATGGAGAGGGTTTGGACACTATTACTCATGTGCTTCTTGGGACAGATGGAGGGCCACACTGCCTATGAGCAGGAGGAGTGCATGGGATAGGTTGCATGACAACTGTGCAGATGGGTTTCTTTAGATGTTTCATGAATACCTTCTTTTACTGTGTAGCCAAGGCTGTTCTGCTTTGATCCCCACTTAAAGATTGGAGTTGAGGGAAGCAGCCAGTTTCCCTTCTCCTTACCTTCCTTATCACTTTCTTTGAAGTCCTTGTTATCTCACCCAGGAATAGGCCTCCATAGGCACTGCGGGGTATTTACCCCAACACCCACAGTTTGGCCCACATTGTCAACTGGAATTCAAACATAAGATTAGAAGGAAAACGCTGTTTACCAGTCCTCAAGCATGTCTGACCTAAAATGTACAGCAGTGTTCCCTTTAATCTGAAGAATAATCTCATCAACTTCAAAAAATACTTTGATATTTTCAAAATGAAATGACAAATTTTCAGCAGCGAGAAACTCTGAAGGATAAAGTATCTCTGAAAATAATTTCATGTATTTCATTCTTTTCTTTCTCAGTGGAATGCTTAAAAGCTGGATAGCACTGCATTAGGATGTTAATTCATGTTTTGGGTTTGGTTTCATAGCTCAACATCTGGTATTTATTATGGGTTCACCTGAGGTTTAGTTTATGTTTTTAATGATATGGTTCCTTGTTTGGAAGATCATTTGAGAGATTGAATCTTCACACCAAGTTCTCTTTTCCCTGGGCAGTTCTCTTATCTTCAGATAATTGGCCTTTTTCCTTCCAGTGCCAGAAACTCCCAGCAGATGTCATTGTAAGGCAGATTTGTTTAGCAAAGCTTTTTTTTTTTTTTTTTTAGAATAGCAAATAGAGTTGCACATAATCGTGATGTGCATATAGGGTGCTGGATTTAATTCATTCTAGTCTCCCCAGGGTGGGGATTGTTATAAAGACATAAAGAGACTCCTGGGACTCCTTCTTGACATGCCATAATGTGGGAGAATAGCTGCCCTCAATATAAATGAAGAGAACAAAGAACTGAGGTCTTGCTCCCGAGCATTTCCTGGGCTACTCCTAGGCCTGCTCAGATCAACACAAGGCATGGGACTGTGCTCTGAATGGAACAAGAAGAGGCTTGGGAGGAGATAGCTGCATAGACACATGGGGACCACATGAGGGAGATGGGATTTCCAATGAGACAGCTCTGCTGATTCTAGACCCCCTGGCTCTTAGTACTGCAGGGAAAATATAAATGAGCATCCAAATGTGTGTCCTTACCTCACCCAAAGGAGCACGTATAGCTGGTCCTTGTCTGACAAAGAAGGAAAGCTACATTGGAACTCCCTAGCTTATTTTATGGATATCAAATTCAGGTAAAAAAGACAGCCTCTCAGCCTCGGTCCCTCCACAACCCCTTGCCCCAGCAAAGGCCTGGACATCTCAATTTATTTGCTACAAATATAAATGAAAGTCAAAGTAAATTCTCATGAGTTTCCATGTAGACCTATGTTGATACATTTTTGTCTCCTGGGAAGATCTCATTCTGTTACTTTATAGCATTGTAGGAGCTCATCATTTTTCCATTGCTTAATTTGATTTTTTAAAATGATTGTCCTCTGGGGAAGTCTCATCCCCAAAACCAGAACTATACTTTGTATGATACAGGGTTAATCAAAGCATTAAATTGCTTGGGAATTTTTAATACAATGTATCTTGAGAATTTTTGATACAATATGTCTCTATGCTATAAAACTGCAGGCTCTTGGCCCAAGAGCACAGTCCATCAAATGTGGTGGGGTCAGCATGAAGAGCCTGGCAGGAAGACATTTGCTTACTTGCAATAGGACAGCTAGAACAGATCATTTAAAATCTAGACCTATACACCTCTCCTAGGCATTTCAAATGAATGCTGTTTCCCCCCAAGCATTAGTTCTTGTAAAGGAATGGTGCAACCAGTTTGAGAAGATAATGTAAAGAAATATTTATCCGAATAAGCAGAGTCTGCAGTCAATAGGTCAAATGGAAAAAGTAGATTCCAACTGTTATTCTCTATCAGAAAAAAATTAATTAGAGTGGGCATATGTAATTCCTGTTTCAATGAAAGCAACAATTTTTCTGAAAGGATATGAAGAATCACTTCCATGTAACTTAGAGACATTTCCATCACTGAATTTAAGCATCTGGGGAGAATTCCCCATGCAACTCTAGGCGCATGTGAGACTGGGATTGATCTTTGAGCTTCGCAGCCATGTGCCAAGATTCTGACAATTCCCTTTTTGTTAGCGGGATATTGTTTTGGGAGTGAAATCTTATATAACCTTGGCAGAGAGTACCCCCTTTTTCTGCTTCTGGGTGAGTGACTGGAGCTGAACTGTTGGTGTTCCTGGACTTTGTTCCAATTTCAGGATACAATGACTTTAGACAGCTCGGGGTGGGAAGAAAGAACACAAGCTTTCAAAATGTTATTTTGAAAAAAAAAATTAAAAACTTTATTTTAATAGTCAGGGGGCTTGAGGTACTGGGAAGAGTGCTGGACTTGGTGTTGGGATTTGGGGTTCTTGCCCCACTTCTGTCCCCTGGGATCTTGACTGTGATGTGGGAAGCCACCTGTTGGTGAAATGAGTGATGTTTGAGCCATTAGAACAGGAAGCCCCGTGTTGGGAACTCCTAGTCGAACCCCCTGGGTGAGACAACTCCCACTTCAAGTTGGCACCCTGACTTAGCTCACAGCTCAAGTTCAAGCACAGCCTCCCAGAGATGGGTATAGCCTGCCAAATGCCAATCAACCTGTTTACTGCAAGACCCCAGCTACACTGAGAAACAAAAACAGAAACAAGACTCCTCCCTCTGAAACCTTATCCCTGCCTTTGATGTACTACTCCCCCTTAAATAAAGAATTGGGGCCTTTTTCAGTGTTCAGTTACAGTTCCCTCAGGACTGGAAGACCCATCAGACGCTCCACTTTTTAAATCTTATCTTTGGCTTGGTCTTATTTCTTACTGATTATTTCAGACTTTCTATTTTCCCAGGCAGCTCACCACACCTCCTGAGGAGGAACCTGCTCTGTCTGTCAGAGTGCTGGCCATCCCCACCACTGTGACTTTTTAATCTAAGTCTTCTTTCTTCAAGAACAGAATTTTAAAACTCTATTGAGAAAACTTTAACCCTACTTGCATTTTCTTTCTCAGGAATTCTCACCTCACCAGGATTTTTGTTTGTTTGTTTGTTTGTTTTTGGTACCAGGGATTGAACCCAGAGGCATTTAACCACCACATTTCCAGCTTTATTTTCATTTTTTATTTTGATACAGGGTCTTGCTAAGTAGCTTAGGGCTTCACTAAGTTGCTGAGGCTGGCCTTGAACTTTCGATCTTCTTATCTCAACTTCAGAGCCACTGGGATTACAGGTGTGCACCATTGTGCCTGCCTCACCAGGGTTTTTGATGTTTGTTTTGGAGAAAAATATTAAAATAAAATAACATCTAAAATCAGTGTATATGCTACATTTTGGATACTCTGATTCTATTTGTATGTTTGTAATCCACTTTGTTTATGAAGAAAGTGGGGGTAAAGCCTGCCTTAATTTTTAGACTGTGGTCTACAAACTGCATAACTCAGGCAATAAGAAAGCCCCTAGCAGTATAAATTTTGAGTCTGTTTTTTCTTAATATCTTAGAGATCCTCTGTTTAGATTGGATAGGACTTTTGCCATGGGGTTTTAATATGGTTGAAAAGATGCCACAGTCTGTAGCTGACCAGGCTGCTCTGTCTCCCAAGGAAGGCTTAATAGATTCTTACTTTTAAGCTTAAAATACTATACTTTTAAGAAAGGAGCAAGCAGTACATTCTCAGGGCACAATATAGTGGAGGCTCAAGATGAAACTATGTATGTTTTTCTTTTGACCTTCAGGGTGGGAAGCAGTTTGGTACCAACTTCCACCACCAATACAATTCCTGCTACATTCAGTTAGAAAAGGAGAAAATTAGTCTTCAACAGTAGCAGGCACCATCAGAGCTACAGTAACCATGACAGATACTCACCTGTAGGTGTTGGGCTTGCTGAGAGCCGTATGTGGACATCATTGTGTTTAATTCTCACAAGGTCCCATGAGGCTCATCTGATGATGAACCACTTTCTAGAGATGAGGAAATTGAAGCTGTAAGAGATTAATCTGCTCAAAACCTTCTAAAACCACCAATCTTTTTATCTTTTTGAAGTATGTAATCTACATTTTCCCCAAACACTCTTAAATTATCTTTCTCTTGCCTTCTTTCATGCCTCCTCCCTCTCTCTATTTTTTGCTTGGTTCTTTTCTTTTGAATGGCTCCAGCCGTGAAGTCAGATTAGGTCCTCTGATTTTCTGATTTTCATGGAACTTTATGCAGAATTTTATTATGAAGACAGTTTAGAAATAGAATAGCACAAGCAATTCTTTAACATGCACGATTTAATATGACCCAGTATGTGAATTTGAGCACCAATTGAGCATCATCATTTTATCCTATTGACTAGGGTTTGAGTAGAGTTTTACTCTATTAGAAGAAAATTCCACATGGGAAACTTCACATTGACTTAAAAAAAATGAAGTAGTTGTTAATTATTAATTTTGCAAATTTTTTTTAATGTGGCATTCCCTTAACCCATTTGCTCTTAGAATTTTAAAGTTTGGTGGAAAAGGAAAATGCATCTTTTTGTTGGAAGTGGGGGAGGTTGTGCACATGTGGGGATGTGGGATATATGGGCACTCTTTATTTTCTACTTCATTTTGCTGTGAACCTAAAACTGCCCTAATAAATAAATAAATAAATAAAAATTCAGCCCAGCACAGTGGTGTGCACTGGTAATCTCAGTGGCTTGGGATGCTGAGGCAGGAGGATCACAAGTTCAAGGCCAGTCTCAGCAACTTAGTGAGACCATGAACAATTTGGTGAGACTGGTACAAAATAAAAACAATTTTAAAAAGGCTGGGGATGTGGCTCAGTTTTAAGGGCCCCTGGGTTGAATCACCAGTACAAAAAAAAAAAAAAAAAAAAAAAAAGCATTAATTTAAAAAAGGGAACTGTTTAGCTCAGTGACTCACTATGTGATTTTGAAAAAGTTTCCTCTCTGAGTCTTAATTTTCTTATTATATAAAATGAAGATAATATGAGATTGTCTGTTTCTCTCCTGGCTCATTACACATACTAAAAAAACAAAAATGATGGTTCCTTTCCCTATATATTGCCTTATGTCACACATGAGGGACATGGTGAATTTATATCAGAAGAAGACCATATCCATGTATTCTTCCTTTTTGTCTGATGTGTTTTCCATAAACCCACACACTTACTGGAAACCCAGCGTGACATGCACTCAGGTGCGTCTGCACAGGTTATAACTTGCCTGGGGGATGCTCACCAAGTCACTTGATAGAACCCATTTAATACACTTTATTTGCGAAGATCATCCTTTGTAAAATATAGTGGGCACATTTTTCAGGCCTTATTCAATTTCACAGTAATCATTTTCCTTGGCTGAGAAGCTGTGAGGAGGTCCTCTAGGAAGCAGAAGAAGGAGCAAGTGGCTGCAGTTCATCAGAGAGCCTCCCTGTGCTGAGGTCAGTGCAGCTTGCATGCTCCTGGTTTTGACAGGTGAAGAGCTTTGCACGTTAGTCATGGAGGAACCACTTCCAGGAAAGGATAACTCAGGATAACTCCCGGATGGAATAATTACTTAACGGCAGAGCTGTTTCTTCTAATCCCTTCTAACTTTATTATGTTGATTCTCCAAATCACAAGCACATCTACCCTATGAAGCAGAGGTTTTTGGCCTCCTGGATTCAAGAATGGCTGATCAAGACTTTAGCCTGCTCCTTAGAAAATGCACAAATATGTACACATAGCAACCTTCACAAATGTCCCAACTGAGTTTCAGGGAGCTAACTGCTACTGTTAAAAAAGCTTAGTCATCAAGAGCTAAAAGAGAGGATTTTAAAAGTTCTGTCTGCAAAGGAATTATAAATATTTGAGGAGAGGGTTATGTTAATAATCCTGATTTGATTATTTCACAATGTATACATGTATTGAATAAACATATAGAATTATTATTCATCAATCAAAAATGAAATAAAACTAAAAAACTCAAATGCACACACAGGAAGCAGAAGTAATATTGATAGAAAAATAATGTGAAATAATAAGGAATTGCCTCTCGCTTTTAAAAAGGAGAACCACTGTTTTTTAGCTTTCTTGAAGTATGATGAACAGATGAAATTGTATATATTTAAGATGTACAACTTGATATTTTTATATACATTTTGAAATGATGGATTACAATCAAGTTAATTAACATATCCATGACCTAATATAGTTATTATCTTTTTTCTTTATTTATTGTGCTAACGATACTTGAGATATACAAATGTACTAACATATAATTTGTTAACTAATACAGAATCTTAAGTATACTATAGAGAATTATTAACAAATGTCACATTAATACTCTAAATTAGGTCTCCAGAACTTATTTATCTTTGATAACTGAACCTCTGTACCCTTTGGACCACCAGCTTCCAATTTTCCCCTCTCTCTGTCCCTGGCAACCACCATTCTCTTTTCTGCTTCTGTAAGTTTGACTATTTTAGATTCCACCTGTGAGTGAGATCAGACATTATTTGTTTTTTCTGGATCTGGTTTATTTCACTTAATGTCCTCCAGGCTCATTCATGTTGTTGGAAAGAGCAGGATTTCCTTTTTCCTTGAAAGCATAATATTCCTCCCTCTGTCTCTGTCTCTCTGTCTCTGTCTCTCTTTCTCTCTCTCTCTCTCTGTCTCTGTGTGTATGTGGTGTACATTACATTTTCTTTACCTACTCACACATTGATGGATATTGAAGTTGTTTTCTTGACTGTTGTGAACAATCTGCAATGAACATGAGAGTACAACTATGTTTTTGAGATACTGATTTTCTGTAGCTAATACACAGAAGTGGATTGTTGGATCATATGACGCTCCTGTTTTTAACTTTTGAGGATTCTCCATACTGTTTCCACAAGGTCTGTACCATTTACGTTCCCACCAACATTGGCTTTCCTTTTCTCCATGCCATCACCACACTTACTTTCTGAAGTTTTGATAATAGTCATTCCAACAAGTGTGAGATGACATGCAACTGTGGCTTTCCTGTGCATTTCCCTGATGATTAGTGATGTTAATAACTTTTTCGGGTCATTTCTATGTGTTCTTTGGAAACAAATGTCTATCTGGGTATTTTGTGCATTTTAAAATTAAGTTATTTTATTTTTTTTCTGTTACGTTGTGGGAGTTCCTTACATAGTTTGGATATTAATTCCAACTTTCATTATAACAAAATGCCTGAGACTAGGTAATCTGGAGGTTGGGAAATCTAAGATCAAAGTGCCTGTATCTGCTGAGGGCCTTCTTCCTGTGTCCTTACATGGGAAAACATAGAAGGTAAAAAGGATAAATGAAATGCCCTCATAGGGTAGAGGGTTAAAGAGCAAACTAGCCAAATGCTGCTGTTCCATGACTCTTTTTTCAATGAAGAAGAAGCTCTCATGGACCAAGATGGGCCCTTAAATAGCTTACCTCTCAGTGCTATCACTTTGGTAGCAACCAAATTTTAGAGGGGACACGTTCAAACCACAGCAACTCCTTATATGATATACAGTTTGCAAATATCTTCTCCCCTTCCATAGGGTCCCTCTCCACTCTGCATCTGTTTTCTTTGCTGTACAGACTTTTTTTAGTTTTATGCAATCCAATTTGTTCACTTTTGCCTCTGTTGCCTGTGATTTTGGGTCATGGTCTAAAAACTATTGCCCAGTCCAATGTCAAGAAGCTTTTCCCATATGTTTGTTTCCTGTAGTTTTATGAGTCCAGATCCTATGTTTGTCTTTAATCAATTTTGGTTTGGCTTTTGGATGGGAGGGTCCACTTTCATTCTTTTGCATGCAGGTTCTCCAGCCCTTCCTTTTATGAATCTTTTAGAGTGTTACTGTTCACTAAGAACACTTATTTGAAGTTCAATAATCCTGCTTATTTTTATTCCATTTTTTGTTTCTTCCTTTAATTCAAGTGTATTTAATTTAACATCTTAATTAAAAATCACATATATTAAAATACAGGGTGATCCTAATCATATAAGACCCTCTCGATAGCTCTCTCTAAAGTAGCCCAAAGGTACCTGGAATTGACTTTATCAAAGATATATGGGCAGTTGGAAAGAAGGATGGGGTGATTTAGCGTGGTCTTTCTTTGTAATTTTCAATGTAGCTTGGAGTTGTGTAAAATTAAAAGCAAAGTCAAATTAAAAAATAATCTCACCCACTCATCAACTCACTTTGAAGCCCTATTTGAAAGTGAAATGGTATCTTTTTTTTTCTATTTACCACTCCATGTATTTGTTTCCAGAATGCTAAACTTTTCTATTTTTATCCATTTATACTCCCAAGTAAATAAGCTTTCTGAGAGCTGCTGTTTTACCTTTTATGTTCATAACTCTCTTTCCAGTGCCTAGAGCTGTTCTAACCACATAGTAGAATCTCAGAAAATGTTTTTGGAAAGACTAAATGGATAATATTGAGCACCTTTAATAAGAAATCTTATGATAGCATGAATTGTTAGGGAGCTGGGTGTATAGGAGCACGCTTTTAATCCTAGCAACTCAGGTGGCTGAGGTGAGAGAATCTTAGCAAGTTTGAGGCCAGCCTGGGGAACTTAGAGAAATTCTCTGTCTCAAGATAAAGTAAAAAGGGTTGGGGATGTAATTCAGTTATAGAGTGCTTGTCTAGCATGTGCACATACCTGGTTCTCTTTCCCTATACTGCTAAAATAAGTAAGTAAATAAATGAATAAGGAACAAAGAAAAGAGAAAAAGAAAAAAGGTGTTTGTGAGAAGAGCATAAATGTTACTAGGTATTCATCATGCCCTTTTAAAGGAGCTCAGAACACCTGATAACTATTTAACTACTTTTTTTTTTCCCCAAGAGAACCTTTATAGGGCCAGACATCAGGCCTGGCTGACAAGATTTCGGTTGTATAACTGTCCTTTGTTGTTGCTAGTTTCAGTGCTGCTGACCATTGAGAGATGGGTGTGGATCACACTTATTTCCTCTTCAAAGGAGCCTGAGGGGAAAAGAGTGACTCATGTTGCAGTGATGTATGGGAATGAAAACTCAGATCAACAGTGTCTGAATGACTGGTGAGCCCAGTGGAGAGCGACAGATGGAGTCAGGAGGTGGCCTAAGGGGCCCCTGAACCCTGGGTGGAGCTGCTTGGGCTAATTGATAGAACAATTCCTAATGATACAGCTCTGACTTTGGTGGGACCCCTGCTCTTCCTTCCTTCTATCCCTTAGGCTCTGGGGTCTCTGCTTCCCTTTTCTCTGTACATCTAAGACTGGCTGTGGAGTAAGAACAAACCCCTCTTGTGGTTCAGATCTGTAATTTCCCCCAAGGTCTTATGTGCTGAAGACTTGGTCCCCCATGCATCAGTGTTCAGAGGTGGGGCTTTTAAGAAAAAATCAACTCATGAGGGGTTTAACCTCATTGTTGGATGAATCCATTTGATGGATTGAGAATTTCAATGGACTATTGAAAGGTGATGGAAATTGTAGAAAGTGGGACCAACTTGGAGGAAGTAAGTCAGTGGGGGCATCCTCTTGGGGACTATATCTTGTCCCTGGTCCCTTTCTCTCTTGCTCTCTCTACTTCCTGCCTGCCATGTGCTCAGCAGCTTTCCTCTGCCAAAATTTTCTACCATGATCTTTTGCCTCATCTCAGGCCCAGGACAATGAAGCTGGCTGACCGTGGACTGCGACCTATGAAATCATGGGTCAAAGTAAACCTTTCCTCCTCCGAGTTTTGTGTCAGGTATTATGGTCACAGTGACAGAAAGCTGACCAACACATTCCTTTCCTTCCAACCTTGTGGAATTGTTCCTGTTTCTATACTCCTGTAGCATTGGGACACAAGGAAATATGCTAGTTCAAAGTTTGCATCTCAGGTTTGACAAACTTTGGTTTGAAGTTTCTTTTAACATACAGGCTTACACAAAGGCACCCCGATTTCTAAAGCTTATGCGTGCTCAGGTATAATAGTGTATCCATAAGAAGTAGACTTCCACATAAAGCCCTCAGCATAGTGTCTAGCAAACAGGAAGCACTGATATTGTTATAGTATTGTTTGTTTACATACTTGACTTCTAGTAATTAACTTTTCCAGGACAAAATCTTCATCATCTTTGTAATCTCTTTTGCCTATCAATGTAACAGCGTGTGTGTGTGTGTGTGTGTGTGTGTATTCATGCATATGACATGCATATAATATAGAAAGAAATAAAATGGCCTTTTGGGGCTCTCATTTGCCTATGTATATGGATAGCATTATTAGAATAATTATATATAGTACTGTTAAAATCTGAGTGAATTATATTGAAGATTTCTACTCAGGATAATGGGAATTTTCTGTTTAATTATTCCTGGCTTCAAGAAATTTTGGCCTTCAAGGTAAGACCCAATACCCAAGAATGGAGACTCCATATCCATGAACTAGGAAATACACATTCTTTGGGCCAGTTTTGGGTTAAATTGATGGGAGAGGACTATGTGCTTTGAATAGCTGATCCCTTGGGGATGTGAATACAGGTGCAGGTTAGTCCTTCACATGAACTATGTTTCATCATGTCCACCTTGTGGCCAAGCTCATGTTTTTTTGGTAGTGGGGAATTTGGGGGTGATAACAATGATGCAAACTGAAAACCCAAGAAGTGGGGTGGGAGAACCAGTTTTGAGAGGAAGAAAAGTTAGCCTTTGACAGCTTTCAGTTTTAGTGGTATGGTACTTGGTAGATGTGTCCATAAGATGGAGGAGATAATACTGTCATGGAGAAAACAGTGGTTGACAGTGGCCAGTGAGAGACCATGCAGGCGGAGGATGGAGAAAAGCTACTTGAAGTCATCGGAAGGTATTTTAAGTTGTTCTTCCTGGATTTCTGTTCCTCTCGAGTGTACATGCTATGGTGTTTAGCTGGCAAACAGGATCCTGTAATTTAATTAGGATAGAGTTTGATTCCACAAATAAAATTGGGGAGGTGGGAATACATAGGCAGGGAGATCGACAATAGATCTCCATCTCCATATATAAATCAGTGCCCACTGCAGCCTCCCTGAAGCTGTTCACCCTCTTCATCTTGTGACCAGCAGTTTGCCATGGAAGTCAGTTCCCAGGAATATGATTACTTACCTTTACAAGCTCATTTTCATTTGTGCACAGAAGCCACATTTAGCTACTTGGGAGTCAAAAACTGGAAGCATTGGTGCAGACCATATGTTCCAAAGAGAAGATAAAAGGAGAAGGAGGTATAAAATTATAGAGTGTAGCAAGCTTAAGACAAGATTTTAAGAAAACCAGGGAATTAGTACAGAGAAGAAACTGGAGGAAGAGACATGAAAGATGCTGAAGAAAAAAAAAAGCAATGTGAGAGTAAGATCTAAGGAGAAAATAAAAGGAGTAAGATATAAGGTTGGGAGTTAGTGTGGAAAATGAGACCATCTTCCTATGGGCTGTGAAGGAAAGATGAAACGACACCAGAGAAGTCAAAGTTATTTTTAATGCATAGAATGTTTGAACACTTAAGTCATGTTATTGCTACATACTTACATATCAATAAAGTTACCACTTATTAAATTATTACTATATGCCAGGCATTGAATTCACTTTAATTTCCATGATAGTCTTATTATTGCTAATGATCCCCAACTAGACTGAGGTTTATAGTGGTAAGTAATTTACTTAAGATTACCCTGCAAATAAATGTATGGTTTGAGCACACATATCTGTACTCCTTTTCAACTTGCTTTTTTGTGGTTTATGAACATTTTTGCAAATCTGGTGAGAGCAGAAATTTCTCTTCTCTGATAAAACAAACAAACTCCCAAGAGCACATACACACCAGATGTTGCACGCAATTGAAGGAGATTTCCCTGAAACCCATCTATGGACCCCTGTGGACGTGTTGACATCAAATTAAGAACAATGAGCCCATTTCTCAACAAAATAACATTTCAATATGTGTTAGCCTCCCAAGCTGTCACAATGTGATGCTATTCAAAGGACACTGTGGTTCCTCAAAACATTTCTGGTGCAACTTCACAATGGCATCAGAAGTTGTTCGTTGGCCACAAAAGAAAAGCAGTCCCATTTATTTGTTTTCCCCAAACAATATTTTTTTGTTCTGTTTGTTCATTATCCTTGTTTTCAAATAACTTTCAGCTATTTTTAAAATGCAAATCATTCTCAAAGAATTTCATCATTAAAGAAATCCAAAGAATGTGCAAGAGGCTCAGAAAGATATCCTAAAAGGGTATTTTAGAAGGGCTTGTAACTGAGGTTAAAAGTTGGCAATAAGAGACCATGGTCTCAAATTCAACCACATAGGAGCTACTCACACTGTCTATGGATATAATTTTAACAATAGTGACTCATATTTCAGTGTATAAAGCAAAGTTTCTTTATTATTTAGACAGTATACTAAATTTTGTTATTATATGTTACCCAGTAAAATTTGTTGCTTCAAGATAGTTTTTGATTAGTGGAAAGAGAACTTTTGTTACTCATAGTACAAAAGTGTCATTTTTACAAATCTAATCCTTTAGTGAACCTATGCAGAAACAGTACACATCTTAGTCATTATCGCTTGACTTTTCCTTAATTATTTTATAATCCAGTTAATTTCCAATGCTTCTGTAGCTATATGTAAAATAATGATTTTTAAACATTGTTTCTTATGGTAGTTTTTGCAGAATCCTCTTTTTCCTAATGTCTGAGATATGTCTATTTTAAAAATTAATTTTGTTTTGGGAATATCAATGTTAGTTCTGCGCCATTGAGAATAGTTCTGGAACTGTTGATCTTAATTTACTTTGTATGTTCATCAACAATATTGACTAGAAAATTACTTTTTTTGACTGAGTATTCACATGATGCTTGAGAAGCCAGGGGCCCTAGACATTGCACTTGAAAGTCAATACATAGAAAGGTCTGATTAAAATTTCCACAATCTCATTTGTCCCTCAGTCCACTTACATGATGACTGACTTTGCTGATATTGGTTTATACCAACCTGACAGGGTCCCTTCTGCAATGGATGCTAGGGCTAAAAGATAAGTACATTCTTCACCTTTCAACAGATAAATATTTAAAGTAACCATTATCATCTTTTTTTTTTTAATTGCCACACCACTGGTTGATAAGTTCTAACTGTTGGGCCATTGATAATACTGGCTGTGATTCTCAAATTTAGGTGCTCTTTAAAATTCTTTCACTTTCCTTCTCATGGAGCAGTCCTACTTGTGTACTATGCTACTATCCTTGACAGCCATTGGCTTAAGTTAATGTCCTGTTGCATTTCCTCAGTACAATTAGTGAAGTTTGATCCAGCATGACCTTGGCAACTTGTTAGAAATGCTGAATGTCAAGCCTTGCCCTAGACCTTCTAAGTCAGCATTTACATTTTAACAAGGTTCCCAGTGAACTACATACATATCAGTCTTCATAGAGCTAGCTTAGATGGTTTCACATAGCTGGTGTAATACAGCCACACACCACATGATGGCATCTCGGTCAATGACAGACCATCTATAGGTTGGTGGTCCCCAAAGATTTTATCTCCTTGTGATTTCATAGCCATCTTAGTTGGTTTTACACACTCTATGATGCTGGCATAATGACAAAAATCACCAAATGATGCATTTCACCCCATCATTAAGCAACACACGACTGTACATAGCAATTGAAGAAAATGCTTAGTTGCTGTATCTTGGGTGATAGATGTGACCCAAAACAGCAAATAAACAAAAACCAGAAGCAGATTGGACACAACAATTCCCTCTATGGCAGGAATAAATATATATGTGAAATGATTAAATTCCAGACATTTGGCTTACTTTTAGCCCTCGGAACTGGTTATTCTCCCATTTTTCTTGCCTTTCACCTTGAATTTGGGTTCTGCTTTGGCTTATGTGGTAAAGCTGACTAAAGCTCATCGTTCAAACCAGCATTTGCTTCTCCTGGGAGCAAGATTTTGTGGTTTCATCCCATATGAAACCACAGTTCTTGTGCAGTAATCTAGTACATCCCAAATCAGTAGCAAGGATGAAACCAACTGTCCAAAAATGTATTGTAAACTCAAGATGGCAACCACAGGTCTGTGTCAAAACAAAAATGCTCTGCCTGAAAAGAAACATTCCACAGGAGACTTCAGAATCCCAGTAGGTCTGGCTGGAGCCCCAGGTAGCTGTTATTGCCTTGATTTGATGGGATGTTGGAATGTCTTGATTTGATGGGATGTTGGAATGCATTACCCCCCTCCTTTTTTTTTTTTTTAACTCTGCTGTGGGAGTATAAATTGGCACAAGCATGTATCACTATCCTTCAAAAATGAAAAGTCTGCAACCCAGCAATTCTGCTGCTACAAATTTGTTAAAAATAATCATGTGTATGGATTAGTAAATGGCATGTCAGTTCTATGAAGAGATGGCTACAGCATCTATAGGAGGTAAAAGAGTCTTTTGCTTATTCCATGATGAACACTCCTTTTCTCCTACCCCCCACCCCTCAGTTTGTTTAAAGTAATTGAAGAGCCTCTATTAAACTATTTAATCCAATTTGGATTCAGTTTTCCCATTTGGACAACAAGGAATTTGGATTAAAGGTGATGCTTCTTATACTATGATCTCTGTAGACAACCTGTGTGAGAATTATTTCATCTGCTTGTATGAAATGCAGATTTCTGAGCCTGAATCATTATAATACGTATGAAGGAGAGATTTTCTTCTTTTTACAGAGGAGGAAACTGGGTCTGGAGAGACTTTCATTATACACACGAGTTGGGATTTGAATCTGGTTCTATTGATTTGAAATCCAAAAACTGTTTTAAGACTTTTAGGTGCTAGGGAAATATGTGGACAGACAGGGGCAGACCCTTCCCCTTGTGAGTTTATATCCTGGCAGGGAGATCTTTTGATGGTTTTTGTAACATTCCCTACATGGTTCTTTAAGGTGCCTTTTTATAGGGAAAATGTTTGTAAATCCATAATTTACTACAGTGGAATTAGCAGAAGATCTGTTTTTATTTTATTTTATTTTTTTGAGTTATAGAAAAGAGATATTCACTCTCTCACATTTACTGAGCACATTTTATGTGCCTGGCAATGAGTAGTCCTGGGGCTCCCCAGTGAACAAGGACCCAAAAGACCTATGTCCTGATGGATTCAGAGCACTTGGTTAATTAGCTCACTTTTAAGCCCTTTCCTTCTCATTTTGTTAAACTTCACACTAAAATTTAGTTAATTAAGAAAATGATCAATTAACATGAAGTCTCGCATATATCTGACTCATTGGAAGCATAACAGTGCACACATGCTAAATAACTTAAGCCATCATTTCAAAGAGGAAGACCCACCATATGTTAACTCCCACATTAAAACTGTGAATTATTATCGTTATTATTTTCTAAATGGAGTCAAAGAATCTGGTTGCTTTGAAAATTCTGTCATGTTATTTAAGTTCTCTTTCATTATATTTGGTCTTCAATTTTATGGGCTGCTTTGGTTAGCAGTAGCAATAGAGGAGAACTGGACGACTCTTGGAGGGATGAAAGGAGAAATGGAAATGATTAAAAATAAATTAACTTTTTCCTGTACAGAAAGGAAAAATAGCGAAGAAGCAACAATGTATTCTTAAAATGATTAAATAATTTGGTAGGACATTTTGAAGCCTTATTAAAAATTAACAAATTGATCTTCATGCATCTTGTTTCATTTTGTTGGGAAGTTGCCCGGTGCCTTGAGGCTCTAGTTAATGGGACCAGATGATTATCTCTACCAAATGGTAACAATCTAACATTTTAAAAACCATCTTTCTTTTTCTGTTGATTATATAGTGAGATAAGGCTGAAAGAGGTGGACCTTAGCAAAAATCCTTCTAGTGATTTTCACAAACATTTAATTTTAATTTATCGACTATACAAAGTAGATCAAATTTGCCCAGCTTTGCTACTGCATCTGAGACTTGACTTGCAAAAAATATTATAAAAAAAGTGTTAGCCTTTGCTAACACTTGCTATGTCTATGTGCATTTAATTAAATTAGATCATAATCAAAATTCTAGATCTCAAATCACCATAAAGGGCTACCTAAATTCACCAGAAAGGTATAGAAGTAGCAAGACAAGGAATCTCGTCTGTTCCTGTGGCAGAGCTGTAGGCTTAGGTTACTGCTTGGGCTTAGTCCCTTTCATTTCTACTCAAGAAGGCAGTATTCTGTGGGTGTTTGTTAAATTTGCATCAGCATATATGGAGTCTCCTGTGAATGTTTATGTCCTGATCAGTTTCTCTTTTGTGTGAGACACTAAACTCTCTCTCTTTCTTCCAAGTATTATTACTTACTATGAAAACCAGTGATAATTAAGTGCTAGAAAGGACTCTAAACACTGTGATTCAAATTCATGCCTTTAGGATTTTCTCTATATCCCTATTCTAGGGCCAAAGATATATAATGTGCCTAATGATACAGAACTAGGACGTGGAAAAGAATCATACCAAATCCCATCTCTTTCCTCATTTCTCCCCTTTCCTTTCCAAGTATTGATCCAATCCTTCCACCTTATTCATTTGTTTCATACGCACGCGAGCACACACACACACACAGCATCCCTCCTATTTCCATCATTCATTTTTAAGTGGAGGAATGCTTTGATGATACTTCTGAAGTTGTCTTCTAGCTTTGTCCTTAAGGGATTAAGAAATTCCCCAGAATTCCAGTCAACTCATCCATACCTCATATATTAGCAGTATTTCTCCTAGTGGCCTGTGTTTATCTTGCCAAAAATTAATTTGAATTCATGCAACATTTATAAACATGGTATTTTCCCACCCAAATTTCATGGGTTTACATGAAACTTACTTGAACTTACAAATATGAGAACATAAACAAGTGATAACACAGCAGGGAGGAGCACAAGCATGTAAGGGGCCCCAGATGAGTGCAGTAGCTTTAAGGGCATCGGCATCCATCATGCACCCCAGTGGCCAGATGAAGAGGAGATTGACCAGGAGAGCTGTAGTAACTCACATTTAGGGAGGGCTTGTTCTGGACCACTACTTCTGACAGTCACTTAACATGCAGTCTTTTATCTAATCTTTACTGTAACTCAGGGCCAGGCATTATTAATACCATGTATACAAATGAAAAAGAAAATCTCTGCTAAATAGCTTGTCCTAAACCACAGTTACCAAGTAGCAAATTAAGAAAAAAAAATAAAAAAACAAAACAAAACAAAACCCAGACGAAGCTATCTCCAAAGACTTCGTTTGAAACCATCATGCAACATTAAAACAATGGGTTTTGACTACCTAAAAACTCAAAGAAATCTACACCGATAGAAAGACTGCAGATGCCACAATCAAAATCTTAATTTTAATAAATAATGCTTGTACACGGTAGGGAAAATTCCTGTTATAGGAATTCATAAAAAAACTGTTGCCAGAGACTGGAACAACAGTTGCAGTGACTTGATTTGGTATAAATGAGGGCAAATAAACCAAATGTCCCCTCCTGCTCTAAGCTATTTAAGTTTACAATTTCAGTAGTGAATGATGTCAAATTTAATATATCCTCAGGATTTGACTTGAGTTCCGCCAGCTTGCTGATTCCTAAGCTAGGAACAGAGAGATTTTAGGACAAACATTTGTTTTCTTGTGGTTCTTTGTACTGTTGCTCCACCCTATTCAGTTTAAGTTCTTCAGTTCTGACAAAAAGCTTTGATCTCTGATTAGAGAGAATAATTTGGGTAATTAGGAAATATTTGAGGGTTTTATTGGTGACTTGAGACCATGATGTGTATATGGCTAAGTTGTGAGATGAACTTGATTTCACATGTGGTTTTTTTTTCTACTTCTCCTGCCTTTAGGGATTAAAGGATATTTTACAATTAAGTTTAAAATAGAAAATTGACCTTGACTTTATGAAATGAATCTTGGAGTAATCCAATCATTCGTGCAGGTTCCCAAGAGCTCTTGAAAAGAACTTCTTAGGATCCCTAATAATGTGGGTCCATTGCTCTTAATTCTCTTCAATAAAATCAACATAATCTTGGGTTTAATACATTTTTGAAATCTCCTGTGAGTAAATGAATGGCCCTGCCTTAAGTGAAAGTGGTACTCAACTCCCTTGGGCACCCTTACCATAGCCTATTTATCTCCCACCTGCATATTTTAAAGCATTTGGGAGTTACTTCTCTCATTCTTGCTTCTGAGTCTTAACACACCCAGACTCTTCCTCACTAGGTGGAATGCTGAGCAGTGCTTAAGCATGGGCTGTCATTGGGAAAAACAGAAGACAAAAATGCACAGTGGCCCTCACTGGTGACTTTGCTAATTTTTAGTGCAAATAGTCCCCATGACCTATTTCTAGCTGCAAACCTGATACCACTGGATGCTGCCTTGGGTGGAGTGGTGGGCACTGTATTCTCATGAAGATGTGAGCATGCACACATGTCTTTGTCTCTTCTAATTAACTTTTGCTTGAATTCTACTTTGTTAGTTATAAGAATAACTACTCTTGCTTGTTTTTGTGGTCACATGCATGGAATATTTTTCCCATCCTTTTGCCTTCAGTCTCTGGGTATCTTTGCCTATAAGCACATAGTTAAATCTTGTTTTGTTTTGTTTATTTATTTTTTTTCTTAATTTGCTACTTGGTAACTGCTGGGGATGTAGCTTAGTGGTGGAGTGCATGCTTAGTATTTGTACAATCCTGGGTTCTATCTCCAGCACTAAAAAAAAAAAGAAAGAAAGAAAGAAAGAAAAAGATTGTGAATGAATGAATGCTTATGAATGAATAAATGCTAACACATTTAGCAAAGTACTAGCATGTAGTAACTGTTTAATAACTAAATTCTTATCCAATAATGATTATTGCTATTATTATCGCTATTACCATTAACAGGCAAGTCTTGGTGCTGACATGCACTGATGTTTCCAATCTTATTCCTTCTCTTTCCCTCACCCTTCTGCTGCCTTTGCCTCTCAATTTTCTGCTCTCTTTTCTCTGCTTTTCTCCACTATTCCATCTTATTCCCTATCCTTCCAGTCTTGGGTCAGTGCCGTGCCTGTGGAGAACAGCAGCTATGGCAGGCAGCGACACTCCAGTCTCTCAGTGCAGGCTGTACATGGTGCCAAGAGGAGAGTGGGCAGTGGGACAAGGAAGAGGCTCATGGCAGGAGTAAGACCCTTGTTCTCCCTCTGCCATCCCAACTTCATTTTTGTGTCGGAGCTACTCAACCAAAACAGAACCCAAGTTCTTCCTGATTTGTATCAACAACACAGATAAAATATAGTCATATTGGGTTTAATTTTAAGGACACATTATTTTCTTTTTCTTTCATTTGTTACAGCATAATTGACAAAATTGTTTATCTTCAAGGTTTACAGAGTGATGTTTTGATATATGTGTACAAATAATTACTAACATCAAACTAACTGAAATATCCATCACCTGACATAGTTAATTTTATTTTTTGTGGTGAGAATACTTGAAATCAGTTCTCTTAGCATTCGTCAGTTATACAATATGTTGTTACCAACTAGAGTCACCACACTGCACATTTGAAAGAACACATTATTTCTATCTATGAATGCAATCTAGGTTTTGAGGTGGAAATAAATAGGAGCATGTGAGATGAAGACGTGATATATATATATCTCCCACAACAAAGACATGATAGGAGGGGTGCAGGACATCAGGAATTTGAATTTAGTGCTGAAACAATCTGGTTCAGCAATCCAGTGAGGACGAAAAAACACAGCATCCCTCCAAAGAGGGTCCCGGGAGAAGGAGAAGCAAAGAACCTTGACATTGGTTTTACTCTCTGACATCCTAAACTTCCGATTTCCTAGAGCCTAGGCTACAAGTAGAGAACAAGTCATATGGTGAAATGGTGAATTGCCTGCACTTGACAACTTTGCTTAAGAATTAAATGAAATGGGTGGCTTGTTCCTATTAATACTTTATGACGTCTGCTGTGCTCCCAATGCTAGTCTTCAGTAAATAGCAAAAATGGTTTTGAGAAGCCTCAAGGGACTTTATCTACCATAAATAACATGTGACTGGAAGGGATTATAAGATTAAGAACACCCACAGAGCAGAACGGTATTAAAGCACAGTAGAACATTTCATTGTGATTTGAATTGAAAATGAAATGAGCATCCATGAGCTAGCTCACAGTTCCATCCCCCCATTCACCTAATTCCTGCTTTTTTTTTTTTTGAATTTTTAAAAAATATTTATTTTTCAGTTTTCGGTGGGCACAACATCTTTATTTTATTTTTCTGTGGTGCTGAGGATCAAACCCAGTGCCCGGCGCATGCCAGGCGAGTACATTACCACTTGAGCCACATCCCCAGCCCCAGACTAATACTTACTATGCACATTACTATTTTCTTTTTTTTTTTGTCCTTGTTCTTTGTTCCTATTTTTGTTTTCCATACTTTTCATATCTTTTGTGTTTTTATTTTTTTATTTTTAATTTTTTATTGTGGGTTGTTCAAAACATTACAAATTTCTTGACATATCATATTCCACACTTTGATTCAAGTGGGTTATGAACTCCCACCTTCACCCCATACACAGATTGCAGAATCACATCAGTTACACATCCATTGATTTACATATTGCCATACTAGTGTCTGTTGTGCTCCGCTGCCTTTCCCATCCTCCACCCTCCCCCCTCACCACCTCTCCCCTCCCCTCCCCTCCTCTCTCTCTACCCCCTCCACTGTATAACCCTGAGGGTCTCCTTCCATTACCATGCAATTTCCCTTCTCTCTCCCTTTCCCTCCCACCTCTCATCCCTGTTAAATGTTAATCTTCTTCTCCTGCTCTTTGTCCCTACTCTGATCTTAGTTACTCTCCTTATATCAAATAAGACATTTGGCATTTGTTTTTAGGGATTGGCTAGCTTCAGTTAGCATAATCTGCTCTAATGCCATCCATTTCCCTGTAAATTCTATGATTTTGTCATTTTTTAATGCAGAGTAATACTCCATTGTGTATAAATGCCACATTTTTTTATCCATTTGTCTATTGAAGGGCATCTAGGTTCGTTCCACAATCTTGCTATTGTGAACTGTGCTGCTATGAACATCGATGTAGCAGTGTCCCTGTAGCATGCTCTTTTTAGGTCTTTAGGGAATAGACCAAGAAGGGGAATAGCTGGGTCAAATGGTGGCTCCATTCCCAACTTTCCAAGAAATCTCCATACTGCTTTCCAAATTGGCTGCACCAATCTGCAGTCCCACCAGCAATGTACAAGTGTACCCTTTTCCCCACATCCTCGCCAGCACTTGTTGTTGTTTGACTTCATAATGGCTGCCAATCTTACTGGAGTGAGATGGTATCTTAGGGTGGTTTTGATTTGCATTTCTCTGACAGCTAGAGATGTTGAGCATTTTTTCATGTACTTGTTGATTGACTGTATGTCCTCCTCTGAGAAGTGTCTGTTCAGGTCCTTGGCCCATTTGTTGATTGGGTTGTTTGTTCTCTTATTGTCTAATTTTTTGAGTTCTTTGTATACTCTGGATATTAGGGCTCTATCTGAAGTGTGAGGAGTAAAGATTTGTTCCCAGGGTGTAGGCTCCCTATTTACCTCTCTTATTGTTTCTTTTGCTGAGAAAAAAACTTTTTAGTTTGAGTAAGTCCCATTTGTTGATTCTAGTTATTAACTTTTGTGCTATGGGTGTCTTATTGAGGAATTTGGAGCCCGACCCCACCGAATGTAGATCGTAGCCAACTTTTTCTTCTATCAGATGGCGCATCTCTGATTTGATATCAAGCTCCTTGATCCATTTTGAATTCACTTTTGTGCATGGCGAGAGAAAGGGATTCAGTTTCATTTTGTTGCATATGGATTTCCAGTTTTCCCAGCACCATTTGTTGAAGATGCTATCCTTCCTCCATTGCATGCTTTTAGCCCCTTTATCAAATATAAGATAGTTGTAGTTTTGTGGTTTGGTTTCTGTGTCCTCTATTCTGTACCATTGGTCCACCCGCCTGTTTTGGTACCAGTACCATGCTGTTTTTGTTACTATTGCTCTGTAGTATAGTTTGAAGTCTGGTATCGCTATACTGCCTGATTCACACTTCCTGCTTAGCATTGTTTTTGCTATTCTGGGTCTTTTATTTTTCCATATGAATTTCATGATTGCTTTCTCTATTTCTACCATAAATGCCGTTGGGATTTTGATTGGCATTGCATTAAACCTATAGAGAACTTTTGGTAATATCGCCATTTTGATGATGTTAGTTCTGCCTATCCATGAACAGGGTATATTTTTCCATCTTCTAAGATCTTCTTCTATTTCTCTCTTTAGGGTTCTGTAGTTTTCATTGTATAAGTCTTTCACCTCTTTTGTTAGGTTGATTCCCAAGTATTTTATTTTTTTTGAAGATATTTTGAATGGAGTGGTTGTCCTCACTTCCATTTCAGAGGATTTGTCGCTGATATACAGGAATGCCTTTGATTTATGCATGTTGATTTTATATCCTGCCACTTTGCTGAATTCATTTATTAGCTCTAATAGTTTCTTTGTAGAGCCTTTTGGGTCTGCTAGGTATAGAATCATATCATCTGCAAATAGTGACAATTTAAGTTCTTCTTTTCCTATTTTTATGCCTTTAATTTCTTTCGTCTGTCTAATTGCTCTGGCCAGTGTTTCGAGAACTATGTTGAACAGAAGTGGAGAGCGAGGGCATCCCTGTCTTGTTCCAGATTTTAGAGGGAATGCCTTCAGTTTTTCTCCATTCAGAATGATGCTAGCCTGAGGCTTAGCATAGATTGCTTTTACAATATTGAGGTATGTTCCTGTTATCCCTAGTTTTTATAGAGTTTTGAACATAAAGGGATGCTGTACTTTGTCGAATGCTTTTTCCGCATCTATCGAGATGATCATATGGTTCTTATTTTTAAGTCTATTGATGTGGTGAATAACATTTATTGATTTCCGTATATTGAACCAGCCTTGCATCCCAGGGATGAATCCTACTTGATCATGGTGTACAATTTTTTTGATATGTTTTTGTATCCAATTCGCCAGAATTTTATTGAGGATTTTTGCATCTAGGTTCATTAGAGATATTGGTCTGTAGTTTTCTTTCTTTGAAGTGTCTTTGTCTGGTTTAGGTATCAGGGTGATGTTGGCCTCATAGAATGAATTTGGAAGTTCTCCCTCCTTTTCTATTTCCTGAAGTAGCTTGAAAAGTATTGGTATTAGTTCTTCTTTAAAGGATTTGTAAAATTCTGCTGTATACCCATCCGGTCCTGGGCTTTTCTTAGTTGGTAGTCTTTTTATGGTTTCTTCTATTTCCTCAATTGATATTGGTCTGTTTAGGTTTTCTATATCCTCCTGACTCAATCTGGGCAGATCATATGACTTAAGAAATTTATCTATGCCTTCACTATCTTCTAATTTATTGGAGTATAAGGATTCAAAATAGTTTTTGAATATCTTCTGTATTTCTGAAGTGTCTGTTGTGATATTGCCTTTTTCATCCCGTATGCTAGTAATTTGAGTTCTCTCTCTTCTTCTCTTCGCTAGCATCGCTAAGGGTCTGTCGATTTTGTTTATTTTTTCAAAGAACCAACTTTTAGTTTTGTCAATTTTTTCAATTGTTTCTTTTGTTTCGATTTCATTAATTTCAGCTCTGATTTTCATTATTTCTTGCCTTCTACTTCTTTTGCTGTTGTTTTGCTCTTCTTTTTCAAGGATTTTGAGATGAAGTATGAGATCATTTATTTGTTGGTTTTTTCTTTTTTTAAGGAATGAACTCCAAGCAATGAATTTTCCTCTTAGAACTGCTTTCAATGTGTCCCATAGATTCCGATATGTTGTGTCTGTGTTTTCATTTATCTCTAAGAATTTTTTAATTTCCTCCTTGATGTCTTCTATAACCCATTGATCATTCAGTAACCTATTGTTCTTTCTCCAAGTGATGTATGCTTTTTCCTTCCTTCTTTTATCGTTGATTTTCAGTTTCATTCCATTATGATCAGATAAGATGCATGGTATTATCTCTACTCCTTTATATTGTCTAAGAGTTGCCCTGTGACATAATATATGATCTATTTTTGAGAAGGATCCATGTGCTGCTGAGAAAAAAGTGTAACTGCTTGATGTTGGGTGGTATACTCTATATATGTCAATTAGGTCTAGGTTATTAATAGTGTTATTGAGTTCTATAGTTTCCTTATTCAACTTTTGTTTGGAAGATCTGTCCAGTGGCGAGAGAGGTTTGTTGAAGTCTCCCATGATTATGGTATGGTGGTCTATTAGACTCTTGAACTTGAGAAGAGTTTGCTTGACGAACATAGCTACACCATTGTTTGGGGCATAAATATTTATGATTGTTATGTCTTGTTGGTGTATGGTTCCCTTAAGCAGTATGTAGTGTCCCTCTTTATCCCTTTTGATTAACTTTGGCTTGAAATCTATTTTATTTGATATGAGTATGGACACTCCTGCTTGTTTCCGAAGTCCATATGAGTGATATGATTTTTCCCAACCTTTCACCTTCAGCCTATGTATGTCTTTTTTTTTTTTTTTTTTTTTTGTTCTCAGGATGAGGGGTAGGGGCCTTCCACAGTGGTCATTAGTTTATTCAAGTAAATGTTACAAATTCAGTGATTCCCTTAGCTTGCTCCCATCTGCCCACTTTTCCAATTATGTCTTTTTTTTCTTTTTTTTTTTTTTTATTTTTTTTTCTTTTTTTTAATTTTTTATTTTTGGCTGTTCAAAACATTACATAGTTCTTGATATATCATATTTCACAATTTGATTCAAGTGGGTTATGAGCTCCCATTTTTACCCCATATACAGATTGCAGAATCACATCAGTTACACATCCATTGATTTACATATTGCCATACTAGTGTCTGTTGTGTTCTGCTGCCTTTCCTATCCTCTACTATCCCCCCTCCCCTCCCCTCCCCTCCCCTCCCCTCCCCTCCCCTCTTCTCTCTCTGCTCCCTCTACTGACATTCGTTTGTCCCCCTTATATTATTTTTCCCCTTCCCCTCACTTCCTCTTGTATGTACTTTTGTATAACTCTGAGGGTCTCCTTCCATTTCCATGCATTTTCCCTTCTCTCTCCCTTTCCCTCCCACCTCTCATCCCTGTTTAATGTTAATCTTCTTCTCCTGCTCTTCGACCCTACTCTGTTCTTAGTTACTCTCCTTATATCAAAGAAGACATTTGGCATTTGTTTTTTAGGGATTGGCTAGCTTCACTTAGCATAATCTGCTCTAATGCCATCCATTTCCCTGTAAATTCTATGATTTTGTCATTTTTTAATGCAGAGTAATACTCCATTGTGTATAAATGCCACATTTTTTTTATCCATTCATCCATTGAAGGGCATCTAGGTTGGTTCCACAGTCTAGCTATTGTGAATTGTGCTGCTATGAACATAGATGTAGCAGTGTCCCTGTAGCATGCTCTTTTTAGGTCTTTAGGGAATAGACCAAGAAGGGGAATAGCTGGGTCAAATGGTGGCTCCATTCCCAGCTTTCCAAGAAATCTCCATACTGCTTTCCAAATTGGCTGCACCAATTTGCAGTCCCACCAGCAATGTACAAGTGTACCCTTTTCCCCACATCCTCGCCAGCACTTGTTGTTGTTTGACTTCATAATGGCTGCCAATCTAACTGGAGTGAGATGGTATCTTAGGGTGGTTTTGATTTGCATTTCTCTGACTGCTAGAGATGGTGAGCATTTTTTCATGTACTTGTTGATTGATTGTATGTCCTCCTCTGAGAAGTGTCTGTTCAGGTCCTTGGCCCATTTGTTGATTGGGTTGTTTGTTCTCTTATTGTCTAATTTTTGGAGTTCTTTGTATACTCTGGATATTAGGGCTCTATCTGAAGTGTGAGGAGTAAAGATTTGTTCCCAGGATGTAGGCTCTCTATTTACCTCTCTTATTGTTTCTTTTGCTGAGAAAAAACTTTTTAGTTTGAGTAAGTCCCATTTGTTGATTCTAGTTATTAACTTTTGTGCTATGGGTGTCCTATTGAGGAATTTGGAGCCCGACCCCACAGTATGTAGATCGTAGCCAACTTTTTCTTCTATCAGACGGCGTGTCTCTGATTTGATATCAAGCTCCTTGATCCATTTTGAATTAACTTTTGTGCATGGCGAGAGAAAGGGATTCAGTTTCATTTTGTTGCATATGGATTTCCAGTTTTCCCAGCACCATTTGTTGAAGATGCTATCCTTCCTCCATTGCATGCTTTTAGCCCCTTTATCAAATATAAGGTAGTTGTAGTTTTGTGGATTGGTTTCTGTGTCCTCTATTCTGTACCATTGGTCCACCCGCCTGTTTTGGTACCAGTACCATGCTGTTTTTGTTACTATTGCTCTGTAGTATAGTTTGAAGTCTGGTATCGCTAAACCGCCTGATTCACCCTTCCTGCTTAGCATTGTTTTTGCTATTCTGGGTCTTTTGTTTTTCCATATGAATTTCATGATTGCTTTCTCTATTTCTACAAGAAATGCCGTTGGGATTTTGATTGGCATTGCATTAAACCTGTAGAGAACTTTTGGTAATATCGCCATTTTGATGATGTTAGTTCTGCCTATCCATGAACAGGGTATATTTTTCCATCTTCTAAGATCTTCTTCTATTTCTCTCTTTAGGGTTCTGTAGTTTTCATTGTATAAGTCTTTCACCTCTTTTGTTAGGTTGATTCCCAAGTATTTTATTTTTTTTGAAGATATTGTGAATGGAGTGGTTGTCCTCATTTCCATTTCAGAGGATTTGTCGCTGATATACAGGAATGCCTTTGATTTATGCGTGTTGATTTTATATCCTGCCACTTTGCTGAATTCATTTATTAGCTCTAATAGTTTCTTTGTAGACCCTTTTGGGTCTGCTAGGTATAGAATCATGTCATCTGCAAATAGTGATAATTTAAGTTCTTCTTTTCCTATTTTGATGCCTTTAATTTCTTTCGTCTGTCTAATTGCTCTGGCCAGTGTTTCGAGAACTATGTTGAACAGAAGTGGAGAGAGAGGGCATCCCTGTCTTGTTCCAGATTTTAGAGGGAATGCCTTCAATTTTTCTCCATTCAGAATGATGCTAGCCTGAGGCTTAGCATAGATTGCTTTTACAATATTGAGGTATGTTCCTGTTATCCCTAGTTTTTCTAGAGTTTTGAACATAAAGGGATGCTGTACTTTGTCAAATGCTTTTTCCGCATCTATCGAGATGATCATATGATTCTTATTTTTAAGTCTATTGATGTGGTGAATAACATTTATTGATTTCCGTATATTGAACCAGCCTTGCATCCCAGGGATGAATCCTACTTGATCATGGTGCACAATTTTTTTTGATAAGTTTTTGTATCCGAGTGGCCAGAATTTTATTGAGGATTTTTGCATCTAGGTTCATTAGAGATATTGGTCTGTAGTTTTCTTTCTTTGAAGTGTCTTTGTCTGGTTTAGGTATCAGGGTGATGTTGGCCTCGTAGAATGAATTTGGAAGTTCTCCCTCTTTTTCTATTTCCCGAAGTAGCTTGAAAAGTATTGGTATTAGTTCCTCTTTAAAGGTTTTGTAAAACTCTGCTGTATACCCATCTGGTCCTGGGCTTTTCTTAGTTGGTAGTCTTTTGATGGTTTCTTCTATTTCCTCAATTGATATTGGTCTGTTTAGGTTGTCTATATCCTCCTGACTCAATCTGGGCAGATCATATGACTTAAGAAATTTATCTATGCCTTCACTATCTTCTAATTTATTGGAGTATAAGGATTCAAAATAATTTTTGATTATCTTCTGTATTTCTGAAGTGTCTGTTGTGATATTGCCTCTTTCATCCCATATGTTAGTAATTTGAGTTCTCTCTCTTCTTCTCTTCGCTAGCATGGCTAAGGGTCTGTCGATTTTGTTTATTTTTTCAAAGAACCAACTTTTAGTTTTGTCAATTTTTTCAATTGTTTCTTTTGTTTCGATTTCATTAATTTCAGCTCTGATTTTAATTATTTCTTGCCTTCTACTTCTTTTGCTGTTGTTTTGCTCTTCTTTTTCTAGGATTTTGAGATGAAGTATGAGATCATTTATTTGTTGGTTTTTTCTTTTTTTAAGGAATGAACTCCAAGCAATGAATTTTCCTCTTAGAACTGCTTTCAATGTGTCCCATAGATTCCGATATGTTGTGTCTGTGTTTTCATTAATCTCTAAGAATTTTTTAATTTCTTCCTTGATGTCTTCTATAACCCATTGATCATTCAGTAACCTATTGTTCATTCTCCAAGTGATGTATTCTTTTCCCTTCCTTCTTTTATCGTTGATTTTCAGTTCCATTCCATTATGATCAGATAGGATGCATAGTATTATCTCTACTCCTTTATATTGTCTAAGAGTTTCCCTGTGACATAATATATGATCTATTTTTGAGAAGGATCCATGTGCTGCTGAGAAAAAAGTGTAACTGCTTGATGTTGGGTGGTATACTCTATATATGTCAATTAAGTCTAGGTTATTAATTGTGTTATTGAGTTCTATAGTTTCCTTATTCAACTTTTGTTTGGAAGATCTGTCCAGTGGTGATAGAGGTGTGTTGAAGTCTCCCATGATTATTGTATGGTGGTCTATTAGACTCTTGAACTTGAGAAGAGTTTGTTTGATGAACATAGCTGCACCATTGTTTGGGGCATATATATTTATGATTGTTATGTCTTGTTGGTGTATGGTTCCCTTGAGCAGTATGTAGTATCCCTCTTTATCCCTTTTGATTAACTTTGGCTTGAAATCTATTTTATTTGATATGAGTATGGATACTCCTGCTTGTTTCCGAAGTCCGTATGAGTGATATGATTTTTCCCAACCTTTCACCTTCAGCCTGTGTATGTCTTTTCCTATCAAATGCGTCTCCTGTAGGCAGCATATTGTTGGGTCTTGTTTTGTGACCCATTCTACTAGCCTGTGTCTCTTGATTGGTGAGTTTAAGCCATTAACATTTAGGGTTATTATTGAGATATGGGTTGTTCTTCCAGCCATATTTGTTTATTTATGTTACTAAACATGGTTTGTTTTCCTCTTTGATTATTTTCCCCCCTTTAGTGTCCTACCTCCCACTGTTGGTTTTCATTGTTATTTTCCATTTCCTCTTCCTGTAATGTTTTGCCAAGGATGTTTTGAAGAGATGGTTTTCTAGCTGCAAATTCTTTTAACTTTTGTTTATCGTGGAAGGTTTTAATTTCATCTTCCATCCTGAAGCTTAATTTCGCTGGAAACACAATTCTTGGTTGGAACCCATTTTCTTTCAGTGTTTGAAATATGTTATTCCAGGATCTTCTAGCTTTCAGAGTCTGTGTTGAAAGATCAGCTGTTATCCTGATTGGCTTACCCCTAAATGTGATCTGCTTCCTTTCTCTTGTAGCTTTTAAAATTCTCTCCTTATTCTGTATGTTGGGCATCTTCATTATAATGTGTCTAGGTGTGGGTCTCTTATCATTTTGCACATTCGGCGTCCTGTAGGCTTCTAGGATTTGGGGTTCTGTCTCATTCTTCAAGTCTGGGAAGTTTTCTCGTATTATTTCATTGAATAGATTGCTCAATCCTTTGGTTTGAAACTCTGTCCCTTCCTGTATCCCAATGACTCTTAAATTTGGTCTCTTGATGTTATCCCATATTTCTTGGATGTTCTGCTCATGGTTTCTTAACAGTCTTGCTGAGCTGTCTATGTTCTTTTCAAGTTGAAATACTTTATCTTCATTGTCTGATGTTCTGTCTTCTAAGTGTTCTACTCTGCTGGTAGTATTCTCAATTGAGTTTTTAAGTTGGCTTATTGCTTCCTGCATTTCTAGGATTTCTGTTTGTTTGTTTTTTATAACCTCTATTTCCCTGTGTAGTTGATCTTTTGCTTCTTGGATTTGTTTATGTAATTCATTGTTGAAGTGATCTTTCATTGTCTGATTTTGCTGTCTGATGTCTTCCTTGAGACTCCAGATCATCTGAAGCATGTATATCCTGAATTCTTTATCTGACATTCCATCTGCTGCAGCTATTACCTCTTCTAATGTTGAGTTGACCTGCATTGCTTGTGGTCCTTTCTTTCCTTGTCTCTTCATACTGTTTGCGTTCCTTTCTACTTAGTGAAACTGTTGTGTTATTGAATTTTCCCCCTATATATTTATATTGGTCTTGTATAGTTGCAAAGTCTCCCTCGCAGGCGCGGGCGGCGGCTCTGTCCCACTGCGGGCCGCTAGGCTTGTTCTGTGGGTGGTCACAGTTCTGTCTACTTTGCAGGTGCAGGCAGCGGCACTGCCCCTCTGCAGGCCTCTGGGGCTGTACTGCCAGTGGGTCGCAGGTCCGCCTACCTTGCAGGTGCGGGGGGGAGGGGGGGCGGCTCTACCCTTCCTCAGGCCACTGGGCCTGTTCTGTCTCTCGGTTGCAGGTCTGGCCTGTTCTGATGGTGGTCACAGTTCCACCTACCTGGCAGGCGCGGGGGGTGGGGGGCGGCTCTGCCCCCCAGGAGGCCCCTGGGCCTGCTCTGTGCGTGGTCACAGTTCCCTCTACCTTGCCGGTGCAGGGGGAGGGGGCGGCTCTGCCTCCCAGGAGGCCGCTGCTCCTCTTCTGCCAGTGGGTCGCAGGCCCGCCTACCTTGCAGGAGTGATTGGAAGCTCTGTCCTGCCGCGGGCCACTCGGCCTTTTCTGTCGGTGGTCACAGTTCCACCTACCTGGCAGGCGCGGGGTGTGGGGGGTGGCTCTGCCCCTCAGCAGGCCGCTGGGCCTGCTCTGTGCATGGTCACAGTTCCCTCTACCTTGCCGGTGCAGGGGGAGGGGGCGGCTCTGCCTCTCAGCAGGCCGCTGCTCCTCTTCTGCCAGTGGGTCGCAGGCCTGCCTACCTTGCAGGAGTGATTGGAAGCTCTGTCCCGCCGCGGGCCACTGGGCCTTTTCTGTCGGTGGTCACCTGGCAGGGGCGGGGGGTGGTGGGTGGCTCTGCCCCTCAGCAGGCCGCTGGGCCTGCTCTGTGCGTGGTCACAGTTCCTTCTACCTTGCAGGTGCAGGGGGAGGGGGCGGCTCTCGCCTATGTATGTCTTTTCCTATCAAATGCGTCTCCTGTAGGCAGCATATTGTTGGGTCTTGTTTTGTGATCCATTCTACTAGCCTGTGTCTCTTAATTGGTGAGTTTAAGCCATTAACATTTAGGGTTATTATTGAGATATGGGTTGTTCTTCCAGCCATATTTGTTTATTTCTGTTACTAAACATGGTTTGTTTTCCTCTTTGATTATTTTCCCCCCCCCTTTACTGTCCTACCTCCCACTGTTGGTTTTCATTGTTATTTTCCATTTCCTCTTCCTGTAATGTTTTGCCAAGGATGTTTTGAAGAGATGGTTTTCTAGCTGCGAATTCTTTAAACTTTTGTTTATAGTGGAAGGTTTTAATTTCATCTTCCATCCTGAAGCTTAATTTCGCTGGATACACAATTCTTGGTTGGAACCCATTTTCTTTCAGTGTTTGAAATATGTTATTCCAGGATCTTCTAGCTTTCAGAGTCTGTGTTGAAAGATCAGCTGTTATCCTGATTGGCTTACCCCTAAATGTAATCTGCTTCCTTTCTCTTGTAGCTTTTAAAATTCTCTCCTTATTCTGTATGTTGGGCATCTTCATTATAATGTGTCTAGGTGTGGATCTCTTATGATTTTGCACATTCGGCGTCCTGTAGGCTTCTAGGATTTGGGATTCTGTCTCATTCTTCAAGTCTGGGAAGTTTTCTCGTATTATTTCATTGAATAGACTGCTCATTCCTTTGGTTTGGAGCTCTGTACTTTCCTGTATCTCAATGACTCTTAAGTTTGGTCTCTTAATGTTATCCCATATTTCTTGGATGTTCTGCTCATGGTTTCTTAACAGTCTTGCTGAGCTGTCTATGTTCTTTTCCAGTTGAAATACTTTGTCTTCATTGTCTGATGTTCTATCTTCTAAGTGTTCTACTCTGCTGGTAGTATTCTCCATTGAGTTTTTAAGTTGGTTTATTGCTTCCTGCATTTCTAGGATTTCTGTTTGTTTGTTTTTTATAACCTCTATCTCCCTGTATAGTTGATCCTTTGCTTCCTGGATTTGTTTGCGTGATTCATTGTCGAAGTGATCTTTCATTGTCTGATTTTGCTGTTTAATGTCTTCCTTGATACTCCAGATCATCTGAAGCATGTATATCCTGAATTCTTTATCTGACATTCCATCTGCTGCAGCTGTTACCTCTTCTAAAGTTGCGTTGACCTGCATTGCTTGTGGTCCTTTCTTTCCTTGTCTTTTCATACTGCTTGCGTATCTTTCCTGCAGGCGTGGGCGGCGGCTCTGCTCTATCCTTATTCCTATTGGGGTGTCGTGGTTACCACGCCGGCAGGTCACTGGGCCTGTTTTGGGCGCTGGCAGCGGCTCTGTTCTGCCCCTACTCCAATTGGGGTGACGAGTGTACCACGCCGGCAGGCCACCGGGCCTGATCCGCCGGTCGGTTGCAGGTTTGCCTACCCTGCAGGCTCGGGCGGCGGCTCTACTCTGCCCCTACTCCAAATGGGGTGACGTGTCTGTCATACCGGCAGGCCACTGGGCCTGTCCCGCTGGTCGGTCGCAGATCTGCCCACATTTCGGGCACGGGTGGCGGCTCTGCTCTACCCCTACTCCAATTGGGGTATCGTGACTACCCCGCCTGCAGGACGCTGGGCCTGTTCCTGGCAAGGGCGGCGACTCTGCTCTGCCCCTACTCCAATTAGGGTGGTGTGTGTACCACGCCGTCAGGCTCCTGGGCCTGATCCACCGGTCTGTTGCAGGTCTGCCTACCTTGGAGGCGCGGGCGGCGGATCTGCCCTGCCCCTCCTACCACGCCTGCGGACCCCTGGGCCTGATCTGCAGGTTGGTCACAGGTCTGCTCACCCTGCGGGCACGGGTGGCGGTTCCGCTCCGCCCCCACTCCAATTGGGGTCACGTGACCACCACACCGGCAGGGCCTGATCCGGGCATGGGAGAAGGATCTGCTCTGCCCCTACTCCAGTTGGGGTGACGTGTATACCACACTGGCAGGCCACTGGGCCTGACCCGCCAGGCTGTCACAGGTCTGTTTACCTTGCAAGCGCCAACGGCGGCTCTGCCCTGCCCCTCCTACCACGCCCATGTACCACTGGGTCGCGGGTCTGCCCACCTTGCGGGTGCGGGTGGCAGCTCCGCTCCGCCCCCTCTCCAATTGGGGTCACGCGGTCACCACGCTGGCGAGCCGCTGGGCCTGCTCCGGGCGCTGGCGGTGGCCCGGCTCCTCCCCTCTGGCTCGACGACAAATTGAGGAGACTCGGGTGTCTGTGCCTCACCCCCCCTACCAGGACACCAACTGTTTATGTCATCGCTGGTATTGATGAAGTTCTCTCCTCCGCCGCTTTTTGATGACATCAGATCTCTGCCATGTTGGTATCCTATGCGAATGGCAGCATTTCGTTCCCCTTGCCGGGCAACCAAAGGAACGGGTGAGTCCTGACCGGCCCTCAGCAGGACCCGGACCGAGAAGCAGTTTCCGCGGGCTCCTAGCCCCGGGCCAGGGAAGTTCCGGGAGCTGGAACTCGGCTGCTCCGTGCTCGGTGTAAGCTCGTATAAGTGTAGGCTCCAAGAAGCAGTCCCCGCGGGCTCAGTTCCGGGAGCCGGAATTCGGCCGCTTAGTGCTTGGTGTATGCTCTGATAGGAGCAGGGTCCAAGAAGCAGCCTCCGCAGGCTCCGCAGCCCTGGGCCAGGGCGGTTCCGGGACGGTTCCGGGAGCTGGAACTCAGCCACCCCGTGCTCGGTGTTCGCTCCGATAAGATCAGGTTCTAAGAAGCACCCAGGCACTGAACCCTAGCAATCTGTCTGCAAGCCGCAGGCGAATTGCAGCCTGAAATTACCTGTTCTATGGCTGAATGAGCTGCGGTCAGTCGAAAACAGGGATGGTGACGTCAGCTTTCCAACATGGTGGCTGCTGGCCTCCTCTGTGGTCTGACCGGTGTGGAGAACCGAGATGGACCGCTTCCTTCCCCCGTCTCGAACCCAGAATTCAGCCCTGAGTACGGTGCTTGCACGGCTGGCAGAAACTGCAGCGCTGTATCCCTGCATCGCTATCTCCTCGTTTCCCAGCGCGCGCTGCAGACTCTAGCCGCGGGGCGATTTGCTGAATAAGCAGTGTTACCCTCCGTGCGACAAACCTCTCGCGTTTGAGTCCCCGTAGCCAATCCTCGTGCGATGGAAATCCTTCCTCCAGGTTCCAGAGCACCCCACTATTGCTGGAAATTCCTAACAAGATATCCTTTAGCCGTCCTGACTTGTCATACTCCTACACAGTGAAGCAGCACACGGGGGCAATGCACTCCCCTCGCCGCCATCTTCCTTCTCCTAATTCCTGCTTTATCAACAGATGTTTGCTGTACAGATCGCTAAAACTTGAGTGACTGACTTGCAAGTGATGCTCATTTTTGCTAAGTCTGTGAGTGGGATGAGGAGGAGGTACTTAGGTCCTGTAAAGTAGCAATAGGAAGAGGGTTATCTCAATCTGAAAAACGGAAATACCTTCAAGGAGACATTTTGGGATTATCAGGAGGATCGCAAGTTCCAGGCCAGCCTTACTCACTTGGTGAGATCCTATCTCAAAATAAAAAATTAAAAGGAGATGTAGCTTATTGGTGAAGTATCCCCGGGTTTAAGCCCCCCTATCAAAAAGCAAAAACAAAAAGGAAGAAAAAAAGCAAAAATTATAAGCTATCTATTATGTATTGGACTTGTGTTAGATAGTGGAAATACAAGAGTGTTTGAAAGAAATATGCTCCTTGCCCTTGGGGGACTTAAGTTTCAGCTGGGAAGGCAGATGTTCATGCGTGCCTGGCACACAGTAGTGCTTCAATAAATGGTAGCGATCTTATTATCCATTTAAATGGTGAGAGCATTTGGTCTTGGCATGTTGTATGTAGGCTTTCCCTGACTATGCTAGTCTGTAAAGATGATCACAAGTGCCTACTTCTTCAGAGTACCGACCCCAGTGCGTAGCCGCAAAGATCATGAACAATTAGAAAAACATGACATCATCAAAGGAACAAAAGAAAGCAACAGTAACTGAGTCTAAAAAATGGAGACTTATGAACTCCCTGACAAAAAATTCATAAAATAAGTTACTTGGGCTAGCAAACAATGGGTTTTTCATAGCTTTTTTAAAAAAAACTAATATTTAAATAATTTTTTTCAGTTCTGATTTCTAATAAATTAGTAGATATTTCCCAAATAAATAAAATATCTTCAGGGTCCTTAAGAACGTTCAAGAGTGTAAAGTTCTCTTACAGCCAAAATATTTAAGAATCTCTGCCTTTAGATTTTGACAAACTTACATGATGGAATCATCCTGTGTGAGCTCTTGGAATACAGCCAGCTTTTTCCAGACTGGTATACAAATGAGAAATACACTACAAGTTTGTTAGAGCCACTTAAGTATTAAAAACTCTTTGCTATAGCATATTGGGTCATACATACCTTAAATTATTCTACAAAGTACACTGATCTAATGGACACAATTAGAACTGTTCTTTCCCTTCAATTTGCAAGTGGTATCCCAAGATTGAGCTTGTGTACCTCGACTCTTTCCAAAATACAGCCTAAATGATTGAGCAATGACTTTTCCCCTTAATTTCTGAGATAAAAATCAATCCTGTTAGTGCAGCTGTTAGTCTGAACATTTCAAGTAAATTGTTCTCCCTATAAGGAACTCAGGATTCTGAAATTGTTAAGTTTTTTTTTTTTTTTTTTTTTTAACAAGTAAACTGCGTATGCCCAAATTCTGGGATCTTTGTTGCACAATCTGCATTCTATTTTTGTTCTCTTAATGTCAGTGTGTTTGGTCTACTTGTTATGGATAATAATGTTCTTTCAGACAGCAATCAAGAAAGACATGTAGTTTAACAAAAATAAGAGTATAATGTGGAACAATGGGAAACTACTTACATTTAAAACTTTTTGGGGGAAAATTTATCATTGTTGGTCATTATAACAAATGTTCTCATGACACCAGCATCACATTTTACCAATTTCTCTTTACTAGACTTTATATTAGATATGATCAATTTATTAAGATATTCTTTAATGAAAATCTAGCTATTCTACTGTGTAAACTCAAGTGTACATACATCCCCACAAATGCTGATTACTTAGGAGAGGAAATCTCCTGCTCTTTTTCTAGCCACCACCCCCCCCCCCCCTTTTTTGCTAAACCATGTTCCATTTTAAAAATTTTTTAATCACTTTCTTATTTAAAATAATAATGAATGAGTATTGATTCTCCTCCCACCCCTCCAGGTCAAGTCTAACTTCCAATCTGAACCTTCAAAACTCTTCAAAAGTTGGCCTTAAATTATTATGCTACTGGTACTCTCAGCAGGCAACATAAAGCCCTATAGACTGCCAAGTTCAGCCAGGAGAAAAGGAGGTGGAAGTGTGGATTTCTTGATTAGAAACAATGAACTCTTTTTATGTTCACATAGACTTCTCTTTGTGTTTCTTTGTCCAAATTTCCTCTTCTTATAAGGACACCAGTCATGTTGGATTAACATCCTTATTTTTAATTCTTTAAAGACTCTATCTCATTCTTTTACCTCATTAATTACCTGTTTAAAGATCTTATCTCCAGGTAGAGTCACATTCTTAAGTTCTGGGGCTAGGACTTCAGTAAATGAGTTGTGGGAAGAAGGGCAAATTTAACCCAATGCAGCTCTCCTTGGTAGCTATCCCCTGGTGTCATTTTTTTTTTCTTAGCGTTTATCACTATTTGATTTTTTTCATATTTCTTTTCATTTATATATCTGTGTCCCTCACAAGAAGGTAAGCCCTATGAATGGAGCACCTTGATTGATCAGTTTCCTCATGTTTAGAGCTGTGTCTAGCATGAATCAGACGTTCAATGAGTCTTCATGCAATAACTGAAAAGGTAGAGAGGAAGGGAGGGGCTACGATCACAGACATTTTGTTTCAACCCATGGAGGTTTTGTTCTCATCTCTGTATTATTATCTTTCAGTTCCTCTGCATTTAATGTTCTTATTTTACCCACTAAATACCTCATAGCTTATACCAAATCATCCCTCTTTCTGGAAATCCTATCAAATTCTATGGCCTACTCTGATTTTTTTAGTCTCTGAATCTTGAATAACAGATATTGTTTCGATTAATTGTTTTGGGACATTGCATCATTTCTATTGTCCTTAAACTGTTCCATGTCATATTTCTGTCTCTCCAGTGACATAGTGATGTCTCCAAGGGTGTCAATTACCATTTACTTATTTTGCTTCTGGATGCAGTGTATAGTATAGTGATGTTAGTAATGAAGTTGAATTGAATAAGCGTGGGTACAATTCTATTTCTCATGTGCCACCAAAACAGTCCCTTCTGGGCAAAAACAATTTGTGGAGTTGGCAGCTCCACATGGTATGATTTTTTGAGGCATTAAGAAAAATCTTCTGTTCTGTCTATACATATCTGACCCAATCTTCTCTCCATATTTGCTCATAGATCTCCAAAATTCATTTTTTGGCAACTTTATGAGAAATCGCTAGGTTAAGTGTTGATGAGGAGGTGGGAAAAAAGGTACACTGATTCATTGCTGGTGGGATTGCAAAATGGGGCAATCACTTTGGAAAGCAGTATGGAGATTCCTTAGAAAACTTGGAATGGAACCACCATTTGACCCAGCTATCCCACTCTTTGGCTTATACACAAAGGACTTAAAACCAGCATTCTAGAGTGATGCAGCCACCTTAATGTATAGCAGGTCAATTCACAATATCTAAACTGTGGAAACAACCTAGATGCCCATCAATAAATGAATGGATAAAGAAACTGTGGTATATATACACAATGAAATATTACTCAGCCCTAAAGAAGAATGAAATTATGGCATTTGCATGTAAATGGATGGAACTGGAGAAAATCATGCTAAGTGAAGTAAGCAAATGCCAAAAAACCAAAGATCAAATGTTTTCTCTGATAAGTGGATGCTGATCCATAATGCGGGGTGGGGAGGTAGGAAGAATGGAGGAACTTTGGATTGAGCAGAGGGGACAGTAGGGAGTGTGTGTGTGTGGAAGACAGTGGCATGAGATGGATATTATTACCCTATGTACAGGTATGATTGCACAAATGATGTGACTCTATATCACGTACAACCAGAGAAATGAAAAGTTGTGCTCCATTTGTGTAAAGAATAAAATAAAATTAATTAAAAATCAAAGAAATTAAAAAAGAAAATAGAGCAAATTATTTTAAGTGGAAATCTCTCTCAGAGAAGGCCAAGCAGTGACTTACATTCACATTTTCTGACTGATAAATTATCTTTTTTTTAGAAAACAGACTTAATGGAGCATGGAAAGAGACTGAATTTCTGAGGTGAGAAAAACTACTATAAACAGAAGCTGAGGACCAGATTCACAGTTTAGCTTATTAGCCCTGAGCTGGACTAGCAGACTAGAGCAAGGAGACAGTTCCTTGCTGACTCTCTCCTTGAGGATGCCAGGATTCATTCATTCTGTTAATATGAGCAATGTGATATCAGGGAAATGTCTTTTTATATCAGAGAACCCTCATCTGTAAAATGGGATAACTTCCAGATTTATTGAGAGTATTTGTATTTAATAAATATTAACTGTTGTTGTAGGGCTCTTCCTTAGTTGACCCATCCTCACTATAAGTAAGAATAAATCTCCTCTCTTAGGAGTGGTATAGGGGTAGGCTTATATTTAAGGGATTATCATTCTTTGCCAACATGCTTTTCTTATTAAAGGCAGACTAAAAATTTTGGAGAGGAGGAGCTACTTTTTTTACTTTCCAGAATGTTTGAAGTTACTAAGACATAAATGAGAGGAGAGGTATGGATTTTAAAAAAATCTCTGAGCAGTGATGCCACTGGTGTTGTCCCTGAGCATGATAAATCCCCTGAGAGATCATGAAAGAAACAAGTTATTTTTTTTCTTTTTCTCCTCCTTTTCCTCTTTTTTTTTTCCTACTAGGAATATCATTTAGCTATGGAAGAGAGGTTAACCCCAAAAGAAAAGTAGGTCTGAAATTATTCTCAGTTTTGAGAAAACGAGTGCCCAGGAAACTGACCTGGATGAAAGTCTTGCAGATGAACTCCAAGCCCAGTGTTCTTTTGATGACTTTAAGCTGCCTTTCCCACACACTACAGAAATGAGTTGAATCGCAAAAGTTCCAAAACCCAAAGAATGTTGTAAAAATCCATGTGGGACCTCTCAGAGGTAGATTTAACCTTTAATGTGGGATAGTAATGACCTTATCAATAGTTGAGAAATATAATGTTTATAGTACATTAATATTTTCATAGGCCCCACCTACTTTGAGGCCAATTTTATGCTCCAGAGACACACACACCACTTCCTGCTAGTTACAAAACAGCTTTGAAGTGATGGCTATAATGACTCATGGTCATGTAACATTCCTTTTAAGCCTGTATCAGCATATTTGGTTTTTTATATCACTGCCCCAAACACCCACAGAATCCTGGGAGGTAAAGTAGGATTAATGTTGAAGAATTTAGTTTCATCCATTTTCTCTTTTATTCAAAGCAAACTTGTGAAATAGACACTGTTGGGGGTTCATTTTTGTTTCTAGTGAGGAATACAGTAAGGAAGTGCGATCAAGCTGGTTTCAGTCTTTGGAGTCGAGCCATATTTTATTTGGAAACCACACCTAAGTCATAGCCAACATGAATCACATGACCTGGCTTATGGGTATGGAACTGGAAGGATTTGAGATTCTATAGCATATCATATAATGGGGAACCAGAAGATATCCTATACGACATCCATTAGCTACTTCAAAGTGGAAAAAAAAATCACTGGCTTACAGCCTAAGTTGATCATTTATGTCCAATAAAATGGTCAGTTTCACATATTTTAGCTGTAAATCTCATGATGAGGCTCTTTTGCATGATTTCTTTAACTGGTCTATAATTAGCATTAAGTATCTACAATATCTTCAGTGTGTATTGCATTAAGGGAGAGGATATTTTATGCCAACCACATGGCCAAAAGACGCAAACACACAATGAGAATTCTATACACATGTGCATTGATTGATTTCTCTGAGTTTGTTAATGTGCTAAAAATGCATTAATAGTCCCCAAAATGTTTTCTTGATTTTTGGAGTAAGATAGACATCTATCCATTTAATGAATATTTAGAATATCTAAGTTAAGCACTAACTCTAATTCTTACTAATTCAGTAAATTTTAGCAGGTACTAAAACTTTCTGCCTGTTTCCTCGTGTAAAATTAGGAAAACAATAGTATATACCTTCTAAGGTTGTTGTAATGATCAAATGAATGAGCACATATGAATTTCTTAGAACAGTTTCAAATATTACAAAATTAAAATTTATTATTTCTGGTGTAGGAGGCGCAATGGTTATATTTCTGTGTACCAAACTGCCCCCAAACCTAGTGGTTTAAAACAATGCTCATGTATTATCTTACAGTTCTGCATGTCAGAAATATGAACTTAGCTTAAATGGGTCCACTACTTCCCAGATTACAATCAAGTTGTCCACTAGGTTGTAGTCATCTCAAGGAAAATCCTGCTCCTAAACACACACAAAGTTGTTGGCAGGATTTACTTTTTTGATGGCTGTTGGTCAGTGGTTGCCCTCAGTTCCTTCCATGTGGGTCTTTCCAACATGGCAGCTTGCTTTATCAATAGATGAAGCCAGCTAATAGGATGCAAGTCACAGTCTTCTAACATCTAATTATGGAAATCCTATTTCATCATTTTTGCCATATTTATTTATTAGAAATGCACTAGGTCAAACCCATGTTCAAAAAGAGGGTATCACACAGAGTAAAAAATACCAAGAGTCAGGGATAATTGGGAGTCATATTAGTCATGCCTACTATGAAAGTCAATGATATAAACAGGAAGATGATGTGTTTGTTGAGGAGATAGACATTAAAAATAACTCTAGAATAAAATAAAAATCACAAACTTTTATAAGCACTATAAACTGAAAATAAAATGTTTGACAACGAATTGCAACATTATACCTGATTAGAGTTAAGGTCTTAAATGAAGTCATCACTGAGGAAATAATCTTCAATTTAAGATTTGGAGGATAAATGGAATTAGAGGTGGAGCAGGGAGACTGATGAGTCCTCTTGAAAGAGTGAACAGGTGGCATGAAAGCCCGGAGGTAGGTGATCACTGGCATGTGGCCTCTCCCCATGGCTTGGGCTTCTTGAAACATGGTGCCAGGCTCTGAGACGGGAGTGGTCTAAGAAAAGAGCACTGAAAGAAAATCAGGAGATGCCAGACCAAGGTAGATAGCATCTCTTACACTGAATTTTTTCAGCCAAAACAGTCAGAGGTCCAGACCAGAGACAAGGAAGAAAAGGAGTAATAAACTCCAGTGTTTGGAAGAGCAGCTTGCTTGTTACAAGAATCAGTGGAATTGTTTGGGGGTCATTTTTGCAAATAACAACCATGATCAGTGGCCTTAGCAAGAGTAATTAAGATTCAATTAAAGATTGAATAAAAAGTAAGAAAGCAAATGTAGCATGTGCAGAAGCTTGGGTAGAGTTGGGAAATGAGGCTTTGGGATGGGTAGCTGAAGAAGGATGAGGTGAAGAAAAAGTGTTCTTTTTTTTTTTTTTTAGTTGATGTTTCCCTGTTGTAGGTAATGATATTGTGGAGAAGAAAGGCTTGGATATAAGGACAGAGACCAGCTAGTGAATGAAACAGGTTTCTGAGAAACAAGAGGGGAAGAGATTCAGAAATTTGGGAGATTGGACTTTGATAGGAGAACCTTTGATAGGAGAACATTTTCCATGCTAATAGGAAGAGAAGGGGAAATGATATGAGCAGATGCATATGCTTATTGAAGACTGAATTTTCCATTAGTGTTTAGGATCCTATATAGTAGAGAACTCAATATATATTTGTGAATGAATACCTGGATCATAGTGGCACGGTAGAAGGCATAAGTGTGTGGGCAGGGTGGGGGAACTTTGTGCTTTCCAACAAGAAAGGAAGAAAGAAGAATGAAGAACTATCACAGACACAGCTGAACCTATGTCCAGGGAAAATTTTTAGTTTAATAAGTATGTTGCTACCTCAACAGGTTGCTTTATTGTGGGATTTATTCCCATGCTGTCTCCTAAATATGAAAAAAGCTCAAAAAGTTCTCAGAGTTATACAAAAGTACATACAAGAGGAAGTGAGGGGAAGGGGAAAAATAATATAAGGGGGACAAACGAATGTCAGTAGAGGGAGCAGAGAGAGAAGAGGGGAGGGGAGGGGAGGGGAGGGGAGGGGGGATAGTAGAGGATAGGAAAGGCAGCAGAATACAACAGACACTAGTATGGCAATATGTAAATCAATGGATGTGTAACTGATGTGATTCTGCAATCTGTATATGGGGTAAAAATGGGAGCTCATAACCCACTTGAATCAAATTGTGAAATATGATATATCAAGAACTATGTAATGTTTTGAACAGCCAACAATAAAAAATTAAAAAAAAAAAAAAAGCTCAAAAAGTTTTATTCAGTTGTGTGACCTCTGTTCTCTTCTGTTGGCTTCCCTCCTGAGTTACACTAGCTGGACAGACAGGGAACACTCCTTTCAGAAGAAGAAGGCCTCCTGTGCTGGAGGAACATCTGTTTTTCAGCTCATGCTTTCTTCATTTGTGGGTATCCTGCTGAGTTCCAGATCATTGTTCTGGCCTTAGGTTTTATTGGAGGCCTATATAGGAAACAGATTGATGCTGAAAACCATTTTCTGCTTTTTGTAAGACCCTGTCTCATTAATTATTTCTTCATTTTTTGCTCTTAGATAATTTTTCTTTTGAGGAAGCAGTCTATTTTATTTGTTGGATAATTAAAATGCTGACCTAGTCCCTGTTTACTGAGATTTTTTTAAAATTGATCTCAATCCTAAATTTCATACTGCCTAACAAATTTAAGAGCAAAGATTTTGAAGTTTTTCATTTGTGAAATGAGATAAGTTTGGCACCTACCTTCTAGAATTATTTTGAGGATTAATTGAATACGTATCTGTGAATATTAGAATATCACTTGGCATTTGACTTTTAGCTCTGTCCTTCAATTTGTTGGTGGCTGCTTTGCAAACATAAAACTTCCTGGGTTTTGGGGTTCACATTTCTATAATCCAGCTTTATCGGACACAATCATCTTTTCTTTCCATTTCTTCCTTCAAAACTTCTTCCAGGATTTTTTGGATCTGTTTAATCCCTTCTGCAGGGGCTATAGTAGATGATCCCTGAGGAATCTCACAGTTCTTTAATTACATATACTTTGTGACTCTGTGGGTGTCTGGATGAAGGAGAGTGTGGAGAGTGGTGACAGGGAATGGGAGAACAGTATCTGAGATTGGAGTCTCTGACGACCTCATGGCTGTAGCATGCCTGGTGCCTGGGAATGTTTCTGTGCAAAGGTGCAGGATACCTAGCTGCTGTGCTAATGCCCTGCAAGAGAAGGCTTTGTGCTAGAGTCTTATCAGCCCCTACCTTGATCTCAGGTATATAGCTCCTGGGAATAGAGGAACTTTCTTGATAGACAACCACAGTGTTTCACCAACTCCACTACCCTGCCCACTTAACAGTAACTTTGAACAATGGACTTTCTTGAGTACTACAAAAAGTTCCTAACATTGCCCACTGCAACTGTGGATTGCAACTGTGGAAAAGCTACATAGATGTTTCTAGTTCCTGTAACTTTCCTGAATACAAAGGATAATGCTTGCATAGTCTTTCATCTGATAATGAGACATGTATAAATATAGATTGCTGATATAACTCTTTAGACTGCTTCTCCATCAGAGAGAAGCACTCCACCCAACCCCTGCTTTATCTTCAACAACATCTGTATGTGTGTGAGTCTTTATTTTTCTTATCCCCCATTGCCCCTTGTTGGAACCTGCTAGAGAAAGATATATTACAAGGCAACATGCATTCAATATGAATGGTTCTAACATAACACCGATGGACCCTTTAGCTACTTCTGAGATAGAAAAGGAATATTAATTTAACATTTGTGATATTCTTTTTTCCTGTATATTGTCTTCCTTGCATGGTGTGATTAGGTAGGCTGAACAAAAGAGTGATTTTCTGGCTCATATAATCTGGTGGAAGGTAGAATAAGAAAGCATCAAATTCTTGGCATATGGGGGCATAGAATTTTTATATATACACATACAGATATGTATAAAAATAAATGTTAATTAATAGCATGAGCAAAAAAAGGGGGAATAAACATCATTTTAGATATCCAGAAACTTTACTGTCTCATAAACATTACTGTGAGATAATGATTTCCTTGTTCCAAGTCCATGACTATTCTTCTAGAATGATGTAATTGATATTTGAGATATTAAGTACAATATTATAATACATAAATGCTCATGACTTTCCAACTCTTAATAATCATGCTTCTGTGATTTTGTTTTCAGAACATTGAGCTGGGAATTTCTCTATCCACAGTGTGATGGTCTCATCTGGGAATTAGGTGAGTCATTTTGATTTCTTGGTGGGGTTGGAATATCCCAAACATAAGTAATCAGACCTTTCCCTTTTTCTGGCATTCTAAATTAACCCTGTTCTAAATTACATTTGAGGTCAACTGTAACTATTGCTTCAAGAATTGGCTTTCATTGTGCATTCTTTCAGACCACAGTTTTTATTTGCAGCACTATTATAATATGGGTAGTCTAATTGTGGTTCAGGTTTGGGTAGGTTAGGTGTATTTTGCTTGAAATCAGAGACTTCCCCTGCCCCCCAACCCCAATAATTTTGTATCTTGCTTGAAAGAGAAGACAGATATACCAGAGAGATTTTTTTTTCTATCACACACATCAGAAATTCACTGGCTGCTATCCACAGTTTTAAATCAGATTGGGGGTCTTCCCACCAGATTTGCTGTTTCTTTTTATATGGTTGTGATTATGTGAGCATGTGCTCAAAATTATAGGCATAACTATGGGTGGACAAAGGCAGTTATCTAAGGTGGAAGGTGTGGGCATTGGGGGTAGCTCTCTTTATACCTGAATTAGCCACAGAGAAACTAACTTCCTTCTGAAAGAGCCAGGATGCTCAAGTTTTATCAAGACTCCACTGTCACGATACTTTCTTATCTGGAATTATCAGGTGCATAGATGACTCCATCCCATTGCATAGAAAGAAGACACCTAACTCAGGTGTGCACAACAGCCTTGCAGACATCCATGAATACTAGATAATAGTAAATAGTTGTTACCAACAATTGCTTTTGATGCATGGCACTGACACCCTATATTTATCTGTTTTTTTTTTCTTTTTGTCCTTGATAATGTTATACTAACTAGGAAAGAAAGGTAAAAAAATGTATAAATTTTATATTTCTTCTAATATTTCTTTTAGGAGGCTCTCATTTCTTTCTTCATTATGGGTGGTCTTGTAAAGTAGAGTTTCAGGATCTCTTTCTTCAGATTATCCTAAGTCCTGTAATGTAACTAATTTAGTGGTGTGGAACTTTCTTCCCAGTGAAGGGTGTTTCAAAAATGAGAGAAAAGAGAAGAGTCAAAGGACAGAGAAAATCTTCAGGAACCTTGCATGTCACCCTCTTGTTGTTTGGTGACTACTCAGTAGAGGTTTGTGGATGAATAAATGAATGGATGAAAGCTAAGTCAATCTGGACAGTCAAGTTGGATTGTTTCCAAACTTTCCTCTCTTTTCTTGGGAAAGCTGAATTAAATTCAGCTGTTCTTCAAACTACCCAGCCTTTGGAGCAAGTTCCTTTCTATTTCTTCCATTTCTATTTATTTTCCCTATGGGTCCTGGAGAAATAAATATTTCACCAATTATTTATTCTTTAAAAGATCTGGGCCTTTGTACTTGACATTTTCTTAATTGTTCACATTCAGTGTATTTGCTTATTTTTCCTAATGCTGTTCCACTCTCAGTAACATCTTCTTATGTGACTCTAATGATTAAAGTGTAGTAGGATTTCGTAGCAGAGCTCTCTTATTTTGTTCTTTCCACATGTCTGTTACTTATGACAATGTCAATTTTATCATCTAAGTTAACCACTCTATATAAATGTGACTTTGAAGTTTCAAATGACTTGATATGTATCTCCTACATTTAGAACAGAATATTTTAAAAATGAGGATGTGCAATTTAGCTCTTCCCCATAAATTTTGCCAGGCTTTTGAAGTATACCCACATAAGTCAGGCTCACTGTTAAAAGGTGACACCTGAGGAACTGGGTGAGCACATAGTTGTAGGGGATTTGTACATGAAGCACCAACAATATGAGCAGCTTTGAGTCCCTGCAGGATGCCACCATGCAACTAATAAGGTAGAGCAGAAAATCTGAATTGTAGTGTCCCCTGGCACATACAGCTTCCCCACAGCCTGAAGTCACCCAAACTTAACAACAGAATATGTTGGCACTAGAGTCAATTTTAAAGAAAAAAATCCACTAGTCTATTCCATAATGCTATTCACTGTATCTTCTAAGTCTTATTCACATAACATTATTTTTAAAATAGCACGGGTGAGAGCATGCATGTAACTTCACAGTCTGTTCTTTTCTTGACCTTTATTTATATCATTATGCTTTTTTATCATTACTTCACTTACTTTCCCTTATTCACCAGGGCTTCCTTTTTCTTCTTAAATTGAAGTAAATGTTATTTTTCCTAATGCCTGAGTTTGAAGTTACTTTGTAAGCCATGGCATAATCATATTTAAACTTCTTCATCCATCATCTCCTTCTGTATTTCTCCTCTACTCTCCCTGTCATTTTTCTCTTTCTGATTCACACAATTTAAATGTAATGAATCATACCCTTAAGTTTGTAATAACATAGTCAAATTTATGTTGACATGACTCTCACTTTATGACTCTTCTTTCCTTTATCCCCATACTTGGGTCCCACTCACAAAATATCCTGCTTTGGGTAACCCGTTTGCAAATTTCCTTACTAATTGAATACTTGACTTTCATGGGTCAAGTTTTTCCTTTATTTTTGGAAAGTGGAAATTTCCTCATATTTTCTACCTTTATTTTTTTGGCTAGTGTCAGTGCTAAATAACGCTACAGCAGTGGTTGTCCAATTGTGTGTGCTGGTTTTCACCTGGAGTGATGGTTAAACAGATTGCTGGGCCCCATCTTCAGAATCTCCAGTGGTCTTGAGTGAAGTGCAACCATTTGTATTTCCAGGTGATATTGGTTGTGGTGGTGATCACTTTTTGAGAGCCACCTAATTAGAAAGTAGAAGAGGGAGAATTAGATGATTTAAGGAAGCGTGATTTGCCTTAAGCTAGACACCCAAAGACTGACTTAGCTTATATGTCAGGAATGTACCTCTGCTATCAGAAACTTTTGGGCCAAACTCCATTGACACAGGGAGGAGAAGTGTTATTAACAACAAGGCCAGACCTGTTCTTTTTATGTATGAGGTGTAACTAAAATGCTGCCATAGCCCTTTAAGACAGCCCCCAAAATTGATTGCATTAATTGTGGAATTTATTACTTTCAGGTTAATGAAAGAGCTTTGGTGAGCCATCCTGTAGGATAGGGGTATATACCAGCCCATGCCTTCATATCTAAAATGTGTTAATTGCAGATCCATTACTTGTTACTTTGTAACATTTGAGTTATTTCTGATCCCTGACCTCTTCCAATTGGGGTGATCAAAAAATAAAAGTTTTAAATGTAGAATATATTTAAAAAATCAGTTGACTTGGGATAGCAGTGGAAAACACATAGGGAGAAGCAGTATTAAAATTTCAACAAGATAGTGCAAAATGGGAAAGTTAGAGATCTTTACTTTTTTCTCTACTTTTTTTCTCTTTTCTAGTTCATTCTTTCCTTTCTTCCTGAAAGCACTTTTTAACAATGATGAAAATGTGAGCAAATAATTAATCCAAGGCCAAGTGCAGAATATATGTTCAATAAATTAATGTATAAATGAAAAAAGAAATGAATGAAAAGAGGGGGACACAGCTTTTGTGGGAGTAGAGCATGGTATGATGACATTTCTACCGAGTGTCACTTTCAGGGCCTGAGGGATATTAGGGATCTTCCTGTCTCAGATATCACTGCAAGAGAGTTCTCCCACATCGAAACTCACATGATTAGATGCAAATGTGTAACGCTGATCTTTCTGAGAACTTTCTAAACTCTCAGCAAGATTATTATAAAGAAATCAAGGGGCTGGTACCAGCTCACTAATATTATAAAGTCACTTTAAAATACTCACAAGGGAAATATTATAATTTCTATGTTGCATATTGGATCTGGTCACCCTAGGCAATCAAATTCATTCTCTATACTTGCTGAGGCTGTATTAATATAAGAGAAATCATTAAATCAAATAATAGGTGACCTAATAATTTCAGGCAGCTCATGACCAAAGTCTGTTGATTGCATGATTTACTAGAGTTCTCCAGAGAAACAGAACAAAGATGATATTGGTTTATTATGAAGAATTACCTCATATGATTATGGAGGCTAATAAGTCTCATGGTTTGTTGTATGTAAGCTGGAAAGTAAGACAAGCTAGTGGTGTACTTATAGTTTGTGTGAGAAGGTCTAAAAACCAAGAGAACCCCTTGTCTAAATGCCCAGTCCTCTGATGCAAATTCTAATCTTATCCACAAATGTCCACAGAAATTTACCTAAAAGTAATATTTAATCTGGACACAAAATTGACCATCACACATGGGTAATCAAGAGACAGAAATAGAAGACAAATCAATTCAAAACTATTGTTGGTAAAAAGATTAATTCATCCTAATCAATTGAGCATTATTATTGAGAAAAAAATTAATTTAGGGTATAGTCATCCTAACTCTTTATTCTGTATACAAGCATTTAGATTTTTTAAGGTCTACAGTTTCCTTAGGATCATAATTACTTTTGTAAAAGGCTATCATGGAATTGCTTAATAGGAAAATTTCCCTGATGATACATATTTAAATAGATCACTCAGCTGCTTATAGTGTAGAAGGAACATAAGATTTGAAGAACTTACTATAGATTTAAAGATAAAATGAACACCATCAAAGTTATATGAATAAATTTCTAGATTTTTAAATTATATTTATTTTATGTATTTATAGAAAAATAGAGAAACAAACAAATTTAACCATCTCAATGATAAATTATTTGAAAAAGATCTTTAGAAGAGTTCAGAGAATGAGCAATTATGTTCCATTTGTGTACAATATGTTAAAATTCATTCTACTGTAAAATAAATGAATAAATAAATTTATTTTAAAAAAAGAGTTTAGAGAAATGTGACTGGGTTATTGGAGAAAATGAGAGATGAACTTGGTTTTATAGGAAGGGTTCCTTCTAGAGAAGAGGAGAAGAAAACATTTCCATAGTTGCTCTCTAGAGTAGACACATGCCCGAAATAGTCTACCAGGCTTTCTAGAAGATGCTAAAATCGTTGAGGTCATTAGTAGTAGTAGCACCAGTCTGTTTAGCACGGTCTCCCACTCTCCCTTCTCTCAATGCATGCCCACTATCTCTAGCTATACCTGTGAGCCAGATGTGGCCACTATAGACTAACCCTGTGAACCAGGTGAGGCCACTTAGACTAATCCCTCCCCTGGGCCTGACAATAAATTAAGTTGAGCACATGATAAAAGCAGAGCCAATAAGCGTTTTCCATCTGTACCTGCGGATTGTGCCTGACTGAGCTTGCTAGCAGCCATGTCTCCCGCCAACAGAGAAGGACAACTTCCAGAAAAAGAGCCTGACGCTAACAAATGAGGAGCAGAAGAGAGGAGCCACAGGAGATGAATGGAGATAGGATTGCAAGGTAAGAAGTCCTTGGTGTGGTGGGTCCTGCAGCTCCTCAATGTTGAGCATACCCCAACAAACATAATAACTTCTTTCAGTTGAGTTGGATATGTGCCTCATAAATGAAATCAGGTCCTGATCTAGGTGTCCTTCATAACTCCAAACTCTCTTTGCCAGTCATTAGAGTGGGAGATCTGGTTCCAGGAAATCTTTTAAAAATAATAGTTCTGAATGACTTCTTTTCACAAAAACATTTATGGTATTATTTCTTACTCTAGTGAATCTATATTCTTTTGGCTTAATTTCAAAGCCAAATATGGATACTGAGTTTCCAGATTTTTAAAGCATTAAATAACCAACCATCTAATCTAAGAATAACTACACCTCCAACCCATTTAGGAGGTAATGATGAGTTTGTATTAGAGTGAAAGAATTGTTAAATGCTGATTGTGGGATTGATCACCATATCAATGACACCTGGGCTGAATGAAGCTCGGTTTTAATTTTTAACTTGCTCTAAAGAACTTCCCTTGGGCAGGTTCAGGGCTTTCAGAAACACCAAAACCAATTCAGTTTCCTTCTCTACTTCAAGATGCTATCAACCAAAAAGTGGGACTAAAGTGATAAAGGACAGATTCACTGTTGTTGGGAGTGCATTTTTCAGGTGATCCAGATGCCTTTTTTCAGAGAACTCTTCCATTTCCTGGACTTCTTGCAGCAATAAAACACTAGAGTACATTGTCAACTCAGTGGGTCTTAGGGAATTGGATGGTTCTCACTCACAAATATGCCTTCTTTAATGCACAGAGCATGCTTTGGCTTCAGACTGTCATGACTTATTGCTTAAATATCTGGGAGTTGGCTAAGTATTTTCTGCTAAATGAACTCACTTTTTTTTAAACTAGTGAGTTTTATTTACATTTATTTGGATTCACATGTTTCTCATGAATTCACAATTAACTCATATCAAGTTATTTTATAAGAGCATTCATCAAACCCTTGGCATGTCTTTTAAAAATATATGCTCTAAGTTCCTTTCTGACCTTAGAAGCTTAGGCAGGGTACTGAAGGCGGCTCACTCTGAGGTGAAGACATGGGAGTCTGGCAGAGACAGCAGATCACAGTAATGACTGAGGGGCCAGAGAAGATCCACTGAAGTAGTTACCTGGAAACCTAAGCCTGGATTCCACTTGAGCTATGTGAGATGATGGGCTTTCTTTCCTTCCTCCTCTGTCTACTGGAATAAAGGAGTTTTTACAAATGTAAAAAGGTATAAACTTGTAAAAAATACTTTGAAGGATGGGGCATAGCTTAATAAAGAAGTGCTAGGATAAGTAGAGTCCATCATTTTCTTCCTCGATGCTCAAACACTTGATATTGAAATAAATTCTACCTATGCTAAATTCTCCCCAAGTTAAAGACACTCACGGGTCTTGGTTCCCAAACACTTCCCAGGACCCTTTATTTTGTATTTCCATAAATGCAAGCTTTGTGGTTCCATTGAACAAACACAGGTTTTATAATCAGTATTGCATATGTTTGCATAGAAAGCAAGTTAATGATCCTTTAATAAAAAAAATTAAAAAAAAAGTTTTCTTCCCTTCTTAGTGGAACATGGGGGAAATAGGTGACATGGGCATGTGGGTAAGTTGCCTCTGAAGCATTGATCATTTACCTGCCTAAATCAATAAAAATTGGAATATTTTCCTTTTCAGAGACATATATTTGATATGCAAATATATATGAGAATAATGTTTTTATAGTATTATCTAAAGGTGATTTTTTTAGAGCAACTTAAATGTATTAATGACTTAATTTCTAGTTCTTAGGGTACTAATCACTTATGACACTGTAGTTTTATACTCATTATTCTTTTGAAACAGTTCATTTGCTTTACTGCTAAACTAGGAAGATCCTCATGACACCTTTCCAGTAAATTCAGTATTCATAGTACAGAGAGGTACTTGCTGTGGCCAAGAAGGCTGTGTCTGGCTTACGCTTGACCACCCTTGGACTGCTGTCTGAGCCTTCTGGGTTTTCTGCCTCTCCCCTTGTTTATAATTAGCCTACAAAATGCTATATATTTTTTTCCTTTCTAAATTACAACTCTGGTTATATTCCTTGGAGCATAAATTATGATGACTCCATGCTATTAAGTAGAAAATGCATCAAACTAGCATTCAGAATTTTATAAATTATGATTTAAGCTTTTTTAGATGTCTGATTAAATCTCTCATTTTTTTATGCTCTGTCAAATTAGATTACTTGCTCTTCCTCACATAAGTCCTTCTTCCTTGCCTTGGAGAGTGATTTTCCTCAAATTCTTCCTGTTGAGTTCCTTTGTTATATAAGGCTGATCTCAAAAAGCCAGGACTCACATGAAGCCTGTTATATTCTACTGGTAGCTATTTGCATAGATGATGAGTGTGCATTTTAGTACGAGTCAGTGCAAGCCTTTCAGAGACAGAGCCTGGTGCCCATCATCTTTGTCTTCCATGTTGATTACTCTGACATTGTCATGTAGCAAATCTCTAGTGTATATTTCTTGAACTGAAAATCAGGTTTGAATGCTCTCCAAATTCTCTCCACCTACCTCATTATTGCTGTGCCTTAGGGTCAAACTCGGTACTGCACCATAAATCTTCTCTGATAAATTCAGCCAACAGCTTCCCTTATTATTTGGGCAAATCTGACTATTTTAGGGAAAGTTTCAGGATGCATTTAGACTATTAAAGCTATAACAGGTTAGAGTTGTCTAGGATAATTGACCAGAGATTACAAAATCAGATAATGAAAGGCTCTTGGCTTTATCACGTGGGAAGGGGTGTATTGAATTAACTCTTGCTCTACAATAGCGGGAGCTACCACCAGTTGATTGGTGATGGCTGGTGGTTATAAAGGGAGGGTGCATAACAGCATCTCTGGAGACCATCATGTTGTGGTACTAGTTCCTGGACCCCACCTGCCCTAGGAGTTCCTGATTCACATGGTTTGAATTGAGAACCAAGCCTGTGGTTCATTTTATTTAAAAAAAAAAAAAAAACTCAGATGATTCTGAGGTCTATCTACAGGTTTTAGATTTTGGGATATCTTGGTGCCCAAGAATATTTTCTTCAGATATTCATAACTGGAGTCAAAGCTACAAAGCAAGGTGTACTTGCTTTTTTGGTACACATTTATTAAGAAAGTGACTTAAATATCTATGTTGATGAACTTCTTTTGTCTTCTTCAGATAATTAAGTTAAAATCAAAGAAATGCGCACTCCTAAGGTTTTCGGTGTTCTCTCAGTTGAGAGACTGTAGGATCCAGCCCAGCTATTCTGAACTTCTCTTCTAAAGAGAGGTGTGTTTTCCTGGCCTCCTGTGAGGCTGGAGTTGCTCCACAGTCCTTTATTACTCTTGTCTTGGGCTGCTTTGATCTGTGGACTGTTGCTGGTTACAGAGCTCTTAGTTTCAATCTTTTCCTTTCAGCTCTGAATTGCCTTCTACATAGAAAGTCATAGTTTTGGACCTATATTTATTACTATTTCCCTCATTCAGAACCCCTCTGTTTACTGATGTTACTGCTTTCTTTCTGAAAGCTTAAAAATCATTAAACAGAATGGCTTTGAAACAGGATTATATAGCTGATGTTCAACTGTTATCAGGATGAACTGTGCTCTAAAGTTTTCCAAGAAAATTAAAAAAAAAAACCACAAGAAATTATCTGGAGGAAGGTGGAGGTACTGTTGTCCTCGCATCTGTATTGCATGGATGCTCCTCTGTGAAACAACTTTCAAAAAAGTCCTTTTGGTACATGTATTCATTTAAACAAGGGTTATGTACCAGAATTTCCTCTAGAAAAGTGTTTTATTAAGATTGGTTTCTATGAACATTTCTTGAGCACCTCATGTGCCCACTGTGATGCACGATGATGTAACGTTTCTGATAGCCTCATATCTTACTGGATTCTAGCAAAAGCCTGAGGTTGAATGATTGCATAATTTGCACAAGGTCAATATAACTGCTGGTGTGTATTTTATCTCACTCATGGCAACTAATTCAGCACCTTCCTGTACCACTGAACCATGGCAGCATGACATCAGACAGCAATTGTAAAGGAGCCAAGTTCAGAGTGTCCGTGACATTCCTACAGTCGATGTGAAGGATGCTAAAATGGCACATTGATGGTGTTAAAATCAGTGTTAACACCAGCTGGTGTGTCCTTTGAACATACTCATTCACTTTTCACAGAAATAAACTGCTTCCAGAAAAAATGGGTAAGCGCTTACAAATCCAACAGGTTTATTTAGTGGTCTCAACTCAGTGAAGAAGCTAATGACTTGCCTTTTCTTCTAATTCTACCTTTGACTTTATTGATTAGAAGACTTTTTCTGTTTTTATGAATATTTTTGGCTGATTCTAAACATTTCCAGACAACTGACTATAATTGAGTTCAGTTTTCAACTTTTATACTCACAATTTTAATCTAAAACTCAATTTCCCTTGTTTCATCTTTCAGACCCTCCAGTGCCTTGGAATGGGAGGAGTTAGGAGGGCGAGGGAAAGGGAGAGGGAGCCATCTCCATTGCATTCATATGTCCGTATTTGTCTCTGCTAGCTGCTTGCTGCTGCGTCTCTGTGGGCCTTCAGTGCCTCTGTGGGGCAATGTCCAAGTGTCACTCTTCTCCTGGGATACAAGGTGTGTTCTCCCCACTGCCAGTTCTCTGATAGTGAAACCCCATATTTTCCAGCACCTATAACCCCCCCATCCCCCACCCCAGTCTTCTAGCCACAGTTCCTGCTGCTGCAACCCAGCTTTTGGCCAGTTCCTGGTAAACAATTTGGAGTAAATTATCATGGCAGACAACTGGAGTGCAGATGATTTCTGCCTAGTCTTTTCGGGGCCACAGGAACTCTACTACCTTTTCTACCTCAGTCTCTTCTTTCCACCATAGTATCATTTTTTCCCCCTTTCTCTTGTGTCTACAGAAGGAGGCTAAGCCTACCTACAAATGGCATCCTTTCTTGTAGGAAAGCCCTCTTGACATTGTTCCCAACCACCTTCTGAGTCTTCAATTTTCTGGAGAAAGATACACGCCCCCCACCCCCACAGCTGGTAAAGGGGATCCTCTCTTTTTGTCCTCAAGGCCAATATCTGTTCTTCCCTTTTCTTGTGTACCAGTCATTCCAACCATGTCTGTAATTAGAATCACCTGGGAGCTTAAAAATGTTCCATTGCCAATGATGGCATCATAGACTAATTAAATATCTCTGTAGGCGACATCTGGGCATCAGTAGCTTCACAAGCATCCATCTTTAGTCATGGTCAAGTTCCACTGTGGATAGACTAGAAGTGATGCTGATACTGGTAAGCCTGATTTTTTTTTTTTTTTGCCACCTCTTAATAAGGTATTGGGTGCAAATTATGGGTGTTGACATTTTCTCTAAAATGTGAGGATACTTCTGTTATTTCCAGCTGTGGAGATTTACAAACTGTTCCAGGAAAAATTCTCAATATCCTGTCACACAGGGTTGAAATGATATGCTCAAGTAAAGAAAATGAAGTGAAAAGAATCCTCCTGTTTTCCTCAGCTCTGGCTCCTCAAAGGGAGGTGACCATAAAGTTAAACCACACCAAGCGTTTGTTCTGCAAATGAGTTGTGCAGATGTATGCAATCAGCTTGCTTTTTTTTTTTTTCCTGTTCTTTCATTTCCAGGACAAATAAAAGCAGACACTACATGTGGTTATTTTTGTTGTTGTTGTTCTCTCTCCTGTTTTGTTTAAGAAATGCCTAATGCTGAGGCTTTTTTGATGTGGCTTAAGTGGTCATGGTTTGGTTGTAGTGATTTGTAAAATGAATGTAGCTGAGGAGAGAGAGAATTTCCATCTGTGAAAATGAGAAACACAATCAACTCTAAAATTTGAGGAGAGGAGAGGAGGAAGAATTTTATCATAGGGCTAGCAAAGAGCCTCTGTGACCAGGACTATGAAAAGCTGTCTTGATTGTGGAAAAATGGATACTTTATGGTAGAAATGGGATTTGGAAACTGAGTCCTTCTGCTCTGGCCTTGACTCTGACACTAACTGATTTGGAGAGGCAGGCAGCTCAGTGGTTACTAACTGTGTGTAGTCTATATCCACCAGCCAGTGAACTGACCCTAGCTTTATTGATCATAGGGTCTCTTTTCTGGGCCTCACTTTCTTCAACTTTAAAATGAGGATCATAGTGGCACACACATTAAGACTGGTATGAAGATTAAGTGAGTTAATGTCCTAAAATGTTTTGTGTAACCAGTTAAGTAAAAAGTAAATTTGAGCATTTCACATCTTTCTGTGCTTCAGTATCCTCATCTTTAAGTGCAAAGCCAAGTCTCCAAGTTTCCTCTCTTCAGTATGACACAGTGATTCTACATAGCTATGAAGTTTTCTATTTTCCTACTTTCTTGGCTATTTATAGTATAATTAACACTCAAACAGCTTTGGAGCTATGTAACAGTATCAGTGTGATTAATGATATACCAGAACTTAGGTTGATTTAAAAATATCATGATTGTTAACTATTTGCTGCTCTGGAAGACCAGTTCTTGAGTCTTAGAAATGGTTCATTACACTTGATAGTCTCCGAATTTAGAGAATTGAACTGAAGAGGAAAAGCCAGTAATGGCCTCCATAGTCTAACTACAAACTCATATGACATCTAGTCTTCACGTCCTCACTACCTGGATACCCTTTGCCTCCAATGGTATTGCAGAGGCAGAGGGCTCTGCTTCCTTTCAGTGACTAGCTCGAATACCTCCTTCACCACGGTTTCCTTGGTTTCTCTAGTTGGAAATGGCCACCACCCTTCCTGCCTTCCTGAGCTCCTTCATTAACTACCACCAACCTCTCCTGCAGAATCTGGCACAGTATACTCTGAACTAAAGTGATCTGTGCACTTGTTTTTGGACTTCAGCAAAGTCTATGGGGATGATGGCTGTGTGGTATACTGCACTACATTCATAACACTAGGACTTTAAGTGGAGGAGCTTAGAGGAAAAGAAATCATTTGTATTTAAATTTATAAAAACACTTTAAAAAATCATTTTTAGCTTCACAGCCAAACTGAAAGTATAGAGGTATCTGTGTATTCTCTGTTCCCATACATGCATGGTCTCTGCCATCAAGTCCCCCACAGCAGAGGGGCACATTTGTTACAACTGATGAACTTACACTGACGCATCATTATTATGACTGAGTCCATAATTTACCTTAGGGTTCACCCTTGGTATTGTATATTCTATGGGCTTGGATAAATGCATGATGACACATACCCATTCTTACGGTTTTATATAGGCTAGTTTCACTGCCCTAAAAATTCTCTGTCGTCTATCTATTCATTTCCCTCCATTCCAGATGCTGGCCATCAATCCTCAACTTGCCTTTTTCCCCTTAAAAAATAACATGTAAGTGGAGCTGGGGATCTCAGTAATGGAACGCTTGCCTGGCCTGCATGAGGCCCTGGGTTCAATCCCCAGCACCACACATGCGCATACGTGTGCGCACACACCATTTTTTTTTATTCTTGGTAACTGGTACTCCTTTTCTCCTGTTTCTGGTTTATTATGTACTTGAAACTGTCCAATTATCTTCCTGTGTATTCTGTAGTAAATAGCTTTTTCAAATAGTTATGTAAATAGCTTGAAGTTCCTTGTAAAACACTCTGGCATTAACAATACCACATTTTATAGACATAATGTATGTGTTTATCGTGTATTTCAGTAACTTAAGGTAAAGTATGGTTTTCTGCATTTGTGCTTGGCAGGAAGTTGTAGCAAATTTCTTTGTTATATTTCTGTATCTGACTAAAAAAAAAATCTCCATTTGTTTTGTAATTTAACTGCAACATTTCTGGAATGCCAAAGATTTCAGTTTTAACCATGTGACAAGTGATATGTCTTTTTTGTTTCATTCATTATAGACATCAGGATGGAATTTTAAATAAAAGTTCTTTTTGCAAAGGAGAATAAACAATAAAAGGCTTTTGTAGATTCTAAATTAAGCCAATGTTTCTCTGCTGCTATAATTACTTATGGATCTATGTGGAAGTCAGGAGAAAAAGTTCCATATTAAAATTACTTCCTGATATTTATTCTGTAGTTACAATAGTTAGGTATGAAGATTCTGGCTGTGTAGACTCATTTACCTGTGCAGGAGCAAGAGATGATCAATTAGTTCTTTGAAGTGATTCATCTTTGTGAAGTTGACTCTAGAACCCTGAGCTAAATAGTTTGGGGAGCCCCGTGGATTCTGATATACATAAAATATTGTCTAGAATGCTGACTTTTAACACATCTCTTAGTTTAACTTGCCTTTTTAAAAGAAAAAAAATTGTCCAGACACATGGTAAAATATTCAAATATTATTCTAGGATAAGCAATAAAATAAGTCTGCTTTCTTCTTGGGTCCTCCTTAAGCCCTATTCTCCTAACCCTCCTTTCCCCTCCTCAGACCCTATAGAGAACTATCATTAACTGGAATCCTGGAACTTGGGTAAATCTGAGAAAGGTTTTTTGGCTGCTAAACTTAGTGTTTTCCCAGGTCATTCTCTCCCAAATGCAGTGTACCACTCTTTTTATTAGGGCACTTTGCTCTGACATTTTCTTTTTTGGGTATTTATAGTCTACAACTATCCCACTCCCCATCTAGAATATGATTTCCATGAAAGCAAGGACTTTGCTTGCTTAGCATCTTATCATTTTCTCTTAGAAGTGTGCCTAAAATAGAATGGGTACCCAATAAATGTAGAAGATTAAATCCTTTGGTAAGCTTTATGAGGTATGACTGACATAGAATTATAATCATTAACCCAACCAATTTTTGAGTTTTGACAAAAATGTACAGCAATATAGTTAGTCATCATGATGTGATATGCAATGTATCCAGCACCCTTAAAACTCCTCATATCCTTGCAGGTGATTTCATCTCCCTACCCTGTCTCCAGGTAAATACTCATCTGGTTTTGACCAATATAGTTTTACCTTGTGTTTAAAATTTAAGCCAAATGGAATTTTACATTATGTGATCTTTTGAATCTGGCTTATTTCACTTAGCATATATGCTTTTTTGTGGGGGGAAGTGGTACTAGGGATTGAACTCGGGGGCATTCAACCATTGAGCCATGTCCCTAACCCTGTTTTTTATTTTATTTAGAGACAGGGTCTTACTGAGTTGCTTAGTATGTTGTTATTGCTGAGACTGGCTTTTGAACTTGTGGTTCTCCTGCCTCAGTCTCTTGAGCTGCTGGGAATATATGCTTTTGAAATCATCCAAGTTGGTGTGTTTGTCAGTAGTTAATTCTGTTTCACGCATATTCCATTTTGACATTCATTTGATAGAACTTTGGGCTTTTCCAAGAATTGGAAAATTGTCAAGAATTGGCCATGGTCTGAGATTAAACCTTACCTAACCAGTTAGCTGGCCACAGTTTCATGGATAATGGCAGAAGATGTGAGATTTCTGGTCACAGATCAAAGATGATTTGTTACTCATTGCAATACTAGCCAGAGCCTCAGCCTTTATGCCAATTTCCTGAACCCCAGTTCCCATGGGTGACATGGAGATGACCAGATGATGCCTGAAGAGGGAGAGGTTGCATCACAATAAAGAAACGCTGCTTTTAGGGAACTCAACTTTAAGGTAATGGGCAGTAAGCCTGTCTGAGCTTTAATCCAGAGGAGACATTATCTTTATTCCACACAGCAAAACAAACCTGTCCTTTTCTTGGAGAGGAAGACTGTATCTTCCAAGGTTGGGTGTTTTATACATGTCCTCAAAAAAATAGTCCTAATCCAAGGCAGTCAGTGCCTCCACTTACAAGATATGCAGAAATGAAGGAGACTCATGCAAACCTCACTTCCAACATGCGGGTTTTGCCTATTATGAAAAAAAGCTGCTATAAACATGAGTATACCTTTCTTTTTGTGCAAATTTATTTTTTCTATTGGGCAAATATGAGTGAGTTTCTGGGTTAAATAGTAAGGCATGTTTGACTTTACAAGAAAATGTCAAACTGTCTTCCAACATGACTGAACTACTTCATATTTTTACCAGCAATGTCTGAGATTTCCAATTGCTCCGCAGCCTCACCAGCACTTTGTATTGGTCCTTCTAGAAGGTATGTGGGGCATTGCAATGTGTTTTTTTTTAATATTTATTTTTTTCTAGTTGTAGTTGGACACAATACTTTTATTTATTTATTTTTTATGTGGTGCTGAGGATCAAACCCAGGGTCTCACATGTGCGAGGTGAGCCCTCTACAGCTACAATCCCAGCCCTGCAATGTGGTTTTAATTTACATTTCTCTAATGACTGTTGAGTACTTTCCTCAGCTGCTTTTTTGTCCATTAACATCTCTTTTTGGTGAAGCATCTCCAGCTGTTTTGTTAACATAGTAGGTTGTTTTTCTTGTTATTGAGTTCTTAGAGTTCTGCATGTGCTCTGGACACATTCTTCATTGGATGTTGGAGAAAGTGATTCCCCATGGATCTCTCATGTTTTTGGACATTTTGTGAGCAAAGGCACTGACAACTATAAGTTCAGACAATAGTTTCAAAGGTGTGTGTGTGTGTGTGTGTGTGTGTGTGTGTATAAAATAATAAGCCTGAGATAATTGAGACAAAGTCGTCTTTAGGGGAAAGGGAAGATTTGTTTGCCATCCAGCATAATGAAGGTAATGTTTTCTAGAATTTTTTGTAGCCCTTTAGAAAGACAGGACTATCAAAACTCATTTATTGTTTTTGGTACAAAAGTACTTTGTGGGCAGCATCCATGGGACCCAGCCACATATCATTCTTTTTAAATCATAGCAAAGCAGGATTTATAAAGTCCATTGTCTGTGATCTTGGAGTCTCTTGTCTTGTACTGCTTTGGTTCCATGCCTTGTGCCATAACTTGACAGTGTACTGGTAGTATAAAAATATCAGGTCCTTCATGGGTCTTAACAGATGCATGTTCTTCCAAAAAATTCTCCAAATCTATGGCTGGCTTTTCATATTCTTATCAGTGACTTTGAAAAGCAAAATATTTAAATTTCATAGTCTTATTTTTCTCCATTATAGTTCTTGCTTATTGTGCCCTATAATAAATTTTTACCTAACCCAAGGACTGAAATATTTTTTTTTCTTGTTTACTTTTAGAAGCTTTATAACTTTAGGCTTTACATTTAGATCTAAGCCCTTTTATTAGGGTGTGAAATTTGCTATAGTACCTATATTTGCATGGGGATATTTGCTTAGTGATATATTGAAAAGATTGTTTTCCCCATTGAATTTTCCTGACAAATTTTGTTTAAAAAATGAATTAACCAAATATAGATAAGTCTTTATTTTCTATTATGTTTCATTCATCTGTGTGTATATCTAGACATACTACCTTGATTTCTGATGTTTCATGAAAGTCTTAAAATCAGATCATATATGTCCTTCAACTTTGTTCTTTATAAAAACTTAAAAAAAAATTAGGTCATTTGCATGTCCATGAAGGTTTGAGAATCGGCTTGAGCATTTCTACAAAATAAAAGCAGTGGGGATTTTGGTTGGGAATTATTTGGGGAGAAATGACATATTCACAATACCAAATTTTTTGATTTAATAATATGGTGTGTCTCTATTTCTTCAGATCTTCTTTAATTTCTCTCAGTAATGTTTCATATTTACCACTTATAAGCCTTATAAATATCTTGTTTATTCCTATTTAATATTTCCTGATGCTATTTTGTTAATGCTTTAATTTCCAATTTTTCCATTTCTACCATATCAGAATATGGTAAATTGTTATTGACAATATCTTATAACCTTTCTAAACTCACTAAACACATAAGGTTTCTTTGTAAGTAGATTCCACAGGTTTTTCCATAGACTCTATCATACTCTTGGAATAAAAATAAATACAAATTTTTCTCAACTTATATGTGTGTGTGTGTGTTTATGACCTCCACAACAGTGTTGAATAGAAACAGTAAGAGTGTATATCCTTGTCTTATTCCAGAATCCAAAGGGAAAGCTCTTTTAATCATCTGGTCTAGATTTTTAATTAAATGCTTTTCTTTATTTCAGGAGGTTCCTTTCTAATCTTTTAGATTATCCAGACTTTGTCATGATTGAATGTTGACTATGGTAGAGGGCCTTTTCTGTATCTATTGAACTAATTATATGGTATTTTTTTTCTTTTTGTTTTTAGATATACATGACAGTAGGGTATGTTTTGACACACTATACCTGACAGGAAAGCATGGAACTGAGAGATGGGTGAGTGAGAAATGAAAGACCGAGACCAGGCAGAGATACACATGGGAATTTGTCAGAGCTGACAAAGGCACATTTCTCCATAGATGGAGAGAGGCAGAACAGGCTTGGTGTTTGGGACTTTTATGGGGCAGGCTCAGGGATTAAAGCCAGGCAAGTCCTAATGCAGGCGGTTAAGGATGGGGTTGGTGTATGGGAGTGGTAAGCCTTTCTCAGAAATGCCCTTGGGAAGGAAAGTGAAAATTTTTCTTAAAATGGCAGCTGTCACTTAAGATGACCATCTAGATGCTAAGCAAGATCTTATAATAGCTACATGCAGTATACCCCATTCCAATTTTGATCCCATTCTTGTGGTTGTATATGCTGTGGAGTTACCCTGGTCGTGTATCCATATAAGAGCATAGGAAAGTCATGTCTGATTCATTCAACTGTATTTCCTACTCCCATTCACCATCCCTTCCCTAAATTCTACTTTGTCTAATACATGAACTTCTATAATTCCATTCCTATTGTCCTTTATGGGTTAGCATCCACATAACTGAACATTTGGCCTTTGGTTTATTGGGACTGGCTTATTTCACTTAGCATGATAGTCCCCAGATCCACCCATTTACTGGCAAAAGCCATAATTTCACTTTTCTTTATAGTGGAGTAATATTCGATTGTGTATATATACCACATTTTCTTTATCCATCCATATGTTGAAGGGCACCAGGGTTGATTCCATGGCTTGGCTATTATGAATTGAGCTGCTGTAAACATTCATATGGCTGCATCACTATAGTATGCTGATTTAAGTCCTTTGGATATATGCTGAGGAGTGGGATTATTGGTCAAATGGTGGTTCCATTCTAAGTTTTCTGAGGAATTTCCATACTGTTTTCCAGAGTGGTTACACCAATTTGCAGTCCCATCAGCAATGTATGAGTGAACATTTCCCCTCCTATTGTCTCCAACATTTACTGCTACTTGTAAAATTGCCATTCTGACTAAAGTAAGATGGAATTGCAGTGTAGTTTTAATTTGCATTTCTATAATTGCTAGAGATGTTGCACACTTTTTCATATATTTGTCGACCATTCATATATCTTCTGTGAAGTGCCTCTTCAGTTCCTTTGCCCATTTATTGATTGTGTTATTTTATTTTTGGTGTCAAGTTTTTTGAGTTCTTTGTATATCCTGGAGATTAATACTCTGAGGTGCAGGTGGTAAAGATTTTCTCCTATTCTGTAGGCTTTCTGTTCATGTTCTTGATTATTCCCTTTGTGAAGAAGCTTTTTAGTTTGATTCCATCCCATTTATTGATTCTTGATTTTACTTCTTGTACTTTAGGAGTATTATTGAGGAAGTCTATTCCTGAGCTGACATGATGAAAAGTTGGGCTTACTTTTTCTTCCAATAGGTGTAGGTTCTAATACCTAGGTCCATGATGCACTTTGAGTTTTGTGTAAGGTAAAATATAGGGGTTCAACTTTAATCTACATACAAATTTTCAGTTTTCCAAGCTCCATTTGTTGAAGAGACTATCTTTTCTCCATTGTATGTTTTTGGTGCCTTTATTTAGTATGAGATGACTCTATTTATGTGGTTTTGTCTCTGTCTTCTATTCTGTACCATTGACCTATGTGTCTGTTTTGGTGCCAATACCTTGTGGGTTTTTTTTTTTTAAACTATAGCACTGTTGTATCATTTTGAGGTCTGGTATTGTGATACCTCCTTTTCTTGCTGAGGATTACTCTGGCTGTTCAGGGCCTCTTATTTTTCCAAATGAATTTCATGATTGCTTTTTCTATTTCTATGAAGAACATCATTGGAACCTTAATAGGAATTGCATTTAATCTGTCTAGTGCTTTAGGTAGTATGGCCATTTTGACAATATTAATTCTGTCTATCCAAGAACATGAGATCTTTCCATCTTCTAAAGTCTTCTTCAATTTATTTAATGTTCTGTATTTTTTGTTGTAGAGGTCTTTCACCTCTTTTGCAAGATTGATTCCCAAGTATTTTATTTTTTGAGGCTATTGTGAATGGGATAGTTCTCCTAATTTCTCTTTTAGTTGATTCATAACTGATTGTTACTTGTACTCTTGATAATTGCCAATCTGACTGAATGAAGTAAGATGGAATTGCAGTGTAGTTTTAATTTGCATTTCTATAATTTCTAGAGATGTTGAACACTTTTTCATACATTTGTTGATCATTCATATATCTTCTGTGAAGTGCCTCTTCAGTTCCTTAATTTATGGGTGTTAACTTTGTATCCTGCTACTTTGCTGAATTCATTTGAGTTCTAGAAGTTTTCTGGTGGAATTTTTGGGTCTTCTAAATATAGAATCATGTTGTTGGCAAATAGGGATAGATTGAGTTCTTTTTTTCATGTTTGTATCCCTTTATTTCTTCAAATTGCACTGGCTATATTTTCCAGAACGATGTTGAATAAAAGTAATGGAAGAGAGCATATGTGTCTTGTTCCAGTTTTTAGATGGAATTCTTTCAATTTTTCTCCATTTAGAATTATTTTGACCTTGGGTTTAGCGCATATAGCTTTTACAATATTGAGGTATGTTCCTACTATCTCTAGTTTTTCTTGTGTTTTGAATGTGAAGGGATGCTGTATTTTGTCAAATTCCTTTTCTGCATCTATTGAGATAATCATGATTCTTTTAAGTCTATTGATGTAATAAATTATTTATTGATTTCTGTGTATTGAATCAACCTTCCATCCCTGGGATGAACCCCACTTGATCATGGTGTACTCTTTTTAATATTTTTTGTATACAATTTGTTAACGTTTTGCTGAGAATTTTTGCATCTATGTTCATTAGGGATATTGGTCTGAAATTTTCTTTCCTTGATGTATTTTTATCTGGTTTTGGTATCAGAGTGATACTAGCATCATAGAATGAGTTTGGTAGGGTTTCCTCCTTTTCTATTTCATGGAATAACTTGGAGTACTGGTTTCAATTCTTCTCTAAAGGTCTGGTAGAACTTTGCTGAGAATCCTTCTGGTTGTGGACTTTTCTTAGTTGGTAGGTTTTTGATGGCACCTCTTAATTCACTGCTTGAAATTGATGTGTATGTCCTCTTGATTCAGTTTGGGTAGGTCATAAGTCTCTAGAAATTTGTCAATGTCTTTAAGATTTTCTATTTTATCAGAGTATAAATTGTCAAAGTAGTTTCTGATTATTATCTGTATTTCAATATTGTCTGTGGTGATATTTCCTTTTTCATCTCAAATTTTAGTGAGTTTTTTCTTCATTAGCTTGGCTAAGGGTTTATTGATTTTTTTTTTTTTTTAATTTATTTTTCAAAGAACCAACTTTTTTGTTTGTCTATTTTTTGAATTTTTTTGTTTCGATTTAATTGATTTCAGCTCTGACTTTAATTATTTCCTGTTTTCTACTGCTTTAAATGTTTATTTGTTCTTTTTCTAGGGCTTTGAAAGGTAATGTTAGGTTATTTGACTTTCTAGTTTTTAAAGAATAAACTTTCCTCTTAGTACTGCATTCATAGTGTCCCTGAGATTTTGATATGTTGTCTTACTATTCCAATTTACATCTAAGTATTTTTTTTTATTTCAGCTCTGATTTCTTCTGCTATCTGATGGTCATTCAATAGCATATTATTTAGTCTCCATGTGTTAGGGTAACTTTTTTATTTTATTTTTGATTTCTATCAAATCATATGGGATAAAATTAGAATGCAAAGTATTGTTATTTTTTTGTATTTGCTAAGAGTTGCTTTGGGGACTAAGATAGGGTCTATTTTAGGGAAGGATCCATGTACTTCTGAGAAGAAAGTATCTTCAGTTCTTGATAAAATATTCTGTTAAGTCTAATTATCAATTGTATTTATTAGTTCTTTAATTTCCTTATTTAGTTTTGTTTGGAGGATCTATCCAGTGGTGACAGAGGCATGTTAAAGTTACCCAGTATTATTGTGTTGTGTTCTACTTGATTTTTGAAAATTAGAAAGGTTTGTTTGTATGTACATGCTCCACTGTTTGGGGCATAGATATTTATGATGGTTATATCTTGTTGAAGTATAATTTCCTTCTGTAATATAAAATGACTGTCCCTTCTGATTAGCTTTGGCTTGACTGTCCTGATATGAGGATAGAAACCTCTGCTTGTTTACAATATCCATGTGAATATGTTTCAGTCTCAGTATGTGGATACCCTTTCAGTCTCAGTATGTGGATATCTTTGCTTATGAGGCGAGTCTCTTGGGGGACAGCATATTGTTGAGTCTTTATTAATCCAATCTGTCTGTCTTTTGATTGAATTTAGGCCATTTACATTCAGTGTTATTATTAAGATACAATTTTTATTCCCTCATTTTTATTTCTTTTTAATTTTTTTTGTTTTTCAATACATTCTTTTCTTTTTTTCTTTTATTATTGATTGTTCAAAACATTACAAAGCTCTTGACATATTTCATACATTTGATTCAAGTGGGTTATGAACTCCCATTTTTACCCCGTATACAGATTGCAGAATCACATCGGTTACACATCCACATTTTTTACATATTGCCATACTAGTGACTGTTGTATTCTGCTACCTTTCCTATCTTCTACTATCCCCCCTTCCCTCCTCTCCCCTCCCATCTTCTCTCTCTACCCCATCTACTGTACGTCATTTCTCTCCCTTGTTTTTCCCCCCCTTCCCCTTCATCTCCTCTTATATGTAATTTTGTATAACGATGAGGGTCTCTTTCCATTTCGATGCAATTTCCCTTCTCTCTCCCTTTCCCTCCCACCTCTCGTCCTTGTTTAATGTTAATCATCTTCTCATGCTCTTCCTCCCTGCTCTGTTCTTAGTTGCTCTCCTTATATCAAAGATGACATTTGGCATTTGTTTTTTAGGGATTGGCTAGCTTCACTTAGCATAATCTGCTCTAATGCCATAAATTTCCCTGCAAATGCGATGATTATGTCATTTTTTAGTGCTGAGTAGTACTCCATTGTGTATAAATGCCACATTTTTTTATCCATTCATCTATTGAAGGGCATCTAGGTTGGTTCCACAGTCTAGCTATTGTGAATTGTGCTGCTATGAATATTGATGTAGCAGTATCCCTATAGTACTCTCTTTTAAGGTCTTTAGGGAATAGCCCAAGAAGGGGAATAGCTGGGTCAAATGGTGGTTCCATTCCCAGCTTTCCAAGGAATCTCCATACTGCTTTCCACATTGGCCACACCAATTTGCAGTCCCACCAGCAATGTACACATGTACCCTTTTCCCCACATCCTCGCCAGCACTTGTTGTTTGACTTCATAATGGCTGCCAATCTTACTGGAGTGAGATGGTATCTTAGGGTGGTTTTGATTTGCATTTCTCTGACAGCTAGAGATGGTGAGCATTTTTTCATGTACTTGTTGATTGATTGTATGTCCTCCTCTGAGAAGTGTCTGTTCAGGTCCTTGGCCCATTTGTTGATTGGGTTGTTTGTTCTCTTATTGTCTAATTTTTTGAGTTCTTTGTATACTCTGGATATTAGGGCTCTATCTGAAGTGTGAGGAGTAAAGATTTGTTCCCAGGATGTAGGCTCCCTATTTACCTCTCTTATTGTTTCTCTTGCTGAGAAAAACTTTTTAGTTTGAGTAAGTCCCATTTGTTGATTCTAGTTATTAACTCTTGTGCTATGGGTGTCCTATTGAGGAATTTGGAGCCCGACCCCACAATATGTAGATCGGAGCCAACTTTTTCTTCTATCAGATGCAGAGTCTCTGATTTGATATCAAGCTCTTTGATCCATTTTGAGTTAACTTTTGTGCATGATGAGAGAAAGGGATTCAGTTTCATTTTGTTGCATATGGATTTCCAGTTTTCCCAGCACCATTTGTTGAAGATGCTATCCTTCCTCCATTGCATACTTTTAGGCCCCTTTATCAAATATAAGATAGTTGTAATTTTGTGGATTGGTTTCTGTGTCCTCTATTCTGTACCATTGGTCCACCCACCTGTTTTGGTACCAGAACCATGTTGTTTTTGTTACTATTGCTCTGTAGTATAGTTTGAAATCTGGTATCGCTATACCGCCTGGTTCACACTTCCTGCTTAGAATTGCTTTTGCTATTCTGGGTCTTTTATTTTTCCATATGAATTTCATGACTGCTTTCTCTATTTCTACAAGAAATGCCGTTGGGATTTTGATTGGCATTGCATTAAACCTATAGAGAACTTTTGGTAATATCGCCATTTTGATGATGTTAGTTCTGCCTATCCATGAACAGGGTATATTTTTCCATCGTCTAAGATCTTCTTCTATTTCTCTCTTTAGGGTTCTGTAGTTTTCATTGTATAAGTCTTTCACCTCTTTTGTTAGGTTGATTCCCAAGTATTTTTTTTTTTTGAGGATATTGTGAATGGGGTGGTTGTCCTCATTTCCATTTCAGAAGATTTGTCGCTGATATACAGGAATGCCTTTGATTTATGCATGTTGATTTTATATCCTGCCACTTTGTTGAATTCATTTATTAGCTCTAGTAGTTTCTTTGTAGACCCTTTTGGGTCTTTAGGTATAGAATCATATCATCTGCAAATAGTGATAATTTAAGTTATTCTTTTCCTATTTTTATGCCTTTAATTTCTTTTGTCTGTCTAATTGCTCTGGCCAGTATTTTGAGAACTAAATTGAATAGAAGTGATGAGAGAGGGCATCCCTGTCTTGTTCCTTGTTTAGAGGGAATGCCTTCAGTTTTTCTCCATTTAGAATGATGCTAGCCTGAGGCTTAGCATAGATAGCTTTTACAATGTTGAGGTAAGTTCCTCTTATCCCTAGTTTTTCTAGAGTTTTGAACATAAAGGGATGCTGTACTTTGTCGAATGCTTTTTCTGCATCTCTTGAGATAATCATGTGGTTCTTATCTTTAAGTCTATTGATGTGATGAATAACATTTATTGATTTCCATATATTGAACCAGCCTTGCATCCCAGGGATGAATCCTACTTGATCATGGTGCACAATGTTTTTGATATGCTTTTGTATTCGATTCGCCAGAATTTTATTGAGGATTTTTGCATCTAGGTTCATTAGAGATATTGGTCTGTAGTTTTCTTTCTTTGAAGTGTCTTTGTCTGGTTTCCGGATCAGGGTGATGTTGGCCTCATAGAATGAATTTGAAAGAGCTCCTTCTTTTTCTATTTATTGAAATAACTTGAAAAGTATTAGTATTAATTTTTCTTTGAAGGTTTTGTAAAACTCCGCTGTATATCCATCCGGTCCAGGCTTTTCTTGGTTGGTAGTCTTTTGATGGCTTCTTCTATTTCCTCCTTTGTTATTGGTCTGTTTAAATTGTGTGTATTTTCCTGACTCAATCTGGGCAAATCATATGACTTAAGAAATTTATCGATATCTTCACTATCTTCTATTTTATTGGAATATAGGGTTTCAAAATAATTTCTAATTATCTTCTGTATTTCTGTAGTGTCTGTTGTGATATTGCCTTTTTCATCCTGTATGTTAGTAATTTCAGTTCTCTCTTCTTCTCTTCATTAACATGGCTAAGGGTCTGTCGATCTTATTTATTTTTTCAAATAACCAACTTTCAGTTTAATCAATTTTTTCAATGTTTTTTTTTGTTTCAATTTCGTTGATTTCCACTCTGATTTTAATTATTTCTTGTCTTCTACTACATTTGCTGTTTTACTCTTTCTAGGGTTTTAAGATGTAGTGTGAGTTCATTTATTTGTTTTTTCTTTTTTTGAGGAATGAACTCCAGGAAATGAATTTCCCTCTTAAAACTGCTTTCGTTGTGTCCCATAGATTCTGATATGTTGTGTCTATATTTTCATTTATCTCTAAGAATTTTTTTATTTCCTCCTTTAGGTCTTCTGTAACCCATTGATCATTCAGTAACATATTGTTCATTTTCCAGGTGATGCAGGATTTTTCCTTCCTTCTTTTATCATTGATTTCCAGTTTCATTCCATTATGATCAGATAAGATACATGGTATTATCTCCACACCTTTATATTTACTAAGCGTTGCCCTATGGCATAATATATGGTCTATCTTTGAGAAGGATCCATGTGCTGCTGAGAAGAACGTGTATCCACTTGATGATGGTTGATATATTCTATATATGTCGGTTAAGTCTAGGTTATTGATTTTGTTATTGAGTTCTATAGTTTCTTTATTCAACATTTGTCTGGAGGATCTGTCCAATGGTGAGAGAGGTGTGTTGAAGTCACCCATAATTATTGTGTTGTGGTCTATTTGACTCTTGAACTTGAGGAGAGTTTGTTTTATGAACGTTGCAGCACCATTATTTGGTGCATACATATTGATAATTGTTATGTCTTGTTGGTGGATGGTTCCTTTTAACAGTATATAGTGTCCTTCTTTATCCCTTTTGATTAACTTGGGTTTGAAGTTGATTTTGTTCGATATGAGTATGGCCACTCCTGCTTGCTTCCGAGGACCATATGAGTGGTATGATTTTTCCCAACCTTTCACCTTCAGCCTGTGTATGTCTTTTCCTATCATATGAGTCTCCTGAAGGCAACATATTGTTGGATCTGTTTTTTTAATCCAGGTTACTAGCCTATGTCTCTTGATTGGTGAGTTTAAGCCATTAACGTTTAGGGTTACTTTGATATATGGTTTGTACTTCCAGTCATGTGTATTTATTTATTTATTTTAATTTGGCTTGTTTTCCTCTTTGGTTATTTTTCCCCCCTTTACTGAGTTACCTCCCACCATTAGTTTTGGGTGCTGTTTTTCATTTCCTCTTCTTGTAGTGTTTTGCTCAAAATGCCTTGCAGTGCTGGTTTTCTGGCTGCAAATTCTTTTAGCTTTTGTTTATCATGAAATATTTTAATTTCATTGTCAAACCTGAAGCTTAGTTTTGCTGGATAAAGTATTCTTGGTTGGAATCCATTATTTTTCAGCATTTGAAATACGTTGTTCCAGGATCTTCTCGCTTTCAACGTCTGTGATGAAAAATTAGCTGTTAACCTAATTGGTTTACCCCTGAATGTAATCTGCCTCCTTTCTCTCGTAGCTTTTAGTATTCTCTCCTTGTTCTGTATGTTGGATAGCTTCATAATTATGTGTCTTGGAGTTGGTCTATTATGGTTTTGTGTGTTTGGGGTCCTGTAGGCTTCCAGCATTTGTCAAACCATTCCATCTTTCATATCTGGGAAGTTTTCTAAGATTATTTCTTTCAATAGATTGTTCATTCCTTTGGTTTGAACCTCTATACCTTCTTCTATCCCATTGACTCTCAAGTTTGTTTTTTTTTATGACATCCCATATCTCTTGGATGCCTTGCTCGTGATTTCTTACCAGCCTTTCTGTGTTGACTATATTCTTTTCAAGTTGATAAACTTTGTCTTCATTATCTGATGTTCTGACTTGTATTTGATCTAGTCTATTTGTAATATTCTCTTTTCAGTTTTTAATTTGGTTTATGGTTTCCTGCATTTCTAGGATTACTGTTTGATTTTTTTTTTAAATCTCTATCTCCTGGTAGAGTTCATTTTTGCTATTTGAGTCTGCTTATGCAATTCATTTTCAAAGTATACTTTCATTGTTTGGACTTGCTGTCTAAAGTCTTCTCTAAGACTCCATTCTATCTGAGTTAGGTATGCCTTGAGTTCTTTCTCTGTCCATTTTTCTGATGCCTCTAGGTTCTCCTGTAAATTTAAGTTGTCCTGCAATGTTTCTAATCCTTTTTTCCCTTGTTTTTTCATGGTGTTCACGTTACTTTCCAACTCTGTTTAACTGCTGTGTTTGTTTTCTCCTATAAATTTGTTTTGGTTTTGTATATCTCTGTTGTCTCTCCTTTGTGGTGGGAGACTATGCCTAGAAATGTTGGGCTTTATTGTAATTTAAAGCTGATTCATTCGACTCATAAAAGGCTTATGGATCCTGTATGCATACAGTGATTTGTTGTTTGGTCTTAGGACTTTAGGTTAGGTGCTATGATGGTATGAAGGTTAGTATGTCTTGGCTGCTTTGGAAGATTGCTCTACTGAAGGGGGATATTAACAGGCGATTGTATCAGGGTATTTGGTAATAGCTAGATATTTAGGAGCCCTATAGAGAGCCTCGAAACAATCACCTATTTGCATTTAGAAAATTACACGTAATGAAAGATGTAATACTTAGGATGAAAGTTAGGGGGAAGGGGAAGGAAGGGGTTCTGAAAGAGAAAGAAGGAGAGAGAGATAGGTAGAATAAGGAGAATGGAAAGAACAATAAAAACTGAAAAGGGAAAAGAAAGAAGGAAGAACAAAATGAATAAATAAAATAAAATAAAATTTAAAAAAAATAAAAAAAAAATAAATGAAGTCTTAGAGATCTATTTTCTTCTCTTCCAGTAGGCAGAGCTGTGCCCTTTGAGCCAAGCTTCTGCCCTCTATGTGCCGGCAGCAATCCCTGTAAGGCGGCTCCTGGGCATCTCTCCAATCCTGTTAGTCCAGAGCCGTTTCTCTTCTCCGGCCCCTCCCCCTTTCCTCCTGCCAGCCAGCCTGATCTCCGCTCACTGGAGGCTATCTCCAAGGATCTGGTTACACTTGCAGCCCCACTGCGTGCCCTATTTCCCGAATGACTAAGCACTCTCTCTGTCATTCATCCAAACCCCAGGGCTGTGGAGTGGTGATCTGGGAACCAACAGTTTAATTCTTCCGGACCCCTTTGGTAGGCACGCCCCCGGGAACTGGCGGCTAAGATCTTGGGTGTCGCCGCTGGTGGTAGGGGGAGTTGGGGATTGGGAATCCCCTCTGCTTCCCTCGGCCCCTACAGTCATGCCCACGGAGCTCTGGGGCGAGGTTTTTGAGGTTTCCTGGCTGTATGTATCTGGTGGGGGTGGGAGTCACACACCTGCTAAAGCTGATTCCGCTGGGAAGGGATCCCGTCCGCCGAGCTCTGTTGACGTCAGCTCTCTGCTATGGCGGGCCCCAGACTCCTTGCCAGAGTGTCCGATGAGAGGGATGAGTCTGGCCTGTCTCTGGTCTGACCCAGTCTCGGTTGGTTTCAGTTCTGGTTCGCTGTTTCATGAAGGCTTGGTTAGCAACCTCTTCATAGGGTCTCTACGCCGCGCCTTGCTGAACCACCTCCTACTCTGCTGGTTGCCAGGCAGCGGCGGTGGGGCCGGACCTCCGCGCCTCGTGGCAGAGATTCACTCCTCTGGGGCAAACTGTCACCTCCAATAATCCCAAAATTCCCCAGTAGGTCTCACTTCAGCAGAATTTTGCTAGGAGTTTCTCAGCAGGTAGAATCTGAATGTTTTAATGCGTCTCTCTGACCCCGTGGTTGAGGAGGTACTGAAAGCGCTGCCTCCCTGCCCGCCGCCAGGTTTAGTCTCTTGACAATTTGAATTAGTTTCTCCATTTATTCACTATTATTTTAGTGTAGTTCCTTCATTTGCTGGTTTTCACTTTTATTTTTCATTTCTTTATGAAATATCTTATTGGGTGTGTTTTGTAGTGCAGGCTTTCTAGTTGTGAATTGTTTTAACTTTGTTTATCATGGAAAACTTTTATTTCATCAATTTTGAAGCTCAATTTTGCTTGGCATATTCTTCGCTGGCATCCATTTTCCATCAAATCTTGGTATTTATTTTCCAAAATGTCCTAACTTGGAGGGTCTGGGTTGAGAAATCAGCTAAGATCTGGATTGGTTTGCCTATTGTTACCTATCATTTTTCCTTGGCAGCCTTTAAAATTCTATTCTTATTTTGTACATTAGGCATTTTTATAATCATGTGCCTTGGTGTGGGTCTTTTGTAATTTTGTATATTTCGGGCCCTGTAAGCCTCCTGTATTTAGTTTTCCTTTTCATTCTTAAGGTTTGGGGAATTTTGTAATATTATTTCTTTGAAAAAAAATATGCATTCCCTTTGATTTGTATCTCTGAGCCTTCATTTGTCCCCATAAATCTTAAGTTTGGTCTTTTCATGTTATCCCATACTTCTTGAAAGTTCTTTTCATGGTCTCTTAAAATGTTTTCTCCATGATCAACTTTATTTTCTGCTCTATATATTTTGTCTTTATTGCCTGGAACTGTGTCTTCCAAGTAGTCTAGTGTGTTGGTGATGCTTTCCACTGAATTTTTAATTCAGTTTATTGACTCCTTCATTTTGAGCATTTATGATTGATTGTTCTTCAGGATCTCTATCTCCTTATTTAAATGATCTTTCATTTCTTGTTTTTTTTCTGATTTCATTTCTTACATCATCTTTCACCATATAGTTAAGTTTAACCATGAACTTTCTGAACTCTATCTCTGACATTTCCTCCACTGTGGTGTCAACAGAGTGCACTGTTGAGGTATTGTGTTGTTTCTGATAGTTGGTTTCATTACTTTTTCATATTGTTTGTGTGTCTACCCATCTATCTGGATGGATGTGATGTTGCAGAGTTTCCCTTATGAGTTTATAGTCTCTCTCTGTTACTAGTATCTCACAGATTGGCAGGGCACAGTTGGGGGTGGGAAGCCCTTTAATAGCAACAATGTATGCAAACAATGTATAGCAATAGACAGAGTCCCTAGTTCCTATTTTGATATCTAGTGTGAATTTCTAAAATATGTAGGGATCATTAGGATCATCAATTTCTATCAGTTAAAACAGTAAATAATCATGCATTATGTCTGTCTCCAACTCAAACAATAGGTATTTTCTGTGACTTCTGCCTTATTAATTATTGCTGTGACACTGGTGGTAGTGGTAGATGTTATACACCTCAGCAGTAAGAAGTGTTAAGAATAGTTTAGTATGTGGAAAGAAGAGGAGATAAGAGGGTGGAAAAGTGTTTCTAATTTCAAAGTGTGAATAGGACAGATGCAGTGATAAATTAGGATATGTTGTTAATTTGAAAGGGGAAGAAAAAATAGGAGAGAGAATGGAATTTGGGTGTCGGGAATAGAGAAGACAGGAAAACAAGGGTGATAGTGATAAAGTAATAAAGACAATACAAAACAAAATCAAAATAAGCTAATCAGAAACCCTAACCCTTAAAATACAGAGCATAGGAAAATAATACCTTAAAAAAAAACCCAAAAGGAAAAAGAATAAAAGGCTAGCAGCCCTTGAATGTGTAGTAGCCCTTGAATCAGTCAGTACACATTCAAATAAAACAAAAACCCCATATAGAAAACACACAACAAGAAGCAAAACAGAACTACAACCACAAGAAATAAGCAACATAAATAAAAGAACATAAATTGAATAAAAATCGGGTGAAATGTTAAAAAATAAAGGAGTCATATCCACTATGGTGGGACAAAATAGTGAGCATATGTGTTCACTGTCTGTGCCCACTGGGTTTTCTCTACCTTTCTTCTTGAGGTATGATATAAGCATGGCATTATGGGTCATGTGTTACGGGTCCTTCCCTTTTATTGTATTGTTTACTGGAGTGAAGGTTGGGGTTTAAGACTCTCCAATTTCCTTTCTTGGGAGATTAGTGTGGGTGGGCCTGGGTTGCAAGTGGGTGGCAAAGCAGCTGACCATGGCCAGGGAGCAAGTGGATCAGGACCAGGTGCTGGGTCCAGTAGAATGGTGGCCAGACTGTGTGCTGGACTGGGTGGATCTGGAGGTGAAGCAGTATGTGGGGCAAGAGAGGGTCTGTCCACATGTGGGGGACCAGCTGGCTTGCCCAAGTGGGCCAGGGCCTGGTGCTGGGTTCTGTGGACCTGCAGGAAAGTTTGTGCTAGGAGGGGCAGGTCTGGTGGTGAAGCAGAGGCCTGACATGCAGCCTTCATATATCATTAATGCATTTTATTTCTGCATATGTTATAAATCACACAATACAGTGTTTTTAGTTTTGGCTTAAAACTGTTATCTTTAAAAAAAATTAAAATTCAAATGGCTTTATATTTATGTACATTTGTATTACTTCCATCGTTCAGTCTCATGTGTATATCAGAATTTTTCCCTCTGGAATCATTTTTTTCCTTCTTCCCAAAAGACTATTTAATTTTTTTTCTTTTTAGTTGATGGGCCTTTTACTTATTTCTTTATTTATATGTGGTGCTGAGAATTGAACCCAGTGCCTCACACATACTAGGCAAGTGCTCTACCACTGAACCAGAACCCCATCCCCCAAAAGACTATTTTTAACATTTTCTGCAGTGCAGATTTGCTGGCAATGAAAGATTGCTGTTTCTGTATGTCTGAAAAGGTCATTTCACCTAGTTGCTTTGTTTTATTGACAAAATTTTTTGTGAGGCATAAATTTTTAGGTTATTTCTCTTTCCATTGTGTTTAGGCATTCAAGATTCTTCGTGTAGGATGTGTCTTTGTGTGTGGGGGGGAGGGGTGTAGGTTATTTTTAATTTTTTTTCCTGTAAAATTATTGATTATTGATTTTTAACAATTTGGTTATAATGTGATTTGGTATAGATTTTTTTTTCATTATCCTTCAGCTTTTGACCACAGAAATGACTTGATATTGGATATTTAGATTTTATTAAAAATTAATTTTGAACAAAGCTTTCTTCTCTTATTTTCCTACTCACTATGTTAAATGAGAATATGTGACAACTTTAGCACCTCTGGCCTTTTATAAGGATGGTATTGTGAGAAAGAAAATATCAATTTAATACTCAACTTTGCACTTTTATGCCATTAACGGTGAAGTAGGTTGAGTGATACTGATTATACTCCTGGAAAATAGACAATATACATTTACTTTTCTCAGCATAGGCGATATTAGTTACTTTTATAAATGATCTCTTTAGCTTCTTTATTTTTCCTACTAATTACAAACACACCATTTAAATCTTAGGACTTAAAATTCACAATTCTGATTTATATAAGCATATGTTTAAGAATAGTTTGCATTTATATAAGAACAATGATACACTATAAAATATTTCATACAAATACATATTTTTGGAAATGGTTAAATACCATAGTCTTATTATATTTTATGACTTAAAATAAGACTAGACAGGTTAATTAAGACTGGGAACTTTCTTTTGAATAGTTTTAAATATTGTAGACATATTGAAACTGGAATATTTTTCTAGAATTGTTTGAAAATAATTTCACTTTGTTCAACTCTATATCCATCAGGTTGTCACTTAATTGAATGACTTTTGATATATTAAAATGTAATTTAGGCTAATTGTGTTAATTCTATGCATAAGTATAAGGATCTGAGATATGTTGTATGTCCTCCAAAAACATTATTTTGTGACTCATACTGTCATGTTATATAGCAGTGGATTACATGTTCTATCTAAATTAGTAATTGGATATCCTGCAGCATATTAAATGAAAAAAATATTTTAAGCATTGATACACACAGTACCTTAAAGTTTAGTGGTAACAACTTCCTCAACATCCTATGAGGTAAACAGGAAGAATTTGTTATTATATAAATTTAGTATCTAGAGCATTAAGAACTTAAGTCAGTTTCCAAGTCTGTATAAGGAGTCGGGATTAGAATAGACTTTGGGTTTTGAAGGCAAATGCACTCTCCTAATCCTAGACTGAGTCACTTTGTTGAGAAAGAAGCCCTGTTCACAAGATCTTTACTGTCTGCTCCTTCTTCCATGTATCCCTGTTTCAGTTCATTTGAAACAGTTACTCATAAATCCTTAAGTGGGACACAATTGGCATAAGTGGTAAGTTTATATTTTTTTAAATGCAGTGTCATTGTTCTAGTCATGGCAAATATAGTACATTAGACAGATCTCTCGTGCAGTGAATAACTGCGATTGCTCTTATTAATCACTTTCCCATACCTTCAAAACTGAGTTTTAAAGTGAAGGAAATTATTCAGAGAAGTGAGCATGAGTTACGTTAATATGTGTGTGTGCATATACACACAGGCATTGGAGGGAGGGTAGCAGAAGGGGAAGCTGTTTATGTATGTGGTAATAACTACTGAAGTGATTTGATATGGTAGAAATAGTTTTGAATATCAGGAGTTTGGGAAAAAAATGAACAAGGGCAACGGTGAAAGTGAATTTGAAATATCTTTCCTAATGATTGACTTGTTACAAAATATGCACAGATGACATATTACTATTTTCTTAACTGGGAAGAAGACATTACAATTTAAAGCATGATACATAGGAATTGTGTTTTTTTTCCTTATATGGAAAAAAGTAACTTATTTAAGTCCAGAGTAGGCATAAAGATTCCATCAAAGATGCAGAATGTTTGTTTGTTGATTTTTAGTTCAATTGTCCTTATTTTGTTTTCTACTATCCTGACGATCGCTGTCTATCAGGCACCAAATGCCTTCTGAAGCGTCAGTCAGGATGCTGGTAGGAAGAGGTGTGGTTCTAGAGCCTGTGTCCTTCTATTAGGAAAGCCACATGCTGGAAGCCTACCAGGAGACTTTCCTGTGTACCTCATGGCCATCTTATGGGTCACACTACTATACCATATACTGTATGCTATACTATATACTGTAAGGGAGACTAAGAAGTCAAGAAATATAACAGATTCAGTCTAATCATAATCTATTACCTGAGTCTGGGCACACTGCTATCCTAAGGAATCTAGAATAGGAGAAAAATATCATCTACCTCTCAAAACATGTAAATAGGAATTATCACAAATTTTTTTATAAAACTAATATTTAAGCTGTGCACTAGTTATGCAGGAAATATAGGTGTTTTCACTTTATTTCTAGTGTCTTTGACAGTGAGTAGATAGTGAAGTTTGGTTCGTGTGTGTGTGTTCATTTAGTTATCAGGGTGTAGAAATGAATATTTGAAAATTATTTTAATATATTATACACACTTACTTTAGGCACTATGCTTATACACCAGAGATTAAAAACCAAATAAAACCCCACAGTTTAAAATTTTTCTTTGTCACAACAAAACAATATGAATTTCTTAGTAATGTGGGGTTGGAAGTGAAGGGTTTTTGTTATCAAAACTCTCAAGTTCCTACTTTTGGTATCATGTATGAGGCTATAGGTATCAAGTTACCTGGCCAGTATTCAACAAAATAGGTAAAATTAACAGATGTCCCACTAAGTGGGTGATAGTATTTTCTGATTTTTTTTTTCAAGCCAATTTTTTGGCATTCTGATGTCATACTTTAGGTGACATAGGCAGAATAATAAAGTTGTTACACTTCAGAAAGATTAATTATAAGTGATGCTCAATGTTCATTCTAAAGACATGAATCAAAACAATGATTGAAGGAAAATTGTCTTGGCTTACAGACATTGACTTTGAAACTATGAGATCCCAGCTCCTTGTTAAAGCACGTGTTTTAAAATGTTCACTGGGTTCCCTTTAGAGATGTACATGAGGCTGGGTAGCTTTCCCAAATTCTCAAAGGTTTCATTCATTGATGGCATAGCTGGCAACCCTAAGGACCTAGGGTACAAAACTTCTAAATCCATTTCATACAACTTAACATGATAGTGCTCTCATTACCTGGAGAATCTCATAAATCCCCTGAAGAGCTTTTAACTATACTAACGCTTGACCTTCAGCCTGTACCAATTAAACTGAATCTCTGGTGTTGGGCCCGGGTTTCAACATTATGTTTAAAAACAACAGCGAGGTAATTCTGTCAAGCAGCCAGACTATATTGGAGAGCCGAGCAAGGATGTGATTTGTTAAATTGTTGAATTGGGGGTGGTGATGGGTACATGTATGTCAGTCTCTTTCCTCAGATGTTCGTCCATGTGGTCTTTCATGACCTGAAAGCAAAACGGCCAAGTTCCTTGTGTCTTAGTTGAAATATTGTTGTCAGGCAGCAGCATCTTTCTGGCCCTTCGGCTTTTTTTTCAAGCCTGGCTGAATGGTGGGCTAATGTCATTTTGTGACTTCATCCTTCTTGGGGTTGAATCAGTGCCCACTGATCTTCATAGTCCTGGCAAAGCCTGGAAATTTAGGACAACGCAAGTCATTTAGAAATTTAAAACATGATTTCTGGTAATGCTTCAGGAAGTATTTTAGGGTTATATTTTATTTCTAGATGACCCAGAATCCTTCTGCAAATAGATTAAAAACTGCTTCTTGGAAAAAGAGAAATAGGTGACAGGACGTGACACTGGGTGAGAAATGGGTGAGGCTGACTTTGGTTCTTTGTAATTGGTCCTGATTTAAATGCTGGAAATGGTAATTGAGTCATTTATGCTGTTTTTCAATCTAGTTTTACTGGAGTGTTTATTTTAATACTGAGTAAAGATTTATAAAAGTTCAATCCATTCTTGTCTATTTGTGGTGATATTTAGGGTGAACTTGGGTTGCTCTACCATTGAGCCATACCCGCAGCTCTTTTTGTTTTTTGACAGGGTCTTACTAAGTTGCTGAGGGTCTGGCTAAGTCACTGAGGCTGGCCTTGAACTTGTGATCCTCCTGCCTCAGCAACTCCAAGCTGCTAGGATTACCGGTGTATATCGCTGTGTCCAGCTCAATTCTTCCTTTTCAAAGGAACCAAGAACCTAAATTTTTTCACACATATGTTGTGTGCTTGTGCATGTGCATATACACACACACATGACATTTTTCTTTGTTTTTAGATTAAATGAGGAAAAGACCAGAGACAAGTTCTGTGATATAATCTGACCTGAGATCAAGAGTTTAAATATTCTGGTCATCTAGGGGGCATCTTTTACCTCAACATTAGGTAGACTGTTTTCTATGGGCTTTGATTCATTATCTCTGGACCTCACAAATCTTTTTTGAGATTTGTGCGTGTGTGTGTATACACTTTATTGAAAAGTACATCACAGTCCTCTTTGTTGATTCAAACAGTGTTACATTTGCTAAAATGACTTTATTTTAATCTCAAACTTACTATTTACTAGTTGAAGACTTTGGCCAAGTTGCTTAACTCCTTTGCGACAGATTCATTTATCTCTAAAACGAAAACAATGTTGTCTACAGCTTACCATGATCACAGGCATTAAAGCACCTAGTGCAAAGTCTGAGATGTAGCAGTTCACCAGTAAAGGCGATTTATCCTCTTTTCCTTCCCCTTTTATCTGTAAGTGAGAATGTCACTACTAAAGTTTCCTAGGGTGTTATATAGAAGCAGACTTATAATTATTATCCTAACAACAACAGTTATAATGCTTACTATGTGCTGTAGTTTAGGAGTCACAGGCTGGATGTTTTATCCCCTTTATGGAAATTTCAAATCAGTAACTAGAGAAAGGTTGTTTTTCTGTTTGGTTGGTCAGAGGTCAGAAAAGTGGTTCCATGCAGGCAGCTTTCTGCTCTGTGTGCACAGTGACCCCCCCTGAGGTCACATTCCGTGAGGTGTTTGTGCAGGCAGAAATGACCTTCCAGGAGGACCTCCATCAGAGCTGCATCCCAGCTGATTCAGGGTGAGATTAATCATGACAGTCAGGATCTAGATGTGCATCTCAATGTATGCTCTGGGGAAGAAAATAGGGCAGCACTTATATGAAAATTGCTACAAAAAGCTAACAATTCATTGCATGAAAAACATGGCCTTCAGGCATATAGAGCCCCACTAGAGAGAGCAATGCAGCCCAATTCAGGATGGCGGATGGGAGATAATCTATGTCATAGAGGTGTGAACTAACTTGGAAATATTTCTTCAAGATACTCCTGCGGAGATACTGGTCAGTCGTGTCCCAAGTCTGTTTTCTGAAGATGTGACTCTTATTCAGGGGCCTGTACAAAGGAAAAGATTGTTGATTCTGCTCTCTCATCCTCTTGAGGGCACACCTTATTTACAAAAGAGATTTAGACTACATGATCCCACAGAACTTGGCATCAAGAAACTCGGAGCAAATATTTACACTATGGGGATGGGTTAGCAGAGTTAAGGTAGGGAGACTGACCTTGTACAGCTTTAATGAAGTTTATTGAGTCATTAATGGAATAACATTATCTTTGATTAACAAATATTAAGAAACTGCCATCAGATTCCCGGTAAATATTTAACAACACTTGTGAATCAGACAACAGAAATAGAATCAAATTCCAAAAGAAGCCACATTTTTCATTTGGCCTGAAGTTAGTCCTAAGTTATTCCAAATAAGACTTTTGCCTTATGGAATTGGCCCTTTTCTTACTGTATATACTTAAAGCTTCTAGATCAACACACTGTGAGAAAGTCATGGCCTCAAAGGACCTGCTCCATTCTGCTGACTCAGCGGTAGAAGTCGAATACCCAGTTCTTACAGGTTCCTTGAGCACACTACAGTATCATGTTGAAACATTTTTTTGGCACCAATTCTACCTGATTAGTTTCAGCATTTTCCAATATCCTGGAGGCTGTAATAGCTGATGTCATGGGGGTCAAGAACATTGGCAGATGAGTTCAAACAAGATCAAAGCTAATTTCCAAATGAGTTTCAAGTGTGTTTTGTAACTGCTGGGAAAGAGTATCACACATTCATAATTCATTAACAGTCTCTACATAACAGAAGTAGAGATCAGAAACTTGCCTAGTCATTAATCCACCCATGCTAATAGAACCTATTAATGAGATGAATTGGTTAATTGACTGATCTCTGCTTTGCCTTTTGTTTTACAGACAGTCCCAGTGTATAGATACCAAATTTGTTATTCTATCATTGTGTGTGATTTTTTTAGCAGGACTTTTGGCCTTTTTAATCATTGCCTAGGAGTTGTTTATCATGCTTGATTTAATTTTCCTCCTGAAGCATGTACACTATTAATTTCTGCTTGAGAATTTTCAACAAAGCAAACATTTACAAAGAAGATGATTTCCCTTTTAGCTGTAGGGTCAGATCAAGCATGTGGTATCCAAATAAGTATAACTGTGTCCAGGTTCCCAAGAACCTTGAGCACATTTAATCACTGTACAGGTTCCTCTAGAAGGAAGACCCTGTGTCTCTATGGCTATGCAATATTAGCTTGTTGACTCCAATGAACTTGTTTACATGGCTACAAAAGAGACTATCCTGTGATTTGCCCCCCCCCCCCACTGAAATTGTTTGCCAGTCATTAGTAGAAAGCCTTATTTGATGTTTTAAAACACCAAGAGTAGGGCAAGGCAGAGGAAGAGGAAAGATATTAAGATAGTTTTACACAGGAATTACCAAGAATTCTTTCCACGGAGGAAGTCCTTCTCAATTGCTTCTTGCTCATGGAAACATTTTCACCTGCCTTCCCAAGGTCTTGATACTAATACATGGGAGGTATTAAGCCACCCAGAAAGTTTATTCATCAACTTTGGTTCATCATAATGAAAGATCATAGAAATCAAAGTTACTTCTTTCCTCCTCCTAGAAGTTGAGATCTGTAATGTCAAATGTCTTGCTCTCTACTTAGAGCAAATACAGTCATCAAATTTGATATATTGACTCATAAACCACACATTAGGGCTAAACTTGTTCTAAGAAATTACGACTCCCTATTGACACATAACTTGGCTCTTAATTTGAACCGAATAAATGGTATCTTTTGTTAAATACTCCACTTGGAGTAAATTGAAATTTATAAGAAAAGCAACCTCTTTACTTCTATGGCCATTCTTGGAATGGGGGCAAGAAGCTCTGTGCATGTGAGTCATCTTCTGGAATTGGAGCCCTTCCTTAGGGCTTCTGTCCCAACTGGAATGGGTTCTAAATGCTGTGATGCTCCAAGGAAGCAAGGGAAGGAAGTGGAGTTTGTTTTACAGAGGCAGCTCCTGGTCTAGTGTGAGAAGTGTCCTTGGCTGCATTTGTTGAGCCTGAACCCTAATACCTCAAGACCCCCACGTTCCATACCAAAGTTTGAGTTGGAGTGAATGTACTATGGGTGATCTGCAGTCACACCATTTTGGTTTCTACTTTGAATTTAGCAATACTAAAAATACTATTTTTTTCTAACTAAAATATTTGAGATGTGAAAAAAAGCAGGCTACCTAACAGCTGACTCATTCTAAAGGAAGTTTTCAAAAGAGTTACCCTATCAGGACATTGTTCAGTTTTCTAGCAGGGGGTAAAAATCTGATACTTTCCAATTAATAAAAATTGACTTAAAAGTAGAATTTTTTTCCCCTCTGAAATTAGGAGAATCTTTTATGGAATATCATGTTAATTTCTAGTTAACTCTGGGGAGTTTTAGATTTTAGCCATCTTTATACAGCTTTTGATATTTTATCTCCTGTCAGTGCCAAAGCCACACCACAACTGTGTCCTGTTCCGTAGACGTGCTTGCCCCTACTCGACGCTTCCACTCCCAGATCAGCCTAACCTCTGAGTGTTGAAGACCCTGGTTAGGAGTACATCGATCATTGGTAGCAAAGTTGCCATATGGCATCAGGCCATGCTTACCTGGAAGGGGAAGCAAAAGCTTATGAATCGTAGCAATATGTTTGAAGTTCATGAAATCTGGGGATTGCTAATGCATCTGTCACTCAATGTTTTGTTTTTACACAAGCACCTACTATGGGCCAGACACAATTCTGTTCTGTTACAGTGTCTTTACTTTCACAAGCTAATATGCTTTAATCCCTCCCTTTATCACCTACTAGCAGCATCATGGCCTAAGGGAAAGCTGCAGGACCTCTGGTAAGAGTCCCACATTCCTTTAATCTCTTAGCCTTCCCTTATGTGACTTTGAGCTACTTGCATTACCTGAGTCTCGGATTCCTAACATAGAAGTTAAAATCTCTCCTACATTTAAATTTTGGCATGCTTAGTAAATTTTAGCTAATAGGTGTTTTGTTGTTTTTCTTCATTTTATGCAAGAGGAAAATGTTAAAGGGAAAGGGCAGTAATAAGGAGAAAAGAAATGAACATAAGTTTAGAAAATAGTATTTAAGGGGAAACACGACAGGCAAATGTGGCACAGGTAGCTGATGAACCAAAATAGATGGGTTGCCTGGGAGATTTCACATGCATGTAGCTACCTGAGCCAGTTGTATCCCAGAACTGGGGTCCATCTTTTCAGCATGCTTGTGTAATGTAATTGGAAGTGAATGGATTATCTTGACTCTATTTTCTAGAACTATCTATGGCAAGTGCAGATTCCATCCTTTGTAGGCCTGTACTCTTGGTGAGAGGGTAGGTGATTTGTATAGAAAATTTGCCCTTGTTGAGTTGGGATATTTCCAAGGCCTGTGATACCTGAATCCATGTTGAAAAATAGGGAGCAAGGTACTTTGGGACACAGCCTTTTCTTCCAAGGCTATGTGAATGTTCATTAAATAGAGAAATAAAAAAATATATAGATTCTTGGGAAGAGGAAGAGATCCATAAATGGTTCCTTTTCCCTTATTCAATGCTTCCTTTTTCCAATTTTTGTCTTTCTGTGCCATATGCATCTTGATTTATTTTGAACAAAAAATAAAGTGAACATAGTCTACTTAGCTGTTACAACATTAGCAGTGACTGGCCAGGAGCCCCAAAATGGATAGCACAATGTGTCAAGTTCAGGCAGTCAGCCAAAGCCAAGTGAGCATGAAAGGAACTAGGCCTATGGAGGTGGCTAATGAACAGGGTCTCTGAAGTCCAAGAATGAGTATAGGCTGCTTCATAAATTGAACTCAATTATGAATCAAGCATAGACTGTTTTCACTCTGCTGCTTTATGGGTGAATACCATAAAGTATGGGTGCTTGGGGTGAGTACCTAAGTGCAGCCAGAAAGTTGGGTATCTGTAGATGTAATATAACCCTATGGAGAAATGCTGAAATTGCTTCACATTGGCAGACCAAAGAGAAGTTGAAGACTATTGGGTAGAAGATAGGCTGGATAAAGAGAAGGCATGCATACAGCGTGTAATCCTTGCAGAGGAAATTGAAAGTTGATTATGTCCAGATGGTTCATGAAATGTCTGTCTATTTATTCCAATCCTAACAGCAGCTAACAGCAAGAGACATTCTTCGGTGCAAGAGGCTGACTGAGTTGAGCACCAGTTCTTAAGTGGAGGAGTTCAGCTTAGAAAGGATGCACTGTTCACCTAGGAATAGGATGGGGGTGTGGAGTGGAGAAGTGTGGTCAGATGGATCTATGTAGAAGATCTCAACAAAGAGGGGTATTGGGTGCTACAATGTCAGGTGTGACTTCCAAACTACCGGACATTCTTCCTGAGGTGGAAGAACAGAGATCTGGAAGCAGCATTAAGCCTCAACTAGGGCAATTACTGCACCTGGAAGCTTGATGATACAGGGGTTTGAGAGAGAGAATGGAAATCTCATGAGAAGTCTGTAGAGGAAGCAGTTTTCTCTAATTTTAGATACAGCAACAAGGTCAAGGGAATACTTACATAAGATGCTGAGGATATCTGTAGACTTTTGTTATAGTGGATTTGGGGGTACTAGAGAACAGAATAAAGAAAAGGACTGGTGGCTGGGAAAGTGGGAAACATTGGAGACAAACAAAGCTATTTGAAAATGACCACATGGGTGATAAGGAATGACCTGGGGATTTTCAGAGAATAAAATGATCATATAACACTTTTAGGGGGATGCAAGGACTATGAATTCAGATTTATGACATCACTTTATCATTATCGTCAGACTGGATAGTGGTTGTCACTTTGAACATACTGTATAAGACTGATTTTCTTTTCTCTTTTTTTTTTTAAAGAGAAATTTTTAAATATTTGTTTCAGTGGATACACCTTTTTTTTTTTTTTTTTTTTTTATGTGGTGCTGAGGATCGAACCCAGTGCCCCATGCATGCCAGGCGAGCATGCTACCGCTTGAGCCACATCCCTAGCACAAGACTGGTTTTCTTAGTGTAGGTTCTCTCTTGGGCCATGTGTATTCATATTGATACACCAGAATTGAAATAATTTCAGAGGCTTTTAGTTGATACTAATGTGTTTTGGGGACAGTTTTATGGAGCTATACCATATGTATACACACAAAACGCATGGATACGTGTATGTATATGATGTTCACACTTTATATCATTTTTTTTGACAAATATGTACACCAGAAAATCGAGAGATAGAGCACTTTCACTTACACAGGCTCCCACAATTCAGTTGTGCTTGTGGTCCATACCTTATTCCGACACTCAGCACCTCACTTAGAACCCACTGATTTGTCTGTTGTTCCTTGTCTTCTAGAATGTCCAGTAAATGGATCATAGTATGAGGCCTTTTCAGTCTAGATCCTGTCACTTTCTATTATATAGAAGTTAACTCTTGCTTATATGTATCGATAATTTGTTCTTAGCTCTTGCTTAATTATCCATATTATTACATTGTATGGATATAACCACTTATTTGTGAATTTATCAGCTGAAGGATGTTGGGTTGGTACCCAGTTCTTAGTTTATGAATAAGCTACTATAAACATTCAGTATTTGTGAAGACAAGGTTTTCATTTTTTCTTGGCTAAGTGTCAAGGAGTATGATTGTTGGATTTTATGGAGGGGACCACCTTATGACCTAGCTTTACCACTCCTTGGTTTTTATCCTAAAAAATTAAAGTCATCATACTTCAGCAATAACATGCATACACATGTTTATGGCAGCACAATTCACAATAGCCAAACTAAAGAACAGCCTTGGTATCCATCAGTTAATTAATGGATAAAGAAAGATGGTATCTTACACAGTGAAGTTTTATTCAGTCATAAAGAATGAAATTATGTCATTTGCAGGAAAATGGGTATACTTGGAGACCATTATGCTAAGTGAAATGAGCCAAACTCAATGATTGTATTTCTCTCATATGTGGAAACTAGAGAGGAAAAGGAGGAAAAAGTACATGTGGGTGAATCTCATGAAAATTAAGAGAGATCAATAGAGTAGACGAAGGGAGGAGGGAAAGGAAAAGGGAATGTTGGCCAAATTATGTTGTTACATTGTGTGGTATGTGTGTGTGTATGAATATATAACAATGAGTCCTGCCATTATGTACAAGTATAGTGCACCAACAAAAACAGAAAGACAAAAATCACTTAAATTGGTTATTATAAATATATCAAAATAAAATTGACCTTTAAAAATATTAGCCTTGTATGTGACATTGCTAAGCTCACTTAATTCTAACAGGGTTTTTGATATGTCTGTGATTTGCTATATTCTCTGCAAATAGTTTTTCTCCTTTTACATTTTTATGCTTTTCTTTTTCATTCCTTATTACACTAGCCACAGTTCCCAGTATAGTGTTAAATATAAGTGTTGAGAGCAGACAGCCTTGATGTTTTTCATGATTTTAGGGGTAAATATAATGCTTCTATCTTAAATGCCATGTTAGTTGTACTCTTCACATAGATGCACTCTGTTCCACTGAAGGATTCCTCTTTCATTCCTATGTGGCTGTGAATTTTTAGTACTAACGGATGTTGAATTTTATCAAATTATTTATTTGAATTTGTTGAGATAATCATATTGTTTTTCTTAAGTCTTTATATGTAATTAATTACAAGTAAACAGTACATGAAACAACTCCGTATTTCCTGTTGAAATTCTCCTTGGTCATGATGTGTTATCCTTTGTATTTTTGTCACTGGATGTGATTTGCCAAAACTTTGTTGAGGATTTTTGTCTTCTGTTGGTAAGGAATATTGGTCTGTAGTTCTTTGTTCATTGTACTTTCTTCATCTGGTTTTGGTGTCATGGTAATACTGGCTTCCTAAAAACAAGCTGGAAAACATTCCCTCCCCCTCCTAGTTTTTGGAAGAGTGTATATATAATTCATATTATCTCTTCCTTAGGTTTCTGATAGAATCTGCCAGCATATCCATCTGGTCCTGGTAGTTTTCTTGTTGGAAAGTTTAACTACAAATTCAATTTCTTTGAGGTTTATAGTTTCTTTGGCTATGTGTTTCCTCATGAATGAGCTCTTGTAGGTAGTGTTTTTCAACAAAACACTATTCCATCTGAGTTGCTGATTTATTGATATTTATAATTACATTCCCTTCCTCTTTCTCTTTTGCCCCCCACCCCCATCTTTTTCTGTCTGCATGAAGGTTTATCACTTCTACTGTGCCTTTAAAATAATCCAGAATTTGATTTGTTGGTTCTCTCTCTCACTTTCCCCTTCATAATTTGATTAATTTTCTTCTATTCATTATTTCCTCCCTTTGCTTTGGGTTTCATTTACTCTTTTTAAAAAATTTCTTAAAATTGAAGTTTATATCCTTGCTTTGAGCCCTTTCTTTCTGATGGAGATATTTATCTTTTTTTTTTGAGAGTGGGGGGGGGGGAGAGAGAGAGAGAGAGAGAGAGAGAGAGAATGAATTTTAATTTTAATTTTAATTTTTTGGTTTTCGGCGGACACAACATCTTCATTTGTATGTGGTGCTGAGGATTGAACCCGGGCCGCACGCATGCCAGGCGAGCGGGCTACCGCTTGAGCCACATCCCCAGCCCCTGATGGAGATACTTAATACTATAAATTTCTCTTTACTCATGGCTTTTCACAAATCTTTGTCATATTTTTACTTTAAATAAAAATATTTCTAATTTCTCTTTTGGCTCTTTTCAATCTATGAGCTATTGGCTGCTTAATTTCTGATCTTTTCATTACTGATTTCTAGATTAATGCTCTTAATATTACAGAGCATATTTTATATGATTTGCATTGCTTTAACATTTCATTTTGGCTGAAATTGGTTTCTTGTCCCAGAATGTGGCTTTCCTTGTTGAATGTTACTTGTGCACTTGAAAGGAATGTGAATTCTGCAGTTGAGGGCATTTTTACTTCTGTTTCTGTATCTTTGTTTCTAACATTTTCATCTGACCTTTTCTCATAGTTTTGATGTCTCTATTGAACTTCAGCCTCTGTTTCTATATCCCTTTTTGGGCTATAGCCTCTAACATTTTTTTAATGATTTTAAATTCACTGTTATGGCTCAACATGTGGATCCTCTTGGGTTTTGCTCATTATTTTATTCCCCCTTGAAGAGGGTCTTTGTCCTTGCTTTTTGTGTGTCCTATAATTCTTTCACTGAATGGTGAATACATGTGTAGAAAAATACAGCATAAGAAACTATTATTTAAGCCTGGGAATGGGTATAGCTGTCTTCTTCTAGGTTGCTATTATAGAGTATTAGGTTATTCTACTCAATTGGGCCCATTTTAACATTTTTGTTGTTGTTGCTATGAATTCATTTACTGCGTCTTTGGCTTTGAATTCCTCAGGCATTGCCAGGTGTTTAGGTTGGAGTGTGGGTTTTTCTTATCACTACTCTCCTGCCCTCATCCTCAGACTCTTTGCATCTATACCTCAGTGAGTGTCTCCATTCTTGCCACTACCATAGCAATAGGCTGTTGTTTATTTAGTTCTTGCTCTCCTAGGAAGGAGAGGACTTCCGTTTCATCAATGGAGAATCATGAAGAATGACTGATATGGTCTGAATTCCCCTTGTCAGAGTTCCCAGGTGTTAGTCAGCTTTGCATTACTGTAACAAAACAGTGGAGAGGAAAGGTTTATTTTGGCTCATTGTTTTTGGAGGTTTCAGTCCATGGTCAGTGGGCTTTGCTGCTTTTGTGCCTGTGGCAAGGCAACACATCACGGCAGGAAGCCTGATCACCTCATGGCTGGGTGTGAAGAGAGAAGCGGCAGCCAGTGTCCTACTGTCCCCTTTGAGGACACACCACCAATGACCTAAAGTCTCCCACTAGACCCCACCTCTTAAAGATTCTATCACCTCCTAATAATGCCAAGGGCTGGGGATCAAACCTAGAACACACGGGTCTTTGGGGATCCTTATCTAAGCCATAGCACCAGGGCTTGTATATTCCCATAGAGGTCTACTCTTGGCCTTCAGATTTACTAAAAATTTTAACTGGGGCTGGGATTGGTCTCAGCAGTAGAGGGCTTGCTTAGCATGCGTGGGGCCCAGGTTTGATTCTCAGCACCATATAAAAATAAAGGCATTGTGTTGTGTCCATCTACCAAAAAAAGATTCTCTCTCTCTTTAAAAAAAAAAAAATTAACTGAATTTGTCTTACCAACTTGTCTGGCTCTGGATTCCTTCTGTCCTCATTATAAAGCATTGCTCATTAGTAAGTCATTCCTTGAAGACACCTTGACATTCAGCTAGTTAAATAACTTTTTTCCTCAGTTCTCTAGGTTCAGTGAAAATTGAGACTTATAGAATATTCAGCTTTTTTTTTCTTTTGGTTGATGGAGGGGGGGAAGTCACTTCTACCTTACATTTGTATATATGGGGAAGTCTCTAGAGGTCACTATAAGCTTTTGAGATATATATTATATGAATAGTATAATATATATAATCATTTCACTTTTGTTAATATTAGAATAAATGTTGAAACATTTTTATCTTAACCATTTTGATATTTAGTCTGAACAATAGATCTTGGCTTATGAAGCTCTGAGCTCAGTCTGTAAAATTCTCAAAATGAGGCAACTGTAGATCCTATAGAAGGTGATTCTACTTGAAAGATCCATGTCTTTGGGTGGAGAGTCAGCCCCCCATGGTTCCCCCGTTCTTCACTGCTGAATCATGGGTATAATGAGTCACAGGCTCATTTCTAAATATATCAACAGCCCTGCAAAGTGTTCCAGGGGCACATGCATTAATTATGGTCATGGGAAAGGTCATAATGGTACAGGCTTTCATCATAATCCACTCTCCCTCCCCAGTTTGCCTTGGGTATGTTGAAATACTGTGATTGTTCAGTTAGGAGCTTTGTTCACTTTTGAGGACTACTTACTGGAAATGAGTAAAATTTCTGAGGGAGGCCATTCCATTTAAAGGCCTATTTCTTCATTCAAAAGCTTGTTGTGTAATAAAAGTATTTCAAAAACTCTTCTGTGAGATTCACCAATCTCATTCCTTCTAAATCGTTGATTATAATTCACAATTTCAACTGAAGAAAAGATTCACTGTGGACTTGGACCCTAGCCATTTTCACTGAGTCTCCCTCTCGTATACTTCTGCTAGTAACAAAAGCAGTGTAGTTCTCAGTGCTGGGGGCTTTCTCTCCAGCATGGGGGATATTTCTGAAAGTGTAACCCTGGCAGCATTAGATAATTCTTGAAGTGCTCTGACATTTTTATGTGACTATAAAACAGGGTGGAATCTGACAGAAACCTACTCTAGAAATTAGCCTTAGATAAAAGAAAATTATTCAAAGTAATGGGATTCAGAACAATGTTCCCTTTTAACCAAAAGCAGCAATTCTGGCAACATTCCACATTGTATAAATACAATCAGATACATGGAATCTGGAAATCAGAAAATGTCTCAAAATTAAAAGAGCTTCTAAAGTCAATACTCTTAGCATTTCTTAGTTTTATTATCCCATTGGCAAACTCTAATTTAAAGAAATTCATACATTTCTTTGCTAACTTTTAGTCCAGAGTGATACATATTGGTCAAGCATCCAGAGATGGATTTATCAAAATACTTAATTTCAGTAACCTGTTGCTGTGTTCTGACCACATATGGTATAGCAATGCTTCCTAAAGAGTAAGGATCATATTTTCCACATGCTATTAAGATACAGAGAGAATTCCAAAAAGAATTCACACTTCTTTTTTCTGTTTTTAATTTGAAATGCATACATTTTCCCTGTCAATTAATTTGGAGATTTTTAAATACAGTACTTTACCACTTATTGTTATTAATTCTCCACCTATTTATACCAATGATGAGTGGCAAAGCTCTTAAACTGTTAAGTTTATGATTATCTGCAGCTCTTTGAAAGTCTGGAACCACATCATAAGTCTTTTGACACAAAAGTAGATGATATTTATTTTGGAAGAAAAGCAACACTAGTGAAAGCCAAACCATTTGAATATAGTTTTGTTTGTACTAGAACTAAATTAATCGAACCAGAAAAAGATTGCCTAGCAACGTCTGACATTAAAAAGATTCCATAACAAAAAATAAACCACATGAAGGACAAGATAGAAGACAGCCCCAAACTCGTGCAGATAAGAGTCAGTCTGTGTAAATGGAGCCGACTTTAACCCTAAATAAAGAAAGGAGAAAAAATAAGAGTTAAATACAAAGGATGGCGAGTTCAAAGTCAGCCTTAGCAAAAGCAAGGTGCTTTGCAACTCAGTGAGACCCTGTCTCTAAATAAAAATACAAAATAGGGCTGGGGATATGGCTCAGTGGTTGAGTGCCCCCGAGTTCAATCCTGGTTACCAAAAACAAAGGAAGACTAAATTAAAGTAAATAGGCATAGGTTTCAGATCTGTACCAGGAAATTATATACACCTCATTTAATTCTCACATAACTTATTATATTCATTTACAGAGAAATAGGGAAATGTAATTATAACTTATTCAACTCAGAAAGTCAGTTAACTAGATTGTTCACTTTTTTTTTTTAGTTCTTTTTATTTTTATTTTTATTTTTTATTGTTGGTTGTTCAAAACATTACATAGTTCTTGATATATCATCTTTCACACATTGCTTCAAGTGGGTTATGAACTCCCATTTTTAGCCCATATACAGATTGCAGAATCACATCAATTACACATCCATTGATTTACATATTGCCATACTAGTGACTGTCGTGTTCTGCTACCTTTCCTATCCTCTACTATCCCCCCTCCCCTCCCCTCCCCTCCCCTCTTCTCTCTCTACCCCCTCTACTGTCCTTCATTTCTCCCCCTTGTATTATTTTTCCCTTTCCCCTCATTTCCTCTTGCATGTTCTTTTGTATAACCCTGAGGGTCTCCTTCCATTTCCATGCAATTTCCCTTTTCTCTCCCTTTCCCTCTCACCTCTCATCCCTGTTAAATGTTAATCTTCTTCTCCTGCTCTTCGTCCCTACTCTGTTCTTAGTTACTCTCCTTATATCAAAGAAGACATTTGGCATTTGTTTTTTAGGGATTGGCTAGCTTCACTTAGCATAATCTGCTCTAGTGCCATCCATTTCCATGCAAATTCTATGATTTTGTCATTTTTTAATGCAGAGTAATACTCCATTGTGTATAAATGCCACATTTTTTTGATCCATTCATCTATTGAAGGGCATCTGGGTTGGTTCCACAGTCTTGCTATTGTGAATTGAGCTGCTATGAACATTGATGTAGCAGTGTCCCTGTAGCATGCTCTTTTTAGGTCTTTAGGGAATAGATCAAGAAGGGGAATAGCTGGGTCAAATGGTGGCTCCATTCCCAGCTTTCCAAGAAATCTCCATACTGCTTTCCAAATTGGCTGCACCAATCTGCAGTCCCACCAGCAATGTACAAGTGTACCCTTTTCCCCACATCCTCGCCAGCACTTGTTGTTGTTTGACTTCCTAATGGCTGCCAATCTTACTGGAGTGAGATGGTATCTTAGGGTGGTTTTGATTTGCATTTCTCTGACAGCTAGAGATGGTGAGCATTTTTTCATGTACTTGTTGATTGACTGTATGTCCTCCTCTGAGAAGTGTCTGTTCAGGTCCTTGGCCCATTTGTTGATTGGGTTGTTTGTTCTCTTATTGTCTAATGTTTTGAGTTCTTTGTATACTCTGGATATTAGGGCTCTATCTGAAGTGTGAGGAGTAAAGATTTGTTCCCAGGATGTAGGCTCTCTATTTACCTCTCTTATTGTTTCTTTAGCTGAGAAAAAACTTTTTAGTTTGAGTAAATCCCATTTGTTGATTCTAGTTATTAACTTTTGTGCTATGGGTGTCCTATTGAGGAATTTGCAGCCCGACCCCACTGACTGTAGATCGTAGCCAACTTTTTCTTCTATCAGACGGCGTGTCTCTGATTTGATATCAAGCTCCTTGATCCATTTTGAATTCACTTTTGTGCATGGCGAGAGAAAGGGATTCAGTTTCATTTTGTTGCATATGGATTTCCAGTTTTCCCAGCACCATTTGTTGAAGATGCTATCCTTCCTCCATTGCATGCTTTTAGCCCCTTTATCAAATATAAGATAGTTGTAGTTTTGTGGGTTGGTTTCTGTGTCCTCTATTCTGTACCATTGGTCCACCCGCCTGTTTTGGTACCAGTACCATGCTGTTTTTGTTACTATTGCTCTGTAGTATAGTTTGAAGTCTGGTATCGCTATACCGCCTGATTCACACTTCCTGCTTAGCATTGTTTTTGCTATTCTGGGTCTTTTATTTTTCCATATGAATTTCATGATTGCTTTCTTTATTTCTACAAGAAATGCCGTTAGGATTTTGATTGGCATTGCATTAAACCTATAGAGAACTTTTGGTAATATCGCCATTTTGATGATATTAGTTCTGCCTATCCATGAACAGGGTATATTTTTCCGTCTTCTAAGATCTTCTTCTATTTCTCTCTTTAGGGTTCTGTAGTTTTCATTGCATAAGTCTTTCACCTCTTTTGTTAGGTTGATTCCCAAGTATTTTATTTTTTTTGAAGATATTGTGAATGGCGTGGTTGTCCTCATTTCCGTTTCAGAGGATTTGTTGCGGATATACAGGAATGCCTTTGATTTATGCGTGTTGATTTTATATCCTGCCACTTTGCTGAATTCATTTATAAGCTCTAATAGTTTCTTTGTAGAGCCTTTTGGGTCTGCTAGGTATAGAATCATATCATCTGCAAATAGTGATAATTTAAGTTCTTCTTTTCCTATTTTTATGCCTTTAATTTCTTTCGTCTGTCTAATTGCTCTGGCCAGCGTTTCGAGAACTATGTTGAACAGAAGTGGTGAAAGAGAGCATCCCTGTCTTGTTCCAGATTTTAGAGGGAATGCCTTCAGTTTTTCTCCATTCAGAATGATGCTAGCCTGAGGCTTAGCATAGATTGCTTTTACAATATTGAGGTATGTTCCTGTTATCCCTAGTTTTTCTAGAGTTTTGAACATAAAGGGATGCTGTACTTTGTCGAATGCTTTTTCCGCATCTATCGAGATGATCATATGGTTCTTATTTTTAAGTCTATTGATGTGGTGAATAACATTTATTGATTTCCGTATATTGAACCAGCCTTGCATCCCAGGGATGAATCCTACTTGATCATGGTGTACAATTTTTTTGATATGTTTTTGTATCCAATTTGCCAGAATTTTATTGAGGATTTTTGCATCTAGGTTCATTAGAGATATTGGTCTGTAGTTTTCTTTCTTTGAAGTGTCTTTGTCTGGTTTAGGTATCAGGGTGATGTTGGCCTCATAGAATGAATTTGGAAGTTCTCCCTCCTTTTCTATTTCCTGAAGTAGCTTGAAAAGTATTGGTATTAGTTCCTCTTTAAAGGATTTGTAAAATTCTGCTGTATACCCTTCTGGTCCTGGGCTTTTCTTAGTTGGTAGTCTTTTTATGGTTTCTTCTATTTCCTCAATTGATATTGGTCTGTTTAGGTTTTCTATATCCTCCTGACTCAATCTGGGCAGATCATATGACTTAAGAAATTTATCTATGCCTTCACTATCTTCTAATTTATTGGAGTATAAGGATTCAAAATAGTTTTTGATTATCTTCTGTATTTCTGAAGTGTCTGTTGTGATATTGCCTTTTTCATCCCGTATGCTAGTAATTTGAGTTCTCTCTCTTCTTCTCTTCGCTAGCATCGCTAAGGGTCTGTCAATTTTGTTTATTTTTTCAAAGAACCAACTTTTAGTTTTGTCAATTTTTTCAATTGTTTCTTTTGTTTCGATTTCATTAATTTCAGCTCTGATTTTCATTATTTCTTGCCTTCTACTTCTTTTGCTGTTGTTTTGCTCTTCTTTTTCAAGGATTTTGAGATGAAGTATGAGATCATTTATTTGTTGTTTTTTTTTCTTTTTTTAAGGAATGAACTCCAAGCAATGAATTTTCCTCTTAGAACTGCTTTCAATGTGTCCCATAGATTCCGATATGATGTGTCTGTGTTTTCATTAATCTCTAAGAATTTTTTAATTTTCTCCTTGATGTCTTCTATAACCCATTGATCATTCAGTAACCTATTGTTCATTCTCCAAGTGATGTATGCTTTTTCCTTCCTTCTTTTATCGTTGATTTTCAGTTTCATTCCATTATGATCAGATAGGATGCATGGTATTATCTCTACTCCTTTATAAGAGTTGCCCTGTGACATAATATATGATCTATTTTTGAGAAGGATCCATGTGCTGCTGAGAAAAAAGTGTAACTGCTTGATGTTGGGTGGTATATTCTATATATGTCAATTAAGTCTAGGTTATTAATTGTGTTATTGAGTTCTATAGTTTCCTTATTCAACTTTTGTTTGGAAGATCTGTCCCGTGTTGAGAGAGGTGTGTTGAAGTCTCCCATGATTATGGTATGGTGGTCTATTAGACTCTTGAACTTGAGAAGAGTTTGTTTGATGAACATAGCTGCACCATTGTTTGGGGCATATATATTTATGATTGTTATGTCTTGTTGGTGTATGGTTCCCTTAAGCAGTATGTAGTGTCCCTCTTTATCCCTTTTGATTAACTTTGGCTTGAAATCTATTTTATTTGATATGAGTATGGACACTCCTGCTTGTTTCCGAAGTCCATATGAGTGATATGATTTTTCCCAACCTTTCACCTTCAGCCTATGTATGTCTTTTCCTATCAAATGTGTCTCCTGTAGGCAGCATATTGTTGGGTCTTGTTTTGTGATCCATTCTACTAGCCTGTGTCTCTTAATTGGTGAGTTTAAGCCATTAACATTTAGGGTTATTATTGAGATATGGGTTGTTGTTCCAGCCATATTTGTTTATTTATGTTATTAAACATGGTTTGTTTTCCTCTTTGATTATTCCCCCCCCCTTTACTGTCCTACCTCCCACTGTTGGTTTTCATTGTTATTTTCCATTTCCTCTTCCTGTAATGTTTTGCCTAGGATGTTTTGAAGAAATGGTTTTCTAGCTGCATATTCTTTTAACTTTTGTTTGTCGTGGAAGGTTTTAATTTCATCTTCCATCCTGAAACTTAATTTCGCTGGATACACAATTCTTGGTTGGAACCCATTTTCTTTCAGTGTTTGAAATATGTTATTCCAGGATCTTCTAGCTTTCAGAGTCTGTGTTGAAAGATCAGCTGTTATCCTGATTGGCTTACCCCTAAATGTAATCTGCTTCCTTTCTCTTGTAGCTTTTAAAATTCTCTCCTTATTCTGTATGTTGGGCATCTTCATTATAATGTGTCTAGGTGTGGATCTCTTATAATTTTGCACATTCAGCGTCCTGTAGGCTTCTAGAATTTGGGATTCTGTCTCATTCTTCAAGTCGGGGAAGTTTTCTCGTATTATTTCATTGAATAAATTGCTCATTCCTTTGGTATGGAGTTATGAACCTTCCTGTATCCCAATGACTCTCAAGTTTGGTCTCTTAATGTTATCCCATATTTCTTGGATGTTCTGCTCATGGTTTCTTAACAGTCTTGCTGAGCTGTCTATGTTCTGTTCAAGTTGAAATACTTTGTCTTCATTGTCTGATGTTCTATCTTCTAAGTGTTCTACTCTGCTGGTAGTATTCTCCATTGAGTTTTTAAGTTGGTTTATTGCTTCCTGCATTTCTAGGATTTCTGTTTGTTTGTTTTCTATAAACTCTATCTCCCTGTATAGTTGATCCTTTGCTTCCTGGATTTGTTTGTGTAAATTCCTTGTCGAAGTGATCTTTCATTGTCTGATTTTGCTGTCTAATGTCTTCCTTGATACTCCAGATCATCTGAAGCATATATATCCTGAATTCTTTATCTGACATTCCATCTGCTGCAGGTGTTACCTCTTCTAAAGTTGCGTTGACCTGCATTGCTTGTGGTCCTTTCTTTCCTTGTCTTTTCATACTGCTTGCGTTTCTTTCTTCTTGGTGAAACTGTTGTGTTTTTGAAATTTTTCCCCCCCTATATATTTATATTGTTCTTGTATAGTTGAAAAGTCTCCCTTGCGGGTGCGGGCGGGGGCTCTGCTCTGCCCCTCCTCCAATTGGTGTGAGGTGTCTACCATGCCCGCGGACCCCTGGGCCTGATCCGCCGTTCTGTCGCAGGTCTGCCTACCTTGCAGGCGGGGGCGAAGGCTCTGCCCTGCCCCTCCTACCACGCCCGCGGACCACGGGGCCTGATCTGCAGGTTAGTCGCCGGTCTGCCCACCTTGCGGGCACGGGTGGCAGTTCCGCTCCGCTCCCACTCCCATTGGGGTCACGTGACCACCACACAGGCGGGCCGCTGGGCCTGATCTGGGCACGGGCGAAGGCTCTGCTCTGCCCCTACTCCAGTTGGGGTGAAGTGTGTCCCACGCTGGCAGGCCGCTGGGCCTGATCCGCCGGTCTGTCGCAGGTCTGCTTACCTTGCCGGCGCGGGCGGCGGCTCTGCCCTGCCCCTCCTACCATGCCCACAGTCCGCTGGGCCTGATCTGAAGGTTGGTCGCAGGTCTGCCTACCTTGCGGGCGCGGGCGGCGTCCCCGCTCCTCCCCTCTGACTCCATGACAAAGCGAGAGAGACTCGGGTATCTGTGACTCACCCTCCCTACCAGTTGACCAACTGTTTCCGTCGCCGCTGGCACCGATGAAGTTTTCTCCTCGGCCGCTCTCCGATGACATCAGATCTCTGCCATGCTGGCATCCCCTGTTCTATGGCTGAATCCCATTTTCTTCTCTTCCAATAGGCGGAGCTGTGCCCTCCGAGCCGAGCTTTTGCCCTCTATGTGCTGACAGAAATCCCTGAAAGGTGGCTCCTGGGAGTCTCTCAATCCTGTTAGTCCAGAGCCCTTTCACTTATCCGGCCCCTCCCCCTGTTCCTCCTGCCAGCCAGCCAGCCAGGTCCTGTTCACCGGAGGCGGTTCCCCAAGGGTCTGATTACACTTGCAGCCCCACCGCGTGTCCTATATCCCGAACGATGACCACCCTCTCTGTCATTCATCTAAGCCCCAGTGCTGTGGTGGGGTGATCTGGGAACCAACAGTTTAATTTTTCCGGACCCCTTTGGTGGGCACACCCCCAGAAACTGGCGGCTAAGATCTTGGGTGTCGCCGCTGGTGTTAAGGGGAGGTGGGGATGTGGAATCCCCTCTGCTTCCCTACAGACACGCCCCCGGAGAGATTCCCGAGGTTTCCTGGCTGCTTGTATCTGGAGGGGGTGGGAGTCACACACCTGCTAATGTGGATTCCGCTGGGAAGGAATTCCGTCGGCGGAACTCTGGTGATGTCACCTGTCTGCTATGGCGGGCCCCAGGCTCCTTGCCGGAGTGTCTGAAGGGAGGGGTGGGACTGGTCTGTCTCCGGTTGGTTTCAGCTCCCGGTTTGCTATTTCATGAAGGCTTGGCGAGAGACCTCTTCCTAGAGTCCCTGCACCGCTCCTGCTGCGCTGCGCCTTGGAGGCTATCCGCCCTGACGCGGGGGCCGCATGCAGGCAGCCGACAGTCGCCGAGTCGCGTGGGCAGCGGCTGGCGGGTCTGGACCTCTGCGCTGCGTGGCGGAGATTCACTCGTCTAGCGCAGACTGTCACCTCCAAAGATCCTACCAATTCCCGTCCAGTCTCTCTTTAGTGGAATTTTGCTAGGAGTTTCTCAGCAGGTTGAATCTAAGCGTATCCATGCGTCTCTCTGACCCCGTTGTTGCGGAGGTACTGCTAGATTGTTCACTTTTTCATACTTTTTTTTTTTCTTGGTACTGGGGATTAAACTCAGGGCACTGGACCACTGAGCTACATCCCCAGCCTTGTTCTGTATTTTATTTAGAGACAGGGTCTCACTGAGTTGCAAAGTACCTCGCTGTTGCTGAGGCTGGCTTTGAACTCACAATCTTTCTCCTTCAGCCTTCTAAACTTCTGGGATTACAGGTGTGTGCCATGGCACCCCACTTCATACTTTCTAATGATTGACTTATTACTGAAAGACACATGGCTAGTGTCTCAATCTTTACGTAGATTTCCATGGAGGCAGCACTGATGGGAAATGCTGGTTCCAGCTTCTTCACCTTAGTGGGTAGTGTGGTCTGATGGTAAGAACCAGGAAAGGATGTTTGGTGTTTGGTTTTTGGAAAATTCCCCAAACCTAACTGTTTTCTAAATAGCAGCATTATTATTTTTTATTCTGAAAAAAATCATAGACATCAATATAAAATTGTCACAGAGAAAAGGCAGCTGCTTAAAAAAAAATCAAGATGTAACATTCTATAGGGAAGTGAGAAGGGAACAGGTTATCCATGGGGTAATATGGGGGCATGTTTTTGTAGTAGAGACCCTGTAGTGGTCAATACTTGGTGGCATAGATGACTTGGGATATCTGGTTTATAGGATATTGGTTGCTTTTCCATTATTTGTGAGGCCATAGGGAAAGCACCCATCCAGTGAAAAATGGAATTTTTGTGAGATTCTTACACTGCTTAGTAATTAATAAACTTAACATTTTTTTCATTTTTTTTGCTAATGAACCTTTTCTATTTTTAAAAATGATTTGGCAAGACATTAGTTTTTTTTTTCCCTATATGACAGACACCCCTAAGATAATAGAACATGAGAAGGAGAGGACAGTAGTGACCTATTTAGGGGCTCTAAACTAACCATGACTGGATTTCAGCATGTGCTCAACCACTTGTGATTTTCATGGCTTAGGTATTTATTTAGTTGGTTACTTTTTTAGAGTGTGAATATCTGTGTGTGTATATGAAAGGTTTTTTTTTTTTGTTTTGTTTTTTCTTGTGCATATGGTCCAAGTCACTCAACACCCAGTAGATTGTTACCTTAGCCTTCTCAAGGGATTCCAAGGCTCAGAACCAAAGAAGGAGCAGAGAATTCTGCAAGGTACAATCTGTTCTGTGGGTTTGGTTCCTCTTAATCGCTCTCTTAAAAGGTCACTCTGCTCCCCTTAGAGTGGGCAAAGCTAGGATTTCCTGTATACTCTTTAATCAGTTTACACAGAGCCGTCAAGAAGGTTAAATTAAATTCTTTTAGAATTCCAAACTTACAAAGGAAAAAAAAAGTCACATTATCCAGGCCAGATAGAAAAATCAGAATGAGATAGAAGTGAGATCTAGAAAGGCTCAATGAGTTTAATCCTACTCTTCAAACTTGGCAGGGAGAAAATTTTGTCTGTCTTGGCATATGGGGAGAACATTCTTTGTGTTCATCTCTACTCTGAATTTTCAAGAAGGGACAGGCTAATGAGTTGGCTCCCCTGAGAATCACTTGGCCTTCTAACAGAATTATGAAAAAATACATGATTGTTACAGATTCCTCTCAGCTTGATTCTTTCCTCCCTCATCCTTCTTTGCACCTATCCCCCTGTCCCTCCAAAATCTAAAATTCCACACAACCAATGACATCTTCCTAGAGAGAACATTCTACCCTGAGTCAGTAGTCTCAGGGACACAGTGCTCTTCTTCCTGTGTCAGAGTTGTCCAGAAGCACCTCTGGTGAGCTTCCTTTTGCTTTGTGAGGGACTAGCCTTATGAAGTCTATGATTCTCAAATCCACTCTAGAAATATTATCTAATCATCTCCACGCTTCTCAAGTTCAATAGCAACATAATTATGACAGACTTCTAGGCTGTCTTATGAAGAGTGACACAGATCTAATACCCATTTTATCCTCATGGGTAAAAAGGAATTTATATTTATACAGTTTATAAGTATTTTTTCGTGATAGTAAATTCAGAAGTTTTGCCTTATAAAAGGAAATAAGAGCAACACTGGGAAATGTTTAATTATGTTGTCTAAGAATCCTGTTTTGAAGGTTACTTAGAAGTGTACCCACAGCTTCTTACAGCTGGCTTCCCTAGAAACTTGGATATTTGGGAGTAAATATTTTACATGTGGATAATATTTTTGCATATTTCCATTTAGATAGAATCTCTGGATACAATGGCTTACTCTAGTGAATCAGTTTTGAAGAATTTATTTACAGCTGGACTAGATCTAAGTTGGTGTTGGGGCCAGGCTGGGTAGACTGGAAAGTGGATAGAGTTCAATTCTGTTGTCCTTTGTGCTTCTCTTTCTTAGTAGCACATCCTCCTCCCCGTCAGTAATCCAGAAACTTCACACTGAAGTTTTCCACAGAGAAGGTGATCCATAGCATGATCTTATTGGGGCTGCCTGTGAGGCTCAGGGAGCTTCTCCAAGTTGGGATCTCCTTCATTCAGGCCTACTTCTTCAAATGGCCATTGCCAACTAAGATGTCTTTTGAAATGTGTGTGTGTGTGTGTGTGTGTGTGTGTGTGTGTGCGCGCGCACACACACACACACACACGAGAGAAAACTGAGGCATGGAAAATGTGGGGAAATGGAATGGATCTGTGACCTTCAGACCCAAATGCTTCGTAAGGGACCACTGCTTATTTTCTTCCCACATGCCTCACACACAAACACCCCTGTTGAGTAAATTTGTTAAGGAAGGTTGGTTTTCTGTTTACTTATTTCGAGTTGAAGGAGCTGATTCCAACTGGAATCCAAAGTTTTCAAATGATACAGAGTGCCAGGCCAATGGCTTGACTTGATGAGAAGGATCTAGCTAATCCATTCTGTTTGTCTGCGATTCATCTTTAATGCCTGCAGCTGAGGAGTCAGCATTACGGGGAAGGGGAAAGCCCCTATAGGAAAAAAAAAGTCTCAGTTACATTGTGATCCTTAGTCGTTGATAGTGCTTTGGAAGCAGGCTTACTGTTATATTGATATTGAAGGCAGGTTAGTGCTGCCTACACAGACTACTTGCTTTGTTCCTTAAGCTTAAAGGAATTTAAATTCAACTCAGAAAACTTGCATAATATCAAAGAATACAGAAACCTATTATCTAACTACTCAGAAATAACTTTTATTAATGTTTCAAATCATACATCCAGTCCTTTTTTTTTTTTTTAATATTGGAGTGGGGGTGAGAAAGGCAGCATGTTGGTTATAATGATTTGTAGCTTCCTCTTTTCCACTTTTAGCTCATTGTGGACATTTTCCCTTGATGATAAATATTCTATAACAGTGATTCTCAACCAGGAACAATTTTATGCCCAGGGGACATGTGGTCGCATCTGAATGTTTTTTTGTTACTGGCATATATACTAGATAGGAGCTAGGAATGTTCTCAATCATTCCCCAATGTACAGGGTAGCCACCCATAACAAAGAATTGTGTTGTCCAAAATGTCAATAAAGCTAAATCTGAGACCCTCTTTTGTAGCATTGTTTTAAATATCTACCTATTATTCTATCCCAAGATGGGATTCTTCATTGCTTTCTTAATCGAAATTTAGAGTGCTTCCAAACTTTGTGTTATTATAAACAATCTGTTGAATATTCTCAGTCACATATTTTTTGTGCAAACTTTCTGCTGAGGAGGAACTACAAAGATAAAAACCTGTTGGACATGGACATTACTGGGTCAAAGGATATGTATATTTTGAGACTTTAATCAATGCTATCAAACTGTTTTCTAGAAATGTGATTTAATGATATCCATATCTTTATTCCTTATTTTGTTGCTAATGTCCTCCTTGTAAGACTTAACATCAGCATACTATAGTGATACAGGCATATCAAGGTTTATAGTAGCTCAATTCACAATGGTTAAGCTATGGAATCCACCTAGGTGCCCTTCAGCAGATGAATGGACAAAGAAAATGTGGTATATAAACACAATGGAATATTACTCAACCATAAAGAAGAATGAAATTATGGCATTTTCCAGTTAATTGGGTAGATTTGGAAACTATCATGCTAAGTGAAATAAGCCAGTCCCAAAACACCAAAGGTTGAATGTTCTTTCTGATATGCAGATACTAACACACAATAAGTGGAGAGGGGACTAGAGAAGAATAGAAGTTTATTGGATTAGACAATGGCAAATGAAAGGGAGGGAGGAATGCTGGGAGTAGGAAGGCAGAATTAATCAGATATAACTTTCCTATGTTTATGTATGAATACACGACCAGTGTAACTCCACATCGTACAGCCACAAGAACGGGAAGTTATACTTTACTGTCATGTCTATATAAAAAGAACAACATTCTTAAATGTCTCATAATTAACTTGAAAGGAGATTTTAGGTTTTCCTAGATTTATACAAGATCCATCATAAAGTAACAGGAAAAGTTAGATAGCATTCATGTGGCCCTGGTGTCAGTCCAACTATTCACAGGGTGTCTGGAAGAGGTTTGTAATACTTGTTAACTCCAAATCTGCCTTCTGACTAAGGGAGGTGGAGTGTCTAGACTTTTCCATGGCCCCTGTACAGAAAGCAAAATGGCTTTGACCAGAATTTACCTACAAGCATTTGTCAGGCTATAATCTACATCATCAGATTGAAAAGAAACGATATGAATTAAGTATATAACATACAGCCCAACATACAATAAGTGCTCTGTACAGTTTAGCTATCATGAGTTTAGACTTAGAATAGCCAAGTTCTCCAACTTGGCAAAATTCTCTGTTAGGACTAGCAGTAAGTCCAAATTGACATTCCTTTGTTTTGTCTTTGGACACTGGGTATCTTTTGAGTCACGAGACACCTCTCATGAGCCTAAGTTATGAACCTGAGGCTCAGGTCGCCAATCTAATCTGTGCAGCTGAACTTGAAAACTAATGACAACAAAACATCCAGCTTTTCAGAAAAAGCATTCTCCTATGGCAGCACATTATGCATTTTTTCCCCAAAAATGAATATAGATGTTTTCTCCTTCAAATTAGTTATTTTTTTTGTTTTTATATAAATTGTTAACTTGTATTGCTAATCTAATCCCTTTTCTTTGTTTTTCTTCATCAGGAACCATCATAGATCTATAATATTGACAATAAATTAACTTTTTTATTGAACTTTTTATATGCAGTCTTCACTAATTTTAAAAAGTATCTCTTGCTCTGTGCTCACCTGTCTGTAAAACACCCTTTTCAGCTGCCCAGAAGGATACATTTAGGCTTCCAATTTCTATTAAGCTCAAAATCCCTCACAAGGGAATGTCTCATGCCTTTTTCGTCTCTAGAACCAGCACCCACCATGATGCCTGGTGAAACAGAGGTGCTCAACACATGTTTATTAGGCCAGTGAAATGTGATATACATCTCCTATCATCTGTAATATCAGCCTTTATAAAAAGGTCAAGTAAAAATGAGGTGCTCTGCTTTTTCTTAGCTCATTGAGTCTATCTTTTGCCTCCCCCCTTCTTTTAAATATTGGGGCTCCTTACATTTCTGGGGCTAACCAGAGAAAGGAATGTGGCAGAAGTAGGAAAAAAAAAACCAACAGAATAACCAGTCCTTTGGCTATCTCAAATTTAACCAGGTGTGCGTACATATGACTTTCTCCAAGATCCTTGAAAGATACTGCTAAATAATAGGGACAGTACTTCAATGTTTTAAAGCTGTTTTTATTTAAAAGACCAGAAAGTACTGACATACCAATTTTCCCTCTGTGGTGGACTGTTATTACTGTTTCCAGAAAAAGAAGTCTAATTCCAAAGGGTGCAAGCTGTCATTGCTGATTGTGCACAATAACCAATGTTCACTTTGCACTGCTGAGATTCCTGGGAGGTAGTGGTATTTCCTTAAACAGCTCCTCTGGAGATGTTAGTTGTAGCCACATGTCACCAGAAAAGTGGTCAGCTGTTCACTGCGTCTCTGAGAAAGCATATTAGAGTGGGGGTCTTGAGTTCTACCATATTCTCTATAAATTGCCTACATGTGAAGCACTTAGAATCCCGCTTGGCACAGCAGTGAGCGCTGTGCTAACTCTGTGGGAAGACATGCTTGTCTTGTCCTTGCTGATAGAAAGAGCATTTTTACATTTTGCCAAGCACCATGTCTTCCCTACACTCCTGTAGACACCTTTCAAAGTCCTCTATTCCTAATTTCCTAAATGTAAAAAAAAAAAAAAAAATCATGAACAGATACTACTAAATTTCATCTAATGTTTTTTTCCTACATCTGTTGGCATGATTTATCTCTTATAAACTGTTATTAATGTTTGGATTTTCTTACATAGCATCAGCCTTTCATTCCTGGAGTACAAATTGGTCATGATGTCTAGCCTTTTATATTCGTTGCAAGGTTTGATGTGCTCATATTAAATTTTGGTATAGTTATGTTCAAGAGGTATGTTGGCTCTAATTTCCCTTTCTCCTAGAGACCTCTACTTTTTGGATCAAGTTTTTACCATTAGGTTCAGAAAATGAATTGCATAGTGTTCTTTTTCTATTTTTCTGGATTAATGTTTGTAGTATTAACATCATAGGAACCCTAAAATGATTGGTAGATCTTCCCTGTCATGTCACTTAGTCTTCATGTTTTTTTGTGTGTGTGATTGCAAACTACTGGTTAATCTTTAAATTTTAATGCTTCAGTGTGTGTGTGTGTGTGTGTGTGTGTGTGTGTGTGTATTAAACATATACCAAAATATATACTTGGGATTGAACTCTGAGCCATATCCCCAGCCCTATTTTGTATTTTATTTAGAGACTGGGTCTCACTGAGTTTCTTAGCACCTTGCTGTTGAAGAGGCTGGCTTTGAACTTGCCATCCTCCTGCCTCAACATCCCCAGATGCTTGTATTACAGGCATGTGCCACCGCGCCCAGCTTGCTTTAGTATAATCTGTATTTATCTTTGATTTTAAGTCATTTTTTCTAAGAATTTATCCATTTAAGCTGTTTTCAAATTTAGTATTAGATTGCTCCATCTGTTTTTAATCTTTATCATTATGTCCTTCTAAGTTTCTAGTGCTTATGAATTTCCCCTTTTCTCGATGGGTCTTACCAATGGTTTTCTATGTGTTTTTTTTTTTTTTAAAAAAAAAAAAAACAATGCTTAGACATTTATCTCTACTGTATCTTTGTTTTGAATTTATTTCTACTCTTACACTCTTTGATTTCTTTACTACTTTCTCAATACTTTTCCTTTACTACTTTATTATGTTAAGTTGGTTTAATTTTTCAGAATTCTATATAGAACTCGACAGCTACAAATCTCTATTAATGTAACATCAAGTTTTTATACATACTATTGTAGTTCATTGCCTTTCTTTTAAATGCAATCACTTTTCATTATGAGTTTTGTTTCTAATTTTTAAGTATATTTTTAATTTGCAAATGTATGATGATTTTCTAATGATCTCTGCCTTATCATATTGAAGTCAGCTAATGTAGTCTGCATAATATCAATTCTTTAAAGTGTTTTATTCTTTTTTTTAAAGAGAGAGAGAGAGAGAGAGATTTTTAATATTTATTTTTTTAGTTTTTGGTGGACGCAACATCTTTGGTTGTATGTGGTGCTGAGGATCGAACCCGGGACGCACGCATGCCAGGCGAGCGCGCTACCGCTTGAGCCACATCCCCAGCCCTAAAGTGTTTTATTCTTTAAAGTGTTTTATAACAACTTATATTTTCTATGCATTAAAATTTACTGGGTATAATAGATTTTATATGTCCATTAAACTAAAACAATTATATTGTTAAAGTCTTCTATTGCCAGTTACCTTTGGCTATTTTGTTAATAGTATATCTAAAGAATATCCTAATCATGTTGCTGGATTTATCATTTTGTGGTTCTATAAATTCTTTGTACATTTGACTCTATATTATTGGCTGTGTACAATATAAGGACAGCTGTATCTACCTAGTGACTTAAACCTTTCATCATTACCTAGTAACCAGATCTACTAATGTCTTAATATCTATTTTATCTTATATTGATTTAGCTATTCCACTCTTTTCATTCATATTTGCGTGATATATCTTCTATTCTCTTACTTTCAGGCTTCACTTTATCTTTTCTTTTAAATGGTTCAATTCACTGATTTCAGTAAATTCATAAAGTTGTACATCTGTCAATGCGATTCAGTTTTAGTATATTTTCATTAATTCAAAAAATTACCTCATGTCCATTTGCAGTTAATCTCTGCTTGCAGCCTTGTCTGACCACTGATCTTCCTTTTCTGCTGATGAATGTCTTTTGGGTATTTCATTTAAATTCAATATATAACACAAGGTCTTCTGACTCTGGCTATTTTGACTCCACATAATGCTTTTAGCTATTCTCTGTTGTTATGTTCACTTCTTTTCATTACTAAATATTATTCTATCTCTGACTATATTTAAGATTTGTGCTTGCTGGGCACAGTGTCACACATCTGTAATCCCAGCAGCTCAGGAGGCTGAGGCAGGAGGATTGCAATTTCAAAACCAGCCTCAGCAACTCAGTAAAACCCTGTCTCTAAATAAAACCTAAAAAAGGTCTGGGGCTATGACTCAATGGTTGAGTATCCCTGGGTTCAATCCTCAACACCAAAAAAAAAAAAAAAAAAAAATTGTGCTTGTTTAATATTCTGCAACACATATTATTTATCCTATGTGTTGGGACTCATTGAGATTCCCAAATTTAAACTCCCCAACAATTCTTCAAACTCAACTATCATGTTTTTGCATACTAACTTCTACTCTTCTTAGAATTCCAATGATACAGAAAAGAGAGATCTTCTCATTTGCTCTCTCATGTCTCATGTCCTTTAATCTCTCACTATTTATTCTATTTATTTTTTTAGCTTGTGGTATGTTCTGGACAATTTCTTCAAATTTTCCTGCCAGTTCCCCTTTTCTGGATATAATTTGTTGTTTACCCTATGCATTGAGTTTTTTATATTCAAATATATGGTTTCATTTTTACAAATATCATTTTGAATTTCATTGTCAGAACTACCTGGCATCTTTTCCTTACTCATATGATATTTCTGTAAACATAAAGTACCCTTGATATTTGATGTCAAATGATTTCAATATCTAGAGTCTTTGTACATTTAAATCGGCTGTTTCTGATCACTTTCACTCAGATTGCCCCATTTTCTATCTTTTTTTTTCTTTTGTAACTTTGACATAATTTCCCTTGATCTCATTAATTCTTTGAGGCCTGATTTTGAGTAAATTCCTTCAGAGCCTGCTTGCTTTTTCTTTTCCTTGGGAAGTTTAGATTGTAGTTAACTAAAAAAGCAAGCCAGGGAACTGTGGAGAGAAGCAATATTACTATTAAAAACAAAGTTTTTGTTTCTTAGTCGTTCCTCCTTTCATAGTTTTAATGTTATGTAAATAACCTAGGAAAACTAATTCCATTCAGTTTCCCATTTTTAAATTTGTTCACTTTTTCATAAATGTTTTTAGTTACTAGAAAAAAATGAGGATTAGTTTTAATTTTTTTAAGCCAATTAAGGCAATTTGAGAGGCTGAGCATGTAAATTTTAAATGCCCTAAATACCCAGCTTTGAACATCTCTAACTAAAGTCTACACTTGATGAGCAAATTAGGCATATGGTCATCTCTCCCCTTTACAGGGAACAGCTAATGACTCTGTAGTGGCCTCTTTTTATATCTGTTTCATGAAAGGTACCATCATGAAATCATCTCTTTCTATAAGGAAAGGTTTTAGCCCTTGATGTTATTCAACCCACAAACTAATTAAATTATTATTACCTCTTTTCTTTCCAAAATGCATAAATCATCCATCATTAGTATAAACATAGTTTAAAGGCCTTCGTAACAGAAACATAAGACTGAGTTGCATCTTCTACCCACTTACTTGTATATAGCAAAAGCTAGATTTTATACATATTTTGTCAATTATATTTTACTGTAAAATAAAGCAAAAGGAAAGCACTAATTGAGTCAGATTCACACTTCCTATTAAATACATATGCAAGACATATATTTTAGTACTTTTCCAATACATTTGAGAGTTTCTTCTATAGGAAAACATTTCCATGTTTAAGGTATTCTCTGTGCATTGGGGAATTACAATGAATTGCAACTGGCTTTCAAAATTATATCGAATTTTAAAACAACTAATATGATTTTCCTCCTTGAAAATGACCTAAATCATTTTTATAAATATGGGGATTTTAAATTACCTATGTGGGAAAAAAAATGCCTGGCCCATTGTAGGCATTTAATAAACTTCTGCAGTGTGAATGAAATGAATGATATTTTTGATCTGTATTTCGTTCTATTATCTGTTGCTAAAATTTGGGAGGATGGGGTGGGCACATAACTTCTATGGTCTCAGAAAAAGTATTTTGGAATTCAATCAGCTATTTTTAATACCTGTAGTGTAGTGGGTGATGGGCTTATGGGGACCTTGTCTCATGTATTTCAACTAGTATTTAGGCTATATGTAGAACTTGGATGTAGTCTCAGTCCAAATTGTTTTCTGTAGGCCAAAAATGTATATAAGAGCATGTGTCTGATATTTAATGAAGGAATAAATATTTCAAATTCTTAAATCTGTTAATTCTGTTTCTTTTTTGAGGAATGAATGAGCCTTTAACATAAGCATAAATGTTTTTTTGATCTCCACAAATCTCTTTCTAAACAATAGGGTTCCTGATGTAAAGGGATCTAATATTAATTTTTGCCCATTTAGCAATGTATCTGCTGTTTTCTAGGAGTTGTGGAAAGGATTGAAGAGCTGACCACTGGTAACTTTAACTCCCGAAAGTGAAAATGTCTTAAATCTTAGTTAGGGAGAAACACCAGGATTGAAGTTTTATTTTCATAATAGCTGGCACCCACCACTAACTCAAGATCTTCAATGAAACTGAAGTAGTCTTTGGTCAGAATGAAGATGCTGGTTTTGGTATGTTTTTAGTTTTAGTAGTGTGAATTGGAAGTGAAGTTAGTTTCATTATGACTGGAGCAGGAAGAAGAAATGGTTTTCTGAAAAGCGGAGATTTTATTGGATTGTAATGGACAAGGGATTGTTGTTTAAATGACAATGGATTGTTATTTAAAATTGATTAAGTACTAGGCGTGGTGGCACACATCTGTAATCCCAGTGGCTCAGGAGGCTGAGGCAGGAGGATTGAGAGTTCAAAGCCAGCCTCAGCAATGGGTGAGGCACTAAGCAACTCTTGAGACCATGTCTCTAAATTAAAAAAAAAAAATACCAAAAACAAAACAAAACAAAAAACAAAGGCTGGGGATGTGACTCTGCAGTTGAGTGCCCCTGAGTTCAACCCCTAGTAAACCCTACCCCCCAAAAAAAGATTAAGCAATACTTTGGGAAATATAATATGGCCATCTTGGGGCAAGATTCTCCTCTTAATCTTCCAGAACTTTGGGTGTATCTATCGTGATAGTTAATTAATATAACAAGATTTTTTTTACATTTTTTACTTGTGTTCTCATGGTAGCATCTCCACTTTCTAGTTCTTTATTTTCCCGACTCCTTTTTCTGTTTCCAGTCTCTTGCCTAGATGAGGACATTTTATATGCTTGCTTTCAGCCTATTAATTCTACTTTTTACCTTAATGATTGTGTTCCTAAGATGCCACAATGCTCTTCTCTATGAATTCATATTGCCCAGGGCACATCAGCTGCTTAGTTGGTGAAGTGTGTGTGGGTGATTCTTCTGGGGAGTTTAGTTGGTTTGGGGATGGTGGTTATTGTTCCCAAGGAGAGCTTTTAAAGAAGGCCCTTGGGATGGGCAGGGGCTGAGTGGGAAGACAAGGGGAGGAAATGCTTTGGGGATAGTGGACAGATGTTCTTATACATGCTGTTAACCCTTCCGTGCCCAGACAGGTTAGAGCTGTGCTCTGATCATACTCTGCCACCTCCTGTGGGCACTGGATTGACCCCAGGTTGCCCATCTCATGGTAGCAAAGGGCAAAGATCTGCCCATAGAAAAGGAGGTGAGGGAAGAAGACGCACAAAAACCTCCTTTCTTCCCCACCCACTGTGCCCTCAAATCTGCGGGTTTGTTTGAGTCCTAGTAGAAGAAGCTGATAAAGGGTAATAGGTGCAGACAAAGGGGAAGAAACTGCAGGCTGCTTCAGCAATGTGGCCAGGCGCCCTGTTGTGGCAAAGAACGAGGAAGTGGACATTTGTGTGACAAACATTACCACTTCCCTGTGCCTGAGAGTCAGTTTTGAAAGCACTCCCTCCCCTATATCTGTGTCCCATTTTTCTGTAGCAAACACACCTCACCCTGCCCGGGATGAAAACATAATTCCAGAAAGCTTTCCTTGAACCCTTACCTTCCCTGTCCCATGATCCCCAGGGGGTTGTGGGGTTCCTTAGTGGTCCTTTTGTTTCTTCACTCCTATTCCTGTCTGAGTAACCCTTTTATGTTTTAGGTAGTTGATGTGGCAGTCGCATCAACAGGCAGCTATAAAAGCTAAGCATCTGTAAATCCTTTTGATAAATATTTGTGAGGTTTCTGAAGCCTCATGTCTGACCAGGGTAAGTCAGCCCGCAACACAGTCTCCAAGGAAAGCCCTTTGGAGACAACAGCAGCTCGTTCTGGCCATGGGAACTTCCTTGGGTGGTGAGGGGCAGGGAACTCACAGGAGATTTCAGCAAAGATAGAGCAGCCTTCTCCGAAAGCAGGGGCCACAGGAACTGATAGGACATTTTATTGAGAGGGAGTTGGAAAATCAAAAGTTTGGTTGAAGGGGCAGCATAAGTTTAGAAAAGTCCCTAGGGTTTTTGCTCTCACATTTTCATTAAATGTACACAAAATTCTACATGGAGGAAACTATAAATATGTAAATTAAAATAATCTAATATAAATACAGGAATAAATTCAGAGATATTTCCCTGCATTTTTAACATGGACAAACATGTCTTAAGTTTTCCACTCAACCTTTTCCAAATACTAGCTGACTTAATCACTTAAAAATAAAAATTGGTAAACTCCCAGCTAACCCAACTAAATAGGCTGGGCACAATAGTATAGAGTTAGAAAATGACTTTATTTTTCTCCTGCCATTTTTATGACTCTGTCAGATATTTCTTCCTTGTACCTGATGTTTTTTGGGCTGCTTTCAGTTCCTTTCTTCAGGTATTAAAAGCGCAGCCTGATCTTCACCAACTTCTGATTTCCAGTTCTTCACTCTTCCCTGGCCCTTGGGCCTGGCCCTCGAGGTTGGGAAGAGATATGCTGAGCTCTCCCCTTGTTCTTACTTCAGATCTTCCTGACTTGTCATCCTTAGCTGCCTGACTCTCCAGAGCTGGGTGGGACAGAGGAGTAAGGCATAAAAGGCAAACGAATCTCATCTACTTAGTGGTGCTGTTCATAACTCTTCCTTGGCTGTTGAGGTCTCATGGCAGACTCCTAAGTCTGGCTCTTTCTCTACCAGTGCACCACTTTGAGGTTTTCTGATCAACACTTGCCTCTTCCTCTGTCTGACACAGCACAAGTCCTTTGCTAGCGTTGCTCTCTCTGGCAAAACCCTTCCCTTCTGTGCTTGGCCTGCTGTAGTGGTACCTATTGTGACTTTCTTGCACTGGGTGGCTCAGATGTGGTAAGTGACAGCTTGTCTTGCCTGAAGTTTTTTCAAGGTCACTCACCCTAGTGGTCTTTGATAGTCTTCTGACTCTGGCAATCCAGATAATTTTTCTTTTCCTTTTTTTTGGTACCAGGGATTGAATTCGGTGGCACTCAACCACTGAGCCATACCCCCTGTGCTATTTTCTATTTTATTTAGAGACAGGGTCTCACTGAGTTGCTTAGTGCCCCACTTTTGCTGAGGCTGGCTTTGGACCCAAGATCCTCCTACCTCAACCTCCCTAGCTGCTGGGATTATACCTGTGCACCACCAGGCCCAGCTCAGATGACTTTTAAAATATCTTGAAACAGGACCACAAGTTCCTATAGCTCAGGAAACATGAGAGCATCAGGTGTATGAGTGTATAAGAGGAAGACCTCAGAGTTACCTCTTGTCCAGTCACATTTCATAAAAGCCACAACGTGAGAAGAATGAGATTTAGATGAACCAATTGAAGGCATTTACATTGTTTTAGCTTGGTGTCAAACCCAAATTACGGTAATACGAAGTTTATGTGGGACTATTATAGCAGGAATGGGATGTTTAGTCAAGATGACTGGGCATTTGATGAAGATTGCTTCTGAGACAAATTAATGTGTTTTAAGATTCAAGTGGCTAAGGAGTCTACTAACCATTATTCAATATACAGGGCTTCTTGATTGGATTGATGAGAATGCTTCAGTTAGAGAATTGAAGATGTTTTCCCTGAAAGAGCCTGTAGATGTCACTAAAGTAAATGACTCCTTTACTCTGATTTGATCATGGAGCCAAAAAAAAAAAAAAAAAAAAAGCCCACAAAAGACTAAAAAATGTTGAGTAAAGTCCATTTATCTTGTTATATTAACAACACTGCAAAACAACACCACCATCACAATTCACAGTAAGTGTGCAGATTTTCCTTCCATTTTCCAATTGCAGTTTATCTTAGACAGTGGAAGTCTACTCCGTGTTCAGTATATAGCAGAGGGAGAACTCCTTTTCCTCCTTGCAACCACATTTCTATAGGTAGGAGTCACACTTCTTCTCCTTTACCTGATGCCAATTACTCATTAGACACTGTCCTCAGGCTAAGAATATTGATGCCTCATGAAAGAAAAAAATATCACATATGGTGGTAGTAAAAGGAGAAGGACGTAGGAAAGACATTTTAGAACATATTTGGGCAACATTCAATTCTAAAAGCAATTAAATATTTTTTTCTCTGCACTGGTTTTAAAAACCAATACCTTTGGATCATGCAAGAAAGGTAATATTTCACCTTGCCTTCTAGGAAAGGGAAGCACAGTGCAAAATGATCAGCAAGACACTTCACCTCTGAACTTTCACAGCCAGAAGGGAATTGAATCACATTAAGCAGGAAGCTCTTGGCACTGTGCTTTGACGACAAGGTGGATGTTTTCAACTGAGATCATATTCTGGATGCCATTATTTTCATTAAGAGGCTAGTAACATTTCAAAAAGGAGTGGCCAAGACAAGGCCACTGAGGAGTGCTCAGCCTAGAGAAATGGACAGGACCTCTGTGCCATGTTAGGAACAGCCTTTTTGAAATTGGCAAGAGTTTTGTAGGGCTGATGAGAAAAAGAATTCTCTAGAGACTTTGGTATTTAAGTGAAAAAGTAGCCATGGAGGATAAGGGCTCTGGAAAAAAAAGTTTTGTATTAATGAAATATGGCTCAGGACAAAAAAGACCTACAATGCTGAGAACTATTAGCAGAATAACTTAAAAAAATCCAGACACAACAAACTACTTGAGATATTCTAGAATAAATATTATTACTTGTCCCATGTAAGAAAGAATTTAAAACTTAATTCCATCATATATATTTTAAATTTTTAATGACTAAGCAATATACAAATGGTGAAACATAACCTTATGTTTCAAAGGAATGTATTCAGACTCTTAAAAAGATCAGTAGAAAATGTTTAAATGTTTTAGTCTTTATAAAGGTCTATGCTAAAGAACTTTTCTTGTATCGCTACTTACAGATACTCAAAGAGAATGACTCTATTTACATAGTAATGATGCTGGTGTCCAGATTGACAAAGTCCAAGTACATGGCATCCTTTATAGAATTATGTATTAAGGAGACATATTTATGCTGGGAACACTCCCCCACCCTTGGCAATGTAACTAAAAACAAACAAAAACCAAAAGTTATTTCATTCATTAGATATAGTAAAATTTTAAAAATACGTTATAAAAGAAGTTTCTTAATGTTAAACACAGAATTGCCATATGGTCCAGCAATTCCCTAGGTACAATTCCCTTTTGTACACAAATTTCAAAGCAACATAATTCATAATAACTGTAAGGTGGAAACAACCCAAGTATCCATCAACCATTGAATGGATAAAGAAGATGTAATATATTTACACAAAATTATTTGGCATTAGAAACGAATATGGCACTGATATCTGCCACAACATGGATGAACCTTAAAAACACTATGCTAAATGAAATAGAGCCAGTCAAAAGGAACACATATTGTATGACTCCATTTAGATTAAATGTCTGGAAAGTAGAGCAGAAAGGAAATTAGTAGTTATGGTGGGGGAGGAGAGATTAGGAGATGACTGATAGTGGATATTGACATTGGATTGGGGATAATGGAAATGGTCATGAATTGGTGATGATCACAACTTTGTGAATATATTAAAAACCATTGAACTGTACATTTCAGAAGGGTAAGTTTTATGGTACAAGAATTGTATCTCAATTGAAAAAAGAAAGAGATGGATTGTTTGTTGGGCATCATGGATTCAGTTTGAACTTCCTGCCTTAATTGATTCATTGATCAATTCATGAATAAAAGGTAATTCTTAAAATTCCATGTCTTTTTCACTCTTGATAAAGAAAAAATGTCCTGGAGACACATGATACACTAGAATGGAAAGAGGGACATAATTTTTTTAGTCATTTTGAAGAGGGATATTTTCCATAGTGCAGCGTATAAATTTAAATTAGTCACATTAAGTTTGGGAGGGCACTAATGGGGACTGAAATGGAGCAAATTATATTCCATGCGTGTGTGATTATGTCAAAATGAACCCCACTATTACTCTCACTATAGTGTGCTAATGAAACATTCTTAAGCATGGGGGGGTGGAGTAGAATACTATTTTAGTATTCCTAAAATAGTGGAATTATATTAGAAAATAACATATTTGTGGGAGTTTTGTGTATATGCATAGCAATTTTACAGAAAATCAACTTAAATGAAAAATCTGCATTTTTTGTGTTCTTTCTGTGCAGAATACAATTAGACCCCCAAAGTCTTAAACTCTAAAACTACAATTTTAAGTACAATAACCTTTTAACAGGACTCGAGTTAAAGTGACTTCTGCAATAACTTCTCCTTTTCAAATAGCATGAAGAAATTTCATTCAAGTCGAGGCAATCTTGTCATTATAGTTTACTCCAGCAGCTTTGAATATCAAGTATGTTTGTGAAAACCAATGGAATTTTGTAACTAGCAAAGCCCACAAGATGCTCCTAACTATAGCGTGTGATGTGCAGTCTGCATACTAATGTTCTGAAAGCTCTTTTAATAGACCCAGATGGTTCCTTCAGTTTTCATCATATGCTATTGTGCATCTGGCCCAGGATGGGTTCCTTTCATTTGGCTAATGGGCATCAATAAGCAACAAGTTAATGACTGTATCTGTGATGATACAATTTTTTTTTCAGCTTACTGGAGTGTTTTTTAAAAGGTGTATAAGCGATCTTTTTCCTTTCAAGAAAAAAAAAAACAGGAGCAAAATTTGTTCATAGTTGCATCAAAAATCACTTAAAAGTATAGGTGGAGCTCAATCATTTCCAGGCAGCCTAGCATGTAGCTTACAGGCACCAACAGACAAAAGAGCAACAATAAAACAACCCTAAACCCTCTTTTCTGAAGAAATCACAGCAATAGCAGGTTTCGAATCAGATCCTTGAGTGTAAAGTCCTCCTCACTCTGGCACTGTGAGACTGTGTCCCCCCACCTGCCCACCTGCCTAAAATTCTCTTCCTTTATGCTTGTTCCAAGGTGAGGCCTGCCAGTAGATAAGTTCTATCCTTCTTTTGTGAAAAGACCTCACCTTTTATTATAGAATAAAAAATGTAAAATGGAGGATGCTTCTAACTAATATTTTAGAAAATCAACCTGGTCCACACTAATCTTTATAAAGATAGCCAAAGATTATTTAAAAATATGAATTGAACTAGCAACCCAAATAAGAACATTCATTTCAGAAGGAAAAAAAATTATATATATTCAGGAAAAAGAAGAAACTTCAGAAGCTAATTGTTTTCCTCAGGAAAACTTGAGGATGTTGCCTCCAAAAATAAAAATAGGAAATGATAGTAAAGGAATGAAAGAGAATAATATTGAGTTCTTTTGTCCAGAAGACAATGATTGCAAAAGTCTAATAGAAAAGAAAATTAAGAAAATCAGAACAAGAGAAAACCAACAAAATAACAATAAAGGGAATAAAAAAGAAAAGTAAGAAACATGGAAGCTCAATCCAGGGATTTATGGGAAAAAAAAGTATGAAAATAGAACAGAGGAAGTTGGCAAAGGAAAAATAGAACAATTTCCAATACAGGCACTACATATCTGAAATTTAAGAACGGAAGTATTTTGAAAAGTACATAAAGGTTTGTAGTTTGAATGCAAGGGATATGTCATATTTATGACTCATAAATGTGAATCAGATTGACATCAGACATCCCACGAGCTGTACCGCATCCTTGAGGCAATGAAGCAATGTCTTCAAAGCTGAGGAAAAATTCTAGGCTTAGTCACAACACTAATCAAGTGTGATGGTATAATATGGCTATTTTCAGACTTTCAGAAACTTTTTAAGTGACCTCCTTAGAAGAGTATATAAAAGTATATACAGAAATACAAAGCTAGAAACAGGAAAGGAAATGTATGGGGTAAAAATGCAGAAAAATCGACCCAGGTGTTTGAAATCAAATCCTAGCACACCAAGTATATTGACAATCTGGAAAGCCAGTGACCCAAATTGCACTAAGGCCCAGTCAGGCTGCATCAGAGTAAAGATTTAGGGTTAGAGGAAAAGGACAAAGAACTAAGGACACAGGCAAGACATCAGGCTGCGAAGTTGTAGGGAATAAGTAAAAACTTCTACAGGTTATGATTTTTCTACAAGTGAACATAGAGTTGAAATTTTTCTTGACAAAGACAATATATGATTTATAATTAGACTTGGAAGCATGTTACACACAAAAAATTTAAAAAGTTAACAATAATGTAAAAGTACAAGGTTTGGTTCTCTTCTACAAATGAACCCGATAGACAGTTTTAATATAGAATTTCCATGAATCATCAAATCCCTAGGTTCCATCCAACTCTTTTCCAAAATTCATCCAGCTACTCCTAGAATACGGACCTTGACAGTATTGTGTACATTTCATCTAGCAAGGAGGAGGCGGGGGAGGCAAAGTGCACAGCCCTTTCTTCATGGATTGCTTTGGGAACATCTCACCAACTAAGAGATACATACTATACCTAAGGGAGTTGGATGGGACAGTGTGCATGCTAAAATCTGAGGAGGTTTAAGACCATCTTTTTGTAAAGAGGGAAAAAATGGGATAGATAATTGTTAACTCCTGGGAATCTTTTCCATAGACCCCAAGGAAAAGTTTCTTTGGTAATTATCATATGCCTCAATAGCCATATTTTATTAAAAACAATTATTGTATTTCCATTAAAACTTTCATTGTCTTTGAGAAGACACAGAATGCAAGTATCTTTAGAAAAAAGAAAAGTTGCTAATTCAGGACATGAGTCTTTTTGCAAAGGACCATGAATTGACTTAGTATATCAAACATTGTTATTAGATAAAATATTTGCACAATTATGTGTTACTGCTTTTCATATGAATACACTTTTGATTCATAGAATATAGTTTCACTTAACTGAAATCATTCTAGTTTATTTGCATATTCCATCAATGGATACTTGTGCAAGTATAATTGTGATCAAGGCCATTGGGAAGATTGTATTTGGGGGCTGGTCTATGAAAAGCTCTAACTATAGAAGAAGCAACCTCATACTTAGAGTTGAGAGCCATTCTGATCAGATTTTATTGTAAACGATAGCATGTTATTCATTCTTGACTTTTTCCATAAGTGCTACCTTGTTTTCTCTTTGCCTTAATTCTTTCTCTTCTAATTTCCATTATCAGGTTGCAGTGTTTCTCTTTCTTTTCTTCTTTCCTTCCTATGTGGTGCTGAGATTTGAGCCCAGTGCCTCACACATGCTAGGCAAGAGCTCAACCACTAAGCCATAATCCCAGCCCCTCTATTTCATTTTTTTGTAAGGCACTTTATATTGTTTTTGGAACACAGTGGGTATAAGCAAAAGTTCTGATAATAGACTTTCCTCTCTGCAAGCAGGTATTAGTCACTGGAGTTGATGACTTTTCTATCTAGAAATTGTAAAAGGCCTCTCTCATAAGTGTGAAATGGGTTCCAAGTTGCACTGACAGTGGACTTTGGAGGGTTACTTGTCCTCCGAACCCGTATTCAATTTTGCCCTCTTCTTCCTTGAAATAGCTGAAAATATGGTCAGTTTCTAGCTGGTTTATGGTTTGTATTTCCTGGAAATTCTGGTTTTGTTTTAAATTCTTCTGAGTCTTTCCTCAAATGAACTGTACCTTTTTTTTTTTTTTCAGGGCCTCCAGTTCTCCACCATCTTGCTGAACTCTTTTGTATATTTAGTTTCCTACCCTCATTTCTTCTTTTTCATTCTCTGGATATTTAACATTTTTATCATCTGTGCTCAGTTCTTTGAATCCACAATGGGACTTTGTGCTTCCTTTCCTTCTCCTTCTATGATGGTCGGAACATACTAAGTGTTTTCCCTTGGGGATTTTCAGTTTTCTTTTACATTTATTTTTAGTCTGCTTTGGGGCTATTAAATCCAGACTTCCTCTTAGTTAATCCTGAGTCTCTCTGGATTATCTTGTCATCATATCCAAACACAACTGCCAAATGTACAGTCTTCATCTTGGCTTGGGTCAATCCCCCTGATCTTTTATGAGCCGCACTGAGACCTTTGAAGTCCAAGTTCCTCTCCCCACTGTTGGAGATGCAGCTGCCTGAGACTGATGGGGGTGGGGATGAGCAGGCCTCATTGCCAAATAGCTGTGGCATCATAAACAATGCACAGTACCTTGCCAAAGTCTGTGCTCTAACCCTGCTTGGCTCTGAGAAGGATGAGGTAAGACTATTGAAATAAATTTGAGATTGTGAAACAATCTACTATCAAATACCTAAAAGTAGGATCAGCCTTCTCTGTAGAATATGCAACACACTTTTAGAAAGAGAAATAATTGTCAGTCCCAACAGACTGTGGCTTTTTTCTTGTGGCTTAAAGAATTTGTCATTTGCTATGATTTACCAAAATCAGAGTTGAGGGGTCTAAAATGAAAGTAACCCCAACTGTGAATATTGCTAGGACTGCTAAGGACTTCAGTCATCCCAGAGGGATATTAAAAATAAAGAAGAGGAGAGATCTGGCATTAAATGTCCATAATTCCCTTTATATAGAATATGAAGGTTAGTTAAGGTTAAGCAATAACCAGATGCTAATCAACAGCACAAAAGTCATAGGACAGCCCAGCTGAAGACCTGATAAGAAAGGTAATATTCTCCAGGTGTTTAACACAAGTGCTTCTGGTTGTTGTCATTGTTTTTTGTTTTTTTTTTTATCTTAAACAATGAGAATTGGTTAATATAAAATGATAAAGCTAGTTTTTATTAAGTTAGCAGCTTATAAATTAGTATGATTTCACTACATGGTAAAATTTTTCAGAAAAACAGATTTCGTCAAAAACGTGTTAGAGACAGTGCATGCTCATATGCACAGAGCATAAAGATACAGCAAAGCTCTTGACCTTAAAATAATGGATAAGGCTTAACTCTGAGTGGTGCTGTGGCCTGCCACTAGTTATATAAAATATTTCCAGTTGTCTGGGGTTGACTATTGGATATTCAGTCCTACTTCTGGAAGGCTGTTATAACTGGCTTTAGTAAATTCTCCGTGTAGTGAGGGGGATCATTTCCATGTGATCATTTAAAAGGACAGCTGGAATTCCAGTGGAACCATTGCTTTTTGACTGCTTGTCAGTGAATATTTGCTTAATAATTTTAAGTGTAGAGGAATTTTGTATGAGACTTCTTGCATTGTAATCTGATGGGTTTTTCACTCATGTTTTCTGAAGTTAGTTTAGAACTATTAACAAAGTATGTAGTATTGGATATACTTAAATTTTCATTTTGAAAAACAATAAAAGTCATTTCTTTTTAAGTTCTTCAGTTATTAAAGTTAAATTTCACATATGCTAGCCATGTGTTTCCTGATTTGTTATTGTTTCTTTTTTTGACAAATATTTGGGCAGCTTGTTTTTTGCTATTTTTACGTATATTTTTTTAATTGGAAAAATTTAGAATTTTTAGAGCAAAAATTAATAAACAGATTATTAAATTTAAGGTTACTGGGATTGAACTCAGAGACACTAAACCATAGAGCCACATCCCCAGCCATTTTAGTATTTTTAGAGACAGATTCTCACCGAGTTGCCTAGGGCCTCAAAAATGCTGAGGCTTAATTTGACTTATGAATCTTCTTGCCTCAGCCTTCCGAGCTGCTGGGATTATAGGGATGCGCCATCCTTCATGGGGCTCTGTTCTTTTTTGAAGCATTTTTCCTCCATGACTGGAAATTTTTAAGTTTTTAAAATTTTTTTTAATAATTAAAAAAGATTTTTGTGCTTTTTTCATTCTGGGATTGTTTCTGAATTATTCATCAAACAAATATCCCATTCCCCCTCACTTAGAATGCCTTACTTCTTATTATTTATTTCTCCATTTAATTCTTACATATTTGACAGTAACATGTTTTTTCACAGTATTTGCTTTATAAGCATATTTTAAGATTTGGATGGGGTAAACTCCTTCTTCTCTTACTCTTCTTAAAATCAATTTTTTTCATCATCCTTTCTTTTATATTAAACTTAGAAATATTTTATCTAGTCTCAATAAGCTTTTTTTAAAGTACTTTTTTGGTTGTACATGGACACAAAACTTTTATTTTTACTGGTGCTGGGGATCAAACCCAGTGCCTCATGCATGCTAGGCAAGCACTCTACCATTGAGCCACAACCCCAGCCCTCAAAAGTTTTTAAAAAACTTCTATGTAATTGTTTCATATTTACAAATAAATTTTAAGTCAACTAACATGTTAATATTCTATTTCTTCAACCATGAACATAGCATATTTTACTGTATATTCAAATTTTTTATATTCAGGAAAGATATCCATTGTTCTTATACATTTGTTTAAAAGGTTTTTTTGTATATATTTTGTGTTCTTTTCTGTCTTATAATTGGCTACTGCTATCAGGCTGAGGAGCGATTGCTTTTTCTATTTTATCTTGTATATATTTTATTGACATTTCTTATGAAGTCTACTAACTTTTCAATTAATTATCTTGGATTTTATGGGTTGAATATTATTCCTCACTTCCAATTTTGAAAACTTCAAGTTCTGCTTTATATTTTATGTAATTAGCTGAAACTCATAGAAAAATTCTAAATATCAGTGGGGATTATAGACATCCTGTGCCTTTCAGACTTTAAATGCCCCAGGGGTACCTACTGGAGCTTATTGCAAGAAAATGGCTATTGATTTTATGTAAAATGTTATTTTTGCCAAAAATAAGATGCTTTTTCATCCTTCTTTTAAAAACATATTTAAAACTAAGAATAAAACTGTCTTTTATCTCAACAGCTGCTAGCAATCATTTCGATAATCAATTTTTTTTGGTTTGTTTGGGTCTTGATGTAATATTTCACATGAAAAGATTCCCAGTTATGAAACCCCATTTTCCAACAATATGCTTTCGAAATGCAAACTCAATGAACTCCAGAATAAAGTTATGTAAATAATAAATTATGTAAAGTTATGTAACTTTATTAAATCTCTTATACATAGATCATAATAACATATTTAAGTGGGAATCTCACCTAAAAGTCTTTTTTTTTTATTTTTTAAATGATTAAATGTCTCAATCATTATAAATCTAGAAAACTACCTTCTTTGCCCCAATGTTAATACTGAGCTTTCCTTACCCCTAATTTATTTGTTGCCTCTGGCTCGGAAATGAATATTTAGTTTGGAATGATTTTTCTCTTTTCAATTATATTTGGAAATTTTACTGTTTCATGAAATGACTTGCTCATGTTTTTCTTTCACATAACTTATTCCTTCTCATACTGGTTTCAGGAAATTATCTGTGGCCAATGCTGTTTTGTTATTTTTTGTTAGCATGTGACTCACGTCCTTTTGTCTTTCTTTCTCCATGTAGTTTTAAACAAGCTTAAAGGCAAAGACTAAGAGATTGAATCTATGTGGCAATGGCATTGATGTTGAAGGGATCATTAGTTAACCAAGTTTGTATTTTATGCAGATGAACTCTAGTGAGCCAAGGTATTTTGAGAGCTACCAGAGATATGGAAATTGTATCGTTTAAAATAAACATTTGTAGACTGAAGTGGTTCATACCACCCTTTTAGGGGAAGTACACATTAGTCATCCCCCACCCCCACCCCCTGGCTTGGACTCAGCTTTGGTGTCTATGGTTCACCTTCTGTACAGAAACAAGGTAACTGAATGAGGTGAAGCATGTCGATGTGTTTTAGAAACTCTGCTGAATTGCAGAGCTGGAATAACCTAAAGATTTACAGATGTATCTTTACAGCAAACAAGATATCTTTAGCTAGACATTAGTACAATTTAGACTTAGACCAGGCATCTAGAAGATATTCTAGATATTCTATGGCATTATATATATTGACCTTGATAGCTCTCATTTTCTTTTCTTTTCTTTTTATTGGTTGTTCAAAACATTACAAAGCTCATGACATATCATCTTTCATACATTTGATTCAAGTGAGTTATGAACTCCCATTTTTACCCCAAATACAAATTGCAGAATCACATTTGTTACACATTCACATTTTTACATAATGCCATATTTGTGACTGTTGTATTCTGCTGCCTTTCCTATCCCCTACTATCCCCCCTCCCCTCCCCTCCCATCTTCCCTCTCTACCTCATCTGTTGTTGTTCAGTTCTCTCTTGTTTTTTCCCCCCCTTTCCCCTCACAACCTCTTATGTGTGATTTCATATAACATTGAGGGTTTCCTTCTGTTTCCATGCAATTTCCCTTCTCTCTCTCTTTCCCTCCCACCACTCGTATCTGTTTAATGTTAATCTTTTCCTCATGCTCTTCCTCCCTGCTCAGTTCTTAGTTGCTCTACTTAAATCAAAGAAGACATTTGGCATTTGTTTTTTTTTTTTTAAGGATTGGCTAGCCTCACTTAGCATAATCTGCTCTAATGCCATCCATTTCCCTGCAAATTCCATGATTTTGTCATTTAGTGCTGCGTAATACTCCATTGTGTATAAATGCCACATTTTTTTATCCATTCATCTGTTGAACGGCATCTAGGTTGGTTCCACAGTCTAGTTATTGTGAATAGTGCTGCTATGATCATTGATGTGGCAGTATCCCTATAGTATGCTCTTTTAAGGTCCTCAGGGAATAGTCCGAGAAGGGCGATAGCTGGGTCAAATGGTGGTTCCATTCCCAGCTTTCCCAGGAATCTCCATACTGCTTTCCACATTGGCTGCAACAATTTGCAGTCCCACCAGCAATGTACACGTGTACCCTTTTCCCCACATCCTCGCCAGCTTATTGTTGTTTGACTTTATAATGGCTGCCAATCTTACTGGAGTGAGATGGTATCTTAGCGTGGTTTTGATTTGCATTTCTCTGACTGCTAGAGATGGTGAGCATTTTCTCATGTACTTGTTGATTGATTGTATGTCCTCCTCTGAGAAGTGTCTGTTCAGGTCCTTCGCCCATTTGTTGATTGGGTTATTTGTTTTCTTATTGCTTAATTTTTTGAGTTCTTTGTATACTCTGGATATTAGGGCTCTATCTGAAGTGTGAGGAGTAAAGATTTGTTCCCAGGATGTAGGTTCCCTATTTACCTCTCTTATTGTTTCTCTTGCTGAGAAAAAACTTTTTAGTTTAAGTAAGTCCCATTTGTTTATTCTTGTTATTAACTCTTGGGCTATGGGCGTCCTATTAAGGAATTTGGAGCCCGACCCCACAATATGTAGATTGGAGCCAACTTTTTCTTCTATCAGATGCAGAGTCTCTGATTTGATATCAAGCTCTTTGATCCATTTTGAGTTAACTTTTGTGCATGGCGAGAGAAAGGGGTTCAGCTTCATTTTGTTGCATATGGATTTCCAGTTTTCCCAGCACCATTTGTTGAAGATGCTATCCTTCCTCCATTGCATGCTTTTAGCCCCTTTATCAAATATAAGAAAGTTGTAATTTTGTGGATTGGTCTCTGTGTCCTCTGTTCTGTACCATTGGTCCACCTGCCTGTTTTGGTACCAGTACCATGCTGTTTTTGTTACTATTGCTCTGTAGTGTAGTTTGAAGTCTGGTATCGCTATACCGCCTGATTCACACTTCCTGCTTAGCATTGTTTTTGCTATTCTGGGTCTTTTATTTTTCCATATGAATTTCATGATTGCTTTCTCTATTTCTACAAGAAATGCCGTTGGGATTTTGATTGGCATCGCATTAAACCTGTAGAGAACTTTGGGTAATATCGCCATTTTGATGATGTTAGTTCTGCCTATCCATGAACAGGGTACATTTTTCCATCTTCTAAGATCTTCTTCTATTTCTCTCTTTAGGGTTCTGTAGTTTTCATTGTATAAATCTTTCACCTCTTTTGTTAGGTTGATTCCCAAGTACTTTATGTTTTTTTGAGGATATTGTGAATGGAGTGGTTGTCCTCATTTCCATTTCAGAAGTTTTGTTGCTGTTATACAGGAATGCCTTTGATTTATGCATGTTGATTTTATATCCTGCCACTTTGCTGAATTCATTTATTAACTCTAGCAGTTTCTTTGTAGACCCTTTTGGGTCTGTTAGGTATATTATCATATCATCCGCAAATAGTGATAATTTAAGTTCTTCTTTTCCTATTTTTATGCCTTTAATTTCTTTTGTCTAATTGCTCTGGCTAGTATTTCAAGAACTATATTGAATAGAAGTGGTGAGAGAGGGCATCCCTGTCTTGTTCCTTGTTTAGAGGGAATGCCTTCAGTTTTTCTCCATTTAGAATGATGCTAGCCTGAGGCTTAGCATATATAGCTTTTACAATGTTAAGTTAAGTTCCTGTTATCCCTAGTTTTTCTAGTGTTTTGAACATAAAGGGATGCTGTACTTTGTCGAATGCTTTTTCCGCATCTATCCAGATGATCATATGGTTCTTATCTTTAAGTCTATTGATGTGGTGAATAACATTTATTGATTTGTGTATATTGAACCAGCCTTGCATCCCAGGGATGAATCCTACTTAGTCATGGTGCACAATTTTTTTGATATGTTTTTGTATTCGATTCGCCAGAATTTTATTGAGGATTTTTGCATCTAGTTTCATTAGAGATATTGGTCTGTAGTTTTCTTTCTTTGAAGTGTCTTTGTCTGGTTTAGGAATCAGGGTGATGTTGGCCTCGTAGAATGAATTTGGAAATTCTCCCTCTTTTTCTATTTCCTGAAATAGCTTGAAAAGTATTGGTATTAATTCTTCTTTGAAGGTTTTGTAGGACTCCACTATATACCCATCTGGTCCAGGGCTTTTCTTGGTTGGTAGTCTTTTGATGGCTTCTTCTATTTCTTCCTTTGTTATTGGTCTGTTTAAATTGTGTGTGTCTTCCTGACTCAATCTGGGCAGATCATATGACTTAAGAAATTTATCGATATCTTCACTATCTTCTATTTTATTGAAATATAGGGTTTCAAAATACTTTCTAATTATCTTCTGTATTTCTGTAGTGTCTGTTGTGATATTGCCTTTTTCATCCCGTATGTAATTTGAGTTCTCTCTTCTTCTCTTCGTTAGCATGGCTAAGGGTCTGTCGATCTTATTTATTTTTTCAAATAACCAACTTTCAGTTTAATCAATTTTTTCAATGTTTTTTTTTGTTTCAATTTCGTTGATTTCCGCTCTGATTTTAATTATTTCTTGTCTTCTACTACATTTGCTGTTGTTTTACTTTTCCTTTTCTAGGGTTTTAAGATGTAGTGTGAGTTCATTTATTTGGTTTTTCTTTTTTTGAGGAATGAACTCCAGGAAATGAATTTCCCTCTTAAAACTGCTTTCATTGTGTCCCATAGATTCCGGGATGTTGTGTCTGTATTATCATTTATATCTAAGAATTTCTTAATTTCCTCCTTTGTCTTCTGTAACCCATTGGTCATTCAGTAACATATTGTTTATTTTCCAGGTGATGCAGGATTTTTCCTTCCTTCTTTTATCATTGATTTCCAGTTTCATTCCATTATGATCAGATAAGGTGCATGGTATTATCTCCACACCTTTATAATTACTAAGAGTTTCCCTATGGCATAATATATGGTCTATCTTTGCGTAAGATCCATGTGCTGCTGAGAAGAACGTGTATCAACTTGATGATGGTTGATATATTCTATATATGTCGGTTAAGTCTAGGTTATTGATTGCATTATTGAGTTCTATAGTTTCTTTATTCAGCTTTTGTCTAGAGGATCTGTCTAATGGCGAGAGCGGTGTGTTGAATTCACCCATAATTATTGTGTTGTGGTCTATTTGACTCTTGAACTTGAGGAGAGTTTGTTTTATGAATGTTGCAGCACCATTGTTTGGTGCATACAAATTGATAATTGTTATGTGTTGTTGGTGGATGGTTCCTTTTAACAGTATATAGTGTCCTTCTTTATCCCTTTTGATTAACTTAGGTTTGAAGTTGATTTTATTCGATATGAGTATGGCCACTCCTGTTTGCTTCCGAGGGCCATGTGAGTGGTATGATTTTTCCCAACCTTTCACCTTCAGCCTGTGTATGTCTTTTCCTATCATATGAGTCTCCTGAAGGCAGCATATTGTTGGATTTGTTTTTTTTAAATCCAGGTTACTAGCCTATGTCTCTTGATTGATGAATTTAAGCCATTAACATTTAAGGTTACAATTGAAATATGGTTTGTACTTCCAGTCATGTTTATTTATTTATTTTAGTTTGGCTAGTTTATCCTCTTTGGTTATTTTTCTCCCCCTTTACTGAGATACCTCCCACTGTTAGTTTTGGGTGCTATTTTTCAATTCCTCTTCTTGTAGTATTTTGTGCACAATGCTTTGCAGTGCTGGTTTTCTGGCTGTGAATTCTTTTAGCTTTTGTTTATCGTGAAATATTTTAATTTCACTGTCAAATCTGAAGCTTAATTTTGGTGGATACAGTATTCTTGGTTGGAATCCATTATTTTTCAGCGTTTGAAATACGTTGTTCCAGGATCTTCTCGCTTTCAAAGTCTGTGATGAAAAATCGGTCGTTAACCTAATTGGTTTACCCCTGAAAGTAATCTGCCTCCTTTCTCTCGTAGCTTTTAATATTCTCTCCTTGTTCTGTATGTTGGCTGTCTTCATAATTATATGTCTTGGAGTTGGTCTATTACGGTTTTGAATGTTTGGGGTCCTGTAGGCTTCCAGGATTTGGCAATCCATTCCATCTTTCATCTCTGGGAAGTTTTCTAGGATTATTTCATTTAATAGTTTGTCCATTCCTTTGTTTTGAACCTCTATACCTTCTTCTATCCCAATGACTCTCAAGTTTGGTTTTTTTATGATATCCCATAACTGTTGGATAGATTGCTCGTGAGATTTAAGCATCCTTTCTGTGTTTACTATATTCTTTTCAAGTTGATAAACTTTGTCTTCATTATCTGATGTTCTGATTTCTACTTGATCTAGTCTATTTGTAATATTCTCGTTAGAGTTTTTAATTTGGCTTATGGTTTCCTGCATTTCTAGGATTACTGTTTGTTTTTTTTTTTTTTAATCTCTATCTCCTGGTAAAGCTCGTTCTTTGCAGTTTGAATTTGTTTAATTCATTTTCAAAATATACTTTCATTGCTTGGACTTGCTGTCTCATGTGTTCTCTAATATTCCGTTCCATCTGAGTTAGGTATGCCTTGAGTTCTTTCCCTGTCCATGTTTCTGATGTTTCTAGGTCCTCCTGTAGATTTAAGTTGCCCTGCATTGTTTGTAGTCCTTTTTTCTCTTGTTTTTTTCATGTTGTTCACGTTACTTTCCAGCTCTGTTTGACTGTTGTATAACTGCTTTCTCCTATAAATTTGTTTTGGCTTTGTATATCTCTGTTGTCTCTCCTTTGTGGTGGGAGATTATGCCTAGAAATGTTGGGCTTTATTGTACTTTTAAGCTGATTCATTCAATTCATAAAAGGCTTCTGGGTTCTGTATGCATATAGTGATTTGTTGTTTGTTCTTAGGACTTTATGTTTAGGTTAGGTGCTATGATGGTATGAGGGTTAGTATGTCTTGGCTACTTTAGAAGATTGCTCTACTGAAGGGGCATACTAACAGGCGATTGGATCAGGGTGTTGGTAGTAGCTAGGTATTTAGGAGCCCTATAGACAGCCTCGAGACATTCACCTATTTACATTTAGACAATTACATGTAATGGAAGACATAATGCTTGGGATGAAAGTTGGGGGGTAGGGGAAGTAAGGTGCTCTTAAAAAAGAAGGAGGGAGAGAGAGAGAGAGAGAGATTAGAGGAGAATGAAAAGAACAATAAAACTTCATACGGGAAAGAAAGAAAGAAGGAAAAGGGGAGAAAGGAACAGAGAGAGAAGAGGTAAAAAAAAAAATTGAAGTCTTAGAGATCCATTTTCTTCTCTTCCAGAGAAGCTGTGCCATCCGAGCAGAGCTTCTGCCCTCTGCGTGCCCATAGCAATCCCTGTAAGGTGGCTCCTGGAAGACTCTCAGTCTTGTCAGTCCAGAGCCGTTTCACTTCTCCGGCCCTTCCCCCCCTTCCCTCCTGTCAGCCAGCCAGCCAGGTCCTGTTCACCAGAAGCGGTTCCCCAGAGATCTAGTTACACTTGCAGTCCCATCGCGCGTCCCATTTAAGCCCCAGTGCTGTGGTAAAATGGCAGCTAAGACCTTGGGAGTCGCCGCTGGTGATATGGGGGGTTGGGGGTCAGGAATCCCCTCTGCTTCCCTACAGACACGCCCCCGGAGAGATCCCTGAGGTTTCCTGGCTGCTTGTATCTGGATGGGGTGGGAGTCACACACCTGCTAAACTGGATTCCGCTGGGAAGGAATTCTGTTGGTCGAACTCTGATGACGTCACCTCTCTGCTATGGCAGGTCCCAGGCTCCTTGCCAGAGTGTCCGAAGGGAGGGGTGGGACTGGTCCGTCCCCGGTTGGCCTCAGCTCCCGGCTTGTTATTTCATGAAGGCTTGGCTAAAGACCTCTTCCTGCCAAGCTGCGTCTTGGAGGCTAGCCACCCAGTCACGGTGGCTGCAGGCAGGCGGCCGCACCGCGGCGCGGACAGCGGCTGGCGGATCTGGACCTCTGCGTCTCGTGGCGGGGATTCACTCATCTGGGGCAAACTGTCACTTTCAAAAATCCTAGTAACTCCCGGCCGGTCTCTCTTCAGTGGGATTTTGCTAGGAGATTCTCCGCAAGTAGAATCTAAGCGTATCTATGCGTCTTTCTGATCCCATCACTGAGGGGGTATTGAAAGCACTGCCTCTCCGCCAGCTGCCATGTTGGATCTCGATAGCTCTCATTTATGAGATAGAATGTGAACAATAAAAAAGGGAGCTCAATCACATTACGAGGAAATGACATGAAATTTTTTTTTAACAAGTTGAAGTTAATAATTTTAAAACAATACCAACTTCAATGTTTTTCCATCCAATGGAAAGAGTAAGGGAAGAATTCAAAGATGGTTTTCAATCCCCTCTGCCACTTATTTGTGTGGTTGGACAAGTTAACTTCATCCAACTTCAGTTTTCTTATGATAAAACAGACAAGGATAACCATCTCATAAAATTGTTCTAATTATTTCATGAATCTCTCGTGTGTGTACACATATGCCTGTGAGTATATATATGTGTGTGTGCAGGTATATGTGTACATATATATGGGTGAGCATCTGTGTGTGTATTCTCAGTGTCTTGCTACTTGAAGGAGTTCCAGAGCAGTAGCATGAGCACCACCCATGACCTGGTTAGAAATAAAGAATCTCAGTTCCACTTAGACTTACTAAATCAGAATTTGCATTGTAATAGCATTGTAATAAGATGCTTCAGGAGATTCTCTTGTCTAGCATAGTGCCTCACACAGGATTCTTTGGTTAATGCAGATTTTTTTTTTCCTTTTAAATAAGATTTTTAGCTCATGAACTTGCCTTCCTTATTAAAATAAGCCCAATCCAACAACAACTATAACCACAAAATGTGGGCTTGATATCTCCCCTTCAACTTTATTTCTGATAGTCCTTCCAAACAGTGTATATTTGGGCTTTCTTCCTCTTTTTTGCCAAATAAGCTTACTTCTTGAAAAAGGATGTTAAAACTGAGTTTTGAACCAAGACAAAATACACTAATTTCCAAAGACAGAACTTAAAGATTAAGTACAGAACATAATGATTCCACAACTCTTTGACCCTGCATCAGTTTGGAGTGGGGAGAGTGGATTTGGGGCAGAAGATCCTTTTGGAGAAAGATGGGCTGGGAGCCATACCCTGGTGGGGGCAGGGCACAGACTCCTCCTTAAACCTGAGCATGAGGAAGATTCCAAGAGCACTTGACAATCTCAGTGTATGACCCTGTATTGAGGCTTTCTGCCTTCTAATCCTCATCAAGAGTATCTAGAAGGCAAAACATGTTAGCCACGGAGTTGGTGGTAAAGCTAGTAAGGGAAGCACAGTTGGAGTCACCTGCACTTCTGTGATTTGCTGGGGCAAGAGATGTTTAAGTGTAGGCCTCAGATCCATGGTTATGCTGAAAAATGGATTCTGGAAAAATTTGCTATCCTTTTCCCATCCCCAATTTGTAACATTTGCCAATTTTCTGTGGCATAGAATATTTCTTGTCAAGTTGACAGCTTCCAATAGATATCATTGAACACTGAACATGGAGCTGGGAAGAAATGAGCTCAGTCTTGGAGACTGTGGGAACTGCTTCAGCACAACAGTGCCTGGGGGAGGAAAAAAAGGGGGAATGGAAACTTACCCACAGGGGGATCCCAGGTTTGGGAAGATGGAGAATTTATAAACAGTAGTTTGGGATAAAAATATTCCCTCTTGAGCAAAGAAACTGCAGATTAAGCAGCTAATCAGACTCTTTGGAGACCCCATTAAAGTGCTCTTTGAGAAAGTCAATTTTAAAAATCTGCTGTTTAGCCCCCAAAATGTAAAACCTGATAATGGGGTCCAAGCATTCTCTTACCTGTCTTCTTTCCTTTTCGCTAGCTCTAGGAAGGGCCAGCTAACTGGGGGATGCAGGCTCAGCTGGTGGAGGGAGAAAGACTTCATGTTGAATCTAATTCAAATTTTGTATTGCTAGCTTGGACTAGACATTATAATTACTAAATTTTTTGTCTTAAAGTAATGATAACAATGTGTATCTGAGGGTGGGTCTGCAATTTTTCATCTGATACTAGAGGAAGTTACTCTTACTGAATAAAGTTTAGAAGATAATTGTGGAAATAAAAATAGTGTTATAGAATTAAGCCATGAGTTAAGCTAGTTCAGCATAGCCTTTTACATAGATACCTTCAAGTTCAAGCTTCTAGCTCAAAACTTCACCTATCGAAAACTCCATCCCACACTCGATACTCTAGGATTGTCTTCCCAAGTTAGGTGTGCTTTGTAGTGTGTTGTACAGTAAATCTATAATATGCACTTGTGAAATCTTTTTTTTCCTGATTCCTATATAAATGTTGTACTTCTAACATTAAAAATGATTTCTTCTTTATAACCCTAACCCTTCTCTACTGAAACCTTCTAATCCTCATTGCCTACCAGAGGCTACAATTAACAACTGCTTATTAAAAGAATGGAGTTAAGCTTTATTTTTGGTGATGATAATGATTATTATTATAGTTAAAGCAGAAAAGAAATAAACATGAAAAGATCTACTATGTGAATGTCTTATTTATGCCTGGCAATTTTAACATGGAGCATGTTATGGGGAGAAAATGAATATCTTAGAATCTCTTTTTGTATTCTATTCTTGAAAATGGCATGTTTGCAATAGCCATGGTTACTGAACATAATTTAGAAATTAACACATTTTAGATTTATAAACTACAACATTACATTTGGTTGGAATTTTTGTGTATCATACTCTCCAGATGAGAAAGAAAGTTTCAAATTAATCATAGTGGAAAGTAAAGTCTATGGTTTAAAAAAAAGTCATGTTATAAAAATGCCATGCCCCAAACATATTTAACAATATTTGATTTTAGAGATTTAATATTATTTTGTTAGATTATTTATAACTGTCTTTATCATGTTAAGAAATTCTAATAAATTTTGTTAAAATTTTATAACAGTATGGTAGATAGAATTGCCTACTTATATAAAGGTACCAAGGCCAATGTTTCATGCCTAGCCTTCTATACATATGGCTGTTTCAAAATATTGGATAATATTTTCTTACCTCTTCCATGATAGGACACTTGGAATAAAATAAAATATTTAATGACTATCATCAGATTCTCAGAAAGAAAATCAGAAATGTTATTTTAAGAGCTCTTTGGGTGGTTAGATGCAAGAACTTTGGCACTAACTTGCGCTGAGGTTCATCAAAAGGCAGATGACTGCCCTATTTAAGAGTGCCCAGGAAAGAATCTGTTACTACTTCAGAGAGGGAGAGGGAGATGGACAAACAGACAGACTGAAGCATGGGAAAAAAGATACAAGGTGAAGAGAGCAGGGGTTAGATAAAGAGCAGGGGTTATATCCCTGGTGGTGTTATAACCAAAAGAATTTTAAGATGGATGACACATCACTTAATTTCAAGTTGATCTTGTGGTGGAATATAAACTTTTCTTCTGTTCTCCATTTCAGAAATATTTTTTTAATGTTTATATTTTTAGTTTTAGGTGGGCACAATATCTTTATTTTACGTTTATGTGGTGCTGAGGATCGAACCCAGTGCCTCTTGCATGCTAGGCAAACACTCTACCACTGAGCCACAACCCCAGCCCTCAGAAATAATTTAGCAAAATCTGTGCCATCAAATTCTACCTGTATTTGTTTTGTAGAACTCAAGACATTTTCAATTTGAGTTAACATGAGAGATGGGCAGTGTGAAGTCAGAATCCTAGATTAAAAAAACCATAAAAAGTGAAGCTCTCTTTGTCACCATGCCCTACAGATTGTGGAGAATGTGGGGGAAGATTTTATACTTTCAAAATCCATGGGCTTGTTTGAAATGGTAAATCAGATTAATGGAGCTTTGTGTAACTGACATTGGTGTCACAAAATGTATCTATGATTGTCAGCATTTAGATTTGAGTTTTGATGGCTGTTCCTTTTGAAGAAGCTATTTAACAGACATTCTGTAAGTCCTATGCATGTATCATAGCACTCTTCTTCTTAAATACACTTGAGGTCAAAGCATTAGGAATTCCTAAACAATTTTCTTGGGAAAATCTTAACCCAAGTAACATCTTGTTTCATCAACTAAAATTGTAAATTTTTGAGCAGCAATTTAATGGCAATGAATAATTAGAATCAGCTGTCCATATTAATGAGCGTGGCAAAGTGCCTGACATCTGGATCTACACTGTGCATCAATATCTTCACACAAAAAATTAGGAATTGATGAACCAGAAAAATCCAGTTTTATTGTGCATATCCTACAATATTAATTTTTTCTCATATGAAAATGAATTTTTCACTGAAGAAAAAATAGAGACAAGCTTTTCTATAATGAGCTATACAGTATTTTAAGGCTCAATATGAACTTTCTAGATTGTTATCTTTTCCTTTCAACATTTTCTACTTTCTTTTCAAAGTCAATGTTATCCCATAGAAGTCAGAAGAAATAGGTTAATTGGAAACATTGTATAAATAAGTGGCTGCTCTCAGATAGTCAGTGACTATGCAGATAAAAGAAAAACAAGTTGGATACTTCCATGAAGAAAGAAATCGGTCTACAAAATTATTTTTATTTTTTGGTACTGGGGGAAGAAACCACTTCCAGGGTTGCTTAACCACTGAACCACATCCCCCGGTTCTTTTTACTTTTTATTTTGAGATGGGGGCTCACTAAATTGCTTAAGGCCTTGCTAAGTTGCTGAGGCTGGCCTTGAATTTGCCATCTCCCTGCCTCAGCCTCTTAAGTCACTGGGTTTGCAGGCATGTGCCACCACACCTAGTCACATTATTTTTTAAAAAATACTAAACTCTGCTATCTGTGGGAGAAGATAAAATACTGTGCAAAGTCGAAGAACAATAAGTTACATTGAAACTGGGGAGAATTATCCTAGAGCTATTTTAATTTGGTTTTCAGGAAATCAGACTTAGATCAAGTAAATGTCAATGATGTATAAGGAAGTTTTGAATCGGCCAAAAATTGATTTATTGAATTCATTTAGTCTTTATTCTGTATTGCTGTGTTGTATATATTAAATTGGAATCAATAGTTTTCTTTTGAATAAGAGGTAGCTAAATTTTAATCTTCAACATTTTGACTCTAAAATTTTTAATGAAAAAGATCAGGTAATTTTTCTACATTTTAAAATTTTTTTAAAAAAAATTTCCATACTCCTTTCTCATTCATTGATACAATAGCGAAATGAAAAGAACTGAAGAAGTAGGAAAAAATGAGTGCCATTAAGAACCAGCATCAAAGTATCCCATCAAACAGCAGAGTGCATATATTTTTTTGTAATAATATTTACTTATTTATTTTTAGAGCAGTTCCAGGTTTATAGTAAAACTGAGAGAACGGCTTAGAGATGCCCATATTCCTCCTTTCTGCATATATGTATAGCTCCTCCATTCTCAACATCCCCAACACAGGAGTATATTTGTTACAGTTAAGGAACTTACATTGACATATTACTTTTCTTTAAAGCCATTAGGGTTCATGATTGTACATTATATGGGTCTTAGCAAATACATATCTGCCATTATTATGCCAGAGTAGTTTCACTGCTAAAAATCTTTTATGCCTTACCTATTTGTCTCTTCTTCCTCCCTAATCTCTGGCAACCTGATCTTTACCTTTCTCATAATTTTGCCTTTTCCAGAATGTCATAGAATTGGAGTCATATGGTATGCAACTTTTTCAAATGAGCTTCTTTTATTTAGTACTGTGCATTTAACTCCTCCATGTGTTGATATCTCACTTCTTTTTTGTGAATAATATCCCCTTGTCTGGATATACTTCAATTTATTTATCCATCCACCTAATGAAGAACATTTTGGTTGCTTTTTAGTTTTGCCAAATTTGTGGATAAAGTGTATATAAACATCTATGTGTATATCAGTTGTCGGCTTTTTTTAGGTAAGCACCATAGTGTATGCCTACTGGATTATAGGGTAAGAACATGTTCTGTTTTATATAAACTCACCAAACTCTCTTCCTAATAGCAGTGAATGAAAGTTCCCATTGTTCCACATCTTCAACATTTAGTATTGTCTGTGTTCTGGATTTGGGCCATTCTAATAGGTACATAATAGTGTCTCCTTGTTGCAACTTCTCTGGTGATGCATAATAGGAAGCAGTTAATATGCTTATTTGCCATCTGCATTTCTTCACTGGTGAGGTATTCTTAAGGCCTTTGGCCCATAACTTGATAATACTGCCTCTTTATTGTTAAGAGTTAGTATAGTTTGGATTTTGAATATTCCCCATGTGTTGAAGGCTTGGTTGTTGACCAGTGTGGGATGCTATTGGGAGTTGTTGGACTTTTAAGAGATAAGGCCTAGTTCTAGTGGTATGAAATTAAGTCATTGGGAGCATGCTCTTAAGGTGACATTAGGATGCTAGTCCCTTCCTGTTTCTTTTTGTTTCCTGACTGCCAGGAGTTGAGAAGCCAAGTCCCACCACATACTCCCTGCTGCCATGTAACGCTTTGCTACAGGTCAAATGCGGTGAAACCAACTGATTAGGGATAGATATCTCTGAAATCTTGAGCCAAAATAAGCCTTTCTTAAAAATTGATTTTTGTCTCAGATATTTTTTTGTAGCAATGGGAAGTTGACTAACAAAATTTCTTCATGTATTTTGAATACAATCCATTATTAGATTTATATTTCACAATTATTTTCTCCCAGTCTGTAGCTTGTTTTCGTTCTCTTAATACCATCTTTTGAGGAACATATGTTTTTAAAAATTTTAAGAAGTCTAGCTTATTAATTCTCTCATTCATGGATTATTTCTTTGCTATGGTACCTAACAAGTCATCATTAAACCCATGGTCATCTAGATTTCCCCCCCATGTTATCTTCTAAGGATCTTATGGTTTTGTGTTTTTACATAGAGGTTTTTGGTCTATTTTAAGTCAATTTTTGTGAGAGCTGTAAAGTTTATCTAGATTCATTTTTTTACATGTGAACATCCAATTGTTCTAACGCAATTTTTTTTTTCTTCATTGTGTTGCTTTTGCTCCTTTGCTGAACATCAGTTGACTGTATCTGTGTAGGTCTCTTTAGGGTTCCCCGTTCTATCTCGCTGATATATTTGTCTTTCTTTCACTACTACTGCACTGTCTGGGTTACTATAGCTTGACAGTATGTTTTAATTTAAGGTAGCCCTTAAATTAGTGCCAGCCCTTCTGCTTTGTTGTTCTTTAGAGTGATTTTGGCTGTTCTGAGTCTTTTGCTTCTTCGTATAAACATCAGAGTAAGTTTGTGCACAAAATAACATTCTGGGTTTATATTAAATCTTAGGTCAAGTTTGGAATAATGAACATCTTGACAATACTGAGTCTTCCTATCCCCAAACTTGCAGTATCTTTCATTTAGTTCCTTGATTTTGTTCATAAGGATTTGGTAGTTCTCATAGGAAGCTTGTATGTATTTTGTTAGATTTATATTTAAATATTTCAATCTTCGTTGCCATTGTGAATGGTATTATGTTTTAATTTCAAATTCTACTTATTCATGCTAGTATATAGGAAAGCAATTAACTTTTGTATAATAATCTCCTATAACCTTGCTAGGATCACTTCTTAGTTTCAGGGTGTACTTTGTCAGTTTGTTTGGATTTTCTTCATGGACAATAATATCATCTGCAAAGATGGTTTTATTTCTCCCCTCACATTCTGTCTGTATTTCATTTCCTTTTATTTAGTTAGGGCTTTCACTATGATGTTGAAAAGTAGTGATGAAAGAAGACATTCTTGCTTTGTTACTTTTGACTGGAAAGGCTTCTAGATCCTTACATTAAGTACATTACTTGCAAAGTTTTTTTTTTTAATAGATGTTTTCTTTTTATCAAGTTGAAGAGGTTCCCTGTATTGCTACTTTATTGAGTTTTTGTTTTTATTTAACATTACACCAACACCCACTCATGACTGATAAAGTATTACATATGTTTGCAGCTGCTGAATTTGGCAGCTTGGATCCAAAAGACAATAAAGACATTCTGTTTATGCAAGATAGCATTTATTTTAGTAATATGAAAGCAAAAGTGATAGACTAGAGAGAAAAAAAGAAAATGCAGCACCAGATTGGGTGCAGGGGTGGGCACCAACACCTGAAGTCCTATAGTAGGGGAGAATTCGGTGGCATCTTCTCAGAGTCCTGCCTGGAAAGTCCCAGACAGAGTGTCCTCTCTGTGGGTGAGACTCTTATTCTCAGTGAGGTTCTTTAAATACAAGTTAGAAGGGCGACTTCTTCCTTCTAACAACCTGCTGTGACCTAGAGATACCCTCAAGGACATTTCATTCCCCTAAGGACTAGTTAAATCTCCAGAGGCAGGGAAGACCTTGAGATAAGTGAATGACTTTGACTTCTTGTGAGTGAGCCAAACCCACCCAGAAATCAGCATTTTTTTTTTCCTGTTACCAGGGATTGAATCCAGGGGTGCTTAACCATTGAGCAGCCACTCCCCCAGCCCTTTTGATGTTTTGAGATAGGATCTTGCTAAGTTGCTTAGGGCCTCACTGAGTGTGGAGGCTGACTTTTAACTCCTGATCCTCCTTCCTCAGCCTCTGGCATCACCAGGATTACAGGCATGCACCACAATACCTGTGGGAGTCTACATTCCCTAAATGTTCCATCAAGGATGGGTGAAGGTCACAGCAGGCACATGGACAGAAAAGATCTTTAAAATTTTCCTTAGCCCTTTAGTTGGTATTTCTTAAAGAATTTTTCTGCATCTATTGACAAATATATGCTTTTCAAGAGTTGGACTCTTGAGTGGATTAAAATCAGGCAATCACAATTATATTGGAAAAAAATAGCCAAAATATAATCTAAATATCTTCAAATACTTGGAAATCAAGCAACATTTTAATTTAAAAAAATACAAGATCAATGAAAACTCTCTAGAAGAACTAGAAAATATTTAGAATACAATGACACATAAGACAACATCAAAATTTGTGGGATGCAACTAAAGAAGTGCTTGGATGAAAATCTATAGTTTTAAATGCTTCCCACAACAGAAGTGAGTGCAAAATAAATTCTACCATCCCCACTGTAATAGGTTAAAAATAGAAGAGTTACTGAGCCTAAAATAAGTGAAAGGAAGAACATAAAGACAAAAATTAAAAATTAACATGGGGCTGGGTTGTGGCTCAGTGGTTGAGTGCTTGCCTAGCACACCTGAGGCACTAGGTTCTGTCCCCAGCACCACAGAAGAAAACTAATTAAACAAAATAAAGGTATTGTGTCCATCTACAAATAAAAATATTTTTAAAAATTCATTAACATGAAGTCAGAGAGACAAAAACATATATTTCAAAGTTCAAAAAAGTTAAAAATCTCTAGGGAGATTGATAAAAGTGAAAGGAGACAAACAATTGATATCTGAAATAATAAACAGGTGAATCACTATAGATCCTACAGACATTAAAAAAAAAAAAACAAACAGCAACTAGGGGAAGCCAGCATTCCTTTAACTCTATAACCAGATAGACATCCAAGGAAAGAAAATCATAGGCCAATATTCTTCAAAACCATAGGAATGAACACTACAAAGATTCTAGCAATATATAGATAGGATGAGACATCATGACCAAGTTGGGTTTATTTAAGAAACGATTGGTTGCATGTTAATTCAGTGAAATTTATTGATTTTTTTTTTAACAGAAAGATGGCAAACAGAAACCATAAGATTATCTCAATAAATATAGAGAAATCATTTGATATAACTTAGCACACATTTATTATAAAAATTCCCAGCAAACTAGAGATTGAACGGAACATCACCCATTTCATAAAGAATTTTTAAACTTTATTTTTATATGGTGCTAAGGATTGGACCCAGTGCCTCAATAAGCTAAGCAAGCATTCTATCATTGAGCCACAAAACCCCAGCCCATAAAGAATTTTTAAAGGTGAAAATTTCAATGTTTAATTTTTTTTTCTAAGATCAGGAACAGGCAAAGAAGCTAATTCACCACTTGCATTCAACATTTTTCTGTAGGACTCACCCACTGCAATAGGCAAAATGAATAAATGGTACTTCAGATTGACAAGAATAAAATAAAACTATTCTTATTTGTAAATAATCTGAGCAACTATGTAGAAAATGCAACTAGAACTAATAAATGAATTTTTTTTACCTGTAAATAGCAGTGTCAACTTAACAGAACTGTGATTTACAAAAAAAAAATAACAGAATCCAGTTTTTTTTGGAGGCTGGGTCTCCAGATGCTCCTATTTTTCTGTACCATTATCCCATCTGCACACCACAAGTGGATTACTTTTATCTCTACATAAAATCTCAACAACATGATTTCAGTCCTTGTGTAAATTGTTAGCTTTGAGGACTATTTAGTTGATTTAAAAAAAATGGGGAAAAGAAGTGAATACATTTTGGGTTTATATATGGAAATTTAGTCCATATAATTCTTCCAATCTGAGGCCTGAGTATTACTTCATGTTTATGTTTCAAGGATAAACACAGGGAGGAAATAATTTTATTGTAGGTAGAATTTCTTTCTGACAGGAAAAGGCTATCACTTCCACTTGATTGAAAATGAAGATCAAGTGTTATATTTGGTATAAAAATTAACACATTAATATTATTTTTACTAAACAGCATTTGCACTTAATATTTCAGCCAACATCAGGCTAACAAAACACTTAAAGCACACAACTTGGGAGAATGAAACATGGTGTTATCATAAGCGACAGAAAAATGTCTTAATTGCTTAGTTACATTGATGTTTATTTCCATCATTAGTCAAATACAACATTTTGGGAGAATAAACTCCAAACATCTGTGGACATTCCCTTCGTCCATTTCTGGAAAATAATCACTGCACATTTATAGTTTACATCTATGGCATGGAGTCTCACTCTCCCAGCATTTGTGTATTGTAAATCTGCCAAATTGCCTTCAGTACATGATCATTGGTATTTGAAGGGATAAAGAATGAGATGAGAGTTAATGGTTAGAAATTGACAGAGAGTTAAAAGCTTTCTTGTTGGAATGAGATTAAGGATTTTAGAACCTATCAATAACAGCAAAAGGGAGTCAAATTGGTGCCTTGTCATTTAATTACTTCTATTTTATTGTAGAAGATCCGTGTATCCATGAAAATATGAATCAGGTTTAAAGGCCTGAGAGCACTGAGAGCATGGTAGCAGTTTATAAATATTTGAAAGGTATAAATGTCATGAAAAAGCAGGCTTTAATGTGGAACATGAACAAAAACGGTGCAACTGGAAACAGAGCCATAAAAATTTAAGGCAGAAGACAATGTAGTTCAATTGTGTAGAAGAAAAATTGCTCTGTGAATAATCATTTCTATTAATTACTTTGCTTTGGAATTCAGTATATTAGAAAACATGGTGTTCTTTGTTGTAAAATCCTAAAATCTCCTCTTACTCTTTAAATTTTAAAGAGCTTTGGCCCATTTAGAGATATAACAGCTAAGTGAAATAGACATGTGAGCCTCACAAAGCTCAATTATTGCAGATTAATTGGGCATCTAACCATAAAATATTCCACATGAATAGAAAAGCTTTTTGGAGATGAAGTTCTGGCAACACTGGAATGTTTACAAAGGAAGAGAATGGCAATTTAAAAGACTTTATCTAGTTATGAAACATACTGTTATTTACAACCCAATCAAATCAGGTATTCTTTTGGCCATGCTCAGAAATACCTGTTAGGAGGCATTAAGGCCTTTTATTAAAAGGCTTTTATATTCTCACTTTTCCAGAGTTGTTAATTTATTTATTCCCCTTTTGCTTTTTGATGCGCTGGTAGTTTCTGGTTCCCTAAGATTGCTTATCACTTTGTCAAAAAATCATGGAGCAACTAAATGAGCGATTGGAATAAAAGTATTAGGGGACACTACACATGTCACCTACAAAGTTTGTTTCTCAGTTTCTTAACATGTCATGTTGTAAATAATGACAAAAGTCTCCATGAACTATTTGTTTCAGCCTCCACAAATTTTTCTAACCTCAGCAGTTAGAGGCAAGCTCCCCTCTAGGCCAATTCAGCCCTGTCACAATTCTATATTTAACTACTCAAATTTTTCCATGAAACTTAAAATGAATTTGATCTGAAGAAATCTAAGCAATCTTTTCTTAAGGTAGATTTGTCTTTAAGCCACTTCATATGAAGAGTTTAGACCCCTTTAGTTTTTCAACATTTTATGACTTATGAAATCATAGGTTTCAATGTGTTTCAGAGACAACCAATGGTATTCTTGTTAGTGCATGGACAATTTAGTTTTCTGATGACAACTGTAAAAGCCATTTAACAGTTTAATAATACTATCATAAAACATGCAAATGATTTGTAAATGTAAGATAGAGACTTGGTAGGTTTTCCTAAGGCAGAAGTGTACAAACGGCTAGTTAGTCAAATCTGATCTTCCAGATTGATATGAAGTTCTGTTAGAACATAGCTATGTCCATTTTTTAAAATATCATCTATGGTAGCTTTCGTGTCATAAGTTTAGTTGCAACATAAACACTATGGCCTGATATTGATTTTTGAGGCTGTTTGCCAACCTGTGCTCTAAAATATTAGTGTAGATCCTTTAAATTGCAAGCCAAGGAGAAAAAAAAATTGGTAGAGAGAAATTTCTTGTTTAAATGAGACCAAGGGTTTTAGAATGTGCAAACAGCAGCAGCAAAAAAGAGTCAAAGTGGTATCTTGTCAGTTACTTCTATTTAGTTGCAGATTATCTGTGTAGCCATAACTGCATGAATCACGTTTACAGGCAAAAATTGAGAGTATCTTTGCCAATCTTTTCTGAGCTGTTCCTGCATTGATTTTTAAAATGCAAATTTTATAGATGTATTAATAGTACTTACATTAAGCTCTTATAATGTATTCCATACTCAGAATCTAATCCATATGAATAGTAGTTAAATGGAAGCTGATAGTAGTCTTTCATGGCTCTTGGCAGAGTTCTCTGTGAGGTTGAGTGAAATATCAGGGTATTTGCATCTAAAATCCACCTGATCCAAAGAGAGCAGAAACTTCTCTCTAAAAGTCAGATCAACATTCACTAAATATACAAAGATCATTTACTGAGAGTCCCTTGACCCATCACAGCCATCCTAACTCTAGTTTTGTGACCAAATAAACTTGAGGAAGCTTTAGTAAATTTCAAATTAAGTAAGAAATAGTTACTTTAACTGTGGCATGAGAAAAATAGAAAGAATGGCAATAATCAAAGAATTTCATGATTAAGCCTTCTGTGATCCATTTTTCTTGATTTTAAAATACAATTGAAAACTCAATTTGTTGCTACTGAACTTTACACATCTACATGTCACTGACCTCATATTTTTCTAGCTAACTCATGTATTTCTAGGAAAATGACTCATAATAAAACAACCCTCTAAATTCAAATCATCTAAGCCATCCATATAATTTTGGAAAATGTTATTAATGATTCTAGTATTCACATCCTTTGAAAGAAATCAAGATATAAGTAGGTGTCTGGTATGAGTAGAATCTAGAGTTTTCAGTTGTTTTATCAGACGTTAAGCCATCTCCTTGAATCTTTTCAGGAGAAGGATGAATGTCAAAACATACAAAGTCCTCATTTTAAAACAGAAACAAAAGCAAAAAAAAAAAAGTTTAAAATACATGGGCACTTAGAATCTTTCAACAGCAGCACTTCAGTGAATTTTAAGTAAAGTATGTGGCCCAGCCATACCAAGCTAGTAGGGTTATATGGTGTATAGGCTTTTAATTCACCTAATTCATGATTTTATTTGACCTTTACAATTTTCCTTTTTTATTTAAAATCTATGTAAAATAGGTACCTTGCTAAATTGTCCCAAAACACTATTATTCAAATATTATAAATGAAGAAATTGAAGCTTATAGAGGTTAAATTATAAAACATTTAACATAATAAACAATTACATAACATTTATTCCTCACTTGAGAAATAGTTAGCTTTTTTTTTTTTTTTAATTAGAAGATGCAGCTTTCTATAGCTCTAACTGTGGCTTACATTGGTCCCACAGCATTCAGAAGACCTAGTGTTTTAAAACCATGATGAAGTACAGTTGATAAACTTCTGGCAGGGCTTTCTTCAGTTCCCAAACCTTTATTATGAATGCCATAATTATTTAACTTTAAAAATTTTGTGTAAAACTTATAAGGGAAGGGTTTATAGTTTCTATAAACAAACATCTAGCAGGTTTTGAGTTTTAAAATAATGCCATCTTTATAAAACAATTTGGGACTGTTTTCCTTTTTATAATCTGGAGTGATTTAAATGCCACTTGAATTATCTTTTTTTTTTTTTTTGAAGAATAGATGCAATTGAGACACAAAACCAAGTGGTCTTCGTGTCTTTGTGATAGAGGAACTTTTCACAGGCTTCCTACTGTCTTTGGTAATTGATCTACTTGTGCTTCTGACTTTTCTTGGGTCAAGAGAGGAGGAGCCTGAGTTTCAATGACTGTGGACCTGTCACCCCAGCCTTTGACATAGTACATTTATGTGATAGAGGAAAAAACACTTCTGTATATTTTAAGTCACAATGACTCATTTGCTTCTTACAGCTTAACTTGGCTCTGTTTAATACAATGCAGAGAAAGGACTACACGACCATGATTCAGCAGCTGTTTAAAAATGCTCAATTTACTTGAATAAAATATGGACTATTCATCAGAAAACAAGTACATCTCTATCTGGTGAAATACTAAGAAAATATTTCAATTAAAATCAAAGTATTTGACAGGTTGATGGTTATTGTCAACTATTGGAAGTCCTATCAAATATAGTAAACATTAAAAAATAACACGTAAACTTCTTTTTTACTACTTGTTATATGTCTATTAAGAAACAGTAGCAGGTGCAGTGGTGCACACCTATAATCCCAGAGGCTTCAGAGTCTGAGGTAGGAGGATCCCAAGTTCAAAGCTGGCCTTGACAATTAAACGAGGCCCAGAGCAACTTAGGAAGACCCTGTCTCTAAATAAAAATAGTGCTAGGGATGTGGTTAAGCACCTCTGGGTTCATCCCTATTACCAAACCAAACTAAACTGAATACCACCACAAGGTCAATAAATACATTTGGTAAGAATGGATACAGGAAAAATACAACCCAAATCAACAGATTTGCAATACATTTTAATATTCTATATTACTATAGAGATGAAAAACTATAAAAACATTTAGGAATAATTTAAATGATTCAGAGTTACCTGTATAGAATCTTATTAAGGATCAGGGAAAAAAACTAATTTTAATAGTAAAAAGCATATTAAATTCTTTGAGAATACTTACTGATATAATATCAATGTTACATTTTTTTATAAAGCTAAATATAATTCAATTCCTATTAGACTTCCAACCAAAATCCCTGTACTAAATTATAAAATATCATTTTTAAAAGTTTGGAAAAATTAAGAACTTGCCTTATCAGTTACTGGACTATAGAAGAGCTACCAATGAAATCAGTATGGTTTGGATATAAGCATTAAAAAAATGTTAGTGAAGCAGAAAAGAAATGATTTATATGGAAAAATCTGTTTTAATTTTGTGGGGAATGTATGGTTTATTTTTTTTTCAGTTGTGCTACCCTGACATTTCCTGAAAATTAATAAATTTATGTCTAGTTTCCATCTATTCCATGCTACAAGGAACTTGAGCTCATTTTTGTCAACACCCTGTCTCTAATTTTCAAGCTCTATTCACAAAGTCTACAGATGGCTAACTTTTGGCTGTCTCTATGCTTAAGGGTAACTGCCCCCCATAGCCTTATTGACCTTCACAGGAATAGAATCATAGAAGAGACCTTCACTGAGCTCACAGCGATGGGAATTCTAGAGTGCTGATAACCTGAAGCCTAGTCTAGATTATAGTAAGTTCAGAATAGGTTCAGAGTAGGCATGGTCCTTTTGCTCATCAGAATGCTTGCCCCACTGGGGTGCATGTTGTCAGATAAAGTTACATTCAGTGGCCTCCAAGGAGTGTGGACTAGAGAAGGGTACCCCTTTCTTGGGTCTAAATGCAGCAGTAACCCCTTATTCTTCATCCCTCTGTCTCCACGAGTGGCAATATGCTCTCCAGCAGAAGAGAAACTCAACTAAAATGGACATATGTCATCAACGAATAAATAATTGTTATACCTTTGGGATCATTTTATCCAGCAGCACAACCTAGCCTTTCCTTACTGGTACCTGCATAGGTTGTATTTGTGGGCATGGATGCCTATACATATTTATGAGGATATATATAAAAATAGAAGTTTATCAACTAGTTTATTAACATGGATAACAGGTCAGGAATGATAATATATAGGAATGATAAGGGAAATGGAATGAACTGGGATAAGTAAAGAGGCAAAAAATAAAGGAAATAGTAACACACTTGTAAAACAAAGCATGTAAGCTATGCCTTTAATGAAAATGACGTGTCTATGGATATCTGTATACAAAGAGGATATGACAAGATGAGCAAGAAGATGTCAATGATTATTTCAGGGTGGTGGGATAGCAAGTGAAATTTTATATTCTTTGAACGTTATTGTTATTTGAATTACTTTCATTATAAAGGGAAAAATCGGTGAAACTGAAGGATGAGCCCATTTCTTTTTGAACTAACTGGCTTCTTCCTTCTGGAAAAGTGTGATCACTCCCGGGATGGTCTCAGAATCCAAGCATTTTATAGAAGACAAATCATGCAGTTATCACCAGTGTTATTAAATGGATTGGCTGATTCATGAGGGCAGGAAGACCACCATTATTCAGCTGTTAGTATACTCTTTGGAAAAGCACATACCATCTTCATGCTAAGGGTTTGTTTTTATCTTGCATGTTGATTAGGTTCTGGAGCATGAAGGGGTCCGAGAATGGTCAGTCTTTCAGACAATCAGATAATTTTCTCTTAGAGAGGGAATTTAGGGATGAATTGTAGCAATCTTGAAGAGCTGTTGTAAAATATTTCAGAAGAAAAAGTATCTTTCAACTCCTTGTGCTCAGGGCCTAGACTGACCTCCCAGATACTTCCTTTTAGCAGTATTTCTGCATACCACTTGTAACATTGGGTGACATTCAAAAGAAAATAAGAATTCTATCTTTTAAGAGTAAATAATAAATATAACCAAGATAACATAATAAGACAGTATGATAAAGTGGTATAAAGTAAGCACTATAAAATGGTAAAGTAAAAACTATGAATTAAAGACATGATAAAAGATGATAATGAAAAGTGGAAAGATTAAATAATCTTAGATTTAAAAAGCAAATATTAGCTAGAAGAGTAAACTAAAGTCATAAAATAGAATATAAATAGCTAAGGAAATAGGATAAAATGACTAGAATAATAAATGAGGACAGAATTAAGGGGTTAGATGAGGCTGCTGTGGACAGGCCCTGAGCTTCGTGCTGGATTCCTCTTCCTGGCCTGGGAATCAGTTGGCTGGCCTTCAAGGTTCCCAGATAGATGTTCAGGAGAGCAGAACCCAGAGGTGGAAGTCCCTTTTTGTGTTTCCCCCTATCATGACCTCTCCCATCATTTCCAGTCAGGCAAAGCGGACTTCAACATTTTGTACCTCTTCCAACATACAATTGGTGCAGTCTTTATTTTAATACATATTTAAATATTTGCATTTCTTTGTGCCACTTTATTTGGGAGAATGGAAAGATTAGAATGAAACTTCAACTTAGCAAAAGTCCCTAAATTTTACTCAGAGCCCTTACTCCCATTCTCAAAAGAGGAACCATTCCACACACAAGAGCTTTCCAATTTGTAAAGCTGGTTTAAATTACTTCTGTGCCAATACCAATTCACATGACAAAATTTCAATGTTTATTTCATTTCACATAGATGAAATTCTTAAAGATCTGCTTTTCTTCCATTATCTACTCTATAATGCACATGGCTCAGACTGGTTTGCCTTTCAAAATCTATGAATAATCTTACCAAAGTTTCATTTCACTTTTCAAGATAAATGTAAACTTTCCTTAAATGAAATTGGTACCATGGAGATATAAATAATGAATAAGATTTTCCTTACTTGAACTAGCTTGAGTTCCTTTTTTTTTTGATCAACCTGCAATGATTATGTCATAAACATGATTTGAATTGAACAAATGTCCTTGAATAAAATTTCAACTTGACTTGCTTCCCATTTGACTAAATCTATTGTGGTAAATCAACTGCATGTTGTATGTAAGTAGTACCACATGTATGCATTCTCTAAACAGGCAACAGATGGTAAATATATTAAAACTGACACAATAATAATTATAGTTAAGAAAGTTCTCAAAATCTGGAAAATTTTGATAGGAATTCAAGGATGGCCTCATCAGATGCAGTCAGGGGACAAGGCCAGTAAAGAAACCATTTGGAAAACTATGCTTTGACTTTTCTAATTTCATTCATATCACCCTAGAGTTAAGATTTTAGCAACATAATGAAACCTCTTCAAATGTAGTTATTCACTAAAGAACAATAGCAAGAATATCAGCAAACCTAGAATTATCTGTTAAAAAAATATAACTAGCTAATCCTTTTAGTTAAACAATTCAAACTAAGATGAATTCATCTTAAAAAAAAATAATTCTGTGTGGTTTAACCCGAATTCGAGGTCACAGTTCTGTGGAAGCCTAGGTATTGGTGGACTTTCCAAAAACTGAGAAGATGGCAGGCACAGTGGTGATTTCTCAAGCATGCTGATTCCTGAGCATGTTGGGGTGGGGGGATAGTAATAGAGTTCATTTTTAACTGCTCTCCATCACAAGTTTTGATGATGGGCTATCCAAGGTCCAATTCAAGCCTTTCAGAGGACATTATTAATCCCAGACAAGATGGCATATTTCTTACAGGAAGAATTTGGCTGGACACCATATTCAGAATTATTGTTTAGAACCCTGGACTCCTGACCATGACCTTTCAGAGGGACCCTGTTTAGTTTAACACACTTAGAACCCTGTCCCTGTCCCATCCCACCTCCATCCCAAGATAGCCTGCTTATAGAACCTTCCTGTGGACTCTCAGAGTTTACCAACAAACTTCCCCAAGGTATTTTTGCCTTGGTATTTTGTCTCTTGGATTCTTCCTTTTCAGACACTTCTTCCCCTGGCCAAGTTTGTAGTCATCAACTGCATGTTTTCCTGACTTGACTTTTTGGAGTCAGAATTCTAGTCATCTCTTGCAGAACCTCTTTGCAAAGCACTAATTTTAATGACCTCCTCCCACTCTCCTGTCATCTGTACTTTCATACCAGTGTACCATTCTTGCAGAGAACTTATTCCAGGCATGTCTCATTTTTCAGGCATGTCTCATTTTTCAGGCATGTACTGAACAAACCTAAGACCAAGAGAAAATTTGTGAAAGTGGTTCAATCCAATGTAAATTAACTCAATCTAGTTTCTGCCTTTAGCAAACCAGGTGCAAAAGGACTCAAACTAGATTAGGATGGTTGAAACATAACAATGACCACATTTGAAATTGGAGATCCAGTTCCACATCGTCTAGTTTTAGTGCTGGTTGATATCATGCAGTAGGAATCAATTGGAATAGGAATGTTTTCTTCATTTGGCATTATAAGATCATGAATGTGAAAGAATTATTTATCATCCATCTATTTTGAGCCTAAGAAAGTAATGGGAAGAAGTTAACTGAAATTTTAGTAAAATATTGATAAGAAAATACATATCATTTCCAACATTATTTCATGGAGTGTTTAAATGGTAAAGTCACCCCTGACTGAGGATATGAAAACAAAAAGCAGCATAACTTTTAAATCCAATATTATTAAGGGAAATTGGGAAAGAAAAGAGAATGTTAAAAGTATGTAAACTATTTCCACTTGAAATGTAGTTTATAAAATTCCAAACTTTGACCTATACTTTTCAAACTACTGAGTCAACACTGAAAATTAGATATTTTTAGGCATCAAGTTGTTCCAAAGTCAAAAAATAAAAAGGAATCCCTTTCTATTAAAAGGATAAAGTATGGTGTAAGAGTCATTTTCTTTTGAAGCAGTACTCATATCCAGCTTTTTAGTTTAAACCTACCTAAACATCTTATTCATACACCATATTTTTTCAATCAGTTTTTGGCAGTATATCTTAAATTTGGAGTTGAAACTGTTCCATTGAAAGCTCCCAGAAAAGAGAAAATGAAAAATTAAGTGCTGATTTCAGGCTTATTGAAGTCTCTGCCTAAATATGCTTTTGGGAATTAATAGTGCCAAAGTTATTTCATTTGTGACTTATTTACAATTTGGCTGAGATGAAAAAAAAAGAAGTCTTTACCTTATCACTTCTTTGCTTCCAGGGCCAGCAATTTCCCTTCAATGAGTGCCTCCTAAGACAATTATTATAGAAAAGTGGTGTGTGTATTAAAAAGTAGATGTTAATTTTGTTTCTAATGGAGGTGTCTTTTTATACTTTGAATGATGCTTAAGTTTGTGCTATCCTTTATGAAAAGCTTAGTACCTCTGGTACTTTTTATTTACCATGCAAAATAATCAAGTCACAGGGCAATATTTTTGCCATTAATTTGTGGCCTAAGTAGTGAAAATAAATGGTATTACCATATAAATCTAAGATATTTTGAGGCAAATGCCTTTGGAAAGGGGAGAAAACTATATATTATTGAATTAAGAGATGGGAAAGATCTTTAAAGTCATTCATTCGTTCCAAACTTAACACAATTAAAATCTAGATAATTTTGGGACATTCTCCAAATCCCACAGATTGTTGAAAGCAAGAATCAAGTCCAGCTTCCAGAACCCTGTTCTGGAAATGAATAAAATAAATGTCCACATTGTAATTTCAAGTAGAAAGGAATCTGTAAAGTCATGCAATTGCCCGCAAGTACTTTCAGTCAGGCTGTACATTGTGAATACCATGATTCCTTTAGAAAAACCACAAAAATTTCTGTTTTCATTGAAGTTGGTACCAAAATACTCAAGTAGTACAGTTGGTAGAAAACTAAATATCCATCAAAGACTGTGTTTGGTATATCTGATTTCCCCCACCTGATCTAATATACAGGTCAGTCAATTTTGGACTTAATTTAAGGGCAATAATGGATAGCCCTAGGTGATAGTGATGATGAATCATGTGATTTGTGAAGCTTACTACAGTTCTTTGAATTAAGCTTTATTTCCAGAATATGGATAAGGCAGGGGTTATCAATATTGATTGAACAGAATTGCCTAGGGGGCTTTAAAAACACTGTTGCCTGTGTCCTAACCACAAAGATTTCATTTAATTGGCATCCCCCATGGGCTTCTTATTCTGAAAGCCCTCTCCAGATGATTCTAATGTGCTTGGGAACTACTGGGCAAGGAAAAATGGTAACTGTCCTGTAGTTCATTGGAGGTTCTTGAAAATTTCAACTCCTACTCTCACTCTCGTGTCTCAAAGCTAATGCGGTGGGCTACTGTACCTCTAAAGTAGGAAGTACTCGTGTATTAGAGGTGTGGAAATACAAGTGCAAGCCAAGTGCACTGACATGCTGGGTCAGAATTTCCCATGCCATGCTTTCTGGCCATGGAGGAAACAGATAGTATTTTATAGCATCAATGTGAGCAAAATTTATAAATAAAGCAAAATTTATAAATAAAGCTATGATCTATATATGATCTTTAAAAAAATTCTTTTAGACTTTGATTATACTTTGATACTGTTTCACATATTATTAAGGTATTCAGTGCGAAAGTTCTTTGCAGTTGCTGTAGCTTTATTTATGTGGTGCTAGGGATGGAACCAATGCCTTGCTAGGTGAGTGCTCTACTGCTGAGCCACAACTCCAGCCTGGGTTGCTATAGTTTTAGAAGGGGCCTGATAAATTTTTCTGATCTGAAACCAACTCCAATATAATAAATCTGTTTTATGCACAAAATATACCTTTCCAGAATATTATAATTTTATACTAGGTAAACCCCCATGATAATCATAATAAATAAATCCCTATTACTAACTTGAGCATTCACTAGATAGTTACCCTTGTGAGATGGAGCTCAGTAGTATATCAAACCTAGCCTTGGGACTTTCAAGTTGGGGTTCTAATTGAAATTGTGTTTTCTGTGGCCTACAGTATTTTACAGTAATATCACTTCTCTGTTGCTTGTTTGCCACCAAGCCTCTGATGCTGATCCAGTTTGGGTTCCCAACAGTGAAAACTATATACATGTTACATGTGCTGGTTTTCTACTAGATCATTCCTAAAACATTTCTTTTTGAATTAGAATATTAATAGCCACACATTGTAATTTTATTTATATTGATTCAATGGTAATTAGTAATTTCACAGGTTCTAAAAGACTTAATTACCTCTCTTTTTAATACTATTTTATAATCTCTCTTGGCACCAAATATAACATTTCTACTGTAACACTATTTCTCCCCCAAATTCTTAGTTCTCCAACTTCTCTACTTCTCACTACTGTAACCTGCCTGTTTTTCTCTTTGTGAAGAAACAATATGACTCATTGCTACAGGTCCTTCCTAACTAATATTGATAGATAACCTATGTAGTTTCATTTTTATATTTGAATTTGATGTACTAGATGTTCACCCAGGCACCCAGGGGAGGGAAGGGTCTTAGCAAACCCTTTAATCGTTCATGTCAGCTGAATCCCGAACTGTTTAAGACAGGATCATGATTTTTTTCCCCCAAAGTTCAAATTCTTGGCTTTTACTGGTCTGGCTTAGTACAAAGGACCCAGGAATCTTGAGTTTCTACATAAAAGCCCCAGTCTTTTGCTAGGCTTCTGATTTGACAGCTCTGGCTGTAGAAGTTCAACACAGCCAATATTGTTAAAATTTTAACAATCTGACCTCTCTGACAGAAACAAGATGATCTGTTACAGATTGAAAGAAAATACATTGAGATCCATGTGAATTACTTTTTTCCAAACTATTTACTCATTATATATTTAAAGGTCATGAGTATACATGGGTGTTTCAACTTTCTGGGAATTTATTTGCTGCTGGGAACTTGAAATGAGGTTTCCCTGGTTTTCATTACTGGTTGGTATTTTTAAGTCCCTGAGTTCTGACCTTCTAACTTCGAAGCACAGCAAAAATAGCTCAGTTTCAGAATTCAGAATAATGGCAGAGAGGTTTCCTAATTCTCGAGGTGACTATGGGACCCGGATGTGATGTTACCTTCTTCAGTAACCAACTTTATACTAAGAAAGAGACTCATGTTTTTGCCACATTGAATCAAATATGATGGGTGTAAATTTCAGTGAAAACACTGCCAAGATTCTGTTGAAACAGGATAAAATTGTCTCTTTTAATAATTTCTTTTTTATTTCCTCTAGAAACCGTTTTTTGGGTATAATAAACAGTTGTCAAGTTTTCTCCACGTGGCAGGATTACATGTGACTTCCATTTGCTTGATTAAGCTTTTCCATATTTTAGTGCTTGCCTCTATAAAGAAGATTTTTTAATTAAAAAGAAACATTGCCAGATATTACAATTATAATCAATATTGTCTTTTTTTCTTTTTTTCTTAGTGTATCTCATCATCTGGGCAAGGGTTTTGAGGAAGAAATTTACCAAGACTTTAGTGTTTCTCATACTTTAATATGCACATATATCACCTGAAATGTCATTAAAATGCAGTCTGTTAGTAGGGCCTAAAATCCTTCATTAACTATATGCTGCTTGATGTTGCTTTTGCTGCTGATCTGATAAGCACACTTTGAATGGCGGTCCAAAACTTCAGCTAACAACTAAAGCACCCCGAGGGCTTGTTAAAATGCAGGTTACTGGTTCCCCTCCCCTGGCTTCTGATTAGGTCTGGGGTTAGGCCTGAGTACTTGCATTTCTAAACAAGATGCCAGGTGGTGATGTTCATGCGGCTTCAAAAACCTCAGTTTGTAATCACTGATCTAAAGCCCTATTACTCATTCTGGTTTCCAGACCACATCAGCATAAGCATTATTTAGGAGACTGTTAGATGTGCTGAATCTTAGACACTTACTCCAGACCTACTGAAAAAAATTTGAGAAACACTCCTAAGATAATCTCTGAGATCCCCTAAATTATTAATGCTCAACTTTTGCTGTCTATTGGACTCAACTGTGGCTTTTAAAAAAATCCTAATGTTCAGGCCAATCATAAGGACAATTCCATCAGAATGTTAGTTGGTGCCAACGTGTCAATTTCTAAAGCTTCCCACTGGATTTCGATGTGCAGCCAAATTTGAGAACTGTACCATAGATGGGACTGGATAATCAGGAAAGAGTGATCTTATTGTTTTCCTTCAGAAGGAGGCTTGGAGACAGGCATTTCCCTCTTACCACCCTACTAGACAACACATTACCAGCCCTTGGGTCAGAGGGAAAACACTTTGGGCAGACTTTGATATACTGGAGTTTAGTGGCCTCCATGTGCATTGTGGCTCTGTAGTTTGGCTTTGCATGGCTCTAACTTTGTCACACAAACTGTAATGACTGTTAGTGTATTCTTGCATCTGTAAGCCAAGATCTTAGGAATATAGTCCATAGGCATCTAAGTTATTTTCCTAGTTCACTTTCATTTTCTTCTCCACCAATTTTTTTTTCAACTTTTTTTTTTTTTGCTTGGGCATAGACTTTCTTTTTGGGACTAGGAGTTGAACCCAAGGGTGTTAACCACTGAATACATCCTAGGACATCCCCCGCCCCCCGACACATGCACTGCCTTTTTTTAAAATTTTGAGACAGGTCTCACTAAGTTGCTGAGCCTGACCTTGAACTTGTGATCACACTTGGGCTCTCCACCATATTTTGATAGGAACAGAAAGTTTTCCTGTGTGGATAGTGTGCACTAGGGTAGACATGAAGTTATTTTTAATAGATAAGCAGTACATAGTTTTACAGATATGAGAGTTGATTTATGGGATAGTTTAAATAGAGTAAAATGCTGTCCTTGAGTACATGTTGGCCATTTTTTCTAAAAGCATAGATTTGTCTTGTGTGGACCTGTGAGTGGGAATACTTGCCTGCCCTGATATTCTTAAGCCTTTAAATCTTCCTTACACCAGCCAAGTGTTTGTGGTTGATTGTTGTTTTTGGAAACAAAGCTCTGCGTTACTCACCTATGAAGAAGTGTCAGATTGTTAACCCCTTCTATGGGTTATAAAGGCTGAATTTAACTATGGTAATGTTTCTTAATTTTGTGTTCCAGTAAAGGGACATTTTAATACACAAACCATAGCATTTCTTGTGTGCATAAGAGCCATGATCTATTGTGTTTTAGCAAGAGAAGCTTAGCTTATGAAGACTTTAGAATTTTTCTAAATACATTTTTTTTTTTGCGAGATTTTTCACTACTGTGACTAAAAGACCTGACATGAACTTTTGAAAAAAATTTTATAGAATGAAAAGTTAATCTGGGCTCTTGGTTTCAAAGGTCTCAGTCCATACAGTCGGCTCCATTGCTCTGGGCCCTAGGTAAAACTGAACTTCATGGCTGAAGGATGAAAATGAAAAGCAGCTCAAACATGGAACCGGAAGCAGAGAGAGAAAGACTACTCCATTCACAAGGACAAAATATATACCTGAAAAGCAAGGCCCCAATGACCCACCTCCTCCAGCTATACCCTACCTGCCTTCAGTTGATCCCTATCCAGGGAACTTAGGGCGTAACAATGTCCTCTTTAGTGATGAGGAACAGTTTGAGATGTTTTCTTTCTTTGGATATCAACTTTTTAATTAAATCTTTTTTAAAATTCCATTTCTACTACCTATTAATCTAAAACTTCCCATTAGTATACTAACCTGTGGTCTGACTTAGTGAATTCCTTTCACTTTTCCTATACTTCCTTATCTTAGCAAATCAGATTTGCTCTTCATTTCTCCTGGTTATTACAGTTCACAAAGAAAGCCTCTGCCAGTGCCTCTACTGATGTGGGTTGTCAGGACTCCAATGAGCCACCAAAAGTAGAATGGATTCTACTTTTGGTGGCTCATTGGAGTCCTGAGAGCCTGGCCCCCCTCTGGGTAACCAGAATGGTGCAGTGGAGCCACACTATCACCTCAGAAATCTCCAGTAAAATGTGTTTCCACCCTACCAGTATCCCCAGAATTCCTGAAAAATGCAGAGGTTGGGAAGGGAGGCAGGATAGTTCATTCAGTAGTCAGGGTGTAGAGCCTAAACCACAAGTCACAACACTGATGGTATTTAGACCTGGTTTAAAAGTCATCTAAAGCCATATTTCTTGATATTTTTTTCCTCATGTATGTTTGTGGCTATTAAAAATAAAAATATGATGGCTCCCATTCTCTAGTAGAATAATCAAAATCTGATTATTGCTACCAGCTGAGGTTTTGCTAGTTTTAACAATCTAATTTTGTTATAAGAAGTTTCTATTTGTTTATAAAATGCATTATCATGTGCAATATGGTTTTTAAAAATCCATATGTCCTGTTTCTTCCATACTCAAGACTCCGAAGTACTTGGGAAATGATGGAGGGCAATGTGGCAGACCTCTAACCTGACTTAAGAAACTGATCTAATGACAGAGCAACCTTCCAGAGGTCACTTACTACAACAGCTGGAAGGAGAAACACATTCCCAAGTATAAAATCAAGCACACTGCCGCCCCTTGGGTTACACTTCATATTGAGAACTTTATGTATATGTTCAAAATATTTTATCTTCTGTGTGGCAAAATCCTTTGGAAACCAGTTTAAAAATTTGGAAAATAAAATATCAAACAAAGTTCTCATGTTCTAATGAAATGATCATGGCTAAGAAAAACTGTCAACTCATTGAAGTTCAGTTGCATAGAAAATCAAACACATTTAGCTATTATATGGGATATGTTACATGTTTCTTAGATTAATATTAAAACCATCATATTCTCTGGCTCCACAATAAATAAGCATATTTACTGGAGCAGGGTAATATAAAAGTCTTCAGTTAGCAATAAAATATAACACAATTCTTCCTATAGTTAATGTAATAGCACTGTTTAGATATCACAAGATATACTTAGGGGACACCAACTATATGAAGTCAACAAGACAATTATCCAAAGTAATCCTCTAATTTTGATTATATATGTTTTTTCCATGATGTCAAGAAATGTGTACATGCTTCTTCATATAATTTTGCCATTAGTTTCTCTAATGGTATAAGGACAAATGAAATGTGTGTGCCTATAATTCTTATTAAAGAAAGTACAGGGTGAGAACCTTAATACTAAAAAGTGTGGACAATGTTTTTCTCAATGTTAATGTCTTGTTACACCATGGTTGTTATGTTAGTTATGAAATCCTTGCTCCTAAGGGAAGAAATATTTAATCCATTAAATGTATGGTTAATGTCCCCTAAGAGCTCATTTGTTGAAGGTTTGGTCCCCAGTGCAACAATATCAGAAGTGAGACTTTTGGGACCCAATCACTTTTCAGCAAATGAATCCACTGATAAATTCATAATTTGATGGTATTATTGAGAGGTGATAAAAATTCTGGTGGGGATTAGTTGGACAAAGTAGGTCACTGGGGCCATGCCCTGGAAGGGTTGGACTTGTCCTAGCCCCTTCCTGTCTGTTTAATGGCTGCCATAAGGTGAGAGACTTTCCTTTGCCATGCCCTTCAGCCATGGTGTTTCGGCCTTGGCGGTCAGTCAACCATGCACAGGTTTCAACCTCTGAACCCGTGAGCTTGGATAAGCTTTTCCTCTTAAATTTCTTCCTCCTCAGGCATTTTTGTCCCAGAAACAGAATGCTGACTAATACATTTAGCAACATATTATATGCAGATTTTTAATGACTGTATTCCGATTCTGGTTACTCTTGCTTTAACAAAGATGCTTTCTCTAGAAGCCTAAGAATAACAGAGTTTCAATGTACAATTTTGGGAGCAAATTCGTGCCCCAATGATTAGCATGTTTCTTACTAAACCAAGCATCCCTGCAATCATATTTCTCTTTTTCTTGGGTTGTAATGCTGGGGACCAAACTTGGGGTCTTGTGTGTTTACACTGAGCTATACCACCCATCCTAAAATCATCTCTTGACAGCTCAGTTTCCAAGAACTTTTGAGTCATTCCCTGAGTTTTATGTATATACACATATGTTCTTGTATACATGCGTGTGTGTGTGTGTGACACACACACACCTATATAGTTGTGGTCCTTGCTTCACAAATTGGATAAACTAGCTTTTTAATTCCAGCTCTCACTTGCTCACTGATTACTTCAACTTTGGGGAAGTTATATTTGAAATATAAGCCTTAGTTTTTCTCTGGAAAATTGGACAAATATTTGTCTTTCAAATAAATCAGATTTGTCATGAGGATTATATCTGATCATATCCTCACAATTTGTTGTAAGGATTATATGTGAAAATGAACATAAAACATTTTAAATAGTCCAGGTACTAAGGATATAATAAATGATATATGTATATGCATATATAAGCATAAACACAGGTATGCATTTATATGGATGAATAGACATACCCCTATATACATATGATATTTAAGACTTTTACATAGCCCCTGCACAAATTGGCAAATTTCCCTGGGAATCTTTATATAACTTATAATCTAAATGTCAAGGAGAAGAATGCATTATTTTTTTTCATGATCAGAAAACTTTTTGTTTTGTTTTGGTGCTGAGAATTTAACCCAGAGCCTCACACATGCTAAGAATGTACTGTACCATGGAGCTGCATCTGTGGCCTCTTAGAAAGAATTTTGCCTACTTCTATGTGGACATAACAATATGTTATAGGACAGGGTCTTTTCAAAAGATTGGTTCTAGCAGATTGTTTTATGGATTCTTCTGCAGAAATGTTCAGTGACCAAACAAGTAGTTTAAAGAGGCCTATATAAGGAGAATGGGAGGGTGGTCACTAACACCTGGTTTACCTCCTCATTTTCACAGGATAAAACTATAACCCAGAGACCTAGAAAAATGACATTTGAGGTATCACACATTGACAGTGAGCACAGAATTACTTGTCTTTTCACGTTGACAATTCTAGAAGATTTGTTTCTTGTTAGGGCTTGTCTGATTTTAACCTAAGAAATTTTGAAGACAATGCCTACCATCCAACTTTGGAACAAATAGAACAAGTCTCTCAAGATGATTTAAATATCTTGCCTAAATAATATTCATTCAGAAGCAGGGGAACATCAGTAAATATTTAGTCATTTTGTTTCTCAGGTCATTTGTAGTGGTAGGTTAATTAGTGTGAACTATGTGAGGGTAGAAACGGTGTCTAATTTTGCTTTGAACCTTAGCCAATAGGAGACACCTACTAAGTTTATACTGCAAAGCATCTAGAAAACTAAGTGCCAATTAATGTATGAATCAATTAGCAAATGCTATACAGATGTTTGTTGAATTTGGCAGTTATAGTCATGACTACACTAAACAAGTGATAATGATTTTTATAACATCCAAGCTCACAAGTTCTCTAACATGGAAACAATGGATAGGGTAAGAAAAAAAGTTTTCCTACTTATTCCATAAAGTACAAGTTACATACAAATGCAGAAAACAAAAACATAACACAAGCATAGGAATCAAATTTTGGAACATAAAGAAAAGTCTTTGTAATGTAGTTGTGTTTAACTATCTTACTCTTGCCAAAACAAAAATTCTTATTTGGAAGATAAAAGGCTTATTCTAAAAAATGGCTTCAAATGCAATGATTTTTCTACAGAGTAATTAGTCACTAATATTTAATGGATTAATAAAAATGAATACAATATATATCAACCTGAATCTCCTGAATTCCAATACGACTCAAAATGAAGGGAAAAGATACCTTCATAAATATTTTGGAGTAACTGTAGTCTCAGATGGTTTTGTAAGTAGACTGCTATATGAGGGATCAAAAACTTATCTGACTTTGCATTTATTAAGCACTTCTACACACATTTATTGAGAGCCTAAAATGTGACAGATGCAGTAAGGAAAAGGAGTGGGCAAAACTTCCCCTGAAGGGATTTGGAAGTTGGAAATCTAAATTAAGAAAATGTGTTCTTCATTCTTGTATCTTCTTGCCCTTGGAACCTTGTGTGGACATGATTGTCTGTGGTATGCCAATGTGCAAGTGATAAATTAGGTCAATTAGGCCTCCTCTGGCAATGATGAACTTTACCTTCTGTCAGGTATTTGGATAACTTTATACTTGCTGTACTTTCAGCCACATATACTATTATCATCTTCCTTACCTAGTGTGTTGTTTTATGTTAAATATCATATGTCTCATCTCATACATTTAATGGGATTATAGATGTCTCCTAGGTTCTTATTGGCTTTGTGTAAAGCTTAGCTTCAGATAGAATATATTGCGTAAACTGAAATTAATCCTTGCAAAGGCTTTAGCACCAATCTTAACATTAGTAAAAATTGAGGTTTCTCTTACCATAAGTCCTCCTAAGAATTGCTGATGGCATTTCATGTGTTCTAGATATGTTAAGGAACCTCAAGTGATAGAAGAATTGAGGCTGTGTTCTTCTAAAAGTTGAATTTTGTCCCAAAAGCTGCCAATGTAAGAATATAGAAATGACCTACTCTCTAACAAAACCCTAAAAATGATCAGATTGACTCTTCAAAAGAAACACATGTAGGAATATTAATTATCCTAAGAAGGTGTACAATCTTTATTAATATAAACAATGATGATAAGCTGCTCAGTCTTCCTGATACATTGAACCATAATTGTGAATGACTTTATGTTTGTGCTACATAGTGTTCCCAAAGTTTAAACTCCCTATAGCTAATAAATGCTAGATTTTATTTGATCTTATTTAAGCTAAATTTTCAATTGATATTTGATAAGTCGTGTGGTGGGTATAAGGTGATAAACCTGGATCAAGGAGGGAGAGGAATATTCCAGGAGCAAAAAGTAGAACTGTTTTCTTTTAAAAATCACTAGCCATTGTACATATATACATATATATTTATATACATGGCTGAAATAGATATACTGAGATTTATTCCATATGAGATGATTTTCAGTATTTTCTATTCTATTATATAATATTTTTTGAAATCACATCCACTATAGAGACTTCATTAAAGGTGGTAGTCATAATCAGTTTGAAAAGCACTGAACTTAAAGGTCAGATCTGTGCTGGAAGCTAATAGTGGGCACAGGCTGGAAAAAATATGGAGAGGACAGTCAGTCTTTGGGGAGCAGTGTGGCTAGCATGAGGCTAGCAGCTCCAACATACAAGCCCTTTATTTATATGACATTTCAATGAATGCTTCCTTAAATTTCATACCCTTCTACCTCACTCCATGCCATAATCTCAACCCTGCAGACCTGAAGACTTTCCTTAATGGAACACCTATGCCATTCTGACTGAAGAATAGCATCAGAACAAAAAGGTAAATTATTGCAGAAAACGTCAAATGAAACAAAGTTTTCAGGGCATGTACAAATTGCCCTCAGACTACAGCTTGGAGAATAATATTGCAGATGGCAGATCCAAGTTAGAAGAATCCAAGCCAAGAGGAACCACAGAATCAAGAGGTTTAACCTAAAAAGGCTGTTTCTTGCCAGTGTCGGTGAACTTCTGGCTTGAATGAGCACTTGTGTTCCAAGGACAGTACTTTTATAAGGAATTATATTTTGTTGAATGTATCACAAATCCCTAACAATGGTGGCTTACACAAATAAGGAGCTTATTTTTAGTCTGGGGACACACCTAGAACCAAGACATCTTAATTCACCATCATTGGCCCTTCATTGAATGGGTACAAATTCCACCTCCAGCATCTCACTTTCCAACTAACATAAAAATATTAATAGAAGGAAAAAAAAGAAGAGGGAAAGGAAAAGGCAGCAAGAAAACAAGGGAAAACAACACTTTCCTAGCAACTCTTAGCCAAATCCATTTTGGGTCTTATTGCCACGTGACATAGTTTTGGTCATAAGGATGAGGGATATTTTATCTGAATACATTGCTTTCTCTCCTCCCTGCACCTAATGATGGGATTCTGTTGATGAGCAAACAAGGAAGGACAGATAACTGGTATTGCCTGTTATATGCATACAGGACAGACCAATCCCATTCTCCTGACCAGTTCATGCAGAATAGACATGAGAGCACCTGCTAGTGGAGGAAGTAGGTGTTAGCCCTGCCCTTTTCTTGCTTTCTGAGCCTCAGCATCCTTGAGTTTAACAAGACAATGCTAAGATTTAAAATCTAGTCTGACTGTAAAGCCAGAATTCCCCCCACCCCCGACTCCAGGATACTCTGAAAGGATAAGTCAAAAAATGTTGGTTTCTTCTCCAAGCTTTTATCTGCAGGCCCATTTGGCCAAATTTTCTTCATTTTACAGAAGAAGAGATCCAGAATTCAATAAACCTATGACTTAGAGAGAGGAGGGCATAAGGTTGGTTAAAAATAAGACTCATTAGGTTAATAATCCCCCCAAAACCTAGATTTTAGAAGGAAGGTAAGACGGGATTACAGTTTTGTCTTTTCTCTGAAGTCTTCAAGAAATAAGGTCTAGGTTAGGATTTTTGGGGAAGTCCAATGCCATTCCCTGGGTAGCAGCGTTTCTCAACATGTGGTTCATTGACCATGTAGATCAGAATCACCTGTTCCTTCTACAAAAAGCAGATGCTAGATAACAACTCCTGCCATAGAAGATTGGAATTGGTAATGGGGCCTAAGAATATGAACTGTTTATAATAATCTCCCAAGGTTTATTGTGATGTATGATACAGTTTGGGATCCATTGATATTAATTATTAATAGCATTTATTGAGCATCTAATTCAGCAGGCACTGGTCAGACGCCTATTGTTTAATCTCAATACTCTCACAAGATCCATCATCTTATTTGTTAACTCCTCAGTAGAGGAGTTCAAGCTCAGAGAGTTTAAGTATCATGTTAAACTCAGTTCTAGAGATCTTCCTTCCCAGGCAGCAGACTCAATGGAGAGAGTGGGGAATTCTACGTTGTTTCCTCCAATCCTACTGGAGATCCTACTTTAATGGATTTTTCTGGGTCCATATGAGACTTGAGGATATAGTTAAGAAAAAAGACACAGACAAATAGTATAGAGATATGAGTCGAGGTAAGAGAATCACAGATGAAAACAGTTGTCTCAAATTTCCATATTCTAACTTTTGGGCTACAGTAGAATTTCTCAGTCTCAGTACTAAGGACATTTTTGACTGGATGACTTGTTGTGGTGGGGTGTTTACCAGCCTACCCTGGCCTCTAACTATAAAATACAATATCAGCCTTCCCTATCAGGTACGGCAGTGATGAATGTCTTCAGATGTTGCCAAAGGACCCCCAGTGGAGAATCATTAAGTTAAATTCTAAAAAAATCCCATTCTGGTGGCTTTGTTGATACAAAATTCTACTTACGCCTGGAGACAGAAAACAGGGTCTTAGGAGAACCAGAGGGGATCCGAATTCAGGTCTGCTAGATTCCAGCCCAGACAATGTGTGTTAAAGTGGGCCCTATCCTTTTACTTGAAAAGGCATTAGAGAAGGTAGAGTAGCAGGAAAACAGCAAATGTACCCCAAGTCTGCCATGATATCAGCTAAAACAACAACAGAGAGCCCAGGAAAGAGCTCTCATATGGCTTTGATATCATCATCTTTCCTGGGAGTCACTTTTATTTCTTTTTTATTTTTAAACAGAATCATTTCATCTGAATTGGGAAAGCAGTAAATAATTAAGCTAATTTGTTTGTGAATGTGGTTCAAAGAAGCCTCCAGAAATTGTGGTCCAATAATTCTAAAGTGGTGAAGCCAAGTACAAAGGCAAACTCTCATCAGTATAATGTGCTGGTTGTGGGGCTGGGGAAGGACTGATTTTAATTATTCATTCTCGACATCTGGAAGGTCAATTTGGCTTTTACAACTTGCTTATATTTAGGATTAGGGTACACTTTGTTGTTGAATATTTCTAAAGCCACAATTAACTATTTAAGCACTGTGCAAATTATTTAATGTGAATATCAGGTTGGGAACAATGGTTACAAACGGGTCCATAATTCTTATTTTTTCTGCCCAAACCAGTTTCTACATCTGTCCTTTTTTCACATTTATCATTATTTATTTTTCTTCCTTGGTCTTCTACCTTCTGTTCTCTTTGTTCTAATTGTTTACAAGTTTCGTTTTACTGTTCTTTAATTAGAATTAAAAAAAACACCTAAGAAGTCCTAATTTGTTATACATGATAGCAGAAAGCATTTCAATTCATAGTGCACATACAGAGCACAATTTTTCATGTCTCTGGTTGTACACAAATTAGAGTTACCATTCATGTCTTAACACATGTACTTGGTGGAATGAAATGGACATCATTACCCTATCTTTCCTACTCCATGCTCCCCCTCCTCCACTGCCATTATGGATCAGCATCCACATGTCAGAGAAAATATTTGGCCTTTGGTTTTCTGGGATTGGCTTACTTCATTTAGCATGATCTTCTCCAGCTCCATCCGTTTACCTGCAAATGCCATGATTATATTCTCATTTAATGCTAAGTAACACTCCATTGTGTATATATGCCACAGTTTCTTTATCCATTCATCAATTGAAGAGCATCTAGGTTGGTTCTACAATTTAGCTATTATAAATTGTGCTACTATAAGCATTGATGTGGCTGTGTCCCTATAGTATGCTTTTAAGTCCTTTGGGTATAGACTGAGGAATGGGATAGCTGGGTCAAATGGTGATTACATTCCAAGTTTTCTGAGGAATCTCCATATTGCTTTGCAGATTAGTTTCACCCATTTTCAGTCCCACCAGCAATGTATGAGTGCCTTTTTCCCCCACATCCTTGCTAACACTTAGTTTGTATCCTTAATAGCTGCCATTCTGACTGGAGTGAGATGAAATCTTAGTGTAGTTTGTATTTGCATTTCTCTAATTGCTAGAGATGAATTTTTAAAATATTTTTGTTGATTGATTGTATATCGTCTTCTGAGAAGTTCATTTCCTTGGCCCATTTATGGATTGGATTGGTTTTTGGTGTGTTTCTAATTATTGGTCTATGGAGTCCCAGGAAGTCCAGGGTGGGTCTTCTTGGCCTGTCACCCTGGAGATCAAGTGCCACATTTTATGTGGACAAGCCTGCTTTTCTTTGCACAGAGGGTCCTTAGAATCCCTTCAGATTTAGAGGTCTTGGCTAGAATGTGGCAAGAGCTATCACAGAGCATCTGCTCTGGACTTTGGGCACAGGATGGATGGAGCACTTGCTGTTTGGTAGGCTCTTGGGGATGCTTCCTTGATCAGCCCACACAGCCTCTAAGGCAGGTATTGGAAGACTCATTAGGCAATTGCCATAGCAAACTAACTTTCAAAGTGGCTCAGTGGTCAGAATTTAAGGGCTTCTTTACAAGACTGATACAAAAGTCTCTTTTCTTTGGCTTGGAAAAGATTGAGGATCCATAATTGGGCTGAACTAAACAGGAGGGAAGAAGGAAGAGAGGGCTCACATTCCCATGGGATCCCCTCAAGAGATGGTAAGCAAAACATAAGTGGGCTGTGGCCAGCTTTCTATAAATGAATAGAGCAACAAAAACAACTATCTGAATTACAGTAATAAAAATTTTAATAGCTGGTACTGCAAATATAGTCCACAACTTCCGACTACTATGCTAATACCTAGTGCTATGCTAAAACAAACGCTGTTTACAATAGATATTAGGAGAAGAATTTCTATTTCAATATTACTAATTCGTTAAAACTGTTTTTAACATTTTAAATTGACTACAAGTTGTCTTAAGAAAATGCTTCAAAGAATTTTTTCGCTGCTGGGCATAGTGGCCTACGCCTGAAATCCACTCCCAGGGTGGATGAGACGGGGGTGGGGGTGGGTTGAAAGTTCAAATGATGAAGATCTAGTTAAATTTGGTGACCCTGACAATTTTTTTTTTTTTTGGTTTTCTATAGAATGGTTTGTGTGCTAGAGGATGGGCTTGATTTAAAATGTCTAAATAGTTTTGTAATATTTCATTTGTAAAGAAGTGGTTAAATCCAATCTGGGCAGACTAATGTTTTTACAATTAGTGTTTGGCTTATTTATTTCTGGATAGTCTTTTGGAGTTCTTTGCAACCAATTTCACATCAGACCAGTGTAGCTGGGCATCCTAGACATACTTCTGAGTTATTTATAGTTATGTGGGTCAGCATCCATGACCCCTGCAATGTCTTAACTCTCAAGTTCAAATTCTAGATTCCAGGAAGACTGGAATTCAGCTAGCATAGGTCCAGAAGTGTGTAGCATTATTCTCATGCTGGCGGAGGAGAAATTCAGTATCCTCTCCTCCATGTAGAAAGGTGTTGGGCAAAGCATTCATCACTTTGTGTGATGCCATTTTCATATCAGATGACAAGAAAGGATGATGCTGAAGAAAATATTTAGTCAAGATCATTGGTTTTAAGAATGTCTAGAACATTACAGCAGAGTGTACATGAACTACCATAGAATTTCTGTAATCTCAACGAGTGAAAGAAGAGTTAATAGAATTAATTTAGGACTGCATCTGGTTAAAATTTTAGTTGTGTAATTATAAGGCTAATTCCTTGGATTGAAATAGGAACTGTTCTTTTTGACAATTTCTGGTGTTATTTAAACATTAACACATGTATTGTTACATTGTTCCATGAGAATGGGGGGTTGATAATTTTTATTCCACTTAAAGTGGACAAACTGATAGAAACAGTTGAAGTGACTCATTGCCAGGCACACAACAGTTAACAACGAGGCCTGGAGTCTTCTCCAGGCTATTGTAGGCATCTCCCTAAGAGGCAATTAGAATATAGGAGATAGAGCATAGAATTGGGCACTGGCATTTGGAATGTGAGTCATTTCTACTGTTTTTAGAGCATTCACAAGCTATGTGATCTTGTGGGCATATTGTTTAAAACTTTATTTGATAGAGCTGTTTAGAAAATCCAGGTGAATAACATTTGAATATCCTCCTAAGCTACAATGTTGTTTATGCACTTTTACTCAGTTTTTGGTTACAGGTTGTCTTCTTCATATTTAAACAACCATGTGCTTAATATCTATACATTATTTCCTCAACTGCTTTGGCATCCACTGTGAGGCCAGGCTACTGGTAATAGCCATGGTCCCTGTTCAAGGGGCTAAACAAAAGCTATTTGTTACTTAATGTGAGTAGTTATCAGTGCTTGACTTTTAAAGCCATACCTAAAAGCACTAACCAAAACTCTAGAAATACCAGGCTTTTGCATATGACCTTCACATTCAATGAGCCATGTCATTGGCTTATACAGCCCTTAGAAGAGAATAGCAAATAACAGGCTTGGAAAATGGCCTCTGGAGAAGAATATTTCTTGGAGAGGATTGTTAGCAACATTGAGTTCAGGTAAACGCATCTGTACTCCTGACTGTGCTTTCTATATATTCACATTTTAGCTCATCAGAAGACATGCTTATTCTTAAAATATATATTGACTACAAATAAAACCATTGAAGTGGACACTGTGATACACCACCAGATTCCCTTGCAAGATGGAATAACTTGTTGTTCTATCTGCTTGGAGTACCATAAAATAGTATAAACTTGATGGCTTAACAGACTTTATTCTCTCACAATTCTAGAGGCTAGAAATCCAGAGTCAAGGTGTGTGAGGCAGGGAGCATCCTTCCTTTAAAACCTCTAAAGGAAGATCCTTGCCTTTCCAACACCAGGTAACCCAAGTGTACCTGGACTTGTGGCAGCGTAAGGCCAATTTCTGCCTCTGTCTTCAAGTCTTTTGTCTATTTCCATATCTGTGCCCAATTTCCTTCATTTCATAAACAAACCAATCATATTGAATGAGGGCCCACCCTAATTCAGTAGAGTCCTATCATAGCTTGATTACAGTTGCAAAGACCCTGCTTCCAAATTAGGTTACATCACAAAGACAAGGGCTTGATTATATCTTTTGGGGGAAAAGCAATTCAGTCTTTAATATCACTTATTTATATTATACTTTCTATGGCATTTTAAAAAATGGTTCAGGAAAATTCAGTTTTGTATATTGAATATATATAACATGTAGTGTGTGTGTGAAGGGAGAAAGCAGTTGGTTACTCTTGGCTTGTAAATAGTACAGAAGATAATAACTTTAACTGAGCTCACTCCCCAGAATGTTTTCTGTTCTAATGATCAAGAACGTATCTTAAGCCCTTTGTATTTTGCATCTAACTCAGGAGTATGAATCCACTGATTTTTTTTTTTTAAAGAATATTTGGAAACAGTGTAAATGCCCTTGTTGAGACTAAATGTTACAAGGCCCATTCTGGAGCTATTTCGTAGTATGGTACAAAAACAAGTGTCAATGCCAGCAGGCTATCCCCCACCAAAGTGGAATTTGGTACGGTGGAGGATGAGTTAAAGTTACCTCTAAACCAACTATAGCAGAAGCTTCCCTTTAGAGGGTCACAGGAGCCCCTGCTTCCTGTCCTTCACCACAGATAGTGTGCCAGTGTGCCTTGGGAGCTCTGCCTAGTGGCAGTGAGGTTTGTGACATCTGGCTTCCAGTGTTACCATGTGCTCTTTCCTTCACACACATAAAAGTGTGGCCATGAAGACATTGAAGAAAAATTATACAAATCATTGCAAATGGATATAAATCATTTAATGAATAAGATGAGTTGATCTGGAAACCAAGAGATAATACTGCATTTTGGATAAAGACTTACACAAAGTTTTGTGCTTGGTTTTATGTTGTTTTGTATTTTGTTAGCTTTTTAAGTTATGTGGTAGTGTTCCCTTTGAGAAAATTTTATAAAAACTGAATAAGAAGCATAAAGATAGACATATTGAAATGAATTAAACCTCAATATCTAAAGTTAAATAGAAATTGTTGATCTGATTTTTGTCATGTTCTGTGTGGTGGTCTTTAAGAGTGAAGGGATAGGCGAGAACTTGATCTCCAATTGTGCCAGACAGTCTATAAAATTTAGCGCATCTGATATGTCACAGCAATATGTGTATTCTAGACTAGGAATTAATGATATAAATAGACTACTCAGGACCAAAATTTAGTGTAATTTTTTTTTTCATCAAGAATCATTTCAACAGAAACAACTGACTTGTGGGACATGGATCCTTAGTTTAAGCTCCATTTTCATATTGCAAGTGTAAAAGAATGAAAAACATATGAATGACATCTTCCTTCAAAAATCAAAAAAATAAAATAATGTGCCTGACAAAATGATTGAGCACATTTCAAGTTACTAAGACAAACTCTGGTTGATTTAGCTTTTCCAAGTGGATTTCATGCTTCTATTTGTAGAGTTTGCTTTCTGTCACTTATATACTAAAGAATTCTTTTTTTAGAAGTACTGTTATTTTATATTTAAATATGCTCAAATATATTTTATCATTCTATTCTTTCCAGTACTATGAATGACAAAACTAAAAGGAATGAAAATAACTTATTTCAAAACACCAAGGTCTTAGGGTGCCTATTAATAAATTTATCAAAGTCCCCTTCTCTAGATAAATATATTGATGATAATTCTTCATTTTCTGATGCTTTTCTGGGTTACATCTGGGCTTGGAACCATTCCTTTGTGTCTTTCTTTGGTCTTCTAGTTATTACTCAAATACTTCCTAAAATTTTATTTCTTCCAATAAAGTTTTTTAAACAGTGGAAAGACCCCTGCCAATCCTGGCACCCCTCCTTCCCAGAAAGTTAATTTGCAAAAGCTACTTAGATGACATTTTTATAGACAGTGCCAAAGTAACATTCAACTGTACAAGAATTTTATACATATCAGGGAGAGACTTGTGGTTCGTTCCCTAATTCAAAAGTATTAATCTCTAGTCTTGGAAGCTAAGAAGCAGTGTAAGAAAGATTATCACCTTTCTAGTTGTTAAGGCATGATCTGAATAAACTCCCAGGCTTGGATGAGAGCAGCACTGTGCCCAGGATAAACAACTAAGTCCATGAGTTTCAGTTATTAATAAGTTTTTAGAATCACATCAACAAGGTTGATAGTGGCATGTCAGCATTCTTGAAATGCTGGGCTTTAGAGGAACAGGAGGTTCTTAACTAAAAGTGCTGGGGGAACTGAATCATAGGAGAGCCTGTTGTTCTGGCTAAAGATACACATTTCTAGCACTGCCAATCAAGGGCAATGAGCAATGGTCAGGCTGCATTGTCTCTCTAGAACTCAGAGTAGAAAATGGGAAAGACCCACCAATATACTTCATTTAACATGAGGAGACAAATGTATCCCCATGTTTAAGTGGTAGGTATTTCTGCATAAGATGTGGGTTATTAATCAGTTCTTCCATCCCTTATATGCACCTATTTCCAAAAAAATAAACTCAGGTCTGAACCTGTCAGACAATGTTCTACTTGTCTGAAATAAGCATTTATCTGAATTCCTTTCTACATAAAAGTATACACAGAAAAAAAAGGTCCTCTTATGTTAGTTGGCTTAATTTTTGATCAAATGCCATACTAAATGCCAAACTAAATCTTACTTTGCAGAATCAGATAATAGTTTTATGATTTAACAATTCTTTTTTTTTTCCTTAAAGGAATCAAAGATTTCATTGAGCTGATAAGAATAAAAGTAGAAGTTGGAAAAAGTGATGGCATCTATTAAAATCTCAAGCTTATTCCTAATTAGTCTTTTGGTCTTTGTAACTTATTATTCAGTTTGTCTGAAGATCAGAATACTTAAGTTTTCAGTTGTAAGTTTAGTTAGTGGCTTTACCAACAACCTACTGAATGCAAATACAAAGCCCAGATACCCAGGATTCCTTTGCAAAAAAAATTCCCCATATCTTTATTTTCATAGAATACAGTTTATTGAAGTATAAAATGTAGATAATAAAAATATTTGCTATATAGTATTGCTGTGAAAATCAAGTAAAGAATGTGAAGAGTTTAGTGAATTTTTAAAAGACAGCATTAATGTTTACTTAATTCTTTTAAAAAAAATTGGGTCAATTACTTCAACATGCTCAATCTGTTTCTGAACTACTTATCATTGACCACATGGTATTTATACTCTACTGGATGAGCTAATACTTTTTTATATTTAAATTTAGTAAGAATTAATCAAATGCAGCTTTTAATACAAAAGTCATTTATCTCATAAAATTTACTGCCAGTGAACAGATAAATATTTCTTTGTATCCTCACAACATTTACAAATGCAAAACCCATGGAGTCCAAGTTTTAGTTGAAAGATTTTTTTTTTTTTCACCTTAGACATCAACTAGGAATTTTCACCAGGGCAATCATTTAAAATGCAGTTCATTGCTCAAGAGACTAGAGGTAAGAGTACAGTGGAGAGAGGAATGTCTCAGATGCCCAGTGAGTGAGGCACCTTCAGAGCCATATTTAGTATCTTCATATAGGGACTCTGTGCCTTTGGGAGGAAACCCAGGCTTTCTCCTGGATGTCTCTGCACAGGGGTATGTGTGCATAGGAGGGGTGCTGCTACCCTCCTGCCTGGGGCCCCGTTGCTCACTATAGCTGTCCTCCTTAGACTAGCACAAGCCAGCCTCCCCCACGCCCTCCTCAGACTGCCTCTGCTCTAATTCTTCAGATTCACCACTTTCTAGGGCTCATCTCCCTCTGTGGGCAGTGGAGAGAGAACTCACTTCCCATGACCATCTCTGAGGAGAAATTCTACAGCAGAACTGGCCCTTCACTGCACAGACCTCTCCGTGTCAGGTGAGCCATTCTGGGTTTGGAAGGTAGGACAGAAGAAGGTGGAACAGTGGTAGTGCAGGGAGCTCTTACTGCCCCCTGGACCTGCTACTGCTCCTCATTTACAGATCTACTCTGGAAGACTTCATCTTCTCCACTCTTACGGTTAAATGATTTTGTTTTATTTTGATTTGTACTTTTCCTGAGGCTTTCTATTGTCTCTTTGCATCTCATCATCCAGACAGGCCCATGGATATCAACCTGTTGATAATGCCTAAGTATTTACTACGAATTACAAGCTATAACAGGTTGAGGGAAGAGAAATCCCTGTGTATAGCAAGGGACCACATTCAAGACGTGACTGTTGAATCCCAGTTCATTCCCAGTTGTGACTATAGATGTACTCAACACACAGAAGATGATTGCCAATTTGGTTGATGCAAGGAGGGGGCTCCAGGCTGAACTGGAACCAGGCCCCTGACTATATATCTCACTGTAAATTTTATGTTAAATATGTAGCAAAATTTTGGTATCCTGCATTTCATCATGTGTTTCTCCATTCTTGATTAATCATTTCATGTCTTCACAAGGTTAAAGAACCCATCTAGACAATTTTTAACAAAGTTCTTGTGTCCAGACTAGACAAAATTGTTCCAGTGTTTCTTTAACAAGGCTGCTTTTGCTTAGTGGGCATCACCCACTACCAGAATAGAATTGCCGTGGGTGAGCTATGCCATCAACCCCAGCTCTTTTATTCCATGTCAACCTTAATTTCTAATATCTATAATATTCAAGTCACATCATGCTTTACACAATGATATATGTAGGTCACAGAAAGACTGTTAAGGTGGCTGCAGGCAGCATTACAGAATGCTGTGCCAAGAGAACAGATGTGAATGTGAAGAGGAAAAGAGTCACCGTACGTAGTTCAGATAAGGGTTTTAATGAACCAGTTCTTCATGCATGGTCATAGGCAAGAGAAATGGCTGTGAGCCAATGTTAAGAGAAAGGACAATAGAGCTTTGTTGTAGTGATTTTCCTGGGCAAGGCTTGTGATGAGTGATCAGGTGCCACAGTATCCAGTCCTGGGGGATACTCCTTATGTAGGTCTTAGGGGAGGGGGTTACCTCCCGTGTCTGGTATTCCTGATGTTTTGGGACATCCAGGTGCTCCTAATTTTAATAAATTGGCATAAATAGGTTGTTAATTTGTACCTTATGGTTTGCATTAGGTATATGGTTGTTGTTTACTTGTATAAACAAGATCTAGAGTCATTCTACCTTGGCATTTGTACTCAAACTGGAGTAACTCTGGTTAGACACAGCCTGCTCTCTGAAGGGATCATTGAAAGTAATATATGTAACAATATTAAGAAGTCATTAAGGAAATCTAGGATGTTTTAGAAGTTCTAAACTTTTCAGTTGATAGTGGGAAAAAAAGCTTCGGAACCATTATAAGAAAAAGGTTTATAGCCTGTAGGATAATTCATTATTTAAAAAAGTAGTAAGTGATTGATAACTCTATACTAGAGTATGGTACCTTCATTTTCAATGCTGTCATTAGTGGTCGAAAACAGAAGATCAAACAAAAAAAATCATCTTTCCTGGGAAACTTATAGTTGTACCCCCCCAAAAAAAATGCAGAAAGTAGATGTACTAATTAAAAAACCAATAAAAATATAAGCTTGATGAAATGGAGTCAAATAAGATATCTTAAGTTGAAATAATTCCATGTATGTGAGAATATGTGCATACTCTAGTACCTCTCCTCTCCCTGTCAGGACAAGCACCTCCGGGCTTCCCTCCCTCACTCCAGGATGACACCACAGGGCACAAGTCTGTATCTCTGTTAGTTTTGCATCACTATGACCAAGATACCTGACAACAACTTAGAGGAGCACAAGTTTATTTTGGCTGATGGTTGCAGAGGTTCAATCCATGGTGGGCTAACTCCATGGCAGAAGGGTGTGCCAGAGAAGAACTTTTCAGCTCGTGGCAGTTAGAAAGCAGAGAGGAAGCGGCAGGGAATAACATTGACTCTTTTAGGGCACAAGCTTTGTAATCTCTTTCCTTTAGCCCCCCCACGCCACCGTCCCCGCTTCCAGTATCCATTCTAGTATCAGTGGATTAATCCATGATGAGGTAAGAGTTTTATGATCCAATCACTGCCTAAAAGCCCTACCTCTGAACTTTGCTACATTGGACTATGCTTTTAACAAACGAGCCTTTTGGGATACATTCCAGATCCAACCCATAACAGTCTCATTACTATATTTGGAGACAGCAGTGAAAGGTGATTGCTTTTCTGGGTTTTAACACCATTTGATAAATTGTAGATAAAGCTTCTTATTAACCTTTGTGTGCCCCACACTACCTTTACCATCTTGAATAAACATTCTAACTTTCGCAGGCCTCCACTACCTATCTAATCAAGTGAAAAGTTGTGGTCTGTAAGCTTCCACGTTCATCTAAGCTTTATTGTGAAATCAGAAGGAAAACTGTACACCTTTCTTTCCTGATAAAATAGCACTCATTATCACTTTGTTTGCTAATGGATTAACACCAAGTATATAGAATTTAAGTTGTTTATCTGAAATACCCAGCCATTTAAAGATTTTAGTATTCTGTAGTCTCTTACACTATAACAGCAGCAATTACACTCTAAGGTTTTTCAGCTCATGTGACCTGTGAGTATATTTCTGGTTAGAAATTTTTCTATTTTAAAATAGTAGCTGGGATATTTTACATCTCCAATCTATGAGTGATAGTGTCTCCACATTTCCCCCAACATTTGGTGTAGTCAAGTGTTTATTTATCCTAAAAGGTGTATAACACATTTTAGCATGAATTTGTATTTCCTTAATTGTTAATGAACATCTTTCCCTCTGCTTATTTTCCATTTGCATATCTTCTTCAGTGAAATGAGCCATACATTTTACCTATTTTCTTATTGGACATTTAATATTTTTTAAAGAGTTCTTTACATGTTCCAGACATGTAAGTGACTTGAAGTTTTCTCTCAGGCTGTAGCTTGGGTTTGTTATTTCAACAGGGTTTTTGGCAGAGCAAAAGCTTTTAATTTTAATGATTTTGACCCATGCTTTTGGTGTCAAGTCTAAAGGCTGTTTTGTTTATTTTCTGAAAGTTTGTTTTTTCTTGCCTTATTGCACAGGCTAGAACTAATTTATGTTAAATCAGAACAGCAAGAGTGACTGCCTTGCATTATTCCTGATTTTAAAAACATTGTTTTTCACCATTAAATATGATATTAGCGAGAAATTTTTAGTATGTCCTTTTGTCAGTTTTAGGAATGTTCCTGTTCAGTTTTTGTCATGAATATGTATCAAATTTTAGAGTAAAATGCTTTACTGCATTGATTGGTACGATAGTGAGACTATTCTTCTTTAGCCATTAACATGGTTAATTATACTCATTGATTTTTCAAGCATTGGACTAGCCTCACATTCCCAGAATAAATCCCATTTGGTCATGGGGTATAAATTTTAAATATTGCAAAATTCCATATGCTACTATTTTAGTAATGATTATATTCCTGAAGAACATTGTCTTCAAGTTTTTACTGTTTGTACTATCTTTATCTGGTTTTGGTATTATAGTATCAGTTCTTAGTTCATTCAGGTTACTAAAACAAAAACAATGGAAAATAAATTCTCAGTTCTAGAGACTAGGAAGTCCAAGGTGCCAGCAGTATCTTGTAAGGACAACATCTTCATAGGTGGGGCAATCTAGCTGTCCTACCATGGTAGGAAGGCCAATAAATCATCAGGCCTTTTCTGAGGACATTAATCCCATTCATGAGGGTTCCCTCTAATGACCTAGTTAACCTCTTAAAAGGTCCCACTTCCTATTGCCATCACATGAATTTTCATGTAAACCTTCAGATCATAAATCAATATCACTGTCAAAAAATGTATCGAGCCAAATTATTTCAACTTGGGTGAAGAAGAGTTGATAATGTACAGTATGTGCTGTATGGCAGGGGGAAGGAAAGCACAGGGACTAAGGGACCTAACCCAGTTGTAGAAAGGTAGACATGGGTAGAGATGTCCTGCTAGGGGAAGTGAACTGATCTGTGAGAGTCACCAGGCCAACTAAGAGGGTGTTTCAAAGAAAACAGTGTTAAAAGGGGTGCTCATCGGGAGATCTCCATTTTTTGTTGTTTTGAGCTTAACATAGGTTTTTTCATGGGTTTAGCCAAAGAGGAGAGAATGGTGAGACTGAGTAATAAAGTTGCAATTTTGAAAAGTTATGACATACTAAGCAATTTGAACCACTGAGTACATGGTGGGGAATCATCCTTGACTGTCAAGCTGATAAGAGACAAAATGATATTGGGGTAAACAGTGGAAATTTTGCCTATGAGTACTATCTACAACAAGATATGGTATTCAATTAAGAGTGGATTTTCCTTAAGTGATATTGCTAAATATTTAGACTATAGAATAATTGTTCTTAACATAAATAATTTTTTTTTAAAGAACTAAGATCATCTGGGATGCCCTCTTAAACACAAGTCCAAATCATTCCTTCCCCACTACCTAGGAAAATGTATGTGTTGAACAGGTAAAACATTGGAGGGATATGCTTTTATTTAAATACATTTCTTTTTCTCCTTGGGCTATTCAAGGTTTTTATTCTTAAATGTTTATAAATTGCTCCATTTCAGTCCCTCCCTTCATTCCTCCCATTGGTGTTTTATAGATATACATAAAGGTTGTTGTATAGTCATATGTACCTAGCATAATTTGGTCAACTTAGGTAGCCAGTCTGTCTTCCTTTAAAATAGATACTTAGTGAATTATTGTAAACAACGCCCCACTAGGTTCTGGCTGAGATGGTCTCATCCCACAAGTATTTTACCTTATAAAGACATACATGCCCAGGAAAAAAAATCCGTAATGCAGGATGATGTATAACAGAAAAATAAAACAAAAAGTAGAATTGACAATGATTAAACTTTAGGGAAGGCAGAAAACACTTTGTGATGAAAGAGAAATTGGATTTTTTTTCAGTAAATATTAACACAGTATCCTGTTCTAGTACAGCTTGCTTTGTTTGAGGGAGCCAAACATAGGAAAAAATAAGAATTTCAGGTAATAGGTTTTGTTAATGCACCTTGTCCCATTTCATGTTAACAGAAGTGGCACTATTTAACTTGGACACCTCTCTAAAGAGGCAGCATTTAAAAACTAAGATTGAATGTCAAGAAAATACAGCTGTGATCTGTGGGGAGAGGATTCTAAGCAGAGGGACCAGCTATTCTGAGGAAGGAATGAGCTTGAGGTGTTCACAGTTGAGAGAGAAGGGGACCAACTGGCAGGGTTGTAATAAGCAAGGAGAGAATGAGGGTGAATGTGTCTCACAAAGGACCCTGAAAGTCAAGAGGGAAAGGTCAGTATTGTGTTACAGATAACATCCTAAATTGCTTTTCCATATTAAGTAGAGAATTAACACAATGTTTATTAAAGGGAAACACCGAGGGCTGGAAATGCAGCTCAGTGGTAGAGTGCTTGCCTAGCATGTAGGAGGCCCTGAGTTGAATCCCCCCCACCACCACCAAAAAAAAAAAAAAAATCATTAAGAGAGTCTGGCTGGTAAATGGGGAAAAGAAAGTCAGCTGTGCTACAGGGAATAGAAAGAGGTGAGAAAAGTAACCTTCAGCCTTGGCAGGATGGGAAGCCCGGCAACCTTGACAGGAGGCACTTCAGTGGAACAGTAGCAGGTGAAGTCCCTACAGGGTCAATTGAGGGGAAGAACTCCAGGAAGTAATATCCCCAAAACATTGTGAAGTGCTGTTATAAATAGTCTGCTAAAATGATACCACCTTCTGCTTGAAATCTTCACATACTCCTAAAACATGTTTATAAGCAATGTTTTTTGAAGTTAGAAAGAAATTTAGAGATGATCTAACCCAAAATCCTTTCATATTATAGATGGTCAGAATGAGGTCTGGGGAACTTAACTAGTTGCAGAACCAGAACCAGATGCCTAACTTACAGTTTGCCCTTCTTTTCAGAATTCCACAGTGCTACTTGAAACTAACATTTACTAGGTGCCACGTACCATGCTGATAGCTTTACAAGTACTCGTTTAATTCTCATAACAACCCTATGAAAAAAAATTTCATTGCAACTTTTGCTAAGGTGCAAAATGTTGAAATATCTTTCCCAACGTCACCCACCTAATAAGATCTGTGGAGCCAGAACTCATAACCTAGGAGGATACACTTTTCTCTTATACTTAAAACTTTAAAATGAATACCTGTATAACTTTACTGAAATTCGAGATTTCACTATGTGTCTAATCCCTTTTACCTTCATCATATCACATCCATCATTCTCAGCAGAAATGTTATTAGTATTCACAGTTCTACTTGAATGTCAATTTTTTATTCATACGGTGGTCAAAGTAATTATTTTCACCAAATATTTGCTCCTTGAAATAGGCTTTCTATGACATGGGTTTATCATTGACCACCACAACAAACCATTTGTAAGGATATTATCATGTGTTTGCATGTTTCGGAACTTCACCTCAATTACACTGCTCATTAAACTCCTCTTTCCAATGTGTCAGGTACAAAAGAATGGTCATTTTATAGACCTGCAGAGCAATCTACCACATGACTGTAGGCAATAGTCAACATTTCTCTTAAATAAAAAAGTAGGGGTTTCCTTTTACCTCTTAAGAACAGTGAAATTTTAAGCAACAATAGTATTTTTCTTTTTTGCATTTTTAAGATCCAAATTTTCAAGATTCAATTGGATTTTCATTGAAATTCATCAGAATTCGCTTTGCAGCTGTGGTCTCAAAATACCATTTTTTTTGCATTTATTTTAGCTCATGGAATAACTGTGCTGAGAAACCACAGAGTCAATCAGACTCAAAATGCCCCAAATCCTTCCTGCTTTGGAGTTTTCCATCTTCAGATCAAAGCATTTCATGCCCGTCAGCAACTTTTTAATGCATTTGCTCCCTGTGTGCACAACTTCCATTTAAAGACTCTCCTTGGCCGACTTCTCTGATGAAGTTGTCTGCTTGCCAAGAGAGCAACGCTAATGCAGAAGTACGGAGGGGCTCAGGGTCCTCCTCTTGGAGGACTTGGCGTTTCAGATAATGGCCAACTTCACTTTGAGAAACTACTGTTCATTGCACTAGGGGCAATGGAATCGGTTTTTGGTGTGTGTAACCCATGAAAATAGAAACAAATATAAATGATTTAAATGAGAATACCATTAGAAAGACTTGAAGATACAGTAGAAGCAATTGCTGTAATCAGAATAAGGTCACCTCTTTATTACGTGACTTACAAGTAGTTTTGTTTAGCTTAAGCTTCAATGTATGCAATGGGGTTGAACAAACTTGGAAATGCCCCCCACCCAGCATGTCTTTTTTTTAAAACTCGGTTGATTTGAATAGTCTCCATTGGTTTTTTTTAAATGGAAGGAAAAACAATCCATGTGAAAATAAATTTGTAAAAGAACTCAAATTTTCAAGGGCCATAATCTTTTGGGGGGCAATAATCTTTTAGAAAAAGTCAATATTGCTGAGTTATGGGAAAGTAAAAGTTACATCACTTTTTGTAGGAAGTGCTCAACTCTGACTAGATCCAGGCCATGCCTTAAACTAAAATCCTTATTTTTAAAAGGTGGGGGTAGGAGACACATTGAGACCTCAAAACAATAAACCTAGGACTTATAAGATTTATATTATGACCTACCATGCATGTAAGATAGCTTTCAAAAACATTTTTATTAATATACTTTTTTGAGGGGTGGGATGGGTACTAGGGATTGAACTCAAGGACACTCATCCACTGCCCTATTTTGCATTTTATTTATAGACAGGGTCTCAATTAGTTACTTAGTGCCTTGTTTTTGCTGAGGCTGGCTTTGAACTCTTGATCCTCCTGAGTGGCTGGGATTACAGGTATGCACCACCTTGCCTGGTAGAAGCTACTTTGTTTCATCAAGTCAGTACTGGCAGTCAACTTAAGATGGTTTGACTACTTGACAGTGCAAAAGCAATACACATTCAGTGGAAATAGTACTTTGGATTTTGATCTATTCCCAGGCTAGTAGTAGTACTCTTCCCCCATGGAGGGCAGCAGCAGAAGCCACAACTCCCAGTCAGGAGTGATCACAAAGTGAACACTCATTGGTGTGCTGTTACTATTCTCAGTAGGTAGACTTATTAAATATATTTTCGACTCATGATGGGTTATTAGGGTGTCACCCCCCTGTAAGAGAAGGGGCATTTGCATACTAAAACACAAGGTTTAAGTATTCTTATTTTTGTATTTTTTTACTCTAGCACAGTTCAGATTCATTATTTGGTTGTTAATGAATCAAGTGACCAATTTACTTTTGAGTGTTCATCCTTTTAATTTTTGTAACTGTACATAATGTAGAAATCATTTTCTGCTTTTCTAAGGAGGTTCTATTCTAAAAGTCTTTTTTTCCATTTTCCTATTTCCTTCCTCCTCTTAGGAGAACCTCAGTTTCTAAAACAAGGGGCAAATCTGGATATCCACATTTCACCTCTATTTTTTTGTCAGGGGTTGTTTATGAAGAAGCAATGAAGGGCAGGCTTGGTGTGGCAGCCCAGGGTGGAGAGGGAGGGGTCCCTCTCAACTTTATGTACAGCTCTTCCAGGAAAAGAAACAGAGCCCAATTTGTTTGTCATCCTCTTCTCACTAGCAAGGGGAAAAAAAAAAGTGTATGCATGGGACCACTTTTACAACTTGTGGTCTCCTAATGAAACTACATTTTTTGTTTGATTCATGGACATCAAAGTACATAAAGAGCAAGAAGTAGAGGTCTATGAATAAAAGCTTAAATCCTAAAGGTCTCAGCCACAGGTGAGAAAGATGTGGGATGTCAGATTAGATCTAGTGATCCCAAGCTAATTGCTGATTAGCCCAAAACATGTGTGTGTGTTTTCAGCAATTAGTAGAGATCAATAGAAGACATTTAATTAGCCATATGGTTTGTTTTACTGGGACTGGAGCGGCATGTCTCTCCTATTCTGCTCAGCTTTTAAGACTTCACCAGTTTATGTTTATACACACACTCTGTTTTTTGATTGCTCAGGAAAGTGAGACTTCGGCTAATATCCAAATCTTTAGCATTTGGATAGAAAAAGATAAAACAGTGAGATTTCCATTCTTCACAGAGCAGGAAGAATGGAAACTGTTTCAATTCTTTTGTACACTACAAAAGAATGTTATAGTCCTCATAACTTAATACTTTATCAAAATGTTTCTTTTAAAACTATTATCCATTTACTTTTAAATAGATAAACTAATGAAAATTTCTCATTTTCTAGTGATGATTAAAATAATAGTTTTCATTCACATAGGAAAAACCAAGAAAACATTCTTAGACTTGAGGATTTTACACTTGCTATTTTGCAATGTGATTACATTTTATTAAATAATGAGTCTGTAAAATATGAATGCAAATTTTGTGAAAATGAAGCTGGTATTAAGATGGTGGCAAGTTCAAGTCAGTAGCCAAATCTATTAAGTTGGCTTCCAATGAAATCAAGACTCAAATTTGTAACATAGGTATATCCTTTTCTTCTGCCACACATAGCTTTTATAGTTATAGCTTCCTATCAAATGCAAGTGACATCTTAAAGCTGTATCATTTATTCTAATGCAATAATCTTGTCTATGACAAAATATTCCTTAGAAATGTTCAGAGAAGTAGCAGTTCATTATGAACCTATTCTTCAGCTTCATGTCTGATAGTGTCAGCCAGTTACCCTTCCTGTTTCATTGTAAATGGGCTGTGCATATGTTCTATTGGTATAATTGATCAGTAGCTTCCTTCATATTTTATCTTTACAGAAAAAAACAATAACCTCTTTCAACAAGAAAACCTATATTTAGTTATTTTTATGTAGCAAAACTTGTCCTCTATAATATCAAGACTTCACCTTTATCCTGAAAGATGATTATTATTCAAAGTAAAATGAGGATCATGAGAATTTGACCAAGTACATACTATTAACTTAAGGACACTTTATTCAAATTACTGTCTTTGAGTAGCCCAAGAACTCATGATATATATTTTTATAGCTTCTTCAACAACTGTAATCGCAGAATTTTGGCATTAATATTTCCACCAAGGCCCTGAGTACTGAGTGAATAAGGATTATTTCTTTTTGTTAAGTCTCTGAGCCCCAAGGCTATTAAAATTTCATCGTTGATTTTCTCCACATTTTTTAAAGCTTTCTCTTTCAACTTTTGGCTAAAAACATGACAGAACAAGATCCATTATCTGGGTCTATGAGGTAATCTGCATTTAGATGGTTGGTATTACAGCACTTAAACCTGTTTATCAGAGCACCTGGCTTTTGGAGAAAGTATTTTTAAAAATTGTGCTTCCACGAGGGGTAAAAAAGACTGTGGTGTCGAAGCATTAGATCAGACATTGGTTAATCCACGTGGACTATTGGGTTGAGGATTACGCTCCCCAATGCATCTGAGTTTATAAAATGGGCGAAAAGACCCAGAAGGTCAGAAAACCGTTACCTTTTTTAAATTATGAAGGATCAAAGACTGTTTACCTCTTCCCATATTGATGTCTAGAACCTACTTTCCAAGTAGTGTGGCAGGGCTTTTCAGTACATGAGGAAAATTTCAGGCTTTATGTTTGGCTTTTGAACTTCTTTGTGTGAACTGGACCTCATCCTTTTGACATGGAAACCAGCCAAAAACTTAATCTGTCCATGCATGACAATAATTCATGTTTCTCTTTTTCTGTTCGGACTTCCTTTATCCACTCCTTAATTCCTCATCTACTCTTCTTACCATGCTCTCCCTAAGGTTCTTCATGACCTTTAGAAGATCACACATGCCTATCCTTGTCTTCCTCAAAGAGAAAGGTAGGCTACATGAAAGAGGGGAAATGGTTAAGCAACTGAGACTGAGTTTTTAGAGAAAGTTTCAAAACCTTTGAAAAAGGTTTATAAAAAATTAAATAGTAGTACTGGGACAGAGCTCATAGAAGCTGAAGAATGATTGTACAGTACTTGGAAGAAAAGCAACAGACCGCTCTGTCCAATGATCATAAAATTTCTGTCCTTGTTAAAAAAAAAAAAATTTGTATAACAATTGGTAAAACCAGCTCAAAACTTGCAGTGGTTTAATCATTCATGGAGAGAAATAGATGAAGCTTGAAGCTAAAGTAGAATGAATTCTCCGTGAGAATTAGTATCCGTTGTTTTTTAACATCATTGATTTGGACAGTCACCTCAGGACCCGATTAATGACTTGAAAAAAAATTTAAATATAGTACTTCTTGGCCCTATGAGTAATTCTTATTATTTTTGTTCATCCTTTGTGTCCTGAATACATAGTGATGGTTTTAAAATTAATTGAATGTCTCTCTGTACCAGGTCCCATTTTCAGTGTTATATATTTGTTAATCCTCTCAATTATCCTGAGAGGTAAGTTTTGTTGCCCTCACTTTACAAAGGATAAAGCTAAAATTACATACCAATATGAAAGCCTGGACTTTACTTCAGAAACTGGGTATTTCATCATATATATTTACAGTTCTAAGTCCTTTATTCAAAAGCACAGTGTCCTGCCAAGAGATCTAGGGGTTTTGACATCAATTCCAAGAATGTTTGAGGGTATGACATGAAAGGAAGAGAGTTGTAATTTACAGGACAAATGATGTAACAAGGTGAAGATGCTCTTTTAAATGAAGTGACATGGCTAATCAGGGCCACCTTTCCTAGAACTATAAAGAACAGTGAGGCTTCTTTGATTTAGCTATTTAAGGATCAACCTCCTTTACTCTTCAAATGTTTGTGGGCAACCTACTACATATAGGTTACTGTGACAGGCAATGAAGATATGAAACAAGAAGTTATTTCAGGCTTCATGGTCCCTCTAGAGTAAGCATGCAAGTGAAGGTAAACAAATTCCATCAAGGCACCACTGATTTTAAGATATATTTTTTCCTTGACAATGGAAAATTATTTGTCAAGTTATGCTATTGATTGCAAAGTTTAGTTGATTCAAATATGCACATTCAAACAGTAAGTGCCATGCTAAAAATAAATGTATTCACAGTGATGGTTTAGCTGGGGAAGAGGAGAGTCAGAAAAATCTTTCTAGACAAAGCAATCTTCGAACTAAAGTTGGAAAGGTATGGCAGTGGTAATGTAGAGAAGGACATGCCATGTTGATGAAATAAAATGGAAAAATAAATGTGTCCATCTAGCTGGGGCCCAGTGTGTTGTGGATAAAGAGATGGAAGATAGAAAATTATTGTAATAGTAAGATGAAAGTCAGTCTATCTTAACATTTTCTCCCTCCTTCCAGGTACACGTGTATGATGGGGTTTCATAAAGAGCTAATTTACACCCACCATTGCAACTATATGCAACGTGTTTTCCCTACTTGACTTTTCTACATGGAGGTGTGATTATTAGAATTTGTGATTCAAAGACTTGGTAAAACTCCCTCCTGAGTCTATTATTTCTCTTTGCCATTGTCTTTACAATGAAATGTCACTTCTAGGCTCTGTCTTATTCTTCTCAGTGTATAGCAGCTCCACCTCATTATTTGAATCCCATGATTCTTCTTTGAACTTTCTCATTGACCTCTATTTATGTTAATTGGCATAGTTATTCCCTAAGATTTTACTCTTTGCATAGAGGAATGAGGTCTTCATGTCTTACCAATTCTATATTAATTTATTCTGAGCTCAGTCTAAGATAGCAAATAATATGACAACAGTATTAATGAGTTTATGTAGTTACATGGAAAAAATCTTCTTTACATATCCCATGTTCTATGTCTGAGGAGTAATGGAATAAAATTCCCCTAAGCATATGTTCTTAGTGTGGTAGCAAGCCCCCAATCATTCCCCACTTTTAGAGTTCACACTGGGTAGCCCCCTCCCACATTGGTCACATAGACCAAAACAGGTACAAAGAATACTACCACCTAGATTCTGGGGAAGCCAGCTGCCACATTGTTATGGTTTAGATGTGAGGTGTTCCCCAAAAGCTCACTTGAGAAGACAATGTAAGAGGGTTCAGAGGAGAAATGATTGGGTTACGAGTCTTAACCTAGTCAGTGAATTAATCCCATGGTAGGATATGCCTGGAGGTGGTGAGAATTGAGGAGTGGGTATATATTTGTATTTATCAAGTGGAGACCTCTCTCTGCTTCTGATCATCATGTGAGCTGCATCCCTCTGCCATAATGTTCTGCCTCACCTCAAGCCCTGAGGAATAGAGCTGGCCTTCTGATAGGGAATCATGGTTTCAGAGGTCTCAGAGTAAACCTTTCCTCCCCTACAGTTGTTCTGGTTGGGTCCAAAAAAATCTGACTAAAACACACATCATAAGAACCCTCATACAGCACAGGGAAAAGTGCACACAGCAATCAAGAAACAGACCTGATAGTAACGTGAGCAACCCTGGATGTGGGTCCTCTAGGCCTAGGCTACTGCAACCCTGAGAGAATAACCAAGTCAGAACCACTGGCTAAACTGCTACAGAACCTTAATCCACAGTCACTATGAGGTAATGATTATTTTAATCTTCATTTGGGGGTAAATGGGCAACTGGAAAGAGTTGAGCACTCATTTTTAGAAAAAAAGTCTCTTGTAACTTTGCCTTCACTTAGTTTTAAGGTAAATCCATGGCTGTTTAGATGGATCATTGTACCTTTAATACTGAATCCAATCTAAGAAAGAAGAGTTGGGTAACAGAAAGAAGGCTCAGATTCTCCCTTCAAGAATGCAGGTTTTTCACCAGCTCTGTTACTTCCTATTCGATTACCAATGGGGGAAATTTATATAATCTGCTTTATCATGGTTTTCATACCAGGAAAAGGGATGTAATAATTATGCCCTGCATTGATTAAGGATTAAATAAATCAGTGTAACAGAACTTTGTAAGATTGATGTTTTGTTGTAGTGTAAACATGAAATGTCCCCCAAAATTCCATGCAAGAATTTTCCAAGATGAATAATTAGATAGTTGTAACCTATTCAGTGGATTAATCCACTGAATGGGATTAATTGGGTGGGAACCATAGGTAGGCAGTGTGTGGCTAGAGGAGGTATGTCACTAGGGGCACATCTTTGGGGTTTACATTTTGTTACTGCTGAGCAGAGCTCTTCTTCCTGATTGCCATGTCCTGTCTCACCTCTGGCCAAGGGCAATGGAGTCGGCCATCTGTGAATTGAGACCTCTGAAACTATGAGCCCTAAATAATGTCCCCCTTTTGTTGTTCTTGTCAGGTCTTTGGGCAACAGCATCAGAAAAGGTGATCAAAATAGTTTTTGGAACATCGTGACCCATGTCTTCCCTCAATTGAAAAATGTCCATTTAGCGCTGCAAGAGATTCGTTAGGCCTTCTCATTATTTGGAGACCAGGCACATTTGTGCCATTCACAGACTTCCTGGCTCATTCCAAGTCTCTAACCCTCAATATTGAACTTGGTTTTCCAAAGAAAGAAAAAGGTATTCATATTATGAGGAAAATCCCAGCTGCCTCACTGAGACTTAGGCTATAGTATAAAAATCAATGGAAAATTTCACTTTTATATTAAACTTCAAAATAAATTTACTAAATAATGATCATTTTCTGTATTTAATTTTTAGTACAAATTTTTTTTAAATATAGTCACTGCTACCTGTGCAGTGTGGCAGTCCCATGAAATTACATAATCAGCTAGCAACATGGCTGGCGAAGGCCATGTAAGCACACTCTGATGTTTGCAAAAGGAATAAAATCACCTAGGAGTACATTTCTCAGAGGCATCCCTTCACTGAGTAATGCATGACTGACTGTATTTATAATTCACAATATACTTTTTAAAATATTAAATATTGAATCTAACTTTAAATAAGTTCTTTCCTCAAACAATGGCTTCTCAGTGGCACTAGATTTTTCTAGAGGCCTGTGATTTTAGAGTTATAATAAATCTGATATTCTTCTTCCCTGCCATTTCCCAAAAGGACTGAATTTTAAGTAGTCTATTCAGAGGCCTCTTTCCAAATGCTTTCAGGACATGACCATCTATGAAAACAGTCTTCAATCACTTGGTAGATAGGTATTCTATCTTCCTCATGTCTCAGGTGAGAAAAACTGAATTGTGTTCTTACCTGCGGGAATTGAGCCCCAGCTGCCTAGGATGCTAGCTTGTTCATTAGCGTATTCTACACTAATTTCATTCTTTGTCTCACATCCAAAGCAAGCTATCTAAACTCAAATCATTATCACAGGATCTGCTTTTGTGGAGCAGGAGGGAGATCTAACCTAAAATATTTTTCAATTTTTCTAAAAGTATTTCCAGCCAGTTCCAAATTACATATTAGAATGATCCCTCGGTGACATTCACATGAAGAAATGTGCCTGGATGTCATTTCAGAAAACTCTGTCAGAGTTACTCAAGCCAGAACAGTGTATCAGAACCACATTTCCCACAGACATCAAATGGCTGTATAATGAAATAAAGTATTCTGAAGTTTTTCAAAAGAAATAATAAAATATGCTTATTCCAAGAATGTCTACATCTTGTTATATGACAAAAGGAATAACTTTTTCCAAGTACCTTTCATAAATTAGTTTGCAGCTCCTTCCAACTTCTCTTGGTTAATTCATCAATTGTTTCATAGACATAAGTTGGGAAGAGAAACACGATAGAGGAACCAGTCTTCTGATTAGAGGGTTGGAACTTTTAGCCCCAACTTCTGGAGAGGAGGATTGATTTAGTCATCAAAGGACAGTGATTTGATCAATCATGCCTATTTAATGAAGCTTCCAGAAAGAAACTCTCCAAATCCTTTGGAAATTTTAAGTCGATAAACACACTGAGGTGCTGGTAGAGCGGCGTACATAGAGACGACATGGATATTCCCTGTGCTTCTCTCTCAATAATAAACTGATAAACCTGAGGAGTAGCTAAGTAAATGTCCCGAGTTATATGGGGACATTCTAGCAAATTCTCATCTCTTGATAGCTATCGTGCCTCTGGGAGATGGATATCTGGAGAGTGGCTCTCCTGGGGTTCCTATAGGAGGCAGGGTAGAGGTGGGACTATAAGGGAAGACTTTCCACTGCATAGTTCCCTGTGCTAGAAGATCCATCTGCTTCCCTCCCTGCCTAATCCGAACCTTTCCTCAGCCATTCCCATGGCTGACACATCTCATGTGCCCCCAGGGTAGCCATTTTGAGTGAGATACCAAACTCCCACACCACTTCTGTTGTGTCCTCAGAAAACTCTTGTATTCTTGTGCAACTTAAATAGGAAGGAAAATTGCCACATGCTTGCCTTCCCTCACCTGGTTGTCTCTTTCCTCACATACCCTAATGTGCATATTGCAAATTTCATTGAGGCCAATTTCACTCAATATAAAATCTATCTAAATTATCAATTAATCCTCAGCACTTACCACTGTACCCAGGCAGGAGGAATCAAATATTGGTTAAGTACACAAACATTCAGTTCCTCAACAACCTTTCCTAGATAAAAAGATGTTTCTCAAATCCAAGCCAAAGTGCTTCCATTCCATTTTGTTCTATTTTTCTGTGGAAGAACAACATCTGTTCCCCAACCCATTTATATGGCACATTATATACACTGAGACTATAATTAAGTCACCCACAGCCTTCTCCTCTTTTGGCCAACCAGCATCATTTCCATGATCCCTTCCTCTTAAGCCTGGGTTTCCAACCCTTTAATCATCTCTGCTCTCTTCTGGATCCAAATGTCCCACTTACTTTTAAACAGTGGAGACCCAAATGGAAATCTATCATAATGATGCTGTAAAAGTTTGGCAAATTTCAAAGGAAGCCATCTGTTTGGTTCTTTCTCATTATCTTTGTTGCTTTTTCATTAAGGGATTCTCAGGGGAAAAACTGTAAAATTTATTTTTAAAATTAATTCAGCAAACTCCCTTCTAGTCTGTATGTGTACAGTTTCTGCACAAAAATGGATTCATAAATGGAGGGCTTGTGAACTCAAACTTTTTACACAATATTTTAATATATCTTGTATGTACTTTCAGGACTTAAATGCAAAATACTAGTTTGTTTACTCCCCCCCCCACTTTAGTGTATTAAACAATGACATTGCTTTTGATTAAGCTATTTTCCAAATTAAAACACTAACAATCCCAATGCTCTTGATTAGATCTATGTAAGTAATAATATTACATAGCACTTTGTATATGCCAGAGAAGTGTTTTACATGTAGTTAGTTACTTCATCTTCATAATAACCCAGTGATCTAGGTACTACTGTCATTCCCATTTTTCTGGTAAAGAAAATGAGAGACTGAAAGGCTAATGATTTTTTCAAGAGCAGCCCAGCAAGCAAGAGTCAGATTTGGGATTGAAACACTGGGCACGGCCTGGAGTCTGTGCTCTTACCATGATGTGCTGCCACATATTTAGGGGTATTGCGATAAGACCTCCTGGAGGTCTTTTTCTTTGGTAAGTTTTAATATATACAATCACAAGCTTTCTTTTTGTTTAACTTTTATTAGAAAATTAACTTTAAATATCCCTTATCCAATGCTTGGGTTCAGAATGTTTTAGATTTGGGGATATTTGTGTATACCTAATGAGATATCTTAGGAATGGAACCCAAATCTAAACATAAAATTCATTTATGTTTCATATACACCTGATGGTAATTTTATACAATAAATTTAACAATTTTGTACATGAGTCAAAGTTTCAGGGTATGAAATTTTCCACTTGCAGCATCATCTTGGTGCTCAAAAACTTTTAGATTTTGGAGTGTTTTGACTTTTCAGATTAGGAATGCTTAACCTGTACAATAATTATACCTGAGTATTGATGCTGATTTGACTTAAAAAAAAAAAAGTCTCATGACATTCTTTACTGGTATACTCTTTGTCCATTATATTAAATGTTTCAATTACTTTTTTAAAAAATATTTCTTTTTAGTTATAGATGAACACAATACCTTTTATTTATTTATTTTTATGTGGTGCTGAGGATCAAACCCAGTGCCTCACACGTGCTATGCAAGTGCTCTAACTGAACCACAGCCCCAGCCCCTTCATTTACTTTTTGATCAGAGAACGTTTATTCTATGGTTGTTTTATATTGGAGAACTTAAGCTTCATATTTTATGTAAAATTATCTTGCCATTATGAATTACAAATGTAACCTTCGAAAATAAATTTGCCCCAAACACCTGTAGTGTGCGTCTTAGGCTACCCACAAATATACAAGACTGCTTGATCTTCTGTCCCCGAGTATGATCAGTTTTCCAGAATAGAAAGCCTTGTTGTCACACCCAGGTCTTCCTGTGGGGCTTTACAAGTGCTCCACTTCCCTCTCAGAGGATACTTGGGACCTTTCAAGAGAACTGTCTGAATGATTAAACTGGTGGTGGTGCATTGATGCCACAGTAAACTTGCTCAGCTTTAGGTGTTTGGATTGTTCTTTAAATGTTTTATTAAAATTTTAGGAAAAATAATTACCTTGCTGAAGAAGTAGTCATATCCCAGCTTATTTTATTTATATTAATAAATTAAACATAAAATAAACTATTTTAAACCTTAGGTGCTCCTTATACCTATTTAAGAGACATTTGAGAAAACCCTCAAATCTGTCTCCATATATATTGTGCTTACCATCTGTGTCTAGGACAGAAACAACACTTATACAAAGGCATTTTAAAGAGATTTTAGAAAATACTCAAACCAGCCCCTACTGTTATAAAGGGTTTTCTTTTAAAAAATTTTTTCATACACACACAGTTTTATGGTAGAATTTGCATATATAGGAAATACTCACCAAGCATCATATAGTTCTTAGTATGCCATGATTTTTAAAAGAGTCATAGCCAAATCTTACTTTTTACCTCTCAGGAAATGGTACAAGGACAGTAGGGGGAACAGAAGTGAAAACTTGGACTTCTCATTTTCTGAAATTTTCTTTTAAAACACTATGTATTTTTTATCTGAGCATTGAGGTTATGGGCCACTTTGCTTTCATACATCTTTGTATTAAGCAGACATAGTATTTAAAAATGCAAAATCATTAAATTTTAATTGGTCAAGGCATTTTTAGTCTGTTAATTTGATTTTCAAAGTGCCAATTTTTATTTTTTAATTTTAGCACTGAAAGGGTACAACCTTAAGGCAAAGAAATGAATTTAAATGAGATTAAATAATTTGCCTAAGTTCACACAGTTGGTTAATGACTACAGCTAGAATTAAAAGATTTTCTATCTATAATGTCAGATATATATGATATGCTCTACTATCTTGTACGTCCCAAAAGAATAAAAAAGTAAAAACAACAAGAAAGAAAAAAAGAAAGAAATGCAGAGGGAAAAAAAAGAATTCAGGTCTTCTAACTCCAGCCAGAACTTTTCCCATGAAGCCACACTACCCTACTTAGTGTTATTCATATATCTAAAGAAATGTTGTAGTGTACAACTATAAAAGATTAATATTGCCATTAATTTAATCGTGCCATAGAGCATGTAAAAACAACATGTAAGGGATAAATATAATGATCTATAGGTCAAATAATTGCAACCAATTATTAAGTACTGGAAATACACTCAGCTCAAATTGAAATGGTACTAAGTTGGAGGAAACTTCACTTTTGATAGAGGATTCCAGATAGAAACAATGATCTCTATGCTGCCATTCTTTAGGATTGTAATGAAACCTTCCTCTAAGTTTTATAAAAACTAATTCTAAATATCTTTCTATTAAAAAAATAGAGACATGTTTTCCCATGAAAGCATGATATACTGTTTATGCAGGATTTTGCTGTTATTTAAAAGTAAGCTGGGTAAGGCTAGATGGGTGTAAAATGGAAAATCATCAGCATTGATATTGAAAATACACCTTCGGAAAAATATGGAATCCTGGCTTTTTCCAACTGAGATCAGTCTTATTACTATGAAGAGGATGATTCCTATTGCTATTTATAAAAGGCTTAACTAAGCTTTTGGAATCAGTGAGCAGAGATACTTATTGTATCCTTTGTCTATAGCTTATCAACAAAAATGTTCTCTCCTTGGACTGCCTATCCCCAGTCAGTAAGGAAATACTGTCTCAGAGGGGTAATTCTTTTCCGTTTAGAAATAGTGAAGTAGCACAAAGTAGATAGTCAGCATTTGCTAAATAAATTAATCAATGTTACAACTTCACTTCTCTACTCCAAACATTTAAATTAGTTTTGAAGAGTCTTAAAGTTACCTCTATCTCTTTCCATTCTAATTTTTTTAATTGGAGATACACACGGAGAAAAATGGTTGCTAGTTAATTTCAGGTCAGTCTTTAGGACAAAAAAAAAAAAAAAAAAAAAAAAAAAGGAAATGGCTACCTATTTGTAACTACCTAGAAGTTGAGTTTTTGTGATACCATAAATTCTCATTATATCAGCATTACCTCCTTTCTGGAAAAGATTGTTGCATAACCTTTACTAGCATTATTTTTACTCGATGTGCTAGGATAATAAATTATTTTGATTTTCATGATTTAATATGTAGAAACTGAAAAGTAACTAATCATACACAAAAGTCTGCGTCAAGGATGGGGCTGGTTGGATGAGTTTGGAGAAGAGCCTAGATAAGGGGAGGTCCTGCGGAAGCAATGGGAAGTGAGGCATTTGGAGCTGAGCAAAGAGGCGAGCCCAGAGCAGGCTGACTCACCAGGAAGGGGAGTTAGCACAAAAGGTCAACTTTCTCTTACAGATAAAGGAAACTTCATAAGTCATATCCCTGACAAGATGAAATCAAAACCCAGGCATGTTAGCAAAAATATAGCATGCCTGTCCTGTGATCTTCTTAGGAAAAACCTTTGAGCAAAATTTAAATACTGGAAAAGCTGGGTGTATACTGGAATAGAAAGAATTTCCAGGCAAGTTAAGGATATTTCTAGATCCCTTGTCACATCTGGGTATCACTAGGGGGTCAAGAGAAATATGCTAGGAGTTTTCATTTGAAAAAAAAAATGACAGAAGTCACTAAAAGAATAATGTGAAGTTAACTTTAAATGATAGCAAATTTTGCAGATAAAGTAAGAAATACCTCTTCCTACTTCCACTGGCTCAATTCTTCATAGTTCATCATAGGATGTTGAGGACATGGGAAGGAGAAAACTAAAATATAAAAATCTTCAGGACCATGTGGGGGAGCCATTAAAATGCATTGGTTCAAGCAGTCCATTAAACATTTTCCAGCCTACTCACTGAAGCTGTGGAAAGTTTAAATTATAAGAAGATGCAAAGGAAGAAAATGGCAAATGGAAGGAAAGCCATAACAGTTATAGCTAATTTATTGCTATTTCTTGCTTTAAGAAAATTCAGGGGAGATCAAACAAAAGGATAGGGATTACAATAAAACTACCATTAATTTATGTACCAAAAGAGGAGAATAAGGGCTGTGTGTTTATACCAGGATGGAACCCAGGGGCACTTAACCACATTCCCAGCCCTTTTAATTTTTTTATTTTCAAATAGGGTCTCACTAAATTGCTTAAGGCCTTGCTAAGTTGCTGAGGCTGGCTTTGAATTTGAGATCCTCCTGCCTCAGCCTCCCTTACCACTGGGATAATGGTGTGCATCAACATACGTGGAAGGATTTTCTTAAATCCTATACATACAAAGAGAAATACTATCTATTTACTTACATATTATTACAATAAATGTTTGAATAGGCTTAATTCATGTACACATAACAGCATTAAAAAGTCAACTGACCACTCTGAACATGCCCATGTAGAAGTGATTGGAAACTATCTCATGGGCATTGGAATTGCTACCATTTAATACTTTCTGTGATCTGGATCCTGCTCAAGGCAAGTTACATTTCATTAATTCCTTAGCAGCTCTGGGAATTATATATTGCTGTTATAGTCTGTAAACAAGTCAAAATAACACCTGGCATTTTGCCAGGGGAATGTTAGAGTTCATAAACAAGTCTGGATGGTGCCTGGCAAAATGCCAGAGGGAGTGGTTTGAGAAGTAACAAAAGCGAGCCATTAAGTGTGGAGATTCCTTATTGGTTGACTGATGTATCTAGTTTATGCTAATTAGATAAGCTGTGTGGAATGTATAAATACTGCTCCTGTCCTGCAATAAACGGCTTCCACTCCTGCTGTATCAATGTACACAAGTTGCTCGTCACCCCCCAGTTATTTTGCTGCAGCCGTACTGCGGCATATTGCGGCCCTCATCTACAAGAGAAAATTGAAGTTGAGAGAGAGTAAGTACCTCTTCCAAGGGCACACGGTAGTAAGTAAAGGTGCCAGTTTAAATCTCTCTGATGCACAGTCCACTGATTCCACACTCTGTCCCCTTCATCTTAACAAAGAGGCCTTTGTGGGATTTTACATTTCCAAGAAATAGAAGGAAGCATATCCAACTGAGGTGATGCCAGAGTCAGGGTTCTTGAAAGAATGGAAGAGAAACATCCCATTGAGGGTTGGGGACATGGTCACTAAAAGTTCCCAAAGACAACGCATCATTATCTCTCTACTCGTTACGTAAGATGGACAATGCATTTAAAGGTTTAGGATTTGAAAGATTTGAGATTTTTCATTTACATTAATATAAAGAAATTTTCGTTTTGTCTTGTCATTTGCTAGTGTTAACCATTAAAGCTGTACTTGGTTTGCCTGGTTTGGTGTTGGGAGAAAGGGATTGCCTAGCTCCTTGGATTTTCTCAAGGGCACTGTAGATTACAGTGGACTATTCAATACTATAATCTGACTTTTCAGCATTGTCTTGTAATAGGTTTTCTTTCATTCTGATGACACACCAAAGGAATTTTAGGTCACATATGGTGCCCTTGAATATAAAAAATAAATTTAAAAAAATATATAAAAAATAGCATGTAAAATAGGGAAAATCTTGTCTAAGTATTTGGAAGTTTTGATCAGATATTTAAATGGAAGCTTCTATACAAATCATAGCTGCAGAAAGAGGCAATCAAGCATTAACACTGAATAGAAGAAAAAGCTGTAAGTTTTAAAAACATTTCTTAACTATTTTAACGTATCTGAACCATGGCATAAGCCTGTTTTATCAAAGTTATGACTAGAAAATTAGCCAAGTTTCTTCAGTTCACATTTCAAACATTTCTGGAATGCATCTTTTTGGACCCTTTCCTTTGTGTATTGATATATAAGTATATTTTTATAAATAAAATTTTCTATCATGATTTTTTACTAATGCAAAAACAAGACATTTTCAAGTTTCCAGAAATAAAAAGAATCTTAAAAGTAAACTTGCTAACTACATAACAATATAAAGAAAGAGGAAACAACCTAACCATCCAAAGACAACAGACTTGTATGTTTCCTATAGGGCTCTCTGCACGTCTCTGGGAGTGGAGAAAGATGATAAGCTTCTATAGGACACCTGTTCAGGCAGCCAAGATCAACACAGGGTCTGTTCTGGTTGCTCCCTGGGACTCACTGCTGCTAAGAAAAACATGTTCTAGGAAGTCCATAGCAAAGGCTCTATAAGTCTGTACTTCCCCCAAAGAAAGATAATTTTCTACCCACCCTGTAAAGTAATAACCCCATCACTAGAAAATCAGGCACAAAGAATAACTCTTTATATTGTAAATAGTAGATAAAATTACTTCAATTTTCCAAACAATCTTTGTGGTTTTGCATATCCAAAGTTCATAGGCAACGACCTAGCAGCAACCTCATACCTCCCAGTTTGGGCTTGGCTCTCAGCTTTCTACTCATTATTATTCCAAGAATGATGCTCTGTGAGATTTTCATTCTTAAATCTAAAACTACTCATGGATTTTTTGGTATATATTTTCTATTCTAGACAGGCTGAAATAATTTCCCAGGTTCCCTATTTATTCCTTTTTTATTGGTGCATTATAATTATGTAACAATGGGATTCATTTTTACATATTCATACATGTACACAATATAACAGTATAATTTGGTCCCTCCCTAGATACCCTTTCTAAATAATTCTTTCTTAACTCAGGTATTAAGCTACATGGTCTCATTTCCAAAAATTATTTAGAAAGCATTAGATTTATCCATTCCTTGTTCAACATTGTTTATCTCTTTCTTGCATCTGTTTCATTTACTGGTGAATGTTCATATTATGGTTTGATATGAGGTGTCCCCTAAACTCTCGTGTTTTAACAATTTGGTCCCCAATGCAGCAAAGTTCAGAGAGAGAGCTTTTGGGGAGTGATTGGATCATGAAGGCTCTAATCATGTCAGTGGATTAATCCATTAAAAGCTCAATGGATTACTGAGAGGTGGAAGAAACTGTAGGCAGATGGAGCATGGTTGGAGAAAGTAGGCCACTAGGGCTGTGCCCTTATTTTGTCCTTGGCCCCTTTTTCTCCCTCTCTCTGTTCCCTGGCAGCCATGAGTTGACAGCTTTCTTCTGCCAGGCTAGTCCACAATGATGTTCTGCCCAAAGCAATGGAGCAGGCCAATTGTAATCTAAAACCTCTGAAACCATGAGCCCAAATCAATATTTCCTCCTCTAAGTTGTTCGTGTCAGATACTTTGATCACAGTAACATAAAACTAATACAGTGACGAGTGATTTTGTTTGTACATCTAAAAAAAATAGAGGTTGGTTAGTTTGTACATAGTATATATTGTCAGTACCTTAGAACTAGTGTTTTATGAAATACAACTACAAAAACAATGACAAAATATACTTCATTTATGTTGACTAAAAATGTTGTACTTTCCTTAGCCAGATTTGATTTCCTTATTAAGCTCAAACTTTCTTGTGACTAAAGAATCCCCATAAATATTGGTTCAAATGGACCACAAAGAATTACTGAAAATGTGTTATCTTATTTTACATGACATTCATATTTTTTTTTGTCTTCTTGAACTGCTGAGTTACAGAAAAGTAAACAAATAGGTAAAACAATTATTTTCCTAAGATCTTAAAATAAAAACTCCTGAAATAAGATAAGTAAAACTGTATGTTTATTACAATCACCCTGTAATAGGTAGTTTGAATCATATGTATATAGGACAAGAAGATAAGCTTCTTCTCCTTGTGAACCACATTGACTTCGTAGTCAAATTCACTTTTACTAACTTTAAAGAAAATGAGATTTGGATAAGACCAAATGCTCAAGTAAGGTGTGAAGCCAGAACCCTAGGTAAAAATAACACCACATTTGAAAATCCACCCACCTCCCTGCTCAGGTGCTGGGGATGGAACTCAGGGCCTCTCACATGCTAGGCAAAACTATTTTAAAATAAGACTTCCAAAATAAGTACTTTTCATTTAAAACTGGTAATTTCCATCTCTTTCTTTCCGGTTATTTGCACTTGCAATTTATTGTGAGGACTCCTGACCACAATGAATTCTATTCTGGAAATATAGGGTTAAATTTAAATGACAAATCTCTTTTTGGAGACAGATCACATTAGATTTTGATGGGTTTGGAAAATGGATACAACAGTCTTCACCTTCATATCCTGGAGTAACCCTGGAATTCCCACATGGGAACTTGAAATAAGAGTTGATTCCAGTCTCTACAGTGAACATATGGATGTACAAACAGCTTCTAAGTCTTTTGATGTTCAATAAGAGGAAGGAGTGGGGAGCTGTTTCCTGGAGGAGTATGGGGCACTAGGGAGCATTAAAGAAAGAAACAATGGCAAAGGAAATGTTAGTCCTTTGGACTCAATATGTTTTTGTGAACAATGAATTTCATGAGTTTTGGGTCCCTGAATAGAAATGTTACAGGTTCCGATCCTTTTCCCACCAGTGCTTTAGAGACCATAATAATGCCTCTGTGCTTTAAGTTTACATTTGAAAACACAACCGGCATCCTGTATGCATTCCCTACTTACCTAATAAAAATCATGTCGTGACTATAAACCTGAGAAGCCTTTTGCAACATTTGTAGCTGGAAGTTCTGTTAAAAGGCATGATTATATGAAGTCTCATTCTTTCTACCTTCCAATTCTCCACATTATTTTCCTCATTCTTAGGAATAAAGAAATGCTAGACAAACAAGAAAATGTCAATCTTCCATAATTACATCATGGAGAAATAACCTCCATGACTTTCAACATATGCCCTTTCAGTTATATCAATAAGGATATACTGTTTTCATTTTCAAAATAAAAAGAGTTTTCTAAGTTAGAACAAATGGGATAGATCTGTTTATTAGCAATTATTCAAATAGATTTGTAATATCGAGTTTACTTCCTGAAAAACTATTTCTGTACTTTAGGGTCAAAAAATAAAAATCAGTATAGTTTAGCAAAAATATTTTAATAATTTTGAAATGGCTTTTGGCCAGGTGTAGTGGTGTACACCCATAATCCCAGTGGCTTGGGAGGCTGAGGTAGGAGGTTCATGAGTTCAAAGCCAGCCTCAGCAACTTAGGGAGGCCCTAAGAAACTTAGTAAGACCCTGTCTCAAAAAATAAAATTGTGTGTCTGTATGGGGACAGGTGGGTTCTGGGAATGTGGCTCAATGCTTAAGTCCCCTTGGGTTTAATCACTGGTACCAAAAATAAAATGGCTTTTATATGACTCAGACATTTCATGTATATTATCAACCATTTATCATTCAAATCTGAATTATTCTAAAATTATGAAAGAAGTTGTAGTACTCTAGATAATGGAGTTCTCTAGAATTCACATATGAAGTATTCAACAGATAAGTGATCAGTCAGTAGAATACACAGTTTATTATCTTAAGATTTTTAATACTGGACTGGGGATGTGGCTCAAGCAGTAGCGCACTCACCTGGCATATGTGGGGCGCTGGGTTCCATCCTCAGCACCACATAAAAATAAAATAAAGATATTCTGTCCACTGAAAACTAAAAAATAAATATTTTAAAAATTCTCTTTAAAAAGATTTTTAATACTGATTTTGGTTGAAAGAAAGTAATAATGTAGCAATTATCTAATACCTATAATTTCCAAAAACACTGTTAGAAACAAAAAGTACAAGCCATGGGCCCTACAACAGAAAGGGAATGGGTTCTTATCCCTGTCTGAAGAGGTCCCTCAGGAGAATTATGCTATGCCCAACCTCCACTGCTACCCTCAATTAATTAAAGCATTCAGGAGTGAGTTAAATTTCAAATGTAATGGAATTCGACTTAGTGCTTCCTGTTCCCCGCCTATGTTTGAATTTATGCATCATGGTTCTAATTTTCCCCTTTCCTAATCATCAATCTCTTAAGAAAAACCATATGTGGGCAGAAAAAAAGCTTTTCTTAATTATTAGGCCTTCAGTAATACTTCAGAGTAGCATGTGCTTGGCACTTCAAAATTATTTAAATTTACATATCACGATTGCCCTCAAAAATCTCATCTTCCCTTTGTTCCTGGGCACATGGCTTCTCTGTTCAAGATGACTTTTCCCTGCTTTGCATGTGGCTAGGTGTAGTCATGTGATTAAGCTCTCACCAATAGCATGAGAGGGAAGAGCCAAAGCTCTTGGGTGTGAGATTTAAGGAAAATGGCTCACCTGAATTTCCTTTTTTATCTTTCTTGCAGGCTGGATTTGCTGCTACTCAACCTTATCCTTGTCAGTGTGGAAAATGGCCTTGGAACTCACATAGCAACTAGATTGAAGGAAACTGTGCTTCTAAATGACTTACAGGAGTGGAGCCACCCCTCCATTTTGGAATGCCCACCTCAAAATGGTTGTGTGAAAACAAACAAATCTTGGTCTCAAATAAACACCCACCCCTTTAATGTTTTAGTATGGCAGATCTTTCAATCATATACTATACAATTAATTAAGAATTATTGACTTCATTTTATAAGTTAGGAAAAGTAAGATTTGTGGTGGTAAATCACTAACAGTAGGGTTTTTCCAGACTCCTACTTGCTCGGCTACAGAAACAGTGAACCCTCTGGGGGGGGGGGGGGGGCAGAACAAAATAGAGTGCACCTAGGACTAGAGAACACTCAGCTACTACATGATCTAAGTCTCTTGAATATCTCCATTTCTGGATCCCAAAGGAGCATCTTTTTGTCTAGCAGTTCTCCTCAAAGTTAGTTTTCCCAGAACAACCTGTTCTCAGTGTAAGAAGTTCAAAAAGAGCCGTGAGGTTATGTTACATGACACTGCCCCAGCTTATCTCAACACCTCTGATGAGCAGCAGTGGAAGGAAGGACTCCTTCCACACAAGTTCCTCATCAGTTCCTATCTCTTAGGGACTGTATTCAAAAAAAAAAAAAAAATCTTGTTGTACAAAGCCCCAGTAACTATAATTGCCACCAATCTTATGTTCTGCTGATCAAATTGCACAGCTATAAAAAAGAATCTTCACAAAATAAGTGCCTAGGCTTCCTTGATAAGTCAATAAGGCAAAAACCTTGAAAGTAAATCAAGACAAATGGGAAACCAGCTGGAAGAAATCAAACAGGCAAAGCAGGTGGATTGGCTTGCGTTTGGGAAGATGAAGCACAGCATGAGGCATTGCACATTGACACAAAAGCAAGGTCTATAACCTTTGTCAGGCTTTGAACTGAGCTAAATGCATGACTTATTTAAGAAGAGATAGTAGCTGGGAACTGGTTGAACTAAGAGTGTCAGGACCAATTCTGAAGATGTTTTCTTATAACTGAGCCTGTTTTTATGTGCTGTGAGGATTGCAAAACAGTCAGAATCACACTTAGATGCAGAACCATCTGCCACTAAGTGATGTGAGGGCTACTTGATTGACTAAGTCCCCAGAGTAATAGAAAAGGGAAATTCTTGTTTAAAAAAAAAAAGCCTGTGTTGCTATAAAATAGTCAAAGATGAATACATCTTCAATAAACCATTCCTTACTGGGACCCACCAAAAAAAAAAAAAAAAAAAAAAAAAAGTCCTCACTGGTCCAAATAGCCCTGAATCACTATAATAAACATTTGTGGACAATCAAAAACTGAACCAAAGCACTACCTGGAATACATTCGTAGATGACAAGATCTTGTAATTCTTGTTCCCCAAAACTTTGCCTTTGTGTTGTAGAGGTAGATTTAGATTGATCTTGGCCAATTTCATTTTGGTAGTTTCATTAAGCCAGATATAATCAACGCTTGGCTTTTTGATTTTGGACCTCTGAGAATGGTTCAGAAATTGTAGTTCAGGGATATTTATTCACACACATGTGCCGATCACATCTTCCTAAAGGCCTAGACAGCCTCTTTCCATTTCTTACACAATAAAGACAAAAACTAACAAACCACTCGAAACTACAATTTTCACAGAGAACTTTTACATCCAAATGCAGGATGAATACAATTAAATTGAAAAAATGCAATGGAAACTCACAAGTGCCAAATCCTTATAGGAGAGCAAGCTTCCCAGTTGAAAGAAAGAGAAATCTTCGAACCATTTTTTTCCCTCAGATTCAAACACCAGAACTACAGCAGCAAGAGTCATCTCTGTCCTGCACAGGTGTACTCATGGCATGAAGTGGGCAGAGATTCTTCAGTGCCCAGCCTTTCTTCACATACCCTCTCTCTGTCCCATTAATGCATTTTCTTTCTATTTGTGTTATAGAAACATTTTTATAAGATTCTCAAAACTGGGGAGAAATGTGGAAGAACTTGTAGAATTGTCAAATAAAAATACAGGATGCCCTATTGAATTTGAATTTCAAATAAACTACAATTATGCATATAAATATATCCCTAATATTAAAAAGGAACTAAAATTTTTAGTAACATCCCAGTACTTTTGAGACATATGTATGCTAAAAAGTATGTTTTACTCAAATTTTGCCTGTATAGCTTTTACTTAATCTGACAAGTTGAGGAAGGGGGAGAAAAGAGCAATTAGCACATTGTATTATGGAGATATGGATTTGAGGAACAAAAGTGTTACAGGTTGAGGCAAAGACCCAGAAGCTTTTGCAATGATGCTAACTTGAAAGTTATAAATCTACATTTATTAAATCTGTTCATAATATCATAGCCTGGGAAGGATATCTATATAATAATAATATTGTATAGATAATCATTCATATACAGACAGCATCATTAACAAAGATGAATGCCTCTTACAATCTCAGAATTGGGCAAGAATATATATTTGTTGGCCTGCCTGCTAGCTGACTTATAGCTAGTTTCTAAAAGACATCGAATGTTATGAAGAGAAATTCATATGTCCATCAGTTGACATGTTTCATTAAGAATAAATATAGGACGGACTGGGCATTGCTCAGGGATAGAGCACTTGCCTAATGTGAGTAGGGTCCTGGCCTGATCCCTAGCCCTGGGCAGGGATGCGGGTCGGGGGAAGGAATGAATAAAGGAGAAAAAAGCAGAACACAAGTGGAATGATATTTTAGAACATGAGTAATTACTACCTCAGGAACATAAAAAAACATTTTTCATAGTGCCTAAGATACTTAATGACAACAAAAGAATCTTAACTCCATGAAATAAGAGCCAGAAATCATAAGGATAAATTTAGAAGCTCAGTAGGTAAAGATAAATGTCAAGAAATTATGGAGAGTATTAGCATCTTTATTGGAGTCAGTAAAGGAATTAAGTGTCTAACATTGAATCAGTTTACGTGAGATGCTGTCAGAATTCATAAGTCAAATATAAAAATAAAAAGATGATAACCAGAAAGGACAGAGAGCCATGCAAGAAAAAAAAGTAAGCAAATCCAAATTAATAAAAGGCAAAGAAAAGTTTATCAGATTTGCCTTCTGCAATGATAAATGCCAGGAAAGAGAATGGAGAAATATCTGCAAAATTGAAAATCTGATCGCTCAAAATTCCTGTTTTCCCAAATTATCTTTGTTGTATAAAGAAGTGAAAAAGATTTGAAAGATTCAGAAAACATATCACATGTGTGCATTTCTAGAAAGAAAATATGATTGAGACATTCAACATGTGCTTAAGAAATTTATCAAGTTATGAAGGTTCAAGATGACTAAAAATGTGCCCAGGTCTCACCACCTCCTTCACATAGAGGAACCAAATTTTGCAGGTATGTAAATTTGAGGTGAGTACAATGGAAAAACATTGGAAATTAGGAAAACAGAATGGACCTTGGATGACAGAATAGAAACAAAATACCCTGACAACAACCAATGCCCCTCCACTGCTGGGAGGTATGCCTTTTCAAGGGTAAATGGGTCCCTGAAAACCCCATCAGCATGGTAACTTGCAATCCTAACTAATGGAAGTTTTCACAGTACTCACAGGCTTGCATATAGTTAGTTAAGCAACCTAAAATCTGCTCAGCAGCCAGGCTTTGGAAAAGAATCTCATTATCTTCCAGGAAAAGTCCTTGCTGTGTACCTAGGAAGTAAGCTATTGTTGAATTAGAGTTGCTCTAGGGGTTAGAAACCCCTACATATTGCTATCTCTGGACTCCAAATATATCACATGGTACTGGCTCAGTGGGCTAGTTAACTCATGAACCAAACCTAACTCAATAGAGTGATTGGAACCCAAGCCCACTGGGTGTTCTGAATTATAGGGGACAGGTGTTATGAAAGAGGGAAAAATAAGGTTATGTGATCTCAAGAAACAGGACATTAGAGCATTTGTCTTCTGAGACCAAAGGTGACACCAACCATGCGTGAACTCATGCCAGTGTCAGAACTCAAGGTAGCACCCACTTGGTTCCAGCTGTTCCTCCTTCTGTACCATGGCTCAGGCCCTGGTTATTGACTGGACTGGGAGGATTCCCATTGCTGCCCCATCCATGGAGGCAAGCTGAAGGGCCCTTAATTTAGAGCCCTCCCTGGCTCTAACTGAACACTTTGTCCCCAGGCATGCTCATCCAAAAGGGAAGAGAGGAACTTTGCCATGGCTCTGGATGCTGCCCTGTTCCCAGGCACATGGGGAGAAAATCTGTGACCCCAGTCACCACTCTACCCCCAGGTGTGCACTGTCAGTGAAGCAGCAGAGAGGAACACTGCAGTTCCTCCTGCTGCCCAGACTTGCACTGCATCTGACCAGGCATTATTGTCAGAACTGGGTCTGAGGACCACAGACGGGGTGCTGTGGTTTCTGCCACACCTCTCCCCATGCAGCTTCTGGGCCTGCCCTATGACATGATCAGAGATTAGAAGCTTAAAATCCCTCATCTCTGCTGGGGCTGCCAGTGCCTGTGCCTCTTGTCAGTAGCAGAGTTAGCATCATTAGTGCCTGAGGGAACTTCCAATTGGGGTTCCTTTTCCATTGCAAAAGTAGCCACACAGTGAGAACCCTACTGTTATCTGTGTCACACCTGACTGGGCCATTGCAGTGTCATACTCTTGCAGTCCTGCAAAGATAGTGGGTTCCTCCAGTTCTGCTGTGATACCCACTGGTCCCAAAATCATTAATTTCAACTGAAGAAACTATAAGGAAGTTAAATTACTGTGCCTAGTTGGAAACAAAGCCAACTTTTCCTAACAACACCCTAAGACATCTTTGTGAGAAAGCCACCCTATTAAAGTGGTGAGAGGCTCAACAGAGGCACAAATTGACATAGCAACACAGAAAAAATTTTAATGCCCACAAAATGACATAACCTTATTATGAAGAAATCTGATAAAGAAAATACTTATTGTAGGAAAGTTCAATGAGATCCAAGAAAATACAGATATGTAGTTAAGTGAAATTAGGAAGACAATGTGGTATATAAATAAGAAATTGAACAAAGATAGAAATTTTTAAGTACCAAAAAGAAATCTTGGAAATGAAGAGCTCAGTAAGTCCAATAAAAATATAAGTCCAATAAAAAATACAATTGAAATACTAAACAGACTAGATCAAGTAGAAGATAGAATATCTCAAATTGAAAGCCGATCTTTTGAAATATCCTAATCATTAAAAAAAAAAAGTGTGGGGGGATTAAAAAAAATTGAGACCTTGGAACACTATTAAATGAGAAAATATCTGCATTTTTTGAGTGCCCAAAGAAAAAGTGGGGGAAAAGTCAAGGGCATAGAAAACATATTCAATGAAAAAAAAAAAAAAAAAAAAAACTTCTCTAACCTGAGAAATGATATGGATATCCATATACAGGAGGCTTATAGAACCCCAAATAGACATGATCAGAAAAGAACTTCCACAGCATATTAAAGTCAAACTCTCAAAAGTGCAAGACAAAGAAAATTCCAAAATCTGTAGGGGGGAAGCACTGAGTCACATTTAAGTTATCCCAATTAGACTAATAGCAGGTTTCTCCACAGAAACCTTAAATGCAGGAGGGAATGGAATTTGACATGTTCCAAATCCTGTAATAAAACATGAGGAGCCAGTCTGAATGATTCGTATTCTCCTTCTCTGAGCTGGAAAGGCTTTGACCATTACTACATCTCATAGTGACTTGGATACTGCCCCAGTCCTGGAAGTTTGAGGGCATGTCTTCAGACATAGGAGTGTTGCCCCATGGAGTCAACTGAGCTCACCTGTTCCTTTGTGATATTACCCTTTTGCCCTGTTCGGGACAGAATGTTCGTGGAAATGCCCTTTGTGTGTCCCCTTCTCTTGCCCACCTTTGGATGTGGCCTTCCTGACAGCAGACATCAGGAAGCTAGACTCAATCCCCTGAAACCTGACCTCTTGCCTCATTTGAACAGCTTCTCAATAAAGGGGGTCAGCAAGCGCTTGCTTGCTCATTCTCTTTCTGTGGACCCTTAAGGTCAGAGGAGCTGTCACAGGACCCCAAAGAAAAAGGTATCCGTCTCTTGTGTGGTTATTTCGTGTAGCTCAGTTCCCCTGAGTGTTTTATTTGCGAGAAACACAACAATAAAATAACTGCCAACCAAGAATATTATACCAACAATGCTACTATTTAGAAATGAGAAATGAAGACCAGCAAAGATAAGGAATTCATGACCACCAGATCAGATTTACAATAGATGCATGTGAAAGTATAAATCCCCTAAAAGGGCAGATACACAATAGGAAAAAAATCAAACATTATCAGTAGAGTAAGCCAAACCACAAAGATGAACAAGAAAAAAGAATATACAAAAAATTTAGAAGAAAACCAACAAAATGTAAGGAACAAGTCCTTAATTCTCAATAATAACCTAATATTAATGAACCAAATTCTGTAGTTCATGGATACTGAGAAGCTGAATAGATTAAAAAAAAAAAACAAGAACAATAAGCTCAATATTGCTGCCTATAAGAAACACATTTCACCAGGAAAGACACCCAACCTGAAAGTTAGAGGGTGAAAAATGATATTCTAAGCAACAGAAACCTATATCCAGAAGGAGTAGCTATATTCAAATCTGACAAAATAGACTTTAGGACAGAAATTATAAGACAAATAAGTTCACTATGTAATGATCAATGGATCATTTCAACAAGAAGATATAATGATTACCAGTCTATATGTACCTATTGTCAGAACACCCAATTTTATAAAATACACAATATTAGACCTAACTGAAGAGGTTCCAATACAATAAGAGTGGGGAACTTCAACACCCCACTTTTAACAATAAACCCACTACCCCCTGTGCAAAAATTCAACAAAGAAAATATTGGAATTAAGCTATCCTATAAATCAAATGGATTTAATAGTCATTTGCAGAATATTTTATCAAGAATGCATATTATTCTTATCAGTTCATGGAACTTTCCTAAAATAGATCATATATTAGGCCACAAAACCAGTTTTAATAAATTAAAAAAAAAAACAACCATGTTCTGTATCTTTACTGATCACAGTGGGATAAAATTAAAAGTTAACAAAGGAAACTTTGGAAAGTACATGGAGACTGAATAAGACTTTTGAACTAATAAATCAAAAGGGCAATTTAAAACTTTTTCATGTAAATTAACATAGAAAAATGGATACCAAAACTGTGGGATACAAAAAAAGATACTTAGTACATAGGTACTTACTTATAGCAGTAAGTACCTGTGTTAAAAAAATAGAAATATTTAAGATAAACAACCCAATGATACATCTCAAAGTCTTACAAAAACAAGAATAAGCCAAACGCAAAATTAGAAGAAATAAAAGAGATCAGAGACAATATCAATGAAATACAAAAGATAATGAAACAGAGTTGACTCTTTGAAAAGATAAGCAAAATTGACAAACATTTAGTAAGACTTACCAAGAAAAAAAAAAGCCAAACAAAATTAGAGATGAAAAAGGAGACATTACAACTGAGACATTACAATTCTGATGCCACAGAATTACAAGGGATCACTAGTCTTATTATGAAAAACCACTTGTGAACAAATGAAAACCTAAAAAAATGGAAAATTTTCTGCACATATATGACCTACAGAATTAAATCATGGGGACATAAAAACCTGAATAAACTAATAACAGAGATTGAATCAGCAATGAAGCCTCCCAAACCAAGATGGCTTCACTGCTGAATTTATCAAACTTTTGTAGAACTTGTGCCAATTCTCAAATTATTCCAAAAAATTTCCAAAGAATTGAAAGAAAAAGAATCTTTCCAAACTCATACTGTGAAGTCAGCATTACCTTGTTACATAAATCAGACAAGGATACAACAGTTGGGGGGCGGGGGGTGGAACCTAAACCAATTATCGCTAATGAAGATACATGTGAAAATCTTGAATACTACCAAATTGATCAAAGAGATCACTCACCATGATCTTTTCAGCCCAGGGATGCAAAGATGGTTTAACATATACAAATTAATAAATGTAATACATCACATCAACAGAATGAAGGATAAAAATAAATCACATAATGGCCTCAACAGACACAAAAAGCATTTGATAAAATCCCACATCCCTTCATGATAAAAGTCTTAAACAAATTAGGTATAAAAGGTTTATACAATATAATAAAGGCTATCTATGGCAAACCCAGAGCTAATAGTACGCTGAAAAGGTAATCTTTCTTCTAAGATCCGGAAGAAGACAAGGGTGCCTACTCTTTCCACCCTTATTCAATATAGCATTAGAAGTTCTAGCAATTAGAAAGAGAAAGAAATAAAAGACATACAAATAGGAAAGAAGGAAATCAAATTATACCGGTTTGCAGATGATATTATTCTACATCTAGAGAAATCCAAACACTTCACCAAAAAATAAATTAGACCTGATAAATTCTGTAAATTGCATGTTACAAAATTGAAAAATGTTGAGAGCCACAGCCGAAGGGGCCCCAGCAAACTTCCAGCTGCCCGCTGATGATTGGCTCACAGCGGCTCCAGCAACATCTAGCTGATTGGCTCCTCTGCGGTGATGCTCATTGGAGATGCTCATTGAGCTGTTTCCCCGCCCTTTCAGACTGCCAGCTGATGATTGGCTCACAGCGGCCCCAGCAACATCTAGCTGATTGGCTCCTCTGCGGTGATGCTCATTGGGCTGTTTCCCTGCCCTTTCAGACCACGGAGCTGCTCATTGGGGGACTTTTTTGGCTCCGCCCACACGACCCAGCCAATCGGCCTCAAGAGCAGGAGGATGGTGGGAGGTGGTGAGGCTTGTGGTTGAGAGAGAGGCTTGTGGGAAGCCGGTGGTGGCAGTTGGGGCTCTGAGGGTTTTTCCTGAGGAGCTGTTTTGTTTGGTGTGTGTGGTTCTAAAAATAAAGTTAGTTTCTTTTGACAAGTGGCTCCTGATTGTGCCCAGCCAGACTGCGGCAGAAAAAAGCAGTAGCTTTTCTATATACAAATGATGAATTTGCTGAGAAAGTTGTATGAAAGCAACTTCATATACAATAGCTACCAAAACACAAAATACCTAAGAAATCAACTTAATTGAAGTGAAAGACCTCTATAATCTCTATAATAAAATTACAATACACTAAAGAAAGAAATTGAAGACTTGAAGACATACACATACACATATGCGTATCTGTTCATGAAAAGACCCCCCCCCACCCCCACTTTCATGGATTATTGTTAAAATGTTCATAGTATCCAGAGTGATCTACATATTCAGTGAAATCTCCATCAAAATATTAATGGCATTCTTCATGAAACTAGAAAAAAACAATCCTAAAATTCATGTGGAAGTGCAACGGTCCCCCAAATAGCCAAAGTCATCTTGAAGGGGAAAAACAAACCAACCCCAAGCTGTGGACATCACAATACTTGATTTCAAGACATACTGCAGTGCCATAGTAACCAGAACAGCATGGTACTAGCATTAAAATGAACATGAAGACCAATGGAACCAAATAGAGATCCCAGAAATAAACTCGTACATCTATAGCCAACTGATTCTATACAGAGGTGCCAAAAACATTCAATAAACGACAGCCTTTATAAGAAATGGTGCTGTGAACACTGGATATCCATATGGAAACAATTGAAACTTGTTCCCTTCCACTCTCTATGACAGTCAAGTCAAAATAGATCAAAGGCCTAAATTTAAGACCAGAAACTCAAACGACCAGAAGAAATCCTGGGGGAAGCACTTTGAGACATTGGTAAAAGCATTAATTTTTCTGTATAAGAAGTCTAAAATCACATGTAACAAAAGGAAAAAAATTGACAAATAGGATGACATCAAATTAAAAATCTTCTGCACAGAAAAGGCAACAGTAGCAGAATAAAGAGAAAACAAAGAATGAGGGAAAATATTTGGCAATTATTTATCTGATGAAGGGTTAATATCCAGATTATATAAGGAACTCAAACTAAAACACAAGTAATCCAACAAAAGATGGGCAAATGATCTGAATAGCCACTTCTCAGAAGAAGATATACAAATGGCCAAAAAAATACATTTTAAAATACTAGTATCATTAGCCATTGGGAAAATACAAATCAAAATTACAATGAGATACCATCTTACCCCTGTAGAATGGCTATGATAAAAACATTTCTGGCAAGGATGTGGAGAGAAAGGAAATCCTATGCACTATTGATGGGAATGCAAATTAGCATGGTCATTATGGAGAATAGTGTGGAGGGTCCTCAAAATATTAAAATAAGTTCTACCATATTATCCAACTATTTCACTTGTGGGGTGAAATCAGGATGCCAAAGAGATGTCTGCATGCCTATGTTTCTTTCGGCACTGTTTATAATAGTTAAAATATGGAATCTGCACTGTGCTCATCATGGATAATTTTACACATATATACACACACAGTGGAATATTCAGCCTTAGAGGATAATGAAATCCTGTTATTTGCAGCAAAATGGATAGAACTGGACATATTAAGTGAAATAAGTCAGAAGGGAAAAGTACTACATGTTCTCTCATACATGGGGGAAAAAAAGTCAACCTGAATACAGACTAGGATGACAGGGTATGGTGGCACACCTCTGTAATCCCAGCAACTCAGGAGGCTGAGATAGGAGGATTGAATGTTCAGGGCTAGCCTCAGCAATTTAGTGAGGCCCTAAGCAACTTAGCAAGACCCTGTCTCAAAAATAAAATAAAAATGACTGGTGATGTGGCTCAGTGATAAAGCACTCCTGGGTTAAATTCCTGATACCCTCCCTGCAAATAGGTTGGGATGAAAGTTGGGAAGTGAAGAGGGTGGATAAAGGGAGGTTGGATCTGATGGGTGCATTCTGTACATGTGTGGGAACCCCATCAATATGTACAATTAATACATGCCAATCAAATCAAATAAATAATTTAAAACAAGCTAACTCCTAGAGGAAAAGCCATGCTGTTTCCCTTAATCATGGGAGGAACACCGCAGCTCAGGATGGCTGAGCAGTGTGGGGTCCCTGGCAGTGTTTGTCCAGTGAGGATGCACATGGGAATAACTGGGAGGTGGGGCATTTTAAAAATCACCAAGATTAGGTCCCATTTCAGATTAATTAAACCAGAAATTCAGGCCAGCAGAGGGTAATGAGGGCATTGGAAATTTCAAAAGCTCTGCAGCTGATTTTACTGTGTGACCTGGGTTAACACCCATCACCTAGGTACACAGCATGAAATCAGGTATATTTTTGAACTCCCACTTGGAGGACAAGACATGATTGCACACAAATGGCTCAATCTGGAATACCTCTCATATTTGTCATTAGCATAAAATTAGAAAATGCCGTCATTCACCAGAGGGGAGTTACACAATTTGTACCACAACACAATATTTTCAGTCTTTTCTGGGAATGGCAGCATGCATGTAGTGTTATGATTTCTCCATCATCAGAAATAAGGGTTTTGTAGTTAAGTCAGCCCATCTCCCCACCCGCCCCCCCCCCAAAAAAAAATTCAATTCTATGTAATTCTAGGCATAATTCTACAGAGGGCAGTGGCTCATTTGGCGATCTTAAAAGGGACCTCTGAAACCTGGCCCCTCACCCTTTGTTCTGTCTGAGCCAATCAGTCTGCTCTCCTGTAAGGAGCCAGGCCAGAACAATTGGCTAAGGACCTAAAGGGTCCCAGCTTAGCAGCTCACCCTTGCATCCACCTAGTTGAGCTTGTGGCTCACTGTTTGCCCACTGCAGCCTTTTCACGTTCGCTGCCCTTATTTGACAGCTCCAGCTAACGGCCAATCCTCACAGCCGTGTAAATTTGTATTCTCTCTACCAACCTTACACGTTTTAGTACTGCATTATTTATTACTTTGCATGTATTTGCCCTAGATAAACTTTAATTTCCTGTGAGTGGTGAAGGCAGAGATGTGGAAAGAATATTTACCAATGTACAGAAATGTTCATGCTCTGGTGTTAAACCACTCAATTGAATATACAATATTGACTTGATTAAAGAAAATTGTACTTGGCAAAGACAGGAAAAATAAAGCGAAGAGTTGGCAATGGCAACCTATTGGCAGTCAGATTATGAGGGACTTTCATTTTTTTAATACCTTCCTCTGAGCACTATTTATTACTTCTACAGTAAATCACAATGTGTTCTGTTTTTTTTAAAAACCTTTGATAAAAGTGGCTATATAACAAACTTTTCAGAAAGCACATATAAAATGTGCCAATATATAGAAATTTTTATTATTTAGCAAATGGCAAATTTGCCAGATATCATTTATTAAGGAAATACAAATTAAAACTAAAATCAAATATAACTACAGAGTCCAGATCATAACTCAAATTTGAAAGTCTGACAACACCCAATTAAGGTCAGAATATGTATCTATATTCAATATGTATCTATTATTCCAATGCCTAAAATATCACAAAAAAATGGAAATAACACACCTAACACTATAAAACTGTTTGAAAATGATTGTGTCACTTCAGAACATATTTTAGACCCACCAAAAGTTGTGTTTTGAGGGAATGTGAAATGACAGATTAAAAGCTTAAAATATTGAGACAAATATGTCACATATCAATAATTTTGTGGTACATATTTTTTTTCTGTATACTGTTCCAAATGTCAGTATATATTATATCAGAAGAAAAAACAAATTTTAATCTAACAATTTGTTTCTGGAAATTCATTGTTTTATGAACCAGTGACTCTTACTGCTGATTTATGAATGACCTAGATTTTTCAAGCAATAACTTTATTTGAATATTCTGAATATTTTTTGTTTAATTACTGTTCAAGTTAGTATCCCATCTAGTAGATCTATTCAAAATGTGGTATGAACCTCTAACAGTCCCTAGAGTCAAATTATTTTCACAATAGCCATAAAACATTATTTGCCTTTTTCATTATGTTACACTGTTGATCCAAGAGCAATAGTAGGTAAAACTGTTAGTGTCTTAGCATGAATAGAGGTGCTGCCAAACTATACTAGTTGTTTCTGTATTATTGGCTACTACATCTTCACTATAAAAAAAAAAAAAGTTAAAAATTAACTCCAAAAGTGAAAAATTTCAGGGTAAAGGGAAAAGTCAGAGGTTTTCAAGATGGCAGAATAGAGGAGGTTGCTTTCCTGGCTGCTTCATTAAGTGAAAGCGAGAAAGCATATAGGCAGCTTCTCAGCAAAGTGGGTAAATTTAAAAAAAAAAAAAAAAGTGTGTGTGTGTGTGTGTGGGGGGGCTTTACTGGAATTTAAAACTGAACATTCAAAGCAGATCAGGAATACAGGAGGTTGGTTACAATAAGGAAGAAATCCCCAGCTGCACAGCCACTGCTGTTGCTGGGCCAGAAGCACCAGCCAGAGTGGTTCCTCTCTGAGCAAAGTACAGGGTTAAAGGAATTAAAGGAACCTACATTTTTAGGACTTGAGGCATGTCTGGGTACAGAGCATTTAAATATCAAGGACATTGCCCGACTAAACAAAAATTTCCTTGTGCTGGAAAGAAGCTGCCATCTCTCTGTGTGGCAAGCAGAGGAAAAAGGAAGGGACCATTCTGTAGCCACAGCACAGGGCAGCAGCTGAGGGAGCCAATTCCTGGCAAACTTGAGTTTGGCCTAAAACACAGGCTCAGTAAACACATACTACACACCATAGAGCGTGCTTAAGTGGCCAGGAGAAAAATCAAACGTGGAGAGGGGTTTACACAGGGGACAACCGGTCATGGAAACCCACCCAGCCCTCCTCACCCCCTCCAATCTGGCTGCTTACAGACTGAGAGAGATGCATCTGGCCAGGAATTCCGAAGGGCAGGGTGGGAGAGGTTGAGTTTGGAGACTGAATCCAAGACCAGGAAATGTGGGGGCCACAGGTGACATAGGGGACTAAGAATTGGCTCCTCTACCACACGAGTGGAACCAAGGGAGATTCCTAGGGTACAGTCTTTCAGCATGAACTAGCAGTTACTGTGCCCTGGCAGTGCACCGATTTAAAAATCTACAGACCAATTGGCATTCATCAAAGAGCCTGGAGCCCACCTTAGCCTAAACCCTGCCTCCAGGAATTCCACCAATGGGATTATCTCTCTCACTCCAGCAATCTGGAGGGTGGATTATCAGACCCTACCTAAAACTCCTAAACTGAGAATCTTTTGAACTCCAACAGAAAGAATTCTTTAACTTTTCACTGAGATGTTTTTTCCCTTCTTCCTTTTTTTGTTTAATTGTGACATTAATGGTACATGGACATTTATACATACTCATAATTGAGGGTTTTTTCCTAATTTCTAGCATTTTTTAAGCCAGTTATTTTTTGTAGATCAGTTTTTTAAAAAAAATTTTTAGTTGTAAATGGATACAATTTATTTGTTTGTTTGTTTGTTTATTTATTTATTTAATGTGGTGCTGAGAATTGAACCCAGTGCCTCATGCATGCTAGGCAAGTGCTTTACCACTGAACCCCAACCCCAATCCATGGATTAGTTTTTTGAGGACTGGGATGTATCTAAAATGTACTATTTTTTGTTTTTGTATTTTTATTTTTAAGTTTTTAAAATTATTACTTTATACATATTTTTCTTTTACCTATTTCTTTTGATTCTCATTCTCTCTTTTCTTCTGCTAACAATCTCTTTGTGCTCTTTCACTCTTCCTTTAATCTTTTATTTTTTCCTCCTCCCTCACAATCATGACATATCACTTCTGTTCTCTCCCTGTCCACCATTTGATATTGTAAACCCTTTTGCAAACTTGATGTTTTATTGTATGTAATAACTGATCACATCATTTCTGTTTATTTTGATAATTAACGTTGTAGATGTCATAGTAGGAACTATTTCGTTTAATGCTGTATTGTTTTTATTGGTTGTTATTATTTGTCTCCCCCTAAACAGTGAGGTACTGGAAACCTTCAGGGACACTACAAGTCCACAGGGTAGAAACTCTACTACCTCAGATCCATACTTCTAGATGGGTAGACACACAAACAACATGAAAAAGCAAGTAAACAAATCACCCTAAACCAATCAAGATACTTTAATAACAGAATCTAAAAATACCATAGTTGAAGAAATATCAGAGCAGGAATTAAAAATGTGCATAGATCAAACTGATCTGCAAAATAAAGGATGATCTAAGGAGTAAACTCAGAAAGAAAATATAGGAAGTGAAACATCACTTCAATGAAAAGAGTTGGGTGTGGTGGCACATACCTGTAATCCCAGTAAATTGGCAGGCTGAGGCAGGAGGATCATGAGTTCAAAGGACGCCTCAGCAAAAGCAAGGCTTTCTAAGCAATTCAGTGAGACCCTAACTCTAAGTTAAACACAAATTAGGGCTGGGGATATGGCTTAGTGGTTGAGTGCCCCTAAGTTAAATTCCTAGTACCCTCAAAAAATAAATAAAAGAGGTAGAGATTATGAAAAGAAATCAAGCAGAAATCCTCAAAATGAAGGAAGCAATAAACAAAATTAAGAATTCAAGGGGCTGGGTTGTGGCTCAGTGGTAGATCGCTCGCCCTAGCACGTGCGAGGTGCTGGGTTCAAGCCTCAGCACCACATAAAAATTAATAAAATAAAGGTATTGTGTCCAACTAAACTGAAAAAAATATATTAAAAAAAAAGAATTCAATGCAAAGTATCACCAACACACTAGATCACTTAGAAGACGAAGTTTCAGTCAGTGAAGACAAAATATATGATCTTGAAAAAAAAAAGTTTACCATGGAGAAAAGATGTTAAGAAACCATGAATAGAAATTTCAAGATATATGCAATTACCTGAAAAGACCATACTTGGGATTTATCAGGATAGATGAAGGCTCAGGGAGATACAAATGAAAGTAATGCACTATGTTTTCAATAAAATAATTCAGAAATGCTCCCAAACCTAAAGAATGAAATGGAAAATCAAATATAAGAGGTTTATCAGATCCCAAATATACAAAATTATAATAGTCCCACACGAAGTCACATTATTATGAAATGCCTAATGTACAGAACGAGGATAGACTTTTCAAGACAACTAGAGAAAAATGCCAGGTAATATTTATTATATATTATTAAAAATACCAGGTAATATCTCAGCTGATTTCTCAACCCAACCTTCAGAGCTAGAAGGTCTGGGAATAATATACACCAGACTCTGAGAGAAAAAGGTGCTAGCCGAGAATACTATACCAAACAAAATTAAGCTTCAGAATTGACGATGAAATAAAAAACTTCTATGATAAACAAGTTAAAAGAATTCACAACTAGAAAGCCTATACTACAAAATATTCAGTAAGATATTTCATGAGGAAGAAATGAAAAATAAAAGTGAAAACCAGCAAAGGGAGGAAGAACTACACTACAAGAATAGTCAATCAAAGACGAAACTAATTCTAAGTAAAAACCAGAAATAAACCAAAATAGAAGGTAATAAAAATCATTTCTCAAGAACATTGAATGTAAATGGCCTAAATCCATCAATCAAAAGACAGACCTGCAGATTGGATTAAAAACAAGATGCAGCAATATACTGTCTTCAAGAGATTCACCTCATAGGCAAAGAGAACCATAGACTGAAGGCAAAAGGATGAGCAAAACATTTCACATGAATCTTGTAAAACAAGCAGGGAGGGGTTTCTACCCTCATATCAGATAAAGTGGACTTTAAGCCAAAATTAATCAGAAGGGACAGAAGGACATTTCATAATGCTTAAGGAAACTATACATCAATAAGACCTAACAATCATAAATATTTATGCCCCAAACAATGGAGCATCTATGTACATTAAACAAACCGTTCTCAGTTTCAAGAATCAAATAGACCACAACACAATAATACTGGGTGACTTTAACATACCTCTCTCACTACTGGACAGATCTTCCAGACAAAAACTAAGTAAAAAAAACTATAGAGCTAAAAAATATAATTGATAATTTAGACTTTACAGACATATATAAAATATTTCATTCATTAATGATTGAATATACTTTCTTAACAGCACACAAATTCTTCTCTAATAAAGAATATGTGATATAAGCTATCAAATACATTGACATGCAATTGTAATATTATCTTAATGTATTTTAGCATCTGTAGGGTTATTTTGATAGCTCCCTCTCCATTGATATTAATTTTTGTGTTCTTGCTTTTTTCTTGATTCAACTTGCTTGATTTTTAAATCAACTTTTAGTTGCATTATTTCCTATTTCATATATTTCTGCTCCTACTCTTTTTTTCCTTCCTACTCCCTAATTTGAAAATTACTTGTTAGTATAGCTTCTTTCTGATACAAGTACTTTAAGTTATAAATGTTCATCTGAGTACTGTTTCATCTCCAAAATGTTTTTAAACTTTAATTTAAACAAGTTAATTTAACTCACTTAATTCAAAGCAGTTTTTATTTACTTTTCTTCTGTTTTCTTCCTTGACCTGAAGGAAGGAAAATATTTATAAGTTTTTTGACCTGTGAGATATTTATAAGTGTGCCATTTAATTTTGAAGTAGTTGACATGTTGGGTGGGGTTCTGTATATCTTAAGGTGGTTGATTTCTAATGTAATAAATCATGCAGGAAACACAGTCTGCATGATTTCAAAGCTAAAAAAAGTAATGGAAATGTTTTTTATATTGATTGTATTGGCTACATACATGTCAAAACATGTTAAAACTGATCAAATTGCATACTTCAAATATGTGCATTTTATTGTATTTTGATTTTACCTCAATAAAACTATGGAAAAAAAATGAATAAATAAGTAAAATATTCATAAATACCTTAGCATTAACACCAGCTTTAACAAACTCAAAGTTTTGATGCTAAGAGTAGGAATAAAAAAGAAATATTCTTTCATCACTCCTTTCAACAATAAACTGATTAAAGAAGTAAAGAAACTAAAAGGGGAGACACTCCATGCTCATAGATAGGGAGACTCAATATTGTCAAGATGTCAGTTCTTCCTAAATTAATCTACAAATCAATGCAATTCTGATCAAAATCCCAGCATGTTATTTTGTGAATATCAACAAACTGATCTTAAAGTTTACATGGAAAGGCAAAAGACCTAAGAGAGCCAATGTTAAAGAATGAATTCCGAAGATTGACAATGCTCAATTTCAATGCTCACTATAAAGCCATCACAATCAAGACAATCTGATATTAGCAAAAATCTACACAAATAGGTCAATGAGACAAAATAAAGCGTCCAGAAACAGATCTACATAAACATAGTTTGATAGTTGACAAAGGAGCAGAGCACTGGATAAAAAAGTGTAATGTTTTCCATATATATTGCTAAAACAGGACATGCAAACAAGTTAATCTAATCACAGACCTTACACCTTTCACAAAAATTAACTCAAAATGGACCACACATCTAAATATAAAATGCAAAATGATAAAAATCCCTAGAAGACATATAAAATGCAAAATGATAAAAATCCCTAGAAGACAATATAGTGGAAAATCTAGGTGGCCTTGGGTATGATGATGCCAAAGGCAGGATTCATAAAGAAATAATGGCCAAGTTAGACTTCATTAAAATTAAAAACTTCTGCTCTGTGAAAAGACATTGTTAAGAGTATGACAAGACAAACCAGAGCTGGGAGCATATATTTGCAAAGACCTGCCTGATAAAGAACTTATCCAAAACAAAAAAATTCCATTGATTGCCAGGATTGATCTGACTAATATGGCTGGCTAGGCAGGGGTCCTCAACCTCCCTCACTACTCCATTTGCATTCCTCCTAAAGCAATGTGCTCTACCAAAGAGGACAAGCTTCCCCAATGGAGGAGGATAGTTCTTTGCTCAAAGGTAGAAGAGTAGCTGTTCCCCTGCTAAAACCTCCAAACAGACTCTCAAAGAACTCTTTAAGATTCAACAGAGTTCTTTGTATACTCTGGATATTAGGGCTCTATCTGAAGTGTGAGGAGTAAAGATTTGTTCCCAGGGTGTAGGCTCCCTATTTACCTCTCTTATTGTTTCTTTTGCTGAGAAAAAACTTTTTAGTTTGAGTAAGTCCCATTTGTTGATTCTAGTTATTAACTTTTGTGCTATGGGTGTCCTATTGAGGAATTTGGAGCCCGACCCCACCGAATGTAGATCGTAGCCAACTTTTTCTTCTATCAGACGGCGCGTCTCTGATTTGATATCAAGCTCCTTGATCCATTTTGAATTCACTTTTGTGCATGGCGAGAGAAAGGGATTCAGTTTCATTTTGTTGCATATGGATTTCCAGTTTTCCCAGCACCATTTGTTGAAGATGCTATCCTTCCTCCATTGCATGCTTTTAGCCCCTTTATCAAATATAAGATAGTTGTAGTTTTGTGGATTGGTTTCTGTGTCCTCTATTCTGTACCATTGGTCCACCCGCCTGTTTTGGTACCAGTACCATGCTGTTTTTGTTACTATTGCTCTGTAGTATAGTTTGAAGTCTGGTATCGCTATACGGCCTGATTCACACTTCTTGCTTAGCATTGTTTTTGCTATTCTGGGTCTTTTATTTTTCCATATGAATTTCATGATTGCTTTCTCTATTTCTACAAGAAATGCCGTTGGGATTTTGATTGGCATTGCATTAAACCTATAGAGAACTTTTGGTAATATCGCCATTTTGATGATGTTAGTTCTGCCTATCCATGAACAGGGTATATTTTTCCATCTTCTAAGATCTTCTTCTATTTCTCTCTTTAGGGTTCTGTAGTTTTCATTGTATAAGTCTTTTACCTCTTTTGTTAGGTTGATTCCCAAGTATTTTATTTTTTTTGAAGATATTGTGAATGGAGTGGTTGTCCTCATTTCCATTTCAGAGGATTTGTCACTGATATACAGGAATGCCTTTGATTTATGCATGTTGATTTTATATCCTGCCACTTTGCTGAATTCATTTATTAGCTCTAATAGTTTCTTTGTAGAGCCTTTTGGGTCTGCTAGGTATAAAATCATATCATCTGCAAATAGTGATAATTTAAGTTCTTCTTTTCCTATTTTGATGCCTTTAATTTCTTTCGTCTGTCTAATTGCTCTGGCCAGTGTTTCGAGAACTATGTTGAAGAGAAGTGGAGAGAGAGGGCATCCCTGTCTTGTTCCAGATTTTAGAGGGAATGCCTTCAGTTTTTCTCCATTCAGAATGATGCTAGCCTGAGGCTTAGCATAGATTGCTTTTACAATATTGAGGTATGTTCCTGTTATCCCTAGTTTTTCTAGGGTTTTGAACATAAAGGGATGCTGTACTTTGTCGAATGCTTTTTCCAAAAAATTAGACAATAAGAGAACAAACAACCCAATCAACAAATGGGCCAAGGACCTGAACAGACACTTCTCAGAGGAGGACATACAGTCAATCAACAAGTACATGAAAAAATGCTCACCATCTCTAGCTGTCAGAGAAATGCAAATCAAAACCACCCTAAGATACCCTCTCACTCCAGTAAGATTGGCAGCCATTATGAAGTCAAACAACAAGTGCTGGCGAGGATGTGGGGAAAAGGGTACACTTGTACATTGCTGGTGGGACTGCAGATTGGTGCAGCCAATTTGGAAAGCAGTATGGAGATTTCTTGGAAAGCTGGGAATGGAGCCACCATTTGACCCAGCGATTCCCCTTCTTGGTCTATTCCCTAAAGACCTAAAAAGAGCATGCTACAGGGACACTGCTACATCGATGTTCATAGCAGCACAGTTCACAATAGCAAGACTGTGGAACCAACCTAGATGCCCTTCAATAGACGAATGGATAAAAAAATGTGGCATTTATACACAATGGAGTATTACTCTGCATTAAAAAATGACAAAATCATAGAATTTGCAGGGAAATGGATGGCATTAGAGCAGATTATGCTAAGTGAAGCTAGCCAATCCCTAAAAAACAAATGTCAAATGTCTTCTTTGATATAAGGAGAGTAACTAAGATCAGAGTAGGGATGAAGAGCAGGAGAAGAAGATTAACATTTAACAGGGATGAGAGGTGGGAGGGAAAGGGAGAGAGAAGGGAAATTGCATGGAAATGGAAGGAGACCCTCAGGGTTATACAGTGGAGGGGGTAGAGAGAGAGGAGGGGAGGGGAGGGGAGAGGTGGGGAGGGGGGAGGGTGGAGGATGGGAAAGGCAGCGGAGCACAACAGACACTAGTATGGCAATATGTAAATCAATGGATGTGTAACTGATGTGATTCTGCAATCTGTGTATGGGGTGAAGGTGGGAGTTCATAACCCACTTGAATCAAAGTGTGGAATATGATATGTCAAGAAATTTGTAATGTTTTGAACAACCAACAATAAAAAAATTAAAAAAAAAAAGATTCAACAGAAAGAAAATGAACAACCGAGTTACAAAAATGAGTAAAGGACCTGAACAGACACCTTGTCAAAGAAGATCTACATGTGGTGAGTAAGCATATGAAAAGATGCTCAATATCACGTCACAAGAAAAGTGCAAATGAAAATGTGTTCAGAAAGGCCAATATCCAAAACACAGACAGTGAAAAATACTGACAGGGATGTGGGGCATTAGGAGCCCTCACTCACTGCTAACCAGAATGACAAATGGTATGGTCACTTTGTAAGACACTTCAGAGGTTTTGTTTTGTTTTTACAAAATTAAACTTACTCTTACCTTGTGATCCACCTTTTATGCTCCTTGGTATTTATCCAAATGAACTGAAAAACTTACATCCACACCCCACCACACACAAAAATCTGCATACGGATATTTATATCAGTCTTATTCATAATTGATAAAACTTGGAAACAACCACATGTCCATCAGTAGCAAATGGATAAATTCTGGTACACCCAGTCAATGACTATGATTCAATGCTAAAAAGAAATAAGCTAGCAAGCCATGAGAAAAAAAAATGGAGGGAACTCAAGTGTATATTGTTAAGTAAAAGAAGCCAATCTGAAAGGACTACATACTGTATGATTTCAGCTATATTGCATTCTAGTAAAGGCAAAACTATGAAGACAATAAAAAGATCAATGGGAGAAGGAGAGATGAATCAAAGTGAAGAGGATTTTTAGGGTACTAAAAATACTCTGTATGATATTATATAGTTAATACACTTGTCCAAACCCACAGAATGTGTACCACCAACAGGAGGGGAATTCTCCTAGGTGCTAGGAGATAATAATGTCAAAGTAGGTACACCACACTGGTGGGCTGAGTGCAGGAAAATCACATGGCAAAACTCCAACACCAACATCCATTCGTGATTAAAAAAACAAAAACAAAAACAACAACAACAAAAAAATCCCCACCTTTTCCAGATAACTCTATACCTTCTGCTCAATTCTGCTGTGACCCTCAAACTGCTCTTAAAAATAAAGTCTACTTCAAAATCAAGTATGTTAACTGGTGAATGCTTTCCTCCAGTACTTTCCTAAGGCTAACAGCAACCTGCCAGCCATCTCTGGACAATGTCCAAATGAGGCTACAGCAGAACAGATCCCTGATGGCCTTCTTGTGGTTTACATCCATGGGGTATAACCAGAGGTCCCCACTAGACCTAACCAGAAATGTCACCCAGTGCATAACTAGCCTTCAAGATGGAGAAAAGGTAGGACAAGCACTCTCTTTGAGAGGTAATAAAAGACCATCAGCTTGCACTCCAACTGCTGTAAATTCCAATGTTCAATTACAGTATTTTTTTCACCAAAAACCCCCCAAATTTGTGAAATTTACTAATAAATGTCAATTTCTTTTAAAGAGAAATATGAAGTTTTATCATGAAGTACTTATTCTTCTTGAAACAATTTTGACTTTGCCAGCCCAAAAGTAGAACAACAATTACATAAACGGGCCAGCCTAGGTCCTATGTCAAGCTGACTAGCATTAGGAACAAAAAAGAAGTATCCCAAATGCACATGTCCACAGCCATCGCCTAGAAAACACTGGACCTCAGGGTGACTAGAGGCATTTTGAAAGAAGCTACTCAGAAATCCTGACACCAATTAAAGTATGTCTTTTTAATACCAAGTTTGATTTAAAAGACAGAAATGCCTTGTTCTAGATTGCTAGAGATGCAAGCGTTGGAACCAGACCCAATTCTAGTTCTCATCCATTTCCATTACCATCCGCTCAAGTTTTCCAATGTGTAATGGTACACACTCAAATAGAGTGGATATATTGAGACACTTTCTTCTTCATTTCATAATGAGCTAAGAAATGATGTGCTGTCAAGAAAGACCTAACTTATGAATTAAACATAATGTCTGCATTTTGCCTTTTCCCCCTTCATAACACTTTGAGCACAATAAAATGCTCTAAAAAAAAGAAAAATTTCAGAACATTCTTAATGAAACAGAAAATTTACTATTAAGTCTCTGCCATTAAGTATGTGTGTTTAATATTCTGTGATACTTAGGAAATATCTAAAGCAATATCTAATAGAAACCTGCCAGTTGTTAGATATCACACTGCCAAGTGTGATAGTTGTCTTTAACAAACAGTTGTGCTGTTGATTGAGTTGTGAGCTGACCTGTCACTTTTTCAGGATATGAGAGACTATTTTCACTTAAATACCATTTTTACTTGAAAGAGATTGATGGAAACTATAGTTATGGAGATCTGAGATCTGACAGACATTTTCTTGATAATGATCAAACTGAACCTATTCCTTTAAGAAAAATAATTGTCAATCAGTTGTCAGTGAAAAAAACCCTTTTTTTCCCCCCTTCTCTTTGTGGTGCTAGAAATTGAACTCGGGGCTTTGCACATGAAAAGTAAGCTCTTTACCATTCAACTATGTCCCTGTCTCCAGGTCATCAGTGATAAAATCTGATCTTACTGGTGAAAATTAGAAATTTAGAAAATTGGTATCCATTACTATCAGCTCAAGTTTTCCAATTAAAATTTCTTCTGATAAAATTTATTTTTATATTATTGAGTACAATTTTTAAAATGTTATATGATAGAATAGATAAAAAATTCATTTAACCAATATTTTCCTCATGACAAGTGAATAAAGTTATTATGTCATTGAGGGATAAAAGATATTATAGAGTATGAAAAGTCTACCAATGCTGTTTCAAATTCCACATTGCACAAACTTTGAAGCAGTTGTTACTAAAATACTTCTCTCTTCTAGCCACATTTATGAATAAGGTGAGATTTTCTTTATATACTTCAACCAAAATAGCATATCACCTCAGACTGAATGTAGAAGCATGTATGAAAACTTGATTTGGCCATTCTCAATAAATCTTCAAGTTTAGAAGCATCTCAGGTATTGTTTTATATATATTGTTTTATAATAGTTGCATTCAATTTCTCATACCTACCACATTTAACCAGATAAGGAAAACTAAAGTTTTTTACAAAATGATCTTAAATAATTACATTAATCTTAATGTTATTGTCATAATATATTATAGAGACAGAACTTAATTGTAACATTTTTTGGAAGCTATCCTAAAAATGTTGAGCTTAATACCAAAAATAGACTATAGCAATGTATCAGGATTGTGTTCAGCAGCATGTAAGATAAAACCAAAATTACAATGAAGGAGACGTCAATGTAAAAAGCATTCAAGAAATCTTGAAGGAGAATGAATTGAAAGGACTTGAACTTCCAATTTCACAATTACAAAAATATAGTAACCAAAATAGTGAGGTATTGGCAAAAAGAGTTACACAGACCCCAAAATAATCCCTTGTGTGGCTGAATGACTCAACAAATGTGCCAAGACCATTCTATAGAAAAAGGACAGCCTTTTTGACAAATAGTGCTAGGAAAACTGGTTATCTATGTGAAGAATGAAGCTGAACCTTACTTAACACCATATAGAAAAATGAACTAAAAATGGATCAAAGGCATACACACAGAAGCTAAAACTATATGTACACACACATATACATATGTGTATATGTATTTGTGTATGCATATATGTAGTACTTATCTATAAACATCATAGGGCTAAAACTTCATAACACTGGATTTGGCAATGATTTTTTTGATATAACATCAAAAGCTCAGGCAAAAGAAAAAGTGGACAAATTAGACTTCATGAAACTGAAAATCTTTTTTGCATTAAATACCTGAACTAGGGGGGATCCAAGATGGTGGGCCAGAGGGAGGCAGCATTCTATGTTGCTCTGCAACCTGGGACTCAAGTAGTGAGAATACTGTTTCTCTGCAAGCAATATTCCTGCTTCTGTGCAGTAATCATAGCCACTATGCCCACGGAGTGCTCAGGCCTTAGCAGAGTCAGAGTAGATCTCCCAACTACTCGCCCGTGAAAGACTACTGGGTCACCAAGTGGGACCATCAGCACCCACGCGGAACTTTCAGCTACCCACCTAAGCAGGAATCCCCAATGAAGCTCCCACACAGGACACCCAGCAGCTACCCACTCAGGAATTCCGGCCACCACTCCTGTGTGGGCCCCTGTTCACCAACGTGGGGCTATCCCAGTCACCTCCATCTTGGGACTCTGTAACAACAGAGATAATCCCCTACATGCAATTGCCTGCCTGTGCCTGGGAATTTCACACAGGCTCTGAAGACAGACAAAACCACACACTGCATGCTATGAAGCTTTCTCTAAACACATTGTCCACATCCAACACCCTTATTGGGCTTCCACCATTTGACCCGATACCCCATTGCTAAAAGCAGGCACCTTCATCTTGGGTCACGTTCATCACTATCTTTAGTGGGGGCAATTCCCAGTTTGGAACTCTGGCTTGCCAGGTACACAGTTTCTAACTCCCCCCTCTCTCAAAGCAAACCTGGCATAGTGACACCCTAGTTATTCTCACCATCCTGAGGGTGGAGATACCAGCTAACAACAAATGACCTCACTTATTGAATGAGAAGGGAACAGAAAAGATACTGATCTCCAACCAACACAATCCTTGTTTCCTCCTCCAAGATTTTTTTTTCCCCTTCTCCTTCCCCATTCTCCTGCCCCCATATCCAACATATGTAAAACCAAATACTTTGTGTGAATTAGGATTTTGAGGACTGGGACATCTGAATAGTATATTACAGTTGGGTTGTATACACTTTTTTACCCTCCAATTTTTACTATTTTAACATTTTTTTATTTCTTAATATATAAGTGTGCTTGTTTTATGTACTGTACCATCTTTCCACTTACTTGTCTATGCCATATTACTTCCTCTCTACTCTCCTGCTACCAAGCTTCTTTAGATTTCTCTTCCACATTTCTAAGATACAATAACTCTATATCCTCACCTCCTTCCTCCTCAGCATATCATCCTACACCTCACCTCCAATTCTTTGTCCACCATCAGAAACTGTAAACTGTTTTTATTAACTACTTGATTATATTGTAGATAATAATTGAATTCATTTCTGTACATTGTGACCAAACTGTAAATATATTAATAGCAACTAATTGTTTTTAAGGTTGTATATTGTTTATATTAGGATCTGTACATTGTCCTTCCCCTGAAAGGAGAGGTATTGGAACCCTACAGGAACACTATAAGCCTATAGGGTAAAAATGGTAATGCCTTGGATCCACAGTGCTAGAAGGGAAGACACACAAGCAACATGAAAAGATAGGGGAGGACAGTGCCTCAAACAAATCAAGATACCACATTATTAGACTCATGCCCAGCACAGCAGAAAAAATTAAAGAAGTTCAAGATGTACATAATTAAAATGTTCTGTGAATTAAAGGATAATATAAGAGAGCAAATACAGGCAACAAAATATCATTTTGAGAAAGAGCTACATAAACTATACACACAAATACAGGAAGCAAAAGATTACTTCAATAGGGAGTAGAGGTTCTTAAAGAACAAACAACAACAATAACAAAAATCCTTGAAATGAAAAAAACAATAAACTGTAAACTAAATTAAAGTTCAATTGGAAGCATCACCAACAGATTGGACCACTTGGAAGACAGGACCTCAGACAATGAAGACAAAATATATAATCTTTTTTTTAATTGGTTGTTCAAAACATTACAAAGCTAATGACATATCATCTTTCATACATTTGATTCAAGTGGGTTATGAACTCCCATTTTTGCCCCAAATACAAGTTGCAGAATCACATCAGTTACACATCCACATTTTTACATAATACCATATTAATGACTGTTGTATTCTGCTGCCTTTCCTATCCCCTACTATCCCCCCTCCCCTTCCCTCTCATCTTCCCTCTCTACCCCATCTGCTGTTGTTTAATTCTCTCCCTTGTTTTTTTTTCCCTTTCCCCTCACAAACTCTTATATGTAATTTTGTGTAACAATGAGGGTCTCCTTCCATTTCCATACAGTTTCCCTTCTCTCTCCCTTTCTCTCCCCCCACTTGTCTCTGTTTAATGTTAATCTTTTCCTCATGCTCTTCTTCCCTGTTCTGTTCTTAGTTGCTCTCTTTATATCAAAGAAGACATTTGACATTTGTTTTTTAAGGATTGGCTAGCTTCACTTAGCATAATCTGCTCTAATGCCATCCATTTCCCTGCAAAATCCATGACTTTGTCGTTTTTTTAGTGCTGCGTAATACTCCATTGTGTATAAATGCCACATTTTTTTTTTATCCATTCATCTATTGAAGGGCATCTAGGTTGATTCCAGAGTCTAGCTATTGTGAATTGTGCTGCTATGATCATTGATGTGGCAGTATCCCTATAGTATGCTCTTTTAAGGTCCTCAGGGAATAGACCGAGAAGGGCGATAGGTCAAAGGCATTCCTGTATATCAGCAACAAAACTTCTGAAATGGAAATGAGGAAAACCACCCCATTCACAATATCCTCAAAAAAAAATAAAATACTTGGGAATCAACCTAACAAAAGAGGTGAAAGATTTATACAATGAAAACTACAGAACCCTAAAGAGAGAGATAGAAGAAGATCTTAGAAGATGGAAAAATGTACCCTGTTCATGGATAGGCAGAACCAACATCATCAAAATGGCGATATTACCCAAAGTTCTCTACAGGTTCAATGCAATGCCAATCAAAATCCCAACGGCATTTCTTGTAGAAATAGATAAAGCTATCATGAAATTCATATGGAAAAACAAAAGACCCAGAATAGCAAAAGCAATTCTAAGCAGGAAGTGTGAATTGGGAGGTATAGCGATACCAGATTTCAAACTGTACTTCAGAGCAATAGTAACAAAAACAGCATGGTACTGGTACCAAAACAGGCAGGTGGACCAATGTTACAGAATAGAGGACACAGAGACCAATCCACAAAATTACAACTATCTTATATTTGATAAAGGCGCTAAAAGCATGCAATGGAGAAAGGATAGCATCTTCAACAAATGGTGCTGGGAAAACTGGAAATCCATATGCAACAAAATGAAGCTGAACCCCTTTCTCTCACCATGCACAAAAGTTAATTCAAAATGGATCAAAGAGCTTGATATCAAATCAGAGACTCTGCGCCTGATAGAAGAAAAAGTTGGCTCCGATCTACATATTGTGGGGTCAGGCTCCAAATTCCTTAATAGGACACCCATAGCCCAAGAGTTAAATACAAGAATAAACAAATGGGACTTACTTAAACTAAAAAGTTTTTTCTCAGCAAGAGAAACAATAAGAGAGGTAAATAGGGAACCTACATCCTGGGAACAAATTTTTACTCCTCACACTTCAGATAGAGTCCTAATATCCAGAATATACAAAGAACTCAAAATATATAATCTTGAAAAGAATGTTGACCACACAGTGAAAATGGTAAGAAACCATGTAGCAGAACATTCAAGAAATATGGGATAACATAAAAAGACCAAATTTAAGAATTAATAGAAGAAGGCATAGAGTTCTCAGAGGAATGGACAATCTATTCAGTGAAATAATATCAGAAAATTTTCCAAAATAAAGAATGAATTGGAAAACCAAATTCAAAAGGCTTACAGTATGCCAATGTACAAAATCACAACAGATCCATACCAAGGCACATTATAATGAAAATGCCTAACATACATAGTAAGGAGAGAATATTAAAAGCCACGAGAGAAAGGAAGTGACATATGGGGGAAACCAATAAGGTTATGTGCATATTTTTCAAACAAGACCATGAAAGCTAGAAGATCCTGGAACATATATCAAGCTCTGAAAGGAAATGGATGCCAACCATGAATCTTATATCCAGCAAAATTAGGCTTTAGATTTGATGTTGAAATAAAAACCTTCCATGATAAACAAAAGTTAAAAGAATTTACAGCTAGAAAACCTTCACTATAGAACATCCTTGTCAAAATATTCCATGAAGAGGAAATAAAAATCAACAATGAAAATCGGCAGAGGGAGGTATTACACTAAAGGAAAAACTAATTAAAGGAGAAACCAAGTTAAGTTAAATAATAAATATAAACAAAAATGGCTGGGAATACAGGTCATGTCTCAATAATAATCCTGAATGTTAATGGCCTAAACTCACCAGTCAAAAGACATAGGCTAGCAGATTGGATCAAACAAGAAGACCCAACAATATGCTGCCTCCAAGAGACTCATCCCATAAGAAAAGACATCCATAGACTGAAGATGAAAGGTTGGGAAAAATCATACCACTCACATGGACTGTGGAAGCAAGCAAAGGAAACATACACCAAGAAGTCATAACAATTATAAATATATATGCACCAAACAATGGAGCATCTAAGTTCAAACAAATTTTTCTCAAGTTCAAGAGTCAAATTGACCACAACACAATAATCTTGGGTGACTTTAATACACCTCTCTCACCACTGGATAGATCTTCCAAACAAAAGTTGAATAAAAAAACTATAGAACTCAATAATACCATCAATAACTTAGACTTAACTGACATATATAGAATATTTCATCCTTCAATGAAAGAATACACTTTCTTCTCAGCAGTACATGGATCCTTCTCTAAAACAGACCATGTATTAGGCCACAAAGCAACTCTTATCAAACAAACAAACAAAAAAGCAGCAATACTACCCTGCATTTTATCAGATCATAATGAAATGAAATTAGAAATCAATGACAAAATAACAAATAAAAACCACTCCAACACGAGGAGACTAAATAATATGCTACTCAATGAGTTGCAAAAGAAAAGGAGGAGATTAAAAAATTCTTAGAGGTAAATGAGAACACTGATACAACATATCAAAATCTCTGGGACACTATGAGGCAGTACTAAGAAGAAAGTTCATTGCATGGAGTTCACTCCTTAAAAAGAGAAAAAGTCAACAAATGACCTAATATTACATCTCAAGTCCCTAGAAAAAGAAGAACAAATCAACACGAAAAGCAGAAGACAGGAAATAATTAGTCAAAGCTGAAATCAATGAAATTGAAACAAAAGAAACAATTGAAAAAATTGACAGAACAAAAAGTTGGTTCTTTGAAAAAATAAAATTGACAGACCCTTATCCATGCTAATGAAGAGAAGGAGAGAGAAAACTCAAATTACTAACATACGTGATGAAAAAGATAATGTCACAACACACACTGCAGAAATACAGAAGATAATTAGAAATTATTTTGAAAACTTTTACTACAATAGAAAATATCATATCGAAGGCATCTACAAATTTCTAGAGTCATATGATTTGCTTAAATTGAATCAAGATGATATACACAATTTAAACAGATCAATTTCAAGCAATGAAATAGAAGACGCCATCAGAAGCCTACCAACCAAGAAAAGCTCAGGACTGGATGGAAACACAGCCGAGTTCTAAAAGAACTTTAAAAAAGAACTAATACCAATACTCTTCAATTTATTTCAGGAAATAGAAAAAGAGGGAGCACTTCCAAACTCAATTTATGAGGCCACTATCACCCTGATTCCAAACCCAGGCAAAGACTCAAAGAAAACTTCAGACAAATCTCTCTAATGAACATAGATGCAAAAATTCTCAACCAAATTCTGGCAAATTGAATACAAAAGCATACCAAAAAGATAGTGCACCATGATCAAGTGGGATTCATAGAAGGGATGCAAGATTGGTTCAACATATGGAAAACAATAAATATAATTCATCACATCAATAGACTTAAAGATAAGAATCATACGATCATCTCAATAAATGCAGAAAAATAATTCAACAAAATACAGCACACCTTCATGTTCAAAACACTAGAAAAATTAGGGATAACAGGAACATCTCAACATTGTAAAAGCTATCTAGGCTAAGCCCCAGGCCAAAATCATTCTAAGTGAAGAAAAATTGAAAACATTCCCTCTAAAAACTGGAACAAGACAGGGATGCCCTCTTTCACCACTTCTATTTAACACAGTTCTTGAAACACTGGCCAGAGCAATTAGACAGATGAAAGAAATTAAAGGGATACACATAGGAAAAGAACTCCTCAAATTGGCACTATTTGCTGATGATATGATTCTATACCTAGAAGACCCAAAACTTCCACCAGAAAACTTCTAGAACTAGTAAATGAATTCAGCAAAACAAGCAGGATATAAAATTAACACCCATAAATCAAAGACATTTCTGTATATCAGTGAAAAATCCTCTGGAAGGGAAATGAGGAAATCTACCCATTTTTATAATAGCCTCAAAAAATAAATACTTGGGAATCAACTTAATGAAAGACGTGAAAGACCTCTACAATGAAAAGTATAGAATGCCAAAGAAAGAAATTAAAGATCTTAGAAGATGGAAAGATCTCCCTTGTTCTTGCATAGGCAGAATTAATATTGTCAAAATGACCACATTACCAAAAACAGTATACAGATTTAATGCAATTCCAATCAGAATCCCAATGGCATTCCCCATAAAAATAGAAAGAAGAAAAATAAGTCATGAAATTCATTTGGAAAAATAAGAGACCCAGAATAGCTAAAGCAATCCTTAGCAAGAAGAGTGAAGCAGGTGGCACCACTATACCAGACCTTAAACTATACTACAGAGCATTAGTAACAAAAACAGCATGGTATTGACACCAAAATAGACTGGTAGACCAATGGTACAGAATAAAGGATCCAGAGATTAACCCGCATAATTACAGCTATATTAGACAAAGGTGCCAAAAGCGTACATTGGAGAAAAGATAGCCTCTTTAACAAATGGTGCTGAGAAAACTGGAAATCCATATGCACAAAACTCAAAGTTGAGTCAAGGACCTAGGAATTTAATCAGATACACTGCACCTATTAGAAGAAAAAGTGGGCCCAAATCTCCATCGTGTCAGATTAGGCCCTGACTTTCTTAATAAGACTCCTATAGCACAAGAAATAAAATCAGGGATCAATAAATGGGATGAATTCAAACTAAAAAACTTCTTAGCAAAAGAAACAATGAGGTGAATAGAGAGCCTACTTTATGGGAGCAAAAATTTTACCACAAGCACATCAGATAGAGCACTAATCTCTAGGATATATAAAGAACTCAAAAATATTTACACCAAAAAACACAAATAAGCCAATTAATAAATGGGCCAAGGAACTGGACAAACACTTCTCAGAAGATATACAATCAATAAATAAATATATGAAAAAATGTTCAACGTCTCTAGCAATTAGAAAAATGGAAATTAAAATTACTCTAAGATTTATTCTCACTCCAGTAAGAATGGTAGCTATTAAGAATACAAATAACAATAAGTGTTGGTGAGGATGTGGGGAAAAAGTCACACTTGTACATTGCTGATAGGACTGCAAATTGGTGCAGCCAATGTGGAAAGCAGTATGGAGATTCCTTGGAAAACTGGGAATGGAACCACCATTTGACCCAGCTATCCCACTCCTCCGTCTATACCCAAAGGACTTCAGTAGCTGACTAGAAAAAGAAAATGTGGTATACATATACATTGGACTATTACTCAGCAATGAAAGAGAATAAAAGCATGGCATTTGCAGGTAAATGGATGGAGCTGGAGAATATCATGCTAAGTGAAATCAGCCAAACCCCCCAAAACAAATGCTGAATGTTTTCTCTGATATAAAGAGGCTGATTCATAGTGGGGCTGAGAGTGGGAGCATGGGAGTATTAGATGAACTCTAGATAGGGCAAAAGGGTGGGAGGGGAAGAGAGGGTACATGGGGGTAGAAAAGATAGTGGAATGATATGGACATCATTACCCTAAGTACATGTATGAATAAATGAATGGTGTGAATACACTTGTATTCAACCAGAGATATGAAAAATTGTGTTCTATATGTGTAATATGAATTGTAATGCATTCTGCTGTCATATATAACAAATTAGAAGGAAAATAAATACTTTACTATCAGAGTGAAAAGACATCCTGAATGTCTGTTCGTTTATGTTATTATAACAAAACATCTGATACTGGGTAATTTACATGTATAGAATTTTATTACTTTTAGTTCTGCAGGTTGGGAAATTCAAGATCAAGGCTGTAGTACCATAGATGATAAATGAGGGCCCATTTCCCATAGATGACTCCATCTAGGAGACCTACTTCAAATGGTAGAGAAAACTGAAGGATTCTGGCTGGTTCCTTTAGCACTATAAAAGAGTCTTAATCTGATTCATAATCTGATTAAGCCCTCATTACTTAATCACTTCACAAAAGCCCCTATCTCTTAATAATATCACATTAGTGATTAACATAAGTTTGGGGGGATACCATGTGGAATAGGAGATACTATTTGCAAATCATATCTGGTAAGACACTAATATCCAGAACTTCTAAAACTCAACAGTAACCACAAACAACAACCTGATTCAAAAAAATGGGCAAAAAACCTGAATAGACATTTCTCAAAAGATGAGGATGAATGGTCAACAACAAATAAAAAGATGCTGAACATTATTAATCACTAGGGAAAAGCAAATCAAAACTACAATGAGATATCACACTCAGTTAATTACTATAAAAAATCCAAATAGAAAATAACAAGCTTGGTGAGAATATGGAGAAATAGAAACCCTGTGCACTATTAGCAAGAAGATTAAATGGCACAGTTACTATGGAAAACAAGATGGTGGTCCCTCAAAAGTTTAAAAATAAAATTTGCAGATGATCCAGCAATTCCATTTGGGGGAATATACCCAGAATAAGTGAAAACAGGTTCTCAAATAGATATTTGTATACCCATTCTTGTAGCAGCATTGTTTACAATAGTTAAAATGTAAAAGCATCACAGGTGTCCGTGGGTGGATGAATCAATATACAAAATGGTATGAATATACAATGGAATATTATTTGGCCTTAAAAATGAAGGCAGTTCGGACACATGCAACATGAATGAACCTCGAGGACATTATGCTAAGTGAAATAAGTCAGCTACAAAAAACAAATACCCTATGATTCCATCGGCATGAGGTACTTAGAGTACCTCCAAATCAGGGACAAAAAAAAATGATAGTTTTCAGGGACTGGGGGAGGTGGGTATCTGCAATTATCACTTGATGAGTAAAGATTTTTAGTATTGCAAGGTAAAAATTCATGGATATAGTTGGTCATGATGGTCACTGTACACTTAAACATGATGAAGATAGTAAATTTTATAATATATATATTTTACCACAACAAAAATAAAAAGTGAAAAGAAAAAAACAACAACCCCAAAAGTTCATAGAAGCTCTGCATTATAGTGCAGTGGTTCCACAACATGATCAATGTTCAAGGATTGTTATATTTTCTATTCTACCATCCTTTGCAAATGGCTGTACTTTTCATATTTGTAAGATGGCTAAACACATTACCATGGTCCAGAAGGAAAGGAGACAGCTGTTAATCAGCGTTGCTTCTTAAAGATCAGGACTGTTCACATGATCACTCAAGCTTAAAGACAGGCTAAGAAATTGAGTTGTTATACTTTTATTCTGGTGTAAAGTTATTCACTCTTATTATGGTATTCCTATTGTAGTGTCAGGCACGGGAGAAATGGATTTGAAATTCCTGTTGGATCACCCAGTCCAAGTGTCTGTCATATCCTCCAGGAATAAAAGTAACACTTAAAAGTTGCTCTCCTCAGAGGAGGATTAAAAAAAAAAATCAGTAGAAATTGACTAGCTCCGAGAACAATCGAAGTAGGAATTTACTTCCTCTTGAATGGAATGAATAGCAACAGCACTAACAGGTGACCAAAAGCAATGTCGAAAAGTGGACACAAAAATGCAGAACTTGTATTTAAAAACAAAAATGTTTTTAATATTCCTTAGAGAAAATAATAAATTTTGGCACCAATAACCTACTTACAGCTCATCTTTAAGCTGCAAGTGATCATGCAAACAGTCCTGATCTATAAGAAGCAATGCTGATTGGCACCTGTCTCCTTTCCTTCTAGATCATGTTAGTGTGTTTAGCCGTCTTACAAATACGAAGAGTACAGCCATTTGCTAAGGATGGTAGGATAGAATAATAAACTTCACAGCTGCCAACCTCATTTACATTGTTCATATCATTTTAAGGAGGCTAAAAGACAGGATGATCAATGATGTGTATGAGAATTAGCTCCTGATGGAAGATGGTTCCACTTACTATTTTTCTACTTTATGATGCCGAGAGCACAACATGCATTCGATAGAAATTGAAATTCAAACTGTAAATTTTGAACTTTTCCTACTGGCACCAGTTGTGTATACGACTCTTCATGTTGGGTAGGGGCAGTGAGCCACTTGCCCATACTATCCTTTGGGGGAAACAACCAACACTTTACAGTATACTGTGCACCTGAGCCATGATGTTTGGTAGGTGAAGTATATTTGATGTATTCTCAACAAGACTTTCCACTTAATGGGTTTATTGGGGACATAAATTCATTTTAAGTTGAGCACCTGTGGTTCTCTGAAGATGATGCCACACATCCATAATCAGCAAAGAAGGTTTCATTCCTTCACTGTTTATTGAGCACAACTGTGTTTCTGCACTTTTGGGATGAGGCAGTTCTCATTTCAAGGAAATAAACATCCCAGTTACTTCATTTATGAGAGTTTTGATGAGCCAAATGTTGTAAAACTGTATGTAAAATGGTGTGAGCATCAGGATCTCTCTCTTATATGTTTCTTATGATAAAATACACTTTTTTCTCTACAATTAGGGTACGTAGTACAAAATAAATGACTTAGTGACTCATTAGATAAGAGCCTGAAGACAATTTTCTTGACGCCAGATTAGACTAGAAGTTTCTTTTAGCTGGAAGAAGTGACTAAATTTTATCTTCTTTCTTGTAAGATAGGAATACATAGGTTCAACAAATATTTAAGGATCACAATTGGGCATGCTCTCAATTTTCCAAAATTTCAGTGGTAGAAAATAAGTATCATGCATATTTGTTTTGTATCCGATTTAAATTTTTTTCTTTAAGCCAAGATTTATTTGAAGCAGCTGTGACCATTCTGGTTTGGAGTATTGTGTTAGTCCTCAATAAAACCAAATACTCGGATCTTTTTAATAGTTTACCAAGATTAAATACCCCAAACCATAACATTTTTGTGGGTTTGACATTCTAAAGTTCTGCTTTAAACTCTACTTACAAAAATTTAATTCGGGGAGGAAGCGGGGAAAGAAAAACATTTTCTGGAATTATATGGGGAAATCAGAACAATATATCCAATTCGGCCATGTCTCTATTTAACCAAGCAGTTCTATTCACCCCAAAGAACCCCTCCAGGTAGTCAATGATGGTTCTGTATGACTTTGAGCCTAATATTTTGGCAGCCAGCCCTTTTAAAATAGTTAGCATTTTGGAATGTCATTGTAAATAGGAATTTCTTTATTGTGAAAATTTTGTGGTTATTTTGGGGAAAAGAAAAGATCAGTTATATATCTTATTGGAGAACCTTTATGAATATCATTTCTCAGCTTAGTGTCAAGATCAGTCTTATACGATTCTTTGTTCTGAATCCTATTACTTTAATAATTCGTTTCTCATGTGAAACTATTTCCTTTATCCTTTACTTGTTGTCTTATTAATGTTTATGCCTCTTCAATAAAATTTAAACATTTTTTGCTTGAGTGTAAAATTTGAGTTTTTTTTTTTTTGTAGATACCAATGGTAGTATTTTGAAAAGAGATTTTGAATACAAAGTGAAAGAGAAGGGAAAAATAGGTCCAGACAGACCACTAAGACCTGACCTTTGTCCCAATTCTGTCATCAATCGTCAATCAAAAGTTAATCTCCCTTAAACTCCCTTTGTTTTTTCATGTTACAAGGTTCAGGGCTTGGGGGTGTAGTTCAGTGGTAGAACACTTGCCTAGCATGTGTGAGGCCCTGGGTTTGGTCCCCAGAACTGAGAAGAGTTTTTACAAAAAGACTTTGAGACAAAATATCTATCAGGTCTTCCCTATTTCTAAAATCCTAAGAATCTCTAATTATGTAATTATTAGGGAACAGAGTATATTCTGCTTACAGTTGCTGCTGCTTTAAATCTTTCCAGAATATCCAGCACATAAATGTTGTTACATCTTGGAGTATCCTACTGTCTAAACTCACATATTTCAAACACTATTATATAGTATTATTTATTATCTCTTTAGGTATATACCTTCTAGGCAGATGTATTTCCAAGGATTGCAACAGACTGTTTAATGAGAAATATTTCCATTGAACAAAGAGCAAGATTTATGCTGTCAAAATCTGTTAGTGAATTCTGTAAACCCATCACTTAGTAAATCTAAATTCAAAACATATTTAAGACTTATTAAAATTGGTTAGCTGTGCCTGAGATTTAAGATAAGTTTGCATGCTATAGAGTAGAACATGTACAAGTTCTCTAAAAAAAAAAATATAGCAGTGGCACCACTCTTTTTCCTTAGTTTCCTAGCAAAATACATTTACCTACAACCCTACTTGAGACAACTGTACCATATTCCCCTTAGTACTACCAATGCTTTCTGGTTTGGGGGCCCAGGTGTGCCTATTGTAGCCCCAGCTAAGGAACACACCATGAAGCTTAGCTCCTTCCAAGTTATTCATTTACTCTTAAACATGAGGAGTTTGTCACATCTGCAGAAAAGGATCTGCAAACTGGTGTGATGGCATATTCATGGCCTCCAGCTTGGTCCAGACCCTTAATGTTGTCGCTATCCTTTTTCCAGAGTAAGGCTGGCTAGACACGACAGAGGATAATTGATGAGTCAGGTAAGTAATTATACCATTGTACTCAGGTGTTCTCATTGCTATTTTAACTAGAAGTTTCAACAGATGGAACTAATACATAAGAAAACAGCATCAGACCAGCACCCCTCTGATTTCTTGTCCCCCTCCAGCATGTATCATAAACTGTCCCTTACAATTTTATCGGAAGAGAGACACATGCAATGATAACTATTGTCTATACCTGTATTCTGGATCATTTCCTCCTTGTATGAGTGTTCTCCAGAGAAACACACCAAGGGAACATATAGATACAGATATGTAAGAGATATGGGCATTGGCTTACCAGATTATGGAGGCTGAAGTCCCACAATCTGCCATCTGCAAGGTGGAGAACCAGGAAAGATGGTGGTGTAATTTAATCCAAGTTCAAAGGTCTGAGAACCAGAAGAGCTGGTGGTGCAAGTCCCAGCCCAAAATTGAGAGCCTGAGTACTAATGGGGTTGGATGTGGTATTGGTGGAAGTCTTAAGTCCTAAGCATCAGGAGCTCTGCTGATGTCTCAATGTAGAAGACAGCTGCCTTAGCTCCAGGAGAGAGAGAATTGCCTCCCCCTCTGCCTTTTTATTCTATTCAGGCCCTCACTGGATTGGATGATGCCCACCCATATTGAGTGAGGGAAGATCTTCTGTATTTAGTCAACTGATTCAAATTTTAATCTCCTCTAGAAACACAGATGTACCTAGTAATTTTATTTTACCAGTACCTGGTCATCCTTAACTCACGCAAGTTGACACCTAAAACTAACCATCACAGGCCTATATAATTACTCACCTGACTCATCAATTATCCTCTGTCCTCTCTAGCCAGCCTTACAGTTTCATGTATTAACACTTTGAATTTTCTCACAAATAAAACACAGACTCTTTTCCAATTCTGTTTTCTACTCCACCTATTTCTCTCCAGTCTTTTCCTTGCATACCCTAAGTATCCACAAAGAAGAATTCACTGTTAGCCGCCACTCTCAACTTCCACCTGAACTTTATTAATAATTGATAATAAAATATCTCATACATGCAAGACAATGTACATATAAGATATAAATGATAATTTAGATGTGTCTAGCCCACTATTTGGGCAGGCCCCAAATGGCTACAGTTAGGCTCCCTTGCTGAGGCTTCTGGTGGGTTATGTTGTTTTGAGAGTGTAAATGAGGCCATGAACCAACTATGTTATTGTAGTCAAGGTTGGAAATGCTTTGTTTCAGCATATGTACTCAAGGTCATAAACATTTGCTATGAGCATGTGCTTACTTATGTAACATATTGACAGTGTGCATTCTTTGTCTGGCCTGCATATATAAAGAGCCTATGGAAATGACATGGGGGCTAAATGGAAATAGCTGGGGCTGAAGCTAGAGCTGGGAGCTGGCTGAACACTGCTATCACTACTCTTAAATAAAGAATGTTTATCATCGGAATTGTGTCTTGCATCTTCTTCCATCTGCTAGGATCCCAAATCTGCTTCTTGGGTCTGAACCCCTACCCCACACCCAGCTGCTCAGTTTAAGAAACAGAATATAATCAATGCCTTTAAAATAAATTTGTGTTCCCCTTCCCAACCCAATCTCCCTTCCTATATAGGTGGTCATGAATTTTTGTTTGTCTTTCATTTGTTTCTAATTTAAACATACCTGAAGAATTATGGTTTACTTTGACATGTTTTGATAGTATATGAATTTCATCATAGCTTTAGTATTCTTTTATGATTTGTTTTGTTGGTTTGTTCTTTTAGCTTTGTGAGATTCATCTGTTGGTAAACAGAGCAGCTGTGGTTCATTGTGTATAATATCATTGGAATATATCACAAATGGACTGTTCCCAATTTTTGCTTTTTTAACATGGAAACATATGAAATTAGTTTTGCCAATTAAAAGTATTCAATTTCAGCAATTTAATACAGTTTAACTGATACAAACAATGCTGTTGCAAAAATTCGTGTATATATCTCTTTAGGACTGTGTTCAAATTTCTCTCGAATGGGAAAGAAGTGGAATTTAAAATTTCAACATACAGCATCTCATATTTACTGTATCATGTCAGACAGTTTTCCAAAATCATTATTCCTGTCTATATCTCTATAATGAAAGTATAAATGTTCCCATTCTTTCACACTGTTGAAAACACACAGTATCTTTTTTTCCTTTGAAAATGGAGGCAAATTTGGAAGATGTAAAATTACATTTCAACAAGTTTTTAACTTTTGTTTTCCTGAATAGTGATAAAGTTGAGTTATCTTTTCATATTTCCTTTGTGTTTCCTCTTCCATTTATGTTTGTACCCATTTTTCTACTTAGTAAGAGTTATTTGTGAGGTATGGGTACTGTTCTCAGTGATACACATGGGAAATGTGTCTGTTAGCATAGGTAGTTAGCTAAAGATAACGGGACTGAGGGTTAAGACTGGAACAACAATGAAGAAGTCCTATAATTGGAAACTGACCCAGATGCACCAATCTGTCATATTCCAGAAAAAGGCCTATAGCACTGTCTTCCATATGGAAGACAGTGCTATGTATGTGTATGTATGTATATATATACACACACACATACACATATACATATATTTAATTATTTATGAATTATTTTTTGGTACTGTGGATTTAATCTAGGGGCCCTTAACCACTGAGACACATGCCCAGTCCTTGTTATTTTTTAAAACAAAGTCTTGCGAAGTTGCTTATGGCCTTGCTACATTGCTGAGGCTGGCCTCAACTTGCAATCTTCCTGCCTCAAACGCCTGAGTTGCTGGAATTACAGGTGTGCATGCCTAGCTTATCTTCCATAGATGTACCAGCGTACATGGTGTTCCAAAGGTTGCACCTGTGTCTACAAAATGATGAGAAGGTCAGTTAACTGTTGTATGCCCTGCTGCCTGATGGCTTTAAGCCAGAAAGGGTACCATGACCCAAGTATGCAGGTACATGCCCTCAATTTTCACATAGTAATTGTGTATGACATCCCCTAAATGAGCAACAATTACACAAAGTGTGAGCCCAAAGAGATGTAGCCAAGATTTCCTGCCACTGCAAGTTCCCAAGATCCTATTTAAAAAAAAAAAAAAAAAAAAAAAAAAAAAGCTTAGTCATTTTGGTGCATTTCAGTCCCTAGTTGTTCTGCCCCTACCACAGGATGTATCTCACTTTGCCTTGCCTTGTGATAAATATACCCTAAAGGCTAACTCTGCTTCTTTGTATGCATCTGTGTCTGTGCCATTATAATTTCCTAATCTTAGACAAATTATACCCAAGAACCAGCTGGGTGTGGTAATCCACACCTGCAAATGATACAAGTTTGAAGCCAACGTGGGCAATTTAGCAAGCCCTGATGCAAAATAAGAAATAATTTTGAGGATAGGAGAAGTAGCTCTGTGGTAGAGTGTCCCCTGGGTTCAATCCCCAGTACTGCAAAAATAACAACAACAACAATAATAATAATAAATTAAGCCCAAGGACCTAGAAAGAAATTATATGCTCAGAGGTTGACTCTCAATCTCTGGTAACATTTTTACTAGTGGTGCGTATGTCTCCCCTCAATTTTTATGATGCATTTCATGAATATAAGCTCATGATGAAGTCAATTCTCCAATGGTCTTATTTTTTTCTTCTTAAATCCTTTTGGACTCCATGGTCATAAAGACATATCTGAAAAGAAGAAATAAAATAAAAACATTTTTCAACTTTGAAATATGTATGTATTCTTTATTTAGAATAGAGTTTTATGTGAGATGTGAAGTAGGAATCCATTTTCATTAAAAAAAATGGATAAAAATATCCAGATACCACCTACTGAATCTTTTTCTCACAGATTTGCAATGCCTCATTTGTCATACCATATTTCCTGGTGAGCTTTGGTGTAACTCTGGGCTCTAGCTTCACTTCCACTTGTGTATTTGTCTAGTAATGCATAAAGTAGCCTTAAGTCTTAAGTTAGGGCAAATCACTACACTTTTTATTTCTTGACTCTTTAAATCTTCAAATCAGTCTTTCAGATAACAAGGAAAATTCAGTTTGAATTTTGGAAGAAATTTCACTGACTCAGGTCAATATGGGGATAACTAACTTATTTAAGATATTGAATCTTGTAATTCATGAATAACTCACAATTTATCTGTTAAAATATATTTCAAAATGTATAAATTTCCTCCATAAAAGGATTATCTATCTTTTGTGAAACTGATTGCTAATTATCTATTTTTGGTTCTGCAAATTACATTTTCTGTTTATTAATTTTTTATGTATTGCCCTTATTTAAGTCACTTAGCTAGTTCTTTTATTAATTTGGATAAATTGTATCTTTCTTTGGAAATCTTTTGAAGACAATTACCATGTCTGTAAATAATGAGAATTTTGTTTATGTTTTTTCCTGTTCTTTTAAATTTTATTATTTCTTCTTATTTTTGTGTTTTAGGTAATCCTCAGTTTAATGTTGAATATGCATGGTAATAGTGGGCATCCTTCTTTTGTTCCTCTCTTTAAAGAGAATGATTTTACCATCTCACCAATGAGAATGTTTTCTGTGAGATTTTTATACTTTTTACCTGTTAAGGAAAAATGATCTGCAATGCCTCATTTGTTATACCATATTTCCTCTATTCCAAGTTTGCTGAGTTTCATGTGAATTAATATTGACTTTCATATGAATAAAATAAAGGAAGAGAGATAATTTTATGGAATTTTATTGTTTGTTGATCTGTTTTTTAGAAAACACTAACAAGCCTTTCATTTTTTGAATAGAGCCAACTTAACAATTCGTGTGTGTGTGTTTGTGTGTGTGTGTGTGTGTGTGTGTGTGTGAGAGAGAGAGAGAGAGAGAGAGAGAGAGAGAGAGAGAGAGAGAGAAATATATTGCTGGATTTAATTTGTTGGTTGGTTGTTGTTATCTCATACTGAGGTTTTTTTTTTTTAACATACGAAGTTGTAAATGAGTGGTATGGCAGGAGCATGTTGTGTTTTTTAAAATGTTTTTTTAATTTTATTTGTTCTTTTTAATTATACATGAGAGCAGAATGTATTTTGACATATTACACATACGTGGAATATAACTTATTCTAATTAGGATCCTATTGTGGTCATACATGATGTGGAGTAGAGTTTTGGAATCAAGAGGATAATGATGGCTTCATAAAACAAAGAGGAATGTGTTCCTCAGGAGTTTTGTTCTGTAGTTTTCTTTCCTTGATGTGTCTTTGTCTCATTTTGGTATCAGGGTTATACTGACTTCATAGAATGTATTTCAGAGTCATCTCTCCTTTTCAATTTCATGGAGTAATTCTTTAAAGGTCTGGTAGAACTCAGCTGAGAATCTATCTGGTCTTTAATGTTTCTTTGTTGAAAGACTTTTAATTTCTATTTCAATTTCATTATTTGATATTGATCTGTTTAGATTTTCACTTTGGTTATATGTATCTAGAAATTTATCAATGTCTAATAGATTTCCCAGTTTAATGGCATATTAATTTTCAAAATAGTATCTAATGTTCCTCTGAATTTTGGAAGTATCTATGGTGATACATCCTATTTGAAATCTAATCCTGTTTATTTGGATCTTCTCTTTTATTTATTTTGGTTAAGGGTTTATCAATCTTATTTATCTTTTTGAAGAACCAAATCTTTGTTCTATTGATCCTGTGCATATTTTTTATTTCAGTTTTTGTGAAATCTTCTTCCTTCTCCCTAAAGTATATATCTTACAACTTTCTGTAGAAAGGAACTGTTTGAACTCTCTTGATTTTCATTTTTTTTAATCTGAATGAGACATATCATTATAATTCCAACTATATAGCTGTAAATATTTTATCAATTTAATAATATTTCACAGTTTTCTGCCTTCAAGTGTTGTTTCATTAATTTTGGCTCTGATCTTGATTATTTCCTGTCTTTTAACTGATTTTGGAGTTTATTCTTCTTTTCCAAGGAGTTTTGGTGGAGCATAAGCTTATTTATTTGGGACCTATTTTTTAAATATAGGTTCTCAATGCTATACATTTTCCTTTTAGAACTATGTTCATACTGTTCCAGAGATTTTGATATGTTGTATCTCTGTTCTCATTTGTTTCTGAGAATTTCTTGATTTCTCCTCTCATTTCTTCTATATTTCATTCTTCATTTCAAAGAGAATTGTTCAATTTTCATATCTTTATGTGGTTTCTATTATTTTTCTTGCTGTTGATTTTTTTACCTTAATGTTTATTTCATCTGATAATAATAGAGTCATTTTCCAAAACTTTTCTTAATGTGCTTTGATAGGTTTTGATTTATTTCAACCATCCTTTGTACTTTCTATTCATGCCTAATACAGTTTATCATTAATTTGTATCTATTCATACTTCCTACAAGGACTTAAAGTAAGGCTCTACCTCTGAGCATGAACTAATATCCTTAAAGATATTATTTACTGTTTGAATTCTTATTTTGTTTTTTCAAATTATCTGTGGTGAACACACCCTAAGGTGATCCAGGAATCATGCATGCCCTTGCATAATTTTCTCCACTTAAGTGTGGGTGGAACCTGAACCTTGTTTTTAACCAATAGAGTCTGGGAAAGGCAATAGGATGTCACTATCATGATTAGGTTACCTTTAATAGTAAAGGTGCTAAGATGTTATTTCACTAATTATTTATGTTATACAAACTGGAGTAAGATTTCTTGCTGACCTAAAGGAGCTGCCATATTGTCAGAGGGTCTATGGAACTGAGTGGTCTTTGGGAACTAAGGACAGACTACAGATGGGATCTGGGCACTCCCTTTAGAGCTTCAGGGAAATTAACTTTGCTAACAACCTGAATGATCTTGAGTGGATTCTTACTTAGTGGACCCTCCAAATAAGAATACAGTCTGTTTATACTTTGATTGCAAATTCATGAAGACCCTGATTAAAAGCCCCAATTAACCTGTGCCCAGACCCATGACCCATGGAAATTTGGGAATGATACATTTGTGCTATTTTTAAGTCACTAAGTTTGTGGAAATTTGCTACACAGCAATAAAAAAATTGCCAAATTAGACTTTTCTTTCACAGAATTAATATTTATTTAGTTTTATTCACATTTATCACTCTATTTGCTCACTCTTTCTTCTTGAACTCAGCAGTTTTTCTGAAATCTTCTTCTTTCTCCCTAAAGTATATATCTTACAACTTTCTGTAGAGAGGAACTGTTTGAACTTTCTTGATTTTCATTTTTTTTTAATCTGAATGAGATATATCATTAAAATTTTAGCTATATAGCTATAAATATTTTATCAATTTAATATATTTCATAGTTTTCTGCCTTCAAGTGTTGTTTCTTAAAAATTCAGCTTATCATTGTTTCTTTGGAGCAAATCTGCTTTTGTTTCTGAAAAATTTTAAAGGCCTTTTCATTTGCATTCTACAGTTTGGTGAAGATTAGGATTTGTTTTGCTTCCTGAATCTGAATATTTATGCCATAAGAAATTCTGGAATTTCTCATTTCTTTTTCCATTCAAAATTATCTCTCTGCCATTTCTCTGAGGAGATATTTCTTTTAGAAATTCTAATTGCACATATATCTTTTATGTCTGTTAGCTGCTTTTATATTTAATCTGTGTTTCTGTGCTCTCTTGGGGACAGTTACTTCAGATCTATATTCTAATTTCCTCATTCTCACATCAGTTTGTGTCTAATAAGCTAAACAGCACATCTACTGGAGTTTAAATTTTAATTAATGTGTTTCATTTTTATGTGTACAATTTACTTTTTTTTTCACTAAAACTCCCAAATCATCTTTATTGTCATTTTTTATTTATTCACAGTTGATTTTTTAAAATTTATTTTTTACTCTAATTTGTTGTATATGACATCAGAATGCATTACAATTCATATTACACATATAGAGCACAATTTTTCATATCTCTGGTTGTATGTATATCTACACCACTCGTGTCTTCATACATGTACACAGTTGATATTTTAACAGATTTTTAAATTTATTTATTTATTTATTTTGGAGTGCAGGGATTCAACCCAGGGCCTTGCATATGTTAGGCAAATACTCTGCCTCTGAGCTACATCCCCAGCCCCCAATTTTATAATTCTCATTTTAAACACCAACTTATATTGTAAATGTGACATTTTCAATGCTGATTCTATTTATTGTTTCTGTTAAAACTTACTGTTATTTTTTTTTTCCTTTTTTAGTTTGTACTTTTTAAATTCTGGGATAATATTGGGACTTTATACATGGAAATTCTTTGAGGCTTGATTTGACAGTTGGTTCATTTAGGGAATGTTATTATTTGTTTTGGATGGGCATTTAAGGAAGCTTCAAATCTGGAGTTGCTGGAGTCTTTTTTTAAGACTCTGCAGGCAGTGAAATGTGGGACTCTGTTAGAATTCTCCAGTGAGACCCACAGGATAGAGAGATGAGAGGGGATTTATTAGGGGAATTGACCCATGAAAATATGGAAGTTGAGAAGTCAGGCAACAGGCCATCTTCAAGCTGGAAGCACAGAGAAACTGTTGGTGTAACTCTCAGTCCAAGATCGCAAGTCTGAGAACCCCGGGGGCTGTTGGTGCAGGTCCCAGAGTCCAAAGGCTGGGGAACTTGGATGGCTGATGCTCAGGGCAGGAGCAGAGTGTGTCACAGCTCCAGAAAAAAAATTCATCTTTCTTCTACATTTTTGTTTTATCAAGGTCTTTGGCTATTTGGATAGTATCTGTCCATGCATTAAGAGTGGATCTTCCTTTTTCAGTTAATTGATTCGAATGCCAGTCTAGCCTGGACTTGACCTCGAAATTACCCAGAAATGATGTTCTGCCAGCTATCTGAGTATCCTTTAATACAGTCAAAGTGACACTTAAAACTACCCACCCTAGAACTGTAGCCTAGGGCTGTTTTATGACCCTATAACCTAGGGCTGTGGTATATGAATTTTCAGGGACATTTTTGTTTGTTTCTACCTTCGAGGCAGATTGTTTTTTGTTTTTAATATATTTTTTTTTCTAATTCACACTTTCACTGCAGATATAATTCTTTTCAGATCCCAAAATCTGAATCCAACTCTCCCACCAGGGCAGACCTGAGTTTATTCAAGTTACAAACCAAAGCTTCATATCACAGGAATTAACAGATGACTTCACCGGTTCCAACTCTCTAAGTTAGTTTTTCTCAGAATTTCTGGCCACTGATGACTCTCATGGTTTCCCCTGGTCTTTCCAATTTGGGCACACGGTAAAATATGCTTTTTATCTTGTATCTACTACTTTTAGGAGCTTTGCAGCCGGGTAGATTTTCAGGATATTTACTCTGCCAATATTGTTGGAAAAGGAAGTCTCTGTCTACTCTTCACCTTCCTGTAACCAAGTTCTCTCCCTAACATTTTATAGAATCTACTCTTGTTAAGGTCACCTGTGACATCATAATTCCTAAATAAAGTAAATATTCATCATGCCTTTTCTCACTCATCAGTTTTTGAAATTATTTTTCACTGACTCCATGAATCACTCTTCCGTATGTTATCTCACATAACTCAGGCATGTATAAAAACCACCCCCCACTAACTTGACACTTGCCATCTCTGACTCTTAAGATGTTTTTTTTATAGACTGCCCTTTATTCTAGAATGATCTACTAAGAAATATAACTAAACCAAGGACATTTTGCTGATTGTTTTTCTATACAACAAAATATTGGACATATATCTAATACCTCTTTCTTATGTAAAGAACCATTTGCTTCTCATCTACTCTGCCATAAATAGATTTGTAAAATGAGCTAGCCCATTTTAGATGTTGCCTGTTTCTTAACATCCTATCCATTGCTGATTTTATGATTCATTTGTTCAGAATTACTAGTGAAAAACAGCTAGGAGTCATTTTTAATGAGAAACTTCTTCCAGTTCTATGAAACTATAAAAGTCAACTTCATAAAAGTTGTTGTTGTATTGACTGAGGAAGAAGCTCTGCAGCCATAAGGCACCTCACCACCAGAATACCAGACCAAATCTGATTTTAGTTGCATACAAAGTGAGATGCAAGCATTTCAGAGACTCTTCAATGATGGCTAATAAAGAGGGTAGCTAGTTAGTGAACTCTGGAAAGTCAAGTTAATAGAAGCAGAGAGTAGAAGGGGGGAGATATTGAGAAAAAAGTTCACAGTTTCATGTATGTTCAGATAAGTTCTAGGGATCTAATGTGCAGTATAATTAATGATTATAGTTAATAATACTATATTGTATACTTGAAATTTGCCAAGAGAGTAGTTCCTAAGCATTCTTAGCTCCCACTCATATAAGGTAACTCTGGGAGGAGATGGATATGTTGTTAATCAGCTGATAGTCATGAGCATTTCACTATGTATATGAAGATTAAATATCACATTGTATACCTTTAATATATACAATTTGTATTTAAAATTTGTTTTAATTTAAAAATAAAAACAGCTTGGTGCCACTCTGATTATCCCTCTGAGATCTATCACTTCATATTTTGTAGTTAAATGTCCTTTGAACTAAATTTTATAAATAAGGTTGTTAGGGTGATATTTCCATGGATTGTTCTTTCTCTCAAACTCTGAGGGGATTTCAACTGAACATAATCTGCACAAAGCCGAGTAGGTCAAATGCTAAGATCTGGACTTATTACCTCAGCAGTTGGCCAGAACCTGGGAAGACGATGGTGCTGTGGAGACCTCCTTATGGACAGAAGCAGCTGCCCCAGTTTCTCCTACCTGCCTCTGCTGCTCCCTGTTTCCAGACTTCATCAGTACTTCCTTATTCCATCTGTCCTCTGAAGATGCTCTTTTCCCAGTGTGTGTTGTTACTCACCAGCTCTTCTCAGGCCAACTGATATCCTTGTGTGACATTCTTGGCATCAACCATCACATAGACCCAGTGATACTCACAGATGTATTATCAGCTCAGTATCTACCTAAGTTTAAAAGACAGTTTCAAATACCTCTGGTTTTCTCCTCCTAAAATCCGGCATGGCTGAAACTCTTTCTTGTCTGCTGTCAATTCTCATATCAGTTAGTACATTCACCAACTCTTTTCCTTGGTTCTCTAGAATCAAGGAAAGCCTAAAAATAGTCAAGAAATAATATATTCTGTTTAATTGTTAGTTGTAATTTTTCCCATAACCTTAGCAATTTCTGAAGTAAAAGATGTCCCATTCTTCACCTCTGAGAAGGGAAGTTAAAAGTATTTTGTAACCTCTAAATACCTCTTTGCTCTATCTCACCTTTGGATTCATAGGCAAGCTGCTCATGACTGGTGTTGCTGAAAGCCTCACTTCAAAAACTTTAATGTACATATACATGAAATCATCTCACTCGAATTTCTCAAAGAAAAACAGACTTGATGATAAAGAGAGAAAGCAATATTCCTTCTATAAGAAATGTAGTAATGGGCAGGAGAGGAAAAAAAGACCCCAAATTTCTGGTTTCCAAGAACCAGAGACCAACATCTCCTTACTTCCTACTTGTTACTTTTTGTCATGGTCAACATGTAAATGTAAATTATTATTTTTAAATCAATAAAGAACTTTCCATCACTTCTTGGCAACTTTCTGAAACTAATCACCTCTCCTTTATGACTCCACTCAACAATTTTCTCACGTCCTGAGAAAAATAGGTAGAAGGTTTTTCAGGAACTGCTATTGCTGACATTACTCACACTCAGGTAAATGTGGAAGAAATAATGAAACCACTAAAAACTCTTCCTGAGAGACAGAAGTAGGAAAAGTTACACACATTAAAAAAAAAAGAAGAAATAAGTTGAGGTGTCAGGGTGTCAGTAGCCAACACAACAAACTTCCTCTCTTCCTAAAGTAAAATAAAGGGAAGTGTCTGCTACTACCATAACAGAAGCCAAGACAATCTTTTTATAGCCACCTCAGAGGATTGCTTCAGGATTTCCAAGTGCTTAGATATTTTCAGCTTCAACCTCTTTAGCACCTGGCACAACAGGAAGGGTGTGTGACACTCCACAGCAGCACCCACTGGACAGGAAGCTGGGTGAGCTCTTTGGGACTACTTATCATTTCCCATTTTGGAATACAGGCAGAATTTAGTGATCTTTCCACATATCTTTGCTTGAATTCCATGTAAGGTCAAAATAATGAAATAGTCACTTTTTAAATTTGCTTTTTTTTTTTTTCAACCCATGTAGGAAATCAAGAAAGATGTTGGTCTTTGGGTCCTGGGAAGCCAATAATTTGCTGTTATTTTTCCTTCTGTCCATTTCTATATTTCTCATAGATTTGATTTTGGCTTATTTATCTTTAAATTTATTTCTTAAATTGAGCAATTTTAGTGAAATGATTTCTTTTTTATGTACATTGTTTTATTTAAGGTCTTCTATTTCAAGGTCTACTTCAAGAGAAAGTGACCCAAGAATCAATAGTGCATGTATTTCAGAAAGAGATACAGTCTCACCTCTATGGTACCTTAAACATCCAGGTCTCTAAAGCCCCCCCCCCCCCACACACACACACATCATTTCATTTCTTTTTTTTTATTATTATTTTTAAAATTCTTTTCTTTTTTTCTTACTTTTTCTTTTCTTTTTTTTTTCCTTTCTTTTTCTTTTCTGTGTGTGTGTGTGTGTGTGTGTGTGTGTGTTTATGTGGGGGGGGGTACTGGGGAAAGAACCCAGATATGCTCTACCACTGAGCAACATTCCCAGACTTTATTTACTTATTTACACTTTTTGAGTCAGGCTCTTTCTAAGTTGCTCAGGTTAGCTTTGAACTTGCAGTCCTTCTGCCTCAGCCTCTCCTGTAGCCAGTACTATAGGCATGTACTATGACTCCCAACTCAATCTGATGTCTCTCAAGTTTTGTTTTATAAGAGTTGGGTAACAGGAGAGAAAGTGTGAGTGGTGTGTGTGTGTGTGTGTGTGTGTGTTCCAAATAGTACACTATAGCATGACTGATCGGCACTGAGAAGGGCAGAGGGTTACTGAATAGAAAACCAGATTAGCTGCCTCTGTGCAAGAAAAAAAGATGGGAGCCAACTTTGGCTGACCTAAGGAAGAGCACTGGTCCAACTGCAGAAAGGGAGGCAATTGTTTCTCTGCTGGGATAATTTTAGGAGTAATGGGAAAAGAGTATTTAAACAATATTCCTCTGTACGAACAGAATGTTGTTAGCATTGTTCTAGCTACTTCAATAGAGAATAACATTGCTTTTGAGTTGCACTTTTTAGGTAGTAAGCTGGGTGTTACTTGGATTGCTGTAGGACAACAACATGGGCTCTGAAGAAGGAGCAAAAACTCTGCCTATAAATGGCTCACTACTCTGAAAATAAAACCACAGAGACAATTTTGAATTTAGAATTTTAAAACACATTTGTTTTTTTTTTTGGGGGGGGGGGTGGTACCAGGAACTTATCCCAGGGGTACTTTACTATAAAACAACATCCTCAGCATTATTTATTTATTTATTTTTGAGACAGAATCTTGCTAAATTTCTGAGGGTTTCACCAAGTTGTTGAAGCTGGCCTGGAACTTGCAATCCTCTGTTTTGGCCTCTGAAGTTGCTGGTATTATAGATGTGCGCCACCACACCTGGTACATGTCTGATTCTTAAAAACACACTCATGAACAATATATGGTGAAATCCTGTCTTTGAACTGACTGGACTAGATTTTCCTTGGGAATTATATTGCTTTCTTTTGGGAGAAAAATAATACTTTGATCCTGTCACTAGAGCTTCCTCCTAAAGAGACATGACCAAGAAAGGTTACAAGTTAAAAAAAAAAGTTCCTTTTTCCTTAAGACTATTCTACATCACCCTTGTTATTTAATGAGAAGATTTTATGTTGTAAGTTTCACTTATTTCCCTCTTTCTAAACTTAAGAGATCCAGGAGACAACCCAGCGTCTGACACCCAAAGAGGCTCCCTGTCATCACCTTTGAAAGTTGTGTCCTGAAATGTGACATCAGTTATCCCAAGATTTAACAGAATGGACCAAAAAGAAGAGAAAGTCTTATTTTTATCTACTATTCATTGGCTCCAAATTTTTTTTCTGTGTGAATCTGCTGGTAGACTGATAAAAATCATGTTCTTCCAGGTGCTTAGAGAATGAACAGATATGTAAAAGAAAGAGGGTGTTTCTTATTCTTTTTAGACCTTAAAGTTTCAATGACTCTATATCTCCTTTTTTTTGATACGTCTTATACACACATGAACACACAGATATGCCCTCTTGTTTTCTACTCTAAGCCCCCGTGATTATGTATATGTGCATATATGTCATTGCAAATAATGTATACACATACTCAAACACTTGCATTCATATATGATTAGACATTTTTCTTTTATAAATCTGTATTATTTTTCAAACTCTAAAGGCTTAAATGACACTAGAGATTAGTTTTTTCAAAGTTCTAGCAATTTTCAAAACTATCCTCTAAACAACTGCCCTCCCCGCCCCCAAACATTTCCACACACATTCCTGACTGGCATTACCTGACAGGTGGAAATGAAATGCTGATGCCACCTTTTTAGCCTAAAGCATAAAAGGCAAATCCTACCTCTGGAAACAGACCAAGGTAGAAGTCGACAAGAGTGAAGTACCTTCTGTGTGCCTTCCCTCATGGGAAACACACTGAGAGGAAATGGCTAAGTGCACTAGAATTGGAGAGCTACGTATGTGACAGACAAGTACAAATAGTGTGTGAAAATCAGCATAGCTTTGTTATGAGGAAATTATAGTTCTTGGTGAATGGCAAAATCCATGGAACTTAACTCCTGAAATTCTTTTGTCTAATCTCCCTTTTCTATGGACTCTTTGCAATGATTGTTTGACATTTAGATTGTTCAGACACAAAAATGATTTCATTAAGGGCCTGGGGAATGTGTGAACATCCTGAGTACAGAAAATACATGTCAGATCCATGCACGCGTGTGTGCTCACATGCTCTCTCTCCCCTCTCCCTAACATACACATACACACACACACACACAATCTTTCAGCTTTGATTCTATTCTCCTACTCTCCATTTGATAAAATGAGTGATTCTTTAAAATTATGCCTATCCCATGCCCTCCTCAGCTTCCAGTTTGACTCAGGAAAAACGGTACATTCTTCTCTGTGGCCTTGGAGTCTTGCATAGGGAAGCCCTGCTCACCTCTGCAGTTCACAGCCTCCTGTTCGTTTCTCCCACAGACCAAGCTTCTTTCTGCCTCTGAGCCTTTTGTCCACCTGAAATGTTCTCTTCTGGCTGGTTCCTCCTCATGTTCTCTAGTTCTTCTCATTTTCCTAATTCTTTCTCATAAAGGCCATTCCCGACCACCTAATCTGAAGTGAGTCTCTCACTACTATTCCTTTCTGACACCCTGTTCTCTTCCTTTAACAACACTTGTCATAACCTTGAAGAATGTGTCTGGGTATCTACTTGTTTAAATCTCATCTCTTCTGCTAGAATGCCGGTTTAAAGAAAGAAGGAACCCTATCTGCTTCATTTCCCACTGTGCATTCCGATCCTAGCACATCTGTTAGCATTGGTGTGGGTGTGCACTCATGCATTGATCTTATTAAATATCAATTGACAGAATTCTTTGCAACAAAAATCATTTCTGATTTCTACCTGTCCTCCATTTTTAACCTCACTTTGTCTTCTGGCATCTCAAAAGAAACTTTGAAATTATCGTGAGTTTTATAATGAAGTAAGGTTATATGAAGCTCCCAACTAATTTGTCAGTGTATCTATAAGATACAAAAACCACGTTAACTAAGGAGGTATCTCCAACAGTGCAATATTCCTGGAAGAATTCCAACCCTTTCTGAGATATGGTGGGCTGACCTCAATGCTGTCTTCTTGTTCTTTCTCAGTAAATAGCTTCAGCTATCATTAACTCTTCTGCTGCTTGTGGTTCTATAGTCCTTGATTATTCTCTTGTGGTAAGCCCAATTTCAGACTTATTTGCAAGCCTTAGAAAAGAGAAACTAGTGCTTTCCTATTTTTTTTTTAAAGTATAGGACAAATAGAATCACACAGTGGACAAACATTGGAAAAATTTATGAGGAATCTTTAAGCAAGATTTAGACTACCACTTACAAAGATACATTTTTTATACAAAATTTCATATTATTTTCCTTTCAGAAAAATTACAATATCACTGTTCAAATCTTTGTGTGTGTGTGCCTTCTAATTAAAAAAAAAATTAGACATACAGGATTAAACTTGTAGTTAAGTGAACAAAACCCAAAAAAGTTTGAGACTCAACCATATTGCCTTTAGAAAATCAAGGAGGCAAACAAACAAAAGAAAACACAACAATCCCTGTATTTGATCCATAAAGCAACCCATTTCAGATGGATTACAAAGAAAAATTGCGACAAAACTTGTATAGCACCAGGTACTTTACATGTGAAGAAAAAAGTTTCTATTACTTGAGGAATCCATCTCATAATTTTAGCTTAAAACAATACTTTTTAGAGGTTAGCAATTTTTTAACCCAAGGACATAAGAAACATGCACTTGTTCTTTGAATTTATATAAAAATGAAAAAAAAGAAATAGGGTTTTATTAGTGATTGATGCTTTTGTGCCTGTGTAACAACAAAAAAAAGTCTGGCTGAAATGCTTTGGCAAGCATGCAGTGTTTAATATAGTTTAATAACTTACCTTGTTATTAAAAATAGAAAGAAATAGGAAGAAAAATAAAGCTGCTAAGATATTATGGTTCTAAACTTGGCAAACAGTTGTAGAATGGAATTGGCCCATGTGCTTTCACAAGAACTTTCACAATGCAGAACAGACTTTCTAAGAATTGTACACAATGAGATAAGCAACTTACTGCACTGAGTCCTACTGTAGTCTTCTTAAGGTACCCATATTCAGAGTCTTAAAGGGGGATTATTTTAAAGAAAAGGGTTCATCAGTAAGTGAACCTCTTGGATGTAGTTCAAGAAAGTCATATTTATGGTATACCTAACATTGATAATACTTAGTAAATACTTCCTATGTGCTGGCTTCTCCAGAGAATACAAATGTTAGAAAGAAAGACTAGATAGTGTGGGGATGGTGATGTGGATCAAGGGGTCTGATTGCGTCTTGGTTGTGGTGCGCTTGCACTGGGATCTTCCTTTGCAAAAGAACGCGTTAACATTGCCCAGTTGCTATGGCAATGCCAGCTGTGTCACTCTGCGCAAAAGCTCAGAGTTATCAGTTTTAACCTTGAAACTCAGACACTGGCTCCCAGGGATAGAAGATTCTGGGCATAGCAAGATAACCATAATATCTCATCAGCACTGTGACCTTCAAGCCTGGATGCTTTGCAAAAACTTTCTCACAGATAACCTTTCATGACAAAATCTATATAATAAATGTGAGGAGCCAGCTCTGGGTTACTGTTCTCAGTCAGAGGTCAGTTTTCCACCTGATCCCACTTCTATCTCTAAATGTTTGTGTGGATTCCTTCTCTCCCTCCCTCCCTTCCTTCCTTTTTTTTCTTTTCTTCCCAGGAACTGAACCTGGGGTACTTAACCACAGAGCCATATCTCCAGCCCCACTTCATATTTTATTTAGAGACTGAGTGTCATTGAGTTGCTAAGTGCCTCGCTAAGTTGCTGGGGCTGGCTTTGAACTTGCAATCCTCCTGCCTCAGACTCCCAAGCAACCGAGATTACAGGCATGCACCACCACACTGGCTTGTGTATTTTTCCTAATCTCCCATCTCCCCTGCACCCCTGTGCAGGTCACAGCAAGATACACCCTACCTTCTACAATTTATGTTCTCATGGGCTCACACATAAGCACAGAACCATAACAAATCTATAGGGTAAGATGATTGCAGTGTTAATAAGGGAGAAAAAACAATCCTGTGTGCTTGGTAATTACTCAGGAAAAGGCTTTGCTGACATCCCTCTCTAGTCTCCACGGGAGAGCTAACTATCCCTTCTCACAACCAACATCAAAACATGAATTAAGAAAGAAAGCTACCTTCTCCAAAGATGAAAGATGAATGTGATAATGACTACAGAATAAAGAAAATCAATCCTCAAATATGCGAATTTAAGATCCTGTAGCAGTAAGTGGAGCATTCTTTCCATGAGGGGGTGGAAGATTAATTTTCTTCTCTGTGGTGCTCTCTTCCATGTCTGATGACTGGTGTGGCTTTTATGAGAGTCACCATGTTCTGAAGCAGCATCCATGTGGGGCCTTTTGGAAGTTAGGCACCTCTTACTGCTGATATGGTGATAAAAGGAGAGTTTAGTGGGGAAGTACATATGGCCTACCTCTGCATAGAGCAAAAGAGAGTTTGGGATTTGTTACTAATCTTTATCTAGAAATCAAGAGACTTTTTTTTTAAAAGTAAATCTCATGAAAATAACCCTGAGGAACCAAGCAGAGGGGATGTCATATGCCACTGGCAGCTTGTAAAGGATTTTAGGATTTGGCATCCCAGCTCTTTTTTCTTTATAAGCTTTATGAAAGAGCTTTTGAAGTGAACCTTGAAAGTCACTAAGGATTTAAACTGGTAGAAATAAGGGGAAGAAACTTCTAGAAAGATGAATATGTGGGTGTTCAGAAAGAGTGGAAGAGGTTGGTTAGTTCTATTTAGCTAGGAAAAAGATATAAACATTAAAGATGTTTCAAGAGAGACAATGCTGAAAAGAGAGGTTGGGGCATATTGCAAACCAAGATGAGAAAGTTGTGATAAATTTAGCAGCACTCAGTAGTCCTTACCGTTTATACTAGAGCATATGTCCAAGAGGCCTTTCCTGTGTCTCCCTATTGTTAATCTCTTACTGTGCCTAATTTATATGTTAAACTTTATCACAGGTAGGTATGCAGAGGAAAAAAAAAACATAGTGTATGTAGGTTTGGGTACCATTTAAAGCTGTAGGCATACACTGGGAATCTTGGAATACATTCTCTGTGGATCAGAGGGGACTACTGACTGTAAAGGACATTTGCTAGGCTCACAGAACACCTGTGTTCAGAAGAGCTTGTGTCCTATCTGGCATATAATGTATACCTATTATTCACTAGTGGCCAAAGGGTAGACCTTTCTCTCATCACTTTGCCTTCTTATTGTTTCTGGACCAGTTTTAGGCTGTCCCCACCCTCCAGGAAAAATATGACAAGTTCTCCAAGCATTCTTGCCAAGATCCCTTCACTTGATTCGAGAGGAATGGGAAGAATCTCCTGCCCTGCCCCACGGTAGAAATACAGAACACATTTACTACTTGCTTCAAAGGAATCTTTACTACCTTCATCTTCATGAAAAGATTTATTCTATATGATATGAACATGGATGATCAATTTCATAATTTCTCATGTTCTTCCTGAGTAGTTAGTTTTGCTCTTCCATTTAGGATCTTGGGTTTCTTGGTCCTTGTTTTAGTCAGCCTTTTTGCTGCTATGACTAAAGGATCTGACCAGAACAACTATAGAGGAGAAAGAATTTACTTGAGGGCTCACGACGGTCTCTAGTCCATAGAAGGCTGACTCCATTCCTCAGGGCTTGAGGTGAGAATGAACATCATGACGGGAGAGGTTGGTGGAGTGAAGCAGCTCACATCATGGTGACCAGGAAACAGAGAGAAAGACTCCTCTTTCCAGATACAAATATACACACCAAAGTCACGCCCTAATTCCTACCTCCTCCAGCCACACCCTACCACTTCAGTTACCACTCAGTTAGTGAACAGGAGATTCCCTGTTTGTGAGTGGTGTTTCTAAAGTCCACTTGGAAGTTACTGATTTTAGGAACATGGAGTTTGTGTTCCCTAAAACCATGCTTAGTTAACATGCATGAGATCCATAGAGGATCTCAAAAGCCTGTGCTTATGTGGGTCCCGTTTATTGATAATGCTGCTCACAGTTCATCTAGGCCTCAATTAACCTAAGTCAGAACAAAACTGGGGGAACGAGCTTAGGTCATATTATATCACAAACTTCCTCAGAAGTCAACCCCTGATTATAAATAAGGGAAGCAAGAGCACACAGAGGATGAGCCACACTTGATGACATTCCCCAGGGGAATGTCTTTTGGTATGTATGGGTCCCAAACTAAAAGTTCTATGAAGAAATTATCTGTCTTAATTTTTTGACCACTGTTGAGAATTTTATTTAACCAAGACATCCGTCTACAAATTTCAAGCCTAAATTGCTTTACTTTTGTTGTGATTGTGAATATACACACTCTTATGGATTTGTGTAGGGGTTATATGTGTGCAATTGGGAGTGTGTTTTATGTGGTAGTTTTTCCATCACAATATAAAAAGTAATGAGCTTTGGGCATCTGGTTTAAAATTCTCATTTAAAGAGTGACAAGAAATCTGTTCTCTGTTCTTGAGAATTTTATGTATCATTTCATTCTCAGGCTTCAATTTTTGTTTTGTTTTGTTTTAGATAAGGAATGAGATTTTCCTTTGTTTACCCAGAAATATTAATCCATTGTTGACTAAATGTTTTGCCTTGTATTCTTTTTTAAAATAAATATACCTAGGGTAGAATATTTGGAGAAGATCTGATAGGAATACCGAAGGGATACAGAAGTTTTGTATGTTACGGATAGTTTTTAGTAAGTGTTTTAATCAACCTTTTCACTGCTGTGATGAAAGGACCCAACCAGAACAATTGTAGAGGAGGAAAAGTTTACTTAGGGACACATAGTTTCAGAAGTCTTAGTCTATAGAAGGATGGCTCCATTCCTCAGGGCTCAAGGTGAGGCAAAACATCATGGCGGAAGAGTGTGGCAGAGAGAACCAGCTTACATGGGGATAAAGAAGCAGAGAAAGAGAGACTCCACTCTCCAGAAACAAAATATATACCCCACAGTGATGCCCCCAATAAACTTCCTCCAGCCACACCCCACCTGCCTCCAGTTACCACTCAGTTAATCCCATCAGGGAATCGATTCATTGATTAGGTTAAGGCTCAATCATTTCTCCTCTGAACTTTCTTGTGTTGTCTCACGTGTGAGCTTTTGGGGGAAAACTTACCTTCAAACCATAACAATAAGATTTTTGAATTCAAATGAGCAATGTATCTTCAAAGTGCTCACTCTAAACTGATCTCTCAAGGTTTTTAAATATAGCTTCATTTTTTAAAATATTTTATTTTTAGTTGTAGTTGGACACAATACCTTTGTTTTATTTATTTATTTATATGTGGTATTGAGGATCAAACCCAGGGCCTCCCACATACTAGGTGAGTGCTCTACCACTGAGCCACAACCATAGCCCTAGCTTCATTGTTTGATGGTTACATGGAATACAAACATACCATCCTATACACATTCCATACGTTTCTGTAACTATTTATAATACAATAAATAGACACATTATCAGTTTTATAACTCTATTGTATTCTAATAGTGTTGTTTAATTTTAATATAAATGGTATTAAAAATGTTTGATGTTTCACTTTTAGTTATGTGGCTTTTAGTTTGTAAAAATTTTTGCTTGTTTTCTATGAGTGTTGAAGACACTGCCTGAGCTGTGTTGTAATTTAAATCCATCTTTGCTACAGCATATTACAATGAGAGAAAAACTCAAAGAACAAGAGGACTCCTGCCCTTTAGGCCCTATAAATTATTCTTTAGGCATTTTATTTCCTCTCTTGAAAGAAAATACATCTTTCATTGAGACTCTTGAAAGACATTGCAAAGGCAAGGCTGTGACGTTCCATAGGACATTGCACCCACACCAAGGCCTTCATGTTGGTCATGTGCTTTGTTTCTTCAACTCACAGTGGATGGCAGAAAGTAAAAATCCTAAGCAAAAAGTAACCAGCTTTCATTTGAGGCCTGGATTTTGTAAGGCTCTGTGCGGGGGTCCTTCCCAACACGCACACATCACTGGGCCAAAGCCAGTGGTGTTCACAGGTTAAATATTTAGAGAAAATTTATTTTTCTTAAAACATATCAACCAAACCATTAGATCTATGAGGTAACATAAGAATTAGTTGTTAAAAAAAAACTATACTTTTTAAAATGAAAAGATAATAGAAATGAGTATTTGATAATCTCTGAAGAAACAAGGGCTTGGCATTTTAAAAAGTTTAGAACAAACATTCTCTTAATTGAAAAATTAAAAGAAAAAAATTTAAACTTATATTTCTGGAAAAAATTTTAATAGGTGTCTCTACATCACCAAACAGATATAACCGGTAGCAATTCCAATTTTAACAGGTCTATTTTACTAGTTCTGTTATAGAACTGTTTGTTCAAGCTGATAAAAAATTTACTAAGATGTTCAATAAATTAATGGGCATAAATTAGAAGGGACTGCCATGAAAAGATACAAAAAGGTAATTTGATAGATAAAAGTATTATCAATGGAAGAGGTAATAATCAACACTATGTTTTTCACTAAAATGAAAATTATGAGTATTTTTTAAAAAATTTAGTGTTAGCAAGATGTGGTCAGTATAGCACTCATCCATGAATTGCCTAATAACTGTGATTTTTACAACTATCTTGGACAACAATTTGATAACGTACATTATAGTCCTCCAGTAATCACATCTTCTGACCCAAAATTCACCTGTATTATTAATCTTTTTTTAAAGGTTATTTTTTTTTTTTAGTTGTAGATGGACACATGGACACAATTTATTTTATCTATTTATATGTGATGCTGACAAGTGCTCTACCACTGAACCACCATCCAAGCCCCATGGTGTCATTTTAAATGATAAAAATAAAAGCAACTTAAATGTCAGAATCAGGGAAATTGTTCATTGTGGTACACCAATGTGATGGGATATTTTGCTCCTACCTAAAAAAGGTATTTGAATCTTTTAGAAAGCAGTGGGATCTTGCTTGCTTGCCATTTTTCAAATTCCTGTGTATTAATTGTGTGTTTTGAGTTAGGGAAGAAGGTGTTAATTGGTAGCACAAAGATTAGAAGGAATGGATCCTGTACAGAATTGAGACACTTCATAGGGTCAGTGCACTGTGTTAAGGCCTGGCCACACTGGGTTTTGACGGGAGGCCTTTGCGTGTGGAGGGAACTTCAGTTTTCAGACTAAGAAGACAAAGAGGGCAAAGGCAACCGAGGGAGGGGCTGACCAGGAATTTGCCAGGATTGACTGGAACATACGATACTTGGGACCATTTAGAATCCATGGTGGAAGGTCTTAGATCACAGGTTATAAATTTGGGTCATTTTGAAGGCGATTGGGTCCATTTGGATTTCTATTGTTTGCCATCTATCTAGAGAAAAATTGTTGGGGTTTTAACTCTTACTGAAATATTGTTTTCCACCTAAAGATATTAAACTGAAACTCAAAATTACTGTATTCATTGACTCTTAGTGGATGAGCTTCTCCATGAACTTGCTCACACTAGTAGCTGGGGCTCTCTGGGGCCTGCCTGCACCTATAGCCCTCACCTTCTCTCAGGGTTCACCACACCTGGCAGCCTACACTTCCTGAACATGCTACTCCTCACCTAAGCAGCTTTGCTCAAGAAACTCCCCTCTCCTCCTACCTGACTGCCTACAAAGCTGGCTTTAGCATCCAGCTCAATTTTATCTCTGCAGTATTCTGCAACCCTCTGAGTGTGCTAATTTTACCAAGACACAAAAATTAAGCCCGTAATGTTCTACCTGAGATCACTCTATATTCTTGTCTTGAAGTTTCTTCTTCTTCATTTTTTGTTGTTGTTGTTGTTTGTTTTTTCCCTTGCATGCATTTATTTTTAGGAATTAAAAGTGCATGAGGCTCTATAGTTTAGCTATATTGAATTGAATTGAATTGAACTGCTATAAACATTGATGTGGCTGCATCGCTGTAGTATTCTGATTTTAAGTCCTTTGGGTATAAACTGAGGAGTGGGGTAGTTGGGTCAAATGGTGGTTCCATTCAAAGTTTTCTGAATAATCTCTATACTGCTTTCCAGAGTAGTTGCACCAATTTGCAGTCCCACCAGCAATGTATGAGTGTACCTTTTCCCCCACATCCTTGCCAACATTTATTATTGACTGTATTCTTGATGATTGCCATTCTGACTGGAGTGAGATGAAATCTTAGAGTAGTTTTGATTTACATTTCTTTAACTACTACAGATGTTGAACATTTTTTTATATATTTGTTGATTGGTTGTATTTCTTCTGTGAAGTGTATGTTCAGTTCTTAGCCCATTTATTGATTGGGTTATTTGTTTTTTTAGTGTTAACTATAGAACCATACCTAGGTATGGTTCAACAGATGAATGGAGAAAGAAAATGTGGTGTATAAATGCTTTCTACTATCATGTATAACTAATTAAAGCAATAAAAAAATTTAAAAAATACATGTGGATTCAAATAAATTGTGATGCTTCTTTGTATCCTCTTTATCATGACACATTTTGCGCTTAGTCAAGCCTTGGCTCTTAATTTTTTGACCAAATCAGTTAATTACTGAGCAAAAGAAAGTGTTAGTCCTCTGGATACACAGAAGAGCTCTCTTAATCTATCCCTTTCTGTCTCTGCTCAGGTCTGTCATAAATAGACTTAATTTCTTATACCTTGCAGTTGTGTTACTAGCATTCTATAATCCTTAGGAAGAATTTTAGATATTTAGCAATAATTTCCAAGTACCATAGCCAAAGCAAATTAGTGTCTAGCCCAAGAATTCTTTCTCCTCGGATGATTTTTAGATGTAAACAAAACCAAGGACATCTAAATTTAGAACATACTGGATTTGAATGTGTTTGATAATATTTACGGTTCAAAGGAGCCCATTTAAGTATAGTTAAATTCAGTTTCAGCTTTGCAACTAATAATGAAAGACATAAAAACAAAAAAAAAAGGTCTAGTTGACAGTGAGAGAATGTTTGATTAAAGGCATGCCATGAGGAATATTCCAATGTGCAGTGATGGTCATTTTCCCTCAATGCTAGCTTGAGGCAAGCTTGCAAAAGAAGTACTTGCAACTTCAATTCCGTTTTCACATTAAAAACAACACAAGCAAGAGTGTTTAGGTAATCGTATCCAGGGATTGAAGAACGTGGCAAATGATAACCCTCCTACATCACTAGTGGGAATGTTTACTGGTTTCATGTTTCTTCAGCATAATCTGATAAATATTGCTGGAAGCCTTAAGAAGCACATATCCTTTAATCCAGCTATTCTACTTTTCTAGGAAATTTTCTAAGGAAATAATTCTGGATATGCTCATCAATGTAGCTATTAAGAAGCTTATCACTGTATAATTAGCATCGTGCAAAATTGGAAACTACCAAACTGTCCTGCAACTCAGGCTGACTGATGAAAATATTTGTGACATACACATATAGACTAATACACTTATAGCCAGTGGATGTAGCCACAACATGATATTCTAAAGAAATATTTACTGATATGGAAAAGTGTTCATGATATGGTCAGTTCCAGCCAATAAAGCAACAAATATGTTCCGAGTAACATAAAATGGGCCTGACACTGTGGCAAGCTCTGGAGATGACTGACATGTGACACAGAAGTGCAACAAACATATTGCAAACACATATAAGTGAATTTCAGGTACTGCTAAGGGCTATAAAGGAGATAAAATGGGGTTCTGTGATAGTGACTGAAGGGTGCGATGGAGCTGCTTTCTTAGACAGGTCAGGGAAGGCCTCTCTTTAGAGATGACTTTGTAATTGAAATCTGAGTGAAATAGCCATATGTAGATTTGGGGGAAAAAACATTTTAAAGCAGAAGAAATAGCAGTGCAAGGGGCTTCGGATAGGAAAGAGCTTATAATGCCTGCAAAAATGTCTATCAGATTGCTAACTGATGTGTATTGTCTACTGCAGGGTTAATTAGTTTACATTTTCTCATATTTACTAACCTATAAAATCTTATCATTCTATAATTGACATGGTTCATTTAAAAAAATTTTTTTAAAGTAATAAAGTCCCCCCTTCAGCATGTTTTATAGGTGGCAGTTTCCCAAAATAATTGCCCACAGTAACAAAGGTAAGATCTTACTCTAGAAAACCAATGGGGCTCATTCTGCCAACTGTGTGATAAAAACAATCTGTTTCATAAATTTTTCTTATCTTGATCTGCTTTTTTAAAACTAGGATGTAATTAATTTGACATGGTAAGAAATTCTATGGAAGCATAAGGATAATTGAAGATTGTACATTTGCTGAAGAAACTAGGTTAAGATTACATGACACCCTTGCACAGGTCAGGTAAAATTTATTTGGTTCAAAATTACAATAAACAAAATGTAGTCTACTTACCTAGTGCTAAAATAAGATAAACATACAGATCTCCTAAAACATTTATTTATTTGTGGTGAAAACATTCAAAATTTTTGAAATATGTGGCACAGTATCTTTAATCTCCCTGTTGTGCAATTGCACATCAGAATTGATTTCTCTTATCTGAGTACCCATTGGCTAACCTTCCTTCATCCCTGTCTCCTGCCTACTCTCCCAGACCTCTGAAAACCACCGATCTACTCTCAACTTCTGTGATATGCTTATCCTGATTTGAAGATTACACAATATACATGTGCATCATCACAAGGTACCCCATAAATATGCACAAGCAAATGGGAGTGAGGCAATCCCTCACACATGACTTCCAATAGCAAAGCCACAAGTTAATGTGAATGTGCCATTTATGATCTTACAGATAGGGCTTCTAAGGCACTAGCACCAGTTGTGGGTGCTGATGGAGGTAGGGGGCAAATAAAACATCTGCTTTCTATTGATTGTATAAGGAGAAACTCATTGAATCATCACATTTCTTCCTAGTGAAATAAGTGCTTTGGTCTTTGGCCCAATTTCTGATAAGAGGTTAATAAATGATCCAAGGGAATACATTCATTTGAAATCACGTTGTATAGCTATTCTCATTTATTTTCATTTAAATCAATTTGACTTGATCTCCAAACACTGGTTTATTTGCTGTGGCAGCAGAGAGAACTGTGATTGGAACCACACAACTGGGCTGGTTAATTCACTGAAGATACAGCAGATCTGTGGAATAGGGAGCTATTCCTTTGTGAATAATATAAATTTAACAATGCAAATTTTCTTTGACAAAAGAAAGAAGAGATTCTGACCTCCACTGGGCTAAATTTTTATGAGCAATTGTACCACAAACTTGAAATTAAATATGTGTGGGATTTGGTTTAAGTATACATCTGGGGATATACAAGATGGAGGGATGGAAGTTTTGGAGGCAGATCAGGGGAGAGAAAATCATTTTCTGCAAAATTTTGCTTTAGTTTGGCTTTGCCTACAGGATTTTTAGGATTTGTCTGATCTCTGAAGTTCTATTAGACTTTACCTTTTAATGAAAAGCAGAATATATTCAGCATCAAAAGGAGCTCACTGGGTAAAAACTTTAATTAAAATTGGAAGTTTGTAATGATATTTATATTAAATATTTTAGTCTACTCAGTATTCTTTTAGGTACATCTGTTGTTAAAAAATCTTAACCTCTCTGATGATATTACAAGTTTTAGTTTAAAGTAGCTTATAAAACAGACAAATCTCTGTTTTTATATAGACCAAGGGACCTCACAATATCTTGGTAGGACAGATGATAAAGAACACTATTCGTGCTTGGATTACATGTAATCCAAGCAATCTATGAGACTAACTTATTAAATAACAAGAGATAGAACATTTGATATTAACCTTGAATGCTAAAAAGGATCTTTGCAGCTATTATATTTTTATATGAAAAAAGGTTTGCCTTTCAGAGGGTATGATAAAAATACAGTTCAACAAATAATGGAAAGCTCATGGAAATTGGATGATTTTTAAAGGAGTTGCTGACTTGGATCTATTTTCACAAAAGTAACTGGTAAAAAGTCAAGATTTAAAAAAACAAATGTAATCTCTTAGCCCATAACAATTTATGGGAATGAGTCAAAATAACTGGAACTCATGAACAAAATTAAGTAGTATATTTATTAGCTTCATGGTGTCAAAATGAAATAACTGAGGCAATTAACTTACTATAAAGAGAAAAGGGTTATTTGAAGCTCAAAGTTCTAGAAATGACAAGCTACATTGCTATAAGCCTCAGGTAAGTACATTGGATAGTAATGGTAGGGAGCATGTGTCAGAGCAAACCACTTTCATCACCAGTCAAGAAGCATAGAGAGACCGAATGGGCTCAGGCCACGTGATGCCTTTTGAAGGTACATCCCCAGTGACCCCAGGGCCTCCCACTAGGTTCAACTTTGCCAAGACTCCCCCAGTAGCACCACCCCAGGGATCAAGTCCTTAACCAATGGACACATGAGGACACCACTGACAAATGAAGTACATAGTGAGTAGCATGAATAAATCAAAAGTATCTAATATAAGTCCATTGTTACAAATTCTGCTCTGAATGTGACAAACCCCAATCAATTGGTGATTAATGTGTGCAACTATTGAAACAGGCAATGCTAACAGTGATTTATAAACTTCTTTCAACTAAAAATCTCCTGTCTATGACTTTACTCAACAAAGTGGTTCAGGACAATTAAACCCCCTCATTGAACAAACTAGAAACATTCGTGGTCAGTCTTTCAATAGTAGAGTTACAGTGAAAAATATAGAAAACATTCCCTTAAATGCATTTGCAAGTACATATTATGTCCATGAGCAGCTCATTCTGTGAGCTCCATGGAGGAGAGGCCATCTCCAGGACCACCTGGACTATCTGCAACAGCAACAGTTCTATATTTATGCCATCTTTTCAAGGTTGTCTCAGAGATGAAGTCTTTTAACCACACATGCCTCATTAGATTTTCCTTTAAATAATTTGTATTTAATGAGAAGCTAGATCACCCACTGCAAAGTTGTTCAGGCCTTGGAAGATGTCTTAAATTCTCCAAGATGTATTTTCAATGACACAGGGGAGAAGCTCAAATGCAAACAAGATAAAATATTTATTTTAAAGGTTGATGATGTTCAAATATATATTGTTTCCCCCTGCAATTTGCAAAAATAAATTGGAACATTTCAATAGAACAGATAAGAAACTACAGGTTCCTTTTTTGAAATGTTTTCATTTGTTGTCTTTAAATTTATTTATTAAAGAACTAAGTGAAGTAAAAATAAAATTAGAATATAAACAAAATCAGCATAGTACTGAAAGCAAGATAAATTATTTTGGCATCTAGAAGAAGATTGAAACAAAACTTTTTCATAGGTGGACTGCAATAGTCTCTAAAATTTAAAGACAGAAAATGTCTAGGGATGTTACTACCTCCCCAGTCTAGATTACAGATTTCCCCTTCTACCCAGGATAGCCCACAAGAAGTCTGTGACTTGTGACTTCAGAAATTATTATGGCCATGGCAGTGATATTGAACTGTGAGCCAAATACCAGTCAAGTTTTCCTTGTTCCTGTTTCTTTTACAAATTTAAATTTCCAAATTCTGGCATTAACTCTCCTTACCCCAGGGGATCTTCTGGTGCACTTCTTGTAGGGAGGAAGCACCATAGATAGAGACTAATGCTTTTAGAGTTTTCAGGCATTAAATTCTAAAATCAGGTCACTATAATGCTTTATTTTTATTTTTGTATATTTTTTTGGTACTGGGAGTTGAACCCAAGGGTGATTAACCACTGAGCCACATCCCCAGCCATAGGTATTTTATTTAGAGATGAGTCTCAATGAGTTGCTTAGGGCCTTGCTAAGTTGCTGAGGCTGGCTTTGAACTTGTGATCCTCCTGTCTCAGGCTCCCAAGCCACTGGGATTACAGGCGTGCACCACGGTATCCCGCAGTTCACTCTAGTTCTTACGTCCATGTCTGATTCATTAAACTCTGGTCCAAATAATGTTAATTATTCATCCAACATTTCTTCTGTGTCTAATGATCTACTTTATTTTAATATGACTACTTTACATTGGTCATTTAAAATATTTATATTAATCCTTTTGTCTCTGGAGAAGAGAAATAAATATATGTGACTATTTTATATGAACTTTGTCTAAAGACTTTAACATTTCTCTCCATGTTTAAGGTATTTGAGGATATAAAAATTAGCCTATTATTAATGGAAATACATTAGTAATGAAAATATATCACCCATAGAATATTAATGTACTGAAAGTTTCACTGGAAGAAAGTACATTGGGGGTATGGGGCTGTGTCTCAGCAGTAGCACACTTGCCTAGCATGTGTGAGGCACTGGGTTCAATCCTTAGCATTGTGTATGAATAAATAAAATAAAAATCTATCAACAAGTACAAAAATACTTAAAAAAAAATAAAGTACATTGGGATAAATCTTAGGACTTACCATAAAACACCAAGCTTCAAAGCTGTGTGATTTCAAACACAAGAGCACACAGTCTGTTGGACATGCTTCTGGCAGCTCTCAGAGCCTTGAGTGACCTCTGCAACCATGCTGTCAGGGTGGAGAGACTGATAGTCATACAGTTGAATTTTGTCATTAATATGGTTAAATGTTTAGTTAAGTTACTACAAACTTCATTTTTTTATTTGTCCTGTTAATTATTAAGATAAGCAGAGGTGGCTCCACAATTAGATCTAGGAACACGTGTGCCTTCTTGCTGGAGAGGAGAGAGCAGAGCTCTGGTAAGTTATTCCTGTGCTTCATTATTTGGTAACCTTGGGGAAGTTACTTTCCTCCAAATAAGCTTTTAAAAACTGAATAATTTGCATACCAAAGTCCTGCAGGTGCCTATTCTTGGCCCAAGTACCATAATTATAATATACCTAAAATTTATCTCTATAGATGTCCTTGATTGATACAATGAACATTAGATAAAACCTCTCACCTTAATGCTTTTCATTGTGAGTGCATTGCAAAAGGAATTCCATACCCATCACCAGGCCTCATCCTCCTTGGGAAAAAGGTACTTCTTTTCCATGAGAGTCTGGAAAAGCCTAAGGTGACATGTTCCCTGTCACACCTGGCTGCAGAGTGCGTAGAACTCAAACTCTTCACTTTATATTTAGTAGGTTTTACTGCTGTCGGTGATAAATGTACCTGCTGTCTTAAGGAAATCCATTATTTTGTGAATTCAATCTCCTAAGTCAATGATGATTTACTATAAATTGAAGCAGGATGATTTTAAAAGAGAGTCAAAAGGAGGAGAATGTGCTCTATTCAGCATATTGTATTATGATATTTTTGAAATTTGGAATAAAAATCTAAAGTATTCTCAGGACCATTAAATAACAGAACACATTAGCTTAGGAAATGCCTTTGAACCAGAATAAAAACTAAAATTGTCTTAATTCTAGAAATGACAGCTAACTGAAAGGTATCATTAGGTCCCTACAAGAGCAACACTAGGAAAGAAAGAGAAGGGAAATGTTGCCATCACCTATGGGAGAGCGCACCACATTCACACACAGAGACACCTACACACACTCACCCAAGATGATCCTCATGTTCCTTTACCTATTTGTATATGTGAATATCACATTAGTCAGCTTTACATCACTGTGACCAAAACACCCAGAAAGAACAACTTAGAGGAGGAAAAGTTTACTTGGCCTCATAGTTGTAGAGATTCAGCCCATGGTCAGCGACTGCAGTGCTTTACGCCCGAGGTGAGGCAGAGAGCCATGGCGGAAAGTCTTGGTGGTAGAAAGCTGCTTAGCTCGTGGCAGAAGGAAAGCACAGAGCAAGAGAGAGGAGCTGGGGACAAGATATAATCTCCAGTGGCATAGTCCCATGACCAGATGTCCTCCAGCCACACCCCACCTGCCTCCAGTTACCAGTTAGTCTATTCAAGTTAGGATAGACTTAAAGTTACAACCTCAGAATCAAATCATTTCACCTCCTGCATCAACACAGGAACTTTAGGGGAATGCCTCATATCCGACCTGTAATGGACACCCTCAAATGCTCTTATTGTTAAGTTTAGCTACATATTTTTTATAAGAAACTATACATTTAGCTGTTTTTCTGTCAATGACTTATACAGAGCTTTTCATTCTGTCTAAAATATAGAGACCAAAGGTGTGGAACACACCAACAGGCCACAGTAGCCTCATGTACTCTTCTTTTTGTCAGTTTATTTGTCCTAAATCTGTAACTACAAATGTTACACATTAAATACATACAAAGAAGAAATTCTACTGTTTCTATGAAAAATAGGTTAAAAGTTTAAAGCTGAAAGGGAGTCACTAAAAATGCTTTTTTTCTTTTTCTTTCTTTCTTTTTTTTTTCTTTTTATTTTTTATTTTGAGACAGGGTTTCACTAATTGCCCAAGCTTCACAATCTTCCTACCTTGGCCTCCCAATCACTGGGATTACAGGCGTGTACCACTGCATCTGACCTAAAAGTGCTTTTGAATTAAATGTGGACAAGAAAATCATTTGATTAGTGTGGAAAATATTAACATTCTACACTGTTTATTTTAAAGTGTCTTTGAGTTCCCACTCAACTAAAAAAAAAAAAAGGTATAGAAGTTAATAAATTACTGATATAACAGATATGAGAAAGACAGTAACCAGCTCTGTCTCTAGATCCCTTTCTAAAAACAAGAACTTGAGTCTACATCAAAAGATCAATTAAAATATGCACATTTATATATGTTAAAATTTTAAAAGTGAAGGTATGTACTCATCCTGTTTCCATGACTCCTGCTTTAATTTTTTGATTAACCAATTTCCTATCATTCTGACTCTCCTCACAGAAGAGCTTGTCTAACATCTTTAATGTACATAGCTCCTGTTCCACAAAACACTTGAGTCAACTTAAAAAAACACATATGTTATGCAAAAATATTCAAAGCCAAGATTCTAAGGAAGAAAGGAAAAAAAAAGGAGAGTGAGAATAGTAGAGTTTTATTCAGTTTTGAGACTTGGATCAGTTTAATTTTCTAATGCCAAGGCAAAAGGACAAATCCATTGCAAGATTCATAGCATCCAAATGAAGGAACAAAGCAGGCAACCTCTAGCACCTGAAAAAGAAAAGGAAATGGACGCTCATTCTTAAAGAAACTGACCCTGCCAACCCCTGGACTTCTACCTTCTGAGACTGCTTCTCTGAGGCAGGTGTGCTTAACTAGAACCAAAAGATAATAAATGTGTGCTGTTTTAAGCCATTAATTTATGGTAATTTACTTAAAGTATCAATAGGAAACTAATAAAATATAGGCATCATTCAAGATATATGAGTGTACATTCCATTTTACTGGTCTGAATAACTAGTGTGAATATTTGATTCCTTACCAAGTATTTAAGTTTAATACACTACTATCAAAATATAGTCTGCTATTGGTTTAGATTTAATTGATGACTTGAGAAAAGATTATTTATGCCATTTTTGAGACCAGTTTATATAAGTAAAAATTCAGATTTTAAAAATTAGCTGGGTGTATGACTCAGTAGCCGATTGCTTGTCAAGCATGCACAGCACCCTGGGTTTGATCTCCAGCCCATAATTATAAATAAATAAGAAAGAAAATATGTTAGCTAAGCCCAGTGGCACATACTCAGGAGACTAAGGCAGGAGGATTGTAAATTTGAGGCCAACCTGGGCAATTTAGTACAACCCCAGCTCAGTGGTAGAACGCCCCCAACTTGGGTTCAATATCCAGTACTGCCTGGGCAGATAAGGAATGGCTAGTCATTTTGCTGAAGGATGTTTTGTTTACTGAAAATAAATTTCCTGCTTGAGTCTTGAACATTAGGGAGCCACACTGAAACATTTTAAAAGTGAATCAACTACCAAAATTGCAAATTGTTTCAGAATTTGGAGACCACATTTATTTCACAAAGAAAAGCCAACATGGAAGAAAATAATGTCTAATCAATATCAACACTTCAAATTCATTCCAGTACTCACCTGTTTAATTTCTTAAGCATAAAGAACTTTAAAATAGGCTTGCATTTTAAATCTAATGTTCTTCCTTACCTTCCCTATTAGTGTGCAAATGAACTGAGTTCTTGTAAAAATAAGATGGATTATATACAGGTAGCTGGATTAGCATCTGGCACATGGCAGGTATGCAGGAAATATTAGCTGAGTGTGAACACAGTTGATGGTGGCAGAGTTCTCTTAACCCTGAGAGAACGTTAAGAACAAAAGGCTACTTTAATTGATTATTTTTGTACGATATAGGCAAATGCCTGATTAATTGCTTTTTTTTTTCTCTTCATTTGTTTTTGTCAATTGAATATACGTGAAACATTTCCACTAACACTGCATTTAGAAAAACTCCCTCAAATTCATATGGAGCACAGGGTAAGCTGACTTACAGTAATTGGATATCAATATAAGCTGTTGCAAAGTTCAGCCTGCTAGATGGCTGAGATGGTAAGCAAAAGACAGCAAGCTTATTTTGAAGTGATGTTGGCACATTGGCACTTTACATAAGATGGAAGACTTCTCACCACCCAGCTAGGTGTTCCCTGAGCCAGGAACTGTTGGAGACTGCACATAACTCTTGTCTTACCTTTTCTGTGCTTGCACTGATAACAATAGAGAAAAGTATTGATGCTTCCCACTGCCTACCACCTCAGCAAAGACTCAAGCTAGATCTGGACTCTGAGATTTTTGTTTAACATGAAGTTTGTGTCATTTAAAAACAGAACATTGATAGGACCTTGGATTCACTGTTTAAACAGAAAGGATTGTACCCAACAGGTCTTTCTAACCTAAACTCAGGGTGTGACCCCAACACTTAATGGAGTTCCAAAATCACTTTCATACTCAAAACTACATAATTCTGTGTTTTAAGCTACTTGCCCTTTCCAATAAAGAATCAATCATTTTTAAAAGCAGAGGTTATTAGCTGGGGGTACTTTTGCTTCCAAGGGGACATTTGGTAATGTTATGGAGACATTTATGGTTGTCACGCCTGGGGTGGAATGCTATTAGCATCTAGTGTGTATAGCCAAGGGTTACTGCTAGACTTCCCATGTATGTAGACTAGCCCCTCACAGTAAGCAAGAACTAATCCCCAAATGTCAACAGTGCCAAGGTTGAGAGACTCATCAATGAGTGCATGAAGAAAGGAATAATGTGGGTTAGGGAAGGAAACTTGTTATGAGTGAAAGCCAGTAGTTGTGTTCCCAGGGAATATTTTGCTAGTTGCCTAGTTGCAATTTTGCAATGTTGATTATTACTTAAGAGGAAGCAAAGCATGCTCCAACTGAGTGGGAGACACAGCTACGAACTTTTTAATCATGATAGGTCCCTCTGCCAAGGTTACTCAGGAATAAAATTTGTGCATTGGTACAAATAGAAGAGGACATATCTTATGCAATTCTACCTCCAACCTTGAAACTTAGCTTTTGAAAAAAGCACTTGAAAGAAATTCTATTTGTTTCAGAAGTAGCAAAAGAATTCTCTGATGGGAACTCCCTACTATACCAGGAAATAATTCATGGTGGGAAGTCCTGGACATTTTTCTCCTGGAGGCTCGTGTCCATACAACTAGGCTAGGGTGTTGCCTAAGAATACTCAATATTCCAAAATGAGCGCCAGCAGTTTGGGTGCAGGAGAGAAGCTTGTGAGAAATTTAGACTTTCAGGACCTCCTGAACTTACTGGTTAGAGCCTGCACTGCAACAAGATCCTTCAGGGATTCCTATGTATATGAAGGATCAAGATGCTTTGCTGATGATCTTTATTCCATGGTAATAAGGCCTATTTTGTTGACACCATGAATTAAAGGATTTTGCTGTTATCAAGATATGTGGGCATTTGTTTATGACCAGCAATGTTGCACTGAAAAAGTTAGTTTACCTTTTGGACTTCAATATTCTCATTTGTGAAGATGAGAGGGTCTCTGAGTTCTTTTCTAATATTGCAAGAATTATAATGTTTTCCTCCAGTGTAAACACAATCCATAATGGTTTAGGTTGTCCTAGTGAGTGTAAATGTGTGAAGCACAGGGTCTCTGTCCAGTGCCTAGGATATGGTCAGAGCTATATTAATAATCATTGAATTCTTATGCAATTATACCTCAACTTTGAAACAGCTTACTGAAGGGGTGTGCCTTGGGCCTACTCTTTACACAGGTATTCTTTGCCACCCTCGTTGCCAGAAAATTATGTATAAATTGACCCATTACCAAGAACCAGCTTAGCCTGAAGAAGCAGGCCCTGCTGGGAGTGTCAGCGTGGGTGCCGATGCCTTGCCTACTTGCTCTTGGACACCCTCATCTGGAAGCAGATTTCCCAGCCACCTTCTAGGCAACACTGTCTGAATGCAGAATGCTGGGTAGGGAGGGATCTTGAATCATAGCTCACAGAGGTGAAAGGAGATCTATAATGCCCCTTGTTTTAAGAACTACCTCTGGGAAGTGGTTTGGGGAGATGGTACCTCAGCCTCATTGTGGTGATCATTTCACAAAGTAATCATATATCAAAAGACCACACTGTATACTTCAAACAATTACATCTCAATGAAGCTGAAAAATATATAAATGAATCAGACCACATATTAGAATACAAGAGTGCTACATTACATATAATATCTTAAAGAATATATTTAATTGGTTAAAACATTTTTAAAAGGTTTGTAAATAATAAAAGCAGCAGGGGACGAGCAAGACCATACTGCACATAAATCATAGAGGCCACCACCCCTCTGTTCTTGAAAAGTCCATGAGAAACCCTCAAAATCTTTGCCTTTTAAAACGATGGGATAATTAAAGTAGGAAAGTAAAATTTAACTTTTACTATAAACTAAAGCATAGAAAATATTTTTAAAAAACCATCATTGTACATTTAGTCAGTAAAAAACTCTTCTGTGATCTAGAGATGGAAATAATGTAACACTTCTTCATTTCCCAAACCAAGATAGACCTGATCCCAGCTGCCAAATACCAGACAGCAGGAAGTCCAGCATTACTTCTGCTCCCTGGGTCTTCAAGAATAACGAGGCCTTGTGCCTTGCTGCTTTGACAGGTTACCACCAGGTGGGAGGCCTGGAGGTGGCACCCTGATTGGACATCAATGCAGACCCAGAGCAAATCTTCATACCAGGCTCTGCACACGTCTGGCTGGCACTGCAGCTCAAGGCATATCCAGCCTCCTGCCTGGCCCCCTGCAGATGGCTTCATAGCGAGTACCATTGCCTCATAGCCTATACCACTCAGAATTGTCTTGATGGTTTATGCCAGACCCTTTAGACACTCTAGGATTTTTAACTGGAGCATTTCAAGGGAGTTGACAGGTCTGGAACCTCCCTTGTGTATAATGGCACCATTGTGGAACCAGAATAATCAAAAAAAAAAAAAAAAAAAGAAAGAAAGAAAAAAAATCAGCTACCATGAACTTTGTCAAGATGATTCCAAGATGAACTATAAATGTTAAACAATCTCCTTGCATTCATTATATCTGTTATCATAGGTTCTAGCATTCAGGGTTGTGACCAAAATAAATTTTCTTCTTTCATTCCATTCTTTGTTTTGTTCTTACTGAGCGAGTCATTCCAAAGTAAGTGGTGGGGGAGGGGAGACTTGAATTTGATTAGAACAAAAATACATAAAATAACATGAACAGAAAAAAATAAATGCAAAATAACAGCAGAGAAAAGAAAGAGTAGGAGGTTAATGCAAACTAGTAAGAGGTGAAAATATAACTGTGTGGGCTATAACAACATAAAGCATTGTCATAGTTGTGCCCTGATTTGGTTTTAAGCTTCCTTTTGTTCAAATAAAAAGGGAGTTGTTTACAGTTTGATGAGGAGAGAACATGCTATTTTCCTAGTCCAAACAATAAAAACAAACGGTCTTTTCTAAGGTGTTTAAGTATGATCCCTATAGCCATCTTTCTCATACACTACTTTTCCTAGTAACTCTCTATGAAAACTAAGATAAAAACACCAGAAACTCTGGCAAATTCTTTCTGCAGATGGCCAAAATAACATGGCTGAACTACAAAGAGTTTTCTGATGGTCAATTTTGATCAAAAGAAGATTTTAGAATGTTTTTATAAATGAGACAGAAAAGAAAACACACAGTGGATACTTCAGATGTGAAGATACCATTCAATCTCCCACCAAGTGAAAAGCTGGATTGGGGAATGAGGTAGAAGCATGCAGGAAATTCTTGAGTCTCTTTGCATAGGCAGCAAAATGGCAAGCAAGTTTAACAAGGGCAGAAGCTTCATATCTGTTCTGAAGCATATTACAAAATAAGGACTCTGAGCCATAGAAAATACAAGTGAAGAGCCTGGGGTCTTTTACTTCAGATGAGATTTTTCTCAAGATATCTTTCTTGGAACGTTGGCACCTGAAAATGGTTTTGGTGTCAACTTTGGAAAATATTGCAGACCAAGTTTTTCAGAAAATCACAATGTACATTAACACTGAAGATCTTTATAAAGGAAGCTGATTAACTATACATTGTCCAGTGTTTCCCAAACTTATCTGGTCACCAAATTCACATGTTGATATCTCATGTGACTAATATTCTATATAACACACATGAAAAAACATTTTATTTTAGTTTGTTTCTGATGACAGTGACTTAGCATGCTACTGAGATTAAAAACCCTAAGAAAATGTTACTGGGAAGAATGTCAGGGAAAGAAAAACAGCAGTCATTAACTCAAAGTTCTTACACACCCATAGCCAGAATGGAATCCTACAAGGCTGACTTTAAACAAGTATAAAATGAAAGTAAACCTTCCTCAATACTCCAAAAGGCTGGTGAAAATTTACATATGGAATGTTAGCCATACAATGATACTCAGAAGGGAAAGCTCCTTTCTATATTATAAAATCTGTTTGGTAACTTCAGTTTTGCAATGAACTGTCAATTTAAGGAACATATGGTAGTCTTTTAAATAAACATTCTAATAATTTTGTTTTAAACTGAAATAGTGTCATAATTTCTTAAATGTCCAATTTGCAGGTAAGGGCTTTTCTTTGATACATATGCTAGTGTAAGAATAAATTTTGTGAATGGTCTTTGTGCAGAGACATATAAAGTAAACTTTGTCATATGTATGTATGTATAAGAAACAGACAGCAAGAGAAACAATAAGAGAGGTAAATAGGGAGCCTACATCCTGGGAACAAATATTTACCCCTCACACTTCAGATAGAGCTCTAATCTCCAGATTATACAAAGAACTAAAAAACAATAAGAAAACAAATAACCCAATCAACAAATGGGCCAAGGACCTGAACAGACACTTCTCAGAGGAGGATATACAATCGATCAACAAATACACGAAAAAATGCTCACCATCTCTAGCAATCAGAAAAATGCAAATTAAAACCACTCTAAGATACCATCTCACTCCAGTAAGAATGGTAGCCATTATGAAGTCAAACAACAACAAGTGCTGGCGAGGATGTGGGGAAAAGGGTACACTTGTACATTGCTGGTGGGACTGCAAATTGGTTCAGCCAATGTGGAAAGCAGTTTGGAGATTCCTTGGAAAGCTGGGAATGGAACCACCATTTGACCCAGCTATTCCCCTTCTCGGACTATACCCAAAAGACCTAAAAAGAGCATACAACAGGGACACCGCTACATCAATGTTCATAGCAGCACAATTCACAATAGCTAGACTGTGGAACCAAAGCAAATGCCCTTCAATAGATGAATGGATAAAAAAAAATGTGGCATTTATACACAATGTAATATTATTAGCACTAAAAAATAACAAAATCATGACATTTGCAGGGAAATGGATGGCATTAGAGCAGATTATGCTAAGTGAAGCTAGCCAATCCCTATAAAACAAATTAGAATGTCTTCTTTGATATTAGGGGGGTGACTCAAAACAGAGCAGGGAGGAAGAGCATGAGAAGAAGATTACCATTAAATAGGGACGAGAGGTGCCTGGGAATGGGAGAGAGAAGGGGAATTGCATGGAAAATGGTAGGAGACCCTCATTGTTATGCAAAATTACATATAAGATGGTGTGAGGGGGAAGAAAAAAGAGAGAGAAATGTGTCACAGTAGATTGGGTAGAAAGAGGTGATGGGTAGGGAGGGGAGGGGAGGGGGGATAGGAAGGGCAGCACAATACAATAGACACTAGTATGGCCCTATGTTAAAACAGGCTGTATAACCAATGTGATCCTGCAATCTGTACACGTGGAAAAACAAGATTACGTACCCCATTTGAATCAAATGTATGATATGTCAAGATCATTGTAATGTTTTGAGCAACTAATAAAAAATTTAAAAAAAAGGCAAGCTTTCTAAATATGTAAGTAAAAAAATTCCAAGTTATGTTTCCCCTAGTAACTGTAATGAATTTCTTTGTGTAAATAATAAAGAATAATATTAGTATGATGCACCATTGTGCAAAATAAATATAAATGGTGACTTACAAAAAAAAAAGAAACAGACATGATATATATAATATATATGTATATATACATACACATATATGTATATGTATATGTATATATATATATATATATATATATATCCACAGGTGTGTGTGTATGTGTGTGTATGTGTATATATATATATATATATATATATCACATTAAAAACATTATATATATATACATATATATGTATATATATATAAATGTATATATCGCCTGTGATTTTAGGCATCCACTGGAAGTCTTAGAACATATCCCTGTGGATAAGTGGATCAAAATAGTTGGATTTGGAAATCAGATATCTTGAGTCTAATCTAATCTTTGATACCACCAGTTAATATTTGTGTAATGTTGAACAATCTTGGCTTCTTCCTTTTCAATAAAAACTCACCTTATAGTGTAGTGATAAAACCAATTCCAATAATAGATCTGAAGTTGCTGTGCAAATAAAGAATGACAAATATATGCTGTACTGTGTTCATATAAAAAGCATTCTGATAGTTTGGGTCACTTATGCTCATTTCATAGTCTTTTCTTAATCCTACTGGGTGTTATTATCCTGATATAGGTAATTTAATATATATATTTTTTCATACACAAAGACCTGAGACACATATAAAGCATACCAAAAAACAGCTTTGTGCAGAAAAAAAAACATTTTAAGATGGATAAATGACACTGCTTGTATATTGTCTAATCCACTGTAATAGAGTTTTTTTCTTCTTGGATAGACCAATATTTTAGGGTTTTTTTTTTTTTTTACAAGAACCAGAGACATTATCAGGGCCCTTCTTCAGAAACACATGTGAGGCTGTGAGCAACGCATTTCCTGGTTGCTCACATGAGATAAATATCTGCACAGGCAAGATGGTAATGTGATTTTCCACATTTCTTTGCAATGCTAAAGCAAGGCTGGGGTGCATCAGGCACCACTGTCAATCTCATAGAATGGGGGCTCTTTTTCAGGTCCAGAGACATCTCAGGGCAAAGAGGAGAGATGGGAAGTACTGCCAAATCTTCCTGGATCTTTGCAGCATGATAGCAAAACTGTCATAGTCAAGTAGAAGCAAAGAACAACTTCCATTTTTCTTTAGTTATTATCTTAATGGAGGAGTAGATGCTTTCTTTCCAACTGCATCTCTTGTGTTCTTAAAAATCTATAATCATTGAGTACTTTCCTATTGTTGCTGTAATAAATTACCACAAACTTGGTGGCTTAAAACAATACAAAGGTATTACCTTAACAGCGCTGGAAGTCACAAGTCCGAAAGTCAAGGTGTCGCCAGGGATATGTTCCTTCTGGAGGCACTAAAGGAGAGTCGGTTTCCTTGTTTTGGTTGGCTTCTAGGGGCTGCCTGATTTCCTTGTTGTGTTATCCTCCATCTTCAACACCAGCATCATAGCTTTCTTTTTCTCACACCCTCTCTCTCTTCTCTGGGTCTGTCATCAAACCCCTTTCTCTGACCCTCCCACCTGCCTCTTATAAGGACCACTGTGATTACATTGGGTCCACCCAGATGATCCAATTAACTTCTGTGTTAGTTTTCCTTCACTTTAACAAAATACCTGAGGCAATATACTTAATAAAGGAGAAGGTTTATTTTGACTCTTGGTTTCATTCCACAGTTGCTAGTCTTCTCGGTGGAACATCATACATGGGGGCAGAGTGGAAGTAAAACCTCATGGCAGCTGGGAAGTAGGGAGAAAAACCGAAAACCGCCAGGGTTCCCATATCCCCTTCCGGGGCACACCCCCATGACCTAACTTCCTTCCACTAGGCCCCACCTCCTATAGGTTCCACCACTTCCCAATAGTGCTGTAGACTTTGGTGGATATTTAAGATCCAAACAATAGCAACTTTCCATCTCAAGGTCCTTAATTTACTAACATCAGCACAGTCTTTCTTGCCATCTAAATTAAAATATTCAGAGGTTCTGGGCATTAGAGTATGAATGTATGTGGCAGGCCGTTGTTTTATTACTATAATCATCTTTGTCATTTTGATTGAATTTTAAAAATCTAGCTTACATATCTGTAAAACTGGAATTATTATATTTACCTCCTGGAAATATAGGAAATAAAGGAAATAACCTGAATCAAGCAACAGGCAAAACAGCTGTCAGAGCAAAGCCTTTACAAAGTGGCTGCCCAAAGATCTACTCTTAGTAGAAATAAGCTTAGATCTGTTTCTACCAAGACCCAAGTGACTGGAGGTCCCTTTGCCTTTATGGTCTCAGTTTCCTTATCTCTAAGGTATAACTTGAGTTTTCTCATCAGCTTGTGTGAGTTTGCAATAGTGATTCAAGTTTCAGTTTGACCCCACCCACAAAAGAAAGTACTTAACAGTTCCCCACCCAGTCTCACTTATTTGTTTGTGGAGGTTTTCAGGGACTATTTTAAATGCATCAGCACAGTAAACTCCCTCAAATCTTTCCATTCTGGTCCCCTTGGTTTACTTTGGTTTGACAAAGAAAAGAGATAATATGTATGATAGGAAACAATAGATCTAAGACAACTATAATTGGGCATATGAGAGAGGCCAAAAGAAAAAAAAAACATAGATGTTGCAAATAATTTTAAGTAATCAGGGTAAAAGGGAATGAACATGCTGGTGTCACACATCTCTAATCCCTTCTACTTGGGAGCTGAGGCAGGAAGATCTGAATGCTAGCTTCTGCAACTTTACTGAAATCCCATTTTAAAATAAAAAAATAAAAAGGACTGGATGTGAAATTTACTGAGAGCCCCAGGGTTTAACCCCCAGTACCACACAGTACCACAAAATCAATAAATTAACATATGTATGCATATCTATGTATATCTATATATAGAAAGAAAGAGGAAAATAGGGAATGAGCATGGAAACATGTCATATTATCTGGAGAGACAGACAGGATCCCACCCATTATTCATAAACTATTGTCTTTGTACCTTAGACACTACTTCTATGCTGAGTCAATTACCTCCTATAAAGCTTGCTAAGTTCTATTGTTTATCTAAAGATAATAGTTTATCTAAAGACATTCATGAATAGTTTATTTCTATTCCAATATTTTTTCTACTTCACTGAATTTACTGACTGCATCTTTATATGGATAATACATAGCCTACCTTAAAAGATTTTTGTGGTGCTTCAAGATGGAAGAAATAGGAGGAGCAGTAATGCAGAAGCACAAATGCTTTTTCCTGAAATAACAGCAAGGGAAGTTGCTACACGCAAGAACAAAACTGAATTTTTGTGATTCGTAACAATGTGAAGAATTAAATTAAATAAATGATACAGTACTTTTTCAGAAAAGACCAGCATTTTTCTAAGTGACCTAGTTATAGATATTTCTAGTTTTTACTTAGAAACACCGAAAAAAATAATAAACAATGTAAACAGCCCTGAACAGAAGTTTTTTGTTTTGTTGTTGTTTTGTTTCCTTTAGAGTAAGAATGATGATGGTGATGATGGTGATGGTGATGATGGTGATGGTGATGATGGTGATGATAGTGATGTTTTCGACAGAAGAGTCTTTTTCTATTACTCAGATTTCCATGAGGAAGGATGAATGTTCCCAGCCTCTTCTTGCTTTGTCCCTTAAGTGGTAGAAGGGCAAGGTCCACAGCATTCCTCAACATGTCAGTCTGATAGAAGGAAATCTATCAATGGTCCTGGGTATGAGGAATTTGGTCTCCTTCTCTCTCTCTTTCTCTCTCTCTCTCTTTTTTTTTTTTTGGTGTGTGTGTGTGTGTGTGTGTGTGTGTGTGTCTGTCTCTGGAATTGTAGGAGACAGTGACATGAAGTAATGGGCTGGCTTAGTCAAAGTATCCAGGTGTGGCTATGCTAAGGATGGACTTTTAAGTTTAAACTCAATAATCCAGGAAGGCTCATAGGGCCTGCTTAAACTCCTGCCAAGTGAGTGTAGGGTCACTCAAAGCACATTGTGGTTTGGATCAGGCCTCCCTCGTCTAATAATTAAGATATACTTGTGATTTTTAAGGATTGTAGAAGGACAAAGAGGTCCAAGAGTAAGCAGGAAAATAATTAAGAGTATAGTGTTACAGAAGCCCAGGTAAGAATGTATTAAGGAATGATTTCTTAATTTAATAGACCATTTGCACATGTGAAATTGGCATAGTTAAATCCAAACTGAAGGTTTGAAAAATAGAGGTTGGCAAGGAAGCAAAGAAAGCAAGTCTTAGCCAGCTGCTAAGATGTATAACAATTCTTTAAAAAAATGTAAGGAAAAAAACAGTGGTGATTTTATTTATTTTCCTTTTTAGAAGAGGATTGTTATGCTCATACGCTGAAGAAACCAATGTAATCAATGACTAAAGATGTGGAAAGATGAGGGTAAGGAAAACCTGAGGGGAGAGCTGGTAGGAAAAAACGTGAAAGGCAAAAAAGTAGAGAACTGGAGATTATGTCAGACTCTTCACTCAAGTTGGAGATAATGCCATTGTAGAGTGAGAAGACAGGGCCATGGTGGGGCAGGTGGTGAGGTAGAGAATCTATTTATTTCTATGGATCAGGGTTTGCCTGGTAGTTCTGTCAGAAGGGCCTCTGGATCTTCCTCTTTTTGCTTGATCATCATAGTTGATGGCTTCTGTTACCTAGCTCAAGGTGGCTGCTGGATCTCTATTATCACATCCACAAGCACTGGCTAGAAAGACAAAAAGCAGAAAAAGCTCTTTCTGGTGTCAGTAGGTTTCTTTGAGCAGCCTTTCTGGAAATATTTGACAAAATTTATACTTTCATATATTTGGGTATGTAAGGTACATCTATCTACAAAAAAGGATGGCAAATTTCTCTCCCCACCTCCAATGTAACCAGCAAAATGTCAGGACTTTTGTGCTAAAGGAGGGTGAGATGCTATGGCTGTAGGCAATCATCAATCTCTGCCACAGACATGGTAGGAATCTGGTGAGGTCAATTACTTTAGTATTGTGACTTTTGTCTAGTAATACTGCTCATCGGGAAAACAAAGTGTTTTGGCCAGGCCTGTGGGCTGGAGTGACTGTTATCAATAAGAAAATGAACAAATTCAGGATACAAGTAAAAATACTGCTCAAGTCCTGATACCAAGGTCCAGGCTGGACTACAAAAGGGCAATGTAAATTTAAGGTCTGTAGGTCACAGAGGCGAAAGAGTTGAACAAGATTGAGAAATGATTGGGAAAGTGATTAGAAAAGGAAATTTTGAGATGACAGAGGTTAGGCAGTTACGAACAGCAGAAGTATGAGGTTGGCTGTACTTAGATGGATGAAAAATAGGTTATTATAGTTGATGCTCGGAGATCTGAGAACCCAGCTGGACAGCAAAGTGAAAAGGAACATTTTAGGAATTGAAAACCACCTATTTATCAAATCGACTGTCAGCAGAATGAGAAGGACTAGTGGGGTATGGATATACCTACAAATGAGAAGAGGCTATTGCAATACCATAGGAAAATATCAAAGGCAAATCCTTATTGGGTACTTGCTGTGTGGCAAGATTAAAAACATTTTTACATGAAAATTCTTAAACAACTGTGAAACGATTTTAAATTGTCAGAAAAGTTGAAGGGTATGAAAAGAATTCCTTTACCCACCTTCCTCAGTTCTGCTATTGTTGGTGTGTAATATAACCATGGTCTTGGTGAAAACTAGAAATCTGACCAAGTGCAATAACTTCACTTAGATTTCTGAAATTCTCACTAGTGTTTGTTTCCTATTGCCAGATTCCACCCAGTGTATCACATTATATTGTGTAATGATGCCTCTTTAGTCTCCTCTGATCATTGAGGATTTCTTGGCCTCTCTTTATCTCTTTCATGACCTTAACATTTTACAGGATGCTCTCAGGAATTTTGTGGAAGGTCCCTGAATTTGGCTTTGTCTGATTTTTTTTATGCTTAGACTAGGTTTTTTTTTTTTGTTTTTTTTTTAAACTTGATCATTTGGTTAAAATAGTGTTAGATTTCAACAATGTAAAGTTTTTATTTTTTCCTCATCTGTAATCTTATGTTTGGAAGCAAGTGACTGAGTCTAAGTTAACTTCAAGAAATTGGTGGAACCAAGGTCCACATGTTGGAGGGTAGAATAGCTAAAGATATTATTGGGGATTTTTCCAAGGGAATGATTTTTTTTCTTTCCTATTTTTTTCCAGGAATTTACTCATATGAGGATGCATTGATGGACATCTTATTTTTTAGATTGTAATCTGATGCTATCATGATGTTTTGTTGCTCAAATTAATATAGTTTTGGCCACTGAGAGCCAAGTATTTTTACATAAATTTGTTGAATCCTCCAAGAATCTAGTGAAATAGGTATTAACTATTATTCTCATTTTGTACAAAAGGAAACTCAGGTTCAGAGAATGTATGAAACCTTTCTACTGATTCATTTCTTGCATGTGTTGGAGCCAGGGTTTGCCCCTCATCATCTCACTCCAGTCCATGTGATCAGCCTTGTTAAGTACTCTGCAAGGGAAAGGATGTTCCACAAATGCCAGAGGTGAGACAGCTTATCACCTCCTTTTACAGGTAAGATAACATTTGAGGGTGTTCCTTTTAGAGATAGTAGCTGCAGAATAGATAAGAATGCATAGAAAGATCATGAATAGTCAAAACTAAGCCTCTTGCCAGATGGGAAGAGGGAAGACAGACTAACAGAGGGGCAGGGAAGGAATGTTAGGAGTTTGAAGGACAGACAGTATCATAAAACCTAAAGGAAGAAAAATGTTCTTTAAAGGTGAAATCTGGTTGCAGGGCCATAGAAAATCAGTCTATGGTAAAAACAAGAAAATTTTAAAAAACCCACAAAATCAGATTTAGGGTGACCAAAACTGTTTCTCAGAAAGGAGTCATAAGATAATTTAGTCAAGAAAAGGGATGGAGTCCCAAGTGTATTTTCCCCAGGAAGGAGGGAGACCTGTACACACAGACTAGGAAGAAGTATGAAGAAGCTATTTGCATGAGAATGAGAAAGGAAGGGAGAGCCAAAGAGACATACAGACAGATTTTAGATGAACCTCTCCATGTTATTACCCAAACGGACATCTGCAGAATATTAGAGAAGTATCACCCAGTCCTGTGGGTGGCCAACACTACTGGGTCAGTGTTTGGCGGACTTGGTGAGCTGGGGCCAAGCTGGAGTTGTTCATGGTTGAGGGAAGCCACTGGGTTGGGGGCAAGCAGAGATCAGAAACAGATAGGTGGTGCCTTGCTCAACCACATGGATCCACTGTGAGAAATGAGATGTGAGATGATTTTGTTGTGTGAATAACACTAAGTATACTTATTTAGATGGTATGGCCCACTACTCATGTGTAATAAATGCAATCTGTTGTTGACTGAAACACTGTTATGCAGTGCCTGTTTCTGGATTTTTTTTTTTTTTTTTTTTTACTTTTTTCCCCTTCAAACCAAATAGTTAAAAACAAATGGTTTTGCATGCATATGGCCTTGGGTCCAATTTCTAGTATCACAGAAACAAAACAAAATAAAACAAAAAGCCATCAAATGCCTGAAAACCCTGAATATTTTAGGTAATTCTTAAAAGACAGTGTTAGTCTTTCTAAAATGTTCTCCAATAAGTGTGATGTTAACTTATGATCTGGTTTTTGAGAGACATACCTGAAGAGACACACATAAAACTAAAGTAAAAGTAATTGTTACTGGAATGAAAACTTTGCTTATCTCAGGAATTATTCTTCAATGAATTCCAATTGGAGACTGTTTAGCAGTTATGAACTTAAGATCAGGGTTTCTGTGTCATTTATATTCGTTAACAATAAAGCCCTAGGTTTGGGCAATATTTTTTCTAAAGCAAGCATAAAATGTACTTAAAAAAGGGTTATTTCAAATTTTTTCAGAAGTATTCTTATATTCTTATTTATTAAAATGGGGTTTTGGATTTTAGTCTTAGATCCTAATGCCACTACATTTATAACACTGGAAATACAATGATTTTTTTAAAACACAGTCCATTTCAGAGGCATTTTAACTTATGAAGTTATTGAAAGTTTTTTTTTTTATATATAAGTAAAGATCAAAATATCTAGGGGCAGGATTGGATAAGAAATTTATGAGTTACTGACTTAACACATCCTTAAATATTGTAGGCTACCTTTATCTAATGTAGTTATAACACAATACTACACTGTCTGTAATCATTTCCTTTATGAGAACCAGAAAGAAGAATTTACATAAAAACATTATTCATACTTGGTGACTGTTTTATTATCATATATATTATTATACACAACTCTGATAGGAAGGATAGTTATAAATCATACTCTAAACAAAAATCTATGCATGGCTTATATAAGCAGTAATAGTTTGAAGGATAGAGAAAAGCCATGAAAATGTTCACCCAAAATTGATTAATAGTGAAAAATGCTAGTTTGTACATATAATGATTGAAAAGCTTCATAATACATTGGAACACTTATAAATCTTCAGGTACCATAAGAACAACCTGGTATAGGAACGCTCAAATTCAACAGTCACATCCCTAGATGTGTACATCATCTCAATACAGCAGTTAGCATTCTTTCTTTCTTTCTTTGGCACTTAGCAATACAGACAAAGGTATATTTGGTTTAATGTGATTTTTATTATTCTTAAATTTTAGTTATTTTATATAGTTAAAAATATACAATACTGCTTTAAAAACTTTAAATTTTATAAGTGTATAGTTGATTATCATCATATTCACAATTTTAAAAGCCTATTTTTTTCAACTAAACAATTCATCCCATACATGTGAAAGAGACTAACAAAAAACAGTTTATAAGAAGACTTCAATGAGAAGTTTAAACATAAAAACAGAATATTAATCTAGAACACTGGTCTAAATCCTTAGTGATACCTCAGGCTAAAACAAATTATGAAATGTTTAGACATATTTTTTAACATTTAAATTAATCCTATAAATTCAAAATTGTGACTTAAAAAGTTTAGAATTGAAGAGATTTTGTTTGAAGCCTTATTTATATACATTAATTTAATAAAAAGAGAAAAGAAATGAAAAATAATGTATTCTAATACTACATAAGTTTGAGATTCCATCGGATTTTAAAATAATGTATGCACAATGTTTCTACAACCTTCAGGAGTTATATAAAAACAAAGCAAAAGAAGAATGGCAGATAGTAGCATTTTTTCCTTTAAATCATTTGAGGACAGTAAAATTGGTAGGGTGATTAAATTTGCCTTATGGAATACAGGCCATGATAGCATAAAAACAACCTAATGTTTAAAGGTAAATAAACTGTGTAGCTTTTTCTTAATATCAACTTAAAAATTAAATTCATTATTTAATGTAAGAAGATACACTGATAAAATATGTAAAGCCCAAACAAATTATTTATGTGCATATATAAGGTATTCTTATAAGAAAAGTATTTTACAAATAATTTTGTTCATCATATCTACACAATGCACCATTCATTTCACTCATTACAATACTTTGCACCAAACATTGCTATCTTCAATCTTAACATTCCTCAAATATGAGGAAAAACAAATTGTTTCCACTGTTCTAAAAGTGAAATTTATAAAGTCAATATATCATAAAGGATTACAGATCTAAGATAGTTTTTAAAGACATTTATACACATTGAAATGAGTGCTTTGCTTAATTTAATTAAAAAGCTAGACATAAAGCTCTTCTCTTCATTGCGATTCAATAAACATGGTTACATTTAACAATTTTTTTCACACTGAGACATTAACTATCATTGTGGAGACTTTAGTAAAGGTATAAAGAGTGATTATCTTTTTGGAAAACACTGTTGAAATATAAGTGCTACAGTCTTAATATTTATATAATAATTAAGAAATAATTTGAAAAGACATTTTACTTTCAAAATTTTTCAACATAAGGCACATAGCAATATTTAGTCTAGAAACAACTAGATTACATAATAAATAATTATCTTTTCAAACATTATTTACCCTTTACCTGAAAACAGAGGGTGAGTAGTGCAGTAAAACATGCCTGAATTACTTAAAATGAATTATGAAATTTCATAATTAAGTAATTGATTAATTACTTAAATGGATTTAGGAAACAATATTTATGTGCCGAAAGAATGTTATTAGTTTAAAAAACGAAAGGAACATTTATATAAAATATACATCCCACAGTGTTATAGGTAGGAAAAAATGTGAGGCACTTAGATTAACAGTGTAGGAGGAGAGCATTGAGATTATCTATTTGTAAAAGCACCAAACCATTTATTTTAACATCTGAGATAAAAGCAGAGGCTAAAAATATAGGGAAATAGGTTAGTCTTGTAACTTTGTACTCAGTCTACTAATGAGAACCCAGAAGTTCAAACTGAAAGTGTTTCATTTTTATTCTGACAAATAATTTACATAAAGTTTTCTAATTTGAGAATATCAAAGTTCCCCTGAATAAGTTTTGTGTCTTCTGCAGTGCTCAGGTGATATGAAACGTAGATGGCATCTCACTACTCTGTGGTACCACACTTTCTATTGTAATGATGATAATCTACCACATTGATATGTTTTTAAAACTCCTTTTGTAAAAACAAAGATTAAAATTTGGTTTGGAATATCAGTGCGATCAACATGCATCAGTGCCTCCATGTGTACTTGCTGATGCCCAACATTTACAGTTTTATTGTTCTATGATCCTTCACAAATTAATCTGATCCAAAAATTCAGGTGAAAATTGGACCTGGCATTATAGGAATCCACCAGGTGGCAAGTCAGGGAAAGGTCTGGCTTCTGATGGATGATGAAGTGGCTGCAGATGAGTGGTGGTCTGAGCATTACTTAAGTTGTTTAATTCAGCTGGATATGTCTCATTTAAAACACCTCCATTCTGAAACTGAAAACAAAAACAATATTGCAACTTATTAGGCAAGATCTTCCAAATGTCTTAAGCCATTTAATAATTTTATTAATACGTATTAAAAAAAACAGTCCTGCACATTGTTAAACTTCAAATTCCTTTACTACTGCTGAATTTTAAATCCTCCATTCAGTGAAGACATGTTGAGAATATATTGCATATATTAGTTATATTCATAACCTTTTGGTTTTCCCATTAATTTGACAAGAAATTTTGAAGGTGGTACAGATGAGTGATACAACTGTCTCACTTAGGATTGCCTTTGGATTAGACAGGAATTGCTGGGTCAAAGATTAACAGTCATGAATCACATTAAATATTCTCTGTCACAGTAGGTTTGCATTGACCAGACTTCATCTCAGTAGACTATATGATCAATTAATTAATTATATTCAGGATTGCAGGTGACCTAGGATTTTTCTAAAAATAGTTCTTGTGGAGAGTGGTCGGGTCCCTGATCATTGGCTGATCCTGCGGTATTGGCAAAAGCCAAGCTTGGGAAACATTGCTTGCCAAAAGGCAAGGATAACAGCCCAGAGACTCTGCTCTGATGCTTAAAAGTTATCAGACATTCCAGTACAATGGGTTTCCTAGGTGCAGCAGGACAATAGCAGGATGTTCCTAGCACTGTATGTAACAGGATAGCTGCAAAAATGTTTCTTGCTCTGTACCTTCTTAGTGCACAAAGAAGCCTCTTGATAACTCACAAGCCATGAGCACTTTACAATGTTACAATGCCCCTACAGCTTAACTTCTGATTATGAGACCATATATACTTCTGAATCACTGTTCCTCCATCAGAAGGATGATCTTAGCTTTGCTTAAAAACGTCTCTGTGTTTTCTTTGCCTCTGTGTTTTCCTGCATCTCCCATCGCCCCTACTCAAGATCCTTTGTGGATGCTGCATGGGGTGTGTCAAGTTCTGATTTTCAAAAGCTTTTTCAATATTCTAAAAATAATACATCAAGTGTATGATTTGCTTAACCATTATTTCTAATTTGTAATATGCTTTTAATTAGTAAATACCACTAAAAGCATTGTCCCAATTATAGATCAAGTTACCTATCAAACAGAAATGCTTTTTCCTTGTCTTTTTACACTAAAACTAGTCCCATGTCTAGAACTGTTATTACAAATTCAAAGAGAAAAAAGAAAGGAACGAAAGACATCGAACTACATAGTTCTCTACAGTTTTATAAACTCATATTTATAAGTTCATATTTTGGGGGGTTACATTTTAATACATTCATATAATGCATAATGATCAAAAAGGGCAATGAGGATATCTAGTACCTTAAAAATATCATTTATTTATGATGAAAACATTTGAAGTCCTTCTAGCTATTTTGAAGTTTAGAATAAATTATTGTTAATTAAGTCACCCTACTGTGCTACAGAACACCAGAATTTATTCCTCTAATCTGTCCATTTGTACATAATAACCAACCTCTTTCTAGCCTCCTGTCCTGGCCTCTGGTAGCCTCTACTCCACTCTCTACTTCTATGAAATCAATACTTTCAGTTTCCCTATGTGACTGCAATCATGTGGTATGTGTCCTCCTATGTCTGGATTTTTTCACTTAGCATAATGTTTCATTCATGTTGACACAAATGACAAAATTTCATCCTTTTTATAGCTGAAAAATATGCCACTGTGTATGTAAACTACATTTTATTTTATCTTGAATATTAAAATTTAATATAATTAAAGGAGGTCAGAATAAGAACTAAAAAAAACCTTCACTATCATTTTCTATTAAAAAGTTCATATATAATTAAACATTGAATGTATGAAAAAAGCCAGTAAAACAATTAGAGATAAAGATTCAAGTCACATTTATAAATTGTTATACTCAAAATGTGCAGTGAAGAGAGGTCAGTGAACTTAACTGTAGTCAAGATATTCTTCAAAACTAACTTAGATATACTTTTAAATGAACTAAATATTTTATACACACACACATATGTTGTAAATGGACATAATACTTTTATTTTATATATTTATTTTTATGTGGTGCTAAGGATCGAACCCAGGACCTCACACAATGCTAGGCAAGTGCTCTACCACCCCAGGCCCCATGAACCAAATATTTTGTAACAGAAAGGCATTAATGGAAATATATTCGTGGATAGTCAGAGAGTAGATGTTATCATCAATATTAATTAATTTTTTAAAAAAATAACCATTTTTTAATTTAAAGTGTATTTGCTGCTAGAAGGGTTCTAATGACATATCTGAACTATGCATCAAACTTGATTCACATGACAAAAAGCCAACTGGTTTACTTTTTCAAGAATGTGGGCAGGGACAACAAGATAAAATTATATCACAGATATAATTAGAAATTCTATCTCCAAAAACATAGCAGATAATAGATTAAAATCAGCAATTGATGTAAAAAATGTTAACTTACGTCTATTTATAAGGTAGGGAGAATCATGGAAAGGGTTTATTTAGCTCTATAAAACCCTTACCTTGTTTAAAAATACCTGTGGGCCTGGAATTGTTGGATTGTACTGCATCTGATCCACATGGGTGTGCTGAGGATCTGGCTGGCACTGATACACTGACATGGCCCCAGCATAACATGTCTGAGGAGTTGCTATGGTTGACTGCAGATTCATTCCATGCTTTTGGTTTTCAGGAACTTGTAAACAAGTGACAAAATCTTCCAAATTAGAAGTAGAAGGGTATAGGGATGGCTCAAAATTTCCTACAGGAAAGTCCAACTGTGTACACTTGGAATGCTGTGGTAACACAGGCTGATTACAGGGAACAAAGTTCTGTGTATAAGGCATAGTGTCTATGTCAGATTTGTAGGGAAACTCTTGACTGGCCCCATGTAAGTCTGAAAAGACATTGTATTGTTGTAGGTCTTGCTGAGGACAACTGCAAGGCACAGGCTGGTTAGAGTTCCAATTTGCAAACATGCCATTAACTTGCATATGCTTCATTTTCTGACACAGTTGTTGTTGTGGCTCTGCTACTACTTGCTTTTGGTGGTGCTGTAGATGCTGCTGCTGTTCTAACTGTAGGTGTTCCTGTACCATACAACTTGGGTTCAGAGCCACAGACTGTTGTTGTTGGTAACCAGAACTCAGGAAGGTAGGCTTATTTAAAGAATCTTGGACATATGTTAGGATTTCATCTGTTATGTCAATGTCTCTAAAGTCAACCTCACCAGAAGAGTCAGTTCTGAAAAATTCCTCATTCTGCATGCATTTGATATCTTCAAAATCAATGCCTAGGTTTTTCATAATACTGTATAATTCATTATTTTTATTATCTGGAAAGAGCCCTGTGTGAACTCCAGAAACTGTTGGGTTCATTTCCTGAGAATGTCCAATTTGCTCATGTTTTAGGATATTATCATTTCCCACTGTAATGATATTGCCTTGCGAATTACTGCATTCACTCACAGGTTCATTAAAAAAATTTCTTTCAAAAGGTACAGTACTTGAAGCAGGATAGTGATAAACAGATTCATCTTGTTGCATCATGGCATACAGGATGGAACTGGGATGCAGAGAATCCTTATTTGGAGTTGATGTGGTAGCACAGTCTTTTCCACTAGTGCTGGTTTTATTCCTTATTGACAAGGCATCCATTATGGGAGGAACAGGGTTGGTAATCTCATACAACATAGCTTCTCCAGTAGTAAACATAAAAGGCAGCGTCATATTTCGTTTTCTTAAGTGCTCCCTTCCTTCTTCATCTCTAAAATGTATATAAGAAAGTCTGCATATATTAGGAAGAGTTTTATCATAAACATTTTAATGAAGATATCAGAAAAGATTAATAGCAAGTAAAGCATACTATAACTGAGTTTAACAGGAGGTAACATGGACTTTATTATTTTGATATAAATTATTCTCAAGACTGATGCTATAATGTCTTGGACAAATATATTTAAATAATTTAGATTTCCCCAAAAAACTTAGTGTAGTAGTTAATTCCATGCTCATGTAACATGCCTAACCTGATATCCTGCAGAAAAAAATAAATTTTTGTATTTAAAATGTAAAAACAAACTGGAACAATTTAGAATCTGAGGACAGGCATGTCTAAATAAAACAAAACAAAGAAGCACGAAAGAAAAAGACCGGTATAACTGGCAATATGAAAACCAAAACTTTTCATATTTTTGCAAAATAATCCATAAATCAAGTTATATAGTCTAGAGAAATATTTTAACATATACATGTACTTATAATTTAATATATAAGTACAAAATATCATATTTAGCATAGAGAGCTTCAGTGAATCTGAGAGGCAAACAATTCAGAAGAAAAACTGGCAAAAACTGGCAATTCATTAAAAAAGTCCTAGAAAGTTATGAAGAGATGCCCTGTTCATTAGTAATAAGGAAATGAAAACAACTAATCTCTTAGTAATTGACAGAACACACACACAAAATATTAACAAATGTACCAAAAGGCAAGATGAACAAACTAGATCACTGAAACATAAAGAGCACTACACTCCTAAACAGTGGAACATGGGTTGTTTACAAGAGCACATGGAATATTTCAGCAACACGGACCATATTCTAGAGAACAGAGAATAAAGCCATAACATATTTCAAATGACTGAAATCCACTCAGAGAATGTTCTGACTACATTGGAATTAAGCTAAAAGTCAATTGCAAAACAACAGCTAGAAAAGTCCCCTAATGCCAAATACCACAATAATACTATATTTTTAAATAACCTATGAATAAAAAAGTGAAAATTAGCAAAAATATTTTCAATTTAACGAAAAAAATAACAATGAGTAGACATAATGAAATGGGAAACAAATGTATCATAGGCAAAATCAACAACCAAAAGTTGGATCCTGGAAAAGGATGGTCTTCTAACAATATTAATTGAGGGGCATAAATTTGTATAGGTACATACATTTGTGTCCCTCAATTAATATTGCTAGAAGACCATATACATTCATACATTCATCATGTTCATGGGAGGGAAGACTATATTATAAAGATATTAATTCTACCCAAAATGATCTATAGTTTCAATATCATCCCATTCAAAGTTCCAACAGATTTTTTGGTGGGACTTGACAACTGATTTCCAAAATGTATATGGAAATAGAAAGGGTAAAGAAGAGCAAAGGCAATTTCAAAGAACAATAATAAAAGCTAAATAAGCAGGTATTAAAACTTATAATAAAGATAGAATAATTAAGACAATATCATGGCACAAATAGAAAACTAGACCAATGGAACTAGACCAAGAAAGTTTAGAAATAGACCAGAAATAAAATTCTCTGATCAATATGCAGTGTAGTAGGGAAAAGTCGACCTGTTAATAACTGTCTTTTCAATAAATGTTACTTATCAATTTGATATACATAAAAGAACAAATCATCTTGATCATTACCTCAAGCATGTATAGAAAGCAAGTCTACAGAGTGGGAGAAACATTTGCAATGTAAATATTTAACAAGGGACTCATTTATAGATTACATAAAATCTTTCAAATCACTGCTGTGTTTAAAGAATACATTCTAAAGCAAGCATTGTATTTACAGAGAGCACTAGGTTTCACCTTTCCTTCATAAGCCCAGGAAAACTCAGGAGTTTGTTTTTTCTACAGTGTTCCTTGTTCAGCTATTCAATAAAGTGTGTTGATCCTGTCTTCGCAATATTTCTCACCTGTGCCCTCTTTTTTCTCTACATATTATTTTAGCTTTTCAATGATGATTTCTAGACTCATTTGTCTTAGAATTATTTTAAGTTTTCATTTAAGACAACTTATAAACCAAATTATTATCAAAAAATAAAATTAGGAGATATTCTAAGTTTTTGTACTTACGTTAGAGGTCTCTGGGTTGAGATGATATAATCTGGTCTTCCATTTTTATAAACTAAGCGTGCGTTGGACTGGACCCATGTCCATCCATTGTGTTTTGTAAGAAGCCTGAAAACCGTCATGCCACTTTCTCCAGTCTTAATCACTTAAATAAGATTTAAAAATCAAGTTATCAAACTCCAAACCAATACATTAAAGATAATTTTTGAAACAAGGCCTCTCTGATGTCTTTCTGGATATATTTCATTTATCACTAATTCTGATACATATCTTGACAAATTTTAAAGGCTTGAAAACAGTTCTTTATATCTGTTTTGCTCTTGCTCCAGACTAAACATTTGAAATGTTGAAGGGAAGGGTAAGTACCAGTTGATAGACTTCAGTACCACATGCAAGTCTAGAGAGCAGCTTGTTGGGGAAAAAAAGATGAAAAAAATAATTTCCTTTTAAATAGGGAATGTTTTCCAATGGCTCAATACTTGACAATTTTTAAATTTAAATCTATATTAACATAGATTATGAATTACTAATGCCATTTAAAAATTCCTGAGCAAATCTTCATGGGCCAAATATGGCCGTTTTTGTAGTAATTAAACAGTGTTCCTGTACAGCAGCTGTACAGGAGTTAATGAACAAAAAGTGTAACTCTCATTAATCAAAATAATATTAAGCAGCAGTTTATTCAAATAGTTTCCTTAAATATGGTCCCTAATGTAATAGTTTAAACATGCACTATGATATATTTTTTTCAGGTTTATTGGTAAGGAATTACAACTTACTCCTAATATGTAATTCGGCACAATAAAGCATATCAGCAGCATGAACAAACTGATATCCTGATCCTCTTGAACACAGCTCTGCTTCAGTATAGCCTAAAACAATCTGTCCTCTGTTTAAAAAAAAATGTAGAATAAGAATGAGTTAAAATTTAACATAAGTAATCAGGATAAATTGGTTATATGCTCTTTTCTAGAATATTCTTTACTTGACATTTAGAATTTCACTTTAGTAGGTAGAAAAAATTAACCACATCTATCTAAATTTGTTCTCTTGCTCACAGTCATAAATTTAGGTTTTAGCCTATTTTCTTCTGGATAAACAATTAAAACTAGTACAGCTAAAAGTGAATCTAATAGATCAGACTGTAAAGGTAAAATAAAGTCTTCAGTAAAAATCTAGAATGCTAACACTGGAAGTGCTAACACTTCACTTTGGGGGGACAAGATTTGTCAAATTACCTCTCTGCATTTGCATACTAGAGGAGAAAAGCACTGACATTGTTGACATGATATCTGGATGCTTAATATCATTCTACTACACAATTTTTAGAAAACTACTAAGCTTCTGGAGCTAAAAATTGTAAAAGAAATGACAAATGTCATCAGAAGAATGAACCCTGCAATTTACCTTACTTTAATAGGATACACACAAAAAAGTGAAATAATAATGGCTAATACAATAAACAAATAATATTATAACCTACATTGAAACAAAACATACATTTGATGAAATAAAAGTAGAAAAGTTGTTTTACTCACTTGGCATCACAACCAGTAGGTGTAAAGTCTAGTTTGTGTTTGGTTCTAAAGATGAAATTTTTGGTTCGAATTTCAAGTATGGATGGCGGTTGAAGCGGAGTAGCTATTGCAAACAAAGCCAACTGAGGAGGAAGTATTGACCCGTCTTTCCCTTTCTTGTTCTGTCCATGAAGATATTTTAACCTTCCTTGGAAATTCATTGCCTTAAAAAAACAAAAATAGTTCATTAAAACTAACAGTATAAAATGGTTGAAATTTCAGTTTTATGAAATTGCTAAAAGTTCCTGAAGCTGAGAACTGCTACTTACTTTCACTGTTCTCTCCACAGAAAGCCAACTAAAACTATCCCAAAAGGTTGAGTGAGAAATATTCTAAAAACCACCCCATGCTTCTAATGGTCCTGAGAAAAATATCTGTATCATTTTCTAGGCTTGCAATTGCCCTATCATTTTCACCTACCACAGCTCCTTGCATACCATGCACTTGCTATATGTTTTCTCAATGGAAAAAACAGTAATAAGGTCATCAAGAAAAGATCAGTTCTCAAACACGCATAAGCTATGTTTCATAGCTCACTGTAATCTTCCTCATGGAGATAAAACACAATTTTGTAAAACACTAAAATGAATCATGAAATCACATGAAGAATGGAGAGTGCTATTAAAGAATAATTTTTAAAAACAAGAAATAAAGACAATTAAACAAGAAAAGATCAGTTAGTTGATTAAAAAAATATCACCCCAGTGGATGAGTCTGACATCAATTTGACAGCAGCTCAAGGCAGAATGTCTTTTGCACATAGACATTCCACCTCAAAAATAAATAATAATTAATCATGAGCATCAGTAACAGGAAACCTATATCAAAGCACAACTCTAACACAGAGTAAGGAAAACTATCTTCAGATATACACTCATAAACACACACAAATCATTGTTTAGTAATGGTTAATTTAAGATTTTATTATCTGATTAAATTCTCAAGAATTCACAAAAGATGCAATTTGTTTTATATTCTCTTTTCCTGTATTTGTAGAGTGAACCGTTAAAGGATACAGTTAAGGAATAGACCACTTCCACTCTTGAGTATTCTGCCTAAGCTGTTTCCTACTGTTATTCCACACAGGTGTTCAGACTACACAGTGAAACATCATCCCATGTCAGACATGAGTCTGCAATCATCAACACACAATCATTTTTCAGGTGTGCAGAAAAGGACACAATATTCTTGTGTAGCAAGCATTAAACCCCAAGATGGTAAGCATTTTCTGATTAAAGAAAGGCTATTTAATTCTCTATGTCAAAACTAAAAAGCCCTAAAATAGCCAAAATACAGGATTTCATGTTATTTCATTGAATTTTTATTATTAATTATTAATAATTGTTTTATTAAAGAACAGGATTTCTGAGTCATGGAAAATAGTCAAACTCTGAAATAATGATGTTAAAAATTTTCTTTTCTTAAATTATTGAGTAAACTTTTCAGACTGAATTTAATTATGACCAAAGAAGGGCTTCAATGAACTTTTCTTTTGTATTTTTTATGCCTTCATAGAAAGAGTCAGTCTAAGATTTTGTACCATACCAGAAAACCAGATGAATTATCCAACAGACACCTTAGCCGGCATATGAAGCACCTCTCCATAAAGGAAGAGTTTTCTGGAGGAAGCTGCTCTGGGCTATAGTAGACTCCTGGCTGTGTGAGGCCATGAGTTTCTGTAGAAATAAAAGCAACACAAATTTTATTTTCCATTTTGTTGTAAAATCAAGTGTTTGAACAGTTATAATTCATGTTAACATGTAAACTGAAGTTTGTATTCTGAATTTAAAAAATCATTTTCAGAAATGATTCTATTAGGAAAGTGCCTTCCCCCTCTTTCTAGTTAACCCAAACCTAACTTTAAACAAACTTGCTAGCTAACTGAAGCCTAGCTTGTAGCAAGAACTGGCCTTGAATAGGAATAGAAACCTACCCTTCCCCAAATCATCTGACCCTCATCATGAGCCATCTATGGGCTGTGTGTGTGAGCTACGTGCAATTGAGCCTATGAGGGGACTGGTCTGGCACTATGCACTTTTTTGGGTGTATGAAACATGTGTACCTTTTTCTGTTGCTCTGCCTGTGATCCCACTCAGCACCTGAGATGGGTGTGGCTTTCCAAGATGTCAATCAACCTGCTGACCACAAGACATCACCAAGCAAGACTCCACCCTTCAAAACCCAATCCCTTGCCTTATTTGGGTGGAATATTCTATGAATGGCTTTTCCCCAATAAATAAGGGGGTTTCAGATGTGCGCTCTCTTGCCTCCCTTGCTCCCCTTGCCTTCCAGCACGGGAGCTGATATCTGAGTTCTCAGAACCATCCCTGACCCCACAAAAGGTATTTCTGTGTTTGTGTGGTTTTTTAGTTGCCAGCCCAGCCAGCTGGTGACAGACCCTTACAGGCCAACCAAGAATGTTAACCCTGCCCTTTGAAGAAGTGGCAGCAGTTGTTTCCACTAGAAGACGGTCTCCCCTTAAGAAACCCCTTGCAGATTTTCTTTTTTTTTTTAATTTTTTTGTTGTTGGTTGTTCAAAACATTACATAGTTCTTGATATATCATATTTCACACTTTGATTCAAGTGGGTTATGAACTCCCATTTTTACCCCGTATACAAATTGCAGAATCACATCAGTTACACATCCATTGATTTACATATTGCCATACTAGTGTCTGTTGTATTCTGCTGCCTTTCCTATCCTCTACTATCCCCCCTCCCCTCCCCTCTCCTATTCTCTCTCTACCCCCTCTACTGTCATTCATTTCTCCCACTTGTATTATTTTTCCCTTTCCCCTCACTTCCTCTTGTATGTAATTTTGTATAACCCTGAGGGTCTCCTTCCATTTCCATGCAATTCCCCTTTTCTCTCCCTTTCCCTCCCACCTCTCATCCCTGTTTAATGTTAATCTTCTTCTCATGCTCTTCGTCCCTACTCTATTCTTAGTTACTCTCCTTATATCAAAGAAGACATTTGGCATTTGTTTTTTAGGGATTGCCTAGCTTCACTTAGCATAATTTGCTCTAATGCCATCCATTTCCCTGCAAATTCTATGATTTTGTCATTTTTTAATGCAGAGTAATACTCCATTGTGTATAAATGCCACATTTTTTTTAATCCATTCGTCTATTGAAGGGCATCTAGGTTGGTTCCACAGTCTTCTATTGTGAATTGTGCTGCTATGAACATCGATGTAGCAGTGTCCCTGTAGCATGCTCTTTTTAGGTCTTTAGGGAATAGAACTAGAAGGGGAATAGCTGGGTCAAATGGTGGTTCCATTCCCAGCTTTCCAAGAAATCAGATTTTCTATAGGTGCAGCACTCCACTCTCAGGGTGTCTACCTGGCAGTATGCTCCAATTTAATCTTTTATTATATGCAATGTGGTTTTTCTAGGCAGTTAACCTTATAGATTCAAAAAACCAAAAACTTATTTTAATACACAGAACTTAATTTTTGTTTACATTTTTATTGAGCTATCACTATTAATAATTTCCATATTTTAATGTCTTTTTTGTTTTCTTAACACTTTGACAGATTTCTGAAAAAACTGCTTGCATCAAGAAAGGCTTTTCTGGGGAAAATAATCAAAGAGGAAAACAAACCATGTTTAGTAACATAAATAAACAAATATGGCTGGAAGAACAACCCATATCTCAATAATAACCCTAAATGTTAATGGCTTAAACTCACCAATTAAGAGACACAGGCTAGTAGAATGGATCACAAAACAAGACCCAACAATATGCTGCCTACAAGAGACGCATTTGATAGGAAAAGACATACATAGGCTGAAGGTGAAAGGTTGGGAAAAATCATATCACTCATATGGACTTCGGAAACAAGCAGGAGTGTCCATACTCATATCAAATAAAATAGATTTCAAGCCAAAGTTAATCAAAAGGGATAAAGAGGGGCTGGAGCTGTGGCTCAGTGGTAGAGCGCTTGCCTGGCATGTGTGAGGCCCTGGGTTCGATTCTCAGCACCACATACAAATAAATAAATAAATAGAGGTCCATCAATAACTAATAAAAGTATTAAAAAAAAAGGGATAAAGAGGGACACTATATACTGCTTAAGGGAACCATACACTAACAAGACATAACAATCATAAATATATATGCCCCAAACAATGGTGCAGCTATGTTCATCAAACAAACTCTTCTCAAGTTCAAGAGTCTAATAGACCACCATACCATAATCATGGGAGACTTCAACACACCTCTCTCAACACGGGACAGATCTTCCAAACAAAAGTTGAATAAGGAAACTATAGAACTCAATAACACAATTAATAACCTAGACTTAATTTACATATATAGAATATACCACCCAACATCAAGCAGTTACACTTTTTTCTCAGCAGCACATGGATCTTTCTCAAAAATAGATCATATATTACGTCACAGGGCAACTCTTAGACAATATAAAGGAGTAGAGATAATACCATGCATCTTATCTGATCATAATGGAATGAAACTGAAAATCAACGATAAAAGAAGGAAGGAAAAAGCATGCATCACTTGGAGAATGAACAATAGGTTACTGAATGATCAATGGGTTATAGAAGACATCAAGGAGGAAATTAAAAAATTCTTAGAGATAAATGAAAACACAGACACAACATATCGGAATCTATGGGACACATTGAAAGCAGTTCTAAGAGGAAAATTCATTGCTTGGAGTTCATTCCTTAAAAAAAGAAAAAACCAACATATAAATGATCTCATACTTCATCTCAAAATCCTAGAAAAAGAAGAGCAAAACAACAGCAAAAGAAGTAGAAGGCAAGAAATAATTAAAATCAGAGCTGAAATTAATGAAATCGAAACAAAAGAAACAATTGAAAAAATTGACAAAACTAAAAGTTGGTTCTTTGAAAAAATAAATAAAATCGACAGACCCTTAGCCATGCTAGCGAAGAGAAGAAGAGAGAGAACTCAAATTACTAGCATACAGGATGAAAAAGGCAATATCACAACAGACACTTCAGAAATACAGAAGATAATCAAAAATTATTTTGAATCCTTATACTCCAATAAATTAGAAGATAGTGAAGGCATCGATAAATTTCTTAAGTCATATGATCTGCCCAGATTGAGTCAGGAGGATATAGACAACCTAAACAGACCAATATCAACTGAGGAAATAGAAGAAACCATAAAAAGACTACCAACTAAGAAAAGCCCAGGACCGGATGGGTATACAGCAGAGTTTTACAAAACCTTTAAAGAGGAACTAATACCAATACTTTTCAAGCTACTTCAGGAAATAGGAAAAGAGGGAGAATTTCCAAATTCATTCTACGAGGCCAACATCACCCTGATACCTAAACCAGACAAAGACACTTCAAAGAAAGAAAACTACAGACCAATATCTCTAATGAACCTAGATGCAAAAATCCTCAATAAAATTCTGGTGAATCGGATACAAAAACATATCAAAAAAATTGTGCACCATGATCAAGTAGGATTCATCCCTAGGATGCAAGGCTGGTTCAATATACGGAAATCAATAAATGTTATTCACCACATCAATAGACTTAAAAATAAGAACCATATGATCATCTCGATAGATGCGGAAAATGCATTCGACAAAGTACAGCATCCCTTTATGTTCAAAACTCTAGAAAAACTAGTGATAACAGGAACATACCTCAATATTGTAAAAGCAATCTATGCTAAGCCTCAGGCTAGCATCATTCTGAATGGAGAAAAATTGAAGGCATTCCCTCTAAAATCTGGAACAAGACAGGGATGCCCTCTCTCACCACTTCTGTTCAACACAGTTCTCGAAACACTGGCCAGAGCAATTAGACAGACGAAAGAAATTAAAGGCATAAAAATAGGAAAAGAAGAACTTAAATTATCACTATTTGCAGGTGACATGATTCTATACCTAGCAGACCCAAAAGGGTCTACAAAGAAACTATTAGAGCTAATAAATGAATTCAGCAAAGTGGCAGGATATAAAATCAACACGCATACATCAAAGGCATTCCTGTATATCAGCGACAAATCCTCTGAAATGGAAATGAGGACAACCACTCCATTCACAATATCTTCAAAAAAAATAAAATACTTGGGAATCAACCTAACAAAAGAGGTGAAAGACTTATACAATGAAAACTACAGAACCCTAAAGAGAGAAATAGAAGAAGATCTTAGAAGATGGAAAAATATACCCTGTTCATGGATAGGCAGAACTAACATCATCAAAATGGCAATATTACCAAAAGTTCTCTATAGGTTTAATGCAATGCCAATCAAAATCCCAACGGCATTTCTTGTAGAAATAGAGAAAGCAATCATGAAATTCATATGGAAAAATAAAAGACCCAGAATAGCAAAAACAATGCTAAGCAGGAAGTGTGAATCAGGCGGTATAGCGATACCAGACTTCAAACTATACTACAGAGCAATAGTAACAAAAACAGCATGGTACTGGTACCAAATCAGGCGGGTGGACCAATGGTACAGAATAGAGGACACAGAAACCAATCCACAAAACTACAACTATCTTATATTTGAGAAAGGGGCTAAAAGCATGCAATGGAGGAAGGATAGCATCTTCAACAAATGGTGCTGGGAAAACTGGAAATCCATATGCAACAAAATGAAACTGAATCCCTTTCTCTCGCCATGCACAAAAGTGAATTCAAAATGGATCAAGGAGCTTGATATCAAATCAGAGACACGCCGTCTGATAGAAGAAAAAGTTGGCTATGATCTACATACTGTGGGGTCGGGCTCCAAATTCCTCAATAGGACACCCGTAGCACAAAAGTTAATAACTAGAATCAACAAATGGGACTTACTCAAACTAAAAAGTTTTTTCTCAGCAAAAGAAACAATAAGAGAGGTAAATAGGGAGCCTACATCCTGGGAACAAATCTTTACTCCTCACACTTCAGATAGAGCCCTAATATCCAGAGTATACAAAGAACTCCAAAAATTAGACAATAAGATAACAAACAACCCAATCAACAAATGGGCCAAGGACCTGAACAGACACTTCTCAGAGGAGGACATACAATCAATCAACAAGTACATGAAAAAAAGGTCACCATCTCTAGCACTCAGAGAAATGCAAATCAAAACCACCCTAAGATACCATCTCACTCCAGTAAGATTGGCAGCCATTATGAAGTCAAACAACAACAAGTGCTGGCGAGGATGTGGGGAAAAGGGTACACTTGTACATTGCTGGTGGGACTGCAAATTGGTGCAGCCAATGTGGAAAGCAGTATGGAGATTTCTTGGAAAGCTGGGAATGGAACCACCATTTGACTCAGCTATTCCCCTTCTCGGTCTATTCCCTAAAGACCTAAAAAGAGCATGCTACAGGGACACTGCTACATCGATGTTCATAGCAGCACAATTCACAATAGAAGACTGTGGAACCAACCTAGATGCCCTTCAATAGACGAATGGATAAAAAAAATGTGGCATTTATACACAATGGAGTATTACTCTGCATTAAAAAAATGACAAAATCATAGAATTTGCAGGGAAATGGATGGCATTAGAGCAGATTATGCTAAGTGAAGCTAGGCAATCCCTAAAAAACAAATGCCAAATGTCTTCTTTGATATAAGGAGAGTAACTAAGAACAGAGTAGGGATGAAGAGCATGAGAAGAAGATTAACATTAAACAGGGATGAGAGGTGGGAGGGAAAGGGAGAGAGAAGGGGAATTGCATGGAAATGGAAGGAGACCCTCAGGGTTATACAAAATTACATACAAGAGGAAGTGAGGGGAAAGGGAAAAATAATACAAGTGGGAGAAATGAATGACAGTAGAGGGGGTAGAGAGAGAAGAGGGGAGGGGAGGGAAGGGGAGGGGGGATAGTAGAGGATAGGAAAGGCAGCAGAACACAACGGACACTAGTATGGCAATATGTAAATCAATGGATGTGTAACTGATGTGATTCTGCAATCTGTATATGGGGTAAAAATGGGAGTTCATAACCCACTTGAATCAAAGTGTGAAATATGATATATCAAGAACTATGTAATGTTTTGAACAACCAACAATAAAAAAAAATAAAGGCTTTTCTAAACATAATTGGAGAAAAGATGGCCTCTTCAAAAAGAGGTGCTGGGAAAACTAGAAATCCATATGTAGTAGATTCAAACTGAACCCCTATATCTCACCCTCCACAAAACTCAACTCAAAGTGATCAGGACCTTGGCATTAGACCAGAGACCCTGTGCCTACTAGAAGAAAAAGGTAGATTCAACTCTATCATGTCTGCTCAAGAATGGACTTCCTCAATAAGACTTCTAAGCACAAGAAGTAAAATCATCAAACAATAAATTGGACAGTATCAAACTAAAAAGCTTCTTCACAGCAAAAGAAATAATCGAGAACATGAAGAGAGCCTACAGAATGGGAGAAAGTCTTTGGCACCTGCACCTCGAATAGAGCATGAATTTCCAGGATATATAAAAAACTCAAAAAAATTCACACACACACACACACACACACACACACACAAACCCACAATCAATAAATGGGAAAAGGAACTGAGCAGACACTTCACAGAAGTACAAATGGTCAACAAATTTGAAAAAAATTTTCAATGTCACTAGAAATTAGAGAAAGGCAAATTAAAATTACACTAAGATTCCATCTCACTCTAGTCAGAATAGCAATTATTAAGGATATAAGTAACAAGAAATGTTGGTGAGGATGTGGGGAAAAGGGTACACTCACACATGGCTGGTGAGGCTGCAAATTGGTGTAACCACTCTGGAAAGCAGAATGGAGATTCCTTAGAAAACTTGGAATGGAACCACCATTTGACCCATTATCCTACTCCTTGGCATATACTCAAAGGACTTATAGTCAGCATACTACAGTGATACAGCCACATGAATGTTTATAGCAATTCAATTCACAATAGCTAAGCTATGGAACCAACCTAGTTGTCCTTCAACAGATGAATGGATAAAGAAAATATGGCATATAAACACAGTGGAATATTACTCAACCATAAAGAAGAATGGAATTATGGCATTTGCATGTAAATAGATGAAGCTGGGGACTATCATGCTAAGTGAAATAAGCAAGTTTCAAAAAACCAGATGCTGAATGTTCTGATATGTAGATGCTAACCCATAACAAGGAAGGAAGGGAGGGGAACTATAGAAGTTCACTGTATTAGACAAAGCGGAATAAAGAGAAGGGAAAAAGTATGTGAATAGACAGCAGAATGAATTGGACATAACTTTCCTAAGCTCATATATGAATAATTGACCAGTGTGATTCCACATCATGTACCACCACAAGCATAGAATCAAAATTGGATTGGGATGCATTCCATGTAGGGATAATTTTTGAAATTGCATCTTACTGCCATGTATTATCTAAAATCAACAAATAAAAAATGATTAGGCATATACCCAATGGAAATGCCTACCTATGTTTACCATGTGAAACAATGTTTACAACAGCATTATGTGCAAACTGGAAACAATTCAAATATGTATAAATAATTAAAGAATAAATAAATAAACAAATAAAAGAACTTTCTATATTTGCTTATGCTAGTTTACTTTTTATTTGGTGCATTTTAATCAGAACTGTTTACACATACTCCAACTACAACTTTGTGCTTTCTTCTCACCTTTCATGATGTTGCCAGTTATTTTTATTAAAATGTTTTTATAAAAATGTATTGCTCTCTTACATGAAACTCCTCAATGGCTCTCATCTGTCAAATATTCCTTAAAGCCCCAGCTCTGTGACCTGGCTCTTGCTTATAGCTACAGCTTCACCTCTTTTACTCTTTGCTATCTTTAGCATGGAGTTATGTATCCTAAAGGGTCCCAGCCTCCTTTAACAGAAACATTCAAAACCACCAACACCATCCTTTGTAAATATTCTTACCATCAAGTACTTGTCCAGCGTCTGTATGCTGAGAAGTGTTCAATGCCCAGTGCAGCTGACGTTGAAATTCAGCTCGGTCTTCAGTATGGATAAGTTCATACACGCTCTGATGTATTACATCAGACTGAAGAAAAAAGACAAAGAAATTAAACGACAGCACTGACTAGGAAATTTTATGGCCTACAGAAGCAATTTCAAAACCTACTTGTTAGTGGTGATGAATGTAAATAAAATGATTGCCAAAGCTCCCTGTCATCCAAAATAGGAAAAGCTGGAAAGAGAGACTAGCATTATAACTGATAAACCCAATGCTACCTGCCATCACTTTCCACCATGCATGCTTTTTTTCAAATAGGTCACCTCCCCATTCCTTAAATGTACAATATTAAGATCTGCTTTTGTTCTTTATCCACTTATTGATCTTTTAAATCTGACTTCTTCCATGAATCCTTCCATTAATACCCAGGTCTCTTTGACTTCTTTACTCTTAATAGTATTCATTTTGTATTTCCTTCACTGTTCCCTAAAAGTTTTCTTTATATTAAGTTTTTGATACAAGCAGACTCCATTTGTGTAAAGGGAGCATGCCTTTACCATATCACATCCCTCATTCCTCTTGCCTCTCTGCATTTACATCAGTGCTGAGCTCCTTCCTTTAAATTAGTTTTCCTAGTTGTTTTTTTTAAATGCAACTCATGGTATGATACATATCTGCCATCAGATACAGGATCACACACACACACAAGTTTCATGAAACAATTTTGTGTGTGATGATATTGTGTGTTCTATATTATTATTCCATTTCATTCTAAGCAATTAAAAAAAAGGTTGGATGGTGATCTACTATATAAACTGCATTATTATCCATTAATGGGTCACAAATAGCAACTTTAAAAATGGTGGCTTAAGGGGCTGGAGTCGTGACTCAGTGGTAGAGTGCTTGCCTGGCATGTGTGAGGTCCTGGGTTAGATCCTCAGCCACCGCATATAAATAAATGATAAAGATCCATTGACAACTAAAAAATATTTTTGAAAAAATGGTGGCTTAATCTACCACATGTGTCTCAGGTACTGAAGTTTTCTTAAATCCAGGCAATGTGCATGCCTGAGAAGTTAAAATGGAACACAAGTTAAGAGTTTCTCAATTGATATAAATCATGATGTCAAATCATGGTTAATACGATTATGTAATTCATTAAGTTTTAAACAAACTTTTTTATGAACATTAATATATTTGTTTTAAAATCACAGAAAACTAAAATTTAGGTTTTGACAGTAGCCAGATTCTATTGCTTTAGTCATTTAAATTTAAATCTCTCTAGGAACTTAATCTACTAGCATTAAATTGTCTCTATGCCATCCATTAGGCAATTGCCAGAATTATCACCTAAATTACAAATTAAAGCACACACATTCCTTTAAATAAAAATCTTTACTCCATTGTGTTAAAAATATAGAAAAAAACACAGTCTGTATAAGAACATTATATAGACAATGTTATTCAGTCCAGCAGCCTGTGAGAATGTTAGAAATGCAAACTGAATTAGAATATCTGGGAATGGAGCACAAAGATTTTATTAACTTCTTTAGGTGATTTTTGTGCACATGTAAGGTCTAGATACATAAGAACAGCAAGCATTTGAATATACTTACAATTTGTTCTCAAATCATATCAGATGTTCTTGTCCATTAAATATGCAAAATACTTTACAACTCCATTTATTCACCCTTCCTTTCAATGCTGTTAAATGAGCCAAATGTCGACTTCCTCCAATGACTTCCAGATTACTGCTTACAGTGCTTCTAATTCAGCTGGGTTCCCTTGTACAGCCATCTGATCACTACACATTTTTTTTAGTTTGGCTTCAATCCATTTCCTTTAGAGTATTTTCCATAATCCACATAAATCATAATTAAAGGTACAAACCATGACATTTTACATGTACCTTTTCATAGCACCTCACTAATTTCACAGTTGTCATATGTCCTCTACGAACCATGTTATTTGATGGCAAATATTTTCTTTTTTGCTCCAATAAACTCTACTTGCCTTAAAGTTTGTTATATGAGATTACTGATTAGTGAAACAAGAAACACAATAACCACTAGTGAAACAAAATTTCAAGATATCACAGTGCTATAAATTATTAGTATTAAAAAATATATTGGCTACAAATATAGCATTTTTATTTTTATACCATCTATATATTTTAATTGATATTTTATGTATACAAATGGTTAACTCTGTCCCTGAACTGCAAAATATAAGCAGAAAGTTCATTTTCTTAAAAAGTAGTTTAAATAACAAAAATATACTTACTTGCTGAAAGCCCAGGTAATCTTGTATAGTAGAAGAAGCATAAAAGACCAAAGCATCTGTAGTGACAACCAGCACAAATCCATTCAGAGCCTACAAGGGAAAAATGTTGCAAAATTAGTAATGGAAATTAAAATTGTTATAAATATTGTCAGAGAAAGGCAATTATTTTATCTCTGAAAAATCTCTTCAAAATGATTAAAATTATATCTCACAAACATAGACATTCCACATACCTTGGTAAAAGAAATTTATGCTTCTGATTTGGCAGAGAAAAAAGAGCTAAATTTAAAGTTAAGCCCCAGAAACTTTAATTGGTATCCTATTTTTCCTCATATTTTAGCTTTTCTGAAATTTAAATGTCATGCCTATCTTTTTTTTTAAACACAGAGTGTATAGAAATCATTCACTATTATCCATCACACTGCTTTTTTTTAGAGGAAAACAGCAAGTAAAGATGCAGACTTTGGGATTTTTTTCAAGATGTGAGAATAGAGGAGGATGCTTTCCTGGCTGTTCTGTGGAGTGAAACCAAGAAAGCAGATAGGTAACTACTTCTCAGCAACATGGGTGAATGGAAAATAAAAAAAAGGTGGGGATGTCACTGGAATTTAAAACTGGACATTATAAGAGGATCAAGGACTTAGGAGATTGAATATAATAAAATAGGGAAGAAAGCACCAGCACCAGCACCAGCTGCACAGCCACTGCTGCTGCTGGGCCAGAAGTACCAGCCAGAGCTGCCCTTCTCTGAGCAAAGTGGAGCCATTAGGGAATTAAAGCAACCCACATTTTTAGGAGGCCTGAGGCGTGTCTGGGTAAGAGCATTTAGAAATCAAGGATTCTGCCCAACTAAACTGAAAGGTGCGCTGCACAATATCCTTGTGCAGGAAAGAAGCCACCATCTCTCCAGGCAGCCAGTGAGGGACAAAGGAAGGATCCATTTTGCAGCCATGATGCAGAGGATGGTAGCTGAAGGAGCGGATTCCTGGCAAAACCGAGTTTGGCCTAAAATACAGGCCCACACTGAACACCAAAGAGTATGCTTAAGTGACCAGGAGAAAATCAAACATGGGGAGAGGTTTATACCTCTGGTCATGGAAAACTGGTTTTGGAAACCCACGCAGCTATACCCCTCCCCATCCAACCTAGGTGCTTGCAGGACTAGCTGAGAGACACACCTCTGGTTGGGAATTCAGAAGGCTGGGAATGGGAGAGAATGAGTTTGGAGACTGAACCCAAGACCAGGAAATATGGGGGCTGCACTTGCCACAGGGGACTAGGAATTGGCTCTTCTACCACAGGAATAGAACCCAGGAGAGATCTGATTTAAAATCTCCAAATCAACTGGCATTCATTAAAGAGCCTGGAGTCCACCTAAGCCTAAACCCTGCCTCTAGGAATTCCACCTACAGGATAATCTCTCCTACTCCAGTAATCTGGAGGGTGGAGCATCATGCTCCAGATGACTCCACCTAAAACTGCTGAGAAGAAGCAGATGAGAATCTGTTGAACTCCAACAGAAAGAATTCTTTAACTTTTCATCAAGAATTATTTTTCTTTTTTTCCCTTTCTTTTTTCTGTTTAATTGTAACCTTAACGGTACACAGACATTTATACAGCCTCATATTTGTGTTCTCATTTCTAGCATTTTTGAAGCCAGTTATGTTTCATGGATCAGTTTTTTGAGGACTAGAATGTTTGATTAGTATATTTTAGGTGAGGTTTTTTGTATTCTTTTATTTTTGTTTTAAATTTTAAAAAATTATTACTTTTTATATATTTTTCTCTTACCTATTTCCCTTGGTTCTCTTTCTCTCTTTTCTTCTGCTAACACCCAATCTCTATTGTCCTCTCTTTCACTCTTCTTTTAATTTTTCACTTCCATCTTCTCTCCTCCCTCATAATCATCAAATCCTGTATCATTTCTGCTCTCTCCCTATGCACCATTCAAAACTGTAAACCCTTTTGCAAACTTACTGTTTTTATTGTAGACAATAACTGATCATATCATTTATGTTTATTGTATAATTAACATTGTAGACATCTTAGAAGGAACTATTTGGTTTAATAGTGATTAGTTGTTGCTATTATTTGTCTCTCCCTTAACAATGAAGGACTGGAAAACTTCAGGGACACTATAAGTGTAAAATGGGTAGACACACAAACAGAATGAAAAAGCAAAGGAACAAATTCCCCCCAAAACAAACAAGATACTTCAATAACAGAATCCTGTGACACCACAGTGGAAGAAATGTCAGAGAAGGAGTTTAGAATATACATAGTTAAACTGATCTACAAAGTAAAAGATGGTATAAGAAGTGAAATCAGACAGAAAATACAGGAAGTGAAAGATCGTTTCAATAAAGAGATAGATTCTGAAAAAGAAAAAAAAAAAGCAAAGATCCTCAAAATGAAGGAATCAATAAACCAAATTAAGAATTCATTGGAAAGAACCATGATCAGACTATATTACTTGGAAGACAGAGTGTCAGGAAATAAAGACAAAATGTATAATCTTGAAAACAAACTTGACCATGGAGAAAAGCTGTTAAGAGACCATGAACAGAACTTCCAAGAAATATGCAATTACTGAAAAGACCAAACTTCGGATTTATAGGGATAGATAAAGGCTCAGGGAGACACAAACCAAAGGCGGCCCAGAATAGACAAAGCAATACTTAATAAGAAAACTGAAGCAGGAGGCATCACAATATAAGACGTTAAATTATACTACAGAGCCATAGGAACAAAAACAGCATTGTATTAGCACCAAACAGACATGTAGACAATGGTATGAAAGAGAAGACACAGAGAAAAAACTCACATTAATCCAGTTATGTCATAGTAGACAAAGGTGCCATAAATATACATATTCTTTCCTTCTTTGAGTCTGAAAGTTACTGCCTTTTAAAAAGTCTTTTAGTGTTGTTCAAGTTCAATGTTAATTAATGCCTTCATTCTTTATTTTGGATAACAAAAGTATCTTAGTTCACTTTAAGTGTTTATTGTTACATATTTTAATTCTAAAAGCCTTTGCTTCTTCCTGCTCGTCTACAGTTCATACTTGTGTTCTTCACCAGGACTTAACCCTTCTGAGACTGGTTTTTGTTTAAGTGGAGAAGTGGTACAGTTTATGTAAGAACCACTCAAAGTCAAGTCAGACAATTTGGACTGGACTCCTGTCTCTGTCACTTACTAGATGTGCAGCTTTGCTTTAGTTATTTATCTCCTCAAGCTTTAGTGTCATCATTTCAAATATTGGCATTCTACTGGGTGGCATGGTGACTCATTTAATTCAGTAGCTGGTATAGAACTGGCACTCATCTAACATAAGGTACAGTACCATACGGTGTGGAAAAGAACAAAGATTGGCTTACATGATCATGCCTGGAGAATTATAAAGAGCTGCATAAATAATTAGTTTATTCAACACTTAGCAAAAAGGACAGATGCTAAGTCCTCAGGGGATGAGCTAATAAGCCACTGCCCCTGTGCTTATGATATTCACACAGTTTGGTAGATACACTCATTATCAGGTGAGGTAAATGAAATGCAGTAAGTCTTTTCATTCCAATTCTTTCACCTTCAAGATGCTTGTTTTTTTTTTTAATTTATATATGACAGCAGAATGCATTACAATTCTTATTACATATATAGAGCACAATTTTTTATATCTCTGGTGGTATATATATATATTGGTATATTCACACCAATTCATGTCTTCATACCTGTACTTTGGATAATAAAGATCATCACATTTTACCATTATCACTTACCCCATGCACCCTCCTTTCCCCTCCCACCCCTCTGCCCTATTTAGAGTTCATCTATTACTCCCATGCTCCCTCTGTCTATCCCACTATTTCACATTATGATTTTTAGAACTTGATTACAAAGATAACAACATCTATTATTTAGTGGTCTTTCTCTAAATGTTTTCATGTATTTGAGTGGTTTTAATTCTCCCCAAAATCCAAAGAGGCAGATTCCAGTTTTACAAATGAAGAAACTGAGGTAAACAACTATAGAATAACTCACCCAAGGACATAAAGCCAGAAAAAACTTAAACACAGTATGACTCTAAAGTCTATCACAATATGCTGCTGTTATTGAATGCAGATTGTGGCCTGGCTCTCACTTTTTAACTACAGCTGGCATCTAATCTAAGTTCCTTCATTATAGAGATCATATATAAAACCTAGCTATATTCCTAGGATAAAGATTCCACAAATTGGAAACTTGAATATTTCATCATAAACATATCCAATTGAATGTTCTTAAATTTGGTTGTCAGTAACAGTACATACATCCATTACTGAACTGATTAATCTTGAAATATCTTCTTTTTAGAGAAAACTATTTATTAATAGGATTCATATTATTCTGGAGGGCTTTTTCAAACAAATTCAGTAGTGAAACTCATCAGTGCATGCCAGAGGACAAAAGGATAAATTAGGATGCAGTATCAAATTCCTTTAGGTGAATGTTAATTATCAAAAATAAAAAGCAAAAGAATAGAGGCATACTGATTTTTCACAGAGCTCACATTTGAGCTTAAATACCAAGAAAACTAGGATATTATAGATGAATTATTATTTTAGTAAATCAAAAGAAGGAATTAATATGGTAATTAAATATTAATACAAAGGGTTTTTTTAGTCTTAGTCACAAATATCAACCCAATTTATCTCAAAATCATATTGATGTTTCCTTAGTATTTGATAAATGAGAAATATACTATAATTGGTACTGTTATATATAATTCTCATTGCTATTAACCAAAAAGTGAAGTTCCAAGAATATAAAAAGCAGAGTAATAAACAGCACCAGATAGGACTTGTTTTAAATGTATGAAATAAACATGGGAAGTAAATAATAGTTAATATAATAGCAACAAAGTTATTTTATTATTTCATTTTGTTCCGTACAAAATAGTAGTAATTTAAGCTAATCTAGAAAGTAAAATATTTAAATTTTTCTTTATTTGCCTTTATTAAAAACAAAGGGAAAGATTTCTAATCCAAAATTTCAGGCCATTTGGTATACTGCACCTCTGGAACTCTCCTTCACATTTTATTGATTACTGGCTCATAACTACAGGTTGAAAATAAGAAGCAGATGGCTTTATGATAACTATATATAATGAAATATGCTATTTTCTCATGTCTTCAATGTTTTCATTCATTTTCTTCAGAGAGAACAGACAAGCATGGCCCTAATCAAATCACAGTGTGTGATGCTTCCTACTGACCAGAAGTTGAAAAATGGTACCAAACACAATCTGTAATGAGTGGGCTTATTTTAAAGATGGAAGCTTTCCTATTTTAGGTAACAAACACAGATTTCTAGCTTTGCATTAATATTATTCTTATTTATTGTGTTTAATTGGTATAGGATATATCATACAGTTTGTCTAAACATTTAGGAAAATAACAACTGTTGTATTAATTAGTCCATATTTTCACTTGAAATAAAGAACTTCATTATCACCTTACTATATAACTATAAATGTGTTATATCACATTAAGTGGCAATTATTAGAAGGTTTCCCTGTGACCTGAATAAAGAGTGTATATTTTAGCTAACATAAACACAAAGATTCTCAGCTGGGTGTTGAGAGAGGAATTATGTTTGAATATTTTCAATTTACTTAACATAATGGAAGCAGAGTTATTTTTGCTATCAGCAATTTGGGCACAATTACAGAATAGTAATAAAAACATTACCCATTATTAGGCTATACTGCAGCATTCAATGAATGAATTCAGAGAATTACCAAAACTTTTGGCAACTTTTTGTTACAATAGTAAATTGAGTTCTTCCATTCAGTTCACTATATAGAAGTATAAATTATCATGTAATGGTGACAATTGGACATGGCACATAGCTCCATTCTATCTTCAACGAAATAAATATCTGAGAATGCTAAATGAGAATCTAGCATACTCTCAGTTCTAAGAAAAAGAAACTACATTTTAAAAAATCTATTTAAAATACTTTTACAGACAGATCTATCAGAAACTCTCCCAGATCTAAAGCATAGAAAGAAGGCTTGCAGTTGTTGAGAAAAATCTATGTAACATATTAAGAATCCACATACATTTGCTAAAACTAAATGTAAATTATAAGATACTATATTTATAAACATAAAATTTGTGTTAAGAATAATTTTTAAATTTTAAGTAAATGTAGTTAACTATTTTAATTGAGCCACATTCCTGAAAAAAGTGTTTATAAATCCAATGTCTTAAGTGAAAATCTTTAAAATAAGCTACAGTTCTTCCTATTTGTAGAAACCTAACAGAGGGTGATTAGAGGGTGACCTCTAATTAATCTACTTCACATGATTCCATTTGGTCACATTCACACTACTGTTGCAATTCAGATGAAAGTGGCATAGAGCACCAGCCAAGAACTACATGAGCTGGGAATCAATAAAGATTAATTGGTTAATCTTGCATTTTCAATTGCTTTTATTTTAAGATACTGTGTTTACCTGTAATAAGAATTCTCCTTCTTGCAAGTTCAGGCCTTCTCTGAATTTTCCTCTACTGCTATCCTGGCCTCCATTTCTGTCAGTGGGAGAGGATTTTAATGCAACTGTAGAAAAAAAAATGACACAGGTAGATTTTAAAATAATCACTATTAAAAGCTGTAACAGAAAACTTCTGAACACCAAAGAGACAATTTGAAATACTTGGGTCTACAGACACAATCATGATGTAAATAAACCTTTTCACAATGCATGATTTCCAATTCTATGCTCATAACAAAACTGAAGGAGCTAATCAAATTGTCAGCAAGTTGACAGACTGTTTAAAAATAGTTTTTCACAAACTTATTCTATGATTTTTACCATACAACTTAGAAATTCCAAAGAACTGCATGATGCTGCCATAAGTACTCTCTTCCCACCCTTGCTCCATTCCTATTCACTTATTTATGAGACTAAATTTCCTCAGACTGTAACCTATAAAAATGATTTTAACATCTAAATATCAGGGAAGTAGTGGTGGTGAGGAGAAAGAATCAACCATCTCTTATTAGGAGATGTATCTCTAAGTAAAGTTTTGAATCCAGTAGTCTAGTTTCGGGGTAAAAAACTATTAACATTGTTATTAACTTCATGTTATATTCATAAATCAACTCATGGAACAATCACATATGAAGGGAAGTCTGATGGCCAAAGCAGCATGTTGTAATGTTCTCTTGCTCTGTGTGTGTGTGTGTGTGTGTGTGTGTGTGTGTGTTTAGGGGGCATTTATTTGGGAAGCAACACAGCTGAACAGAAATAATAATTATAACTACCATTCTACCAAACATTTTCAAGTATGATCTCATTTAAAAGCACATGACTATTGGTATCTGATGAGCACACATCTTAGCTCTGCTATTTACTAAGTGTGTAAGCTCTTTGAGGATGTTCCTAAAACAAGTGGTCATTTTTTAAAAAGTCCATCTTGTAGGGTTTTTGGGAGGAGGAATAATAATTTGTGAGGTTCTTGATATATAGTTGATCAATAGTTCAGTAAATTGTAGCTTTAATTATTAGTATTTCCTGGTGCTTAAAAGTTACCTTATTATAAAGCATAATCTTTTAAGTACTTCAAATTTTTATCTTTCCATTTTTCTGACTCTTTTGTAAACTGTGACATTTTAAATAAAAGAAACCATTAAACAAAAAAACCACCTTGGCAGTTCTCTGAAGACTCCTTATTTCATTAGATTTTTATATGCCAAAAGAGTATGGCTCAGTGAAAAGCTCGATTTACGAATAACAAGGTTTTTCTCTCAGTTTCAGCAAATCATCACACAAAGCATTTTCATGTTTGCAGTGTATTTTCTGGTAAATCAATGCATGTGTCATATGAGAATCTTAGGCCATGTTCTTGCCTTTGCTGAAGTTGAAAGACATCTCACTGAAAGAAGAGACCAGAGCTTGGACTCTGAATGTAACAATTTTGAAAAGGCCAGAGAACAGATTTCCTTAGGCCAAAAAAACTGGTTGAACTAAACTGATCGAACAATCAATCAAGACCAAAGGAAATAAACTTTTCTCCCTGAAAGGTAGCAGAGAGAATGGCTTTTCTCCCCTTTCTGTTCTGTAAGTTACATCGTTGCTGTTGTTTCTTGCTTTATAATGGCCAAATTTGCTTGAATGTACTAAAACTTTACAAAGCCGTTAACTAAACTCAGTTCCTTTTCCAGATGCTCTAGTATGGGGCATGATTTAAAGTCACACCAAATAGGACATATTGTTAAAGGGAAAATAACAAAACCCACCCAAACCTTCATATACAAAATCAGCCTTAAAATGGACAGATAATAACTGCCAAATTTAAATGGCTAGATCAATAGGAATATCTTAAAATAATTTTTAACCAATGGAATTGATGTCAGTTCCAAGTAGAGTTACTGATAGAAGACAAAGACAGATAAACATTGGGAGATGACTTCTTGACCACTGAGAACCTGAATAAGAAATTAAAGAGACTATTCACCGCAGAGTAACTTACAATTTGTTTTGGGGCTTGTACTAAGATATTTGTAAATGGAATTAGATGTGAGATCCTTTAAGAAGGACATATAAGCTAAGAAGAACTAGAAAAGAATGCTAAAAATATTAAGTGCTAGAATGGGATTTAAGTAAAGTGTTATGAGAACTTATGGGTGAAAAAAATAATAGGATCAAATTTTCTCTAAATAATTCTTAAAATTCTAAATGTTGAAAGGATAATATTTACTACAGTACTATTTAATTAATATAACAATATAATAATTCTTATAATTCTAAATGTTGAAAAGGCAATAAACACACACACACACACACACATACACACACACAAGCTTAAGTAGGAAAAGTGACCACAAGAAATAGATGAACTCTAGATAGGGCAGAGGGGTGGGAGGGGAAAGGAGGGTGCAGGGGGTTAGTAATGATGGTGGAATGTGATAGAAATCATTATCCAAAGTACATGTATGAAGACATGAATTGGTGTCAACATACTTTATATACAGAGTTATGAAATACTGTGCTCTATATGTGTAATAAGAATTGTAATGCATTGTGCTGTCATGTATTTAAAAAATAAAATCAATAATAAAATAAGTAAGAATTATTAAAAAAAGAAAAAAGAAAAGTGACCACAGTGTATATAAATGCATTTGGGAATCATCCCTGACAGGTTATATCAAAAAACACAAATAATTATTTCTGCTGTTCCTGTTAGTCATCAGTAAAGGCTTTAAGTAAATATGTGTAAAGATGAGTTCAGGAAGGGTGCCCTCCCTTGACAGTTCCATCTAAAAAACACTACTGTGACATTTTAGGAAACTGCCCTGGCTGCTCCACCAGACTATGCAATTTTTACCCTTCCATAAACTTTCCCCTCATGTTCTTGATCTCATACCTACTACTCTCCCTTCTTAAATCATCAAAAGCTATATTAATTAATACTATTCACTTTCATGTATGTATTGGTTGCCTTGACTGTAAAGCAATGGAAGAGTAAGATGGTGACAGCACTATTTCTGACCATCAGAGTGAGTTTAAATTTATTACTTAATAGCAATAAATGACACCAAGCACATACTCTATGCCCAGTACTTATGTTTTATTTAATTACTAATGCCTTATGATGCTGGCATTGTTTTATTGGAATATGTTAGGAAATCGAGACTTAGGGAAATTTAAGATCTTTCCCAGATTCTTAAACAGAGTTTTAAGTGGTAGAGCCTGGACAAAATCCCAGGTAGCCTGACCCCTGTGTGTGTGGTGGTTTTTCAACTTCCTGCCAGAGAGAGATAATGAACTCTAAACTGAGTTTACATACTCTGAAACCATCAGGAAAAACTTATAATAAATTGCACATCAGTGGGGTCACGATTTAACTGAGTACTTTCTCATCTCATAGGGCTTCTATGATGACTGACTATGAGATACAAATTTGAAAGTACTTCATTCAAAACTGCAAACCATTATATAAATCATATGCCTAATAGGATATATAACACAATTTAAACAGTACACCACTGAAACGTATGACAGTTCACATAAATAGAATATAACACCAGAAATCAAGTCATTAGCTAATTCTACTACTTGGGAAGCATCTGTTGTACTGTCACAGACATTTATTAAAGTGTTCCCCATTAGTGGGATATGTGCAACCTTCCCAAGAGAAAGGAATACAGATACAGTGAAATGCCAAGAAATTTCAACTATTTCCTCATTGAGAGGTCTCCAAAGGAATTACAAAATACAAATAGGAATTTAATCTAATCGATGATGGAATTTAGAATATAAATATATTATAACAGTAACAAATACATCATGTTCCAAATGATTAAAGTCTTATTCCTACATGCATTTAGTCATTTCCATGTTTCTTAATATACTACTTTCCTTCCTTATACATCTAGGTTCAGATGCCCATTTCTCCCGATAAGCCAAATACTTTTTCTTAAAAAAAAAAATATGCTTTTAATTGTTCAAAAAAGAAAATTCAGGAGGAAGAAATATTGGTTTGTGGTAGATATATTTGTATTTTGTTATTATAGTTTGCATTTAAACAGAAAGATTCCATGATAAATTTTGCCAAGGAAAAGCATATGCCCTTTAAGTCCCTATTCCCTGCTACAAATTCAATTCATTTTACAATAATATTTGTCATTCCTATTATTACTTTGACAGGGAAAATTAAATTCCATTCCCACGTTGACAGAAGAATAAAAGAGAGCAAAGCAATGACTAATTATAAAAAATTCAACCTAACACATAAACTTTTATACAAGAGAAAGGGTTAAGTACTGTTGTCTTTTTAGCAAATCTAAAAAATAACCACTATTTTCATTCTGAAAAAGTACCTATACAAACAGAGATATGAAAAAATTGTGGTATAAATGTGTATGAAGAATTTAAGGCAAAAAAGAGTACATGTATAATGGCATAATTTGGCATGAACATACTTTATATACAGAGTTATGAAAACTTGTGCTATAAATGGGTAATAATGAGCATAATGCATTCCACTATTGTCATGTATGTTAAAAAAAAGGCCTATTACAACTCTCAAGTGAAAACTGACTTTCAAAAATGTCACTTTAATATTCCTCCAGTTTCATATTCAGTTATATACAATTCCTCTGTAACTGGTTATGCCTCTGCATTAATGGAATCAATAAGATTAGTTAATTTAGCTTCTCAGTATGGGAATGAGTTGAATTTAACTTTTCACATATAGAAAAGCAGAATTCAAACTGCACTTTAACTAACATAATATAACTAATCATTTAGAACAGTGATTCTTAAACTTTGCAAGGCATCAGAATTACCTGAAAAGCTTATTAAAATATGTTGCTGGGTCCCTGCCCCCTATAATTTCTGATTCAGTAAGTTCAGGATGGATCCCCACATTCGTATGGATAACAACTCCCAGGTGATGCAGATGACCAGGTGCCACTCTTTATGAGAACAATGACTTAGAACATAAGAACTTAGGAAATAATTTAGAAATATTCTGGATGCAACATCTCTATATTTCCTAAATTAAAATTAACATTTAAAGAAAACACTTATTAATATTACTATTGGGAAATAATAACTCTAAAAACAATTTTACGAAGACAGAACCAAAGTATATAACTTAAGACTGAAGCAGGGCAATAACACAATAGCACACTATGTGACAATAACAATTTTAATTATAAAATTTACTTCACAGATCTAGTATGTCTAGGACTAGTCCACTACAAACCTAAAACAGCAGGCAAGAATTATTAACATCCATGCTGAAAGGATGAAGAGTGTGGAACAGTGAGGTTAAAGATCTTATTGGAACCCACAAAATCAGTGACACCTCCTACCCACCAGTGCTCTCACTAAAAGACACTCTTTCCCTCTGACCTCCTGAGGCAAGAGATGGGATGCTGCCTCAGAACACAGAAAGTAGGCACTTGTCACCAGACATGATCAAGAATCCAAGTGACAACAGGATATTCTGTGAAACGGACAATAAAAGGTGGCCCCACATCACCTGGGAAAACTTCAGGACAGGGGAATAAAAAACAATGAACAGGAAGAAGTCAGTATGTACAATTTTAGGCTCATTAAGTTAACCAATCCAATTTGACTGCTTGCCTTTCATCCTCTCGATGAGGACAACAGAATGATTTTATGACAACCAAGGACCAGAAAATACCTCCTCTTGTATTTACTCTTCGGCATGACTTTAATTTCATTTTGGTTACATTTTCAGATACAATTTTTCTCTTTGGCCCTGTAACTTAAGAACTTGACATACCAAATGACAGCATCTTAAATGAACTCACCTTAGCACAGTTTCTTACTCCCAAATTTGCTTTCTCCACCTCATGCTTAGAACATCTTAGCTTTGACATTTTCCCTCTTACTCTACATGATCTTCACTTAGAATAATCTACTTACTTTCATGGTTAAAATATTAATAAAACTATTTTACAATAACTCCAAAATCTAAATCTCCAGCTCTGAACAAACAAATGAGTCTGAGCTACTAACTAAAATAAATTGATCAGAAAATCGAAGGGCTGTAAGGCAGAATTTAAAAATAATGCATAAATACTATTAATAAAAAATGACTAGTGTAATGTACCTGTTTGCTTTTGAACTTTAAAATGATTAATTTAATGTTATACGTGAATACAATTTCTAAAATATTAAACAGTTCACAATGCCTCACAAAAGGTCAAAAGGTTAAATGTCTGTATTTGAAAATTTAGGAAAAATAAAAACTGCTTAAAGTTGGCTGGCTTTACCATGTCAATGGTGCTGCCTAAAAAAATGAAAAATGTAAAGGCAAAAATTTATGACTAACTCAATCTCTTCATGGCCAATCAAGGACCTCAGAGACATATAACATGAATTAACAATCAAAGGGAACATATCAATAAATAAATTAAAAGACAGAAAAGAAAAACAATGTACAACACACAAATACAACCCATTTAAGTTCAGTCTGAATCTCAGACAGGGATTTGTCACTTTTAAGTATACATAAAAGCACGCCAGCAAGCAAACAAACAAGACACAATCAGGAATGAAAGTGTCCTGTATGAAATTATATCATGAAACACTCTACTCATTCACAGAATATAATGAACTATATAATGTAAATTGGGATATTTGAGGAAAAAAGAGATTAAGTTCCTGATCCAAAGAGGTCAGAATGTTAAATATAAGAGCCAATATTTGAATGTGCTCACTCAATAAGAATGTGTTACTGTTCTTTTTATTCATTCATATTTGAATCTACTTGGATTATGTTAAAGTCCATAAATTAAAATCTTAAACAACTTCTAGATTTATAAACTTTACTTATGGAAGTTATCATGAATCTTAGAATTAGACTGTCATGTCTTAGAATGTGCATATATGGTCAATTCACTATCTCAGAATGATAATGCTATTGGTAAATGAAACTCAGCAAACATTTAATAATTTCAAATATGTCAAACTGCTATACAAAAAAACCTACTTTGGACATCCCCAGAATTAAGAAACCACGTTTGTTGTGACACTGACTTCTGCAAATTACTTAGCATACTACTGCAGATGACTACTGTATAACTTAAAAATTATAGCAAAGCATGTGAAATACAGAATTTCCATGAATGAAAAAGCAGATATATAAATCCATTAGACTTAATGAAACATCAATCCTTGAGAGCAATTTATTATTTAATTCATTTTTACTGATTATTCAAGCTTCTTGGTACACAGACACAACAAACAGACACATACAGACACACGCAGACACACACACACAGTTTTTCAAGAATACTGTTGTAGTTTAAAACAATACAGGACTGAAATTCACATAAATGCACAAGCTGAAGATGAATAAACACAATTGCTCTTTTGTCAAAACCTAATGAACTGGGAATAAACAAAGAATCTGCAAAAGAATGACAAAGAAGGATCCATGTGCTGCTGAGAAAAAAGTGTAGCTGCTTGATGTTGGGTAGTATATTCTATATATGTCAATTAAGTCTAGGTTATTAATTGTGTTATTGAGTTCTATAGTTTCCTCCACCATTTGACCCAGCTATTCCCCTTCTCGGTCTATTCCCTAAAGACCTAAAAAGAGCATGCTACAGGGACACTGCTACATCGATGTTCATAGCAGCTCAATTCACAATAGCAAGACTGTGGAACCAACCTAGATGCCCTTCAATAGACGAATGGATTAAAAAAATGTGGCATTTATACACAATGGAGTATTACTCTGCATTAAAAAATGACAAAATCATAGAATTTGCAGGGAAATGGATGGCATTAGAGCAGATTATGCTAAGTGAAGCTAGCCAATCCCTAAAAAACAAATGCCAAATGTCTTCTTTGATATAAGGAGAGTAACAAAGAACAGAGTAGGGTCAAAGAGCATGAGAAGAAGATTAACATTAAACAGGGATGAGAGGTAGGAGGGAAAGGGAGAGAGAAGGGAAATTGCATGGAAATGGAAGGAGACCCTCAGGGTTATACAAAAGTACATACAAGAGGAAGTGAGGGGAAGGGGAAAAATAATATAAGGGGGACAAACGAATGTCAGTAGAGGGGGTAGAGAGAGAAGAGGGGAGGGGAGGGGAGGGGGATAGTAGAGGATAGGAAAGGCAGCAGAACACAACGGACACTAGTATGGCAATATGTAAATCAATGGATGTGTAACTGATGTGATTCTGCAATCTGTATACGGGGTAAAAATGGGAGTTCATAACCCACTTGAATCAAAGTGTGAAATATGATATATCAAGAACTATATAATGTTTTGAACAACCAACAATAAAAAATTAAAAAAAAAAAAGAATGACAAAGAAAAGAGAATTTGTGGGCTTTAATTTAAAAATAAATTTCACAAAGATCCATGATAGACAATGAGGTTAAAAAAAAAAATGTTAGGCCAGGCACAGTGGTGCATGCCTGTAATCCCAATGGCTTAGGAGGGTGAGACAGGAGAGGGCAAGTTCAAAGCCAGCCTTAGCAATGGAGAGGCACTAAGCATCTCAGTGAGACCCTATCTCTAAATAAAATACAAATAGGGCTGGGGATGTGGCTCAGTGATCAAATGCCCCTGAGTTCAATCCCCAGTCCCAAAACGAACAAAAAGGTTAGATAATTACATCTAATATCATACCTAATAACTGTTAAATCATCACCTCTAATAAGTTAACTGTATCTTCCCTTCCTTTTGCATTTTAAGATTTCATTAATTTAAAATATTCTAGCATATTAATAACTACACTATAAAATGGTGATTATTTTAAGCATGCATAATAAATCAAGACTCAGATGTTCTTCTGCAATACATAGTTCTTAAGCAGAAAACTATTTCTTATGACAATTACAAACATAGGACTTTAGAATTATACAATCAGATCCTAAAACTCAGTTCTGTCAGTCTTAAAGGTAACCTAGACAGGAAATCACCTTCTTGTTTGTAAGTTATTTTTTACAAAGTAAATTTATACATATGAATTATAAGGATGTCATAAAAATAGCCCATGACTCAGGTATAATGGAGGATGTAAAAGATTTCATAGTTACTGATTACATTTTAATTTTTACTATGAATATTTTACTGAATTAATAAATACTGCATGACAGGTAACCTCTACTATTGTAGAAATAAACATTTTTCTGCCTTTTTTTTAACCTCATTAGATATTTGTTTTTAAAAAGAAAAGATAGGAATTTCCAAGTGTTTACTTTGTTTTCCAAAATTTAATTTTGGGGGTTGCTATTAAAAAAGCGAACAATTGGAACATAATACCTACATGATAATGAGCATTTAAAAAGGTAATAAGAAAACCTAACTTTTAAAAAATTAATATATACCAAAATTCCTCTAAGAATAAAATATTGCCATACTCATTAGAAAGGTCAATAAGCTCAATGTCTACTGGTCTACTGTTTGACAACTGTTAAGAGACACAATATAAGAGGAAACAATTCTTTCCCTTGACATCAACAATTTCAAAGATAGGTTGAAACCACCAAAATCACAGTCTCTGTAAGTAAACCTCTACTGATCATAGTCTTATTTAAACTTTTAAAATACTTTCTACCTCAGAGATAATGTGATAATTGAGCTTAACATACAAATAGTTATCAAACTACTTTGAACTTTGCCATAATGATAAATGACTAAGTCCTGTTCAAGTACTTAAAAGTTATATTTTAGAACTTTTCAATTAATTAAAAGTATATAAACATTAATGTTATATTCAAGTCTTAAGTGTTGCTTTTTAGACAGTAACAGCAATACAGTCATGGCTTCAGAGATTAAGAAGATCCATCCAAGTTGGATTATTTAAACGTGCAATAAATAGATGTATTTTCTTGGAAAAATATCTATTGTTGTAGTAAAACTTGAGTTTCCTTTCTAACAAGATTGTATGATTACTCGTTTATATTGTTCTTTCCGCAGGAATTTGCACACCCCCTGTTTGCATCCTGTTATTCATTTTGAATTTCCTTCACTTCGATATACTGTTTCCCTAACAGTGGGAGAGTGGATCCAACTGGGCACAAAATCCCAAGCAATGTCAGCGTGCTCAAGTCTCCTAGTTTGTATTTAGTATTTATTCAGTTTGTAAGGGTGACCTTCAAAATTTTATTCTCTTTGTGCTCTAAAATGTTGTGCTGTCTTCCCTGACCATTAGTGATCTGGTGAAGACTTTGGGATCTCTTTTGATTTTAATCAATATTTTTTCCCCTTGCTTTCCATCTCACTCTACATTCCTGGACTGAACAACCTAAGGTACTAAATCAGATGTGTGCACATCATTAAAATCCAAAGAAATACATTTAGATTCTTCCTAAAATTTTGTATTTTTAAATTTTTCCTTCTACAAGGAAAGCAAATAAATATTTAAAATTTAAAAATAAGGGATGATCAAGGCCAAACTAAGACACTGTCAAAGACTCTGTAACATGCTCATTAAAATACTGATTCCTGAGTTTTACATAAAACCTACAGAATCAGCATATAAGACATATACCCTAGGATGTGCATTTTAATAAGCTTTCTAGGTAATTTCTAATGCACACTGAAGTTTGGAACTATTATTATTAAAGATCTAAAATTAAAAGATAATATAATGAATAAAGGAATTAAATGAATAGGTAATGAGATCCTACTGTCAAATACACTGAACGAAAATTAAAAAAAAAAACTCATTAATTGAGAGCTGAGAAAATACTTTTTAACAAATGCTGTAACATTCTTTTAAAGATAAATTCTGGAATCTCCTCTGAGGCATTAAATAACAGGACACCTAGCTATTCATATGTGTGTGTGTGTGTGTGTGTGTGTGTATTTACACACGTACACATATAACATGCTTTAAATGTACATGTGTGTATATCTACATGTTCATATACACACATCTGCCTTGAGGGCAGTAATTTTTTTTTTAAAGTGAGAGAGAGAGAGAGAGAGAGAAAGAGAAAGAGAGAGAGAGAGATTTATTTAGATAATATTTATTTTTCAGTTCTCGGCGGACACAACATCTTTGTTTGTATGTGGTGCTGAGGATCGAACCCGGGCCGCACGCATGCTATGTGAGCGCGCTACCACTTGAGCCACATCCCCAGCCCGAGGGCAGTAATTATGTTAGTACTTAAATGGCATGCTGGTTACTCTAAGCAGCTTCAGTTCTGGTCCTCTACTTCGAAATAGGAAAAAACTTCCTAGTTTTTTTCCCTCTTTTCCATATATGTAGTCTGATTGCTTATTATAAAGGCAAAGAAAAATGATTCAAGTCAGTAAATATTTACCAGAGTCTAAGGACTAAAGCCTTCCATCCTAGTTGAAATACTTAAATTTGCAATACATATATTTTCTTAGCAAAATATCTACTGATAGTAAAAAACAAAACAAAGCAAAAAAACCTGAAGTCCCTTTCTAACAAGATTGTATGATTACTCGTTACTCAAACATTAAAACTCTCTAATGACAGATGATGTCTTATATGGCATGAATTCCCCACTACACAATGAAGCAGTAGGCTCAGCATATCAATAAATGCTAAAGATGAGGACAGAATTCCATGAAGCTGGGACTGGCTGCAAGGTTACGATCTATAGCAGTGACTCCCAAAATTCAACATGCATCTGGCCCCACAAGCAATGTATGATTCCATGGGTGTGTGTGTATGTGTGTGTGTGTGTGTGTAGAATTAGCATTTCTAACAAGTTCCCAGATGATGCTGATACTGCCTGTATGGGTACTACTCTTGCGAACCAGAGATCTAGGAGAAAAGTCCTCAGAGCTTTGCTATATAAGGGCTCGCAGAAAAAATGAGACAACTGAGATATGATCAGGAAAAACAATATAAGGAATCCAGAGACTTGAGTTCTAGTTTCAGATGTATCACAAAAAGACTAGATAACTAAAACACACACACTCATGGACACACTACCGAATACTGCGTAAGCAACCTTCAAGATGAAGGGTTTGATAAGATGAAACTGAAAATTTCAAGACTTTTTATTCAAATCTGAGAAAACCATAGTGTCTACTATGAAACTTTTGAATACATAATCCTTCCTGAAATCACTACTTATAAATTGGCATATATTAATAGCCCAGACCACAAGTGTTAAACTATACAGCTTTTGTCCAAAAGAAAAAACAAGCAAGCAAACAAGCAAGCAAAAATATGCTTAGACTAAACACATCAAATCACAGAAATATGAATCTAAAGGGAAACTGTTTTACAATATTCTAAACACAAATAACAAATTCAAGTATTTGTAAATGTGTTGTCTAGATACTGCCTAGTGACCTAGACCAGCACTCTCAAATCATCTGGGAGCCTGTTAGAAATGTAGAATCTCTGGCCACAGAGAATAAGGATCTGCACCTGCACATGATCCCTGGGTGACTGTAAGTCCACAGAAATTTGAGAAGCATGGGTATAGGCCACTTGGAATTTCCCATTAATTCCTTTACTATAGTTTGTAAAATAACATTTTAAAAAGGTAATTTCCTTGAAAAAAATCTATTTTAAATTTATAAACAGATAAAAGAAATTAAGGAATTATTTTACAGGAGAAAGTCCACTGATTAGACACAAGAGAATGAAGGGAAGGGGTGAGGAGAGAATAGGAAGAATAGTAGAATTAATCAGATACAACTTTCCTATCCCTGTATTTGAATACATGACCAAGGTTATGACCACATCATGTACAACCACAAGAACAGGATCCTAATTAGAATAAGTAATACTCCATGTATGTATAATATACCAAAACTCATTCCCTGTCATATATATCTAAAAAAGAGAAAATAAAATAAAAAATTAAAAAAATTTTAAAAATAGACAATTTAATATATATTCAAGACATAAAAAAAATCACATTGAAAATAACTGCTTCACATTGAAACGGTATTTTCAACAAAAACTTCCATATAAAACACTCTATGATGACAAAATACTGTATTATTAAAAAGACACAAATATCACGTAGGCCCTTAGCTCCAAACCCTAACTTTCAAGGTTGAGTAAACTGAGATACAGGGATGTTACCTGTTTTGGTTAAAGTCAAATAGTTTGTCAGTGGCAAAATGGAGAATGAAATCCAATTCTATTAATTCCTATGCTGAAGAGCTCTTTCCAGTGAAGAAAAAAAATTATATTTTCTTGTAGTAAACACATAAAGGAGTAGAAATACATATATAATTTTGAAAGGATAAATGAAATAACATACCACAAAAACAAAAAATCCAGCAATAATATCTTTGCCTTCTAAAAAAGAGAGAGTAACTTTAAAAATTAAACTGGAAGACAGAGAACTTGAACATATAATCGGAGCATAACTTCTAGATACATGAATTTCAAAGACTGACAGCATATATCATTCAAGTGGCTGCATCTGTTTAATGAATGAAACTGGAAAACTGATTTTAGAAATAATTAAATTTGGGTTTGTCACCTAAGTTTTTCTATATAGTAGTAAACAAAACTTTCTTTCACAGATGGCTACTTTTTACAGTTCTCAACAAAGAAATATCCATATTTAATATAAGTATTTTATGTTGTTACAGAAAAATTAAACCCTGCTGTCATACCATCAAAGAAGCTCTTGGCTCGCAGGTAACTGACACTAAGCCTCAGAACTGAAAGTTTGTCCAGCTTATTAATAACATCTTGGGGAAAAGGCAGCAGGCTAGCCAAACGGTCCAATTCTGTATTAAGTCGGTCTCTATGTCGCTTGGAAGGATTTGACTTGATTCCTTCAGCCGGGATTGGCTTTACTCTGAAAAACAAACAAAATACCATAAAAATCCTTTAAAAAATATAAACCAAAAAATTCTATTGCATTATAACATCTCTCAAATATTTCTCTAATAAAACAAACTTCAAAAATCTACTTCAAGTTTACATAAATCTTGCCCAAATCTTCCTTTTATATCTTAATTAAGAAAAACAAGGGAAAGAGTAAGATTCTTCATAATATTTTATTAAAAAGCTTATGAACTCATCATAGGAAAAATGTTAAATATATTGTATGAATACTCTTACTTACTAAACTTCATACATATGAAGTGTTATAATTCCCAACTGACAAGTCTACTAGAATATTTTTTCCCTCACCCAAACACAGCCATTGTTAGAGGAAAGAAAATAAATGTATAATAAATTATGTAAAAATCATACTTCCTTTTCTGTCTTCCATAAGAAGTATCTTAGCATCATTTATGTTGTAGATGAATAGAAAAACCCTATTTAAAAAGTTTATCTTCACCATTCCCAGCTTCCTCTATTAATACATTTCATAATCATTCCAATAGTAACGATTTCCCAAGCCCTCTTGGTATCTAGAGATGTTCCTGTAGCCATTCAATGTGGTTCTCAAATATTAAAACAGTAATAAATACAACCATAGTTATTTATATCCGTTTAATTAAAATTAATAGAGGTTAACTGTGATTACTGGAAACTTTTGCTTTCATTACTAGACAATAACTCCACTTAATAATAATTAAGCTTTCATAGTCTGTAATCTGAATTAGAAAGTTCAATGAAACCTCACTTCAACTTAATCCAGAGATCATCTGATACCCACAGTGAAATATAGAGAAGACAATAGAAAACCAAAGTGATTTTTAGACTATATCTCTTTATACCTTTCCAAAGAATTCTTAAAGACATTTTTGACAAGCCAAAAGAATTATATTATGTTAAAAAGTGGAAAATAACCTGGGTAGAGTGCTATTAATTTGATTCAATCAAAACATTTTTAGATAATTCATATTTAAAATGATATACATGGAAAATAAATTTTTACATAGACGATGAAAGAGTAAATATGGAATTTTAACATGTTAATTACTCAACCCTAGCAAGTAATATCTTCAGCACCTTATTTCTGTTTTTCTCTATAATAGTTCATGTTATTTCTATTTTTAAAAGGGTATCAAATTGGCAAAGTAGTATATAGATAAAAGTCAATACTTTCTCTAGACTATTTTCCTATAATCATGCTGTATCAAATCAAATCATTTTGTAATCAAATTCAAATCACATCTATTTAGTGTATTTCTCTAATTAACCAACTGAATTTCAACCTTTACTTGTAATTCTTGTCTACAGCATTGTATAGTTCTCTACTGTTTAATAACTAGTTAACAAATACTTATTCCCACTTATAATATCCTAGATAGCCCAGGAAAACACTCTTCTACATATTCAAAAAATGTCGTGGAAGCTATGTAGAAGGAACAACTGCCTTAAGAAAAAGATTTTATAGAAAAAGGTAGCATGAGGGGGGAATCTTGAAAAATGCAAAGGATTTCATAAGGAGGTACAACTGGGGGCGGAACTGTGGGAAGTCCCTATCTGCAATGTGAAGCACAGATTGAAAGTGAGAAGGGGAAAACTGTTGTGGCCACTTTCTTTCAACAGTCCTTGAACATCTACCATGTACCAGGTGCAGAATACTTAGCAGTGAACAAAACAGACAAAAACTCCTGTCCTCATGGAGCGTACATTTCAGCTGGAGGACAGGGAAATAAATGAACAAACATACATTTTTTTCCAGGTGGTGACTGTTAAGAAAAATAAAGCTGGATAAGGAGTTAAGAAGAGATGGAGGTGCTGGTTTTGACAGCCAGGGAAAGTCTCCCTGATGGGACGTTTCAGCAAGGGTATGTATGAAATGAAGGAGGAGCACGTCCCATCTGATGAAAACATTTTCAAAATGGAGAAAACACCAGATTTCCTCAAAGTCCAGGTAGAAAACCGGATTTTGCTGTCTGAGAGTCATCTTAAGCTTTGAGTTGGGGTCTGCACAATCAGCCCTGTTTTGTCAATCTGTCTTTGGTGATAGAGAATATGGAAAGCAGGGCAGGGGATTGCTAAAGTTAGAATTTCATCACCAGGAATTTCTTTGCAAAACATACATCTGCTTACGTTACTCCTCCGATTAAAACCTCTCAGTAGCTCTGAACTGTCCACCTCTCTTCACAAAACCCTTCACAACCTTTCTAGCCTCTGTCTACCCTCTGGCTTCATTTCCTCCATCAGACTTCTTATCTTATTACTTATTATCTTATTGTTACATATTACATATGTAATAATTATTATTACATCCCAGAACTAAGAAATTTCTTAGAGTTATCAACATTCACTTTGGTACGTTAAGGCAACCTCTTTGTTTTGTCTTACCCACTTTGAGTCCTTGCTCAAGACTTTTATAAAAAGTCATCCCTGGGCTGGGGCTGTAGCTCAGTGGTAGAGTGCCCGCCTCCTCGCACTTGTGGGGCACTGGGTTCGATCCTCAGCACCACATAAAAATAAATAAAGATATTGAAAAAAAAGTCTTCTCTGACCTGCTTTATAGTGGATTAGATACTCCCAAATGGCTTCTGTATCTTGAACAAATGTTTTACAGAGCCATTACATTAAGGAATACTCTATACAAATAACTTCACATAAATTGAAAATGTGTACACAGTCTAGTCCTGAACTCTTGGTAACTTTCCAGTGGTGATTACAAAACACTGGGGAGAAGAGAGTAACACAAATACTGAAGCAAGACAAGTTATATGACACAGGGGAAACAACAGCAGCTCTAAAGCAGTCTCTATCTGCTGCCTGTTGAGTGCTGGCTCTTTGTGGTAGTCAACCCTGCACTAGATTCTGAGGCTGTTTCTTTACATAATGCAAAACTGCCCACATCTCTAATGTACTGCTGTATACCTTACGAAATATTCAGCATGAGAATCTAATTTCCAAAAGTCAAGTACTGAGCAACTTCTCTCCGTATAGTTGTCTGTCGCTCACATTACAACAGAAGCATCGTCATTTTTGTAGCCCCAGGGTCCAGCACAGTAGTTGATGCAGGGTAGATTCTCTATTTATGTTTGCCAGACAGAAGTGTTGAGAAAAGAAAGGATCAGAGCCTGCCCACAGGCAGTGATGGTATGGATGGTAAGAAAGGAGTGGCTTGAAGAGGTTTAACCCAGACTCAAATGGGCACTGAACTAAGCCTAGTTGGTAAGGGAAGTAAAGGAGAGGGAAGCACTGATCCAGGAGAGGTTTCAGATGACTCTGGGCTTTGTAGCTTAGAAAAATAACTATGTTTCCCAATGGGAGATACATTAAAAAAGGAGAAAAGTGGCTTTAGTGATACTTGCGTTTAGGTATAGGCCTGAGGAAGAGGTACAGGCAGCAATATCTGCCTTATCACTCCTTATCACCCAGGAGGAATATAAGACAGACTAGAGAAGAACCAGGATATCTAGAAGCCACAGAAGAAAGTAAAATACACAGAAGAATTAAGTAAGGTCAGGATAGAGAAGTACTCAGCACTTCAAATCTGCTGTGTTTCCACTAGATTTCAAGCTTTTAAACAGATTGTTAAAGTACTACATTTGGCCCTGATTTGTAAGAAATATTCAGAATCATTTTGTGGAAATATTTCATATATGCTCATACAAATAAAAGCTGCACAGAATAAATGTAAATAACCAATTACAGTTATCATAGGTAATACTAATGTTTTTATTTTTATAATGTCTTTAAACCTATACCATAATACAATGGCAACTAATGTTTAAATAATAGGTTACATTTTAAATATAAATAAACATCACCGGGAGATCTGGAGATCAGAAATCTGAAATAAGAGAGACTATGTAAGATGTTGATGAGGCAAAGAAGCAATTTATTATTTTTTTAAACCTTAACCTCAAAAATTCTGTCCCAACTTGTAAAACAAAACTGTTGTGAAATAAGGCCCTAGCTGACTGCATGTCACGCTTCTGTTTTAAAAGCCCTGCACACAGTAACTACTGGTGATAACAGGCCCCACAGTATGTCCAATAACCGTCTGAATGTTATCTTAAAGTCTTCATAACCTCCCAATCTAAATGTTAGCCATAATTTGTGCCCAGTGTTTGAAGCAATGTCCTCAATATTGACAATCCAGTTTAATAACAAAATTAGTTGAAGTTTTTTTTTATATATTTATTATAAAGCATCAAAATGACAATGCAAAGATATAGTTTCAGTGATCCTATAAACTTAAAGTGATGTTTTCTAACTAGAAATTAGCTCTCAGTACTGAGGAACTTCTTTTGTCACTTCTTTTCTCTGGGCAATTTAACCTACTACCACTGTTTCAATCTACCTGCCAATAACTGCAAATATCTTTATTGGCAGTCTCTGTCCTGTATGTCCCCATTCATGGTTTTCTGGAACTTGGGCCCACTCTTCTCAGCATCTATGATGGTCCTACTTTCCATCCACCAGCTAGGAAATGTGAAATATTCTTCAACACAATCCCTCTACCAAACAAACTACACCCAACAAAGCCCAACCTCAACCCATAGTTATTCTTTACTTTCTCCTCTTAGCTCCAGTGTATATGTACTCATCTCTGAATAAAAAGCTCAAGTGCTTATAAATTTTGTGCTTATTATAATATTCAGTCAAATTTCATTTATATGGTGGATATTGCTGGGTATTTTATTCCCTATATGAAGAAAAAATAATTTACAAAAATTTCTGAGATTTCTGGTTGGAAGTCACTTTGAATATGTAGGAATTCTGCCACTATCCTATTGCCGCTTTCTAGTTATGACGGGCTCTTTGCTTTCCCTGTAAGATATAAAAAGCATAATTTCTAGCACAACACATTAAAAATAAGAACCAAGAAAATGAAATATGCACAACACATTAAAAATAAGAACCAAGAAAATGAAATATGCCCTAGGAATTGCTAATCTTCCCATAATATTTTAAAAAATCATTATGAATGTTCTCTTTTCTTAAATTTTCTATGCATGTTCACTTTTTAAAAGAAAAAATCAATACCCCTTGATCCTACATAAATCTGGATCTTTCATACTAGAATCACTGAAACATGGCCAGAAAAATTTTAAGTGATGGAAACTTGTTAAATTAGTGAATCTCAAATATCTACTATGTGCACGGTTCTACATGCACTAGCTCTGACAGCTACAAAGATAAAAGAAGATTCTATCTTTAAAGGGCTTACTTTTCCTACTAGGAGGAACTATATACTATACCAAGACAAATCAAGCATAATTTATTGCTCAAAAATTTATATGCTATAAAAGTGATGTACCAGATGCTTAGATGAAGATGTGGGTATCTAAATCAGGTGTTAAATACAAGCAAGACATTTCTGGTTTCATGATAGTAGAAAACATAACTTCTACAACTATCTTGCTCTTTCAGAAAAATCACACCAAAATAAGGAAAACAAAGAGAAACACAAACCGTCTCCAATAAACCTAAGAAACAGCTAAACCTAGATGCAAATAAATAAAAAGATGGAAAACAGGTAGAAAAGAAATCAATGGTAGCACACAACTAGAAGAAGAATGTAATCATAGCATATGATAATAAGCATAATACTTATTTCAGCAGTAAATAATATTTAGATAATTGAAAATAATGAAATATTGAAAGTGAATGTAATTCAAAATTGCCACGATGGAGACAGATGACAAAGGTTAAGGAGAGCTGAAAGAATGCTAAAATCCTTAACTCCCACATAAGACATCAAAGGATAAAGCCTAAATTGCTAAATTTAAGAGAGTACCATAAACACACACATGTATATGTATGCAGGCATATGAACACTACATATATATACATACATATAATTGACTTTTTAAATGTGCATGTATATTATAAATAATAGGAATACATTTTAAAACAGTATTTCAATAAAAAGGAGGACCAATTGAAAAACAAAAATGAGATAAAGCACATTGATATGTAAAGGACACCTCAAGTAGAATATATGGAAACCTAAATATTCCTATTATCACACACAAGTGCAATCCCAACATATAAGTGCAATTACCTTCTCAACCTTTATTTGCTTATGAAATTGACAATATTTTTAAAGCAAAAATGAAAGGATATAATCATGTCCACAGACTGTCAATGTAAATATAATTAGCAATCTTTTTGGAACTAATTTGACACTACCTCTTTGAGTATAATATTTGGTTCAACCCTAAAAGTTCTACCCAAAAATTCCTCTTATAGGGATTTTTCCTAAGGAAATAACTAATAACTAATATAAGAATTTACATATCACAAGGATATTCTCTAAAATACTAGTTAAAATATTGACAGATTGGAGAAACAGAACTTCCCCCAAAATGAAAACAGTGAAAATTATGGAATACATGGCTATGTAGCCATTAAAAAACAATGTTTTAAACGAAGGAGATCGGTAACAAATTAGCAAGATAGGAAAAAAGAGACTCCAAGAGGAAAGGACATGAATGCAAGCATGGGATGAGCAAGTATAAATCATGATGGGAAATGGGAAATAATTTACTTCAGCCACAATGCTATCTGAGGAGAAACAGTGGACAACAGGAAATCCTTAGGATATGGGTGTACCACATGCATCACTGAACTTGTTCACTAGACAGTACTGTGAAGCTGGTTAAGAACATAAGCTTTGGAACCAAAAGACCTGGGGATCCATCATCCAAACTCAGGATTTTTATGTACTACCCAACTAATTCTGTACCTAAACTTTGGTATCTATCCATAAAACTTAATATTGTTTCCTTAGTACTATTATAAAAATAAAATAAGGTGGTATATGTAAAACATTGTTTTGTGTCAGAGTAAATGCTAATAAACAGTTGATTGTTATATTAAACCACTATGCAAAAAGAAGTGTGGAAGTACAAAGGAACTATTGTTAAAGATTTGCATGGTTTTGCCAGGTGCTTTGGCAACCTCCTGTAGTCCCAGAGACTCAGGAAGCTGAGGCAGGAGAATCACAAATTCAATGCCAGCCTCAGCAACTTTGCAAGGCCCTAAGAAACCCTGTCTCAAAAATTTAAAAAGGGCTGGGATGGGATATAGTTTAGTGTTAAAGGGCCCCCTGAGCTCAATCCCCAGTATCAAAATAAATAAATATGTAAATAAAAGATTTGCCTGGTTTTATTTCTATGTAATTGTCTTAATTAAATTCAGGAATAAGCATGTGCTACGTAAGTTTATTCTCAATGAAGTGACACATTTCAGTCGCATCTGAAACTGAGAACACAATCATCTACTGCCTCTCACTGTTTCATAGGAGAATTGATTGTTCTGTGATAATGTAAGCTATAATTATTTAAAGAAAAGGTCTTATGTTCCTGTCTCATCTGTATCTTTAACAGTCTTCACAATTTATAAAATGCTCATTGTTCTATTAGTTTTAACTGTGATAGTGGCAGTGTAGTAGACTGTCGTGTTTTAGTCATAAAACTTGACTAGATCTATAACAGTCAGGAAATTCGATCTCAACTTTTACTTCAGATCCAGTGCTTTCAATTTGTACAGTAAACTTTCTTTCCTCTTTTTGTCATTTAACGATACCTATAAACATTTTTACTCACTTCAGTTCATAGTCCAAAGTGTGAGAGTATTGATAGCCACAACATATAAACTTTCTGAATAAAGCTATTTGAGAGAAATGATGGAGAAATAGTTATATAATTGAAAAGACCCACCTTTATATTTCAAATGCTTGTTAGAAAATGGCATCACACTACATCTATATGAAACATTTAATGAGGATAATATATTGAAAATAATAATACATAAATAAATGTATTATATAAATGAGGTTCGTGATGTTTAAGGAGATGGAACTGCAAGTTAGCAAGAATAGCAAGAAAGACAATGCTTTTATATCAATCTTATTAGTATGTTAATGAAGTCAAAGATTTCATCAGTGTGCATTTTAACAGAGGACCCTCCAATGCTCAGAATACTTCCAGTCCTGACACCTCACCTCACTCTTTCTGGCTTAATCCCCACTACTGCTGGAATCATCTTTCAGTGTGGCTGTCATCAACTCCACAGCTATTCTTTGTAAACATTCAGTACTAACTTCCTAGAAATATGGTAAATTGAAATGCCATTAATTTTTTTCTGTATTAGTAAAACTTCAAAAATATATTCAAATTTATTGTCGCTGAAAGAAAAACAGATTCTATTTAATCCTACAGTGGGCTTTTCAACTCTCTTCATGAGACAAAATAGACAAATACACAGAAACTCTTTCGTCTCCAAAGAGAATAAAAGAACAGGATGTAAATAAAAATGTCTGTTCTCTCTTTTAGAAGGTTTACTAAATATGGAACAATATTCGAAGAAAAGTTAGTGGATTCTACTCCTAATATTGTCTTTGAGATTTTCTTCTTGAAGGTAGAAACATGGGATTGTATGCAAGGTTGTTACAGATTCTATAAATTCCTAACATTCATTGCTCCAAAAAGAAGGGGAACATCTATTCAGAGTCTACTTTGTATAAGACACTTCAGTGAAATTAAATTTAACACATTTAAAATGTATTTCCTACTAATAAAGATAATTTTCAATGTGACACCTACCACTAGAGGGAGTTTATTTTGCTCAACAAATTCAAATGACTGAAAGAGCTTCAGGTTAAAATTATGTCACCTACTTTATTCCAAAATTTATGGAATTGTATAAGCAAATGACCACCTTTTTAAACAGTTCTATAATAACTGCCATAAAATAAAATAAAATGGCTATAATTTAAAGAGTCCAAGTAAAGTAAATCAGAATAGCATAGCATCTTCAAGTCAATGTCTTTTTCCCAAGGTTATCATGTTTTAGGCCTCATTAGCTACAAAATAGTAGTTTAATTTAAAAATTCATATTAAATTTACTAGAAAGTTTAATGGTCTCATTCTTTGAGCAAACTTTGATTAACTGCATTTTTATTTTTATTCAGGTAAAAATAACTTCAACACTTTCACTTGCTCATCTAACTGTCAGCACTAGACTTTTCTTATAGAAGAAACTGGTGACACTTAAAACATCTATATGATTAGAAGCAATGCATGGTGATTAGTAAATGTTTGCTAAACATTTATAATAACTATTAATATCTATAATAAAGTGTGGATGAATGAGAATACTTATAGTAGAAGAAAGTATTGAACGCAAGGATATTAAAGTCTAAGGAAGTATCAAAATGCACTCTACTGCTATGTATAACTAATTAGAACAAATAAAATAAAATTCATTAAAAAAGTCTAAGGAAGTACATTAAAATATTAAAATAATATAATAAAAGAACATCTCATTCAAAAGGAAAATGTAGTATATTAAAAGGGAAAAATCTTTTATAAAATATTAACTAGAAAACCCCAAATGTTAAAACTTTATAATGAATATAAAATTAAGATACTTGATTTTGTTTATAAAGCAATCTATGTCCTTTTATAACCTACTGACTGAAACTTAATGTCTTTAAAACCATTCAGGGCTTCAAATTTTCTTACCAAACACATAAAAGCCTATTATAAATTATGCTAAGTGTATCATTATATTAATAAATACATGGAATAGGCATTATAGAATGCCTCTCAGTTTTAACCATCAAGAACAAAATCAAATTAGAAAAACATGCTTTACTTTACAAAACCTTTCTACAAAATAAAAATATTATAAATCAATGTCTCAGAATTGTCAAGACAGAAAATTGCTGACTAGACAATATTGCTGTCAGATACACTGTATTATAAAACCTCTTTCTATATTATAACCAGTCTATCTACAGAGTCCTCTGTTAATGCAAAACTATTAAGTCAAAGGTCTGAAGACCTATGGGAAATGAAATTTTTAAAGGAAATTAAAGTTCCATTAAAATGAAACTTTAGGTAACTAACTTTAAATACTGTATAAATATGAAACTGCTATTTTTATGGGTTCTCATATAGGGACAGTTAAGTCAAGTTTTAAGTGAAAAGTACACTTCTGATTTCTTCTGACTAAAAGTTTAAGTGTTTTCAAAATTGTTCACTAAAATTTGAAAAATGCTGATGAAACTCAGAAGACAATAATACATCAATAAGACTCACAAAAGGAAATCTGTCTGAAGTGCTGATTTTTTTTCTGAAAACATCTTTTTGATGTATTTATTTTTCATCTCATACAAACATTCCACCAAAACAAACACCCCCAACACCACCAAAAAAAAAAAAAAAAAAGGAAGAAATTCCAGTGTAGTTACACTATTACAATAGACAAAACTTTGAAGTAGGGGAAAAGGGAATTACAGGTAGATATTAAGAATGAAAACTTCTCTCTCAATAAAAACTGTTCTAAATCTTTTACTTTACAGACCCTAAAACCAACCCAAAAGTGATAAGAAAGCTGCTTCCAAAGATAGCTAAGAATACAATCCCCTGTGGAACCTGCCCACTGCACACTCCTACCTGCTCCCATCCCTGTAACTCTTTTTAACGATATTGTCATTACAAAATTACTGCCTAATAATTAAATAACGTGGCACAACATTAAGCCAACTGCTGTGGAGGGAAAAAAAAAATGCCTTTAACAGCACTCTGCATCTTCCTTCAAGACAGCACGTGTTTGGCTCTTTAAAACATCTCACCCCACAAAGCTTTCTACCAAGAATCAGAATTAAGACTGTCCTCTAACCTAACCCATGAGGATATTTAGAGTGGAGAGGGATTTCAAGACAGGTTTAGGCTAACTAATCCAGGAACACCACAAAGCAGGTCAGAGCTGTCAACAAATTAGTACCAAATAAGAGATTACAGAGTTGCAAATGTCAGAGGGCGCGTCGTTTGCTCTGGTAACCCGGGGTGCAATTATTTTAAATGCAAAAACTGGAAATAAGAGAATCCAAGTCCTGGGTTTCTCCTCTGGCCTTCAACTCTCCATTGGGCTGGCTGTGTGGGGAATGGACCTAATCCCCCCGGATCGCGGGGATTTGGGGGCGGGGTAGGGCCGCCTCCAGCACTGGTGAGCCTGAGCGCCCAGCCCCCGTGCTGAGGACGCGCTTCGGACACTCACGTTTTCTGCACCGGCTTCCGCCGTTTGCGACTGGCATAGGTGATGTTGGCGCTGCTGCTGTTCATGGTGCCCAGCCGGTTGCAGCTCCTTACCGGCACAAACAGCCCGGTCCCCCCGACTCTGGCGACGGGGAAGGCGGCGACCGCCCGCACGTTCCACGAAACCGCGCTCGCTCCACCTGCGTCCTCCTGGGGCCGTGACTAGGGCGCCGCGCCCCTCGCGCCTGGCTCCCGCAGCTTGCTGTGGTCCAGGTGAGCTGCCCGGGCCTGGCAGTCGAGGAAGGGGGGGGTTGTGGGGGGAAGGGCGAGGGGCGGAGACCGGTAGCGAGGAGGCGCAGGTGTCCTCTACACCCGCGGAGGCGCGGAGGCGCTGCCCGAAGGTGAGGTGGCCCGATCGAAGGAGGAGCCTGGGCGTCTGTTTAGAATCCTGGTCTGGGTCGCGCGCGGTGGCGCCGCGCCCCGTGACCGTCACTGCTGCCCCTAGGATGAGGGAGGCGCCGCAGCGCAGCTCCCGGGGCTTCCCCGATCCTGGGTGCTTCCCGCCCGCGGAGCTCAGGCACCGGCCACCAGTCCTTGGTGCCACTTGCTTCCGTTCGGCTACACGCCTGATCCTGGACTAAGCTGGCGGTCCAGGGCACGCTCTCGGGACTAAGCGTCGAGTGGACTCCCCTGACGCAGCCTCCCGCAGCCGCGCGCACCGGCTGAATAGCAGAAGCGTCCCCGACCCCACACCGGCCTGGCCCCGCCCTGCCCTGATCCCTGGTAGCCCCGCCCACCTGCTGGGTCCCGCCCCACCACCGTCTCCCTTAGGGTCACACCCTCATCCCAGCACGTGATGACGTAGGACGTAACGACACCCTCCAGTAGCCATCTTCATGAGGTCCAAAGGAGGGTTTTTTGTTTGTTTGTTTGTTTTTTCCTGTAGACCTATTTTCCACCTGAGAAAGAGGTGTCAACGAATTATGCTCAAAATTTCTTAGGTATATATCTTTGATTAAATCAAGATATGCCAAGTTGTGAGCTTAATTCCACTTATTTGATATTAAGTCCGCTAGTCAGCTAACTTGGCTAAGACTTTCAGTGAGCTGACAGATAACCAGTGGAACTGTAAGTGTTCTACTGGGGAACGCTTCCAAAAGATACATTTGAGTTGAGACTTGAAGAATAGGAGGAATCTTCTTGGCTATTATTATTATTATTATTAGGAAGAAAGCATGAGAGCATTTAGGATATTTGGGTGATATTAAGTAGTCTTGTATGATTGGAGAAGAGGAGCTGGAATAAGAGTCTGATACAGAGTTGAAGAGAAAAACTGGAGATAATATTCAGAAATTCTAGAAAAAAATGATGACGCCTTGATGAAAAAGTTCTGATTTTATTCTATGGGTAATGGAAGTCTTTTAAAGATATTAATCAGGAAAATGACATTATGGTGTCTTGGAAAGTCACTCTCAGAGGAATTTGCAAACTGGATTACTGGAGAGCAAGAATGCTTGCAAAGAGAGTAGTTAAGAAGTTGATGAAATAGTCCAGGTGAAAGCGCAAGGAAATAGCAGTGGTTAGAGATGAGTGAAGAAAACATTGAAAATTTTAGAAAAGTGTAAGGGAAGAGGAGATGACAGAAAACAATCCGGGATGGATCCAAGAGTTCTGACACTTCATGTTAACCACAATAGTGAATAGAGACAGGAAAATGTTTGCTCACAGAGACCAGAGAGCACCAATGTAAGATGAAGATTCCTAGATAATTTCTCACACCATACTTACTCCTACATTTTAAAATATCTTCAAGTCAGTCTACTCTGTGAATTTGTCACCTAAAATTCAGTGCAACAAATTGAACTCATTGACCCTGAAGATCTCCATGTTCATTCTTCACTCCACCTAGGAATCATCTTAAATTCCTCTACATTGTATGTGGATCTAGAAAATACTATTGAATTTTGTTGGTTGCATTATCCACAATTCAATTCCCTCCACCTGTTCTCAATAATAACAGAAAAATAGTACCCTGATTAAATGCCAATTCATTCAGGATTCCTTAGCTTATTACAATATCATTCCCTTCCATACATTAATGCATTCAAAAGATATTGTGAGAATATCTACTTATGTGCCAGGAATCATGCTAGTACTGGAAAATTAGTAGCAAACAAAACCAGAAATACACTATGCCCTCAGGAATTAAGAACATACGGAATGTCATAAATGTAATGGGGAAGTACATGATTCTGTATTATGTTCTAGTGGATAAATTTTACCTAGTCATTGAGGCAAAGAAAGATTTTCCCAATAAAATAATTGAGTTGATGTCTGAATAGGATTACCTAGGAGAAGAGCATTCTGTGTAAGTAATAACCCTTTGGTGGGAAGGAACCTGGCAAGTATGAAGGACTAAAAGACGTTTAGGATGAGCAGAGGGAAGAGGAAATAATCAAATTGCATTTCAGAAAAATCACTATATCTGTACGCTGTGGAGCAGATTAAAGATGGAAAAGTAAAGTGAAATGGATGGTGGCTTTTTAAGAAATCACTGCAGTAGCCCAGCCAAGAAATGAAAATGCCAAAACTAGAGTGGCAATGATGATGGAGATAAAGAAAATATAAAAGATTCGGTAGATACCTGGGAGATGTCAGATAAGAGGATACGTGGCAGTGAAGAATAAGGATATGTCAAGATTGCAATTCATAGTTTTCTGGACTTGTGCATCTGGTGGAGTTAAAAATTATTAATTAATCTTCAAGCCTCATGTTTAAGGTATCTTTGAGACATCTAAGAGAAGATGTTGAGTAGACCAGCTCAAAGAAGAGGTATAAGCTGGAGACATAAATTCAGAAGTTACTGCATTTAGGCAAGAGAATATGGAGGTGTCATGTATGTTCATTAAAATGTCAGGAATGTATACTAGAAAAGAATGAGTAGAACCGAGCCCTAAATAATTAAAGAGCCCCATATTAGAACTCTGTATCTAATGGTAGATAAAAGATTATGATACTGCAAAACACATTGGAGAAAGAATTCCTAGAATAACAGGAAAGTAAGATGACTATATAGTGTCATGAGGGACAATAAGCACAAATGTTGGTAGATGTTAACAGTAATGAATACTGTTGTTTTAAATAAAATGAGAAATGAAAATGTCATTTTTAGCTCTTTGACCTGAGGTCATGGATGACTTTAGTGAATGCTGTGTTAGGTAGTCACATTGAAGTGGGCACATTGATGACATTCAGAAAGTCAGAAAATGGTACCTACAAGCAGATGATTTCTTTTGTGTATGTGTGTGGTGGGGAGGAGGTGGTACCAGGGATTGAGCCCTCATGCATGCTAGGCAAATGTTCTATCAGAGAGCTGTATTCCCAAATCTTTTTATTTTAAGCTAATCTAAGTAGGTTGCCCAGGCCAGCCTTGAATATACTATCCTATTGCCTCAGCCTCCAGTATAGATGGGATTTCAGGCATGCACCAATAGGTCTTGTCAAATAGTTCTTCTTCTTTTAATTTTTTTAAAAATATTTTTATTTAGTTGTAGTTGGACACAATACATTTATTTTATTTTTTTTATAGTGCTGAGGATTGAACCCAGTGCCCTGCATGTGCCAACTCCTCAAATGGTTCTTTTTAAAGGGTTAGTGGTTAGTGATGAATAGGAAAAACACTAGACAGGAATTGAGGGGGTTTTTTGTTTTGTTTTGTTTGGGAGCCAGGCATGCTGGCATACACCTATACTCCCAATCACATGAGAAGATGAGGCAGAAGAATCCCGAGTTTGAAACAAGCTTGGGCAACATGATGTTGTTGTTGTTGTTGGTGATGGTGTTTTGTTTTGTTCCGGGTTTTCAGGGGGTGATACTTTAGCAGGTGAGAGAGATGGAGAGATTTACTATGTAAGAAGGACAAGGAGCAGTGAAGGAATAATAGAGATTATTGATAATAAAAGCAGGAGGGAATGAGTATCAAAGTGTAAATGGGAGATTAGGACTATAACAGATTAGATAATAGTAGATATAGCTTCCTAAATGCTTTCTATTAAAAGTGGTCCACAACTTTTCATGGGGAATTATAGGAAGTGCAGAATCTGTGTGTCCTTCCTAAGTCAAAATCTGAATCTAACAAGTACTTCCAGGTGAATCAACTGTGTATAAAGTTTGAGGAACCATTCTATACAGCCACTGGAAGAAAGGATAATGAGTGAGATATACTAGACCAGTAAATTTTAGATCAGAAAGATGAAGATGTGATGGGAGAATATTTTAGCATGAGCTACAAAGGAAGTGTGTATATTGTAATTTATAGTTTTTGTTTTAATTTTAGAAGAGCATAAAATAAAAATAATCTGGGAAGGGGCAACAGGAAGGTGAACATCAACCCTATATCTGAGCTATGTCATAAGGGAAAATAATTACATACCATCTGGGAAGGCTTGTAGGGAATAATATCCTCCTGGAGAGCCAGCTTTCAGTTTAAGGCAAAAAAAAAAATCCCCCCAAATATAGTGCATGCAGCAGGAATTTACTATTTATGGATTAGTAGATTAGCAATTCCAGGAGCACAGAGTCAACTATATTACTTTCTTTTCCATTTCTTTATCTCTGTATAAGCATACAGAGCCATTCTATCTAAAGTGTATAAAGTGTAAAAGAATAATTTCTTCCCAGCATAGTAAAAATGAACATCAAAACATAATTTATTGATTCTGTAGCTTATAGCTCCTCATTAGAAAAATGGTGTATTCAATGTACTATATTCAATGAATTGATCTTCATTCAGTTTTGTTAATGTCTACCCTTTTTGGAGTTGTTAGCATTTGATTCAGTCAATATCTATCTTATCTTTACCTGCTTTCATGCTTTTATTTTCTGTTTGACTTTAAAACTGTTTTCATTATCCAGAAGTAATATTATGCTATCTTCTATGACATAGCCTCAGTTAAGTAATAGATCTTTGGACAGCCAGGATTAAAATAAAATGTCAGACAAATTTCCAGAATTCACTTCATTTGAGTAGTGACCCCATGAACTTCCCTTTAACATTGTGTTTAGCATGTTAATAAAGCCAGTTTTTAGTGTAAAGACATTTAAAGAAAAAAATACAAACTGATACTTTCTAGAAACTATTGCTTTTTATCTCTAATTACCAGAACGTAGTTCTCAAAATATGGTTTGTGGCATAAAAATCTGCTAAGACTTTTAAGTTTTCCCTGATCAATTTTTAGTAGCAATATAATTGTTTCCTTTTAGCAATTTGCTGATAAGGGTTCATGCACACTTGACTGCCTTAACCAGAGAATGCCACTCTTTTAATTAGTGAAATGAGTTAAACTTCTGAAGTTTCAGATGCAGCTATATGTCTATAGGTTTCTAAATGTTTTAGGACTTGTAAGTATCAGCTTATAAGTATACTTATAAGTATAAGTCTAGAATAAAGGAAAACAACTGCTAAACCTTTTCTGTCACAATATATGCATTCATTCATTTCGATGAGCAAAATATTTTAGCACCTGTAATATACCAGACATTGTGTGATACATGGTGATATCAGACATGTTCCTGTCGTTTTTAGAACTCACATTGTAATAAGAGAGATGAGAATAGCTACATAAATAAGTGTATAATTGCAGTTGTACTAACTGCTGCAAGATGAATTATCTGAGCTTGCTTAATAGGTAGATTTGAAATAGGGGAAGTTCTTTGAAGAAGCTTGAGCTGAGACCTAAAGCAGGGGTAGGCATTTTGTAGATGAAGTGGGGAAGGAAGGTTATTGGAAGAAGACAGAAAATGTATCACTTTTTGTCCTCTTCAGTCCTACAGCTCCTTACCCCTGGGTCTCAGAATTCTTTTGTAACTCATGCTCTACATCTATGTCTTAGATCACACATTATAATTATATCAAGTGTTTATTTATTTATTTATTGGTACTGGGAGATTTAACCCAGGGGCACTTTACCACTGAGCCACATTCCCCTCATAGTAGTTTACATTTACTTAATTTTTGTTTTTATTTTGAGACAGAGTCTCACTAAGTTATTTAGGGCCTTGCTAAATCACTGAAGCTGGTATTGAACTTGGAGTCCTCCTGTCTTAGCCTCCTGAGGCACTGGGGTTACAGGCATGTACCACCACATGCTGTCAAATATTTTAAAAATCATAGCCCATGCATTCCTTTAGATCTTCATGAAGCTGGGTTTCTGTAAGTTGTGAGGAAGTACAAGTACCAGGAGAAATTACTATGAAAGAGGAAATGAAATGCTGGTTTCAAATCTGGTTTGAAGATTTGAAAACTTGTACAGAGTCCAGTGTAGGTGTATATCACATTAAGAATGAAATAAAATTAAATATGTGTGTATTATTGTTTAAAATAACTACTATATTGTTAGGATGGACATTCATGAGTTTGCACCTATCTGTGTAATAAATGAAACTATTAGGTAATTTTTAAGCCTGTATCTATTAAAAAATTACTGAGACATTAAGAATCCCACAGACCAGAAAGTTTTGCAACCTTGAAATAGCTAATTCCCTCATTTAACAGGTGAGAAACTTCAGGCCCAGGGAGATAAAGCCTATAATCCAGATCTTCTGACTTCTATTCCAGTCTAAATGATATTATTTCACTGTGAGCTGTTTTAATTCATTCCTTAAAAACAACCACTTTACTTATCAGTTGTTTTGTCTCTAGCACTGATGACTCTAACAGACAAATACATCTAAAGGCTAGTTCTAAATGCTTAATGCAGTCTTGCTTAGATATTCTACAACAATATCACCATCAGAAGCCACAAGTAAGTAATGAACAGATGTTGAAGAATTTTGTAAAGATGTTTTAGACTGATTTTAGTCTTAACTGTGACAGGGATATGCAATAAAATATAGAAATAGTCAAAAATAGTTTCATTTACTTAGGGAATATTTTCTTAAAATATCAATATGCATTAAGTTTAAATTTTGATTTTTACTTTCTGGAACTCTTTCTAATAAATGTGATTTTTGATTATGGGAAAGTTTATAAAGAAAACTTTGTTTCATATGCTAAGATTCATATCTGATTTATTAGTATTTTATTAAGATATATAAATATAATTTATATTAAAGTCATTTAACTTTAAAGATAAATGTATTTTGGTAGATATAACAATATTTTCTGCATTTTAAAGTAAGCTAAATGAAGATCAAATGCAATTATTTTAAAAAGAGCAAATATATTAATTTGATTTCTTCAAATTTTAAATAAATGTAAACTACTATGAAAGGCTGATCTCAAATCTATATCTTAAATTTGCTAAACTTTAAAAGACTAGTGCATTTGTATGCATATTAAAACTTCCCAACAATGTGTTCTTTCTTGAAAAATGTTTAACTTAAATTTAATCAATCTGTAGATAGTAGCTCTCCTCCTATGTTGCATACTGTAATCACATAGAAGCTTTATAAAATAGAGTTGCCCAGGCTCTATATATGTCATGATTTGATTTGTCTCGGTTGTAGCCTGGAAATTAGGATTCTTAGGCTGATAGTGGTATCATGGTTATGTTGGAGAAGATCCTTATTCTCAAGAAATGCAGAAAAGAGATGGAAGATAAATGAAAGAATACACAAATAAAGATTCTGTACTTACTCAAACTGAGAACAAAGTTAGAAGCCACACTTTCCATTTTGTAGGATTTGTGGGATGAATAATATATGTCTAGTTGTACACTTCAAGAATTTGTCAGGCATATGCTGATTATTTTCCTGTATTATACAGTCAGTTACAAATAATAAAATACCAATAGTTTCTAATAACTTACAAAACTTTTTACTTATTCTTATACATGGGAAATTTCTCCTTTATCCAATATCTTTGTATATAATCATCATTGACTTTTCTGCGACTTTATAATACCTAAATAGTCAGGATTTATCAGATTTATATACTAAAATAATATTTTTTTAACCTTTTGGGAAAAAAATGTTAACTTGTACTACAAGTTCAATATTTTCACTTTAGAGTTTTGCAAAACAGGTAGTATAAGTAATATCCTTAGAAGCTCCTCAGTCCAACTGTTTACCAAGCATCAGAAAAATCTGCCATTACCTGATTGGTAAGTTGATAATGATAAAGGAGATCTGGTTACATATTTAATCAAGGGGATGTAGTTGAGGGTGGAGTGTCCTGTAAAACAACATGTTCTCCACCCTTCCCTCCTAAAGCAGGCTGTAAGAATTTCCCTTGTAAAACTTAAGACTTTAGTTGAGTGACTTTCCTGCCTGATCATAGATAGAATTCCCATCTGCCTTTACAGAAGTAAGGAGTTCTAATGGAGATGGATTAAAAATATTCAATTTATTCCAAGTTCTTGGACAACTCTCTTACATTCTTTTAGTCACTGCTTTGGGTTAAATCCATTCTGGTTATCCAAGATATAAATCATCTTATAGGGTAGCAGATAGAGTTTAGTGGCAGAGTTCTTGCCTAGTCTGTATGAGACCCTGGGTTCAATTCCCAGCACAGCAATGACTGCAGTAATAATAATAATAATTTTTAAAAGAATCACATAAAGCAAATATGTTTCAAGGAAAAGTCATGTAAATAAAATAATTATTTTGCAGTACAATAGTATCTGAAGAAATAAGCAGACTATTTTATAATTTCTGTCCAAACTCCAGAAACCAGTTTTTTAAAATATTTCATTTTTTAACTATTTGTATATCATTTTTCTTTATTATTTAATTATTTAAATACACGTTGTTAATGCTCATGTTTATGCCGAACTTTGTATATGACATTTTAAAGCAAAGCACCAGAAAGAAAAGCCAAGATACGTGCTTTTAGAAAATCACCAATCCAAATCCTTAAGTGCTTTGACTGTATATATAAAATATACAAAATAAATAAAATGCAAACTTTGACTCTTTTGAGTTACTCTTGAAGAGCAGAAACAAATGTTAACTTCAGCAAAAACTACATTAACAAAATGATGAGAAAATGGAAGTCAGTATAGGATAACACAATCCCCCAAACCATTTTGTTTCAATTATAGAATTTGTCTATTTTAGGGCATGAAATGTTGACATTGAAAGAATTTCCTGAAGTATCTATAAACATGCCCTACATGAAAAATTAATAAAGGAAACAGACTTAGATACAGCAGATTAAAAAGTCAGTTTGTTCATATTCAAGGTATTAAACAATAATAAAGTAGGTTGTGGTTTTCAGACACAGAAGCTTTCAGACTTTATTACTAAGTATCGTCATTATCCATCTATCTAAGGAAGGCATTTTTTTCAGCAGTGCATGAAAAAGTACTTAATAAATGAAAATTAATAGCTCTTTCCTCATCTTTTAACAAACTCCCAAAGAGGAGAAAAATATATCAGTACTAAAAATAAAATATTATATTATTTAAAGCTCTTGATGTCATTACATTTTAAGGGTCAAGTCTCTCGCAATTTGTTTAAATATTATTGGGAAACTATATAGTTTAGTGACTAAAATAATAAGGGATAATTTTGTTATAAGTAATAGCAATGGTTTGTTTTATAAAAAAATTTTATTTTAGTTGTAGGTGGACACAATACCTTTATTTTATTTATGTGGTGCTGAGGATTGAACCCAGGGCCCCCCACACATGTGAGATGAGCCCTCACTGCTGAGCCACAGTCCCAGCCCCACAATGACTTTTTAAGCGAGTAATGCCCAAATTCTGCATTGCTAATATCTATATTAATTGTGCTCAGGTAAAGAAATAAGTGGCAAATATATTATCACTACAGAACTTTAATATTTGATTTTCTATGTTTTCTAAATTTATTCTTAGTGTATACTAAATAAGAAAGAAAAAAGTACAGAAGGAATGTCAAATGTTATAAATTTTAATTAGTTCTTATTACAATTGATAAGAACTAGTATAGTATTTTAAGAAGTAAATATTTTATAATATAAAGAATCCCAACCTAAACTTCATCTACTTAAAGCATAGTAAGACTAATGTTTTTGACACTTAATTATAATAGACCATCTTAAAGCAAATTTATAAAGCATGTAGAAAGATTATATATGTGTGTGTGTGTATAAATATATATATATATTAACATATAGGTAAAATTATGTATATATACATATATAAAAGTCATCATCATCAAGTTCTCTTTAGCTTCTATGAATTTACAGCTTATGGTTTCTGATCAGTTTTGACAGAATACTGACCTATTTGTAAAATGATACTATCCAGACTGTTTACCAAGTAATAGAGTAGACTTGACTGTGAAAAGTTTTCAAAGAAAAAAATTAATGTTATGCTATTGTAATATTCATTTATTTATTTTCTAATTCAAATTTAAAAGTTAAATTGAACTTATGATTTGTGTTACCTACATAAAAAAATAGGAAAACTCCTTATCTCTTGTGATCTCTTTAACACATTTCCACATTTATATGTGTGCATATTAACACACAAATGCACACATGTATAATGTATATAATATCTTTTAGGAGTGAAAACACTAGTTCCTTATAAAAGGTGAGCTCCTGGGCTGGGTTTGTAGCTCAGAGGTAGAGCACTCGTCTATCATATGTGAGGCACTGGATTCGATCCTCAGCACCACATAAAAATAAAATAAAGATACTGTGTCCACCTATATGTAAAAAAAAAAAAAAAAAAAAAATTAAAAAAAAGGTGAGCTCCTGAAACAGGAATGTTCAGATTTTCCTCAGGCTGAATTGTTTTTTCTTGCAATTCCCCCAAACTTCTCTCTGGGATAATCACAATCTTCACTATTTATATGCAGAATAGAAAAAGTTCCTTTTGACTTAAAAATGTATCCAAATGTTATAAACTTAAAATTCTCTATCTAAAATATGTAGAGAGAACTACCTATGATATTGATATAACCTAAACTATTCAAGACTTAGGTAATTTGATCTTCATCATTTGATCCTTAAGAACAATATATTGTTTATTGTGTATTCTTTTCTATAAACTCTTAGTACAAAACTACTATCTTTACTTCTGCCAACAACTTTCATTATTCCGTTTTTTAAAAAGAGCAAATGAATCTTTCATAACTACTTGTAGTGGTTGTATCTGCCCTTCTTTTATTCCTTTATATGAATTTAATCACCTCTTGAATTTTTAACCTAGAACTGTTACTTAAGTCTAAAAAGAAAAGTATGCAATAATTTACATTTTTATTTTAAAGTATAGATTAGGAATGTTTATATTTGATCATTAAATGTACATATAAAAAATTTCCCCAAAGTTATTTGAAATCACATTTGAAATGGAAATTATTATGTAATTGAGCATGAATCAGATATTACTGATGCGTTAAATTTTCCATTTTATTCAAGTATTTTCTTTGCATATGCTGTGTTTTTTTATTTCAGCATGAAACTAAATATCTAGGAAGATTTGCTTGAAAGAGCCTCCATTCTGGTTTTCTTTTATGTATGATTAAAATTCAAGATGATTTGACATCTCAAATCTTTACATTTAAATATTTTTCTGTATACGCTTAGCAGAAAAGATAAATTAAGATAAAGAAAAGGTTACAAATATTGCCATATTGGTAGCTTTACCCAGGAGAAGGAAAGCCACTAATGCAGCCTCTAATAATGTCCTTTCCCCCATTTTAATAAGAAGGTTTGTGTTGTGCTGACATTAAATGGATTAAGCAGCAATCCTGCTGAGAAAAATACTCAAAGGTATTAAACCCTAGCAGTGTTGGTTTAACTGTAAGTACTGTAAAATAAGATTAAGTCTGAGTTTGGAAGAAGAAGTAGGTTTGACATGAGACTAAAAGGTAACAATATTCACAGATGCCTGAATTAATGCTTCAGTGAAAAATATAATTAGCACAAGATTTGAAAATATGTCTCCTTTGGCAAATGTCTTCAGAGAGTAATCAGTGCTGTAGACTGATGTAGTGGAAAGAGCACTGGGCAAGTGGCCAACATCTTTGAATCCCAGATTGTTGCTCTAGCACTTGCAAGTTCTGTGACCTTGAATAAGAAATTTCCAAAATCTTTGAATCTTCCTGTGATGGATAAGGCCAATTGGTAACCATTCTCACATCTTTACAGTGTGTATTTCTGTGCTGCAGAGGCTGGAAAGCATTTCCCAGATTTCCATGTCATTAAACTACCAAATGCAAATTAGGCTCAGCCAATTAGAGACATTTGATAAGATTCAAAGGCAAAAGTCAAGTGCCTGTCATCTCCTGCTGTTTCCATTGTTTTCTGCTGAGATTGTAGAAGCATGATAAGTGCTTTTGTGATATGTTCCATCCTGGAAGTGCTAGTTGCAGGGGTTTGAGAAGATCTTGGGGTGACAGCAGTGATGACTCCCTGTGTTTTCCAGTAAATACCATAGTGACTTCTGGATTTTTCACCCTTCTGATGGAAGCAGAAATAATAGTTTCCCTAATAAATTCTACAGGGTTGTGGAAACATTCCTGGATGCCCAGACTAGAGCCTCTATCTATAGCTTTTCTAATTATTTTATAAGCTTTTAATTCCCTGTAGTAAATCTCTGTCTACTTAAAATACCTGGAGCTTATTCTGTTTCCTACTGAACCCTAGTTGACACACATAAGCAAATTTCTGTCTTACCTCACAAGGGCTTTGAGAAGAGCAAATAACTATATTTAATTTTGCTTGTTCTTTTGAAAGATGGATATTCATGAGTTTGTATTCATTAGGATATACTTCTTATCACTGAAATGGATAGTTTCCAGTTCGACTTTATATTTTACTGTTATTGTTTACTTTTTTGTGATGGCTATAATTAGAAGCACCATGGCTAATTCTTTAAATGGAAGTGAATTGACATACTTCAAGGTTTTCAACAGATTGAGAAGTTTTGTTCTGTGTTCTACTTCATATTTTATAAAGAAATAAATTAACCTCCTTTTCCTTCTATCACTTTCTTTTTCTAAGTATTTGTTGTTGTGTCAATGGAACCAATAGACATTTTACTTTCACAACAGCCCATGTGCCCAGTCACCACTAAGACACCAAAACTCTTCCCATCAATTATTTTTGACTTGCTTTTCCATTTTGACCTGGTTCCTGACTCCTGTCTCCATTCTTCCTGTGGCTTCTTCTATGCACTTTAGATGTGAAACGACTCTTTTATTCTGCCTCTCCTAAAAGGGTCCATCCTTTCCTCCTCCCCCAGGAGACTCTCTGGTGATTTATGTATATAATTAGATATCTAACTTTCTAACTTTTGATATCTCAGGACTTCAATTTACTTAAATTCACTTGAATCTCCAATTCTCAGTAGGTGAATTTAGAAAGTAAGAAAATTACAGGGATTATTCATTACTTTCTAATATCATTGTACATGTATATGTGTGTGTGTATACATGCAAACACACACATATATATATATATATATATATATATATATATGAATAAACCACATTGAATCTTCCAGTGCTCTGTATATGAAAGCTTATTTACTTCCATATATACAAAATTCCATCATATAACTCTATTTCATGATTTCATCTGTTATTACTGGCAAATTCTAACTTTAATGAAATAGCTCCTAACTTTCAGATTTACCTCCAATTTCCCCATCTCATTTTATTTTATTTATTTATTTATTTTTTTTATTGTTGGTTGTGCAAAACATTACATTGTTCTTGATATATCATATTTCACACTTTGCTTCAAGTGGGTTATGAACTCCCATTTTTAGCCCATATACAGATTGCAGAATCACATCAATTACACATCCATTGATTTACATATTGCCATACTAGTATCTGTTGTGTTCTGCTACCTTTCCTATCCTCTACTATCCCCCCTCCCCTCCCCTCCCCTCCCCTCCCCTCCCCTCCCCTCCCCTCCCCTCTTCTCTCTCTACCCCCTCTACTGTCCTTCATTTCTCCCCCTTGTATTATTTTTCCCTTTCCCCTCATTTCCTCTTGTATGTTCTTTTGTATACCCCTGAGGGTCTCCTTCCATTTCCATGCAATTACCCTTTTCTCTCCCTTTCCCTCCCACCTCTCATCTCTGTTTAATGTTAATCTTCTTCTCATTCTCTTCATCCCTACTCTGTTCTTAGTTACTCTCCTTATATCAAAGAAGACATTTGGCATTTGTTTTTTAGGGATTGGCTAGCTTCACTTAGCATAATCTGCTCTAATGCCATCCATTTCCCTGCAAATTCTATGATTTTGTCATTTTTTAATGCAGAGTAATACTCCATTGTGTATAAATGCCACATTTTTTTAATCCATTCGTCTATTGAAGGGCATCTGGGTTGGTTCCACAGTCTTGCTATTGTGAATTGAGCTGCTATGAACATCGATGTAGCAGTGTCCCTGTAGCATGCTCTTTTTAGGTCTTTAGGGAATAGACCGAGAAGGGGAATAGCTGGGTCAAATGGTGGCTCCATTCCCAGGTTTCCAAGAAATCTCCATACTGCTTTCCAAATTGGCTGCACCAATTTGCACTCCCACCAGCAATGTACAAGTGTACCCTTTTCCCCACATCCTCGCCAGCACTTGTTGTTGTTTGACTTCATAATGGCTGCCAATCTTACTGGAGTGAGATGGTATCTTAGGGTGGTTTTGATTTGCATTTCTCTGACAGCTAGAGATGTTGAGCATTTTTTCATGTACTTGTTGATTGACTGTATGTCCTCCTCTGAGAAGTGTCTGTTCAGGTCCTTGGCCCATTTGTTGATTGGGTTGTTTGTTATCTTATTGTCTAATTTTTGGAGTTCTTTGTATACTCTGGATATTAGGGCTCTATCTGAAGTGTGAGGAGTAAAGATTTGTTCCCAGGATGTAGGCTCCCTATTTACCTCTCTTATTGTTTCTTTTGCTGAGAAAAAACTTTTTAGTTTGAGTAAGTCCCATTTGTTGATTCTAGTTATTAACTTTTGTGCTATGGGTGTCCTATTGAGGAATTTGGAGCCCGACCCCACAGTATGTAGATCGTAGCTAACTTTTTCTTCTATCAGACGGCGTGTCTCTGATTTGATATCAAGCTCCTTGATCCATTTTGAATTAACTTTTGTGCATGGCGAGAGAAAGGGATTCAGTTTCATTTTGTTGCATATGGATTTCCAGTTTTCCCAGCACCATTTGTTGAAGATGCTATCCTTCCTCCATTGCATGCTTTTAGCCCCTTTCTCAAATATAAGATAGTTGTAGTTTTGTGGATTGGTTTCTGTGTCCTCTATTCTGTACCATTGGTCCACCCGCCTGATTTGGTACCAGTACCATGCTGTTTTTGTTACTATTGCTCTGTAGTATAGTTTGAAGTCTGGTATCGCTATACCGCCTGATTCACACTTCCTGCTTAGCATTGTTTTTGCTATTCTGGGTCTTTTATTTTTCCATATGAATTTCATGATTGCTTTCTCTATTTCTACAAGAAATGCCGTTGGGATTTTGATTGGCATTGCATTAAACCTATAGAGAACTTTTGGTAATATTGCCATTTTGATGATGTTAGTTCTGCCTATCCATGAACAGGGTATATTTTTCCATCTTCTAAGATCTTCTTCTATTTCTCTCTTTAGGGTTCTGTAGTTTTCATTGTATAAGTCTTTCACCTCTTTTGTTAGGTTGATTCCCAAGTATTTTATTTTTTTTGAAGATATTGTGAATGGAGTGGTTGTCCTCATTTCCATTTCAGAGGATTTGTCGCTGATATACAGGAATGCCTTTGATTTATTCGTGTTGATTTTATATCCTGCCACTTTGCTGAATTCATTTATTAGCTCTAATAGTTTCTTTGTAGACCCTTTTGGGTCTGCTAGGTATAGAATCATGTCACCTGCAAATAGTGATAATTTAAGTTCTTCTTTTCCTATTTTTATGCCTTTAATTTCTTTCGTCTGTCTAATTGCTCTGGCCAGCGTTTCGAGAACTATGTTGAAGAGAAGTGGAGAGAGAGGGCATCCCTGTCTTGTTCCAGATTTTAGAGGGAATGCCTTCAATTTTTCTCCATTCAGAATGATGCTAGCCTGAGGCTTAGCATAGATTGCTTTTACAATATTGAGGTATGTTCCTGTTATCCCTAGTTTTTCTAGAGTTTTGAACATAAAGGGATGCTGTACTTTGTCGAATGCATTTTCCGCATCTATCGAGATGATCATGTGGTTCTTATTTTTAAGTCTATTGATGTGGTGAATAACATTTATTGATTTCCGTATATTGAACCAGCCTTGCATCCCAGGGATGAATCCTACTTGATCATGGTGCACAATTTTTTTGATATGTTTTTGTATCCGATTCGCCAGAATTTTGTTGAGGATTTTTGCATCTAGGTTTATTATAGATATTGGTCTGTAGTTTTCTTTCTTTGAAGTGTCTTTGTCTGGTTTAGGTATCAGGGTGATGTTGGCCTCGTAGAATGAATTTGGAAGTTCTCCCTCTTTTTCTATTTCCTGAAGTAGCTTGAAAAGTATTGGTATTAGTTCCTCTTTAAAGGTTTTGTAAAACTCTGCTGTATACCCATCCGGTCCTGGGCTTTTCTTAGTTGGTAGTCTTTTGATGGTTTCTTCTATTTCCTCAATTGATATTGGTCTGTTTAGGTTGTCTATACCCTCCTGACTCAATCTGGGCAGATCATATGACTTAAGAAATTTATCTATGCCTTCACTATCTTCTAATTTATTGGAGTATAAGGATTCAAAATAATTTTTGATTATCTTCTGTATTTCTGAAGTGTCTGTTGTGATATTGCCTTTTTCATCCCGTATGCTAGTAATTTGAGTTCTTTCTCCTCTTCGCTAGCATGGCTAAGGGTCTGTCAATTTTGTTTATTTTTTCAAAGAACCAACTTTTAGTTTTGTCAATTTTTTCAATTGTTTCTTTTGTTTCGATTTCATTAATTTCAGCTCTGATTTTAATTATTTCTTGCCTTCTACTTCTTTTGCTGTTGTTTTGCTCTTCTTTTTCAAGGATTTTGAGATGAAGTATGAGATCATTTATATGTTGGTTTTTTCTTTTTTTAAGGAATGAACTCCAAGCAATGAATTTTCCTCTTAGAACTGCTTTCAATGTGTCCCATAGATTCCGATATGTTGTGTCTGTGTTTTCATTTATCTCTAAGAATTTTTTAATTTCCTCCTTGATGTCTTCTATAACCCATTGATCATTCAGTAACCTATTGTTCATTCTCCAAGTGATGTATGCTTTTTCCTTCCTTCTTTTATCATTGATTTTCAGTTTCATTCCATTATGATCAGATAGGATGCATGGTCTTATCTCTACTCTATATTGTCAAAGAGTTGCCCTGTGACATAATATATGATCTATTTTTGAGAAGGATGCATGTGCTGCTGAGAAAAAAGTGTAACTGCTTGATGTTGGGTGGTATATTCTATATATGTCAATTAAGTCTAGGTTATTAATTGTGTTATTGAGTTCTATAGTTTCCTTATTCAACTTTTGTTTGGAAGATCTGTCCAGTGGCGAGAGAGGTGTGTTGAAGTCTCCCATGATTATTGTATGGTGGTCTATTAGACTCTTGAACTTGAGAAGAGTTTGTTTGATGAACATAGCTGCACCATTGTTTGGGGCATATATATTTATGATTGTTATGTCTTGTTGGTGTATGGTTCCCTTAAGCAGTATGTAGTGTCCCTCTTTATCCCTTTGATTAACTTTGGCTTGAAATCTATTTTATTTGATATGAGTATGGACACTCCTGCTTGTTTCCGAAGTCCATATGAGTGATATGATTTTTCCCAACCTTTCACCTTCAGCCTATGTATATCTTTTCCTATCAAATGCGTCTCCTGTAGGCAGCATATTGTTGGGTCTTGTTTTGTGATCCATTCTACTAGCCTGTGTCTCTTAATTGGTGAGTTTAAGCCATTAACATTTAGGGTTATTATTGAGATATGGGTTGTTCTTCCAGCCATATTTGTTTATTTCTGTTACTAAACATGGTTTGTTTTCCTCTTTGATTATTTTCCCCCCTTTAGTGTCCTACCTCCCACTGTTGGTTTTCATTGTTATTTTCCATTTCCTCTTCCTGTAATGTTTTGCCGAGTATGTTTTGAAGAGATGGTTTTCTAGCTGCATATTCGTTTAAATTTTGTTTGTCTTGGAAGGTTTTAATTTCATCTTCCATCCTGAAGCTTAATTTCGCTGGATACACAATTCTTGGTTGGAACCCATTTTCTTTCAGTGTTTGAAATATGTTATTCCAGGATCTTCTAGCTTTCAGAGTCTGTGTTGAAAGATCAGCTGTTATCCTGATTGGCTTACCCCTAAATGTAATCTGCTTCCTTTCTCTTGTAGCTTTTAAAATTCTCTCCTTATTCTGTATGTTGGGCATCTTCATTATAATGTGTCTAGGTGTGGATCTCTTATAATTTTGCACATTCGGCGTCCTGTAGGCTTCTAGGATTTGGGATTCTGTCTCATTCTTCAAGTCTGGGAAGTTTTCTCGTATTATTTCATTGAATAAATTGCTCATTCCTTTGGTATGGAGTTCTATACCTTCCTGTATCCCAATGACTCTTAAGTTTGGTCTCTTAATGTTATCCCATATTTCTTGGATGTTCTGCTCATGGTTTCTTAACAGTCTTGCTGAGCTGTCTATGTTCTTTTCCAGTTGAAATACTTTGTCTTCATTGTCTGATGTTCTATCTTCTAAGTGTTCTACTCTGCTGGTAGTATTCTCCATTGAGTTTTTAAGTTGGTTTATTGCTTCCTGCATTTCTAGGATTTCTGTTTGTTTGTTTTTTATAACCTCTATCTCCCTGTATAGTTGATCCTTTGCTTCCTGGATTTGTTTGTGTAATTCATTGTGGAAGTAATCTTTCATTGTCTGATTCTGCTGTCTAATGTCTTCCTTGATACTCCAGATCATCTGAAGCATGTATATCCTGAATTCTTTATCTGACATTCCATCTGCTGCAGCTGTTACCTCTTCTAAAGTTGAGTTGACCTGCATTGCTTGTTGTCCTTTCTTTCCTTGTCTTTTCATACTGCTTGTGTTTCTTTTTGCTTGGTGAAACTGTTGCGTTTTTGAAATTTTTCCCCCCCTATATATTTATATTGCTCTTGTATAGTTGAAAAGTCTCCCTTGTAGGCGCGGGCGGGGGCTCTGCTCTGCCCCTCCTCAAATTGGTGTGAGGTGTCTACCACGCCCTCGGACCCCTGGGCCTGATCCGCAGGTCTGCCTACCTTGCAGGCACGGGCGAAGGCTCTGCCCTGCCCCTCCTACCACGCCCGCGGACCGCTGGGCCTGATCTGCAGGTTTGTCGCCGGTGTGCCCACCCTGCGGGCACGGGTGGCAGTTCCGCTCCGCCCCCACTCCAATTGGGGTCACGTGACCACCACACAGGGGGGCCGCTGGGCCTGATCTGGGCGTGGGCGAAGGCTCTGCTCTGCCCCTACTCCAGTTGGGGTGAAGTGTGTACCATGCTGGCAGGCCGCTGGGCCTGATCCTCAGGTCTGTCGCAGGTCTGCTTACCTTGCAGGCGCGGGCGGCGGTTCTGCCCTGCCCCTCCTACCATGCCCGCAGACCGCTGGGCCTGATCTGCAGGTTGGTCACAGGTCTGCCTACCTTGCGGGCGCGGGCGGCGGCCCCGCTCCTCCACTCTGGCTCGACGACAAAGCGAGAGAGACTCGGTTATCTGTGACTCACCCTCCCTACCAGGAGACCAACTGTTTCCGTCGCCACTGGCACCGATGAAGTTCTCTCCTCGGCCGCTCTCCGATGACATCAGATATCTGCCATGCTGGCATCCCCTGCGAACAGCGGCATCTCGTTCCCTCCACTGGGCGACCAAAGCAACGGGTGAGTCCCGACGGGCCCCCACAGGCCCCGTCTCAGTCCTGCTGCCACTGCCCACGAAGGCTCGGTTGGTATCCACCTCCACAGTACTCAGCAGGACCCGGACCGAGAAGCAGTCCCCTCAGCCCTGGGCCAGCGCAGTTCCAGGAGCCGGAGCTCGGCCGCTCCATGCTCGGTGTATGCTATGATAAGAGCAGGCTCCAAGAAGCAGTTTCCACGGGTTATTTAGCAATGAGCCTGAGTAATTTGTCTGCTAGCCGCAGGCGAATAGCAGCCTGAAATTACCTGTTCTATGGCTGAATCCCATTTTCTTCTCTTCCAGTAGGCGGAGCTGTGCCCTCCGAGCCGAGCTTCTGCCCTCTATGTGCTGACAGAAATCCCTGTAAGGTGGCTCCTGGGAGTCTCTCAATCCTGTTAGTCCAGAGCCCTTTCACTTATCCGGCCCCTCCCCCTGTTCCTCCTGCCAGCCAGCCAGCCAGGTCCTGTTCACCGGAGGCGGTTCCCCAAGGATCTGATTACACTTGCATCCCCACCGCGTGTCGTATATCCCGAACGATGAACACCCTCTCTGTCATTCATCTAAGCCCCAGTGCTGTGGTGGGGTGATCTGGGAACCAACAGTTTAATTTTTCCAGACCCCTTTGGTGGGCACGCCCCCAGAAACTGGCGGCTAAGATCTTGTGTGTCGCCGCTGGTGTTAAGGGGAGGTGGGGATCGGGAATCCCCTCTGCTTCCCTACAGACACGCCCCTGGAGAGATTCCCGAGGTTTCCTGGCTGCTTGTATCTGGAGGGGGAGGGAGTCACACACCTGCTAACGTGGATTCTGCTGGGAAGGAATTCCATCAGCGGAACTCCAGTGATGTCACCTCTCTGCTATGGCGGGCCCCAGGCTCCTTGCCGGAGTATCCGAAGGGAGGGGTGGGACTGGTCTGTCTCTGGTTGGTTTCAGCTCCCGGTTCGCTATTTCATGAAGGCTTGGCGAGAGACCTCTTCCTAAAGTCCCTGCACCGCTCCTGCTGCGCTGCGCCTCGGAGGCTATCCGCCCAGATGCGGGGGCCGCGTGCAGGCAGCCGACAGTCGCCGAGTCGCATGGGCAGCGGCTGGCAGGTCTGGACCTCTGTGCTGCGTGGCGCAGATTCACTCGTCTGGGGCAAACTGTCACCTCCAAAAATCCTACCAATTCCCGGCAGGTCTCTCTTTAGCGGAATTTTGCTAGGAGTTTCTCAGCAGGTCGAATCTAAGCGTATCAATGTGTCTCTCTGACCCCGTTATTGAGGAGGTACTGAAAGCGCTGCCTCCCCACTCGCCATGTTGGATCTCCCCCCATCTCATTTTAAATACTAGCAGAACCACTGTTCTGAAACTTTGTTCTCAGTAAACATGCCACTTTTATCTCAACAACCTGTCCTTTCTTCTTGTTCATGAAATCAATTTGAAGTGTCCATCTTAAGATTTCCTATCATCTAGTCTAACTTTATTTGTCTAATTTTTATCTTCTCCATCCCCTAACCCATGTCCTCCACTTAAATGAGACCAATTTTCTTATGATTTACTACATATGTCAAATCCATACTTCACTCTTTCTCATGTTTAGTAAGAAAACTTATGCTCCATTTACTCAAATTGCACACATCCTATAAGATCCATCTCAAAAAATACTTGCATGTGCCATATATTTTTCACATTAACTTAGATTTTATCTTGTATCGTTTATGACTTTTTTCATTAATAATCCATGTTTCACATGTAATTGAAAAATGTGCTGGTGAAATATGAAGTGCTTAATCAATATGTGTTGACTTGAGTTTATATACTTACTCCAAACATAGCCTGAATATTTTATTCTTGATGTTAATTGTCCTAAAAATTACATTCATGTTATTTTATCTTGTGCTACAGTCACTCCCAAGTTTTCTCAACAATAGTGTCTCTTTTTCAGTTGTCAATAGCAAGTTATATAACTTATAATTCAAAATGGGAAGACATTTTATTTCTTTGATCTATGTAATTTTGTTTATACACTCAAACCAGAATATTACATTAAGTATACAGTATAATATTCACTTCATAGACATAAAGGAAGCATTCATTCAACAAATATTTCAGTACCTACAGTGTGTAGGCACCATGCTGAAAATGGAGATAACATAGAGAAAAAGATCTAGTCTTTGCCTAGCTTTCAGAAAATATTTTTATACCAGGTTTTTTTAAAACCTGGTAAATTTTATTTTTTATCCAACTAAAACTTTTTTTCTTTTTCTTTTCTTTCTTTTTTTTTTTTTTGCAAAGGGTGGGATGAGGGGAGCTCAGGATCACCAGGAAGTGTGACAGTCCAGCATGATGTAAGTAGGAGGCACTCTGTAAGCCCCTAAGAAGGATGCCCTAGCTAACTTCAGGGGTCCAGAAGTGAAAACTAATCCCTGAAGGGTAGGCATTTCCCCAGCCAACAAGGCTTGAGAAGGTGAGAGGAAATTAGGGAAAGTTCTGAAGGCAGTGAAAGCAAGTCTTGATCAACATTATTTAAAAACATTATTTAATTACTTAAATTTTTCTGCTGGTATATTTAGTTCTGATTCAGATTTCATGTGATTTTAGCTCATATCTTAGAAGCCAACAAAGCTACTTCAAACCAAAAGAATATGCTGAGATGAATACATTTTAAAAATATATTTTCCAGAAACAATTACAATTTCTAAAGTATCTGTGACAGGAACATTATTTTCTTGGTGTTTTAGGACAGATTCCTAAAGGCTTAGTTGAGGAGTGCTTTTGGAAAGAGAGAAACAGGATAGGATAGAGCAAAGAGCCCAGCAGGAGTGTGGTGACATCTGGATCCTGCAGGCAACTCTGGAACTGCATCAAAGAGGGTCCCACCAACTCCCAAAGTAAGAAAGCTGGGCCCTGCTATGGAAGACAGAAGGGAAGATCACATCCTGGACACAGAAGCTTCCCCATATCACATGGACATTTTATGAAGGAAGAAATGATAAGTCTTGCCCCCAAACACACAGAACATTGAGGATGGGCCAACTTGTGTGCCATAGTTGGAGTAGGGAATGTAGGTGGCAAATACCTACAGAACCCTCTCAATCTTATTTCTTACATTTTAGAGATTTTTAGTTCCACAAAATTTTTTTTTAAAAATAAACTCCCTTCAAATGTCTATTATACTCATGTATTGTAAAAGTACTTTTAGAGTAGTGTCTAAAGAATAAAGGAGAATAAAGAAGTTGTATACTATATATCTAGCTGCATCTCAGTCTTGGAGAGAATACAGACCTTTCTATCCAGCTTGGTTATATACCGGAAACCTGCCAAAACAGACATTAGCTATTGGATTGGGAAGGAAAAGTCACCTATGAACTATTTTACATTTGCTAATGCTGTTTTTTAATACAAAGCCTCGGTCTGTTTCCTTTAGTTTTTCCTCATATGGTTTTTGTTTTATTTCTTCTGTTCTTTTTTTCCTCTTTCATTGTTTTTTCTGTCTTCTTCCCTCTCTTCCTTCATTCCTTCTTTCTTTTTGTTTCTTTTCCTTGTATTGTGACTGCCCGACATAAGAGAACCAAAGTTAAACCATGGAAATGTGGATGAGACAGATTGTTTCAGGAGACTGGATGTGCTTATATTTTATTTCTTATTTTTTATTCAACTAAAACTGTGGATCATTGTGTGATAATAGTCTTCTATGACTTTTGGCATTTACAGAATATGCCCCCCAATAAACTGTATAACACTGGTTTTTCTTCTGCATCATTATACTTTGATGAACTTATTAAATATCCTTTGAACTGATATTCTTGAGAAAGATTTATTCCTTAGAAATGCATAATGTAGGGAACAGGATCTTCTAAAACTATTGTACCTAAGTTACCTTTGTTTGCAATGACATCAACTTGTCATCAGAATGAAATGAATATTGTATTCTATTTTGGACAAGGGCACATTAAACCTTTAGGGCAACATGTACATTTTTCAGGAATGCAGTTGCCTACACTTCTTATGACATAAGGTAACTTTTACAGTGTGCTGTACTACCATTTAAATTTATAAGCTCACCACTACTTATTGCATTTGTGAAAAGGTCATAAGCTGCCATAATTTAATTCTAATAACACTAAACTTTTTTTTTTTGCTTCAGATAGTGGCTCCACTAATGATGATACAAAACACTGACATTATTATTGTTCTTGCATTGTATTTTTTAAATATCTGTTTTGTGGCATAGCAACCAACATAGTCATAACAGAAATTTAGTAATTAGTTTACTCAACTGTTGGATGAGGTGCTGTGTCCATCTCTAGGTGTGTTATGGTAGTGATGCTTAAAATGAATATAATCAGCTTGGTGTAATAACATTAGCAGCAATTGTCCTAGTCAGGAAAATGTGACTAATGTGGTCCAATATCTTCCTTTTGTGTCATTAGCCCTATAAGAAGTATTCAAAAAAAAGTTTTATTACATTTTCAGCCACTTTCCATATACTATTAACTAATAAATTAATTATTTAAAATTTTCAAAACTGAATAAAAGACGTCTTTTATACTTGGTTCTTTAAATATTTGAGGATTGGTGTTTATCAAATAGGTTCTCTGCATCTCAGCTTGTCTTACATTAACCCTATGAAACAGGTATTTTTTAAAAAGTGTAAATAAAATTTCTGTGCCATAAAAATTTGCCATTTTAAAAGGGACACTTCAGTGGTTTTCAGTATATTCACAAAGTTATAAAATAATTGATACTATGCTGATTCTATAATACTTTCATCATGTCCAAAAGAAATGCCATAGTAATCGTCAATCAGTCCACATTCCCCCTCTGTCATTTCTTGGAAACTGCCGATTTACTTTCTGCTCCTATGGATTTCCCTGCGTAGGAAATTTCATATAAGTGGAATCATACAATATTTGACTTTTGTGGTTAGCTTCTTTTACTTATGATAATGTTTTCAAAGTTCAACCATGTCATAGCACATATCAGGACTTCATTCTTTTGTTATATGACTGAATAATATTTCATTGTGTGATAGTTTACATATTGTCTATTTATTAATTCAGTTAATGGATAATTGAGTCATTTCTTCTTTGAGCTATTATGATAATGCTGTTATGAGTCTTAATCTTCAAGTTTTATGGATTTTTGTTTTCATTTCTCATAAGTATATATCTAGGAGTGAAGTTGCTGGGTTATATGACAACTCTATGTCTAACTTTTTGAGGAACTGCCAAACTGTTTTCCAAGTAGCTGCTCCATTTTACATTCCCATCAATGATATATGAGGGTTTTGATTTATCTACATCCTTGCCAATATTCGTCATTGTTTTTCTTTTGTATTGAAGTCATTTTAATGAGTATGAAGTGATATTTTATTAGGATTTTGAATTTCATCTCCCTAATGACTAATGACCTAAGCATCTATTCATATTTATTGCCCATTCTTATATCTTCTTTGGAGAAAAGCTTTTTCAAATCCTTTGACCATGTTTAAGTAGAGTTATTTTATTATTCAGTAGTAGGAGTCTTTAATATATTTGGGGTGCTAGACTTTCTAAAAAATATAATATCTTTATTTATTTATTTGTTAATTAACTAATTTATTTCTATGTGGTGCTGAGGATCGAACCCAGTGCCTCATACATGCTAGACAAGCACCATACCACTAGTCACAACCCCAGCCCCTATACTTTTAAATATATCATTTGAAATGTTTCCTTCCATTCTGTAGTTTATCTTTTTACTTTCTAGATAGTATCTTTTGAAGCACAGAAGTTTTTAATTTTAACAAAAGCCAAATTATCTAGTTTTTCTTTTGTTGCTTATACTTTTATTATAATATCTTAGAAAGCATGTAAAATCTGAGATCAGTATATTTTCTTCCAAGAGCTGTATAGTTCTAGTTTTTACATTTAGATATTTTATCTACCTTGTGTTAATTTTTGTAAATTTTGTGAGGTAAGGGTCTAATTTTATTTTTTGTGTACAGCCATCCAGTTTTCCCAAAAATTCCATTGAAAAGATCATTTTTTTCTTCCATTGAGGTGCATTGGCACCCCCCAATATTAATTGTTGTCATCTTTTTTTTCAAACAGATTGTCACTAGTTTTCTCATACTTATTCCAACTGTTTTCCTGAATTTTGTTATGTCTTTTCTGAAATTTCATTTCTGTACAAATTAATTCTTTGCCAAGCAAGCAAACTAGAAAATATCACCTTAACCATTTCCTCCATAGAACAATTTTCCTTTGTATTGTATAACTAGATGCTAAAATGAGATGGGGAATGTGCTGGCAACTGAGGACTGAGAGGTATGTTGAGGCCTAATTATAAATAGGACTAAAGATATCATAGAGGGTTTCCAAGTAGGACCCATCCTGTGTTTACCGTAGTGTGTGTATCATTGCAATGAGCTGCTTCCAACTGTGAATTGCTATTGTGAGAGAGGCAGTGAAACCTCTCAGACCCTAGAGACAGACAAAATCAATTCAAATTCAGTCCTTCTGACTGAGTAAGTAGGTAATAAGGTTATATAATCTCCCTGAAACTTAGCTTCCTCATCTGTAAAACTCACAGATGTTGTAAGAATGACATAATGCAGGTAAAATCTTTAGCACAATTCCTAGCATATGTTATGTGCCCAGAAATCATAGTTACATAAAAATATCTTTGCAGGCAGAGACTGCCTTGTCTCTCGAGTGTCAAATGCAGTGAGGGCCTTCAATCAATATTTGGGGATTTCATTATGTACTTAAGGAGTCAGTTCAGTAGCATTTGGAAATATAGATCTGGAACCCAAGAGTGAGTTTGTGTATGATAGCTGTTGGCTCTGTGTCAGGATATCATCCAACTGTAAATGGGAAATGGAACTCTCAGAGTTGTAGAGGTTGTACATACAGAGCAGATAATAAAAGAACATTACTCAGGAGGGAATACTGAGAGGAAGACAACTTTTATTGGAGCAGTTTCTCATGTTTTTTAACATAAAATCTTTTTAAAAATTAATAAAACTGCATCATTTCCCAAGGAAATGTGCACATATATAGAATGTTTTACATACAGTTCTAGGGGTTCATGAACACAACTTTTGGTTTAAGAAATGAGGGAATAATATAGAATCAAATGTATGAGTCTTAGAAGGAGAATAAAAATGGGGAAAGTCCATATTGTAATATATGTAAACATAGGATGTGTTACTGGTTAATATCTAAGAATATTGTTGTCAGTGATGTGGGACAGGAAATCAAAGACAATAATCATTCTGAATATGGATAGAGCTCTTCATTTGTCCACATAGCCAAGTTTAAACCAATTATCTGGCAACCTTAAACTGGGTGAGGAAAATCCTCTTGCTGTGTTGACAACTTTATGGTCTAACATTACATGGATTTCCTCCAAGCACACTAGTCACATTCTGAGAGGAGACGTTAGGGAAAGCATATTGTACCCATATTGTTTTTCAAATGTATGTTTCTCATCACTATTAAAATAGTAATTATATAAAATACTCAGAATAATGTTTTATAATTCTCAAGTTTATGAGAAAATTCTATGTTGACATAGCATTATACATACATATAATATATATATGTAGAAAAACCTTCCCAGGATTCATATTTTTTTTTCTTATTTAAAAATGTTTTCCATATCATGTTACCTTTTTTAAAAAAGACATGAAAAGAAAGAATAAAGGGATTTAGGGTTATATTTCTAACTAGTTCCTATTGTTATTGAGCAAGGACAGTCTTATTGACAGATTGGATTCCACTCATCTTTTTGGGCTTGAAAGCTTTGGTAATTAACCAGTTTTTAATTCATTGTAGGACGTACTGAACTATTTATCTTTTTTTAAACTGGTGGTAAAGTCATCATAGGGACTGAAGTTGGAACTGGCTTTTGTTCTCCTCTTTAACAAATCTAAAACTAATTGGTCTGAGGAGCTGAATTGGGAGTAGAGGGATATGCTAGTGGCAGGTTTTTAAGTATGCTTTTTTGTATTTTAATAATTTTAGAATCATTTTTTATGAACTTCTGTGCCCTAAGGAGTACATTAAGTGCTAGGAAAATAGAATTCACTTTGAAACTTTTTCTTTGAGCAAAATTTCCCTTATAGTCTAGTTAAGTAGTTAGCATATAAACAATTACAATGCACAGAGGAGAAAGAGGTTAGTTTCCTTGGGGTGGAAGAGGTACGAGATAAAGTCATGGAAATGTCAAAGAAAAAGTGAGACATGAGAAAAAAAAACATTGAAAGATAAAATATCAATTTACCTGAAAAGCAGGAAAGGAAAGTAGAAAAGGAGAAGAGAATTCAGGTAATGGGAACAACATGTTCAAAGGCAGGATGGCATGAACACACTCAGTGTGTTCCTGAAATTATAAGTATGGTTATGGTGTAAAAAGTGAGATAAAGTATAAATGGTCTGCCACACACAGTATGCTGCATTTCATGAACAAATTCCCATGAGGCAGCTGCTTGAAATCTATGACTGATTGATGAGAATTCTGAAGCTATATCCTTATTCCATGTGAAAAGTTCGTGGGTAATTTGCAATGTCTGCCTTGAGCTTGTGGTTGAGAAGGGACAGACTCAGTTTTGTTTTTTTTTTTTTAAACATCTTTACTATGCTGGAGGAAGCATTTTCAGATGAAAACTGAAATACTAGGCTGGGAACAGAGCATAAAGAACCATACAAACTGTGGTAATAAGGTGAAATTCTGACAAGATACCTTATAGGATTTTTGAGGTCCATGTGTTTACCTTGAGTAGTTATCAATGACTGTGATGTTATACAAACTGTATTTGGTAAAAATAACTCATAAAATCCTGGAAGTAAATAGCAAAAATGTATATAAACAATAGGGAGATTACTACAATACAAACTTGAAAGCCTGAATTAAAGACATACAAATAAGGAAAGAGAAAATAGGAGTTATTTGACAAGTATTGTATGGATAAACAGGTAGTATTTGATACTCAGCAGTTATGGGAGGGAGATGTCTTCTAGGATAATTCACATGTTTATCTTGGTGTTATCTTCTTCATGGTTGGGCAGAAAGTGATTCCATTCACGAGACAGGGAATTCAGAAATGTATGTGTTTCAGGACAGGGCAGGATGAACTTGGTGTTGAATTTATTAAGCATAAATCCCTGCTGAACATAAAAGATATCCAATGGGCAATTGGAAAATGATTCTAAAGGCTAAGAAGAGAGAGAGTTAAGCCAGAGATAGACACTTGGAGCCATTAGCATTTCTAGGTTGTGCAGCCCTTATCCAAAATGTTTGAGATCAAAAGTGTTTTGGATTTCAGATTTTTTCAGATTTTGTAGTATTTGCATATACATAATGAGATATCTTAGGGATGGGATTCCAAGTCTAAACAAGAAATTCTTTTAAGTGTTACATAGGGCTGGCTAATATACATATACTGAAGGTAATCTCTTTTAAATTTTTAATTTTATTCTTTATTTGTTCTTTTTAGGTAAACATGACAGTAGAGTATATTCTGACATATTATACATACATGGAATATAACTTATTCTAATTAGGATCCCATTTTTGTGGTTGTACATGATTTATACTGGTAATGTATTCATACATGAACATAGGAAAGTTATGTCCAATACAGTCTACTGTCTTTCCTATTCCCATATCCCTCCCTTCCCTTTATTCCCCTTTGTCTAATACAATGAACTTTATGTGTTAGTATCCATCTATCAGGGAGAATATTCAGCCTTTGGTTTTTGGGGATTGACTTATTTCACTTAGCATGATAATCTCCAGTTACATTCATTTACCAGGAAATGCCATAATTTTATTCTTCTTTATGGCTGAGTAATATTGCAGTGTGTATATATCCATTTTCTTTATCCATTCATCTGTTGAAGGGCACCTACATTGGTTTCATAGGTTAGTTATTGTTAATTGAGCTGCTATAAACATTGATGTGGCAGCATCACTATAATATGTTCATTTTAAGTCCTTTGGGTATAAACTAAGAAGAAGGATAATGGGTCAAATAGCTACCAAGTGGTCTTCCTATAATATTCAGGTCTCAACGTGATGTGTTTTGGAAACACTGACCTATATGGAGGTTCACCAGTCCCACCTGTTATGGTTTGGATATAAGGTGTCCCCAGAAGCTCATGTGTGAGACAATGCAAAAATTCCATTCCAAGGAATCTTCATACTGTTGTCCAGATTGGTCACACCAATTTGCAGTCCCATCAGCAATGTATGAGTGAACATTTTTCCCTATATCCTTACCAACATTTACTGTTACATGTATTCTTGATAATTGTCATTCTGACTGGAGTGAGATAGAATCTCAGTGTAGTTTTAATTTACATTTCTTTAAATACTAGAGATATTAAACATTTTTTTTCATATATTTGTTAACCATTTATATTTCTTCTTCTGTAAGCACCTGTTCAGTTCCTTTGTCCAATTTATTGATTGGGTTATTTGCTTTTTTTTTTTTTTTGCTGTTAATTTTTTGAGTTCTTCATATATCCTGGAGATTAATGCTTTATCTGAAGTTCAGGTGGCAAAGATTTTCTCCCATTCTGTAGGCTTTCTCTCTCCATGTTCTTGATTGTTTCCTTTGCTGTGAAGAAGTTTTTTAATTAATGTAATTTTACATGACATTTTTAATAATTGTGGACATTAAAGTTTGCAGCAGCTGAGGAGACTGAGAGGTTTTTTGTTGTTGTTGTTGTTGTTTTCTCTTAGGGATGCTAAGTAAACTGTGCATTATGCCCTTATATTTTGACTGCAACCCAACACATATCAGGTGTGAAATTTTCCTTTTGTGGCACATGTCACCACTCAAAAAGTTTCAGACTTTAGAGCATTTAGGATTTCAAGTGTTTGGATTAGCAATATTCCATCTGTTGCTGATAGTAAATTGTATTTTGCATAACAGATGCAGTAAAGAAGCCAACTGGTCATCCAGACAGGTATTTAGAGTGGCTTTAGTTTGCATTTACAACAACAGGTCAGTATTTTGTTTTCAACTTTGAATAACCAGAAAATGTGTGGCTTCATAGTTTTCTCAGACTCCTAGGAATAAATAATCTCTATATGTCAAATAATTATATCCTCTTTTCAGGGGATATTTTTCCCTTTTCTTTCTTTTTTTTTAGTATTATAAGCAAGTCATTTTTTTAAAAAAAATTACACAGTGATCACTACTTTCTAGGATAGTGCTTTAAATGCAATAATAAACAAGGACAAAACCAAAAACCAGTCTGTGGCTTTAGGTACTTTTTTCGGCAGAGGGTAACAGATAAAAAATGAAACTGTTCTGGCTGAATTGAGGCTGTTATTACCCAATATAGCTACCAAGTGATCTTCCTATAGCATTCAGGTCTCAACGTGATGTATTTTGGAAACACTGACCTATATGGAGGTGCACCAGTCCCACCTGTTATGGTTTGGATATAAGGTGTCCCCCAGAAGCTTATGTATGAGACAATGCAAAAAGGTTTAGGTGTGAAATGATTAGGTTATGAGAACCTTAACACAATCATTGAATTAATTTCCTGATAGGGATTAACTGAGTGGTACCTGAAAGCAGGTAGGGTATGGCTGGAGGAGGTAGGTCCCTGTTTCATGTTGCAATGTCCCGAGTCACCTTGCTTTACCACACTCTTCTACAGTGATGTTCTGCCTCACCTCATACCCCAGAGGAATGGAGTCAGCCTTCTATGGACTGAGACCTCTGAAACTATGAGCCCCCAAATAAACTTTTCCTCCTCTGATTGTTCTTGTCAGATCTTTGAGACACAGCAGTGAAAAAGCTGACTAAAACACCCACCCTACTGCCAAAAAACACCACTAACATTCCTAAAGCACTCAAGCCTTCACACTTCAGTATTTCCTCCTCCCTGGGTGCGCTGGAACTGGCTTGGATCTGTTCATGAGACCAACTGTGCACATCTCTTCTCAGCTCTGTGTTCAGGTATGTCATGTTGATAGCTAGTGGGTATAGTGGGTATATTTATATATACCCACTATAGGGAATAGTAGGTATATTTAAAACACAGAAATCAGCAGACAGTATAAACTACAGCTTCCCCTCTTCTCACTCCTGACCTATTAAGTGTTTACCAGCCACTCTCTCCCATCTGTGTGTTGGCTGTCTCTCTCTCCAATTTAGCAAATTTGTATCTCTATGCCCTTGATTTGACCTTATAACTTATCTGTGTTCATTTTTTTCTACCGTTGGATAGTACTATTACTAGTTAGGTAATCATGTCTTACTCATTTTGCTTTTGACCCAGAAGAACTTCTGTCTGTTGTTAAATGATTTCTGCAAATTGCCTGCATTTTTTGTAAGGAAGGATTAAGGAATTTCCTTTCTGCTCATCTCATGTTTCCACAAAGAAGGAACACTGTCTTAGGAATACACCTGGCCTCACCTCTTTCTTATTCTTAATGAAAGATAGAAAATGAGTTATATGACAATATATAACGTCTATCCATCTGTGTTCTCAACCAGATTAAATAATAGGTAATCCTACCCTTTTATCCTTGTTTCTGTGCCCTAGATTCAAAAAAGATGTCCTTTCTGGGACAATCTGCTCTGTAGACTCAACTTATAGCTCCTGAGGCTGTCCTAAAACAAAGCTGGGAAAGGGAGTTGAAGGGGAGAGAATTTTTTACTGTAAAAGTAAAAACCATTTTCTCTAATTGTTTTATCAGGCATATAACTGACACATATCTGTGTCTGATGTCTCAATTCTCTATAAAATCTGAACATTGGAGGGAAAAATTTAAATTTCTAAATTCACTATAAGTCCAAAAACTTTCAATATACTGCAAAATTAGTTCAAATATGATCTCCTGCACAGCCTTCCCTAAGCAAACTAGCTAAAACTTCTCTAGTCCTTTTGAGCTACTAAAATACTTGTTGAAATCACTCACCCAACACTCATTTACTGTTTATACATGCATGCCTCTTACCCCATAAGTAGAAATATATCCAATGTTTCCTTTCATAGCTCTGGAAGGTACATGAGTATCTAGTTAATATTGGCTGTGTTAAGAAAAACTAAAGGACACAGTGAAGACAGAGACCTTTTACCATCCATTTTGTAGATTTTATCGCATATATTGTCTTTTCAAAAATCAATAAAAACATTAATAAAATAAATCTTCAAATAATAAAACTAACATAAAATAAAACTTTATTCTAATTACTCTTATAAATCTATAAACTACATATTGATCACTAGAAATGACACACCTATATCATATCAATGCACCTCCATGTGTAATTATTTTACAGGATCATACTTCAGTGTTGTGCCCTGGACTTGAAACAATTAGAGACGACTATGGAAATAGGTAGGTGTCACTGTGTATGCCTCTGCATTTTCTAAACAATTTTTTTTATTCTGTAGCTTTAAAATTACTCTCAGTACTCTAAGCTAGGGGAACAAATATTGTTTTAACATTGAAACTCTGAGTCTTCAAATTAGATCAATCATTTATCATATTACAAAATAGTAATAACAAAGACCTAGAGACTGTGGTCTCGCTAAAGCCTGAATATTCTCCCAAAATAAAAAACAGGTTTATGCAGAGCTGCTTTGATTAACTGAGAGCTAAGACTTGCCCAGGTCCTGACTGCTTTTCCTTATTCTTCCCTAAGGAGTACTAAACTGGGAGTCATTGCTCTTGTGAACTAGGAGCTCATAGCTTAGTGCCTTCTTACATTTCCTGTGTCAAATCATTTTAATATGACTTTTCTCCTCATTTTCCATTTTGTTTTCTATATTTATTTCAAGTTAGCGTATCTGTGTTTATAGTGCTTTGAATAAATTAAATTGATTGCATATACGTTAATTTCTCATTTTGACAGAAATACAGATTCCCCAGTAGTTTAAGGCTTTCCATACTTCCACTGAAAATCTCCAGGAAGCATACCCTCAGAGGCAACTAAGGAAGGATGTGGGGCAAAAAGACCTCTTCTACATTTCTAATTATCATGAGTAGACTCTGAAATATGAAATTAAAATATAATAAATGAACTATATAATTAAAACAAATTATTTGTGGATTCTGAATTTGTGGAATGATATCAATACACAAGTAATTGCATGTGTTTTAAAATATATATTTTGAGAAGAACATTTGCCCACACCAGTTTCCACATCCAAAACCAACAGATGACACATATAGCTTGAAGCTAATAAAACTGATGACAGATACATCTATTTAAGACTGTGGATTGCGACTCCCAGACAGCTGGGGAATGCTTTACTGGAACAGTTGCTAAATACAGTAGTTGCTTTTTCCATATCAACATTACAACAATTGGCAATAACTATGCCCATAGTGAAACTGGCTATGTCATATCCTAGTGCTATTTATAAAGGGTGCATAAGTGATGTTAGAGTAGTTAGAGTGAATAAATTCCAACCATAAATAACATATCCCATAAATGAAAATCCATCTGTGTGACAGATAAGACTGGAAATTTCCAATTCTCTTTAAATCAATCTGTAAATTTCCAATAGGTACTGTTTTTGTAAGGACAAACATTAAAATTAAAAAAATCTCTTCTGCCTTAATGAATATTCAATTCAACAATTCTGTTGTTTGCCAAACATCATATTAAGTTGCAAGGTTTACAAGATAAGCAAGACATTTAGATATTATATAGAGCTCACACAGAAAGAATAAGGGAGTAAACAAGAATATTAAAGTTTAGGTATGACTTATCGTGATCCTTTATTTGTCATATAGTTCTTCATTGGTCCCCAAGACTCAGAGAAAGGTCTGCCTGCAGTGAAACCCCCAGTTGTAGGCAAATTAGGCTTAAATAGTTCATTTTTCTTTGTTTAAACTTAGAGTCTGGGTTCTCAGCGTGTGCCACATTCTCTTCTAACCATTTGAGGTAGATATTGTTACTAACCTTACTGTAGTAATGAAGAACCTGGGTTCTGAGAGTATAAGTAAGTAGCCACAAGTCTCACATCTAAGAGAGATTCCAGAGTTCACATCCTTGATCACTCTGCACTAAGACCTAGAAATAAATGAAGTAAATCATAAGTGCATTTATTACTGTTCCTGCTTTCCTTCATTGAAAAAGCACAGAAACACCATATTGTGATTTATGTGGTTAGATTGAAAATAGAAGAATATTCCTAATGCTAACTGAGTACCTAGCCTAACTTGCATTCTGAAAGATGTGACTGATTTAAATTGCTATGTATATAATGTAGCCTGTCACAAAACTGTAATTAATAGTAGATTTTTCCAGCTACTTCACAGAACAAGGGAGAGGGCTATTAGAAACAGATTCTAAATTTTAAGATTAATCTTCGTTCTTTTCTTATTTTAGGATTTGGAGCTCTGGAAGGAAGCATAACATTTCCTTGATATTGGGGGTAGTTTGTTTTAATTTTATAACTTAAACCATATTGTTTTTTGCTGTGATAAATAACATTTTTTTCTTTAAATGTATTTATGAAGATGCTGAGACCATTTGTGATCCTGTACTTCTTCCTGTGATGATTTGTTTAATATCTATCTGTCTCATTAGACTGAATCAGAAGTGAAAAATATAGCTCCTGAGAAATAAGGCAAAAAGAATTTTAAGAAGTGAAAATCAACATAGTAAAATGGTTTGTAACAAAATTAGTTGTTACTATAGCAATTAACATTTAATGACATTTGCTGTGTATCAAATGCTGTACTAAACAGTTGGTAAAATTTTAATTCACATAATAAATATTTGAATCAGATCTTGATATTGACCAGAATTTATATCTGAGGAAATGGGCCTTTGAAAAGTTAAGCAATCTTAAAAGTTAAGAAGAGCAAGAAGCAGATCTCATTGCCAACAGGTAGCAGAAGGGAGATCGTGATAGCAAGGCCACATGCCTGTGCAGTACTCTATACTTCTCTCATTTTGATGCTCCCCAAATTTCTTTGTAATTTCTGTTTCTGGCAGAGTCTGGGTCTAGCATATTTAACATTTTATTCTCAGAACCAAACTAAGTGTTTGGCGTCCAATAGTAGTAGCTCAACAATATTTGCCAAATGAATGAATCTGTGAGTCAAAGAATCAGTAAACTTATGAAGCAACAGGATTTAAAAATTAAGGAGAAAAATAATAGATTGCTAACATTCCTTAAGGATTACAACACAGATTCCTATTCTTTGACATGATTATCCACACTTGGCTTTTCAAAGAGGCTGCAGTTATAAAGCCCACAGAATGATACATGTATTTGGCATGGAGCTGGCTTCTCTAAGTAGGGCACTCAAGTGTTCTCTGTTGACAAGAAGCTGTGTAACTCTTTGGCCAGAATCTAGAAATGACAACTGGAGATTATGAGTTAATGCTTCTCAAGAGTGAGGATGACCCTGGCATCAGGACATTCTTAAATAAACTGTCACTGTGGTGGGCCATTTTTCTCCACCTTCTTTATTTTTTAGGGAGTTGCTCCCAACCCAAATAAGAACAAACAAAGGATTCAGTGCAGCTGGTTTAGGATAAACTGATCCCACACTCTTACCCTTTATTAACAGAGCACAACCTTGGGAGCACAATGTTGGATTTATTAGAGTGAAGTGAGGGTAAAACAGGGGAGGACTAGTGATTCAACCAGTTAGAAGAGCTCAATATACTCAAAACCACTTGGTAAATTTAACCAAGTGAAAATTGACACTGAGGTTTTTTTATACAGCCCATTTATAAAATTTGTCTGGAAGAATGAAATGATGGAGGATGGATGGAGGGACAGATGGAGGGATAGACTCAGGTGATGGCAAACAGGCTAGAAAAAAAGGCTTTCACTAAGAAAACCCAGAAAAAGCATAAAATGTTTTAATTCTTCAAATATATTTTTAAAGTAAGAGCAAAATTTACTACATGTTTGACATATAAAACAATTTATAGTTTTTTTTTAAATGGTGTCTTGGGAATGAGTATGATTTAGTTAGTGTGATGACAAGTTTGTTTTTACTTATCAATTAGCACTTGGCAAGAGATTTAAAAGAACAGCTGGAATTACAAGATTAGAAAGTTCATGAGACATCAGGACTAAAGATCAAGATTTGGGGGGTCATTAACATTGACAAGATGATTAAAGGCATCAAAATAGTTAAATTTGCTAAGAGCAAGAAGCTGATTAAAATTTAGGAACACCCACAGAAAAGGGACAGGTGGATGGAACTGTAATTACAGGGATGATCACAAAGTTTATGTTCAGAACTATAGAAGTCAAAGGATTGAAATGGGACAATAGTTAAACTTGTTTCCTAGGACAATAGAATTCAAAAGGGAGATTAAGAAAATATTTCTGCAATCTGTATAAGGGGTAAAAATGGGAGCTCATAACCCACTTGAATCAAATTGTGAAATATGATATATCAAGAACTATGTAATGTTTTGAACAGCCAACAATAAAAAATTAAAAAAATAAAAATAAAAAAAAAAAAAAAAAAAAAAAAAAAAAAAGAAAATATTTGAATTTGTCTAGAAGGAAAGTCCCTGCTATGCGGAATTCTGACATGGGCAGAAGGTGATGAAGCAGTGGTTGAGGTTAAGGAAGGTGATAAAAGCATGCATGGCTCCTGTAAGGACTATGGGTTTAAGGAGAAGGAAAGAAGCATAATGGTGGGAAATGTTAAGGGCATTAGGTTAACAAAATTTAAAAGGCGGAGATATAATAAAGAAGAATCTAATCTTCCTGAATTCTAAGCTACTCCCTTATGATAAATTAGTAGCCTTGGGGCGCTCATTAACCCTGCTGGGGCACTAGGGTATTGTTCCATGTGTTGTAGCCGCAGTGCCTGCCTGACAAAGCATAGAGGTGATTATTCATAGCACTAGGAAAAATCACTTCCTGTCATACTGGAGAAACTCCCTAGGAAAAAAAGACACCACTTTAAGTAACAGAAGCAGCGGTGTCTGCTTTTCTAGGGGAACAGGTATTTGAAAATAACTGTCAAATCCTTTAGCAAAATGTTAATCTGCCAATTTCATATTTTAAACCACTGAGCCATTCTTGTATCATCTTTAAGCCTCAATCGCTTCATTTGTAAAATAAGGAGTTTGGAGTTGATGGCCTAAATGGAAACTTTTAGTCCTCAAACCTCTGTATTCTCCGATTCTTCCCTTCTAACATCATTGCCCATGAAGAAAGGAAAGGTAACTATGATACAGAATGCAGTGATGCAATTAAGAACACAAAGGAAATGTCTGTCTTTTTTCCTCTATTTCCCTTCAGATTCTACCCTTCAGTCTGAAAAATGCACCTTGAAAACCTCATGAATCCTATGAACGTTAAAACTCCATATAGATCTTATGAATGCTAAAGTTATGAAAATATCTACATAGCAGTCCTTGACTTTTTATATATCACATAGCTCCTAGTGTCTACTGTATGGGGGTTCAAGATTTCCAGAAACAAAGGAGACCTCTATTGGAAACTTCCAGGTTCTTGACTCCATCACAGAAAAGAATTTAAGGACGAATCAGTCTAACAAAGAAATGCTGTTTTAGGAAGGAGAAAATCTACACTGTCAGTGTGTGGGCAATCTCAAGAGTAAGATGTGCAGCCATGGCCTAAGGTCAAGTTTTTACTAAATTAGGGTACATTATTAGGTTGAATATGTAAACTGAAAGACTGGGAATCTCACAGCTGGTAAATATTGATTGAAACCATGTTTCTCCGCTAGAGGATCTGGTCTGGTATGAAAGTTTCATCTTATATCACTGCCTGTGGCAGTTGGGTGGTCAATCAGATGGCTGGGAAAAAGTGTCATGATTCAATCAAATGTTAGCCTCAAGATTCACAAGGTTAATAGTCTCTTTCTAATTGTCTTGTTCCTGTTTTGCTATATTCCAAAAAACTTATAAAGAACCAGAAAGTTACAAAGTAATTTATGGGCTTTTTAGTGTACCCTTACTTTTTTTAGCCGCCTTTGTCTGGATCATGAGTTGTTTGTTAATGGAAATATTTTTTCCTTCAGAGACTTAGTGTTCTTTGTGTATCCCAAAATTTCTATCTCATTAAGATCTCATTAGGATATTTGTAAATAGGATTATTATCAGTAACAATATTATAAAAGTAGTAATAATAAAACTTACAATAATATTATTTCCTTTGTCTAATATAACTGTATTTATGTGGGTTCGTCTCTGTTTCCTCTATTCTGTATCATTGGTCTACCAATCTATTTTGGTGCCAATACCACACTGTTTTTGTTATTAATGCCCTGTAGTATAGTTTAAGGTCTGGTATAGTAATGCCACCTGCTTCGATCTTCTTGCTAAGGATTGCTTGAGCTATTCTGGATCTCTTATTTTTCCAGATGAATTTCATGATTTTTTTTTATTTGTAAATGTCATTGGGATTTTGATTGGAATTGAATTAAATATAGTGCTTTTGGTAGTATGGTCATTTTGACAATAGTAATTCTGCCTATCCAAGAACAAGGGAGATGTAAGGTCTTCTTTAATTTCTTTCTTTAGCATTCTGTATTTTTATTGTACATGTCTTTCACTTCTTTGGTAAGTTGATTACCAAGTTTTTTTGTTTGTTTGTTTTGAGGCTATTGTAAATGGGGTAGTTTTCCTTGTTTCACTTTCAGAGGATTTGTCACTGATATATAGAAATGTCTTTGATTTATGGGTGTTGATTTCATATCCTGCTACTTTGCTGAATTCATGTACTAATTCTAGAAGTTTTCTGGTGAAATTTTTTGGTCTTTTACGTGTAAAATCATATCATCAGCAAATAGTGCTAATTTGAATTCTTATCTTCCTATCCTTATCCCTTTAATTTCTTTCATCTAATTGCTCTGGCTAGAATTTCAAGAACTATGTTAAATAGAAGTGGTGAAAGAGGGTATCCCTGTATTGTTCCTGTTTTTAGAGGGAATGCTTTCAATTTTTCTCCTTTTAGAATGATGTTTGCCTGGGACTTAGCATAGATAGCTTTTACAATGTTGAGATATCCCTTGTTTTTCTAGTGTTTTGAACATGAAGGGGTGCTATATTTTATTAAATGTTTTTTCTACATCTATTGACATGATCTTATCTGTAAGTTTGTTAATGTGATGAATTACATTGATTGATTTCCAAAAGGCTCCAAAAACATACATTGGAGAAAAGATAGCCTCTTCAACAAATGGTGCTGGGAAAACTGGAAATCCCTATACAACAAAATGAAATTAAGCCCCTGTCTTTCCCTGTGCACAAAACTCAAAGTGGATCAAGGACCTAGGAATTAAACCAGAGACCCTGCACCTAATAGAAGAAAAAGTAGGCCCAAATATCCAACATGTCAGATTAGGCCCTGACTTCCTTAATAAGACTCCTATGGTGCAAGAATTAAAATCAAGTATTAATAAATGGGATAGATTCAAACTCAAAAACTTCTTCTCAGTAAAGAAACAGTGAAGCAAATAAAGAACCTACAGAATGGGAGCAAATTTTTATCACACAGAGCACTAATCTCTAGGATATATAAAGAATTCAAAAATCTTTGAATTTTCTTCTCAAAAGAGGACATATAATCAATCAACAAATATATGAAAAAATGTTCAACATCTCTTGCAATTAGAGAAATGAAAATCAAAACGACGCTAAGATTTCATCTCACTACAGTCAGAATGGCAATCAAGAATACAAACAACAATAATTGTTGGCGAGGATGTGGGGCAAAGGGCACACTCTTACATTGCTGGTGGGACTGCAAATTGGTACAACCAGTCTGGAAAGCAGTATGGATATTCCTTGGAAAACTGAGAATGGAACCACCATTTGACCCAGTTATCCCTCTCCTCGGTCTATACCCAAAGGACTTAAAAACAGCATACTATAATGACACAGCCACATCAATGTTTATAGAAGCACAATTCACAATAGATAAACTGTGGAACCAACCTAGATGTCCTTCAGTCGATGAATGGATAAAGAAAATGTGATATATATATACAATGGAATACTATTCAGCATTAAAAGAAAATAAAGTCATAGCAGGTAAATGGATGGAGTTGGAGAATATAATACTAAGTGAAGTTAGCCAATCCCAAAAAAACAAATGTTGAATGTTTTCTCTGATATAAGAATGCTGATTCATAATGGGGATGGGGGATTCCTGGGAGGAATAGACAAACTTTAGATAGGACAAAGGGGTAGGAGGGCACGGGAGGGGGCAAGTGGAATGAGATGGGCATCATTACCCTAAGTACATGAAGACATGAATAGTGTGACTCTACTTTGTGTACAGAGACATGAAAAATTGTGATCTATTTGTGTAATATGAATTGAATTGCATTCTGCTATCATATATAACAAATTAGAATAAATAAAATAAAATTTTAAAAAAGAAAAACTCATATCAAATTAGGACTTTATATTAATCAGAAACATAAAGAGTAAAAAGAAAAAAAATATTTCCTTTGATCTAATAAATTTTGAAAACAGGATGCATATGGAATTTCTCATCTGTAGAATTCTTACTTTCAGATTTACTTGAAGGGTGTAAGAATTTTATTGTCCTCTATAATCCTATATTATGTAATCCTTTAATGGTGCGTACTCAGTAATTAATCATTGGAACCTAAATTTTGGGATGTTTTGATTCAATTCTGCACACATTTGTTAAGGGTCTACTATTGTGAGATTTCTGAGACATCAAAATGAAGGCAAGGCAATTATTTCTAGTAACTAAATATATAACAGAGGAGAGGAATAGTCATATTCATAATACCTACTGTCCCGATGCTAATTTATAGTTTAAAATGTACTCTCATCATTATTCTCATTTGACCCTGACAGTTGTCTTATAAAGTAAGCAAAGTAAGCCATGCATCTTAGTTCCCTGTTTTAAAGAGGATGAAATCAAGGGAAAGAGGGAAAAATGACTTGTCATAAGTCAAAGATAGTGGATGATGGACTAAAATTTGAATCTCCCATAAAAAATATCAAATTTGGATCAAGGATATAGCTATGTGATAGAATGCTTTCCTAACATCTGCAAGGCCCTGAATTTGATCTCAAACATTATAGAATTAAATTAAATTAAATTTTAAAAAGTAAAACATCAAGCTTTTTATATATGGAATCAGTAGGATATAAAAAATATTTGAACACTTATAGGTAGAATAGGTATACTGGTGGCAAAGTTGGGGGTCAAGGGACATTACAGCAGGAAAACAAGTCTGGAAAGCAGAACATGTACCACTTGCTAGATAAATTCATCATAACCATTAGAGTTCAGGAATTATTATTTATGGATTATAGCAGTGTCCCTTACAAACAGGGGAATGTATTCATGTTCCAAGACCTCCAGTAGATGCCTGAAACAACAGGTTGTATCAAAAAACTCTTTATACTATGTTTTTTCTACATAAGATATACCTTGATAGAGTTTAATTTATAAATTAGCCATACTAAGAGATTAAAAATAACCAATAATAAAATGGAACAATTATAAAAATATACTATAATAAATGTTATACAAATGTTTTCTCTCAAAATACCTTATTGCACTGCACTTATCCTTCTTGTGATTATGTGAGATGATACAATAACTACATGATTAAATGAAGTGTGGTGAGCAATGTAAGCCTTGTGACTTAGCACTAGACTACTATGCAAAGATCACTTGATTGAGATAGCATGACAGTTGATCAGATAACAGATTTACGCTAAGTATCTAATGGATGGGTAGCATATACAATGTGATTACACTGGTTAAAGGGATGATTCATGTCCCAAGTGGGATACAGTAGGACAGATTTCATCATGAAGTCTGTAATCTCTGATGAAATCCAGAGATTTCATCCTGATGAAATTGCTCATTGTCCCACTTTATCCCACTAGGACATGAATCATCCCTTTGACCCGTGTAATCACACTGTATATGCTACCTACCCATTAGATACATATAACCTTTTTTGTAGTATATTTTTATAATTGTTCCATTTTATTATTAGTTATGGTTGTTAATCTCTTATTGTGACTAATTTTTAAATTAAACTCTATCAAGTTTAATTTAAAAATTAACTCCTAAACTCTAATGGTTATGATGAATATATATATATATATATATATATATATATATATATATATATATATGAAAAACATAGTATATATAGGGTTTGGTACAAACTGTGGTTTTAGGTCTTAGAATATGGATCAGTTCACCTGTGGGTAAATAACACTGCTATAATAAAAGACATCCAAAGAGGAAATGTCTCTGTTTTCAGATTACATACTCCTATATACAGAAAACACTAGAGACCCCACCAAAAATAAATAAAACTAATAAATGAATTCAGTAGAACTGCAGAATACAAAATTAACATATAGAAATGAATTGCATTTGTATACACTACCAATAGACTATCCAAAAAAGAAGAAAAATATTTATAGTAGTATTTAAAAAGTAAAATATATAGGAATGAATTTAATCAATGAAGTGAAAAATCTGTACATTGGAAACTAAAACACTGCTAAAAATTTTGAAGAAGACACAAATAATGGAAATATATTCCATGTTCATGGATTGGAAGAATTAATATTGTTAAAATTGTTTACACTACCCAAATCTGTCTACAAACTTAATGTAATCCATATCAAAATTCCAATGTTTTTTCACAAAAATAGAAAACACAATTCTGAAATTCATGCAGAATCCCAAAAGACCCTGAATAGTGACAATTCTGAAATTCATGCAGAATCCCAAAAGACCCTGAATAGCGAAAGCAATGCTGAGCAATAGCTTATCAAAAGGAATTCTTCTTCCTTTTTTAAATTATATTTCAAATCTATATTAACCAAAGTATGGTACTGGCATAAAAACAGACCAAAACCAATGGAGCAGAATAGAAAGCCAAGAAATAAGTTGTCACATATATGGTCAAGTAATTTGCAATAAAGTTAGAAAAACAATATTCACATGAAAAAGAGCAAAAATTGGATTCTTGTGTTACATGAAAATCAATTCAAAATGGATTAAAGTATGAAATGTAAAACCAAAATAATAAAACTCCTAAAAGTAATAGGGAAATGGTTCCTTGATCTTGAGCTTGATAATGATTTTCTAGACATGATATCCAGAGTGCAGGCAACAAAAGCAAAAATAACCATCTGGGAGTATATCACAGTAAGAATAATAACTGCACAGCCAAGGAAACAACAACAACAAACGAAAGACAACCTATGAAATAGCTGAAAATATTTGCAATCCATGTATACAATAAGATATTAGTGTCCAAAATATACAAACAACTAATACAACATCTTTGAAAACAGTGTGGATGCTCCTCAAAACAGGAAGTATAAATCCACCATATGATCTAGCAATTCCAATTCTAAATATGTATTGAAAGGATATAAAATCAGTATCTCAAAGAGATATCTGCCTACTTTTTTGTTCAGCATTTGGGAAGTTTGATAGTTCTTTTACTAGTTTTCTATTGCTGCTGTATGAAATTGCAACATACTTTAATGGCTTAAGCAAAAGATATTCATTATAGGTCTACAGGTTAGAAGTTCAATACAAGTTCTGCTGGACTAAACTTAAGGTGCCAGCAGAATGCATTCCTTCTGGGGACACTAATGGAAATGCATCTCCTTTCCTGTCCTATATTCTTCAGTTCATGGTTCCCTTCCCCCATCATTAAAACCACCAACAGTAATGTCTTAGTCCCTTGCTGTTACTATAACAAAATACAACAAACTAGGTAATTTATAATTTATGGAAAATTTTTTCCCTCAGTTCACTAAATTAGGTAGTCCAAGATCAAGTTGCCAGCAGATTGATGGTCTGGTGACAGCCTGCACTTCCTGCTTCCAAGATGGTATCTTCTTGCTACATCCTCACATGAACAAAGGGGACAAAAAAGGACAGATACTGTGTCTTCTCATGGCAGAAGAGATTGAAGGACCATGAAGCTCTGAAGCCTCTTTAAAAGGGCATTCATTCTGGAGCTTCTTTATAAGGGATCCTCCCTCATCATTTAATCACTTCCCAAAGGTTCTACTCAATACCAACACAATGGGGATTAAGTTTCAACTTGAACTTTGTAGGGACAGGAACATTTAAACCATAGCAGGTAGGTCAACTCCTTCTCCAGTTACATTTTCTGGACCTTCTTCTATCATCATATCTCTCTTTCTTAGCCAGGAGGATTCTCTCTGCTTTTAAGGAATGTAATTATATTGGACCCATGCAAGTAATTCAAGATAATCTCCCTATCTTAAATCCAGATGATAAGCATCCTTAATTCTATCCACAACTTTCATTATCTTTAGCCACACAACATGATGCATTCACAGGTTCCGGGGTTTAGGATACGGATCTCTTTGGACATTTTTTTTCCCTGATACATTTGGTTAAATATAAGATACTAAAAGTCAGGAAAAAAGATGCTATAACAAAAAGTTGGACATAGGGGGAAAATAGCTATAGATTCTGAAGTTATCGATCAAGATAAAAGTTGACAAAGGTTAAATAGAGGATTTAACAAAAAATTTTCCCACAAATGAGAGCATGATTATTTGTTTGACAATAGTTTTAAGTGAAGTTCAGGAAGAAATAAGGTCTCTTAATTGTTCATGGCTTACTGAGTGTGTTTGAGGGAGTAGTCCAGGCTGGCTTGTTTCTATATGGTGCCCTGCCTATCAAAGGGAGGCTGTGATGGGTAAGATTGGCCCTGCAAGTTGTAGGCCAAGTTACCAGCAATATTTACTCTTGGATGGCTGTAGGCCTCTTCCCAGCATTATGCATAGTGGAATGTTTCCCAAATAGTCACCTCAGCTTTTTAGGTTGAAGATCTGTCTTCTCCCTGTAGCTTTGAAGGGGAGTGCTTAGACCATGAGGATTTGGCTGTGGTGGACCAATTCCACGTACATGAATTTGATGCAAGTGGCTCCAAAACATATGGCAATTATGTCTGAGGAAGTAGCCCTGATTTGGGCTCAACAAACCACTGGGAGGTTTTTTTTTTTTTTTTCCAATACTCAAAACTCAGAGGACATTCTTTTTCTCATCTTCCTAGATAAATAGGAGCATTCCATCCTGTTTCTACCCTTCCAAATGCTACCCTTCATGATTCCAAAATTATTTTTCTGTTCTTATCCTATGAAATGTTAGTCCTTTTTTTTAATCTAAAGAGGAAAAATATTTAGATATGCCTTCTCTATCATGCTCATCAAAATAGTTCTTGAGTAGTATATTGGATTCACAATGTATTTACAAGGTTGATTCCAAACGCTTAAAACCTTCCAAAGATTTAGGCCCCAAAGAGTAATGTGGGGTAAAATTGACATACAGTTTTCCAAACTTCCATGTTCATTGCCATGGCTATCATTAGCAAATTTATTCATTCTAAATTGACTGATGTTCCCAATGATACTGCCCAAAATTTAAGTAGTAATTTGAATTTAAGTTTGATTCTCCTATAAAACAAAAAGCTGACAACAGTAACAGTTATGTGATCATTCCTAACTATCATCATATCTACTGAATGACCAACACGGGGAACGTTGTGCAAGTGAATGACAAATACCTAGAAGCTGAAGAAAATACTGAGGAAAAAAATTGTTAGATAAAAGCATTGGATATGCATATAAGATGGCTCTCCCCTGAGGCTCTTGAACTCAGTGTTCATTCAGCAGATTCTTTTTTTATAGAAACTATTAAAGCAGGCATCATAGTACATGCTGGAAATACCAATAGGACAGGCAGAGATTATTCTAGAGATATGAGGTTTACTGATGAGCAGTTGCTGAAACAGTGATAATACAAATGGGGGAATGGAAAGGTTTAGCAGAGGAAATGACTAGTCAAGATTTTGTGGGTTTAAGTGTATAATGTTTGTATTTGCACAGAATCATCCTACACCTACACCATCTTTCTAATGCATAATCTTATGCCAAGGCTGGGTATCAGTTACTAAGATTAAAATGTCTAGACTCGACTGATAGTCTGAAGAGTTTCAGCAGAGTGACTCATTTAGGTATGAAACCACATTCACACAAAATGATCACACTCTGGAGTCCAAAGTGATAGTCGGGCATTTCTCGACATTTACAATCTTAGAAATGAGTAACCACAGACTGGCAAGTTGCTATACATGGTAATCTGGTAAATCAGTAAAGGCAGAAGGACAAAAATTAAAATGAGTTTGTGTCTACACCTTCTTGTTCGAATATCCTTTCCCACTGATATGACTGGTACTTTTAGTCAAAACTGTGTCTACTGTTTCTTAAAATGAGGAAATCACATAGTGAATTTTTGGTGTACTTTCTCAGAAGCTTTTGGTGTATATCTCCAATTAGAGAGTTTCCCTTTGCAAAAAAATGTATCCAGATTTCAAGTGTTTAAAAATAACTAGAGTAGAACCAAGTCTATTAAAAGGAGTTCAGAAAAAAAATTGAAACATGCACACTATAATTCATAGGCCTTGTCTTATAATTAAATACTCAATAGGTAAATATAATTCAATAACATAAGAAAAATAAATTTCTTTAGATCTTTGCAGATAGCACCAAGTCACGTTCTACAAAGAGATAGGGTTTGGTTTGTATTTACCTTCCAGCATCTTGATTAAAGTCAGCATAATGAACTGAAGTGATAAAAAGGAGAATAAACAAATACAATGAAACTCATAGGCAATGTGAATGCTGGTACATTTGATTTAAAAGTTTCACAAACTCAATTACATTTTATCTTTGATATGCAGAAATTAATATGAACTACTTATTATAAGTAAACATGTCTTTAGAACATTGGAAAACTAAGGAATTTATATTTACATTAGTTACCTGGAAGAACATGTAAACATAGAAAAGTTAATGAAAAGAAAGGGCATTGGAAATTCAGAAATTTAATGAATTTCATTTTTTTCTTAATAAAAAATTATAGAGCATAGAAGTATTTTACATATATAAAATAAATATATATGTGCATTTTAGCAAAAGAATAGAATTTTAGTAGGCTAGGCATAATAGACACGATATTTTGAAAAATGTAATGAGCTTCTGCTTTTTGCATTCCTTGTGAATGATTGTTTCATTGTCAGACTTGGGAATTTAGGGGAAATTAGGAGAGTTGCAGCAGAAAGGCAAAGAAAAAGGAGGATATTCCCAAAGGCAATGTGCAGGCAGAGAACAGTCTTTAAAGCCAAATCTCTTGGAGAACATTTTCTCAGTTCCTCAGTTTCTTCCTTTAAAAATTCTAGAAGCTGGAGTAGCAAACTTGATCACAGAGTTTTGTGTGAAAGGAAAAAAAGAAGAGGAAGAATAAAAAATATGGCCCTTTTGGCCGCAAAGGTTATGGGAAGAAAAAGAGGGGCAGGGAAAGGAAGCCAGAGATAGACAAATCTGGATCTCTCCTTTCCAGGCTAAATCCTAATGGGAGTTGTGTGACATGGAACGGGATGTTCCCAAGGCTCTCATATCAATCTGGGCTCGTCGTAGCAGATCAATTTGGTGGTAGAGAGTATATCAGGCAGAGCCAAGACCCAAGCCTGGATTCTTCCTATGATCTGCTTCTTATATGTCAGAGAAGTAGAACTTATAAGGCCTTAGTGTACAGAGGGGACAGGCAGAAATAAGTGGACTGGTCTAAGAATTTAGAAGTCATGGCTCAGAGACTATGTAAATGCATGGCTGTGAGGTGCTGGGTCAGCAGTCAATGACTATGCTCTGACCAAGTCCAGAGCATCCAGACCCCGAGATCTACCAACCTGTGGTTACTCCACAGACACCTGAATGCTAGGCAGATGCTCCAGGTATCCTTCTACTGCCACTTAGCACAGGCAGCAGACCAGGAGAACTGCTTCATGACAAAGGCCAGTGACCCCTTCCCATATCTCTATATGATATCAAATAAACTACACAATCCCAAACTATCAAAACCCATTTAATAAAAGGATGGAGAGGAGGGTCTTTTAGGTATTACTCATTTTAACAGAAATTAATGTAATTATAGTTTTAGATTTTGGATAAATTTTGGATACTTTAAATTTTAGGCTTTTCTTCCTTTTCATTTTTTATACTTTTTCATATAGGTGACTTTCATGAAGATGGTCCAATTATGAAAATATGAAGATGATCCATTTTGTTTCCAAATATGAGGGAGAATGTTGAGTAAATCTGCAACTTCATAACATGCCATTGGTCTCTATTCACTTCTTTAAAGCTTTCTAATCTTTTCCTGGGGACCAAGATTATCTTTATACAGTTTCCCTAATAAGAATATCCATGACACTAACCTCCCTTTGTCTTTTCCTTAACTATGCAGGATGTCCCATTTCCCTTCTCTTTATCCACAATCTCAATCTCAATTTTTGGTACCATACATTGATTTATTCTATTTGATGTTTTCGCATATGGAAAACAGATCAATATATTCATAGGAAAATTATTTTATAGATAATTGTGTTATAATCAACTTAATCTATTTCCAATATTTTTTTTTTGGTCAGGACTAGCAATACATTTACATTTTGCCACTTACAAATAATTTGTTAAATGATCTCTTTAGGCATGCTTTTCAGAATATTTAAATTTTAAACACACATTTAAAAGTAAGGCAATAGGAAATACCACTAATAAAATGTAAGCATTCCCCCATATAGTATGCTTGCTAAAAGCCATTGCCATAGAAATGACTTATTGTGTGTTTGTTTTGAATTACAAAATTCAAGATATTGCTGAAAATACTACACTAATCTTTTGAAAATAATGTTAGCAATTTTTTTTGTTAAGCTACCTGTTTAGTCAATATTCAGATTTTTTTTTCTTAATGATAAAAATACTTTATATAGTTTAAGTCAAAATTCCTCTATGACATGCAGATAGAAACTGGGAAAAATGTGAACTTCAATGAAGTGGAATAGCAGGCTAGAAGCTCTGGGATTCATCTTGACTTGCAAAGCAAAACCTATCACCTAGGCCTCTCTGAGAGCCAGGTTTGAGCATAGCAGATGAGCTCTCTAGAGAATATGTGTGATGCTAATTACTCTATAAATATGAGGTAATAGAATCCCCACCCCCACCCCCAAAAAAGAGAGAGACCCTTCTTTAATCTACATTCAGAATCTTACCTAGTAAAATCTTAATGAACAATGTGATCTTGACTCTCATTAAAATCTTAATGAACAATGTGACCTTGACATTAAACCATGTCCAGAATCCAGCCATTTCTCACCATCTCCAGTACCACCTACCTACAAGGCACCTGTATCTCCTGTCTGGATCATTGCCAGAAGATATTGATAAGTGAAGTTAGCCAATCGCAAAAAACCAAATGCCAAATGTTCTCTCTAATATAAAGAGGCTGATTCATAGTGGGGTAGGGAGGGGGAGCCTGGGAAGAATAGATGAACTCTAGATAAGGCAAAGGGAAGGGAGGGGGCAAGGGGTTAGAAATGATGGTGGAATGAGATGGACATCATTATCCAAAGAACATGCATGAAGACATGAATTGGTATGAATATACTTTGTATACAACCAGAGATATGAACAATTGTGCTCTATATGTGTAATTGGAATTGTAATGCATTCTGCTGTCATATGTAAATTTAAAAAAAAAATTTACAAAAGAACAATACTTTTAGGAAAGTTAAGGTTTTAGCCCTAGATGAATTTAGGCAGTGGACCCAAATAAACTTAAATATAAATTTTTATTTATAAGCAAATCATTATTTGACCCTACTATAAAATTACTTGGAAATATGGCCCTGAAGCCAAGAAAACTGAAAGTATGTATTCTTGAGTCATGAACGTGAAGATGCTGATGATTATCTGATGTGTTCTTTCTAGGAGTTAAATTCATGTCAACACATTCCCATTTGCATTTATAAGCCATTTCATTGCAAAAAAGAAAGAAAGAGGTATTGTCCTGAGAGATCTTATGACTTACATATTTCTGAGAATCATTAAAATCCATTTATTCTTTTACTCAAGAAATATTTATTGACTACTTTTTGTTTTAACTCTGGGACTTTTATAGAAGCCAAGGAGACAAAAGTAAAGGAACAAATTCTATGCTCACAGTAAACACATATATAATTAATCAGGTGGCCATAATACTAAAAAGATTAAAAAAAATGAATGTTGGAATGTTGGAAGTTGGGTATGACAATTTTTGCAGGGCTATCAGGAAAGAACTCTGTAAGGAAGCATTTGAGCTGAGCTTTGAATGAAAGGTAATGGGAGGAACATGAACAGCCAAAGAGTTTTCCAGACCAGGGAAAATGTGTGGAATTTTATTAGGATAATCCAGGAAGAGTAAAAGGCCATTATAGTGAAAAGAGTATGCAAATGAAGATAGTGGATAGAGTTGGGAGATACAGTGAGGGTGTTCATGGGGAGCCCTACAGGCCATGGTTAAGATTTAGGATTTTGTTGTGGGATGGGAAGTTACTGGAGAGCTTGTGCAGTGGACATAGCTTTAAACTGTCCTCTTTAAAATGTCCTGCTTCTGTGTGAGGAGAAGGTTAGGCTGCAGTCATGATACTTAGGGAAGGTGAAGCATGGAGACAACTTAGGAAGTATGGCAATGATCCAATAAATTTTTTTTTATAATTTTACACTGGAAAATTATTCTGCCTTTGTCCATAAATGACTTCATGTGTGTATAGTTGTTCTGTATTGATTATATCTGTATCTTTCAGGGACAATGACTATCATCAAAAGGATATTGTTCAATGAATGTTCTATATAATATAGTGTTAAGAAATTGAACTGCTTTACTTATGATGAGTAGATTAAGGAGACAAAAGAAGTCAAGGGGCACTTGACCGCTAAGCTACATCTCTAACCCTATTTAGTGTTTTATTTAGAGACAAGGTCTCACTGAGTTGCTTAGGGCCTCATTTTTGCTGAGGCTGGCTTTGAACTCATGATCCTCCTGCCTCAGCCTCCCCAGCTGCTAGGATTAAAGGAATGTGCCACTGCACCTGACTATTTTGTTTTTAATTAAGAAAAAATTGATTAGCCACTAACCTCAGAGTATAGAATTAAGAAGTCTTAAGGAAAGATACTGATAAAGAAATATCTATCCAACTATAATAACTTCATGAAATTGCCAGGTCCAATTTTAAGTTTCAGTTTCTAGTTTCTTTCTTCCAGATGAATGGAACATTCAAGAAAAAAATTATAATGAACCAATGTTTAGCAAAGCCAGCAATCAAGAAAAATCAATTTTAATAAATTTAAATCAATGAATTTCTATATAACTGCATTGACTGAGCATATACTATGTATAAATACCAAGAGCATGAGAGCATGATCCTGATCTGAAGGAACCTTCAGGTTAGCAGGGAGAATAGACATTTACAACCAGGTAGAATCCACGTGCTGTAACAGAGGCACAAAAACGGAAAATATTTATTGTTAGGTGACAGGGAAGTCTCCCTAAGAAAATGGCAAATGAGCTAAGCTTTGCAGGATGGGTAGATTTTGAGAAATATTCTGAGCAGAGAGAATCATATGTGCAAAGGCATTTCCAGAGAAGTTATTTCCTTTGTCTCTGTTTTTATGAATAATAATTAACTAATATTAAATTAACCCTCTCTTATCTGTATTATATCAACATTGGATAACAACACATGTGATATGACATTTGTGGTAAAAAATACAATCTCCCCTTCCCCGCAAAAAATAAATAAATAAATAAATACAATCCCAATGCAAGTGTACTGGTTTACACAGGGTTGTCATTCCCAGGAATTTTCCACTTGTATAGCTTCTTCTACCATTCATATGCTTTTTTAAAAAAACATTTATTTATTTTTTAGTTATAGTTAGACACAATACCTTTATTTTATCTATTTATTTTTATGTGATGCTGAGGATGGAACCCAGGGCTTCGCACATGTTAGGCGAAAGCTCTTCCGCTGATCCACAACCTAAGCCCCATTCATATGCTTTGAACACAAACCTGCATCTTTAGCCCAGATTTTTCTCCTAAACTAACACAACCAGACACTTGATCCTTTTTAGATTTCCACTTGGAATTCCCATATGCACCTTATCTCACACTCAAATTCTTTAAACCTGAATGGCTTTTTTTCTTATATTTTCTTTTCTATCTTATCTTTCTTATAAATAAAGATGACAAATTCAATAGAAGTTATTCATACCTGAGAAAATATAAAGTTTTCCCATAAGTATGCATTGTTTTTATAATTCCCCAACCAAAATATTCTTAATAGACTCCTATTTCTGCACTCTCAATTTCACATGCAGACAAAATAAGATTTTAAAATTTCATTTGACATTCTGTCTGCAAGCTCCAGATTAGGATAATCGATTTATATGTTTTTCCAAGCACTAACCATTTTGCATTTCAATGAGACCATGATAAGAAATCATTTGATAAATATGGTCTATGCATAAGTTTTGTCTATCTGAAACGGAAATCATGATAGAATGCTGACACCCAGACATGAGTAGCCTTTAGAAACAAACTGGTCCCAGGAAAAGGGTTTTTTTTGGGGGGCGGGGGGCTTGAATTTTAAATAGCTGAGCTTTATTCTTGGAATTGTTTTGCTTACCACAATTAGCACCAAATAGCAACCAGGAGAAATGGTGACTACTGTGTATCAAACGTTTCTTATAACGATCTTACTTACGTTTTCAATGACCTTTTCTCCATATGTCAGATGATGTTTATAAGAAGTTGAATAGCACAGTAGAAGATGTGCTGATCTGTGAAACAAACTACTGAATTCTAAGGTAGTTTTTTTTTTTTTTTCCTGAAAAGCTTTTGGTTTTTTCCTTTAAATTAACAGGTATGATTTTCTTTTTTGTGGTGCTGGGGATTGAACCCAGGGGCCTTGTGCATGTGAGGCAAGTATTCTACCAACTGAATTATATCCCCAGCCCAGGTATGATGATTTTTTAACATATGATGTGGGGTTTTGAAGCATGCATACATTGTGGTATAGTTAAACCTAATTAATTACCAAATACATGAACTCACATGGTTACTTTGGAATAAGGCCTTGAGTAAAAGTCTTAAACCACGAGTTGCCCTTTGCCCTGTGAAGCATGAGTTGGGTGTTCAGTATCTTGGTTCTGAAAGTCTCATTATCTACCCTGAGTTGTCACTAGAAAGGCAAAATCAGAGCTATAAGCAGCAATTCAAGAGAGATGTTTGACTAATTAATATGAATATCTCACATCATTATATTTTCATTTTATTTTTGCATTTATGTTTTGGAAGCTGCCTTTAGGCTTTGAACTTACCTGCTCTGATTATGAACAGTGAATATGTTCAGCATGGAATGTTGAAAAAATTCTCACCAAACAAGTGCAGCAGTTTTATTCAGAATTAGCTAAAGGGCATAACAGTGCAAAAGAGAAAATGAACCACTCATTTGCTGTCATCAAAAATGAGGAAATGGCTCTAGGCAATAGCTGAAAGTCCTTTTGAACTTGAGAAGTTACTGATTTGGCAATGAGGAGGATCTTGTTTGTCTTCCTTGTTCTAAAGAACTATTTATCCTCCAATAATTCCAGTAGTAAGACACAAGGGGAAAATCACCAATCTCTTTTCTTCTAAATCTGTCTCCTGATAAACATCACTTCCAAAATATGGCCGTGGTTTTCTACATAGATCTTAATATGTGCTGCATCTTTCCATTTAAAATAGATTATCTCTTTAACCTAATAATGCAAATAACACAATAATTTCATAAAAAAATCAAAATGGAAAAAAAAAATGAATGTCATTTTTGGAATGGCAACTAAGCTACAAGGAACAAAAAATTAGCATTTTAATATTTTTATTACATGAAAAATATTTCTTTAATGTAAGTCTTTATATTAATGCATTTTATAATCTGATTATTTGTTGATTCTTCTCTTTCCACACTGAATTAAACCACTGTTATCTTTCCGTCTATTTTAATAACACCCTATCTCTCTGCTACCCTAAGGTCTGATCTCTGACTTCCAAAACAAGTGTTTTTAATACAAATTTAGATTACGTCTCTCTTCTGCTAAGAACTTTCCATTGGTTTGACTTCTTATTCACTCTTCAAATGGACTAGAAGGCCTTTGTGACCTGGCCCACAACCACCAAACCCGGACTCAGTTTTCCTCCGGAACTCTACTTTGGCTGCCCTTGTCTCCCTGCTGTTCTGTGAACTCCCCAGGAGCCCCTCAGATCTTGTCCTGACTCTCTCCTCTGTCTGAAACATCTTGACTGATCCCTCACTCAGGCAGGTCTCCACCCCGATAAATATCATAACAGTTTTTCACTACCCCAAAAACTTCCTCCTGCCTTCACTTTATGGTCATGCACTCCGGCCCCCTCTTCTCCTTTCCTTTCCTCTGGCAAGCATAGACCTGTTCCCCAGCAACCCAGGGTTTTATGATTTTGTTTTTTGGAGAATGTCATAAAAATATAATCATATAACTTTTGGACAGGGTTTAATGCCTTTGAGATTGAACCATGCTGTTGCATATTCATTCCTTTGTATTGCTAAGTAGTATTCCATTATATTCATAAACCATGGATTGCTTATCTTATTCACCCAATGAATGATGTTTTGGCTGACTCTAGTTTGGTCAATTATTAAAAACAACTGCTATAAATATTCACATGCCAGGTTTTTATGAGATTATAAGATTTCAGTTTTCTATGAATTCAGTACTCAGTAAATACCTATGAGTAGAATTACTAAAATGCATGCTTAATGTGATAAGAAAACTTCAAATGGTTTTCCAGAGAGGAAGCACCACTTTGCTTTTCTACCAGCAATGTATGATCTGTTCCACATCCTCACTAGCATTTGATGATGTCATTAATTATTTTTAGCATTTTTACATGTGTAGTAGTGAACTACCTTATTTAATATGTATTTTCCCAATGGCTATTGATGCTGAACACTTTTTCATGTGCTTCTTTGCCTTCCAAATATCCTCTTTAATGAAGTGTCTGGTAATGTTTTTAAAATAAATATTTTAACTAGGTTGTTTCCTTACTATTATAGTTTGAGTGTTACTTTTTGAATTTTGTATGCAAGTCACTTTTCACATAGGTGACTAGCAAATAATTTCTCTCTGTTGACAATTTGTCTTTTTATTCTTTTAGACAATTGATTTTTGTTGGCAATTCAAAGGTAATGTAGTGGAGAAAAGATAATCTTGTCCAAAAATAGTGCTGAAATAATTGGATATCCATATGCAAATAGAAACTTCATTTCATCTCTCTCACCATACACAAAAATTAACCCAAAAGTAGGCAATAAACATAAATGTTAATTTGAAAAATTTCTTGAAGGCAACATTGGAGAAAATCTTTGTGATCTTGACTTAGGCAAAGATTTCTTAAATGCAATACCAAACACATATAGCATAAAAGAAAAATATGATAAGCTTCATAAAAATATAAATAGTGTGCTGTTCTAAAGACATTGTTAAAATGTTGGTGAGGATGTGGGGAAAAGGGTACACTCATACATTGCTATGTGGGACTACAAATTGGTAAAACTGTTCTGAAAAGTAGTATGGAGATTCTTCCAAAAACTAGCAATGAAACCACCATTTTTCCCGGTTATACCACTCCTTGGTAAATATTCAAGGGAGTTAAAATCAGCATACAGCCACATCAATATTTATAGCAGCCCAATTCACAATAGCTAAGCTATGGAACCAACCTAGATGCTCTTTGACAAATGAATGGATAAAGAAATTGTGATATTTGTGTGTGTGTGTGTGTGTGTGTATATATATATATATATATATATATATATATATATATATATATATATTAGAATATTACTCAGTCATAAAAAAAGAATGACTTTATGATATTTGCAAGTAAATGGATGGATCTGGAGACCATCATGCTAAGTGAAATAAGCCAACTTCAAAAACCCAAGGGTGAAATGTTCTATCTGACAGGTGGATGCTAACACATCAAGGGAGGGGAGGGGAAGAATAGAAGTTCAATGGATTTGACAAAGGGGAATGAGGGAAGGGATAGAAGATAAGAGTAGGAAAGACAATAGAATGAATTATATACAGCTTTCCTTTAAACGCATATGAGTAAACCACAGTGGATCTCCACATCATGTACAACCACAGGACTGGGATCCTAGCTGAAATAAGATATACTCTATGTTTGTATAAATATGTCAAAATGTGCTGTATTGTTATGTGTATCTAAAAAAGTACACATAAAGTTTAAAAAAACAAATAAATTTTGGGTATCAACCCCTAAAAAATAAATAAATAAAATAAAAATATTGTTAAAAGCATGAAAAAATGAGCATTTGGGAAGAAAAGGAGGACTTTTCTTAGCAAAGGAGACTGCATGAGTGAACAGTGCATTAGCAAAAACCCACGAGAATGTTCTGTGCTGGAAGCCAAGTCAAGAAATTGAGTCAAGGAAGGAGTGATCCGCTCTGTCAAAACTGCTGACAGGGAGTGATCATTTTGTTTTGAGTCAGGGGATAAACAGACAAATGACTCTAGGCCCTCCCAGCTCTGGTCACAGTTGCCTTTCTAGCCATGACTCAGCCATTCCACAAGACAGGGATAATAGTACCACAGTGGCCCATCTGCTGGTGAGCTGGACTTACACTTGGTGTCTTGGGCTTTAAATCTGGTGTACATAGGGTGGAATTTAGACTTCCATGCACTTAAATGTCAATAACTATTATATCTATGTTTTTTATTTACTCATTTAATATTTATTGAGATCCTTCTCTGTGTCCAACATTGAACATACCCTCATGATTTAAAACAAGCCTAGTACCTGTTTTACCTGTATGCACTAGTGATTTTAAACAGATCAGGTCCCTGATAACATGGAATTTACAGAACCAAGGTGTTAACAGACATAAATCAAGTAGTCACACTGGGTAAAACTACTCTCTGGTCCTCTCAACTGCATAATGACAATGACTCATTCATCACTGATCCTGTAGTCATAATGTCATGGAGACCACGTTTGGAATTACTTTGTTGTCATCAATGGCATATTTATATCAATTAGCACTTCGCACTATGAATGTGATCCTGGGTGTGGACAGACTGGGTATTTGAATTCATGTTTCTGTTTGTTTTTTTCCTTCCTCAAATTGAAGTTGCCATCCACTTTAATTCCATTCTTAGTCCTTAAATATAATCTCCTCTTATTATTTGATTCCTCTTTAGAATAAATAATCCAAATATAAACGTAAGGACTAGCAAACTCATTAATCATGATCTGAAACCCATTTAGAATTTGAACAGCTCAAATGTTCACAAGTTTTGCCAGCTTTGGGAAATCGCCAATTGAAAAGAATTAGAAATAGAAATAAAAAATAAAGATACTTTTGAACATTAACAAAAAAAATCCCTATATGCTATTTCTACAATATGTCTTCACTAGATAGATTTTTATTACTAGAAATGGCATTTTTTTGCTACGAGTGGTTTTCAACAGAGAGAGAATCAGTGATTAAAAGCACAGTCTGTAGCTAAATGCTTGGATTCCCAATTCCTCTACCAGGCAAAACTTGAGCAAGTTAATTAAATTCTCTGTGTCTCAGTTTTCTTCTCTATATAGAACACACATTTGTACTTATTGTGAACATCATTATGATTGTCAAATAAAGTACTATATAATATATATGTGCGTGTACACATCGTGTATGGAGAGGGAGACAGTACGAGTGAGAGGGAGCACATTTGAGTGTGTGGTCTCTGGAGTTAGATACCTGGGATGAATCTTGGTTTTCACCACTTACCATTTGTGTGACTTTGGTAGTTGAAGCTCTCCATGCCTATTTCCAAAACGGAACTCATAATTATAGCATCTATTCCTTATAGACTTGTTTTGAAATAGTGTTTGTAAAACAATTACACATGCTATTACTTCAGCTACTATTTAACAACTGATGGTGATAAATTTCCAGAAATATGGATGAAATTTAGATTTCTTTTTTTTATTGTGAAACATGTAAAGGTAATTCAGTCATTATTTATTTCATGTCCAAACATTAAAATAAAAAGAAAGAAAGAAAGAAAAATACAGGGACATAACTTTTCTTGATTCTATCAATTTTAGGTTTACTTGGCCTCATGTAAATCTGATGTCAATCATGACAGAGAAAGAAACAATACTTTTCCCATGTTATTTTCTATGGTAGGGTTTTTGATATTTTGTAAAGCTACCAAGGTGGGAGAAGGGAAGACAGGCTGAAGTTTTAGTTTAATTATAAAGGGGTTTTGTTATTGTTTTAAAATAATTTTTATTGGTGCATTACAATTATACATAATAGTGGGGTTTGTTATTATATACTCATACATGCACTTAATATAACAATATAATTTGGTCAGTTTCATTCTCCAATAATTCCTCATTCACTCCCTTGGGTCCCCTCTCATCTACTTTACTGGTACAAAGGTTTTTTGAAAGAGAAAAAAAATCTACCTCTATTAGTAAATGGACAGCAGAAAAGTAGGAGGAAGTGTTTACATTAAGGCAGCAATTTTAATCCACACCTACAAATTTCCTTCAATGCCACTGCGACCTTTTTCTTCAAAACAAGGTTATTAAACCATAGAGGATATGACTGTGCTTAAGATAATTTTCTTTCACATTAAAAATTCACCTGAAGATAAAGATCATGTTCTTTGACTTTGGTGGAAGAAATTATATTTTCATTTTGGTATTCAGTCATTGTCTTGACTAAAACTTAAGGCAGCAAAATATTTTATACAAGTGGAAATTTAAAAAAAAAACACTTTTTAACTTGGTAAAAAACAAACACATAACATTAATTAAAAATAAAAGACAGAGGTTTCTGTTTAAATAAAAACCTCACATAGAGTTGTTTACTTAGAGCTTTTAATATTTATTGACAAGGATTTATTATTTGCCAACTGATGGCTACTGCTTCTAATCTAGGATTTACTCTTAAAATGAAAGTCCTTTGTTTAGAACAACCATTAATAGTTACAAATTAAGCCTGATACTTATGCTTAATTTGTATAAGCTAGCACAAAACCATAGGGCCAAGGGTTAAGTAGAGAATCCAGCAGTTATCTAATTAAAATCAATAAACAGAGTCACAATCTACCTCCACTACTCAGAACGCAAAAAAAATTCTTTAGAGGCATGGTGAATTATTTGCAAAATGTTCTCTTTCATTAAAGACAATGTCACATCAATAACTCATGTGTCACATTTACTTTACCAGTTCTTATGTAGGGTACAATGATTGGTAAGTTCTAAGTGGGAAATAGCCAGACCAGTGTAGCTTCACAGCTAAGGTTAAAAAGTGAGTGTCCAATCCAAATAAAGTAAAAGGTTTCTGAACCTTCACAAACTTTTGAACTTCCTGCAGCTTGCCAAATTTAGTTAAATCTTCATTGAAATGTAAATACCACTTATCTTAGAATGAAGGGAAGAATTAATCCAACTACTTCAAAGCAGGTAGAAAGTATTCTGTGCAATGTTTTGTTATATACATATCAATAGGGAAAGAATACTGTTCTGCCTGTGGATTTATATATTCTATATATTTTACTTGCTTATGATATTATGCAAGTCTGACAGGTAGTTCTTAAAATTCAGTAGTGAAAAAGTCATGGTGTTAACATGACTTGATTCATAGCCAATCATCTCTAGAACGGTGTATGGAAAGGAGAAACAGAAAGTCTGTGCACTGTGAAAATGAAATTTCTAGCTCTGATAACCTTTGAGCTGAAAGGTGATCATCAAAAAAGTAAAATGTCTGCTAGACTGGGTTTTGTGTGAAACACCGTTGTCAGTAACAATAGCAGAATTTTGAGTTAAGGTGGTGAAAGAAAGGATATGAGTATGCACAAATGTTTTTGTTAGAAGCAGCATAACCTGCCAATGATTATGAATCCCACGGTTGAACTTCACACCATCTGACCAACTCTTCCTTTCCCAGACACTGAGAAATATTTCCTATATTTCCAGTCCAGTAGACTTCCTTACCAAGTTAGGGCTTCATATTTGACAAGGTCTACAGGAGGAAACCATTCATCTTAAAAAATCAAAACAAAACCCAGATCAGTGAAATGGATTTTACTGGACCTTGAGAATAATTAAAAGCAGCATTTTTCTGGAGCCTAGAAATAAGGTATTAATAATGGCAGCCTGCTTGGTGCCACCCCTTTGAATTCAATTTGTCTCAAGTAACCCTTGTTCTTTTTTCTCAAGTGTCACATCTTTTTGGAAGAACAGAGGCTGTGAAATGTATAACATTTGCTCCAGGTACCAGCATAAGAATCTGTGTTCATAGGAAAGAAATACTAGTCACATTGTATGATCACACTAGGCTGCCTGGCTTTTTTATTTTCAGGGAATAAATATTCCAGCTCTCCTGAGTATCCAGGGGATAAAAAGAGTAATAAAGCTGTAGCCTATTAGGTTACTGAAGAAAATGAACATTATTATTAGCAAAGACTGAAAAAAGTATGCTAAGAGTTGATTTGAAATAAGAGCATTAAATATCAAAACCTGTAATAAGCAGCCAAAGCTGTGCCCAGAGGAAAAATTGTCATCTTAAATGAATTTATTAGAAAGATTCAAAATAAAAGAACTAAACTATTAATCCAACAATCCAAAAAGAAACCAAAAATATATTTTTAAAAAATTAAGAAAGGTAAATATATAAATATAATGAATAAAACAAAATAACTCATGATTTGAAAAATAAAGAGCTAATTCATTGAAAGGTCATATACAGTAGTCAACCTTTGAAAATTATTATTAAGAAAAAACAGACTTTTAAAAATAGATGCAAAAAGAACTATAGCTACATAAAATTTAAAACCTACTAAAATTGGTGAAAGAAGAACAGGAAACCTAAGTAAACTGCCCCGCACTAAGAGTACAGATATTGATACTCTAATGAAATAGTGACTTGCCTCCCACCAGCCCCTATCAAAGTTTCCAGACTCAGATTAATTTATGAGCAAGTATTAACAAACCTTCTTGAATAGGAAATTTCTGTCTTAAGTAGGCAGACTATGAATATAAAATGTTTAAATTAAACAACACACTAAAACTAGAAATTCACTATAAAAATAATACAGCATTACCAAGTAGGGATTTATCTTGTGAATGCAAAGATGGAACAACATCAGAAATCTTTGAGTGGAAAAGAAAGATCTTTCACTGTATTATTATATAAAAGAAGGAATAACTATTTGATAATCTCATTTGGTTTTAAAAAATTATTCTAAATGAATTCAATATGTTTATAATAATAAAAACGCTATTTTTACAGTAACAGTGCTATTTTGAAAAAAAAAGAAAACTATGGAGTAACTTCCTTGACTCTATAAAAGGATCTACTAAGAACCATAATAAATACATCTAGCCTTAATGTACAATTAGAAGAAGGCCATTTTTGACAGGCAGAAGAGAACCGATCAGTTCTTAACTTGAGGTCCAGTGTCATAAGACAAGAAAAATATTGGAAAGGGAATTATTAAACTGCCACAATTGCCAGATAATATAATGAATCATCAGATAATTTCCAACTGATAAATTTTAAAACCAAAAAGGGAGTTTCATCAAGATGGCCAAATATAAGCTCAACATAATAACCTTTGGCTTTTATTCATCAGTAACAACCTATATGAAAATAAAATAGAACAAGATGTCTATATACAATAACCATAATCATATCAAATATTTAGGAATAATCCTAATAAAACTTAACTGAAAACACAAATGAATGGGGAATAACACTTTGCTCATAAATGGGAAGGTTTCGGTTTTAAAGATGCCCTCTCTAAAATGATTTATAAATTATAGAAAATGCTAATTAAAAAATAAGATGTCATCTTATGAAACTTAAAACCTATTTTAAAATTCATGAGTTAATGTGCAAAAAGAAGCAAGATAAATCTATAAAAAAACAACAACAAGAAGTAAGGGTGACCTTTCCTACTACATATCAAACATTTTAGAATATGTACTAATAAAAATCATGTAGTATGTAGTACTGGATCAGGAATTGGTATCTAATACCTAGAAAAATGGAACTGAATAGGAATAGAAAGACTGAAGCATATATGATTAATTAAAATGTGATAAAATTACATTTTAAATAAAGAGGTAAATAGTATATTATTAAACAAAAAGTCTAGAAAGAATTATCTACTTATTTAATATCTACTTATTTAAAATACATAGTTCTTATCCCATATTGTTCATAAAAATAAATTTCAGATGGGTATAATCTAAGTATAGATATAACATCATAAAGTATCACACTAAATTATAGTATAATTTGTTTTTGATGTTGAGTTTGAAATATTCCTCAGTAAAAATTAGAAAGACACAGAGTACTAGACTAAGCAAATTTGAATTTTTCAACATTTAAAACTCATAATAAGAAAACATGGCATAAACAGAATTTTTAAAAAACATCAGAAGAAAACACTGCAACGTACATAACAAAGAATTATTAGCCAGAATATGTATAAACTTCCACAGAGAAATAAAATGTGTTACACCATTAGGTGGAAGACTAGGCAAAGAAAATGAACCAATAACAATAATAATAATAATAATAATAATAATAATTATTATTATTATTATTTGGTGCTGGGAATTGAACCCAGGGCATTGTGCATGCAAGGCAAGCTCTCTACCAACTGAGCTATATCCCCAGCCCTGAACCAATAATTTACAAAAGAAAAAAATCACTGACCAGTAAACATATTCAATGATGTCTAACATCATGGCTTTTGACCCTTTTGATTGTTTGGAAAAAAATTTAAAATCTGATAAAATCTAGCATGCACAAAGGTATTAGGAAATGGGCGCAGGCACAGTCAACTGAGGAGAACAAAAATAGTACAAGCATTTTAGAAATCATTTTATAGAATGTTTACTAAAATATAAGGACTACCCATATCATGTGGTCCAGAATTTTCACTTTATGTTATCCATCTTCAGTTCCACTTGTCTAGGTGCAAAAAGAGGCTGTACCGATGGCAGAGCAGTGCAGCCCCTGGGAATGCCCTCCTCAGGACACCTCCTGCACAGGGGACACGTTTGGTGACTGCTCCCATGAAGACGGCTTCTACTGAAATTTTCCCATCAAAATAGGGATTCCCACAAACATGGCTTGAATGAAGTGGGATGAATTCTAAACTCTCCTCTGAGGAGGCCACGACTTCTCTGATACTAGGTCCTAGAGAGCTGGAAGTGCTTCCTGAGCCATAAAGTGCTCCAAGGAGGGAAGACTCCACCCAAGCCTTCTGTCTTCACCACCAAGACAGAATTTCTGATTAAGGGCCATCCGTGTTTCCCAGGAATTCAACTTCCACAGGGTCATCCTGTTCAAGAGGCTTCACCTCCTGTGATGGGTCCACACCAGACCCTCTCATCCAGAAAGTGGAACAGTCCAGCAGAGCACCTTGGACGCCAACCCTTGGGACACTTACTGAAAGTGACTCTAGTCTGCTTTTTCATTTAGAACTGAAACATATGTCTTTAGGATAATGCAGAAGTAATGCTCATTCAACATGGATAAATTTTGCAAAGCACAAAGAAAATGAATACTTCCTTTCATTCCACCATTCAGAAATAATGTTGTCTGAATCTCTGTTAATATTTCAGTATATTTTTGGTAACCAGTATCTAGTCTTCTGAGCATATCTGTATTTTTATTTGTTAAATGTTTTAAGGCTTCCTGTGTTATAACCTGCCTTGTCACTTCATGTATCATAAATAGCTTTCTAGGTCATTAAATATGTGACCCCCCCCCAAAAAAAAAAAAAAGGCTGTGCAAGTTTGTTTGTGGTACCACCTTGTTTCTAACAAAATACCCATGTAGAGAGGGAAGATACATGACCTGTGGTATAGGATATGAAGCAGTTAAAAGGAAAGAGGCCCTGAAAGGAAAAAAAAAAAACAATTTTCATGGTAGGCATATTACACCAGTCTTATAAAGGAGGAGGACCAAAGAACATTAAACATTTTCTTTTCAACTATGGATTTGTACAAATGCATAGCATAGTCTAGAAGTATCCACACTAACTTGATGGCAATGATTGCCTCTATGAAGGGGTAGTGGAATGAGGGATTGTCATTAAAACTACATTAACCTTGTTTGTGATACTTGAATTTTAAATGAAGAGCATGTATACAATAAATTACAGGTAGGCAGACAGGTAATAAGGAAAATAAGCATTGTGAGGAAAGGCGGTTCAATCTGTCTTGTGATTTCTACAAAGGAAATAACAAACACAAAAAGGATAGCATAGTATAACAACTGACTTGTCAGCTATGAGGGAAAAATATATATATATTTATTTATTTTTTCCATCAATTCAGCTGAAATTCCACAGAATGGAGGCAGTTTTAATTCCATATTTTAGTAACATGAAATCTTTCCAAAATATTTCAAAGGGTAAATCATTTCATTTAAAAATAGTTAACTGAAAGAAACATAGTTTATATTGCAAGTCGAAGTGTTTAAGCCATGCCTAAAGCAAACTCTTTACCCAAATATTCTTCTTCATAGCTTAAATGCATAATGTTAATCCACAGTTCATGTTATTTGAAGTATATTAGGTGCCTAAATAAGTTCTAGGAATTTCTCTGCTCAAAAATAGTCAAGAGTTGACCATGTGGGATTCAAAAGCAGCATTAGTCCATGTCATTGGAAAGACCTAAGGAAGCAGCACCTGAAAATAAACACATGGACCAATCTGTTTTCTTTTTTAGAACTACATGTTCTTATTTTTTAAACTGTGATTGATTATTTTGGGTACTTTTTAACTCTACCAGGAATCCTATTTTTGATTTTTTTCTTTAGAAATAATAAAAAATAGAAAGCAAAATAAAAAGTAGCTCTGACATATATCCTAAACTTTATAAAAATTAATGCCAGCAAGTATTTTTAAAAGACAGTTAATACGCTGAATTTAGTGAAGGGTATTCTTAAACACTGTGAATGGGAGAACAGTTAGATAATGTGAATCATAAAACCTAACAAATATCCAGAAGATTGATCTTACTAGGTCTATGCCTAGGGAATTATCTTAAATAAAAATAGCAACTGGAAAAACATTAACACTCTACCTAACATGTTCATTATAGCATCATGTTTAATATTGGAGGCCCAGTGCAAGTCCAGCAATAGGGTAAGATGGGGGAGGAGGGGATGCCAGGGATTGAATTCAGGGGCACTCAGCCACTGAGCCACATCCCCAGCCCTATTCTGTATTTAATTTAGAGACAGGGTCTCACTGAATTGTTTAATACCTCACTTTTACAGAGGCTGGCTTTGAACTCATGATCCTCCTGTCTTAGCCTCCCAAGCTGCTGGGATTACAGGAGTGCACCACCGTGCCAGGCAATAGGATAATTTAAATTAAGTAATAATTGGTTCTTGGACACTAGGCACTGAAAAAGGGAAAAGTCACATTATTGAATAAAGTGAAAAACAAGAGAGCAATCAAGGTGACCTAATTTTCCCCATATTGAATTTCCCATCCCTGGTTGCCAATAGGTTTCTTTGAATTAGCATGTTCTCATTTGAGTGAATGTGGATAGAGTCCTCTTATTCAAAGACTTGGCTGAGGCTGGGCCTTTATGGTCAACGTGTTTGCTCATTCCTAGTGTCAGTGAAGAAGGATGTTATTTTTTTTAGCCCCGGGAGCTTGAGTCTGATGCTGCCTAACAGAAAGTGGCTCTCAGGTCTGCAGGTTCTGTACTATCTCACAAAGCATAATGAAACCTGCAGGCTCCTGAGTTTGAGAGTTGGAGAGAGAGAACCAGAGAGGAGGAAAATATAATGTTGATAGTTATGGAACACTGGATCTAACTGATGTGTATGAGTACCATGGTTTTGTCCTCTACTGGGGCTTAGCTGGGACCCAGTCAGGCCCTGAAACATGACCACCAATTCTATTGCCACCACTGTCACCTACTGCCACAACAGAATAAGGTGAATTTTTCAAGGATACCTCTCTCTCAAGGCTGTTGCTTCCAAAGTGAAACAGGACTTTATGTCTTATTGATACAGCTGTCCATGGAGATAAGCTTAAGCAATATTTGAAACTAAAACATTTCTCTGATCATATTGTTCTGCCCACTATCTTTTTTTTTTTCTTTTGATCAATTGTACCTTTTAAACCAAAACATGCTCAATTCCATCTGAACTCATCTACTGGTATAACCTTGCTACTTCTGTTTTTGTAAACTGAATCTGTTGCCTCTTTTATTTAACTTCAGTTCACAAAGGTTAGATAACCACAAACAGAACTTTAAAAAAAAAAAAAAAAAGAGTTGGCTTCAGGAATAGATTAACATATTAATTACTAACATTTGCAGTTAAGTTTTTGGTTGTAGGTGAATTATGTTTTATTTTAAATCTTTTATTTTTATTTTCCAATCATTTTTTTAAATATAATGAGTAGTATTACTTTTATTCTAAAAGGAAAGAATGTCACATAAAACCACACATATCTTGGATCATTGATTTAAGCTATTTTAACTTCATGTGAACCAAATCAGGAATTTTACTGAGAGAAACAAAAAGTGAGCAAAAAACAAAACAAAACAAAACAAAAATGTTGTTGATAATTTACCTCTTTACAGTTGGTGTTTCTTTCCTCTGTTTTTCATAATACAGTGTTGCCAAATTCTGTGCCATGGCTTACAGGATTTGCATAAAGGAGACCTCTGATTTTGCCCCCAGCCCCAGCTTTTCTGCTCCCTCTGCTTGCTAAATCCTTCGCTGGTACCTTCTTTCTCATCTGCACTTTGGCCACAATTGCTTAGATCACATGGCCTTTGTACCCACTCTTCTTGAAATACTCTTCTCTAGGGTGGCTGGGTTCTTGTGGTCTTGCAAGTTTTTGCTCAAACCATACCCTAGTGAAGAAGTAGAGGGTAAGTCTCCTTTCTACCCTCACAATTTAGCAGGTCATGTTGCTCTGGACATTTCTTCCACACTATTATTATTTGTTTACTTGTTTATTTTCTGTCTCCTTATATTAGTCTGTGTGTCCCATGTTTAGAGGCCAGGGGTTGTGTGCCTTTTCTAGTATATAAAGTACTCAGCAGATTTTTATAGACTTTGCTGCTTTATCTCTTACCACCAGACATCAGTGTAGCTCCCAATATATTTCCCTGTTATTGAGGTGGTTGGTTCATACTCTAATGATATCAAGTAAATGTCAACCTTTGTTTTCTTTCCACATGTCAACCAACACTGATTTTCCTGAAAATAAATTAAGGTTGGATTTTGTCATTTTCATATAATTACAAATTTCTGCATACAAGGTATTTTAAATTCCAACTGGAATGGAACTGGAAGTACAGAAATATCATGAGAAAAGCTATTTCTGTATGATGTCCGATCTGGTTTTGCAAACTAAGAATGTTTGGAAAGATAGTAGAGAATAGAAAAGATATTTTAGATACTAATGCCATGAAGATCTTAGAACTAGTCTCAAAAAATGATCCCTAAAAACTGCTGAATAGTCCTTCCTTTCTGAATATACAAAATGTGTTACATTTGCTTTATTTTAAAACAATGATAAATAAAAAGTAATACAAGCAAACCACTACATAAAGCACTGAGTGCAAGGCACTGTTCTAAATGCTTTTTGTATATCAGCTCATCTAACCCTTGAATAGCCTGAGACAGAGGTTATTACTGTCTCCTTAATTTTACAATTAAGTAATCTTAGGCATAGAGTGAGCACATTAGACATCAAGAAACAACCCTCCACAGTGGCCACCTATGCTTCCTTCATTAATTCCACTGCTTCATTTCACAAAATGATTTTTTTTCCTTCTCCAGAAAGGTTGTTGATGTGGTTTGAATATGTCCTCCAAAGTACATGTGCTGGAAATTTAATTCACAGCTCAACAATTTTGCCAGGTCGAGGGGGTGGTGGGCTTTCTGCAATTAGTCATGAGGGCTCCTTCACGAAAGGATTAACGTCACTACTGAGGGAATGAATTTGTTGAGAGGGTGACCTCCGCCTTCTCTCTTGTTTTTCCTCTCACCCATGTGATGCCTTCTGACATGTAATGATGCAGCAAGAAGGCCTTTACCAGAGTGGACCCTGGATTTTGGACTTCTCAGCCTCCAGAACTGTTCATTATAAATTTCTTAGCCTGTGGTATTCTGTCATCACAGCACTAAATGGACTAAGACTTCCAGGGTCATGTGGCTAGGAAGAGCCAGGATTTGAACACTGACTTCAGGAGAGGTCTAATCCCTGGTGCTATCACATCCCTCTAAAATACCTGCATTGGGTAAGTCTTAGATCTAAGTCCATTATCTATTTACACATGGGCAGCTGTGTTACAGGAAGGTCAGACAATGATATTTGATTCAGAAGGCTTGGGATATTCTCAGCTCTGTCTCTTAAATTGTTCCTTAAATGTAGCTTGTTTCTTCAACTCTAAACTGGAGGTTCAAATCTTCAATTATTATGGTTTCATGAGCATTAGCTGACTACATGATTGCAGTATAATTCTGGAAACCTTAAAGTACACATGAACACCCACAATGTGAATTAAGGTGGCCTGTTCAGGCCTCTTTATTCCTTCTAAAAATATTGGAGCTTACAAATCTATTTATGCAAATCATGGACATTAAATATTCAGTATTGCTGGTCATGCATAATTTTTTAAATTTTGTAAAAGACTTCTTAAGTCTTTTAACACTCGAGTATTCAATTCAATGCATTTATCAAGTGTGCTCCGAAACTCTGGAGTGTAGAGGGAAACCCTATGGTCATTGTCCTTACAAGTCTGGGACAACAAAGGAGATAGGATGCACATCACCAATATCAAAGCAGACCATGGTGTGTGCTCTGGAAGGACAAAGACCTCTACATTCAGAGGCAAAGGAAGCACTTTTGGATGGAGGAGATCAGGAAAGAAGACTTCCAAAGTACAGTATTGGCAGTGGCAGACACGAGGAACAATATGTAAAAAGAAATTACATTCTATCTGATTCAGTTTCAGAATTTCATGGAGCATCTTCTTTTCTTCAACATAGTATGCTAATTGGGGAATTAAGGAGAGGAAAATGGTCCCTGAAAGCAGAGCTTAGGGTTTGTGGGAATATGATCTAAATGAATCCTCTAAGCATAGTAGCTTTATGCTGAAACACCCATAAAGTAATAACTATGTTCCACACTGATAAAAAAAGGAAGTAGGCATAAAGTCTTATATGAACACTGATGAAGCAGCATTTCATTCTGCCTAAGAAAGACTAGAATGCTATAAAAAGAGGAAGGCTAGCAGAGTCTCCAGTGAAACTGAAGTAGAGAGGAGGGAAAAGTGGTTCAAGCAAAGAGCAGAACATGAGCAGGGATTTGGGGTTTCTCCTGTCTTGTTTTTAGAGAATCATGAAATTAGAAATGTTGTAGGGTAAAGGTGCAACTCTCAACTCTCTAGTTTTCCTTTAAAAATATAAGTGATCTCTCTCTCTCTTTTTTTTTTGCTTTCAAATAAATTTTTTTTAAAAAATTACTTGGCCTGGCACCAGGATCATCTTGGTTACTATCTCCTGAGCAGATGAACTGACTCATCTTCACATGTCAATCTCTTTCCTCCTAGACAGTGTCCCAGAAAGTTGGGTCTGTGGGAACAATGATGCATTTAAGCAAAGGAGGAACAGGTTTGAGTGGAAGAAGGTGATGATAGAGGAAAACCATGAAAGTATTTTAAAACATGTATTATGAAAAACTTCAAACTTGTGCACTAGCAGGTAGAAGAACATCTCCCCATCCTTTCATCATCTTCTACATTATTTTGAAGTAAATCTGAGACAACAAATCATTTAATCCATAAATATGTTGACATTATATCTATAAATAAAAAGACTCCTCATAAAAAAAATACAATTAAAATGCCTTAAAAATTTGAGAATATGATCTAATTTTTTAACACTTTGGAGCCTGAGGACTTGTGAAACTGAGCTAGAGATGCAGGAGTTTGGTGGCCTGAACATACAGGAGATGTCACTAAGTAAATATATAAAATTAACCAGGAATTTAAAAGAAGGCAAACAATAGAAGAATGAGTCATGAGAAACTAATTTGAGTAAAGGCCATAGACCCGAGGAACATGAAGGACGTTGAAATCTGTGAGGGCTGGAGAAGTCAAGAAGTCTGCCCATGTGTGGACAGAATGAAACTTATGCTAGGCTTTGAAGGATGTAGAACTTACTTAGTGGGTAATTCATAGCAATGAAATGGTATAAATGATTGCATGGAGCTTGAATGTTATACAGGCTCACTTCACAGAAAGGAAGGCCACGGTGGGAAGTGACTTCACATGGGCCAGGATTTAAGCTTCATTCACCATTTCGATGAATGTTGATTGGATGTGCACAACACATTGGATACCATGCTAGAAGCCAGGGAGGCAAAGACCTGTGCAGAAAGCCGTCTGCTCCAAGTCGTCAAAGAGGTAAAAGACCTAGTGGTGGGGGAAGCACATTAATAAAACTTCCACTTTCAGCAAACATGTACTGAACATAGTTTGTGGCCAAGCACTGTAAGTGATGCTCCAGATAAAATAAGTTAAAAATAAGCTGTGATCCTCGAGAAGTCCTTAAAATCATTAAAGAGTTTTGATCAGAATGCATGAAAGCAAGTATTTTTAGGGGCAGTTGTTTTTCTCTGTGTATATAGAAGCAAAGAACAATCTGAGTTAGGAACACAAAGCAGTAAACCTTAAAATAAGGTGGTAGCCACATTTGCAGAGATAAAGTGTTTTTTTGAGAGACAAATCTGTGGAAAAATACTAGAAGAAACTGAGTAACTTCTGTCCATAAGCCTCAGACAGGGTTGACCTGCATATTTGTGTGTGTGTGTGTGTGTGTGTGTATAAGCATGCTTCATAGTATGAAGTCCTATCAGTTGTTTTTTTAGATGTCCAAAAATTTGCTGTGACCAACATTGAGATTTATAGAGATACTTTACTTTGACACTTAGAAAATTTTAGTTCAAACACAGCAGTGTCCTTCCTGAAACATCTTTCTGGAGACATTAGATTTCTTTGTAGAAAAGGGACTTCCCCATTGCTGATACCTTGGTGCACCAATTTGTTCCTCCTTATATGTAAGTGGTGTCTTAATACATAAAGCATAGACATTTTTAAAATACCAACTTTATGGTCCAGTGGAGCATTTGGAAGTTTTCTTAAATGATTGACCAAAGGGACCAAAGACCCTATACTTTCTGACATCCTCACTTGAAGTTAGCAAACATTGCACAAGTAAAAAAACAATTGATAAATTATTTCCAAGGATTGGAAACAGAAATCCTCAGATGATTCACCGATGATTCAGATTTCTGTGTATCGCTTCTACTCTACTTGTTGCCAGGGGAACTTGGGGCCTACTTCCTTCCACACCACAACTATAAAAAGTACCAGCAAAAGCCACAGTAGAGTAACTTCTCTACTTTTTTATTAAAAATGTCCAACAGACTAAATGTCAGTTAAGATTTAGATTTTATCTGTGAAAATCATATCCACCAGAATTGTAAGACTGAAAAGCCAAATTATTCTGTCTTTCAAATGCTTTAAACTCTGTGGCCCTCCTAATTCAGGGCATTTTATATAAAGTACCTAAAAGGCCAACAGTAATTCTATTTTTCTGCATACGTCTGATTTTGCAGTGATAGTAATGGCCTGTGAAATCAGCAGTAACTTCAAGCTAGAGTACGAACCCCAGTCCTGTTTGCAGCCTGCCTGCTTCTCTGGACCTTTGCAGCAGGGGAAGGATGTGAGGTAGGGAAGGATGTGAGGTGGGGAAGGATGTGAGGTGGGAAAGAGAGAGAAGTTGACTAACATGAGTCCTGTGCACCTTTACTCTTGTAGCCACCATCTGTGGATCTTTTCATGACAATCGTCTTCTTGAAGCAACCTGAACATATTACTTCAATTATATGTGAGGAGAAACCAGTTGTGAGTGGATAGTCTCCATGGTTTTTTTTTTCCCCTTTCAGTATTGCTTTGAGATCAATTTTCATATGAAAGTGGAGAGTGGAGGCTGTCCTCCTGGAGAATTGTCAGGAAGGCATATACAGCTACCAGTCAGCAGTTCAGACATGTGTGCTCTGTGCTCACAGGGCAGTGACTCCACAAGAAGGATTGGGGGTGGCGGGGTGGGAGGGGATTGAAAGCATTCTGGGAACCTTTTTTTTTAATTTGTCTGTATTTCTTACTAAAGAAGTTGTAAAGAAAGTTTCCTACAAGAAATGCCATTGGGATTTTGATTGGCATTGCATTAAACCTATAGAGAACTTTTGGTAATATCGCCATTTTGATGATGTTAGTTCTGCCTATCCATGAACAGGGTATATTTTTCCATCTTCTAAGATCTTCTTCTATTTCTCTCTTTAGGGTTCTGTAGTTTTCATTGTATAAGTCTTTCACCTCTTTTGTTAGGTTGATTCCCAAGTATTTTATTTTTTTTGAAGATATTTTGAATGGAGTGGTTGTCCTCATTTCCATTTCAGAGGATTTGTCGCTGATATACAGGAATGCCTTTGATTTGTGCGTGATGATTTTATATCCTGCCACTTTGCTGAATTCATTTATTAGCTCTATTAGTTTCTTTGTAGACCCTTTTGGGTCTGCTAGGTATAGAATCATGTCATCTGCAAATAGTGATAATTGAAGTTCTTCTTTTCCTATTTTGATGCCTTTAATTTCTTTCGTCTGTCTAATTGCTCTGGCCAGTGTTTCGAGAACTATGTTGAAGAGAAGTGGAGAGAGAGGGCATCCCTGTCTTGTTCCAGATTTTAGAGGGAATGCCTTCAGTTTTTCTCCATTCAGAATGATGCTAGCCTGAGGCTTAGCATAGATTGCTTTTACAATATTGAGGTATGTTCCTGTTATCCCTAGTTTTTCTAGAGTTTTGAACATAAAGGGATGCTGTACTTTGTCGAATGCTTTTTCCGCATCTATCGAGATGATCATATGGTTCTTATTTTTAAGTCTATTGATGTGGTGAATAACATTTATTGATTTCCGTATATTGAACCAGCCTTGTATCCCAGGGATGAATCCTACTTGATCATGGTGCACAATTTTTTTGATATGTTTTTGTATCCGATTCGCCAGAATTTTATTGAGGATTTTTGCATCTAGGTTCATTAGAGATATTGGTCTGTAGTTTTCTTTCTTTGAAGTGTCTTTGTCTGGTTTAGGTATCAGGGTGATGTTGGCCTCATAGAATGAATTTGGAAGTTCTCCCTCCTTTTCTATTTCCTGAAGTAGCTTGAAAAGTATTGGTATTAGTTCTTCTTTAAAGGTTTTGTAAAATTCTGCTGTATACCCATCCGGACCTGGGCTTTTCTTAGTTGGTAGTCTTTTTATGGTTTCTTCTATTTCCTCAATTGATATTGGTCTGTTTAGGTTTTCTATATCCTCCTGACTCAATCTGGGCAGATCATATGACTTAAGAAATTTATCTATGCCTTCACTATCTTCTAATTTATTGGAGTATAAGGATTCAAAATAGTTTTTGATTATCTTCTGTATTTCTGAAGTGTCTGTTGTGATATTGCCTTTTTCATCCCGTAAGCTAGTAATTTGAGTTCTCTCTCTTCTTCTCTTCGCTAGCATCACTAAGGGTCTGTCGATTTTATTTATTTTTTCAAAGAACCAACTTTTAGTTTTGTCAATTTTTTCAATTGTTTCTTTTGTTTCGATTTCATTAATTTCAGCTCTGATTTTAATTATTTCTTGCCTTCTACTTCTTTTGCTGTTGTTTTGCTCTTCTTTTTCAAGGATCAATTCATATGGAAAAATAAAAGACCCAGAATAGCAAAAACAATGCTAAGCAGGAAGTGTGAATCAGGCAGTATAGCGATACCAGACTTCAAACTATACTACAGAGCAATAGTAAGAAAAACAGCATGGTACTGGTACCAAAACAGGCGGGTGGACCAATGGTACAGAATAGAGGACACAGAAACCAATCCACAAAACTACAACTATCTTATATTTGATAAAGGGGCTAAAAGCATGCAATGGAGGAAGGATAGCATCTTCAACAAATGGTGCTGAGAAAACTGGAAATCCATATGCAACAAAATGAAACTGAATCCCTTTCTCTCACCATGCACAAAAGTGAATTCAAAATGGATCAAGGAGCTTGATATCAAATCAGAGACACGCCGTCTGATAGAAGAAAAAGTTGGCTACGATCTACATTCGGTGGAGTCGGGCTCCAAATTCCTCAATAGGACACCCATAGCACAAAAGTTAATAACTAGAATCAACAAATGGGACTTACTCAAACTAAAAAGTTTTTTCTCAGCAAAAGAAACAATAAGAGAGGTAAATAGGGAGCCTACACCCTGGGAACAAATCTTTACTCCTCACACTTCAGATAGAGCCCTAATATCCAGAGTATACAAAGAACTCAAAAAATTAGACAATAAGAGAACAAACAACCCAATCAACAAATGGGCCAAGGACCTGAATAGACACTTCTCAGAGGAGGACATACAGTCAATCAACAAGTACATGAAAAAATGCTCAACATCTCTAGCTGTCAGAGAAATGCAAATCAAAACCACCGTAAGATACCATCTCACTCCAGTAAGATTGGCAGCCATTAGGAAGTCAAACAACAACAAGTGCTGGCGAGGATGTGGGGAAAAGGGTACACTTGTACATTGCTGGTGGGACTGCAGATTGGTGCAGCCAATTTGGAAAGCAGTATGGAGATTTCTTGGAAAGCTGGGAATGGAGCCACCATTTGACCCAGCTATTCCCCTTCTTGGTCTATTCCCTAAAGACCTAAAAAGAGCATGCTACAGGGACACTGCTACATCGATGTTCATAGCAGCACAGTTCACAATAGCAAGACTGTGGAACCAACCTAGATGCCCTTCAATAGATGAATGGATAAAAAAAATGTGGCATTTATACACAATGGAGTATTACTCTGCATTAAAAAATGACAAAATCATAGAATTTGCAGGGAAATGGATGGCATTAGAGCAGATTATGCTAAGTGAAGCTAGCCAATCCCTAAAAAACAAATGCCAAATGTCTTCTTTGATATAAGGAGAGTAACTAAGATCAGAGTAGGGACGAAGAGCAGGAGAAGAAGATTAACATTTAACAGGGATGAGAGGTGGGAGGGAAAGGGAGAGAGAAGGGAAATTGCATGGTAATGGAAGGAGACCCTCAGGGTTATACAGTGGAGGGGGTAGAGAGAGAGGAGGGGAGGGGAGGGGAGAGGTGGGGAGGGGGGAGGGTGGAGGATGGGAAAGGCAGCGGAGCACAACAGACACTAGTATGGCAATTTGTAAATCAATGGATGTGTAACTGATGTGATTCTGCAATCTGTGTATGGGGTGAAGGTGGGAGTTCATAACCCACTTGAATCACAGTGTGGAATATGATATGTCAAGAAATTTGTAATGTTTTGAACAACCCACAATAAAATATTAAAAAAAAAAAAGAAAAAGAAAGTTTCCTGTACTAAGATGACATCTTCTCTCCTTACAGTTTTTTTTTTTTTTTCCATAAGAGCCAGGGGGAAGCTCTCAGCTATTCTTACATAAAGCCTCATCTGAAAGATATGAGATGCCTAATTTTCATGCTTAAATTTATATAATATTAGAGCCCTTCTCCTCTTTGAAGGGGTAATACAATCAAATATGAGTTTATAAACTTAAATTCATTATTTAATAAATCAGTATGTTAAGTATTGCTTGGAATAAACAGTGGTTTTTCTAAAATGTAAATCTGAGCACATGTTTCTTTCCATCTTAAAATTTATTGTATATTGGGCTGGGGCTGGAGCTCAGTGGTAGAGCGCTTGCCTAGCATGTGTGAGGCACTGGGTTAGATCCTCAGCACCACATAAAAATAAATAAATAAAATAAAGGTATTCTGTCCATCTATAACAAAATTTTTTAAAATTTATTGTATATTGCCTATTTCTTAGAGGATAAAAATCCAAGCTCCATATTATGGGATGCAAAACCCTCTATGTCCTCATACCATACCCCTTCTTTGTACTTGAACAACACAGAGTTACTTTTAGTTCCCAACTCATTATTGTTCTGCACCTCTGTGACTTGGCACATGGCTTGGAATGCCTTTCTTGTTTTTCTGTGATTGATTCCTATTTATCCTCAGTACAAAATTCAAATGTAACCTGCTCAGCTGAACCTTCCTTGATTCAACTGCCTATCAAAATCAATTCTTACGCAGGATATCTGGTCTTATCCATATTTATAATGCTTCACTTAAGCTACACTTTATTTGTTCATCTGAACATGTGATGTTTCTTTTATTAAGAGCTAGGTCTATCTATAATTTTAATCTTTGTATTTGTAATACTTTGCCCGGTGCCTGATGTATAGTAAGTTGTCCATAACTTTTTGTTGAAATCTTCTGTTTTCAAACCTTATGATAATTACTGGAAGAAAATCTATCTAAAAAAAATGCACCACTAGAAAATGTTAGCAATATAGTAACTGAACATTGCATTTCTGTGCTTAATAATGACTTATAGAAGATAATAATGGACAACATGTTCTTCATTGAATAAAAAAATCAAAGGGTCAAAGTATCCTACATCTAGTAAATGTAAATGAAAAGGGTATTTGTTCAACAAAGAACAGCAAATTGTCTTCTCAATTTCTGATGGAAGTACTAACAGATGTCTGAATGGCAGCAACATAAATGTCTTTTTCTTAGGCAATTACTGTAGAAGCTTTGCAACAGGTCTGGCAGCTAAGAAGTATGAGAGAGGAATTCATTCTACCCTCTGTGGAATCAGACTATGAATCCATGCCTTTGAGAAGCTCCCTTCCCTAGGAGTTAAAGGTAAGGATGAATTGGCAAGGACAAAAGTAGAAGGAGTGTCATTTTCAAAACAACTGATCACAGTGCCCTCCTTCTATAAGATCCTAGGTATCAGCAGTATATACTTGCTATAAAGGAAACCAGAAATAGTAGAGGGAGCTATGACTTTGCATCAGCAATTTGGTCCTTGCCTGGAAAAGGCTGTATTGACAGAGGGTTGAGGTTGGAGCTAAAGCAGGAGTCACATTCACTACCAGGAAAGATGCCAGGACATACTGAGAAAGCTAAGATGAAAGTAGCACAATGGAGCCAAGTTCAAGAGTAGGGTCAGAAAATGAAGAAAAACCAGGCTGAGTGGTTTCGCACCATTCTGAAATACCAACCAGTTTTTGAGTGGTGGGTAGGCAGGTAAACTTGATGTAAAGTGTTTGTAAATAATGGAGAAAACCTGAAGAGGTGAAAATATTCCTCAAAAAGAAGGAGCAAAGAGCTTCTCGTTGCCAGGACTTCTAAGGTCTCAGTGGAGTTTCTGCCTGCTTCCCCGACAGTAGGACTCCTGGACCAAATCCAAGAATTCCAGATTCTTATAAAGTTGGAACTTTACAGAAAGTCCAAGAAAAGTGAGACACGAAAGCCAGATTTCAGGAAATCTGAGTACATGAAAATCTCCATTGATACAGGGCTCCCCTTGTCTTCCAAACATCGATAAATGACTCCTGCTTCCCACTTGTGTCTTTCCCTCTGTTGTAAGATGGCATTGGATGTTCCTTTATCTGGATCTTTTCTGGAGAATATCCTTGTGCATTTGGCAGAGTTCTCAAGAACTCTCAAAGAGATGGTTAAAGATCTGGGCTGGCTTCCAGTTCCAAAACAAGATGGCATATGCCCACTTTTCCCTGTCCCTTAGCAGCTTCTTCTCATAATAACATAATAACTCTCTCTCTCTCACTCTCTCTCTCTCTCTCTTTCTCTCTCTCTCTCTCTCTCTCTCTCTCTCTCTCTCTCTATATATATATATATATATATATATTTATTTATATGTACATATCTTCTTATGATAGGTGATTTTTAAATATATATTATTTATATATAAATAAATATATATGTATTATTAATAAACAAAAAATTATCTATCATAACAAAAATCAGGAAAATCACAATCTGAATGAGAAAAGACAATCAAATAGTGTCACTAACCATATATATTAGTAGATTTTGGGATTTTTGACAAGAACTTTAAAGCAGCTGTCATGAAATTGTGTCAAAAACCAAATGTAAATACTGTTGAAATAAACAAAAAGCAGATAATCTTAGCACAGAAATAGAATTTTTGAGAAAGACCTAAGCTAGCTTGTATAGTACCATTTTCAGATCAACTTCCACAATGGGTTATATTTCAATTCATCATAATTATAAGATATGGTATTATAATTATAGCCCCTGGGACAAAGAAGGACATAGTGGTTCCTAAATTTCCTTAGTAATAATCAGTATTTCACCCCTCTCCCTTGTTCTACCCATTTGTCTTGGTAAATTGAGCTCTCAGGAAGTCAGGTTCACCAGTCTCTGGACAGATGATGATAGTATTCTAAGAACTTAAAAAAAAAAAAAAAACACTATTCCTACCCCCTTCTGGGATCATCCAACTCAACTTGACTTGTTACTGTCAATATCAGCACCTGTAACACTGAGGAGGAATGGGCCATTCTTTGGTAAAAAGCTCCTGGCTTCCCTGTCCTCAAGCCTATACCTATTTTCAAGACAGATGTTTTATAGATGTCACCTTTGATCTGTGAATGGAAACAGAAATGGCAGCTGATGATCAAGATTGAAACACTATCTTTAATGGACCCAGCCTAAGCCCCTAATTTAGCTTGCGGTAGGTAAAGTGAATTTTATTCTTAGAACATTTTAAATTTGCAACTGTTAGTTAATAAGCAATCACAACTGACAGGCAGACACCTAGAATGTTTGCAAGATCTGGCAAAGGCAATTTGCCCAGGAAGATCCTTGGGATAAGACAGTTTCAGCCATGGCTAAGGTAGTTGCAAGTAAGCAAGGCCAATGAGTACTAGGACCTGCCTCCCTGGTTGTTATGAGGATTATATGAGGTAGTACATTAGTTATAATTGCCATGGTGATGGAGCTTGTCATAAATTTCACCTTGGCAAAAGCCATAAAGGGGTACTATTCTGTAGGAGCACAACCCCCTTCTCCCAAATAGCAAAGGAAGCCAGAGATAAAGGGATAAATTAAGACAGAATTCATCATGTCCAAAAGCCAATGTTCGAACTGAAAAAGAAAATATTTGTTTTATTTTACACATAACAGTTTTGAGTAAGAAGTTTCTTTTTCTTTGAAACAGTGAATGCTTAAAATAACCAGAAAGTGTATTTGAATTCATGTTCCTAATAGAACTCTGTAGGCTTTTATTTCATTGAACTCTACATTTAAGCTACCTTGTTTGATAAAGTTCAACATGAAGAAATTTGTTATTTGTTCTTTCTCCTTAAAAAGATGGCTATTTGATAAATAATTTTGGCTCTTATTCTGGCCTATAATCCTAAGTGTTGATTAGGACAGATAAAGTCTCTGAGGTTTTCATTTAGAGATGACTTTAAGAGTACAAAGTATACTCTACCTCATACATCACACATCATCAATAAAAGATAAAATAGCAATTTACTTTGATGGTTTCATTAAAAGGCTTTTTCCCTTTTATCCTTTCATGTTTTTACTATCTTCAGTACCCACCATGCAGTGTACCGTAGGCGGCTAAAGAATAACCAGTAGCCAAATGCTGTTTCATTTAGATTTTCCAATTTCAAAGAAAACTTGCATTTTAGCATACTTTCAAAATGACTGCTAAGGAGATTCATTTCTGATATTTGAAGACATCTGCTTGTAAAATTTGAAATCTCAAATGTTATTGATTTTAATTTTTATCATTATTTTCTCTGTGGTCCGATTACATAGGATAAGCCTTATTCAATAAAAATGATTTAATGGATGAATTGTTTAATCCTAAAGATATAAGAATACAAAAGTTCTTAAAATGATTTAAAAACATACGTACATACAAATCTACTTCTAAATAACATTAATCTTCAGCTCATCTGACCAGGACCATCTAAGTGGAAAGAGAGTGACCTTTATAGTCTTACAGAACTAATCCTGGCTCTGCTTCTACTAGCTGTGTGACATCGAACAAGTGACTTAGTCTCTCTGCATCTAAACTGTTTTTATAGAATTAGAAACAGCACATATAAAGTAAAACCACTTTATTAAATAAATTGTAGCTATTATTGTAATTAATAAAGACCTTCACTTTCAAAGCTACTTGTTGAAGCTATTTTTGAAACACTTTATTCTCACACATATTTACATATTCTCACCTAAACTATACAAATATCAGAGACACAAAAATTAATGGATGGATATGAACAAATCATAGTGAAAAATAAACATGTCAGGCAGAGGAAAACTTATTTGTTTTAAAACCAGAAATTATTTTTCTGACTCCTTCTTGTTATTGTTTTCTAATTTTATGGCAGTATAGTCAAAGAATTTAGACAACAGGATATTGTACTTCTTAGAGTATATCATAGCTTTCTTTGAGGCTTATTGCATAGTTTTTATGAATCACTCATGCTTGATACCTTGTGCTACCATGAAAATAACGTGCCTCAGGAATTACTATTGTATTCATTGGCAAATTTAAAAAGAAAATGTTGGGAAGTGGTGATGATAACCCACTAGATCCGGAGCAATCTCCAAGAGGAAACACGGCAAAGCAAAAAAAAAAATCGAATGTTCCTTTTCCTGCCATCCTTATTTCTACAAGCTCCTTCCTCTTGCTGGGCTCAGTACTGATGACATTCCTTGGACAACAGGTGGCTTTGGAGAATTTGACTAGTCTGTCTCACAAAAAGGGACATGAAAGAATCCCAAGCTGTTTTGCCAGCCACTTTGCCACAGTGGCACCCGAGTCCCTGCAACCCTTTACGCTGCCTGTCACCTTTACACAAGCGACGCCTGCCCTTCCTCCTCAAAGCTTTTCTTACAAGTTTTCATGTCAGTTCAAAGGGCTCAGTCTTCAGGCTGTCACTCTTAGGCAGTATCTGTACTGTTGAGGTTGGGGAGGAAGCCCGTATCCTCTGTAGTTTAGCTGTCTTGTCAACAATGGAAAGTCTCAGGGTAATTCCCCAGAGCTTATGCCAATCCTTGGAAGAGATCCTGCTAATCCTCTGTGAAGGTTGCTATGAAGAGTTTGGAGTGAGACGTCATGTCTGACATTGGATGGAACAGGAATCTTTCTGTTAGAATAAAATAGCCACTGACTCTCAGGATACATAATGTGAATTTTAAAGTTGTTTCAAACACTACCTCAAAATTCTTCAAAAAGAACATAATCCTTTTATTTTTCAATACACCTCTCTTCCTGAAAAAGGAAAATATTTTTTAAATAAAAAGTTGTGTTTAATAATTTGCTGGCAGGGTCCCTATTATATGCACAATGCAACACATTAATTTAAGCACATGTTGAAACAGCTTTCTGTGAAACTGCCTACTAGGGTTTGACTTGGGGGTGCCAGGAGGGCAGGGAAGGGGAAGTGGTAGGTGAGTTTAGGGTAAAATGCAGAGGAATAGCTACTTGGTAGTGGAATGAATGCCATCCAGTCAATATATGTGTGAATCATTGACTGCTGTTGCTGTTTCGATGGTGCAAGAGCATGGAACATAAGCTAAGAAAACATAGAAGGACAAATATACAAGGAATTCCTTATACAAGGAATCTAAAAGCAGTCCTGCTTATAGAACAGAGAATAGAACGGTGGGAGTCTGGAGAGAGAGGAAACAAGGAGTTATTAGTCAACGGCTACAAAGTTTTATTTAGGCAAGATGGATAAATCCTAGCCTAGGACTGCTGTACCAAAGCATAGCACCTATAGTCAACAATAATGTACTGTATACTTACAAATTTGCTTAGATGTTGGATCTTGTGTTGAGTTACTATCCCTTCCCAAAATCACAAAGGGGTTCAGAGGGTACTTTGGGAGGTAATAGACACATTTATGGCATAGATTTTGTTGAGGACTTCATGGGTATACACTTATATCCAAACTGACTAAATTATAGCCTTAAATATGTATAACTTTTTACATATATTAAACATATATGTCAATCATACCTGAAAAAAGTTGTTTATAAAGAAGAAAGAATACAGATGGCTAAAATGGCAGATATCAAGAGGGCAAGTTCCCTTTGTCTCTTTACCAATATGAAATAGGCATCCCAGTGGCATAGGAGACTCCTCAAAACCAAAACAGGAGATGTAAGACTTTCAGAGTGACCATTTTCTGTCATGTCCAGTAATGTTTGGCTGTGTCCTCTAATTCTATAAGATGTAAAAAGACTGTAAAACCTGAAAGCCTAGCAGCAAATAAGTTAGCAGAGTTACTAGGAAAATAGCCTTGATAACATCCAACTCTCTTTCAAAAACACCACATCAGGAGGACATCAGGAAGATAAAACTTTCCCTATTGTCTAATTTGTTTTAAAATAATTATAGTTTATAAGGATTAAACTAAGGACTCATATATTTAATGAACAAAATAATAGTTCATAAGAAACACTCATAAAAAGCCTTGTATAAACACTGTCATGGCATCCACATTTTCAGAGTCCAAACACAGAGGGGGAATTTTATACAATTCAGTAGTAATGCTAATAGGCCATAAAATGACTGCACTAAAGCATTACAATTTGTCTTTGCAGCTCATGTTCTGATAGCAGTGGTTTCTGAAGAAGGACATTTGGCTGATAAGTTCGCAGATTTGCAAAGCTCATTAGTTTGATGGATTATAGGGGAAAGTAGGCCTAGAAATGATGTTTGCAAATTAAGTCCAAGTGATAAAGCCTACACACACACACACACACACACACACACACACACACACCCACAAATATATGCTTTAAATATATATATTTTAGATTTAATAATGTATATATTCTTTTGGCCTTATCACTTTGATTTAATTTATATATATTATATATATATAGTACATATAATTTATATATGTATTTGCCTATATAAGTGTATGCATACATTTATACAGAACAAATTTTATAATATTGCAATCCTGTCATTTATACTATTATGAAACCTATTATTTTCATGGAAGAAATCATGACATACAAACCTTGGATACAATTAATTTTACTCGTATAAGTCATTATTGAATATTTAAGTCATTTTCAAAATGTCACATTATAAATAATCTTCTGGTTAATTTTTAATAAGCAAATATTTGAGCATAGCTATCATGATTTTTGTTTGTCACGTTACTGGCAGGGCAAATGCTGGGTCAAAGGTTGAAAGCTTTTTGAAACTTTTTGCCAAAATTCCGTTTTTTGTTTTTTTGGTTCTATCAATGAATAATCTCATATTCAGTACATAAGTGTATACTTGAGTGTTCCTTATAAATATTTTCATACTTTGTAATATCATCTATCTAATCCCATGTGGTATCTTTATAGAAAAAAATTCTTTGGCTGCTAATAAAAATGTTACTATGATGACATTTGCAGAAGTCAATAATCAAATTAATTATGCACCCTCAAACACAGATGTATGAAAGGAGCCAATTCATTATCGCCACGAAGAAGGTTATCAAAACTCTAAGATCTGAAACCATTATTTTTTTCTGAGGGGATAAACTGGATAAATATTGAAACCTACATGCTTTCTAAGTTTTTAGATTCTATTACCTAAGACATGCAGATGTCATGAATCATCATATCAGATTAGCACATGTAATAAACTGAATGTCAAACAAAAGAATTCAGAGGAATTAAAAATGATCCTCAGGGCAAAAATATAAGTACTATCTTGGCAAAATCATACTTCGAGATGTGTCGGAAGCATAATAAGACATTTTAAAAACCTTAAGAGAAGGTTCATTCCAGGTTCAGATTCTCAAAATCATAGGAAATCAATTGCTCTAAAGTTATTTGGCTTCAAAGATATTCAGATTCTTTCTTGGTATAGTAATTTAGCATTTGTTGACCTCTGGTGTAATGGGAAGGGCATAAGAGAAATCAGAAAATCCAATTTTTCATAGCCCAGTTCCATCACACATATGAGATAACATGTAGTCTTTTGTAACTGCCTTTTTTTTCACCTCATATACGACTGTCAAGGCTCATTCATGTCATAGCACATATCAGTGCTCTTTCCTTTTTTATGGCTAGATAATATTTCATTGTATTCATATATCACCCTTAGTTTATTTATACATCAGTAATAGACAATTAGGATGTTTCCATTTTTTAACTATTATGAATACTGCTCCTAAGAATATTCATGTGTGATTTTGTGTGGACATATTTTTGTTTATCTCAGTATGTATTCAGGAATGAGATACTGGGTCACATGTAACTCTATATTTAACACTTAATAAATGGCCAAACTCTCCCAAAGCAGCCGCACCATTTTATATTCTCACTAATGGTTTGAGGATTCTAATTTGTCCATCTCTTTATCAACACTTGTTATCACCTGTCTTTTTGAATATAGGCATGGAGTGTATGAAGTAGTATCTCATTGTAGTTTTGATTTGCATTTACTTGATAGCAAATGATGTTGGGCATTCTTTCATGTACTTATCTACCATTTGTTTATCTTCTTTGGAGAAATGCTTATTCAGCTCATTTGCCCATTTTAAAAAATTTGATTGTTTTGATACTATTGAATAGGAAGTGCTCTTTTTATTTTCTAGCGACAAGTCCCTTAGGATGTACTTTTTTTTTTCTCCAATTCTGTCAGTTGTCTTTCACTGTATTGATACTGTCCTTTGAAACACATTTTTTTTTTAATTTTGGTGAATTCAAATTTATTTTTCTTTTGTTTTTTTATGATTATTGTGTTTTATCATAATAACCACTGCTTTATCCCAGGTCACAAAATTTAACCCATTTATTTTAACAGGTTTGTAGTTTTAGCTCTTACATTTAGGTGTTTGATCCATTTTGAATTAATTATTGTAGATGGTGCTTGATGGAAGTCCAAATTCCTTCTCTTGAATGTGCATGTACTTTATCCCAAACAGACTATTTTTTCTTAATCATTTTGGCACTCTCACTGTTTACCTTGTTTTTGATTGATTTCCATGTCCATTTGTTTTCTTTGTGTCTTGAATCATTTATAACTGTAAATTCCTTGAATTGAGTGACTACCTGTTATACATATGCATGCCCCACCTTCATCATTTAGCAGAGGACTGAATCTGTAGTAGATGCTCAATAAATACTTCATTGATTCATTGATTGATAATAGAATTGAAGGTGTCAAAGGGCTAAAGGAAATTTGTGAGGAGTTATTATAAAGTTTGTCAATTTCACCTTACAGAAGCTGTATCTCAGCTAATAGTTTTGAGAACTGATGAAATAACTAATATTTGCAAAATAATTCAAGCTAATCTTCTATTGCATATTATTTCAAAATAAATATATTCAAATTACTATTGTTACTAACATTTGCTGTTGTGAGAATTCCTTTAATGTTTAAAATTCCTGTAAGACATGGAATCAACTTTCTTTATTTACATTCTTGTTTTAATATAGTGAATACAGTTAGTTAGTTTTTCCCCTATTATATCCTTTCATGTATATCCACTAATTAAATAGCCAATTGAAAGTTTGTACTAATCATTAAATATTACATTAAGCCAAATAGACTACCTACAGACATCAGTCCAAAGAAAAAGGAACTAGTTTTAAAACGTTGTGTACCTTTTCTCATTGTAAACACATCTCTTTTCTAGATAGTATATTCATGTTGCCACATTCAGAGAATTTGAGAAGTAGAAAAGAGAAAAACAGGCTTCCGCCTGACCTACAAACATGAAACCTTAAAAAAAAAAGTTCTGTTTTTCTGCCATTAAATGAATATTAAGTTAATCTAATCTAAGACTTATTTTTTAGTTAAGGTTTGCAAATAAGTCTCTAAAAATGCAAATTATATAATTGGCTATTGGGTTTTTCCTGTCCTTTTCCTTCATCTCATTAATCTTGCAGGAAATATCACATATATCTTTCAGAGCATTGAATTTAAGTGGAGATGTTCCCAAATAAAGAAAACAAAACTTTACATAAGGATTTAATATGATTGTTATGAAGAAAATTTGGAAGAAGATTGAGGAATTAAGGCTTCTGTTTTGTTATTTTCACTACATAATTGTCGAACTTGAAACTTTGACAATCATTATTATGTAGTATTTTAAAAGTTAAAAGCATGCAAAGGTGCAGTTCTATAAAATTCTACAGGTTAAAAAAATACAGAAAAGTACAACATATTTATAGAGTAAGACCCAAAATTGGCCCAGTTAGTCTACTTAGTTTCTTTTTGTAAGATATATATACATGAACACAAGAAGACAAATGAGGACATTATGATGAGATATTTGACCTATATCAGGAAATATAAATAAAAATAAGGTCAATGACCTAAATATTTGTCAATAAGTTCTGTTTAAAAACTTAGATTTGTAATGCAGCTCATGATTCTTTGGTTAGTAATTTAATTACCCTTGCAACCAGCTTATCTGTATCAAGTAATGTCAACATCAGCGCATAGTAGCAAGTAGCTAAGGAAGATCTTGTCCAGGGTAACTGAACCTTCTGTATAGCAGAGACATTACAGTGGGATTTAGGAAAGATTAAACTCTTTGAACTCTGCCAAAAGCAATAATTAAAATGAATGGAATCTGCTTATATAAACAGCTGTCATCCCTTCTTCAACAAAGAAGTTTGCCTTTTACCAGTGTCAAAAAGGCTAATCTTCTAAGAGGGCTGAGTTTTTACCATTTCCTTATTTATTTTTTTTTAAGGGAAGATTCCTGAAACAACAATCAAAAGAAACTATGAACACTGAGGATGTGTCCAGCAGCAGCATTGTGATCTAGCTGCTCCCTAAACTCAGGGAAATTTCAGTAAGAACCTGTTCAGTACTTCTTCTGGCTTTTATCTGTTTCAGTATCTAATCATGATGAGGATTTATCATCTTCCCCTAGCATTTTCACATCAATCTTCAGGTTTTAGAAGAAAAGTTAAGAGGCTCCAATCTTTAAACAGCCAGTCTCTCATTTTTATCTAAATAACTAAATAATGAAAGAGTCAAAGGAATTTATCCTTGTTGCTGGTCTTTGAGGTCCAATACCCCCTTTCTATTTAAATGGTCATTTCTAGAAACATTGTCCTACAAACTGAACATCTAAAAATCACAGAAAGTTCTATTTCAGATGTCATAATGCCTATAAGATGTAAAATATAGACTCTAAATGTTAGGAGAGAAAAAATATTTAATGTGAAAATAGATTATTGAGTAATGGGGAAGAATTGAGTACGTTATGTTGCTATCATGTTGATATACTGTATTTATTTCATTATGAAGAACACCGTGAGTAGTAGAAGGAAACTGGGGTTCAGAGAAGCTTTCTGGGTTTTTTGAGAAGCAAGACCAGTGAATTGAGAAGTCATGATAGATTCTGAGTCTTGTAAATTCTAGGACAGCGTTTTATCTCATTTTTCTAAGAATGTCTTAAAAGACATGAACAGATAACAAAGCAATTATACAGAAAGTAATACAAATAAACCTTACAAATATAAAGACATATTTGACTTTAGTATGACAAAAAAAAATTCATGGAAGTATCATTTATTACCCATCAGACCAACAAAATAACAAAAGTATAACAACATATTCTGTTAGTAAGCACATAGGGAAATGCACTTTCATGCACTGTTGGCAGGATTATAATATGGTACAATCCCTGTGAAAGAGCATTTGTCAACAAAATAAAGAGTGGGGGTCAGGGAAGAATAGAAGTACTTTGGATTAGACAAAGGGAAAATGAGGGAAATAGAAGGGGAATGGGAATAGGAAAGATAGTAGAATGAATTGGACGTTGTTACCCTATGTGCATTTATGATTACACAACTAATGTAATTCTACATCATGTACAACCAGAAGAATGAGAAGCTATACTCCATAAATGTATAATATGTCAAAATACATTCTACTATCATGTATAACCAATAAGAACAAATAAAAAAAGAACATTTGTCAAATCTAGCCAAAGTACAGATGCTTTTACACGTTATAAAACAGCAATCCTGTGTCTAGGAATCTAACTTATAAATAAATATACAGGTGCAAAATGACATATAAACAAAGGTGTTCATTTTGCTCTTATGTTATTAGCAAAAAGTAGAAATGATGAAGTTTTAACACTGTAGAGTGGCCTCAATTAATTTTGGTTTCATCCACACATCTCTGTGCACTGGCATGGAGAGATCTTTGGCATTTATTAGTGAAATGCCATATATAGCATAGTAGATACAGAATACTATCTTTTATACAAGAAATAGGGAAATACGTGTGTTACAAGAAGAACTTCAGATAGGTAAACAAAAAGAAGAATTAGAGGTTGGTGAGCTGATCCAGCTTTTAGATAGCAGGAAGCCATTCTATGTTTAGATTAGAGGGACAAAAAGTAATAATGTGATCCTGAAACCTGGAGGACCAGATCACTGGTAGCAGCTGGAACCAAAGTGGGCCTGTCCTGGATAACTAGAACCACAGAAAAGCACTATATCCAGAAACATCTCCCAAAGCAGACAGAAAAGGGTCAAAATACTCTGACTTCTTTTTTCCTCCCACCTCCAATCCCACCAGGGTCACTATCTTCTCTTCCTTAAGCTAGGGCAATTAGATTCAAGACAAGAACAGTAACAGGTAATAAATGTTATTAAGTTTATACGAAAGATCAAGATTTTCAGTATTAGGAGGAAGAGATGTACAACTTTAAAATCAAAGTCATTATATAAAATTGTTATTATTAACATTGGATTTAAAATCTGAAAACAAGATTAAAAAAATACAAAATTAATGAAATCAAAATTAATCGAGGCCTCTCTACAGTGTTAAAACTTCATCACTTCTACTTTTTGCTATCACATAATAGCAAAAGATTAAAAAATATTTGTTTTCTTGCTTCACCCATTAAAGTAGCCTAGATGAAATTTCACCTCAATGTCCATAAAACACATAGACTAACATTTTGGTTTCTAGTATTATTCTCTAGTAAAAGGAAGAATTAGTTTATCTGTAATGGGACAGTCTGAGACTAGCACAATTTGAGCCCTGGATAGTTTTTGAAATCTAATGGAATCATCTTAAAAGCAGACAATAGCCTCAGGCCACCAACTAGCCAATGTTTCAACATATTGACATTGAAAAGAATAATTCTTCTACTTGATTTAAAACTGATTTTATAAAAATTCTTCAATGATCACTCAAACTAAAGAACAAGTTCAAAAAAATGCATGTTATCATTTGAGTTAATATTAAGCCAAATCTTGTCTTAGAGAATAAATAATTTAAAAATTAGGTATTTATTTTTTTATTCTCAACAGGAAACTCATTTTCCTTGTATCCAATTATACATCCTAAGAGAAGAACACCAGATAATTACTGTGAAAGGAATGTTCAATTAGAGAAACCATACTTTTGCAATAACTAATTCAAGTATTCTCATTTACTGTTAATCAGATAGCTATCAAAAGAGAATTGAATCTCGGAACAATGTTATAGTTGCACTACATAGATTGCTTTTTGATAAAGGGGAAATAGAACAGGACAAGGGAGGGCTCAGACTGTGACCACACAATTCAGTGGCCATTCTCAGCAGCTGTAATGGTAGACAGCAGATCATCTCCACCTCTCATTGTGCTTCAGGTCAACAAACATCAGGCAATGAAGCATTCAAGCCCAGGATGGCTAATTTGATTACCACGCTTTTAGATTCCAATTTGTAAGAAAGTTGAAGTTTATATTTCATAAACATTAAAAAGATATCAGATACAGAGATTTGTTTTCTCGAATGACATAAAAATGATCTAGATTGTTCTAGATTAAATGCAGCTTAAAGGACACAATCAGTTGCAATGCACAATTCCAGTTGAATCCATATTTTTGACAAAGTAGGGGAAAATTGGAGAAATATGATTTTCTTTTTATTTTATTTCTTAAAATAAAATTAAGAAATTATTCATTTTTCTGGGTGTAAAATGGTTTTTAAGCTATGTAGCAAAATATTTGTTTCTAATAGATGAATACTGAAGTAACTAGGTATATAATGTAATGCCTAAAATCCTTTAAAAATTCTTCTGCATAAAAATAATTTTAAAGAGAATTAACATGATCCTTCATGATCTAACTCTAGCATATTTCTTCAATTTCATCTAGTAATATGGTAAAATAATAAATATCAACTATATCTTCACTTCTATGTTTAATATAGCTCTCTTTGAAACCTTCTGTATAAGCAAACTTATTTTACCATGTGATAAATATATTATTCCAGAACAAGGATTGTTTTTAAGCTGAAGTTCTTAAATGGACCTTGAGGTATTTGATGGTATGGTTATGGGAAGATGTATGTATTTTGGAAGAGTTTTTATGGCTTTCATCAGGTTTTCAGAGAGACATGTAACTCAAATGTATTAGGAATAACAAGAGTTTGCCAATTTTATTTGTATAACTCACTGAACTGAAGCCTTTAAAAGAACCATGCTTAACAAGTCTATGTGTTGTTAAAATAATTGAATTGAATAATATAGCCTATGTAAAGCTCATGGTTCCCTTGTTGACGTTGGTCTTCTCCACTGCATTCTGAGGATTAAGTAACTCCTGAGGATTATTCTTTCCTATATGTGATAAACTATGTCTGTAAAGAGTCTTTGAGAGTTTAGAAAACAAGGGTCATTTAATCCTAAACCATTATCTATATCATGTGTCTAGCATGAAAGCCTCAATATTTACTTGATTTTGGATTAAGGTAAACCTTCTTGGATATGCTGAAGACTGGGTAGCCAAACATGGTTTCTGTACAGACAGGACTAGTGTTAAGATAGGGAGGAAAGAAGCCAGGCATGGTAATCCACACTTGAAATCCTAGTGACTTGGGAGGTTGAGGTAGAACTGCATGTTTGAGGCCACCCTTAGCCATTTAGTAAGAACCTGTCTCAAAAGAAAAAATAACAAGGGCTTGGGATGTAGGTCAATGGTAGAGTTCCCCCCAGGTTCAATCCCTAGTAATAAAAAACAAATAGGGGGAGGTTGTGATAAAGAGACAGCGAGAGAGAGAGAGAGAGAGAGAGACAGAGAGAGAGAGAGAGAGAGAGAGAGAGAGAGAGAGAGAGAGAGATGTTGGTGGTGTCAGGGAAGAACGAAAGAGAAACATGTAGGACTGGCCTCCTGGGTATCCAACCTAATAAGCTGCACGGAATCCCATGCTTAAAAGGGTTTTTTGTTTTTTTTAAATTTATTTTATTTATTTTTTATTGTTCAAGACAATACAATGATCTTGACATATCATACATTTGATTCAAATAGGGTATGAATTCTCATTTAAAAGGGTTTGGCACATGATTTAATGATTGGTTTCACCATTTTGAAATTCTTAAATCATTTTTTAATAAGAGACAACCCTGTTTTCATGTTGCACTGGGTTCCACATATTATGTAGGCTACCCTGCATATGTGGCTTGGCTCCAGGCTTATCTGTGTCATTGGCTATAGTTGTGTTCAACTTGGTTCTTGCACAGCTATTACCACCCCTGGTTTCCTTCCTGAGATAACGGTTGAGGTTGGACAGCTGGTTACTGCAAAAGCACAAAAGCCATGAACGAACATGTGCTGGGATTGGGGAATATAGAGGTAGGATAGGGAGGAAGACCTAAATATAGCAGGAAATCTATCTAAATGATAAATTATTAATATCGCAGTAATATTGTTTAATTCATCTCAATTTCACTGATTATCCTCCTGTAAATCTACAGTGATTCTCATCCTTCTAGTGCCTCTGGCATCCATATGTTAGAAGGGAACAAATCTGTTGGGGAAAATCTGCTCAGGGCTCCCTTATGAACTGTAAGTGATAATGAATGATGCTGAATTTGGCATTTCAGATATTTTCTATAAAAATTTAAAAGTGTTATTTTTCAAAATATTATGGAAAACCACTAGTGGCAACATTTTAATAAGGCAACATTCAAATGTGTATGCCAGAAATGTTATTTTTTTCTTTTGCTACAAATTTGCAGCTTGCTAGAGCTGCTGTGTGGACTTGTGCAGTGAGTAGCAAGCACAGGGGAGCTCAGAGTATCAGGCTATCTGTGGAGGTTCACTGGCCTCTTATCTGATCCTAGCTTCTTTGTGACGAATTCTACTAAGTTTTGCACCAGAGGAAGTATTCACAATTAGGGGAATAATCTTTTTTTCCCCCCAAAGGTGGTCAAAGAGTAGCAACATAGTAGCAGTAATTATTATTATTACAATGCTCATAATGATTATCATGTTGGAGGCCCTGTGCTAAACATCATATGCCTCATTTGATTCGTTGTTCCAACAACCTAAGGAGTAATAACTACTTATGAAAGAGAATTGAGACTCAGAAAAGTGCATTGCCCAAGGTTGTGTACCTAGTAAACAAGGAAACAGAAATTTGAATCCTTGCCAGAGGAATGTAGAGACCATGACCTGAAGCACTGTGGTACCCCTTCTCCAGCAGAGATACCATTTGATTTGCCATCATTAAGAATGGGAAGTTGGTTATGTCATTTCTGAAGTCTGAGCAAACAAAACTAACAAAAGAAAAAGTGATTTTACTCTTGTAGTATTTAACTATATTCTAAACATCAACCATTGCTTTTATGTATGTTATTTTAGCTTTGAAAACTGAGTTGGTAGTCATTCACCAAGTGGGATTTCAGAGAATCATAAATCACAGATCCCTCCTGTTGGGTGTCATGAAAAAAGGGACGAATTGAGGAAGTACACACAGATAAAACTGGGAAATAGACTCTCTTTCTGAGAAAATTATTTTAAAGCATCATCACCGTGATTTCAACTGTTTATATATGTATGGAACTTAAAATATGATATTTAATAACAACCCAAACATCTGTTTTGCTCTGTGCTTCATTACCTGGTTGTTTTACATGAATGGCTGATTTAAGAAAGCACTGAAATTCTGATACTAAAAATCACTCAAACAATTTTGAAAGGAACAATAAAAGATAATAAAGTACTACATAATTAAAAGAATACCTAATCATTATTCAAATGCAATTTGAAATTCTCTAACAAGATTCTCTTTCAAAGCTTGTTTTATGCAGAGAGAGAGAGAGAGAGAGAGAGAGAGAGAGAGAGAGAGAGAGAGAGAATGAGATAAAATTTTAAGGAAATTCCCTAGGAGGAAGTTTTGATTTCAGAATTTTGTTGTAATTGCAGGATATACTTGGTAAGTAAAGATGGAGTTTGAAGTTGCTATAGTTTTCTATCTCTTTGTTCAATTACTACCTGCTAGGAAAAAAAAAAAAAAAACATCAAACCTGAATATCGATGATAGAACAGATTTTGTTTCTTTTATTTCCAGAGGTACCTCCAAATACATGCTTCTAAAAATTGCCAGAGGAAAAGACTATGGGTTTCCTGGTAGATATTACCAGAGTGAGCAAATTTCATAACTTTTCAGGTAATGGAGACAAAAAATTTGCAATAGAAGAATTCCTAAAAAGACACTCTCAAGAAGAATAAGAATGATGTCAGTAGAATCTCATATCACCAGAGAAAAATATGAATAAAGCATTTGTTATTGATCAGGTTCTCAAAAAAATTATAAATTATCTTTGTATACTGTGCAAAATGTATAAAGTGTAAAAGTGTTTTGTGCATTAAAGGAAGGCAAATATTGGAAGTAATCAATTAAATTTAACTCATTTATGATTGACATATTAATGTACTATAAAAGTGTCACTTCCTATTTTCATATCTTACTTGATTTAGAAAGATTTTTGCAGAGATTCATGACAGGCATCTAGAGAATTCTTTTTTGTACACACTTAGAATCATTTCATGATTGTTAAGAAACCTGTCTAGGAATGTTTGTCTTGCTGCTCTGTCTTCCTTAAAAACCTCTTCCATGAGAATAGGCATCAGAGAAATTTCTTGACCTTCCATGAGTCTGATGTTGTGATGTCAGTCCAACTGGTATCTTGACTTTAATAATTGTGACTATCAGAGTCCATCATGTGGATATGGACATAAGTAGAACTGCTGTGGATAGAAGGGTGCATGGATTCACATTACACATTTTGATGTTGAAATACTTTAAAATTAGTTACTACTTAGATGACACTGGATACAAATTTAAGACAACTTGAAACATGGGTCTGATTAGATCATGTAATTGCCATCATCTTGATACTTTAAATTTTCTAAGACCTATGATTTTCTCTGATTTCATGAAGAGCCAGAGAACTTGAAGAGAAGAAAGTGTATGGGTCAGGGTCCCAGGATAGAAGTTCCCAAAGGTAGATGTGCTCCCCAGCATACCGGCAACACAGCTTGACCATGTTAACCTGATCATTCTTTCTGAAAATTAATTCTGTATTATCCGTGGCTCATCCCTGGAGGCAGCCCTTGGATTCAGGGTTATGTATTTCCTCTTGATCCTCATTAATTCTCAGCTTAAGAGGACAATCTTTACCAGTGCTCAAGCCACAAACCCCTTTCCTTTGCCTGACCTATCAAGGACCAGTTAATCACTGGATCCTGTACCCAGATGCCTTTCATCTTCATCCCATGATGAACACCTCTTTTCTAAGCTTTAGAATTTTTTGCTGAACTATTTCAAACCTATCTAGTGCTTTCCTAATTTTTAGTACATTCTCCCCCATCTTTACCCAGATGAATTTTCTGAAGCCTAAGTTTTATCATCTGTTTCATAACTTCCTTTTGCTTTTGAATTCCTTAGTAAAAAAAATCTAGTAATTCCTATACCAGTTCAAACAGACAGGAGAAACCCTTGGTCCCAGCATAATGTTGCATTTCCTGTTTTCCTTCCACGTAATGCTGAGAACTGGAATGTCCTCATCTTCCCCTCACTCCTGGTCTTCCCTTCATACTTCAGACTCCCCCAAGACTTGGCTCAGGTATCACCTCCCCTGCAGTGTCTGTCTCTGATTTAGGTGTTCCCTTTTCTCTACTCCCATAGTCCTTTACTAATTGCTCAAATCTTGATTGTTTTTTTATTTGTGTACACCTCTAAAAGTAAAGAAACTAGAAGTTTCTTGACTGTGTCTTGACTCCAGCTTTCCTGGAGCATACAACAAACCTGACACATACTTTCTGAATGAAGGTATGAATTTATGACTCCCACTGTTGATCCCCACTCCTGGTTTCTACATTCTATAGTAAGGACAAGGTGCAACAGGAAAAGAGGGGGTGAAGGGAAGAAATCCTTTGCAACAAGCACCCTTAGGTATTATTTACATATTCTCTTTAGCACTGTCAACATCCTATGAGGTAAGTGTTATCCTGAAGGGCAGGACAAAGAAACATGTTCAGAGACGTGAAGTTATATGCCTAAGGTCACAGAACTGGGACTTGAACCCTGATTTATATGTCTCAAATTCCCACCTGTTTCTCTATACTATTCTGCTGAAATACTTTTTTTCCAATGGACAGAAAAACACATTTTGCAAATATGGCTGAAGCTATTAGAAACAGTCTTTTCTCACTAAACAATGTGTAAATAAAGCCTCTTTGCAAGATTGTTTGAATGATGGTTGTCATGAGATAATCAGAGAGACATGGGAAATGATGTAATCATGCTGACATTTGTAGCTGCACTGAGTGAGATTAGAAAGGCAACACCAAATGGTGGAGTGGAGGGAGAGCTAATGAAACACTCCTACATTGCTGACAGGAACATAAATTGGTGCAAATTTTTGAAAATGTATTTGCCAATATCTACTAAACCTGACCATATTCTTACCTTTTATTAGGAATTCTCCTCCTAGATTTATGCCCAACAGAAATCTATGTGTGACCAAAAGATGTGTACAAAAAGTTCTGATGAGCAGCACTAGTAATGGCCAAAAGCTAGGAAACAAGTCTAATTTCCATCAAGAACAGAATGGTAAATAAATAATATACATTCTTCCAATGAAATATCACACTACAATATGAAGTAATAAACTTCTGCTGTATGCAGAAGCATAGGTAAATTCTTAAAAATAGGATTGCTAGATAAAATACAGGCTGCTCAGCTCAATATTTTATGGCATATACCCATATGTTTATTACACATTGAAATTTAACTGGGTGTCCTATATTTTTATTTCCTCTGTCTGGCTGCCCTACTTACAATGTTGAGTAAAAGAAGCAAGACACACAAAAGCATATACAAAAACAGCATTTTGGTGCTGTGAGCCTGACTGGTGGTTATTTTTGGAGAGGGGATAGTGATTGGAGGAGACACTAGGGTGATTTGCAAATGGTAATGCTCTATTTCTTGACCCGGGTGGTGGTTACTTGTATTCACACTGTAAAAAAAATGGAACTGCACACTTGGATTTCTTTACATTGTTTACCTTTTGTAATATATATTATACTAGTTTGTTTTTTGGTGTGATTATCATATTTGTGTTCCACAGAAAAGAAAGAAAATCACTCTAGATGTAGTGCTAAGCATGAATTTAAAAAGAGCCAAGCTGGTGTTAAGAATCTGATGTACTAATGTGGGGGTGGAAATGATAAGGGTTTGAAACTAGGGCATAAAGGGCAGAATATTGTATTAATATAGTGTTATTGACAAGCATTCTTTTTCACTGGTTGCATAATAGTAATAACAAAGGAGTCTGAGAATATTTCCAAGTATTTGGCAGGGAATAGTGGATGGTGGTGGTCAGGGTCTCCATTTAAGACTGAACATTTTGTGCACTGCACAATTCTGAAGGGCTACATTCAAATCTTGAACCTTTATATTACTTAAAATGTCTGGTGGATTATATTAAAGTGTTTATTTCAACAAAATCTACATTAAAATTTTTTTCTTCTGAGAGAGAAGTAGAGTAAAAGTAAAAGAGAAGTAAAGTATAAAAGATATATTTGTTTAATTTCCACACATGTTCCATATGGTTAGTGACAGTCCTCCTGAGGACTAGCTTGACATCTAGAATAAAAAAACAGAAGAGGGATACATTTGCATCAGTGAGTGAGGAGGAGCTAAAGAACAATTACCTCAGTTTTCAACTATTTACCTGAAGTTTATGGAATATTCAAATAGAAATGTGCAATAGAAAACTGAATAAATGAGTATGAGTTGATGGAGTTTGATCTTAGCTGACGATATCAGTTTGGAAGTTGTCAGTGTGTGAGTTAATTGATACTCTCAGCAAGAATTAGCAAGTAATAAGGAAAGAGAACCAGGGAAAAATCTGTCATGTAGAGGAAGAAATATGAAGACAAGAGGTGGTGCAGTTAAACAGTTATGAGATGACAACTAGGAAATAATGAAGGCAAACAATAGAAGAGGGATTGAAAATGCTCTCTGGCCATGGCAAATAAAAATATCTTAGAGCAATTTTGGAGATGTGGGAAAGAAACAATTGAACAGGTTGAAAAACAGTAGGAGATAGAAAAGTGAAATGTCTTTTTTTTCCCTAGGACTTTAGGAATGAACTGAAAGGAAAAAAATAGAATGATAGAGAGCTCAACAAATGTAGTCCTTTTAAGATGGGAGAAAATTAAATATGCTTACATATTGAGTAGAACCAGTTATTGAAAGTTTTGAAAAGAGAGAATTAGAGAGCTGGATCAAGATCATGAGAGAAATGGGAATATCTGGAGCCCAAAACATAAGTAAAAAAATCCATCTGATTATGAATTGAATGTTTCATCTTCTGATATTTCATCTAAGGCAAACACATTTGATAATTTGTTTGATTTAAAACAAGAAAAATTGAAAGAATTCATTCCTACACTCTCTATTATCTCTGTGAAATTATGCAGAAGGTCATGTGCTAGGAGTGGGAAATACAACAGAAAATGACTGGGTACTGAATTTGGGTGGTAAAACAGTAGAGTAGCTATGGAGAGAAGTAGGAGACTTTACAGAGCAAAATAATAACTGCTGAGGAACATTGGCAAACATCTAATGTTGGAGGTCACCTATTTTCATGAGGATCAAACTCCAAAATGGTATCTATGTTTTAAATGCTTAGCAGCTCTAAAGATAAGAAAGTCTGTTGTGATTCAGTGTATACATGGCACAATTTGGAGAAGGGGGAATGCATCATCTTTAAGAGAATGATCAAAAAGAAGCCCATTAGAAACAAATGGAGGTGAAATCAGTAAAAGCCTTTGGGGCTTATAGAAGGGGTCGTGGAGGGGGACTGGGGAGCAAGATGTGATCAGAGGAAGCACCTTAGGAGTAAGTTATATGAGAGCTCAGAAAGCAAAGGGTGCTTGGTCAAAGTGTCAGTTCATGTAGTCATAGATGTTGGAGACAAAACTTTTCTATGTCTTGTGTTCCAAGCCAATGGCCCTGAGAATTATTGTTGAAGTGAGGAAAACAATTCAGAATGAATCACACACATTTTGAGTGAGGAAATGATAATCCTCAGGATGTTTAGACTTCTCAAAATGATGGTTGCAGCTGTGGTAGAGAGGAAGATTATGATTGAATTGTTAGAGTCTGATAAATGCTCAGAATAACAATATTGGGACAGAATGAAGAACACGATTCACATAGTAGGTGGACTAATGGATGGATGGAGGGTGTGTGTGTGTGTGTGTATGTGTGTGCATCTCAAAGAGGGTGGCCCAGAAGAGTTGAAAGGGCAGAGCCTGGAATCCATGCTTTGGAGCAAGGAGAACAAGGTTCTTTGAGCATTTTAGGAGAGCAGATTTATTTGAAGAGAGTTAACAAAGAATGTACTACCTTCTAGGAGGAATCAGACTTCATAGAAGGCTAAATCAACTGGAAAGAGTATTCTGCAGAGGGATTGGTAGAACAGAGAGGTGGATAGCACAGATCTTGGAACGAGGGCTTACAAGATCTTGTAATTGAGGGATACTTGCAATGTGAAGATATGTCCTGGAAAGAGTGTAAAACAGTAATGGCAGAGCATAAGAGAAAGTAGATTGAAGGAGCATCTCCTCCCAAATGCCTGATAGCCTTTGACCATTATATCCCACTGAGACCTGGTGTTATTCGAAGGATGAGAAGATATGGTCCATAGGTTTCCAGGTTCTGGAATGCTCTGATGTCTAACTATGGTTGATGGCTCATAATGGAAGGACCAGAATCAAAGCAGCTATTCATAATGGTTTAGGACTCCAACATCCTCCCTTCTATATCTATAGTCATGAAAAATTAAGACTGATATTCAAAATGATACCCTAAAACTAGATAAAAATCCTCAGTGATCAAAGAAAAATTCAGAAATATTTCCTAACATCAAATATTCATGGATCATATTTTGTGTACTCTGATGGATACTAGGAATTCAGTGGTAGACATCATTTCAACCCCAAAGAGATGTCTAGCAGAAGATATACAAAATACTTCCTTATATTTAGAAAAATATTATTTTTAAAATTGGTTTTCAAAAGTAAATCTCAAAATAAAATATTTGATAATCATTGGATAGTCAGAAAATTCAGTTAGTTAAAAAGACCATTCTATTTAAGAAGCTCAACTATACATGATATTTCTCTTTTTTAATCTTTATTTATTTTATTTATTTTTAAGTGGCTCTGAGGATCGAACCCAGTGCCTCACATGTGCGAGGCAAGTGTTCTACCACTGAGTTATAATCCCAGCCCCTATACATGATATCTCTTCATGGTAAAATAAAAGTATGTGAGAGGATAAAAACTTGAATAAACTTTTTTTTAATATGCCAAGGAAGGGAATCACCTCTGTTACAATAGCTATTGCATTATAACAGAATCTGCCACAATATCATCATGAAAAACTGGTGAATGTTTTCTTGAACTCAGGGGAATCAGAGGTTGGAAGACAAAGCTCCCAGACAGTTTAGAAGATAATTTTAAAAATGAATGTGGCATAAAATTTTCCCCCCAGTAATCACTCTCTCATTCTCAGGACAGAGCACTTTGAAAATTTTCCACTGATGTGGTAGAATGCCTGCCATAAAGGTATTCAGAATGAAATGAGCTGTAGGGGTTCTTCCATGAAGGTTTTGCCTCTTTTTTGTACACATACACATATACACATGCACAAACACAAGCTCACTCACACATTCATGAACTAAAAATTTCTTCAATCATTCCTGATTAATATCACCTAAACCATATGTTATATAATTGGGAGACTTGTTTGGAAAAATAGTTGTCTGAAGGCCAACCTAATAGCTACAAATCAACATTGACATGAGTAGCTGTGAGTCCCAGGGAGGAGGGAGGATGGAATTTATAAAGTTGGTGTAAGTGTATTTAAGGTCACTAAAATGTTTATCACTAATTCTGAAGAGAATTACTTTCCACTGGAGTATATTTTCAAATTCAGTTTGCCTAAACTTTGCACCTATAACCAATGCATCAATTTAAAAATATTAACCCTAAAAGGAACTTCCAAAATAACTTGTGCATGCACACACTCTCTATCTCTCTCTACATATTAAGAAAATGAAGACTAGAAAAGTTTAGCAACATAGAAAGATCAGGTTATGACATGAGTTAGAACTGACTTAGTGTATGAGAAAATTTCAATGTAAAAATAAGAATTACTTTGGTGTTAATAAAAAAAAAACAAGGTTGTTTATAGTATCTTGAAAAGAAGAGGATAAATACAAGGAAAATTGGTGACTGGGCTTGAAATGTCTTCTTTATTTGTGCCACAAAATCTCCATTGAAATGCTCTGACATTCGAGTGTGTTGGTTCTGGTTGACCAAGTGTTTGACCCAAATCACCCTTTGCTTCAATCCTTTGTGCTGAAAAGATTTTCTTCCACAGGCTAGGACACTTTCCAGCATTCAAAAGAAAAATATGTTGTATCCAAACAAACCATTTCCTTATGTGTGAAGCTGGAAACTTTATTCTTTTTGTGCCCTGTGTGCATTTTTCATGATTTTTTCTCATTTTGTATTTGCCTTCTCATCCCAAACAATACTCAGATAATGCCCCAGGGTCCCCATCTAGATGGAACTTTGCTTTGTGAGCCCATGCTCTATCAGGGCATCATGAATCTAGCTGCTGCACATTGCAATGAAGAGTATATCAGAAAAAAATTCCTGGGAGTGGGAATCCATGAGTACAATACTTGGCCCAAATGCTTGGTGTTTCTTGTGTAGTCAGGTCTTATACTCAGCATTTTGAACATGGTATTGGATTAATCTCTCCTTCTTCAATTAAAGGCACGTGCAGTATTTGGATTGTATGGCTTTTTAGTTAAATGTGTGTGTGTGTGTGTGTGTGTGTGTGTTTAATTTTTGAGGTATCAGCTAGAGAGAACTCAATAAAATAAATTAATGCTAAGGTTCTTATAATAATTAAATTATTCAGTATTTAGCCACTCTGGGATAATTTTCAACTCAGAAGTTCATCTGTGAAATGCAAAATTTAATTTGAAGAAAGAAACCCACTATATAGAATTTTGGGCACTATGGCAGCCAGAAGGGTTGTTATTGAAAAAAGGAAGATTTTACAACCAGCTTTGACTTTGGCAATCCTTGGGGTGATCATTCCAAATGGTAGTTAATATTCACCAACAGTTTAATCCACTTATTTGCTCCCGCCCTTATCATTGAAGGAATTAACAACATTTTAAAAAATATATGAAATATTGTTTAAAATATATGGTTGAGAAGTGAGGGGGAAAGGGGGACATAATGAAGTCAAGAGTAAGACAGAAATGAAAGCAAAAATTCTGAGTGGTATGATTTCTTAAATTTACTCATTCATTTCTTCACAAAGAATAAGTACTCACCATTGTTCTGGCACCCATTTGTGTGGCTATTTGGTAGTATAGTCCTCCTACTGGCTGTTTACTTGAAATATCTATTCTGATTGATTTGTGGTTACAAGGTTTTGCCTTATGGTTAATTAAATATTCTGAATATTACTCCCTAGCATTGGGACTATAACAGAGAAAGAAAGCACAGATTCCCCTAATAGGGTTCTATTCTTTCACAGACAGACCTGTATACACGCAACTACAATAGAGTATGGCAAAATCAAAATCATGGATTAAAAAAAGAAAACTAAAATAAAAACAGCAAGAAAATAACTAAGCAAAACAGTATGAAGTAGAGAGTCATGCACAAATCATGTCATCAAGACGGTCTTTCATTTACAAGAAAGTTTGAACTTGACCCTTACTGTGTTTTAAACAGGAAAATGAATCCTATAGTATGTTAGAAAGGTAAATGGCTGAAGCTTAGAGAATCTCCTGCTGCCCCCACCTGGTCAATTTCCACTAGTCAAGCCCTTCTTCAGAAATCCTCTGTGTACCAAGGCCAGTTCAAAGCAGTAGTTAATGGAGCTGGAGTGCTTGGATTCAAATCCTGCTTAACAACCAGTAGCTGTCTGACTAAAGGTAAGAAACTGAAACTTCTCTGTGCCTCAGTTCCCACATCTGTAAAATGGGGATAAGAACCTACCTTGTGGGTGGTTGGAAGGAATAAAAGGGTAATACATGTAAGTGATACAAATAAAGTACTTAGAACCTTGCCTAGCACATATTAACACTCTCTGGATGCTTTACATACAACCTTTCTCACCCTTATGACAACCCTGTAAGGAATAGATTATTGTCACTGCATTACACAATTCATAATCTTTCAAGATACCTTTCACAGTGTCAGACAACAAAACCAAGTCTTAGATTTAATTTTTTTTTGCAATTTTTTTCTCTATTACTCTATGTTCTGATTGTGTTTGATAATCAACAATTTTAACTCTTCTTTTTATTTTTTTGTTGTCATCAGGAACTTGAAACTTCAGTGACTAAACTGTGGTTTTTGTTAACTTTCTGGGCTAAGTTTTAACATGTCATTTCCCAAGAGATGAGGCCTTCTTTTTTTTTTTTTCGGTTGAAAAATTAAAAGATGTGAGCTTCTCCTACGTATTTCAAGCAAGGGACATAAGATGAGCTCTGTGCAGGATGCTATAGAGTATTTCAGGCCACTAAAGTAGAAGGAAGTGCTGCTGAGACCCACCAGTATGTTGCCCTTCTCTGACCTGAAGTTTTATGCAACTTCTGCAGAAGGGAAGGAAAACCATGACCTGGTTGAGCTAAAACTTGCCAAACTCCAAATGACTTTGAAATAAATATTTCAGCAGACAGAATTGGAGATTATTTGTCTGTGAAACTTGGAAAACATCTATGGGAAAGGGACTAGTGAAGTTTCCATATTTCCCTGTATTTTTCCTAGGTGGAAACAGAGCTGTGGACAGGTGTCAGATCCTTCCCCAAATGGGAGTCGGTGTGCAAAAGTCACTGTGGTTGGACATGAAGAGGTTGCAGACACTTTATGGAGCATTTTAGGAAACAGAAAATGTAATTTCATGACCTTCATTTCCCCCATGACAAGCAGCACAGGCACAGTCACTTGTGCTTAGAGATTGCCTCCTTAGAGTATCCCAAACCAACCAGTGCCCCACATAAAATCATAGCACCTCAGAAATCCTTCCAAACTTCCTCCAGTGAAAAACCAGAGCGTCCATTCTGTTTTCTTTTCTGTGTTTTATGTCCTCTGGCCCTGTCAGTTTTCACCTTTCTGATTAGTCTTTTTGATTTGAAGCTTCTCTTATCTCTGTATCTATTTTGCCTTTACTGGGGGGGCCTTGTTTCTTGGACTCTATTTTCTTTCCTTCTTCCCTTTTCTTTTTTGAGGTGCACTGGGGGACAACTGGATTCAGAACCAAAAGTTAGCTGCATTGCTCTTCCACTGTCCAGCCCAGGGTCATGGAGTTTGGGGTCCAATTCAGTGCACTTGACCCAGATTTAGGATACATGAGAAACCTCAGGCTCACTTTTGGGTGCCAGTCATTAATCTTTTACAGCCTCTGAGGCCCCTGGAATCTAGTCATGGTTCCTGTTGTAGTGACTGCTCCCACTATCTCAGTTTCCGCTTCCTCTTTTCTCAAGTCCATCATAAGTCTTTCTCCTGTATTGATTGTTTGCTTAACTTGACCCCATGAATCAGGTACAGTCTGGTTCCCTGAAGAGGATCAGAGAGCAATAGTCCATGTTTTAGGAGATTCGGACCCATATTCTTTACATTTTTTAGCACACACTGGAGCTATAAAATAAAAAGGCAGTGTAGTGTGCGCAATCTAAATACTTAAGCTCTGGAGGCAGATGTTCTATTTCAAGATCTCACTCTTCCACTGAGACCTTGAACATATTACTTTTTAAAAGTCATTAGGGTTTTGTAAATTAAAATATTTACTGAAGTATAATATAAAGACATGTAATATTTGATGAAATTTCTGGGTGACTATTCCTAAACAACCAGATCAAGAAAGATACAGCACCACCCTAGGAGGTCCTCTCATGTCATTTTCTCCAGGCCCTACTCTGATAGGGAATCAAAGCTCAAAGCACCATGTTACCACAATGTCATTTTGATTCTTATTTATCTACTTGTTCTGGATTGGCCTACCATCTGCCTCTCCGAAAAACTTCATTTCTTTACAAGGATTGAAAGCTGCTTCTTCTCTTTCCCCCTCCTTCTCCTCTTTCTCCTTCTCCTCCTCCTCCTTTCCTGGCACTATTCCATGTTTTGAATCTGACTAGGAAAGGTAAAAAGAGGAAAAGAAGTGAATATGAACACCAGGGATCCCTCTCAGAGAAACACTGGAAACTGTCAAAATTAATTTGATTGGCAGAACAAAGATGATGAATGGAGTTGGGACAAAGGAGATTTTACTAGTATGAAGTGAGGGGAAAGGGTCAGATGATGTTTCCCAAACCAGAAACACTAAGTCCAAGTAGAAAAGTCGTAAGAACCATAGTCATGAAGTGTTCTGATACTGGACATGGGTAGAAAATCAGAGCATAGGAAACTTGGTGGGTCCCTCATATTGACTTATTATTTTAGCAATGGAGTTTATTTAGCATAGTGCTCCTTTGGAGGGCTAGCTCCATACCTCCTTGAAGTTAATATCAATTTAGAGGTATAGATCAGTTTCTAATAGGCTGAATAGAGACACCATACCTGGTAGACTTTTTTTTTTTTTTCATAAATCCTTTCCTGGGTTAGGATGCTAGTTTGATTAAAATTTGAGAAGCAACACAAGCTAATAGAAGTGTACAAACTTGCAGCGAACAAGCATCTAATAAAAGTTTTTTCCCTTAACTTTCTCTTCCATTAGTCTGAACTTCAGCATAGAAAAGTGAAGAGTGCTGGCATACCAAGAACCTAACATACTTGCATTTGAAACCTGCCTCTGTACTATCTCCTCCGTGATCTTGAGCAAATTTTGCAACTTCTGAGTCTTAATTTCCTCTTTTATAAAATAAGGTTCAGCGAGTTCAACATATTCACATTGTGAAGGATAATGAAATTATTCACCTTGAGTATCTTGCTCAGCACCTGGCAGAGGTGAAAATCAGCATAACAGGTCTTATTAATAATTAGTTAACAAATCAACTCAATATTCTAATGTGGTGGCATTGACACTAATGTTCCTTTATGTAGAACTAATCATCATCATCATCATCATTATCATCATCATCATCACAGCAAGTATCTGACACAACATGTTAGACACTGTTCAGAACATTTCTATTTCAGCTTCACAATTGTTCTTTGAATTTGTGATTATTGTCATCTCAAATTCCAGATGAGAAAAAGAGAGAACTCGCACAAGTCCTGTAGCAGTAAGGGGTGGAATGAGCTCTGAAATAAAAACGTTTGACTGCAGACCTCACAATCTTAACCACATCTCTGCACACCATGTTGCTCTTCCATTTGTTCTATTTACAGAACCAATTTTAGAGCTTGTCCAATACATCTGTAGCCGTTTATTTAATAAATCATATACATCTGGTTTTGCAACGTTCTTGGGTTCAAGGCTATGAGTCCAGCGGGTTTGCCAAACACATGTGTATTGGATATGTGAGGAGGGTACTTGGGGTTAAATGGTTCACATTTAATGTCATTTCTATTTTCCTAAAACTTCATGCTTTTGAATTTCCAAATAATAACTGACATTTTAAACTGCCTGCCTAATGCAGTCTTTCATGAGATAGCATAGTCATTGAGCAGGTTCAGTGTTCAGAATTGTTTCAAATTCTTAATTCATTCTTAATTTCATGCTGATCAATTCAGAACCAATTAAAATTGTGGTTCATGATTGTTGCATCTCAATATTTAAAACAATGCTAATGGAGTTTTGGTATATGAGTGGGAAGCTGGAGAGAGAGAATGTCCTCCATATGTATTTGTTAGTACATATTCAAATGTTAGGCTCATTACAAATAAAATAATTCTTATCATGTTTGTTATACTAACAAAATTTACTAGATTATGCTTTCCACATGCTTATCATATGGTGTCTTTGCTCTCAATCTCCTTATGTTTGACATTAGCATTATTCAGTACAACTTTCCATATGAATTTTCATATATCTGGATCATTCCATTGCATGTGGCACTGCCTACAAGTCCCTCTTTTATTTATTTTTTAAAATTTGTTATTTTTAGAAATACATGAAAATAGAGTGCACTTTGACATACTATACATACATGGAATATAACTTTCCATTTTTGTGGTTGTACATGATGTGGAGTTACATTGATTGTGCATTCATAGGAACATAAGAAAATTATGTCTCATTTATTCCACTCTCTTTCCTACTCCTATTCTCCCTTCCTTCCCTTCCTTCCCCTTTCTCTAATCCCATGAACTTCTATTCTTCCCTCGTCCCCACCTTATTATGTGTTAGCATCCTCATATCAAAGAGAAAATTTGACTTTTGGTATTTGGGGACTGGCCAATTTCCTTAGCATGACAGTCTCCAGTTCCATCCATTTACTGGCAAATGCCATGATTTCATTCTTCTTTTTAGGCCTCTTAATACCGACCTCTGTTGTCTTCTATATGCTGCAACTTCTGATTGTTGGAGCACTGATGGGTTCCAGGCTCCCTGTGAGCTGTAGAAAATAAAGAGTAATAAACCTTAGATCTTTCCTTTGGAATTTGTACAATAAAATTGGGATGTATGTATAGTCAAGGAAAGTACAGAGAAATCAGAGAAGCAAGCACAAAGTGAAAACATGGATCAGAGAAGAGGAAGCCCAACTCTATGGAGGGAAAGTACAATAAGGCTCCATAGAGGAGTTGGACTTTGAGCTGCTTACTAATGGATGCATAGAAAATTGCTATTTATACTAAGTAGATAAAAACATTCTAGGTAAATGAATGGGATAGCTTGAGCACATTCATAAAGGCATGTTTAGGGACAAAAAAAACAGTTTCTTATTTCTTATGTGGGTAAAACAAGCTCCAAAATCTCAGACTAGAGAGGTACTTAAAACTTATGAAACTTTTTGTCCATGGAAAAATCATCAAATTATTTGTCAACTTACCCATGCATACTTGCATCCAGTCAAAATCATTTTTTTGAACATTTACTATGTGTCCATCTTTGTAACAGGGTCTGTAGATGATACCAAGCATGATAGTGATAGTGTTCAGTCTAAGCAGGGCAAGCGGGAAAAGTTAACCCTCTAAGGCTAGCATTTCCTGATATCAAAAATCAGACAAAGACACTGCAAGAAAACTACAGACCATTATCCTTCATGAATATTAATGTCAAATGTCCTCACCAAAATACAAGAAAACTCTATTCAGCAGAAGAATATATTAAGAAGGTTTTCTTGGGTCACAAATCAATAGTAACAACTAAATGAGTGAAACCTCAAAATAACACAGTTCCTTATTGTGCAACTGAACTTCTTTTAATGGAACAACCTTATTGTTGATCTTTATGTTTGAATTCTTTTTTAAAACATAGAAATATGCTATCAAAGTTTCTGAACCCTCATAAAGAGTCGTGTTTATTAGGTATTCAACTGCATGAGGAAATTGATGTGAAAATCTTCTAAGTTTTAATGCATTGTCATTTTGATTAATTGTAATGAATACCCAATGAGTTTATTATACTTGGGGAGTTTGTTGTGAAGATGTGAAAATCCCCTGATTTACTCACCAAAGTATTGTGGCAAACTAGCGAGAAATTGTCTTTATTTTTCTGATTCTATGTAGGTTTCCACTAGCAAATGTTCAGGGTTTGTGTAATGGACAGCTCAGTTGCCTTCTCCCTCCTAATACTATTTCAGGCATGATGCTCCTAACAAGACCTTTTGACATATCTGATAAGAGCCTATCAGATGACTTTTATTTGGTGACTCTGAACAGAGTAACAGATATGCAATACAGAGTAACAAACAATGTAAGACATGAGAGATTTCTCTTCTCTCAGAAAACATGGCTGAAACTGATAACCTAACTAGAACAGAGACCCTGCACCTAACAGAAGAAAAAGTAGATCCAGATCTCCACCATGTGGTCTTACTTCCTTAACAAGACTCTGAAAGTGCAGAAATAAAATCAAGAATCAATAAAAGGGATGGAATCAAACGTAAAAGCTTCTTCACAACAAAGGAAATAATCAATGATGTGAAGAGAGAGCCTACAGAATGGGAGAAAACCTTTACCACATGCACCTCAAATAGAGCATTAATCTCTAGGATATATAAAGAACTCAAAAAACTTAATACCAAAAAAAAACCCCAAATAATCCAATCAATAAAGGGGCTAAGGAAATGAAGAGACACTTCACAGAAGAAGAAATACAATTGATCAACAAATATATGAAAAAAAGTTCAATATCCCTAGCAATTAGAGAAATGCATACTGAAACTGCACTGAGATTTCATTTCACTCCATTCAGAATGGCAATTATTGAGAATACAATAATTGTGTAAGTGTTGACAAGGATGTGGGGGGAAAGGTACACTCATACATTGCTATGTGGGACTGCAAATTGGTGAAATTGCTCTGGAAAACTGTACAGAGATTCCTCAGAAAACTTGGAATGGAACCACTGTTTGACCCAGTTATCCCTCTCCTCGGTCTATACCCAAAGGTCTTAAAATCAGCATACTACAGTGACACAGTCATATCAATGTTTATAGCAGCTCAATTCACAATAGCTAAACTATGCAACCAACCTAGATGCCCTTCAATGAATGGATGAATGGATAAAGAAAATGTGATATATATATATATATATATATATATATATATATATATATATATATATATGTATATATATATCCACAATGGAATATTACTCAGCCTTAAAGAAGAATGAAATTATGGCATTTTTTCAGGCAAATGGATGGAACTAGATAATATCATGCTAAGCAAAATAAACCAATCCAAAAAACCAAAAGCCAAGTATTTTCTCTGATATGCGGATACTAATTCACAGTAAAGGGCATATCTAGGGAAGAATAGATGTCCTTTGGATTAGACAGAGGAGAGTAAAGGGAGGGAAGGGGGTATAGGGATAGAAAGATAGTAGAATGAATCAGACATTATTACCTTATGATTACACAACCAGTATAATTCTATATCATGTATAACCAGAAGAATGGGAAGTTATACTCCACTTGTGTATGATGCATCAAAATGCATTCTACTGTCATGTATAACTAATTAGAACAACTAAAAAAAAAAAAAAGACTGAGAGCCTGAAGTTAAATCGAAAACATATTAGCCAGGGTACAGTGGCACACATCTGTAATGCCAGCAACTCCAGAGGCTGAGGCAGTAGGATTCCAAGTTGTAGGCTAACCTCAGAAACTTAGCAAGATCCTGACTCAAAATTTTAAATATTAAATAAAAAGGGCTGGGAATGTTAGGTTCAATCCCCAGTTTAAAAAAGAAAGAGAAAAAGACAAAGAGAGAAAGAGAAATAAAAAATATTAAATATGAATCTTTGGGGCCCAAACTTTGTAAAATGATATTGTTGAATCATCTGACTTGACTTTTTACCATCTTTATTAACACCTATAATTTAATGACTTAGGGTCAAAATTTCAATATAAACAGAAATTAAATGATCAACTGAAAATAAACCCACTGGATTATATTTTGCCCAGAAATATTTTAAATTAAGAATTTCCCAGGTGACGGCAGTGTGGTCCTGACCAGGGGAAGTCAGGGCTGGGGTTTGGGGTAGGGTCTGGAGAGATCCCTGAAACTGGTGGAACTTGGAAGATTGACAAAGTAAAAGCTAAGTAGAGGGATCCATGGAGCCAAGTGTACAGAATGCAGATCCCAGAAAGAGATGTTAACAGTGGTCCCTTCACCTTGTGAATATATTTCTCATTGCTCTAAGGCTTATTAAAAAAAAAAAGTTTTTCTTTTTCCTCTCTTCTCCCCTCTCTTCCTCTCTAAGATTAGGGAGACAGTGTTATCTTTTCTTCCCCTCATTAACGGCCTTTGAACACACCCACTACAGGAGGGAGATGCTGTGAGGATCTGGGAAGTAAATATCTCCCAAATTAACACGTGAATCCTAATAAGCCCTTAGGGTGCTCTGGGGCCCCCTACCAGAGCACACCTGGAATGTAACCCTTGAAGAGTTCCTTTAAAAGCCCCTCTGTCCCTCCTGATGGGGAGAGTCACAGCCTTTGGGACAGGAGTCTCCTGTGATTCTTCCTTGCTAGCAGAGAAATAAACCTTCCTTTTTCTCAAAACCATGTCCTCTTTATTAAGTTGGCATTAATTGTCACTGGGGACAAGGTCCAAACTTCTGGTTGCAGGGACACTATCATGGGGATGTCTGAACTGTATACAGCAAGACAGTCAAGTTTGGAGCAAGACATGAAAGAAAGTCTAAATGAGTAGGCACTGGTGTCAGATCCACCAGCGGTTTTCAAGGACCTGCTACAGAGTCACATTAGTCAGAGGCCAAGTGCAAGGGGAAGAAGCAGATGAAGACAGAAGCTGAGATTCAATGGTGGGATTCCAGTCCTAGAGACTCAAGGGTCAACAGGACCAAGGCTGAGTCCACAAAAATGAACTATGTAAGGCTGTATGTGAGAGCTGTTGAATATATTCCCACTATCTCCCCAGTGCCCAGTAACTAGTTATTGAGATGGGGCAGGCAGTCCTGTGTGCAGCAGTCATTTGAGGAATTAGGGACAATTCTGGAGAGGTCAAATGTCAACTGATGACCTTGAATACCACATCTGAGGAGCCTTTTTAGAGAGTGTGCCTTTCTTTAAAAGTATAAACCCTTAAAAAAAATCTATAAATCTTGTGAAAATTTGCAGCTTCAAGAGAACAATATAAAACAAAGCTTTTCTCTTTCTTTTGGTTACAAGTGAAGTCAATGCAGAGTGAAGCTGTGAATCTACAAAGTTTGTCTTCTGAGTTTCTCAATTATGCAGCATTTTCTCCCATCTGGTACAATTATTTAGTGTTTCATTGTTGTTTCATTTACCCTTAAAAAAGGATGCAAGTAAAAGTCCCACTATTTATTCTTTTAATTGAGTAACTATGGTCTAAAGTTTATTCTTAATGTGTCATCTCAGATATCAGTTGCATTTTAAATAGAATTTTTTTGCCAATTATTGAAGACATGAATTTTACTCTTAAGAAGAGGAAGTGGGAAAGTGAGTCAGGAAAAGATAGCCCAGAAGAGGCCAGGAAGATTAAAAATGTTAGATATGTCCTCTTGGAAAACGAAGGCATGGAGAAGGTAATAAGCTATTTTTACAACTGTGATGAAATTTTAAAGTTTTTTTTTTTAAATTCAAGTATTAAAAAACTTTAGAAACATATGCTAATGATCAAATTATCATACATCTATACTTAGGAAGTATGAAAATCAAAAAAATTATCTAATGCAGAGGGCATTGTTACTCTAAGTGGTAAGTTCTTTTTATAAGTAAAGGGTCAGTTCCCGCAACATTAGACAATTGTAGTTTTTAAATGAGTAATCTAATTTCACTGGTAGTGGCAGAGATTTAGCTCTTTGAAAAGTAGAGTCATTTTTAACCTTCTTTTGTTTATTGTTTTGCATCTGACAATGGGATTTAATTTTTAGATATTTAGGCCTTTTCCTTATGCAGTGACACCCCAAAAGCAGTCATTTCTGAAGGCATTTGGAATCCCAAGTCTTAATTCTTTTCGAGGAACAATAGAAATAAACAACCCATGTAGGTCTTTCCCCAGCTCCTTCTTTAATACAGCCTTTTCACTTTCCAAGGTTCAGGATCTCCCAGTGGATTCTGGTTGTCTTTATCATTCTAAGCAGTGGCCAGGGAAGTTCTTAGTGTTCCATAGTAATTGCATTACTTTACAAAGATCAAAAATTTTAATTTGTCATCTTAACACACACACACACACACACACACACACACACTCACTGCTTCTAACTGGGTAACCTGAAGCTTTGAAGTTCTTACACTGAAAAGTAATATCAAAGGAAGCATTACTTTACTCTTTGGAATATTTGAAAATGAACTACCACCAGAGACTTCCAAACATCCCTCTGACTCCACATCTCCACAACGATATTTTACCAACATCAAGTTGGCATCTCTAGGAGGATAACGTGCTCCAAGCTGTCTCTAGGGTACCAATGTGGGATAGTGGTTTATTATTTCTGTCTGTGGAGACAATGTATATGATTTTATATTGTTAGAAATCTGTATCATTTGGAAAAATAAATTTCAGATATCCTTTTTTCCTGTTGCTGTCTTGTTATTTTTATTCTGAAGTGTATTAGAAACTGAGTTTACATTAGAATTTTTATAAAATACATGAAACTTTGCATCTCCAAACTGACTTCAAGTTTACTTTTAAGTTGAATCTAGAAATGTGTACATTTTCAAAATAGGCTTAATGTTGCCCATGAAAATTTAACTGCTAAGTTCACTTTTAATCTGCCAATATTTGCTTTATATTTATCTTCAAAGGCTATTATTTTAATGATAAATTACATTAAAACAACTCTTAATTTATTCTTTTTTTTAGCATGAAGAATTTCCTTTTTAGCATATTTTTGTTGATTTATAATTGATCCTATCCCAAAGACATTTTTATTAAATGGAATTGCAAGAACTCATAGATCTAATTTCTGAGTGTGATATGCAGATCTGTTCCAATTTGACTTGCTTTCTTGTTCTCAAAAAAATTATTTTTTGGCCTAACTTTTCTTGGAGTAGTGCTTTTTATCATTATGCTTAGGTTGTAATATTGAAAGAATACTATAAATGCCATATTTAAACTGACAAAGTTGGCAAGCCCAGAAAGAAACAATAGTGCTAAGAGCAAACAGATGTCTGCAACTGGGTGAGAGCTCTCTCTCCAGAGGCAAATAAAATAGATAATAATCATAAGCCGCCAGAATCTGTCATGACAGGCCAAAACCATCAGGTGATGGAGAAATAAATTTATAGAAGTTAGAGGATTTTGAATGTGTAAGAACTCTTTGGTATTAACTCTAGTGCCTTCCTAATCACTGTTTGAATTGTTTCTGGCACTCTCCATGAAAGTTCTTCCAGCTGATCAACTGTTAGCAATTGGGTAAATGTTCTGAATCGTTCATCTCTGGTAAATGTCTTGTGTTCATCTACTTTGTCATGTGCATTCTGTTTGTGATTTACTGAGAATTTCTGTAAGAACTTTATAGCTTTTAAGAGGCAGCATGTCATTTCTCAAAGCACTATATTTCAGGAGCACTAGCACAAGCTTCCCCAGTTATGTGCTTTTGGCCTGTCACCAAACTAGACTGTGACTATACATATTTTCTCACCAGCAAAAGTGTATACCTCATTTCTGCATGAAGCCTTCTTCGCTGAACTTTTCAACATCTGCAGTCATTCCCTCATACAGAATATAGAGAGAGGGAGATGAGTTTAGCACTGCTGAAGGCAATGAGAATTCTACCTGTGGTCTCTACTCCTTAGTATCATGTATCCTCAAGTAGGAAAAGCAAACATGAAACTTTATAAACTTTATAAAGGGGAGCACTCCTGAGGAATACACATTAATAAATCATGAAAAGACAGAATTCTATGCAAGTTTTACATCTGAGAGTTGCTTAAAATTTGTTTCTCAAATGAAAACTAGAACAAATTAAAAAGAATGATCAAACTCAAACATAGAAAGATCTCATAGGAATTCCTTGTTCATTTTTGTTGTTGTTGTTGTTGTTTTCAGAGGGTGCTATACATTCCATCCCACCTCTGGTCTAAAATAATTTTAGGGGTTACAATAAGTATTCTATTCATTTGAATTAAGTTTTCCAATGGCTAATCCTGTCTATTTTTGTACACAGGTATTCTGTCTTCTTTCTCATTTCCTGTCATAAATATTTTGTTTTCATTCATTCATTTACAGCATGTTATAAATGATACAAAGAAATATTAAGTACAGATCTTGAAAGTATCAGGTGGGAAAGAAATGAATGTTTATAAAAATAAAAAGATAAAATAATGAATAAAAATGTGAAATAAATGTTACAGACAAAAAGCACCTTAAAAAGGGAGAGTAAAGGGAGATCTATTCGAGAAATAAATGAGTGACTCAGGAGCACAGAGAACCAAGTGGTTAATCATTAAACTAAAAGGGGTGAACATACAGGCAAAGAAAAACTGAAGGAGAGATCATATGAGGTGGGTGGAGTCAAAGTTTGCAAACATGTCTTCTGTGGCATACTTACTATGCTTGAGGCATGTGTGTTACTTTCATTCATTTGCAAAGTGTATTAATAGATCGTATAATTCTGTTTTGGCACTGTGTCAGACACCAGGGATCTAGAGCTGAAGAAATGTGATCTATACCATCATGGATTTGACTATCTTATGGCAGATATAGTTTGCTGGGTTAGGAAAATGTCCTTAAATAAAATTTCCAAAAGGAAGTTTGTTTAGTTTTTTTCCCCCTCATTCATCTATTCAACAAATATTTCTGAAGTGTCTACTTTGTATCTGGTATTCAGTGAGGTACTGGAATGAAAAAATAACAGACAATCTGCTAATTACCCTCAAGAACCTTATACTCTAATAGGAGCTAGGGAAGACAGTCAACAACAAATAAAATAAATACATAGTTTGTTAAGTTAGAGACATTTTATACTGAGAAATAAAGAAAAATAAAGGTGTTAGGAAAGGCAAGGAATGCTTTATGGGCAAGATGTATATGAAAGCCCCCAAGAGAGCAAGGGTAAAGTCAGTTGGCTCCCAGAGGAGGAGTATCTCAGGTAAAAGGAGCCAAAGCAACAAGAGTTGAGCTGGGAAAGGGATTGCTCTGGGACAGCAATGAGGCACCCCATTAGAGAAGGAAGAAAGTGGTTGGGGATGGGTCAGAGAGGGGCTGAGCAAGGAGTCAAGTCATCACATTCCTTTAGGTAGCACAGCATGGCAGATGTAGAACTAGGCAGCTTAGCAAAGACACTGACTTCCTTGCTTACCAGTTGGGTACCCTGGACAAGTTGCATAAATTCTTTGAAACTAACATGCATATTGGGGTAGAACTTTTTCTTATGGTTATTCTGAAATAATGGTTTATGAAACAATATTATGAATAAGAACTCCTTATGATTATGAAAAATTAAATGAAATAATATATTTTGCTCTGAAACACACAGACGTGTTCCCACACAGAGTATGTACTGGATAAATTTTATTAATTGTTACTATTACAATAACTGATTGATATCGAATTTATGCCATTATCACCATTTTTATGTCCATGTCATACCTTGGACTAGATTATATAAAATAGCTTTCTCTCTAGTTCATTTCCACTGAGCCCTCAGATTTCTTTTAAATACTCACTGGATTATCATGTCATTTATGGCTTCTTACAATTTGGTCCAAACATAGTTCCAAAAGTATGTCTCATGACTTTGCAGCTGAGAACATCCGTCCAGTCTGTTGGTCTATCTGCTCACTGGCCCTCCAGACATCTCTGAGTTGGCCAAGTCATGGGAACCCCTTTGATCATCATCCATTTTGAACTCACCCTTCACATGCACTCAGATCCTACCAGAATTTCTAGGTCTGCTCTCTTCTTCAGAAAGACATTCAAAACCTACTCAACCTCCCCTCTCCCTTAAACCTGTCCCCTGCTATTGGTACTCATGGTGTTTTCATGCCATTTTTACTTTAATGGTATTGTTTAAAAAATGCTAAGTTAGAACATGTCCAATGCTCAGCTGAAAATGTCTCTGGATGAAAGAAAGTTCTTGTAGATGGAAATATCAGCAGTCTTACTCCATAAAAAACGTTTTGGATATATCACATTTTATAGGTACCCAAAATTTTGTGATGGGTGCAATTGTATTGGATGCAATGTGAAAACATATAATAAACTGTCAAATAGGAATCAGTGAGTTCTCAGAGCTTTACCAGGAAGAGATCACAGTATAATACAAAACATATTTCTGTTAATAAAAAGAAAAAGCAAATATGTAACATTACCCACACTTTTTTGTTGATTTTCCATTTTGGTATTTATGCCAATGTAATTACAGCAATATTTTTCATTTTGGCATGGCATTCCTGAAATCTTTAAAAGCAAAATTATTTCAAAGAAATTGAGAAAATTGAAATAAAAATTCACAGAAATGTTGAGCGATTTCCTTACTAAATAAAATTCTCAGACTTCAGGCATCTTGTGCTGTTCATGGTGTGTGTCACACACACACACACACACACACACTCACTCTCTCTCTCTTTCTCTCTCTCTCTCTCAAGTGAATAATTTCCAAAACAATCTTATTTCTAATTTGAAATTGTCCTTCACTGTGTACGACTGTATGTGTGTGTATGTATGTATGTGTGCTTGTGTGCATTTGTGTTAATTCCATGTTAACCTGATAATAAAGTTCCAGGGAAGGACCTGGTGGGTCTGTCTACTCTTCTGTCTGGGAACCTTGGCCAAAAAGATGTAGTCAGGTAACAACCCCCAACTCCTACTGGGCATGCATGGAGGTAAGAGGAATTCCCAGAGGAAAAAAAATTATAAGAAAAGAAAGGTGCTTGGCAGATAATATATGACAGGTTCAATGCATTTCTGCCAAACTCCATTGCTATTATTATTGATCTCCTGGATCTAGAAGTGGGGCATGGAGATTATTACTCCATGATCTCCCACAGAGGGAGGATGGCCAAAACCTTAATTTTTGTCCAGTTGACTTATTGGGAGATTTTATCCTTAGAAATACATAATTTATGACAAAAAGATTGGACTTATTCTAACATGATCTTCTAATATATATATATGTGTGTGTGTGTGTATATATATATATACACATATATATGTGTATATATATACATATATATGTAAATAATTTATGGACATAGAAGTTTGTGGCAGTACAAAATAATAATAAATTCAATGAAATATCTATTATTTTTCCATTTTTGTCTTCAGTTTCCTATGCACTGTTCCAGAAATACTTCATAGATATATTGCATAGAAAAGAACATAAGTGACTTTACATGAATGTGGATATATATATATACATATATGTGTGTGTGTGTGTATTATATTATATATATAATATAATATATATTCCTATTTTTACCCAAATGATAGTATAGCATTTAAATTGTTATGTAATTTTTCTGCTAGGTGGTGTTTGTTGTTTGGATAAATCATTATAAGATCAATTAACTTATGTTAATACCACCTAGTGGAACCATGATAATGTTCTTAAATTAGACCTTCTACCAGTGCCATATTAGTTAAATATATAAATTGCTTATTCTATTACAATAGTTCTGCAATAAATGTTGAGGTCTTCATGTCTTTGCAACTATATTGACATGATAAACTCCCTAGAAGTAGCATGGCTGCCTCAAAGCTGTTTTTAGCCAGGCATTGTGGTGCACACCTGTCTCCAGTGGTGAGACAGAAGGATGGAAAGTTCAAGGCCAGCCTCAGCAACTTCGCAATGTTCTGATCCTGTCTCAAAATAAAAAATAAAAAGGGCTTGGATGTGGCTCAGTGGTTAAGTGCCCCTGGCTTCAATCTCTGGTTTTAAAAAAAGAAAAAAGCAGCTATTTTTATTGCTTTACTATCAAATTGTTCTTCTGAACAAAGTACAAGAATGCTACTTCTCACAGAGATTTGTCAACAATACAGCATATAAATTGTTTTGTAGTCTTGCCAACCAACAGAATATATTTTATAATTGTATGGCAGTATTTATCCACCTTTATAAAGCCACAATCGATGATATCCTCTCAGGAGCACAATAACTACTTCTATAGAGCAATAACTACTGTTCCTCTTATAAATGTTAACTTTTCTTTATGAAAAAGTGTGAAACTGTTGTCACATTCACCTGAGTGTTATCCTTATTTATAAGGAAAAAATTAAAAACTTGGTATGGTCCTTACACTATGGCATAGATCAGTAACTTGTATTAATACCACCCAACACTCCAATGAAAACAAGAAAATGGTTCTTAAATTGGACCCTTTGCCATTTAGAATTAATCAGTCCTCCTGGCAGAGCTACAGAATCCAAAGTGGCAGGCCTGTAATGTGATAATGTTAAAGAACCTCGCGGTGAGCTTTGTCTTTTGGATGAGACTTGGGAAAAATTGAATTTCCTGATTTCAAATGGCAAACTCTGCTATTACATACTTTGTAATTTAAAAGAGCATCTGTCACCACAGAAATATATTTCTCAAAAAAAAAAAAAAAAGAAAAGAAAAAAAACTATCTGGTACTTTTTTAAACAAGCCTCAGGCCAGCTCTGCACAATGAATGAATGAAAATCATGCTATATATAGACTGTTATTTCATGTTGCTTTTTATTTAATAAGTATGGAATGTTTGTATTAAGTTAAACATCTCTTCAAGTCTGCTGTCATAAGGGTGTAGAGAAGTGTAGAGGTATCTTTATGTTTGTTAATATCTACTTCTTCATATAATAATTTAAAAATGATTAAATAAATGTAGGTCATATTAGTTGTTGAAAGAATAAATAAATTATTTGATGGGATAACTTTGGCTAGGGGTGGGGTTTAAATGCTTGGTGACTTATTTTTCCTCTGTGCTGGTTTGTGTTAAAAGATGATCCATTTTCCGTGAGAATGCTTTTAATCCAACAACTATCAATATTGACTCAGATAAGGGCTCTAACAGTTTTTGTCATCTAAAACACATTTTAAATATCAAATAACATATGGAGACAAGTCAGGGAAATATGATAGATTTGAAAAAAATATATCTATTACAAACTCAAAGCACAGGCCAGGAACCAGTTTTATAAAGATTTTCTTCCAAAGCTGTGCAAGTTCTCAGTGGGGCAGAATCTTAAAGCATTAATCATCATATAGTTACTCAGTATTGACAGATAGAATGTAGTACACTGGCTAGAGTATCTAAGATAAAAGACATCATTCATAAATAGTGAAATGTGACCTCTTTCTAAAATTGAAAATTGGGGCAATGTTGCCACTTTATTAGATATTTAAAGTCTGAATCTCAGAGAAAAGAGACTCAAAGAGACAGAAAGAGATAGTGGTCAGTGCCTGGCTTTTCAGTGTCAAGTTCAAACTGTGAAGTGCAAAGTGCTATGTTTTTGATGATGTTTAGCATCATTTGAGCAGTATTGTGAGAATATTGTGAGAAAACAACATGATCCTGTATATGAAATTATTTTTAATGTTTTTTTTTCATGCAACATGTCTCAACTAAAAGTAACATGCATTCCATCATCCTTGAATGAATTTAGAAATCGTGTAAAACACCACCAGCAACAGCCTCAATGGGAGGTGGGAAACAGAGCTTCTAGCTTCCCTTGGAGAGTTTTTGTAATTTTGCAGTGTATGGTTAGACTCCAATTGTTTGAAAATCTTTTCAGGAGGTTCTGTTTCAGTTAGGATTTTCTGCAGCCTGTCTTTTCACCTTGGTAGTAGACATTTGCTGATCGGTAGCTGTGTTTTGATGCTCAAATGCCACTGTTTCAGCAATATACAAAGCCTTTCCTATTTATTACACCCGATGCCCTCTTTTGTTCTATTTAGTTGGGGAAATCCAGACTTTATCTATCTGTCTGATTTCCCACTTGTTACCAAGGTAGGCCCCCACTGCATTCTGCCCCCAGGTGACCAGGGTACTGTATTGGGGGAATGAAGGGGCATCCCAGCCTCAGCTCTTCTCTGCTTAAGTGAAACATGATAAAATTGAAAGAACATAAAAGTTATGATGTGTTCTGGTATAGGCTGAGCAAAAACAGCTTTCTTTCTGAGATTGTCTTTGTGGAGTAAGGTATCGACTAGAAAAACTGTCAGTGCTTTCCCCAGTTTTAGGTGTTGGGAGGAGAACATTACTACAATCACTTTGCCCATACCTGAGAGATCTCCCTGCTCTTTCCCCCAGCAGGCCCTGCCTCATTCACCTTCTGGTGTGGTGCCAGCCAAGCAGTTCTTCTTGGTGGATTTTCTCCGGGAATTACACCCCCCTACAATTTCCATAACTAAACCCTGGTTCTGTTCACATCCTGGCATCTACTCCTACAGTGCAAACACGGCTCCTGTTCCAACTGCAGACAGCAACGCCAACCTGCACATCATTAGCCTTTTCAAAGAGATATGAAAGATCCCACTTTGTTCCTATAAATCTTCCAGGCACAATTGCATTTACTCTGATTTTTTCCATTCCAACATTACTTAGGTGTCCTTGGGTGTTCCCTAAAAGTGTTTTCACTTATGTTATATTCCTTCTTTGGTGTTTCTTCATCAATTTTATAGCACAGTGTACATTTAAGAAACTTTATATGAAGCGTTCTAAGACCTCATTTTTCCACTGCTTCAGGCAAAAGCAGATGCCTGTTTTGCATTCAAAGTTATGTTCCAGTTTAGATCTTCAGAGCAAAAGCTGGAAAATAACCTTAATCTAAAAAGCAGCACAAATACCTCTGAACTCATTGCTGAATTAAATTCACCCCCCAGCTAAGCAACAGCTACCTTATTAAGGAATCTTGGAACCACTCTATAATATACTCTGATGACAATTCAGAAATAAATTTTAAGATATAGATGTAACTTCTGGATTGAATTAAAAGATATTAATATTTTCATATAGCCTTTCCCCATATGTAACTGTTAAAAAAAGTAACCTAGTCCCTTTGAAAGGATTATTTTTTAAAAAGCTTGGTTGTGCTTTAAAATGACAATATCCTTTATGATATCCAGGATTAGCCCAAGATGTAAGGGGAAGCTGACAGCCACCTACATGCACGGAGCTTACAAGCACTAAAAGACCCACCTGACCAACATAACTTCCCCTGGGACTTACATGCAGGGCTTAAAACACTTAGTTTTCTGTTTAAAGCATCAGCTGAGGCCCGGGCTAAGCCCCGGTATTCGTTGCAGTTCAGTTATAAAAAACAAATACTCATAAAGCAATTACTACTTGTCAAGCATGGTGCTAAGGGGAAATAAGAAAATGGTACAAGATGAATAAGCAAATGGCACAACCTCTAGAGTTAATAGCCCTCAGGAGGAAACATCAGAATAAAGGTCTCTCAACACTTGTGATGCTTCAGTGGCCCTCCAAGGCTGAGTGGACTTCCTTCTGAGAAAGGAGGAAGGAAAGAAAAAGACATTTGAGGAACAAAGTAGAACATGATTAAAATGGAAGAACATAAAAGTTATGATGTTTTCTGGGAAAAAAAATATTTAAAAGTCCATTTCCTTGAAACAGTTTTGGAAAAAACTTGACCTTTGGGTGTATGTGGAAATAAAATGCAGCCAGAGTAAGAGGCTGTGACCAAAACATGAAGGACCTTTGTTTCATGTCAAGGAGTTTGGGGTTTTCCCCTGTAAGTAATGGGGGATCACTGAGGGGTTTGAAGGAGTGAAGCAACATCACAAGGCCTAAGTTTCAGACAGTTACTTCAGACAAAGCATGGAATATAAAGAAGCAAAAAGAGACTAGTGCTCATGACAGGAAGAGACTTAATGGCTAATTCTGCTGTAATGGAAGGATGCACTAAGCTTTTAGATAGTGCGAAGGAATTAGCATTGACAATATAGGACAATTACTGCTGCATTTTGAAGAGAGAAAAGGAAGCTTAAAAGAGATCCTAAGCAAGGGGAGAAGCTTGAGAGGAGCTATGCTAAACTAGAAACTCCAGTGAGTTGTCTACAACTCGAGCAGGAGAAAGGGCCCTGAGAAGTCAGAGTGTGAATTTTACTATTTGGATTTCTTAAGCTTAGAGAAATCAAATTTTACCAGTGCATCGGGATCTAGGACTAGTTCTGCATTACAGAAAGAGAAGAGGGAACACTTACTGTCACTGGAAGAGGAACTTTACAGGTATTATTTTACAATAGAGATCCCATGACGATTTCCATTTCTGGATAATGGAGCTTGTACAAATTATTCTACATGCTGAGAATAAAGCTACAAAAACCAGCTCTTGGAAATTACCAGAGAACAACGATGACAGCCTGAACTTGAAGGGGAAAGATCAAGGGGCCAGGGGATTTAGAGAAGTGAGCCCCTTGAAACTTGTAAGGAACAACAATAACAAAGGCAAAAAATGTCAAGGTAGCTATGTGGTTTCATTCATATCATGGGACCATGGACAGCTGAGACAAAAATGGAGTTCAGTCCCAGCAACTATTCAGATGAGACCTATGAGGATCTATGCCCCACAAATAAAAGTAAACCAAAAAGGAACCATGAAAACTAAAAACCCAGATACAACTTTTTATCACATCAAATAGTTGTCTTCTTCTACCTACTAGAGGAGAAGAATGTCTGCCCTAGAGACCAAATGAACAGCCTCTAGAGCTACACTGCCCAATATAGCAGTCACTGGCCATATGTGACTATGTAATCTGAATTAAAACTGGTGGAAAGGATTTCAACTAACAATGCAGTTACTCAGTTAAAATACCACATTTCAAATGCTCATCAGTCGTAAGTGACAAGACACTTACACACTGGAATCAAAGCTAAAGGATTTTCCCTTCACTGTAGTAATAACATTGGATACTCTAAAGCCTATAGAAGAGATTAAAATTCTCTCCGGGAAGATGAAAACGGGAAAAAATGGTATATTTTCTAAAAGATGCTTTTGTCTCCAATATTTTAACCACAATGTTTGTTTTTCTTTTTATAACTCTATTGAGGTATAACTTACACATACTAAATGCTGCTACCCTTAAAACATATCTGGGCTTTTGTTTATTCAGGCATAGTGAGGCCAACAGATCAGGAGAGGATTGCCATCAAAAAGACTGTTACCTGCAGTTCCCAAGAGGAAGGGCATGCCAAGCCATGCCAAGTCCCATGGGAAAGCTGTCCAGGTCAGGGAGGAGGTGAAGGAACAGGGGGAAGGCATGCAGGGACCTTTATTATGGTTTCCCTGAAACAGGCAAGGCAGGCCAAAGAGGAACCGACTGGTGACTGGCTAGCATGGATAATTTCAGTAGGTGCTGGGGCATAGTGGCCATTACTGATTTACCTAATACCTGGTCCTTGGGGATTTGGGAAGTGGAATATGGCATCCTGGAGTCTAAGTGTCAGATAGAGGAGGAAGTTGGAGCTTGGGCTTTGGACTCGCGTTAATTTGCTTATGAAAAGGGTGCTCTCAGGCAAGTCTTTTGCTATTTCTAAGACTTGCCTTGCCTTGGGAGAAGTAGTCTCTCTCTAGTCAGCAAGGACTCAGATGCCAAGCCATCAAGAATACAGAAAGTAAGAATATACAATTAAAGCAGATGCATAAAATGTGCAACTTTTTAAAGTTTCAACACATTTTTTAAAGTTTTTAAAAGGTTTGGTACATTTTTAAAATCATGACCACAATCAAGTTACTGAATATAATACTGCTTCTGAGAGTTTCCTTAAGCCCTTTTATAATTCCTTCTTCCCTTCCATTGTCCTCCTTTGACCCAGGAAACTGCTGATCTGTTTTCTGTCACTATAGATTAGTTCAGATTTTCTAGAATTTTATGTAATTATAATTGTAAAATATGTATTCTTTTTGTCTCCATAATCAATCGACAAAATAAAAAGGAACATAAAATTGCAAAAAAAAAAAAAATTTACAAACATTATCTCTTATAAGGGATTTTTATTTAAAATTCAAAATCCTTTTACTTCAGAAAAATATTAACCAGTTCAAAAATCAGCAAAGGACCCAAATAGTTATTTCTCCAAAGATGACATACATATTGCCAAGAGGGATATAAAAAGGTACTCAATATAGCCAATCATCAGGAAAATGCAAACCAAAACCACAGTGAAAGGTCATCTCCCATCTGTTTGGATGGCTATTTAGAAAAAAAATATAAGGATGACAAGTGTTGGCAAGTATGCAGAGAAAACAGAACCCATGTACACTGTGTGCAAGGAATATAAATTGTTATTGCAAGGAAAACATAATGGGTTTCCCCAAAGAATAAATAAAAAGTGGAAGTTTCATCTGATCCAACAATCATAGTTATGGGTATATATCAAAAAGAATTAAAATAAGGCTCTTGGAAAGATATCTGCACTCCCATGTTCCTTGCAGCATTATTCACAATTGATATAGAGCCATCCAGACATATGACTGGGAAGAAAAATGTGATATACACCTATAATGGCATATTACTCAGACTTTTAAAAAGAGCAGGAAATCCTGGCATTCGATAAAACATAAATGGACCTGGTGAACATTGTACTAAATGAAATAAGCCATACACACAAGGACAAACCCTTCATGATCCCACTTAGATCTACTTTCTAGATAGTTCCTTCCCCGCCCATCATATTGTTTTTGATAATTTAATTGTATAGGGAGGAGAATATTTTTCTCTTAGCCATTTTAGGGTCTCTAGCTCAATCTGAAAATAAAACTGACAAAGATATATTACCATACAAGTGTATTTACTAAGTTTTATGATTCTAGAGCCTTCAGGGAAAAAGTCCCAAAGAAACAGGAAAGTCTATACATTTTTATCCAAAGTTTGATAAAGAAGTGGATAGTTATGGAGAATGATGTTTAGACAGAGGAGGTATGACCTAATAGGAATAAAAAGGGGGGAACATAGTGAGACATACTTGCTCAGATTTTTTTTTTCTGTCACTGTGTCATCAGAGATAAGAATATTCCTTTTCTCCTAGTACAAGGTGGTGTATTAGCTCATTTGCTGTTGCTAAAACAAAATACCTGAGCCTGTGTACTTTTGAAGGCTTAAAATCCAAGACTAGGAAGGTCCATCTGTTTTGGTTCTAGTGCAAGTTTCTTTGAATGCAATATAATAATGTACATTCTGCAAAGGGAGGAGAAAGTCAGAGACCTTCCAGCTTCTGAAGTTTTCTCCAAAACTATGGTAGCAGTATATGCAAGAGGGAAAGACCAAATAACAAGATAGGAAGGCAAATACCAAGTAGAAGCCAGCCTTTCTTTTATATAACAATTCTTTCTTAAGAGAACTAACATGCTATGTGAAACCAGGATTTTCATTCCTTCAGAGGATGATGTTTCTAGTGTCCTGATTAATTTTCACTAGATGCCACCTCTTAATGACTCCACCACCTCTCCCCTTGCCACACTGGGGACTAAGCAGCACCTAAACCCTTGGGGGACATATTCCTCCATGTCCAAACTATGGCATATGCATAACTCTAATATGAGGGTCCTACAACCCCACAGAAGAAGGTCAGAAAATTCTAAGTTCTATGATCTGCTGCAGAGGAGAAAGTCAAGAGAACTTTTTTTCCTATATTTTATGGCTGTTCAGGAGAAAAAGTCAGGAGTGAGTCAGAGGCTTTCAGCTTCTGAAGTTCTCCATTTCCTTCCACTTAAAATACTTGTATTTTGGAGTAGTGTGTTCTGAGCCCCATTGATTGCCACATTTTCAAGTTTACTAATCTATGGTGTCTAATCCTTTGAAAATGTTTTCCAGAAAATGTTTCATCTCAGACATTATAGTTTTCATCTCTTGAAATTTGATTTTGAAGGCATTTGACATCTTACATATTTCTAATTAACATGCTAAATCTTTACCTTCCTGAACATACGCAATAGTTACAATAACCATTTTCAAATCCTAATCTGTTAACTGTATCATCTATATCATTTCTTAGTCTGTTTTGATTGATTTTCCTCCTCATCTGAGTTGTGTCTTCCTGCTTCATTTCATGCCTGCTAGTTTTTTGTTTTTTTTTTAAATTGGATGCCAGGCATTATGAATTTTACCTTGTTGAGTGATAGATATTTTTGTAATCCTATAAATATTCTTCAACTTTGTCCTAAGATGTAGTTTTGTTACAGAGAAACAGTTTGATCTTTTGTAGGTTTATTATATTTGTTCAGCAAGATTGGAGCAATCTTTAATCTACAGCTAATTTTACCCTCTATTGATGCAACACCCTTCCAAATATCAACCTCATAATTCAAAGAACATTGGGTAATCTCCATTCTGGCTGCTGGGAACATATATTATTGCTGTCCTGTTCGTGTTCTGAGAATGGTTTTCAGTAACCTCTTTGTGTGGTTTTTCCCTCAACCTGGGTGAGTTTCTTCTCACATGTGCACTGATCCGTATTCAACCGAAGAGATAACTAAAAGCTTCTGCAGGTCTCCAGAACTGTCCCTGCCCCATCTCTCTCTCTCTCTCTGTGTGTGTGTGTGTGTGTGTGTGTGTGTGTATCCTCTCTGGGACTCTTCCCTGCAAATTCGAGCTGCCTTGTCCTCTCTGGACTCCTATCTCTTATTTTCTCCCCAGCTGAGAGAGATGGCTAGGCTCCAACTGGGTTTCCACTCCTGTGTGCTGCTTTAAGCTTTTCACATCAAGTTAGAGAAATTATGGGATTCTCCTCCTTACCTTCCCCCAAAATCATTTTCTTGTGTTGCCTGATGGTCAGTATCTGAAAACCAGTGTTTCTGATATTTTTTTCCTGTTTTCGATTATTTTCAGTTAGAGGAACTCCATCCAGGCTAACAATAGATGTTGCCTTTTACAAATTTTCATACACAGTAAAATCAGCAGGTGTGTCAGTCTGAACCCTAACAGGAGGCAGAAATAGCATAGTAAATATAAAAAGAGAACTCTAAATGAAATATGGGGAGTACAAGTACTCAATGGTGATCTTTGGGGTGGGGATCAGAGTTCAATGAAGATGATGTGGTTGCTGTCCACTCTATGGTGCAGAAATGATCTGGAGTTCCCAGCCAGAGTTAATCTTCAAGAGTGAAACAAGAAGGAATAAAAACCTGGGTTGCAGACAAGTTCAATATTGTAGGCAGGTGTGAAGAGAGAGATGGGGTGGCCATGAGATCTGAAACTCATGGTATCTGCACTGGTAGGTTCATAGGAAAAAAGAAATTATAGGGTACAGATAAACTGAGGCTGATGAGCAGATAGAGGGATTTGGGTTTATAGAGGGAGTAGGTGCTGCTCGATGGAGAAGCTGGGTAGGCCTCCCTTTGCAGGAATATAGCCCACTTTTCCATATGACTTGAGCCTAAGTCATGATTATTACATACCACATATTTAATTGATATATGCAAATTTCCATCAAGTTATCTGTCTGAAATATGTTCATTTCTCAGTTGTGGAACATTTTGCATTTCCTATTGGGCTGAGTATGTGTGTATGTACATGTACTCGTGGTTATTAAATATTAAAATATATTTTATTACTGTTACTTCATAGTTTAGTTTTCCAGGAAGAAAATTTCTGGGAGACCAATATAAGCATGAAAACTACTCATTTCATGTTGAACTGTTCTTTAACATTTCTACCAGTCTTTAGGGTAATATTGGTAAAGTTCTTTTAATACTATATTTTATTTAATCCCCAATATCTAAAGGATTATTCTCATCAGTAATCAATATTAAAATCAATGACATATTTATATTATTTCGTACATGTTTTAAATTCAGTGTACTTTTATACTTAAAACGCATCTCAATTTGTTCTAGCTATATTTTAAGTACTTAAATAACAACATATAAGCAATGGCTACTTTATTGGATAATGTAGCCCAATACTATGTTGGGCTCCCTTGTCACTATATTTTGAAGTAACAACTTGTTTATTTCATTTATTAAATATTGATTCATGTGCAGAATTTAACTGAAGCAACATATTGTATGATGAAGTGTTTCCTTATTTTTCCAAATGAACCAACAGACATAATATTTTTTCAGTTTGTAATTTTGTTTTATTTTATAAGATTTATTTCCCAGAAGTTTATGCCATGTGGTTTGGAGGAATTTTTAAAAATCATGGAGTCTTTAACATGTTGATTCTTTTCAAGGCATTGGAATATATATGTAATAATATTACCACAAGTATAATAGGAAGGAAGGGCTCACACACTGAGAATAGAAGAGCAAAGGGAAGAGTCTCAGAAAGAACCAATGAAATATTTTACTTTTGAGGACACGTTGTCTTGTGAACAGAATAATCAGAAACAGCAAACCTTACTCTACATAGTTAATTAACTTTCAAACAAAACCAGATCATTATTAGGCCCCAAACAAATTACAAACATGAACTAGGATTGTCAGATAAATTCTGAGCTACCCTATAATACACTACATGCCTTTAGGTAATCCCTCAATGATAATAAATGTGAAATATTGAGGGTGGGGTGGGGAAGCACCCTTCAAAGTGTAAGTCAAAACCATTGATCTCTTGGAAACATTATATAAACAGCTTTTCAACTCTAAGAAAATCCCCAGCGAAGCAAACATTTTACCTGGTTAAAAGTATTTTAAAACTAACATTAATTAGCATCTCATCAAATTTATATGAGATTCTTCTTGTGGCAAACTGTTATTTATCTTCTGTACGTTTAAATTCAGGTTCAGATGTAGTTCAAGCAAATCAAATTATGTAAACAAGTTACAAAATAATTTAATTTCCTCATGTCATCTCCCTGATATAAACTTATCAAAATGAGAGTAGCCCAAGGTTGAAGAGGGTAAACTAATCAGGTTGAGTTAGAGAAGACTTTCTAGATAGGTTTGAAATAAACCACAAGATAAACATTGAAACAATCTATGATAATGAAAGCCACATAGTAAAACCAGTTCAGTATGAATTTATTTATATTTCTCTTGTCATAAGGATTTTAAGTTCTGAGAGTCAAATAAAACAATATAGCACAAATTAGAACTAGGTGTAAAAATAAAAGAAAAAAAATCAAGAGTAGGAATATAAAATTGCAAAGTCCCCTCTACATTAATAAAACCAAGGCCACAGATTTGCTGTTAGCTTTCGGGCAGCCAGTGAGAAAAGGGAAACTTGATCAGTTATGTAATTCAGTGTTGCTAAGATTGAATCAAGTCATTTCAAATAAAACAGCATACTTTGATTCAAAGGTAGTCATCTTTTTCTTATTGTCTTCATAAGGTGGACACCATCTAATAAAATAAATAACAACATCACTACTACAGGTGATGGAGAATTTTGTGGAGCTCATTTCAAGCTAATAGATCAAACAGCCAACTGGATTTGTTGTTGTTTCATTTTTTCTTTTTCTGTATGTTGTTTGGGTGTGGTTATGTGTAAAAGAGGGTTGTGCATGATAGAAAAACACACAGGAGACAGCATAAGGCAAACATAGACTCCCATTCTGGCTTGGCCACTTCTGTTACCTTGAAAAGGTGTTTACATATTTCGGTTCAAGTTTCCTCATCTATGGAATCATGGGGTTGATCTCAAAGGTGTTTTCCAGCTCATAATGTCTTTGTTTCTAAGAAAGGAATCATGTGATTTACTGCAAACTTGGGAGTCAATAAGACAAAAACACCTTTCACTCTCACTATTGGCAAAGTCATCTTGAAACAAAATGAGTAAAAGTGTTTTTTCTAAAATAAAGCAGAAACTGTCCCCATGTATCACTGGTAAAATATGAATGTATTTTAGACTTCTCTGTTCCTGTGTACAGAATGATGAATGGGTCTTACTAGCTTCAGTACACAAATACCCAACAAATTTTTCAATGTTGAGGTTTCTGTCACTTCCTTAAAGACAGACTGAAGTTCAGCTAAGGATTTGGAAAAAATATTGAATCATCTATTAAAAATAATCAATATATTAGCACAAACTATATAAAATTCACTATTCTGTGCATTGTGGAAAATATCAAGAAACACATATGAGGCAATGGGGAGCTTCAACATCTATTTTACCATTCCTTTACTTGTCACATATTTTTAAAAAAATATTCATTAGGTTCTTCATTTACATAGTGATGTACTCTTTAATAGAGTGATGTGCTTTTTAATAGTGCTTTTCAAAGCCTGGCAAGAGAGCACATCACTATATAAATGAACTATATCTCAAAAACTATAATTAGTACAAAATAACAAAATAATTTCACTTGTAGTTTTTACAGTGAAGGATAAAACCAATAAAAGGAATTTTTTTTGAGTGATATTAGTCTGAGTTTTTTTTTAAATTTTTAATCCCAGAAACTACATTGCAGTTGCATTGTACATGCTTGAAAAAATAGTTTGTCAGATGAAATATTTGAAAGGGGAGCAGCATTTTACCTTGTCTATAAGATCTGTATCTTCACTTACTCTGGATATCTAAGCAAAAGAATGCTTGGAGTTTTTCAAAGCTAGTATTCCTATAATTTATGTGGTCTCTGGCTACAGATTCCAGAAAGCAACAATCCAGGCTACCAGTACCCAAGAGGAAATTGTCTATGTCCTACACATGTGGCCAAAGAGCAATATTCCAAACACAGCAAACTCTGGTGGTCCCAATCTCTTGTATTTCACCTACAGCTCAGAGTGCTTGCCTTTTAGTTTCTAGAACTTGAAAAGGGAGAAGCAGAAAACATTTGACTTTGTAGTCAGACTGAATAACACTAAAATCTTTCCATTTATTCTGTATAGTAGGTTTTATTCTAGTAAAATGCTGGTCAACATTCATCTTTTTGACTCAGATTTAAGTTCCCTTTTTCTTGTATACTGGTCTTCTCTTACCTAAGTTGATGTACATCTTTTTTTTTTTAGACATCAGTATTCTACAGCTTTGGCCTTCTGACCAGCTTTCCTGGCTATCTCCAAATTTTCTCATCTTGTCTATGTTCTTCCTAATCTTACATTTTGGGACACCTATTATAATAGTAATAAACTAGAATTTCTCCAGCAAACAGAATAATTATCCATTTTTACATGCATCTGGTCATAGCCCACCCAAAATAAGTCTACAAAAGTTCAATCAAAATTGCACAATAGAATTTTTGACTGAAATAAGGGTAAAGATCCGGATCAGGAAGAGATAAACACAAAAAAAAAACCCCATAGACTAAAGGATGCTTTCACCAGAAAAATACTCCTCCTCTTAAGAAACATTCACATATCTCTGAGGCAAGATGGTGTATGCATTCTTGAACATGGATGGGCTCTTGGTCTAGAATTGCTCCACCACTATTAATGAAATATTGGATAATGATATTTAACTGCTCTGAGCCCAAATTTGCTGATTTCTAAAATGTGAAATATAATAGTACATTTTTCATACGGTTGATGAGATAAATAAAGTCATGTATTTAAAGCACAAAACCTGGCAAAATAGACATTAGCTTTTGTACCTCATGTATAAGATATATCCTTATTTCTAAGAAAGCTACTCTTCAATATTTCTACTTCTTTGGAATACCATCCCTTAATTAAAACAAAATCAACTTCATTTTATAAGCACTTGCATCTTATTCAACTCATATGGGCAAGGTGAGCTTTCATATTCTTATAGACCAAAACTGCAGGAAAAAGTTTATAGTGGTGAGTACAGCTTACCTCTTCAGTTCTTTACAATGATTCGGGGCTTACATAAACGATGAGAAGGAAGGGAGGAGCTTGATATGAACTGTTCTTTAGGGCAGGATTACATACATTTGTCCATGCATGAAATTTATTCCCTCATTTCAGGAGAGCAAGCAGTCAGGGCACCTAGTCAAGAAACAATCTCTTATTTCTAAAATGTACTTAGTATAGAATTCCCCCAGACAAATCTTGAGTCCAAGCATGAACTCCACCACTTAATCAGAATTTAGGAAAATTCTCTGTTACCTCTTTGTAAAATGATCATTTTTTTCCCCATGAAGTTTTCTGAGATTTAAGCACCTGGTACATACTAGGCTAGATCAAAGCTAGCTCCGTTTCTGCAATAAGTGATTTATGAAAAGGTAATCTAAGATGCTCCATCAGATAGAAATGTACCTCAAACATAACTTCTTTATGTTTTGATTATTATCTATTCTGTACCAGACAGTGAGGCGTGCACTTATATGATTTTAAGAAAATTCTTGGCATTTCTTTTATGGCAGGATATTTTCTGATATCTTTGCTTCATCTCTTAGTTAACTGGGGAAAGTTTGTTAATATCTCTACCATGATGGTGGTTTGTCAATATCTTCTAGTAATTATGTTAACTTTTATTTTATATATTTGGTAGATTTGTTTAGAATTATTACATCTTCCTGGTAATATTGTCTACTACTATATAGAGATCTACTTAATGTTGAATACTATTGATTTCTTAAAGAATATTTTCCTTTGATGTCATTAGAACAGAATTATTTTTACTCTGTTTAATATATACTTGCTATATACTTTGTTGTTTTTTACTTCCAAACTATTTCCTTAGCTTTTAGGTGTCTCCAGCAAATATTATATGGCTACTATCTTCAAATCAGTGTAACACTCTGTTCATGAGCATAGTTCATTTACTAGTACATTAATTATTATGATGTTTACATTGATTTCTATTATCCTGTTCTATACATTTTGTTTCCCATTTTCTTCTGTTTGTTTTATTCCCTTTTGATTTCTGTTGGATTGTTTGAGGCTTTGTCCCCTCTAATAGTTTGGAAGTTGCATACTCATTATTTGGATTTTTTTTAGTGGTTATTCTATTTTTATATATTTATTTTATATGTTTTTATCAAAATATAATTCATATACCATAAAAATTACCCACTTTAACAACTTGGTAACTTTTAGTATAGTCACAGAGTTGTATAACCATCACAACAATTTAAGTTTAGTAGTTTTGTTACCTCCCAAAAGATACCTGTAGTCAGTCACTCCACAGTTCTAGGTAACCACTAACTTCTTCTCTTTCACTAAGATTTGCTTGTACTTGACCTTTCGTATAAAAAGAATCTTACAATATGCAATCTTTTGTGAATATTTTCTTTTATCTGATATACTGTTCTAGAAGACACAATGAACAAAGTTTATCCACGTTGCAGCATATTTAATACTTCATTCCTTTTTACATCCAAATAATATCCTATTGTATATACACATCTATACACATATGGATATAAAGTCATTTTATCTGTGTATAGTAATGATTATATTTGTACACATATATGTTTAGTGTATCTACAATTTTCATAAATTAATAGACATTTAGATTATTTCCACTTTTCAGCAGTTATAAATAATACTGCAGTGACCATTTGTGCAATTTTTTATGTGTGTATGTGTTTTTATTTCTGCAATTGCTAGATCATTTAGAAACACTATGTTTAACATCTTGAGGAACTCAAAAAATGTTTTTCAAAGAGCATGCACCAATTTAAAATCCACATTTTTGTAACACTAGTTATTATATGTTATAGTAATAATGATCATCAAGATAGGCAGAAGGGGTATCTTACAGTTGTTTGACTTGCATTGCTTGATGATTAATGATGTTAAATATCTTTTCATGTGCTTGTGGGCTATGTATACATTTTCTTTAGAGATGTCTCTTCATATCCTTTGCCCATTTTTCACTGGATTATCTTATGACTGATGAGCTGTAAGAACTATTACATATTCTTGAGGCTGGGATTGTGGCTTAATGGTAGAGTGCTTGTCTAGCATGTGTGAGGCACTGAGTTCAATCCTCATCACCACATTAATAAATAAATAAATGGAATAAAGGCATTGTGTCCATCAATAACTAAAAAAGAAATGAAAGAACTATTACATATTCTGGATATAAGTCCCTAATCACATATTTGATAGGTAACTTATTTTCACCCATTCTGTGAGATGTTCTTTTGATCTCAGTAGTATCATTTGAAGCACAAGTTTCAATTTTGAAAATTCCAAGCTTATTTTCTTATTTTGTCAATGGCATCTATTGAAATAATTAAGAGATCCTTGTCAAAATCAAGATCATGAAGATTTACTCCTAAATTTCATTGTAAGATTTTAAAATTTTAGGGGCTGGGGTTGTGTGGCACAGGGGTAGAAAGGTCTCCTAGCACATGCGGGCCCTGAGTTTGATCCTCAGCACCACATAAAAATAAATGAATGGAATAAAGGTATTGTGACCAACTAAATATATATTTTATATATATATATATATATATATATATATATATATATAGAACTAAAATTGTAAATTTAATATAAATTTACAATTTTAGTTCTTATACTTAGGTCTATGATCCATTTTGATAGGTGTTGGTGTAGAGTGTGGTTAGTGTATAGTGTTTGTGTAGCCACATTCTATGTGGCTATCCAGTTGTTTCCAAACATTTTGTCAAAAACACTGTCTTCTTTCCTAATTGAGTTGTTGTGACAACCTTGTCAACACTAAAATCAACTGTAAATATGTGAATTTCTATATTCTAAACTCACAATTCTATTCCATTCACCTATGTCTGTCTTTATTCCAGTACCATGCTGACTTGATTATTGTAACTTTATAATAAAGTTTGAAATTAGGAAGCATAGGTCTTCCAAATTGATTCTGCTACTTCAAGATTATTCTAGATAGTCTGAGTCCCAAGTTTTCCTTTTGAAATTTAGAGTGAACTTGTCAAGTTTCTGCAAATGATCTAGCTAGATATTTTTTATTTTAAACTAATGAATTAATGGTAATTTGTGATATCAGCCCCAGAAATTAATAGAGTATTCATATCTATCTATGAGCAGAGAATGTCTTTCCATTTATTTATATGTTCTTTAGTTTCTTAACAACAATGGTTTGTGGTAGTTTTCCGTTTACAAGTCCTGAATCTCTTTTACTTTTTAAATTTAATTATAGATATTTTATTCTTTTGGATGCCATTATAAATTGAACTTTTTTCTTAATTTCCTTTTTGATTATTACTTATATATAACTGTTTTATATATTGATTTCATATCCTACAACCTTGTTGAAATATTTATGTAGTTCTTAGAGTTGTTTTATTATAGTCCTTAGAATTGAATATGTACAAGAATATCTACAAGATCATTTCAGCTATGAGATGATTAAATTATTTCCTTTCCTATCTAGATTTTTAAAAAGTGTGTAGAGCATTCAGTAATGTCATGAATAGAAATAAAGAGAATGCATGTTTCTGAACTGAGGGGAAAATTTTCTTTTATCATTAAATGCCATCTCTAGGTTTTTCATACACTTTTTTCAGTTTAGAGGAATTTCCTTTTTAATTTGCATGTTTGCATCTTGAAAGGATGTTTGGTTTTTCTAAGTCTTTTTATTTTTTTGGATTCATGGAGGTGATCATGTGACCTTTATAATATATTCTATTGATATGGTCTATTACATTGTTTTGTTTTGGGGTGTTAAACCAACCATGAATTTCTGGAATAACTCCTACTTGATCTTGAAATGTAATCCTTTGTGTAATTTGCTGCTCGCTTTGTTTGATAGTGTTCTCTTGGGGATTTTGCATCTATTTTAGGAGATACCAGTCTGTAATTTGATATTATTGGCCTCATAGGCAAAATTGGGAAACATGCCTTCTCCTATTTGGAAAAATTTTGGAGGGGTTAATATTAACTTTTCTTTAAACATCTGGTTAAAGTCACTCCAGGCCAAAATCTTATGTGTGACCTCTCAGGCAATTACACAATTGTTTGACCCAATTAGAAAGATAGTGAAAGCAAGCATGGCAAAATGTTCTGTGAAGGTCCTTTGCTTGCATACCGTTGACTATTTTTATTTAAATTTTATTCAGAAGATATTTACAGAGAGCTTCTCATAACCCCCTCTTCCTACTCACCCCTACCCCAGTTTCTCATATTATATACATCTTGCATTAGTGTAGCATATTTGTTAGAACTAATGAGCCAATATTGATATGTTATTATTAACTGAAGTCTGTGGTTTACCTTAAAAACTTTAGAGTTTTTTTCTTCATGTTGTACAGTTCTGTGGGTTTTTGACTAATGTTAAATATCACATATCTACCATTACAGTACCATCTAAATAAGTTTTAACATCCTAAAAATTTCACATTCTCTACCTATTCATCCCTCACCCTGAACTTCTAGAAAATACCAATATTTTTACAATGTCTACAGTTTAACCTTTCCTTCAATGTCATGTAGTTGGAATGGTACATTATGTGGAGACTTTTCATACTAGTGGCCTATCTCTCATAGAAAAACCATTGACCTGGGCTACAAGGTAGTGTGTATGTGTTGGGGGGGAGGGAAACCCTTGTTCTTGGTTACAATCTTCCCAGAGTAGAGCTTCCAGACTTTCAACTCAAAGGCTATAGACTCGCTAGTCTTACTAAAGATTCACATTGTCTTGATTAAACGTTTTTTTCATTTGGTGTTTGCTCTTAGAATAATTTATGGAGATTTTTAACTGGTTGATGTTAATAGTTTTGTTTTTTGTTTTTTTTTTTAAACCAATAATGATTATTTCCCTGGGGAGTGGGACTAGAGAGCTTCTAATACCAATATTCCTAAAGTGCTTCATTTTTATACAAATAATTACAAACCAAGATATATAAATTTATATATTACATATATAAATTTGAGGATATGAAAGTGTTTTATTATTTCCGTAATTATGGTCTCTGGGGAGAGAGCAGGGCAAACCTCCCAAGCCAGTTATGGATATGGAGACTATATGTGTGTGTATGTATATATTTATATACACACAATCACAATTTTTATTGAACTTGAATACTAATTGACCAAGTATAAGGAAAGACATAATAATTATATTATACTAAGGTCTCCTCTTAAATCAGTTTTTTTTTCCTCCTAAAGGAACATGAACTTGCTTACCAAGTTACGCTTCCTGGTCAAATTCTAGACACTTACTCAAATCGCTTCTACTACAACCACCTGAGTATTCCTCTTGGGGTTTAGTCATGTGAAAAGATTCACACTGTAAAAGCTGAAGTTTGTACTTTATTTTTCCATTCCCATATCATGACTTCTTTAAATATCTCTACAAACAGATGATATTTCTGGAAATACTGTTTCTTTTCATACAATTAAATCTGTATGAGCTAAAACTGACAAAAAAAAATGAAATGAGAGAGTGACTAATTGCTTTGTTTCACTTCCCTCTTGAGTGTACCAATTTCAGGGTGGAAGACACCCTAGTTAGCAGCTTGAGAAGGTAGATAAAGGAAGGTGGGAGAGAGTAAAGATATGAGTGACTAATTGTGGAAGTACCTTTCTAGAGACAGCAATTCAGAATGGAATCAGGTCATTGTTCTCAGGAAAGGTGTGCACTTACACAAGACTTTCATGTGGGGATGGTCCATTTTGAATGTTCTTGGATAAGTCAATAAATTTAATATCCTATGAGAAGATGGGAGAAGGAAATGGGACATTCATAATAAATAGGTCAAATGTCTCAATGCAGGATGAATAAGTTCTAGATCTTCTGTATGACATTGTATAGTGACCAATACTATATTCCTCTGTAGCCAGATAATGCCATGAAGAAGTAAAAGAAAGTTAACTCATTTTTAAATGCTTAAAAATTTGTTAAGAGGGTAGATCTCACATGAAGTGATTTGCCATATTTATTTAAAAGGAAGTGAAATGATAAAATGGAATTTGGGTGTTGAGATAATAAAATATTTGCAATTATTGCTGGTAAAATGTTATATAGTGTCCTTCTGAGATGAATTAAAAGACTGGGATGGCAATAAAGATATGGCTACATTTATGTTAGTATGGATTTACATGGCATTCCTTCATACACTCTTATAAATTTGTACAGCATACTTGGCAATCCAGATGTAGGAACAGACAGCATATTAATACTGGAGACTTCCTGAATTGTAGGCTAGACCTTTAAACAAAAGCAAACTAGATTGGTCAACTGGGTAATAATGCAAGGAAGACCAAAGGGGAGCTGACACCATAGAGGATTTGAAATCATGGTGCTTGCTGCTAAAAGTTAAAGGCTAGGTGTCAGGAGCAAGGTTAGGAGTATGTTACCTAGAAGTGAGAGACCAAATATTTAGAAGATTGTGACCAAAGAGAGTTTATGGAAATTGGAGGAATTGAACATTTAAAGTTCAAAGGGTATATTTCTGAGAATGACTTAAGTTGAGTAAAGTTGATGATAACTGGAGTTGGTGGTTTTGTATATAATCTGTGCACATACGCAGATTCCCTCAATGGCCTATTTCTGGACAATCCACCCTCCTTGTAGACTACCAATGACATTGGATTGAGCCAGATTTAAAATACTGGAGCTGTGTAGTCCTCATTTTTTACATGCTGAGCTCATCCTTGCTAAATCACCTCTCCTGCTTCCTCTGTAGCCAGAAAATGCCATGAAGAAGTGAAAGAAATTTAACTCTGGGGCAAACTAACCAATCAGCAGTGAGAGTCAGAAGGTGCCAGGCAGACCCAGTACCCTATCTTTGTTCATTTGGTTGACTACCTGGAACTATGGCCTTCCTTTGCAATCCTTACCAAGAAATTCCTGTAGCCTAGAGCATGCCTACTGTGTTCCCTACTGCTTCTTTTTGCAGCTTGTTAAGAAGGGAAGCTAGTGGTGTTGCCCACTGTTTTGCATTGCTCTTTCCTTTTCTTACTGTCATTTTTCTACCATATCACTGTCCCAAACTTGCACTTCCTCAATAAAGGATTAACCTTGCAATCCTTGCCTCAGGCTTTGCTTTCAAAAGAACCTAGCTTAAGACACTAAGACAAGAAGTTTGAGGGAGGAAAGTTATCATAAATGTAGATAGGGTCAAAATTTAGGACAAGTCTATTCATAAAATGGTAGATTAACTGAGGAAGATAAAAGCAATGGACTTAGAAGGATAAGATTGCATAAGGACTACCATACAGCAAGAACAACATTGAAAATAATGTGACATAGGAACATTGTATTACGTATTTAGAATAAAGACTGAATAAGCAATGACCTCAGGATGTGGAGTTGAAGTGGTCTTAAAGAGGAAAGTACTACTGTAATTTGAAGACATTTACAATAATTGTAGTATTATAAGACAAGAAAAATGTCTTGTAGTTACACATGCAATTGTCTTAAGGAAAATTTATAAACTGAACAAGTTTGTTATCATATCAGTGTTTGTATATTTTTCATTCACAAAATGTTTACATGGGTCTATTATAAACTAGGTACTCTCCTATGTGCTTAGGATATAATAATAAAAAAAATCCCAAATCATGTTCTACAGAGTTTACATTCTAACAGGGAGAAGCAGAAAATAAACAACAGACTATAATATCTAAGTAAAACAGAAGACATGATAACTAAGTACTATAGAGAAAATAGAAAAAAAGGCTATCAAGACTTGGGAGGAGATATGAGAATAGAAGTTTGCAATTGTCAGTAAGATGACCAAGGTAAGCCTTTGAGGAAAGACAAAGGAAAAAAAAATGAAGGAGTAGAATATATGGATATCAAAGGGATGGAAATTCCAGGCAGGAAACACAGCTCGTGCAAAGAATTGAAGCAGGAGTGGTGTTTCTGAGAAGCATACACAGAGGCTGGATGAAGCATACACAGAGGCTGGATTACAGCAAGTGAGGAGAGGGGTGGTGAAGGACAGAAAAGAAATGGAAGCGAGGTCGATCATGCAGGGCTCTGTGGGACATTATCAGCACATTAGCTATTACATTAAGGGAAATAGGAGCAGTACAGGGTTTGGAATAGAGGGTAGGACCATAGCTACCTTCCATTTTATCAGGATTACTCTTGATGTGCGTTGAAAAAAAAATTATAAGGATGATAGATTAAAAAGCAGGGGACCCAAGCAGGAGGCAGTGGCAGAAACCCAGTTAAGATACAGCACTGGATTAAGCCAGATTTAGCAGTGGAAGTGCTGAGAAAGTTCTGAAGTCCGGACATGTTGTAAAAAGAGCCAATAAGAGGAACTGATCAACAGAGAGTTGGATATGAAAGAAACCAAGAAGTGAAGCAGAAATCACTCTGAAATATTTGTCCTGAAGACCTGGAAAGATGAAGTTGCCATCAATTAAGATGGGTAAGACTGATTGGAGCAGGTTTTAGAGGAAGGTTAAGAGTTTGTTTCGAAAATTTTAGGTTTGCATGCCTTTTAGCCACCTAAGTGAAAACAAAAGGACAAAGTTATATATAAAAATAGAGTAGGGGTCAGCAAAGTTTCTTTTTTAAAAATAAAGGCCCAGGAAGTGAATGTCTTAGACTTTGTGAGATGTTCTCTGTCACAACTACTCTGTCAATGTATGGTCACAGACAGTATGCAAAAGAATAGGCATGACTTGTTCCAATAAAACTTTATTTACAAAAACAAGATGCAAGTTGAATTTGGCCTGAGGGCTGTAGTTTGCTAACTCTGGGTCTAGAGTTTTGGAGAGCCATCTATGTTGGAAAAGCACACCTGGAAGTTATCAGTATCTAAGTATTCCTAAATTCATATAAATTTGATGTAATAACTTATTATTCTGCATTTGATATTTGTGTACTTTCTATACTATATATTTATCTTCCTCAAGAGGGAGATTGCAAGGAACTATTTAAAGTCATATGTAATTAATTTTTTTTTAGCTTAACAAAAATAATTTTTTCAATTATCACTATCACTACTTATATGTGTTCAAAACATGTAATATATTTATTCTGTTTGCAATATGCACATGTAATTAAAAATTTATTTAAGGCAGGTGGTATTGCTCAGCTTGGCAATCTAAAGACACATTAGTATTAGACATATGTAATATATAAAATATATAATATATATAAACATATAAGACAAGTATGAAAATATATTATGAAATCAATCTCAAGATAAAGGGTAAATGCTATAGATGCCACAAGAATGAGATTTGAACAAAGGAGAAAATTGTCACCCATATAATAATTATTAAATGAAGTCTTTATTTCATAACCAGGGGTATTTTAGAAATAAACACAATAATAAAAATGTTTTAGGGCAAAGAATAATGTAATACTAATGATAAAGGAGGACTCAGTTACTAGAGATGAATCAACAGGATGTTTAACAATCAATACAAGATTAGTTCATTTCTAATTATACTTAGTTTAGCAAAGAGAAAAGCACTACCAAAAAATACTTGTAGGCAAAGGAAAATTATCAAGCTGGTATTAAAATAATATAGAAATACAGTATTAGGAAAACTGGCAGAAGGCTAAAATGTCTCTTCCGATTTTAGGTGTGGAGCCCAAACAATGTCTCTTCCTTCTTTACAGAGTATGAGCCAGGGCACAATGGGAAAGATTATTTACATATAAGTAAATCACTTTAGAAGATAACAGGAAACAATAGGCGTTAACACAGCGATTCTCAATCTTTTTACTAATGGCCCTCCAAACGAGTCTTTAGACCTTTTCTTCCTAATCCTAAACCCCTATGAAATTGAAATTCCCAGATACACTGTATAATCGTATGTGTATTTATGCACAGATCTAGAGTATACAAATTGGAGGCCACAAGCCATTTTGATAACTAAAATTTTGCCCACTGAGAACCAATGCTCATCACCCACCCCCATACCTATTGAGGCAATATTGTCTTTTGAGAATGGGCTAACTTTTTTAATACTGACATCCTTCAGAGCTTTTTATAAAATGCCTTAGTAGCTGGGGGTGAGTGGTAAAAGGGTATTAGAGGATGGTTAGAAAAATACTGCTAACTAAACCAAATTTTGAGTATTTTCTCTTGCTTTTGCTATACTTGTTTTCCTCTATGCTGAACAAATTTGTGAAACAGAAACAGAACAAGAAGGAGGAAAAAAAAAAACACTTTCAGGTTAAGTATCTCAATTTTCAGAAAATGTGTATAAAAATGTTGGGGAAAATAGATGCCAAAGGAAAAAAAAATCCAAAGAAATATTCCCATTATGTGATTGTTAGAATTAATGCCACATCTAAAGGATAAGCTGTTACTTCCACTTTCTAAAGTATAACCATCTTTCAAAACCTTTTGACTGGCAAGATCTGTTTTGATGAAATAGTCTGATCATTTTAGCATCTCAGTTTCTAGATCTCAAGCTGATCTTGAATTGGGACTTCAAGATATAAAAACCACTACAGGAAACTGCTGGTAAAACAGCCTTTGATCTGTCTGAATTACTATTATCTGAAATTCATGAAGCACTCAGTCTTCATAGAAGAGATATCGGATAATTTTAAGGCAACTCCACAGCTTAACTGAGGCCCTTCTCCATCTGTCCACATTCTGTTTGGGCAGTGGAGGTGCAGACGAGGGAGGGCAGTTTCCCAGGGCTGAAGATGGTATCATGATTCATAGCATCTGTGTAAGCCCCATCAGTGAATTCTGAGAAAGAGAAATGAGTAACATTCCGAATGTGTTTCTATAAAAATAAGTTATTACTATCACCATGGCAAATTCTGATTACTTAGTTCTTTTCACCATTTATATCTTGTGGCCAAGTAACATTTCTGTGTGTACTGTATAGTACTTAGTGTTATCTGATTAAAGAAGATTATGTGGGAAAGTTCCTTTTTAGTGAAAAAAAGGGGCATGTTTCATCCTCAGAGACTTTTATGCCCAATCATGCCTTTTGAATCTCCAAAGAATTTTCCGCAGGAAGACAACTCCAAAGATAGACTGCCTCTCTTTTTAACCCAGAAGGAAAAGAGCCCGCATAAGAAGCTGGAGAAAGAAATACATGAGACTGGTAATGGAGATTTTTCTAATTAGATGGTTTTCCCATCACCCGCCAGCTGCATTTCTGGTCTGTGACTTCTTTAGAAGTTTTGTGCAAACCTGTCATATCTCTGAACAATGTTCCCTGTTTTTAAAAACGTGAATAGTGGATAGATAATAAGCATGAATTGTAACTTTGAACTAAACTCCACCATTGAAAAGACAATGCTCAATTTTAATTTCTGAGGACAGGCAGATGTTTAATGTGACATTTCCATAATAATCTTTTAGTCAATCAGTTCATTGACCCAAATTTTCATACAACCATCCATCTAAGACCTGTTCATTTTATCACCTTTCTAAAGAACATATTATTTTCTCTTCAAGACAAAATCCTAATCACTCTTTGGCTTGGCAGAAGATATAACTTCCCAATCTAATTTTAATAGGGACTGTTCATTTGACCCTAAGCTCTGCCCAGTGCCAATTTTTTGGGGGTGGGGGTCTCTGCCCAGTGCCAACTTGTTTGGGGATGGGGGGAGTACCCTGGTAGAACAGCCTGCTAAGATAATTTTTTTTTCCATTTTTTTATCTGAGAGCTCCAGAAAGATTTCCTTCTAAGGGAAAGGTGTGTGAGGTAGAAATTGACCTAAAAGAGTATTTCAATTGCGAGTGTATCCTCATATCTATTAGTCAGCATCATTCACAGTCTAGATTGACTTATGAGTGTTAGGGAAGATGGGGCTGAAAGTAGAATTGGAAGGAAATGTCTTCTCTAACGACTCAAGCTCTAGAAAAGCACTGTATTGTTATCATTAGGCAGAAGAACAAAGATTCTCTTTGAATCTCCTGAGCTCAATGTATAACAAGTATTGAGTAAGTGTTGAAATAAATGATGAATGAATGATGAGATGACTGAGTGAACAACCTCCAGGAAATATGCTCATAAAATCTGTCATGTAATCGTGTCCTCAAAATGCTAGTAGCATTCTTATTTTCTTCTCATAAAACTCAGTGCTATTTTGACATTTCAGGAACAAATATCAATATAAACTAAAAATTCCCACATCTTAAAGAAGCGACTTTTCTTTTTAAGACATGGATACTTGGATTGGTTCCATAGAGTGTTTTGGTACTTTTCCATAAAGTTAGTATGAAGATTCCATTCAGCAGCTGTGGTTTCAAGAAACGTCCTTCTCTTAGAATTTCTAGTTTTGCTTGTGTTAGGAAGTGCCACAACTTCAACCTTTCTCACAGTCCCTCAAGGTATTCACTTGAAGTGACACACATAAGGAACCTCAATTGAAGTTAGAAAATTCCTAACAAACACTAAAATATCAAATATTAGTTGCTGCTCAATATAAATTCTAAGTTTGAAGAGTATTTTATATTTCTGGCTTAAATCTTATGCTTGTCCTTTCCTCCACACATACATACATCATAATCAGAGATTGGGAAGCTATCTCCTTAGCTTTTCTTACAAGATTGGAGCCTGTAGTTAGCTGCTGTATTTAATACAATGTTAGGCTTATATTCATTTTGTCAGACTTCCAAAATTCCAGCGAGTTCTAAGTACATTTCTAAACAAATCTAATAAATACATTTAAACAAATCTAATAAATGCATTATATTCTATTCTTACTGTTTTTATTAAATGTGTGTACAATACTGTAATTATAAGCTTGGATAATAAACACATGGTATTATTGTTATCTCAAAAAAATCATTGGCATTTATTTTACCAAATATATCTTTCATTATAATTTGCTAGTGCCTAAACTATTAATTTTCCTTTGGAGTAGATTAGAATGTTGAAATAGTTCAATATGAAATATCTTTTCACCAAAAATTACTTTTAAATGGAATTGACAGTAATAATTGAATATTGTTAAAATGGGATATGATGCATAATTTTAAAAGCTGCCTAATTCCATAAGAAAGACCATTTAATATAGTTTCTGATTTACTATCTAATTATTACTAGACAGCAAAGTTGATAATGCCCGTCAATATGGAATTTAAGTATAAATTTTATTTCTAATCACTAATTATACATTTCTATATACTATAGTGGAGTTTGACACCAAGGTTTCTAAAATTCCATGTGATTTTCATTGCAATTAGTAATTATATTTGCTATGACATGAGGATGACCCAGGATCCTCAGACAACAGTTTCTTTGTCTGTCTTTAGTGGCTGCATTGTCTCTTTTAAATAGCAATCTACAGTGTGCAATGAAATAGATGCAGTGATATTGTGGCTAGAAGTACATTTGTTCTATCAGAGTAGGCAATTCTCTTCTGTAGAAGAGCACTGTCATTTTAAAATTTCAGTAAAAGCCAAATAAATAGAATCAAATTCAAATCATTTAATAAAATAATGTTAATATTCTGCTATAACAAACAGGAATTATTTTCCTTCAGTTATAAGTTAAAATACATGCCAGAGTCCCTTTTGAATTTTTCAATTCAAAACACTACAGTGTACATGATATTTTAGAAACTAGATCATTAGCTATTAAAATTCTTATGGCATATATTTCTCTTGTGACAGATCTTGAATCTCAAACACATTAAAAATACTATATAGATATTAATCTAAAGTGATGCTGTATCTTTTATTATTGGCCTCTTGTTCTCTCAATGAAAGAGATGACATCAGCAGCTATTGAACTAAAGACATTCTCATGTCTATAAAATGCTCCATGATTAATTATACCTTTAAAATAAAGTTCTAGTAAATGGCCCAGAAAAAAAGTTCCTTTCCAGAATTTAGCACTGTTCAGCAAGACAGATTCTTATCAGCATCCAAGACTTTTTTCCCAATTAAGTGGAGGAGTTTTTATAAGTCATGTTCATGCAGAGTTTATTCACAACTATATTTCTTAAGCTGAGTATTTTGTTTTGTCATCTTATACCAATCTTTTCCTTGCATCTATCTTCTGAGAGCACTTAATGTCATCTTTGCTGAGTTTTCCAAGAATAAGTAGGAGAATATGGTACCTGTTATGAATATTGCCCCCCAAAACAAACAGACCTTCCTCAGGAACATTCTTGTCTAAAATACACTCTATACTGCTTCTACCAAGTAGAAAACTCCATGAGAAGTCTTTCTGGAAATAGGGCCTCATAAGAAAGGAAAAGAAATTCCTGTGTTTTGTTTTACTTTGCTTTCAGTTGTGGTAGGAAATTAAGAAGCCTTCCTGAAACTCTATTTGTAGTCTTTAAAAAATGCTTGTCACTAGGACATTGTTATAGTAGTTTTATTGCTGCTATTGGAATTGCTACCCTATCAACCTTCAACAAAAGTCATTTTCCCTATTTATTCATTCACTTGCTCATTCCTTTATTCATTACACACACTCACACAAAATCGGTCCTTCAGAGAGATGAATTAGTTAATACCACTGCCCTAGAAGAACTCAATCTCAACCCTCTTCTTTTCCTATAATCTCTCACCAGCTTCACCAGACTCTGGAGGATGTTAAAAAGACAAGAAGTAATGATGACAACCTAGTTCTCTCAATCTAATCCCAGTTTGGTAGATTCAACCACCAGCCCTGTATGTTAAATCACCTTAAGGAAGCAATTCTAAAAAATAGCACTGTAGCTAGGGAATAGAGTTGTTGTGGCTCAGTGCTAGAGCACTTGCCTAGCATGTGTGAGGCACTGGGTTCGATTCTCAGCACTGCATATAAGTAAATAAAGACCCATTGACAACTAAAAAATATTTTTCAAAAAATTTATATCTTGTCACAGTTGATATTCAATGTATTCACTTGAACTAATGTTCTTTTAGGCTTTGACCTTAGCAGAAATCATCTGTAGGGTCTGCTGAGATTAATCACTAAAATAGTATTAATTGCTTTACATCTCAAGTCAGTATATATTGAGTAATAAATGTGCTTACAGATTTACTCTTTTTTCCCTATTTTATCATTTGTCTCATGCTCAGGTATATTGTCTTTTTTAAATATATTTTTTAGTTGTTGATGGATCTCTACTTTATTTGCTTATTTATATGTGGTGCTAGGAATTGAACCCAGTGCCTCACACATATGAGGCAAGCGCTCTACCACTGAGCTACAACTCTAGCCCCAGGTATATCATCTTTTATAGAATGTTTGCATTGTTCTTTTTCTCCAGTAAACTTAAATACTGATAGAGAGACTTGGTTATATTTTTTTCACTAAGGTGTTTTATATAAATGCTTCTGCAATCCTAAAGGAGATTCATAAAAGGATGAGGGACAAGGAAATTAGAATGTTAAAAAGAAAAAAAAATCATAGTAATATACCTTTAGACTTTATATGGCATACTTCTCAAACAGGTTCAAGTATCTATTTTTAAAAATAGAGGTATATTATTAGTTTTTCCAATGAATTGGAGTAAAAACCTTCATTTGTATAAATGCTGAGTGAAAATACTCTGGAGTGGCTATTTTATGTGGCTATTTTATTTTTATTTAAATAGGTTGTGTAAGACTAAAGTCAAAAGGGAATGTACACAAGAACTGCATTCTAGTTGATAAAATTGTTACCACTGGGGGTATAGGTTAACATTCTGCTATACACATAGACTGGAATTGAACAATTAAGTATATTGATGGTGAGTGATGGAAGCCAGTTTTCACTTGAAGGTTACACATAAGGGGAAGAACATAGAATGACCCATGTGGTGATGAATTAGAGCTGGAGACAACTGTCTGAGGTCTTTTGCTTTATATGGTCACACACAAAATTATGTATAGGTGTGCATCCACTTAGGTTAGTGCACAAACATTTATTTCTTTGCCTTGCTAGCTGAGCAGGCCTAGAAGCAATGATTCCCCAGTAGTAATGACCGTCCCTAACACCCAGATCTTAGTTTTTAATACCATTCACGACTAGTAGCAGGAACTTCTTGAACAAAATAGTGATCAATTCTAGAACTGAGACTGACAATATACAAGATGAGTTTGGAGCATCTTGTCATGCTGGAAAAAAAGGAAGTTCTGAAGACAAAAAAACACACTGATGAAGGTATGTTAAAGGGACATAGGAGCCAGGCAAAAGCACACCAAACAAAATAAAGTAGTATCTGGTCATGAACAAAAGTACTCACCAATCCATACTGCTATAAATAATTGCATAAATAAATGTAGAATAGACAAACTTTTCATGTTAAAGAATTCCAAATAATATTTGTGGATATTCCATACTCAAGAATATAGAACATAACTCCAGAGTTCTTACTTGTAAGCTGCACATAATGACTTCCTTCCAAAGATTATAGTATGGGAAGAAAGTGGGGGGGTAACTTTACAGTGGAGAAAACTGACAATTTTGTTTCAGCCAGTTGATCAAAGGTAAAATCTGCAGTCATAAGACATGTTGTGTATGCACTGTCCTTGATATGTTAGGAAATCTTGTCTTTCACTCCCAACTCCTTAATCCCTTTCTAATCATGAGAAAACATTGGGACACAGCTGTTTATAGATGTTTACAGATGATACTTGTTACAGCTACCAACACTCTGGTCTTGTGGCCCTTTCCTGATTCTCCACACTTGTGACCATATTTTAATGTTGAACAAGGAGGATTTAAAAAATGGAAAAGAAAAATGTACAACTTATGAAATTGGGTCTACACGTGGCAATGCTCAGACATCTGCTAGGCCCAGACTCCCACAGATGTAGCTCACCTGGCTTCTCAGGAAGCATTCTTATGAGTTTTCCTACTGATGGGGAAAACCCAAACTACTAGTTAGTAAAAATGGGAACTGAGGCACAGAGTATGAATTTCTCTCTCAAAAAGGCTCGCTTTTACCCTGTGATCAGGGGCCAAAGGATCTCATTTTTTTCTATTATGTACTAAAGCATACGTCACTCTGATAGTTTACTCAGAGCTTCAGAAGGATTGAAAAATGTCATTAAAAACTCAGACGAAAGACCAACAATTAAGGAAATGTCTTTCAGACTGACAGGGAATTGAAGCAGAGTTTTTCTTCCTTTCTTGGCTCTGGAGAATGACACTTATATTCAGCCAGTGCCATAAACTTTTATATATAGTGGGTACGAGATAGTTGGTATTCTATTGCTGTTTCTGGTCTGTTCTTTAGGTGACATTCATTGACTCATAACTACCTTTCCCCATCTTCAAACCCAGCAACAATAAATTGTATCTTTCTCATGCTGCCATCTGATTCTCTTTGGCAAAAACTTGCCTTTAAATATGTCGTGTGATTTGATTGGGCTTACCTATAAACCCTGGCTATGCTCTCCACTTAAGGTCCTTAAACTTAATCACACATGCAAAGACTCTTCTGCCATTTAAGGCAACACAGATTCTGGAAATTAGAGCAGCTTTGGGGGCATTATTCATCACACATGAAGAACTGTACAATTATATGCATTTGTGATAACTCCTACTTATTTTCTCCTGTAGAAATCTACATAAGTAGATCATGATCTTCAAGAGTAAGTTAATCTTCCACCAAATGTACTTCTTTTGTAGTTTGGGAACATAATCTTTACCCAACAACTGAACTTAAAGATCGAGAATGCTTCTCAACAATCTCAACAGATTGAAATCTATAGCAATTGAAGCGAGCAGATTTACTGACTTATTCCCGCCTACATTTATCCTACCACTAACTGCCCTTGCATGGTTTCCGTTTTCCTCAAAAGTATGCCTTGTTCAATTGCCTGGTGCTTGCCAGCTGGCAGAACTGCTAACGTGAATAATGCATCCTTGTTGGCTGCCTAACAAAAGTTACAATCCAGCATGGAAAACACACATTAAACAAACAAAGACATGTGAGAAATGCCCTGGAAGAGGACCTTCTTGATTTTTTGATCATGTATCACTGATTCACTTGTCAAACTAAAGTTTAAAATTTGTGAATTTTCACTGGGTGCAGTGCAAAAGCCTGTAATCCCAGTGGTTCTGGAGGCTGAGGCAGAATTGTGAGTTCAAAGCCAGCCTCTGCAACTTATTGAGACCCTATCTCAAAATATAAAAAGGGCTGGGGATGTGGCTCAAGGTTAAGAGCCCCTGGGTTCAGTTCCTGGAACAACAACAACAACAACAACAAATTTTTATAAGGAGAGGCTAATTTAGATCAGTTTAGATAAAAAAAAATAAACTTTTTTGGTCACTTTTACAGGATTCTGGGAAGGTTGTTTCTGATAAACATGGAAATGGAGACTGATAAATTACATGTTAAATATGGCAATTCACTTTTAACAAAATCAAGCAGAAGTGATCTTTGGGCCTCATCTTGATTACTCATTGTATAAATGGAGTTAGACTGCAGATTCTAAGGCTCCACATTGGGTTTAATGAATCACAATGTCTGACATGGGGTCTAGATATATGAATCTTAAATGAATGTGAGGTTGTTGTGCACAATAATAGGAAATTATTAAACCCATTTCAACTTACCAACACACTCTTCTCTGCATTGTCCAGCTTCGGAGGGCTCCTCACATTTTTTTGGCTCTCAGTCTTTTCCATTTTCAGAGCCAGCAATGGCAGATAGAATCCTCAAGTCACACAACTCTGCTGTGTTTCATGTTAACACAACTCTCTAACCACAGCCAGGACTGTTTCTCTGCTTTTAAGAACTCCAGTGAATAGATTAGATCCACCTGGAAAATTAGGTTAATCTCCTTGTTCCAATGTTCTTAATTATCTCTGCCAAGTCCCTTGTTCATGTAAAGTAAGTAACATATTCTCAGGTTCCAGGGAATCAGAGATGGGCAACTTGGATGGAGTGGATATTACTTTTCCTACCAAGGTGCATGTTGATTTGGAGAGCCCGAACTTATGGGCTCCACATGAAGCCACTAAGCTCATTAGCATGTGCCTTTATCCAGGTGAAAACAACAGTGGAGAGAAAATTCAGGAGACAGACTTTTCACTGCTAAACAAATGGAACCTTCAGACTCAAAGGAACTTGTGCCTTCCAAGACTGCACATAGCTCCCCATTTGATTTCTAATCCATGTGTATTTAATTTGATATAAAAGTGAAGCAGCCAACAGCTTGAGCGTTGATTCTTACAAATGCCTCATGTGACTATAAGACCTTAGAGTATTTATATTAGTATCCAATGTCTCTAGTGTGTTGGATGTCATACAGAGAACAGGAGATGGACATGGATTTGGATTATCAACTTCATATTTATGCTATCATCAACACAGAATCAGGCATTATTTTAACAAATCTCTTCCTATACTTGCCATCAACTTTTCATTGCCTGAGACTTATTTGCTTGTATGCTGTTTGTGTTGAATGCGTTTTTTTGCTTTGTGGCAATTTCAGGAACTCACAGAGGAGTAGCAGGTTGAAGCATAAGAGACGCTAAAATTGAAATGTTGAAATTTCTCATGAAAGGATGGTTAGTAGGATAGAACAAGGTAAGAGTAATGAAAAAGCTATGGATAAAGACCTACTTTATTCTCAAACTAACCACAGTTCTTTTAGAAATAACTCTGGCATCTGGAGTGGAAGATGCTATTATCAAAGTTATACAAATGGCAATGCAGCTGGGTAAGAGTCCCAGCAGCAGGACACACTTCTTGTCCTGCAAAGTATCCAGCCCTACACTCAGAAACCCTACCCAACTTACTGTTTTCAGCTCAGGTGTCCACTCAAGAGATAAAGAAATGAAGTCCAGATGTGCATTCATGTGAAGATCTTCATACTTTTAATTTGAACTTTTCTGCTCAGTGGTAAGATTAATGAAATGTGTGTTGGCTGGTTTCAGTTGGAAGTTTTGAGAGTTGGGAATTATATTTCCTATAACCCTGGTGCACCAATGCCAATTAAATTTGTATCAACAAAGACATTTTTCTAAATAAAGTACTTTGAAATAACATGATCATATTTTTAAAATGACCATGCGGACCCCAGAATCTGACATTTTACTACACAAATAGCTCTGCTGCTGAGAAACATGAATTCCACTGTCATACCTGTCCCATTTTGTTCTATATCTCTCTAAGTGTCATCTGGAACATATTAGAAGACAGAGATATGTTACCCTTGTCTATTAAATAAGATACCGGAAATTTTTCCTTGCATATATTCCTTGATTAAATCTCAAATGTCTTTCCTGGGGCTGATTGTATGATAAGTGAATACTTTTAGTGGATTCTCTCACATTACAAGCAGGAATCTAGATGCTAAGGTAGATGTGATGTAAAGTAGCAACAGAAAGTGTCAAAAGTCAGACACAATTAAACAGGGGATGTAAATAATGTTACAAAAGGGTTTCTATTTGCACAGTAATTCATGAGGTGATTTGTCACCCTAGTACCTCAACAGCCATCCTTTCTCCAGATTTATTTATTTTATTTCTTCCTTCCTTCCTTTGTGATAGTTATAATTATACAATTATTCACTTAGTGCATTAAAAAACTTACTTGTTTTAAAGATCCAATGAATAAAGGTCATCCTCTCAGCATTGTGTTTTTTTAAAAGCAGTATTTTAGGAATCTTATTGATCACAAGGTAGTTACAATAATAACAGATATAATGATGTATACAATCTAAGCAAAGCAGGCTGAGAATTTACCTAATGTAAATTTACATTAAAAGGTAGCCAGATGCATGCAGCAGCCAGAGTGGTGGGGGACCCCTCATGAGAAGCCAGAAGGGCAGGTGTGGCCATGTTGCTTTCCCGCCATTACTGTCCATGACTCTGAAAGTTACTCCAGACACAAACACAAGGGCTATACTGTGTTGTTGTATCTGTGACCTAGTACAATCCTCAGTGGTGTAATTGATCTTTCTGTGACACTCCCTAGAAAAGAAGTCAATAGAGAGCCCCGTGCAGGTAGCAGAGAGCAATGGTAGGTTTATCTAGGTTGGATCTGGAGGATGTTTAACTCTGGGTGTCAATGTTTGTGAAGACCATAAGTCTCCTTTTGCTGTTTTCTTCACAGTTGGCATGCATGTGATACAAATTTACGACAGTTCTGAGTGCTGTCTGACTGAACTACTTTTAAAAATATGAGAATTTGTGTCTGTGTGTGGTGCTGGGGATTGGGGAAAAAATGAGAATTTTTTAATAACATATTTTAGCAACATAACATTTAAAAAATGTATCCGTGGCTTTAAGTGAAAGGCAAAGGAGAGCATTTGAGTGCTAGTGCTAACTGGCTCTAACATATTGATTGGTCCTTTGTTTTTGCCACATCTTAATGGTGCACAGGCAAATTAATCTCTTACCAGAACAGGCAACATTTGAAATCTCAGACCAGAGAAAATCCAAAACAGAAGAAAAAAAAAATTCCACTTTTCTTTGTAACCTCTAAGAAATTAAACTAAAATTATACATAGTTCAAGGTTCCTATTTCCTACTGAGCAGTGGTGCTTTTTTGTGTTAATTGTTCATAGAAGAAACCAAGGCCATACCTTCTAGCACTGTTGGAGTGTGGACTCTTGGCATGCTGCAGCTAGGAAGCAAAGACCTTGAGTCATGCACAGAACTGGTTTCCTGCACACTCCCTTGACCCTGTTCTGTGCAAAAGCAAAGGCTTTGGGGGACTTTTGCTTGGCAATTCAGCTTAGAGATCCCCTTAGGGAAATTTCTCTGAGTAGAAATACTTCTACAAAGAGTAGGCAGATTCTCTGAAGCTAGAGGAGAGACTTGCTGTCTCTGAATGCCCTGAAGTTGCTGCTCAGATTGCAAGCTCCTATTGGAGGAGAAAAGAGCATTAAAATAACTTGAAAATCTATTTTATTGACAATTTAGGATGCAAAGTATTTTATTTTTAAACTTCTAAAATTTGAAAACAATATGCTTATGTTAAATAATACAGGTTCCCAAAGCTGGGTGTGCTCATTTGGACCTCAGTTTTTCTGCTCTAAATACAAAAACAACCTCCTAAAATTCCTAGGTGAAACACAAGTGTTCTGATGACATGTTACTGATGAACTGATCAGTCCAGTTGTTAGAATCTCTTTTTTCCCTTAGTAAGGACATTAAAAACTTAAGATGCATTGTTCTATTCTTAATTCCAACAACTTCATTCTGAACATCTTCTGGGAGGCATACACCACACACAGGAAGAATCCAGCTACATCCTTCTCACTCTCGTGCCCCTTGGAGATGGGCAAGGACACACTCACCATGTTTCTTGGTTTACCAAAAGGAAGAAGCCTTGGTGAGCATTGAGCTGTAAGCACCTTCTAGTTATCCTGGTGAGCTTGCCCATGTTGATGTGGTCAAATACCAGGAACTTGGTTTTATCCAGGACGGGCAGCTGCCTCTCACCTTGTGTTGTTCTGTTATCATAGGGATTGGTATCTGAATGGAATCTGCTCTTGGACGAATCTCACATCTTCTACTCCTTGTTGGAAGGCCTTCTCAGGAGGCATTGTGTGGAGGTCCTGGGGGCAGATCCTACTCTGGTGGCGGTGACTTCCCTGTTTACCATGATTAGTGTCTGATACCCAGATGAATGGTAGAAAGAAACAAAAGTTTCTTCTTTTCCTGTCTCCCCAATCCCTGCCTCTGATGTTGTGTACAGCTACAAAAGAATGATATACTATATTAGAAAGGGGAAAAATGAAAATCCCAAGAAGAGAAATTGATTGAGCAGAGCTGGGTAGATGCCAGGGAACAAGAGATCTAAGGAAACATACCTATTTAAAACAGATACCTGTTAAGTTGTCATCTCTACTCCCAACTCTTGACTTGTATCCAAAATTCTTCCCAACATCATTGAACACCTACAGTTAGATATGCTACACGGGTCATTTTTCCACTGCTGCAATCACCATTTTTCTCCTATTATTTTTTTCTACTTGTACTGGTTTTATCACTTTCAGTATTTTTTCATTTCAGACCAGACATCTTTTCCATAAAGGCCAAATGATCACTAGACTTTCAATGTATTCTAGATGTTGTTCAAATTTTTTATGATTTAGGTTCATTCCAGGAGCTTAATAACTTCATAGCAAATTTTGATATAGTGGCCCAAACTGGGAAAATCTCTAATTTTTTTAAAGAAACCATTTAAAACCATAAAAAAAGTTTTAAAATAAACATTTTAAACTTTTCGAACTCTTTAGAAGTGGCACAGAAGTGAAAATTAAAATTATCAATACCAATTATATTGAAACAGTTTAACAATGTCAATATTCTTCATCCCTTGAATAGCTGTTTCCTTCTTTTTAATGATTTATACTTTTCTGAACACTTAGAAGTTTTTAAAATATGATTGTTATAATGAAGCTGTCTTAGGGTAGCTATTTATATTCTTTTCTTACTTAAATGTCTATTCTTTGGTGATCTGGACCCCTCTGGGTGCTGCCTCCATGGTCAAGAAAGCAGCAGGAAGGGAACAACTGTGTCCTTTTAGCACCATGCTCATTGGCTTCTCTGCCAATTTCCCTCTCCTAGGAGATCGAGATCCATTCAGAGGACTCAGTTTGTTTTCAAAGAAGGGTGGGCATTTTGCTGCACTACCCTCAAGAATAAAGCACGCGAAAATAGCCTAAACTTTGAAATAGCAATGTAGAAATCTATCTGTAAAATGCGAATAAAATCTCCACTTTTAAGTGTGGTATAACAGAAAGCAAAAAGATGGACAAATCACTCTCGTTGTTCTTCTCTGCTAATTGAATACAACTGCTGATGTGGTCAAAGATGTTTAATATCAAATGATACCATGATGCCTATAGAAATCACTAAAAATATTAGTTTACCAAGGACAGACTCAATAATTCTGCTTGTTTACAGCAAATAGGCATATTTCTCCTACTTTGGAGAAAGCAAGTGCAATCTACCACATAAACAAACATGTTGTCTTGCCATAGAGAAGAACATAAGCCTATGGTGAGGCAAAAGGCTGCCCATGAAGGGAAGCACCTAATCCGTAGCCTCATAGGCAAACACAGGAAGAGACAAGGGCTGGAAATGGAGAGTGGCTGAATGGATTTGCAATTTAATATCTTGATTTCATCTATTCTCCATACCCAACCCTTACTCCAGTGATCTACTTTCTGTCTTCTCAGAGCATAATGAATATGTCATAGCCAATAAAGCTAGACAGTAAACAGCACTTTTCTAAGACATGCCAATGCTTATTCTTTCAAGACAATTTAGCGCTGTGTGGGGAAGAAAGGGCATTTCTTTTTAATTATCTTCACTCAAAAAGACACACCAAGCCAAAATGGTTCCATGATGCCCAAAAGGAGACAACCTAAATGTTTCCTGGAATACATATCAGTGCCTCTGTGCATGTCCTCTTTCAGCTGCGACATTGAGTGGCTTTGTACACTACACAATAGAATTCATGAGCCACATACAATTTCATCAAGATTCTAGGATAGCAGAAAATGTGATGTATACTCCTTATCATCATTGTCATATGTAACCATATCCAAATCCACATATATCTCTTAATTCCAGAATAACCCAAATGCATTAGTGTTACCAGACTCAGCATGTAGAGCATATGGAAAAATTTGCTTCCAAATCTGCCCCAAACACATGATTCTCTAATTCTGAATCTGAACCAATGAAGACTAGGTATGTTCAAATGGCATCAGTGGAACACAAACAGCTTAATTCAATTCAAACTTTAGCTTTTTTTTTTGTTCTGGTCTTTTAGTTCTTATTTCCTGACAGCTACTGACCTTTCTACACTTGGCCATGAACTAAATCTGAACTTCCACCCACTCACATTGCTTTTCCTTCTTCACTTTGATATCCAATAAATGATCCCCCTCTTCCTCTTTAGTATCAGCAACTTCTGCTTTGCTTAGTGCTTCATGAAATATTACTATTGGGTCAGATTTGTAGTCTCTCAAATCAGTTGTCATTAGCAATATGTGAGGCTGTGCCAATGGAGAAATGAATCATGAAATACAAAATGACTATAATTTGTTCAGAACCATGTTTGACTTGGTGATGCCATAATGATTGATTCCTCCACTCGAGGAGTTTTAGGATCTGGTTGGAAAGTCTAGATTAGCAAATAAAAAAGGGTAAAACAAAGCAGCATATTCATGAGTCAAGTGGCATGGCCCAGAGTTATTATGCAACTGAAGTTCATAGAAAGGGTGTCAGTGGAGTCTAAAACTATCAGGAAAACATAACAGTGGATCAGCCTAAGACAGAAATGAAGAAAGGGCAGGATTGGGGTAGGTAAGAAGTAGAAACACAATGACTATTCCAAGCAACATGAATCTTACGAGTGAAGGCAAAAAGGTAAAAACAATGATGTTGAGCTCTTAGAGCACTGAGAAGACACATGTGCATCTCTCAGTAGGGCCAGAGCAGGGTGGGGTTCTGGAAGGTGGTTAAATGTGAACTTGAATGCCTAAGGAAAACCCTGACTCTTCAGGGAAGTTTTAGTTTGGGAAGAATACAAGGTTAGTTTAGGCTAATGAACAGATGTATTTGTTAGGGTAACAGAAGCCTTTATTACAGATAAGCCTATAATCTTAGGGACTTAATCGGCATTTGTTTCTTGTTTATGTAAAGTCTAAATCAGTTATTTCTGATTGGAGACAAGTTTTCATTTGGGTGGATTAAATAAATTACATCATAGCTTATATATAGCATTCTTCCAACATACATTTACTATAACCTCATGTAGCAAACATCTTCTAAGCACCTACTATTTATTACTAACCATTCTTGGCTGATTTTTGCAGATAGTGACTGAGGCAAAAAGCATTGTCCTTGACCTTGAGAAACTTTTGCTGGTGAGAAAGCCAGATACAAGACATTTATCTGCTGTGGAGCACAAAGGAAGTATTTTACAGAATATGGAAGATGAGAGATCAAATGAGGATCTTTTAATGAGAATGAAGTGTATATCCAATGGGAACAGTTGCTCTACTATAATTAGAATAATCACTGGAAATTGCAAGTTCAAATATGAAATATCTGATCATTAATCTAAAGAGTATTACCTTCTACCAAGATTTTTACCATGTCACTGTTCTTCAAGCTTAGGTGTTTGTCTATCTCTGTCCCCTGATGTTATTGTAGGTACCTATATTTTGGTGGCCTTCCCCAGTTATAACACGGGGATATTTCCTAGCAGACCTTCCCCAGTTATAACATGGGGACATCAGGAATTAGGACAGAGAGTGACTGACTCTGCTTGTGACCAAGTGTGTTTGTCTCTGAGACTTATCAAGACTATAGTATTTTCCTTGTATGATGATTTATAAAAGTTTCTTCCAGAGGTACAAAGGACTAATGGTTGCATGAGAAAGAGGTTCAAATCTTTAGCCATCAGGAAAATGCAAATCAAAACTACACTTGAGATTCCATCTCACTCCAGTTAAAACAGCAATCATCAAAAATACAAAAAACAATAAATGCTGAAGAAGATGAGGGGAAAAGAAACCCTTACACACCATTGGTGGGATTGCAAGTGAGCACAGTCACTATGGAAATCAGCATAGTTGTTTCTCAAAAGCTAAAAACAGAACTATCATATAATCCAGCCATATCATTTTTTTTGGTATTTACATAAAAGAACTAAAATCAACCTACTTTAGAGATACATGCACACATGTTTATTCCCTCACAATTCATAAGAGCCAAGTTATGGAATCTGCCTAGATGCCCATCAACAGGTGAATAAATAAAGAAATGTATATATATATACAATGGAGTTTTGTTCAGCCATAAATAAGAATGAAATTATGTCATTTGCAGGAAATTGAATATAACTAGAGACCATAATTTTGAGCAAAATAAGTCAGGCTCAGAAAAGATACTGTATTTTTTTCTCATATATAGAAGCTAGAAGGAAAAAAATAATCATAAAAAGGACACCATGAAAGTAGAAGGGAAAACATTAGAGTAGAGGGGGAGGATAAAGATGGGAAGGGTGGGGGAATATCGAGGAGTGAAACTGATCAATTGTTTTTATATAATAGTGAATATGCCACCATAAAACCTACCATTCTATATAATTGATAAGTACCAATAAAAGTGTCTTCTAGGTCCAGCTTAAAATTATGTACTTCTAATACTTTGATTGAGATTGTAGTTCTCCTCAGGACATGTCTCTTCAGTGTAGCTGATTTGACACTGTCATACTATGTACAGATTCAGAGACACGGAAGCAGAACATATACTGATTTGGATGTCAGCTTTGATGTCAGACCAACCACCCTTAAATCCTGTACAATACTCTTTTTAGCTATATGGATAAGATAGTAAACCTCTCTGTGCCTCAGCTTATGTAAGATGGAGATAATAATATGGCTTACCTCCTTTGGTTGATATGAAGATTAAACAGGCTAATTCAGGGAGTTCAAACCTTTTCTATTTGCAGTGCACACAGTGTCTCAGCAATTCTCTTCTCCAGGCCACCTAGCGAAGAGAAAAAGAATCACCTAATAGTTCCACTTACTAAGTATGTCTGAACAACTTAAGTATTTATGTCTCAACAGCTTGCAGTACCAGCCACTTGAAAATACAGTACACATAAATTATATAAATAATAATAATAGTATTTTAATCTCATTCTTAAACATTGTTATTTATTAATAAGATGCATGTGTCTTCTGGGCATCACATAATTTCTCCAACCTTGCAGTCACAATGGGCACTACCATCCTCACTTCCTTCCCTGCATGGATTTTCACCTGGGCATTATGGTTTATATCAGCAACTGCCAAAGACAATGCATAGAACATAATTACAAGGAATATTGTGATTGAGACTGTGAAACAGCTTGAGCTGTGACATTCAACAGTATCTAACAGGTATCAGGTATCACAGTATATATTGTAGGATTTGCAATATTCCACAGAGGCCCTGTGAGTTCACAGCAATGCTTCAGCAGCACAGTTTGGGAATCACAAAGTTAATTTATTTAAAGTACTAAAAACACTGCCTGCCATGTACCAGCATTCAGTTAATCTTAACCGTTTGTCTACTTTACCTCTGATACCAACAAAAGCCCACAGAGCTAAGTTTGTTTTATCACCACTATCTTTGGATTAGGGAACAACTTCCAGAAAGTCAAGCGTGTCACCCACTGACACCACGAAGTGGGAAAAACAGAATTTTTATTCGAGTTTATCTGTAGCATACTGCCTCCTTTTGGTTCAAGACCCAGCTCTACCAATACATTTTAAACGTGACGTTTCTATCCATGTATCATGTTAAGAAAGGCATTTCCCCAACAACTAAAGACCGGCCTCTGTTATAATGGTATTGATTGATTTAATTTTTCTTTTAAAATTGACTCAACATTTCAAACTTACTGAAAAACAAAACGTAATGTATAATTGCCACCAAAATTTTATAAAAATGAACATTTTACCATATTTGTTTCAAATAAATAAAACATAAGTAAAGACAACCTATTCTTTCTGCTTTTCTCCCTCTTTCAAAGAAACCACTATCCCAAAGATGTATCGTTGCTATGAACAATTTTGTTTTTTGACTATGCACATATATGCGCATGGTGTCTGCCAACCACGTAAACTGTGGAGGACTAAGATCAATATGTTCATCTCTTTATTTTCTTTTCACTGTTGTATCACCAGTGCCTAAAATATAGAATGACACTTGGTTAGACATGCTACAGATTTTATGGATGATTAAATAAATAGAGATATTGTTTATATTTCTAAATATGTATAAATATCACTATACTATAAATTCTCTTGCAATGTGATTTTTTGAACATTATGTCTCTAAGATTAATCATATTAATATGTACAGCTGTTTAAAAAGGTATGTACAGGGCTGGGGGTGTGGCTCAAGTGGTAACGCGCTCACCTGGCATGTGTGCGGCCCGGGTTCGATCCTCAGCACCACATACAAAGAAAGATGTTGTGTGCGCCGAAAAACTAAAAAAAAAAAAAAAAATGAATAAAGTTTTCTCTCTCTCTCTCTCTCTCTCTCTCTCTCTCTTTAAAAAAAAAGGTATGTACAGCTGTAGCACATTCATCTTAAATGCTATACAGTTGTCTCTTTATGCAAAAATAGCACATTATCAGTTTCCCTTAGGATATTTATATTTTGCTATACTAAATTCAGCTGCATTAGACACTGTTGTACAAATTATAATAATATTCAGTGTTTATCATGTTTTCAGATTCATAAAATTTACCATTATAATAAATATAACTGTTGGTAGCATACATTGCTACAGGGAGCTTGACAATAATTAGCAACACTTAGAATACTCAGATCCCATGATCTAGCAATACTCCTTCTAGGGGTAGGTTGACAAGGATATGACTACAAGCATGTTCAATGTCAACACTTTTAGCAATAAAAACAATTGCCATTTTCTCTTGTTAGTCATATATAAATGCATAATAAATGTACCTAAAAACTTAGTGGCTCAAAATAATCTTTTTATGACAATCATGGATTTCATGGGTCCTAGAAAGAATACAGTTGGGGACCTTTGTTTCTGCTTCATGATGTCTGAGGTGTCAGCTGGAGGAACCTGAAGGCTTGGAGAGGGAATCATCTGTACTTTATTCACACATCTTTATTCACACATCTTTATTCACACATCTGACAGCTGGTGCTGACTGTTGGCAGGCACCTCAGCTGGAGCTGATAACTGGATAATCCACATTTGACGTAGGGTCGCTCACAGCATGGTGACCTAAAACCACCATGGCAGCTCAGAGCCCCACAGCAGTGACCAAAGAGAGCCAGATCAAAACTATCATTTTTTATGACCTACATTAGGGAATCACATCATAAATTCCTTTTACCATAGACACAGATCCATCTAGATGAAAGCGGAAGAAAAATAGTCTCCATCTCTTGAGAAGGAGGGTTAAAAACATATAGGATGGAAAATGTAAGTCCTCTTGGGAAAAAAAAAATAACATCTACATTTGTCCTGTCTTCCTCTTTACTTCCTCTTTCTCTTTTTAAAATCTCCATTTAATTCCATGAAATTATTTGCATTAGGGCCTCTTTATGAATGCTGTCCCATATATGTGTGATGTCACACATCTAGTGTGTGTGACATCACACTTGTATATGGCAATACACATTCCACTCCCCTGCATTCTTAACTTTCTCTCTAATTCGTTCTATGTTTTCTTATTATATACATGCATAAAATAATATTTTATCAGCCTTTGCCACCACATATTATTGTGTCAACATGTTCCCTAACTGGCTTTGCTCCTGAATGGTAAACAAACAAAGCATGTACTCACTTGCCTGTTCCCGTGATGTTCCTGCAGGCCTTGGCTTCTGCTTATGTGGTTATCTTTCATGCTTTGGCCTCCTTACTTCTCTAGTAGGTTTTTCTCTTGCCGGAAAAGGTAAGGAATAAAAACAGTGTTTATTCCGTCATTATTTTGCTGTTCTTTGGTAAGAAACATACTTCATGAGACACATTTTATCCTTTTCTCATTTATGTCAATGTTTCACATGTCTTCATAAATTGCTCCATATACTCTAGACAATTTTAGCATTTTCTTTTATATTCTATTTTAATTAGACGTTTAATTTTGCCACATTGCCTTCTGAAATAAATTATCATACTTTTTACCTAAAACGTTACATTAGCAACAAATAAAATTTAAAAAAAAATTACATCAACATTTTTAAACATTAGCTCAGAGAGCCAATTTATTTCTTTATTTTAAGTAAACTTGCTTTTCTTTAGGGGTTTCCCTATGGTGTATTTCAAATGCCCTAAATAACCTTAGGGATTTTCCAGCTTCATGAGTGTGCTTTATACCAAGAAATTAGACTTTTACATTATGTGTGTAGCTCAATCTTTTTCCTCTTATTTCCTAGTTCATCTCAGATATTCAAGCTTTATGAATATTTAATTTTGGAAACTACTTTTGTCCTAATTAATAAAGTAATATCTCTTTTCCCTTTCTTAACACCTCTTCAAGTTCCTGAGTCAATTATACAGCATTTGTTCATGTATTTCATCTCAATTGTTCTAATTTATTATATATATATATTATATATATAAAACAAATTACATATAATAATTATATATATAATAAGACCTTTTCTGTCTCCCCACTCATTCACACCAGCCTCATATACTCAGCAGCATTTCCCAATGTCTGTACCCTCTCATGCCCCTCTATTGCCACAGACAAAGGTTAAGATGCCTCAAATGACCTTCCCTTTTCTTCAAATGGAATCTTAACTTTCAGCTCAAATGTTATTTTCTTGGTATGAAGTCACAGTTCCTGTTTCATGTATGCAGTTCTTTTCATGTCATACTGAATTGCTGTTTACATGTCTTTCTCTCCCACTAAGTTCCTCAAGGACTGGGCCCATGTTTTACTCATGTCTGTAAACCCTTGTGCCAGAAAAATATTTGTTCAATTCACTTATAATCAATGACCAAATCTCTGACCTTGAACAAGTTACCTACCCTCTCTGGATGATCCACTTTGTTATTTATATATTTATATTTATTAAAATAATACTATCTAATTTAAAGAGTTATTTTGAAGATTACATGAAATAACTCATGCAGAACACAATACCTGACACATTATTCACATTCAGTAAACATTTGGCTGTTGCTGTTATGTATACATATATTTTTAAATATTGAATTTGATTACCCAGATCCTACCATTTTAAGTAGTGGTCATGAAGATGAATGCTTTATTGTCTAAGCTTTTCTTTAAAAGACTACTTTGTCAAATGGTCTAAAAAAATGTTGAACAGATAGATTTGTTTACCATGACAATGAAATATCTTTCTGTAAAGAGACTGCATGAAGCATATTCTCTCTGAAACAGAAAAACCAGTTTGCAATGTGACATCATGAAATGCCTACAGGAAGAAATACAGAAGGATTTCCAATACCCCCGGCCATCAATGTGAGCTCTGTTTGACTCTGGAATGTTATACATCTTTCTCAGCCGATATTTTATCAACTCTCTTTCATCATCTAAATTACCATATATGTTTCAGGCTTTAACTTTGTCATAATAGAAAGTTCAGACTAAATTCATTTATCAATATAAGATTATAATCCTTGGGTGTGAAAGAAATAAATTTCAACATAAGTCAAGTTTATGTGAAGTGTTCTCTAAATAATAGATATTTTCAAATAAATATTAAATACCATATCATACATACTATATATTCATAATATTTTATGTTAAAATATTTAATATCTCAACAATAATATTCCATAAGGATTGTTTAATGTTTTTATGTGAATATTTGTACTTCCATCTTTTTTTTTGTTCCAATATAGTTAACTAAATATAGCTTTAAACAAAAGTATTTTTGAGGGTTATCTAGTTGGGGGATTCTAGTGAGAAAACATATTTTACTATCTATTTATATAACTTTTAGCATGAATTATCAGACTTCCCATAATGAATGCTTTGGCTAAAAATACACTTCTAACCAATTTCATTTTTTTTAAAAAAAAAAAGATACAGAGTTTAAAAGGTTTGGTTCCCTAGTACCATGCAAATGATCCGATCATTGAATTATTTCTTAAATTATCTAGGCCAACTTGTAGTGTACATATTTTACTAATTTTGACAATTGTTGCAGGTTAACCAACTGCAATTTACCTACGTTCAGTAATATTTTGCCAAACCATTCTACCCAAATACAGAATTTTTTTCAGAACATGCCAGCTAACATAGAAGAGAACAGGAAAAAAAACAGTAATGAAACTAAAAGAATTTGATTTCATCAGTGCAAAGTTTTCTAGTTTGTAGACTACAGAAAAATCTTTCATTATGTTACCACAATATTTTGTCAAATGGGGAACATAAGGGCTGTTTTCATTAGTGAGGGTAGGTTAGTACAGTTGACATTGTCTTAACAAACAATACCAAATCTCAATGGCTTAACACTTAAAAGAGTGTTTCTTATTTTCTCATTTATGCACCATCTACTGTGGGTCTGAGAAATCCAAGAGAACCTGTCCTTGGTGTGATGCAGGTACCTCAACCATTGGTCCCACCATCTGCCCACAAGGTCTCTTCCACACCTCCTACAACATGGAGGTGATAGCATGAGAGAATCTTACAACTAAACACTTCAACCCAGTAATAACCTAGTAGTTAAATACCCCATTCCATAGGTAATTTCTACTTATAGCTTATTGAATGATTTCCATTTGCCTAGAAGGATAGGAAACCTAAACATTGTTGAAAGTACTAGAAATGACTATCATAGGATTCTGCACAGACCCTAACACAGTGTTTCTCTGTAACAATCATTGCATATTAAATTAATTCCAGTTCCAACAATACAAAGAAGTTAGTCTTAGGTAAGTTTTGCATAAGTAACTTGGAGTCATGGCTGTGACACTACTGGCATCTGGCTATGTTTAGTCAGCCTGGAGCTTTGGTGGCACATACCAAGCAAAAGTCCACCTATAGGAGGGATTGAGAGACAAATAAGGAGTGGTCTCAGTCCAAGGGAACAGAGAATTGGGAAGATCATAGTGTTTCAATAACAGAACAGTAGTCATTGGAAAAGAGGGAAGTCTGAGGAGTGATTAGTTGAGTGGTGCTTTAAATATGAAGTGAAAAAGTTGCTCTATAATTAACTCTCAAAAGCACTGGAGTACATTCTTCCTTGCTTTGGGTATTCATTAAACAAATACAAGGCAAGGCAGCACAAGGATTGGTCTCCATCTCCCTCTCTAGCTTGGATCATAAACTGAACTTAATAGAACTTGTTACCCAGAAAGCTGTGAAATCAGTAGCAGAGCTGAGATTGCCTGCAAATAAATAAAAGATAGTAGAAGTGGCCATAATTCCAGGCAGTGGTCTCAGTGATCAGAAGACACAGTGATACACAGGAAATCAAGAGTAACTTGCAAATGATAGTATGCAGCAAAAGTTGAATCAGTAGCCTAGAAGAGGGACAGTGATACAGCACCCACTCAGGGCACAGAGGGGGGCCAAAGCAGAAAAGTGGAGAAAATATTGTTACTATAGGATAACTGAGCAAAAATTTTGTCTTGTTTAGACCCACCTAAGCAGCAGGGGCACCCATTCCTCAGCTACTGGGCATGGGCTCATAGCTCACAGCTGTCCCTCTCTAGAGAATTGCTGTTAGCCAAATGAGAGTTGTTTTGCCCAGGAGTTCTCATGTCCCTTCCTGGATATAGCCCAGCCTGTTTTCAATAACAGACTGATCTGGCTGTTTTGTCTCAAGGTGGGATCAACTCTAGGTGTTACTCACTTCCATATTTCAGGAGATGTAGAAGAGACCTTGTGGGCAGATGGTGGGACCAATGGCTGAGGTACCTGCATCACACCAAGGACAGATTCTCTTGGGTTTCTCAGACCCACAGTGGATGGTGCATAAATGAGAAAATGAGAAACACTCTTTTCTGGAGTTAAGCCATTGAGATTTGGTATTGTTTTAAGACAATGTCAACTGTACTAACCTACCCTCACTAATGAAAACAGCCCTTGTCATTCCTCATTTGACAAAAAATTGTGGTAACATTATGAAGGATTTTGCTATAGTCTACAAACTAGAAAACTTTGCACTGATGAAATTTTCTTTTAGTTTCATTACTGTTTTTCCCTGCTGTCTCTGTCTTAGTGTCATTCACTGCTGCGCAATATTCTATTCTGTTGATACAGTGTGCTTTACCTCTTCTCTGTTGACATATATTTAATTTGCTGCAAGTTTAACCACTATTAAATACTACCATTATTAACACCCTTATACATATTATTTTGTACATTTGTGGGATAAATATACGTAAGTATAAATGAAATTACAGGACCATTTGATACCATATTTATAGCTGGTATGGTTTGGATATGGCTTGAGTGTGTCTGTGCTAAAATGTTCTGTGCTAGAGGCTTGGTTCTCAGTGTGGTGATGTTGAGAGAGGTACTGGGCCTTTAAGAGGTGGATCCTCGTGCAGAGTACCTAGGTCATAGTGGCCTCATCCTTGGAAGAAATAAATGTAGTTCTCCTGGGATACTGATTAGTTCCTATGAGAATATGTTATTATAAAAAGAGCAAGTCTGGCCCCTGAATATCTTTCTGACTTTTTCCATGGGATCTCTTGTGTATATGATTGTTATACATCCACCATGAGGCCCTTCCAGAGGCCAAACTGGCCTCAGACATTTTGTTATAGCAACCGAAAACACACTGAGAGAACAGTTTTACTTAATATTATCATCTAAAGCAATTATATATTACCATTAAAATGTTCTCAGTGTTTCTCATTTTTTTCAGTACAGTGTTCTATACACTTGATATTTTTAGTATCTCATTTTGGGACTAGTTTTTATTTTTGTGACTTTTCTATTCTTAGGCTATTAATTTATTGGGTTGTCTTTGTTTTTTGATTTATAGAAGTCTTCTGTCAGATACCTTACTACAAATTTTTATTTCAATCTGAGACATTGTTTTGGAGGTTTATATCTGATAACCAGATATTTTCATTTTAATAGTCAAATTCATGTTATTTGCTTGTTTGTGTGAGTGTGTGCTTGCTTGCTAATTTACCCTTCTATATTCAAGTTAAAAAATTGTTCTTTATTTTCACCTATATACTTAAATATTATTTTTTTTCATTTAGGTCTTACTAAATTTTAAATTTGTTTTTATATGAGGTGAAGTATTGACCTTTTTCTTTCTATGTGGGGTCCATGTGGAGCACTAAACAATAGATCCTTTTTTTTTTCTTTTTGAAACCAACTGAGTAATAAAAGCTAAATTCAGACAATAGAATTTTTTTTAAAGCATCATTACTGAAAAAGATTAAGTAGAGAGGAGAAATTTAGATCTGAAGCCAAACAATCCCTCTAAGAATTGACTCCTAAATTGGAAATAAAATTATTCACCCAGCCACTGGTGCAGGTGGGACTCTGACTCCTATATTGTGGAGATGTGTATGGATGAGAGCAGATAAGATGCCTCTCCATAGACAGCCATATCTGAACAGAGCAGGGGGAATTGTGGAGCAGAGCATGCTCAGCAAGTTCTCTCAAAATCACCAACCAAAATAATCTCCCTCCTTTCAAGACGGCCACAAAGACAAGAGGGCAGAAGAGTGATTTTAGCTGTAAGTCTTTATGAGACGTAGAAACGCAAGAAGTGAAGAGTCTTCCTCTCTTAATATCTGAAATAACAATGATCATATGAACATTTAAGTCACATTAATAAGGGAGGGAGGCTCATTTGTGCTGGATCATGTATAACACTATACAAACAGAAATGAGATTGAGAAAACAGAAACACGCCTTTTCAAGGTAGAACCAGTGAACTCATTTTCGAATTTCCAGTTCCACTGTAGCCTATCAGTACTCTATTTCTCAGTTTTGGGTGGCTGAGTTTTTTTATTGTGTCCCTACTATGACTCGCTCTCTGTTTCCTAAAGTGAATTTATGTTTCTTGAAACCATATCATTCATATGTGTTTGCTTGTTTACAAAACTCTTCTGAATTCAAATAGGTTACAGAAAGAGAAAGAAAAAAACAGAAGAAAGTGAAAAGTTCTTATATTCATGAAGTATAATTATCAGTCTTTTCCAGAAGATTCTAGACTATGGATAGCTCTTCCAGTTGCAGACAGTGGTACCTTACATTATTTATATAAGCTTGTCTGCTATAACAATAGGCAGAATAAATGGATATTTCCTAATTTTACTTCTGGAAAGAGTTAAAAAAGTGAAAAACATTTGAGATGCCACAAATAATTAAATTTATTTTCAAAGGTGGATAAGAATAACTTACCAGTGACTTTAAAACTCATGAGTAAGTTGCCATATAGGAATGCATTAGATTAAGAAGAGTTAATACATCACAAACAAGTACATTTATTCTAGGAGTGCCAGAGTGTTTATTGAAAAATCAATTAATGTTGATACATATTGACAGAAAAAAAAGAAGAAAAATTGCATGATTATTTTGAAATATAGAAAGAAAACATGACACTTTTTGCAACATCAATTGAAAACAAAAACAACAAATTAGATATGGAACGGAACTTTCTTAAAAGTAGTTATGGAATTCTTATAACAAACTTCACACTTTATGGATATTGAAAAGTTTCCTCCAAGATCAGTAATAAACTTTTACTATTATTGATTCTTACCATTTTTTATTCAATAATGTACTGGAGGAGTAGCCAATACAACAAAGATGAAAATGAAGATATAAAACTGTGAATATTTTTGGATGACTTGATCGCATAGATAGAAAATGGCAGGAAAACACTACTAATATATACTCAAACAATTTGAAATAACTGAAGTGGGCAACCTCTGTAGATACAAGGTCATTAGTCAGAATCAATCACATCTTATCTTTCAAATGGAAAATAAAAATATTAAAACAAAACCTAAAAATAAATTAACTAGAAGTAAATCTTACCAAAACAAAACAAAAACACCTCATGCAATTTACAAAGTATTACTGAGAGAAATAAAAGATGATGTAAATAATAAGTTCATAAACCATAAAACTATAAATTCTCTCTAATCAATCAATAAATATATATTTCAGTAATTTTTATATGTTGATAAATGAATTCTAAAATTTATATGAAAATGTAAAAACTGAGAATAGTCAACACAAACTGGAAGAATAAGAAAGCTGGAGAAATTGTACTACCAGGTTGCTACACTTAATATAAAACTTTAATACTTATGACAACACAGTTTTAGAACAAAGATAGACAAATGGATCATGAAGAACTGAAAATCCACAATGTATGTATCAGACTCAAATGATAAACTGATTTATTACAGTGATACTGTAGTACAGAGGAAAACAATGATAATCTTTTTCAGAAAAGATGAACTTTTCAATATGGGGGCTAGGTCATTTGACTATTCATATAAAAATAGATAAATTTTGCCTCACACTAAACACAACAATCAATGCAGATGGACTGAACATTTAAATGTGAAGCATAAAACACTAAAACTTTCAAAAGGAAACATAGGAAAGAATCTTTGTAATTTTAAGGTAGAAAAGTATTAAATAAGATTCTGAAAAGGAGAATGAAAATAAAAATGGTAACTTAGACTATAGTAAAAAAGCAGTCTGTTCTTCAAAAGACACCATTAAGAAATAAAAGGGAGCTGGGCATGGTGGTGCACGCTTGTAATCCCAGTGGCTTGGGAGGCTGAGGCTGGAAGGTCGTGAGTTCAAAGCCAGCCTAAGCAAAAGTGAGGTACTAAGCAACTCAGTGAGACCCTGTCTCTAAATAAAATACAAAATAGGGCTGGGGATGTGACTCAAGGATTGAGTGCCTTTGAGTTCAATTCCTGGTACAAAAACAAAAACAACAACAACAAAAAAAACCCTCCTATAAAACAAGAGCAAAATGAAAATTATAACTAAAATAAGGACATACTGCATATTCACTAATATAATAAAATTTTTTAAAAAACAAGCAGTGCCAAATATTGAAAAGAACATGAATCAAATGGAACTCCTATCACTTGGTAAATAATGAAAGCTACTAGAGACATATTCAATAATTCTGCAATCCCACTCTTAGACATGTGTCCAACAGAAAGTCACATATGTTCACCAAAAGATGATTACAATGTTTGTGGCCACACGATTTACAATAGCTCCAAACTTGAACTATCAAAGTGTCTAAATAGAAGAGTAGATATGCAAATTATGATAAATTGATTCAATAGATGACCACCAATAAGAATAAAAGTGAATGTAACTGTATCAACACATGGATGAATTTCACACACAGACTTGATAAAGAAGAAACGAATGCTAAATAGTACAGCCTGTGTGATCCACATAAATTTAAAAAAATTCAAAATAGTGACTATCTTTGGGGGTTAATGATTCAAAGTGAGGGAAGGAATTTTCTGGGTGCAGATGGTCTGTTTCCTTGATTTGGTTGCTGGCTCCACACAGATGTCCTCACTTTGTTAAAAGTAATAATAATAATAAGTTATAACACATGATTTGTTTATATTCCAGTATCTATCTTACACTCCAATAATAAGTTAACTTAAAAGTATTTTCCAAAGATCCATATTCAAGTGATTCTGTATACTTATATTCACAATGATTCACCACTGAAAATTTCTTTTGGAAAAATCCTTTGGAAATATCCCAACTTTCAATGAGGAATAGAAACAATTCTTGCGGTTAGCATTCTTTTTGGTCAAGTATACCACAGTTTAAAAAAAAAAAGTCAATCCACATGTGAATTCAATATAACTGAGTGGTAATGGACTGTATTCACTGATAAAGTTCAAAAGTGTTGTTTCTTATCTGAAGGTCTTAAGGTTAATTTCTAGCTTACCATTTTCTAAATGGAAATTGTTAAGTGCACATTCATGCCCTGGAGCATACTCTGCATTGTGATTTACCATAATCAGATTCCCCTGTAGAGACAACATCATTGACCAACAGAGCTCTTCTCAGAGTCTCATGTTCCTGCCTAGATCTTTCCCTGGGTGATTTTTTTATTGCCTATTAATATAGCTCCTTACAAATTTAGAATTTAGGTAAACAAATTATTTCTTCCTTTCATTTTATTGACACATTTATTATAGGGAGCTGTATGTGAAAGACTTAAAAGTACAGCTAGTTCTTGAATCCAATTTAAATGAAAATGGTATGGAGAGGATTTGGACCAATATTCTCCTAATTAAAGGGAGGCATCAAAGTTCTTGTTCATTATACCTAAGATTAACTTGCCCTTTTTAAACTGACTAAACCTTGTTGTGGTGGTCTGGATTTAGAATATCCCCCCAGATCTCATGTGTTCAGAGGTGGGGCTTTGACTCTGTGCTTGTCAGTGAATTAAACCACTGATGGCTGAATGGACTGCTTACTGGGAGGCGGGACCTAGATGAAGTCACTGGAGCCTTGGGCTAAATATATTCCTGACCCCTTCTTTCCAACCTTTTCTTTCTTTTTCTCCCCCACCCTCTCTGATTCCTGGCTGCAGTAAACTTAGCAACTTTCCTCTGCCAAATCCTTCCCACCATGATGTTCTGCCTCACCTCAGGCCCAAAGTGAGGGAACTAGCCAGCCATGGACCGAAACCTCTGAAACCATGAGTCAAAATAAATCCTTCCTCCTCTAAGTTGTTCCTGTCAGGTATTGGAGTCACATGATGAAAAGCTGACTGCCATACTTGTGATGGAGAGATAATATCATATCAAGGATGGTAACTAGGGTTGGGGCACTCTAGGGAAAGTCCAACCTGATTTTATTTCAGGCACAATGTAATTAAGCACAGTTCATTCAAAACTAGCAAGAATTTTCTCCAGAAAAAATGAAGATTACTTGGCTCTAGGTTAAATCCACATGAAGGTTTTCAGTAGTTTGTAAAATCTTTACAAGGTAGATAAACTTTAAGATAACATTTATAAAAATGTCTCCGAATTTTATTTATTTTGTTAAAATGCTATTATCATTATAGTAGCTCTTGTCTACATATTTTGGGTATAACATTAATAGAAAGCACTGACAAATTTTTCCATAATTATGAGCCAAATTATCCTTAAATCTAATATGAATAAATCTGAAACTATCATAAAATATTTTTGTGGCCTTTTGATTTGAAACCTGTTCTTCAGTGCAAAGTAGAAAAACAAAATATATTATTCACATGTTTATTTTATCACATCATAATTTTCTTTTCTGTGATGCTAAAACACCACTGTGTAAAATATTTCATTAACTTTACAGTTACAAATGGAACCAATTTAGTCTTTTATATTTAGCCACAACATTTATAAAAGTATGCACAGAAAACTAACACAGAACTATTCTGTCTAGGCGTTGAATATATTGCTATAAATAGTCATTTATTTATTCACTTATTTAAGGCTTGAGAGTATCCTATACATAAGTGGGAATTGAGAAAACTGCAATCTCTATCTACAGTGGGAGACAAATGTGCAAAGAGTCAAGGCCAGTGTGTTAACATAAGGCTATGGAGTTGCAAAGATCAAGTGCCCTAGGGGAATTCCAGGAGTATCAGTCTCCAGGGCACCAGGAAATCTGCTCACAGGGCATTTTCAATGTAACCTCAAGCCAGCAACATCTCTGGGAGTCTAACCTGAGGTGTGGGTTCTCCTCAGGATTCTCTCTGGTACCCTTCAGAGAGCAATGAAGTGCACATCCACCTCTCAGCAGCCCCTCAGCACAACCAGCTTATTGGAACCTCCAGCCTGTACCCACATTTGCAGCAGGAATTCCAGGAGGCCTCAATGCAGATTAATGTACAGGTATTAAGTACTTGAGTCATCACTTCAATTGGCTCTTACTGGAAATTAACAACAACAACAACAAAAAAACTACAATGGAGCTACAGAGCCAGGAAGAATTGAGGCTTTTGTTCTTGTATTACAATTCAGGGCAATGGAGTATATTAAATTATATTTTTGCTTCAACTACTTTTGTCTACCATAACACTAAAGAAAGCCTTTGATCTGATTCAAAAGTAAATGACACCTTCAGATACCATGTTCTCACTAGATGGAGAGTTTCAAGGTTCTACCTGTGAGTAACCACACAGGAATTAAGCTGACCCTGTAGTTGAACATTACTCACAACATATTCACAATACAATTCCTTATTAGAATTAAAAGTTAGCTGCTACATTTAAAAGGGCACAAGAGGTAAATAAATATTCATATACTAATATGTATCATAATATATGCATAAATATATAATTGCCATTCAGTGAATACTTTCTGGTATATAAAATGCTCATTTATTTTACCTGTGTGGTAAGAAGTATCCAACTTTATTGGTGGAAGCTGAGGTTCAAGGATGTTTTAAAATTCCTATACTCACCAAGGTAGCAAACAGTGCATCTAGAATTTGAATGGAGCTCTGTTTGGCTATAAAAACCACATACTCTCCCTAAGTATTGACCACTGTCCAGTCTACAACCGGATTTCTCTTACGGAGATCAATGGAGTAATAAAATTAGAATCACCTGGAATGCTCCTCAAAATACAGTTTCCTGATCTCTGTCCCAGAATGACCATAATTTTAATAAATTGCTGAACTGATTCTTACCCAAAGTTAAAATTTGAGGCCACTGGACTAAGCTAAACACTTTTTATTTAAAATTGCTCAATACTTTTAAATTTAGCTCACTATATTTATTTAGATGTCTGTCAATTTGACCTATCTCTCTTCTTTCCAGAAATACAAATATTATTAAAAATTTCAAAACATCAAACCACTTAATCACTATTTTCATTGTGATTCTCAGATATACAAGTAAAGCCTTAGAAGTTTTCCTTCAAAATATTTTAAAAAGTTGTTATTGAAAAAGATTAAAATGGATGACCTAAGGAACACAAATAGTTTTCTTGGACATCTGCCAGTTATATTTGCCCTTTTATAACAGAACTTGGCATTGGGTTAGCCAGGACATACTTCTCTTATGTCTGTTGAGTTTTCATATACTGATACTTAATTTTAAACATATCCTTGTATGTGACTGTCACTTTCTGGGAAGTCTGCCTCCCTTAAAGCAATAGGGAAGAACCTAAAATATCCCAAACTGGCTCTTTTCTCATGAATTTTATTAGAAGATTAATGAGACAATTTATTGATATGTAATCATTAGAAAATAACTCTTCAATTTAATGATAATGAGTAAAAGTATTGGAAGAGAGAAATTTAGTATGCTTTGAATGTTGGACATTTTAGTGAGTAAGATATATATGTGTGTGTTTGTGTATGTATCCTCTTGTATTAACTTTCCTAAAATTGTGTTATATGGATATTATAATCAATATTTTTTTTAAATAAATTTTGTGTTTATTTGAGTTTTACGACATGATGTAATGGGAGATATATATATATATATATATATATATATATATATATATATATATATATATATATAGAGAGAGAGAGAGAGAGAGAGAGAGAGATAAGTAGTAAAATGGTTACTATAGTGAAATAGATTAACTTATCTTTCATCTCACATATTTACTTTTTTGTGTAAGAGCAGCAACAATCTACTTATTTAACAAAAATTCCTAATGTAATACAATTTTATAATTGGTGTTTTGAAGGCAATGAAATATTACGAGGTAGTAGTGAGGAATATGTATATTTATATAAAATCATGACTCAGTTGTAGCAGTAATGGTCCTTTTCCAAATACTCAGTCAAATAAAATGTGATGGGATTTCAAATCCAGTTTGTTCATATCCACTTACACCTTTGTTCCTTCTTCCAAAACACAGGGTTTCCTCTTCCTCTCAAAAAAGAAAGAAAAATCCTGCAGAGCTGCCCCTTTAGCTCCCATTCCCAGTGCCCTGAATCCACAAACTGAAGATGGGGGAGGAATTGTAGTTTAAAATAAAATAAATTTTTCTCTTAAAAAAAAAAGAGAAAAGAAAAGAAAGAAAGCAAAGATGAGAAAGGAGTCCAGAATGGACTGATTACTCAGTAATCCAGAAACAGGAAAGGTAAATGGAATATTAAATTGAACTTTGGGGCTCTAATGAATAGTAAGTATCTTTTCCCATCAAACTAAAAATGAATTTAAAAAACTCCATTTCAATATCAGAATAGAATGAGTCTTCATTTAATTCTTCAATAAAACAAATCACCACAAATTTTCACTGAGCTACTCTAAGAGGAGAATTTCCTGAGGGCAGGGTGAGATGAAACAGGAAAACCCCAGGTGTGGGGCACTCACTGCTCCCAGCAGTAGGGAGAGCTGTAAACTCTGGAAAACAATAGGCAATAAAGTCGTGTGGCATGTGGATTGAGTGATGAGGGTAAGGAGGTTTTGGCAAGGATGCCAACAGCTTCTACAATGAGTGACTTCGGGCAGAAATTCAGGAAGAGGGTTGTTGTAGGCACAGGTATAACGAAATGTTCCAAATTCCTTGTTTGTAGAGTCATCCACAGAACTTCCCATAAAATAGTTACTACCCTGCTGCCCTCTATTTTAGTAAAAACACAGAAGTGGGTGGTAAAGTCACAGAATGATGGAAATGTTAAACATTTACAACTTACAAAAAAATCTTGAAAGACCATGATATACAGGAGAAGAAACTGAGGCCCAGAGAAACTAAATGTGCTGCCCACAGTTATAAGGATGGTTAGTGGTCACTCAGCCTAGAACCCCCAAGTCTCAACTCTACTTTAGAGCTTTTTATACCATTCATGGCATTGTTATCCTAGATACCTAGAATGACCACAACTCTAATTTTCAAAATAAAGGAACAAAGTTACACTGAATCCTAGAATTTCCCTAAGCAAAACTGAAGTTGTTAGGATCTTTGAGAAAGACCCTAAGAGTGATCATAGGTCCATAGCGGTCTGCACACATCTTTCTCATTTATTATCTTATAGAACCAATTATTCTCACATTGCCATTTTAAAATAAGTACTTACAAATGATTTTAACTTCTCTTAACAGGAAGTGAAAGTAAATAATATTTTTCTACCTATTTGGTTGCTTCCTTTGGTTTTTGCTCAGATGGCCCTTTGGCGGTGAAGCTTTCCTCCAACACCCACTTTAAAGTCATAAATAACACCCCACATCCCTGCCCCCCAGGCACTTGCTGCTCCCTCTATCCACCTTACTTTTTTTCCCCTCCAAGGCAAGTATTTCAACCTAACACAGGATAATGTACTCTTTGTTATTCCTTGAACCAGAGTAGAAGCTCTGTGAGGGCAGGCATTGCTATGTCCTCAATGACTAAGTGCATGGCACATTGGAACTTGGCAAAGATTTGTTGAACGATTATACAAATACAAAAAACAAAATGAGTTTTTAAACTATCTCTAAATAAATATTAGATAAACATTTGAATTTTTCACTTTCCTTCAGTATATTTATTTTAATGTAAGGTACAAACAAAAATAAAGATAGTACCTAAGAACAAATCCCAAAGAGCATTTTGATATGGTTTTTCAAAGAAATTAGCTGTTATAACACTGAGTGATGTTAAATGTATCACTTGTGCTTCCTTTAAAATTTGAGTTTTATTTCAATTTTTCTTCATGGATGTACAAGAGGCGTTGTTTATCCTAAGATGGGGTTATTAAACTTTTCAGAAATAACCAGAAACTTCTCAAAGTCTAAGTATTTTTAAATACCTTACTGATTTACTACTTTCCTTTACAAAAGTTATTGATCTTCTACCAGTTATAAAAGGGGATTATCTAACCATCTAGAAAGATCTAGTTATAGTCACTCCAAGTGAATCTATATAGAAATTGCATCCTTAAAACAATGACAAAGATAACACTATCTGAACGCTTTGAAAAGATAACCAGGTCTGTCAAGAGGAAAAAAAAAGAATGAGGGAGAGAAAGAAAGAGAGAAGAAGGAAGGAAGGAAGGAGAAAAGGAAGGAAGGAAAGAAGGGAAGGAGAGAAGGAAAGATAAGTAGGGTGCATTATGTGTGTAAGCAAAAATAACCAAAATGGTTTTGGCACCATAACTAAAATACAAATAACCAGGACAAAGCAGACCTCAAATGGATCAGCAAGCTCTCCTTTATTCTGAATTAATAAGGCACAAGAGGGCTCATTTTCTGGGTATGGAAATGGCCTTCAGGTTACAGAATGAGTCTGAGTTTTATAGTTTACAATGAGGATGCATTAATCATTGGAGACTGCAGATGTGCTGTTCAGACAGTCAGGGACCTAGTTGTGCAGATTAAAATCTCAACTCAGAAAGGCAGTTGTAAAAAGTTTGAAATTCGTTGTCACTGGGAAAAGCTCAGAACTTGGTGTTCACTGCTTATCTTCCTTCCTTTGGGACCCATTCTTTACCTAGAGCTTCACTATTTGCTTTTCTCCTTCCAGGACTCATCAGCAATGAGAAAGGGTAAAAGTCCAGCACCCAGTGTTTCAGTATCCACCTCCTCCCCTCAGGACCCACTATGGTTGGGAAGGGATGAATGTTTGCTTTTGGTGGAGATGCTGGGGATGAACCCTGGAAAGGATGAAAGTTTGCTTTTTCCCTTGAGGCTGTTTTATAGAAATATTATTTTCCATAACACTTCACTATGACCTTGTGGTCCACATGATCTAGGTTGCATGGTATGTTTCTCAGTTTGCCCCATCTTCTACCCATGACCTCTGTACCAGTTTTACTATCCATCTGTTTACTCTCAAAAAACTCATTTTGGAGCCTTGTACAGAGGCACATGCCTGTGGTTCCAGCAACTCAGGAGGTAGAGGCAGGAGGATCCCAAGTTTGCCTCAGCAACTTATCAAGTGCTGGGAATATAGATTATGGTAACGCATCCCTGGGTTCAATCCCTAGTACTATTAAAAAACAAAACAAAACAAAAAAAAACCTGATTTTCGAGTTGAGGCTGGGGTCTGCTGTAGCTGAGTGGTAGAGTGCTTGCCTAGGCATTGGGTTCAATCCCCAACACTGCCCCCCTCCCCCCAAAAAAGTCTAGCTTAATGTAATTCCCTTAATTTGAGGAATTTGAGAAGTTAACTGAAAAGTCAGCTGGGAGAAGTATATCCTTGTCAGAAATCAGAAATGAAGCAATTGACTCAGTGTGAGAATTGAATTGATCATGTTTAGCATTATTCTCAGAAGCCATTTCAAATGAAAAATGACCATGAGTTAAAGTTTTCATAAATGGCTGAGTGCTAAACCACTGCTCCTAGAAACATGCTGGGGAATCAAAGTTTTAAAAGGCCAAGGTTAAGCCCAAAAGTTATCTATGAATCACTGACTAGGTATATAGGGCATTAATTGACTAATTCAGTCTCCCCTCAAGAGAACTTTAAAATTCATTTTTAGTCAGTGGGAATTTGATCTGAAAAGGAGTCTTGGTGACAGGGAGTGGTGACACAGGTGGGCATTAGGGAGCGTCCCTCTGCCCATTTGCCTTGTCCTAGAGACCTGCTAAGTCAGGGAAGGCAGATGCGGTCACCACGATAGCCTCTTCTGTGGACCAGGTTCACTTTGTATTCTGGATCTCTGACTTCAGTGGCTACTGAACTGTCTACTGAGGAGTTTGTTAGCGCCAAGGCAACAGAGCCACCAGTGTGACAAGCACTAAACAGGTGTCCCTAGATGGATGTGCTTACCGGTGCTGCCTTTTAGCAATAATAGAATATCTTAGTTAAAAAAAGAAAAAGAAAAAGAAAAAAGGAAAGATTCCTTTTGGTTGGTCCATTGTGGTTTTCTCCTGTTTCCTTACTATAATGATAAGCAGGAGCTGCAGTTTGGAGTCTTCAAGCACTGTTGGGAGTTATGTATAGGCAGAAAGAAAGACATCATCAGAAAAATGAATCAAGAGCCCACACCACTGATTTTGATTTTTGAAAAGAATGAAATCTAGAGTCTCTTGAATTATCTAGTTATTCAATTAGAGCATTATATTTAAAAAAAAAAAAAACTTTCATATCTTCATTACCAATATATAGACCAAGTTTTTCGTTTTCTTTTACTGTTATCTACATTCTTTTATGATACTTGAATAATAAAAATAGTGAAAATCCTTATCTAGTTCCTGGTTTTACTGAAACAGTTTTAGTATGTTATCACATAATATAATATTAATCATTAGCATTTGGAATTTTGTGCTTCTAAGTTTGTTTATGACAAAATACAAGATTAAATTTATACATGTTCAATGGCCTTAAGAAAAAAAAAGGTATGAGCTTTATTGGTTCTATCAGGCTTACTGACTGTTTTAGTAAATTTTATATCATTTTTATTCTTTATTTTACTAATTATTCTTCAATTTAAGGCACTCACAGAGAAAGATATGGTAAAGTTTTGTTATTCAACACTTGTATCTATTCAACAAATCACTAAAGAATTGAAAGTCCTACTTACCTTCTGACACATGGGTGCTTTAATCTTAATTACAAGGTTTGGCCATAGAATCAATTAGTCAGTGCAGACTAAAGAGAGAAGCTCAAGATAGAACTCAGACAAGAAAAGATAGTTATAGCTTTTACCTTAAAATGAAGAAAACGTCAGGAATGATGTTTAGAAAGATAATTGCTAATATTTTACATTTAGATATTTGCTTTCAAAATCACTTCGGATACTATGGCTTTTATTTTATATCTTGGATGGGGCAGTGGGTACCTTAACTATCGATTAGCATTTTTACAGTGTAGTATTTTCTTAGAATATGTTATAGTCTCATTATTGATACTCAGTGTTGGTCAGAAAAGCTGGATGGAAAGCCGCTCCTGCGGCCAAGAGCGCCCCCCAAGTACATCTCAGAAACAGCAGGCCTACAGACCACCACATGGGTTTGCAAAATGCAGCTGACCACTTCACCCCAAGAGAGAGTGCTTTGAAAACTAGGGCATTCCACTCAACATTCCGTCTTCTTTTAAAATAACTGAAGGCTCAGCCACCTAGGCCTGCATTCGTGCTTGATGACAGAGGACCAGAGCCTTTTCAACTACTGTCTTCAACATTCTACATGGCCTCACCTTCTGTCGACTTTACCATCTAGCCCGCTAAGAATCTTAAATTGTAAACTAAAGCCTTGGCATATGAAAGGCAATGCATGTTATAAGTCATCAAGGGTGCTACCCCTGTGGCACCTGAGTGAATATTAAGTCATTTATCTACAAGTGATTGTTATTACACTGCCTTTTACTCATCTAGGGAAGCATCCAGTGGTGCTCTTGCTGTGATCCACAAGATGAAGCAACCACCTTTAAAGAAAAAAATCCTTGCATGAGCTTTCATAATACAAACCATATAAGTTATTTAACTCAATCATAAACTGTCATTTTTGTATCCTTTTTATGTATATTTATCTTGTCTCTGCAATGAAACTGCAGCTCATCAAAGGTCAGAATATTGTGTTTGACATCTTTCTGATCCAACATGCTGTTTCTTATACTGCAGTAATGCCATAAATGCATACCCACTTATTACATCCTATTATGAAGCAGAAACATCCCAACACCCTTCAACCTTCATGATGTCCCGGTGTCTGACACCATCTTCCACTGCCTTCTCTTCCACTATGGGAATAATCCAAGGCTGAATTGCAAGCAGCAAAGCCAACTACAGTTTCTAGATGTGTCTTCTTATGGCTTCTTTCCCTCAAATCACAAGAAAGGTTCCTTTGAAGCAGGCCTTACCAGACATGATAATGATCAGGCTATGATCACAATGAGTACACAGCACTGGAACACAGTGGTGGTTACTGGCACTTACATGTTCACACCGGGCCCTGCCAAACCACATGTACTTCAGTCCAAGGAGCCTCCTCTTAAACACAGGGTAGGCCTGCAGGCGACTCATGAGATGAATCAAGAGCTTAAAGGCAAGGAATTCACTTCCTTCTTCTTGACATAGTCCATAGGCCAAGATGGGTTCAAATTAATTCTACAAACAGATCATTATCTGAAGTGAACACCCCAGACTCTCCTCACTGTAAAAGGAGCCATTAATAGATTAAGGTAGACTAGATTGAAATGGAAACATTACTAGTGGTTCCATGGGATTAGGTGGTATATGGCCATAGTACTGTAAATATGACATAATGGAGGAGGGCAAGTAGGTATGAGAAATCGGACTTTTACTGATACTTAGTTATATCTGTACCTCAACTTGTGCTAGTATATTATGTAGCATATTGCAAATGCCCAAGGACTGTTAAGCAAATGATTAATAGGACTTAAATGGAATCCAAATCCTCAAAGTAAAAAAAAAAAAAAAAAAAAAAAAAGCTTTAGAAAATACAAGTGGTGACTGGTAAAAAAAAATTATAACTACATTCATAAATTATTTAGATGACTATGACTTTATAATCAAAGTGGCATTATTTAATCATTAGTGAAGCAGAGGCACATTATATTTGACATTCTCTCCTTTAGTGCATAGATCTGTTGGGAATACTACTGATATTAGCAAACCTGTTTGAATGCGATTTGGTCATGTCCAGTTTTCACTTGAAGTGATCATCAATTCAGTCTATTAGAAACAAACAAATCTTCACAAATTGGTGTGAATATACTTTGTATACAACCAGAGATATGAAAAATTGTGCTGTATATGTATAATAGGAATTGTAATGCATTCTGCTGTCATATACAAATAAAAATTTTTAAAAAAGAAACGAACAAAGCAGGAAATGTTTATGTGGACCCATTTATGATCCAATAAGATATGTTATATGGAACAGAAATAAGGAGAGATGAGACTTTATGTGCAATTGTCCAATCAGTTATATGAATTGCTAATCAGCATTAGCTAACAGTAGAAATTCTATTCCTTAATTTCCTATAAAATAGGTTTTTATTTTATCCCACATTATACCTCCTATCCTCCCACCTAAATACCGTCCTTTTACCTGCCCACTCATGTTCTTAATCACCCTATTTTAATATTCCCCAGTACACCTTCATTCTGAACTAACCCACTGAACATTTTCTGTAATATTCATCACATAGCAGGTGCTCAATACAAATTTACTAAAAATCAATGAATAAATGAGCATGTAGTTATTTTCAAGTTATCAAAGCAACCACATCAAAGGCAAAAATCATGCTCTTTATTTCCAAGTATTTTTTGCTTGAAGCAACTTTGAATATAAGCCCATCTCTGATTTCATTTCTGAGCATTGATTCATTTCTTAGCTTAGATCAGGTGGAGATATGGGAGGTCAGGGGTAGGACAGAGTAAATCTAAAGGAAGAAATACAGATTGGTTCTTCAAAAAATTTGTTTTGTTTATGTTACAAAAAAGGAGAATATCACAAGAAACTATTGATGACTCAGTTTAAAGTTTACATTTTCTTGACTCCCTTGGAGTAGCCAAGCAGTAGTCACTGTGTGTTTCTTCCAGAAATGTCCTTGCAGTGGCTGCTTCAGTTGGAAGATAATACTTTTTACCCTATGCACCTTCCTTTCTTGCCCTTCAGGGAAGACAGATTCAACAGCTAGAACTCACATGGGCATGTCAGCAACGGAAGCTACACAAAGATGAGAGAAATGAGGAATGGAAGTCTGGTCCTTCCCAAGGCCGACGACCTTCTGGCTCCATGGCTAACTCTGAGATTTTTTTTTTTTTCTGAGAGATAAAGACATTGCTTCTACAGCCATTTTAAATTGATATCATATTCATCTGAATTTATACTGATACATCATTAAAAGAGTTATCGCCCAATAGTATCAAAATTATCAGCAGAGTTCAAAATATCACATTAAAACAGATGTATCTAAATATCATAGACTGTTTACAAAGCTTTCACCACTTTTGACACTTGAATCTTAAAAATGTACCTCAAGAATTTATTAAAGAATGTATGGTCACATCTATTTACAGATGAGAAAATAAGAGTAAGGTGGTTAAGTCATTCATCCAACGTCTAGCTGGTAAATTAGAACCCAAATCATCTGAGTCTTAGCCCAGAGATATTTCCAGGGTAGTATGCTGCCAGTTGATAAAATATGTGTCAGAGTTTCAAGAATTCCTTCATGTGACTTCTACTGAGATTCATGATCTATTTCCAGATTTTCTCTTTAAGAATGAAAATTTTAAATGGGTATCAGAAAAATGTTAAGGCTATTGATTAGCCCTTGAGTCTGTAGCCTTCCCTCAGCCCACCTCAGAACAAAGGAGTTGCCTAGAACATTTGGATGTTTCCACAGGTTAATTTCATGGAGTAGGCTCTTTGTTTAGGGAAGCCTCTTTTGTGGGGTGGGAGAGCATTTCCTTAACTGTCTGCCTGTTTTACTATCCCTTATTCATTTCCCGGCTCTGAAGAAGTACCCCTAACTGCCCTTTAGGAGATAGAGGCAATGACGATTCTGTCTACTTCAAGCTGAAAAGGGGCATTTTTCTAATACCAGGTCAGCATAGATATTGACAAATGCCCCTACCTAGTAACGATATAAATATCTAGACTAGTATGCTGAAGCAGTAACCCCTTTTGGGTCTCTTCTTGCCCTACAGGAGCTCTCTCTTTTCTTCTTACTTGAATAAATCTACTTTTACACACACACACACACACAGAGCTTAAATATGTATAATGTATGCATTATGAAGATGATCTAAAAGTTTCCATCATAATAAATAATTTTAAAAATTTTTCTAAAAATTCTGACATTTTCTCCCCAGGAAAAAAATAGATTCTCTAGCCAAAGAACATATTTTTTGTTTTTTTCTGTTTTGATCATTAGGTAGAAAAGAATGTTGGCCTATTTGATTGAATGATATGGGACAATTACCTCAGATGGAAGATAAGAAAATGTACAGTGAGGCAAAGTTGGGGTTCCAGCAGGACTCTGCCTGCCAGGTAGCTGAGATTGGGTATGTCATGGTGGTATGGCCATTGACACTGCCAACCACTTAGAACCACAACTAATACTTTATCACCAGCTATGGGACATTTGCCAGTATTGAAAAACAATCAGACTGCTATACAACTGATCAGATATATTTAGGGCAAACAGATTATTTAATATGTATCAATTGGAGTGGTCTACCTAATCAAGTTGCATTAATACTATATAAAATCCATTCATTAATTTTTTTACATGTAAAAGGAAGAAATTTGTCATAGATAAGATACGTATATTATATCAAATGTATTTTCCTTATATTGTGTTAATATGTTCATAATTGCATGAACTAATAGATTTAGACTACTAAATTTTGGGGATTTTTTTTAACTTGTGTTGAATGGTTTTTACATATGAATTTAAATCCCCACACTTTGGGTGAATGATATCATAAAAAAGAAAATCTACTTTTCTGACTAACTCCTGAGGGATTTTGAACATCTTGACCACCAACTCATTGGATCTCCTGATTGTATGACTTTTTAGTCAGAGTCGTTACTTTTCTGGAGATAAGATAATCAATATCACACAAGTTCTTTGCATCAAAGAAAAAATTGTTAAGCAATCTACAGATCCCTATTTACAATCTTTTAGAATACAACTCTTGTGAGTTTGTCCCATTTTGGAAACATTAGTTTAATAAAGAAAAGGAGCAGTTATTTTGTAAAGCTTATCTAATCTGATCAGTACTGAGATTGTAAATACCAAATGAATTCTTAAGCACAGTTCTCTTAAGGTTGTTTCCAGACTTAGGCATACTGCCTGAGATATACTTGGGTGTGCTCTGGGAAACTTCCTGATTGTTCTAAGGTCTGGCTTCTTTGGTAGTCCGCATATCTGATATCAGAACTTCCTATTGTCATAACCCATTAAACATTTCTGAGCTGCCCTCAATTCTACTTTACACTGATGTCCTAATTCTGTGTGTGCTTTGGGTGTTGTTTCATTTGACTTCTCAAGGAACCACGTAATAATTCACAACTAAAAAGCCAACTTCTTCTTGCTTACCATATAGTTTTTGATAACTGAGACATTTGGGTAACATTTATTGAGTAGATTAGAAAATGTAAGATTGATTCTTGTGCTTTGAAAGAATTACTAAAAATGCAGATAAGTCTTACTTATCTTAATCTTATTCCCAACTATAACTCATTCATTCTTTAAATCTAATATTTTCCATATGCTCAAAGATGATTGATAAAATAAAAGGTATATGTTGCCTTTTTATGATTAAATTTGCTTTAAGTGGAAAAAGAAAACTTGAAGGTTTGTTAGAAAAATATTCACCATCACTGAGTTACATTTTTTTACACAGCCAGTTTTGCATAAACTACTTACATGGGTTAAATGGTTTAGGCTACAAATAAAAGAAAATCCAACCTGATACAGTGTCAACAATAGATAATATATTATCTCACAAGATCAGAAATCGAGATATTGGGGTATTTCCAGACTTGGTCTACTAAGAAAATCAGTCTCATTATTAAGAACACAGGTGTTTTCCATGATTTGATTCTGCTATCTTCCAATGTTGGTCTTTGTTCTTAGCATAACCGACATATAAAACAACATTGCTGAGAAACGTCTTTTCATTAGGTCTTTTTTTTTCCCCCCAGAAAAATCTTCCCCCAGAGATCCCAGTAGGCTTCCTCTTGTTATTGAAACATGCATTTCTAAACAAAAGAAGGTGATAGAATTATCATGTCTCACCTGGAGGAATTGACTCATGTGCTGTGCCCTGATGTTTCCAAGGAACCCAAACTCCCTTGAAGCCTAGGACTTCCTCTTACCTGAAACAATTATCAAGAAAATTTATTAGAGATGATTATCCTTGGCCAGATGGCCAAAAACAGTTAGACACCACTGTTCAGGTATGAAATGATGTACCCTCAGTTTCTTATCTTTATCCTTAATTTGTCTTCCTCTTATAAGGATATCAGAGCTCACTTAAAAATACCTATTTACAAATTGACTGGCTTTCCAGCTATAATAAAAGGGTCAAGAATTTTATTAAGGTTATTATTTGGGAATGCTTATAATTCCTTCTGTAAAGAATACAATTAAAATATAATAAAGAATTCAAATCAGATCTCTTCATATAGGTAATTTTTTTCTCCTTTCAAGACTTTTTGAGCCTTGTGCTGACCATTGCTTTGTACTGAGATACTCCACTTTGCCACTGGTTACATGTGATTCAATCTGAGGGAAAACTGTACACATATTATCACACAAGCCTTGGGAGGGTCTGGTAAAAGCTGTGGCAGTGTGACAGTAACTTCTTCCTAAAGACATAATGATACACCATATGCACAATTCAAGCACAGACATGGGTGGATTTCTAGCCTTACAAGGGCTTTGACAACTGCCTGTTTTTCATTGGGAAAAGAAAGGATGAAATGTATCTGATCCATATGTTATGAGCTTAACATAAAATAAAATTTTATTTCTGTTGATAGAAAGGCATGTGGGTATACATGTGTGCATGTGTATGCATACAAACAGGCATATATATATATATATATATATATATATATATATATATATATATATATATATTAACACACACATGTACATATAAAGAGATACACACTGGTAGGAAGATTTATACAAATGGAGAAAACCATGCAATATGCATTTAATACATGTCAAAATGAACCAAATACTATGTGTAACTATAATGCGCTAAAAATAAAAACTAAAGATGTTTATATACACATACACACACTGTATTTATTCACATATATATACATTTTGTAAGCTATAAAACATAAATTGTAACATGTTATATACTCATAAAAATACTCCACATTTAATTATGATGGTACAGATAACAAGACAGAATTGAAAAGATCAAAGCAGAGTAACATCCACTATATTAATGACATTTTTAAAAAATATTTATTATTTACTTGTAGTTGGACACAATACTTCATTTTACTTACTTTTTTTTATGTGGTGCTGAAGATGGAACCCAGGGCCTCTCCCGGGCTAGGCAAGTGCTCTACCACTGAGCCACAATTTCAACCCCTATTAATGACATTTTTAAAACATCCCCTGATTTGAGACTTTAAGCAGATTCTCGGTGTCTTTGTTATATCAGATTTGGCCTTTAGGGGAGTTACTGCATCTTTAACTCTTAAAAGTAAATTTATCATTTGAATCCTATAACCCAATGGGAAAAACAGTCATTTGGCCAGGGTATGCTGTTTTGTCCCAGAAAGAAAGTACTGACAGAGAGGTCTTGGAAGCCTTTGGGGAAGTATAGAAACTGTTTGTTTTAGAATTTAGAAACCTTTATTTTTTACTTTAGGTTTGCCGTACAGTTTCCCTTCTCATCACTAATTAAGGATCTATGCAGGAGCTCTTATGTCTAGTAGAAGTATTAAGGGGAATCAATGTTTTTAAAAGTCATCAATTGTAATTTTTTTAATACGTATGTTTCTGAAGTTCTAATTTTAAGTTTTGATTTCTGCTCTAAATTTTAGAGGTAGAATGCAAAAGGGCTATGGGGCAGTGAAAAACATTTGTACTGTAAAGAAGTTGAAGGAAAAACATAAACAAACCAATTTCTGCTTATGTAGTAAATCCCCCGAAGCAAGTAGGGGTATGTTAATCAGATTTGTTTGTAAGGAAGTTGTTTGGAGACCAGATTTTGTTTTTCTACAAAAAGTTGTTGTAAATGATTATAAAGTTTCCATTTAGCTCTATGGACAATAGAAACAATGCTGCTATAAAAATCAACCACTGATTTGTTCAATTCTTGATAGGCAAAATTCACATTGAGCTTTAATATTTGATGGGAATTCTCCAGTATGGTAGGACGATAGTCTTATCAATTCTAGCAGCAGGTAGAACAGGAATTGTCCTACTTTTCACAGATGTTTGCTCCAGGGATAGCATCAGTACAGTATCTGTTTTTCAAATGGATGGGGAGAGTTTCAGGGAACTCAACATATGTTAGGATACATTTTCTTTGGCAGTCACTCATTGATGAATTTGTTCAATATTTCTCAAGTGTCAAGAGTGTCAACCGCACAGTAAACACTATGCCAATATTGAAGAAAATAATGGCAACCAAAAAGCAAACAGGTCTTTTCTTTCTAGGAACCTACAGGCTAATTTGAGGTGCTGAGACATGCAATTAATGAAATAATCACATACTAAATATAAAATTACAACTGGGATCAATGCTAGAAAAAGTACTTGATCAATTGAATAGCAGAATGGGAGACTTTATCCTGGAAGCTACAAAGATTTTTTTTTTTTCAGGGAAGAACATCTTCTGAAGAGTGTATTAAAAGGAATCAGTCCAAGGGGGGACCTAGATAAGACAGTAGAAAAGCCTGAGAGAAGACCAGTGGGGCAGGGTAGTAGGGAGAAACTGTGTGAGATAAGACCTGAGAAGCAGATTGATTCCCAGACCTCAGAGAACCTTACAGCCCACATTAAATACTGTGGTCTCTAACCCCAGAGTATTAGCAAGTCATTGATTATTTTATAAAAAATAGAGAAATGTGACTTTTATTTAATATATATTAATCTCAGTACAGAGAAAAGAATGGAAGGAAACCAGAGTTTGGAAGCTACTGTGGTAGCCGAGGTAGATGGCGATGTCACCTTTCTCTAGGAAAGTGGTTCTCCAATTTTAGTGTCCATCGCACCTGGCCTGGTTAAAACGCAGATTGCTGCATCCCAGCCCTAGAGCTTCTAACAGCATGTCTGCAACACGGGGCACAAAGTTTACATTAAAAAGAGCAGATAAAACCTAAAGCAGTCATGAGAAGAGAAATAATAAAGAAAAGAATAGAAAGCAGTGGAGTTGAAAATAGAGACAATGGAGAAAAATCAATGAAATAAAGAGCTATTTCTCTGAAAGATCAGCACAACTCATAAACTTCTAGTAAGACTTATTAACGGAGGTGTCTCATTGGAGGCTTCCTCTTCCTGCCCATGAGGATGTAAACCACCCTAAAACTTAAAGTCTCAAATAATTAGTGAATAACAAAACACAAATAGTCATAAATATATTTACAAAAGCAAAACCCCTGATAGATCTAGTCCACGTGGGTGCTGGAACTAGACAAAGAAAAGATGGTTCCAGTGGTTTAATTAAGGGGGTACATCAAAGGCAGGAATAAGATTTCAAGGGCAGAGTCTGGCTTCCTGATGTCTAGTAGTCAGCAGGTTGATTGGTATCTTCTCAGGTCACATCCATCTCAGGTGCTGTGTGGGATCTTTGGCAGAGCTTGAAGGGAAAGCTCACCTGTATCAGGCAGTCAATCCCTGTGGGGGGGTGCCACAGGAGTTCCCAATGCCAGACTTATCTCCTCACTAGGGTACGATAAGTAACATAATCCACACACAGCCCATGGACAGCTTATGAATAGCAAAACAGAGATGATTAAAACGACTGGCATCAGGAGTAAAACAGGCCCTGAGACATCAAAAGATTAGTAAGTTCATTTTACAAATAACTCTGCATATCTAAATTGGGATTTACCAATTCCTCAAAATCACATAATTAGCACAATTGATCCAATATGAAATGCATCATTTGAGCAGATCTTTAACCATTATGTAAATGGAATCGATAATTTAAATGCCTCCCCCCAAAATTGTTCTCCAATAAAATAGTTTTTCTAGAGAATTCTACCAAACTTTATAGAAAATTTAAAACCAATTCCATATATTTGCTTTCAGAAAATAGAACAAAAGAGAACATTTCATTAATTTTGTAAAACTAGTATTACATGATACAAAAACCAAACACAATACCTAACCAAACTAAATGAAACCTCAAACCAATATCTCTCTTGAATATGATGCAAAACTCTTAACAAAATATTAGGAAATAGAATTCAAAATATATAAAATATATTGTACATTATGACCAAGTGGGGTTTAAGTCGAATTTAATATTGAATATCAATTCAATATAGTAAAATATGGTAAATATTACAAAATCTATCATTAACAGGCTTAAGAAGAAAATTATATGCTCATATAGTCCCTGAAGAAAAAGAATTTGAAAAAGTTCAACACTGATTTATATTTAAAAAAGAAACTTGGGGGATAGTAGAGGATAGGAAAGGCAGCAGAACACGACAGACACTAGTATGGCAATATGTAAATCAATGGATGTGTAACTGATGTGATTCTGCAATCTGTATACGGGGTAAAAATGGGAGTTCATAACCCACTTGAATCAAAGTGCGAAATATGATATATCAAGAACTATGTAATGTTTTGAACAACCAGCAATAAAAAATTAAAAAAAAACACTTTGAAGCATCTTTCAATAGGCATTCATTAAATAACTATGTCTTCCATATCCTTGAATATTTCACCATAATTAATTCTAATAATTTTATATCAATTCTTTCAAAAGTTGACTTTTTGTTATTTCTACTGGGAATGATAGTTTGCCAATAAATTAATTATAAGTCTATTGAATCATAATAGGACACTTTAAGCAAATTTAAAGGAAATAAAAGTGATGCATCCTGCTAACTATTTACAAATTAAACATAAAGGAGGGATTCATATGCATTCAAAAAATAAATTCCTAGGGACTCAGATTAATGATGTTAAAAATATGTTTAAGAATAGGAAGTTAAATAATTGGTACAGCATTAAGAACAAGTGAACTATTAAGACATGATTTGACTTATGCTTTCAGCATTTAGTTAACTTGACAATATTTATTATCTTTATATCTTGTTACTAAAATATAAAAGAGTTAACAATAATGTGAGTAATATATTATTCATCATTGCTAAGAGAAACATGGTTATTCTTCTTTTTGTCTAATATAACAGGCAATTAACTCATTTGCCAAGATAATAAAATTTTTGTAAAGTGTTAAAGAAAATATTAAGCTTCCGATTTTGATAAAGCTCATGTAAAGTTAAAGGAATATTTCTAGTTATCAAGTTTCATAAGGTACCTTAATTCCTTTCCTTTATACTTTCCTATTCCAGAAAAAAAAAAACATGTGTACATGTAGATGAAGAATAAATTCCAAGAAATCCAAAAAAAATAAAAAATAAAAAAGAAACTAAAAAAAACAGAAATTGAAGAGAATTTTCTTAACTTGATAAAAAGAATCTACAATAAATCTAAGCTTGTAACTAAGGATGTGGCTCAGTAGCTTAGCATTTGCCTGGTATGTGAGAGACCCAGGGTTTAATATACAGTTCCAAAATAAATAAATAGATAATATATATGTATATATATTTATATGTTTTATATATATATATGTATATATATGTATATATATAGCTATTTTAGCTATATATATATATATCCACTGTAGTTTATATATATAGCTAAAATTGTACTTAAGGATGAGAGACTGAATGTTTGAATGTTTGCTCTGTGAGACGGGACAAGCAAAATTATCTGCTCTCACCATTCTTATTCAAATAGTGCATTATTAAAAAAAGAAAGCTATAAAGGTTAAAAGAAATATTCAAATATACCCAGCTTTCTTTGACAAAGATAGAAAAGCAATTCCATGAATGAAGGAGAAATGGTGCTGGAGTAATTAAATATCTGCCAAATAAGTAATTGGACAAATGAAAAGTGAATTTTGACCTAAAATTTACCCATTATTTTATAAAAATTAACTCATAAAAATCTATAAAACTTTTAGGAGAAAACAGATCTCTGGAATCTAGGAGTAGGTAAAGAATTTTAAAACTTGAAATCAAAAGCATGAGCCATAAAAGAAAAAATAATACGTTAATAATAAGTTGAGCCAATATTTTTTTTTAGAGAGAATTTCAATATTTATTTTTCATTTTTTGGCGGACACAACATCTTTGTTTGTATGTGGTGCTGAGGATCGAACCCGGGCCGCACGCATGCCAGGCGAGCGCGCTACCGCTTGAGCCACATCCCCAGCCCCAAGTTGAGCCAATATTAAAAAAAATTTATTTGTATCAGACCCTATTAACAGGATGAAAAGATGCAAACTGAGAAAATATTTGAAAACCACAAAATAGTCAAAAGGATTAATATCTAGCATATGTAAAGAGTTCTTCAAACTCAAAATGAAAAACTCCAAATAATTTAATTATAAAATTATCAAAAGGCATAAATGTATTTTTTCACTAAAGTAGCTATGTAGAAGACAAGCATACAACAAAATATCACTAGCCATTAAGAAGGTGCAGATTAAAAGTACAATGAAATCTTAAAACATACTTATCAGAATGAATAAAGTTTTTTTTAAAAGGGGCAACACTAAATGTTGGTTAAGATATGGAGAAATTCATGTATTTCTGTTGGGAATGTACAACTGTACAGCTATTCTGGAAAACAGTTTCAGAGTTTCTTTTAAAAAATGCAACTGCTCTGTGAAATAGTGACTGCATTTCTGGGCATTTATCCCCCCAAAATGAAAACTTGTACACAAATGTTTACAACAGCATTATTTGTAATAGCCTCAAACTGGAAATAACCCAGATGACCTTCAATGGGGAAATGGTTGAACTGTGGAATAATAGGAATAATAAGGAATAAATTATTAATACATGCAACAGTTTGCATAAATCTTCAGAAATGTATGTTGAGTGAAAAAATTCTGAAACAATGCATGTTATATGATTCAGTTTAAATGACATTGTTGAAATGACAAAGTTATAGAAATGAAGAGTAGATAGTGAAACAAAGAGTAGTGATTTCAAAGATTTACAGAGCAGTTTGCATAGATGGTACAAAAGATTATTGACCAGGGATTTGAGGAAGGAGAACAGCCAGAAAGTCTCCATAACAAACTGGACAAAAGATTTAGAGAATGAATCTGGGAGCAGACATAGGATTATGCATCTACTCAAGTAATATTTCAAAGGAAGAAATGACAGGACCTGAAAAAAGAGATGGACAAACTGTTGAAATTGTGTGCTTAAAGTGATGGACAGAAAATAGAAAAACTCTGCATAGCGCTAAAATTGAAGATCTCGGGCATGTGTTAAAAGAGTAAAACCTTAAACATCACAGTAACCACATGCTCCTTTATGGTTTGCTGATCATGAAATAAGCAAAGATCTGTTGTGATGAACTGAAACTTAAAGGAAACAATATCAAAGAGGTGGGTTGCAGAAATTTATGAGAAGGTATGGTGATAAAGTATATGCTGGTCACAAAGCAGTGGGGAAATTGACAAGTTTTCCAAGGTCATCAAGAAAATCTAATGCCAAAATAAGCCTGTAATGCTGATGAAACATCACTGGGCATTAATGTCCCTAAAAGACATTAACTACAGCTGATAAGAAAGCCCCTACAGGAATTAAAGATGCCAGAGAGAATGACTGTGTTGGCATGTGGTGATACAGAGGCAGGCATACATATAAACTTGCTGAGATAGGCAAGAGCTTGCATCACGGCTGTTTTTAAATAATGAACTTACCAGTCCAGTACTATGCTAATGAACAAGCATGAATTCCAGACATCTCTTCTGATTGTTTCTACATCTTCTCTCATTGGTTTGTGCTTACCACAGGGAAGTTGAACAATATGAAGACTTAGAGATTTTTGTATTCCTTGACCACTGTTCTGCTCATCCTCCAGCTGAAATTCTCATTTTAAAAAAAAATGTTGTTTATGCCATGTATTTTCTCTCAAATGTGACTTCATTAATTCAACCATGTGACCCGGGTATCCTCAGACTATCACGCTGGCAGCAGTAAACAGAGGCATGGGTGTGGAAGATGTTCAAAGGAGTTTAGTGTGAAGGATGTCGCATATTCTATGGCCAATGTTTAGACCAGTGGCTGAGGTCACAGATGTGCATACCTGGCACAACTTTGACCTATAACTATGTTGTTATGGTGATGAACAAACTGGTGACCTTGAAGGATTCCATATGCCAAGTGAGAAAAAAAAATGATGCCTGACCTTCTTAAATATGCAAAATATAGATATAAAATATGTACCTATATTATATAATATAAAAATTATTATTAACTTCAGAGTCTATCAATAGTCTAGAAGTAGATATTAAGATGTTTTAAACATCAACATAATACTCCAGTTGTTCATTCATTGGCAGATGGTAAAAGCACTTTTGGTTGTGGATCAAGGTGACTGTGATGATAGTGACAATGAAAGTGATATTAGCAACACTTCAGGAAAAGAGGCTATGGAGGTGAAGTATGTGGTGGGCTTATTGAAGGACTACAGCAGCACTGCATTCATGACAGGACGGGAATCGTGTCAGTTTATAAAATCAAAAACACTTTCAGGACAAAAACCAAGATTAATGAGGCAAATGACTCTGGAGGGAACATTCTTAAAATGTCATTCAGTAGAGTGCCTCCTCATCCCTAGAGGATCCTGCTTCCATGGCTACTTCACTTGTATCTTTCCACCTTAAAAAAAAAAAATCACACTCTAGGGCAGCTTTTAAAACACAGTAGTGCAGGGGAGATGTCAGGCTGCCACTGTTAGTTGCTGCTAACGTTCTTGTAGTGATGGCCTGCCCTGGGCACACTATCAGTTGCACTGCATACAAGATGTGTCATATTTTCGGATATTAAATATTTATGTGTGAACAAATGTAAGAAAATCACTGCTTATCGATAGTATATATGTATAGAATCAGGAAGGATGTGAATGCTAAAGAACCACAGATTGTTTACAAGGGATGGCTGAGATGGTGACCCCTTTGCTTTCTGATGGGTTCAATAAATACAAAATTTTGTTGCATATACAAAATTATTAACAGTACTGTACAAAATTACCTTTAGTCTATATGTCAAAGATACAAAGCAAACATAAATGAATTTCTTGTTAGACTTGGTCCCACCCCCAAGACGTCTCCTGATATAAAAGTATTTCAAAATTTGAAAAAATTCAAACTGCAAAACGCTGCTGGTCGCAGGCATTTCAGATGAGCTATATGCAACCCATACTGGTACGTTTCATTTACAAGATGTGAAAGAGTCTTCTTTCAGAAATATTTTTTTATTCTTGGGAATAAATAATCTTTTACAGTAAGAAGGGGGTGGAGGCTAGTGTTGACAAATAATTCTAAAAATATATCTCAGATTCATCTCTGACCTCTACCCTTTTCTGCTCTCACTTTCCCTTAAGGCAACAGCATTTCATATGAACCTTAAAATGACAGGCTTTAAAGTTAGGAATAAATTTGTATACGTGGTAGACATACAGAGTGATATAGAAATTGAGTACTTTTGAGCTCTGAAAAATATGCCCCAAAGAACTGCATCTTCTATTTTTATACACCAGCAGGATGCGTTATTGCTCACAAGAAGACCTTCAATAGGAGTCAGTCATTCAAAATGAATCCGATATGACAACTATGCTATTTGTTTCCACTAGTAAAACCTAAAGTCTGTGTTTACTTCTAAATGAATTGTTCAATCAATAGAACACTATAAAAACCTTTTGAGGAAAGGCCAGTTTATTATAATACAAAAAAGCTAATAAATAGCTGGAGTATCTGAATGTGTCACTACTCAAGTCAAGTTACCATTTGTTCAATATAATTGGCGAAATAATAATATTTCACTATTGTGTCAATAAATTGTACTAAAAGCACATGTATTTGCTTTGAGTTTCTATTAGAATGTCGTAGCTTCCTAATTTTAACAGAAGATTAAAAAGTTATGCTTAAACTATTTGAACACATATATAACTGTTAACAAACAAGCCCAAACCAAAAATTTCTTTTATCACAGAAAACTAACAAAAATGCCTCTTCTATTCAGGGCTGTGTAATTTACCAAGAAATCTGAGAATTTGAAGTCAGTTTAGGAAAGAGCCCTACGTATCATTAAAAGATTAAAAAATGGGGTCTGATAATAAAAATTTTAAAAATCTTTAGACAAAGGGAGATAAAAAAAGGATTTAATGAACTTAAAATATTGGAGATATTTGAGCAGCTGTTTTCTCTTGCTTTATATCCAAACCTTCTATGACTCTATAGTATCCAGAATAAGAACAACATATCCTTTATATTATTTGAATTTTTGTGAAAGTAGGCAATAATTTTATTTTAAATAACAGAAATACAAAGAGTCTTCTAAGCACTATGGAATACACAAATATCCTTGTGAGACGCTTTTTATTTATTATCCAAAATTTTTTTTTCTAAAAGATCGTCTCCATGGAGCATTGGATTTCAATCTAAAGCCCCCATGGAAACAGATTACTAGAGACTGTCATAACTTATAGAATGTTAGAGATTTATTTTTGTTTTCTTATTTGACACTCAGGAGACTTAGATCATTATTGTATCTTAATCATGTGTTCCAATGAAAACTCACTGTACCATCTTGACATTTGTGATTTCCATTGCTGAAGTAGTTCTGCTTGTTCCTATTTCCAATAAACTGTATGTTTTATCTTTTAAAAAATGGAAATTCTGTATTGCTATCTATGGTTTATAGCCTCAAACCCTATCTTCTGATTTCTGAAGACTCCCTAATAGTATGGGTCTTTCCCAAAGTGTTGTTTTAAAGTAAGACTTAAATGTTCAATTATTTACAAATATATGTTTTCACTTAAAGAATATGGAAGTAGATCTCTCCTACATAAATGTTAGTAGGACTATCACCATTTATGAGCTATGCAGTGTAGTTATTCTCCAATTAATAACAAGCTTCTCAGATTCCACAGCATATATGAATATTAAGTTTCTTGCCACCTGTTTTCTTTTCATAAATTGGTACGTGGCATTTCTTGTATTTTGAACCCTGGTTTGCCTAGAACTCCAGAGAATGGGGTTTGGGCTAAAGCATAACTACAAGTTTAAAAGCCACATTTTATAAAACACACACACACACACACACACACACACACTCTCTCTCTCTCTCTCTCTCTCTCTCTCTCTCAATTGCTTGCCAACTTTCATTGCTGTTAGTTTCCCACAATATTCTAAAAAATATCAGACAAACAGGCGTCAGTATGATTAATTCTGATGATTACTTATTTTTTTTCCTCTTCGCAGTGACCTCTGAGAGCTCAGAGTTCAGCTAACTATGCACAGTCTCCTCAGTTAACTGAAGTGTTTGTAAATAAATGATATCTTTTATCCATTAACATGTCTCCATCTTGACCTCCAAGAGTGGATCATATGGGTAATCTCAGATAACGAATTTGTTATTTTCTTTAACTCACTGCAGAGCACAAAAAAAGTTCAGAGAAACTCACAAATATTTAAAATGGATTCATATTCAGGCACTACTGTAGAAAGTGAATTTCTGCTGACTTTAAGCCAAGTTTTCCTCTATTTTTTTTTAATGAAGCTCAAAGTGCCATAAATAATGACAGCAAATAACATTTGAATTTTGATGCACAGAATAGAAGACAGTTTTATGAGTATTATTTCATTTTGCCTTCACAAAAATCTTTTAGCTTAGGTAATGGTGTTCTTATATTGTAAATGTGGAAACTGAGACTCAGGGAGGTAAAGTACATTGTCCCAACCCAAGTCTCACAGACAGGAAATGCTTAGCCAGATCTTCATCTCTATTCTGGCTCTGGGCCGCAATGACTGAGAATGTTTACACAAATGCTTCTAACATGAGTCCATTCACAAACAAATGCGGAGACTGCTTTTACATGTGATTAGGAATCCCAAAATCACAGATGACAAAAATAAAAATAGACAAAGAGGATTGCATCAAACTTTTGCACAGCTATGGAAACAATCAACAAAATGAAGAGACAAACTATATAATGGGATAAAATATTTCCAAAGCACACATCTGATAAGTGGTTAATATTCAAAATATAGAAGAACTCAACTCAATATCAAGAAAATAAAGAAACTTATTTAAAAATGGACAAAGGACCTGAACCGATACTTCTCAAAAGAAGACATAAAAAGATCAAAAGGTATATGAAAAAGTCCTCATTGTCACTAATCTTCAGGGAAATGCAAATTAAAACCACAGTGAGATAGTACCTCACATCTGTATAAATGGCTTTTATCACACAAAAAAAACCCCTAAAATTATAATTAATATTGATAAGGATATGGAGAATGAGGAACCCTAATGCATTACTGGTAGAAATCCAAATTAGCACAATCATTATGGAAAAACAGTATGTTGAAGAGATGTTTGTACTTGTATGCTCATGAAGCATTATCCATAACATCCAAGATATGAAAACAACCTAAATGTTCATACATGGATAAATTAGTAAGCAGAATATGCATATATACACAATAGAATATTATTCACCTTTTTAAAAGAAAGAAATTCTGCTATTTACAATAATATGAACGAACCTGGAGGACACAAAGCTTAGTAAAATTAGCCAGACACAGAAAGACAAATACCGCCTATTCTCACATATGTGTAGAGCCTAAAAACTTGAACACATAGAAGGAGAGTAGAACAGTTGTTACCAGGGGCTGTGAGTATAGTGGTCAGACAGGAAATGGGAAGATGTTTGTTGAAAATACAAGTTTCATTCAGTTAGGCAGAAGGAATAAGTTTTGAAGATCTGTTATACAGCATGGTGACTATAACTAATAATATATAGTTATTTAAAAATTGCTGAGAGTGGGTTTTAAATGTTTTTACCCCAAAAATGAGGAGTATGTGAGTTGATGGATATGTTAATTGGCTTGATTTAGTCATCAAAACATTACATTGTTTACTATTATATATAATTTTTCACTTGCCAATAACATAATTATTTAATTATTTATTGAATTTCAATTTGCTTATGGTAATATCACCATTTTGATGACGTTAGTTCTGCCTATCCATGAACAGGGTATATTTTTCCATCCTCTAAGATCTTCTTCTACTTCTCTTTTTAGGGTTCTGCAGTTTTCATTATATAAATCTTTCACCTCTTTTGTTAGGTTGATTCCCAAGTATTTTATTTTTTTTGAGGATATTGTGAATGGAGTGTTTTTCCTCATTTCCATTTCAGAAGTTTTGTCGCTGATATACAGAAATGCTTTTGATTTATGCGTGTTGATTTTAGGGTACTCTTGTACATTGCTGGTGGGACTGCAAATCGGTGCGACCAATTTGGAAAGCAGTATGGAGATTCCTGGGAAAGCTGGGAATGGAACCACCATTTGACCCAGCTATTGCCCTTCTCAGACTATTCCCTGAAGACCTTAAAAGAACGTACTACAGGGATACTGCCACATCGATGTTCATAGCAGCACAATTCACAATAGCTAGACTGTGGAACCAACCCAGATGCCCCTCAATAGATGAATGGATAAAAAAAAATGTGGCATTTATACACCATGGAGTATTATGCAGCACTAAAAAATGACAAAATCATGGAATTTGCAGGGAAATGGATGGCACTAGAGCAGATTATGCTTAGTGAAGCTAGCCAATCCCTAAAAAACAAATACCAAATGTCTTCTTTGATATAATGAGAGCAACTAAGAACAGAGCAGGGAGGAAGAGCAGGAAGAAAAGATTAACATTAAACAGAGATATGAGGTGGGAGGGAAAGGGAGAGAAAAGGGAAATTGCATGGAAATGGAGGGAGACCCTCATTGTTATACAAAATTACATATAAGAGGTTGTGAGGGGAATGGGAAAATAAACAAGGAGAGAAATGAATTACAGTAGATGGGGTAGAGGGAGAAGATGGGAGGGGAGAGGAGGGGGGATAGTAGAGGATAGGAAAGGTAGCAGAATACAACAGTTACTAATAGGGCATTATGTAAAAATGTGGATGTGTAACCGATGTGATGCTGCAATCTGTATTTGGGTTAAAAATGGGAGTTCATAACCCACTTGAATCTAATGTATGAAATATGATATGTCAAGAGCTTCTTTGTAATGTTTTGAACAACCAATAAAAAAAAAGAAAGCAGTATGGAGACTCCTCAGAAAACTTGGAATAGAACCACCATTTGACCCAGCTCTCCCAGTCCTCTGTTTATACTCAAAGGACTTAAAATCAGCATACTACAGGACATTGCTGCATCCATGTTTACGGATGCTCAATTCACAATAGCTAAACTGTGGAACCAACCTAGATGCCCTTCAGCAGATGACTGGATAAAGAAAATGTGGTACATATACACAATGGAATATTACTCAGCCTTAAAGAAGAATGAAATTATAGCATGTGCAGGTAAATAGATGGAACCAGAGGATATCATGTAAGTGAAATAAACCAATCACCAAAAAAAATGAATTTCAATTTGCTTAAAGATCATATCTCTTGTTAATGATATGCTGAACAAATGCTGTTTGTATATATCAGAACAAAATGAAATAATACCTACATAATTATAGCGTTCCACCTGTAAATTATACCAAAGATAAAGGTAACCTTGTTATCTATTATTTCTTTAAAAAGTGATATAATACTTATATAACTAATTAGAGAGTCCCATTTATAAACTATATTTGCAAGTAAAAAGTAATCTTTTTATCTACCTCTCTGAAAAAAAATTTGCATTTAGTTGACGACATTAAGTAATTTACTTTTAATTTCTTTCATAGCTATAACTTAGTGTACAGTTTTACCTATTGCATAATGATAAGTCTTTAATTGAAATATGTGTTCAATTTTGCATTGTTAGATAATATTAGCTGTTGTAATCAACTTCAAAATTTCAGTAGCTGCGACTGAAGATTATTTCTTGGTTATACAGCCATCTGGCCTGGGCATCTCTGGCAGTCTGCTTTTCTTCCTACTTTTTGGTCAGGTTTCCGTGTCTACAATAAAATACTTACATCAATTAACTTATAAAGGGAAAAAAAAAACTTGTTTGGGCTCATGGTTCTTAAGATTCAAGTTCATGATTGAGTGGTGCTATGTCTTTGGGCCTCTGGAAATCAGTACATCAGGGAAGGAGAGTGTGACACAGCAAACTGGTTACCTCAAGAGCTAGGAAGCAAAAGAGGAAGAGACAGAGGTCCCCCGATCTTGTTTGAGGGTGTACCCCCAATGACCTAAGGACCTCCCTCTAGGCTCTACTTCATAAAAGTCCCATCACCTCCTGTTAGTGTTATCTTGGGGAACAAGTTTTTAACGAATAGACCTTTGGGGGTTACTCCGTGATCCAGGTGACTTCGATCTTATGGTTCTTCCATTAGCTGTTGCAATTGCTTGGGACTTCATTCTCCTCTAAGTTAGCAGGACGGAAAGAAAGCTTAGTAAAAACAAAACAAAACACCTTTGACCATGCTCTGCTCCTGGTTCCTTTGGCAAGAACCATCCTGACACCTCACCACCTCATCTAAATGTAAAAAGAGCTGTAGTTCCTGACTCAGCAGCTGCTTCTCAACTTCTATCTTATGGTAATCCTGAATTTTACTGGCTAGCTAGCACTTTTGGATAGCTATTAAAGGACACTTTATCTCCCTAACTTTGTTTTATCACAATCATTTTTACATCATTTTTTGTTACATACCCATTTATTATTTTTTTAATTATGTATGACAGCAGAATGCTTTACAATTCTTTTTTAAAATTCTTGTTTTTATATGTAACAGCAGAATGCCTTACAATTCTTATTACACATATAGAGCACATCTTTTCATATCTCTGGTCGTATACAAAGTATATTCACACCAATTCATGTATTCATACCTTTACTTTAGATAATAATGATCATCACATTCCACCATCATTAATGATCCCATGCCCCTTCCCTTTCCCTTCCACCTCTCTGCCCTCTCTAGAGTTCGTCTATTCTTCCCATGCTCCCTCTCCCTATCCCACTATGAATCACCCTTCTAATATCAGAGAAAACATTCGGCATTTGGTTTTTTGAGGATTGGCTAACTTCACTTAGCATTATCTTCTCTAACTCCATCCATTTACCTGAAAATGCCATGATTTTATTCTCTTTTATTGCTGAGTAATAGTCCATTGTGTATATATCCCCCATTTGTTTTTCCATTCATCTACTGAAGGGCATCTAGGTTGGTTCCACAGTTTAGCTATTGTGAATTGTGCTGCTATTGATGTGGCTGTGTCCCTGTAGTATGCTGTTTTTAAGTCCTTTGGATATAGACCGAGGAGAGGGATAGCTGGGTCAAATGGTGGTTCCATTCCCAATTTTCCAAGAAATCTCCATACTGCTTTCCATATCAGCTGTACCAATTTGCAATCCCACCAACAGTGTATGAGTGTACCTTTTCCCCACATCCTTGCCAACACTAATTGTTGTTTGTATTCATAATAGCTGCCATTCTGACTGGAGTGAGATGAAATCTTAGAGTGGTATTATTTACATTTCGCTAATTGCTAGTGATGATGAACATTTTTTCATATATTTGTTGATTAATTGTATATCATCTTCTGAGAAGTGTCTGTTCACATCCATGACACATTTTTTGATTGGGTTATTTTTTGGGGGAGGGGTATTTGGTGTTTTTTTTTTTTTTTTGGTGCTTAGCTTTTTGAGTTCTTTATATACCCTAGATATTACCCATACTCCATAAGCTAAGTAAATACGCTTCCTTTGTCAATGCAATTTGAATTTTATAGTTTCACATATGTGCAAAAATTTTAAAAAATCACTTGTTCTCCCTCAATATTAATTTCTATAAAATTGGATTTTAGAGTTGAAGTTATTAAACCATTCCTGAACTGTGAAAAAAGAACTCTTTACTGCAAAGATAAAGTATGTGATAATATAATTCTGGATATTTGTTCAAAGTATTTTATATCTAGTATATACTTTTTAATTTTCTGTATGACTTTTCAATGACTACCGAGCAGAGAAGAAAACTAGACCCAGAATCACTTTTTCTGTCTTTGATCTTGAAGCAATAATAAAATAGTGTTCTTTCATTAAATATGGATAATAAAACACTTAACACGGAGTTTACAACAACTAGCATGACATATGCCATGTATTAATGTGTATTAAATCCATTAATTTCTTAAAATGTAATGTGAATGGTTTTTAAATTGTTAAGTTCATTACATGTTTTTGTTATTATTTTCGTTATTATAATTGTTATTGTAGAAGATCCTAGAATTCAAGATTTGTTTTGTAACATAAAGTAGAACCTTGATCATTTTTGTAATTTATTCTAATTTGTTATATATGACAGCAGAATGCATTTCAATTCATATTACACATATAGAGCACAATTTTTCTTATCTCTAGTTGTACACAACGAAGAGTCACACCATTTGTGTCTTCATACATGTACTTAGAGTAATGATGTCCATCTTATTCCACTACCTCATCCCCTCATCCTACCTCATCTCCCTTCCCTGCCCCTGGGCAGGGAATACCTGGGTCTGGGTCTGGTGGGATACCTGGGTCTGGGTCTGGTGGGATACCTGGGTCTGATTTACATAAATACCACTACTGAGAAACTCAATGGATTATATTTTGGTGAATCTTTCATTTTATATAAAAATTTCCCAGCTTTAACATCTTTCTGAGAGAGATCTCTCTAATGATGCTTTATCTGCAAAAATCATCTGTGAAATAGATATGTGATGTCCAATGTAAAATGAGTATGAACTAGTGAGGACACAAAGAATGAAAATGTTACACAGCAGATCCAAGAATCCTGTACATGTGGCTAAGTAATGTATATGGTGTTGTTGGGGTGGAGGAGACAAAAGGAGGTGGATTGGCAGTTTGCCAGCACATCAAGAAGATACACTTACATATGTGTATATTTATGTACATATGTGTTTTCAGTTCAAAAATATTTTGTAGATTTTTAATCCATAACATGCTATTGCTAATTTTGGAATCAAGTTTATGATCCCAACCTTTAGCATTTTAGCAAACACTTTGGTATTTTTGATGCAATCTCTCCCATACTCATATAGTTTCTAGTACTCAAATACCTTATCATGTAGACAGTAAGCACCAGGAAAAGGGAAAACTAATGAATATCTCAAGATATTTATTAGCTTGTCCACTTGGAGCATACTCAGAGAAAAGACCTATAAGTTTATTGGAATAAGTGATTTGTGTTAGGGAGTCTCAGACCACCCATATGAAACATTTATTTGACCGCTAAACCACCTGTGCCTGTGTGTGTGAGCACTCTGAGAGGCACACCTAACATCACATACAACATGAAATTGGAGACAGGTAGAGTGCTTTCTTGGCTTTGTTTTTTAACAATGGCTTTGTTTTTTTGCAATGAGTTGTTATTTCATTGAGACATACATGCTTACATAATTCAATAACCCTACTGTCAAACTTAGTGTTTAATTGTTCATTGAAAGGAAGTAGAAATACTTTCAACTTTTTGTTCGATTTTAAAAATCTGTCAGTAAATAACCTGAGTTGTTTAGAAAATCATACTATAATCCAGAGGCTTACAACTATGACTCTATAAATTGAAATATGCTTTCCAGATTTCCAGTTGAACTCAATCAAATGTGATACCTTGTCTATTACATGTGACTACTAACAATCCAAAAGTGAAAATGAGAACAAGTGGTCTTAATAGTATAATTGAAACTACTTGGTCTGAATTTGACATTTCTCAGTCACTTTAACGTGTAATTTGCCATGGATATCATTCCATGTTAAGAAAATTATCAGGGTGGACCCTCCAAGAGCCTGTTTGCAAAGATACTGGGTAACCTGCAAAAAAATAAAAGTGGGGATTGGGAGCTTGGAATGATGGCTTAACAGAAAGCACTGATTAGTGGAGGTAAAGCGAAATCTGAGTGAATACCGTATCTTGTCCTTGGATTTATCTGTTGTCCCAGCCCTGCTAGACTCTCATTTGGTATTCAAGGAAAGCAAAGCAAAAGCCAAAAGGACATTTTCAGTAACATCTTAGTGCAATGTAAGAGGTGCAACTCTTCCTTGATGGCTCTCAAATAAGTGTTTCTCATATAAAGTAGAAACCTGAACAGCTTTAATATACCAAGATTTCTTGTATCCTAGCTATTGCAAGGGTTGGAAGGGTCTGAGGAACATCAAAGCACTTAGCAGGTATGGGACCAGGACCAGGAAGTGGACTGGATCATCAGCATGTGTCTGGCAATCTGAGCATTCCTGGGTTTCACCAGGAAAACCAGAGGAACTCTAGAAAGCTAAGATCTTATATCAGTAAGCAGGGGTTAAGGCCAAGTCGATAATTACTAGTTATGTGACTACATCTGTTCTGATGTGCTGGTGATGCTTAGGGAAACTTCAAGATACATATTAATATGTCATATGATTAGGCAATTTTTATTTTTTAAAAGAAAATCATGTTTTGCACTCTCAAAGACTAAAAACTTTTGTGAAATAGGATGTGAAATTTTTCAAATGAAATTGCCACATTATTTTTTTTCCTCAAAAATGAAAAGGGATGTGAAAAACTTTGCCAGAACTCATATTGGACATATTATAAGGATTTTTTTAAAGCGCAAAATATCTATTTATTTTATTCAGTAAATCAATAAACTGATAGTAAGTCTGAGATGCTATATATTTATGATTTTAATTCTAATATCTGAATGAACATACACACATACATGCACACACAAATTGCCCAAGCAAATTTGAAAAGGTTTTGAAGCAAAATTGAAAATGTTTTCAAATGTTTGCTTTCTGGTTTTGTTTTTCTCTTTTGTGGCAGTGTGGTATAATGGAAGAATCAAAAGCCCTTGGAAACTTACAGTTCCTGATGTTCCCTCCCACTTAACTGATTGTGACCCTCAGCAAGCTAACCACATCTGTAAAATGTTACACCACAAAATTAGAAGATCTGCCTGTTGTATCTAGTACAGTGCTGGTTACATTCAACAGAACATGTCATTTTCTGCCTTTTCAACTCCCTGTACCCATTTTTTCCCAGTATACCTTTGTACTCCAAGTACCCATAGACTAGATAGCAAAATGGTTAAGATCACTGCACAGGTATGTATTCTGTTTCTGGAAAGTTATGCTAAGTTCTAGGGCCTCCAGTTAGCATGTTTAAGTCATGTACTTAGAAGAGTGACTGCTTTATAGAAAGGATGTTAGCATGTAAGCTCTATCCCCAGGACATAGGAAAAGTACCCAGAACAAGTAGGTACACAGCAAATATTTGTAATAAGTGAATAAATGCAGCAACTTACTTGCTTCCTTTCACCCGACCCAAACTAGCCCTTTGCAGACTGTAGTACCTTCGTGGGTGTGTGCAGGAAAAGTGTTTAGAGATTGTACCCTAAGTGGGAACAACGAAGCTTCTATGTGGCTTCCCGTAGCCCGACTGTATTTTCCATGACCCACTGGTACATACTCCACACTAAATACAGCCTGCCCACCTTGTGCAGGACACAGGCTTTGGCTGGATACTTGAGAGCTACCAGTGTGCCCCTATGCTGCCTTCTGTCCAGGCTCACTGAGGTGGGAGTGAGCTAAAGAGCTGTTTAGTTCCTATAGCACCTTGGGTCAGGACTCAATTATGAATGAAGTGAATCAATTTCCATAGTGCCTTGTCAATAAATATTTCTATTATAATGAGTTCTCTTTTAGAGACAAACTTTCAATATTTTCTAGTCCCTTAACAATAATGCTGTAAATGTTAGAGTTAGGCCAGGTGCTACTAGAGTGCGCTATCTGTCCTGACGGTCTCTGGTGACTGCTAGCATGCTAACAGAAACAGTTTACTATATACAACTGTTGGTTATGCACTAGGTAATCCAGGCTCAGTATAATTAAGCTGCTTTAAGAGCAAATACAGATTCAACATGGTATTGTTAGGTGGCTCTTAATTTTGTCCTATGAAATACTATGAGGTTCTATATGACCTATATTTTTTCCATATGCTTTTAAGCACAGTCTGTTAGTACTTAATCTTGAGCAAACCAAACTATATTAAAAATGGTCCTCACAAATCCTCAGCATGCTAGGACTTGAGAAGGCTAAATCAATGAGTGGACTATGAGGGTCATGTGATGTTTTCACTAAGACAAACCAAAGAAAATTACCCCTTTCAGCCTCAGTATCCTGCTTTATTTTCTACTCTTCCCTTGTGATGAGCCAGCAAGAAGTTTATTATGGGAAGTGTCAAGCTTGCTGTATGAAAAGAGTCAGAGCAGCAGCCAGGAGGATGTAGATGCCCAACATATGTAAAGACTTGGAGTTTTGCATTTAATATTCCATTCCACCTCACCCCTAAGCCAAACATGGGGATACAATTACTTGGGAAAGTGACTCCCTATTTTAAGAATATTTATTTTTAGAAAATTCAATTAGTTGGTCTCATTGCTTTGATCCCTCCGTACTACAAAATGCCTAATGACGGCTTCTCAGGATAATCATTTTCTTCTTAGAGCTGACCAAAGAAAGGAGATTTTATACTTCCTCATCTTAACAATCAAAGAGGTCTATTATAATTCAAGCATGAATCACACTCTCCATCTCTGTAATAACTGTGTCTAATAGTTGCTGGATACTCAAGAGGAGCAAATAGGGGAATGTAGCTCTGTGGTAGAGGGCCTTGTTAGCATGAACTAGGCCCTGGGGTCAATTGCCAGTACAGGAAAAAAAAGATAGCAAATAGAGCAAACAATCTGATTTGTGACTGTGGCATTTTAACACACATGTGCACATGCATACACAATCTAAACATTTTTGGTTGCTCTTAGTGATAGCTTGAGACTGATGATCTCAAAAATACTCTAAAACCTTTTGACATAGTTCCTTCTCTACAAATAATCTCAGAACTATTAACCTTTCAGTTAAGAAAATTCAAATGCCAGTTTGTAAATACTAAAAATAAATGAACAGAGGCATTCCTTCCCAGGATGTATCCTTTAACTCTAATTTGTCCAATTTTACCAAAGGGCCCATTGTGAGATTCACTGTTGCAAACATACACATATGTAGGCATGTACACAACCACACCCACACCCACCTCCCCCCCCACACACACAACCAGTCAGCTGGGAAGGAACACAGGTGTAATGAGTGACATGTGGACTTTATTAACTGTATTTGAATAAGTTTTCACATCTTATTTAAAAGATCATAAGATGGTTGAAATAACAGGGAATTAATCCTCCAAACTCTTTTAAAATCTTGATAATGGCTGTACTAATTAACATTCTCAACAGTGTTATGAAATTAATTTTATCATAATATGTTTTTACCAAAGTTGTAACTGTATCTTTTGTGTCCTGTTCTGACACAATTAGACTTCAACACAGTCTGGGTCTTTACTGGGCTAAAGGACCATTGGTTTCTTATGATTTACAGTGACTTTTTGACCTTTAAGAGAATTAAGATCATTTATTATTTATAAGCTTTATAAATTCATTTATATTCACATGAAAAATAAAAAAAAATTATCTTATATATAATTTAGGAGACCCCGGAAATCCAATACTGTGAGTCAATGCTCCACCATTTACTCTGTGACCATTAAAGTTAACATTTTTGCCTTTGCTGTTCTAATGCTAAAAATAGTACTAATATTAATGTAGTCCTCCATAGGACTGCTGAGGCGGTGAAAGGAAATAATAAATTCAAAGGACCTGCAATATTATCCAGAGCATGGCCAGTGCTTAACCAATGCTAGCTCTTGTTACTTTGGTGAAGCTGGTATAAATAATACAAAAGTCACAGACCTCAATATCCAACTGAAAATCCTCTCTCTTCCTCTACACTTCTAGAACCTGAATGTCCAGAATGGTAAGAAGTTGACTCAGAACTAGAAGAAAGCAAAGCATTTGTCCCAGCACATAATTAGGCAGAGATAACATAAGAGTCATTTGAATTGGTTATGATACCAGATATTAAGGAGATGCAAATGTTCACATATCGAGAGGCAGAAAATTATCAGCTCCCATGAGGACCTGAGTAACTTATCCACAATCTTGGTATCAGTAAGCATGTTTTGACTGCAAATACCATGGGAGAAAAATTCAATAGGACATTTTATTCTCTCACAACTTGCTGTCTTTGATAACATATCATCTGCTCAGTTTATCCTTTCCTGATGACTGTGTATATCTGCTACACCCTCTCCAACTCCCAGAACATTTTATTCCCTTAATTTTTTATTTGTGTTCATCACCTTCTTACACACTGTATAGTTTATAGATTTATTCTTTAAAATGTCTGGCTTTTTCAATTTGAATGCAAGCTTCATTGAATAGGAATTTTTCCTATTTTCTCAAATCTAAATCCCCAGCACTCAGACTCTTGATATATAGTAGGACCTCAGTGAATATTTGGTGAATGAATGAACAGGTCCAGAAGTAGGAAAGATACATTCTTAAGTTAGTAACAAATATTATCAAATTCCAGGCCCATCTCTCTACTCTGCCATTGTTAGTATGGCTTCATCCTGAAGAAAAAACTTCCTGGTTACATTATGACTACAGCAGTATTAAGCTTCATGTCCTGACAAGACAGTGTCCAAAAAAAGAAAACCAGAAAGCGCCCTTTTAAAAACTAGAAAACATTCACAGAAACTCTAAACAGATTTACCCTTGTACCTCAGTACACAGAACTTAGTCATGTAAACAAATTAGTGTTAAAGAGAAAAAAATTTCCTTAAATATTAGACAAATTAGGATTTTCTCCAATAATGGAAAAAAAAATCACATTTCTCCAAATAGCATTCTTCCTCCTAAATACTTGAACCATGTTGGGTTCCACAGGTAAAGAAGAAAGCCCACATTAGTCAATGGAGAGCGAGCAAATAACTCTGCTATATCCTCAGATCTCTGCTGCTATGCACTACTGAAGTGAGCTTTAGTGAGACAAAGCTTCTAAAACAACTTCAAATAATGCTGTCCTTGAATATAAACAACAACAGCAAAGCAGATCCACATCCAACTAAAGTTAATTTGAGCTGATTTAGGGAGCATCGTTCAACAACTAACTACAATCAAAACGAGTTTTTATTTTCATCCTGCTCTCTGGATGCTAACTGCTTTCAGCAAGAGTGCAAGGGACAGTGACCTAAATAAATCCATCTGTGATCTAATCTATTCCAGGAACGTCCACTCAGATTTCAAAATGTGTTTGATATGTTCATGTTACAAAGTACTTGCTTTTTATTTACCATACATGATCCCATTTCTGTTGGCTCTTCAAGTGACCAAGAAAAAAAATTAAAAATGAGTATTTTTATGGATGTGAGAAGTGATGTGTTGAAACATTTTATTGGTTTAGATTCAGTCTGGTACATTTCTGCCTTTTTTTTTTTTAGTTGCACAGCCAAAAATGGAAAACTAAGGATTATAAAATATTTTCTAGAAAATACTACAGCTTGATTATATATTTGCTCAAATATGCAAGTAAAAACTGAATTTCAAGTCAAAATGACTGACCTTTACAGTTTAAAATAAGATTAATTTAAAATAATACGGCTTAATTGTGAAACTCTTGGTATTCTAGCAATGATTATGTACTTACTTAACCTCCATCTGTTACTGGGTTTTATTTATTTTACCTCACTACTGGCATCTACAAAAGAAAACAGTTGCCCTCAAAATAATAAAAAATGCTTGGCACAGTGGTACATACCTGTAATCCCAATGCTGGGGAGGCTGAGGCAGGAGGATTGTGAGTTCATAGAAAGCCTCAGCTATTTAGCAAGACCCTAAGCAAAAATTTAGCAAGACCCTGTCTCTAAATAAAAATATAAAAAGAACTGGGGATGTTGTTCAGTGGTTAAGCATCCCTGGGTTCAATCCTTGGTAAATATATAAAAAAAATAAAATAAAAGATAAAAAGTGAAATTAACCCACTTTACTAAAATTTACTATTCTGATACAACACCAATAGAGTCAGGATAATGCTGATGAATGACTGTGAACTTACTGTTCCTCCTAAGGCAACAAGATTTGTGTTAAACCTGCCTCCTGAAGAAATACTGAGTGCTTTCCTAGGCAACTGTGGCCTTTTTTATGCACCTGATCAGAATCTGTGAGTAACAGGTATTATACAGGAATCCATCCCCTAGTATTTTATTTGTAATACCTCCATGTTAGTTACCTTTGATGCATTTGATTGCCAAACTCCTCATGACTCTATTATTAAGTACTCTAGCGTTCCTCCTACCCCCAGAATGCCCATCTCTCTCATCCATTTCCCTTTTTCCATCATGCCTATTATGCTATATATGAATTATTGATTTATTCTAATTTTTAAAATTTTTTTGACTGTTGATGAACCTTTATTTTATTTTTATGTGGTACTGAGACTCAAACCCAGTACCTAACACATGCTAGACAAGCACTCTACCACTGAGCTACAACCCCAGCCCTATTCTACTAATTTTTTAGAAGCTAAAACTGAATTAATTAATCTCTGACAGAAAGCTGTAAATATAACACAAATTTAGCCAGCAACATATTTTTTTATTTTTTATTTTTTTAAAGAGAGAGAATTTTAATATTTATTTTTTAGTTTTCGGCCGACACAACACTTTGTATGTGGTGCTGAGGATCAAACCCAGGCCGCATGCATGCCAGGCGAGCGCGCTACCGCTTGAGCCACATCCCCAGCCCTAGCCAGCAACATATTTAAGTAACAGATTATGGTCATCCCTGCTTGTTTTGCAATACAAAGACAATAACATTATGTTTGAGGTCATAACTATTATGATTTATATGATAGGCTCAATAAACAAATCAGTTAGGAACAAATTTCTACATTCTACTCTGTGTGTCCTGAGGGTTTTCTGGTTTAAACATAAGAGTACTTCTATACATTGACCGATTTACTGAGGAAATTTTTCAAATGAATGGTCAAAGTCTACAGAAGGCCAAGGTGTGAGGACCTCTCTGACCAAGGGAAAGATGGTAGTCACGCTTTCCCAGGTGTCCCACCCAGGCCACTTTATGGAGAACTCCAGCCCAGCCAACACATCTGTGAGGGAAGCTCTTGAAAAATCTTTCCAAAAAGAGCAGGTCTTTTTGTGAATATAATAATAGTCAGGAATTATATTCAAGTTTATGTTCAACATTACAAATGAAAGAAGAGAATGAGTATTCCACTCACGTTGTAGGATAAATATGGTGTTAAATAAGATGTCACACACAAAGCCTGAGTTCGGACAGAACATAAGATCATAGTTCTCACAAAGAAAAATTATCATAATAAGAAATGAAAAAATTAAGAGAATTCAAACTAAGAATCCACTTATTTTAGACTACAAGCTCAAAAGCAATCTGAGGCTGCATCACTGTGCATGACCTACCTAAATACACAGTGAGTGCATGGACTGTAGGGACATCCTTAAAGCCTTAAGCATGGACTTCACTGGTGGCACCAGGATTAAGTTGTCAGATTCAGCATGATCTGAAAGCACAAGGTGCATTCACACCAGCCCTTTTAGTTGATACGTTTTTATTATGTAGGTCCTTTTTCATTTTAATCATTCTAAATAAGGAATTACCTAACATGCCCATTCCTTCAAGCATTCATTTACAAACAGAATGGGAGTAAATTTTACTCGGGGAAATAGCATCTTCTTCTATAGCAAAACACCTAATGTTTTAGCTTGTCTTCTTTTATATTAATCTCCAATTGGACTGAGAAACTCTCTATAACAAAAAATAGAAGAAAAAAAGCAGAAAGAGGAAGTAATTAAAATTTGCTCCTCTGCATGGTAGTCAGATGTTCTTTTACTGTATTCCAAAATATATTAATTTCTAGGTAATTTCATTTCGGTGTTAAACACAAAAGGTCCACATGTGTGGGGAACCAGAAAGTGTACCATGACCTGGTCAAACTGTATTCAGTCACCCCAATTGAAATAAGAATTGTCCAGTGACAATCAGTGAGGAACTGTTTCTTTCAGCCACCATAAACGGTACCCCAAACCATAGGCCCATCTAATACTTCAGATTTAAGTATGTGATCCCACCTTCAGGAAGTGTTCTTCCTTAAGTGTTTCTGACACCAGTACATCTGATGGACAAGAGTCAGACACATTGTGAAGTGAAACATGTAAAGGGATATCATTGGTAGGCAGCCTTAAAATAATCTCTCAAAATAAAGTAACCCATTATGTGAAAACACAATGACAGCCTTCAAACTAAGAAACACAACCTCCTAAGATATAATAAGATTTCTGTCATTAGAAATAGTGAATAATAGGCCAGGCCACCACTCAGCAGCTATATAAACAGTCTCAAATATAATTTAATGGCTGAGCATCAGGGATAAGCAGACTTTAATGTCCTTCTCTCTTGAGGGTTATGATATCATAATTATTCAAATTATTTATCAATAATCGCTAAGAACCACAACCTAAATTTGAATAGACTATTTCCTCCAAAATATATCCATAAAATAAAAACAGCAAAATGGGGCCAATTAAATACATAGCACTCTGGCTTATGAAAAATTAATATGTGTATCTTTATTTCTTTGATGATTGTTTCAGTTCCCCTAATGCAGCTTCTCTTTCTGAATTTCCTCTGTGACTTTTTGGTTAGAGTCAGTTGGTGACTCATCTCCCCATTCTTGGGGAGGAAAAAGTGGTTTATTGTTGTGTGGCTGATATCACAATTTTTCTCTCTACTTTCTTTGTGCCTCTTTATTTTAAACATTTGAGATTTCCCTAGTTGAAATCTTATTTTGTTTAACCTATTCAAGAACATCAAACCGATTGTTCTCCAAAGTTCTCCCTTATAACCTCAAGACATTCTAACATGATTTGTTTATAAGATTCTGAACTTTTGTTCTGGGATCCTTTTATAATATAGTATTTTTAAATTCATAGAATATTAGAACTAAAAATAGAATTCAGCCCCAACACTACATTTAACATATGGAGAACTCAATATATGCAAAGAAAGATTAGAACTGAGACTTTCCAGGACACATTATCCACAATATGACACCATGAGGAAAGCAGGCTCACAGTAATAAGATGGTCAGAATAGATTTTGTGAAGGAGTAGATTTTACAGGACATTTATGGGATCAAAAAAAAATCTTTTATTGTTAAATATAACTCAGAGACAAAAAAAAATGCTTCAAATGAAAACCATAAAGCATTTATTCGTGTAACCATCATCCTACCTGCCTCAGAATTCAACAGTATGTTTGTTAACTATGATAGCAATCATACCCTGGCTTTGCTTGAATTTATGCTATTTGACTATGAATTCCTAAATAATATAGTTTTGCCTATTTTTAAATTTTCTAAAATTGGACACTGGCTATCTGACTTTCTTCTGTACCTAACTTCTTGTGCTCAGTGTTGTGCTTTTAGTATTCACCATGAGATCCTTAGAGCTGTAGTTTGGTACTATTGTCTGTTCTATGAATATATAAGTCATTCATTCTTATACTGATGTGCTGCCAAGTTATTTCAGGGGTTTTGACTGTTAGGAGCAATGCTACTTCAAACATTTTTTTGTTTGTATCTTGGCCTATAATTTCCCATAAGGATTTGATTGCTGGATCATCATTTATGCACATGTTTAATCATATGAGATCATGTCAGTTTTACCTAGTGTCTGTAATAACATTCATTCCTACGTGATAGTTAAGTGTTTCTGTGGTTCTTCTACATCCTTGCTGATATTTTTAAATTTTAAACAACGTAGTGAGTGGTATACAGCCCTTTTTCATGGTGCATTTCATTTGAATTTCTGGGATTGTTAGTAACATTAAGGACTTTTTCATATTTTTATTGGCAATTTGGGTTCCTTTTTGTGAAATGGTTGCTTAAGCATTTTTTCCATAATTTTTTTTTAATTTGACTGCTTTTTTCCCCTTTAAATTAAAAGGGGAAAATTACAAAATTACAAATTAGTAGGAGTTCTTTACATATAGTGAAAAGTAGTCCTCTATTGGATAAATCTGAATGCATATTTTCAGGGTCTGTGGGTTGTCTTTTACTCTTTTAATGGTGTCTTTTGATGAAAAGATGGTGTTGATCTTAACATGGTCTCCTTTATCAATATTTTCTCTTTGGATTTATGGATTTTGGAAGCATGAATTTTGTAGGTAGAAATGAGGATATTCTAGCCTGGGTGCAAGGAATATATAAAATTCATAGAACTTGGAAATTTCAAGTTATACTTGCATAAAAGAATTGTAGAAGAAAAATCTGGGACTGGTCTGAAAGTCTTTGAATGTCAAGTTAAAATGTCTGAACTTCGTTCCTTAGGCCTCTGACTATAGAAGTGATGGGGAAAGTCCTGAGCGAGAAAGTTCCATAATCAAAAGAGTGCTTTCAAAATATACATCATGTGGTGAGTCTTAATTGGAGGGAAGAGCCATTAGGGAAAGGGATAACAGCTCACCTCAGTAGGGCTGGGAAAAGGCAGAAGACAGAGGCTGTGTGGATGGAACTCTCCAGGCTTGGCCCACAAAGCAACGGGGACTCGCCTTTAGGCTGTTTACATTTAGGCTCAAAATTGTTTGACATGTAACTATGAGACACAGAAAGCTTGAGCTCTGACATATGGGTGACATTCAGTGCAGGTAGACATGAGGGAGGAAAAACATGAGCAAACACACAAAGGCATGAACAAATGAGAGAACTGTGAGCAAAGACAGATTGCATAAAATTCAAGAGAAAAATATGATCAAATATTTATGATGAAGTCAGACAGTGGCAAGCTTCCACAGTTTTAATAGGATAGATAAGACATGCAGTGATAATAAAGGATCCTGAAATTCCAGCAGCATAATGTAACAAAAGTTTATTTGTTGCCCACATAAAATGTGCTGCAGATGCAGGAGATATACAAGGGCAAACCCCCATGCATGACTCAGTGACTTATTCAGCTTTGATCTTGTGAGATTACTATCAAGACAAGAGGGCTCTTCCTCAGTACTCACACTAGGGGAAGAGGCTGTTAGAGAATTTTATCCCAGCAACTGAATGTCCTGGCTCAAAAGTGACACAACCAATCGGTCTTGCTAACTGCAAAGGGACAGAAAGTGTAATCCACTGAAGTCCATAAGAGGGGAATCATGAAAGCAAATTGAAAGAAAATGTAGATTTCACTTAATAGACCAAAGGAAACCAAACTGGAACTTGATTCTTTGGGCAGAAGTATATAAGAAAGGCTAGCCAGTCATGGTGGTGCAAACCTCTAATCCCAGCAATTTGAGAGGCTGAGGCAGGAGGATCACAACTTCAAGGCCAGGCTGGGCAAATTAGAGAAACCCCGTCACAAAATAAAATAAAAATTCCCTGCATCAAATCCTGGCTGGGAAGTGTAACTCAGTGGTAGAGCAACCTTGGGTTCCTTCCCAAGGATATCTAGGGGAAGGCTGTGGAGTTTTCTACATGTAATATGATACAATATAAAGTTAAGTTATGAAATGGGAATTAAAAATGTTCAAAATATGACTATTTAGGGGAAAAACAGATATTCAGTATCTGAACAAATGGAACTGGAATAGTGATAATATAAAGATGGGACATTAGTGGAACCCAAAAAGGGAAAAGGAAGTTGGAAAATGTACATCTTTTAGAAAACATAAGTTTGGTTTCAGATATTTGAGAAAACAATGAAACATCTAAATATAAATATCTAAGGATATAGATCTGGATTTTTGAAGACAAATATTGAAAACATTAATTTAGGCCTTTCAAAAATTTTCAAAAATGAAATTATTTCTTAAAATCACTATAATTACATATTACATTGTCCTCCGTTTTCACAGGATACTTCTTATGTATAAAAATATCTTCCTAATTTCCTGAATCAAATCCTGTCAAACTCTAACTCCAAAAGCTTTTGTAACTCCCACTGCTTACAGAATAAAAGCCAAACTTCTAACCAGGGCATTTAGCCTTCCAACATCTACCATCTTCTCTTTCTTTTCCTTACAACACTATCTTCCTAGCACCTTCCCAGCTGGTTCAACTGCCTTCCTCTTAGGGTGAATGTGACCTGGAGCATATGAGTCGTATAAGATTCTTCATTATTTTCAAATTGACAAATCACAAATTTAGTTACAATATTTTATTTTTACCTTAATGACTATAAAATACTAGCAGTCACATGTAAATAGCATATGAAAATTTACTATCAGTCACATCCAAATTCCTTTTATGTGAATTCACAAGCTTTAGGTAATGATGACTATTTCTAACTCATTCAGATTGGAAGTGTGTATGTAGACGACAACAGGCATCACTACCTTATCTCTCTCAAGGCCAACCCCAGTGCCATGGCAGAGACTTGATGGCTCTTATTATCAGTCAAAACTCTTTTAATTCCTGGCCTCAGTCTAGTGGTCAAAAGTCTTTAGTTGATGATAATCTCTTCTGTGATCCAGAAATCCTGTGTTGTCTTATGGGAAAAACCTATATTTCTTCTGAATGTGCTTACCCTAAAAAGTGGCTTTTACTTTCTTCTGGCATGTGCGCGGAGCTTTGGAGTTGGTTTGAGTAGTGACAGTAGTTCTTTGTCCGTTTGCTACTTTGCTATTCCTTGAGTGATAGGAATAGCACTGGGGCTACAGAGAACACAGTCTGCTCTAAAATTAATAACCAATTTAAAAGACAAGTGAACAGTCCTTTTCTAAAATACTAGTCACTCAGTCCTTTGGGTGATCTATTAAAACAATTCTCCTTTCTTGAGGTAAAAGTATTCGCTACTGGGCTTATATCTATTTGTTTTTAAGATAAGTAATAAGCTTTCTAAGTTTCCATTCTTTTATCGTGGATACTCACATAGCCACACACCTGGATGTCTGAAAAATGTCCACGTACTAGCTGTCTTGAACTCCTGAAGTTCCCTTGAAATCTGCTCCAATTTGCCTCAGGTATGGCAACTCCATACTGTAGTGGCTCTGGCCGAAAATCTTAAAACTGTCTTGATTCGCTTTCTCTCAATAACTTCAAATCCAGTCTGTCAGGAGGTCCTGTGACCTTCACCTTCAGAAGAGATGCATAATTTTACCACTTCAAGTCTGACCTTTTTTTTTTTTTGGCTTACAACTGGTCTCCTCTTTCCACCTTGTCCTCCCTTACAGTTCTATTCTAAAATAAATAAAGTGACCCATGCTGATTTATAAAACATAAAAGAGATCATGTCAGCCTCCCTCCCTGCAATAGCCCCCCAGTTCACTCTAAGTGAAGACAAGGTCTATACTGTGACCTATACCATCTAGCCCTTGTTCTCTCTTGCCACTATTTTCTATTTCCCTTCCCTCCTCTGCTCTGACCCCTGGGCCTCCTACTGTTTATACCAGGCTTGGCTTCCCCTTAGAATATTGGCACTAACTCTTCTCTCTGCCTGGAATGTCTTTCCCCCAGTAAACACATGGCTTTCAAGGGCTACACAGTAGTATGCAAGGACAAATGCTACAATTAATATAAGGTCCCTAATAAACATGAGTGGGTCTTTCCTCTTATGATCTTAATTAAAAAATATTTGTTGTCATTATTATTTATTTCTTTAGAATGAATTTGTCTTTCCTATGTGTTTGAATATTGCTAAAACATCACAAGTAATACACAGCTTTACTCATACCCCTAGTGAAATCACAATCTCAGAAACATTCATATTTTAAGTATATATCATTCCTCTCGGTTAGGTAGTAACAGCAATTTGTTTAGTGCTCACTATAAGCCAGGCAATAGCTAATTAAATTATCACCTCAACCATGTATGATAGAAAACATTTTCCCCAATTTGACAGATGAGGAAATTGAGCCCCAAAGATTAAATGAGATATTTAAGTTCATACTCAGTTTTCAAACTAAGGACCATCTTTCTTTGAAGCCTCACATAGTCTTCCTTGTTGCACATCAGAATTAGAAAAACATCACTCTGAATTTATACAGTTTTATCCAGTATGTAACGCACTCAAGATATCTTGGATGCCAAAGTAAAAGATGGAAATGATTCCACGCTCTAAACTCAATTGTTACCCTATTTTTATTTAGCAATCAAGCAAACATGTAAAACTTCTGATATCCAGTACAGTTGTACATTTTCATTTTTTAAAATAAATCAAAAGTGCAATTTGGGGAAAGAAAGAAATGTGAAGTATTTATGAGAAAACCAGGAAGAGTTCCTTTAAGGGTAAGCAGTACAGGCTGTTATTTTTTAAAAAATCAAGACAAAAAAGTACCAGGTATTTCATTCTGTAACAAATGAGCTCTAATGAACTTGGGTCATGTGATGGCAAATCCCAGCATATGAACCATCTAAAGGCACATAGACCCATTCTGATGTGTTTCTTCTAGTTGCCAAGAAAACAAATGGCCACTATGCGGTTCCACATAAGAAGTGCTTGACATTTGAAAGACAATGAGTTAATTTAGAGTCATATGGGAGCTACAAATGTGTAGTTTTGCCATCTGTGCCTTTCTATTTCTGGTCAAGAGAAGGCACATGCTGTTTGAGAAGATACCAAGAGATACAGTTGTTAATAGTTACCTAAATTAGTGTGTGTTAAGACCAAAGAATAGATGTTGTCATCTGGCTTAAGAGCTAAGCCTCTTGCAGATGAAGGAAAAGGGTACAATATGCCTATGACCTCTGCTGGGAAACACTGTTAACCAACTACCAACAACAAACACATTTATTCCACTTGGTTAAAGACTTTTTGGAAATCATTAACTCAGAAATTCTTTGTGATTGATACACATCTGCAGACCATAAAATAGTTGGGGCACACTGGTTAGTGAAAGGCTGATCAAGTGTCAGAATGGAAATATACACTTTAAGGATCTATACAGAAAAACACATCAATCTATTCACCAAATACACAGAAAATTTTGCTAAAGTATTTTGCATAAAAGAACTCTCATGATAGCAAAATATTAAAAGAGAATTAAAATTATGGTTATTATCCATCCACACAGAAGAAAACTGTTCATAGTACTAATGGGAAGAAAAGAGCATATTATGAGTGGCTAAAATTTCTTACAAATTTGTGAAGTAATATTTAATCTTTCTTGATGATCAGAACCCTAACAGTATCTTTTCTTTTTTAAGCATGCCAAAGTCTGTCTGGAAACCTGGGAACAATCATTTTGTAAAGGGAAGAAGCTGTCTCAGTCTAGATTTCAAAGTGTATGCCAAAATCATCCATTAATTTCTTTCACTTATTCAACAAATACTCTAGAAGGACCTGCTGTGGACCCACAGTATTACAGGCACTGGGGATACAACAATGAATACAACAGACAAAGCCCTACTTTCAAGGGGCTTACGTTTTACTGAGGGGAAAATAAGTTGAATTTATATAATTAAAGAAGCTCAGAAGAAAGTAAAACAAAAATATTAATATTACTTAAAGGGAAAAGGAACCTGTGTATTATTCTGAACATATTATGTTTGCTGTACTAAAAACCAACAACAGAGTCTGAATGGTGTACAAAAACAAGGATTTATTTTTTTCCTAAGAACATATCCATGGTGGTTCAGTAGGGGCTCAGTTCAACAACCTTTCTCAGGGATTTTTTAATATCACCAAATACAATGGAATCAGTGAGGATGTGTGAGAAATTATAGATCAGTTTTTAAAGACCTCCACCTAGCTGCATCAGATCATATAGTTTCACATGTTATTGAGCAAAGCAAGTCACATGGCCATGACTGATTTCAAGGTGGAAGGTAAATGTAATCATGATTACGCCTAGCAGGAGGAGAACCAGGAAAATTTATGAAGAGCAATAATGTTTATCACTGCTTTCTTTAGTTAATTTTGTGGTGGAATGAGTCTCTAAAATAATGCTACCTAAGGGAAAACCCAAATGATAAGAAGCTAGTCATAAATAGATAGATGAGCACAGAGTACTCCCAAAGTCTTATATGTTGCATTTGGGAGGAGTAAGGTTGGTAGAAAGAAACAAGGATGAGGAGGCTGGAAAACAGTTAACCAGAGCAGTTGAGACTACAAGATAGATGGTTGGGAATAGAGAGGCAGATGGCAACCATAATATGTAGAATCTTACAGGTACTATAATAACAATAAGTACATATTTTATTTTACTTGTAATGGAAGTCTACCTGTAACTTAAGAAGACTAAAATAACAAGAAGTTAAACATAATTTTTAATCTACAAAAGAATATACATAGTTATATACTTATTTGATCTTCAGGTTATAGTGCTACCATTCTTTTCCTACAAATTAACCAAAGTCAGCATGTTATGGGATAATGATATATATTTCTCTCCTGTCTTACTCAGCTACTTCACTGCTGTGACTAAATTATCTGGCCAGAACCATTTTAGGGAAAGAAAATTTTACTTAAGAGCTCATGGTTTCAAAGGTCTCAATCCATAGACTGCCGCCTCCATTCCTTAGGGCTCAAGGTGAGGCAGAACATCATGGCAGAGAGTGTGGCAGAGGAAAACAACTCACATGATGATCAGAAAGCAGAGAGACTCCACTCCACAGATGTAAGATACATACCCCAAAGCCACGCCCCCAATGCCCCACCTCCTCCAGCCACACACCACCTGCTGTCATTTACCCTCAATTAATTCCATTAGGTGATTAATTCACTAATTGGGTTAAGACTCTTGTAACCCAATCATTTCTTCTCTGAATCTTTTTGCATAGTCTCACACATGAGCTTTTTGGGAACACCTCACATCCAAAAGATAATATCCCTCAAACACCTCTACTTAAAATTTCCCTCAAAAATATTCATAAATAAATGCAGAGATTTAGTAATAAACTATGTGCTATTGTATTGCTTTGCAAAATGTAATACACTCAAGCCTTTTAAATTACATCATTAAGATGCCTACACATTTGATTTTGTTATATGACAAAATAATTAATCTAGATATTTTTAAACTACTTTAAAAGAAGAATATTTACTTTTATAAGAATGCATGCTCATATCTTATTTATAATTTTAAATTGGTGCAACATTCTGAAGTACAGTTTTGTTATCCAAAGATATAAAAATACATATAACTACATGGCACTAATAACTACTTTGGGAATTTGGATAAAGGAAATAATTAAGGATATTTTTTAATATTAAACTATTAGGATGTTCATTGAAGTATTGCTTGTTTTACATAAAGCAAAAAAAAGTTCACCATTTTAGTATTTTTGAAAATCAATTGTATACATCTGCAAAGTAGAATTCTATATAGTCCTTGACCATGATGTTGCAGAAATATAATGATTAATATGAAAAGATGATTATAATCTATTGTTATGCTTTAAAAGTAGGCTGCAAAATATTCTAGAAAGTGAAAAGGAAATGACATCATTTGCAGGAAAATGGATAGAGCTTGAGAACATATGTTAAGTGAAATAAGCCAAACTCAGAAGAAGGTCAAGGTTTGTACATTTTCTCTCATATGTGGAAGGAAAAGAAAGGGGATCTCATGAAAACTGAAGGAAGACTAAAGGAATAGAATAAAGGAACAAGGGGAGGGAAGAGAGCAGGGAATGAGGAAATAATTATATTATATGTGTGTACATACAAATATGCAGCAACAAATACCACCATTATGTACAACTATAATGTACCAATGAAAATGTGAAAATAAAAAAAATCTACAGAGTAGACTATATATATATATACACATATAAGAAAAATATATATATATGTGCATATAACAATAAAAGATTTTGAAAGATCATACAGCAGGATATTGAGAATAGTAATTTCTGGGTTGCTGAGATTTTACATGTTTTACACTCTTTTTATTGTATTTCTTGGATTTTTTTGTAGGAACATTTATTTCTTTTTTGACAAAAATATTTAATAATTACAAAGCATATTAATAAATGCTGTATATGAGAGCACAGTTTTTTAATGATTATGTTTGCATTGGTGTATTTGTTATAAATTTGTTGTTCTAAATACACATGCATCACACACACACATAAATATTCACATATAAAAAATATATAAAGGGGCTGTGTTTTGGCTCAGAGGTATATCGCTCACCTACCATGCATGAGGCACCAGCTTCAATCCTCAGTGCCACATAAAAATAAAACAAAGATATTGTGTCCAACTGTAACTAAAAAAAAATAAATATTTAAAAAAAAAAAAAATATATATATATATATATATATATATATATTATATTATATATATATATATAGACACATTCGCAAATGTGGTGACTAGCATTAGGAAAGATTTTTTCTTTTGTGTTTATGTTTTTCTACATATTAAAATTTTACTAAAATAGTCATATGTTGTTCTTACACTAAGAATTTTTGGGGGGGCTGAGGTTGTGGCTCAGAGGTAGAGCACTCGCCTGGCATGCATGAGGCACTGGATTCAATCCTCAGTACCACATAAAGTAAAATATATTCACCTATAACTAAAAAATAAATATTAAAATTTTTTTTAAAAAATAATTTTTTGAAATAATATTTATAGGTCTTATTTTTCCCCTACTCTAATTTTCCACTATAATTTTCCCAAAAAATACTGTATATAATAGAGGATTTAATTGTCTTAGAAGTGCTAAATATTTCATTTTCACTCCTTGTCCTGCAAGATATTAATGAATAAACATATCTCTTTAACTTGAAAAGTTATCCTAGTCCTCTCTTACCATATATCATCACAATTTTGGCATCCATACTTCACTTCTACACTATAATAAGTCTCATAACTCGTTGACTTATTAAACTCTAAGTGGAGCATAATAAGCAATAAAACCTAAAAATAAATCTGTCGAACTTTAAACTACCTATTAACATCAATTTACTGAGACCTATTCTAGGATGAAAACCATGATTCAGGTTCTTCTTTCAAAGTCTTTATATTCCAATCTGAAAACAATCATAGAACAACAAAGGGTGTCACTGTTGGTCTATGTGTTAACTGCTCATACTGAACCCTGACCTATCAGAGAAACTCCTCCTTTTGAGAGTCTTGGTGGAAGTCAAGGGAATACAATCTTTTCTCTCCTTAGCCCCTGGCATCTATATCTTGGGTGCATGGTAGAGATTTGGTGAATATTTCCATAAAGAACTTTATTATTAAACAACAGATACAAAAGAAAAAGAAAATGAAGGGAAGGGAGAAAGGAAGAAAAAGAAGAAGGGAGAAAGGAAGGAAGAAAAAGATTTATAATTCACTAATGCTGACAGCACACCATGTCCAGGCACAAGAGAGCCCAGCCATGGTGTTCTAATCCAAGTTTTCCTGCTGAACCTCACCTGTGCTTACACTATCTAGCCTTTTAATTGTTTTTACCCAATTTTTAACACTCTTGTTATTGTCCTATTGATTCTGTAATCAACTCAAAATGGTTATTCATAAATTAGCTAGAACCTATTTTTTTATTGCTTGTGATCAGTAACCTTGACTGGACAGCAGTATATTATGTAGGCCCTGTAATGATGATACTAGTTAACATGGAATGCTCAAAATAATGTCTGGTACTTGACAGTTAACATTCCCTAGAAACCTGTGAAATTGAATTAAATTAAACCTGTGAAATTAAAAATTTTAATTTCCATTTTGTAAAGAAAAATGTGAAGTTAAGATTGGTTAATTAACCTGTTAAGCATAGCTAACAACTGACCAAAATGAGATCTGAACCCAGAAAGTTTGAATTCCAAGTTTGGACACTTGGCCACTAAACAATATCCACCCATCTCCCTATGTACTTGGAATCATTCACATGGTGTAAATCTGAGAATTGGTCAAGAAAGCCTTGGATTTATGTCATAGTGGGTAATGGAAGAATTTTACTTTATAAGAGAACAAAATTTCTGAGGCAAAGACCAGGATGTGTCTGTAATTCATAAAGGCAGAAGTTTTCTATTTAAAAAAATTAAACTGAATTGGTGTGTAAAATCAAATCATGCTGTGAACATTAATCCGGAATTTAGGTTGAAAGTGGTTGCTTAATAGAATGATGGAAAGTGTCTAAGCTATGAAAATTGCACCACAAAGGTATTTCTTTTATTTGAGCTTGAAATGTCTAAAGAGAGTTATTTTTAAGTGTTGCATTATCATGATTTTGTCGATTTTAAAAGAAAACCAAACTGCACGGGACTGTTGATTTTAATTATCCATGATAGACATAGAAAGTCATAATTTTACCTGTTCATAGGTGAAAACAAAGGAACACACACTATCACAACTATAGAGCACAGAGATCCAACAAAACCTTGTACCTCATGTTGCCATTAACTTCTTCCTGCACAGTCATTTTACAGGGCTGGCTGGATGCCTTTGATAGGCTTTTGAGCTTATTTCTAATTACATTACAGTTAATTGACTATTGCAGAGAATGCTTAGTTCATCATCAACAATATTTATTGAAGCTTCCCCTCTGGACTTCCAAGTGTATGATGATACACTTTCCTACAACATAGAAAAGAGAAAACTCATTTTATTTCTTCATTGCGTCTTAGACACAAATATATCCAGATCACTACTGCTGCGAGGCTTATGTCTCTTTTAGAAAAAAAAAAGAATGAAAACTATATTCAGTGAAAAAAAAATGTTTTCATCATGTTGTAAAAGAGAGAAGGTACCCTGGCAAAATGATACCACTGCATGAGTGGTGGCTTATACACCATCTAGTTTCAAAACCTACTGGGCCAGTGGGGCATGGTATCGCCAGACTATAATCCCAGCGTTTCAAGAGGTTGAGACAGGAGGATTGTGAGTTAAAAGCCAGCCTCAGCATCAGCGAGGTGCTAAGAACTCAGTGAGACCCTGTCTCTAAGAAAAATAAAAATAAAAAAAGTAGGGCTGGGGATGTGGCGAAGTGGTGGAGTGCTCCTGAGTTCAATCCCTGGTAACAAATAAATAATTTTATTGGGCAGATAAGCTATTGAAATAATCCAACCCTGTATTCTAAAATGTAGAGGAAACTTGGTTCATCTCTGACTTGCTCTAAAGAGTTTGTAGGTACATTGAAGAGATCTCTTACTTAAGAAAGGGTCTCTCCAGAAGGGCAGATATGATCAAACCATGATACATGAATGTACGAAATGTCACAGAGAAACCTGTTTAATTTGTACTATCAATATGCATTGATAATTATAATGAAAAGTAGGGGTCTCTACAGGTTTCCAAATCATCCTAATAAACAAGGAGTAATCTTATACAGTCATATTCATACAAATAAAGTATGTAAATCTGGAATTCAGAGTGATAGATTAACTTGCCAAACATTACTGGGAACTGATGATAACATATACTATGTTGAATTGTCTTCAAGAAAAAAAATGTCCACATAAGGGTCATAAACTTATCAGTTTCCTGACAGGAAACCATCACTAATGAAAATGAATTGAGCAGGCTGAGAAGGAACTGTGGCAAACCCCTGTAAAAAGGACAGGTACACAGCATCAGCTGACTGTTGCCACAGGGGGAGAACAGCGCCAATGTCACCAGACCTGTGATCTTTCAAGAGAAGCCAGAAATCCAGATTTTCATATTTAAAAGTTACCAACCAATTAATCTTTTTAATATCATGAGCCAAACTAAATTTATTGTGGAATCTGGAATCGGGCTGATGCCATTCATTTACCACCACTACTCCACGCACATGCATCAAGTCAGACCTAGCATTTCTTTTCACATCACTTTAAGTCATACCTGATAGTTTCTCTTTTTCATGGATATCAGTCTTCACCTACCTATATAGTACATTAAGGGAAACTGCACCTACTTTAGAGTCATCTCTCAAAGCACACGGGATAAATTGGTCCCAACCAATCTATTAGCAATAGATATATACAGTTGGGGAAGGATCTTAAACCGGAATATCAAGGAGTCAATGTTAATTATTAGAAAAAGTTCAGAAAAGCTTGCAGTTGGGTAGATTTGTGTTCAAATTCAAGACTTGAAATTCGGTTCCTAATTTCTCTCTGACAGCATATTCTATTCTTATCCATACTTTGAATCTGGTGCTATCTATGAAGATTAAGTAGAGAAAAGCATATAAATGTACTTAGAATGTGTGATTCAGAGAACGCCCTGAAAACCCATCTGTGCTTTGCCTACTAGAGATTGAGGGACAGATGGAAAATTTGAGAGAATTAGAAACCATCTGTCTTTAGCATGCCTGTATGGTGTACACTATATTGGGATTACGTCTGGTTATCAATTATTTTGTAAACAACATTACTAAAAGAAGACAAGTGTAAAGAAGGCAATCAGATTTCTATAATAATTCTATTTATTCCGTGATCTCCTTAACTCCTTCCTGCCACCACTCTGCCATAACTGCAGTATGACCTTTGTCCCCACAGTCCAGGGTGACAGCATCTGCAGTGCAGGTAGCACAATACATGAGAGACAAAAGATAGGAGGTGCAAAAGGCATATACCGACTGTCTCTTAAGGAGGTTTCTCCCAAACTGTCATGGCCAGAACTTAGACACATGGCAATATTTGGCTACAAAAGACTCCACTCTGAGTGATCATATACTGGAGTAAAATTTCTGTTAACATGGACAAAGGTGAGTTGTGTTATTGGGTGACAACTTGCAGCCTGTGGTTCAGAGGTTCTTTTTGCCTAGGGAGGGCAAAGGAGTAATTTGCTATGTTTCCATCTTTATCCTACTGATTGTCCCCTCCCCCACCCACAAGTAAAAGTTGTTTACTCTGCCTTTCTGTTCTATTTCCATTTATTCATTTTGTTGTTGTAAAGATCATGTTTATTGTGCAACGTAATTATTCATAATAGTGGACCTTGTTGTTACACGTTTGTACTGCATGTAATGTCATTTGATCCATTCCATTCTCCAGTACCTTCCGCTTCCCTCCCATTTAGAGATACAAATGGTGAGGATGGCTGGAGAGGGTGTTCATGTACCAATGTGTTTTCCCATTTACACTGTCCATCTTTTATTGATTCTCTGGGGCCCCTGGTTACATCCAGGAACAAATTATGATGTGTGTCAGTGGGAAAAGATTTTTAGTTTTTTTTTTTTTTTAATTTGTTTTTGAAGCAGCACTGCTAGCTTTCTCAGCTTTAATGTGCTCTAAAATTCTCAATGTTAGTGTGAAAGACATCAAGGAAAGCCCTTCTCGGGAGAAGTCTGGAGCACGGGCTGTTTCTTTCCTCATATAATGACTATTTTCTTCTCAATTACAGATTTTTAGATGAAGAAGCAAGTTTGTGAAGCATGATTAGAATTTAATAGATGTGTGATGACTGAGTGGGAGGAGGAAAGGAGAGAAGGAGCAAACAACAGAGAAAACAGAAGGCAGGAAAGAAAAGAAGGCTTCTCACAACAGAATGGTCTCTCCTTTGTCACCCACAAATCTCTCCAAGTAACAGGGAGCTCTTTGTCATGAAGCTGGAATCCTGTGGCCACTTATTAATGAGATGTTCCTCAGATGCAGCTAAAATGTGCATCCACATAATTTCACCTCATTTGTTTTATTCTGCCCTCTCTAGAATCAGAAATTTTAACCTCCATATCTGGGTATATCCATTTTAGGCAAGTACTTCATTACTAATACGAGGATCCCCTCAGTGGTATGAATCTGGTTACGAAGTAGTGGTAATGTTTGTGCATTTTACAAATAAAGATAATGCTGGTTGCCCAAGTTGCTGAGTTAGGTTCAAAGAACGAAAATGGGTCATAGGGGAGCTCCCCACCTCCTCAGAAGAGTCAGGCTGTATTAAGAAAGAAAAAAAAAAAAGAGAGAAAGAAAGAGGGAGATGGTAGAGGGAGAAAGAAAGAGAGGAAAATGTTAGTTTATGAAAAAATTCAAAAAAGAAAGTAAATAAAAATAAGTTAATTTTTGTTAAGGGGCTCATAAAATTGACATGCTTCACTGAAATATATAGGTCAATGTTTAGATCTTAATCACTGTTCTCCAAGCCTCTAATGACTCAAAATTAAGTCAGAGATTTCCATCATGCAGTCTCCGGTAAGCACTCACATTGCCAGTGAAGGACCAAGGGAAGTGGGTTTGGAAGAACTATTCCAGGAATATGTATGAATGTAGATGTCACTCCACATTTGTTTTAACAATAACAACAACAAAAAGACATCGTAAAACTATGCTCTATTTACACATAGTATAGCTAAGAGTAAATTACACTGACTGAGCAACATGCAGTGGTGGACAGAGCTATTTATTGCTTTGTCATGATGAGATATTAAAACAGTTGCTGTAAGTTTGGACAAAGCAGCTAATGCCCCAGTGAACTGGAAGTTTCTGTATGCTTCTCTAATTTGCGTAATCAAAATAGATCCCCCCAAAATTATAAATTAAGTTCTGAAATTTCTTAAAATTTAGAAACTATTATTTTATTATTCTTTCTTGATTTGCTAAATATGTGTGTTCTTTCTGGAACTACTTTCTATTCATATGAATTTCATTTTAATTAAACTTTTTAGAGTACTGTATTTTCTAGACATGTAAACTAACTATGGGAAGAAAAAAAAATGTTTGCCTTTCACCCCAGTTAGAAAAAAGAATCATAGCTAGTGATTTCATACAGACAAATTTCACATCATCAAAAGAAATCATTAGTAGTCTGCTGAAAAAAATCCAAGATTTGCAAGGAACAGAACTTTCGCCTGCTCCCTACCTCTACGTCTTAGGAAAACAGAGCTCACTATGAGTTGGGAGAGAGATTTTTAACTGTCATTCACCTTTTTTTCCCCAAAGAACAAACAAAATCTGAATATTCTGGGAATAAATATTCAAGTAGTCTAACTTTACTGAAACTATTGTATGCTTAAATTTTCAGGGAATTGTCAGAGTTTTATTCTTTCTCTCAATATTTGTGTATTTTTTTTTTATTGATCTGTACTTCTGACCACTCCATGTCTGTACCCAATATATCCACACATAAAGAGTCATATACAACAGTTGCATACACATACACAGAGTCATACAATTAAAGCTTTCTCTCACATACAAAAAAAGAATTTGGGAAACATAGTAAACAATCCTTCATCTTTCTTATGATTGTAATTTAACTCTCCCTTTCTGAACTCCATATAAGAAAGTTTTAAAGATGAGTAAATGAACCAAGAATACAATCCCAGTCTCTGTCATAGATAGTAATAGAATGGCCCAAGGTACCTAACACATTTGGTATTGTTTGAAAAATGTATTTTCAAATTAAAATCCATGGTGAAATATGGATGGAAGTTTTTTTTTTTTAAAGTTCATCATACAAATTATTTTTCCAGCCTATCTGTTCACATTCTCCAAATTAATGTTTTTGAAAAATTATTGAGATATTTAAATTAAGAAATTTAAATTGATTCACTCATAAAATTTGAGGGTGACTATACCATTGGTTGTTTTGCTTTGATTTTCCTTGGCTGATAGATAGCAAAGAATTGATTTTCACCTTCTTTTACAATAAAATTAAAGAGCTGGTTTTTATTTGGATTATGAAGCTCCCTATCTGTAATTGCTGAACTACCTTTCTTTTCTCTTTTCTTTTTCTTTTTATTTATTTATTTATTTATTTTTTGCTGAGCTACCTTTCTAGCTCAGCAGGGATGTGTGTGTGTCTCCTCTCCACCCTGAAGGGCACTCTTCCATTGACAACACAGTTTACTTTATGTAACTTATTTTATGTTCTGTGCCAAAAAATCTACTTGAAACAGAGCCAACATGTCATTCCAGGAAGAGGAAAGGATATTAAGAGTTTCCATGGCAATCAGTTGATAGAATTAAATTAGGCAGGAAACCTCTTCAGAATGCAAAATAGTCTTGCGAAACAGAATGGTTTGAAATATCCAGGAAATGTGTCACAGCAAAACGAAAGAAATGGAGATATGAATACCTCCATAATGTAAACTCTCCAACCTTAAAATAAACAATTGAAAGCTAGCCTTTGTCCTATAAAAATAAATTCCCAAACAACTGTCATTTCTAATCAAATCCTTGTTCCAGTTGGTTTTAGGGTTTTCTTTTCTTTTTAATTCTCATTTCTTGTGATCAACATCATGTAAGAATATAAATCCAAATGTTTATGTAGGTAGGAAAAAAATTCTTTCACATGTTGCTGTTAAATTTAGTTTGTATGAAATTGTGTAAACTTCTAAGCTATTTCTTTACCTGGAAGATTAAAAAAACTGATTTTGATGCAGGAAGAAAGAAAAAACATATTTCTTAATTTAGAGAAAGGAATTGGACTGTTGAAATAGGATTATTTGTGAAAATTTAGATTATTGTTGGTTTTTAAAATATCATTGCATTTTCTAGAGTAGAATGAAAAGGAATAAATGTTGAAATTTCAGGAAATAGAAGAGTAAAAATAAACCAAGGGTTTCTCACCTTTTTGTTAATTGCTAAAACTTCATAATAGTTTGCTTAAAAAATATTGTTCCTGGCTTCTGAGAATAAGAGTAATTATTTCCCTTAAGTCTTTATACGACCTAGCTACATGCTCTTCCTCTACCCTCTACCCCCAAGAGGGTTCTTGGAGCAAACATTTCTAAAGCAGATGGATTTATAATAAGAAACATTTAAACCATTCTCAAAAAATCCATGAATCATTGTCTACCCCAACTTTTTAAGTTAGATCATTGTACTTGTTGTAAGTAAAATTATAGGATTAATTTTGATAATGAAAACATAAAATAAACCAAGACATACAACTTAGAAGAGGAAGAATTTTACATTTTTCCTTAAGATATTTTGACATTAATTTCAATGTGAACTTTAAAGCATGATCTCAATGCTGGGTGTAATATACACATTAATAAGGGGCACAGTTATCACAAAAATGCCTGATATAACTTTCCTGTCATCATTGTGCTAAGCTTTTCCCATATTTTCTGGACTACTAACAGCTTTGTTTAGATACAGTTCAAGCATGGAACATCATTAAATCTCTCTTTTGCCCTCTCTTACACACACACACACACACACACACACACACCACTCTATGTACAGCATCAGCATACAGTATGCCACAGAGGCTCACCTGGGAATAGGTTCTCCCATCACTGGCCATCACCCTAGCCCCAGTTCCACAATCTCCTAATAATGCACTTTAACTTGGGAAAGTATTTTCTTCTACCACACTGGCTAGGAAAAAAAAAAAAAAGCAAGTAGTTTTTTAAGTCTGTGTCAGCAGACCTTGAGACAAGTATCCAGTGGGAAGTGATCCCAGGAAGAACAGTGATGGAAACTAAGAAGGAAGGAAACCCATCCAGCTAACACCTATATTGTTAATGCACTTATCACCACAGTGGGAACCTGGTTAAGTCCTACTGGGATCCTTTAAAAAGCTGTGCAAAATATTCCTCAGAACTGTCCAGAGATGGCAAGAAAGCAGAAATGTTCACCCACAAGCTCCCACCCTTCACTGATTGAGGGTCACTCCTGAAGTATTAATTCCCTCACATCCCTGGCTGACAATTCTTGGACCTACCACATTGTTAGAGAATGTTCTCAAGCATAGAGACTCATTTATTCTAAACAGTTGAGTGATTCAGAGTCTGATAACTGTTAATGATCCCAGTGTTTTCTGGTGCCATGATGGAGTATCTAGGAAAATCTAGCAAAGCAGATTGAGTGTTATTCCTGCAGTACTCCATAAAGAGCATTGTTATGTATGTGGTTGCTGGAGATGAAAAAGTTTTGCCTATAATAATGAATAAAAATCCACCTTACCCAAATAACTGTGTATGTCTAAAGGTAGTTTTTTTTAAAGTCATACATATATAAAGGCAACAAAAATGGTAGGAGACACAACATAGAATGAGAGCTATATAATTTATTCTGTATGGTTAATTTAGACAGGGATGTGCATTTAAAAAAACCAAAACTAGTGCTGAATCATGGTATTAGTTTCTGTACTCTTCTCTTTAAAGGAATTGGTGCAACTAGTTTGACTGAGCATCCTTTTCAATATCTCTCAGTTCTTGCTTTCTAATTCTGTCCTCTTCTGAGCTGCTACATTTTATGACATTTATGTTCCTCCAGGGGACATCAGAATGATTGCTTCCTTGGAGCAAGGCTCATTTAATAATAACTCCAGAGAAATTCATCTCCATCTGTTACAAGGTCTTGCTCCACCCTATAGGCTGAACATCCCTTATTCAAAACACTTGGGACCACAAAATTTGGGCTTTAAAATTTTTTGGATTTTGGAATATTTGCTAATACACAGTGAAATATTTTGAGGGGATTCAAGTCTAAATATGAAATTTATTTCTTAATATATACCTCATGCACATAGCCTAAATGTAATTTTAAAAAACATTCTTAGTGTGTTCCATGTTTACTGTGACCTGTCTTGTCACAAGAGGTCAGGTATTTAATTTTCTTCCTGCAGGATCATGTCAGCACTCAGAAATTTTCAGATATTGGGGTATTTTGCATTTCAAAATTTTAAACTAGGAATACTAAACCTATAATCATAAAGATATTGCTTTCTCCAATCACATTTTTTCAAAATGTGCTATGCTTTTCTTACCTAAGAATGTCAACCCTTTGATCATGCAGCACAGTAAATCCCAATTGTTTTTCTGACATGCCCCAAAATGTATCAATGAGAATACTTATTTCCTATTTTGGCTAACTAGTAATGTTTTTTTGAGTTGATTGACAGAGGATTTATTGTTTGATAACTTTGTGCTCATTAATATTTAAGTTAGGCTAGCATTAAAGAAAAAAATAAAATAGGTTGAAGATGTGGAATAACTTATTTCAGCCCACATAAAAACAGGGCTTTATCAAAAAAATACCTGAGGGGGATGGGGCAGACAGCGAACAGTACTGGTAAAGAAGGTAGGGTTGAAGATTGAGTCTTCAGCTGAATAGCAAGTTGACCCAAGGCAAGTAGCTAACTTCTCTGACCACTATGCCTTGTCTATCAAGCAGAATAATTGCATTTATGTCACAAGGAGGGGGGTGTTTCTAAATTAGATGACCTAGACCAAGTGTCCTCCACTGCTTCACATTGGGGGCTCTCTTCCCACTCCGCCAAAGTAGGAGAAAAGTATGAGCTCAAGGAGAAGATAAATGTTCAGTTGTGGAATGCTGTGGCAAATATTCACTGAAAATTTATCTTAATACCACACTCTGGAGAGCAACGTATGTTTCCCTTTCTAAATACTATGAATCAGTACATCCTTTCTTGTTCCCAAGTGTATCCTAAGTTGTGGATACTAAAATCTGTAGATGCCCAAGTCCCTCATATATGATGTATGTACAGCTCTGTATATTTTAAGTCATCTCTAAATTACTTATAATACCTAGTACAAGGTAAATACTTGTACTATATTGTTTAGGAAATAACAACAAGGGAAAATCTCTACATGTTCAGTATGGATGCAATTTTTCAAAAAATATTTTCCATCAATGTTGCCTAAATGCACAAATGTAGAACCCACAGATATGGAGGGCCTACTGTGAAAACAGCATATATTTTTATTTGAAATTTATTCTGAGTCCCTCCTGGTAGAAAGGGTAATCAAAGGTTAATTGTGACCAAATAATGACAGAAATGAATTATGAAGCCTACTACAGGTTCTTAGTTCCAGCTCTGATTTTTAGTAATGGATGATGAATATGACACAATCCACAAAAAAAGTGAAAAAGCAATTCTATACATGGACAGTTTTTTAAAATGGAAAACATCTCCGAGATCACAGAAAGAGATATGGATGCCTACAAAAGACAATGTAGAATAAGAATAAGTAAAAGAAATGCAAATTTCCAGCTCTGTGACCCACTACAGTCAGGTAGGTTGTCTAGAAAAAGTGTGACTTGGACTAAAACATTAGAAGAAAACGCAAAACCAACAAAATTCTCACAATGTAATGACAGCAATACTACATAGTGACATGGTTCATTTCAAAGTATTGGCTCCGTCCTCTGGGTGAACTTGAAGGATAAAGATAGGGATGAATTGATTGAATTGTTCATGCTCAATAACCTCATAGAAACAGTTTCACTATATTATAATTGTCTCCCTTTTCTGTGGGGAATACCTAAAAATGAATGCTTGAAACCATGGATAGTACTGAACCCTATATAGAGTATAATTTTTCCTAAAAATACACACTATGAAAAAAAGTTTAATTTATAAATTAGGCACAATAGGAAATAACAATAATTAATGATAAAATAGAACAATTATAACAATATAATAAAAGTTATATGAATATGCTTTTTATACTCTCTCAAAATATTGTACTGTAATCACCCTTTTTCTTGTGTCACAAAATAATAAAGATAATACTTTAATGAAGTGCTTTATGACTTCTCTTTGATATATCCAAACTGTCAGCATCAAAACTTTTGTACCTTGGAGCTATTACTCAGTAAAATAAGAATTTGAAGACAAGCACTGAAATATCCCTAGAGTCGATCTGAGAAATGAGACATCCAGTAAGTGATTAGTAGGTGGGTAGCATATACCCTGTGGATATATGTACAAAGGGATGATTCATTTCTCAAGCTGGAGGAAATGAAATGGTGCATATTTCACCACACTACTCAGAATGGTGCACAATTTAAAACTTGGAAATTGTTTATTCCTGAAATTTTCCATTTAACATTTTCAGTCTGTGGTTGACTGTGGGTAATTGAAACTACATAATAAAAGCATGGATGTGGGGAGACAACTGTACAAACATTAAAACAGAAAATCAGAGTCAGCAGCTGTGACACTCTTGTTTAAATGCCGCAGTCTGGCTGGGCACAATCAGGAGCCACTTGTCAAAAGAAACTAACTTTATTTTTAGAACCACACATGCTAAACAAAACAGCCTCTCAGGAAAAACCCTCAGAGCCTCAACTGCCACCACCGGCTTTCCACAAGCCTCTCTCTCCCACACAAGCTTCTCTCCACCTCCCACAATCCTCCTGCTCTTGAGGCCGATTGGCTGGGTCACGTGGGTGGAGCCAAAAAAGTCCCCCAATGAGCAGCTCCGTGGTCTGAAAGGGCAGGGAAACAGCCCAATGAGCATCACCGCAGAGGAGCCAATCAGCTAGATGTTGCTGGGGCTGAGGAGCCAATCAGCTAGATGTTGCTGGGGCCGCTGTGAGCCAATCATCAGCCGGCAGCTGGAAGTTTGCTGGCAGCTGGAAGTTTGCTGGGGCCCCTTCGGCTGTGGCTCTCAACATCTCCCCCTCTCTGTTTAAACAACAAGCATGTGGCTTAGGGACCGTGCCTGCCTTAGGTTGTCCAATAGTACATATGGTCCTTAGGTTGGTACCATTGCAATTAGATCTTACCCGTCACTGACTACCGGTCCAGTATACAGCCACACCTGTGGAGAGGTCTTTGTACCAGCGGGGGGGGGGGGGTGAGGTTCTTTGCCTCACCTCTGTTGGCCCCCAAATTTTAGCTGGACGATCATGACAAGCAGAAGGGAGGAAGATACACCAAGCCAATTGACGGCTCCTTTTGGAAAAATTGTACCACCAATGACATCATCAGCAAAAATACCCCAACACTACCACAAGTTGCTGCACCAACAGATAGTTCACAATGCATACAGGTGAGCTCACAATGTGTCCAGGCAAGTTCTGCAAGCAGTTCAGTGATGGCTATTGTAGAAGCTGTAGATTGGTTTTATCTTTGACTTCACCAGCACTGGGATGAAGATAGGAATTCTGGCAATAATGGCTAAAGAAAAAATTATGTAACATTACAGAAGGCACTAAAAGAAAACAATTTTCTTAACAATTTACATTATCTTTAAGAGAATTATTAAATATAATGAAAAGGAAAGGTGAAAGTAAACAAACAGATCTGTTAACCTTCTTTTTTGTTTACATATTAAAACAATCCTCAACAGTTGTTTACCCAATTTAAATTAAACCATATAAATCACGTGAAAAAAAATATTTGGATCCATTTTATCATGAGCGCTCATCATATATGATATATGGACATACGTACATTCAAACATATAACACAAAACACAAGTGTGCACACATAATATAATACATACAACACATAACATTATAGTAAAGGCCTTATAACTTTTTACAGGTGAAATCTCCATTGCAATGTTTAAAAACTCTATAGTCAAAAAATAGAACTGATCAGCAAAACATTAACCTAGGTCTGTATGAGCTCAAAAAACAAAATAGAACTTCATGATATGGCAAAGGGCAATAATAAAATAGATATTGAAAAAAGCATCCTGGTTCTGTTGCAGATGTAAGAATAGCCAAACTGGAGTTTTGGATATCAGTTGTTATGGATTTGAGCCAAATCATCTTCTTTTTGGTCTGTAGAAATCGCTTTAGTTAATCTTTCTGGAATCCAAATCGGCTGCTGTTCTCCCTGTGGAAACACATAAACAGACCCCCGACTCCAGACAATCACTGGCTCAGGACTTTACTACTAGACAGTAGGAGTTCAATGAGACGAATATTATCCAATCCCAATATTCCATTTGTCTAAGACTGTTTTATTATCAAATATACATGCAGAATTAATTTGTTCCTGTAAAGAACTGTATTAATAAGTTTGTGTTATAAGATTTTCAAGTCATTAATTTTTCCTCCATTGTATGCTTTATTATTTTCTCCAAAATTTTGATTATTAATCTTTCTAAGACCATTCTAATATGTTATTGAATATTTAACATTATTTTTAAAATAAGTATAACTTTTTTGCTATGAAATGAATACATTTCTGCTAATCTAAATGGCAGCTTGGTAAAGTTAAAATAGATTTGAAGTTTTCATAATAAGCTCTTCATTTTATATTCAGAAGCTCATTTAAATACATTTTTTACTAATATTTCCCAGAAGCCCAAACTTTACCACTAGGAAAAAAAACCGATGGTAAGCAATATTTTCTCATCTTTGGGGTTTCATAAGGATTTGAAAGGATAAATGAGTAAACCTATAGCCACATTCAGAAGTCCAATTAATGTCTTCTCCACTAGGAGTAAAGCAGAATTGATTTAGCGCCACACCAAGGATAAACAGCCACCCTCTTGGTAAACTTAAGTTTGTCCCTTGTGTTTTTTACAGTGTTTTAGAGTTTCAAACATATTTTTCCATGTTTTATTTTTAAAATTTCATTTTGTCTTCAAAACAACTTAATGAGGTAAGGACTATTATCTCTATTTTATGATGAAGAAATTGGCATCCACACAAAGTACATGTCTTGCCTGATTTTCAGTGAATTGAATTTTTATCCAACATCTGCCCTTAAGTTACCATCTTTTTTCTCTAATAATATTTTATAGAAAGAACTCCTACCATAGGTTGGAACAGAAAAACTACTTGCAGCCCCATTCAAGGCTAATACTCTTATTATTTTAGATAACAGGAAAACCGTAGAGAGACCATTGCTTACAGTTTGCAACCTAATAGCCCAATAACATTAATATTAGAAATCTGGTACAAAACCTCAAAGAAAAAGTAAAAATAATTTAAAACCCCCTGCAAAAAAAGTGTGTAACTCAAACATGTAATATAACCCTATCTCAATTGTAACTAGAGGACAAATTGAGTTGAAAAGCACACAGCATCCTATGAGGGGTATTGGGTATTAAAAATTGCTGTCATTTCTCTGTCATTAGGCACTTATTGCATCTTTCACATAACCATATTATTTCAAATTTATTCTTGATTATTATGATGCAGAATAGGGGGCCTGGAGTTGTGGTTCAGTGGCAGAGAGCTTGCCTCTCACATGTAAGGCACTGGGTTTGATGCTCAGTACCACATAAAATAAATAAACAAAATAAAGATATCGTGTCCATGTATAACTAAAAAAATGTTTTTTAAAAAAGGTGTAGAATAGAAAAATGAATAGGAATCCAGATTATAAGCTTTGAACCATCAACTTACCTAAGACTCAATTTGAATTTGTACCTTATACATTTGGAGCAACATAGAGAAGCGTTGTGTGTATAAAAATGAAATGTAACTAACCTTCATGTATTTTTATAAGTTAGCACAATATTGAACATAATAAGACTAATATATTTTGAGTAATGGAAGCAGTAGTGTTCAAGAATGAGTATTTATAGAAACAAAAGAAAAAGTTTTGAAAGCTACTTTCTCTGGGGCACTGATAGAGCTGGATGTTTATGACTCCATCACCTGTGTTTTACCTGATATAATCTAAGTGCATAGCTCCTTCTACAACTCTAGATTAATTCTGGTAAGGCCAGAGCCAACAACCAGTCCACTGTTTTTCAAGTTTTCCCACTGTCATTAGAATCCATAGACCCTTGAACCAATGACTTCTCAGTGAAAACAGAAAACAAAACAAAGCAAAATTTCAATTAATGGCTTACCACATCAAAAGAGTATTATACAAGATAAGAAGAATCAAATAAAATCTCGGCATTTGCAGGTAAATGGATGGACTTAGAGAAGATAATGCTAAATGAAGTTAGCCAATCCCAAAAAACCAAATGCCAAATATTTTCTTTGATATAAGGAGGTTTATTCATAGTGGGATAGGGAGGGGAAGCATGGGAAGAATAGAGGAACTCTAGATAGGGAAGAGGGGTTGAAGGAGAAGGGAGGGAGCATGGGGTAATTAATGATGGTGGAATGTCATGATCATTATTATCTAAAGTACATGTATGAAGACACGAATTGGTGTGAGTACACTATGTATACAGAGATATGAAAAATTAAGCTCTGTATATGTAATAAGAATTGTAATGCATTCTGCTGTTACATATAAATAATAATAATAACAACCAATGCAAACAATATATAGCCTTAGACCAAATAGTTCCTACTATGACATTTACAATGTTAATTGTCACAATAAACATAAATGATATGATCAGTTATTGCCTACAATAAAAACATTAAGTTTGCAAAGACTTTATAATTTTGAATGGTGGACAGGGAGAGAACAGAAGTGATATAGGATGTGATAAGTATGAGGGAGGAGAGAAGATGGAAGTAAAAAATTAAAGAAAGAATGAAAGAATAGAGATTGGCTATTAGCAAAAGAAAAGAGAGAAAGAGAATCAAGGGAAACAGGTAAGAGAATAAAATATATGTAAAGTAAACATTGAAAACTTAAAAATAAGAGAATACAAAACTGAAATATACTAATAAAACATCCTAGTTTAAAAAATCCATGAAAATTAATTGGCTTCAAAAGTGCCAGAAATGAGAGAAAATACAAATATGAATAAGTATAAACGTCCATGAAGTTGGGCTCAGTGGTCCACACCTGTAATCCAGCTGCTCGGGAGGCTGAGGCAGAAGGATCACGAGTTCAAAGCCAGCCTCAACAAAAAGCAAGGCACTAAGTAACTCAATGAGACCCTATCTCTAAATAAAATACAAAATAGGGCCGAGGATGTGGCTCGGTGGCTGAGTGCCTCTGTGTTCAATCCAAAGAAAAAGGAGAAGGAGAAGGAGGAGGAGGAGGAGAAGGAGAAGAAGAAGAAAAAAAAATCCATGAACAATTAAGGTCACAATTAAACAGAAAAGAATAAGGAAAGAGAAAAAAATCTTGATATAAAGTTGAAGAATCCTTTCCATTGGAGTTCAAACGATTTTCAGCTTCTCAGTAGTGTTAGGTGGCATCATCTGGATCATGATGCCCCGCTCTCTGTTGGATTGCTGTAGTAAGAGGGGGTAATCCCATAGGAGGAAATCCTGGAGGTGGGGCTTAAGTTTAGGTATGCTCCAGGCTCTTTGCTACATTTCAGTTGGTGTGGAGACTTTAAATTAGTGTGCCTCCAGGGCCCAGAAATTGCTGATCCACACTAGAAGACTGGACCCTAAGGATCTTTCCTGGGTGCCACTTGGTGGAAGAGCCAATTCTTAGTCCACTATGTCACCTGCAGACCCCATGTTTCCTGGTCTTGGGTTCAGTCTCCAAAGTCAATGTCTCCTGCTCCTCATCTTTCAAATTTCCATCTAGGGTCATCTCTCCCGGCCAGTCTGCAAGCAGTCAGATTGGAGGGGTAGGGTAGAGCCAGGTGAGTTTCCAAGACCAACATTCCCCCATGTAAATCTCTCTCCACATTTGATTTTCTCCTAGTCACTCAGGCACACTCTATATCATGCAATTTGGATTTTCCAGGCCTGTGTTTTAGACAAAACTCAGGTTTGCCAGGAATTAGCTCACTTAGCTGTCAGCCCTCATGACAAGGCCGTAAAATGGTTTCTTTCTCTGTCCTCTGCATGCAGCCTGGAGAGATGGTGGCTTCTTTCCCACACAAGGATATTGTGCAACATGCCTTTCCGTTTAGTAGAGCAATGTCTTTGATCTCTGAACTCTCTGTGCCCAGATACACCTCAGGCCTCTTAAAAATGTGGGTTCCTTTAATTCCCTTATCCCTCCACTTTGCTTGGGGACCGCTCTGGCTGGTGCCTCTGGTCACTGCAGCAGATGTGGAGCTGGGGCTTTCTTATTTTATTAGAGCCAACCTCCTGAGTCTGCTTTGAATGTCCAGTATTACATTCCAGTAAAGTCCCCCCAACTTTTTTTTCTCACTCACCTTGCTGAGATTCATATACTTTCAAGTGAAAATAAATTATACCTTTCTGAGGACTTTTTGGCAATTAACGCAATATAATGATCTATACACTGGTTTTATAATTTCCCTTTGAGGAATTTATCCTAAGATAATTCTTAGAGGTATGTGCCAAATTAACTATGAAATGTTCATTTCAGCATTTCTTATGATAACAGAAGATTTCTAAACAGTATAAATATCCCAAATTATAAAGAGTGAAAAGGGAACATGGAAGAGGAAGGAGGCCAACAGAAAGCCTAGAATGGGAGTCAGACAGTGGAGAGAACACTCAAAATGTAAGTGGGGATAGTCAATATGCAGAGCTGGGAAGACACTCCTTTTACTGGTTTTCTAGTCATCAATGCTCCATCCAGTAACTTGCGGATCTTCACAGCTATTATGCTGAAACTGGACAGTTGCCACCCAGTAAGTCTCTTGCAGTTTCTAGTTGTTTCCATTGAAAATTTGAGGAAAGGGAAGTGGCTGACACAGCTACTCTTCCCATGAGCAGCCTCATCAGTTAGGGGCTGTGGAAGGGGAGCGAGGGAAGTTTTCTGATTTTTCCTGAGAAAGAGACTTAGTGTCAGCAGCTTTCTAATTTCATTTTCTTAGCAAATTCCTCTGTCTGTTCCTATCCCCTTTGGGACACTATATACTGAAGGGAATATTTGTAGTCCTTGCTCTAAAATTTAATAACTTACCTACTATATAAATAATAGGTATTAATTTATGTAAAAATCAATTCAATGTTTTACCTCAGCTCAACTTCTCAAAATTATAACAAATGTTATAGAAGAGACATTGTGGGTGGAAAACAAGAAATGGAAGCACAAACAGAACACAGGATGTGGAATAAATACTACTAGATTCCTAGAAGTTCAAATATGTGATCAAGATCTTAATATCAATATGATCAATACCCACTGGCTGAGGGAAGTCACTAGAAACCTCATTTACTGGAAATCTCAGAATTCTTAAAAATCCTACCAGCATGCTGGTGTCTGTCCCTATACAGGGATAGAAGTTATAGTCTCACCTCTGTCCTTCATCAAGAGAGCCAGGCAGACGCCTTCCTGTCTGTGACATGAAGGAGCATTGTTTTCTGCAGGAGACAAGTCACAACTGAGAACTAGGATCTCAAAGTCAGAACTGTCTGGGTAGCTATCATAATATCTCACAGAAAACCTAAAATGCCAAGTTAGGCTGCATTCTTTCTCCCTAACAGGGTTCCAGAGAAAGACTCTGTCGTACATTGAAGAGAAAGCAATTCTAGAGTTTGGTTGATTAAGACTTCCCTCTCAGTCATATTTCATACTTCCTTTTGGAGACATGGAAGCCTTCAGTATAATTCTCTATTTACAATATAAATCTAATTATCCTTATTAGCTATTCTGTTTTTCTTGACAAATTAACATTTGATAGACGTGATAATTCTATTTGGAGACTTTGTTATGGGAAAAACAACCCTCAACAAATGACTAAATTTCCTAAGCTTACCTCAGACATAATTAGCTATGTGATATAAGGTGCAGATTGCTTTGGTATTTTGGTAAATGGGATTAAGGTTTCTAGGATTCTCTTCCCCACACCCATCACATTAACAAGCAAATAGCTGAGGCCAAATGGGTTAAATCTAAAGTCCTTTGATTTAACTAGCATTGAGTGCTAGGAGAATAGTCACCCTGAGTGACCAACAAGTTCCTTTTGGCTTTTCTTTAAAAACCTCAGCTCTACAGGGAAGATGTATTCTGATAAAGAAAAAAAAATGCACTGTTTTCTTTATCTTGGGCTATATCTCTAAACAGGGCTAGAGCAGAAAGAATTCTAATGCCTCTTCCTGTCTCCTGGGTTAGCTCTAATACTTTAGCAATGACCACAACATAGATGGTGTAGATTGCAAAGCACTTGCTAGTGCAGGCCAATCGGTCCTATTTTGGTTTGAAACAGAAAATGCCAATAATCTCATTAAGAGAGTTTAGCTTCCCAGGTCACTCAAGAAAAATGTCTCGCAGGCAAGGTTCAGATGTGATAGAATTAAGGCATCATTCTCTCCAGCACAATGTTTTGTGGGCCAGTCAGAAGAATAATGAGAGATCAGCAGAAATCCATAAACATGCACACACACACATTTACAAATACATAGACACATATATAGGAACAAGCTTACCAGAAATTTGATTCAGCATTGGTTTTTCCACCATCTTATGAACACACTAAGAGCATTTGCATACATTTGTCTTTCCTTGCATGGCTTTTCTGCCTGGAGTGTCCCTATTCTCTTTGCTTTACTTATTAAAACTATATGCCAAGGCCCAACCAAGAAAGTTTTTTTTTTCTCTTTTTTGAACATTCCCCAAGTGATTGAAGAGTGTTTTAATCTCTGTGATAACCACCTATATCATTGTTATCATATGCTATCTGGTATTCATTTAGTCATTCCTCTATCCATCCAATCAACAAATATTTATCCACACTTACACGATGCTGGGCATTGTATTAGTTCCTGAGTATACAATGGTAATCAAAACCATTGAGTACTACCCTCCTGAAGCTTAAACTGTGACAATTTCTAGAAAAAAAAAAGTGATGATTTCTAGGAGGCTGTGGAGTGGATCACATGGGAGATGTTCATTAACTAGGTGGCCAGATGTGTCAGATAACAATAGATTCTGTCATGAGTGGCTGCCCAATATCTTTTGAACACTCTCCTTATATTATGATCACATTCTACTTTGTGAAAAACAGCATTCTTAAGATAGAAACCAAAAAAAAAAAAAAAAAAAAATCCACAGGACAAAGACCTGTGGTACATCTTTGGATTCCTTCAACTGCCTCCTTCCTTCTGAAGGTGCTACTTAGTCCTGATGAACTACCTAGTCCACAGGCTGGCTGGAGGCTGACATGAAGCGCAGGGCCACGTGGTCCACATCGCCCAGATGTTAAAGCTATTGACCCTAGGCTTTCCCTTTGCTTCCAGGTTTAGATGCAATGCCACAGTATCAGGAGTGGGATCTGGCTTCCTGAATGGCTACCAGTGTATGAATGATACGACTTTAAAGCATGAGGGATCTAGTCCTTGTGAACTGACCTTGACAGACAGGAAATGAACATTGGAGGAAGTTCCATGGAAAAATTTCTGCTCCTTTCTCCTGTTTCAGGATCACTCTGAATCAGTTCCTCTTTTTTTTATATATATGTTTTTTTAGTTGTTGATGGACCTCTATTTTGTTCATTTATATCCCAGTGCCTCACACATGTGAGGCAAACACTTTACCACTGAGCCACAACCCCAACCCTGAATCAGTTCCTCTTTTAACTGCTCTGGAGAAATATAACCTGTCAATGGACACATACCCAGAGCTAATACTACAGCAGGAACCCACACAAAAATGCATTACAGTACCTTGTCCCACCTCTGCTTTCTCCTCACCTCACCCTTACTCTTTGACACCTCTCGAGGTCTCAGCATTTTAATCCTTAACTCAGGCTCTGCTTTCTAGATAGCCTAGTCCAAGGGACTTTCATTCCAAGATCCCTTTGCAGTTATGGGTGGACACATGCACAGATTTTGTTAGTTAGAGACCTGGCTGCAAATAGAAGCAATATGAGTGGCCACTTTGGGGACATCTTTTGACAGGTGCTATCATGGAGATAGGATGGTGGAGCTCCTGGAATCCATATATGACATTCACAAATGACCTGCCAGGGACAGTAGCTACTATGATGTTTATGCTAGAAAAGTTCTGTGCCATATTGGTATGATCCTCCTTATATCATTAGATTTTGTTATCAATAAGCTTAGTCCTCTATTCTTGGCAGCAATCCTGTGATCTAACATTACATTGAAAATCTTTCTGTTAAAATTAAATACTGTGAATTCTACTGTTTGCATCTAGGGATTCTGACTAATAGGAGGTTGACTCACTGAAAACTCATTTTTAATCTTCTTTGTCCCCTGCGGTCCTCAAAAAGAAAGACTAAAATGTGAAATATTTGCATTCCTATTCTCCCTGACAGCTAAGGTGACCCCTGTGAGAGTGCTGGCCTGTGAGACAGAGGGAGAACCTCATGAGCAGGCCTTCACTTCCTGAATGAAAAGGAAGAAGCTTCTTTTGCCTTTCCATTCTTTTCCTACCTCAAAAAAGAATTATACACCATCTGCTATGGCAGTCATCTTGTGATCATGAGATATGGGTCAAAACTTTAAAGAAGTCAGAGTGAAAAGAAGAAAGAAATTCAGCACATTGGTGGTAAGATGATAGATAGACTTATGAGTTACTGCACCATCTCTGGGATATTATGCTGACCTTATTATAGTCAACTAAATTAGGGCTCCTAAATGTCCATGTCCTAATTCCCAAAACCTGTGAATATGTAGCCTTACATGGTATAGGGATTTTGCAGATTAAGTTAAAGATTCTGCGATGGAAAGATCAGTGTGGGTTGTCTGGGTGGGTCCAAGGTAATTTTAAGAGGACAGCAAGAAGATCACAGTCAGAATGAGAAGAAGTGGGGATGGAAGCAGAAGTCAGAGAGGAGAGAGGATGCTGAGCTGCTGCCTTGGAGGTGGAGGAAAGGGCTACAAACTAAGAAATGCAAGTTGTCCCTAGAAGCTGTAAGAGGCCAAGAAAGGGACTCTCTCGTGGTGGTTCCAGAAGGGGCATAGTCCCATGGACACCTTGATTTTTGTGCCAGTGAAACTGAATTTAGACTTCTGACCTCTAGAACTATAAGATAATAAACTTGTACTATTTGAATTTTTTGTGATTTGTTATGGCAGCAATTGGAAACTAATGCACCATGTGGGACTGACTATGTTTGTTTAGCCTATCACTCACTAATCAGATTTTCTTGTGCCCACAGAGGCATTCCTAACTGGTACAGCAACAGCCTTTTGTTTCATTGTGGAAAGGTTTTTTTTATTAGAAGACATAAGGCCTTGCCTCTGGTCTTAGCTCTGTCACTGACTTGTGAACTTGAAAAACATCAGTTTCTCATCTATACTTGGGGTTCAAAATACTGCATACTTCACAGGAATGTAAAAATTAACTGTCAGCGTATGTGAATAAGTTGCACAATCTCTGAAGTGTCATAGAAATGTCTGGGCTTTTTTCCTGTAAACTCAGGATGTTGAAATAGATTAGAGATATCAAAATACCAAATACCTGTCACCATTCTCCATGCAGGGTGCATGCAGACAGAAGTCACCAGTCACAAAACTCTCTCCCCCAATCTATATGCAGCCTCCAGAATCCTCAAAAAAAATGTTCCATACTAACACTGCCATTCTTACCAGTGTCAACACAGGAATATAAACCTACTTACAAACCGAAGATGAGATGCTTTCCTAGAATCTGGTCTATCTCTAAGTAGGGTGGACTAACTTCAATGTTCTATACACACACTCAAGTTGCAAAAAATTCCATAATTTATGATCTATAAAGAATTCAGCAAACACATACATATATATGTAATAGATATTTAATTTAAGGAAGATGTTGAGTAGAAGACTATTAGTATAATTTTGAAATCAGCATGATGATGCTATTATTAATATGCCTATTTTATAAATATGGTAGCCTAGATTATTCAACAAATTAAAACTCAGAGTACAGTTATGAATTCTAAACCATGCATTTGTTTCTTTGATTTCATTTATTTTTAAGGTACATTCTGCTCCATATACTTACCTTTCATTTTTGACATCTTTCTCTTTTTCTTAGTTGTACTCTCTTTCTCCCTTTTTCTCTTCATCTATCTCTCTTTGTCTTTCCTTTCTTTTCTTCTTCTTTTTTTTTCCAGAATACCCATAAAGACACCAAACACTTATATATGCAAAGTTCTTCAGAGTTTCCAAGGTCTAAGAAAAAGAACCTACACCGAAAACAAACGAAGAATATTTATTTGCACAATGAGATTAAACACACCCACAAAGGGAGGATATGGTAAGGCTTCCTAGACAGTGTTCTTTACTGCGTTTGCAATAAGATCAAGAAAAAAAAAATGTCAGCCCAGTTAAGCACTCTCTAAAATCTCCAGAAATATACAAATTGCTCACAATGTCCAGTGGTTTAAAAGATCTCTAATCACCAGATAGTAACTACTAAACCTCAAGATTTAACTTATGACCTAATTTAGTCCAACCCATAAACATCATATTCATCTCTTAGCTAAGACAGGAACTAGTGAGAGGTATTTCACATAGCAGGAGGAAGTCCAATTGTAGTCCTCAACCTCACCCTAGAACTCAACTAGTTACAGTGAAACCATCGCCTGTCACCTATTTATCTCAGAGGCTTTCTGAGGTGCCACAGACTTTGAGGACTGGTTCTCCCAAACAAGGATCTGCCCTAAGTAATTACTTCCATATAAGAATCCTGTTAATCAGTGTCTTTGTCTATACAGCTATGATAGAGTTTGAGTCAAATACAATGGTTATTAAGATATTTAAGCCAGCCTCTCTTTTGTTTCTTACTTTCCACTTCACATGAATAATTCCTGAGTAGAAAAATGAAGTATTGACTCGTGACTCAATTTCCCACTATCTAAAGGGAGGAGAAACAGGGCAAATGGAATGTTCCCCTTTCCCCCTGCTTCTCCAGGATAAAAAACACAGTAGTGGGTGGGGAGGGGGGAGAAGAAGAAAAAGAAATTAGGAGGAAAGGGATTTTTTTCACTTGCCACCTTTGAGTTTTTAGCTTCTATTGTTCCCCCCTCCCAAACAATTTATCCATTCCAATAGACATTGGGAGGAAAAGGCTACTGCCATGAAGACAAGAAAATCTAGTCATAAAATTAATCTTGAAGACATATGCCCATAGTTATATTGGTTAGCACAGTCCAAGAACCAGAAACCCATTTGGCCTTGTCCCAAAAGTCAATGACTGGAAAAACAATAATAATTTAAATTCTAATCCACATTTTCTGGTACAGTAAAGCATTTCTTAAGACTGTTTATGCTAATTACATTCAGATGCATCAACATTATGACATTATTAAAAGTGAGAGAAAGAAGACAAGTCAAATCCTATTATCACAAATGAGGTTTCATGTTTCCATGCTAGAACAGTTAGCTTGTTCATTACACATAACTGTAAATTCAATGATGAGCTAAATTCCAGGACAGAGAGGGAGAATCTTAATAGAAGTAGTGATGTCCCATTGGAAAAGCTGTGTAATCTGGGACATAAGAATCAAGAAGTACAAGGACTTACAACCAAATAGTATAACTTACAACCATATAGTAAATATTTTAAATAACTAAAGAGTTATAAGAAATATTGACTAGTAGAAAACATCAATACAAATACAGTGATATTCTATCTATGTGTTTAGTAAAAAGAATGAATCAAATGATGCTTTTTACTAATATAGATAATAATATATAAATAATACAATTATGTTATGAGAATTAGAAAATATAAAATTTTAATTATTATATTAAATATGTAATATATATTATAATAATCACATCAATATATTTAATATAATTATTTAGACATTATTATATATTACATAATACCTTACAATACTTAATATGATTATATATTATATATTTAATATAATAATTAAATTAATAACAAGATTATTTAATATACTTACTTATTACATAAATAATAAATAAGAAGATACACCTTATATTTCTGAAACAGTGAAAAATACCAATGAAATGATTTTGCACATAAATAAACCCAAGCATAGATATTTTTCAACAGGGCTAAAATTAAAAAATTCAATGTCTCAATAAAATTCTACTAACTTGACATGACTCTTCAAGGCTCATTTAACTTTGACTGAAGTCATCATATATTTATGTAAGAAGAAAAGATTACTAGGTAGTCAGCATACATGAGTCTTGGCCTTAAGTTCTATCTTCAATTATGAAGATAAATGTTAGAAAATCTTGTTTTATTTAATTCTATTATTTTAGAATACTTTTCCAAATAAAAAAATAACCATGCAAATTATACAAAAACATCAAGCATAAACCTGGATAATTATATATGTTGTGCAATATAGACTATACACATATAAATAAAGAAAGAAAAGAAAGTTACAAGGTGATGGGGCTTTGATTGGATCCTGAAGGATAGTTGATGCAAAAAATATGTACTAATTAAAAAAAAACTAAGATATAGTTTTAAAAAGATGCAAAAATATATTGAAAAGAAAAACTTGTCTACTTTGTTTAACTAGATTAATATATATGAGTAATCTATACAGATAACAAATTATTGTGATACAGAAAAAAATTCTATTGGTGTTCAACTTATTACTGTAAATTATTCACAGATCACCTATGATTTTGTGATGGCATGACATCTTTATATGTTTACATTGTCTCCAATAGTCTTTATGTAATTAGCTATATCAATTTGCTAACTTAGCTTTTAAATGCACTTACACTGGGAAGTAGGGAGAACAAAGGAAAAGAAAGTGGGTGTGTGTCTTATGAAAACCAAAGGGAGATCACTAGTGGAAAGGGACCAAGGGTGGGAGCTGGGGAGGGACAGTAGAAATATTGGAGAATGATATTGGCCAAATTATATTGTTATGACATGTATACGTACGAATACATAACAACAAATACCATCATTATGTACAAGTAATGTACCAATAAAAAAATGTGGAAAGTGAAAAAAAAATAAAAGCATTTAAATCTCAAAACCCCTGTGTGTTCCATATAATTTTTCTGTAAACATGTTTCCTAAAAACCTTTGGAAACTTCCACTTTTTTGTGAAGAAATTCAGGAAATTTTAAATTTCTTGCTTCTTTCTAGTTCTTCAGAATCACACATATGGACTCTACTTGTGATTTCTTATAGAATTTCTTTTATGAATTCTACTTTAAAGGACATCATAAATACAGCCACATGACTATTACCACTTTTATACCCTATTAGAGGAAAAATTATAGATTACATTTGTACTTTATGTATATTATACTATATATATATATATATATATATATTATACTATTTTTTTTTGTAAAAATGACACAAAGGAAATATGTCTCTGGGAATTCAGCATAAAGGAAAGCTGTGCTCCTCCTGAACAAAGGGTTTTCTTTTGTTTTATAATCAACATAAATAGATGATTTTTCTGTTTTTGTTTTTTTTTATAAAGGAGTGGAAATAAGATTGATAGAATAGGAAATAGAATGTGATAAATAGACTACAGACTAATATGACTATAAATACAGAAGGTCAAGATATTTCACCTTATTATACCATATTAGAGTCTGTTCAAATTCCATTCAGCTAAATTCCTTGAAGAGGATCCACTTCAAACCATGAGTGGCAGAAATAGCCTCACTGAACATGAAATACCTCTTTTTCCTATCCTGATTCTTCAAGAGATCTAGAATCTGTTTTTGTAGTAGCTGCATATGTAAATTGTCTAATTAATTAATCAGACTTGTAGCTCCTCATAAATCATATATTGTAGCATATTGTAGGACCATAAATAATATTTTAGTGAAACAATGTCAGAGAATGTATTGGAAAAAGTAAATTTGAGATTTCTAATACCAACAAATAATCCATTATTAGAACTTCAAAAGCAAATCGCTCTTGGATCATTTATGCATCAATTTTGAGATATCTTTTCAATTTAGGCTTTCCATTTCTTGTTTTAGGTGCATGAATCATTTTAATAAACTGGTTTACCAAGAAGTCTGACAGGAGTAATGTTTCGGCTGAGAATCTGATAAGATCCACTTGAAAATAATGTTTGAAGGAGGTGGAACTTACAGCTGGCCTCAATTTTCAAATGAGATTTTGTGTATCAAACCAAGATGAGGAACTTTGAGAGTAGCAGGATGGTTACTCAGGTTATAACCCAGCTCCTCAAATATAATTTCTTCAAAAGTTGTGAAATATATTAGCAATCAATCTAGAAGTGCCCTCCATTATTAGCAGTACAGTAAAAAGGCAAGAAAATGGAATCACTCTGGGTTTTAGTTCACAAATAAAATCAGCATGTGTGATAAGAAGACGTTTCCCATGACCATGGTTGAAGCAGGACCCAAGAGGTGGGTGATCCAGGAAAGATGACTGAAGGTTGAAAGGAGAGACTGAGGGCAATAAAACATGATTGGGAGCAAAATCCTAGCAACTGTAACCAGAATATCCTTAGCTGGAAAGAAGACAGAGTCTAAAGTCAGAGAAAGAGTTCTTACCATCATATTATGACTTTGTTCATCACTGGCCAATTGTACTTAGAGGCTAATGGTTGTAATAGCCTGCCGAGTTAAGGGTTTGATTTAAAAGTGTGAGATTCACATAAATGCTATAGTTCAAGACACAGATGGCAGAGGAGTTCAAAACAGCAGAGGGGTTATATTGCAGAAAATAAAAGAATGTGATGTGTTCAGGGCACATGAGACTTCTGCCATTACTAAATCATGGAATGAATAAAGTAGAGAGATAATATTGGAAAAGAGGTTGAAGTCAAGTTGTTGAAAACCCTGTAAACTGGTCTAAGAACTTTAGATTTATTACTTGAGAAATGTGGGAGTGTTTAAAGACTCCAGAACAAGAAAGTTTGTGTCTAAACTGAAAATCTGGTGGGTAGAGTCAAGGCTGAGGGCATGCAAGGCATGCTGAGGACCTTCTCCAAGGAATGTCCCGGGATGATGATCGTAGAGCAGATTTATCAGATATGTGATTAGATAGAAGCAAAAGCATATAGTGACTGGTTGAATTTGAAAGCCATCAGGAAACACCAAGGATTCACTCATTTAACATCCAAGAGATTTACTGAGAGCATTCCATGCGTTAGGGACTGTTCATCTTGCCAAGAACAAAATAGCAAACCAAAATAAATATGACTCCCATGCCCTTGGATAAGAGTAGGGAAGTGAGCGATATAGTCATTTGTTTAATAATTACTCAAATATGTATATTGCTTCAGACAACAATAAATTCTGTGAAGAAAAAAATCTATTTTGAAATAGCTTGTAGAAAAATCAACCCGAGAGAACATCAAAGAGGAATAAATACTTTACCTGAGATGAGCAGGATGCATAGGAATTAACTAACTAAAGGAACACCTGAGAAGGAAAGGTGCAAAGCTCCTGGAGGGAAAGGAGTCTGGCCCAGCACAAAGTCAAAGATTTCTGTGGGCTCTAGGATGAATGGTGGATGCTGTGAGATAGAAAACATGGAAGAGAAACAAGTCTAAGGGTGGTGATAGAAGAAAGTAAGAGTGTGTGTTGTATTTTGGACACTTTAAAAATGTCTACAAAACATTGGCTTAGTTGTCCAGGGCATACACACAGGGAGAAAGCTGGAGAATGAATTTTGGGACTTCTTTCCTTCATGGCTTAGTAACACTGTCCAGGGAACATACATAGAAACTTTAAAAAAAAATTTTAAATTGGGTTAAGAATAGAGTCCCAGGGAAAAACAATGATAAAGAAGTAAGTTTAAAAAAGGAGTAACAGATGCTGAAAAGAAGTAGTCAGAACAGTAGAAGAGGTACACCAAAGTGCTATCATAAGAGCCAAGGACAGGAATTTCTACGGAGAAAATGGCTAATTGGATCAAATGTACTAAGCTGTTCAAGTACAATGTGCTTTAGAGCACATGCCTGGTCAACTGATAGGTCACAGGCAGCAAAAGAAGATTCCATTCAGGATAGTCAGGAAAGCTATTGAGAAATGATTGTAAGTTTTCTGTCGAAGGAACCGCTGAACTAGAGCCAGTCAACTATTGAGAAATGAAAGGAAGGAAAGTTCCATAAACATTAGAAACACCACAAAATGTACTTTAATTTCTATAGCTGTCACCCTTAAATTCCTTTTCTTATGAATAAGACATTCACTACCTTCACTACCTTACAAAGCTAAATTCCACAGATGGTAAGATGCTCATTATGGGACAGTTTATAATTTTTAAAACAAGCCTGACAATTTTTTGAAAAGAACAAATCTGATCTAACTTGAGAGAACATTGTTTGGGGTTTTGTGATTTCCTTGTAGAACTCAGATTTGGGTTACAGACAGGCAAAAGTTACATGTGTGGGTAAGATATTATCTTATACACACAGCACATTCCAAGAAAGCACTCAGTATATGGGTAGTTAGGCAAATATTCTTCCCTCAGTTCCGGTACTTTCCACTGGACTTTCGCCTTCTCGGTCTGAACTTGCTTATTGGGGAAGCAAAGAATGTGGTTGAAACATGTGTCAGCAAGCAAATGCTGATTTCAAAACAGTACAAAAGAACCAGGTATGTAGGTTGCAATGACTTTTGAGTGTTTTAAAAAGTAAATGACCTCACAAAGTGATTGGTGAACACAGAATTTAAATTAACAGCTTTATTTAGTAGAGTGCACACATAAAGAACTGCATGTATTTAATGTACAATTTAATGAGTTTGAACACATGCAAACATTCTTGTTACCATCATGACAATTGAGGTAACAGACATATTCAGCACCTTTCAGAGTTTCCTTCTGTCCAACTGTTTTTGTGGTAAGAACACTTAACATGATATCTAATCTTGCAACAGATTTTGAAGTGCACAATACCATGTTGTTAGCTATAGGCATTACTGTGTACAGCAGACCTCAGGAACTTATTCATGTAGCATAGTTGAAAACTCATATCCACTGAAGAGCTACCCCCCATTTCCTCCACCACTCCTCGGCCCCTGGCAATCACTATTATACTCTCTGCTTTTATGAGTTTGACTATTGAAGATCTTTTATGTAAGCGGAATCATGCAGTATTTGTCTTTCTATGTCTGGCATATTTCACTTAGCATAATGTCTTCCAGGTTCATCCCTGTTGTCATAAATGGCACATTTTTTTTTAATGTTGACTATTCCATTGTATGTGTATATCACGTTTTCTTTACTCATTTATCTAGACACTAAGTTCCATATCTCTTGGCTGTTGTGAACAATTCTGCAATAAACATGGGAATGCAGGTTATCTCTTAGAGATTCTGATTTCAATTTCTTGGGATATGTACTCAAAAGTAAGAAATAAAACCATACTTCCAACAAATGATGTACTTTTATACTTTTACAAGTGCTTTGGAACTATACGCTTTTTTAAAATAAGGTTCTAGCATAAATGAATGAAAATGACCAATGTTTCTCCCCATTACCTCCAGGTATGATGTAGGCAGGTGCATACACACAGAAAAAAAAAACAAAAACTAAGAGGTCCTTCAGAGCTCAGATGATTTCCAAGCTAATGATGAATGGAGCACATAATTTACCTCCATATTAGTTACTTTTATATTAATAACTTTTGGAAAACTTCACTATACTCTGAAGGGATTCATTATTTAATTTATTGGAATGCAATTGAGCTTGAGAGTGAAAAATATATGGCATAATATGAGATATAGTTGTAAAATTTGTGTACTAGTCTGACTTTATTTTAAGCAGCATACCTTTGCTCTATTTTGAGCCCTTAAATTTCATTTCATTCTCTTTAATCTGTTATAAAATCTCACTAAATATTTGTCTATATCAGCTTAACCTCACCTTTAAACAATAATCATGACAGTGAAAACAGGTTTAATTTCTCCTTTAGAGATACCACCACATTTTAAAGACAAGGAAACTGAGATTCAGAGATCTAAGGCAGCTTGTCCAAGGCTGCACAGTAATTATAAAAGCAGAAATGGAAACTCAGGGTCTAACCTGAAACCCAAACCCTTGCCCTCCCCACACACTGATCTCCTATGACTCTTAAGAGCTGAGTGGAAGGTGAACTGGAAACACAGTTACAGTGCAACATAAAATGAGTGGAGAAAATAATGTACGAATATGTAGAAAGGAAAAAACCTGTTCAAATATGTGAAACCAATGCTTCTATGTGGTTTGAACATTTGTTGTTGCAGATGAAAATGATTAAATTCAGAAATCTCTATCAAGTGTTCCCAGATTGACTTTGATTCTGGAATCAGTTTCCACATTACAACCGTTTTCATAACTTCTTAAAGCAATCCATTTGGCTTGACCGTCGCCTGCTTGAAAGTTTTCCCCTTAGTTCTTAAAACTGGACCAGCTTGTTTTTACTCTGATTTTCCCTGAAAATTGCCCTCCCTGATGACTTCTGCTGATTCTCCTTCAAGCTAGGACATTTTCCAGGGTCCCTGACTCCCCTCTCCCTAAACCCATCTAGCCTTCATGCCAGGATCAGTCACTGAAGTAGAAGGAAAATTCAGTGATCACTCTGCCCAGCCTGGCTGTCTCTGATGGGGGACGAGGCAAAGGAAGGGTGCTTTGCTAAATTGGGCCCCACTCAGATATGTCCCCAGTGCATTACCAATTTTATTATCCAATCAGCATTTTTCATGTGGCACCACTGCTGAATGAGAAAAGGGAAAGAAAAAGAAAGCTTTCACATAGGCATTAGAGATGTCTCAAATGTGCTGTGTTTATAGGTACAACAATTCGTATGCAAACTGCTTCAATACAGAGACTGTTCTGTTTTGAGAAAAGTTTCTGCTAACCTCTATATGAACATGACAACAACTGCAAATATCATCTGCAGCCACATCAAAACAAACACCCAAGGTGCACAATGTGAAAGAACTGCTGGCAATCTACCCACACAGAGAGATAGCAATCACTACCAGAAGTATTATCTTTGAAGGGCAGAAGTCTAAGTACTTGGCTAACCAGGAAAAATATCATCAACCCTGAGACTTAATGATCAAAGCAAACTAAAGTTCCCTAAAGGAATCAGGATATGAACTAATATACAAGCTTCTAAAATAAGGATACACTCAGATTATGTATATATAACCCCTGGGTATTGCCAGTGGGCATCCTAGTCTTGCCCACACCCTTTGAGCTCCAAAAGAATTTAGAAAAATGAGCTTGGCATGGCCAACTCTCCTGTTTATGGTTTTAAGGTTGGAAACCTTGAAATTCCTCACATTTCTTCCACATCTAGATATTTAGATTGCAAACCCTTTAATCCAACTAAAAAGAGATATCTGGAATGTCTGAGCTTTCTGCCCAGATTGAAGAGTTGTTTTTCCATTAGTACCATGGATTGAGGAATTTTCTGGCATATGCCACCAAGTGAGTAAACTGAAAGAAGATAAAATAAACTTTAAAAGAAAAAAAAAAAAAGCCAGCCCATTATAATTAACTTCCGGTGAGACTTAAAAGACAGGCTGAACCACAAAATGTCAGTTCCCAAAACGCTGCTCTTTTTAATTTTTGCCAGACAGTGTGACTCCACTGCCACTTATTAGGACTAATTTTCAAATGCGCTGCTGTTTTGAAAAAAATAACTGATTCATTAACAGGGAGAGTACTCTAAAGAACCAATTCTCAGAAGAGCTGAGACAATATTGGCATCTCCAATTTGTTTTAAATTAATTTATCAAAACTAAAATACAAACATATTTCAATATTCATGTCTTAACAGTCTAGGTCAAGCCATACCCAAAATGGTATTACTTCTTTAAGTAGTATGACAAATTTCACTGGGTTTTTGACAAGGGTCACTCTTCACCTCTCTTGATGTATATAAAATTACCTCTTCAGTTTGCCTCCCTGTATCTTCATCTTTGCATAATATTCTAACTATGGCATTCAAAGAAAAAAACAACTATAAATTACTCTTCACTGGTATTTTGAGAAAACATCTCATCACTTTTTCCTCAGATTAATTTTTCTTTAGCGTATTAAAATATATTTCATTTCACTTATATTATTATCAATATATTCTTTACATTTTTTCCTACCAAACATTTTTTTATTTTACAAAAAGGTGAAATTGTATGTGGAAATATTTACATAAAAATCTTGCCTCATTTGGAAGTCTAATTCATGTGAAAAATTTATCTTTCACCCATGAAAGTGGCCCAATGATATGAGAGCTATTCACAATGTTAATGCAGTACTTAATATTTAGCAGGGTTGGCAAAAGTGAAATTTGTAAAAGTAGACGTTTCATCCTAAGCATTAATCTGGCAAATTGCTTATGATTTCCCAAATCCACCTTTAACTCTGATCTTAGTTACATACTACTGTTCTTAATGGTATGGTATTATTTGCTAACTAGCTAAGTTTACTTGATATAATTGCTGTTTTAGTGCTTTTTGTTACTATAACAAAGTGACTGATGCAACTTAACTTTGTTAAAAAAAAAAAAGGTTACTCCCTCCCCCGCCAAGAAAGGGTTTTTCTAAGTTGCTGAGGCTGGCCTCAAACTTTAAATCCTCCTTCTCAGCCTCTTGAGCAGCTAGAATTACAGGTGTGTGCCACCATGCCTGACTAAAAAAAGAGATTTAGCTCACGGTTCTGAAGATTCACCAGCATGGTGCTGACATCAGTTTGGCTCTGATGAGGACCTTGTGACAAATGGCAGGAGTATATATAACATGAAGACATCACTTCACAAAACAGGAAGCCAGACAGGATTCAGGGGTCTGCCTCACTCTTAAAACAATCTGCTCTCACAAAGCTACCAGAATCTCTTCCAAGGGCTGGGGCCTTTAGTTACCTGAAGACCCCCACTAGGAACCACCATTTAAAGGTTTCACGCTATCTCTACACCACCACACTAAGAAACCCTGCAGGCAAGGCACATCCAAGCCACAACAATTAATATGGATGTGTAAAGCTTAGCAACTTTGTGAAAGAACTGTTGAAAAACATGACAACGTATAACCTGCATTCATTTCAAAGAACAGTCATATAGATCAGATAGGTAACAGGTAAATTCTAATGACACAATTCCTCACCCTTGGTAATTGTCCACAACTTTCCTACTATTTGTATTCCTCCTATATATTCCTTTTAAGGACTAGTTCTGGAGGCCATCTGACAGAATACTGGGTTGTCCCCTCATTCTCATGGCAAATTCAGTGAGGAAAGGAGGCCATATTCTTTCTCTAGGGCATCTGCTCAGGTGTCAGACCTAGGGACTGGATTACCAGTTCTACAATTTTTTTATGTGCTTTTGAAAAATGACGGAAACTCTTAATTTTGAAGGGCAATGTTTCCTTTCCTAAACAAACATTATATTAATAATTACTTCTCTTTTGTACCTTTTTCCCCTCGCCTCTAGTCATGGGACCTGAAACAGGGTAAGGCAGCCAGATTATACTGTCCTCCTCCTAGATTGGCTTCTGAGTGGTCTAGGAATTGGCTCTGCTCCTTAGAGACTGAGACACCTCCCTTCATAAGGTAGCTAACAGAACAATAATCAACTGACCCCGAGTAGAGAAACCCTCCTCCAGCCTGCCAGGCAACAGGGTTACAGGATGCCCATTTTGTTCATGAAAGGGCATAAGTGCAGCAAGGATAGCAGGACTGGTAGCACAAATTGTTAATGAATCGCCTTCATTTTGCCCATATTACAGGAAAACTAGAAAAGTATAAAAGCAAAGTATTATCTGTTACCAAAAGACAACCTTACTCCAACATTACCAAACTCAAAAGCAATGTGGTGATGTCCTTTTGTCCTCAATGGGGACAAAAGTTAAAAGAAAACAACCTTTCTTCATCCAGCCTCAGAAAGACACAACAGGAAGGCCTGCAGTGGCCCCATTGTTAGACCTGTCACCTCCCCCAGCTCAGTTCCCCTGAGATATGACATAGTCACTTCATAGCTTCTCCATTCTCCTGAAGACCCTCTCTCTTTAGAGTAAGATGGGATCTCGGAATAGGAATAAGTACATCTCTCCAAGAAATATACTTGGAGGAGAGGAGAGAAAACTATATTGTGAGATCTCTCACTTATCTTCAAAACATCTTACGAAAGTATGCTTCAGAGTCTCTGGACACCTGAGCCTCAAAGATGTAGAAGTAAGCAAGTTCACAAAACTCCCTCTTCAGTTCTCTTTGTAACATTGGCACGTACACAGAAAGCAGATGCAGAATCCATACACATTATGCTTGGCACAGAGACAGAGAGCTGGGACAAATAGATGTCAGCCATTTGTGGATTGCTCATTTTTGGTTCTGAATCTCAGGACTTTATTTTTGCCCTTTGCTAATGCCTCCTTCTCATTGAGGTTAACTATTTCCTCAGGGACAAGAGAATGTGAAGTATTCAGAGAATCCTGAAGTGAATGTTTTTGAAGCTTTTCTATTATAGGAATAAAATATTCTTCAACAATGGGGGAGGAAGAGGGTTATTCCTTCTTTCTGGAAAAACCATTCCAATAGGCTTTCTTTCTTTCTTTTTTTTTCATACCTAACTCCTCTTCCTAAGTAGCGATACTTGAGATTTCAGCATCAAGGGGCAAAAATGGCTCAAAGACAAAGTCACCAAAAGTGATGCTCCAGGCAGGGGAAGACCACTGAAGACCAGGTTATATCTGAGGTAAATATGCTTAGCCAAGAATAAGAAAGAACTAGCAGCTGTCAAGACATGTGCTTAACCTCTCTTCCAGGATTCTGTGAGGCATTTTGGGGAAATTCAGAAAGTGATGGAACCATTTTCACTGGGTGTGTGAGCACGAGATCTGTCCTTCAGCCTGGAGTACATGAAAATATGGAATTTTATTTTATTTTACACATTTATTTTGTATCTGACTACTTTAATGAAATTTTACTAATTCTGATTACTTTTCAGTTAAATTTTTAGTGTATAGTCATATTATTTACTTTAAAATAATGTTGCCTTCTTCTTTTGAAAAGTCATAACTCCTCTTTCTGTTTCCTTTAGCTGAAAAACAGGTCTATCTATCTGAATGAAGAATGTTGACCTTTTTGAGTAGTTTTGAGAAATATAGTTTTGAGGAAAAAAGTGTTAGAGACAGAAAAGCTGAAGAACAATTTAGTAAATAAGTGCAATTCAATGATACATTAAATAGGATGGTTGCTAAAAATATATACAGAAAGAGAAATGGCTAAAGATTATTTCACATTTTAAAAAATGACCAGCTAGAAAAGATTGGCAGGCAGCAAAAAAACCACTTCATTCTTTCACTATGCTCTATGGTGGACTAATGGTAAATAATCAAGATTGCTATATGTTTTAGTAGATGTACTATAGTATAGAAAATTAAATAAGGGATTTTAAAAAATGAATTAATCTGACTTCTCAGTTTATAGACAGTGCATAGTATACAGAACAAGAGAAATCAGCACGTTAAGTATCCTTCTATTATTTCCATAATCTCACAGAATCTTGCTAATACCAAATCTCATAATAAAGATATTTGTATAAAGCTTGCTATTATGGTTTGAATGTTTAGTGTTCCCCAAAAGCTCATGTGTGAGACAATGCAAGAAGATTCAGAGAAGAATGATTGGGTTATGAGAGCCTAAACCCAATCAGTGAATTAATCACTTGATGGGATTGAGTAGTAAGTGAAGGCAGGTGAGGTGTGGCTGGAGGAGGCAAGGCATTGTGGGCATGGATTTGGGATATATATTTGTGTTAGGCAAGCAGAGATCTCTCTATCTCCTGATAATCATGTGAGCCACTTTTCTCTGCCACAATCTTCGGCCATGTTCAGCCTCCCCTCGATCCCCTGGAAATGGACTCGGCTGTCTATGGATGGGGTGAAACTGTGAGCCCCTAAATAAACTTATTTCCTCTACAGTTGTTCTGGTAGGGTCTTTCAGTCACAGCAGCAAAAAATCTGACTAAAACACTTACACACTATATGAATCCAATATAAACATGTTGCATGAAGAAATAATTCCTGGAGCAATGTTGCGAGATTACTGACACTAAAAAAAAATTCCTAGAAATGGTTATAGCCTATGAAATCTTTTCTTTGGCCTTCATAGAAAATAATAATCCATGCTATCTTCTCTTGCAAATTCCAGTCTGTCAAACCTGATTTATCAGAGGCCTCTGTATGTACGCCTGATGTTACATCCTACCATAACCACTCATCATTCCCCTTTACCCTTCTGTATATACGGTGAAATCCTATTTAACCTTCAAAGCAATGAAACAGAAGGATTATCTGGCAATAGAGAAGAAGTTGGGGATGCAGACAAGATTCTAGAAGGAACTGCAGACACTTTCCCCTTTCTGGGAATGAATGGGTGGACCACATAATTGGAGAACATGCCAGCACTCCAGTCTTCTGCTGTTTGGCATCCACCAGAAGTCACCAATGTCTGTTTTCAAAGCTCAGGAAACCATATCACTGATGATACTTGTGCATCTGCCCTGTTTCGACCAAAAAGAATAAAATGAAGTGTTCCTTGTGCCCTTCCCCTTCTCCTCTCTTACCCACAAATCTTTCCCCATTCTCAGCCAAACTCATCTCATTTCCCTTATTCAAAGGAGGAAAAGCAATGGCTTTTATTGCTTGCGAAGGCAAACCACAATAAAAGTTGCAATTCTTTATTTCTAGTCTCGAGTTTACTGATTTCTTCTGGACAAGTGCAACTTCTTTTTTTTTGGGGGGGGGGCAGTGATGGGAATCAAACCTCATACAGCCTAGGCAAGTATCCCTACCACTAAGGTGACTCCAGCCCCCCAAGGAAAATTTTAAGGAAAGCAAAGAAAATTTTATGAAAATAGTTTAACATCGAATGAGATAAATCACAAGTGATTAAATTCACAAGATTTTACTGCTAAGGTTTTCAACATAGTTTCTATTATGGAGAATGAAGTAATCAAAAAATTCAACAACTACTATTTATAGAATCGTTTTTCCTTCTAGTGAAGTACTTCTAGAAATGTGTATGCTTAGTTACAAGCATATTTTTCCTAGTTGCATCCTTTCACTGTCTATTCTTAAATTTCATTTTCTTTTTCTAACTATCTTTTTCTTTTCAAATGGTCAGGGATTGTCAAGACAATGGGGTAAAGAAGAGAGAGAGAGAGAGAGAGTCTAGACTATGTTGATGAAAAAAGCCAGCTTTATTCAACCTTTTAAGCTCTCAGAAATGAACATCTGTTGCCAATGATTTTATCCCAGACTGATCTGATGCTGAGAATCTTAGAACAAAGCACATGCTTCCTCTATTCCTATTTGCTTACTCCATTCACTCTGACATCTGCAAAAAAAAATGAATTATGAAATATTTTTCTTTGGCATATGTTTTGAGAAGTATTTTTTCCGTTTTTCTAGTTTCAGCACATCAGTCTTGGGTAACTTCTCTGCGACTGTGCTCCCAGATGTAAAACCTATCTGATTGACACTGGGTGACTCTAAAGGGGTCCAATGTCCATCCTCACTGTTTGTACCCTGCAGGTACATCTTGACATACTAAATCACTCAAAGCAGGTGGAGTGAAGGGAGAATACCCTAGACATTTATCTATCTGTTCAACAAACATTTATTGATAGCTTTGTGATATTTCTAATACAAAAGTAATGATTCTCAATTCAACTAAAGTGAACTTATTACATTTAAAGTGCTAAAATCCTTAAAGGGAGAGTTGGATTAAAGTAGTACAGTATAGTGTGTGAGCTTGTCCATGCTGTGAACAAATTTCCCAGCAAGAACAACTTGGCTGAAAAATTTGTTTTGGCTCATGGCTTCAGAGGTTAAGTCCATGGTTGGCCAACTCCGTTTCTTTTGGTCTGAGGTGAGATAGAGCATCATGGTGAAAGGGTATGGTGGAGGAAAGCTAACAGGGTGGCCAGGAAGCAGAGAGCAAGGTGTGAAGGACAAACAATAAACCCCAAAGTTACAGCCCCACAGTAATCTACTTCCTCCAGCCTTTTCCACCTTCTAAAGTTAACACCCAGTTATTCCATTCAAATTAATTTATCAAATATATCAATCCATTGATCACTTTATAGCTCTCATAATCTGACCATTTCACTTCTAAACAGTCTCACATTGTCTCACACATGAGCTTTCAGGGGACACTTTGTATCCAAACCACTACAGAAAGGAAAATAAATTCACATGCAGGCTCCATTCCATGGCAGGGAAAAAAGCCTATAAGAGTCTGTTCTTCAACATAATATTGGCACCAAAACAGATATGAAGACCAATGAAACAGAATAGAAGACACATAGACAAATCCACATAAATACAGTTATCTCATACAAGACAAAGGCACCATAAAAATACATTAGAGAAAAGATAGCCTCTTCAACAAATGGTGCTGGGAAAACTAGAAATTCATATGTAACAAAATGAAATTAGACCCTTCTCACCCTGCACAAAACTCAACTCAAAGTGGATCAAGGATGTAGGCATTAGACCAGAGACCCTGTGCATACTAGAAGAAAAAGTAGAACTAAATCTCCATCATGTTAGCTTAGGAACTGGATTCCTCAACAAGATTCTTAAAGTGCAAGAAGTAAAATCAAGAATCAATAAATTGGATGGTATCAAACTAAAAAGCTTCTTCACAGCAAAGGAAACAATCAAGAAAGTGAGGGGAAAGCCTACAGAATGGAAAAAAAAATCTTTGTCACCTGCACCTCAGATAGAGCATTAATCTCCAGGACATATAAAGAACTCAAAAAACTTAACACCAAAAATACAAATAACTCAATCAATAAATGGGCAAAGGAACTGAACAGGCACTTCAGAGAAGAAATACAAATGATCAACAAATATTTGAAAAAATGTTCAACATCTCTAGCAATTAGAGAAATGTGAATTAAAACTACACTGTGATTTTTTTCTTGGTCCAGTCAGAATGGCAATTATCAAGAATACTCTCATCTATTGCTGATAAGGATGTAAAGCTGTACACTAGTGAAGTTAAATGATTTGTAGTTTCTTAAAAAAACAAAAATATACTTACCATTTGATATATCAAGTCATTCCTAGGTACTTAGAGAGATGAAAACTATATTCTCACAAAAATCTATGTACAAACATTTATGGCAGTATTATTCATGATCATTAGAAACTGGACATGGCCCCCATTTTCTTCTATGAGTACATGTAGAGAAAAATCATGGTGCATTTAGTTGAATATTTAAAAAGAAATTAATTCTTAATACACACAAAAACATGAATGAAGTTGAAACATATTATGCCAAGTGAAAGAAATCAGTTTCAAAAAGTTATATACTATGTGATTCCATTTATACAATATGTGGTGAAAAACAGCAGGATGGAGTTACCTACAGGTGAGAGTTTCTGGAATCAATGGTTATCAGCGATCCTGGGCAGATATAAGGAGTGACTACTACAAGAGGGAACATTAAGGAAATATTTAGGTAATGAAACCATTCTGTATCCTATGATGGTGATGATTGTATGAATCAAATGTGGGTTGAAACTCATAGAACTATATGCCAAAAGAAGTTCATTTGGCCAGAGGGAATTTTAAAATATTTTAATAGAGAATTTTTTCTAGATTAAAAGAGCCTAAAAATACCAACCAAGTAACTGCAATGCATGAACCTAGATTTGACACTGTGATGTTTGAAGTTGTTGTTTTTAACAAGAATAAAAAACATTTTGGCAAAATTTGAATGTGGACCTGACAATAGATATTCTCAGGTGTGTGAAGAATATTGTTTTTGTTGTTGATTATTTTCATTCTTAGGGATGTTTGCTGAGATATTTAGAGGTAAATTTCAGAGTGTCAACCACTAAACTTTGAATAACAGCAAAAATAGATATAATTATATACAGTTTTGTGTAAAACCTAGGTTGTGCGTGTAGAACCTAGGTTGATGCAGGCAACTATCAACTACTATTCATTTTATAGTTTTTCTGAATTTTCTTATTTAAACAATTACATTATAAAATATTGGGGCAAATATTCTTACTAATAAGCTAAAGGAGAATGCTTTTTGAACATCTATAAAAGCTTCAGAGTACAATGCCAAAAAATTATAAATTTCTGCTTTTGCTAATTTTAAATATCTATCTCTATGAATCTGTGTTCATTTTTAGAAGGTTTTTCTAATTAATCTTTGTTAGGAATGTATAAAAGGAAATATTCTATCAGCAGAGGGAATCATCCAAGCATCAAAAGGTCAGGTCCAGGAAATACTTATCTCTAGAATGTGGGTGATACCAGACAGTCACACCAGATAGACTAGGTCATCATCGATGAGAGAAATAGCTCTATGGAAATGAAATTGAGATGAACATGATAGAAACTAGACCATTTAAAGAGAATGGAAACTGAATTAGTGATACTAATGGACAGGCAAAGAAAAGTAAGACAATAATTAGCTTCAGAAACAAGAAAAAGTGTGCAAAAAAGGAAAAATAATCAGTTTATTTTATGGATCAACGATCAGAAGTGTTTGCTATGTGTGAAGGATCTAAATACTAAAAAACAATCTGAACAAATTTGTAAACAATGTAGAAAACACAGGAGCAAGGGTATTGTTCATGTGAAGTGAAAGTGAGGGCAGTAAAAGATAAACATTTACCTTGCCTACTAAGAAGTCAATAGGCAATGATAAAATTGAAAAGAGTTCTGGACATCAACATCAAAAGAAATATCTAGGAGGTGGTTTTGTGGCCCAGTGGTTGAGCACTTGCCTAGCATGTGTGAGGCACTGGGTTTGATTCTCAGCATTGCATATAAATAAATAGATAGGTAGATAGGTAGGTAGGTAGATAGATAGATAGGAAAATAAAGGTCCATCAACAACTTAAAAAATACTAAGAAAAAAGAAATTTAGATTTAATTCTTTTTAAAAAGTGGCTAAAAGAGAATTGTTAGGGGAATGTGTATTTCTAACTGAATATTTGACTCTTTTATATATATATAAAAGTAATTTTAATTAAAATTAAAACTAAATTTGAAAAATATGTTATTGAGGGTACAGTTTTCCAGGAGGGAGGTGGAGGAAGTACCTGTAGAGATTGCAAGGATTATTTTCATTCATCACTCTTTCTTGTATCCAGGGATTTCTCTAACTCAAGAACTAGAATCTAATCCATTTCCCAACCTCTGGAACATAGGTTAGACACATGACATACTTTGGCCAATAAAATGTTCACTGATGTTATAAAGGGAGTCTTGTTTGCAGGATTGGTCTTGCCCTCTCTCTTGCACCCATGCCATAGCATAAGCACAGGATTGGTTAGCCTCCTAGAGAATGAAGGATACATGAAAGAGAGCCATGTCTTTTCAGTCTTCCCAGAGAAAGCCAGCACCAATCAGGTGTCAGACAATCTCCAGAAATGTGAGTGAGCACAGCAATCCCAGCCTAAACTGATTCACTACACACCAGAACTATATCAATGCCCATTGTTCTAACCCACTGAAATTTGGAATCACTTGTTATGCAACATTAATTCAGCAATAGATCACTTATAAACATTTATAGAATAAAGCGATAATGGTCTTCAACTCAACAAAAGGTGTGATGTAAGCCTGGTTCTCATGTCTGTTTCATCTCTAGTAGGCTGAGAGTAAGAGGAAACATTGGATGTATTTGCATTGCCTAGCTTGGTCACACTCATTTCTAGGAATCCCGTACTCCTCAAGCTGAGTTCATTTTGGTGAATGACTAGTTAACTGGAAACTCTAATGAAGCAAACAGAAAAGGAAGGAAATGGTGCACATTAACCCAGTCATTATACTTTCAGTAAACAGCAGCGTTTTCATGTGAATTGGGTGTCGTGAGCCAATGCCTATACTTGTACTTTCATTCAGCTTTTCATTCTGAGATGTGCTTATGGCCAGCTCTCTTCCCAACTAATTTATAAAAATATAGAGCAGAACCTCCTTGTGTTTCAAAGAGCTCAGACACAGTCTAATTGAGCAAATGCCTCTCTTTTTTTCCCCTCAACACTATAAAACAATTTTGATTTTTTTCTTACCCACTATAAAGCCCATGATTTATGTGAAGTGTTTAAAGTGCTTGGAATCTACTAAACATGTAGGAGACATTAGTTTCTGTTGCTATTGACGATTGTGATAAAGTGTGACAGGTCTAGCTTTATTAACAGTACCAATCATTCAAGCCTGGAGGAGGAAAGATGAGGTTCATTGCTCCCGTCCACCCTAAGGATAGCCCTTCTGATGTCCACTGAAACCTTCAGCCCACTGGATCTGACAGCTGGAGACAGTGAGAGGTTTAGAGAACTATAACTGTAATGATACCACCATTTACTGAGCTTCTCCTATCTGCTCAACACTCTTTCAAGAGCTTTACTTCTATTAAATCATTTAATACTTATAATAGTCTTAGGAAATCCTTTTTGAATGAAATTCCCTTTTACAGATGAAAAACAGGAAGACAGCTTAATGAACCTGCCTTGAGTCACACTCATGGAAAGTGCCCATGGCCTAGGTTCAGATTCCATGTGGGTAACTAGAACACTGTAGCCTCCTGTGTTAATGGTAGTTTCAACTTTACCGTAAGCTCCTAGGTACTAATGGGGTGTGGAATGAGAATTGTCTCATTATTCTCTGAAGAAGCTCACTTGCTTCTCTCCTGCAGAATGACTCAAGAACCCCTCAATTGGCCTGGTAGGTCTAGGTCCAAGATATTTCCTGGGTCCCCTGTGAAATGGCTCCTGGCCCACCAGCTTCCTCAGAGAAGCCCTGTCAATATTATCCATTTGTACTCTGCCACAGCTTGGAGCTACTTATCAATTAGAAGAGTGATCAGAATGCTTCAAGGTAAGCAGAGAATCACAACAGCATAGTAGTTATGAATGTAGATTTGGTCAGAGAGCCTAGATCAAATCCTGGCTCTGCAATCCAGTCACCATGGCAAATATTTAACCTTTAGCCTCCAAGCTCTTAACTTCACAGTGGGGATGAGAAGACCATCTACTTGAGAAGGCTGCTAACATAAAAAGTGCTTACCACCAGTCTGAAAATATGCAGTAGATTATTATTTTCCTCAAAAGATTCTTACGTCCTTTTAGGTTCTTGCTATAACTGATCTTTCTCTTCCATATAACTTTATTGTAACTGTCTTCTATCACATTGGTTTTGATATAACAAATTGCCTCAATTCAACTTTTTGCAAAATTAAATTCAAATAATTTAAAATTAGGTACATTAGCTCCCAGTAATAAAAAAATATCATTATGGTTTCAGCCAAGAGATACATAAATATTGATTTACATCACAGTCATTCTAATTAGGTTCTTTCAGATAGGAAAAAGAGATTTAGATAATGTGTCATTATGAGAATAGATTGGAGGACAAGAGATAAAGCAGGCAGGAAGCCCAGGGACATGGTTTTACCTCGCATTCAGGAATAAGAACTGGTTGCTCTACAGCCACCAGGACCTCAGGAACAGGGGCTCAGAGATCTGCCCCTGACAAGACTCTTGGTATTCTCCTCATCTCTTCTCTGTCTCCTCTTCTTGTACTGTATTTGGCAGTATCCTCATCTTCTATTCTATTTCCTCTATTCACCTAAACTTCTTTCCATTCATGGTTTCTGCCATCCTCTACTCCACTTACATGTGGCTACCACAGTCTGACTCTGACCACTTCTCCTGCCTTAAGCTTGATCTGCCATTACTGATACCTATTTTATTTTCCTAGTTCACACTGCTGACAGAGAGATGCTGAATGATCCTCTTTTTATACCAGAACATATAAACCAGAGGACACTAACCAGCCTATGTATTGACTACGTTATTAGTTTTTCACCTTTGGTCCAGTTAGTAGTGTTACCCTAGATGGAGCCATATTGTCAAACAATTCAGCCTATTAATGTTCCATCAGCAAGATCCTTGATGTAGCAATTACCTTTTAAGTCCCTGTGAATATGGCAAGGTACTGTGTCCACGTGTACTTAAGATTTTAGAACCACAGGGATGCTTAGGTTAGAACGGCATGCTTTAAATCAGAATAAAAACACCCTTCAACCCCATTGTTAAAATTATTTTTAATGAATAAACTTGACTTGGTTTCTGTTAGCAAGACTAATGAAGCCATGTTTCTCACAGATGTCTTGACTTACAATGTTAACAATATCCTTATATTTGTATAGAATTTTACAATTGTCAAAATTAGGTTCAAATATGTATGAAAAAGATAACACAAATTAACAATGGATCAAACACAAACTGTGTTATTCTGTCATACAAAAGAACTATGAATTCTGGCAGCCCAGGCCTGATTCAGCAGTTACTTGAATTGTCAGTGTTTTAACCTATAGCCAGGACCTTGCATTCCAATATCTGTACAGTGAGAAGCCTCATCCTCACCATCTAAATTGACAACTAGAGTTTCAGCCATTGTATTCATGCTCCAGGAAGCAGGACTGAAAACAAAAAAAGAGTTTGAAACTTCTCTTTTCTATAAGTATAATACAATGCTACCTCTTATAGGTCATTTGCCATAAGCTTGTCACATGGCTGACCAAAGTTATAAGAGAAGCTGAGAAATATAATACTTGAGCTGAGTGAATATATTCTTAAAATGAATTTGGGATTTTAAAATTGAGAAGGAGGAGAAAATTGGATTTTTGGTAGACAATCAGTGATCTTTGCTATGGTCTATGCTTTTGAATTTTCTACTCCTTCCATGTACACAAAAGAACACACTTTCCTACAAAAAACAAACAAACAAACAACAACAAAAAAAAAAAAAAAAAAACCACACTTCTCTCCAGTGCGACAACCCCTAGGTGACTGCAGCTAGCTCCAAGTCCAGGCTCTCTGGTAGTTCCCTCTCTCTAGTACAGATTCTGTTCTTCATAGTCTGGTGACCTATGAACTAAGAGAATCCTGCTCTCAGCATATTTGATATAATCTGCCAGAAAAGGAATAATACAACCATAATAAAACCTCCTGTATGGAATGGCAAACACACCATGCTTACTGGCCTGAGTAATTATGAAATCCAGATGGGCAACACTGAAAAGATGCCCAGTCCTGGCTCTGGAAGAAATTCCACGGTTGGTCCCTCTATAGCCTCTGGCTCCACTTCCTGTAAAAACACTCATTCGTTTTCCTTGGTCATTTGCCTGGGGTATTTCCCCATATTCACAATTATCTATGGACACTGAAGTAGGTCCTGGAACTTTCACACCCCATTTCCAACTGGGACCCAAGATTCATTGACAGGGTTTGTCACTCACAAGGTACTGTAGATCAAGTTTGGAATCTCTTTGCCAAAACCATTTCTCGAATCTTAGTAGGCTTTTAATATATTTGTTTCCAGTTAGTTCCACATACAAAATAACCAATATCTTATCTATATTTCCCTTTACATCCTGACAACCCTTTTACTTCATTATTGACTTCTCAAATGAGCAGACTGGTTGGGGATCATTTCACAAAATAGGCTTAGAATGGGACAATAAAAACCTAAACTCATATTTTTGATCTAGTTCCCATTATCTACAGAGAACTCTGGCTGCAGGCAAGAGTTTGTAGGCACAATGTTTACTCCAGCTAAGGAGAACCACACTGCTCCCATCACTTAAAATTGTTCTAACTGGAACTAGTAGAAAGGGGGGCTCTCTCAGATCTTCACACCTCAAATTGCAGGACTCATCAGCAATTTATACCACACACTTCTCACAGACATCACCTTTCTAACAAAAGAGGTGTTTCCTGTCTCTGCTTGAAGTCTGACCTACTATAATTTGAGGTCATCTCTCACTCCGGAAGGGCTTTGCTGAAGATGGCAGTAAATACTCCAACAAACATACCCACATTCTGACATTTTCTACTATTTACCCTACGCTTTAGCTGCAATTCCTATGTGATATTTCCCCCAAAGGTCAGTGGAGGATAAGCCTTCCAGATATTTTCCTATCCTCTAATGCTACTTATTAGTTGTCCCGCCTACACTCTTTTGAGTTCTCACTACCCAAATATCTTTTCACCGCTAAGCCAGCCACATTTTGTTCAGTTCTAGTATTCCACCCTCCCTCAAGGTCTGTCTTAATTACAATTCAGTTTGGCTGTATATAAACAAAGCCTCTCAGTATAACAGAGTGTTAAACAAGAGAAGGGTTTGTTTCACTCTCACATAAAAACAAATTCTGGAAGCAAATATAGAAGGGATCCTTCTGGAGTAAAGAGCAAGCATGCTTACTATGTAACATACCAGAGCTGTTTCTCTCCAGAGTGATGACCAGCATTCTTACTTATCCATTATAAAATAGTTCCTTAATTTTGAGGTTTATTTCCTGTATTGCAACCCACTGCCTGTACCATCTGACCTTTTCCTGTCACCCAAGGGAGCTGGAGTTCAAAGGACCAACACAAAAGCTGACAAATGGCTAAAACCTCCATTGGAATAATAAAGCCTCTGGTTTCTGATCCAGGAATTACCTGACTTCTTTCCGCATCCACGAAGCCATAACATGATATATTTTTTTTTAATTTAGGGCAGTTTAGTAGAATAAAATGTCAGACTTTTCACCATTCTTGACAGTTAAAATAGCAAATATTAGTTCTATTTCCAAGGTGAAATGATGATCTGGAGTTACCTAAAATTAAAGACTTACAGAATCACTTCTTTTTACTTTATCCAACATATATTGCCTCACCCACAGCAGCTCCTGTGGAAAGAGGAAGAGTTTTTGGGGAAAGTATCTTAGAAGCAGGTCCTAGGACATGAATAAGGCAAATATAGCTCCAAAGTTGCAAAATTTAAGGAGACACTCAATCTCTGGTACTGAACCTACTCTGGCATGTGCCTGAGAATGATGCTTCCTTAAAAACTGTGCCTTTGGACATTATCTTGAGTGAAGTAAACCAATCAGTGAAAAACAAGTATTGCATGATTTCTTTTATATGAGTTGTCTAAAAGAAACAAACTTCTAGAAGCAGACAGTAGAACTGTGGTTGCTGTGCTGGGGTTAGAAGAAGAGGAGTTGATTGACGTTCCATGGGTCTGACATGCAAGATGAGTTAAGTTCTGGAGATCTCAAGCAGCTAAGTGTTCTTAACAAGTAAAGCATACACATACACACATACCCTGGCAACCTTGCTTAAGCCTGACCCCACATCTTCAAATCTCTTGCCTTTTCTGCCTTCAGATAGATTTCATTCTCATCCATAAGTGCCCTTCCCCTTCTGACCCCACCATACTTGTCATCAAAATCTGTGCTCTGAAACAGATCAGAAACATTCATACCAGCATCAAGTACCTGCTAAAAACACTATCCTCCCAGGGCATTTGAATTCTTTTAAGTTTCTGCCAAAGAATGAATACTGAGTAGAATCTCAAGTATTTTAAGAAGAATTTTATGCTTTATGTGGAACATTCGGGGAGTATTTCTGTTTTAGAGGGACATTGATAAAGTGCCTTGATGACACATCAAAATAAGACCCTCAGGTCTTATTATATTAATTTCTAAAATGTGTGATCCTGTATATCAGGGTTATTAAAAGCAAATAGAATAATAAATTCTATTTATAATAATGGGGAACCCTCATCATTTAATGAATTTCAGAAGGAAAGATGACCTTATTTGTTCATTTAAAAATGGAAGTGAGCTATGTGGCTGAAACGGCACTCCTTTTCACACACAGTTTCACTTGGTCTTGGCCATGGAAGTGAAGAGAAAGGCTTCTCCATCAGCCAGATGGCGCAGAGGAGAAGTCAAGTGAAGACAAACCTCAGATTCTCTGTCTGCCTGGAAGCCACTGGCATCTCCGTCCAAGTGCTGAACAAGCGAGCCTTTGTGTGCACATGCAATGGATCCCTTTGAAGTTCTGGCATCCTGATTGGCAACTTTTCATATCTGGCCATCTTAGAGGAGGGATGATTGGGAAACAGAGAGGGGAAGGACAGAGAAAAGTAGGCGGCCTTTGGCTGGCTCCAAGCCCACTGGGTAAACACGCTGGCTCCCTTCTCACACAGATTACCTTTCAAAAATGAAAAGGGAGTGTCCAGCTTCATTTGCAATAAAGATGAGGAAATGACTCTCCGCTGCCTACATACAACCAAACAACCAGCCACCACAGCTCAGGAGAGCCTTCCTTCCATCCAGGGGGCCAGAGGGGACTTTTCTCCCAGGCTCCCCTTCAACAATTTGACTCTGCCAGTATCTCCAGCATACTGGGGTGGGGACATTTTAATGAGAGCCATTATCTTTACTTTCTACAAAGAATATACAGTCTCAAACCTTCCTTCAGTACAAGAGCAGCTTTGGTTTTCTGAATGCTTTGTTAATCTAATTATATAGATGGAAGCTGTGTGGCCTTTGGTTTTGAGTTTAGGATTGAGTCTGAAACTCCCAGGTCCAAATTTAGCTTCATACCTAACTTCTTGTGTGGCCCTTCACAAGCAATTATTTCCTGTTTTATTTTTCTGAACTATTAAATGAGTTAAGGCCATAGTTTTCTAAGAGAGGGGTTCTATTCAGCTTTAAATCCTTAGAATTAATTTCAAGACAACAAGTTTTTATCAAGAATCTGGCCTTGACTTAGCAGTGGGTTAAATGGAAGAGAAAATATAAAAGAAGAAAAATATAGGAAGTCAGTATTCAGAAAGTTTGTAAACAGTTTGACAGTACTTAAATGTTTAAAATACACAAGGATTAGCAAGGTACTATCCTGTCAAATACTCAATTGGATAACGTGAACTCTAAATGTTGTATAAGTCGGGAAATGCACATATCATTATTAGTGGGATTATTTGGCATAGGTTTTAGGGAACAGAATGAACTTCAGATAAACTGTGAAAGAACAAGAGAGAGAAAGAAAGGAATAAAATGAAAGAATCAACCTATAAAAGGTAGGTTTTTAAAAAAGAGTAATTATATCTTGCAAATAGAAAACAGCTTTATCATGGTTAACATCAAGCTTAACCAAGCTATGACTTGACTCTCCTTACTAATACAGAAACTAAGTAAATGAAAAGCAAATGTTAATAAAGAGATAATTTGCTGAATAATGAAGGAGATTAGAGAGGACTGCCATATGATAAGTGACTTTTTAGGACACTGAACCTTTACGCCTGTCCACAGACTCCTAACTTTATCTCTTCATATTTGAATTTTCTGTTTCCTAAATTGCAGCCTTGTTTAAAAAGCTCACTGTTCCATACCTAAAACTTATACAATAAAAATGAACTGAAAATTAAAAAGGTCACTGTAAGAAGCAACAACACAATAGTTCTCCTGTTTTCTTATAACTTTGCTAGAAGCCAACATGAAGCCTCACTTTGTGCAGTTCTGCACCCTGTTCATGAGGAGCCCTTTTCTTCCTGAATGTGCCCTGCCCGTTCATGTTATTTGTGCCACTCATGTTTTCATTGTATTAAATATACACATAGTATTCTCTTGCCACAAAGAGGTTTAATATAGCTTCCAAAAGCTTCCAGTGGAAGTCACAGAAGCTAAAGAAAACAAAGTATATTCGACTTTGTTGTCTCCAGATCTATTTTCTTCGATACTATTCTCATTTCTTCTAGTCTGTGGTATGTAAACCAAGACTTATTTTTAAGATTGGATAAGCAAAACACAGTCCTAGAATAAAGTGGTACATTTGCATTTACGTTCACAGATCTGCTAGTGATTACATATCCTAAAGGCAACCCTAGACATACCGCTATTAAAAAAGAGAGAAGAGAAATAAATCTGATAAAATGGAGTAAGTTTAATTTATAAACTAGATTTTATTTTATTTATGTGAGAAGTCAGATTCAAGAACAGAGCTATCCATCTTAGTGATCCACCTGTAGCTCATTAATTTTGTAGAGACCTCTGTAATATCATTAAGGAATCTTGCCAACTCCCTCTGACACCTCTCTGGACAATGCCCTTCCCTTGTGCTGAATAAGGTAAAGTGGCTCATCAGCCTAAGACACAGCATATGTTTCGAATTACGAGCAATTTTTAATGGACACAGAAATGATGAATATTTTCTAATTTAAAGTCTACATGGTTATTTCCACTCAGGACATACTAATTGAGACTAGATTTGCCCTCTTTCTCCCACTCACGAAACAACTAAAAAATGAACAAAATATACGAAACAATGATTTTCAGATGTTGATCATCAACAGCATAGGACAGTGACCTAGTGATGGAAAACAAAGAAAGAGATTCTTTTGGCTGCCCCAGCTTACTGCCTGGGGAGTTTCCAGGCCAAAGCTCAGCAAAGAGAGCTCTCGGTGGGAGACTGGGAGAGCCTTGGGTTGAGGGAGTAGGGTCAGGAATCCAGGGGAGCCACACAGCTGGAGTTAACAGGCAGATTCCCCAAAGAAGAGAGCTGCACAGAAAGATGTGCAGCTGGTATCTGAGTCTCAGCTGAATTGTGATCAGTACAGGGATGAAGAGATATTACACAAGTCTAGGAAAAGAACCACCTGAGGTCCAATCCTAAAGGATCACATGTGGACAAGAATAGATTGGGTCCCCAGCAGTCAAAGTTCAGAACTTCATAATTCACAGACCATCAAATTGGAAGTGTATTGCCTCAAGAACGATGAAAAATTAGTTCTAGATTACAGGCTGTTCTTAAAATCTATCAGGTTAAAGTCACTTATTTCCCATCTTTGGGGAAGGTTGTCTTTGAGGACCATTTGTTTCCTCAATAAATATTCTCTATTCATTACCTAATTGGAAGACTCAAAAGAAATTTTGACTTTGCCCCCATTTCAGTATCTGACTCCCCAAATACACAAATGCTAAGAAGCACACAAATGAGGACATCACCGAAGTGGAACAAGGCTTATCACTCAGTTGCTATCTTCTCTTCTATGGTGATTTTTTTCCATTTAGCAGTAGATGAATTCAACTCTGGATAAAGTTGTAAAACCTAATATCACCACAAGTGCAGAAAGTGTTTAGGGAACTTGTAATGGCAACACTGGTAACTGTTTACTTCCTTATTGTGACTAGACAACGTACCATTGTTCAGTAGGATTACCGCATTGTTGTTATGCAATTATCCACATAATATACCTAAAGCATTGCACCTCCCAGAGGCCGTGTTGTTGATCTTCTCACCTTTACTCACAGCTCAGTCTCACTGCTACTAGAGCCATAGATTTAATAAGCTTACTAATGTTGTCACTAGAATTTCAAATTAGTTTTCCAAGGGTGGTCTTAGATGCCTTTTGCTGAAAAAAAAAGTATTTATTCATGTACGTTTTTCTTTTTGAATTGAAGGATTGCGTATCATATTTTGGAAAACAAAAAAAAAAACAAAATTGTGATTTCATTAAGGATTTCCCAGCTGTTGTGATAAAAATCTTGTGTTCTTCACAAAGTACCTGAGGACACAACGCTACATTGCTAATATTGTCCAACTGGCATAGAAGGATATAAGACACTATAACACTGGTGTTCTTTGATTTCTGAACAGTTGCTATGAGCAGAGAGTGCCAACTTCTCTGTTGGTAGATTTTATTTGAGAGATGGCCTGCGAGATCTCAAGGGCTGCCTAGAATAACAGCTGAGCCAGATGCTTCTCCTCCCTGCCCTCTAGTTTCTGGTAATTGTTTACCCCTCTCTGAGGGTCTACACAGATGAGATCAAGTCTTAGGATGGAATTATATTCTTCTTTGTTGATATTCAACAAATGGTGATCTTTAACCCATCTGATGAAAAATCAGCAGAATGACTGTTACCATTATCCCGTAAGGAAAATTATACCATCTTGGATCCTTCCTGGATTCATTCACAGATCAAATAATGGTCAAATATAAGACATATTGGGGGTGCTGGGCAGGGGGAGTTTAGATATTGCCCTTCTCTTTCATCCATTCCAACCCTCATTGATTGTTTACTTTGAGAGGCAACTGAGAAGGGAGAATGAATCAGATTCTGCTCATTCTTTCAAAGTGTGGGTTCTGGTATGTTGCTTATACCTGATCACTGGTTTGTAGCACTGGGGAGCTCTACCTGCCAGTCTCAGGTGATGCAATCAGGTCCCAGGTGAAAAAGCAGAGGCTCACAGTGCCCAGTGTCTAGTCCAGGATCCATCCCAAGTGCACAGGATAAAAGAAGAACCTGAATTCAATTTAACAAGGTCAGAACTTAGAATAAATTACCAACCTGATTTATCTTCCACAGTTTTCTTAAAGTGTATGAGGAAAAAATCCCAAGATTCTTTAGAGCTTAATGCCTTTTATGGTAAAGAAACTTTTATCTGAATTACAGCATTTTCTTCAGTTTCACTTCATCTTTTGCCTCTTCTGTTAAATTAAAGTAAAATTAAATATAAACTCATTTTAAAGCAGAATTATCATGTGATCACATTTTTATAATGATGTTTCTGTCCACAAACACACACAAACACACATACAGAAATATTTGGAATAATTTTTGCATGTTGTTAATAATAGGGGGATTGAAGGCAGTAGAATTCAAGGTAGTGAGATTTTTACATCTTGAAACTTTTCAATCTAGGATTTTGTTATTTAGGGTGACTTTTATTTATTTCTTAATAATTTATTGTTTTCAAATTTCTGTTCAAAATATAGCTGGTTCATTTAAAAAAAATAAAAAGTATAAATTTTTAAAAATCCTTGTGAAGCCACTGAAATATCTAGGAACCCTTTAGAAAACATGTTCCCAAATCACTACCTCAGGGCCACAATGTTGAACATAGGTTTGGGAGAGGAAGCCACTCTCTCCTCAGACTATCACTGCTCAAGGGCAGGTGCCAGGCTCAAACATGAGGCTTCTCTGGCAGTGATTAATAACTAACTTCCAACAGTGTTGTAATTCATAGCCTCAGCCATGTTCCTCAGCTTTATTTCTTCCCTTGAAAGTCTCCTCCATAGTTACCAACATAAGGCTCTGTTCACTACTCACATACAAATTCGTACCTGCATGGGAATTAATCTCACAAGGGACTGAGTAGCGGCATCCAGCCCATTGCTAAGGCACACAGGAGACAAAGACTTCTGACATTGTCAGTGGTAACAGGTATAGTTATTGTGACAAATGGAAAGGACTTTGAGAAAAGCAATAGAAAGAGCAGTATAGAAATCTAGACAAGACTGGGAGCAAGTTAAGAACCCGGAGAAAAGTATAAAGAAAAACAAGCCCTATTACCACGGAACAAGAGGGACTTGTTTTTCCTAGAAGATATTCTTTGATCAGGTCATAAGAATAGAGAAGTTTGGAGAATGAACATCAGCTTGAAGTGTGAAGGAGTAGTAGTGTCTACATAATATTTTAATCATTGGGGAAGATAAATCCTTAAATTTAGATGCATATTTTGTTAATTGTGAAGATTTTTAATTTTGAACAGCTTTCCAGAATGCAGAGAGAATAATTATGAAAACAATAAAACTTTTAAGAATAAAGAAAACATATTAGTACAGATTTTATTCTTTGCATTGTATTATGAAACTTTTCAAAAGGAAACAAACAGATATGTATTTAGAGAACCCCATTTTTAAAAAAATATTTTTTATTTGTTGATGGACCTTTATTTTTATTTATTTATATGCGGTGCTGAGAATTGATCCCAGGGCCTCAAGCATGCTAGGCAAGCGTGTTACCGCTCAGCCATAATCCCAGCCCGTAGAGAACCCCATTTTTAAAAAAAATAATTTTTAGTTGTAGATGGACACAATACCTTTATTTTATTTATTTATTTATATGTGGTGCTGAGGATCGAACCCAGGGCCTCACACCACAACCACAACCTCTTGAACCATCTTTTAATTAAAGATAAAACTGTATTAAGGAGAAACAGACAACATGAGATAAAGTCTGGAAAGAAGTCAGATCAGATATTACACTCTAAGTATGAGTCTATTTTCAATGACCAAAAAAAAAAAAAAAATAGAATAAAATAAACAGATGTTATTTGCTTCTCTAAAGATTTCTTTTAAAGTCTACAAAAAATACTTAATTTATTCACAGGCTATAAAATTCAGGACAATTTTTCAACTCTCGATCTATTCAATATATGAGTGTCTAGAACACACTGGGCAAAATAGTTAATAGCATAGAAAAGTAGGGTACTTATCTACTTTAGGCCAGTTGCAAGAAAATTACCCACAGCTGTGGAACATTCTCATCCAGGTGTCCAAATTGTTTAAAAGTGAACATGAGTAAGTAGGGATAAAATTATGCTCTTACTACATGCATGCTCCACCTCGTACTATCCCAAATGTGAATTTGAAGCACGTGAGAGTTCCTCTCCTATATCTGCTCTCCTCAACAAAATAATTGAGATTTTATTATATTTAAGAAAGCTGACTCCTTTCGTCCCTTGTAAATTCCAGGAACTCTAATTTGGGATCAAATCTCTAAGGAAAAGTCCATCCATTTTCAAAGACTTGTTTTATGTGCATATCTCTGATAAAAAGTCTAATTGGCTCCCTTTCTTTTTGAACATTTTGTTTATCCACCTAATTATCCTGGGAAAACTGACATGTTTACCAAGTTAAACTAAACAATTACACAGTAGAACAAACCAATAAAACAAGGGTTTCAGGAGGAGTCACAGATCTGTTGGCAATGGGTCTAAGTAGAGTTCGTCTTATTTAAGAGTATTATATTCAGGAATTCAGGGTTGAAAAGAGAATTCTCTCAAAGGGAAGGGGACATCCTGAAACTCAGCCACTAAAAATGAAGTTTGTTTTACGAGCCATGTGATCATGACAGTCCATGTAAATCATCATAATTAAAATGCAGCGAGATTCCTGTATGTAGCAATATGTATAAGCTCATTTTAGTCTATCCTCTTTGAATTCAATTAGCAATTTCTCTTTTAGATACTTGATGCCCAGACTTGCTGCAGCCTGGTGCCCTCTGCTGATCACACCGAAATACTGCATTATAAGGATAAGCTGAATAGAAAGGCGGAAGGGAAGGAAAAAGAAAAGGGAAAGGAAAAAAGAGGGAAATAAGTTAAATTGGGATATATAATCTTCCCAAGTGCTAGCTTTGTCATGCATTAAAATAAGGTGTGTTTGCCACATAATTGTCATAGTTTAGTCAATGAGACTGTGCTGTCATTGCAAAAGATGTTTTGAGACTTGAAAGACAGAATTAATTTTATTGCTACTGAATCTATTTTGAAATTATTCTCTGGCCAAATTTTAATTAATTAAATCATTTGCAAAGATAAATTAAGAGTTAGTGAAATACAATGATTCCCCACACCTCCCTTCCCATAGTGAAACCCCTGAGGCCAAGAGGCTCCTAGGGAACATGATACAAACACAGGTGACGTAAGTTCCATGTTCAAGGATTCTGATTCACTAATACTGTAGACTTACAAATCTGAATTTTAGCCTGTAATTCCAGTGACTTGGGACAATGAGTCAGGAGGATCACAAGTTCAAGGCCAGTTTCAGCAAACTGGTGAGATCCAAAATAACATTAAAAAAAATGGCTGGGGGCTGGGGGTGTAGCTCAGCAGAAGAGCACACCGAGTTCAATCCCCCATATCAAAACAAAAAAAAATTGAATTTTAATATTTGAGAGGGACAATGATGTAGGTATTTTAGTTTGCTGAGTCAGAAAGAACACAAGAGCCATTGTGTACCTGGCCTCCCTGTGAAGGTAACAGAAATCCAATCTTAGTACTCTTGAAAATGTTCCCACAGCCAAGGATAGCATCACCATCAACAACAATCATGATTTCAACTATTTATTAAGTATTTTCTATCTAACAGGTACTATATTCCTATTTTCATTACCTTTCCATATTCCTTAGAAAGTTGTGGCTTTGAAAATGCCTCTACCTTCTTTCTTTAGTATGAGATTCTGCACACACACACACACAAAAAAAAAAAAAAAAAAAAAAAAAAAAACACCTGGCATATACCTAACACACAATCAGCCCTCAAAAAATGTTAGTTTTGCATCCCTTTCCCTGTGTTTCTTGCCATTTTATATTTAATGGATAATTACAGGTCAAGTTATGGGGATCTTTGTTAATCTTGGGGAACTCTTGGTTGCTTTCCAGAACTGCTCAAAGGTTTAAATTCTGTGGAACTTAGAGATCTCATTAACAGATTTCCCAAGAGATTTTAGTTTCCTTCAAAACATTCTGGAACGTGGCCGGCTCCCTGTTGTCCTCTGAAAATACAGTTACTTTTGCTGCCTTTTACTTTTCCTTCTCTCTGATATGTAGCCATGTTTCTGGTCAGTTGTGTCTGTGTTCTTTAGGTGTTGAGGAAGGAGAATCAGCAGAGAAACTGGTGAGATGGAGTTCAAGTTGAAATGGGTCCTCTGTCATACTGACACAGAACCTGGGCACTTCACCATAGCACCACCTAAAACAGGCACTGGCGGGGCTTCCTGAAGAATTATTCTTACCACATTTGTAACTCAGCTGACACCTGCAGGGGTCAATTGCATCTAATAAAACCTGTCCACTTTAACAAACAAGGCAAAAACAGTTGGCTGGTGTGGTGACTAAGAACCTAGCAAACATTACCAGGTTGAATGATGAGAACTCCTTCAGCTACATGGCACATACACTCACCTCAAACGGTTTTAAAAGGAAAAAGGATCGTTGTTGGCTTATGTTACATGAAAGGCCAGGAATAACACGAGCATTAGGCAGGCTAGATTCAGGTTCTGAAAAGATGCACCCAGAAAGTTTCCCAGTTCCACTCTCAGTCTTGCCTTGCTCTGTGTTGGTCTCCTTCTTTAGGTGCACATGCGCGCTCTCCCACACTCTTCCCACCCCCATGATATTGGAGATAGCCCTTCACTGTCTTGGAAAGAGAAACAATGATGCCCTTCGCACTGATCTCAGTGATAGACTTGGTTGGATCATTTGCTGTTCCTGCAGCAATCACTGAACAGGAAAAACAGAACACGCTGACCAAACCAGCATCACATGGCCAGCCCTTGTAGATGGAATCTCCAGACAAATCACGCTGATGGAAAATGGAGCAAGAAATTGGCAGGGAAAGGAAAATGCTTGAATATAGCACCCCCACCTTGAAAATCTACACAAGACAGCTTCTCAAAAATAAAGAAACAAAGATTCACAACTCGATGAATTAAGAATCCGAAAGTGAATGTGACTCACCAGGATTGAGAGCCATAAAAATGCTGTTCTGATTGAGTAACTACCAATCACAAAAGAGGAGCAGAGTGAGGAGGAACCTAACCAATCCTGTATGGACACACAGAGATGGTAACAAAAACCAGAAATGCATGTTAAAAATCTAAATTTCAAAATGAAAAATGTCTGCATACTTAAAATTCAATGACTTCAATGACTTGTTACTGAGGTTTGAAGCAAAAATTTGGATCAAAAAAAAAAAGGAGACTTACTTAAGTAAAATACTTTAAAATATATAAACAAAGAACACCTGAAGTACTAGTCAGCCTGTTTTCAAGTTTTGGCAGATGGATAGCAAGTACCCAATAGTGGTTCTCTTCTTCTAAGTAGAATAGAATCCATTTTCATTGGGGTTACAGTACACCTGGTTAAAGATGATATTTTCTAGCCTAACAACTTTCTGTGGCCATTTGATGAAGTTCTGGCAAAAACATTTAAACAGGATGCTTAAAAAAAAAAAAAAAAAAAAAAAGCTGACACTGTGGACAGATACCTTCTTCCTTTCTTTCTCTTCCTGCACTCTGGAAGATGGAAGTGATGGTTGGAGCTCCAGCAGCTTGTTGGACCTTGAGACTGAAAACCAAGTACTATAATGATAGAGCAGAAAGAAAGAAGGAGCTTGATCCTTGCTTCCTTGGGACCTCTTTTTTTCTCCATTTTGTGGAAGGCAGAGTGATTTGTGTTCACTGTTATTGACAGTCAATTTGAATGATCAACATGATTTTCAGATTTAAAAATATAATTCAGGTTTAGGATGGTAAAACATCTGAGGTCTTTGAAAGCAGACCAGGAAACTCTCAGGTCATTATTGAAATTCCCTGATAAAGCTGAGAATCTAAAAGCATCTTACTTATTTGAAATAGTAACCATTAATTGTAGGAAGGGATCAAGCTTACAGAGTGGTTTCTCGTACTTCTTTTCAGAGACCTCACTTGAAATCCATGGTTCCAAGTAGTCTTATTTCAAAGGTGCAAAGGGCAACCGGCCCTGTAAGGCGAGCGTGACAAGCTTGATGGACCTTAGGGACCAGTTCACCCAGCATCAAGGAATTTGGGTGATTCAGGGACTCAAGCAGCTACGGTGAGTGCAAATCAAGATGAATCTTCCAGGGACTGATTACAAAAATGAAGGTGATCATCCACAGTAGAGGGAGGGTAGACAGATGCTGGTACCTACTAAGACATATTAGAGTAGGCAAATGAGCAAACGTAGGCTAAGGAGGGAGGCTGGTGACCCAGGGGCAGACTAGGCAAGTCAGTCTAACCTAAAGAAAGACTATGTATAGACTGGCTGTCTTTCTCTTGTTTGGGTTTCTGAGAAGTTAATATAGTCATTAAAATAATCATTTATTTGTACATTGGGGTTATGGTTGTGACCTCCCAGACAGTTTAATCTCAACATCTTCTTTTGTATTCCCTCCAGAAAGTCCAGGAGGGAGAGAAAAATCAACAACACAGATTTCTGTCAGTGCCTGGAATGACTCTGCCTTTTCCATATGAAAGCCACCAAAAAAACAACCCAACATGAATAAAAGAAAACTTTCATTTCTGCAGGTATGGAAAAATCTAAACTAAATGAGAATGGCCCGACCATCAAACAACTGTACTTAACAGGAAAGAAAGAGAAATTCCCATGGCAAATTAGAAAAGCCCTGGTTCTGAGCCTTACAGTTCAGATCAAAGCCATCAGAGGCTGAGGCATCCTGAGAGCACGCGCTCCAAGTTCCTAGTGCAGCCAGTGAGCTGAATCATTACAGATTAAATAAACTTGCTGAGTTGAATCAAGAAGTAAATAAAAGGTCCCCTCCGACATAAGTTTGTATTTACAGAAATCCTGTGACTAAAAGCGACTTAAATTTGGACCACTAAAAAACAAAACAAGTTTCCTAAATTTACATTAATTATATAATATATCCAGAAACCCATGATCTAACAAATCATGCAGCAATGTCTTAAAAATCAGTTGACTAATCAGGAAGCTTTTTGGAAAAAAATAAAGCTTAAAAAAAAAAAAGTAAGCTTACTCTCAGAGTAATCCTACCTATCAATGAAAAGAAAAATTTCCATCCATTGTGGCACTAGTGATTATGACGAAAGTCAGTGAAAATACTCAGATATTATTTTTTTAAGAAATTCAGCACTATCTAAACAAAACATCTCTGGTTGTTTTGGAATCAAAATACTACTGCAAAATTAAAATAAAACATACCTCTAAATAAAATTAATTTATGACATATCCCAATATTTAGGGAAAAAAAAGTGACCTGACTCCTCAATCTTCAACTGCCCTCTTTTGGTCTGAAAACAAATAATAGTAAAAAAAAAAAAAACCTGTGCCGAGCCACAAGCTTCCCATCTCATGTGCTTATTTGGAGAGTCTCAGAACAGGAAGGTTGCCCAAGATGGTTCTCTGCTGGGTACTTGCTGCACCCTGGAGGTGCAAATACAATGTGTAAGATGAGGTCTTTTCAGAAATAGGCAATTACAGTGTGCTCAGTGAATGGGGAATGTGTCGAACTCAAGCTGTGGACAGAAGTGGAGTTGAGGACTGAGAGAAGCTTTGGAGAAAACAATGACCTCAGTCATAACTAGAATATAAAAGAATGATCCCTCAGAAATGGACAGTAAGGTTGGGCATGGTGGTGGTGCACACTTGTAATCCCAGCAGCTCAGGAGGCTGAGGCAGGAGGATCGTGAGTTCAAAGCCAGCCTCAGCAACTTAGTGAGGCAACTTTAGCAAGACCCTGTCTCTAAATTTAAAAATTATATGTATATTATAATTATATATATATATATATATATATATATAATCTTCAGTCATATATATATATATATATATATATATATATATGACTGAAGATGTAGTTCAGTGGTTAAGCATCTCTGAGTTCAATCCCTGGTACAAAACAAACAAACAAACAACAACAACACAAAAAAAACCACACACACAAGAAAAAAAATAGAGAGAGTAGGATGGTTGGTTGCTAGAGGCTAGAAACAATAGGAGTGGTGGGGAAATGTTGATCCAAATGGTGCTAAGCTGCCATTTGATAGCACAAGAAGTTCTATTGCGCTCTTGCTCAGTGGGGTGCCTATAGGTAGCAATTGTATACTACTATACCTTAAAAAAAAAGGATTTCGTATGTTTTCCACATAAAGTGGAACACTTGTGATGAGACGGATAGGTTTCATCTGATAACACAACGTACAGGTATTTGAAATCACCCCATTAGCACGTACAATTTTTGTGTTTTCATGTATCAATTAGAAGTACATTTAATAAAAAGAAAGAAAACATTTCTGAGGAAAAGTAAGATAAGCTTTTAAAAAACAATCCGAAGTTATTGAGCAGAAGAGTCATGGGGGAGAGAAAGAGAATGAGAATCCTAACCTGACAGCCAAAAGCTGGGTAGAAGGGATGCAGACAAGCCACAAAAAGGTCTCGTGGTGCTCGAAGAGGAGTAAGTGGAATTGTCTGTGGCTGAGGGAGAGGGGAGCAGTGAAGCTCAGAGGAGAATTAGGCAGGGACCAGAAAATCTGGTGCTGAGTGTGCCCTGCACAGAAGTACGGCCTCCCCCTGAACGCTGCTGAGGACATGGAAGGGCAGGTGGCTGCTGTTGATGCTCTTCTTTGAAGGCAGCAACTGGGTTACATTTGTGTCCCGTGAGGCCCTACTACCAGATGTATTGGTAAAACAGAATGAAACGGGAAAAACTGAAAGCAAGAGATTGTTAGTCATAATCCAAGTGTGAAACGGGGAGAGCCTGAAACAAAGCAATGGAAGTAGGAGTCGAGAAAGAGGAAGAGAAGTAATGAATGTTAAGAAAACAACTGTCAACTGGACTGGATAGGATCCAGAAGTTGGAGAACTGAAGACCCCAGCTGCCATTGGGAGACAATATGCATGTTCCTTGGGAATGTGAGTCTGGGCTTATAAACATCTCTTGGAGTATAGTTGGTCACAAACTTACTGAAGAATTGCATCAAGAAAAATGACAGTGTCAGAAGGGCACTGAATGGGGCAGTAAAGATAGTAAGGGAGACAAAACTGGTGATAAAAAACTATCAGTTAATGGCTTACTTCAGTGTTCTAAGAAAGGGAGGGTTTAGATGTCACCCAGATATTGGCAGTAAATGCAGAAAGGAGGGGACAGTCTCAGGAGTCTGCCACAATAATACCAGACACAAGCCAGCAGCCTTACTTTGGGCTTCCACAATCAGGACAAGTAGATTGTACTAAATCATTCATTTATTCCTTAGAAGTATCAATCGTGGAGATTTATTAATCTGTCAATCTCCAGAGCTGAGAATTGTCCTAGGAGCATTGTAAGGGCTAGACAGAGATTGTGTGTGTGTGTGTGTGTGTGTGTGTGTGTGAGAGAGAGAGAGAGAGAGAGAGAGAGAGAGAGTGTGCATGTCAACATCGAGAATAACAATAACATTAAGGCAAACCTGAAAGTGATCAGAGGTAATTATGTATATTTTCCTGTCTGTACCTTCCTATGTGCTACTACACTCTTGGGAAAGCTTTGAGGGTTTTAAGATTCAATCCTTCAAACTCTTTGAAGGGAATGAAGAAAACAACAACTCAAGTCACCTTTAAAGCAGTTCCAGGTTGTTAACATAAACCATTAACACAGCACCACCATCTTTTCTAATTAAAACCATTTAGGCAATAATAATGGCAAAACTTCTCTATAACTCTCACACACACGTAAGGAGGCTCTGAAGTCCACAGGATAATCACATGCAATGTTCAAATTAAGGCCATTGGCAGCATTCATAACAGCTCTCAAGTCCCTTGCTTATTTTCTTGGCATAATCAAAAGCATTTTAGGTGACTAGAATATGGCTAGAGAAAAAAAATGGAAAATGCATTTTCCCTTTTATCTGTGGGCATTTTGAAAATCACTGGAAGACTATTGCCTAATGGTTATCCTTCTTATGAAACAGTGTGCACAGTTAGTGACAGTGTTCAGAACAACTTTTGAAGTTGCAGATAGATTGCAGAGGAAGGCTATCTTTCCTTGATCCTCACTTTGGAGAGGGTTAGATGGATTGCCTCTGGCTTCTTTTCCTGATCCCCACTTTTGCTCACCCAGAAGAGAATGACCAAACTGATTATGCAGAGCTTGACATTCATGAAACATGCTTTATTGTTGGAGTGAGACTTATAGCAGCTCCAAAGCAAAAATTAGGGCCAGCACTTTCTCTTTGTCTTGTTCCCCCTCGGTGAGATGTGGCCTCCTTCCTCCGGGGCTTTTCCTGTTTCAAGCAGTTAGCAAAGGAGGACTGAACTTTTCCCAAAGACTGGAAGAAGAATGCCATTTTCCTCCTTCCATTCTTTGAGAGTTGCTGTGAGACTGGCCTATGGACTGGTGCCACACAGCTGACTGGGCAGTTGGACCCCCGTTGTGTTCTGTCTGCACAACCTTTAACACATTCTCCAGAAGCATCCCTCAGCAATTTCCTTTTAATATTGAGATTCTTTTAAGATTTAGATTCAGTATAGGGACAGGAAGACCTCACTTTAATCTCAAACCTAAGCCACATTCTCCTTAACCAAAAACCTTGTGATTGGATGATTTTCAGTCCTGGTCCTAAGTAACAGTATGACAGTTCAGGTCTCATTTGATTAGTAACCCATATGTACATTCTCTATGAAAATTCCAGGGACAGAAATGTGCACGAAAAATCCAACTCCTGACCAATAATCTACTCAGAAAATAGGATGCTCTCAAAAATAATTCTGAATGAAACATTTTGATCATCAATTGAGAAGGTGATTTGTAAAATGAAATTAATAAATAAATTTAGTTTGTTTAATATGAACTTTATATTAAAATTTGAATTCTAGACTCTAAATTAAAGTAGAACACTTATTTTGAGTTTTTAATTTTGAAAAATTATATGTATGTACATGTATTATACAATTTATTTTTAGAAAAATGTATAAAAATGTTTTATAAATATTGGTGTTGTTTTTAGTGTCCTGTCTTTAAATTTTATGTTCATAATTCCCTTTTGCCTTTCTTTCCCCCAATAGCCACATAATCTCCTCTTTCTCCAACTGGTTATTCCATTTTAACAATCCAGTTGCCTTTAGTTTTCTTTGTTATACTATTCTATGCAATTAAATATATACATCTTACTGGTTTTACCAAAAAGAGATATCATATACTTCATACTCTCACATTTGCACATTCTATTTGGGACTTTTTGTATAGTTCTTTGTCATTTCCAGCAATCTCACAATAAATATCTTGTTCCTATATATTACTGAACTTTTCAATGTTTTATTTCTCTGTGCTGAATTCACAGAAGCAGTGCTATAATTTGGATATAATTTGTTCCCTGAAAAGCTCCTGTATTGGAAACATGATGTCCAATACAGTGATGTGCAGAGGTAAAACGATTAAATTATAAGAGTTGCAACCTGATCAGTGGATTAATCCATTTGATGGACTAATAATTTGAATGGATTACTGGGTGGTAACTGTAGGCAGATGGGGCATGGCTGGAAGAAGTAGGTCACTGGCAGCATGCCCATGGGGATTTTATTTTGTCCCTGGTTCCTCGTTCTCTCTGCTTTCTGGATGCCATGAGCTAAGCAGCTTTCCTCCACCATGCCCTTCTGCCATGATGTTCTGCCCCACTCCCACCCAGAGCTAAGGGAGTCTGCTGACAATGAACTCAGTCTCTGAAACCATGAGCCCAAAATAAACATTTCCTCCTCTAAATTGTTCTTGGTGGGTATTTTGTTCACAACATGAAAAGCTGACTAACAGCAGAAATGCTAAGATGAAGGGCATGTGTGTGTCTAAATTTAAGAAATTCTGCTGGATACATTGTCCCAAATGCTATAATAATTCACACATTTAGCAGCAATTCATGAGAGTGTCTGCTCTTTATATTCTAGTGCTTGAGTTTACTCATCTATGAAATTCCTCTTCTTATTCTTTGCCCCTTTTTTCTATTGTATGTTTTCTAGCTACCAATTTGTTATTTATGATATAACCTTTTCTATCCAACAATAGAGTATTTTTCCATTAGTTCAGATCTTTTGTGTATACTTTATAAATCAGTAAGATGGAATAGTTTTCATCACATGTATTCTGTGCCTTTCTCATAAAATAGAAATATTTAGTATTGTCTGTATTTTAATCATCTATATTTTTCTCCTGTATTCTACTTTTGGATGCTTATTGCTAGTAGAGAAAGCCTATTTATTTTTAAATATTTATATTGTGCCAAATAACTAATCAAATTTTTGCATTAACTCTAAATTTTTTAAATATAATATCTTAGATTTTTTTATTGCCAGTCAAAAGAGAATTTCATTTCCCATGCTTACAGTACTTTTTTCCCCCCACAAATCAATTCATTAAATTAGGGAAGTTTCCATTTTTTCCCTAGGACTTGGAACAAACTAAGTAACATAAAAAATATATAATTTAAATATTTTTTACTTGACAGAAAAGAATTCAGTGTTAAAACCATATTAAATTGGTTAAATTTTTAATAACAAACATTTAGACATCTTTGTATATCGTCTATGGTAATTACTTTGAGTTTTACATGATTTTCTTGGATAAATTTTAATAATTTGTATTTTGGTAGGAGTCATCTGGGAAATCCAGATTTTTAAATTCATGTCTCTAGAATTGAATGCATTCCCCTTATACTGTTTACCTCCTTCTTTTATCCCATATCAAATTAGTAACAAAATAATTTGATGCCTGGAATTTGTTGCAAATTATTCACAAAAAAGTAGGTAGGGTATACATGAAACACAGTTGACATCATGTTCATATTTATTGAAGCCAAATAATGGACTGATGAAGATTGAACATTCTGTTTTATCTATTTTTATATTCTCCTGAAATTTTTACAAATAAATAATATATATCTAGGGACAAGTTATAATGCTCATGTGTGATACATGCCACTGTGGAAGGCACATGACTTATCCTTTTTCTATGCTACCACCAAGATTACAATCATAGTCAAATGATTTGCTAGTGACCTTCTGTTGAGAAAATCAAGGCCATCAACCCTGAATTTTCCTCATCCCACCCTCTTCTGTGTGCTTTAAATATTTAGTCTGAGGAGTTCTTCTTTCCTTTCTGTTTTGGATAAAGAGGAGTCTTTCACCCTCTCCAAATCTAATTTCACTAACTTTCTCCAAGAACCTATCCAATTGTCCCTCCAGGGTTTTATATCCATTCCCCACATTTCATCTGACTGAGGCAGGCACAAGCTGACCCAACTTTGAAGATAATTGAAGAATGTAGCCAACCACAGCAAAAGAATAAATCACATAACACAATTTGTATTTCTTCTCTTTCTAAAGAAGTATACATATCAAATTAAGAAGACAGAATTCCAGTGACTTTGCCCCATCATATACATGCAAATCTTAGAATCACTCAAGGAATACTCCTCAGAATGAGAGGGGGAGAGAGGTGAGGCCACTGATGGTAACCTCCTTTAGAAATCTGGGCAAGTAGTCACCCTTTCCAGGGAAAAGTATGGTCTTCTCTAGCCACTGGTGTGTTCCTTATTTGTTCTCAGTACTAGTGTGTCTTGGAGGTCTTTCTAGGTCAGTAGTCAGCTTGCTCATTCTATTTCTCTTTCTTTGCAGATGCAAACAACTCCTTTGGATGGCTGAGTCATAATTTATTTAACCACATACTCTGTGTTCTGAAGCTAAACAGAAAACTGTTTTATCTTGGGAGAGAGAAGACAAGGAGGAACAGGAATGAACCCGCAAAATTCCATTCTAGTAGCCATCCTGCTGGAGAGTCACACTGGGAAGGACTCGGCTTCCACCCTGACACTGTGAGTCAGAGAACAGTAGTGACTGACTCTTCATCCTGCTTAGGATGTAAGTAGACTGAAACCTGGCTTGGATTTTAGAAGCCCGCGGGGGTCCTGCATAATTGAAGAGGAAAGTGGTGGTTTGGAGAGGCGATACCAAAGTACCAGTAAAAAAGCAGATGGATGCTTGAAGAACTTATTGAGAAGGTCAAAGATGTGATCAGGTTAAACCTTATGCTTGTAGATTGCTTTCTATAGAAAATAAAAACAAAGTTCCACTCTTTCCACAGCTAGATTTCATAAACATTATGTTTAAATCTGATCCTTCCATTTTCTTGTCACTATATCCCTTTAAGCCTGCTATGTGAAATAAAAAAAAATCTTTAATAAATACCTAACTACTGAACCTAATGAACTTTCATTAATATCTATTTGTCCTCATATCTCTATAGCACATGACAGGTACCTCTGCTGAAAGAGAACAAGATCAGGTTCAATTCTCCATCTTGCTAGAAATCCTTCTTTCTTAGATCCCAGCTTTATTCTCCTCCTATGTCTCTGCCTCTTTCCTAGGCCTGCTTTTTCCTCTCCCTCTATAGTTTGGATCTGGATATCCTCCCAAGGCTGCTGGGTGGAAGGCTGAGTGGTACTGTTGGGAGGTGGCAGTGCTCAACTTGAGGAGGTGGGACCTAGTTGGAGAAGGTGGGTCACCGGGGTGTGCCTTTGAATAGTGTGTTTTGTCTCAGGCCTTTTTTCTCCCCCTGCCTCTTTTATGGATCACCATGAGATGGGCAAATTTGCTACACCACACACTCCCCACCATGATGTTCTCTCTCACCACAAGCCCAGAAACAATGAAGCCAAGTAATTATAGACTAAAACGTCTGAACTGGTGAACTATAATGAATCTTTTCTTCTTTAGTTGATTTTTCTCAGATATTTTGTTAATAGTAACAGAAAGCTAACACATCTTCTGTAAATTTTGGCTTCCCAATCTGTGACTATAACTGGAGGGTGGGTAGATAATTCTTATATACAAGGAGATAAGATAGGATAAAAGGATAGAAAAATGTTTTATCACAAAAACATTAACCAAAAGAAAATATTACAACCAGAATGATATTAGACAAAGTTAACCTTAGCAAGAAGTAGTTCTAAAGATAAATATATTTCATTGTAGAAAACTTTCATGTGAACAGAAGCCTAAATTGGTCTGCGCCTGGTAAGAAAGCTTCATATGTATAAAGAAAAGAGAGAGAGAGAGAACTAGCAGAAGAACTAAGCAGATTTTTGATGATTGTGGGGAAACATGGCATATTTCTTTCAGAAACTGAGAGAAAAAATGATCAAGAAAAGCACGGAAGAAGCCTTGTAGAAGATCTGAACAGGCGGGACAGACTTGACCTAGTTGACATTTATAGAATACATTCACAGTCAACATTTCAGAATACACATTCTTCTCCAGGGTAATGGAATATTTACCAAAATAGAAAATATGCCAGACCATAAAGTAAGTCTTAATGTATTTCAGAAGATTGAAATGATACCAAATATGTTTTCTGGCTTCAGTGGGATTAAGCTAAAATCAGTAACAGAAAGAAAAATTAGAAAACTTCCAAATTTGTTAACATGAAGTAATACTTTCTGAAGAAATTAGAAGAGATACGTCTCCCAGCCATAATACTGAATAAAAGAAGCCTCATGTAAAGGAGTACATACTGTATGATTTCAATTATATAAAGTTCCAAAACACCTCTGATGGTAGAGATGGAAAAAAAATGACTACCTCTGTAGGGGGCTCATTATGACAGAGACTCCCAGGATGGTGGCAAAATTCTAGAGTTTAATTTTGTGTGATGCATGGTTGTATTACTGTAAAAAGTTACTTAAGAATTGTCCATGTAACCATGTTATGGTTCAATACGATCATTTACCAAAGAAGCAATTCAACATTTTTAACAGAGCTTCTCTTTAACAACAAACCGTTTTTCTCCTCACTACCTCAGTTTCATTTATTTTCTCTGCACCTTTGTCCTATCGCTTTCCCCTATTTCTGACCTCTAATTTTAGCATCAGTCTGAAATACTTAAATTCCTTCCCATTGGACATGCCATTACGGATCCCAATGGTAACAGGCTTAAATCTGCATTCTGCTAGAACAAAATTGTTATTCTCTTCCCCAGTCACTACATTTGTCCAAATAGATGGGCTCATAACAAATCACTCATCTTTAATTTTTACCTTTTTAAGTGCCCATATCTTATCATGAATATCTAAAGGTTTTTCCATTAAATCATCCCTTGCCTGCTTCCATTATTTCCATTTTCACTGATTTGATTATAGACCCATGTCCACATATAGAATGCTCCAATTATCCTCGATCCTGTATCTATCACTTCCTGCTAAGACTGGCCTCAGTTATCAGTCATTCCTTCCTCCAAAACTTCCTCCCCACACAGCTTTGTTAGTTCTCTTCAGTTTCACCATGTTTCTCTTACCAGCCCCCGCAAAACAATTTTTATTATTTTCCACTATCTGAAAGAAAATGAAATTTTGAGCCCTGTGATTAGGGTTTTACACATTCTGACCCCACCCTCTTTTTCTACAACTACACAGCTAAATTGGCCTTTTCGTTACCCCTCCTTGATCTTCCTTGTGTTTAATCCTTCAACCTAGCCTACCCTTCTCATTTTTCTCCAGCAATGTAACTTGTGTACATCCCTCCAGAACATTACACCACTAGAGGCAATCACACAGACTGAGGAGCAAATGCCCGCTTTGCAACTTACTGGAACTGAGAACTTGGGTGAGTTACTTAACTTTGCAATCTTAGTTTTCTTATCTATAGTCCATAAATAATTATTAGATACTTTCCACCACCTAAGGATACAAAGGTGAACAAAATCAAAAAAATCCATCCCTATTCTTATGGAGTTCCTAGGCCAACAAAACGACACTAATGAAATCGTGATACCCACTTTGCAGTGTTAGGACTAGAAGGAATATACGCAAAGCATGTAACACACTATTGGACACATTGTAGAAAAACAATAAGTTATTATTATCAATTCTTCAAAACCCAGCCAAGTATTCATCTTCTGTGATATTTTCTTATACTTCAATTTCCTCCTGGAGAACTCTGGAAATAAATGCATCTCCCTCATGTGACCACACAGCCTACAAAGTCCCTCATTCTCTGAACTCTTCTTTTACTGTCTTTTTTTATCATACATCTGACAACTGATCATGGACTTTGGGAGTTATAATTTATGTGTGTTACACTGCTATTGAGCACTGTAAGAAAGTTATCTCCACAACTAAATCTAAGCTGGATTGAGTATTTGAACCTCTGTGTGGACTAAAGCTTCCAGCACATGCTATATATTTGTTGATTTAATGAGTCCAGCCCTCTGAGTCCAACTCCATGAATCTAGTGGAGAGTTTGAAATGATTCCAGAGTTTTCTCCTACACAGAAAACTGATCTGGCCAAGAATATGGGGAAGTGGAAACATCATTTCTCACTTACCCTCTTTGTGAGTTCCTCCCACCCATTTTGCCCTTCAGCTTGCCAAAATGTTTCAAATCCCTGGGAGCCCAGGAAAAGGCTGGTTCTGGCAATTGACAAGAAAGGGATGAAATGTTGATTAAGAAGGAAAAAAAAATTCAGAGACAGAGCCAGAAACCCTGAAAAAAATATTTTAAAATTGAATTTCTAAAAGGAGCCTTGCTTCTTGGAATATGTTTATTTCTCCTCGAGCTTGGGAGATTTTCCAAAGGAAGTTAAAACCCAAATACTTCCCACTAGGAATAGGAGACACGGGCTTGCCAAGTTTAGAATCTGCTAATTCACTGGGCCCTAGATTTGGAATCAGTCACAAAGAACACAGTCCCACTTCTCCCTTAGGACATGATTTCGAGATTCAAAGCCCTTTTTAAAGTATTCTAAGATGTTAAGGTGTACTGAAGTAATACTTTCCGAAGTATTACTGAAGCATATTTTATTCTTGAATTTAATATTCAAGGAAAAAAACCACAAATATTATATTTCCTGTCAATACATAAATGTTTAAAAACAGATGAGAGGGCCATTTGGTGAGAATTTGACATTTTTTCAAATCCACAGTACTAAGAGAAAAAGAGGGATGGTGACATTAAATTTTAAAACTACGTGCCTGGATTATAAGCAAGAACACTTCTAGCAGTCTGTTCCTTTATACTCCCCTCAAAACATCTGAAACCAATATTCTCAAATGTTGTTTTAAAATACCCACCAACACCTATCCTTGTACCCACTCTTCACCAATTAATAAATGTGTTAACACCATCCATCAAATTTGATGGACCAGCCATATTTTGTTCCATGTCTGTTCCACAGATAAGTTCTGAATGATGTTGGCCTGCCAGGTACTAGTGTAGGTTCTACGAGGACATAAAAATGAAAGACAGAGCCTCAGAACTTTGGAGTCATAACATAGACTGACACCTACAGCCATAACACGAATGGAAAAATGGTATGAAGCAGCATTTCAAAAACATGATAACAGAGATCACATCTGTGCTAAGGGAGAGAAGAAAAATGGATGAGTGGGTGGGTGAATGGAATGCGTAAATTCATCTGAGGGAATATAAAGAAGTTTTGTGGAGAGTTGGCCTTTGAATCAAAATTATTAAGAAATGTTTTTGGTGCAAAAATTTCCAGACAGAAGGAATAGCTTAAAAGCAAGGAAGGACTTAAGGAAGTAAGGAAGGATGAAAGGAAACTAGATTGAAAATATATATATTTTTTTTTCTAAAGCGGTAGAAGCAGGATGAGGTTCCAGTAAACAAAACAAATATATAGCATGTGTTGGAAGCTTTAGTCCACACAGAGGTTCATTAGAAGCTTAAATGAGAAAGGTCAGTGAATGGCTTATACAAAGTGTGAAGGAATCACTTACAAAAGCAGGGACAGCCTGGTATCTCAGCATGGTTGTGGGGCTCAGAAACTAACCTGGGTGTAAGGACAGAATCTCAAGGGCAAGTACAGATTCTTGCTCAGAGAAGACAAAGAGGTTCAATTCTAGAAGAGTAAAGGCGGTTGCCATACTCAAAGGAAAATTTAAGAAAATGGATTAAGAGAACCGAGGCACATAAGTGATAGCAAATGATGGCAGGTTAAGATGTACACCTGGAAATCTCCAGTACCAGCCACATGACCCAGGACCAAGATGCAATGATTCTCACATCATCTATGACACCATTTGGAAAAGCAGATTTCACTCAACCATTTTGGTTTTCTTAATTCTATTACACAAAACAAGTGGTCTGCTTAATTTTTTGGCTTCTTTGATGAATTGGTTCAGAATTTTATAGAGCTGACCCTCCTCTTATGTAGATTAAGGGATGACATGGCAGTTGTCGCAGCGTACACATTTTGGTAATAACCACACACTTTCTTCCTAAGAATGCATCAGCATCTATTTTATATTTTTAGACTATCTGAAACATTTTATATTACTACTTTGAAAATTGAAAACACTGCTCATAACTACTATACCTAAGAAGTCATTTGATAATTATTATTATATACTTGGAAGAAAATAAAAGATGTTATAGATCTCAAATATGGTAAGTGATTGGAGGTAAAAAAACAAACAAACAAGTTGGGAAACTGACATTTTTATCTTATTCTACCCAACTTTACAACTATCTTGTAAAAAAATTTTTCTTTGGTAGCTTATCTGATAGTCATTGACATAAAATCTGTGCTCCATACCTAACTCCTGGTGCCTCTTGGCCACTTCCCAACTTTCTTTCACCCTGCCTCCAATCCTCTAATGCATTTTAACCATTTCTTTTCCTCAGAATACTGAAATGTATTTTTCTGCATGTTTTCATGTTCCAGTCAGCAATGTAATTATAATATACAAGCTAGTCCTTTCTCCCACTTTGTAAACAGAGGGAAAGGGGTCAGAGATTATTTTTTGAAGGGTGGTCTGATTTCCTTTTACTACTCTAAAACACTTCTGTCTGCAAGAATCCATTTTCTGTTGAAGGGAAGGAGTAAAAGAGTATTAAGAGTAAGAAAAGGCTACAAAACTTGCCTGCTGAAAGAATATGCATGGATCAAGGTAAGTCCAAGAAAGAGCAAAATATTTGAATGGTTGGATTTAAGGCAATATATACATGGAAAATCATGAAAATTGAGACTTTAGCAATAGAGGGGCTATGACTACCAGAGTCAGAGTTTGGCCTTTGCCCATACTATTAGGCCCTGCAAAAACATTTGAAGCCAGGAGATAAAAAATACAATATTCCTAGGTGAGTCTTATGTTTCTGACTTAAGCAGTCACTGAGAAAAGAAGCACTGCAAGAGATTAGATTTAGAAGAATCAGGTGGGTGGCAAGGCAAATATTAGAAGAATCAATTGGGAAATGTTGTAGAGATATGAATTGTATTTTGGATGCCTTGTTCCAAACCTGGTTATATGTCTTTCCTCTAAGATTTCGTAATTCTGTACCATGGTGTTATGGTTTAGATGTGGTATCCCCCAAAAGCTCACATGTGAGACCATGCAAGGTTTGGAGGAGAAAGGATTCGGTTATAGCCTTAATCTAATTAGTGGGATAATCCTGATGGGATTAACTGAGTGATGAATAAAGGCAGGTGGGAATCGCTGGAGAAAGTGGTTCTTTGGGGATGTGGCTTTGGGGTATATATTTTGTATCTGGAAAGTAGAGTCTCTCTCTCTCTCTCTCTCTCTCTCTCTCTCTGCTTTGTGATCATCATGTGAGCTGCTTCCTTTGCCACACTCTTCTGCCATGATGTCCTGCCTCACCTAGAGCCCTGAGGGATAGAGCTAGCCAATCTCAATGGATTGAGACCTCTGAAACTGTGAGCCCCTAAATAAACCTTTCCTCCTCTACAATTGTTCTGGTTGGGACTTTTTGTTTCATCAGTGAAACAGCTGACTAAAACACATGGCATATATCATTGCACATTAGAATTGGTTTTTATTTGTTTGCTTATTTTGTTTTGTTTTGTTTATGTGGTTTCCTTTTTTTAAATTAAGAACATAATAGTAACTAGTGAGATAAGTGCCTTTATTATCCCTCTTTTATTCAGTCAAAGGGGATTAAGAAAGTTGCCAACACCAGCCAAGCTAGAAAGTCAAATCTTGAACCCAAGAAAGTCTAGTGCCAAAGTCCACAGCACTGACCTCTTCACTCTGATGAGCTCCCAGATGTCAGTGATGATAAGATGTCCAGAGGCAAATAAAGTTATGCACCCCGTGGAAATGATTCGGTCAACACAGAACACACATACAATGGTGCATCCAGAAGATGTATTGCCTAGTGAAGTTGTAGCCATCTTAGTCTGTATACATACACTCTATGATGTTCACACAGTGACCAAATCACCCGACAATGCATTTATAAAAACATAACTTCATTACTGAGCAATGCATGACTATATGTAGTCTTTATATTCTCTTGACTTACTGTCATTATATCAGTTCACTGAAGGAAATGTTCATTAGATCACTTTTACTAACTGGAGTGAGTTAAAATGAGCCCTTTTTTATGTCAATACATAATAATATAGATGTTTTATATCTTTGTGGACATTGTCCTGTTTGAAAAAAAAAACGATATGATTTAGTATGTTTTAGTATGATTTAAAGAACTTAAATTTTAGACCCCACTCTGCCATGTGCAGAATGATCTTGGTGCTCTAAGCCCCAGATGCATGGAAACACTTATGCTAACATTTCTAAAGAACTCCAACTCTGTAACTGTGTCATTTTATATTGTTCATATTACTTTATCCTCATACAATCTTTATATTATAGGAAACATTTAATCCAAAATTTTTGGATGGACATATTTAGGAATCCACACATGAAACATCATTGTTCCAGAAAGGAATAATAAGACTCAACTAGCCCATTAAATTCTTATTGTTCTAAAAAAAAAAAAAAAAAAAATAGAGCCCCGTTAATCTTCTCTTCCATTGACTAGTTCCTGCTAATTCCAAGTCTATGATTTCAACTGCCTTTATTGGCCATCCAAAAGCCTGTGATTCACTGCATAGTTTAGAATTTACTTTGCAGACTTAAAATAGAGTTCTGCCAGGCCTTTCTCTGCTGCTTTCATGTGTCCTAAATCCAGCCCATCCCCTGGATAGCTATTAGTATGGCCATCTGTTTCTTAAGTGCTGATGCACACCCCTCCCCAGCCATATCTCCAGAGTGAGACACATGTTTGCAAAAAGAAAGAAACAACTGCATATAGCTCACTTCAAAGCATTACCTACAATAATTTTTCTCCCACAAAGTATGACTTCTTTAAAATTCTCTTTCTTGCTATAATTGAGAGGGTTTTTAGAAGCAATTGTTCTAACTTTTTTTATTCCATGTAGGAGTATATTCCATGAATTCAGATTTAAGATGCTCTAAATCCCTCATACCAAACAAATCACATGGCTGAAATTCAGATTCTTACTATTGAAAACAAAAAAAGTATGGATATGACCAAACTATGTTACTTACATATACAAATATGCTGTAATGAAATCAATTATTCTGCATAATTAAAATGTACTAATAAGAAAAGAAGACAATAAAAACCATGTAATTTTATTAAAATATATAGCAAACACTCTCATCACATGGTTAATATTTAAAAGACTCCAAATGCTATATTCTTATATGAAAAAATGCATGCTTTTATTTTTATATCATAGTTATACATTTTTACAATCCAAAAGCACCCAGTTCTCAAAATTTTACAACTGAACCAAGAGCTTCTGACCAATTTAGTCCCATTATTTTATATTAGAAAAAGAGTAATGATAAGCTACTGCCAAGGTTCTAAGAACATAAAAAGGATTTTCAGGCTGCAGAAAGAGTTCTAGAGCGGGCAAGATGGGACATACCTGTAATCCCAGTGACTAGGGACTTTGAGGCAGGAGGATCCCAAGTTCAAGGTCATCCTCAGCAACTTAGCAAGGCCCTAAGCAACTTAGCAAGACCCTGTCTCAAAACAAAAAAATAAAAAAAGGGTTGGGCATGTGACTCAGTTGTTAAGAAGTGCCCCTGGGTTCCATTTCTCTTACCAAAAAAAAAAAAAAGGAGTTAGATGTGAAGCACTCAGTATACCAAATGGGAGGCAACACTTGCTGAATTGAATGAACAAGTAGAACCCTGATAAATCTATAGATCAAAGTCAGGTGTGTAGTATGTTTGAGGGACAGATCTGCAAAAGAGAAGGCACAGGAATAAGCTACAAGGATGGACTAATGGAGTCTTATTTGGAATTCAGAAGCTGGGCAAATCAGATAATGAAAAAGACAAGGATACACCATCATAAGGCCATTTATAGTGGGACTGAGAAGACTCAGAGAGGGAACAAACTGAAATTTGGCCATTGCTGAATTTCAGATGTGAACCAACAGAGACTGTTGGACCCTTTTCAGAAAAGTCTTTCCAAGAAGAAAAACAGCAGGCAGGTGGGAGAGTTTATCCAGTGAGAAAACTTAAATGTTTTAAAGGATAAAATGATTCTGAGTCTCAAATGACTATTGTGACTTCCACCAATCCTCACATTTGGATCCCAGATTAAAAAAGTCTTAAGTAATAATAGAGACTAGTTTTCTTAATTGGGATCAACATGGGCCTCCAGTGTAAATCTGCAGGAAAGAACCTTTCTTCCTCACTCCACTGCAACTACCAGGAAGTTCTGGCACCCTCACGACACAAGCTTCCGTGCCTGGCAAAGGAGCAGGAGACGGTGATGTGGCACCTCCTTGAGCAGCACAGAGTGACAGAGGCTATTGACGTGCTAATGGGATTTTGCTCATCTCAAAAATACTTACAGGTAATATTCAGAGGAGAGGGGTTTCTGCACTAGCAGGTATATGTTTTTAGTCAATGACATTGATTTTTGACTATTCTATGATCTAATTTGTATTCTAGGCTAAAGCACCTGGATAAAACTTTAAATGTGGTATAACTACTAATAAATAATAAAGGGAAGCTATATTCAAATTATGTACCCCTCTACCTCCTACACCTCCACCAAAAAAAACAGAAGGAGCTTCTAATCAGACTGGACAGAACTGGAGATATTTATTGGTCATAGTTACTTTGAGGTAGATCAATGACTATGTTCTATGAGGCATGAACCATGAGTCATCCCATCTAAAACTGCTCTTCTCCTCCTTACAGCAGAATTAGCGAACCAGGTTGGGGCATCCCCTGGGACCTACTCCCATCTAATGCACAGATTCCTCACTGTCCCATCTAGGCCTGCCTACCCCTTTCTGTGCAAAGCATACGAGTGTTGAGTGTGGGAAGACCAAAAAACGAGGGCGAATGAGGGAGGATGTTCAACTCAAAGCTCTGGTATACTCCTCTACTCTGACTTGGCGTTCAACCAGAGCTCTGCTTTACAACATGGATGTTTCTGCAGATATTAACAATGTACTTTTTGAATATGCCTTTTAGTCCATGGGGAAGAGAACTAATTTATAAGGTAAAACTAATGTATACTCTTCAAATATCTCAATCTCATGTGTCCACCCACAACCATGACAATGCCATTATAACTCCATTAATTTTGAGAATGTGAAAATCTACATAAGGATAATTTAAATATGTACTTTGGGACAAGAGGATCAGAAAGAACTTTTCTTTATTACAAATATGTACCAAACTCCTTTCCCAACCCCTCCCAGTATAATGTTGTGAATGGTAATGTGACCTTTGGATTCTTGCTGCCACAAGAAATCCCCCAGTGGGAGTCTATTTATAACAGTGCCTTCTAGGGAAGGAATCCATTAACCTGATTTCCACAGTCTGCTTGGGAGCCAGGTTCTACCTGACACATATACCCATTACACATATCAAATACATTTGTTTTATATCAGTCCAGCCAGAGTGTATGCGTATCTTTGATCATATAATATTAAAACACAATCATCCATCCGGTTTGCTACATATCAAAAACATGTCTTTGTTTCTGTCTTTTCTGAAAATTAATGGTTAAGAAATATTTCATGATATGCTCTAATTTCTAAACACTGTTCTACCTCCATTCAATACGGAATTCAGCAAAGAGGTATTGAGGACCCACTATACACCTTATGGGCACTCTGCACAATGCTGTAGAAATGCAAACAAGATTGCAGGATACTTTCAGAATCTTTAAAGAAATTGCTTAAAAGAATTAAAATCAAGAATCAATAAATGAGATGGACTCAAACTAAAAAGTTTCTTCTCAGCAAAAGAAACAATCTGTGAGGTAAACAAAGAGCCTACATCTTGGGAACAAATCTTTACCCCTTACACATCAGATAGAGCACTAATCTCTAGGGTATATAAAGAACTCAAAAAGCTAAACATCAAAAATAAATAAATAAATAAAAAATAACCCAATCAATAAATGGGCCAAGGAACTAAACAGACACTTCTCAGAAGATGATATACAATCAATCAACAAATATATGAAAAAAAAAATGTTCATCACCGCTGCAATTAGAGAAATGCAAATCAAAACCATTCTAAGATTTCATCTCACTCCAGTCAGAATGGCAGCTACTATGAATACAAACAACAAGTGTTGGCGAGGATGTGGGGGAAAAGCTACACTCATACACTGCTGGTGGGGCTGCAAATTGGTGCAGCCAATATGGAAAGCAGTACGGAGATTTCTTGGAAAATTAGGAATGGAACCACCATTTGACCCAGCTATTCCTCTCCTTGTTCTATACCCAAAGGACTTAAAAATAGCATACTACAGAGACACAGCCCCATCAATGTTTATAGCGGCACAATTCACAATAGCTAAATTGTGGAACCAACCTAGATGACCTTCCACAGATGAATGGATAAAACAAATGTGGCATATATACACAATGGAATATTACTCAGCAATAAAAGAGAATATAATCATGGCATTTTCAGGTAAATGGATGGAGTTGGAGAAGATAATGCTAAGTGAAGTTAGCCAATTCCCCGCCCCCCAAAAAAAAAACAACAAATGTCGAATGTTTCCTCTGATATAAGGAGGCTGATTCATAGTGGGGTAAGAAGGGGGAGCGTGGGAGGAATAGATGAACTCCAGATAGGGCAGAGGGGTGGGAGGGGAAGGGAGGGAGTATTGGGTTATAAATGATAGTGGAATGTGATGGACATTATTATCCAAAGCACATGTATGAAGACACAAATTGGTGTGAATATACTTTGTATACAACCAGATATGAAAAATTGTGCTCTATATGTGTAATAAGAATTATAATGCATTGCACTGTCATATATAAATAAAAAAAATTAATTTAAAAAAAGAGAGTTGCTTAGAAAATATCATGATCCAACCCAGCTGAGGCATTGGGAGCCCTGCTGTGATTGGTTGGCAGACTGATATACATGAGGACATACGGGTTTGTGATTCTGTCTCCACTTGGATTTTCACTGTGGTTTATGAGGGTTACTCTTTAACCATGCCAGATGTTGGAAGTGGTGCCTATGGCAGATTCAAGACTAGGTTGTCACTTGGTATGTTTACAACAGTAATTTATTATTCAACTTGAGCTTGGTCTGGAAAAAATTGATTCCATTTTGGAATGTTGGCACTCAAATCAGAGTGACAAGAAACACATGGAACATCCTTTTTCTGCCTTTTAAGCTCCTCTATCATGTCATCTTATACAGCTAAGTCACCCAATTTTAATTGCCTCACCATAGAATTCAGGGTGAGCTTCTCAAAGTTCCTAGGACTCAACCTTCTACACCTAACCCAGTTAGCCCAATTATCACTCAAGGGCAGATTTAAGATACTTTATCATTTCAGAATAAGATTGCAGAGTGCACCAAAAAAGATAATGACCTAGCATCTAAACCTAGCTTTCAGCACACTGAAATAGCTACAGCTAAAATGAAATGATGTCTTCAATTTGATTAAAAAATCTGAATGCATTTGGGAAGATTGTTCATGTATGGATAATTGTTGAAACTGGATAATGAGTGAATCAGGCTCATTATGCTCTTTTATTTACTATTGTATGTCTATTTTTAATAATAAAATGTTTTTTTAAAGTGCAGGTAGTTAGTATAACATCAACTATTCTGTATATTCACTCATAGTTTTTAATTTATCATAAGTATTTTCTTAGTGCTTGTCTAAATGTTGTTATAAGAAGCATTCATTATTAATATATGTTTGAACTGCTATTATGTATGAGCAACATTTCTATTATGTATAAATCAAACCTTTCTCCAGCCTCCAAGTAGCTTCTAGCCTAATAAAGAAGATAAAGTTAGAATGTGTTCAAAAGTAAAAAATGAGAGAAAGCGTTATGAGCCATTAGACAAAACTCTCTGAGAGGAAGTTACTTAATATTGTGTCTGAGATGAAGAGAAATGGCCAGGATTTCAGAGTCCACTGCTGGTTTCCCCTCACAGCCTACCCATCCCAATGGGACTCTTAGGTATTCTCATTGTTTGTGTGTGCACATGTACACACACAGGAAAAAGACACCCGAAATACAAAGGAGAGGCTTTGACCCGAATGTATATGAAACTTCTCTCCCTGACAGTAAGTGTGTTGGACTAAGGAAGTAAGTGCTTCATTAGGCCAAGGAGGCCAAGGTTTATCACCCCTCCCTCCAGAAAGAGGATGAGGTGCTCCCCTGGCCCCATTCCCCTTGCTCCCACCCTAATCTAGGCCTACCAGATGACAGCACTCTGAAAGAGGAAGATCCCAGGAAAGATGAACTTAAGCAAAAGTCTATTAAGGAAAGATGGTGTTTTCCCCCAAGCCATGAACAGCAGTCTAAGCATTCAAGCCAGATCTTTCTCCTGAGCTTTCTGTTAGCTCACTAGGACATCCAGGAGCTAGGGTAGGGGGCGGGGGAGAAGGTAAACTTTTTCCTCCCAAACAGGAACAAACCCCAGAATTCTTTCCAGCTACATGACCGAAAAACAGCAAGTGAATCCCAAAAGGCACAAGAGAGGCCATAACTCGATAAAGATGGATATATATGGATTTTCAAGTCATATATAAACATGGTTTCACCCACTTCCATGCTTACATTAAAATGCCTCTGCCCAGTGCTATTGTTCCAAAATGCCTCTGAGAAATCCATTTGTCCCTGACCCAGGTCACCACTGCTCCCCTCTTCCTGTTTAGAAATGAAAGAAGGAACATATGAAGGGAGTCTTGATTCTCCATTACAGGAACATACAGGGCTTTGAACAAGACATTTGTCCCTCTTAGGAGTCCATCCCACATGTCTTACAATTGTTTCCTTTGTGCATTTTCATCCTTTTTATGGGAAGTTAAAAAGAAAAGCCTTATAGAATGTCACTATTTCTGGCTTGATTCAAACTCCAAACTATAATTTAGTTTCATAAACTTTCATTTTAATACACGATGTGCAAGAATGAACCAAGCTCAACATTTATTGATCCATGATTACATCTGAAAGGCTCATAGCCATCTTGGTACGTTTACTGTACAGACTCAGTACATAGCCATAAATGTATAAAATGAAGTCATATATTTTCAATTACTCCATTCACAAAGAAGCATTTTCACATGAATAGACAAAAACTCATTGGTCTAGCCATTTGTTTCATATTACATATTATTTCAAGGGCAATGAAAGTTTGCTTTGCATCACTGTCTAAAAGATAATGACTGGCCAGCTCAGAAAACTATAGGACCTTACAGACTTTACATAGTGCTAAATCTCCCACATGTCAAAAACATTTTCCAATAATGATGAGGATTACTGAAAAGTGCCATACCTTAAAAAAGGGTTCCAAATGTTGAGTGAAGGGTTTTTTTCAGCTATAAAATTATGCCATCAGGAAGACAGACTTGTCTGAGAAAACATAAAGTAAAATGAAGTTTGCCATAGGCGTTGGTCAGTCCAGACAATTGAATCTTATGTCTAACTTAGGCAAAAACTTTAAGCAGAATAATTCATGTTAGTGTTAAAAGACATAAGAATGAAGAATCCATTCCTGTCTTCACCTTAATGCACATAATTTTACCTGCCATTGGTACTCTGGACTGGAGAAAGTGAAGGTGAATGGAAATCTACTTAGCCTTGGGCTGCTGACATCAGAGAGACTGCTTTAATTCCTACTAGAGAACATCTTCTCAAGTTTTTTTCTACTAACTAAAAGTGGAAGAAATGAGTAGCTGGACAAAGGAGGACATGAATAAAACTTCCATAACCTAAGTTTAAAAAATAAGTCACACTAAGACAAAAAATCAGATCATCCATGGGAACCATCATTTTCTTCCTAGACATGTGTTCAATTTGCTAAAACAGAGAATACAGTAGAATGCTGAGGGTAACCCTCAGGAAGGATCCCCAAGAATGAGAGGGGTGGGGAGAGAGAGAGAGAGAAACAGAGAGAGGTAAAGTTAGGCTTTCCATAAATTCCTGAGAAACACGGACACAGCTCCATAGTTAAAATATGCATGCATTGTCATCTAAAGTCATCAATGAAAATGTGAGGGTTTCCATTGATATCTGAGAAAAAAGTTGTTATAGAGACACAGTTGGTATCTCTGATTTTATCTAATAATGTTGAAATTGATTACCAGAATTATGTTTATTTTATTGAAGTAAATAATACACTGAAAAATTATTATTTGTATGACTAAAACTAAATTTCTAGTAATCCTTCAGTTAGAAAACCACCATAAATCAGTAATATCATTGTTGATATTATATATATATATGAACAAGTGAGCAATTAACAATAACTGACTACATGATTTGTTCTTATAGGTTTAAATTTAAAGTTATATGTTTAAGAAGCTTCTGGAGTATATTTATCCCATCTAACCACTAAGAATTTTTCATAGTCTTGTTTCTGCTCCTGTAGAGAAAACTGCTTTAGCCTCTGCTAAAATGAAATTTTATCTCATTGTGTTATTTGGTCTGGAGGCATGAATTCAATTCTATTCTATACTTGTTCTTTTAGAGCATGTTTTTCAATTATGTTCATTATTCAGTTTTTATCCTCTTACATGATCACAAGAAAAATACAGAAAATGAAACCATAGAGATTTTTCTGACAAATGCACCAAAGCTATTAGATGTGGTTATATATGCCTGTAATCACAGTGACTTGGGAGACTGAGGCAGGAGGATCGCAAGTACAAAGCCAGCTTCAGCAACTCAGCGAGACCCTACACAACTTAGCAAGACCCTATCTCAAAATATATATGTATATATTTTTTTTAAAAAAGGGATCTCAGTGGTTAAGTTCCCCCTGGGTTCAATCCCTAGTACCAAAAAAGAAGAAAGAAAGAAAAAGAGAGAGGGAGGGAGGGAGGGACAGAGGGAGGAAGAAAAGAGAAAGAAAGAAAAAGCATCAAAGCAAATGATGTTTCTTTTATAATCTAAGATCTAATTCATTAGTAGATCTAGCCCTCAGTCCAGCTAACCGCCTTTGAGTCTTCCTGTTTATATACAAGTTCATATGTTTAGAAAGCTAGGGATTTCACTTTGCCTTATCTTAGCTATGGAACAAAAATTACATAAACAGGAAGACTGAAAAAAAAATAATTTATTAAGTAGACTCAGGTTAGATGTACAAATAAATCAAGTCTCAGATTTTACAAAGACAATGACTAATTTTTATATAACTAAATGTATTCTTTTTATCTATATAGACTCTTCTAAAATAATATGTATCACTGAACTAGCCTGGGGTTTTTGTTTGTTTGTTTGTTTTAGGTACTGAGGATTAAACTCAGGGGCACTCAATCACTGAGCCACATCCCAGCCCTATTTTGTATTTTATTTAGAGACAGGGTCTCACTAAGTTGCTTAGCGCCTTGCCATTGCTGAGGCTGGCTTTGAACTTGCGATCCTCCTGTCTCAGCCTCCCAAGCCACTGGGATTACAGGCATGCACCACAGTGCCCTGCTTGAATTAGTTTTAAATAATGATTTCTTATAAATATCATAATGCACATGGGACAGTAAAGTCTAAATATTATCCGTCAAAATCCTAACAATTTCCTATCCTAAGAAACCTAAGATTCTAATCTACTAAGTTTACTCAAAACCTATGTCAGATACCATCCAATTCATCCTAAAATTGGTGAGGTCTTTTGACCTCTCCAACTCTGAGATGAACCCATAACTTTTTTTTTTAAGAGAGAGAGAGAGAGAGAGAGAGAGAGAGAGAGAGAGAGAGAGAGAATTTTTTTTAGTATTTATTTCTTAGTTTTCAGTGGACACAACATCTTTGTTTGTATGTGGTGCTGAGGATGGATGCCAGGCAAGCGCGCTACTGCTTGAGCCACATACCCAGCCCAAAACCCATAACTTTTTGTTGTGTCCCTGATATTAATTTGTTACAATGCCAAATATATTCCATGATTATTGGTTTATGGCAATTGCAATGTAGCAGATCAAAAAAAAAAATAAATATATATATATCCAGGACTCACAGTACATCAATGGAAGGTACTCATATCTGAGGACTTGCAAGATGTCTTCTTTTTATAGTGTTATTTCATATTATGTTGAGATTATTTAAAATCTACTATGTGATCACCATGATTACAGGAATGGAAAAAATCTCAATTCTTAGTCTTCTCTATATCTGATTGTATCTTTTGCACAGTATTTATGAATTGACCTCTTCCTTTTCAACTAATTTTCCTGGAATATTGTAGAGTTTGTTGTCCTTTCCATTTTTAAATGGAGGTTCCAATGGAGCAGTGAAATGGTAGAGGATGAGAGTGAAAATAACATCCTTCCTTTGAAGAGTTGCTTCTCACATATATAATCTTACTTGGTTATTATTATAAAGAAAACCACCACGTGAGAGAGGCAAACTTGATGGTGTTATTTATTTTAAAAAAAAAAGAAAAGAAAAGAAATAAAAGAAAATTAAGATTCAAAGAACTGGAAACTTGCCAAGATCACTTAAATAAACAGTTCCATTTCTGATGCAGACTCTTCTTACTTCTCATCAATTTCCCTTAGAGACTAAAATAATTTAAAGTAACAGAGTTACTCCTAATAAAGCAACAGAGCCACTAAGTACTGAAACAGTCTGAATTTGGGACCCCCCCATCTGAAATTGGGAATGGTTTCTCATGCTGTGAACAGAGGATAGAGGGTTACAACCTACCACCTGGCAGGTGCCAAAGAAGGTGGGAGGCTGTCTAAGCAAGCTAACTAAACCTGCATACGGACATTTTCTGTATTTTTTTCACTTTCCCCCCTCCTCTCCTTCAAAAGTTCTGCTCAATTACAGGAATTTTGAAGATAGAAATGTTGAAACAATTGAGTTTCTTCTATCTTCCTTCATAGCTGGTTTTGAATAAAACCTATTTCTTACCAATTTGATAATATTTCTGGTTCAGAGAGCATAGCTTAACCTCTTTCCCTAGAAGGATGGCATTAGGGCTGTTGGGTAATAGTATTTGTTGATGTTTCTTTATAGCAGGCACTATTCTAATGTCTCATTTGGATTTCATTTAATAATTTTTAAAACTCTATAATGAAAACGACAGAACACTAAAGAAGACCTTAGAAGATGGAAAGACCTCCCATGCTCTTGGATAGGCAGAATAAATATTGTCAAAATGGCCATACTACCTAAAGCACTCAACAGATTTAATGCAATTTCTATTAAAATCCCAGTGACATTCTTCATAGAAATAGAAAAAGCAGTCATGAAATTCATTTGGAAAAATAGGATGCCCAGAATAGCCAAAGCAATCCTGAGCAAGAAAAGTGAAGGAGGAGACATCTCAACACCAGAGCTATAGTAACAAAAACAGCATGGAAGTGGTACCAAAACAAACATGAAGACCAATGGAACAGAATAGAAGACACATGAGACAAACCCACATAAATACAGTCATCTCATACAAGACAAAAGTGCCATAAACATACATTGGCAAAAAGATGGCCTCTTCAACAAATGGTGCTGAGGAAACCAAAAACCCATATGTAGCAGACTGAAATTGAACCCCTATCTCACACCCTGCACAAACCTCAACTCAAAGTGGATCAAAGACCTAGGCATTAGACCAGAGAACCTGCACCCACTACAAGAAAATGTAGGCCCAAATCTCCATCATCATGTTGGATTTGGAACTGAATTCCTCAAGAAGACTCCTGAAGCACTAGAAGTTAAATCAAGAGTCAATAAATAGGATGGAATTAAACTAAAAAGCTTCTTCACAACAAAGGAAACAATCAAGAACATGAAGAGAGAGCCCACAGAAGAGGAGAAAATCTTGAACTTCTGATAGAGCATTAATCTCCAGGTTATATAAAAACTCAAAAAACTTAACACCAAAAACACAAATAACCCAATAAATAAATGGGCAAAGGAACTGAATAGGTGCTTCACAGAAGAAGAAATACAAATGGTCAACAAACATGAAAAAAATGTTGAATATCTCTAACAATTAGAGAAATGCAAATTAAAACTACACTGAGATTTTATTTTGGTCCAGTCAGCATGACAATTATCAAGAATACAAGTAACAAGAATGTTGATGAGGATGTGGGGAAATGGGTACACTCATACATTGCTGATGGGAGTGTAAATTGGTGCAACTAACTCTGGAAAGCAGTATGGAGATTCCTCAGGAAATCTGAAATGGAAGCACCATTCGACCCAGTTATCCCACTCTTGGCATATACTCAAAAGACTTAAAATCAGCATATTATAGTGAAGCTACCACATCAGTATTTATAGCAGCTCAATTCACAATAGCTAAGCTATGGAATCAGTGTAGGTGCCCTTTGTAGATGAATGGATAAAGAAAATGTGGTATATATACACAATGAAATACCCAGCCATAAAGAAGAATGGAATTATGGCATTTGCCAGTAAATGGATGAAACTGGAGACTGTCATGCTGAATAAAATAAGTCAATCCCAAAAACCAAAGGCTGAATATTCTCTCTGATATGCAGATATTCACAACAGGCAAGGTGTGGGGTGTGAAGGTTCAATGAGTTAGACATAGGGGAGTGGGGACAGAAAGGGGGGACATGAATCGAAAGATAGTAGAATGAATTGGATAACTTTCCCATGTTCATATATGAATACATGACCAGTGTAATTCCACATCATGTGCAACCACAAAGTGGAAGTTATACTCCATGTATACATGACATGTCATAATGTATTCTACCATCATGTATAACTGAAAAGAATAAATATATATAAATTTTAAATTAATAATATATTAGTTGATGTCTTACCAAGAAGTATTTTTATGTATATAATTAAAAATTAAGCACCCTTAGGATTAGATTAGGGTAGGTCCCACTCATTCGATGTTCTGCTTTCTGCAGGTTGTTACTTATGGATAATGATGATCCAAAAATACTAAATAGAAAATTACAGAAATAAGATATTTGTGAGATTTAAATTGCATTTTAAGCCTGAGGAAATCTCACACCATCCTGCTCTACTTACGCAGGGCATGAATCATCACTTTGTCCAGTGTTTCCTCACTATATACTCTACTTACTCGTTGGTCTCTTTGTAGCAGTCTTGGTATCAGATCTGCTTTTACAGTTTCAGATTGACCGTTCAGGTATTGCTGTGCCTCTACCCAAGTAGCCCTTGTTTTGATTAATAATGGCTCCAAAGCACAAGAGTAGGGCTACTGGCAATTCAGATATATCAAAGGAGCCTGGAATGTTTCCTTGATGTGAAAAGTTGAAAGTGCTGGATTAATAAGCAAAGAAACACATAATTTACTGAGATGGCTAAGATGTATGGTAAGAGAAAAATCTATCTGTGAAATTTTGAAGAAAGAAAAAACATTTATAGCCCATGAAACCACACAAGTCACAGCCACAAAGCCATGATAGGTGCTTAGTTATGGGGTTCAGGGCTGTCTGCAGTTTTAGAGGTTTACTGGGAGCCTTGGAACGCACGCCGGGATAGGAGGACTACTGCACTTATTTTTGCCTTCAGGAAAAAGCACTGTGGCTGGGTACCCATTCCTCTGTTCTGGAAATGTGGGTGCTTCAACACCATTCTCAAACTTGTAAATCCTTCAATGCCTCCTCCACTTTTCCTCTCAAATCCACATGGTCTTCATGGCTTGTTCTGCTTTCCTTATATCATGGCTGTCATCTGCTCTACTGAATTATACCAGCACTTGACCCCTCACCCAGGATTGCTGCAGTGGTCTTCTTCCCATCAGCAGGGTCGTTGCCTCCTCTCTTCCTTGCATCTTAAATCCTTCATGCACACAATAACTGAATTGATTTTTATGGAAACATGGTTTCCTTTTCAGTTATTTCCTAGAATACTAACTCTTCTGCCCGAGTGTTACTAAATCTTTCTGTAACCATTCTTTTTTCCCTCACCACTGCCCAATTTAAACACAGATTTCTGAAACGTTTCACAGTCTTGAGATACTTAGTGAAATAAGAATTGGGAAGGCTACAAGTTTTGTCTTTGATATTGATATAGCACATTCAAATTAACTATCGAGAAAGAGTGCATTAAAAAGCCTGTGTGGGTATGTTTAACAAGCATTTCCTAAACTTGTTTGCTTTGAAGTATACTTTAAGAAAGATGGCTCTTTCCTAATTAATACATGCTCACTATAAATCCAGGAACTATATATTTCAGCTAATAATTTCTGATTAAACTCCCCCCATCTGATACTTCCAGATATCTGATTGAGTACATTTAGATATTGATCAGCTCCTCTTTGCTTAGAACAGGGGTGTGGGTCCTATTCACACAAGTTCTCCTGAAAACAAAAGTCAGAGGAGGCAGAGCTCAGCACCTGCACATCCCTTCTGATGACTCACTGTAGTAGGTGAGGGGCTGATAGAGTGGCACAAAGGCAGATGGAGCAACCAATGAGAATCATTGTCAATATTTTGAAAAATAAAATCTTGGTAACTGATTGAAAGAGAGTAAAATAGTTTTAATAGTCTATCAGAGTAGAAATGTCATTAAAGGGATACATTTCCCTTAATGTTTTTAAAAATTTTTTTGAACAATGGCTGAGGATGCTGAGGGTGTAGCTCAGTGGCAGAGGGCTTGCCTAGTATGTGTGAGATTCTGGGTTGGATCCCAGCACCGCCAAAAAAAAAAAAAAAAAAAAAAAAAGAAAGAAACAATATCTTTATTTGAAGATCATAATACAAAGCAAAACCTTTTTATTAAAATAATATCAGTATATTTTTAAAGCAGTATAAAAGGATCTTAAAAGGCAATAATCTTGATCCCCAAATCTACCCCCCACCATATTCCACTTCCCACTTCTGTTGCTATTTTTATTTCTTGTGGGCTTTCCTCTCCTTCTCAAAATAAGAGACTTATTGAACATTCTTGATTTATATATTTAAGGTTTTATCTCTTTGCTTCTATAAGAGGTTTCTTTTTCAATTTCGTTCATGGGTTACATTTTTATCTGTCCATACCATACCTCAATTTTCTGTCATTCTACTTAAACATTTATAATCCAGCTATTATTATACCTTCCATATTTTGCCTGTTGAAAACAAATTTACTAATAGTATCCTTAGGTAGAGAAAGAGATTTTTCTTTATTCATAGTTCACATTTATCCTCACTTCCAAGCTCTGCCTGCTATTACAGGGATGGGATACCTCAAACCATATTTCCTGGCATTTCCTCAAAGCATGTGGGTGCTTTACTCAGCCATTTCTATAGCAGTTACCTCCAACCACCAGATGTTTGCTACACAGTTTTACCAATTTCCTTAATCACTTCTGGAGCCGTCCAAAATGAAGTTCCAATTGCTATATTTCACTTGGCCATGGTATCTGTAAGTTGACCTGCTACCCTCAAATCTGAAAACTATATGTTTCCTATTTTAGCAAAATATATCCACAGTGTTTTTCCTCATAATATGATGATATCCCAGTCCCTTAAGTGTTGATTGTAATAGTGTAGTAGAGGGTTCTAGAAGCAATTTGAGAAGCATTTGATGAGATGCACTTGGAGAAATGTTGAAGACAGAAAGGAAAGAGAAGCCATCCTTTCTCTGGCATTGGTGGCAACTGGCTTACATGACATGAGCGTTTACAGCAGCCAGCTGGATGCTATGTCCCCTCCAGTCCCTGCTGTAGGGCCAGCAGGTGCCTTGTAGCTTCTGATGATTTCCTGCATCGTTCTCCCCTTTACAGCAGTTGCAACCTCCAAACATGTAAATGCAACTTGTAAAGGTGACCAAAGACCCTCCCAGTGGTGCCTGGGTTTTCACCTCCAGCCCTTCCCATGAGTGCACAAGACACCTAGCCCCTGCCTAAGCTCAGTCTCCCTAAAAGGCTTATTAGTGGTTTTTCCAAATGCTTAGACCTGACTGGTACATGTTAATGTAATGTGGTAGGGGAACATTCCTTCCTCATAGGTCCAGTGACATCACCTCTATGCCATGCAAAAACTGTCCCCAAGTCACTTGTTCAACATCGTGCCCCTTTTATAGTTGCTTCCTGCTTAAGTCACGACTTGGTTTTTACTAGAGTTTAACTTTGTGTTTTCTTGTTGAGGAAAGCTAACATATGCTTTTGTTCCCAGGTCACTGATATCATCCAGCATTTTAATTATACCCATTTCAAAATTCTTCTTTAATAAAACAATCCTACCAACTCTTTTGAACTATTGTTTTCCAGGTCTGTGAATACAACTGCCATCCTAGGATTAACTCAAGCCACTCCTGGAGTAGTGCCACTGTTTATTGTACCCTTTGAAGTCATTTTTCTTTTCTTTTCTTTCCCCTTTATATCCTTGCTTTTCTCTTAGCCTCAAAAAAAAATGCTTGATAGCCAGGCGCATGGCACATGCCTGTAATCCCAGCCACTGGGGACGCTGAGACAGGAAGATGGCAAGTTCAAAGCCAGCCTCAGCAAAAGCAGGGCATTAAACAACTCAGTGAGATCTTGTCTCTAAATAAAATACAAAAAAGGGCTGGGGATGTGGTTCAGTGGTCCCTGAGTTCAATCCCCAGTAACTACTCCCTCTCAAAAATAAAACAAAAAAGGCTTGATAAGATTTCTTTTCTTATCTAGTAAATTCTTCCAAATAACTGTACATGGAAACTATACTAAGTACCTGTATATCTAAGACATCTTAGTTTTCTTTTCTAGTTAATAACTTTGATGAATATAGAATTATTGGTTTAAAGCATTTTTTTCTCAGAATTTTTATGGCATTGATCTATTGCATCAGCATCTGGGATTTCTTTAGTGCTCTGATTCTACCAAATATAGACAGTCTTTTTCCCTGACTCTTTAGCAGCATCTAAGACCTTCTCTTTATCCTTAGTTTAGGAAATTTCACCCAAGTGCATCCAGGTGTGTCTTCTCTTCATTTACTCCAATCATCAGTAGCTCCTTTACTCCAAAAGATTCAGTTCCCTCTTTGGCCGTGGGAAATGCTTTTTTCACATTCTTTAAAAATTTTCACCCCAAGCTATTCTTTGTTCCCCATTTATGCACTTTCTACATTGTAACTCTTAGATTGGTTTTTGCTTGTTTCTTTCTTTCTTTCTTTCTTTCAAGTTTCCTTTATTGTTTTCATTATTTTATTTTCTAGGCAGTTTCCTCTGTATTACCTTCCAAATTTCCTATGGAAGAATTTACTTTAATGAAGGTATAAGTAACTTTATGTCTAAAAGCTTATTCTGTTCTTTAATTTTTTTCTTGATTTTTTGTTGTTACACTGTTCTAAATTTACTGAGCTATCACCTTTTTCTATTGAAATCAGTTCTAGTTTTTCTATTTCATGCTATTTGTGTTGTTCGTATCTTTTAGACGTTTTCCAAATTTGAGAGAGCCAGCTTGGGTTGTTGTATCATCCAAGAAATTGCTAGGTTTCTTCTACCTATTAGGTGTTGACTTCCTTCCTCAGGTGTACAAATTTATGCATTTATATTTTAGATAGATAGATAGATAGATAGACAGACAGACAGATTGATTGATTTGGAGAGGAGGGTACTAGGGATTGAACCCAGCAGTGCTTAACCACTGAGCCACATCCCCAGCTGTTTGTTTATTTTTTATCTTGAGACAGGGTCTAAGTTGCTTAGGGCCTCACTAAATTACTGAGGCTGACCTTGAATTTGTGATCCTCCTGACTCAGCCTCCTGAGCTACTGGGATTATAGGAATGTGCCACCATGCCCAGCTGTAGTTTAGTTCTTTCCTTTGTGTGGAAACCTATATTCATGAGCAGGACTTGAGGCTGGCCAGCCAGCTCTGCTTGGGTCTTCAGATAGGAAACCAAGCTTGAGGTGAGCAAGGCCTTCAAATGTCAGCATGGGGAAGGTTTTCATCTAGGGCAGAGGCACGTACCCTGGGAATCTTACACTTTAAAACAGAAATTTCACAATTTTTGGCATGTTCTGAACACGATGATAGGAAAGGGTGAAGGCATCGCATGCAAGAAGAGACATCTGTGGGCAAACTGGGAGATCTACTTGTTAAGGGCTCCTAGAGGGAGTTTGAGTTAAAGAGAAGACCACAGCAAAAGAGCCAGAAGAAATATCAGACATTCTCAGCAGATGTGAATAAAAAGAAAGAAAGGAAAGTAGCACCCCTAGAGGAATAAAATGTACTGAAATGCTTGGCTATTTTAAATATTCAATAATAATTGAGCTCTATGCTGGACCTTCTTTGTGTCTACCCTATAATTTGATTGCAGTTTAGTAATTCTTAACACTCTTTTATCTGTCTAAATAATTTTCTTCCTGCTTCCTACCCCTCAGAAGACTACAGTGATACAGGTAAGTGTGACCTAAACAAGTCCTTACCTGTTGGCATGACCCTGGAGCCTGGGAGAGGCAGAATCTTGGCACAGTTTGTTTATATCACCTTTATCCTTACAAAGCTGAACTCTATGAGGAAGTTACATAAATCAGACCCAGTCCTGCTCCTTGATTTTGATCATGTTTTGAGTACTTCCAATTATGTGCATTATTTACATGGTATTATTTGGAATTGTGACTTAATATATAAGTTTATTGCTTGATTTTTATTGGCTATCACATAAACATTAATATTGTGTCTTTATTATATTGTTATAAATGTCTATTTATTATTTTGTTTCCTCTTTTGTCCCTGAGAAATCTGACTGATTTTTATTTAATTTTTTTTTAACTGTGTCAGGTTTTCACAAAGTGTGGTCTGTGAGTCAAACAACAAAGCATGCTTGGTAATAATTTCTGGGCATAATTCCAAACCCAAGCTATTAAAAATGAGCCTCCAAGCATTTGAATGTGCCATGTTCCTCCATGGTGACACCCTGTTTCTTGAATCTTTGTGCATCATTAATTATTATGGGAGATGCAAAAGAAATACCTTGAGCAACCCATGTGTTGTGAGGAGAGGACACCAGGAGGAAAAGCCCACATTTTATCATCAAATGCAGAGAGGTAGTGACAGCTGTACACCCTGGCAGATCAAATGTCCCCAGTCCCCTTAAGTGGCATTGTCACTGGGGGGAGTGTAAACTTGAAGAAGCCCACAGGGACTTAGTAAGTGTCTGGTCTCAGTTTTGTCAAGGATAAGCCTGGAAAGGAATGAGAATAAGTGTTTGTCAGCAGTGACCCAAACACCTTCCTCAGTAGGGAGCCACTGTTTCCCTTTCTAATTTGACCTTCATATAAACTAACAACAACAACAAAAAAAAGCGGCAAACTCCACTCCTCTTCACTTGCCAGGTTAGCATCTTACAAACATTTTCCAGAAGGGGCCTGGGTAATTTAGGACATCTATAAGGAGAATTAATTAGCCATACACAAGGGTGAGAAAATACTCCAGAGAGCAACAAACATTTGCATTTATTGTTTATACGGGAATGCTGACTTTCCTTCTTGAAGAGCAAAAGGAGGTTGTTTTAATTAAGAACATATGACTATTGAAATGTAAACACATGAACAGCAGGCAGACTACCTTCACGGCCAAGTGGGCCATGCATCCCTTCACCTTCAATGCTGCAAAGATGACAAACAAAAGCAGAGAGTATTTTTTTATTCTAATTTGTTATATATGACAGCAGAATGCATTACAATTCATATACACATATAGAGCACAATTTTTCATATCTCTGGTTGTATACAAAGTATATCCACACCAATTTGTGTCTTCATACATGTACTTTGGATAATAATGTCCATCTCATTCCACCATTCTTTCTAACCCCATGCCTCCTTCCTTCCTCTCCCTCCCCTCTGCCCTATCTAGAGTTCATCTATTCCTCCCATGCTCCCCCTCCCTACCCCACTATGAATCAGCCTCCTTAGATGAGAGAAAACATTCAGCATTTGGTTTTTTGGGATTGGCTAACTTCATTTAGCATTCTATTCTCCACTCCATCCATTTATCAAAAGCAGAGAGTATTTTAAGGTAGAACCTAACTTAACTGAGTGTTCTGAACCACAACCTTATGAATAAATCTAGCATTCTTTTGAAATCGGTCAGACTCCATAGATAAAGACTATGGATTAGGATAAAACAAAAAGAACACTTCAACAGTGACTCAAAGAGGAGCATGTTATCCTTACAGTTATCAAAAGTAAGCAAGGGGCAAGGGAGGAGTTTCACAGGGAGAGAAGCCACAAGAGGAAGCAGACTATCAAAAAGGGAAGCAGCCTGGAAGGAATAAAAAGGGTGTGGGAAGAGGGAGCAGGGCAGAGGAAGTAGCTGCGCCAGCCCCAAACCCTCAGTCACTAAGAGACAGTGTAAATATTTTCCAACCTCTGTAGAGACGTTTGAAGGTACAGATGCTACAAAGTGCAGCTGATTCCATTCTGTCCCACAACATCCAAAACAGACCCTGTTTGCCCTTTTGTTTGCCCTTCTCAGAAAAATAGCACCAGGAAAATGACCACGACTTTGATAATGTTTTCTGCCTCTGATGAAAACCTAGAAGAATTCTGATGTAAAATATTTTAGGCATTCTTTGTTTAGTTGCATTTCACTGTGTCAAGAGCAAAGCAAGAACACTAAAGCTCAGAGTGTACAACAGCCCAGTTGGGACACTTAGTCCACCCTTGAAGTTGAGAACTAATAGAAACCAGCACAAGATCAGAAGGAGGACAAAATGAACTCTGAGGCTCCTAGTACTGAGGACTCATTTCTCTCATTTGGTCTCCCCATTTTAAGTTTAGTTAATTGTTTTAAATAATTAAGTTGACTTTATGGTGGTTGAATCCAGTGAAGATCCTATTTACAAGTGCTTCTTGATCTTATAAGGTAGAAGCCATATTGCTTTATTCTTTTTTTCATTTTTGCTCAGAGAAACCAACCCACATTGTGAACCTTCTGAAACACAAAACACATTCCTCCTGAGACAAGTCAGGAAGAAATGACTTTATTGTTTTTATTCCTATCTCTAAGAAAATACAGGACTGTTGGCAGAAACAAAGTTTTATCAGGCAAAAAGTAACCGTCAGCAGATTCTGAGCTGCTACCTTGTCCCATCCATCTAGGTGATGGGCAGAGTTCAAAAACCAATGGCGGGGACTGGGTGCTTGCCTAGCATCCACTGGCTCAGTGGCAGATTGCTCGCCTAGCATATATGAGGCACTGGGTTCCATCCTCAGCACCACATAAAAATAAACAAATAAAATAAAAGCACGCTGTCCATCTACAACTACCCCCTCTCCCCCCAAAAAAGGCAATGGTGGTGCTCTTGGCTTCATGGTGTGCTCTCAGCCCAACCTGGTAACACTGCAGAAAATGCATTCCCTCTAGTAAGAGCAAAGTAGTTGTAAAGAACAACAGGAGCAATGCAAAGCTCCTTCGTAAAGGTAGCAGGCCGAAACTACTAAAAGCACTCTGCACTGAGTGGTACTGCTTAATTAAAAAAGAAATTATATTCGTAATTTTTTCTCAAGCATTTAACATAATAACTAACTTACAAACCAGAATTATCTGTCACTTCTGATGTTAAAAAAGTAAAGAAGAAAACGAATCCACTTGTCATCTCAATCTAAAAATGTTAATGCAGTAAAAATTTTAAAAATATACGTTAATTATAGCAAATGTCACAAAGTGTTTTAATTTTATGTCATTTTTTTTTTTTTTGCTTTTCTCATATCAATTTTTTTTTATTCTAAATGCTGCACAGGCCAAATATAAAACATCTAGAGAGAAAGGTCAAAATGAGAAAACAAAGTTTATTAAAATTGAGATTCCTAAATGAATGGAAATGGTTTTGGCAAAAATAAACATAACCCCAAAAACTTTTCTCCTTCTTCACACAACACATATATGAAGGTGTCGATTTTGTCTTTTTTAGTAGTTGAAGAGTTTCATAAGAAAATGGTTGAATTGCTCCCCTATGATGTTTCTTTCTAGTAAGAGTAAATCAAGTTACAGAAGTTATCAGGGCATTTAGGAAAAAGCAAAGGATGATATTTGGGGGAAAAAATATTTCAAATGAGGAAAAAGGAAGTGAACACATATTCAGGACCACAGCAGAGGTCTTGGAATGAACATGAAGGAGAACTGGGTCATTTAAATCACTGTGAAGATCTTTCTGTGACAATGTTGGTTCTGCACAACAGTGAGAATTAAGAGGAAAACCACACTGGGAAGCAATGTCTGGAGAAGGGGATGGAATGAGCTCTCAAGCCAGCCCGGACAACATGTCAGGAACAGCAAAGTCATTATTCAAGGAATTTAAAGAGCAGGTTAGGAAAGTAATGTACCTCATTTTATGAAAGAAGTTATGGGACTTATGGAGTCAGACAACAACAAACAAACACCAGATGTCAGCGATCCAGTTTGAGGATAGCAGACTTCGGTGAGTCAGGTTAGTGGACTGCTTCCTTTCCTGAGCTACACAGCACCTGCTTCTTCTCTCAACTTGAGCCCCTTAAATGTTCTGCTTAATATGTTAAAATGTCTGGGGCATGAGTCTGAATGCCCACCAATAAACTTGGAGATCCTAGAGGCAAAGAACTCATCTTCTATTTCTGGACCATCAGCCTCTATAGCATATAATAATATGGAATCTGTCTGGTTTGTGGTTCCCTTAAAATGTTAATGGAGAAATTTATGTTACTCAAAGGAATCTTTAAAATAAAGAAGAAAATGGTCGATATTCAACAGATGCCCAGTGACTGAATTTACTAATTAGACTGAATCCAGTTGACAGATTTGAAAACCTAAGGAGGAAAAATAAATAAGAATATAAGTATATGAATGGCACCAAGTTCTTGGTAAACAATCTGACTGGATCTTTAGTACTATTCACAAGGTGTCAATTTCTGTATACAAACTGGATTGCAAGGGTATGTAATAAACTAAAACTTAAGTGACAGGATTTCAAAAATGTATAGTGTCTTTTGAAAAACTGATTTGACCACAGATATTATAATTACCACCAATAAATTAAAATGTGATCATTACTAAAGTATTCATTGCTAAAATATCCTATGTGATTTTAGTAAAGTCTCCAAACCCTTTCTTTCATTCATCACTTTAACAAATACTTCCCAAGCCCCTTTTGCCAAGAACATGTACATAGACTAGGAAGACAAAACCATGCTTACATTTTACAGAGGGAGACACAAGACCATGGTAATGATTTAATTATGCACTCATGCAATAGATATTCCTTGAATGCCCAATATTTGCCTCTACTAGACCCTTGAAATACAGCAGTGGATAAAACAAAGTCCTTATTTTCACATAGCTTAAATTATATAGTAAGAAAGAGATATATATCAATAAAAAAGTAAATAAAGTCAGCACTTTGTATGTGTGGGTTCTGTATCCATGGAGTCAACCCACTGCAGATAGAAAGTATTCAGAAAAAAAAAATGCAACTGTACTAAATGTGTAGATATTTTTCTTGTTGTTATTACATAAACAATTCTTTATAATGATTTATATAGCATTATATTACAAATCATCTAGAGATGATTTAAAGTACACAGGATATGCATAGATTATATGCATATATTATGCCATGTTATTATGAGACACTCAAGCATCTACAGATTTTGGTTTCATCAGGGGGTCCTAGACCAAATCCCCCCTATATATTACAAAATTAAAAATTCCATGAAGATGAATAACATAGGGAAATGGTACAGGAAACAGAACCCTAGAGAGTGTGGCATGGTTTACGGAGATAGTCAGAGATGCACTTTCTAAAGGAAGGAAAAGCGAGAACGAAGCCATCAGCATGGTAAGAATGTTCCTTCACCCAGAAATATTGACTAAAATAGCACCTCATAGGTAGTGTTCTAAGCACAGTGCATGTATTAACACGTTTATATTTCATGACAATCCTAGGAGATAAATATTAAGCTCACTTGATAGGTGAGGCAACTGAGTTATAAATAGAAATAGAAATTGTTCAACATCCCCAATTTATAACAATATAGTCACAATTAGAAGCCAAGTAGACTAAGATAAAATTCCTTTTAAAAATATGTAAACAAAAATTGCAAACTTTGGTAGGTGGATAAATGCTGTGAATGAAACAAAGGCCCGAAACTAACAGGTAAACCACTTTTGAGAAGATTGACAAGCAAGACCTCTCTGATGAGACCATATTTCACCTAAAAGCTGAAGAATGAAAAAGAGTCATCGAATGAAAGAACAAGGGACAGGACAGCCAGGAAAGGGAAGAGCATGTGCCTATGCCCTCTGCCCAGAAGGAGCAGAGCAAACCATAGTAGGTGGCAGAAATCCACTGATCCTGCAGCCCAAAGAATGAAGAGATAAGTAGGAGAAATGGGCAGAAGTTGGGTCACGTTGGCCTGTAGGGGGTGTGACTTTATTATAAGACATTAAGAAGCCATTTATTTGGAGAAGTTCTTTTTTAAAAAATATCACTTTTGCTTCCATGTGATGAAGGAGTTAGATTTTCACGGATGGTTGACAGAAAATGTATTATAGGGCTCACACTTTTTTAAAACTATGCAACATCGAAAAAGAAGAGCATAAATGCATATATGAATGCATAAATATTTATAATATTTACTTAAATAAGGCAAAATTACTTTTACAGAAATACTTTCTGTTTGTGCTCATTTTGTTGAACAGTCCTCATTCGAGAGCAGTCCTCTGCCTATATTCCCTAGGATTTCCAAATCCTCACTGTTCCTGGATTTACTAAGGAGGAGAATATCTTTCTTGATCCTCCTGGACTTCATTCTATAATTTTTTTGTCATTTCTCTAACTACAGAAAGTCACTCGCATGGTAGTTATGGTGGCTTAGACTTGCTATATTAAAATACCTTTTAGTCATACATTAAATTATGGTTCTCTGTGAGAAGAGGCAGTTGACAGAAGACAGTTCTGGGATGATACAAATGAACTCCACCTCAATCTGTTTTCACAGGAATGTTCAGTCTTTTATAGTACAACACAGTTTTGAATTTAGGATCAGATTTGGAACTGAAAGGCTTTCTGTTTAGTAAAGCAGAACTAAAATCTACCAGCTGTGAAAATTTGTTTCTTAGAAGACTAGCCCTGTCATGAGCACCATCTAGTGGCCTGTTCAGATCCTACAAGTGTTCCAAGATGTCACTTTCCAATCCAAAGACTTGACAGGCCATTTGTATAGAGAACGTTGGTTTTTGAAGCAAACCTTTGAAGAAATGAATTCAGTGGCTCGAATCCATTTTTTAGACTTTCTAAGAATTTAACCAAAGAATAAAAATTATTGCTTGAAGTCCTATATGTGACAATAAAGAGCACTGGTTGATGCTTTTGCCTATTATCAAAAATGAGTAGAAATATGTAACAATGAATTCCAGTACAATTATAATGCACCAATGAATTTTTTTCAAAGAAAATAAACAAAACCATACAAATGATGCAATTATATAGAGGAATTAAAAATGAGCTTAAGCTTTTTGTTTGTCTGTTTGGTGCCAGGGATTGAACCCAGGGCATTGTGCATGCAGGGCAAGCACTCTACCAACTGAGCTATATCCCCAGCCAAGCCTAAATTTTAATGTATCTCTCTCTACTTATGCAGGTTGGTATCCATTCTTTTTTGTTTTATTTTTAAATTTTTAAATTTTATTTATTCTAATTAGTTATATATGACAGCAGAATGAAATTCAATTCATATTACACAAATAGAACACAATTTTTCATGTCTCTGGTTGAACACAAAGTAGAGTTACACCATTCATGTTTTCATACATGTATCTTACAGATGTAGAAATAAATTCCTTGCTATCCCCGGGAACACAACTTTTTTGAGCAACTTTCATCAAGGAACAGAATGGAGATGAATTTCCACTATTCTCAGGTTTACATTAGAACTTTTCTCACTCCATATGTATGCTAACATAAGGTTTAAGGATTTTTCACACTGACAACTTGCCTGTTCTTTTTTTGTTTGTTTGTTTGTTTGTTTTTAATTTTAACAATCCAAAAACTAGGCTCAGTAGAGCATAGAAAATGTGATCTCCACCCATGAAAGGGTGAGACTTGAAGGACAAGTCTACAATATCCTTATCTTTCTCTGTTACAAATGCAAAATGTGCACTGTGGGAGGAAGAGAGAGCTGCTGAGTGGCCTTAGATAAAGAGTGGATTAAAAGCAGCACTTCAAAGAATGTTCCCCAGAGCCCCAAGCTCAGCCCTGCCCATTCAATATATGCCTCATTGCCATTGTGACAAACAAAATTAAAACAAAATTTAATTGATCAGGATTTATTCAATATTACAGGAATTTTAATTTATTTTAAGGTCAAAGAATATTGTCTGGAAATCATTTCTGTAAATAGAAAACAGAGGATTAAGATTTCATACAGCAGTTAGAAATAAATATCATTAAAGTTGCAGAAAGCATGTGACAATGCACTCCCTTGGAATTTAAAAGCCTTAAGAAAAATATATATGCCTATGTTAGCATAAACAGATTTCAAAGCAGACAGCAATTAAAAGTTCCAAAAGGTCCCAGGTGAAGAGCTGGAGGCCTATTACCCCAATTTGCCTGATGACATGGAGCCAGAAAGCAGCAGAGTCCTCTGATGCCACCTTTCTATTCATGCAGTATTTTCTGTTTTACAAGATGCTTTCAGGTCCTTTTGTCCCCTTCATTTGAATCTGAATAAATGAAATGACATATTTGATAGAATGACAGAATAAAATGATACAGAGTGACCCATCGTCCTGTTTAGAGTTAAGGAGTCTGATTAGTATCTCAGAGAGGGTAAAGATTTGTGACTGGCTGAAAGTTGTAGACTAGACCCAGGCCAGGCTGCTTTGCTCTGCAACAATTTCCACTGATTTTATTGTTTTCAAAACACTATTGTGTTTCATTTATTTCTCCCAAGAATTCTAAAACGTGGATAAAGCAAACATTATGGATAAAGTAAGTAAGGAAACTAGCCATAAAGGGGGAATGTGACTTGCCCAAGGTCCCACAGAGCCAGAGTTAGGAGTAAAAATCAAATCTCCATAATTCTAACCCAAATTTCCTTCCTATTATTGTTTTCTGCCACTTTCTATATTCTAATAGTTACCTCCTGTTAAGAATCAAAGCCAAAGTGGCTAAAAGATCCTAAAGAAAGAGGAAGACATAATTAGATGAACCTTTTTTCCAAAGAAAACCTGGACCCAGAAAAGATTTTCTACATTTTGGTTTTTGTTTGCATACACACATCATCAGAAGGAAAAAAAAGAGCATAATATGCACAGGAATCATCATGCTTTAATGAAAAAGGAGTCTTAAGGCAAAGTGAATTAGAAGGCAATAAAAAGAAAGAAGTGAGGATTTTTGAAACCATTATCATAGAATTTAGACATCAAGCTCTATGCTTTTTGGTGTTATAGATAATGAACTAAGAAAAACATGCTATATGCAAAGACAAGTCGTCTGAAAATTTTATATTCAGTGGCAAAAGGATTAAAAAGAGACAGAAAGCCCAGTGCCTGGCACATGCCTGTAATTCCAGTAGCTTGGGAGGTGGAGAGAGGAGGATCACAAGTTCAAAGCCAGCCTCAGCAACTTAGCAAGGCTCTAAGCAACTTAGCAAGACCCTGTCTCAAAAATGTTTTATAAAAAGGTCTGAAGATATGTCTCAGTGATTAAGTGCTATGTTCAGTCTCTGGTGTAAAACAATAGATAGATAGAGAGAGAGAGAGAGAGAGAGAGAGAGAGAGAGAGAGAAATTTCAGAACTATTTCTTTCAGACTGGTAAACAGGCCTGAAAACTGGATTTCCACTTTCATGTTAGACTAAGTGCAATGGGCAATCACAGGCAGCTCTGTGCAGTGGAATGACCAATCGATAAGAAGCTAACAGCTGAGATCCATGACTAAAGAGCACCTGAAGAAACTCAGGATAAAAAAATCTAATTCCAGCTCAATTCTATGATTTGGGAGCTAATCAATCCCTCTCAACCTCAGTTCCCTCAATCATAAAATGATACCAATGATCATGATAACAGTGACCTCATTCATGTCAACCAAATACCTTGCTTGCATTTGATAATTCTGCACACAATTCCATTATGTAATCATTATACTTATTTCCCATTTCACTAACCAAGACCTAGAGAAGTTATTAACATACTCAGAGATACCACTGGTATGATTGCTAAGGTCATTTCTTTAACCAGCCTTATTGGAAACTAATTTGTTTTCTTACGGTAAAGTAATAAATCAGTGTTCTAGTTTACATTGTCATTGTTCATGAGGTGTGTTTGTGAATCAGTCCCCTCAGGTTCAGCTCCAAGGATAATGTCCAACTTCTGACATTTCAGAGCTAAAGACTGGATCCCAAATTAAACAGTGAAGCTTGATTTATGGTCCAGGGAGCCAGTCCCTAGACACATCTCTGTAGAAATTTCCAGTAGAAATTTTATCTATTGTCATCACAGTGCCTGCACTTCTTACAGATTGTAACAGGATAAGGAGAAGTGGGGGATGCACGCTGAGCTCCCACTCCCAGACTGGACATCTTTGAAACCTCAAAAGAGATAGTAGCAAGGATAGAAATGGAGTTATTCACCAGAAATAGAAATTGGAGCTCTGCTTTGGGATAGACCATATACGATATTTAGTATTCTGTGGAAAAACTAGCTAAGATGGCTTCAGGATAAATTGAGGGGTAAGTTGAGAATGTCCCATAGAGAAAGCTGTGCTTCCTGGAGGAATGTGTAACAGCCAAGAAAAGTGGAAAAAATGATTTTGCCACAAGGCATACAGAGATGATTGGCAGGCCAAGGCTACCAGGCTACAGTGGCTCTCATTTTGGAATTAGAAATCAAAACAAGTCCCCAACAAGTTCTCCTTTTAAAGCAGGAAGAAAGAACAGTGATATGTGCACCAGTTTTAGGCTAGGTAGGTGGAGATATGGGGAGAATGAATGTGACCAGTCTGGAAGGAGTGAGTGTGTGTGTGTGTGTTTAAAAAAACTCCACTGGGCCAGAAGTCCTATCATTACCAGGAGTGGGACTGGAATGACACACAAGCAGAAACAGAAATTAGTCCTTGGAGAAACACTTTGAACGCATAAGACATTTTGGGTAAGTGGCATTTCCTGCCTACTCCCTAGGCAAATATTTAAAACAAACAGAAAAATTGAGGTGTTTTGATCTCCCTCGTATATGTAACACCCCACCCCACTTCTCCAAGACCCTGGTTGGCTCTAGAAAAAGATCTAACCGGTCTAACACCTATGAACTGTTGTACAATTTGACCCATTTCTCCATGGCTTGGCTCATCTGGTGAAAGGTAAATCATGTGGGAAATTATTTGCTAGAGAAACAAATCTCAGCTCCAGAACTACACAGCCCTTTAGGAAAGAGAGAAGGATCTTCCACCTGCCTTCTAACCTAGAGGAACACACCATAGCCTCCCACAGCATGGTTTGTTAAATATTAATGAATCTGTGAGCTATAAAGAACCCCTGGGGTGGCTTAATTACTTTCAGAACTGTTTAATTCCTGTGAGTCATCCACTTCATTAATTTTGCCAAGCAATACTTAGTCTGTGTTCGACTTTTCATGGCTCATTTCCAAAATGTTATCATTAAAGGCAACAACAGTGTTTGCAAATCGCAGTCTGGAAAATAAAATGCTAAAAGAAACACCAGAAACTTAAAATTACATTCACTTTCCATAACTGTTCCACATCATTCTTTAGAGTCTAACCCCCTATAGCTTAAGCCATCTAATTTTTCTTTGCTGTGACTTGGTAGACTAACAACTCCCCTCAAAGATGTCCACTTTGCAATCCCCAGAACCGTGCATGTTCCCTCGCCTGGCCATAAGGACTGTGCAATGTGGTTAAGGAACGTGCGCTGTTGAGACTGTACTGGGTCATCTAGGCGCAGTCAATGTCAACACAGGGTCCTTGTAAGAGGAACACAGGAAGTTCGTTCAAGTAGAGGAGTAAGCAGAGTGGTGACAGACGCAGAGGCCAGAATGATTCAAGCACACTCCAAGCCAGACAGCAGCCTCTACCTGCTGGAAGAGCCGAAGACCAGATTCTGCCCTGGAGCCTCTAGAAGGAACCAGATCTTCTGACACTTCCACAGTAACCCTCTACAACCCATTCCAGATATCCAGCCTCCAGAACTGCAAGACAGGTGAGGAATCTGCAGGGTTTTTTAGTCACAAAGCATATGACAGTTTATTACAATACCAACGACAACAAAAACATTTGTGAATTTATGAGAAGTTTGAAACATAATAGTAATCAGCCCATGAAAGACCTTCAGTGTCTACCTCACTCTGGACTGCTTTTGACCACAGAGCTCAGTGAGCTCCTCACTGAGTGTGTGTGTGTGGATTGACCCAGCCCCATCAGATTTTACCTCCTGTAGTACACAATCAGGAGACCTGAGACTGTGAGCAGGCCCCGTATAAGAAGTCTGCCCCAGGAGATACTCCATTACCAACCAAGAATCAGATCCTCTCCCAGACAGTTTTGAGTAGAAGACACCAAAAAGGCAGTAGAAGGACAAGGACAAGGAAAAGAGAAGGAATATTAAAACAAAGAGAACTGGAAGATAGAGGGGGGAAAACTGAAGGGCAAATAAGAATCAGCAGAAAGGGAGTCATGGACACCAGCTTTCTGAGACCACATTGTCACATTTCCCTGTGATTCCCAGTGGCAATGAAGGTCCCACACAGAGGAGTCTCAAGTAACTGTTGAATGGAACAACAGTAAACTGCATCCCAGTGCTTCCTGGTGTGTAGCTGCTGAGCATGGTCCCTGTGCTTCCCTGTGTCCCCAAGTAGCCTTACGATATAACCTTTCCCCACCTGAGATGACCCCAGCAAGTTCTGTTCTTCACAACTTTATGTGTCTATGTATACACATAAAGAGCCTCATTATGATTCTGTCTCCCTCATCCCATCCTTTTAATCCTGTTTTTAAAAATTATAGGAAAGAACATGAATAGAAATGTTTCAAATGAAGTTCACAAATGGCCAACTAATTCATTCAAAGATGCTCAGTGTCTTTAGACATTAGGGAAGTACAAATCAAAACTACAGTGAGAGGTTACCTCACATTCCCTAGGAAAGCTATACTCAAAAATGCATTGAAAATGAAGATGTGGGGAAACTGGATGCTCATGGGGATCACTGGTGGTAATGTAAAATGGACAGCCACCACAGAAGACCAGCTGGTAGTTCCTCAATAAGTTAAACAGAATAGCATATGGCCCAGCAATTCTACTCCTAGTATATGCCCAAAGAATGAAGTAAGAGATGTACCCTAAGGTTCATAGAGGCAATTCACAATGGCCAGAAAGGAGAAACAAAAACATCCATGAATGGGTGAATGGACAAACAGATTTTGGTACATCTGTATACACTTATTATTTGCCCATCAAAAGGAATGAAAACATATGTACTAATATGAACGTACCTAATATGAAAGAAGTCAGTCACAAAAGACACACATGATTCCATTTGTATGAAATATCCATAATGGGCAGATTCAAAGCAATAAAAATCAGATCAGTGTTTGCCAGGGGTTAGGGGAAAATAGGGTAACTAATGGGTGTTAACTAATGGGTACAGAGTTTTCTTTTGGAGTTATAAAAAAATGTTCTGGAACTAGATAGCGATGATAATTGCACAATATTATAAATGCACAAATTTCACTAAATTGTACATCTTGAAATGGTCACAAGGGTGCATTTTATGCTATGTGAATTTTACCACTATAAAAAGGACTGTGGGAAATATATTTCATTTAACATATTTATTGTCAAGTTATGTATATCTATGCATTAGCATAACTATACATTGAAATCATGTGTGTATATTTGTATATATATGGTTTCATATGTGTATATGAATATGTGTATGGTTATTTATACATAAAAATGTAATAATAATTATTTATGTAATTCTTAATCTATCTCTCTCTCTCTCTCTCTCTCTCTCTCTCTCTCTCCACACACACATACCATAAGTTAAAATTATGTGTATGTATACAGGTAATATACACACATACACAGGTACATGTTTATATATATAGGTGTAAGTTTTCATAAATTCACCTATGTATTGACCATTTATATAATTTTTATAAATATGAAACCTTGGTTATAATAAATATCTCAACTTATGATTTTGCTAGCAGACAGTGCAGATACCCTGAATCCTGCTTTAATTCCAAGTGGCTTTGGAATTCAAGTTATACCTTTTCTATCAAAGGTCTAATCTAGGGTATAAAGCACACAGAGGTCTCTCCAGGTCTCTCAGAATCAGACTCAGAACTCCTTTCACATGAGTCTCCATTGTCAACATGAAACTTAGTTTGTTTTATAAAATGGGGTAAGTAGCCAATCAGTACCATGTGTCCTGATTCATCGGATCCTGGACTAGTTTCTGAGTAGGTAAGAAAAGCTATGCAAAAAACTAGGTTCATGAACACATTTCATTTCACAATTTTAATATTATATCATCATAACTCAAAATGAATTCATAGCTTGATAAAGGCCAGTCACTAAGTAGATTAATAATTTAATAATGACACCATTAGGGAATCATTTCTTTAGAGACAGTAACTGATAATTTGAAAGAATATCATTGGTATCTATTACCAAGCTTTTTTAAAAATTAAATTTCTCAAGTGAAAAAAAAAAGATAGATTGGCCCACTGTTGTTGAAACAGAGAAAAGCATATACCGCATGCATTTCTTATTAAAATATCCCAGAAGTTCTTTTTTGTTTCAATCAGCAGATGGCGCTGCCAACATATTGCTAAAATTGAAAAGATATCAAAGGCCATTTTCTTTAATCCCTGTATGAAACATTTGAAATAATTGATTTTTTAAAATTCAAACTTAGAATAAATGTAACATTCTTGGAATTAGTTAAATAGTTACCAAATTCTAAAATTCTAAGAAATTATATTAATTTACCTCATAAAAATAGCTTTTAAAACAGGATTAATCCTAACTATGTGGATTGGGTATTTTCTTATTCAGCGGCACTGTATTACATCCTAACATTCATTTCTTAATCTTGACAAATTCAAAGGGCTTTATTCCCCTTTGAAAAGAGAAAAAGACCTAGGCAGGTTATATTCCTTGCCTAAATCACACATCTCTGTAAGGAGGAGAACTAGCCTTCAAAACAAGGTCTGACTCTCTCTACCACTCACATCCTGAACCACAGAACCCCACATCACACATAATATCATAGTATTCAGTATTCTCAGTGTTTCAGAAGACGCATTTTGAAGAAAGATGTACCAGATGTTTGTTAAAGATACACTCTAGTCACTGAAGGCAGATGACCCTAATTCACATAATTGAAAAAGCTAATACCATTTAACTCCTAAGTATCATTTTTTCAGAATTCAGTCAAAGACTAAAACAAATTTGACTTTATTTCTCTGTGGGGAAAGTTCAGAAGGAAAGGTGATATCCCACTGAGTCAAATCACGTAGGGCAAAGAACTTGAACAACCTTCAGAATGAAAGACAACCCAAAACACAGAAATGATACAAATACCATTCCTTTGTGGAGGTAGGGGGTAAGTAAGCTAAACTAACAAGATAGTCTGCCTAGAAGCAAAGAAGAAAGAAAGTAAGTATGTTATTTGCATATCTGAAATTTGACATTTTCATGAACAGATATTTATCTGAACTCTTAAGGAAAAAAATAAGTAGCTTGCCTGTCTGAGTAAAAAGGTTCAGATATGTAACATAAAAATTGGGGGGAAGGGGGAGTATGTCAGACATAAGAGCAAGCATTCTAAATCCTTATGACAGACAAATCCTATGCAATGATTTATAAATATTATCTTGTTTTCTAAAAAATAAACATGGTATAAGAGTTTTACCTTCTCTCTAAAAAAACTGTTAGTCATCTCTGAAGTAAAGGTAAATTGAGGGTTCATCGGAACCCAGCATTCCATATTTCCATTGTCATTCAGTGCCACCACTTTTCAAGAAAGAAGGGATAATTTAAGCACATAAATATTATTTTAATAAACTGAACAAGATTTTATTCCCAGATACTCAGGATGAACCTTTGTGAGCTGGGCTGGATCAACCATACTATGCATATAAAGGCTAATGAATTCCTCCACCTGTGGCCACACCTGAGCATTAGCCCTTGACATTTTACCTTTTCAACAGCATATTAGGATAGAATCAAGATGAGAAAAGCTTCTCTCAAACTTTCCCAGGACAGGGAGGCCTTCCATCTTAGCGGACCTCACAGATCACAGGAGAGGGAGCAGGAGGACAAGGGCAACCCCAAGAGGCCCTTTAGTTAGCTGCTAAGCAAGGCAGGCACCTGTATGGGCAAACTCCTACACTTATGGGGAGAAAACTGCCATGTCTGTAAATAACTATTCTTTTTGTTCCAGTTAAAACTCTTTGGAAAAACTTAGGAGGAACCAGTCAAGGTCACTGATACACTTGAATCCATTCCTTTGGGCAACCTGGAGTAAACTCAGCTTTTTATTTTTTATTTTTTTTTAAACTCAGCTTTTTATAAAACTGAACTGAGCATGCCCAGAAGCACTCGTGTCTGCCATCTTGCCTTTTTAAGCATGTGCTGTAGGACCTTGAGCTAAGTGTATCCAGAAATATGTTGATCATCTTTCCTTTTTGAACTATGACTTCAACCTGAGCATGTGCAGAAATGTATACCTTAAAATGTGCATGCTCAGAAAAGTGCCCAGTTCTTAATGTGCTTTCCTATATGAATATGTATAGGCTCCCTGAATAAAATCCCCATGTTTCCTTTCTTATGTGGGGAACACTGCTCTGGAAATAACCCCAGTGCTCTCCTTACCTGCTGCAGTAAACAAACCTCCCTCTACTCTTCTATTTCCTGGTTATTCTTTTCAGCTTTGCACACCAAGATGTAAGGCCATTGTGTTCAGTTACACTGGCACAAAAAAAAAAAAAAAAAAACATAGCTTCTAATTTATCCCTCCCTCACACTGCCCTCCCCACCCTCAGCACCACAGTCCATCACTTTCTTCCTTTTGATACTATTTCTAGTATGTTGACCAAGCACAACTTGTGTTATATTCAAAATATAACTTTTGTCATCCTTTAAAATGTATTCACTGGGGGCTGGGGATATAGCTCAGTTGGTAGAGTGGTTGCCTTGCATGCACAAAGCCCTGGGTTCAGTCCCCAGAATCACAACAACAAAAAAATGTATTCGTTGGGAGTAACACTTTCTTGCCCCTGGACAAACAGGTCCCTTGCTTTTCCTGCAGTTCTACATATGTTGGCAATTTCAGACAGACTAATTTTCAAAATTATCACTTTCAAAACTCTTTCTTTGATTAAACATAAAAACTTTATCCTAAGGAAGGGAGAATGGGAATAGGAAAGATATGACATTAATCGGACATAACTTTCCTATGTTCATGTATGAATACACCACAGTGTAACTCTACATCATGTACCATTGCAAGAATGGGGTCCTAATTAGAATAAGTTATATTCCATATATGTATAACATGTTAAAATATCTCTACTGTCATGTATATCTAAAAAGAATAAAAAAGTAAAATTAAAAAACAAAAAACTTTATCCTTATCCCTAGCTCAGGCTGGCTGAAGACCAAGCCAACAATGAGGAAAGAGGTACAAATAAGTTCTTTAAACTCTCCCTCTGGAGATTTCCTCCCTCCTGTCTCCTGCTTCTGAATCAGTTACTCCCTCCTGAGTCAGATGCACTTCCGGATGTGAGATGAGACAGAGCAGAGCATGGAAAGTGGATTAAAAAAAAATACCTTGCCTGAAATGATATTAATGCAGCAGAAGTTAGGATCTGGCTGAAATTAGGGATGAGTCTGTTTGAGGGAAACCTTTGTAGACTTTTCAGAGAAGCCCATCATTAGGACATCTCTCCTGCAACCCCCTTGATTCAGCAGATGCTTCTTCATGCTGAGTGGCCATTTAAAAAAAAAAAATGATGGGGAGGTGATGTGGCTTGAACTCTGGTCTTGCATGTGCTAAGCATACACTCAACCACTCATACCTCCAGCCCCTGTAACTCTTTCCTTGACCCATAAGTACTGGGCCACTTCTCCTAGCATGCTGCTTCTGCCCTTTTGGAAGCACCCAGAAGAATACAAATGTCCCTCCTGTAGGACAGATCCATGGTGACCTTGGCCTACCCAGTTCTCCCTTTCACACAAGTAGTTCTCAGAATAACTGTATATTGTACTGAGAATGCATTATCCTGAGAAAAGGAAGGGCTGGCCGGATTAGCTCCAGCGATGTTTGCATTCCTGCTAGAACATGATATTCTGCAACACTTAAGCTCAGTGACCATGTGGCACCCAAGGTATAAAATCAAGGACAAAGTATTTTCAGAGTCCCTCAGAGCAATACAATGTGAGACACACACAAGACACCATCAGCTCTGTGCATATTTCCTGATTCATGGCCCTCCATGGATCCTTGACTGTGTGTTCTTACTGTGTAAGTAATAAATTTGCTTTGCCTGACTTGTGCTGTCTCATAAACTTATGGAAGTAGTAGTGTACTTTTGTACCTGCCGTTAGACCACATTGAGACCACAGGCAACCATGCATCGCTTGCCTCTAGGGTAAACAACTTTCTTGACTTCATCAGAAGCACAGCGAGCCTATATAAATAATTTATTATGAAGATACTAGGACTCAAGAGCCATAGAGGTGGGTCTGAATGGTATTGTAGCCATAATGTATACATATATTACATCACAGATTTTAACACTGGTGATAAAGCTTTAACTAGTTCTATTTACTCATAGTAAATACTCCTGGTCTCTGGGAAATTGGTGGGTTAGCATAATGAAGACTGAAACCACTGGAACTTACAGACTCATGGTTTTTACTAACTTCATGACACATACCAGCATCATGGAATAGTAGAGGGGGCATCTTCATTTTAGCTCATGTAATATTTGCCAAAGTTAACATAGGCTAAACCCTGCTCTGCCTTAGAGTAACTTCCACAAATTTCCTTCCCCCAATAATTATCCCCAAACAATCAAAATCTTAAAATTGGAACTCTGAAAATTACTGTACCTCAGGAGTATCTTCAGGTGACCATGGAGTGCCAACTACGCTACAGTACAAAGCTAAAGTCAATAAGCACTTGCAAGTAGCCAAGTGAGTCCAGGCACACACGAGATCTCTGTGATGGAGATACTGCTCAGAGTCAGAGGCTCCTCCCTGGCATCTATGATCAACAGAGGCTGGGATCAGGGAGACTTGTTTGCACAGGTGTGGGAGAGAGGACCGGCAGCTCTTATATCTGTATTCACCATCGCTGCTCCAGACGCACAGCACTGGGTCAACTATACACAATGGCAGAGAATCTTTTTTATTTGAGGGAAAAACATTAGGAAGACAAATAGAAGAGATAAAAGAAAAACCCTACATTGTTGCTGTTTGCCATTTTTGTAACAAGTGTTAGTCTTCTATCTGCAAACTTAAATTAACATGGATTTAGAGAATTCTCCTATCCAGAAGTAAACAGTACTACTCTAATTTTGTATTCGCCCTATCTGAGAAAATAATTTTATTGCTGGGTCTTTTGAGAAATTGGCATCTGAAATATATCAGTTTTCTTTTAAATTCAGCATTTCTAGTGGTGATATCACTAACCCTTAATCCCAAATTTCTTTCTGTGTATTCAATAACCACTCAGTATATTGAAAATTTTTTCTTTCTTTCCAATAATACTCTGATTCTTATATTTCTTTTTTTTTTATTCTTATATTTCAACTTGTATACAATTGCCAAAGGATTCTATTGAGAAACCCAGTGTCAATACCATGGGAGCAATTATCCCTGTAGGAGGAAACTCTCCAAAAAAAAAAAAAGAGTTAATAGCTTGGGGCTGGGGTTGTAGCTCAGTGGTAAAGTGCTTGCATGTGTGAGGCACTGGGTTCAATTCTCAGCACCACATATAAATAAGTAAAATAAAGGTCCATTGACAACTAAAATTTATTTTAAAAAAAAAAGAGTTAATAGCCTGAGGACTCAACATGGTTCCTTTCGAGCCTCTTCTGTTATGGGCCAGTGAGAATCATATTATCCTTTGCAATGTGCTCCTCCTCAAAGATTCCCCTTTCCTCAGCTCTCAGTTCTGGCGTTGATAACTTGCCACATCATGGCTATAAAAAACATTTTAATGGGCTTCTTATTTATGCAACAGCACAGGTGAGCTTTACCTCTGAGAGGCTAGCATTCATTTCCTTGTTCTTTTAGTTGATTCAAGTTAGTTTTAAAACATGTCAACTTGCTTCTTGTTCTGTACAAACCCCATTTATACATCTGAGTCCTCTTTGCTTTTTCCCACAGTGGCTCTTTCAATTATTACCCTTAGGTTTACAATGGGTCAAGTTTTTCTTCCATCTCCATTCAATATGATATAAACATATTTGGCTCTCAGTCTTCATCTCTGTTGATAAGCTTCATTATCCATTAGTGGCTGACTTACATTCTGAGTCCCAGAAATGAAAACCATGACCAAGATTTCATTGCTGTCCACTGAAGATTCCTGATCAGAAGTGGAATCCTTGCATACCACATAATCAAATTACTTGGGTCACTACAACTCAGTTGTTTTTCTTCTCTCTTTGAATACACTTAGCAATTCCAGAAGACAGAGAATATCCAAGATAAGTATCACAGATAAATTTATACCATGTGGAGGAGTGGGGAAAATTAGGCATTTCTTCTTTCTTTGATTGCCTCTGGCAAGTGTATATTAATCATGGCTGCATAAGGGAAACTAAAGCTGAAGGAGAAACAGAACAGTCCAGGTGATCAAATCCTGCACCACCCACCATCACTACACCATTGATCCAGAAGCCAAAGAGTTACATGTTGAAGTGTTGCCTATTTTGAGATGAGGCTTTTGTCCCCTAAATAATTAACTAGCACCATCTTTGCACTAATGAGAAGCAGAGATCAAGACATCCTAAAGCCAAACTTCTTTTTCTGTAGAAAACTTTAACCTAAAGATTAGTCCAGATTGCACTGACAGCCCCCAGCTCTTAAGATAATTGGAGGTGGTATGAACAGCAGGGGCTCCTTTTTTTGCCACAGTGCTAATCTTTATGAGGGATTTTGCTTGTCAAATATTTGGATCTTGCTCCCATACTAATTATAACCTGTTAAACTATTATAAAATTTACCCAAGTCTCCCTTTTGGAAAAAGCTAAACAGAGTCAAGTAATACTAAAGCTTTGGCCAATCTGCTACCACTATCAGCTAAAGATTCACAAAGTGGAAAATGCACATTTTCATTTTTAAAAGGCATTGAAGGGTCTGGGGTTGTGACTCAGTGGTAGAGCACTTGCCTAGCATGTGTGAGGCACTAGGTTCGATCCTCAGCACCACATAAAGTTTTTTAAAAGAATATTGAAAAATTAATAAATAAAATAATAATAAAAGGCATCAAATCCTGGCATAGTGGTGTATGCCTAAAATCGCTCAGGATGCTGAGGCAGGAGGATCATGAGTTCAAATCCAGGTTCAGCAACTTAGAGAAGCTCCAAGCAACTTACCAAGACCCTGTCTCTAAATAAAATATTAAAAAGAGGACTGGGAAATAGAGAAATACAAATTAAAACCACACTGAGGTCTAATCTCATTCCACTCAGAATGGCAATTATCAAGCACAATGGCAATTATCTCGCCAGCGGCCTGCGCTGAGGAGATGAGCTGGGTTCAAAAGAGCTGGCTGCAATATTAAGCTAAGAAATCATGCAACACAGTAGTTTCCATGTTGAGGGGAGGATGGCTCTGCAACCTTACGGGTCAGCTTCCACTGGAAAGAGAGCGTGCACCTATAATGTCTTTATTTTTACAGGGTGCAGTAGTCCGGCTGGGCTAAATAACCGAGAGGTGACAAGCAACTTGAAGGTTGAAGCGGGAACTACTTTATTGCGAGTGAACTCAGCAGGAACTGAGCAAGAACTCAAAGTAGCGGGTACCCGAGGTAGCAGGAGCCGTACATCTCTATGGAGGTAGATCTTTCCAGATTTAGAACTCTGGAACCTCAAATGTATGAGGTAGCGTAATAACCGTCCTTCCGTATGTCGGATGTTCTCTTTATTAATACTTCTCTTCATGTCTTGTTTAACAGGTACAGAAAAAGTTCTTTGTCGTAGGAATGTCTGATGATTGGCTGGCATATCTCGAAAGTCATATATCACAACAAGTGTCTTCACCAGTCTTATTAGGATTAAATAAGGTCACTTGTATTGTTCCTGAAGGAGGTACTTGATAACCTCTTTTACCAAGGGACTCTAAAGTAATCACACCCATACAAGGAGAAGGAGCATTATCATCTGAAACAATGTAGAATGACACTTCAACTGGAAGAGTCAAATGTGTGGGGTAAAAAATACCACTTGCCCCTACCTCAGCAGTAAAGCCATCAACTATGCCAAGAGGGTCTAAAGGATAGTTCAACACAGATTCCTCAAAATTTCCTGGAAGACTAAGACTTGTTATAGGTGGAGCACTAGAACTCAAAAAAGGTTTTTCATGAATATCTGGATCTTCTTCAATGTTTAAACATGGCCGAGTACTTCTAGATGATAAGTTTTTCAGATGCAATAATGAAGAATCCAGATTAAAGCAACCTGACTGTGTCTTTCTTTGAGGAACAGGACTTGAAAGAAGAGGCAATCCAGTTTGAGGATGAAAGGCTCTGGTTGAGGTTCCATCCAAGGAATGAAAATTACTTGAATGTTTCACTTGAATGTTTCAGTGTGGTCCTCAATACTTCTGTATTTTTTAGTCACTCACATGTAGACAAATAGTCTTTTATACTCTTTCTTTGAGAACAATTTTGATGTTTTTCTTTTTTTTTTTTTTTTTTAATTTTTTATTGTGGGTTGTTCAAAACATTACAAATTTCTTGACATATCATATTCCACACTTTGATTCTAGTGGGTTATGAACTCCCACCTTCACCCCATACACAGATTGCAGATTCACATCAGTTACACATCCATTGATTTACAAATTGCCATACTAGTGTCTGTTGTGCTCCGCTGCCTTTCCCATCATCCACCCTCCCCCCTCCCCACCTCTCCCCTCCCCTCCCCTCCTCTCTCTCTACCCCCTCCACTGTATAACCCTGAGGGTCTCCTTCCATTACCGTGCAATTTACCTTCTCTCTCCCTTTCCCTCCCACCTCTCATCCCTGTTAAATGTTAATCTTCTTCTCCTGTTCTTCGTCCCTACTCTGTTCTTAGTTACTTTCCTTATATCAAAGAAGACATTTGGCATTTGTTTTTTAGGGATTGGCTAGCTTCACTTAGCATAATCTGCTCTAATGCCATCCATTTCCCTGTAAATTCTATGATTTTGTCATTTTTTAATGCAGAGTAATACTCCATTGTGTATAAATGCCACATTTTTTTTATCCATTCGTCTATTGAAGGGCATCTAGGTTGGTTCCACAGTCTTGCTATTGTGAACTGTGCTGCTATGAACATCGATGTAGCAGTGTCCCTGTAGCATGCTCTTTTTAGGTCTTTAGGGAATAGACCAAGAAGGGGAATAGCTGGGTCAAATGGTGGCTCCATTCCCAGCTTTCCAAGAAATCTCCATACTGCTTTCCAAATTGGCTGCACCAATCTGCAGTCCCACCAGCAATGTACAAGTGTACCCTTTTCCCCACATCCTCGCCAGCACTTGTTGTTGTTTGACTTCCTAATGGCTGCCAATCTTACTGGAGTGAGATGGTATCTTAGGGTGGTTTTGATTTGCATTTCTCTGACAGCTAGAGATGTTGAGCATTTTTTCATGTACTTGTTGATTGACTGTATGTCCTCCTCTGTGAAGTGTCTGTTCAGGTCCTTGGCCCATTTGTTGATTGGGTTGTTTGTTCTCTTATTGTCTAATTTTTTGAGTTCTTTGTATACTCTGGATATTAGGGCTCTATCTGAAGTGTGAGGAGTAAAGATTTGTTCCCAGGATGTAGGCTCCCTATTTACCTCTCTTATTGTTTCTTTTGCTGAGAAAAAACTTCTTAGTTTGAGTAAGTCCCATTTGTTGATTGTAGTTATTAACTTTTGTGCTATGGGTGTCCTATTGAGGAATTTGGAGCCCGACCCCACCGACTGTAGATCGTAGCCAACTTTTTCTTCTATCAGACGGCGCGTCTCTGATTTGATATCAAGTTCCTTGATCCATTTTGAATTCACTTTTGTGCATGGCGAGAGAAAGGGATTCAGTTTCATTTTGTTGCATATGGATTTCCAGTTTTCCCAGCACCATTTGTTGAAGATGCCATCCTTCCTCCATTGCATGCTTTTAGCCCCTTTATCAAATATAAGATAGTTGTAGTTTTGTGGATTGGTTTCTGTGTCCTCTATTCTGTACCATTGGTCCACACGCCTGTTTTGGTACCAGTACCATGCTGTTTTTGTTACTATTGCTCTGTAGTATAGTTTGAAGTCTGGTATCGCTATACCGCCTGATTCACACTTCTTGCTTAGCATTGTTTTTGCTATTCTGGGTCTTTTATTTTTCCATATGAATTTCATGATTGCTTTCTCTATTTCTACAAGAAATGCCATTGGGATTTTGATTGGCATTGCATTAAACCTATAGAGAACTTTTGGTAATATCGCCATTTTGATGATGTTAGTTCTGCCTATCCATGAACAGGGTATATTTTTCCATCTTCTAAGATCTTCTTCTATTTCTCTCTTTAGGGTTCTGTAGTTTTCATTGTATAAGTCTTTCACCTCTTTTGTTAGGTTGATTCCCAAGTATTTTATTTTTTTTGAAGATATTTTGAATGGAGTGGTTGTCCTCATTTCCATTTCAGAGGATTTGTCGCTGATATACAGGAATGCCTTTGATTTATGCGTGTTGATTTTAAATCCTGCCACTTTGCTGAATTCATTTATTAGCTCTAATAGTTTCTTTGTAGAGCCTTTTGGGTCTGCTAGATATAGAATCATATCATCTGCAAATAGTGATAATTTAATTTCTTCTTTTCCTATTTTTATGCCTTTAATTTCTTTCGTCTGTCTAATTGCTCTGGCCAGTGTTTCGAGAACTATGTTGAAGAGAAGTGGAGAGAGAGGGCATCCCTGTCTTGTTCCAGATTTTAGAGGGAATGCCTTCAGTTTTTCTCCATTCAAAATAATGCTAGCCTGAGGCTTAGCATAGATTGCTTTTACAATATTGAGGTATGTTCCTGTTATCCCTAGTTTTTCTAGAGTTTTGAACATAAAGGGATGCTGTACTTTGTCAAATGCTTTTTCCGCATCTATCGAGATGATCATATGGTTCTTATTTTTAAGTCTATTGATGTGGTGAATAACATTTATTCATTTCCGTATATTGAACCAGCCTTGCATCCCAGGGATGAATCCTACTTGATCATGGTGTACAATTTTTTTTATATGTTTTTGTATCCGATTCGCCAGAATTTTATTGAGGATTTTTGCATCTAGGTTCATTAGAGATATTGGTCTGTAGTTTTCTTTCTTTGAAGTGTCTTTGTCTGGTTTAGGTATCAGGGTGATGTTGGCCTCATAGAATGAATTTGGAAGTTCTCCCTCCTTTTCTATTTCCTGAAGTAGCTTGAAAAGTATTGGTATTAGTTCTTCTTTAAAGGTTTTGTAAAATTCTGCTGTATACCCATCGGGACCTGGGCTTTTCTTAGTTGGTAGTCTTTTGATGGTTTCTTCTATCTCCTCAATTGATATTGGTCTGTTTAGGTTTTCTATATCCTCCTGACTCAATCTGGGCAGATCATATGACTTAAGAAATTTATCTATGCCTTCACTATCTTCTAATTTATTGGAGTATAAGGATTCAAAATAGTTTTTGATTATCTTCTGTATTTCTGAAGTGTCTGTTGTGATATTGCCTTTTTCATCCCGTATGCTAGTAATTTGAGTTCTCTCTCTTCTTCTCTTCACTAGCATCGCTAAGGGTCTGTCGATTTTGTTTATTTTTTCAAAGAACCAACTTTTAGTTTTGTCAATTTTTTCAATTGTTTCTTTTGTTTCGATTTCATTAATTTCAGCTCTGATTTTCATTATTTCTTGCCTTCTACTTCTTTTGCTGTTGTTTTGCTCTTCTTTTTCAAGGATTTTGAGATGAAGTATGAGATCATTTATTTGTTGGTTTTTTCTTTTTTTAAGGAATGAACTCCAAGCAATGAATTTTCCTCTTAGAACTGCTTTCAATGTGTCCCATAGATTCCGATATGTTGTGTCTGTGTTTTCATTTATCTCTAAGAATTTTTTAATTTCCTCCTTGATGTCTTCTATAACCCATTGATCATTCAGTAACCTATTGTTCATTCTCCAATTGATGTATGCTTTTTCCTTCCTTCTTTTATCGTTGATTTTCAGTTTCATTCCATTATGATCAGATAAGATGCATGGTAATATCTCTACTCCTTTATATTGTCTAAGAGTTGCCCTGTGACATAATATATGATCTATTTTTGAGAAGGATCCATGTGCTGCTGAGAAAAAAGTGTAACTGCTTGATGTTGGGTGGTATACTCTATATATGTCAATTAGGTCTAGGTTATTAATAGTGTTATTGAGTTCTATAGTTTCCTTATTCAACTTTTGTTTGGAAGATCTGTCCAGTGGCGAGAGAGGTGTGTTGAAGTCTCCCATGATTATGGTGTGGTGGTCTATTAGACTCTTGAACTTGAGAAGAGTTTGTTTGACGAACATAGCTGCACCATTGTTTGGGGCATAAATATTTATGATTGTTATGTCTTGTTGGTGTATGGTTCCCTTAAGCAGTATGTAGTGTCCCTCTTTATCTCTTTTGATTAACTTTGGCTTGAAATCTATTTTATTTGATATGAGTATGGACACGCCAGCTTGTTTCCGAAGTCCATATGAGTGATATGATTTTTCCCAACCTTTCACCTTCAGCCTATGTATGTCTTTTCCTATCAAATGCGTCTCCTGTAGGCAGCATATTGTTGGGTCTTGTTTTGTGATCCATTCTACTAGCCTGTGTCTCTTAATTGGTGAGTTTAAGCCATTAACATTTAGGGTTATTATTGAGATATGGGTTGTTCTTCCAGCCATATTTGTTTATTTCTGTTACTAAACATTGTTTGTTTTCCTCTTTGATTGTTTCCCCCCCCCTTTACTGTCCTACCTCCCACTGTTGGTTTTCATTGTTATTTTCCATTTCCTCTTCCTGTAATACTTTGGCTAGGATGTTTTGAAGAGATGGTTTTCTAGCTGCGAATTCTTTAAACTTTTGTTTATCGTGGAAGGTTTTAATTTCATTCTCCATCCTGAAGCTTAATTTCGCTGGATACACAATTCTTGGTTGGAACCCATTATCTTTCAGTGTTTGAAATATGTTATTCCAGGATCTTCTAGCTTTCAGAGTCTGTGTTGAAAGATCAGCTGTTATCCTGATTGGCTTGCCCCTAAATGTAATCTGCTTCCTTTCTCTTGTAGCTTTTAAAATTCTCTCCTTATTCTGTATGTTGGGCATCTTCATTATAATGTGTCTAGGTGTGGATCTCTTATGATTTTGCACATTCGGCGTCCTGTAGGCTTCTAGGATTTGGGATTCTGTCTCATTCTTCAAGTCTGGGAAGTTTTCTTGTATTATTTCATTGAATAGACTGCTCATTCCTTTGGTTTGGAGCTCTGTACCTTCCTGTATCCCAATGACTCTTAAGTTTGGTCTCTTAATGTTATCCCATATTTCTTGGATGTTCTGCTCATGGTTTCTTAACAGTCTTGCTGAGCTGTCTATGTTCTTTTCCAGTTGAAATACTTTGTCTTCATTGTCTGATGTTCTATCTTCTAAGTGTTCTACTCTGTTGGTAGTATTCTCCATTGAGTTTTTAAGTTGGTTTATTGCTTCCTGCATTTCTAGGATTTCTGATTGCTTGTTTTTTATAACCTCTATCTCCCTGTATAGTTGATCCTTTGCGTCCTGGATTTGTTTGCGTAATTCGTTGTCGAAGTGATCTTTCATTGTCTGATTTTGCTGTTTAATGTCTTCCTTGATACTCCAGATCATCTGAAGCATGTATATCCTGAATTCTTTATCTGACATTCCATCTGCTGCAGCTGTTACCTCTTCTAAAGTTGCGTTGACCTGCATTGCTTGTGGTCCTTTCTTTCCTTGTCTTTTCATACTGCTTGCGTATCTTTCCTGCAGGTGCGGGCGGCGGCTCTGCTCTCTCCTTATTCCAATTGGGGTGTCGTGGCTACCACGCCGGCAGGTCACTGGGCCTGTTCTGGGAGCTGGTGGCGGCTCTGTTCTGCCCCTACTCCAATTGGGGTGACGTGTCTGTCGTACCAGCAGGCCACTGGGCCTGTCCTGCTGGTCGGTCGCAGATCTGCCCACCTTTCGGGCACGAGTGGAGGCTCTGCTTTGCCCCTACTCCAATTGGGGTGTCGTGACTACCCCGCCTGCAGGATGCTGGGTCTGTTCCTGGCAAGGGAGGCGACTCTGCTCTGTCACTACTCCAATTAGGGTGGTGTTTGTACCCCGCCGGCAGGCTCCTGGGCCTGATCCGCCGGTCTGTTGTAGGTCTGCCTACCTTGAAGGCGCGTGCGGCGGATCTGCCCTGCCCCTCCTACCACGCCTGCGGACCCCTGGGCCTGATCTGCAGGTTGATCACTGGTCTGCTCACCCTGCGGGCACGGGTGGCGGTTCCGCTCCACCCCCACTCCAATTGGGGTCACGTGACCACCACACCGGCAGGGCCTGATCCGGGCGTGGGATAAGGATCTGCTCTGCCCCTACTCGAGTTGGGGTGACGTGTGTACCACACTGGCAGGCCACTGGGCCTGACCCGCCAGGCTGTCACAGGTCTGTTTACCTTGCAAGCGCGAAGGGCGGCTCTGCCCTGCCCCTCCTACCACGCCCATGTACTACTGGGTCGTGGGTCTGCCCACCTGGCGGGTGTGGGTGGCGGCTCCGCTCCGCCCCCTCTCCAATTGGGGTCACGCGGTCACCACGCTGGCGAGCCGCTGGGCCTGCTCCGGGGGCTGGCGGTGGCCCGGCTCCTTCCCTCTGGCTCGAGGACAACTTGAGGAGACTCGGGTGACTGAGCCTCACCCCCCTTACCAGGAGACCAACTGCTTATGTCACCGCTGGTATTGATGAAGATCTCTCCTCCACCGCTTTCTGCTGACATCAGATCTCTGCCATGTTGGTATCCTATGCGAATGGCAGCATTTCGTTCCCCTTGCCAGGCAACCCAAGCAATGGGTGAGTCCTGACCTGCCCTCAGCAGGACCCGGACCGAGACACAGTTTCCGCGGGCTCCTAGCCCCGGTCCAGGGAAGTTCCGGGAGCCGGAACTCGGCCGCTCCGTGCTCGGTGTAAGCTCCTATAAGTGTAGGCTCCAAGAAGCAGCCCCCGCGGGCTCAGTTCCGGGAGCCGGAATTCGGCCGCTTAGTGTTTGGTGTATGCTCTGATAGTAGCAGGGTCCAAGAAGCAGCCTCCGCGGGCTCCGCAGCCCTGAGCCAGGGCGGTTCCGGGACGGTTCCGGGAGCCGGAACTCGGCCGCTCTGTGCTCGGTGTAAGCTCCTATAAGTGTAAGCTCCAAGAAGCAGTCCCCGCGGGCTCAGTTCCGGGAGCTGGAATTCGGCTTCTTGGTGTTTCGTGTTTGCTCTGATATTAGCAGGGTCCAAGCAATTTTGATGTTTTTCATCTTCTTTCTTATCCTTATTTTTTAATTGGTTTATCTTTTTGCATTTAAATCCTTCATCATCTTTATTGAGATAATTTTCTATGCTATTAAGTCGAGTATTTTGCTCACATGTCTTTGGCCTTTTTGAGTCTTTATCTGAACAATTATTTTCATACTTGTTCAGATATTCAGACATTCCCAACAACAAGGGGGATACACAAAGGAGATTCGATGGAATGTTCTTCACCAAATGAGGCAGGGGATAAGGATTCAAAGGGGGATTGTCCAGTCCCATTGAGTAAAGCCCAAGCCCAGGGCTAAAGCAAACTTCTTTGCAGAGTGACAGTGGAGGCCACTTGTTTTGCACAGTGCGTGGCATGCAATGCCAGACCAAACAGCCCCCTTATTCAAAGTTGAGAGAAGATCCTCAGCGCATGGGCAGAGTGGCCTCCCACAAACACAAGTGAAAATAAATGTTGGCAAGGATGTGGGGTGAAAAGTACACTTGTACATTGCTGGTGGGACTGCAAATTGGTGGAACCACTCTGAAAAGCAGTATGGAGATTCCTTAGAAAACTAGGAATGGAACCACCAGCACACTATAGTGACACAGCCACATCAATGTTAATAGCAGCTCAATTCACAATAACTAAGTTATGAACCCACCTAGGTGTCCTTCAATAGATAAATGGATTAAAAAATGTGGTGTATATATACAATGGATTATTACTCAGCCAAAAAAGAAGAATGAAATTATGGCATTTGCCAGAAATGAATGGAACTGGAGACTATCATGTTAGGTGAAATAAGCCAATCCAAAAAAAATACAAAGGCTGAATGTTCTCTCTGATACACAGATACTGACTCACAATAGGCAGGTGGGATGGGGCAGAGTTGATTTACCAGGTTATATGGGTGGGAGAAGGGGGCAGGGATAGGAATGGGAAAGACAGTAGAATGAATCAGGCACAACTTTCCTAAATTCATATATGAACACACGACCAGTGTAACTCCACATCACGTTCAACTACAAAAATGGGAAGTTATACTCTGTGTTTTGTATGATATGTCAAAATACATTTTACTGTCATGTATTACTAAAAAGAAGAAATAAAAAAAATTTTTTAAAGGCGAATGGGAATGCGGCTCAGTGGTTAAGCACTCCTGGTTCAATCCCTGGCGCACACACACACAAAAGCATTGAAGTCCATCTCTGGGTCAGTACTGAACTGCTCTGGCATTTTGGCATCTGTTCTAGGAAAGTCTTAGCAGACAATATCTTTGACCTTCAAACCTGCACCCATGCCTTAGCCATTTAAATGCTTCTTCTATCAAGAAGAGTCAATGGAAACAGACCAAGGAAAAACGGAATACAAGAGAAAAGCTCTTCAGGAAAGAACTTGGGCTGTTTTACCACATGTGCTCTTGTAAACACCAGGAGAGCAGCAACCAAACAGAACATACCATGAAGAATGACAGCTTTTCATCTCCATTGATTCACAAACATCTTCATTTCTTTAGTCCAATAGCCCATAATAACTTTACCCTTGACCCAAATTATAATTTCACCTTGCCAGAGATAGAACAAGTAAAGGAGCATTTTAAAATTAGAAGATAGGGGTCAGAGTTCATACAGACCAGAGGGATCTGAATTTATACAGAACACTGGAAAGGAGGGTAGGTAGACTGTAATCATAAAAAAGTAACTCAATCTTTTATTTGTTTTCACAATTGCATCCAGCCATGCCAAAGAGATTTAGTAAATGCATTATAAAGCACCCATGATAATTTTTATTTTCTAAAATTTTAGTCAGATTTAGAAAAAATGTATATATTAGGAAAAAGACCCAGAACAATTTTATAAAGTAACCCTGACCTGAATAACCTTGATAGGAAAAGATTATGGCAGTAACGCTTGACCAAAAAAAAAAAAAGAACTGATCTTATAATATGCCATGAATTTCAGTGACAAAAATAAAGACACTCTTTTTTTATATATCTAAGAAGACACCCACAGGCTTACATCTATGGAGAAAGTAATCATTACATAATAGTTTTCATCACAATTCTTGATATCTACTCGAAAATTTAAAACATAGAACATATAACAAATTATTAGAGGGAACAAAAGAAGTGATTGGAAGTATGTGTAAGCTGTGTTCAGTATAAACAGCAAGTAAGTAACCTGGGAGACATGTTAGCATAAAATAAATGAAGTAGTAAGCAACACCTATGTGTGTTTTTATAAAGATTTCAGAAAACAGGGGGAAAAAATACCCAAGTGCATTACTCGTGGAAATAGAAAGATTAAGTAAACATATTAACTATCCATCAGGTACAGATTTCTACTCTTTTGTATAAAGCAAATATTACAATACTGGACAACAAGTATCCAAAATATTAAAATAACTGTTTTCATGCATTGCACAAATAAGCAGTTGAGAAGACAATGCCTCACAGAGGGGAAATGATGATGTGGATCCTGCAGTAACCCCAGATTTTTGCTTGGTCATTTCTAGAACAGCATAAGGAAGGGTAACAATAACAGTTAAGGAGAAAAGTGTCCAAGGTCAAGGGGACCATGAGTGTTAGAATTTGTGGAAGTTATATAAAGAAAGAGTTATGTAGAGAAAGAGCTACAGAAATAGGGAGGTTGCCTTAAGTCTTTGGCTGAATGTCAACTTAAAAATGCATACATTGGCATTTTAGGAGGTCATTCATGATTTAAAAAAAACTATCAGGAAACTAGTAATAAATTAGTAATGCCTCAAGCTGATGAAAATTCATCTATGGAAAACTTTTGGTTAACATCACTCTTAATTATGAAAGATTGAATGATTTACCCTAAAATGGAGAGCAAGGTAAACATCTCTGCTTTCAACACTTCTCTTCAAAATTCCACTGGAGATACAATAAGAAAAAAAAAGTGAAAAACAGAGGCTGGCAAAGTAAAACTATCTCTATTAATAAGGTCATAAAAACGTATGACAGGAAATCCCAAAGTAATTACAAAAAAGCTACTAAAACTAATAAGTAAATTTAACAAGGTCACAGGATATAAGAAAAAATATTTAAAATCAACCTAATTAGAAAATGCATGTAATTAGGAAATGAACTGTGTAAGAGAAAACTATTTACAATGACATTTACAAATACGAAATAACTCAGGACAAGTTTAACAAAATATATGCAAGGTCTGTATACTAAAACATCCTTCAAAGAAATTAAGGAATACTTAAAGATAACGACAGGTATAATGTTGGTGGCTTAGAAGACTCAATTGTTTAATTCTTCCCAAATTAATCAGTAGATTCAGTAGATGCTCAAAGTTCCCAGTCTTTGCGTGTGAATGTGCACATGTATGGAAATTAACAAACTGGGTCTGATATTAATATGAAATGGCAAATGATCTGGAAGAGCCACAATAAGTTTAAAGAGAAAGACTACTTACACTGTTCGATTTCAACATTTAATATACAGCAAAAATCAAGAGTGTGGCACTGGCATAAATATAAACATATAGATCAATGGACTAGCATGGAGGTGTCCAGAGACAGACCCACATGTAAAGAGTCAATAAATTTGTGACAAATGCACCAAGGTAATTCAGGGGAGAAAGTATGGTTTTTGTAACACAGTGTCAGAACAACTACATGGCCACAAAATGGACATCAATTCCTCACCCCAAAACACTTGAAAATTAGATTATGTAAAATTATCTAAAAGTAGATTATGGACATCAACATGAAAACTAAAACTACATGATTTCTAGAAGCATAGGAAAAATGTGGTTTTGGGGGGGGGCGGGGCATACTAGAGATTAAACTCAGGAGCATTCAGCCACTGAGCCACACATCCAGTCCAATTTTGTATTTTGTTTAGAGACACAGTCTCACTGAGTTGCTTAGTGCCTTGCTGTTACTGAAGCTGGCTTTGAACTTGTGATCCTCCTGCCTCAGCCTCCCAAGCTGCTGGAATTACATACATGCAGCACCGCGCCCAGCAGGAAAGATGTTTTTTACAATTTGAAGTAAGCAGAGATTTCTTCGAACACAAAAAACACCAGAAAAAAAATTTAAATGATATATTAGACTTCATAAAAATTAAAATTTCTGCTCTGAGTAAGACGTAGTAAGGAAAATGAAAATGAAAAAGCAGGCTACACGTAGCAGGGGAGATAAGTTCCCTTTGACAGAGAGGCTGTCTCCAGAATACAAAATTACTCTGAACAACTGAGAAATAAAAATAAAACAATCTAATTTTTAAATATAGGAAAAATGTTTAATAGACTTTATAGCATTGTATATGAATGAGCTCTGAGTAAATGAAAAGATACTCATCATTAGTCATTAGAGAATTACAAAATAAAACTATATGGAGACAAGACTCCTTATCCATGGAATGCCTAAAGTAAAAAGATTGACATACCAAGTGCTAGCCAGTATATGGAGCAACTGATGGCAATGTACATTAACACAACCTTTTTTGGAAAACAGTTGAGTAGATTCTTGCTAAACACACAATTAACATGTGACTCTGCAATTCCACTTGTAGGTATGTACTAAAGAGAAATGAAATGTATCCATACAGAGTCTCGTACTTACACATACGCCTGGCACCTTATCCATAATGGCCAAAGCTAGTAGCAGATGAAACCCTCAACAATAGGTGAGGGGGAGTGCTATATTTATATTATGGGATAGTACTTGTCAACAAGAAAGGAACAATGCTATGTGCAATACTATAAATAAATTGCAAAGACACTGTGGTTAGCCAAAGAAGCTAAATATTAAAGACTGCATCCTATATCATTTTATTTAGAAGTGACAAGAATAATCTGTAGATACAGAAAATTGGGTAGTGTTTGGTCTTAAGGGTGGGAGATGGACTGCACGGGGGCACAAGGGAATTTTGGCAATGGATGGAAGCATTCTATTTATTTATGGTGTTAGTGGCTATGTGGTTCTTTACCACATTCAAATAAAATAACAATGAAAATATAAAAAATGTTTTCCTAGATTCAAATTATTCTACTTCTGGTAATATCCTCCTTAAATCAGTCACCCATGAGTGACACTCATTTTGGCACATGTTTTTTGACCCATGAGTATAAAAACAATTTCTATTTGGCAACAGTTACTGGTCAGATGTTTTGCCCTGTGTCTCTCACTTAGAATTTGGGTGCTCACTTTTCCCACTGCAACTTCAGAACATAAGCCTCCACTAGAGGGGAGACTAGTAGAAAGGGGCAGGACACTTAGATATCACGTAGCACATGAATAGTATGTCCTTCCTCCCTATTGCACCCCTCCCAAGTCATGTTAACCCTTCCCTTCCCATTCCCCTTGCTTCTCACTGGGGATTTGGGTGTTATTGTTTTGCTCTGTTTAATAATGGGGATTTAACCCAGGGGCACTTTACCACTGAGTTACATGCCCAATCTTTTTTTTTTTCCCCCTCACTGAAATGCTGGCCTCAAACTTGTCATACTTCCCTATAATCCCAGTGACTCACTGTTTCAGTACAATAAACCATGTAATTTTAGTATTGTAATTTGGTCTATGAGACATAAAATTCTGAGCTCTGAAATAGTTTGCTGGTGACATGCTTAGAAGTTACCCCGGCATTAAGGTATTTCTCATTATGACAAAAGTACAATCTATCTACACTGTGAAATCCACAGATGTTCAATGAGAACAACCTTAAGAGTTGGAATTGCCAAGACACTGAAACAAAAACTGCACATGCTATACCAGACTTCAAACTATACTACAGAGCAATAGTAACAAAAACAGCATGGTACTGGTACCAAAACAGGCGGGTGGACCAATGGTACAGAATAGAGGACACAGAAACCAATCCACAAAACTACAACTATCTTATATTTGATAAAGGGGCTAAAAGCATGCAATGGAGGAAGGACAGCATCTTCAACAAATGGTGCTGGGAAAACTGGAAATCCATATGCAATAAAATGAAACTGAATCCCTTTCTCTCGCCATGCACAAAAGTGAATTCAAAATGGATCAAGGAGCTTGATATCAAATCAGAGACACACCATCTGATAGAAGAAAAAGTTGGCTACGATCTACATTCGGTGGGGTCGGGCTCCAAATTCCTCAATAGGACACCCATAGCACAAAAGTTAATAACTAGAATCAACAAATGGGACTTACTCAAACTAAAAAGTTTTTTCTCAGCAAAAGAAACAATAAGAGAGGTAAATAGGGAGCCTACACCCTGGGAACAAATCTTTACTCCTCATACTTCAGAAAGAACCCTAATATCCAGAGTATACAAAGAACTCAAAAAATTAGACAATAAGAGAACAAACAACCCAATCAACAAATGGGCCAAGGACCTGAACAGACACTTCTCAGAGGAGGACATACAGTCAATCAACAAGTACATGAAAAAATGCTCAACATCTCTAGCTGTCAGAGAAATGCAAATCAAAACCACCCTAAGATACCATCTCACTCCAGTAAGATTGGCAGCCATTAGGAAGTCAAACAACAACAAGTGCTGGCGAGGATGTGGGGAAAAGGGTACACTTGTACATTGCTGGTGGGACTGCAGATTGGTGCAGCCAATTTGGAAAGCAGTATGGAGATTTCTTGGAAAGCTGGGAATGGAGCCACCATTTGACCCAGCTATTCCCCTTCTTGGTCTATTCCCTAAAGACCTAAAAAGAGCATGCTACAGGGACACTGCTACATCGATGTTCACAGCAGCACAGTTCACAATAGCAAGACTGTGGAACCAACCTAAATGCCCTTCAATAGACGAATGGATAAAAAAAAATGTGGCATTTATATACAATGGAGTATTACTCTGCATTAAAAAATGACAAAATCATAGAATTTACAGGGAAATGGATGGCATTAGAGCAGATTATGCTAAGTGAAGCTAGCCAATCCCTAAAAAACAAATGCCAAATGTCTTCTTTGATATAAGGAGAGTAACTAAGATCAGAGTAGGGACGAAGAGCAGGAGAAGAAGGTTAACATTTAACAGGGATGAGAGGTGGGAGGGAAAGGGAGAGAGAAGGGAAATTGCATGGTAATGGAAGGAGACCCTCAGGGTTATACAGTGGAGGGGGTAGAGAGAGAGGAGGGGAGGGGAGGGGAGAGGTGGGGAGGGGGGAGGGGGGAGGATGGGAAAGGCAGCGGAGCACAACAGACACTAGTATGGCAATATGTAAATCAATGGATGTGTAACTGATGTGATTCTGCAATCTGTGTATGGTGAAGGTGGGAATTCATAACCCACTTGAATCAAAGTGTGGAATATGATATGTCAAGAAATTTGTAATGTTTTGAACAACCCACAATAAAAAATAAAAAAAAAAAAAACTGCACATGCACCAATGAAACATGGAGGGAAACCCTAAATGAAAATAGGTAAACAATGAGAAGTGGTAGAATTAGAAGGTAGTAATTTCTCACCACAGTGAAAAAGTACAGTTCTTTATGACATCAATAAAGACCTGATGCTGCTTAAGACAAGGTGCCTGGGCTGGGGATGTGGCTCAAGAGGTATCGCGCTCACCGGGCATGCGTGCAGCCCGGGTTCGATCCTCAGTACCACATACAAACAAAGATGTTGTGTCCACCAAAAACTAAGAAATAAATATTTTTAAAAAAGACAAGGTGCCTAATCATGAGGGCAAGCATTAATTCTTAAAGTTTTAGTACTGAAAAATATGTTTATCTCTTTTTAATAGTATGACACATGCATACTTTTGCCAGTGAACTTCTGGCATAATTATTGATACAGCTTGGCCGAGGCAGGTTGAAACATGTATGTATTATTACCCTTTAGCAGTTCTAAAGCATGCAACAATTAACATAACTCAGATCATTTAGCTGTAAGTTTGGCCTCGAATGAACGAATAATAACACAGGTGTCCAGAAGAGCAGCTTCAGTAGTTACAGATTCAAAACATTACTAGAATCACTGGACTAAGGCATAGATCCATTTCTTTTCAATAAGGACAATCAACAGAAAAACAAAAACAAAAACATAAACATCAACCAAGTGTCAAATGAGAGTTGGGCAACTATGGTGACTTCATAATCTGAGCCTTGCAAACAAGTAGCCTGAAAACGACCTGACCTCCAAGCCATTACAATTTAGTGACTCCCCCCCTCCAACTTGTCTATGTGAAACAGTGTGCATATAATATAAGCTGGCAGATTAGTTATCAGGTGGGGAAAAGGAAAATAATTAGTACTCAAGATACTTTAAAACAACCAGCACTTATCATCAGTATTGAGAACCTCACTGCCATCCCCAATACTATTATATTTCCTGCGATCCCCAAGGTAACATAGTTATGTTAGATACTAACCTGTCTTTCTGAAACTTTGAAGAGGCATTAGCCTCTTGATATCAATTGGAATCATGGAAACCGATAAAATAAGGCTCCACTACAGCTTGAGGAAGAAAGATGTTACAGAAATACATAGATTAATGTTTCTCTATTATTTTCAGTCTCTCTTCCCCACCTCACGTACAATCTTCTCATCAGTAAAGCCATTCCTATGCAAAAATTAGCAGTAGGGACCATTATCAAAAGGGTAAAATGAATAAACTTTGAAACATACTTGGAGTCTAGACCAGAAATCTTGTGGGCCCTTGATAAATCAAATTATATACACACAAGGCTGATATTCAACTAACAGGTCTGGTACAGTCATCCTAGTTCTTCGTATGTTGGATCACTTTCCCTTTAAATTGATAAACAGGTGCTACAGCAATTGCCCCTATTATTGCTCCCTTCCAACACACACACAGACACAGACACAGGGAGCTCCTCCTTTCCCCCTGGAAGACCTAACCACCTCTAGATTTGATTCACTTGTACCTATGCCAGATCAAGTATGAAATATTTTGAATTTATCTCAAAAGTGTGTGCCAATCTATACACTTGGAAAGACAAATTGAGCACAACATACCTCGGGAGGATGGACTTCTCAGTTCATTGCTTTACCTAACAATAAAAGGAAACTTTATATGCTCCACTTCCTGCCAATTGTTTGTGGATATTCTTCTTAAACAAATAAATGTGGAAGCACCTCGTAACTACACTTAAAAACACAAACACTAGTGACTTGGTCTGGGGAGAGTTCCAAGTATGAAACAAATATTTAAGGTTATTAAATCTTGATTCTTTATCAAGCAAAGGAACTTTTGAAAAGCCTGATAATTACATAAAGAATTTTTTTAGGGGCTTAGGGTATAGCACAGTGGCAGAACACTTGCCTAGCGTGTCCTGGCCTCCAGGCCATTATAATTTATAATTCCCAGCACAATCCCAGTACCTAACAGACTTAAAGTTTAAACTTTAAGCTCATTAGAAGAACAAGAATCTCAGCGATCTAGTCTAGTGAAATCCTCACTGGTAACCTATCAGGATTATTCTGCTTTGAAAATCCTTGGGCCTTCTATTGTTGTATCATCTATTGTCGAGGAGCCGGGGAATTTCAAGACAAAGTGGTTAGGAGTTGTTCCTAAACAGTGTTTCAGGAAAACAGATGCAGTTGCCATATATAAAGGTGCTCCTCCTTCTCCGTGCAATGTGGATATGCAAATCATATCATCTCAGGTTCTTATCCAGGTGCTCCGTACCACAATTTATTTATTTTGGTGTGTGGGGGGCGGGGTGCTGGGGATTGAACTCAGGGCCAAGCATTCTACCAACTGAGCTATATACCCAGCCCTCTGTACCACAATTTAAACAACTTCTCTCCTCACTTCACTGCCCATTTGCTCTGCTTTCCTTTGACTGTACTGACATCTAATGTCAGAATCAGAGATCATCTTCAGCTTAGCCCTTGTCAAGTTTCCAAAATAACTGGGTTCCTCCAGACATAAATCCAGCCTCTTCAAAGTCAGACATTCACTAGGAGAAATGGTTGGGCCAACAAAAACAAACAAAACTGAGTCAAACTTACTTAAATTTAAAATGGAATTAGTACTCGAAACATTGTGAATTATAAATTTTCAAAACTGGGTGCCAGCTGTGGGTGGTGGTATATGTCTTTCATCCTATCTCCTTAGGAGGCTGAAGCAGGAGAATCACAAGTTCAAAGGTCAGCATAGGATATTTGGTGAGACCCTGTTTCAACTTAAAAATTTTTTAAGGACTTGGAATGTAGTAGTGGTGGGGGGCAGAGGGGTGGGGGAGACCTGTCTGCCTCTCATCTTGAGGTAAGTGTCGTCATTAAAAAAAAATCATATAGTTTGGGAAAATATCTAATATTATATTAGTTTATCCTGTTGCTAAAATAATTTTCTTATTTAGTTCTTGGGCTTAGTGTATTCAATTGAATAAGAGTTCTATAATAAATAATAGGAGCAAACAATTATATGAATCCATCATCAACCTTCATTTTTATATTCCTTTATTTTTCTCTTCCAAAGAAGAGAACAACTGACTTTCCTATTATGTGTTTTATCTTCGGTAACTACAAGAAAGCTTGCTCCAGAGGAGGCACATCTGTCTGGGAAGGTACTATCTGCTTTCAATTACTTTTCATGTTCTTTCCCGCATAATCATTTTAACAATTCAAGAATATTATCATTTCTATTTATGTTAATGACTTGTCTGGGGACACAGTGGCTGCTGATCAGGATCTGGACTCAGACATCCTTAGCCCTGGAACAGAACAATGGGAGACTAGATGCAGAGGGCAAGTAGCACCACGATCACTACTCCTCATATCACTCTTAGGATAAGCTGTCATGACAACCGTTAAGGCAATGATGAAAATTCAGCGACAGCATCCTGAAAGGTGGGATTAAAATCAGTGGTCACCCAGGAGGGATGCAGTCTCCTTCCACGTTCTTGCTTTTCTTCCACACAGCACTGCAGAAGCAGTTCCCCATCAAAGCTCACCTTCCCTAGGAACCCACCACCAACTGCTGCAGAAACTGCCTTCCAGAGTGGAAAGAACACAAAATTCAGATTCAAAATATCTAAAGTTGAAACCAGGCTCTTCTACTTATGGCGAGCTTGGGCAAGTCACTCAACCCATTTTAGGCTTAATTTAAAGTGGAGTTCATGGTAGCTTTCAGTACAAGATGGATATCTAAGTCTGTAGTCTTCTAAATTATCCTTTGAATATATTTGGAGGGGAGATCATACCTTCCTGGAAATGAGAGAAAAGTCTACTTAGCAAAACTGAAAATTCATGAAAGCTGAGTATAGGCAAGATCAAAGTGAGAAAGGACTGATAGGCCCATAACCTAATACATATTAAAGAAAGCCTATGGGGCTAAGCCATCTAATGGTGTATGGGGGAAAATTTCAATTCTGCTGGAGATTCCAAGAAGTTCATAAGACCTAGAGTATTCATGGTGTGGAAGCCACCCATAGTGTAAACCTGGCTTTGGAAAACTGAGGTCAGTCAGCTAATAGCTGTAGGCATCCCTTACAAAGGGATCCTAGCACACATACGTTAAAAAAAGATCTATAGTCAAACAGAGAACAATTTGAAAATGGAAAAGTATGATGATCACTGACATTTTTACTGGAGTGGAGGTAATTAAGAATAAACTGAATTGTATAGAAATCAAATCAGTTGGTTAGAAATTCATGACACTGAGGAAGAGGTTGAAAAGATGAAAATTATAAAGGATCCACAGAAAATCATGACAGATTTCCAATATACACAGAACCAGTTTTCCAGAAAAAGACTGAACAGAATGAAAACCAATAATCATCCAGATAACGGAGGAAAAGCACTAATAGGAACGAGGTGTTTTTAATCTTTCAGGCTCTTTTTTTTAAAACATTTATTTATTAGGTATAGGTAGACACAGTATCTTTATTTTAATGTGGTGCTGAGGATTGAACCCAGTGCCTCATGCATGCGGGACAAGCACTCTTCCTCTGAGCCACAATCCCAGTTCTAAACTTTCAGCATCTTTAAAGTATATTGACTTTGATTTTCTTAACCACCCCCATGATATCAAATTGGCTGTGACATTTCCATGACCATATCCAAAGAATAAAGGGGACCATTTTCTTTACATTTCTTGATTTTCATTGAGGAAAAAAAAACAACAAAAAAAACCCTTTCCTTTCCTTGGATTTACCCTCATATTTCATAGGCAAAAATTACACTACAGTGTTTATAGATAAACAGTTTTTCAGGAAGGGGAGCACCATGATTGGGTTAAAATAAAACAGACCAGAAGTTCTCAACCTCAGCATTTCTGGCATTCCAAGTCTTTGTTGTGAGGAACTGTACTATGCATTATAAGGAGTTTAAAATTCTCCATCCCCAATGTGGCAATCAAAAATCTCCCCTGGCATTGCATTTGGTTGCATGAAATAGAAGATCAACTCGAGGAACTATGTCATCTTTCAGTGACTACTACTCTGTTCAGATTTTTGAAGCTATCAAAATAAAAATGACTCCCTATAGAAAAATTTTGACTTTTTATTCTTTTAAAGAATGCACTCAAGCAATAAACTTTTCTCTTAGTACTGCCTTCATAGTGTCCCAGATATTTTGATATGTTCTATCAGTGTTCTCATTTACCTCTAAGAATTTTTTTTATTTCATTCTTGATTTCTTCTATTATCTATTCATCATTCAATTGTGTATTGTTTAGTCTCCATTTGCTATGGACCTTCTATTTTTTATTTTATCACTGATTTCTAATTTCATCCCATTGTGGTCTGATAGAATGCAGGGTATTATCTCTATTTTGTTTCGTTTTGTTTGTTTGTTTGTTTTGTATTTACTAAGAGTTGCTTTGTAGCATAAGATATGGTATATTTTAGAGAAGGAGCCATGTGCTGCTGAGAAGAAAGTATATTTGCTCGTTGATGATGAAATATTCTATATATGTCTGTTAAATCTAAATTATTGATTGTATTAGTTAGTTCTATAGTTTCCTTATTTAGTTTTTGGTTGGAAGATCTGTCCAGTAGTGAGAGAGGTGAAAGTTTATTGCATTGAGTGCATTCATTAAAAGAATAAAAAATCAGCAAATAAATGAACTAACACTACATCTCAAAATCCTAGAAAAAGAAGAACAAATCAACACAAAAAGCAGTAGAAGACAGGAAATAATTAAAATCAGAACTGAATTAATGAAATTCAAACAAATGAAACAATTGAAAAAACTGACAAAACAAAAAGTTGTTTATTTGAAAAAATAAATAAAATAGATAAACCCCTGGCCACACTAATAAAGAGAAAAAGAGATAAATATATTATAAAATACAAGATGAAGTGCTGGGGTTGTAGTTCAGTGGTATAGTGCTTGCCTAGCATGTGTGAGGCACTGGGTTCGAACCTCGGTACCACATATAAATAAAATAAAAGGTACATTGACAACTAAAAAAGTTTTTTTAAAAATAAAAGATGAAGAAGGAAATATCACAATAGACACCTCTGAAATATAGAGATAATTAAAAACTATTTTGAAAATTTACACTTATAAAATAGAAAATATTGAAGACATGGACACATTTCTAGAGACATATGACCTACCCAAACTGAATGAGGGGGTCATACATGATTTAAACAGATCAATTTTAAGTAATGAAATAGAAAACACCATAAAAGCCTACCAACCAAGAAAAGCCCAGGACCAGATGGATTCTCAGCCGAGTTCTACAAGACTTTCAAAGAAGAATTAACACCAATACTCCTTAAAGTATTCCATAAAATAGAACAGAAGGAACCCATCCAAACTCATTCTCTGAGGCTAATATTGCCCTGATATCAAAACCAGACAAAGTCACATCAAGGAAAGAAAACTCAGAACAATATCCCTGATGAACATAGATGCAAAAAATTCTCAATAAAATTCAGGCAAATCACATACAAAAACATATTAAAAAGATAGTATACCACGATCAACTAGGGTTCATCCCAGGGATGCAGCGTTGGTTCAACATATGGAAATCAATAAACCTAATTCATCATATTAATAAACTTAAAAACAAGAATCATATGATCATCTCAATAGATGCAGAAAAAGCATTTGACAAAATACAGCACACCATCATGTTCAAAACACTAGAAAAACTAGGGATAGTAGGAACATACCTCAACATTGTAAAAGCTATATATGCTAAACCTAAGGCCAGTATCATTCTAAATGGAGAAAAATTGAAAGCATTTCTGCTAAAAACTGGAACAAGACAAGGATGTCCTCTTTCACCACTTCTAGTCAACATCATCCTTGAAACTCTAGCCACAGCAATTAGACGAAAGAAAAGAAAAGAAAAAAGAAATAAATTAAAGGGATATAAAAAGGTAAAGAAGAACTCAAATTATCACTATTTGCTTTTGACATGATTCTATATCTAGAAGATCCAAAAAATTCCACCAGAATACTTCTAGAACTAATAAATGAACTCAGCAAAGTAGTAGGATATAAAATCAACACTCATAAATCAAACACATTCCTATACATCAGTGATGAATACACTGAAAGAGAAATGAGGAAAACTACTCCATTCACAATAACCTCAAAAATACCTGGGAATCAATCTAATAAAAGAGGTGAAAGACCTCTACAATGAAAACTACAGAACACTAAAGAAAGAAATTGAAGAAAACCTCAGAAGATGGAAAGATCTCCCATGCTCCTGGATAGGCAGAATTAATATTGTCAAAATGGCCATACTACCAAGAGTGTTATACAGATTAAATGGAATTCCTATTAAAATCCCAACAACATTCTTCATAGAAATAGAAAAAACAATCATGAAATTTATTTGGAAAAATAAGAGACCCAGAATAGCTAAAGCAATCCTCAGTAATAAAAGTGAAGCAGAAGGCATCACAATACCAGATATTAAACTACACTACAGAGCTATAGTAACAAAAATGGCATGGTAGTGGCACCAAAATAGACTTGTAAACCAATGGTACAGAATAGAGAACACAAACACAAACCCACACAAATATGGTTATCTCATACTAGACAAGGGTGTCAAAAACATTTACTAGAGAAAAGATAGCCTATTCAACAAATGGTGCTGGCAAAACTGGAAATCCATAGGTAGCAAAATAAAATTAACTCTCTATCTCTCTCCCTGCACAAAAATCAATTCAAAGTGGATCAAAGACTTAGGCACTAAAACAGAGACCTAATAGAAGAAAAATAGGCCCAAATCTTCACCATGTTGGCCTAAGATCTGACTTCCTTAACAAGACTCCTAAAGTGCAAGAAGAAAAATCAAGATTCAATAAATGGAATGGATTCAAACTAGAAAGCTTCTTCTCAACAAAGGAAACAATTAATAACATGAGGATAGAGCCTACAGATTGGGAGAGAATCTTTACCACATGCACCTCCGATAAAGCATTAATCTCTAGGATATATAAAAAACTCAAAAATCTTAAAAAAAAACCAATTAATAAATGGGCTAAGGAACTGAACAGACACTTCACAGAAGAAATACAATTGATCAATAAATATATGAAAAAGTTTTCAACATCTCTAGCAATTAGAGAAATGCAAATCAAAACTACTAAGATTTCATCTCATTCCTGTCAGAATGGTAATCATCAAGAATACAGGCAACAATAAATTTTGGCGAGGATATGGGGAAAAAGGTACATGCATACATTGCTGGTAGGACTGCAAATTGGTGCAACCACTATGGAAAGCAGTGTGGAGATTGCTCAGAAAACTGGGAATGAAACCGCCATTTGACCCAGTTATCCCACTCCTTGGTTTATACCCAAAGGACTAAAATCAGCATACTTGGTGGGGGTTGTGGCTCAGCGGTAGAGCACTCGCCTAGCACATGCGGGGCACTGGGTTCAATCCTCAGGACCACATAAAAATGAAAGAAAGAAAGGAAGGAAGGAAAGGAGGAGAGAGGGAGGGAGGGAGGGAGGAAGGAAGGAAAGAAGGAAGGAAGGAAGGAAGGAAAGAAAGAAAGAAGGAAAATTAGCATACTATAGTGACTCAGCCACATCAATGTTTATAGCAGCTCAATTCACAATGGCTGGACTGTGGAGCCAACCTAGGTGTCTCTCAACAGATGAATGGATAAAGAATATATACTCAATGGAATATTACTCAGCTTTAACAAAGAGTGAAATTATAGAATTTGCCAGTGAATGGGTGGAGTTGGAGAATATTATGTTAAGAGAAATAAGCCAATCTCATAAAACCAAAGGCTGAATGTTGTCTCTAATATTCGGATGCTAATTCACAATAAGGCCAGAGGCATTAGGGAAGAACAGCATTACCTTAGATTAGTAGAGGGAAGTGATGAGAGGGAGTGGGGGGATGTGAGCATAGGAAAGATAGTAGAATGAAACATACATTATTACTGTATGTATATATGTGACTCCATGACCAATGATTCTGCAACATGTACACTCAGAAAAATGAAATTATATCCCATCTATGTATGATATATCAAAGTGCATAAATGCATTCTATTGTCATGTATAACTAATTAAAACAAACAAAAAATTTTTTAAAAATATTTTGAGTTAATTAGAAATACAATTTATTCTATGGGTTGGTATTTTAACATATGCAGCTTATGAATACAGTTTTTACAATATAACCTTAAAATATTAATTGATGCATTATAAACATTGTATTTGTCATCTTTCTATGTGTAGTATGGGAGTTTATACCCAGGCCTTCATGCATGCTAGGTGAGTGCTCTACCACTTAGCTACTTACCCAGCCATCTTAAGAGGATTCTTCAACCATTAATCATCCTTTAATGACTAAAAGACAGTAGTAAGATAATATTTCAAAGATAGTATTTAAAATTAGAATTGAAGCTATTCTCCATTGAACCAAATTACCTTAAACTTACCAGGTAACCCAGCATCTACAAAAAGAGTATTTCTTTAATAAAAACAGTATGATCTACAGAGAAGTATCAGGTGAGCTGTTGACAATTCCTAGTACACTAACCATAGGGACAAATTCTAAGGTGATAAAAAACTTATGAAAAATAAATATAAAAATCACATAAAAATTAAGAAAATTAGGGTTGATGTCATGGCTCAGTGGTAGAGCATTTGCCTAATATGCATGAAGGCCTGGGTTCAATTCTCAACACCAAAGAAAGAAAGAAAGAGAGAGAGAGAAAGAGAGAGAGAGAGAGAGAGAGAGAGAGATTATATTCATCTACAACTAAAAAAATCTTTAAAAAAAATACAGAAAGAATTAACATCAGAAAACTCTTAAGGGGAAAAACAAAAACCACCACGTGATTTCAGACAAATAGAGTTTAAAAAAATGATTAACATAAATGTACCCCCAAATTTTTTAAATTTTGCTTAATGTACATACATGTATTTTAAAGAATTTAGTACTGAATATAATCTTTAGTAGAACTATTTGTAATCTATTATACAATAAACCAATATTTCAAAATATTAGTTTAAAATTATATAATCCTATTGACTTTTATTACTTGCTTTTGCTCTCAAAATTGTCTGGGTTTAGAGGATAAAATACATTAAATTACATTTCACACTAGTGAGAGAGACCCAAAGACTGATCAGCTGATTCGACCTAATTTCACTACCCCATAAATACTTATTCTTTCTCATTCTCATCTGATGACCTATTAAAGTGAGTATTAAATGAGAAATTAAATAAGGATGCCAGAATATTTTGAGATTTAGCTATAAACCATCCCCAGGCAAGAACAAGTTGAAAATTTCCCCAGTCCAATCTCCAACAGGGACATTTAGGGATTATGGTGCAACTCTTTCTTTGCTTTATAAATACTGGATATAAAATTAAAATTATAGATCCAGCTTCTTACCCCCAGCAGGAAGGATCACATTTGAATAGCATGTTCCAGGGAAAGTCCTGTTTAAGGAAGAAAACACAATTAGACAAACACACAAATCAGTGGTGCAGTAAAAGAATAATATAACCTGGCTACATGAGGTCTCCTCAGGATCACAAAAATGGTTCAGTTTGGAAAAATGATAAGCCTTTTTTATCAAATGAGGAAATCCATATCACTCTTTATAAGAGATTTAGTTTGGGAATAATGGCTGCCTTCTCAACATGGTAAACAAACTCAGTACTGTATCTAAAGAAAAATACTAGAATCAGACCCTCCCTGATACCAGGGACAAGAAAGTCATCATTCCCATATTTAAGAACTGTATTTGTTAATATACTCAGAGAAAATAGACAAAGAAAGGAGGGGAGGACAGATGAAAAGATGGAAGAAGGAAGCAATTCATGAATGATAACCTGGATTGGGGAGTAGCAAACTGTTTTTATAAAGGGTAAGTGAGTAACTATTTTGGACTTCACAGGCTGCACAGTTCCTGGTACACATACTCAGCTTTGCTGTTGCAGTGTGAAAGCAGCTACAGATGATATGTGAGCAAAGAACAAGGCTGTGCTCCATCCACCAAATCTTTATTTGTAAATTGTAAAATTTGAATTTTATACAATTTTCATGTATCACAAAATATGATTCTTCCTTTGATTTTCCCCCCATCCATTTAAAAGTATAAAAGCCGTTGTCAGATCCTGAGCTACACAAAACAAATGAACCAGTTGTTCACCCCTGCTTTAGATCATTTTAAGTAATTAATTAAATACTATCTATTAAATATAAACAAACCTATCTAATTGCTTTTTTTTTTGCACAACATTATAAAGAGTGATCAAATTATGAAAATATTTAATTTTAAAACAGCATTTTATTTCATTCTCAGAAAAAAGGATCTGATTTCTGTAGCAGTTAATTATATTCCTGTAAACAGAGTAAGCCTTAGGAATTTCAATTTGCTTTGTATCTAATCTGCAAGCCTCCCAGAACTCTCATTGAGACAATGGCGTACACAGTTTCTACATTCATTTCCCACCCCCACCCCCTTTTTTTTTTTGGTGCTGAACTCCAGCCAAATAATAAATTACCCTGGGAAATAAAAGGTAGGGGAGAAAGACACAAAGATGGTCTTTGGCCTCATTTTATGAGGACATTCGATCTTAATTTAGAGACGAAAGCTTTTCTACTGAGAGAAGCATGAGAACTGGAAAGATACAGAATTTCTCAGACAACCCTAGTCTGGTAAGTTTGCAGGTGACAACACTCCTGATTCTATAGGTGAGGTTGTAGGTCAGGTGTGTGGGTGTGTCTGTAAACCCACACCCCTTTTTAACCAGAAACATCCAGAGCACACTTTCAGCAAGAGCACTGACTGGTTCAGGTAAGCAAACAGTTTCCAGATGCCTTAAATCAGCAGTCAATCTCTGTTATATTTAAATGATTAGTTTTTGCTCTTTGAAAGTGGGGTTTTTCCATAAAGGGTGGGAAAGTGAAATGAAATTGTATTTTTCTTCCGAATTTCCTATGCTGGTTTCATAGTTTTATTCTTTATTTATAGTAATGATAGTAAACTTTAATTTAAAAAATGACTCTTTCAAAATTATGCTAGAAGTGACAATGGTTCTTTTATTGTACATTTTAAGTTTTTGTTTTATTTTAAAACATAGAAGTTTTTAACATAATATGCAAGTAAGTGGCTTAGGTTAAATTACTTTTGAAGAGTGACATCCTGGTGTCAGAAAACGCTAACTAGCCAGTTTATAAAGCCTAATTTTAGATATTTGGTTATGCGCTTGCAAAGTATATAAACAACTGCAATGTCATATTCAGCTGTGTCCCAAACAGCTTAGTCTTGCAACTGATAGTAAAGGACCCTAAGCAAGACATCCTTTACCAATGAAAGTATTATTAAAAAAAAAAAAATTCAAGTTGTATTGCTGTCATAGAATATAGTTAATATCTATTTTAATTTATCAAACAATATAAAATAAAAACTTAAGATTTTTACTTTGAAAGCATTATTTGTATTATTTGGCAATAATACAAAAATACTTAAAAATAATGCAGGGGCTGGGACTGTAGCTCTGTGGCAGAGCACTTGCCTAGCATGTGCAAGGCACTGGGTTTGATCCTTAGTACCACATACAAATAAAATAAAGGCATACTACAAAAAATTTTTTAAATAATAATATTTCAGTTCCCGTTCAACTCTAAACGTGGTAGGTTTAAAATAGCAGATATGATAAAGTTACATGTTCTTTTTTTATGTAGATTCCACCACTTATTTCTGTTCCTAACAGAGAACCTTTCTAATGCTTTCTCCAGATTAACTTTTCCTAGTTCTTCTTCACATCCAAGATCATAGAAGAATGTAAAGACAATTTCAGACCCTCTTTTCAAGGAAAATGAACAGAAGTTTATAACAGTTTCCAAACAGTTTCAGCGTTTTTTTCTTTGTTTGTTTAGCCTACTGTAGTTCATCCATAGACTTTCTTGAAGCTACTAGAATCAGGTTAAGACCCTTTTCTAGCTGGGTGCAGTGGAACACACCCAGTGGCTCGGGAGGCTGAGGCAGGAGGATCAAAAGTTCAAAGCCAGCCTCGGCAAGGGCAAGGCGCTAAGCAACTCATGAGAACTATCTCTAAATAAAAATACAAAATAGGTCTGGGTTTGTGGCTCAGTGGTAGAGGACTTGCCTAGCATGTGTGAGGCACTGGATTTAATTCTCAGCACCACATATAAATAAATTTTTTTAAAATAATAAAAGCCCACCAACAACTAAAAAATATTTTTAAAAAATAAAAAGAAAAAGACTCTTTCCCAAGTTGCTTCAGTTTCTCCACTGCACCTCTCAACCCGACTAAACCTGCTCTTCCCACGCTGGGATTTGGTCCCAGCATCAACTATCTCTATCCCTTACTAAAATCTCCCTTCTCTTTTGATTCAGCCTTTAAGATACAAGATGACCAGTCCCTAAGGTACAAGCTGACATTCTGAAATGTTTTATGGTTTAATAAGTTATACGAACTTAAAATGAGATCCTTATCAGATACTGTGGTTACTATTTAACAAGGGTTTTAGTGTCTGTCTACAAAGAAAGTAATAAATGGGAAGGGAAGTAATTTAAATAAAGCTAACCTTAGTGTCAAATAATATCAACTCAGAGAGGAAACAGAAAATATACACCACTACAAAGGAGAAAATGCTACAATGAAAGGAATGAGGAAATGTCTGCAGAAACCTAGAATCTGTAAACTTCACTGCAAAGTTGCTGCTCCCCCATGCTACAATTGCTATTTAACACTGACTACAATATTGCAGATGTTTTGCCAATGCTAAGTCATTGTGTCTTATTAATCTTTCAACTTTTCGTAATACCTAATACAGTTAAATATAGCAACTTCTGTGTTTGAGCAGAATTTATAAACAGTCTTTTACTGTATTTTGGTCATTATTTTGGTGGGGAACTCACTACTGAATAACACAAGTCAATGAGAAAAATGACAATGAAGTTAATCGAATATATAAACATGAAGGATATAGGTACATTTATTTCTATTCTTTATACATATGTTTAATTCATAGCAATTGAAAATATTTGATTTTTAAAAAGAGCTGAATTTATAAACTGAGGGGCAAAAGGCTGAGTACCTGTTGACATGTGACTACAGAGACAAGACTGATCTATACTCAATTTTTCCTCTGATTTCCATTTTAAGCAATGTTTCTTGGTGCCTAATCTCATTTTGATATAGAGTTAGAGTGTTCTATTAGACTATTAGATTCAGAAGAAGCAAAAGACAAAGACCATTCCTGCATGCTAAAGTCACCTTTGCATTGCACTTTGCAGTTGAAATGTGATTAACACCATCTTAGTTGAGTCTCACTGGTAGGCTGTGTGCACTACAGGGCAATCCAGAAGCAGGATCGTGAGTCCTCATCCTGTTCTCTTTCAACTACATCTCACCATGACCAGGGTATACAGAACCTGACTTTTTTCCACCTGTACATTTGCTAAATTAATTGAATTTTTAAAATATTTTTAAAATAAAATGTGAACCAAAGTTGTAGGTGGTTACACTGTGTGAAATTAAAGAGCAACCTGTCAGCACAGGTTCTGTCCAGCTCTTAGCCAATGTCTTTTAATCACAGTCTGAAGGAAGCCAGTAGATACTGAAAATGCCTTTTGTCATCTAGCTTCTTCTGAGGGATTCTCTGGAAGACATCATGTTACACTCAGCTTTGGCCCTGTGCCTCTTATTTATCACAGTTTCTTCCAGCCTTGCCCTTGTAATCAGAAAGGAAAAGAAACCTCCACAGACCCTGTCAAGAGGTACTGTAATCTCATTTTATTTTCTAAACTCAATCACTTGGATTGTTTTTAAAAATACCTAATATTTTAACTACTATGAAGCAAAGAATGAACTAAATGTTTGTTGCATATGACAAACTTGAGTTAAAAAAGAAAGAAGGAACCAATTAAGATTTTAGGCAGTGAATCAAACCAACCCTCAAATAATAATAATTTTTGTATCTTTTGTAGAAATAGTGGGAAATTGATTTGATATCTATAATTTGGTAATTAGAATCCTAGAAAATTATTGATCGATAATGTCATAACGATATCCTAAAAGTAATTTAAGATTCAGAATTTGCTCAGATTCCCAGTATTCTATTTATTAAGGCAAGAAAATAATTTGGAATGATTTTATCCAAGGTTACTTAGAAAATGATACTTTATCCCAGATGCTGAGAATTTTGGTTAACCCTTTAATGACTCTGGAAATAACTGCAGTTTTAGATATCAATCTAGACTTGTCATTGGGTACTGGTTTAGAAAACATTTCTAATTTTGTACTTACTATTTTTACTCTGTCCTAAGAAACTAATATATCTTCATGTAGGAAAAGAAAGTGTTCTGAAGAAAAAATTTTCAGAGTTGGTTCTTATCTTTCCAATTAACAAAATCATTTGTCCCCACGTTTAATTCAAAACTATGGGTATAATCACAAAGCACTTGACCACTATTTGGTAATGCGAATTGGGCAAACAAATTGAGATCAACCATAGTGTAATTTCAAATTCTAAAGCACTGCCTGACTTTCCAAGTCCATTCATTTCTTAACAGATATACTGAGTACCAGAGAAGTACATCCATCATTATTTACTAAGTTCAACTTCAGGTGAACTTTCTATATCTAGAAAGGCAATACTTTTTTGTTAAAGTAGTAAAAATGGAAAATGTTTTCCTATATATAATTTATTATATAGATCTTATCAGGTTCAAGGCCATGGGCCTATTTGACGCACAGTCCTAAATCCTTCATACTATAATCTAAATGGACAGCACTCTTTGTAAGCCAGTTATAAATGTGTATCCTTAACACCACATGCTATCCAACTGCTTAGTAGCTGAGTTAAATGTCGGTAGTTAGATATCTGCTTACCAAAACCCACCCAGAGCTCTTCTGTAGTCCTTAATTAATACATTGATTTCTCCCTTCTACTTCAGGATGGGGCGATGACATCACTTGGGTACAAACTTATGAAGAAGGTCTCTTCCATGCTCAGAAAAGGTAAAATACCTCTCAGTTAATTTTCATAGATTATACAGATGCCTAATAAAAGTGCTCAAAACAGGCACGTAACCTTTTGAAGGGTTGCCACACATATTTGTTCTACTCTTGTATTTGGTTTGAAAAAATAGTTGCTGTTAGAACAGATTTTTTTTTTTAATTAAAAAAGGCTATAAATACTACTATATTAAATTCTTCATCACCTTAGCAAGCTTTTGAATATAAGTTGTAGAAACAAAATAGTATTACTAATTAGGCATAATATAAGCTTAAATAGGAAATTGATTTAAGCCAACAATCCTTCAGCTTGTCTGTTTATCAAAACAATCTGGGGCCTTTTTCAAACTCATATTCATAGTTGATCAACCAAATACTCAATGGCCAAAAGTTTTTATCCTTAAAGACCTATTAAATATTTGAGAAACCTCATATTTTTTAAATCTCCCCAAGAATTTATCAAATATCTAAAAAACATCCAATTCCAATATTCCTTCAAGAAATAATATACCAAATTAAATGAGAATTGGTTAAGCATTCTCAAAACTGGCCAAATATTACAAAAAAAGAGAAGTCTACAGAATATTATTTCCAAATATTAATGTAACAAACAACATATCAGTAAAGTACAGCCTTGATAAAATGAGGTTTAGTCTGAAAGTTCCAGGATGATTAAAGATTAAGAAACATATTAAATAAAATAATTTAATATGTATAAAGAGGCAAATCATACAAATATCTTCTATGTCCACAAATGCTGGAAAGATGTTTAATAGAATGCAGTATCTATATCTGAAATTTTTAAGCTGATATTTTAAAATATTAATTGATTTAAACTGAACTTAACAAGAAAAAAATAAAAGTTAATATCATGTTTACTGGGATAACAAAGAGAAGTCCCTCATTCATGTCTGAGTAAGATGTCTACCATAGTATGCTTATTTTAAGTCCTCTGGGTACTAGAAGAATGAGAGGTTATATTCCATTTTCGTATGATCTATCAAAATGCATTCTACTGTCACGTATAACTAATAACAAATAAAAAAATCTAAAAAAAAAGATGTTCCCCATCAGCACAACTATTAACTATTAATTATTATTCTGGAGGTATAGACAATGAGACTAAATGACAGTGTAAAAGTATAAAACTTGGAAAGGAGAGGATACAAGTATCTTTGCATATGATGCCTGCATACATGAAAAACTAAAGGGAAACAAAGACTAGATGGAATAATGAAAACTCGAATTACACGAGAATAAATTAACATAGAAGTCAATAATAGAACTTAAATACATGAGAGTACATTCAAATAAATTTTAAAATATCCTACTTAAAATGGCAACCAAAAAGTTTAAATACCTCAGAATAAACTTGGCAGAAAATGTAAAAAAGTTATTGAACTAAAATTAACTTGATAACCTAGAAAACTTAATTCCTACATACAAAACTTACCAAGACTAAAGCATGAAGAAATAAAAAATTTGAATAAACCAATGACTAAAGAGATTTTATTCATAATAAAAATCTCCCATCAAAGAAAAGTTAAGGATCTGAAAACTTCACTGCTGACTTCTACTAAGTTTTTAAAGAACAAATACTAATCCTTCTAAACTTTCCCAGAAAATTGAAGAGAAAAGACTATTGCATGGCTGGGGTTGTGGCTCAGTGGTAGAGTGCTTGCCTAGTATGTGTGAGGCAGTGGGTTCAATTCTCAGCACCTCATATAAATAAATAAATAAAGGTCTAGCAATAACTAAAAAATATATATTTAAAAAAATTTTAAAAAGAATATTGCAAAACTCATTTAGTAAGGCTAGCATTACCCTATTTAAAAGTCAGACAAGGACACTATAAAAAAGAAAATTAGTACTGGGGATGTAGCTCAGTGGTAAAGCACCCTGGGTTTGATTCCCAGTATTAAAACAAAACAAAAAACAAACCAAAAGAATGATTCACCATGATTGAGTAGAATTTATCCCTGGGATGCATTTAACATATGCGAATCAGTAAATACGAGATACACTACTTTCAAAGAATGAAAGACAAAACTCAGATGATCATTTCAGTAGATTCAGAAAAGCATTTGCAAAATTCAACATCCATTTAAAATAAAAACTCTCGACAAATTAGATACAGAAGGGACGTGCCTCAACACAGTAAAGCCCTGTGATGAGCCCATAGCTACCATGTTCAATGGTGAAAGGTGGAAAGATTTTTCTAAAAGATCAGGAATAGGAGAAGGAAGATGGCGGCGAGGGGAGTGCATTGCCCCCATGTGCTGCTTCACTGTGTGGGAGTATGACAAGTCAGGACGGCTAAAGGCTATCTTGTTAGGAATTTCCAGCAATAGTGGGGTGCTCCGGAACCTGGAGGAAGGATTTCCATCGCACGAGGATCGGCTACGGGGACTCAAACGCGAGAGGTTTGTCGCACGGAGGGTAACAGTGCTTATTCAGCAAATCGCCCCGCGGCTAGAGTCTGCAGCGCACGCTGGGAAACGAGGAGATAGCGATGCAGGGATACAGCGCTGCAGTTTCTGCCAGCCGTGCAAGCACCGTACTCAGGGCTGAATTCTGGGTTCGAGACGGGGAAGGAAGCGGTCCATCTCAGTTCTCCACACCGGTCAGACCACAGAGGAGGCCAGCAGCCACCATGTTGAAAAGCTGACGTCACCATACCTGTTTTCGACTGACCGCAGCTCATTCAGCCATAGAACAGGTAATTTCAGGCTGCAATTCGCCTGCGGCTTGCAGACAGATTGCTAGGGTTCACTGCCTGGGTGCTTCTTAGAACCTGATCTTATCGGAGTGAACACCGAGCGTGGGGCGGCCGAGTTCCGGCTCCCGGAACCGTCCCGGAACCGCCCTGGCCCAGGGCTGCGGAGCCTGCGGAGGCTGCTTCTTGGACCCTGCTCCTATCAGAGCATACACCAAGCACTAAGCGGCCGAATTCCGGCTCCCGGAACTGAGCCCGCGGGGACTGCTTCTTGGAGCCTACCCTTATAGGAGCTTCCACCGAGCACGGAGCAGCCGAGTTCCGGCTCCCGGAACTTCCCTGGCCCGGGGCTAGGAGCCCGCGGAAACTGCTTCTCGGTCGGGGTCCTGCTGAGGGCCGGTCAGGACTCACCCGTTGCTTTGGTTGCCCGGCAAGGGGAACGAAATGCTGCCATTCGCATAGGATACCAACATGGCAGACATCTGATGTCATCAGAAAGCGGCGGAGGAGAGAACTTCATCAATACCAGCGGCAACATAAACAGTTGGTCTCCTGGTAGGGGGGGTGAGGCACAGACACCCGAGTCTCCTCAATTTGTCATTGAGCCAGAGGGGAGGAGACGGGCCGCCGCCAGCGCCCGGAGCAGGCCCAGCGGCTCGCCAGCGTGGTGACCGCGTGACCCCAATTGGAGAGGGGGCGGAGCGGAGCCGCCACCCGCACCCACAAGGTGGGCAGACCCGCGACCCAGTGGTACATGGGCGTGGTAGGAGGGGCAGGGCAGAGCCGCCGTTCGCGCTTGCAAGGTAAACAGACCTGTGACAGCCTGGCGGGTCAGGCCCAGTGGCCTGCCAGTGTGGTACACACGTCACCCCAACTTGAGTAGGGGCAAAGCAGATCCTTCTCCCACGCCCGGATCAGGCCCTGCCGGTGTGGTGGTCACGTGACCCCAATTGGAGTGGGGGCGGAGCGGAACCGCCACCCGTGCCCGCAGGGTGAGCAGACCTGTGACCAACCTGCAGATCAGGCCCAGGGGTCCGCAGGCGTGTTAGGAGGGGCAGGGCAGATCCGCCGCCCGCGCCTGCAAGGTAGGCAGACCTGCAACAGACCGGCGGATCAGGCCCAGGAGCCTGCCGGCGTGGTACACACACCACCCTAATTGGAGTAGGGGCAGAGCAGAGTCACCGCCCGTGCCAGGAACAGGCCCAGCTTCCTGCAGGCGGGGTAGTCACGACACCCCAATTGGAGTAGGGGCAGAGCAGAGCCTCCACCTGTGCCCGAAAGGTGGGCAGATCTGCGACCGACCAGCGGGACAGGCCCAGTGGCCTGCCGGTACGACAGACACGTCACCCCATTTGGAGTAGGGGCAGAGTAGAGCCGCCGCCCGCGCCTGCAGGGTAGGCAAACCTGCAACCGACCTGCGGATCAGGCCCAGTGGCCTGCCGGCGTGGTACACTTGTCACCCCAATTGGAGTAGCGGCAGAACAGAGCCGCCGCAAGCGCCCAGAACAGGCCCAGTGACCTGCCGGCATGGTAGCCACGACACCCCAATTGGAATAAGGAGAGAGCAGAGCCGCCGCCCGCACCTGCAGGAAAGATACGCAAGCAGTTTGAAAAGATAAGGAAAGAAAGACCACAAGCAATGCAGGTCAACGCAACTTTAGAAGAGGTAACAGCTGCAGCAGATGGAATGTCAGATAAAGAATTCAGGATATACATGCTTCAGATGATCTGGAGTATCAAGGAAGACATTAAACAGCAAAATCAGACAATGAAAGATCACTTCGACAATGAATTACGCAAACAAATCCAGGAAGCAAAGGATCAACTATACAGGGAGATAGAGGTTATAAAAAACCAAACAAACAGAAATCCTAGAAATGCAGGAAGCAATAAACCAACTTAAAAACTCAATGGAGAATACTACCAACAGAGTAGAACACTTAGAAGATAGAACATCAGACAATGAAGATAAAGTATTTCAACTGGAAAAGAACATAGACAGCTCAGCAAGACTGTTAAGAAACCATGAGCAGAACATCCAAGAAATATGGGATAACATTAAGAGACCAAACTTAAGAGTCATTGGGATACAGGAAGGTACAGAGCTCCAAACCAAAGGAATGAGCAGTCTATTCAATGAAATAATACGAGAAAACTTCCCAGACTTGAAGAATGAGACAGAATCCCAAATCCTAGAAGCCTACAGGACGCCGAATGTGCAAAATCATAAGAGATCCACACCTAGACACATTATAATGAAGATGTCCAACATACAGAATAAGGAGAGAATTTTAAAAGCTACAAGAGAAAGGATGCAGATTACATTTAGGGGTAAGCCAATCAGGATAACAGCTGATCTTTCAACACAGACTCTGAAAGCTAGAAGATCCTGGAATAACATATTTCAAACACTGAAAGAAAATGGGTTCCAACCAAGAATTGTGTATCCAGCGAAATTAAGCTTCAGGATGGAAGATGAAATTAAAACCTTCCACGATAAACAAAAGTTTAAAGAATTCACAGCTAGAAAACCATCTCTTCAAAACATCCTCGCCAAAGCATTACAGGAAGAGGAAATGGAAAATAACAATGAAAACCAACAGTGGGAGGTAGGACAGTAAAGGGGGGGAAAATAATCAAAGAGGAAAACAAACCATGTTTAGTAACAGAAATAAACAAATATGGCTGGAAGAACAAACCATATCTCAATAATAACCCTAAATGTTAATGGCTTAAACTCACCAATTAAGAGACACAGGCTAGTAGAATGGATCACAAAACAAGACCCAACAATATGCTGCCTACAGGAGACGCATTTGATAGGAAAAGACATACATAGGCTGAAGCTGAAGGGTTGGGAAAAATCATATCACTCATATGGACTTCGGAAACAAGCAGGAGTGTCCATACTCATATCAAATAAAATAGATTTCAAGCCAAAGTTAATCAAAAAGGATAAAGAGGGACACTACATACTGCTTAAGGGAACCATACACCAACAAGACATAACAATCATAAATATTTATGCCCCAAACAATGGTGCAGCTATGTTCGTCAAACAAACTCTTCTCAAGTTCAAGAGTCTAATAGACCACCACACCATAATCATGGGAGACTTCAACACACCTCTCTTGCCACTGGACAGATCTTCCAAACAAAAGTTGAATAAGGAAACTATAGAACTCAATAACACAATTAATAACCTAGACCTAATTGACATATATAGAGTATACCACCCAACATCAAGCAGTTACACTTTTTTCTCAGCAGCACATGGATCCTTCTCAAAAATAGATCATATATTATGTCACAGGGCAACTCTTAGACAATATAAAGGAGTAGAGATAATACCATGCATCTTATCTGATCATAATGGAATGAAACTGAAAATCAACGAGAAAAGAAGGAAGGAAAAAGCATACATCACTTGGAGAATGAACAATAGGTTACTGAATGATCAATGGGTTATAGAAGACATCAAGGAGGAAATTAAAAAATTCTTAGAGATAAATGAAAACACAGACACAACATATTGGAATCTATGGGACACATTGAAAGCAGTTCTAAGAGGAAAATTCATTGCTTGGAGTTCATTCCTTAAAAAAAGAAAAAACCAACAAATAAATGATCTCATACTTCATCTCAAAATCCTTGAAAAAGAAGAGCAAAACAACAGCAAAAGAAGTAGAAGGCAAGAAATAATGAAAATCAGAGCTGAAATTAATGAAATCGAAACAAAAGAAACAATTGAAAAAATTGACAAAACTAAAAGTTGGTTCTTTGAAAAAATAAACAAAATCGACAGACCCTTAGCCATGCTAGCGAAGAGAAGAAGAGAGAGAACTCAAATTACTAGCATACGGGATGAAAAAGGCAATATCACAACAGACACTTCAGAAATACAGAAGATAATCAAAAACTATTTTGAATCCTTATACTCCAATAAATTAGAAGATAGTGAAGGCATAGATAAATTTCTTAAGTCATATGATCTGCCCAGATTGAGTCAGGAGGATATAGAAAACCTAAACAGACCAATATCAATTGAGGAAATAGAAGAAACCATAAAAAGACTACCAACTAAGAAAAGCCCAGGACCGGATGGGTATACAGCAGAATTTTACAAAACCTTTAAAGAAGAACTAATACCAATACTTTTCAAGCTACTTCAGGAAATAGAAAAGGAGGGAGAACTTCCAAATTCATTCTATGAGGCCAACATCACCCTGATACCTAAACCAGACAAAGACACTTCAAAGAAAGAAAACTACAGACCAATATCTCTAATGAACCTAGATGCAAAAATCCTCAATAAAATTCTGGCGAATCGGATACAAAAACATATCAAAAAAATTGTACACCATGATCAAGTAGGATTCATCCCTGGGATGCAAGGCTGGTTCAATATACGGAAATCAATAAATGTTATTCACCACATCAATAGACTAAAAATAAGAACCATATGATCATCTCGATAGATGCGGAAAAAGCATTCGACAAAGTACAGCATCCCTTTATGTTCAAAACTCTAGAAAAACTAGGGATAACAGGAACATACCTCAATATTGTAAAAGCAATCTATGCTAAGCCTCAGGCTAGCATCATTCTGAATGGAGAAAAACTGAAGGCATTCCCTCTAAAATCTGGAACAAGACAGGGATGCCCTCTCTCTCCACTTCTGTTCAATATAGTTCTCGAAACACTGGCCAGAGCAATTAGACAGACGAAAGAAATTAAAGGCATCAAAATAGGAAAAGAAGAACTTAAATTATCACTATTTGCAGATGATATGATTCCACACCTAGCAGACCCAAAAGGCTCTACAAAGAAACTATTAGAGCTAATAAATGAATTCAGCAAAGTGGCAGGGTATAAAATCAACACGCATAAATCAAAGGCATTCCTGTATATCAGCAACAAATCCTCTGAAATGGAAATGAGGACAACCACTCCATTCAAAATATCTTCAAAAAAAATAAAATACTTGGGAATCAACCTAACAAAAGAGGTGAAAGACTTATACAATGAAAACTACAGAACCCTAAAGAGAGAAATAGAAGAAGATCTTAGAAGATGGAAAAATATACCCTGTTCATGGATAGGCAGAACTAACATCATCAAAATGGCGATATTACCAAAAGTTCTCTATAGGTTTAATGCAATGCCAATCAAAATCCCAATGGCATTTCTTGTAGAAATAGAGAAAGCAATCATGAAATTCATATGGAAAAATAAACGACCCAGAATAGCAAAAACAATGCTAAGCAGGAAGTGTGAATCAGGTGATACCAGACTTCAAACTATACTACAGAGCAATAGTAACAAAAACAGCATGGTACTGGTACCAAAACAGGCGGGTGGACCAATGGTACAGAATAGAGGACACAGAAACCAATTCACAAAACTACAACTATCTTATATTTGATAAAGGGGCTAAAAGCATGCAATGGAGGAAGGATAGCATCTTCAACAAATGGTGCTGGGAAAACTGGAAATCCATATGCAACAAAATGAAACTGAATCCCTTTCTCTCGCCATGCACAAAAGTGAATTCAAAATGGATCAAGGAGCTTGATATCAAATCAGAGACGCGCCGTCTGATAGAAGAAAAAGTTGGCTACGATCTACAGTAGGTGGGGTCGGGCTCCAAATTCCTCAATAGGACACCCATAGCACAAAAGTTAATAACTAGAATCAACAAATGGGACTTACTCAAACTAAAAAGTTTTTTCTCAGCAAAAGAAACAATAAGAGAGGTAAATAGGGAGCCTACACCCTGGGAACAAATCTTTACTCCTCACACTTCAGATAGAGCCCTAATATCCAGAGTATACAAAGAACTCAAAAAATTAGACAATAAGAGAACAAACCACCCAATCAACAAATGGGCCAAGGACCTGAACAGACACTTCTCAGAGGAGGACATACAGTCAATCAACAAGTACATGAAAAAATGCTCACCATCTCTAGCAGTCAGAGAAATGCAAATCAAAACCACCCTAAGATACCATCTCACTCCAGTAAGATTGGCAGCCATCATGAAGTCAAACAACAACAAGTACTGGCGAGGATGTGGGGAAAAGGGTACACTTGTACATTGCTGGTGGGACTGCAGATTGGTGCAGCCAATTTGGAAAGCAGTATGGAGATTTCTTGGAAAGCTGGGAATGGAGCCACCATTTGACCCAGCTATTCCCCTTCTCGGTCTATTCCCTAAAGACCTAAAAAGAGCATGCTACAGGGACACTGCTACATCGATGTTCATAGCAGCACAATTCACAATAGCAAGACTGTGGAACCAACCTAAATGCCCTTCAATAGACGAATGGATAAAAAAAATGTGGCATTTATACACAATGGAGTATTACTCTGCATTAAAAAATGACAAAATCATAGAATTTACAGGGAAATGGATGGCATTAGAGCAGATTATGCTAAGTGAAGCTAGCCAATCCCTAAAAAACAAATGCCAAATGTCTTCTTTGATATAAGGAGAGTAACTAAGATCAGAGTAGGGACGAAGAGCAGGAGAAGAAGATTAACATTTAACAGGGATGAGAGGTGGGAGTGAAAGGGAGAGAGAAGGGAAATTGCATGGTAATGGAAGGAGACCCTCAGGGTTATACAGTGGAGGGGGTAGAGAGAGAGGAGGGGAGGGGAGGGGAGAGGTGGGGAGGGGGGAGGGTGGAGGATGGGAAAGGCAGCGGAGCACAACAGACACTAGTATGGCAATATGTAAATCAATGGATGTGTAACTGATGTGATTCTGCAATCTGTGTATGGGGTGAAGGTGGGAGTTCATAACCCACTTGAATCAAAGTGTGGAATATGATATGTCAAGAAATTTGTAATGTTTTGAACAACCCACAATAAAAAATTAAACAAAAAAAAAAAAAAAAGATCAGGAATAAAACAAGGATGCCCACTCTTACCACTTCTGTTCAACACAGTACTATTAGAAGTCTGTGTAATTAAGCAAGAGAAAAAAGTATCCAAATCAGAAGTTTAATTTCCCTGTTTGCATGTGATGAGATCTTATAGAGAATAAACCCGAGAAAGATTCCACCAAAAGCTGTTAGCTAAAAAAATTAATTTCATAAAGTTTCAGGAGACAAAAGCAATATATGAAAATCAGTAGTGTTTCCATACACTTACAATGAACCATACAAAAAAGAATCAAGAAGTCAATCCCATTTATAATAGCTATCAGTGTATGTACATACACACCATCCCCCCACCTCTCAAGAATAGATTTAATCAAGGTGGCAAAATATCTATGCACTGAAAACTCTAAAACACAGATGAAAGAAATTGAAGAGAACACAAAGAAATGGGAAGATGCAAGGACTGGAGAAATTAAAATTGTTAAAATGTCCTCAGTACTCAAAGCAATCTATAGATTCAATACAATCCCTATCAAAATGTTAATATTTTACACAGAAATGAATAAAAACTATCCTAAGAAGACAAAAATCCCAATAGTCAAAACAATCTTGAGCAGAAAGAACAAAGCTGGAGGCATCATAATTCCTGATTTCAAAATCAACTACAAAGCTATAGAAATAAAAATAGCATGGTACTAGCATAGAAACAAACCCATGTGTTTTTCCATGAAACACAGAGGAAAACCTAGATATAAACCCACACATTTATAGTGAATTGATTTTTTTTTTTGATGCCAGGGATTGAGTCCAGGGTCATCCTCATGTCAAGCACATGCTGTGCCACCAGGCAACACCCCTAATCTGTAGTCAATTGATATTTGATGAAGACTCTAAGGATACACAATGGGATAAATCAGTCTCTTCAAAAAGTAGAGCTTGTAAAACTAGGTATCCACTAGCAGAATAATTAAATCAGAACTTCATCTCATACCATACACAAAATTCAAGCAAAAATGGATTAAAGATTTATTTATTTACTTACTTATTTGGGGGTATTGAACTCAGGAGCACTCAACCATTGAGCCCACATCCCCAGTCCTATTTTGTATTTTATTTAGAGACAGGGTCTCACTGAGTTGCTTAGCGCCTTGATTTTGCTGAGATTGGCTTTGAACTCTGATCCTCCTGCCTCAGCCTCCTGAGCTTCTGGGATTAGAGGTGCATGCCACCACAACTGGCTTGGATTAAAGATTTAAATGTTAAGACATTTAACTGTAAAACTACTAGAAGAAAACAGGAAGCAAGCTCCATGATATTGGTCTGAGCAATGGTTATTTGAATAAGACCCCAAAAGCAGTGGCAACGAAAGCAAAAACAGAAGAATGGGATTACATCAAACAAAAAGTTTCAGCACAACTGAGGAAACAATCCATAAAGTAAAGAACCTGTGGAATGGGAGAACATATTTGCAAACCTTGCATCTGAAAAGGGGTTAATATCAAAATATATCAGGAACTCAAATTACTCAACAAAACAGGTAATGGGTAAAGTAGACATACAAATGACCAACAGATAAAATACCCAACATCTCTCATCACCAGAGTAATACAAATTAAAACCACAGAAGATATTACTGCATCTGTTAGATCAGCGATTACAAAGAAGATGAAAGATAGCAAGTGTTGGCAAGGATATGGAGGAAAGAGAACCCTTGTACACTGTTGATGGGATTATAAATTAGCATAGTCATTTTGGGAAACAACATCATTTCCTCAAACCACCAAAAATAAAATTACCATATGATCCAGCAATACCACTACTGGGTATGTACACCAAAGGCATGCTGTGGAGACATCTGGACTCCCTTGTTCGTTGCCACACTAGTCACCATAGCCAAGATATAGAAACTACCTGTGTATCCATCTAGGGATAAATGGATTTATAAAATGTGGTATATACTAATGATAGAATATTATTCAGCTTTAAAAAACTAAATTCTGTGATTTGCAACAATATGGATGAACCTAGAGAACATTATGTTAAATAAGCCAGGCAGAGAGAGAGAAATACTATATAAAATCACCTATATGTAGAATTTTAAAAAGTTATATACATAAGTAGAAAGGAGAATGGTGGTTGCCAGAAACTGGAGGAGGCAAAGGAGAGGATGGGAAAGGAGAAAGGTTGGTTAGCAGGTGCAAAGCTGCATTTAGATGGGAGGAGTAAGTTCTGATGTTCTATTGCACAGCAAGGTAACTATATTCATAATAATGTAGATTTCAAAATAAATAGAAAGTTTCTAAAGTTTCTAACCATTAAGAAATGATAGTTATTTGAGTTGACATTTAGGCTAAAAAGAAGCAGCCAAAAAATAATGAAAAAATGCTCAGCCTCACTAATCACAAGAAAATGAGGTATTAAAACCACAATGAGGTTTCAGTTCATACCTTTAGATTGGGTATGATCAAAAAGATGAAAACTAACACATCCTGGCTAAAATAGAAAAAGGAACCCTTGCTCATAGTTGATGAGAACATAATGTAGTAAGAGCCATTATGAAAAATAGTGTGGAGTTTCCTCAAAAACTTAAAAAGTAAAAGTAAAATTGATGGTCACACAGGTATATATCTAGAGGATATAAAATCAATATGTCAAAAATCTGTATTTCCATGTTTATTGCAGCACTATTCAGAATAGCCAAGTCATGGAATCAGCCTAAGTGTCCATGAACAAATGAATATGGAAAATATGGCACATACATACTCTGGGGAATTTGATTCAGTCTTTGAAAGAATGAAATATGGTTATTTGCAAGAACAAGGATGAATTTGGAGGATATTGTGTTGTTTGAAATAATTCAGGCCCAAAGCAACAACTATCACATGATCTAACTTATATGTGGAGTTTTAAAATGTCAAACTAAGAAAAATGTAATCGTGGTTACCAGAGGATGAAAGTGGAGAAGTGGGTACTAGGGAGATACTGGTTATAGGACACACATTTCAATTAGGAAGAATATATTCAGAGACATTATGCATCATGATGACAATAGTTAATAACATTATATACTTGAAAATTGCCAAGAGAGTAGATTTTACTTGTTCTTATCATAAAAAGTATGTGAAGACACGCTTATGTTTAAAAACTTGATTTAGCCACGTCATAACATAGAGATGTATCAAAATACCATGTTATACACAATAAATATAGAAAACTAATATAAACATCAATATCTGCAATTCTCCTTGTCAACTAAATTGGCCATCTGTTACTAGAATATTTTACATGATGAGTAGTAGGAAACATAGATTCTGAAATAATTAGTACTAAAGAGAATTTGGTAGCCATCTGTGAAAATATTAAAAAATTGGATTCTTACCTCACACATTTATACCAAAACAGATTACAAAGATGAATTTTATAAAAATTAAATAATTAAGGTACTAAAAGATACTATTTCAAACATGTACTTAAGTCCTTATAATAAGGGAAGTCTAAGATTAGGGTGAGATGAAAATAAAGCTATTCAATTCTCATCCTAGCTCCTCCTCTTGCCTTACCACATTCCTGCCCTTAATTGTGGCCCAGTTAAAAGGAGAAAAGAAAAAGAAGCAACTAAAATATGTAGTGTATTGAATACATGAATTTTCTGCATAACAAATAAATACACATAAGCAAAGGAAGAAGGCAGAGAGAGAGGAGAACTGTAGTATATATTACAAAGGTGAATTTCTCTAGTATACAAAATATTCCTAAAAATTAATAGAAGTTCAAGACAATAGAAAAAAAAGTAGCAAAGGATGTGGTAGTTCCAGAACAGAAAAATAAGTAACTCAAACATAAGATAGGCTGATTTATAAGATAATAAAACCACCTTAACTTCTGCCTTACTACTGGATTAAAAAGTTTAAAAGTTGAGAACTAATTTTCGTGAAAGTAGAGGAAGTAGTTACCATTCACATTACCCGAGTGAATATGAATTGGTATAGCTTTTATGCAGAATATACATCAAAATTATAAATGCACATACTCTTCAACCTAGAAATTCTGTTTCTGAAACTTATTCACAGAAATACCTACCCATCCATAAAAGCATATGTAACTACATATTCACTAAAGAAATGTTTATATAAATCTAAATGTTTAGAAGCAATCTAAAATGGGAGATTGGAACAATTTAAATACCCATCTTCCAGAAGACAGATTTATATTAAAATATATCCATTTAATGGAATATTACACAAAAGGATCATATCTATGATACATTTATGCAAATACATGTGTGTTTGTATATGTGGGTTTTATTTTATTGTGTTTTTTAGATAGGGTCTTGCTAAGGTTCTCAAGCTGACCTCCAAACTCGGGATCCTCCTGCTTTAATCTCCTGAGTAGTTATAGTATAGGCATGTGTCATTGCACCCAGTCTGGTTTTGTTTTGTTTTGTTTTTTCCCTTGCAGTACTAGGGATTGATCCCAGGGCTTTGTGCATACTAACCAAGTGCTGTACCATTGAGTTACATCCATAGCCCCATTTTTTTTTAATTTAAAGAAAGAAATATGTATATATGCATACACATACACGTGTACATGAATCTGGACTTATACAATATACATATACTCAAGAAATCCTCTGGAAGGGACCCTGAGAAATAATAATACTGCTTACATATGGAAGCCAGAAGGGGAAGGAAAAATATTTACCGCTTTAACTTTTGAAATTTTAAACCAGCTGAATTTGTCATCTATTTTAAAAAAAAAACAAAAGTAGAGAATTTATGAAGATTATTCACCAAATGATGATAAGCATTGAGGCTTTTGCAGGCTCTAATTCTAGAGTCTCTAAAGTACAACTACTAATACTCTTTCTCTCAACTCACATTTCTTACCATCTGAAGTGCCAGTTCACAAGGTTTTAACTAAGAGGCCACCCACCCTTTTTATACACTGTGAAAGCTAAAAATTATTATTACATTTTAAAATGTTTAATAAAAATCAAAAGAATAATATTTTGTGACATGTGAAATTCAAATTTTAGTGCCCATAAAATAAAGTTCTACTGCAACAGCCACACTTGTTTTTTAAACATATTCTTTACGGCTGTTTCTGTGTGATGATGGCAGAGTTGAGTACTTGCAAATGAAACCATGTGGCCTACAAACTCTCAAATATTTACTTTCTGCTCCTACTAGAAAAAAAATTTTTTTGGAGCCTTATTTTAGACTGTTGCTACTTCTGCCAAAAATGTTCCTGTGCTTTTCTTGAAATGAAAGAGTGTCTCCGTTTGAATGTATGAACAGCTCATTCATAACTGAACCCTTAAGAGTGAGTCTTCTATATGCCTGATAAATTTTTCCTTGGATTCAAATTGCCCAGAAATCTGAAGGTTTAAGTTAGTTTCCCAAGAGTTACTTCAATCCCTTTTCCTGAACACTGCTGGGCTTGTTTCTAGCGGACGTGTAGCTGCTGAGAAGAAACCGTAGCACGTCAAGAAAACAGGACTCAACACTAAATTGTTGGTCTATGTCTCAGGACAACTACACCCCCTAAATTCAAACAAAGAGGTTGTCTCAAGTCAAAATTACTTGGTTGATGCGTATAATATCTGAGTTCCAGAGCTGAGAGAATAGATTTTAAGTGTTATCAACATAAAAAAATTCAATAAATATTCTTACACTTAGTTTTCTACTAACAAAAAGTGGGGATAATATTTCATTCGTTGGATCTCTAGTCTTTTTCACCAATAAGTTTGAAGTTGTTGGAAAATGCCAGCTTTCCAGCTATGTTATAAATCTTCACAGGTAAGTTGTAGGGTTTATTCTTACCTAAAATTTACTTGAATCCAAAATTGGAAGATTAAAGAAAATTATTAAATTTGAAGTTTATGTTTAACACTTATTGAAACTGAAATATTGGGTACAGCATAGACTTGTGCAAGGAGAGCAATTTATATGATTATATCTGTTAATTATATTTTTAAAAGACTTATGCTGAATATATCAGAATCCATCTCCTTTGATATTCACAATATTCTCAGGATTAAAGCTGCATTTTAAAATTCATCCTAAATATCTTAGTCTATTTATATCGCTATAACAAAATACCTGAAGCTAGGTAATTTATAAAAAGAGGTTTATTTAGTTCACAGTCAGGGAGGTTCAAAAGTATGGCACCTGCATCTGCTTGAATCTGGTGAGGGACTCATGGCAGATGGCATCACACAGCATGAGTGCATGTAGAAAGGAGAAACAGTGGAAGTTCCAAGCTCACTGAGAACAATGCATTCTTTTGGGAACTAATCCAATCCCAGGAAACCAGACCCACTTCAATGAGACAGCACTAATACTTTCGTTAGTGTAGAGTTCCCATGACCTCATTACCTTATAACTAGGCCCCACTCTTACCTCCACCACACTGGGTACCAATCATTCAATACAAAACCTTTAGGGGAACAAACCACATCCAAACCATAACATATCGAAATCATAGTTGTTACACCTTACTATAGTTAATATTCTCATTATTCTTTTAAAGCAAAGAGCAAGGAAGTAAATTAGTAAATGCTAACTCAAGTACTGCCATTAAAACTTTTTTTCAGAGTTAAAATCAAAATGACCCTGAAAAATGTATTCATATGAAATCTTCCATTAGGTTGTTTACAAATTATAAATTGGTATAAGAAAGAATGTGGAAATTGTCAAATATTACTAGACTTTTTGTAAAAATAAACATTTGATGGTCCTGAAATCATATACAAAGTATTCATTAGCAATGAATATTTTGTTCATAATATCTTTTTATCTTTGGAGATACAATTAATTTTTATTTATCTAACTGCACTATCATGTACATAAGACTCAACCACTATGTTTGTTAAGCTGCAGATTCCTGGACCTCATAGCTAGCAATTTTAATTGAGCAAGTCTAGGATGGCCTAGGCTAGCTCATAGCTAGCCTATGAATTTACATTCCTAACATGCTACTTGATGACCTTCATGCTATCAGTTCTGGGGCCACAATGCTATAGACTACATTGTTATGATGTGTAAATCTAAGATTATAAATCTTACCAAATATAACAAAACTGGGCTGGGGATATAGCTCAGTTGGTAGAGTGCTTGCCTTGCAAGCACAAGGCCCTTGGTTCAATCCCCAGCACCACAAAAAAAGAAAAAATTAAAAAAAAAAAAAATCCATGACCATCTTAAAAACTAAATAAATAAATAACAAAACTTTGTCTAATTCCACTGTATGTTTTATCTTGATGTTAATCTCCTGACATTTCCACACTGCCTTTTTAGTAACAAGCCATTGATGGTTATTCATCACTTGGAAGACTGTCAATACAGCCAAGGTAATTTTATTTCTGAGATCCTATTATATGTCCAATATGAAGTAGAAACGTGACTGATAAGAACAGTTATGAGGATACTACACAAACCCCATTTTAAAAGAGTACCACCATTTTACCAAGATGCTTGAAGTCCACAATGACTGCTAGAATGTATTTCTATCAAATGCCCTTTGAAATTTAATATCCCTTTTCCTCCCATAAAAAAAGGAGAGCAAGTGGGAAAATGTGCCGAAAGAACTTGTTTTAACCAATAAGTCAGTAAGTTACGAGGAGTTAAAACTAGTGTCCCCATTAATGATTATTCCTTCATGTTTCCGTGGACAGACTGTCACTCATTGCTTCCCAGTGAGGGACTAAGTGGCAAAAGGTCAACAAACCATTTACACCCACGTTATTGCTGCAAAGAAATTCAAAACACAAGGTTTGTTTTGTAATGTTATATTGAAGATGTTTTGATCCTTAAAACTAAAATTTTATTTTCCCTCACAGCACTAAAAAAAGTATTTGCCCAAAATGAAGAAATACAAGACATGGCTCAGAATAATTTCATCATGTTGAATCTCATGGTACATGAACTCAACAATATTTTCTTTTTTTATCATTCCATTATGACCTTAAAAAATAGTGGAATTGTCATATATTCATATGTGCATATAACAGTTCAGTTTCATTGTCCAGTACCTTTCTTTTTCCTCCATTCCTCCCTCTCCCTATTCCCATCCTGTATTCTACTGATCTTCCTTCTATTTTCATGAAAATCCCTTTTCTACTTTTTTTTCCCCTCCTAGCTTCCATGTAGGAAAGAAAACATGACCCTTGAGTTTCTGAGTGTGGCTTATTTCCCTAACATGATTTTCTTCAGTTCTATCCATTTACTACAAATGATATAAATTTCCTTCTTTATGGCTGTATAAACAATGTTTTCTTAATATCATAATTTAATGGAAGATTTGAATCCTTTTATTCTATTTTCAAAACATACAGAGTTAAGTATTGGTTGATATAGAATATTATATAGAATCATAAAAGGCCAAAATTTACAATCTACTAAATTTAGTTCACATAAAATATTTTTATATTAACTATCAAAAACCATCTAATCCAATAACAGTCATTTCTTTCTTCTTCTGCTAGCATGAGACCACTGACAAGAATTTATCACCTGATGGGCAGTATGTGCCTAGAATCATGTTTGTTGGTATGTGTATAATCTCATTGTGTCAGATTTACAAAATTGATATGATTCTCAGCATTCTTGATTCTATTTGTTTTTAAATGCTAACTCAAATACTATTATTTTTAAAGGGAAGTCATTTCTAACAAATTATATTATGCTATTAATTCTATAATAAAATTTCACTATATTACTTGTAAAGTTTATTTTTAAAAAGCAACTTACGCTATTAAATCAATATCCCAATGTATTTCTAGTACGGTGCCCCAGACTAGTGAGAATTATAATATAACACACTAAAAGGAAAATTTAGGTTAATTCATCATGAATTCACATGTATAGAAATTAATTTTGCTTATAAATTTACTTGACTTTTGTTTTAGAGTAGGAGGGGGAAAATGATTTTCAAAACATGTTGAATAGTATTTCAGTCACTTGTTTTTTTTTTGTTTTGTTTTGTTTTGTTTTGTTTTTTCTTGACAGACCCTTCCCTAACAGTCAGAGCTGATATAACTGGGAGATACTCTAACAGATTGTATACATATGAACCTCAGGATTTACCAATATGTAAGTATTTAAGAATCGCCTTGGACAGTGTAATAGCTGACCCCTGACTATTAAAAGGGCCAAAGAAGGCCTATATCAGCACTGTCACAAACTCCTACCTCCCACCAAAATCTGAATTTCTGGGGCACCCCAGAATCTCAGGGATGCTGAAGAATTCTTGTGATCACTAAATTCTGGAACAACTGAAAGAACTTTGTATGCATTACAATGACACAACCTCAAGGTAGTGCATTCTTTTTGTGTAAAAAAAAAAATTACATATGATTTCCTCAAATTATAACAGTGAAATGTTTTTGTCTTCCTTTAAGAACTATGAGCAAGAAGGTAGAGACTTAGGACTTCAATCCATTTTTTTACAACCTCTACTATTAGCTGTATTAAAGAAGACAGTTATGCCTCTCAGATCCAGCAATACTGGGTCAGTTAATAACTGATTAAAGAGAAAATACCTACTCCCTCTGATAAATTGTTTATCATAAAGAAATTTGATCTGATCTAATCTATAAATTCACATGTATATCTTTAGCATAAAATTCTTCAATGTCAGTTGATGAATTCTCATGTTTTCAAAGCTATTAATTTAAATGGACTTATTTCAGATCCTAGCAACAATTATTACATATGATTACTTTCATTTACTAATATTTCAATGTCTGTTTACTTTTATTTCAGTGATAGAAAACATGAAAAGAGCATTAAGACTTATTCAATCAGAGTTATGAAGAATGATGGAAAATGTCTTTAATTCTGAGGTCAAATACCATGAAGAAAACATCTGACTCACTGACAAAACCTAAATGTGCAAATATATGGATTTTGTAATGCTATTTAGATTTTTTTAATGTGTTTTAAATATTCTTGTGACAATAAAATGATATTTCAATAAATGTTGTTAAGACATGAACATGACAATGTAGTAGTTCAACTTCTATTTGCATCAATAGCAAGAAAGCTTGTGTAAGCCAAGAGTTAAGAAAGAGGTGTCTATTCTATTTCCTCACATCTCACATCTCACTCTACCAACAACTCATCTAATTTTACATCTAACCTCTCCACTGTATTTATCACCATAGTGTACATCATGAATGATCATAAATGATCTTCATGGTAACAAAGCAAATGTATGCATTTTGATCACTTCTTATTTGAATAGCATAATTCAGAGATAACCACTTACTTATTTTCGTCCTTTATATTTAGATATACATTTATAATCCAATTACAACAAATTTACAATATAATTTAAAAATTCAATTGTATGTTTTCCTAAATTATTGAGCAGGTACTTTAAACTTTTAATATTTTAACAACAGTGTAACTTATCCAGGAAGATTGAAGCATTTCTCCACTTAACTAACAGAAAAGGATTCTGTTTTTCATCTGAAATGATCAGATATCCAACTAACAACTCAGTTCTTCATAGGAAGCTTCCAGAGGATCAATCATGTCTTCTACTCCCTTAAATAACAACAAAATTCCTGCTAATAGAAATTCCATAATCAGCCAGGAGGAATTATCAGAAGATAGAAAATGTTTTAGGTGGGCTAAACTTTTTCTGGCCCATAGAATTTGATGGCATTTGACAAAATCTGAATTGTTTTGAGATATAAGAGTGCACTTTTACATATGATAGATATACAATGTCTATAATCTAGACACTTGAATAATTCTAATGTTTGATGAGTCAGAGAAAGAAATGTTTCCACCATTCTGTCACTTTTAAGTAGACCTTTACTAAACTTATCTATTTGAATATAAACAGGTTATGTGACCATTAGTACTAAATATCCATGTATTCTTATTTGGCAAACAAATATTAATATTCTATATTAATGTTTATACCCTCTCTTATTTTTTTATATCAAAGTCTGGAGTTAATTTCTTAAATGAATGCTAGATATCCAAATGCACTGGTATTCTCTGACAATAATTTAAATTTAAAGGCTAAATTAAAAATTAAACACTAAATTTAAATACTAAAGTAATAAACTTGATTTCATTTCTGCATAAATCACATAGAGGTAGAAAATGTGGCAGTCATTTTCTGTGAACTACAGAAGAAATTAGTTGTTAATAATAAATAACCCTAAACATTCACTTATTTTTCTTTAGTGTAAAGATGTTATTAAATGATAAATTGTTCTTGATAATAAAAATAGATATATCTTTATATTTTAACATACACTTATTATTCATGATTGTATAAACTAACAATATTATATACATAATTATTTTATATAAATCATATCAGTAAGTGTACCTTGTAACCAATTTTTCTTTCTCTATCCTACTTTACAAATTAAATTCTATATCCTAGTTGATATTTCTAGCTAGTATCTTCACTATACAAAATTGCATGCTTTGATTTCATCTTCTCTAACTTTGCCCCTGCCTTTGAAATGTAGGACTATACTTTGTGTTGGAGGAAGTACATGTATAATGTACTTCTGTTTATGCTCATAACCTCCAAAACATTATTTCTTCCCTAAAACATTCAAGGAAAAAAATCACTACTATCAACTATCTGAAATAGTACAAACAGTTCTGTGTGCCTAGGCCTTTGTATAAAGGAGCTTTAGAGACCTCATTTGCATTTCAAAGAGAGATAAGAGTCAAAATTTTATCTATTAAATATTATCTAGAATAGGGTTGTCAGGTGAGCATTCAGCTAACTTTAAATCAGAGATGAACAACTTTTTCAATATAAATATGTCTTGTGCAATATTTGGGATATACTTATACTAAAATCTATTTGTTTATCTGAAACTTCAGAATTAACTGGATAACATTTCTTTTTAGGTACTAATCCTAGCAATCCTGCTCATATTTATTGTACTAGAGCTTTCTCTCTCTCTCTTTTTTTTTTTTTGCTTCAAATAACATTTATATTTCAAGTCAATATCTCAATTTCTGAAATCAAAACACTTTGAATTAATAATTTTATAGCTTTTAATTCTTCCCAATGATCCAACATCTAATTTCTACTCTATAGTATCTAATTTCTACCAGATACTACATTTGGTATTGTGGATCTAAAGATGAAATGGATAAAAATGAGGCAATCTTGTTCCCCCTAAAGAAATCAGTCGAGTGGTTAAAAAAAAAAAAAATGCACATATCATGGACAGGAAGCAACTCCTTATCAAACAATGTAAAAGAATGATGTGGATCAACACTGAGATAGGCCAACTTTCTAACAGGGCTGTCAGGTTTCACACAAAATGTCTCATCCATGAGTCTTGAATAGTATGTCTTCCATCATTACAGAAACCAAAATGATAAAGTATACTGCAGGGCTAAGGAAATTCTTGTTCATTGGTTTAACCCTAAAACATAAAAGTATATGAAGTTTTTTTGTTAGGGCCTTTAAAATTTTAGAGTTAACAAGAGTGTGCTAAGCTTCAAGAGAGTTTACACTTTTAACACATTGATTTACATACACAAAGATTTCTAAAATTTTGCTTAAGATTTATAGTAATGCTTTCTGAAACAAAATTATATGCAATTTGTATATTCATGAACACCCTTAATGAGTGAAGAATTCTTCAGTAAGGACTTTTCTACATCTTAAATATGTTTCTTATGTAATAGATACCTTTTTACTGAGCAGTTTTCTAAGAGCAAGAAAACTCTTAGAAGCAGAAAGATAGTTTCTTCCCCCCTCCCCCACTCTCTTTCACTCATACATACACACTCATTTTTTTCCTCAAAAATAAATTGTGTTGAGTATGAAGAGGACAGGGTTGTGGATAGCACCCACAACAAGATTCTTTTTTTCTGGTTTTAGGGATTGAACTCACCGAAACTCAACCACTGAGCTACATCCACAGCCCTATTGTGTATTTTATTTAGAGACAGGGTTTTCCTGTGTTGCTAGCACCTCACTTTTGCTGAACTAGCTTTGAACTTAGGATCCTCCTGCCTCAGCCTCCCAAGCTGCTAGACACAACAGGATTCTTTTAAACACCTGACTGGTGTTTACAATGATTCTATTTATGAATATGAGTCTACAAACATTTTCTGGACAAAATCTACTAAAATGCAATTGGATATTTTCTCCATATATCATATACTTATTGCCACAATTTCTGAAAATATATTTATTTTCTAAAAGAGGTTGATTCTGCCCCTCAAAAAAAATTCATAGGTTGAAGTCCTAACCCTTAATACCTCAAATACAACTTTATTTGGAAATAAGGTCATTGAAGATGTAATTAGTTAAGATGAGATTATACTGAAACAGGGTGGGCCCAATATAACTGGTATCCACATAAAAGGAGAAATTTGAACACAGAGACAAGCATATGTAAGGAACACACATAAATATGAAAGTAGTGATTGAGGTCATGTAACAACAATGAAGATTACCATCTAGCCTCCTGGGTGAGAGATGTGGAAGAGATTCTACTTCACAGGCCTCAGAAGGAAGCATCCCTGCTAAGATTTTGCTCTCAGACCTCTCACTTGCAAAATTGAGAGAAAATAAATCTACTTTTCTATGAGTGCCCTAGCAAAGCAGTACAGATGCTTTTCCCTCCCATTCCCAACTTGTAGGAATCCATAATGGGTAAGGATACACCAAAACTTCCCATCACACACTTCAAAAGAAGCCCTAAAAGAAGAAGAAGGAAGAAGAGGAGGAGGAGGAGGAAGAGGAGGAGGAGGAGGAAGAGGAGGAGGAGGAGGAGGAGGAGGAGGAGGAGGAGGAGGAGCCCCATTAAAACGAAAGAATCATTTCTCACAATAAGTTTGTCAGAATCTATTTCATCCAAACAAATATTAAAAGTTATTTCAATCCTCAAAAGATATTTCTATCACTGATTAAGTTAATCAAGTTTATGAAGTGCCTACAACCAAAAATTCAAAAGCAAAAGTCATTCCAAAGAAAGAATTATTATAAATTGGTGTTTTTAGTTGTAATTCAAACAGACATAAGTTGAATCTTCTTTATGTTCCAGGAACAAAACTGAAGTCTTTGCATGAATTAGAATAGTAATAGCTCCCTACCAACGAGAGCTAGGACTATCTTCATTTTACTTAGGAGTTAGGTGGGGACCAAAGATGTTCAAAAACTTGGAAAGAGGTAACACTGCAAATTAGCAGTAGGTACCCCAATCCAACAATTTTGGTTCCTGTGTCCACAAATTTCACTGTCATACTGTACTGGTTTTGAATGATATTGGTGTAACCAGTATGGAAAGTAGTATGGAGATTCCTTTAAAAACTTGTAATGGAATCACCATTTGACCTAGCTATCTCACTCCTCAGCCTATACCCAAAGGACTTAAAAACAGAATACTACAGGGACACAGCCACATCAATGTTTATAGCAGCACAATTCACAATAGCTAAACTGTGGAACCAACCTATATGCCCTTCTATAGATGAATGGATAAAGAAACTGTGGTATATATACACAATGAAATATTGCTCAGCATCAAAAGATAATAAATTATGGCATTTTCAGTAAATGGATGGAGTTGAAAAATATTATGCTAAGCAAAGTAAGCCAATCCCCCAAACCAAAGGCCAAATGTTTTCTCTGATAAGTGAAGACTAATCTATAACAGGGGGAAGGACATAGGATGGGTAGAGGGAGGGGAAGGGAGGGGAGATGAAAGTAGGTAAGATTGTGGATTGCGATAGACATGATTACCCTAGGTACATGTATAATTGCACGAATGGTGTGACCCTACTTTGTGTACAACCAGAAGTGAATATTTGTGCTCCATTTGTGTACAATTAATCAAAGAGCATTCTGCTGTCATGTATAACTGATTAGAATAATATATATATATATATATATATATATATATATATGATTAAATCAAACTCATGTTTATGTAACACAAAAACTATTTAGACTATGTCCTTTATTAAAGACAGTTAATTAACATGGATTTCATTTATGTATTAGAGAAAATTGTAGATAATCCTTTCATGCTCAGCCTTAAGCCTCCACCCATCTCTAGCAAATCAAAGGAGAAAGTTCAGCCTCTGCGACTTAGGGTAACTGCGATGCTCAGCATGGGTATCTTGGAATGAGGAAAGGACAAAGTAATATTATTTCAATGTTCCACAGATACACATAGCCATTAAAAAAATCACTGTTACCCATAGAGAATTGTTAAAGAGGAGAGCTAAGGTTTGCATGTTTAATAGAGCTCGATAGATGCATCTTCTGTAGGGTATTTGTGACTAATGGCATTTGCACTTTAACCGTTTAACAGTGAGAAGTTTGGGAGCCGGGCGCAGTGATACACACCTGAAATCCCAGCAGCTCAAAAGGCTGAGGCAAGAGGATTGCAAGTTCAAAGCTAGTCTCAGCACAGCAAAGCACTAAGCAACTCAGTGAGAGACCCTGTCTCTAAATAAAATACAAAATAGGGCTGGGGATCCCTGGTACCAAAAAAAAAAAAAAAAGGAGAAGAAGAAGAAGCAGCAGCAGCAAATGGGGAATAATTTCAAAGATTTCAAGGTTCCAGGTAGTGATAGTAAGTGATGAAATAGAATAAGTGGGTCTTTCTACTACCCTTTACAACTACCTATTCTATCTACCTAAACCTGGATCTGGTACCATGTTGAAATCATTGTTCTGATTTTATTAATCCTATGGAACTCTTAAAATTTGTTTGTACTCATCAAATAACTATTTGATATCCTAAGATAAGTTGTAATTTGTCCCCCCAAAAAAACCAGTTTAGCTTGATTTACTTTCATACCTAGATTTGGCAACTAACATATATAAACCTACATAGACTGTCCCAGGAATCTTAAATGATCATTTTGCTTCTTACCTTGGGCATATTGAGATCAGTCTGAAACCCTGGAAATTCTTTCTTAGTAATTTGTTTCAAAACTTTCTATTTCTAAAGTACAACAACCAATCTTCTGTCTTTATTGTGTGCAGTTTTCCCACAGAAGGATCTCAGATCAAGTCTTTCAGGGGAGCACTTTATGTGAAGTGATTGACCTAAAATTTTGTCTTCTGAAGGATTCCTTTCAAAGGAAAAAGTAGCACCTCAAGGAATAACTCTCCACTAGGAATTCATTTGCCAGACTCTATAACCTTACTGTTAAGTGGCAAGAACAAACACTTCAGGGAGAACTCTACTCTGAAGTATCAGCCAGAGGCATTTGTCAGTTTAACATGGGGAATGATGGTCATTTTGAAAAGATGAATCACTGTGGGTAGAATGTGCTCTTTTGCTCTTAGCCTCTCTGCACCTACTAGAAACAGAGAAGTGAAGATCATCTTCACAGTGAGCTAATGTCCGTGAATGTACCCACTTACCTAAAGCTGATGGTACTGTATCCTCTTTCTGACCCAATTGCTATAAAATTATTTCTTCAAGAGAACTTGAAAGTAATCTTTATGGGTTGCAACAAATATACACACCCTTCTGGAATTTTATCAGGCAATCTTAGCATGGGGCAGCTCAAACAAACCAGGGCCCCATAGCGTCAGTGACTTTCACTTAAGAGCCAGAGAAACAGGATACCAGCCTATATCCGTCTCCCTACAAGTGGGTGTTGGCTCATTTTAAGCAGATGGTAGGTTTATGATTCTAATGTGCTATGCATTTCTCAATAGACAAATATTTACACTGGACCAGAATAAATAAGGAAAAAAAATCTTTAGCTCAGCTTTCAAAGAATATCTAAAGTTTTAGGACACCTCAGCATTCAAACATTGAAGGAAGTGAGTGAATGAACCATAAACACAGCCCTTTCTTTTACTTATGCTTAAAACCTGGCCCTACCAATAAAAGAAAACATTTGGGAGACACAAGCAAGATACTTGAAAATCACTATGTTACATCTAGTCGAAGAATTCTTGAAAGTGTACAATGTATTTTACCTCTAATAAAATAATTTTTAAAATGAGGAAATTTTTTTAAAAAAAGGATTTCAACTTGAGCCAACAAATGTGGCCTACTTACTTTTTCTTCTCTAGTGATTTATGTAGTTTCTTTCCATAGTAGGACAGCAGTTTCTGTTTTCCCTAGATGAGGGAATATTCAATAGGTTTCAGAGAATATCAGTTTCACATTATACCTTCAGAGCAGGGGTCTGCTTGCCTGTCTTTTCTGAATGGCTCATTTTTCTTGTTCTTGCTTTTCATGTACTTGTTAAAGAAGTGGGTATTAGTATTTTATCTGGCTTCCCTGCTGAACTTGAAGAGCTGCCCTCTGCAGGACTGAGACAGATAGATTTCAGTGGGGACGGTGACATCATGGAAAACACAAAACCTTTTAAAGTGGCAACAAGATAAAAAGCAAAATTCAGCTTTTGGTATGAAAATCTGTTTCACAAATTCAGTAAATGTTTTAAGTTCTTTGAAATTTGACACTTTGACTTTTGGAATTCATGAGTAGAAAATTTTATTTAAAGTGAATATCCCTCCTCCCCACAAGAAGAAATAATTTGAACCAAAACTGTTTTGTCCAACTTTGCTAGAAAATTAGATGTAAGAAGGAAGATAATTTGATCCATCTGAGATCCTGTATAAGAAAAAGGTGATCAAAGTGAAAGGAATATATATTTCACAAAGGACTTCTTGCATTTCTTTCCAGGAGGAAGGTCCAGAGAAGTGCAGTGATTGGGTCTTCCAGTCCTCCAACAATAGCCTCAGATGGCTGGTACTAGAACAGAAATCTCAGTAACCACTGGGAAAAGGCATCATGAAACACAAAGGGGACTATTGAATATATTGGGGAAAATACAGGGAGAAACAGACACACGGAGGTATGCATTCTTTCTCTCAGTCTCACTCTCCTTCCCCCACTTTGAGCAAATTAGTAAAGAAAAAGGAATTTAAATGAAACTATGGATTGAGGTGAATTTCCATAAATGTTCTTTGAGAAGTTCAAGTAAAAATGGGAATTTTAAAAATTCTTTTCATTGAATATAGCCATACAGTTCCTGAGAGTTGAGTTCAAATCCTTACTTTGGGCAAATATTCTCATTAGTTATGATTCAACATCATTGAAATTTTATCTTCAAAGTATAGATATTAAAATATATCTTTCTTAAGTAAATATAAAACATAGCCAGGCACATACATGCCTGTAATCCCAGCAGCTCAGGAGGCTGAGTCAGGAGAATTACAAGTTCAAAGCCAGCCTCAGAAAAAGCGAGCAACTATTATGAGACCCTGTGTCTAAATAAACTATAAAATAAGGCTTGGGATGTGGCTTAGTGGCCAAGTGCCTCTGAATTCAATCTGTGGTATAAAAAAAATTAAAAAAATATATGAAATGTAATTTTTCTTTGATAACTTGAGAGCCTTCTAACATCTCAGATTCACATCATGCCCCAATAAAATTGACTGTTATCTCTTTCCTTACCTTACTCACACTCTCAGCAGAATTCCAGAGTCAGTGTCTCTTTTGAGATACTTTCTCTTTTTTATTACTATCACTCCCCATACTCCAGATTCTGTATGTTCCTTTCTGGTCAATTTTCCCTAAAATCCTCCCAAATAGTTGATCAGGGGGAACTAAGTTATAGTTGGATAAAAGTAAGATGCTCTGCTGTGCTATGGCACAGTAGGATAACTATAGATAGCAATTACCTACCATGTATTTCAAAAAGCTAGAGGAAAGGATTTTGAATTTTTTCATCATAAAAAATGATAAATGTTTAATGTTAAATCCATTTAATTTGATTTTAACAAGTTCCATTTTCTTTGTTCTGCTATCCACAGTGTCACATTTCTGCTAATAATAACCCATAGGATGTCTATAAGACATTCGCAAGTTAATAGACATTATTAGATAACATATTTTCTTGTTCTTATCCAAATAAAGGGGGCCAAGGTCCTGTGGTTTACCCTAATTATTTCTGCTGGTGAGCAGCATCACCGCAGAAATAGCAACTTGACCACAGGATGAAAATATGCTGATTGGCTTCAATCAACCACAAGCCATCCATGGAGAAGGTGATTGTGGTCAACACATGAAGGAGGCTAAGACTCAAAACTGAGGAAAATGGTCAGGTGTGGTAGCACATCCCTATAATCCCAGCTACTTGGAAGGCTGAAGCAGGAGGATTGCAAGTTTGAGACCAGCCTCTGCAATTTAGCAAAATCCTGTCTCAAAATTAAAAATAAAAAGGCCTGGTGATATCACTGAGTAGTAGAGCACACTTGGGTTAAATCCCCCCCAGTACTGGTGGAGGGTGAGGGAGGACCTCAGGAAGATGGAAAAGGAAAAAGTAGAATTAGAGAGGCAGGGGACAGTATCAGTGATAGATTTCCTATAAGATGTTAATGATCTGCTTCTGTGCCCCGGGTCTCCTCTCTGAATGTCTTGTTTGCCTTGCCCAGGTACCTGGCTGCTGCTCCATATTTTTCCATCAGGCCAAAAGCCCTTTTCCACTCAGATTATTTGTACTCGCTGCTTCTGTGTGAAATACTTTTCCTGCAGCTCTTCAAATGGCTGACTTTTTCCTCATTCTGATCTTAACTGAATACTGCTCCTTCTGCTGTGCCCTGCTTAATATATCATGACACCAGCAATCTAACCATGTAGCCTCAGAAATCACTGCATTTCTATGGGATTTTCTCAAATACAATATAATGACTTAAAATTTCATTCTCTACTTACTACAATTTATATATTATGATTTGAAATAGCTAAATAGTTGCTGCTTTTCTCTTTGAAATAAAAAGAAACTCTCCGAGGATCATAGAAAGAATCAATCTCTTTAATCTTCAGTCAGACAAAAAATTCTGTTGTGAGGGCAACAGTCACATAGAAAGAAGGAATATAAACGAACAAGTAAAAGCTATTGAGTAAGAAATCATATTTGCAATGGTCAGAGTAGATGTAACAGCCCTGATGATTGATGGTTGTCACCACTGGTCAGTTCATTGCCTCCCTTTCAGAAGCACTCTCTAAAATAACCTTACTCTAATGGGATCATTCTTTTCATGAATATGAAAAACTAGACTGGTCTACTGTGATATACAAATTCACTAAATTAGACCTTTAGGAACATGACTAAACTTTGAAAATGGAATACTATGGATAAAACAAGAATCAGCAATGTTTTGCACATTCATCACTACAAATGATTTTTAATATAAATTGTATAAAAAAAGTCAGAAAAAAATTAGGTACTGGAGGATTCTTGATTCAGGAGATGCCTTTTGTGCAAAAGAATAGACTGATTGCAGCACCAGCAGGCACCCCAGTAATTCCACTGGGTTTTGGCTGTTTCTGTGAAACCTTGTTCCAAGACAGACATAGTTATATATTCATGTGCAGGTGTTTACATGTGATGACAGTTACCTGGGTGAATTAATGAACTTGTATGCATGCATGTATTTTTAAGGCAATAATGATTGCTAATGTCTACCTCATAGTAAAGCCTGATAGGTCTTTGACACCTGAATATTCAGTTTAACTTTGCATCACCATTTTAAGTGGATTGTTGAGATACTTGTCATTTCCTTGTAAGCGGTATGCCCTTGTGTTTGTACGTATGTTAGATTCTAGCATCTGATAGATTAAAAAATACATTTTATCAAAATAAGGTACAAGGTATTAGTATTGTAAGAAAGGCCATTATTTTACATACGATAGTAAAACTAAATTAAAGTTGGGTGTAGTGGCACACACCTGCAATTCCAGCAACTCATGAACCTGAGGCAGAAGGATTGCTAGTTTAAGGCCAGCCTCTGCAGTTTAGTGAAGTCCTAAGCAGTTTATTGAGACCCTGTTTCAAAATTTAAAAGAGAGAGAGAGAGAGAGAGAGAGAGAGAGCTAGGGATGTTGCTCAGTGGTTAATCACTCCTGGGGATTCAATCCTTGGTACCCCCCCCAAAAAAAACCCTAAATTAAAATGTTGCTGATTCAATTATGACATTATCAATTGTAGAAAACTTTCTTATTTCTGAGCTGGTAAAATGTTGAAAATTTTGCATTGAAAAGAAATAAGGTTGTAAAATACAAAATGTCAATGCTAATCTTGAAGTATAAACTTAGATTTCCATGGTCGATGATTCTCTTATATTGTTGGAAGATTTAATATATATATGGTGCTTAGAATGAATGATGCCTAGCACATATCAAACATCAAGGGAATGTCAGCCATTATTACCACTGAACATCCAATAGAAATATACATATCAGTAATACAGAATCAAGTTCTATTTGCATGTCCATGTAAGAGGAGAGAAGGAAAAGGAGAAAGAGAGTGTTCTAGATACTACAGCTAAGTAATAAGCCATCTCAGACGGCTCATTTTTATCATGTTCACTGATTATGTGGATCAGGAGTTCATAAGAGCACAGTTCCATGAAGTTAGGGAACTCAGCTGAGAAGACTTGGAAGTTTGGTGGTCAGTAGGGCAAATCAACAGCTGAGGGCTAGAATCATCTTAAGGAAATTTCACCCCCAAGATTGGCAGTTAATCAGGACCTCAGTTGTTCTGTGGGCCAGAAAATGCATATATGTGTCCTCCATGTGATCTCTCAAGCATGGACTAGCTTTTGTGTTCCATAGCTTGATAGCTAGGGTCCAAAAGCAAACATCTCAAGAGAATCAAACAGAAATTTGTTTGTTTGTGTGGCTTAGACCTTTAGGTTTATAAGAAAGAAACAGAACCTGTGTTTCAATGGGAAGAGCATCAAGGTCACATTGAAAGAAAAGCAGGAGGAAAGAAGATATTGCTGCAAACTATTTTAAAAGTACCCTTCACCATATAAAGTGAGAAAAAGAGAGACAGATATACAACCCTTGAGGAAAACCTGAAAGACCTCTTATGGAGTCATATAGCAAAAAAAATTAGAGATATGCTTAGTTTTGAAGTGTCAACTAGCCCTAATCAAATTCAGAAACTCATTCAGAACTGTCAAAAGCATATTAGGCTTGAACACTTGAAAAGAGAGCAGACTATAGCAATTTTTAAGATGCTTCTCAACTTGTGAGCAATGGTAACAAACAAAATCAAGTTTTTGTTAGATATATAGATACTCGGGATCTATCATAGACTAGGTAAGCAGAGAGATTCAGTAGAAGTAGCATGTTCCTAAAAGAGAAGGTGAACAAAAACTATTTGTAAGGGTTCTGTGTCATTTAAAAATTAAATTGTAGAATTTTTATTAATTATGAGATTAGTATATTTGCCCCATTTTATAGGTAAGAAAACTGAAGTCAGGGAGTCTAAATAATTCAACTAAATCTATCTGCATGGCAAATTCATGCACTTTCTATTACCAACAAATAATTATTTGTTTATTAAATTATCTTCTGGAGGACATTTAAAATAAAAATGACCAAACAGATACTTCTAGCCAGAGTTGGGATGGGGGGGGAAACATGATTTAAAATATTTTTGTACAAATAATGAAGAGGGAAAAATAAATTAACGTGAAAACAGAAATCTTCAGGGAGATTTCTTAATGCAACAAAACACAAATTTTGAACAACAAAAAAAGTGTACATATGGAGAGGGAGTTCAACAAATCAACAGGGACAAAGGAGTACTAGACAAATCTGAAGTTGTCTGCATTAATTAGCTGGAAGTAAAAGTACAGCTGCTAAATCAATGTTCTGGAGGTCAATATTGCCATTTAAAAAATAAACACCAGCTGGGCATGTTGCCACATATCTAATCCTCAAGAGGATGAGATAGAAGACTCACAAATTTGAGGCCAACCTCAGCAACTTAGTGAGATCCTGCCTCAAAATAAAAATTAAAAAGGGGTAGGGATATAGTTCAGTGGTAAAGTGCCCCTGGATTGAATCCCCAGTACCAAAAATAAACAAACGTAACAAGAAAACATTTCAAAACTTTTCTCATGGCAAACTTTTTCATAGACCCACATTTTTCTTAGGTTATAACCTGAACTTCTCTCAGAGACATCTTTAGACTCACATTTTTCTTACTGTCTAGATTAGTATGAATGGTGCCTAGCACATATCAAACATCAAGGGAATGTCAGCCATTATTACCACTGAACATCCAGTAGAAATATACATATCAGTAATACAGTAATACCTTCCTAGTTTTCTTTAGATAATAAAATATCTTACTGAGCCAGTAAAACTGTTATTTAGAATGATTTCTTTCAAGATAGTACAATAAAAGGATTTTATTATATATAGTTTGATACTTAAGCCAAAAGGAATCCTGTGTTTTTTTTTAAATGTCTGTCATAGTTCAAAACAAATTATAGAACTTTTTAAAAGATAACCTAGTACTTTGTGTATTTTCATCTAAATAGTACACAAAACTCTCTTATAAAGTTAGCCATTTATCTAACTTCTTGCTAAAAAAGTTGGGGGAAATTCCTTTTTAATTTAAGAAGCATAACTAACTCTCAAAGTGAAGATTCTAACAGGAAATATAAAAGCAAATTAAAACTATTTCCACAAGTAAGCTAGTTCTGTCTAATGAAAAGGGGATGGGGGCAGGTCTTGAAGTTTCTCCCAGTAAGAGTTTACATAACACTGTAACAAAAAGCCAAAGTCTCTCTGGTTTTAGAAAACAAGTTATTAATTCAGTAAATTTGGGGAGTCTCTACATAAGAGTGATTTTAAATGTGTGTCAGTGAGCACATGCACGCACGCACATATACACACACATACAGTGAGCCAAAAAAGAAAAGGATTCAGGGGTGTCATTCTTGTTTGTATTAAGTATCTTTATTACCTAAAGCTAGTTATCTTTGGTTTAAATACTTTCCTATTCAAAAGCTTCCAATGTCTGAGACACTGAATTTTTGAGCTTTAGGTGCAAAACTTAGAATAAGCAATTAAGAATGTTTTCTTTACTATTTTACCATGGAATGAAAATTAACATTTGAGAAGCACAGCAGTTAAAATGTTTCTGCACTTAGCAAAAGATTTCCAGGAGATCTGCTTGGGCAATTCACCTTTTAGTCATCTCATCTGGGAAGGATGGATCTTAGTTAAACCATCTGAAAGCAGTAAGTGCTACCTTGTTCATGTAAATGTGCTGACTGTTTCAACCTCATCCCTAAAAAGGGAAGTCATCATTTCAGATTCTGACTTAAACATTCACAATGACTACCCAAAGGGTCACCCTTTACTATCTTAAACTTATCTTCAAAATCAGGCAAAATACTCTTTTGGAAAGAACATTATTCATTTGTACCTAAGGATCCAAATACAAATCCATTGTTACATAGGAGTTCATTTGAGCCAGAGTTTCAAGCTCTCATTTGAAATTACAAGGGGAACCTGAGGGGAAGGTGACTTGTATTATCCAGCTTTTCCTCACTGTGACCAAAACACGTGACATGAACAATTTAGGAGAAAAGATGTATTTTAGCTCAGAGATTTCATTCTGTAATCAGATGCACCATTGCTTTGGGCCAAAGCAAGTCAGAACATCATGGTAGAAGGATGTAGTGAAAGAAAGCTACTCAGCTCATGGCATCCAGGAATCAGAAAAAAAAGAGAGGGGAAGGGACTAGCATTAAGAAATACCCTTTTAGGGCATTCCCCCAGTAACCTAGGTCCTCCAACCATGCCCCTCTGCCTATGGTCTCTACCAACTCCCAGTAGTCCAGTCAGTTATCAATGGGAATCCATTAATAAGGGTACAGCCTTCATGACCCAACCACTCCCCAAAAGCCCCATCTCTGAATATTACTGGATTGGAGACTAAGCCTTAAACACATGAGACTTTGGGGATCATTTTGGTTCCAAACTATAACATTCTGCTATTGAACCCCAAAGGCTCATATCCTCCTCACAATGCAAAATGCATTCAAATTATCTCTGAAAGTCCCCAGAGGTCCAACTGTTCCAGCATTGCTCAAAAGTCCAAGTCTAAAGTATCCTTTGAGATGCAAGTCAACTCTTAGCTGTGAGCTCCTATTAAATCAAAAGCAAGGTCTATACCTCCAGCATACAATGGCACAGAGTAATGATTCCCATTCCAAAAGGGAGGAATGGGAACATAAAAAGTAGGGACTTGACCAAAACATGATGGAAACCCAGTGGGGCAAATATTAAGCCCTTTAGTTCTACCATCCAGCTTCCAGGCAGATGGTGGCAAGACATGGGCCTCAAGACTTGGGCCACTGTCTGCATCTTTCCTCAGCACATGGTCCACATTTCAGGCATCTCTAACTTTCTGGGATCTCAATTACAGCCTTAGCCTCACTCTCACTGCCTGCAGGGGTTCTGACCTTGATGCACATTTCCTGACCTTCAAGGGCCTTCCTTGGAAATCTTGGTAGAAGTCTCTGTGACTCTACCACTCTTGCATTCTTCATGCCTGCAAAACCAGAAGTAGTGGATGATGCCATGGTCTGCTGCCAGCAGGAGCTGTTAGCTGAGCCCCTTGGACCATGGCTGCAATGGCCTCTGAGTGCCTGGAGAGCTAGGCACAGTGAAATGAATCCTGGTGGAATGATTTGCTAGAATGCCCTGTGTGAGCAGGATGCCCCAGGGCTCTCTTTTCAAAGTAAATTCTTTCAAAGGAGTTTTCACTTCTATACCATTGATCTGTGGCTCCTGGGGTCTTGCTGATCCCTAAGATGCCCTCAAGGCATCTTTCCTATTGTCTGATTGCAAAGTGTGGTTTTTCAGTGGTGCTAATCTTTTCAGCAACTTTGGCCCCAACTTTATGGACATTCTTTTCTAGTCAACCTGCAAGTTTTTCATGTCTTTCCACTCTTGTTTTTTGTTTCTGATTCTCACTGTAAATTTATCTAAAAGCAGCCAGAATGCCACTGCCCAAATGCTACATTATCTTAAAAGTTCCTCTGCCACATTAACAGGTCCATCACCTTTACATTCTAGGGCATCTCTAGTCAGAATCTCCAAATGGTCCCAAACTTCTCCTGCAAACCAGATCCAAAGGCTTCTAAAACGTATAGTCAGTTACAGTAAGAGCAAAGACCGATTACCGGTATCAATTATTTGTTAGTCAACTTTTCATTGCTATGATAAAAATACCTGATATAAACAACTTAGAGGAGAAAAGATATAGTTTGCCTCACAGTTTCAGAAGTTTCGAACCATGGTCAGCCGGCTCTATTGCTTTGGGTTGGAAGCAAAGCAGAACATCACGGTAGAAGGAAGCTGCTCAAATCTCATGAAGTCAGAAAGTAGTGAGAAAGAGAGGAAAGGACTAACAACAAGAGTATCCAGAGATCCCCCAGTGACCTACTTCCTGCAGCCTTGCCCTACTCCCCACAATTCCACCACCATGGAGTAGTCCATTTAAGCTATCAATGGTAATTCATGGATGACGCCAGAGTCCTCATGATCTAATCACTTCCAAAATCCCCACCACCTCTAAACCTTGCTCCATTGGGATCCAGGCATTAAACACATGAGAATTTGGGGGACATTCCAGACCCAAACCAAAGAATAATTCATGAGTTAGCAGAGGCCTACCATCATCTGCAGGGAACAGCTTAGAGAAAGCTAGGCATTTTTCAGACACTAAAAGGATATACAAAGTAACTTGGGTTAAAACTGCTCCCAGGCCTTCAAATCCATTCCCTAAAAGTAGGGCTTTTTTGAGTTTTGTTTCTTTCAGAGCTCTCAGTTTCATAGACATCCATCAACATCATGTAGACTGTTAAATTGGTTAACAGATCTGGAAGTCCCCCAGATCCCCAGACAATGCCTCATTCATACCACAGAAAACAATATAAAGTAGAACTACTTAAAAAGATAGTCTATCTTCCAGTTGAGACATTAACTAAATCTAGTTTATCCAATTGCTATTAAAAATGTTTTACTTCAGTGAATGGACATTTATCTTGATCTACTGATTTTTTATATTAAGTTACTCAAGTTTTTAATTAGTTTGTTGTCATATATAAGTAAACGTTCCCATTTGAAATCTTATTTACACCATTTTTTGGCACAGACTTACTTTTCCAAAGGCTTATCAAAGTTAACGTCAACTAGCCGGATATATATTATCATAAAGTCCAAAGTCGTGATAATTGACAACATGACTTCGTAGCACTATAAAAGACAATGTTCCAAAGCAATACTTCACGTTTAAATGATTGCATTATTAAAAGCATTCAACCCAAAGTTGATTTTCTTTTCCCCCTCCAGTACCTAGATACTCAGACTCATCAATAGCAAAAAAAAAACAAAATGAGACCAGAAAAATATAATATATATTAGTATATACATAACATATTTAATATTATATGTTGTATAAATATATATTATATATAATACACATAATATAAAATATACCCTCTCCTTCATGGTCTGGCAGTTACTATAGAGCTTTTTAGACAGAACTAACCAACCAGAATACATTTGAAGTAAATATGATTAGATCTTAGTATCAGAAAAAACCACCACCTTCTAAAAAAAGACAAATATGAAGTCCCTTCCTAGGGCCTTCAAATGATGATTTTTAATTGACAACATAATCTGATGTAGGCCTGAATAAAGGACCATTTACATGAATGCCTCTCACTGGCTGGTCACACCTTTCTTTCAGGTATCTTTTAGCACTCCTTAACAGTATGTATTATGTCAAACCCAAGTTTTTAAAATGATGCTGGATTCAAACTACTTCATTTAAAAAAAATGTTAGTTTATATAATATCCACTTGCTTCAAGTGGATATTATCACAATTTTTCATATAAAGAAGTGAGCCTCCACTTATTCATACAAAAAAAAATTGTAATAATATCATCCACTTGAAGCAAGGAGCAAAATGTGTGGTGTGTGTGTACACACATATTCAGGATATATATATATACACATATACATATATATATATACACACACACACACACATACACATAAACATTCTCAGGAGGCTGAGGCAGCCTGGGCAACATAACAAGACCCTACCTCAATAAATAAATTAATAATAACAACAATACCTACTTGGAAGAATGCTTTAAGGAAGAGGGATAATGACCTAGCACAAGGCCTAGCAAATGTTTTATAAATGGTAATTATTCATTCAACAAATATTCATCCAATACTACTATCATGTACTATAAAAATCCATTCCAATCTTTGAGTGTGAATTCTTCACTGTAACAATTCAAATGTGAAAAAGAATAAGCTTACCACTAGCAGGAATATCTTCTTCCAACTTGTACATATCTGACAAATACTCACTCCTGGAAGGGCATCTTATTTATATTAATACATTTATATCCTCATGCAAAGCTGGGCATGGTGGTACATGCCTGTAATCCCCATCATTTGGGATGCTGAGGCAGGAGAATCACAAGTTTGAGGTCAGTCTCAGGAACTTAGCAAGACCCTGTTTCAAAATAAAAAATAAAAAGGGTTGGGTATGGTGGCACATGCTTGTAATCCCAGTGGCTCAAGAGGCTGAGGCAGGAGGATTATGAGTTCAAAGCCAACCTCAGCAACAGCAAGGCACTAAGCAACTCAGTGAGACCCTGTCTCTAAATGTAATACAAAATAGGGCTAGGATGTGGCTCAGTGGTCAAGTAACCCTGAGTTCAATCCCTGGTACCCCCCAAAAAATAAATAGATAGATAGATAGATAGATAGATAATTAGTGGAAGAGTGCCCCTGGGTTCAATCGCTAGTATTGCAAGACAAAATTTTCTCACTCTTCTTTCCCTCATGGGCCTGATTTTCATGACTCCCTCATTTCTCAAAAACTTCATACAGGAATAAAAGCTCAGTCTTTCAAATCAGTCAGGGGTTTGATTCCTGGCTCCAATATTTAGTAGTTGTGAAATCTTGGAAATATTATAACCTCTATGAATATATTTATCTCATCCACAAAACTAAAATAGTAATAACTGCCTTATAATGGTATCATAAAGGATTAGAAACAAAAGGTTTTATATTCCTGGTACATAGTTGGCTTTCAATTGATGGCAGCAATTTTATTGAAGTTATTTCAATAACACATCTCCACCACCTGGGGATGACATGGCATCTCTCCCAGGTATGATGGTGTCAGGGAGACCAACTGGGAAGCAGGACTTTCACCACCCACAGTTAACAAAGTCACCTTACCCCCTCATAGTGTCAGCAAAGCCCATCCAGGGAGAAGCTGGAGGTACCTCTTGCTGTCCCAGGCAGGACAGTGTCAGTGGAGGCCTAGTAGAAAGGTATAGCCCAGTAGAGAGGCACACACCCACCTAAGAATAAAGTACTCAGCCCCACCCACTTGTCTGTGGAACTTGAACTTCTATCATCACTGGGTAGTAATGAGATGGCTCCTCTCTTCCTTCAGCTGAATGGGGTCAGAGGTGTCACTGTTGAAATGGAAGATTTAAATAAACCCAAAGAAGGGCAATAGCTGGGTCAAATGGTGGTTCCATACCCAGCTTTCCCAGGAATCTCCATTCTGCTCTCCAAATTGGCCGCACCAATTTGCAGTCCCACCAGCAATGTACAAGAGTACCCTTTTCCCCACATCCTCGCCAGCACTTGTTGTTGTTTGACTTCATAATGGCTGCCAATCTTACTGGAGTGAGATGATATCTTAGGATGGTTTTGATTTGCATTTCTCTGACTGCTAGAGATGGTGAGCATTTTTTCATGTACTTGTTGATTGATTGTATGTCCTCCTCTGAGAAGTGTCTGTTCAGGTCCTTGGCCCATTTGTTGATTGGGTTATTTGTTTTCTTATTGCTTAATTTTTTGAGTTCTTTGTATACTCTGGATATTAGGGTTCTATCTGAAGTGTGAGGAGTAAAGATTTGTTCCCAGGATGTAGGCTCCCTATTTACCTCTCTTATTGTTTCTTTTGCTGAGAAAAAACTTTTTAGTTTAAGTAAGTCCCATTTGTTGATTCTTGTTATTAACTCTTGTGCTATGGGCGTCCTATTAAGGAATTTGGAGCCCGACCCCACAATATGTAGATCGGAGCCAAATTTTTCTTCTATCAGACGCAGAGTCTCTGATTTGATATCAAGCTCCTTGATCCATTTTGAGTTAACTTTTGTGCATGGCGAGAGAAGGGGATTCAGTTTCATTTTGTTGCATATGGATTTCCAGTTTTCCCAGCACCATTTGTTGAAGATGCTATCCTCCCTCCATTGCATGCTTTTAGCCCCTTTATCAAATATAAGATAGTTGTAACTTTGTGGATTAGTCTCTGTGTCCTCTATTCTGTACCATTGGTCCACCCGCCTGTTTTGGTACCAGTACCATGCTGTTTTTGTTACTATTGCTCTATAATATAGTTTGAAATCTGGTATCACTATGCCGCCTGATTCACACTTCCTGCTTAGAATTGCTTTTGCTATTCTGGGTCTTTTATTTTTCCATATGAATTTCATGATTGCTTTATCTTCTCGGACTATTCCCTGAAGACCTTAAAAGAGCGTACTACAGGGATACTGCCACATGGATGTTCATAGCAGCACAATTCACAATAGCTAGACTGTGGAACCAACCCAGATGCCCTTCAATAGATGAATGGATAAAAAAAATGTGGCATTTATACACAATGGAGTATTACTCTGCACTAAAAAAATGACAAAATCATGGAATTTGCAGGGAAATGGATGGCATTAGAGCAGATTATGCTAAGTGAAGCTAGCCAATCCCTAAAAAACAAATGCCAAATGTCTTCTTTGATATAATGAGAGCAACTAAGAACAGAGCAGGGAGGAAGAGCAGGAGGAAAAGATTAACATTAAACAGAGACATGAGGTGGGAGGGAAAGGGAGAGAAAAGGGATATTGCATGGAAATGGAAGGAGACCCTCATTGTTACACAAAATTACATATAAGAGGTTGTGAGGGGAATGGGAAAAAAAAAAACAAAAGAGAGGAATGAATTACAGTACATGGGGTAGAGAGAGAAGATGGGAGGGGAGGGGAGGGGGGATAGTAGAGGATAGGAAAGGTAGCAGAATACAACAATTACTAATAGGGCATTATGTAAAAATGTGGATGTGTAACCAATGTGATTCTGCAATATGTATTTGAGGTAAAAATGGGAGTTCATAACCCACTTGAATCTAATGTATGAAATATGATATGTCAAGAGCTTTGTAACATTTTGAAAAAACCAATAAAAAAAATAATAAATAAATAAACCCAAAGTCTTATAATAATACCCAAAGAGTCAAGGATACATTCAGAAACAAAAACCCTCACCATACCATGAACCAAGTAAATCTCAACCTGAAAGAGAAAAGATAATCGACAGATGTGAACACTGAGATAACACAAAGTTTGAAACTATCTTACAAGGAATTTAAATCAGCTATCACTGAGATGCTTTAAAAAGTGATTACAAACATGCCCAAAGCAACAGAGTCTCGGAGAAGCAACAAAAGATATAAAGAACCAAATAGAAATTTTCAAAATGGAAAATTACACTAACTAAATTTTTTTTTAAAGAAAACCCTGGATAGATGAGCTCAGTTTTAGAATGGAGAACACATAGCAAAGAATTGGTAAACTTGAAGATAGAAGGGGGAAAATATATCACTCCCGCGATTGGCATGTTGAAAGGAAAGGAGAAATATGGTACTGGAAAAGTTTTTGAAAAAATAATGACTAAGAAATCCCTAGTTTTCAAAAGACATTAACCTAGAGAATTCAAATATAAAAACCTACAGAAATTCATGTGACACATGAATCAAAAAGTCTTTAAAGGAGAAAGAGAAACAACATACGACATAGAAAGGAAAAACAACAGAAATGATAGTATTTCTTATCAGAAACCCTTGAAGCTAGAGGAAGTCAACATTTTTCAAATATTGAAAGAAGAAACTGTGAATGGAAGACCCTATACCTGGTGAAATAGTCACCAAGAATTAAAAAGAAATGAAGACATTCTTCAGTGAAGGAAACTTAAAAGAATTTGTTGCCCACACTAATCCTAAAAGAATGGCAAACAAACAAACAAAACACCCCACAACTTTTGAAACAGAATGCAAATAATAAATCAAGCAATCTTTGAACTTCAAAAAGAAAGAAGTAACAGCAGAAATAATAAAAATATGGAGAAATACAATAGATTTACCTAATCCATTTGAATTTTCCAAATTTTGTTTGATGGCTAAAGCAGAAATCATAGTATCATATTATGTAGTGCTCAAGATATGTGGAAAAATTATTTAAGACATCTTTATTATAAAAGGGGGAAAGTAAAGGAACTTAAAGGGAGATAAAGTTGCTATCCTTCTTTCAAACTAGTAAAATATCAATGCCAGTAAACTGTGTTAAGATACAATACACATATACCATGTAATAGCTAGCACAACTACTAGAAAATCTATACAAAGAGATATACTCAGAAATACTGTAGATAAATTGCAATGGAGCTCTAAAAGTTGTTCATGTAACCTATAGGAAGACAGGTAAAAGATCTCATTCTATTTAAGTTTGGGTAGAAACTCCCAAAGGATTAGCCATGCTTTTCACAATATAAGTTGTAGCCCATCTTCAGTCTCCCTCCACTCTGCTTATAAATAATACAGGAGTCTATACTCAATGGACCCCATCAATAGGCATTCCAGTCTTGGACTCAATGTTAATCAAAAGGTGCATTAAGAAAAATCTTACTTAGGGCTGATGTTTGAACAAGAGGCCTGTTTTCCCAGAGAGTCAACATAGCTCTGATTCAAACAAGATCACAGAAGATAAAATACTTGGACTGCCCTCACTCCCCTCTCCTATCCACATACAGAACACCTTTTATTACATTGCACTTTGGTATAAAGATACAACCACATTAATGTGAAGGTTTCTCAAAGAGACCATCATCTTCTAATATTAACAATAATAATGCTGATGTCATTCATTTATTGGGCACCTGCTACATACCAGACATTTCGTAATAAATTATCATTAATTCTCAATACAAGCTCTGCAAGGCAGATATTATCTCATTTACAAAGTATGCCAGAAGGTGAGTTTACACCTGTCTGGCTCCACCTACTCAGACCGTGTCTGTACAGAGAATATTGTTTCAAGATTTTTTTATTAATATTTCAGTATTTTTTCTAAGTACTATAGTTATACATAGTAGTTGGGTTCATTTTGACAAATCATATACGCATGGAATTTGATTTCAGTCCCCATTTCCCCTGCTTTCCCTCCTCTCCTCCCTTGCCCTATTCTTCTTCCTTTACTGATCTTCCTTTCACTCATTTACATTATTTTTGACTGGTACTTTCTACATATACATAAAGGTGAAATTCCCTATGATATATTATACACGCTATAACGTAATTTTGTTCAATTCATTCCTTATTTTCTCCCCTTTCCTGTCCGTTCTCTCTCCCTCTTGATCTTCTACTCCACTTATCTTCCCTATATTTTTATGATATCTGATCCATGCTTTCTCCATCTACTCCTTATTTCCCTCTAGCTCCACATTCAACCCTTTATTTTCTGAGTCTGGCTTATTTCACTGGCTGTTGCATGATGTTCTCCACTGCCATCCATTTGTTAGCAAATGCCATTAATTTTAGTCTTCTTTATGGCCAAGTAAAAATCCATTGTGTATACATACCACATTTTCTTAATCCATTCATCTATTGACATGCATCTGGGCTGGTTCCAAAACGTGGTTATTGTGAATTGTTTTGCTATAAACACTGAAGCGTCTGTATCACGTAGTATTCGGATTCTAGTTCTTTTGGATAAATACTAAGCAGTGGGATAGCTGGGTCATATAGTGGTTCCATTTCTAGTTTTTTGAGCAATCTCCATAGTGTTGTACTAATTTGCAGTCCTACCAACCATGTATGAGTATACTTTCCCCACCCCCACATGCCTGCAAGCATTTACTATTTGTGTTCTTGATCATTGCCATTCTGATTGTAATGAGATAAAATCTTAGTGAAGTTATGATTTACATTTCCATGATTGCTAGAAATGTTGAATTTTTTTTCATGTATTTGTTGGCCATTTGTGTTTCTTCTTTAGTTATTTCACCCATTTATTGATTGGGTTATTTGCTTCTCTGGTGCTAAAATTGAGTTATTTATTCTGAATATTAATCCCCTGTCAGAGGAATAGCTGGCAAAGTTTTTTTCCCTCATTCTATACTCCCTCTCCATGCTTTTAATTGTTTCCTTTGCTGTGCAGAAGCTTTTTAATTTGAATGTCATCCCACTTATTGATTCTTAGTTTATTTCTTGAGCTTTGAGGGTCTTGTTGAGGAAATTGGTGCCTGCATGTATATGATGGACTGCTAACCCTATGTTTTCTTTTAGCAGTTCCTAGGTTTATGATCCAATTCCCAAGTCTTTGATTCATTTCAATTTGGCTTTTGTGCACGGTGAGGGATAAAGATCTAGTTTCTTTCTTCTACGTATGGATATCCAGTTTTCCCAGCACCATTTATTTAAAAGGCTGTCTTTTCTCCAATATGCTTTTGGCATCTTTGTCAAGTATCAGATGGCTGTAAGAATGTGGGTTTGTCTTGTATTCTATCCCCTGGTCTTCAAGTCTATTTTGATACCAATACCATGGTGTTTTTGTTCCTATAGCTCTAGTATAATGTGAGATCAGGTATTGTGATGCCGCCTGTATCACTCTTCTGGCTCAGGATTGCTTTGATTATTCAGGGGCTCTTATTCCTCCAAATGAATTTAAGGATTTTTTTTCTAGTTCTTCAAATGTTCTTATTAGGATCAGCACAAACGAATTCCCATAATGCAAAATAAAACCCTGAGCCCCAGTTTCCCCAGCCAAGCAAGATCCCAAAGAATAGAGATTTGACATGTTTGTGAAGGATAGTGACTCATCTGCCAACTCAGCTCTGGATGTCTCAGGAGCTGAGGTGACACTATGCTTTTAAGCCACATTTTCCCTTATGTTAAGTGGAATAATGATATTGGCCTACTTTCTCAAGCAGTGGTTTTAAGAGCAAATGATACAATGTACATATAAGACATGTACGCATGCAGAATCCTTCTTGATGTCAATGTATATAAGCAGCTCTTCTAGGAATTGGTTGCACATTATTGTATAAACAAAACAGTGATCTTAATATATAAGATACCTATTTTGTCAAGACTTTTTTTTTAATCCTAATTCAATATTTCCTTAAGCTTGTTCCATGGGATGTTAATAGATGTTTTATAAATAACAATAATGAAATAAAACCCCTTCCAAAAACTTTTTAATCAGTCTAACAGAACGTTTAGTTAAGCAAAGCTAAACAGACTTTTTTTTTGCAGAACTTCAGAAAGCCTTTAATATGCTAATGTGCAATCCTCCAAGGACACTCCATTATATAGTGATTTCCAATTTTATTTGGCCATAGAACCATTTTCTTAAGAAACATCTCTTGGGATAATGCCTAGCAAGTATCTTTTAGGAAATGGAACTCTAATAAACTGTTTTCTTGTTCATAAATTTGCTGAATGAAGCAGAACTTACTCAATGTGTACCCCAGAGCTGGCATTTCAGACACATAGAAGAAGGCGAAGTAGCAAATTCTGACTCTAACTGGGTTACTTTTCTAATAACATTAAAACAAATAAGGCTTCTACACAGCAAATGTTTTAGAGATAAAACATTTTTGGGTTCTCAATGTCATGGTTTGGATATAAGGTGTCCCCCAAAGTTCCCTTACTAATGCTATGAATGAGGTGAAGTGATTGGATTGTGAGAACTGCCATCTAACCAGTCCATTCTAGTTTGAATGGACTGACTGGGTGGTAACTGTAGGCATATGGGGTGGGGAAGAGCACATCTTCCCTGTGGCTCCTTTCACCCCTTCCCCCACTCTTGCTTCCTGACCTCACCATGAGTTGAGTAACTTTCCTCAGCTTGGCCATTCTACCATGATATTCTGCCTCACTTTGGGCCCAGACCAATGGAGGTGGCTGTCTATGGACTAACCCTCTGAAACTGTGAACTCCAAATAAAGCTTTCCTTCTCTAAGTTGTTCTTTCTGGATATTTTGGTCATAGTGATGAAAAAGGCAGCTTTTCAAATAAAATTATAGGCAAACAGATACCATATAGTCTAAATCCACTTATCACAAGTACCACGAGAGCTGTCCTCTCTTCTGACACCCCACCATTTTCTAGTACCCCTTATTTTGCTTCTACTTCAAAACATAATGCCTTAAACTTTCCCATGCATAACTTGGGGTCCAAGTGAAAGACAGAAAAACATAGTAAATAGAACTTACCCACAAGCAGACTGCCTGAATTGGAGCCCTAGGTCCATTATCCACAATATATGGGCTGTGTGGCTGAAGGCAAGTCACTTCCCTTCCCTTGGCCTCAGTTTCCTCCAGTATGAAATAATTATAAAAATACAGGTATCCTCACCCTCTAAACTTAGGAGCTGATGGATTTGTAAAACATCCCTTGCTCTCTGACTCCTATTTGCTTTCTAAAAATTAGGAATCAAATTGACTTGGAAAGTATGTTATTTTGTCATTTTTTTTCAATTTTGTTACCCAAACTCAGTAATTAAGTAGATTTGATAGTGAGGAACATGTGTGGTACCTATATCTAAGTATTGTTATAGGATTAAATTAGTTAAGTATATATGAGAGTATCTGGCACACAGTCAGTATTTTGCTAACACTATCATTCCAGCTAGTGTGGTATAATATTCCGTAAGGATTATTCATGATAGACCTCTTCTAAGGCAAGAGTATATGCTCTTGGTACTTTAATCTAAAATTTTACTCAAGGACTGATCCTTAAATTTTATTTATGTATTCATTTGTTTGTTTTTTCCCTAGGGATTTTTTTTTTTTTTTTTTTTTTTTAGAAAAGATGAGAACATGAAGTTGTGAAGCAAGAGAACTCATTTCTGTCTTTGCAAAAAATTAATTATAACAACATTAGGCAGGGGGATAATCTGGTGGAATTTCAGTTCATTCTTCAAAAAAATGGAACTAAATTCTCCCCTTTATAGTTTGTGAAATCAGCAGAGAAAATGAATATGAAAGTGCCCTTCAAATGGTAACCCGTAACACTTAGGAGAGAAGCTGTCTCTCCAGTTAGATCGCTTCTTATTCTATTTGTGGGATATAACCTCTAAATTACAGACCTGATCCTAAAACTCATATGAAACTCTAGAGTCAAGGCAGATCTGATTTTTGCAGAGGAAACCAGAGCATATTTCACAGTGATCTGTGAACCCCTGGTGCTATGACACAACATATTAGAAACAATATTCACTGAAGCAACCAACATTTAATGAGCACCTACCAAGCAGTGGGATCTGTTTTTGTACAGTCTGGCTGAGTCACAGAGCAAGTGACTTGTTACCTAATCAACTAGATATTAACATAACTTTAATGTAACTGTCTCCTCTCACCTGCCTTGTTTCTGATCCTCATTGAGTCACTTGGAATCTTTGCTTCCTTTTTTTTTTTTTTCCCTTTTGTTAAAATGGTCCTCTGCTCCATGAAAGTAGCAGGGCTGTAAGATCCTGTTACTAAAGTCAAACTTGAAAACTAGGCTACTTATCAGCAATGTATCAGAGGACTGATTTCCAATGGCAAGGTGTGCTTTGTTGTTCATTCATTTTCTTTCTTCGGAAATTTAATAAATGTTATCTAAAAGGTCACTAGTCCTTCCTGTATAGCAGTACTAAAGGTATTTGTAGAACCTTTAATATTTAGCCAATCGTTACAATCTCCCTGTTTATTTTCTGCTCAACAACTCAAGTAGTTCATTACCATCATACTCTTTCTTAGAAACGGAGAAGCCGAGGCCCCAATATATACACAATTTATCAAGTACAACCACCAATGTTAACCTCAATTTTTATTCAAGGTAGAAGTAAATCATTATGTTGAATAAATTTTTAGTTTTTTTAAAAAAGTTATCCCCTATGTGTAGTATGGCATACAAAGATTTAATCCTAGAAAGAACAATAATTTTACAAAGACTCAGAACATGTACCCAGTGCCATAGAATACAAAGTAATACTGTTATTTAATATGAAAGAAATACTCCTTCTTCCCTTCAGTAATCTTTTCCTCATCATAATTATCTACTAAATTATGCATACAATATGCTGTCATATTGACATGAAACTGCAAAATAAATAGATAACCTGGATAACTAAAAACCTTAGATCGAACACAATGGAAAAAGTCACAAGTAAACTGCAACTCCATAGCCTCTACTATAGGACTTCTCTAATTCAAAAGAAATTTGGTGCTCTATCTGATGTGTGAGGGGTAAAAATTTGCTCCCAGGATATAGGCTCTCTGTTCACCTCACAAATGTTTCTTTTGCTGAGAACTTTTTAGTTTGATTCCATCCCATTTATTGATTCTTGGTTCTAATTTTCGAGCTACAGGAGTCTTATTAAGGAAGTTGGGGCCTAATCCCACATGATGGAGATTAGGGCCTATTTTTTCTTCTATTAGATGCAGAGTCTCTGGTCTAATTCCTAGGTCCTTGATCCACTTTGAGTTGAGTTTTGTGCATGATGAGAGACAGGGGTTTAATTTCATTTTGTTGCATATGGATTTCCAGTTTTCCCAGCACCATTTGTTGAAGATGCTATCTTTTCTCCAATGCATATTTTTGGCACCTTTGTCTAATATAATTGTAATTTTGTGGGTTAGTCTCTGTGTCCTCTATTCTGTACCATTGGTCTACCAGACTGTTTTGGTGCCAATACCATGCTGTTTTTGTTATTATTGCTCTGGAGTATAGTTTAAGTTCTGGTATAGTGATGCCACCTGCTTTACTCTTCCTACTAAGGATTGCTAATCTCTAGGGTATATAAAGAATTCAAAAAGATAAGCACCAAAAAAACAAATAACCCAATCAACAAGTGGGCCAAGGACCTGAATAGACACTTCTCAAAAGAGGATATACAAGCAATCAACAAATATATGAAAAAATGTTCATCATCTCTAGCAATTAGAGAAATGCAAATCAAAACCACTCTAAGATTTCATCTCACACCAATCAGAATGGCAGCTATTATGAAGACAAACAACAATAAGTATTGGTGAGGATGTGGGGAAAAAGGCACACTCACACATTGTTGGTGAGACTGCAAATTGGTGCAGTCAATATGGAAAGCAGTATGGAGATTCCTTGGAAAATTGAGAATGGAACCACCACTTGACCCAGCTATCCCTTCCTCAGTCTATACCCAAAGCATTTAAAAACAGCATACTACCCAGCCACTTCGATGTTTATAGCAGCACAATTCATGATAGCTAAACTGCGGAACCAACCTAGATGCCCTTCAGTTGATAAATGGACAAAGAAAATGTGGTATATATACACAATGGAATACTGTTTAGCATTAAAAGTGAATAAAATCAAGGCATTTACAGGTAAATGGATGGAGTTGGAGAATATAATGCAAAATGAAGTAAGACAATCCCCCAAAAAAACAAATGCCAAATGTTTTCTCTGATATAAGGAGGCTGATTCATAATGGGGCTTGGGGGTGTAGTATGGGAGGATTAGACAAACTCTAGATAGAGCAAAGGGGAGAAAGGGGAAGGGAGAGAGCATGGGGTTAGGAATGACAGTGGAATGAGATGGACATCATTACCGTAAGTACATGTATGAAGACATGGATGGTGTGACTCTAGTTTGTATACAACCAGAGATATGAAAAATTGTGCTCTATATGTATAACATGAATTCTAATGCATTCTGCTGTCAAATATAACAAATTAGAATAAAAAAATAATTTTAAAAAAGTAAAGACAGAACATTGTTTTAAAAGAACCAACTCAGAAGATAAACCTCAGGCACAGGGACCAATATATAAACTTAAACATAAGAAATAACTCAGAAATCCATTTACCAAAATTGATGTAACTTGTGGGACTTGAACTCATCAGTCTGAGTTGTTGAGTTGCAGAAAGTAAATATTAGAAATTTTCAGGTTTTTAAAAACTATTTTTTTTCAAATATTAATTCCAAGGTCTCCTTGTTACCATTTCTCATGGTTGTTTTCAGGCTTCATCATCTGCTGCTCCTCAGATACAACATGTCCAACCTTATTTATTCTCTTTTACCCAGTCACTAGATACCTTTTAGACTAAAATCTGGAAGTCAAATACATCTCCCCCATTTTTATATTCAGCTGATTGCCAATTCAGTCTCTTATTCCTCCTCTGCCCCTTTGTATTTTTGCTGGTACAGCCCAACTTAGTCTATCACTAAAGTCTACTCCAGAGTTCCAGGCAGTCTTCCATATTACCTTTACTCCCTATTCAAAACAATAGAACAGATTTTTTTCTTGTTAAGTCCAGCTCAAGTCATAAAATTCTCCTTTCATAACATCAACATATTAAAAGAAAATCCTTTGACAAATTAAAATTGGAAAATTAAGTTTATTTGAGCAAAGAACAACTAATTAATCAGGCAGCACCCAAAGCAGAAGTCCAGAGACCTGCAAGTTTTTAAAGACTAAACACCTGAGCAAAGTAGAGAAATCACATGATTGGCCACAGGGAGGCATCTGCCTTATTTGGAAATAGTGTGACCGAGACCTTTGCCCCGCTTGGGTGTGGTGTAATGAGTTGTCTATCTTTGATTGCCTGAAGCTCAGCTATTTGTGATTGGCTGAAATTTGGCAGTTACAAAAAACTATACACTCCTAAATTAGGTTGCAGTTTAAATTCTAAGTTAGGTTGCAGTTTGTTATATAGGAACTCAAAGTATAGAGACAGCCTTAGGTTAATGCCCTCTTGCTTACTGACTTTGATAAGTAATTCATTTTTCTGACGAAAACATGTAAAACATTTGCCATGGCAATTAGGTATCCTGAAGCCAAAATCCCATGTTTCAGCCATGGTGGTCCCACTTAGTCTCAGCTCCTACTTCTCCTCTATGCATGCTCCATACTCAACCAAATAAATGAAGTGCATTATTCTATCTCCTTTCACTTAACATATACTTATTGAATTCCTTCTGGATGCCAGAAGCCATGCTAGATATTGGTTATGCAGTGATGGACAAAATAGAGTAACAATGAGGGGCTTGATATAACAAATTGATATAACAAATTTCAAGTAGTTTGTATCAAAAATAATTTGTTCAGAAAAAAATTTCACTCAGAATTACACTGTGTAAGCCGGGCATGGTGGTGCAACTTGGGGATACTGAGGCAGTAGGATTGCAAGTTCGAGATCATCCTCAGCAACCTAGCGAGGTCGTAAGAAACTTAATGAGACTCTGTCTCAAAATAAAAAGTAAAAAGGGATGGGGATGTGGCTCAGTGGTAAAGCACCTCTGGGTTTAATCCCCAGTTCTAAAAAAAAAAAAAAAATACACTGTAAAGCACATAAAAACCAAGATTTGTTCTGAACAACATCTGGAACTGTCTAGTTTCCCTCTCCCCCACAGGATTCTTCAGGGTTTCTAAAAAATACCTTAGGCATCCTTGATTTTCATGGGCAGTTGTCCCTCAGTATCCATGGGGGATTGGTTCTAGGAACCCCCCCATCCTGAAGCCAAAATCCACAGATGCTTGGGTCCCTCCCTCATAAAGAAGGATACACATTTGCATATAATCTATGTGCGGTTAACCTCTAAGTTACTTATAATACCTAATACAATGTAAATGCTATGTAAATAGTTGTTACACTGTGTTTGAGTGTGTGTGTGTGTGTGCGTGTGTGCGTGTGTGTTTAAGGGAATAATGAAAAGGAAAAACATCTGTACGTGTTTAGTATAGACGATTTTCAAACATCTTTTATTTGTGGCGGATTGAACTGGGAATTCAGAACCAGTGAAAACAGAAGATCCACTGTACTGTGCTTTGAAACATCACTTTTTGTAATAGATCACATAGGTCCCTAATTTTTGCCAATATTTTGTGTTTTGTCCTTCCTCAATCATATGCTCCTTTATGCAAACTTCCCAAATTTTATAGCACTGGTACCACTACAGTACTTTCTTTTTAACAAACTCAAGTATGAACTGGGTGAGCTGTGAGTCAATTTATTCAAAGATGTACAAGGAATCGAACTTCTTTTAAGACTGGAAGATAGATTATCTTCAGACATTCTAGAGACACCAAGTGGGGAACTATAGTAAATCAGTATTGGCCAGGTCCTGGACCAGGGCAAGTTTATCAGAGGATTTTAGAACATCACAGCTGAGCACAGGATGCTGAGGGGATGTTACTGGGATGCAGGATGGGAAGAGTCTGCTGAAGGTGGAGATGAGGTGGGCTCCAGAGAGAAACTTTGAAGGCTCCTCCACTTCCAGAGCTGACCCTGAGAACAATACCCAGTTATAATCTTGCTCTACTCTTTAATTCACAGTAACAGTTCACCCAGATATTACAGAGCTTTTGCCCAGGAGTCTATCCCATGGAGATCACAAAGCTTGTATTCAGCTACACTGTGAAGTTTGCAAGGCCCCCAGTATCTTTCTGGCTGAATCTCCTACTCTTCCTGCCACAGCTCATGTGACTTCAACCAGATGGTCTCTCCACTCCGCACATCCTCCCTCAGTGCTCTTGCCCTTGCTCTGTCTGCCAGGCTCTCTCACCTCCCCCATGAAGCTTTACCTGAGCACTTGATTTAATTTTACGGATGCCCACCACTGGTACTCCATGTCCCCCTTATTCACTCACTCTATTTTTCTCAATCCTGCTTACTTCCTTCTAATGCTACATATATTTTTTACTAACTTACTTCATTGTCTACTTCTCTGCACCAGGATTTAAATATCACAAGGTCAGGAGTTTTGTTTTATCCACTGTGGAATCTTCTGTGCCTATAAAAGTGCCTGGGTATGGCAGGAATGTCCCAATTTTCTTTGATAGAATGAAATTTCCTTCACCTTTACTAATAATTTATCACCAAAGATACTTGAACATCCCTTGGGTGTCCACATGAACACACACACACACACACACACACACACGATAATACATTTAGTATATTAAAAATATTAACTATTAAATTCTAAGTTTTCTTGGAATAAAGATGATATATCATGAGATATCTCCCAAGTTGCCCTCTATCCTGTCAGCCTACTGATTAAATGTTCACCCTAGTGCACACATATCCTGAATGTTATCATTTCTTATTCCAAGAATAAATATATAAAAGCAGGAAATAGAGATCTTCCCCTTGTACAGAAAGAATTAAGTGCTATTGCCTTCCCACCCACCAGGCACTAGGCCTCTACCTGGGCACCCATCTGCTGTTCAGCGCTTTTGCAATCACCACCCCACTTGGCCCAGACTCACGGCCTGCTCCCCACTTCCCCTGCATCCTGCTATAGTCTCCCTCTCCCCAGTCAATATGAGTAAAGCACAGGAAGGGCTGGCTCCACCAAGACTTTAAATAAAACCACTCCTATGTTACCATGACAATAATCACTCCTCAGACAACACTCTTTGTACTATCTCCCTGGATCCTCTTTTCCAGGGAACAAGTACCAGGTGAAATTAATCACTAGAGCTTGTATTAACACAAATCAATTCAGACCTAGATATTTCAGGAGACTCTCTTGCTTTTATTCCCTACTGCAATGGACTGACAGTTGCAGCAAACATCCGGAAATGTAAAGAAGAAAGCAAGGGTGGGGCTGGTAGAGTGTTTTCCCTGCATGAGTGAGGCCTTGGGTTTGATTCCAACATTAAAAAAAAGAAAAAAAAAAGTCAAGTAGGTTCAGGAAAAGTGGCTTTCGTGCAAGAAAAAAACTAAAATTGAGAGCTCTGCTGAAATTTTGTACCTTGGGAAAGGGGCTGCATAATATCACATAACAAGAAACCTAGGGAAGAAACTTGCCTTTGCAGAAACTTAGTCAAGAAAAATCAAAATAAAATAAGACATACTCTAGTGAAACAAAATTGTAAGTCTATACTAGGTGTGAGCATGGAAATGTTTGTTGTCTAATAACCTTTTAAAGTACTGCAATTAACATAAAAATGGCCATAGGGGCTGGGCATGGTAGCAAGGGCTTGTAATCCCAGCTACTCAGGAGGATCACAAGTTTAAGGCCAGCATCCAGCAACTTAGTGAGACCCTGTCTCAAAATAAAAAGGGCTGGGGACGTAGGTCAGTGGTAGAGCACCCCTGTGTTCAACCCCTAGTACAAAAAAAGAAAAAAAAAGAAAAGGAAGGAAGGAAGGAAGGAAGGAAAGAAAGAAAGAAAGAAAGAGAGAAAGAAAGAAAGCCAGCCATGGGCTAGAGATGCCATTTAGGTACCTAGCAGACATCAACTCAGAAAGGCTTTATGGTACCTGCCCACTACCCAACATGCTGGACCCCAGCAGGGAATAAGAAGCATAGATCAGGGATTCCACCTCTTGGGTCCCCTTCTTTCTCCGGGAGAAGTCTTTTCTGCTGTCCTTTAATAAACTTCTAATTTCTACTCTGACCTTGCCTCGGCGTGCTTCTTTGGTGTTATTCTTCAACATTGGGGAAGCAAGGACTCGTCACCAGTCAACAGCGGTAACATATTGGAGGTCCCAGACCGAGATTCTACACCGAGGTAAGTGCATGCACACCATGTCTGTTTGAGGTGCATCTTTCTCTCTCTTTCTTTCTGGAGGGTAAGGTGGGCACCCAACGGCTACTTAAACGCAATTAGTGCAGCCACCACTCTTCAAGACTCGGGTGAGAGGTTTCCCGGCCTAGGCAGCTCTCAATCACCTGTTCAATACAGAGCAGGCATGTTGGGTTCTGCCAAAGCCGTTTCCAACTTTTCTGTCTGGGCCTGGAGATCAATTGGCGTGAGTACACAGTGTCCCGAATCCCGATCTGCCTCGGATGCGTGGAGGAAGGAGTTTGGAACAACTGCGGAATTCCGGTCTGGGCTACACTCAGATGATTCCTAAGGTTCCTTTCTCTTGAGCCCCCTCCCGACAGCCCTCAGGGGTATCTAGGGTGATCGGTAGATGAATGGCACTGAGGGAAAGCCCCAATCACATTTGCCTCCGTATGGGCCATGCAACACTCCCAACCCCGCATCCATTCCCTCCTGGATGCTCCCCTTCCTTCACAGGTCAGAAATGTTAGCAATTCAGGTTGTAGGACTGAGAGAAAGGCATGGGATAATTAGCAAAATCTGCCCAGGTTCCCTAAGATGCATAGGTAACTTTCACTAGTCTGTTTTACTGCCCCAATGTTTAAAATGTGTTGTGTTCCCTAAGCTGCTAGAGAGGCATTTTTAGAATCAACTCCTCTGGTAATCTGCTACCTTACAACCAGTAGATATCCCTTAACACTTAGGCGGCTCCTTTAGTCTACAGAGCAAAGGCAACAAAGAGCACATGTTTCTCTTTTGCAATGGGTTTTTAGTGGCCGGGAGGATAAGCAGTAATGCCCTTAAGTCTGAATCCTCCCAGGGTCTCTGGCACAGGGCAAACTGAGACCCTAGCACTTTGCTAAAGGGGACCAGAAACCCCTTGGCAAAGCAAGGTGAGAGACGGGTTTTCTGGACCGTTTAGGAAGCTCAAACTTAGGGAGACGTCCCTAATGAGAACAGTTTTCTCTGGCACAGCGCGGGCGCCTGAGTCCTGTTTTCTTCTCACTCAGATGGGAGCTTCTCTCTCTCCAATACGCCAGGTGCACCACTAGCCTGCATATTGAAAAATTGGGATAAATTTGAACCTCAGACGCTCAAGAAAACGCCTCATTTTCTTGGCCTGGCCTCAATACAAACTCTCTGATGGAGAAACCTGGCCACCAGAGGAAAATATCAATTTTAATACAATTTTACAGTTTGATAAAATTTACAAAAAAGGAAATGGTGTGAGGTGTTGTATGTTCAGATTTTCTTTGCTCTAAGGGAAAATCCTAAATTATGCCAACAGTGTAAAGTAGACTTAGCTATGATATCTGCCATGAAGAGAAAAAATCTTGGGGACTCACTGAGGAAAAAGAATCAAGAGAAAAATTGGGGCCGATCAAAGTACATACCCCCTTCCCCCTTCAAGACCTAAGGCAGATAAAAACTGACTCTACTGGAAAGTTAGGAGATATGCCAGATTGCCTGGGATTGGATCTATCCAAAGGAGCTAATCCTGTAAGTAAAAGGGAAACTGAGGATTCCCAGCAGCTGCCAGAGCCATTTTCGCTTTGGGGAATTTCCTCATTCTTCTCTGCACTGTAAGGATTGTTCCATCTCTGTCCACTTAAAAAGAAGGGACACTGAATGCAGTAAAGTCAGTCACACTGAGACCCTTGATTTTTCTACCTATAGTTGCCCCTCTGTGAAAACATCTGGTCCACTCATGGGAAATCTATGGTGCCACTGATAGGAGTCATAATTAAATGGAAGTTAAAAACCTGGAGAGATTTTTCTCTTATCTGGTCTCTCTATTTTAAAGGTTATTATAGATTGTTTCTTGGGGATGATCTTGGCTAAATGTGTGTCTAAAAGATGATTTTTTTATTGTAACATCTGGTATCTAAATGAGTTTGAAGCATTGCATAATCTTGCAGTTAAAAGTTGGGGTTAGGTAATTGTTTAGTTTGTGATTTCAGATAATTCATGCCGGAGAACTTAAATACTTAGGATAGAAAATTAAAAGAATTCTACTTCCAAGTTGGCAAGTAACTCCCAATCATTTAGTTTTATTTTGAACTGGGTAGCCTGAGATTTCACTAGGTGTACCAGTGCATTAACTTGGGCAAGGATAGTAAATTATGATATGGTATCTGTTCCCCTCAGTGTGTAAGATTTAGGAAAAAACGTTGGTCTAGCTTATTGAAATAACATTGAATAGCAACAGTCTTAAAAAATTTTAAAGCTTAATTTTGGATATACATGGTAGTGTGTGGTTCTCTTTTAAATTTTTTTTTCAAATGATTTAAGGTAACTTAATACTATAGGAACTTCAGAACAAAGGAAGTAGCTTAATGATCCTGAAGGAATTTCTGATGGTGGTTTTTATATTATCAAGAACCTATTTTCAGTTTTGTGTGAGCAAGTTTTTCTAGTGTAGGAAAATGTAAAGGTATGAAATTTTGTAAATTGTATCTTAAACTTGTATCATAATTTTCAACATCCAAACCTGAAAATTGTGACTTATGGTTAAAATGCCTTAGGCATGAGGTTTCTGCTCAGAATTCCAGTTTTCCCAGTTCCTTCCAGACCTCAGCCAGGACGTAAGTTGATATGCAAATAGAAGAAGCCTGGAGCAATCAGTAGGAGACAGATCTGAGGCCCAAGAAAAAAAAAAGAGTAAAGGTGTCTTTTTATGGGCACTCAAACTAGATTAAACCAAAGAGTAAGTTGTATGGCATTTACTAATTACTGGCCAGTCAATTTTTTCTAGGACTTTTACTTTTTTCTTAGATTTTTTTTGAGCTCGTGATTTTGATCCTACAGACAAGTTAATGTTTTTCTGATAAGTTCTATTTTTGATCAACTGGAGTTTTTTTAAACATTGCAATGAGATTTCACCTGAGAAAGCTACAAGGCCTTTACTATTGTGTTGTGTTACACTTGTGTTGTATGTCGGTATGTCTGTGTGTATGTCCATATATCATGCAGTGATATGACAAGTGACAGATGAGGAGCGCTCATGAAAAATTTTTAAAAAATGTATCCAAATATCTTTTGATTCACGTGATTCAAATGGTTCAATTTAAATTTGGTAAACAGATGAAAGTAAAGATGTCTTTAAAATTAAGCTTATAAGTTTTTCTAGATGTTCAAAAAGGCCCTAATAAAGTGTTAAATCTGCTTAAATTCAAAAATTTACAAGTATTGTTTCAAAATGTGAACAGAAAAAGGTTAACAGATGAGAAAGAGAAACTAAAAGTTTCTACGTATGGATTTAATAGAGGGAAAATGAGTTTCTGGATAATAGTCTATATGATTAAGTAATTAAGAGGATTTAAGTAAATGATATAAAAGGTCTGTGTAAGTTGCTTATAAGTGTAAGTTTTTGAGCAAGTAATCTTAAAGAAATTAAACAGCTAGTCAAACAAGTGCTGTTGTTTTAGAGAATTGTGCTATGTTATTTCTTTAAAAAGCTAAACTTGATTAATATAAAAACATCAATGTAATTGTGGTGTTAATGTGTCCATATCTTCCAAGTATACAAGTCTGTAAGGTAGAAGTTTTAAAAGAGCATCAAGCTGGTGTTCTAAAGTTGTATGGTAATTTTAGGCTTAAAAAAGAAAAACATGTTGGAGATTTACTTATATCATTTGTGTTCTATAACTGGACTTGTCATCAATAAGATATGTAAAGTTCTATGTTACTTTTTACACTGAGATACAATTTAAATGTATTTTTAAGTTAATGAGAGCCTAATCTGTGTGAAGGTTTTATTGCAAAACACAAAAGTACTTTGCTACTTTTCTACAAAAGGTTAAAAGCTTTCAGCCTTTCTTTAATTCATGTTTTAGATGTGATATTCATGTTGTGTTTGCTCAAGTTCACAACAATTTATGCAGGCTTTGTAAAATGATGTTTAAAAAGCAAAGATCAGTTTCAGAACTACAGTACTTAAGATTTATGAACAGCCCTGCCTTACTTGAGATAAGGCTCTGTCCCATCTCACTACATGTGAAAGTGACTATGGAAGAAGTAGGCCAGATTTCAGTACATTTAAAGTTGTGTCCAAAAGTTGGTTTTTGTCACGATTACCAGGATCTCAAACAAGGGATTATAATGTATAACTCTGCCAAAATTCAAGGTAGCTATTACATGAACTAAATATGTTTTTACTCTTGATAATTTTATTTTGTAATTTTCTTATAAATGATTTAAGATTGCCTGTTAATGTTTTGCAGAGGTACTGCTTTAAGAACACACAACCTGGGTTAATTTAAGATAAGGAGTTATCACCTACAGGATAGAGAGATAGACATTAAAGCCCAGTACTCTTAGTATAAGGCTGTTGAAACTTATTTGCTGGATGTTTAAGATTAAGTTTTAAAATTAGTTAAATTAAAAGGGCCAAGAAAACCAATATTTGGCTCTTGCCCTCTGAGTCAGTCTGAATCAGGGAATAGGGGACTTCTCCAAAGAGCTTTGCAACTCTAGGCCACATAACCTCCCGATCAGGGAGATTAATGAGACCAGTGGAGGACAGAAAGCCAATCAGTGCATTTGCTGTGAAGAGGAGGGTCATCAGAAAAGGGAGACATCCCTGATGCTTCCAAGGGAAGCCACATGGTCAAGCAAGGCCTGGACCCATCCTAGCGCAATGGCACTAGCAGAACTGAGAAGCTGCTGTGAAGTTCCCCGAGGACTCCCAGGGAAGCTCAGCTGACTGTTAACAATAGATAAAAACAAAAGTCAGTTTGACTTGCTTCATCTTAAACACTTAGCAAAGACAGTCAAAGCCAAAGCACAGCTGTTCCTGGACATTTTAAATAATAATAATAGTTAAATGTAACTTCCAAATATAAGTAAACTGGAGGCTACAAAAGAGATTCTCAGACAGGAATGCCTGATAACTATCAAAAGGAACTGCCAGAGTAGTTTTTAGTTTAAGGCCTTTATTTCTAACCTACACAGGTAGGCTTAGTGTTTGCAAGTATGGTTATCCAGCCCTAAGTAACAGAATTAAAGATTTCTCTATTAGACACAGAGGTCATACTAGTAAAAGGATTTTGCAAGATCAGATGACATTAAATTATTAAACTATATCTTAAGGGAAAGGACATCTGTAACCCTAAAAGTTAAATGTTGTGTTTACATCCCTGACATTTCTTGCAATGTGACAAATGTCCTTAAAGATTTACATGCTCAGATAGAAGCCATGTCCTCAGCAACTTTGTCATGGAAACAATATCTTAGCTCCTGGTTCTTGGTACTTCCTGGTGGAAAACATTGTTAGTCTTTGTCTTTGCCATCATACTCATTAGCATATTCCTGTGCTATGGCATTTATTGCTGCATCAATATGGTTCCAGTACTAATGAATTCTTGTTTCTCTTATAGACCATCCATCACTCAAATGGCCCTCCAGACTATTACTTCTCAATCGGACTTCTATCATGGACCACTGGATAGACCCGATTTTTAAAGGGGGACTCCAAACTTCTTGCCCCACACTGTCCCTTTTCAGCCTGAAGAAGCCAGAAAGATCTTCTTCGCCCCCCTTCCTTACAGCAGTAAGGAGTTCCCAACTTAGAGGGGGGAATGAAGCCAGATTTAAAGTTAGGTAGTCAGTGTAGTTAGGTAAATCGGGTCTAATATTGAGTGAAATCTAAAATGGAGACCATGCTGAGAATGACTCAGGGAAAACACAGGACAACTCATGGAATGTTAATGAAGTCCCGAAAAGGCCCTAGGCCAAAGTCCACCTCAAAGAAATGTTAATGAACAGCCCCCAGCAAAAAGGTGCTGACTCAGAAGTCCTTCCTGACCAGATTACTTCTTTGGCCCACCTGTGTCCCACCCCTCGGACATCAATAGACTTAAAAATAAGAACCATATGATCATCTCCATAGATGCGGAAAAAGCATTAGACAAAGTACAGCATCCCTTTATGTTCAAAACTCTAGAAAAACTAGGGATAACAGGAACATACCTCAATATTGTAAAAGCAATCTATGCTAAGCCTCAGGCTAGTATCATTCTGAATGGAGAAAAATTGAAGGCATTCCCTCTAAAATCTGGAACAAGACAGGGATGCCCTCTCTCACCACTTCTGTTCAACATAGTTCTCGAAACACTGGCCAGAGCAATTAGACAGACGAAAGAAATTAAAGACATAAAAATAGGAAAAGAAGAACTTAAATTATCACTATTTGCAGATGACATGATTCTATACCTAGCAGACCCAAAAGGCTCTACAAAGAAACTATTAGAGATAATAAAAGAATTCAGCAAAGTGGCAGGATATAAAATCAACACGCATAAATCAAAGGCATTCCTGTATATCAGCGACAAATCCTCTGAAATGGAAATGAGGACAACCACTCCATTCACAATATCCTCAAAAAAAATAAAATACTTGGGAATCAACCTAACAAAAGAGGTGAAAGATTTATACAATGAAAACTACAGAACCCTAAAGAGAGAAATAGAAGAAGATCTTAGAAGATGGAAAAATATACCCTGTTCATGGATAGGCAGAACTAACATCATCAAAATGGTGATATTACCAAAAGTTCTCTATAGGTTTAAAGCAATGCCAATCAAAATCCCAACGGCATTTCTTGTAGAAATAGAGAAAGCAATCATGAAATTCATATGGAAAAATAAAAGACCCAGAATAGCAAAAACAATGCTAAGCAGGAAGTGTGAATCAGGCGGTATAGCGATACCAGACTTCAAACTATACTACAGAGCAATAGTAACAAAAACAGCATGGTACTGGTACCAAAACAGGTGGGTGGACCAATGGTACAGAATAGAGGACACAGAAACCAATCCACAAAACTACAACTACCTTATATTTGATAAAGGGGCTAAAAGCATGCAATGGAGGAAGGACAGCATCTTCAACAAATGGTGCTGGGAAAACTGGAAATCCATATGCAACAAAATGAAACTGAATCCCTTTCTCTCGCCATGCACAAAAGTTAACTCAAAATGGATCAAGGAGCTTGATATCAAATCAGAGACACGCCGTCTGATAGAAGAAAAAGTTGGCTACGATCTACATACTGTGGGGTCGGGCTCCAAATTCCTCAATAGGACACCCATAGCACAAAAGTTAATAACTAGAATCAACAAATGGGACTTACTCAAACTAAAACGTTTTTTCTCAGCAAAAGAAACAATAAGAGTGGTAAATAGAGAGCCTACATCCTGGGAACAAATCTTTACTCCTCACACTTCAGATAGAGCCCTAATATCCAGAGTATACAAAGAACTCAAAAAATTAGACAATAAGAGAACAAACAACCCAATCAACAAATGGGCCAAGGACCTGAACAGACACTTCTCAGAGGAGGACATACAATCAATCAACAAGTACATGAAAAAATGCTCACCATCTCTAGCAGTCAGAGAAATGCAAATCAAAACCACCCTAAGATACCATCTCACTCCAGTAAGATTGGCAGCCATTAGGAAGTCAAACAACAACAAGTGCTGGCGAGGATGTGGGGAAAAGGGTACACTTGTACATTGCTGGTGGGACTGCAAATTGGTGCAGCCAATTTGGAAAGCAATATGGAGATTTCTTGGAAAGCTGGGAATGGAGCCACCATTTGACCCAGCTATTCCCCTTCTCGGTCTATTCCCTAAAGACCTAAAAAGAGCATGCTACAGGGACACTGCTACATCGATGTTCATAGCAGCACAGTTCACAATAGCAAGACTGTGGAACCAACCTAGATGCCCTTCAATAGACGAATGGATTAAAAAAAAAATGTGGCATTTATACACAATGGAGTATTACTCTGCATTAAAAAATGACAAAATCATAGAATTTACAGGGAAATGGATGGCGTTAGAGCAGATTATGCTAAGTGAAGCTAGCCAATCCCTAAAAAACAAATGCCAAATGTCTTCTTTGATATAAGGAGAGTAACTAAGAACAGAGTAGGGTCGAAGAGCATGAGAAGAAGATTAACATTAAACAGGGATGAGAGGTGGCAGGGAAAGGGAGAGAGAAGGGAAATTGCATGGAAATGGAAAGAGACCCTCAGAGTTATACAAAAGTACATACAAGAGGAAGTGAGGGGAAAGGGAAAAATAATACAAGGGGGACAAATGAATGTCAGTAGAGGGGGCAGAGAGAGAAGAGGGGAGGGGAGGGGAGGGGATGGGGGATAGTAGAGGATAGGAAAGGCAGCAGAACACAACAGACACTAGTATGGCAATATGTAAATCAATGGATGTGTAACTGATGTGATTCTGCAATCTGTATATGGGGTAAAAATGGGAGCTCATAACCCACTTGAATCAAAGTGTGAAATATGATATATCAAGAACTATGTAATGTTTTGAACAGCCAACAATAAAAAATTAAAAAAAAAAAGAAGCATAGATCATTGCAAAAAATTTTTTAAAAAAGATCCCCCCAAGGGAAAGTCAACAAGAAAAAACAAATAGATTTGTCTAACACTTCTAATTCAAATCTTTTTAAACTTATTAAATAAATCTTTAAAAGGAAAGAAGCAATAAAGGTAGAATGCTATAGAAATAAACAGATGAGCTGAGAAAGAACCCGATATAACTTCTAGAAATGAAAAACAAAACCATGAGAACACGCTGAGAGTAAACCAGATCCAGGCACCAGGTGGTGAATGTGAAGAATGATCCACACACTCTGTGAAGTAATTCCCTTTGCATCCTCTAAAAGGGAAACCTGGGATGTCAAAGAGACAATGCTCAGCCCTAATTCAAGCAACATAAAGGCAGGATAATTCTCTCCAGGGCTCTAGTGCCATTGAGCTAACAGATGACCAGCACAGGAGGATCCTGATTCAATTTTGGTTTACACAATTTCCCGAGTAGCACAACACTCTGCCTAGTGAGCACACAGGGACCTTGGAAGAGAAGAGCTGAGGACACAAAAGTCTAGCTGCTGGGACAGATGTTGACAGTTTAAATGAGGCCAAAGAAGGGGTCTTCCAGGTCACGCTGTGAAGTGGAAGAAGTACTATCTAATTTCTTCTCCTGTCACATTAAACATTGAATTCAGGCTTAGTCCTGGAACTACTTCTTTCTTGAAACTTAGCTAACAAGACTCACTGAATAATGCATTTCTGCAGCTATATCTTTGATACTGGCTTGTGGTTGGGAATAAAACATAAAGCTCTTTATGTTTATACAGCACCCCAGACCTTGGGCAATTAGCTAGCCTAATTGCCTGGGCACCACTTTTGCATTGGTAACTTCCTTCTTCTGAGCTTAATAAATCTTTGAGGAGCTATTGCCTAACCTGAAATGTTCTTGCAAAAGGGAAAATGATCACAAAATCAGAACCTCAGAAGATTGTGCAAAGCCCTCTCCTAAAAGCTGTCATTTCCTAAAATTGTGTCTTGATCTCCAGTTCCGCCGAAACCCACGTTGTTTCCAAGTGACAAGATGTCACAGGATGCAGTATTGTTTCTGGTACAATATGCTTTGAGGATTTGTTTTTTAAGTTTAATCTTTCTTGGATCACATATGCCAAAATAAACACTATATCATTTCCATACATGGTCGATGGTTTACTCTAGCTGAGAACATGTAGTCAATCAACAAAGGGCAGGAGTTTTGCCAAAAATTCAGTAGCATGTCCTGTTCAAAATGTTACAGAATTTATACCAATATCCCATAAAAATATACATTTCATTTTTACTTCTAATTGGAAATTTATGGAAAAAATTCTCCCTTAAAATTCAGACTTTAGTAATCTCAAAGCAATTGTTCTTGATCCTTTCATCCATTTTTCCATAGTCCGGTAGTAGAAACACAAGTGACCCCACCAAGCAAATTTACGCTGGGAAAGTTTATGATAAAAGCAGACAAATAGTGCTGAAAGGAAAGATACTTACCATGGCAACCATTCACCACACAGAATAAAGAGAACACAGAACAGGAGAGCCAAGTATATTTTTAGGATATCATGCCTAATACGTGAGTATCACATAAATCCTCATAATTTATAGGTATAGATTTTTAAAACAATTTAAGATATTAACTAATATGTACTTTCAGAATTCCTGGACAAATTTCAGTTTGATTTCTTTCTTTTTCCCCTCTTCAGAAAGTCAGTTACTCCTGGGGCTGTGTTGTGGTTGGAGAATTTGCCTAGCACGTGTGAGGCCCTTGGTTTGATCCTCAGCACTACATAAAAATAAATGAATAAAATAAAGATATTGTGTCCCATCTACAACTTAAAATTTTAAAAGAAAACAAAGAATGTCACTAATCCCAGTTTTCTAAACTAATCTGAGCGGCAAATCATATTCATTGAAGACATATCACATTTTTATTTCAGAGTAATATAAGAGCCTGAGTTGAATCAATGAAATAATTCTGATGAAACTCTAAGTTATAAATATAATGCCTATATGAATTGTAATGCATTCCGCTGTCATATATTTTTAAAAATCAATTAAAAATAAATAAATAGATAAATAAAAATAATAAATATAATGCCTATATATTCATTTGAAATAATTTTTAAAAAATGTTTTTTTCTACCCATAGTTTGTACTTAAAAACCAAAAATCATCTTAGTGCTCATTCTAGTAAACAAAGGTCACCTTAGTGTTTCCCTATGTAAATCTGTAGAATATGTTTATTTCATGCCTTGAATGCAATCAGATATCCCTCAACCGCATTGGCAGCCTCAGGAAGTTCACGGAATAGTTTAACGTTTATAGTAATCAGTTGGTAGAATTACTTGTACTAGGAGAACCTTTTATCTGGTAACCCAACCTAAAATGGGAATAATAAAAAACTGGTTTAACTGTAATGAAGATACACTTCTAAAATTGCATCCTAAATATTCACTGAATTGAAACCCATTTTCCCCCATCATCTAGAGTCTAAAAGCCTATAAATAATGAATAAATGTAATCCTTCCCTGTAAGGACAGATTAGGAAAAACTGCTATACAGTGAACATAGCAAAGCTTAGACTTGAAATGATGACGAGGTTTTAAAGAAATCAGGAAGAAAGTCAATGTGGCAAGTTTCTTTGTGTTTGCTTTCTGGGCTGACCTGTTGCTGAGGATCAGGAGAAAGTCATTACAGAATGAGTCATATGGGAAACACAGGCAAACAGAAGAGTATCGAGAACATAGTACGTGTTACTCTTCAATTGGTACTGAACTTCAAGGCTAAAACACAAAAAAGGACAGTGAAAAGTGTTCCCTAAAGTTCAATTTGTGATTTTAAAAAAAAGTGGCTATTTCTTCTATTTTAAGTGATATACAAAACATTAAATTATGCATATTAATAGGTACCACATGTTTCAATACATGCTTACATTGTATAACCAGCTTAAATGTATCTTCTCAAGCATTTACCACCTTTTTAAGGTGCAAACATTCAAAATCCTTTCTTCTAGCTTTTTGACATATGCAGTCCACATTGCTATCTAAAGCCACCCCACTGTGCTGCATCAGAATTTCTCATTCCTATCTATTGTAACTTCATTAATCATCAATCAACTTTATATCACTTTAAGAATCACAGCAGTTTTTGAAAAACCCAAAGATTGCCCAAACTGATTTTTTTAAACTAATTTTTCCTAATTATGAAACTGAATTTAGCCTAAGTATGCACCTGACCACTGAGCTACATCACCCATCACCAAAACCAATTCTTTCATTTGGACAATCAATGTAACAATCATTTGGTATAAAAGATACACACAAGCACACACACACACTAAAAGCAAATTTGGAATTACAGACTACAGAAAAATTATTATGGTCTTCCAAGAAATATACTCAATTACGCACAAAAAAATTTGAGATCTTGGGAAATTACTTATTAGGATTTGACAGATAAGCAAAATATAAGCATAATAGTACTTTTGTTTTGAGTTTATTTATGTAATAGTAAAGTGTGTTTTCTGGATTCAAATATTAAAATTAATATTTTGAGCTTGTTAAATAAAACTTTGCCAGATACATTTGTGCATGCCTGTAACACCAGCAGCTTGGGAGGCTAAGATAGACGAACTACAAGTTCAAGGCCTACGTCAGCAATTTAATAAGATCCTATCTCAAAATAAAAAACAAAGAGCTGGGAATGTAGCTCAGTGGTAAAGTGTCTTCAGGTTAAATACCCAGTACAAAAAAAGAAAGAAAACTTCATAAGTTTTTAAAGTATTATATTACATGATCTATCATAACATGTATTATGTTTACCAAGATAATGTTGATATATAATGTACTCATTTCCAAATTATGTGGGTACTTATTTACCACTATCTTTTAATACACCTGCTTTTTCAGCAAAGGCTAGATAATAAGATAGAAAATGCTAGTCACAACCAAAGACATTTCATTTTGTTTTTATTTTTATTTTTTTATAGTTGTAGATAGACAGCATGCCTTTATTTTATTTGTTTATTTTTATATGGTGCTAAGGATTGAACCCAATGCCTCACACGTTCCAGACAAGTGCTCTGCCCCAGCCCGAACTGTTCATATTGGATAAGAAAATTATAATATAATAGCTTTTAAAGAGACCAGGTGAAAAAAAAATACCAGAAGAAAGTTTATAGAACTGAAGTCAAACTATCTTACAAGGTAGAATTAGGCTGTTCATTAGGTCACTTCCAGGCTTAGGGAGAGAAGACAGCTTCTGACAACCCCAGTTTACTCAGTGCTCCACCCCAAGGAGTGTATTTGTCATCTAACAATATTGACTCCAAGATCTGACTCCAACTGCTAAGGACACGTTAGCTTAATATGTGTGAAATCTCCCTTTCATATATGGATAAGGTCGTTATTAGACTCAGGGTTAAACAATAAAAGACATCTTTTTCTGGCCTGTTTGACCTCATTAGTAGCATTTCACTTTGATGGGAAGTTCTATTTACAGAGATTATTTCAAATTCAAAAAAAAAAAAAAACCCAAAAAACATGATGTTAGTATCTGCTTTATAAATGTACATCTTCAAAAAGATTAGAGTTCATAGGAAAACCACTCAGCCTCTTTGGATGGTCACATATTTTAAATTACTTCTTATTTCTCATCTTTTATAAAGTGAATCTTCACTAGGATGAAAAGCATTTCAGGAAAGGCCTGTATTCAGGGAAAACAAAAGACTACAATAGCTATGAGACTAGGTTTCATCCAGTTCAGTATATAGTATAAAATTTCTGACAGCCAGGAAGAAATAGATTATGCTATAAAACAAGTATGGAGAGATAAATGCCAAATTGTGAGGCTGTGGGATCACTGGGAATGGGTGAGCATAGAAGCATAAATACTAGAGCAAAAGTTTTTTAACCTAGTATCTATGAAGCCCACGAAGAGATCCTTGGATTGGGGTTAGTAGTTAAGTAAACCCCTCTGGATTAATTTAATTATGCATGTACCTATACTTGTGCATTTCCTGAAAATCAACACATTTCACCAACACTATGTGGCTCAAATCATGAAATTTTTGAGAACGAAAGGCAAGCTTCTCAATTATTATGCTCAGCAACAGGCTTAAACTCAGGCTGTTCTGGGCAAACTGGGAAATGAAGTCACCTTAATAGAAGCCCCCAAAGATAATATACTACTGCACAAGAGGATTTGGCTTTTCATTATTCCAGCCCAGGCACTAATCACAAATTTGGATTTAAGGCAACTGGTTTTTATACAATCAGGTATATCCTCCAAGTACCTGGCTACAAGCCTCACCTTCAATTGATACTGGCGGTTGCTTTGTGATTCACAGGTTCTAAGCTTGGACTAAGGGCCATGGCACACTCTGGATGTCCTCATACTTTCTCCCTACTTTTGGTGCTTTGCACATACCTTTTTTCTCACCCTCCTAAATAGATGGTTATTATCCAAGTTTGATGCTGAGCTTCCTACTCCACCTTTCCCACAAGAAACACATCTAGCTGCGTGACATTATATACAATATATCAATGCTTGGTTCTCAACTGTTGACCCATACCATGGTCTCATACTACAGAGAGAGGAATGATGATTACCTAAGGAGTAAATCTGCAGCTCCTTTGCTTGGCACTGGAAAGAATAGAAATCAGAAAAGACCTGGGCTGTGGTGTAGTTCAGTGGTAGAGTGCCTACCATTCACAATCCATTGGCACTGGATTCCAACACCAGCAATACACACACACAAACACACACACACATACACACACACACAAATGTTTTAAATTTTAAAAAATTTTAAAAAGAGTTGGTCAAATTACTTAAAATCAAAGCATGAAGACATTTGTGTTAAGTTTAATTTTGAAAATATTGAAATAATCTTGATATGTTTATTATTTAAGAATTTGTAAAATATAAGAGGGTTATATTTAATCGAAGAACATTCTGCTGTCACGTATACTGATTAGAACAAATAAAAAATAATTTTAAATTCAAAAAACCTGAAAAATTGAACACATTAAAAAAAGAGGGTTATATTTTAGACAAGTTGAAATTAGTCTTGTGACTTTAAAGAGTGCCTTAAACTTGGAGTTTATTTTGAAAAGAATAAAATAATTGTTGATTACTAGAACTTGATTTACTATAAAGCAGTCTTTATGATATTTAGAAGAGTTGCTAAAATGTTTTGAAAAGTTTTGCTAATTATGTTTACAAAACTGCTCTGTTGTGCATTCAGAAGTTTCAAGATAATTAGATATGCTAGTATTAAAATCATAAATATACTTTGAAATATTTAAAGGAATTTTGTTATCTTTATAAATTTGAATATGGTTTTTGAATTTATTTTTTATTCTCTTGAATATAGGTCATTAAAATGTAATCTAGTAAATTTAGGTGAATTTAATCTATTGAAGTCAAGTTAATCTCTAAAAAACAAATGTAGCTTTAAATTTTATACCAATTTACTTTTTTCATAAATAGATTATATTCTGTAAATTTTAAACTTCCAGATTTAGAAATAATACCTTTTTTTTTTCTTTTTTGTACAGGAGATTTAACACAGAGGCGCTTAACCACTGAGCCACATTCCCATCCCTTTTTGATTTTTATTTTGAGACAGAGTCTTGCTAAGTTCCTTAGGGCTTCACCAAGTTTCTGAGACTGGCCTTGAACTTGCAATCCTCCTGTATCAGCTTCCCAAGCTCCTGGGATTACAGACATGTGCCACTGCACCCGGCTAGAAGAATACATTTTAAAGTTTCATCTTTAATACACTGAGTACCAGTTAAAACCCAGGAAGCTGGAAACAGTTGTTTTTGTGCACAAAAATCCTCCTCAGACATTAAGAAGAAAAACTCAAATGGCAACCAATTCTTCCTTATGCCAAAACACAAATTTTTATGAGTCTATTTTCCCCTAAGTTGCAATGTGGGGAGAACTCATTTATTCAGAAACTTAGTCTTCAATTAGATATGTTTTTGACCAGTCTCCTTTGAGGCAAACCCCTTGAATATAAGAACTCATATGCTCTTCTCTCTGCATAAAACTTATGGATTTTGTGGAGTTAGCATGCATTTACAGGTTTCTTTCATTAATTCCTGAGGTCAGAAGCTAGCTTGATGGGCTGGTCATGGTGGTACACACCTGAAATCTCAGTGAGTCAGGAGGCTGAGGCAGGAGGATTCCAAGTTCTATGTCAGCCTCAGCAAATTAGTGAGACCCTGCCTCACGATAAAAATTAAAAAGGTCTGGGGTGTAGCTCACAGGGAAAGGGCCCTAGCTCAATCCCCAATACCAATAAATAAACAAACTCAGAAGGTAGCTTGATGTATGGAAAGGAACATTGAATTGATTATCAGCAATTAGAGAAAAGTTTAGGTCCTTTAATCTCCAGTTTTGTGGCTTTGGGCTACTTATGTCTACTCATCTGAGCTTATTTAATTTTTTTAAAGAAAAAATAACTTAATTTTTCAAATGACAAAATTATGTGTTGAAAGCTTAAGCCTTATGAAGTCTATTATGAAAGAGTAATCAAAGATTATGCTATTATAGTTTGAGACCTCAATGATCATAATGCAGAGAAGCAAGTGATACATTCTGTACTAATAACTACTATTTTTGAGTACTATCTATGTTCTAAGCACTTTATTATATTATCTTGAACAGATCCTATAAACTGTAGACCTTCCCATCCTCACTTGACAGGTTGGATGACCAAAGCAAAGGGATTAAGTAACCTTCTTAGGTTAATAAAACCTGTAATAGTTATAAAACTAGATTTGAGTTCAAACCAATCTAAATCTACAACTTGCCCTCTTCCCTATCACACTTTTTCTCTGGAGGATAAAGTCTAAACTCAGAGTAACATTAAATGCCCCAGGCAGATAGCCCCTAAACACCTTTGCACCTGTTGTCTACAAACTATGCAGACGGATCTCACTCCATTTAGGCTGGTCCCTGAAATATCCCACAAAGGTATTTCACAAATTATGTGTCACTGTCTTCACCTGGTAATCTTGCTTTCTACCACCAACTTGAGTCTTCAAGTGGATAAGAATATCTACCTCCTCTGAAAAATACTAACACCAGATGTCTATACCTCTTTTTGTCCCTTAATGAATACTATTCTGCAAATAATTTTTAGTGCAATTCTGTCTGAATTCCTCAGTCATATTCTAAGTAACCCTGAGGCAAGGATAATATCAAACTTCTTTCTATATGCCTGCTTTCCCCTTTGCGTGTCATACAATCCTCAATTACAATGATCTATGTAAGCATTTAGATACCTTAATAATTAACCATATCTGTTTTGAGGGGGCAGGTACCAGGGATTGAATCCAGGGACCTTACCATGGAGCCACATCCCCAGCTCTTTTTTATATTTTGAGACAGGATCTTTCTAAGTTAGCTGGGGCCTTGATAAGTTGCTGAGGTTGGCTTTGAACTTGCCATTCTCCTGCCTCAGCCTCCCAAGCCACTGGGATTACAAGATCTTTTTAACCTTTGTATTTTTAATGCCTGTCATGGTATTTGCTACATAGAATTGTTGATTATGGTGAAGAAATAAATGAATTAGAAAATAAATGAAACAATATAGTCAAATGTCCACTGTATACTGGTTACTCAATATCTGCTAGTTATTATTAGTGTCCAGAATTCATTCAAAAATAGAAAATTACTTTAGAAATGTTCTTGAATAAAAACCTTTAAAAGTATGATGACACAAATACAAATTCCTGGTACCCACCTGCCCTCACCTCCCCCCCAAAAAAAAAAACCCTAGCTGTTAAGCATGAAGACAGATATGCCAAAGATGCCACAGCCACCACAGTGTGTGTAAGGTGTATTCTTCCTCCTTGCTGTACCTGAGTCATTATGACACATACTGGCTTTTCACTAATGAGATTAGGCGCAGAGTACAATAAGATAATTATGTAATAATAATTAGTTCTAACAAGTCAGAAATGTTTTTAATTATCCAGTTCTGTGGCTGAATTTGTCTTCCCAAAATTTATACATTGAAATCCTAAGCCCCAGTACCTCAGAATGTGACTATATAGCGAGAAGAACTCATAGGTCAGTATGCTGGACCCTAATCAAATATGGTGTTCTCACAAGAAAAGGAAATAGGAGACAGGTACAGAGAGAAGATCAGGTGAACACTGGGACATCCACAAGCCAAGGAGAGAGTCCTCAAAAGAAACTAACCCTGCAGACACATTCACCTTGGACTTCTGGTCTCTAGAATTGTGACAAAATAAAGTTCTGTTGTTTAAGCCTTCTGGGCTGTGATATTTGGTTATGGCAGTCCAAAGAGGTCAAATATTTTCTCTTAACTCATTTGATGTTCAGAACAGTCATGTATATCATCTCTTTGATAGATAGGGACAGTAAAGTTTCAGAGATGTTAAAGGACATTGTGCTGTCATCCAGTGACCAAGCGGCAGAATGCTCACATTCTGGAATCTGTGGACTCTAAATGCCATACACTCTCTGCATATGACTGATTAGAAGACCCCTGTGCTTTGGCCCCAGTTTTGCCCTAAACTGGTTGTGAGACCTTTGGAAGATTATTAACTTTTTGATGTTTTCATTTTTTTTCACCTGCAGATGAGGGGGAGTTGAATTGAACATTCTAAGGACTGAAAAGATTAAGGGTCTGTATAAGAGCCATTCTAGTTATAAGTGTTTAGCTCAAATTACTGCTTTCAGTCAAACTCCTAATGAAATTATCTCTGTACACTTGTTTAGAATTCAAAGAAAATTCATCATTTGGGAATGACATTTAGCCTACAGAATTCAGAAATTGAGAAAATTGAGGGAAAAGATTCGTGCTTGAAAGTGTTTTAAAATATAATGATCCTAACTCATTTTAAAAGTTACTTTATAGAATTTGCATCTCATAAGTTAATTTTCTGGTAAAGATTTCTCCACTCTGAGCTTTTAGGGATTACATATAACTTCATGAAGAAAACTCAGGAAGGATTAAAATTTTCTAACAGAAAATTTGAGTTCCATTTGATTGGACAAAGGGGATGGAGAGAAAGATGGGGGCATGGGGGCAGGAAATATGGTGGAATGAGATGGACATCATAACCCTAGGTACATGGATGACTGCCCATATGGTGCAACGCTACGTTGTGTAGAATCAGAGAAATAAAAAGTTATGCTCTATTTTGTATGTACAGTAAATCAAAAGTGCATTCTGCTGTCGTATATACTTAATTAGAATAAATAAATGTTTTTTTAAAAAAGAAAGAAAATTTGAGTTCCAGTCTTAAAATCCTCAGTGAGTAATCAAATAATCTTAAGTAAAAATAAATAAATAAAGTCGCAGGCATAGTTTCTAGTCTGAAAAATTAGGTAAGTAGTTTCCTATATGCCTACAAGGAAAGTTTGTCATAAATAGAAAAATATCTGTGAAATACCTTTGAATTCAGTCTTTGGAGTGAAGTTGCTATATACACTCATCACTAATGTAGTTTTTACAAGTTCATAGTGTCAAATGTCCTTTTACAATAACTTTCTCAGTTTTGAAATATTCAATTGGTACTTAATTTGTATTTTTTATGCTGTAGTTAATGTGCTAACCCCACACACACACACACACACACACACATTCACACACACCAGAGGAAGGAACTGTATTGTGGAAAATAATTTGTATTGTAATGGAGTATGGCAGGTTGTATGACTGCCAGGGTTAGAATTATGAATCATCTCTCGTGTTTTTAGCTAAATAAAGGCAATCTGCCTAAGGTGGAGGAAAAAAAAAATTCTCTAAACCACAAACCATCCAATCACACAAAGACAAATCAGCCTTTAGACAAATCAAATGTCTTCATTTAAAGCTGACCTGGATTTGGCACTCTGCCTGTCTTTTCCAAAACTCTTAACAATATACTTTCACAAATAGTTTAAAAACATGCATATTGAAAAGCATACCTTTTGCAATGTTGTTGTTACAAACAAGAAACTCATTAACCCAGGGAAGACAATTGTTTGGGGAAAGGAGAGTTTTCTTCCGAGTTAGCAACATGTAAATGCAGGATTAGTGGGTGGGATTGAGGTGTGCTGGGGTGCATAAATAGAGGCTCTGAATTGTGCTGGCACACTCAGAAGCTTGGACACATCCCAGCCGGTTCACAAGGCAGGTGGGTGGGGAAAACCAGGTAAGGCTCTTGTCAACAGCTTTGGAATGGCTCTTGTTAGAGTGAGCTTTGGCCTCTGATTGCTCTGTAACTTTGCAGACTATCAACCGACAGAGAAATGCAAGTTTCCTGGGTTGCCCTGAAGTGAGGTTTGGAGATGGAAAAATGAAATTTCCACCAAAGGCTTACTGGGACCTTTGACTAAAGCTGTAGTGTTAACATTCCTGAGCAGGTTCAAAGTGGTGATTTCTCCATTAAGAAACAAGAGGTTTAAAGCAGGTGAATTATAGGAGTTTTGAAGCTTGAGACAGGGCCCATGGATGTCCATTCAGTCACTATCTATGCTCTGCTTCTTTCCCACTGGCTAAGCAAAGACCCAAAAGCTCCTCCAATGCGAAAATTTAGCTCAAATTGCCCCTGTGGAATATATTATTACAAATCAGAAAGAGTTTCTTTTTCTTTTTTTGGTCTGGTGTAAAGACATTCTTGTTGTTGTTCATTTATTTGTTTTCAATCTTAAAATTCATGGGCTTGTCGGTTAGAAGAAAGTGAGTTACTTTGCTGGATATAATATGTAATAACAGGGACTCTGAAACCTCCTGCAACTTCATTTTTTGTTAAAGATAAGACCAGGATGGAGCAACCAGTAAAAAGTGGTGTCACAAAGTGTCAGTGTGTGTTCATGTTCCTGTGTATGTGTGTTTCCAAATTATCAAAATCTTCCAAAGTTAGCATTGTGTTTTGAGGAGCTTATGCAGAAAGTATATGGAGCAGAGTCTCTTCATGTTATGAAAACTCGGTGGAGTGAATCTGAGAAAATCACCCAGAGCAGGATGTTTGCACAGCAGGAGTTATATTAGCCTTCCTTCAGTCATCCTGCCATAAAACACATGTAATCTACCAATAGTTCCAACCTATAACCCGTGGAACTATTGCAAGGGCTCCTGTGAACTAGGTATATGAGAATTGTCAACAGACTGAAGTGCTTTGCCCCCAATTTACTATTATTTTTTCAAATATTCATAGATGCTATTATAAAATTCAAAATCAAATGTCTTTTGATAAATTCAAAGTAGTTTACATTTCTGAACCAATATTTCAAAAGTATAGTGATTCTCACAAGGAAGTTCTTTTTTTATTTTAAAAAGTAGTTTTTATATTAAGAGGGCTGGGTATTGTTGAATTATATTATACTTGAGTTATTTTTGTAGACCTTTAGAAGACAAAAGTTATTACTGGCATTTCTACATCTTTATGAATATAAAAAAAAATGAAGAAATTAAGTTGGGAATGGTGGTGCATACTGCAATCCCAGCTACTCAGGTGGCTGAGGCTAGAGAATCACAAGTTCAAGACCAGTCTGGGCAACTTAGCAAAATTCTGTCTCAAAGTAAAAAGTACTGGGAATATAGCTTAGTCATAGAGTTCTTGCCTAGTTCTTGCATGAATAAGGCTCTGGAGTTGATCCTAAGCATTGAAAAAACAAATTAAAGAAAGAAAAAAATTATATCCCTGAATTTTGCTTACGTCTTTTCTAAGATATTATGTGGCTACCTACTAACACTTGTTTAGTTTAACAGAACACATCTCTTGGATTTGGTATTTTTAGTTGTAGATGGACACAACTTTATTTTATTTTTATTATTATTATTTTTTTAATGTGGCCCTGGGGTCAAACCCAGTGGCCTAGAGCATGCTAGGCAAGCATCTACCACTGAGCCACAACCCTGGCCCAGCAACATTCTTTCTAATCATCTAATGCTTAGTGAAACATTGCCACTTGAGCTATCAAATTGTTTGAAACTCCTGGCTTACAAACACTAAGCAACAATTATTCATCCTGCTTCCTTTGAAGAGTCTGACTTAATTAAAAAACTACCCCAGTATTAGGTGCCATGGTTCCCTATTTCTTTTTAAGAAATATTAGTGTTTGGCTTTACCAGAATCCCAAGTCTCTGGCTTTCTATGCTCTGGCCCCAAGATAACCTTACTGACTTGTGGCGCCACCACTATGCTCACTAAGCTCACCCTTTCTCTCAGCACTCATGGAACTTATCTTGTCATTCACATTCCTGTTCCCAGGCATCTAAGCCTGCCTAGCAGAAAGGAAAAAAGAAATTTCACAGACACCCCTGGGGTTTATTTCTTCATGTTATGAATCTCACAGAATATTTTTTGCTCTACAATGTATGCCCACAACGACCCACCTCTGAAGACCCACACAAAGAATGTTTCACTGGAAGGAACTTGACTTTGATTGTCTCAGTCAATTCAAAGCTAATACAGAGTTTGAGTAAACATTACACCAGGGAGAGAGTTGTGTGGGTGCAAATCTTCAGTTAAGTGACAAAGCTGGCAGGTTCTAAATGAAATAAGGAATTGATCATTTTATTTATAGCTCATTCTTCAATGGCAATGTACCCATTTTAACTTAAAGAAACCAGTCTGTTTAGGGTAATTGTTTTAGGGAGGAGAGAAGAAGCCAGCCCTGTAAAATGAAAAGATCTAGAAGTTTTTGTGCTGGACCCACCTCACAAATGTTATCTCTCTGAACTTTGGATTCTTCACCTACATAATGAGGCATTAGGGAAGTGGGAAAGAAGTAGTAATGCTTAAAATAACTTCTGGTACTATACCTTTTTTTCAAGAGTATATACAGACAGGACTGGGATGTAGCTTAGTAGTAACCTAGCATGCATGAAGCCCTGGACTTAATCTCCAGCACTGTGGGGGGGGGGGGGAGTTTATACATCTAACTAGTTATCTCCTTCCTTAAGTTATATCTGTTTCTCTTATGGATCTATATCTATTGATAGATAGGGGAAGACACAGAGACCGACATATAATGTATTTTTTTATTTCTTTATTTTTTGTACCAGAGATTGAACTCGGGGTGCTCAACCACTGAGCCACATCCCCAGCCTGTTTTAAAATATTTTATTTAGAGGTAGGTTCTTACTGAGTTGCTTAGGGTCTCACCAAATTGCTAAGGCTGAGTTTGAACTTGCAATCTTCTTGCCTCAGCCTCCCAAGCTACTGGGATGACAGGCGTGCACCACTGTGCCCATCACATACTGTGTATTCTTATGAAAATCCCATGGGAGTTAGCTTTTATTCCAATCTCATGAGTCCAGTCTCAGAAGAGCCTGTTTCTGTTCTATTCCACTACACACAGATTCTGTGACATAATCTATAGATCTTGAAGAGTCCTAATTCCTTCTTGTTTGTTTTCCATATAGATTTGCCATGGAGAAAATTTCAATGTCAGCGTTCTTGCTCCTTGTGGCCCTCTCCTACAGTCTGGCCAAAGAGACCACAGTCAAACCTGGAGCTAAAAAGGACACAAAGGACTCTCAACCCAAACTGCCACAGACCCTCTCCAGAGGTGGGAGTCAGCTTCTCGTTGGCTTTCAGCTCCTACTTCATTGGGAAGGACTTCCTAACTCTTGGTGCTGAAATGCATGCACAGAATATATTTTACTCTGTTTCTTTTAGATTTATCCTAGTTTATAATTACTTCTACTTTCTCAAGGTTTTTTTTCTCAAGGTTGTTTTGAGTATATATTTATTCCAGTCTTCACTATTGCTTCTCAGTAGGTTTTGGCCTGAAATTATAGTGGTTTGAAATATGCTGGTTTATTTTGTTTTAGGTTGGGGTGATCTACTCATCTGGACTCAGACATATGAAGAAGCTCTATACAAATCCAAGACGAGGTAAAGACAATGGTTACACAGAGCCCTCTCTGGGCTCTCAAGAGCACCATCTAGTGACCCTAGGTCTATATGAAATCCTACCCACCAAAAATCACCCTTTGTCTCTTACAGTAACAAGCCCTTGATGATTATTCATCACTTGGATGAATGCCCACACAGCCAAGGTATTTATTCTTCTAAATATGATTTTCTTTATGAGCTTTTAGGTAGAACCAGGGTTCGGATCACCTATCTTTATACCAGTAGAAATAAGAAAGGAGGGCTGGGGTTGTGGCTTAGTGGTAAAGTGCTTGCCTCGTACATGTGAGGCACTGGGTTCGATTCTCAGCACCGCAAATAAATAAATGATTAAGGGTCCATCAACAACTAAAAAAAATTTTTTAAAAAGAAAGAAATAAGAGAGGGCTGGAGCTGGGAATATAGCTTTATGTTAGAACACTTGCCTAGCACAAGAGTGAGGCCCTGGGTTCACTCTCCAGTTATTAAAAAATAATAATAATTATTATTATTATTATTATATATATACACATATATGTATGTGTATGTGTATATATTTATAAATATATAAATATTTATTTATATATAAAATATATAAATATATGTATGTATATATATAAAGAAGTATATATTATGTAGTAAAAACATGTTTTAAAGTAACTCAAATATTTACAGATTTTGTGTTCATCATTGATGCATATTTTGAACATTAAGCTCTCAGATTCATCTCGACTTCATGATTTCTCTTATGTACCACATTCAAGACATCAGCATATACTGTTGACTTTACCTTCAAAGATCCTTCTGCCAGCACTAGCTTCACCCACATGCAACCTGTGCCAGGACCCATAACTTAGAAGGCTCCCACACTTGATTTAGTTCTCTGCTACCAATGTCTTAAAATTATGAACAATTCTTGAACAAAAGGTTTTGCATTTTCATTTTGCCCTTGGGATACATTATCTAGCTGGTCCTGACCAAATCCAATCACTTCTTTTTCATATATATATATATTTTAGTTGTAGATGGACATGATACCTTTATTTTATTTATTTTTATGTGGTGCTGAGGATTGAACCCAGGGCTTCACACATGGGAGGCGAGCACTCTACCACTGAGCCACAACCCCAGCCCTCCAAGTACTTTTTATTGCTTCAAGGCCCAAGCCAAGATCACATCTGCTCTAGAATGCTGTAACGGCCACTAACTCATCACCCTCCTGTCAGTTCTCCACACAGAAACCAGAGAGAGGCTAATGAATACAAAGCAAATCCTGTCACTCTTTTGCTCAAATGGCTTCTCCTCACAGGCAGAATTAAGCCCCAAGTGCTGACCAGTCTAGCCAAAGGCTACCTTTCCTTTCCCACCATTCTCCCTTGCTCTCAGAGTCCTCTATCTAGCCTGGACTTTATGCTATTTCTTGAGCCTCGCGGCCCACTCTCATATTGAGGCTATTGCTTTTGCAGTTTCCTCTGCCAAGAGTGACCTGCCCCCCAAATTTTAACTCGCTACCCACATAATGGACCACCCTGTCTTCAATGTCGTTTCCTCAGAGAGATCTGCCCTATCTCTTAAACCCCTTGCCTCACTTATTCTTCAAAGTACACATCTCCACCTGAAATTACTAAATATTTGCTTATGTACTTGTTTTTGGTCTGTCCCTCACACAAGCCTCTCTCTACAGAAAAAGCATATGCTTTTCTCTTTATTGCATCTTCCCCAGAGCATAAAACTATACCTGCCACATAGTAGGCAGTCGGTAAATACGTGTTGAAAAAAGGTAAATGGGTGAGTGAATGGAAAAAAAGCAAAGGGAGACAATGGTTGGGTGTTATTTCACAAATCGTTCACTGAAAGGGCAAGGTGTATTGCATTTGAAACACAACTTGGGGACTGGGGTGTAGCTCAGTGGTACAGCACCTTGTCTGGCATGTTCAAGGCCCTGGGTCCATCCCAGCCTGGCAGAACAAGAAAACACAACTGATTTAAAAATACAACAGAAAACAAGAGTTTTAACCCATGCTGACACTATTTAATGATGTTGCTTTACATTGTAGCTTTAAAGAAAGTGTTTGCTGACAATAAAGATATCCAGAAATTGGCGGAGCAGTTTGTCCTCCTCAATCTAGTTGTAAGTTTGCTTTACATCATTAACATCCCCCCCTCCAGTTCATTATGTGAAAAGGGTGATTCATTTTTCTATATATCTCAGTCATACTGCATTAACTGGGATCTCTTCCAAATAGCCCATCTCATAGATTGGAAAGAAAAAAAAAAGATACTTCATCTTATTGATAATCTATCTGGCATGTCTATGTTTTTATTTAGTAATTAATAACCTTAGCCTGTCAGAAACAAACAAAAAAAACCTCTCCTGCAGCAAGGTTATTTTCTATTTCTGTAATAATGGAAAGGTAATTACATTTTGCAAAGTACGTCCTGTGTCTGTGTCCCAGAAGTCCTGGCTTCTCAATCACTGTCCCTTTGCCATGTGAAGAAGCCAGTTCCCAGGCTTTCTGAATCTAGATCCTGCCTCTTCACACTGTAGCTTCATGTATTCCCACTTGACTTCACCATGGACACTTCTCCTGATGTTCAAGCTTCCTGTCTTCCCCAGGGGGAGACAAAAAGGGCTTTTGGGTTTGGTTTGGTTTTGTACCAGAGATTGAACTCCAGGGTGTTTAACCACTGAGGCACATCCCCACCCTTTGTTATTTTGAGACAGGGTCTCACTAAATTGCTTGGGCCCTCGCTAAATTGCTACGGCTGGCTTAGAATTTACCATCCTCCTACCTCAGCCTCCCCTGAGTTGCTGGGATCACAGGCATACTCCATCATGCCCAGCTCCACTTTCCTTTTGAAAGTGAACAAACAAAATCAATTCTACTAAGCATATGTTCCCTTGAGCCTCTCTTCCTCATCTTCTTCAAAGAACAATCCATATCAATAATTCTTTCTCATCTCCCTTCCATAGGCTCCTCTTCCTCTTTCTACTCCTAATGTGAATGAATCAATGAATCTCTATTTGATAACCCACTTTTTTTATATCTTGTACTCTCTGTGGACATCATCAACTATACTTGAGTTAAATTGATTCCTATACACTAATTTCCTACATCTTACCTAAACATGCAACAACTTCCAACTTGCCTATCCAACCCTGTTCCAGATAGTTCATAATTAGCTTAAACTCAGTATGCTCCACACCTTGGTTCAGGTTTTTCAAATAGCTCATTTGTCTTTATTCCCTATTTCACTGAAAGCAGTGCTTTTCTGGATCACACTCTCCTTATCTGTAGTCGTCAAGAAGCTCTCTGCTCATACATTCTAAATGTTCCTGCTATCATTATACATTGCAGTGTATGACCTTTCACTTCACCTAGCTTACTGCAGTGTTACTAAGCATCTTCCTGCCTACAAGATAAACCCACCTGATCCCACAGGGCTATCAGGGCAATCACTCTAAGGACCAAACAGGTCGTGGTGCCTCTTCAAGCATCCCTTCAGGAGCTCGTGTTTCTGAGCAAATGAAAACTCTGTGGCATGGTGAGCAGGGCCAGTCAGAAGATGCCCCCAGAAGCAACTTAACTGCTCTCAAGAGTCCATAATGCTTCACTATGACCAAGCGTTAGTCATACAACGCTTGGTCATACAAGAAAGTGCCATGTTTTCCTCTCATACCTTTGCACTTAACCGACCGACCTACTTCATGGAGTGATCTTTTTTCCCCACATAATTAATCCCTGTTCACTTTAATATTCCTCCTCACCCACTTCAGAAAGTCCCCGGGAACTTTCATATTGGGATCAATGTCCTGCTCCAGTCATCCAAAACCCTGTATATCCCATCATAACATTTCACCCACTGGACCCTCAGCATGCACTTTCCTACCTGGATCTCACAAAAGACTATGCATTCATTAAAAATAAGCACTGTGTCTTGCTAAATCAGTAACATTCTAAATAGAAACCGACAGATGAATGCTCAAGAAAATCCTTTTGGTTTTTATAATTTCTCCAAAAATATCTTCTGCTTTTTTTTCCTTTAATCCATCTCCTCCTACCTCATCCAAGATTTCTTCCCCCACAACATCACAACTCCTTCCAGATACTCCTTCTTGAACTTCTTTGGTCTTTCCATATCATATCCATTCAATTCTTTACCTCATGGTCTGCATCACATTCTGTTCTTATTATTTCATGCACGTAACTTATCTCCCTACCTATATCCATAAATTCTTTGGAGCAGATATCTTCTGTTCTTAGCCCACTAACAAATACAATCTTTTTCTTTTTTTTTTTTTTTTGGTATTGAGGATTGAACTCAGGGACACTCGACCACTGAGCCACATCCCCAGCTCTATTTAGTATTTTATTTAGAGACAGGGTCTCGCTGAGTTACTTAGCATCTCGATTTTGCTCATGCTGGCTTTGAACTCGCCATCCTCCTGTTTTAGCCTCCCGAGCCACTGCGATTACAGGCATTTGCCACCAGGCTAGGCACAAACACAATCTTGAGTTAAAAAGTTTGAAAATAATCAAAGAGTAAGCAAACTAAAATCTGCATTTCTTTTTTAAATCTTAGTATGAAACAACCGACAAACATCTTTCTCCTGATGGCCAGTACGTCCCCAGGATTATGTTTGTGGGTAAGTGAGAGTGACAAGATAAAACATGCTCAATACACTGTGCAAGTGCTGCACATCCCTTTCTCTCCTTCTCACACTACTCTGCCACTTCGCCACAGTCAAGATCACTGCTAAACTCTAGCAAGGCATTCCTGTGGATGTGGCATTTCACAGCATATTTTCTTTAGTGTGAGCTTCAACCTATTTACACAGACAACTTCTTTCCTCATCAGCTAATTTTAACTTTTCATTTTCTGCCACAATACATCTGAGAAAAAAGCACCATGTTTCTCTCATTGGTAGAATGGCACTCAGACCTCTTTTGGGTGCATCTTATTTTTAAGATCTTTTCTCATTAACCATTTAACTTCAAGCTACATATAAAACATGACAAAATGGATTTAAATCTAAGAAATATAAATAGACACAAAAGACTCAAATTTCTATTTTTTAAAAATTTTTAGTTATAGATGGACTTTATTTTATTCATTTTTATGTGATGCTGAGGATAGAACCCAGTGCCTCACACATGCTAGATGAGCGCTCTACCACTGAGCCACAGTCCCAGCCCCTCAAATTTCTATCTTTAAAATGCAGCTAATTAAACAACAAAGTAAAAAATAGTGGGGAACAATTAGTGTTTATTTGACCTTGCTGTTCTTAAGGGCTTGCATTCTTCCATTTGTTAAAAGAAAATGAAAACCAGCATTAAATGTAAGTTTCTAATTATCCAGGTTGCTCTTGGTAAAACATGTCAACTACAATGCAATTATTCCAGAAGTTTACAATAATTCTGTAGGAATGGATGTTAATATTCTCATCAATAAAACATCATCCCCCAAATATATATAATCCTGTTTTCAGGTCACTTTAGACAGAACAACAGGTTTCATATCCTTTTCCAAAAACAACACAGCACAGCTGTCCAATGCTCCCAGCCCTGCATTGGCTGGGCAGCAGAGTAGACGGGATGGAGTGTGATGCAGAACACACAGTGTTCAACAGGACATGAGTACTTAGGCTCATCGTGAAATAAAAGCTACTTGTAAAAAACAAAACAAAAATCCCATTCCTTTTATCTCTGCAGACCCATCCCTGACAGTCAGAGCTGACATCACCGGAAGATATTCAAATCGTCTCTATGCTTATGAACCTTCGGACACAGCTTTATGTAAGTGGTACTTCCAATTTGGATGTTGTCCAGGTGTAGCACAACGAGGTTGGTTATAGTGGTGGGATGAGAGGGCACAGGTGAAGTGAGAGAGAGCTCTGCTAAGTACAGCAGAGACAGAATCAGTTTGACCTTAACGAGGTAAATCACTCTCATTCCAATTCAATTTATTTTATTTTTATCTCAAGTGAAGAAGAACCCTTTAGAACAGGTATCTTTTTCTCTAGAAAAGTTCCATGACCACATTACCTGGACTTCAGGTTATCTCTCAGGCACACTAACTAACACATAACCCCTTCCTTCACAGAATTGATGCAAGAGTTGCAATAATTAGCATAGTTTTTCTCCCCAAATCACAAACCGAAATAATATAGTCCAGCTTGTTGAAGCTGAAGTCAGGCTCAATTTAAAGATCAATGGGCAAGATGATCCAAGGAATAGCCAAGATACTCACTTTTTTTAGCAGTTGCCATACTGGAAGAGAGAGGGGAGTGGGGGAGGAGGAGGCAGGCACACACTTGAGGCAGATGAGGTACCTAAATGGGAGAATATACCTGGCTATGACATCTGCTTACTCCTACTGGGAAGAAAACTGGGTTTTATCCTGGGAACCAGTACTGATCAATTATTGTGACTGCCTAGAACCTCACTACCCATATGTTAGCCATTAGCCACTTGTTGCTATGTAATTTTTTTTTTTTGCTCTTAAATTTTTAATTACTATTAAAAATTCCGTTTTTCAGTTATACCATCCATATTCCAAATACTCAGTCCACAGCAAGGGGTTTTCTACTGGAGAGCACTGGCTTAGAATATTTTGCTGGGGCAGAAAGTCTGTGCCTTATCCACGGAACAACTCCTCATGGTTCATTAATGTCTCTAGTAGGAGCCGTGCAGACAAGGGGAAGCACATTGCAAGTCCTGACCATTCTTGAGCTAGCAGCATGTATCCTATAATGCCCTATAGAACAGACATGTAATAAATATTTGTGGAATGTGTGAATAAGCAGCTGCTCAGTGTAGGTCTCTCATGTGGATATCCTGTCACCAGATCCCAGATCTCATATTCATGAGTTGCTGCTAAAGGGATACAAGTTAGAAGCTTGGGTTCTGGTGCACAGCTCCAGCACTTGTTATAGCTGTGTGATCCTGCACAAACTATGCTTAGCCCCATCTAAGCCTGTTTCATTATCTAAAAATGAAGTGACAGTAGAGTTTTTTTGGTACTGGGGATTGAATTCAGGGGTTTCTTACCACTGAATCACATCTCAGGTCCTTTTTGTATTTTATTTAAAGATGGGGTGTCACTGAGTTGCTTAGGGCTCCTGCCTCAGCCTCCTGAGTCATTGGGATTACATGCGTGCACCACCATACCCAATGCTAATAGGGTGTTCATTTGGATTAATTTATCTGTGTCAAACACTTGGTTTACTATTATTTATAATTTATATTCCACCCAATTCTAAAACAATTTGCAGTAGCTTCACACACCTAATGGATATTTCCTATGAACATGGTTTAAAATGTACTTCTATTAGTCTATATGTTCCAATAGAGCTTATGAAGAGATTCTTTTGTAAGAAGAGTTGGAGAAAAGATCTGAGAAGTAATGAGCACACTAGAAAACTGGGTGGTCACAAAAGCCATGGCACATAATTTTAGAAAAAAAATTACAGTATATTACCAGCAATTCATTCCATGATTTAAAGGCACCCTGTTAAGCAGGGAATAGAGTACTGTGTCTGGAGATTGATTATATTTATTATTTAAAACCTGATACAATTTGTGATGATACTTGATTATCCTAACCTTTTGTCCCACCAGTGCTTGACAACATGAAGAAAGCTCTCAAGTTGCTGAAGACTGAATTGTAGAGAAAAAAGCAAAGCCTTCAAGCTCTTTGCTTTGTTTCGAGCCTTGAGACTTGGAACCAGGGACTTCAAAAGACCAGAGAATGCAGAAGCCCAGATGGACATGCAGATTAGATTATGGTTTAATGTTACAGCCTCTATTTTTTTTTAATGGTTTCAAGTATACATGTATAAAAACAATATCATTATCTACCTTAATGAGCCATGATTTTCTAAAAAATAAATCCTTACGGGGGTAGCCAAACTGAATTTACCTTTTTTTTTTTTTTTTGCACCAACTTGGCCTTTCACAGAAAAGGCTACCTGGTTCATTCACCAATAAAACTATTGGACACACACACACACACCAAAAAAAAAAAAAAATATCAAGGAGGGAATAAGATAAAACTAGTTCAAACAATGAAAACCAAAGACAAAGTTGACAAAGTTGTCATTCTGCCACACCCCAGGTTCTCACTGACTAAAAGCAAGCGTGAGCATAATCAACAGAAACATCAAAGAGCAAACATTTCACTGTGAAAAACCACATAGAGCACCCCAAGAAAGCCAGCTTCCTGCTTAGAGACAACCCTCCCCACCTGGGCACTAACTCCTAGGGATACATTTTAGGAATTCAATTTTATTCACCAAATGGTCTCAGGAAGTATCTGGCTAGTAAGTCAGTGGAAAGGTCATTCAACGAACCATCTGTACCCCTAAGCACATCCTAAAGAAATCCTGGGAATGGGCTTTGCTCTCTCAAGGTCTAGAGCACTGGCCTAGAATAAATTCAGTCTGAATCCTCTTCTTTGCCAACACGTGATGGTCTGTGAGAAGAGCAAAGGGCAGTGATAGCACGTTGATGAGGCAGAGATCAGAGGTCAGTGATGTTTGGAAAAAGGGGTGAGAAGGTGAGGCAGCAAGTAGGGAAACAGCTTTACCGACTTTTAATCCTGTATTGTGCTTTTTAAAAAATCAGAATTGAGCTGTGTATAGTGATGTATACCTGTAATCCCAGCGACTCAGGGAGGCAGGAGGATCACAAGTTTGAAGCCAGCCTGAGCAATTTAACAAAACCGCCCCCCACCACCAGAAAAAAAAAAAAAAAAAAAACTTTTCAAGGTACACTTGCAACCACAGGAAATGTGTACATACAAGATTAAAGTGTTGAAGATTCAAACGTTAAAATGGTTTTCATAAACTCATGAAAACAGTAGCAATGCCTGTTCTTTCTACCAAATTCATCCACTGCCATTTCACCATCTTTCATTTGTGCTTAAATAAATTTCAAGTGAGAGTGTATCTTAACCTTTTATCTCTGCCTACTAATCTGTATACTAAGAAACAGAAGAGTACCATGAGACTGGAGAATATTATGTCCAGCAGCTACATAAAAATGTTAACACCACAGTGGGAAATGTAAAATGGTGCAGCCACTGTGGAAAACAATATCTCGGCTCCTCAAACTAGCAAACACAGAATTACCATACAACCCAGCAATTGCACTTTGGGGTGTATATTCCAAAGAATTGAAACCAGGGTACAGATATTTATACACCCATGCCCAGAGCAGCATTTTTCATAATAGCTAAATGATGGAAGCAACCCAAGTGCCCATCAATGGATGAATGGATCAACAAAGTATAGCATATGTAAAACTATGTACATACACACACACACACACACACACATACACACACACACACACAAAGGAATATTATTCAATCTTAAAAAATGAAATCCTTGAATATGTTACAACATGGATGAACCTTGAAGATATTACTTATGCTAAGTAAAATAAGTTACAAAAGGACAAAAATTGTAAAATTACATAACTACCTAGAGTGATCTTCAGAGACAGATTGGAAAGGTGGTTGTCAGGGCTGGAGGAAAAGAGGAGTCAGGAGCTACTGTTAATGTTTGTAGAGTTTTGGTTTGGGAAGATTAAATGTTTGTGAAATGGATGATGATGATAGTTGTGTATCAGTATAAAAGTACTTGATACTATTTAACTGTACGCTTAAAAATAGTTAAAATGACAAATTTATACTCTATCTATTTTTGCCACAGTAAAAACATTTTTCGGTTCATCTGAAGTCCCATAGTTTAGGGGAAGCCAGGCATGGTGGTGCACACCTGTAACCCCAGAGGTTTGGGAGGCTGAGGCAGGAGGATCGGGAGTTCAAAGTCAGCCTTAGAAATAGCAAGGCACTAAGCAACTTAGCAAGACCCTATCTCTAAATAAAAATATAAAATAGCGCTGGGAATGTGGCTCAGTGGTGGAGTGCCCCTGAGTTCAATCCTCAGTAAGCAAAACAAAACACACTTTAGGGGGGAAAAAGGAGGAATTAACTTTTTAAAAAATGTTGGTACCATAAATCATCCATAAAGTCATGATCAACAGGCTTAACCTATTTTAGAACTGCAGTATTCTTCGAACGGTCACCTGTGACTGTCCATGTCTATTTTGTTTTGCTATTTTATTGCATTTAGTGATCCTATGTAGCCAAGATCTTCCTATTTAGTGATCACGGATGAAATGGGAACCGGGGGAAACAGAAAAAGCTCTAAGGCAGGAATAGAACTTTTTTCAATCCAAGGACTTCAAAGTCCAAATCAAATCAGCTGAACTTATTAAAAGGCCTTTGTCAAGTTGTGATCTCACCTATTTGTAAAAACCGAGATACTGAAAGCAAGCAAAAGCAGTTTCACCCTTCAAGGGATATCAAAGTCCATTCTTAGATATTTTAACTCACAGTTAACTCCCACAAACCGTCACTTGGAAATGAATTCCAAAAACTAATTTTCCTAAGGAGAATGATGAGAAATGGCCTGGCATTTGGTAGAGGAGTCTGACTTTTCCTTTTCCCAGGTCTCAAGAAATATTTCAATGGCAATTGCCCAGTTGTGGAAAACAACACCATGACAAACCCCATCTTCTCCCTTCCCTGACTCTCTGAGGCACGGGGTGAGAGGATGCTTGCTCCCTTAAACTTGTTAGAACACATTCACTAACACATATCCTAATGCCAGTTAGCATAGACAGCCCCATATAAAAATCATCACTAGTTTCACACACACAACTTCACACAAATCTCCTCACTATCCGGACATCTAGAAGAGTTAAGCCTTTAACTTTCCTCTCACCTCTAAAAACAAAATTCATATGTAAGTGATCATATTTGTACAATAACAATGCATACTTTTCTCCTAAAAATTACTAAATGTGATTCTTTTTCAGTGCTTTTTCAGCTAAAAAAGCAAGAGGTTTAGTGTATTTGGTGCATTTTCAAAAGAGGGTACAAACTCAAACAGAGTTAAATATTTAGAAGAATTCTAGGAGGAGGTTTTGGCTCAAGGAAACTAAGAACTAAATGCCACACTTCTGGTTTCCTTCCCGTATTTGAAAGATTCCAGTCAACAGCATATTATTAAGGTTGGACATGCAGAACTGGTTCTCATACCAAACACATTGGTGCTCAGATAACAGAGTATCTGAGACAAATTTTATCCACAATAAGCTCAAACTTTAGAAATTACAGCCAAACCTTACTTTCTTCTTTTGTATTAGCATTATTTTCTTTAGCTAAAATTTCACCTTCAACATCAAGACTAACTGGAGTAAATAAATGTTCTAGGGAACATTCCTGTAAATGGAAAAATATAAACAGGGAATCAGAGAAATTTTTTAAAGTAGTTCCTTCTTAAAGAAATGTGATATTTGGAAGAAAGGAAATGTAAGGTCTTGGGTCTGCCTTACAGCTGTTTGTTGCAATTCGAGAACAGACCTGAAATATGCCCTCCTCTGACACTGTGTTTTAGGTTGTGTTTTTATACAAACAGCAGTGACCCTCCTGCAATCCTGGGATCAGCCTGAAACTGCTTTTGCACTGGTTCCGGAGGGGCTATGCGGGGCCATGCAGGACCATAATGGACTCTGAATGGACATGTTCAGAGGTCTTTCCCAGTGGATGTTATGAGACACTGTAGAATGAGAGCAGTGTTGATACAAAAGACACAAACAGATCACAAGAGACATGAATGAAAGAGGTGGTAATCAATCCATCACCTTCAGATCTGCCTGAAAGAAGAGAAAGCCAGATTCATTTAACAGGGCTGCCCCAGCGCTTGAAAACTTCTTGAGTGACTAATCATCAGTTATTTATTACCCACTCTTATAATCCTATAGTTACAAGTTCCAAAGATTCATCCTAGCAAGACAAGAAAGCTCACACCTATAATCCCAGCAATTCTTCAGATTGCAAAGAATCACAAATTCAAGGCCAGCCTAAGGATCTTAGTGAGGCCATGTCTCAATTAAAAAATAAAAGGGACTGGGGATATAGCTCAGTAGTAAAGAGTCCCTGGGTTCAGTACAGGGTGGGGGAGAGGGGATTAACCTATCAAGACCCTAATTTTTAAGTGTGTTGATCCAAACAAAGCACTTACAATCAGAGCACAAACCATGGTCTGGGCTGGTTTTTCTCTGCAATAGACTTTTCCCACATATAATCATGTGTACCAAGAGAAGCATTATATTAGGAAATTCCAGAACTTTATAGAATTTTGAAAAGAAACAAGACAAATAGGAAAATACAGAACACCTTAAAGGAAGACAAAACTAAAAAACCTCCCTTCATGTGTCACTTAGGATATCTTCCTACAGTATATGTGGACTCATATGAGGGGGTGCCCACAGCTTAAGATGACATTATAGAAATAGCACAGTTCTGTTTTCTTGGAAGATTAGGTAATGCTGCAGTCATGGGAATGGCATACCTATAAAATGCTGCAAAATGCTACAGACCAACCATTTACCATCTTTCTTCGTCTAAAACCTATCAAGGCAATTACTAAAAAAGTATTACATGCTATCCAGAATGCAAGCCAAGAAAGTGTGAAGTTAAAAGGGATAGGAACTTATGTATTTTTCCCAAATAAATAAAAATGACTTCTCTTAAAAAACAAAAAGGTCTTAAAAAAAAAAAAAGGAAGAAAGAAAAATATCTTTCTCGGCATGCAGAAAATATTAACCATTGAAATATTTCAAGAAAAGATTTGGGGATAACTACCAACAGACACTCGTGCTGAAAGTTCATTCCCAAGGCTTGATTGTGTATGAAAATAGCAACATCCAGCTCTAAGTATGCCAAAGGGAACCTAAAACAAATAATTCTACCAAACTTAATTCTTTATCAATTTTTCCATTACCTCCTTTTAATTTAAACATGCATACACAAAGAAAGGTTTCCATCTTTTAATTTTCAACATAATATACAGGGACTACGACACCATTTTAAGTTCAAATTAGGGGAAATATCACACTCAAATATGCTTTGATTTGACAAGTTGCTGTTACAATACTGAGAAGTTTCATGAAAAAGTTATTTAACAATTTTTAAGATAATCAAATATCTTTTTGCTACATGGGCCAATGCAGTAATAGTAATTTGTTTAAAAATGCAGTATTTTGCACTTCAAATTATTAAAAAAGAATATCAAGATCATATATGTTCTGAATTATTCAAACTCATTCCATTTTTAAAAGATGAAAGTAAACATTCTACATTAAACATTTCATGAGACCACTTCTCCTTTGCACTTACACATAAAAGTCAAAAACTAAAGCACAATTGCCTAAAGACATAGCTATATCTAGAATACACTGGTGTAATCATTAAAGACTACTGGAACTAAATTATCACTTTTATATCAACACTTTTCACCACAACACGTCTTTCCTAAAAAGACAAAAAATCTTGGGATTTAGATTTCCCTTATTGAACTGAACATAACAGAATCTCTTACATTCTGGCTTTATAATAAGCTTCAACTCCTTCCAGTAGGAACTATCTACACAGCACAGTGCTACATACAATTATTCCAGTGAGATGTGTATTTAGTTTCACAATATGATCAACACAGTAGTGCCATACAAAGTTTTCTGCAGGTAAAAATGCTAGGAAAGGCCACGGTGGACAGTGCCAGACACTGAGTACAGTAGATTACAGGTACCACTGAGGGCCAGAGGAGACCACAGATTTCAGTCTTTGTTCAGCAATGGAAAAAGAATAACATCTACAGAAACATAAGAATAAAAATATATAATTCCACTGTTGATAATGCAATTTTCCAGATACTGTTTCTTTTGTTAAATGGGCAAACTAGCTTTACTTCAAATTAGAGAAAGTGAATACAATCAGAATACGAAAGATTTTCCTTGTTTCCTCATCAAAGGAATGCACTAGGGTTAGCGCGAGGATCTTTCTGGTTCCTGTATCTGTAAGTCAGCCAAACCCCCAGGATCTGGAATTAAAAAAAAAAGAAAACAAAAGTTATGTTTGCATATATATGTTCTATTTATCAATAAAATAACTCTGAAACCTGAATAACTTTGCTTTTTTGTTTGTTCAAAAGAAGAAATTTCTATTTCTTTTTTTCAAATGAAGTAAACCAAATGAGAAGCCGTAAAACAAATTAAAGTATGAACACTGGGGTAGGCCACACGATTGTTGCCCAAAGGCATGCACATCAGGAGCCCCAGAACCTGGGAATATGTTCCTTCCCAGGGTAACAGGGACTTCACAGATGTGACTGAATTAGAGAGAATAACCTGATAAGCTCAATGATGCAATTGCAGGGGCTTTCATAAGAGGGAAGCAGGAAGGACAAAGTCAGAAATACAGAAAGAAGGCAGCCCGAGAACAAAGCAAGGAAGCAAAAGGATGCTACAGTTCTAGCTTTAAAGACAGAATATTAAGCTTCAACTTTTCTTTTTTATCTACTTTTTTAATAATAGGAAAATGTTAATTTTTCACTCTAGAGGGGAATTAAAATAGAATTTATAAAACACACACATATAATGTATTAACCATATATTTCATATATATATATATATAACATACATGTTTTATATATATATATATATATATATACACCACATATACAAAAATGAGATTCATACATTATCTGTACATTTTCCACATTCACAAAAAAAATATCAAAACAAGAAAAGCCTTTCTAGGAATAAAAATCAAAGTTCTAAACCATATAGGAAAAGGCAATAGATTTAACTACAATAAAAGAAAAATTTTCTGTAAGAAGAAACAGAAACAATAACAACAAAAAGTTAGGTAAATGCCAAAGGAACTGAAAGCAGAACAAAGCAAAGCAATGCAAGAAACAAAGTGGAGGCTAGAGAGGAATTAGTGGAAGGCATAGAGTGAGAAAGGGAGGTAGGAGGGGTATGAAGTGGGGAGCAGGCAGGAGGAGCCCAGTTTAAGGCCCAGCCTGTCCTATGCTCACCACAAACATTCCACCCCAAGTTCCCCTCTGAGACTCTGAGGAAAAATATCCCCTGTTTTGCATAGACTATTTTTGAGTTTGTTACATGCAGCTCAAAGAGTCTCAATTAGACAAAAAAGTAAATAAGCAAGTCACAAAAGAAATACAGCCAAAAAAAAAAAAAAAAAACCACATACGGATATATGGTCAAATTCAGTAGTCACTTTTTCAAAAGAAAAATATGGAATTGCAATACCTTTTTAAAAAAAAAAATTATCAAAGTGTCAAAAAAATTTTATAATGAAAATACCTAGTTAGTGCTTGAACCAAAAGTTGATACTCTTCCCAGAAATCTATTAAAACAATATAGTAGTCACCAAAAACCTTTTAAAAATCCCAACACTGGATTATATTTGATGTCTAGAAATATCATCACAGGGCAAAAGATAGGATACAGAAAAACATTTTGTACAAGATGACCATGGCATTATTTATTATACTGACATATTAAAGGAAAAATTAAGCAAACTTGTTAAGTTACACCCATACAAAAGACTCAGGATTTTTCTGATATTCTTTAAAGATACATGTTCACTCTTACAAACAGCCTACCATAGTTCTATAGCTACATATTCAACCTTAATTAAAAGAATTACTGGGTACATGTAATTCTGTTATCTGTTTAAAACAGGAATAAGACATAGTCATTTCATAATAGCAATAATAGGAGTCCCACCATCTTTTTATAATGGGCCATTGTGAGTATACACACACACACACACACACACACACACACACATCCCCATTTTAAAAAGTGAGGGGACAAAAGCACAAAATGATTAAGAAACTTATCCAAAGCCACACAACTAATAAGCAGCTGCTCTAGGGTTTCCAACCCAAATAATGCAGCTCCTAAGTTCATTCCTTAACCATGTGCTCCAGAGTGATAGACCGACAAAGCTAACCCAAAGGTTTGCTGCTACAAATAAATATCCTATATATTTGTTTCATATAATTATCTCCATAAAATACTAGAAGTGAAATTTATGAGTTAATTTTTTTTTTAAAAAATTAATCTTTATGTCAACTCAGAAGCATCTTTATGTGCACAGGGCTAGGAAGATAATTCAGTGGGAAGAGCACTTGCCTAGCATATTCAACCCTGGGTTGAATTTCCAGTACCACCAAAGGAAAAAAAAAGAAAGAAAGAAAAACTTGTGCACAGATATTGAGAGTTTAAAAGAAAAGACACTGAGCATACATCTATAGTCCCAGTTACTTAGAGGGCTAAGCCATGAGGACTGCGTGAGCCTAGGAGTTCAAGGCTAGGTTGAGCAACATAATGAGACCCTATCCCAAAAATATAAATTAAATAAATTGAATTTAAAAATTAAAAAGGGAGCTGAAGTTGTGGCTCAGTAGTATAGCACTTGCTTAGCATGTGTGAGGCACTTGGTTCGATCCTCAGCACCACAAATAAATAAATGAATAAAAAAAGGTCCATCAACTTCTAAAAAAATATTGGAAAAAAAAAGAAAATGCTTTAAAAACTAAAAAGGGCTGATGATGATTCAGTATCCAGTTACATGAGTAATGTATGAAACCTCACTCTAGCACCATAAAAAAAGAAAAAGAAGAATTATAAATAAATTTTCTTTAGAAAACACTAAGGAAATAATATTATTTAAAAATTATCAAATAATATTTTTGTGGTTTTTCTTATAGACATTTATACTATATAAAAGTTATAATTAGTATGGATATATTAATATAGTAAAAACATATATTCATGAAGAATTAATAACAGAGACAACTATAAGTTTTGGAAAGCCAGGACCATAGGAGAATGGAGGGTAAAGTTGCAAGGCAATTTTTCAAAGCATTCCTTTAGATATATATTTTTACATATATACATATTTATACACACATAATTATATATTAAATAATATAAATATGCAACCTATTCCAAAATTAATTTAAAATTGAAATTTATCATGCAAAGAAGAGACCCTAGAGATAATTCAGTCTATTCAGACTTATCTTATTTGCCCATTAAATTTTACATAATGGAAAATAGATGAGATATTTTACACTGTCATAAAGTTAAGGCTAGATTGATGGGATATTCTGATTCCAAGCCAGGGGTCCTTTGTTACATTGTAAAAATCAATTGGCCCACAGTAAGGTGCAATACCATATTCTCTTAACATACAAAACAGGACTCCCTATGACAAGAGGGAGAAAATACTGAGGATTTTGCACATACCTCTGTAAAACTGAAAAAGAGGCCAATGCCACCCACAAATCTCAAAACTTCTCCAGCATATTCTCCTATTATTGGAGCACAAAGCGAGCACTTGTGGCTGCTTTGAAGACAGCTCTGCATCAATTAAAGAAAAGACATGTTATTTCAAACTACATTTATAAAGAGCATATACAAAATGCACACGCACACTAATTTAGGGTCTGGGCATGTTACATGTCTGGGCATTGGTGTTTTAGTAGTATGCAAATTTTTAAGATAGTCTCCTCTCGTACATTTGGAAGCCCTGTATTTGCTTCCCCCCTGTGACTGGGACTTGAGAACAAGATGGGGGAAACACTCCCACATTTAGGCTGCATTCTATAATACTACTGCTTAACAGAAGGAAGAGAGAAAAGAGAGTAGTTCTGTATTTCCTCACCTTGGAAGTGTATAGCCGGCTAAGAACCCCACTTTAATATAGATCATTCTTCTTCTCCTGTCCTGATATGCTTTAAAAACCACATTATTTATATACCTCCTCTAAATGTCTAAGACTGATCATACAGTGCTCTTTTACAACATGTTGAAGGAACAGTCAAATAAGAAAGAATTAGGAGTGATAAACCAAAGCTTGTTTATCTGACGGGGCCCTGGAATATTCAGCATTCTCAGGATTTTGAGAACAGGCAAATGCTACAAAATGTATATGAAATACGATAGTTATATGTAAAGCAATTTTGAAATACAATTTAGCACCAGTGTTTTGGGAGGGGCTCAGACCCCGGAAGTAAGGTTCGGGGCTCAGCAGGTAGAAGATATAAAACTCAATTAGGACAGTAGACATGCTTTATTCAGAGGTGGCAACATCCTCCAGCCTATAGCTAGTTCCATTTTTCCCCAGTCAGTTCCCGTTAGCCCCTCAGTTTTTTCATAGGCCCCTTTTATATGCAGGTCAAACAAAGAAGGCACACTGCCAACAGGTTACATAAGTGGGAGCATGCTCACAAGCAAAATGTCTATGACCTTGAGTATATACGCTGATTCAGAGTGTTTGTGGCCTAGACTAGACAAGCTCCATCACTTATGATTATTAAAAGCCACTGTCAGTTTCATCTCATATTGAGGTGGCAATAAAAGTCTTTCCCAGCCATGTCCAACTGTCCAGGGACATAGACTGGATTCACCAGGGTTGTCTGGTAGCAGAACTGACAGGCACCTCCATGACCATAACATAGCTGGTTCCCAGCCCTGGGTATACACTAAAAACACCAACCTGCCAGAAGCTTCAGTAAGGAAGCCTAACTATAATCATTTGGGGCTTGCCTCGATAATCAGAAAATCTATTTTTTATGACAATTATTATTCATTTGTATATAATGAATTTATACACACACACACACACACACACACACACTTTATATATACTGTAAACTTTGGACTTACAGCCAGACAGGTATCATTTGGGTTAAAACTTCGGAACCCACAGCAGTTTAAATTTCTCTGGATGTCATTTCGAGCACTTGCTGTATTGTTCCAACCAACCTCCAGAAGCTGACTCTAGGAAATGCATTTAATATGCATTAAAATGTGTCATCTCTGCATCAATGTGTAAAGCTAGAGCCCAGCGCTTTTAGTATTGAGTGTATATAAAATACCCTACAAGACCATCAAAACTTTTCAAAAACTAAAGCGCTATTTCTACGAATGAAGAAGTCTTAATTTTCACATGCAAGTTAAAAGAAGCACTTGCTTCAAAGGCATAATTCTGAATGTAATGAGATAGAGTTTCTGTTGTTCCAAGACAGAAACCCATATTTCTCTACAAATTAGAGCTTGAAAAGAGTAGTTGCTAGAACTGAACCACAAATATTTTGGAGCAAATGTTTCACTACAAAGTGGTGGGTAAAGGCTAGATAAACATGCTTTAACAGTGTTAAATTTTACCCAGTGAGATATAAGGATACAAAATGCAACACACCTCCTGGTATCGTCAACTCTAATCAGTCCCACTCACACAATCAGGAACAGGAAAGCACAGCTCTCCAGAGTGAAATAGCATTCTGGGCAAGAAGAAATGCTTTACACTCCAACCATTTCTCCCCCCTTTTTCATACTCAGACTAAATAGTATAATAAAGTAGCAGGAAAAAGTATTTGCTTACCTGTTGCTCCTGGTTCAGGGCTAAACAAGCACAAGAGACGGAAAACTGAACAATAAATACAAGAAGGAGAATAATCATATACTGAAAGTTAAATGTTAAGGACATTTCTGAATACTCTTAAAATAGCATTAATCAGTGGGTACTGGCACACTTTAAAATGCACTGGCAGCAGTTCACCCAAAAAATAAAACAAATGGTGCTTTGAGAAAGTTCGAGGATATGTATACAGAAAAATAAAATTGATGATTATATAAATAAAAACACTTCTATCAGAATTTTATCCAAATTAAACAAAAAGTTTTACATACATGAAACAGAAAACAAATATAGACTAACACATATAAGCTTTCTTAATTTTTGTCTAAAACATAAAACACATAAGCTTCCTTAATTTGTCTAAAACATACGCTGTTAAATTCTCAAACATTGTATTATATTGGAAAAAACCTAGAGGTTCACCGAATCACTTCAATTTAACTAAATTAGCAATACATAAGTAAGATTATAATGAACTTGCAGAATACGGTCCAAAGCGACAAGGAGTGAGTGGGGACATGTAAACATACAATAACTTAACCCTCAGAAATGTTCCTAATATAGGTAGAACAAATGTGCACCAAGCTTCCTGGGAGTTGCTTTCTGCCAATTAATAATTTTCTAATAATGACATTATGTTAGCTGTAGTCATCAAAATAGTAATCAATAATAAGAGCGCAACCCAACTGGTGTACAAGTCCCAATTTTAAAAAAGGATACAAAAAATAGCAACACCTGATGATGTTTCACAGCTCCGATCAGCCCCACTAATGCAATCAGAAACAAGAAGATGCCCACTGCAATGACCACGCCAACCACTCGGAGACTGGAAATCAGCCCGAAGCCAATGCCCCAAGCAGCAATTCCAATAAGCAACAGACTAACCAACTGCAAAAAAAAAAAAAAAAAAAAAAAAAAAAAAAGGAGGGGGGCACAGGGAGGAGAGAGAGAGAAGGGAGAAAATGTCAATTTTCATAATATCAACATTTTTAAGGTTAATTAGATTTTATTATCTTTCAAATAATTGCTAATATTCAGTACATGGTCCCTCAGTATCCACAGGAGATTGGTCCCAGGAACCCCCCCCAAAGATACCAAAACCTAAGGATCCTCTATTTTCATATATAATGGTGTGGTAATTTTATATAACCTCTGAACACACTCTGGTATACTTTGAATCATCTCTAAGTAATACTTGATACAATATAAATGCTATATAAATAATTGTTATAGTGTACTGTTAGAGGAATAATGACAAGAAAAATGTTTGCCCAAGATGCAATTTGTTTTCTGAATATTCCTGATCCACAGCTGACTGAATATGGAGGGATGACTGTCCTAGAAGACATACAAAGGGTTTCAGTGGATATTGTTTAAATAAATTATATTAATTCTCAATATGTTTTAGACTAACAATAATCTATAATAGTAACAGGGAGCCTCAGAAGTCACCTGATTTACTTAAACCTAAACACCTGCTACCTAAGTTTATGAAGTAACGACATACATAATACTCCTAGACGTCAATATACCTCAGTCCAGTGTAATCATGACTTCACATGGAACTTGCTAACTGGACTATATCCCTCTCCGCCCTCCCAGCTCCCTAAAGACTGACTGAATCTCTCCCTCCTTTGGCAATGTACTTTCCTTGAGTTTGGTTAGACTGTTTCCATTACTACACTCAACATTGTTTCCAAGCCTCTCTCCAGGAGTAAGGTCACTTCAGAATAACGTCCCATGTTTACCCTCCATGTATTTCCAGAGCTCATCAAAGGCCCTGATCCCTGGGGAACACTTAAAAGTTGCTCCTAGAACTGTCACTGAAACGAAATGCTTTAGATATACATAAGAATTTATAGAGACAGGCAGAAAATGCTTAAATCTCCAAAAGGATGAAAAGCATGTAAGATATTTTCAGCTACTTAGAATGAAACAGCATTCTGAGCAACAAGAAATTATTTTATACTTGAATCACCAGGTAAAGAGGTTGAACACATGTCTAATTGATTTGAACCTGTAAAATTCAAAGTTACAGTCATTTCTTTAAAATAACAAAGGCTAACTGATAGAAGATGGGCTTCATCAGGTATCAGGGAAGAGATGGAAAAGGGTTGAAGAGCAGGAAACCTGAGCAAGCACCTTCCATGTACTTGTCATCAACCACGTACTGGAGCAATGGTGATGAGTTAATACCAAGTTTGAAGGAATCAAAATATTAAAAAATATATTTTGAAGCACTACTTAAAGGCCTGATAGAGTCTGTTTAGAAATATAAAAATTACCACTTAGTCAATGGATCTTTTTCTGCTCAAATGCAGAACTTTCATATGTAAAATACTGATTTATTAGACAAATTATACAACTACTGGTCTATTTAGCAAAAGTGCTAAATACTGTACATTTATTTGTATTTTAATCCAAAATTGTAATTTTGTATTTTTGCCATATAGGAACAACTTGAGAATAAAAGAAAGCATCTGTAACATGATAAAATCAAGCTTCGGAGCTACAGACTTGGTGGTCTCCACTGCAGCAGGCACACACACAAAGCATTCATTTTTAGAGGAACAGGGGAGTCAAAAAGTTCTCACAAACTTTGGCACTCCAGAAATTTGTCTAGTGCCTTCCTCAACTGCTCCTTATCAGCAGGCCCATTTGCTTCTGTTTCATTTTTATCATCCCCACCCGTCTTCTCACAACTTTAAACAATTTGGGATGGAGAAAAAGTCCTCCGCCCCTTCACAAGTGAGCTTATTTTTGACTTTGTGATTTCCAAATATACCATATTTCCTTTCACGAGGTGTAAAAGGCAGAAGCCTGAAGGAGGTGTGAAGGAAGAAGGGCTGGAGATGCTGGGACGGGCCTCGCCTTCAGGAGGTGACAGGGCTATGCTTAGCATCTTGGTACCAAACAAGGGAGATGGTCAAAACTTGCACATATTTGGGTAGCTTCGCAGTTATAGATCTCCAGATAAATAGAAGAAGCAGGAGGAGATATCTATGTTTATATCTAATTGTCAAGAGAATATGAGAAAGGGAGAGACAGAGGTAGAGAAATTTTGAAGAATTGGCTCATACGATTGTCAGGACTGGCAAGTCAGCAATTTGTAGGGTAGGCCAGCAGGGTAGAAACTCAGAATTTCTTCTTCCTCAGGAAACCTCAAAGGTTGCTTTTAAGGTTTCCCACCAATTGGATGAGGCCTACCAACACTGATTACAAATGTCAGTAGTACCTACAAAATGCCTTCAGAGCAATCTCCAGAGTAGGCTTTAAACAAACAAGTGGGCACCAGAGCCTATCTACAAGCTGACACATAAAATTAACCATCCCTTGGCTGGGGCTGTAGATGGAGGTAGAGTGCTTGCCTCGAATATGTGAGGCACTGGGTTTGATCCTCAGCACCACATAAAGATAAATAAATAAAGATATTGTTCATCTACAACAACAACAACAACAAAAAAAAAACAATTAAAAAAAAAAAAGAATTAATCATCCCTCTGGACAATAGAGTCCTGGATGCTTTATTTACAAGTTCAATTAAATTCATGAACTACTAACTCTTTATTTCATAGACCACCACTTTATTTTTCATCTTAGTCTTGGAGACAAAAAAAATAAATAAATCAGAAATATGAATAATCTGATATCAAAAAATGTTCTAATGCCATAGAATCCTTTGGAAAACCATACAAAATCCCTACTATGTAAGTGAAATTCTTAAACATTAAAAATATTAAAGGTTAAATATTCTTAAATGCTAAATTAAAAGCCAATTATTCATCAACAAATAGCATATACCAATTGTGTTCTAAACGCCAGAGACCAAACATCCCAACTACAACAGGAGTCAGCAGTTTCTCTTCAAATGGCAGGAGATTCAGTATTTGGCTTTGCAGATCATATGGTCCCTGCCATAACTATTCCATTTTGCTACTGTATGCAAATAATATTGTATGCAAGCTGAGACAATACATAAATGAATAAAAAGGGTTATATTCCAATAACATTCTATTTTTAAACACTGAAAATTGAATTCACATAATTTTCATGTATCACCAGTTTTTTCCACCCATTAAAAGTGTAAAACTGTTCTTTGCTAATATGCTATTTAAAAAAAAAAGTAGGCAGTAGAATAGATTTGGCCCAAAGGTCAGCACTTTGAAAATGAAAAATTACAATGGTACTAAGACTAATTGTTACATCACACATTTTTTTAAATGGGTCAGAATATAGGACAATAATCTCCTCCCCTCCCCCCACAAAAAAATCCAGATAAATAGGTGAAAGACTACAAGAGTGAGAAAGTAGAGAGTAAACCAAAAAAAAAAAAAAAAAAAAAGCCCACTGTGAATATTATCTTATGTAGTAAAAGAATGAACACTATTTATATGGCAAAAGATGTGACTAAATTAAGGATCTTAAAAGGAGGAGATTATCCTGCATTATCAGATGGGCCCTCAATGTCACTGAAAGATTCTCCCTCAGGGTCTTCAAAGGCAGCCTCACCCTGCCAGTACCTTGTCAGACTTCTGTTTTCCAAAACTATGAGAAAATACATTTCTGGTGTTATAAGGTTTGTGATAATTTGCCCCAACAGCTCTAGGAAAGAAATACAAAACAATTTTCACCTTGGAGTTGGACAAGTCAGGAACCTCTGTGACAGAAACTGTCTGATATTTTACTATCAATGTGATCCCAACTATATGGCCATGTTGAAATACTCCAGTATCTGTCAGCATCCTCCCCATTAACCAAACCTTTGAAACCAACAGCAGCATTTCAGCAAATGAGAAATCTGGTCAATTCTCACTTAATGGCCAACTAACAGGCTCATTAATGAGAAACTACTCCCCTCACCACTTTTTTTTTTTTTTTTTTTTAAGAGTCAGGGTCTTGAATGTTGCCCAGGCTGGCCCCAACCTCCTGGACTCAGCCTCCCCAAGACCTAAGACGTAGCCCTATAGCATCTTGCTCTGTAAAATTAATTTTTTTCAACCAAGGGTGGAGGGGAGTACTAGTCCAGTTCTCTGATTAGGCAGTATGCTATTATTAAAATGTTATCTAGAACATTCACAAGGATCTCTGCTCTGATTCCCCCCACTCACCCCCAACAATAGAGAAAAGAAGAAGGTGTTCCCTTCTTTAACTGTGTAGGCATTCCTCACCAAGGTGATTCTGCTGTTTCTTCAACAGGTTTTAGTACATCCTCATTACTCCTACCAGGCAATCTTTCAAAACCATTGAAGATTCCTATCATTGCTTGAATAAATTACCACAAATGCAGTGACTTAAAACAACACCGATTTATTCTCTACAGTTCCAGAGGTCAAAAGACCTGGAGAGGTTAACATTGTTATATCAGTCAGGCTGCACTTCTTCAGAAAGTTCCAGGAGAAATCTGTTTTCTACCCTTTCTAGCTTCTAGAGGTTTCCAGCATTTCTTGGTACACAGTCCCTGTTCCCCGTTCAAAGTCAGCAGTGTGGCCTCTTCAAATCTCAGACTACAATCTACTTCTCTCGGCACATCTCCTTTTCTGACTCTGACCATTCTGCCTACCACCTATAAGAACTTTTGTGATTATATAAGTCTTATTCAGATGATCCAGAATAACCTCCTCATCTCCAAGGTCTCAATTCAATCAAATCTTCAAAATCCCCTTTGCTATGTGAGGTAATATACTGGCAGGTTCCAAGGATTAGGATGTGGACTCCCCTGAAGGCAATCAGCACTCAGTCTACCACAGAGAGTAAGAACATGGGCAATTGAGTTACCCTAGAATCTTTCCTGCTACAAATATTTCAAAACCTCAAAGAAGATTGTAACATTTTATTGAAATATATATGTGAGCTCGAAGTAACCATGGGAAATCCCAGAGATCAGAAATGAAAGAAGAACTGAAACTTCAAGCTGTAAGCAGGCAACTGGTGAGGTGGGCCCATGAGCGGGTGGGGAAGGAGCTCCTAGATCAGAACAGTCCTTGAAGGAGAAGGACTTTGCTTTCAAGCCAAGTAGAACTAGGAAGCAGAACTGAGACCACACAGCTAGGAACTCCAAGAAGCTATTTTCTCAGTGTAAAATGTTATAGAAAAACAACAACTAAACATCCAGGAAGACAGCAAAGATTTTTTTTTAGACTCTTCACAAAATCTACAAGAAAGAGAAGCACCACTCTATATTTGGAGTTTAAATGCATACTACCCCATGCATGAAGAAATTTTCATGCCAAGTATTTCAAATAAAAGCTGGTCACAGATTGTGATGGTATTTTATGGAAGAAAAACTCATAGAAGCAATTCCAAAATGACTCAGGAGGGACATTATCAAATGACAACTCCAACACCATTTCCCCAAATTTTGTTAAAAAAATAATTATATACACCTATGTGTGACCATTGCTAACCTTAGCAAAAAACACAAAACCCATGAGAAAACAAATAAATAACTATGAGAGAGGCAATATACACAGAACAATTAGAGTTTCCAAGAACTTTAAGTGAAAAGAAATAAATGGACTATATATACTTAAGCTAATATACTTAAGCTAACTAAATAGATTTAAGAAGGAGGAGGAGGAGGAGCAACAACAACACGATTTGGAAAAAAAAAAAACAAAAACATATTTTTAAAATGCACTCAAAAAAGAGCCAGAGCTGGGGATATAGCTCAGTTGTTAGAGTGCTTGCCTTGCATGCACAAGACTCTGGGTTCAATTCCAGCACCACCACAAAAAAAAAAAAAAAAAAAAACCACAAAGAAGAAACATAGTAGAAAAGATAAAACATAACTTACAAAGATAACAATGGACCTTAAGCAAAATTATTTTTAAGAAAAAGAATAAGAGTAAATACCTTAAAATTTCCGTAACAAATAGCTATCAAAATTTCAGAGCAAAAATCACTCAGTTACAAAACAAATACTTCCTTCAAAACTCAAGAATAAGTTCACTTCTTCTACACAGCACTGTAGCAAGGTCTCAGACAACTGAGAAAGAGTGAACAGGAAAAAAAAAATGTGTGGGGCACAAGAAGCACTGCTGGCATTATTCAAAAATTAGCACAAATATGTAAACAGGAAATCCTAAACATTTGCAAATTACTAAAATTGATAAGAACCAGCAAAATTGCTATAACAGGATCAATATGCAAAAGTCAATAGCATGCTCATTCAACAAAAATATTTTAAAAATATTTTTCTTAGGATTCAACTTGTAATAGGCCCCCAGGGTACAAGGTACATACAAATAAATTTAACAAAAGCAGCATAAGACCTTCTGGAGCAAATTGTGAAATGAATTGAAGAACATGATGAAGATCTAAATTAAGAGCTATATCTTGTGCATACAAGAAGGGACACTCACAATAGGGTACTAACTCATCCCCTTCTAACCCACAAATTCAAAGTAATTCTAGGCAAAACAGTAGGGTTTTAATTCATGTGGTGTAAAGAATGGCACAAATGAGCTGGGAACACTCTGAACATTAAGGATAAATGCCCATATTTACTATACTTTTTTCAACCATGTCACCAGCTCCAGGTAGAAGAAATGTTCCTGCGGGCAAATCACACCTTGCTAAGTCATTAAATCCAACTGTCCTGAACTCTGCCTTTGACTTTTCATCCTATTCTGGAAACTTTATGCTTGATTCTGCATCTTTTGGGAATGCTTAATTCTTTAAACATTAGTAAAAATAAGCACATAAATGAAATTAAAAGAGCCAAAGAAGTGCTGGGCACGGTGGCACACCTATAATCCCAGGGACTCCACAGGCTGAGGCAGGGGGAATCACAAGTTCGAGGACAGGCTCAGCAATTTAGCAAGGCCCTGAGTAACTTAATGAGACTCTGTCTCAAAATAAAAACTAAAAAGAGCTGGGGATGTGAGTCAGTGGTTAAGCACCTCTGGGTTCAATCCCTGGTACAAAAAAAAAAAAAAAAATCAAAAGTGAAGAAGTTAAAAACCATCCTAACAAAAGTCAGAACTTACTTTAATGGTTCAGTAATTAAAACCAGGACAGGCAGATCTAAATAAGTCAACAGTGTGGTGTTTGAGAGAGCTGGAATTCTAAATCAGTAGGGAGACGGCTTCAATTAGCAGCTCTGTGACAATTACTTTCCATTGTGAAAGAGGATAGGATTAGTCCCTACCTCCTCCAATCAATTTAACCCTAAATAAAAGAAGCACAACTTGAAAGTTAAAAGAAAAAAAAAGTACAGAGAATATTGTAAAAACCTTGTGGTTAAAGAAATATTTTTAAACAAGACTCAAAAAGGTACACACTAATATGACATTTGATGTATGAAAAAAGTATTCTAAGTGTTTTACATTTATTAACCAATTTAATCTTTATAACAACCCTAGGAAGTAAGTGGTACTACAGCTTTCATTTCCCGGATGAAAACAAATTGCTCACAGAGATATTAAGTAACTTGCCCAAGGTTACACAGCAAGTAAGGGATAGAAGTAGAATATAAACATAGGCTTTCTGGCTGCTGATTCTGTACTATTACCCACTGTATACCATGATACATGTTAATTTTTTAAAATTTTATAAAATGAAAGATACAACAAATATAGGATAAGCCTAGGACTAAACATCTCCAACCCTTACAAATCAATTTAAAATGGGAAAAAGCACCCTGAAGAGTCATCAAAGGTAATAAGAGGTCATCCACTGAAGAAGAATCCAAAAAGACTACACATGGAAGATGTTAACACTCACTAAAAATCAGAAAATCAAAAGCTACATCCACGTACATGAACTCACATGCACTATATTGTCAAAAATTAGGTCCAAGGACCCCAAAGCCATGGGGATCCAGAAACCTTACAAACAGAAGTATGAAATGCTGTTGCTACTTTATAGAAAAATTTGGCAGGAAAGCTAAAGATGTGTATCCCATATTAACGCTGCAATTCTGTTTCTAGGTTAATCCCCAAGAGAACCATGCATTTCACCAACTAGCTATACACCAGGATTCTGCCGCAGCCTTGTTTGTTAATAGTGAAAAGCTGAAAACAACCTCAAACTCGTGATGAGGATTCATAGACTCTGGTATCATCACAACAGAACCCCAAATGACATTTTAATCTATTCCTATGAAATAATAAACTTCTAAAACATAAACCAGATAAGTTGTACAAATACAGATGAAACATACCATTTGTATATATTTCAAACACAAAAAACACTCAATATTCTCTATGGAGTTCAATATGTGAAGTTGTCACGGATTTCATAAACCTACAGATATTGACTTCAGGACAATGAAGTCCTGAAGAGGGGGAAACAGGCAGGGGCTGGAAAGGGGCCCTGTCCCACCACTGCAATCCTTCACCTTTCAAAACAGGAGCCTGGCAGAGTACCAGCATCTGCGAAGTCTCTCTGGTGGGTTCACAGGGCTCTAGCATGTTATTTTCTGTGCATATCAATTACTTTTTAATTAAAACTAGAAAAAAAATTTTGAAACTGCTTCTTAAAGGAACACCAAGTCTAAATTCTGCTTTTTGGCTTTACTCTACAAATCGGTCCATTTTTTCCTCATCTAGCCTTCGTTCCTCCCATTTCCCATACCCAGTAATTTGAATGAAGATAGTCTTGCTTTTCTTTCAAATATTTTGTGTCAATTCCAATCTGAATCATCAAGTGTGGCCCACACTCCCTCCTCTAATTTGCTCCTACTTAGAAAAAAAAAAAAAAGAAAGCTTTCAAATGATGGTGGTACATACAGACCTGAAAGCAGCAAGAAATAATTTCTTGAGTCTCCACACATGTGTGACAAAAAGTCCATCACACTTGGTCTCAAGTATGAACTCACAAGTCATTTATAAGAGCCATCAAAGGTAGTATAGAACAGAGTCAACTGTCTAATCCAAAAACAAATTTTCCATCACTATAACAGTGCAATTTATCAACATGAACTTATTTGAGGTGATCCATTTTCTCATTAAACTCCCCAAATATTTTTCATTTAAAAAAATTGAAAACAATGTATTTGTGTAAGAGTGATATTTCTATGACACAACAAAAATCTCCCAAATGTTCATAACTTGTTTAACTTTTTAAGTTAAAAATTGCACATAAAAACTTTAAATATGCCCCTAAGATTTGATTACTGGTATTTTGTTAACTTTTACTAAAGGAGATCCTTTTAAAGATAATAATGAAACAATTTATTTCTGAGCAGTGGTAATTACATGTTATCATTGGTTTGCAATTTTGAAGGGGAAGTTAAAAGAATTCTTACAAACTAGTGATCTAAAAATTATTGATTCAAATAAATTAATCCTAACTGCATAATTAAAAAGTCTAAGCTTGTCACTGTAACTTGGTAGACAAAGGAACTGCAAAGAATCCTTTGTTCAATTATAATAACAGTTTCCTTATGAAACCAATTGTAATAGAAAGTAAATTTAGACCCATGACAAATAGTTTCCTTCCTTTGGGAGACAGAATACTGATAAAAACAGATTATGGATCTGTTAACTCCTTGATAGTGATGTTTTTATGAGCAGGAAGCACCGACCTTTCCTGTTTTCTCTTTAAAACAAAGAAAAGTTGACCATGTAAAAAGAGCTTTAAGAGAGAGTTTAAAAAGCTGTAATGGAAAAGGCACACCACAGCAAGATGTGTAAAGCTGTTACAGTTTCGCCAAGCTAATCCCAAAGATGTATGTAGCAGCGGCAAAACTACCAGCTCATGCAAGAGTAGATTCTGAAGGTAAATAAATAGAATCTCATGAAAGGGATATAGAGATCCTCAGCCAATACTTGTAAGACAGCACAAAAACACAGAACCCCAGGACCCAAAGGTACTTGGTCAGTCATCTTAATGTATCCCTTCATTTTAGAGGTGAAGGCATCACAGTAGCAAGGTGACATCCAAATGATGCAGTGGTAGAGTTGTAGCAAACTTCCTGTTTGGTGCATTTTTCCCTCCACATAGGACTATATCCTAGTGCCTAGCAATGTACTTAAGAAATAGTTAACACAATATCAAAAATGACATTACAATATATAAGAAACTGCAGTTCTTGCTCTGTACCCCAGATCAATGTTTGAATAGCATCTTTTTAATTTACTTCCTATGAGATTTGACTGCACAGTAATGTGTAAAAGAACAATAAATCCCTCTTCTCATATGACCTTTCCATTAGTTAACTACCAAATGCTATCTTACCCTTTTTGTGTTTTATTATTCTTTTATCTGAATAAAAAATTCTGCCACATACACCTACATTCACACACAAACACAAGAGTACACACTGGGTTACCTAGGCTGGAGGAGGAAGACATTCTCCTTAGAATGGAGAGACTTTATCTCTGAGGTCACTGTAGTAAACAAAAAATGTTTGAAACTAATCAACTATGTGTTCATGCCCCTTTTGGATTGATACTTGAAATACTACTAAAAAAAAAAAGAAAGAAAGAAAAAAAAGAAAAGAAAAATAGATACACAAGGTTCTTTATTATCTAGCATTAAGTGTTAAAATGTTAAGCCATGACACTGTCTTTCAAATAAAGAAGAAACTTCTAGAATATTCTAGAATTAAAGAGAACCAAACAATTGCTGCCCAGAAGAAGAATAACCTTTGTAATGGACATACGTCACTTTTGCAACTTAGCACATATATTTCTTATCCTAGTGCTTTCACTTTTTTGCTGAAATAGAAAAGAGTGATTACCAGAGCCTGGGAAGAGATGGGGTGAGGAAGGGAAGAGAAATATAGAGATGACTAATGGGTCAGGGGTATAGTTGGATAGGACAAATAACTTCTAATGCTTTACAGCACAGTACATTACCTATGGTTGACAACAATTAATTGAACATTCCATGATAGCTAATTGAGGATTCTGAATGATCTGCACAATCTACATCTGAGGTGATGAAGTCAATTTCTTTGATCTGAACATCACACATTGTATATATATGAACTGAAATGTTACACTGTAGCACATTAAATACCTACAATTGCTACGTGTCCATTTAAAAACCTTTTTAAAAATGTTTATAGAAGAGCTCTCTAAAGCTTCTTGATCCAAAATCAAAAAAAAAAAAAAAAAAAAAAAAAGGTGTTAATGAGCCACAGTAACATCCTAGGCCATATTTTTTCTCCAAACACACTCCCTTGGCTTACTAACTTTACCTCCATCCTAAATTTTACTGCTGAGTAGGTCAGTAGTTATCTACAGATTTGGAATTGAGGTTGAGAGAAGAGAGGAATTACAAAAAAGATGGGGAGATTTCTGTGGGTAATGAAAATGTTTAAGGTCTTGAATTTGGTGATGGGGTCACAGACGCACAAATATACCAAAACTTACCAAATGCTACACTTTAAGTCTACATGGTCAATAACACCTCAATAAATCTGCCCCGCTCCCCAGCAAGACAAAACCTCAGAAGGAAAAGCATTTTAGAGCATCATCTTTCTTCTGGCATGAACAAATTCTGGTGCCTAAGAAAGGCACATGCCAAATAGGACTGGACAGAAAAACAGATGGAGACTAGGTACCTGACAGCATGCTTGGGTTGTGTACCTTGCCTGGGGGTTGCCCACCTCCTCACCTATTTCTCAATGGAAACAATGAACTTGGCCATTTTAAGCAGTGGTATAGCTGGGCAGCTATTCTTGCAACTGAAATGTTCCTATTGCTGTCTTGAATGTGTCCTCCAAAAACTTGAAACGTTAGAAACAGGATCCTCAAATCCATGTTTTGGTGATATCTGTAAGTGGAGATTTGGGGAGGTTATTAGAGTTAGATGAATTCTTGAGGGTGGGGGGCCTTGAGGAGGGGATTAGAAGCTTTATAACAGCCAAGTGTCAGGGTTTGGGACTCTGAGGCAGGAAGAGCTAAAGTTCAAGGTAAACCTCAGCAAGGTTTAGTAAGACCCTGTCCTAAAATTTAAAAAAGACTAGGGATATAACTCAATGGTAGAGCACCCCTGAATTCAATCCCCAGTACGGAAGGAAGGAAGGAATTTTTTAAGAAGAGAATGGACCTGAGTTTGTATATACCCACTCTCTTGCCATGTGATACCTTCCTCCATATTATGATGCAGCAAGAAGACCCTCACCAGATGCAGCCCCTCAATCCTGAGTTTTCCAACCTTCAGAACTGTGAGGAATAAATTTATTTTCTTTATAAATTATCCAGTCTGTGGTGTTCTGTTTTAGCAATAGCAAATAAACTTAAAACACTCACATGGTGGTCTTTGTTTAAAGCCAATCCAACTAGGTCATTCCTGGGCTGGCTACCCTTTGTTTCTTGTTTTAGGATAAAGTCTACCTAGGCTCTTAAATTCCAGCATGTGAAAGGCCTGGATGACTCCTAGAGGTAATTCATTAGTCATTAATCCCCACCCCCATTCGTTGAATTCCTTTAAGGGGCCCTCTACATGTTAAGTGCCATTCAATCAAGGCACATATTGATCTTATATTCCTAGCACCTGGCTATGTGCCTAGTACTGAAGAGATACTCAAGATACACTGCTGAATGAAAAAGTTCTAGATATGGCTCATTATACTTTAAGGATGGGCAAATGTTTATTCACCAGCCTATACAATACTTGGGGGGAAGAAATTCAGTCTGATAATGTCCCAGATTATTCTTCATAATACATAACCTATAAAAGTGATTTTCATTCTTTGATCAAATATCCACATTTCAAAAATAAGATGAAAAATCAGATTTGAATGTTTCTTAAACAGTTAACATTTTTCTGAGCACAAAAGTTCTACTAGAGTAAGTAAATTGCTAAAAAAAAAAAACTTAAAATATTTCAAAACACTGGATTAGATGTTGTAATTATTCAAAAATGTTTTTCTAGCAATAAAGTAAGAGAGAAGTTACATTGGTAGTATAAGGCAAGAAAATTTAGGTCATTATTAAGATACAGGAGAACTACACCACCGAAATGTAATGCAGCATCCACTGACATGGGAAGAAGAGTCCCAGACCACCTTCCTCCAGATGCTTCACCATTTATGAGTAAACACGTTTGAAAACTAAACTCTTTCCTAAATTATTAAATGTGGAAAAATAAAAAAGCAATTCAGAGATCAAGCATGTGTTTCTATGATGCCAAACATCTGGATGGAAATGTGAAAACTCTATAAATAATCCAGATATTGCTAAATAGTGTGAAAGCCAAAACCTCAGTTCTTCCATTGCTTTCATTCTTTAAATCATAGAAAAACCCCAAAGTGTTCTTGCACATATTTTTCTTCCTTATGGTTCTCCATAGTGCCATTGCTTTTATTTTTACTAGCCAGAAAATACAGAGCATATTGTAACTCTTGAAAAGAAATTACATAAAGGGAACTGAAAGTGAGGGATCCTGACTTGTCATTCTCCAAGGTTAATTAGTTTGCAATGGCACTCACAGCTGGCAAGAAAGTTCCTATCCCACCCTACCCTTCCTTCTTTGCAGCAGTTAGTTCTAAATGACAAGAAGTGAAGTTACAGGCAGGACAACCCTGCACTGATCCCTGCATTCAATTAACTAAATGCCAACCATGTGCCATGGCTGTGCTGTGCACAAAGGAAAGCGAGAATGATTGGGACACAGTCCTTACTGTTGACAGGCTTATAGGTATCTCAAGAAAAATAAAAGGGGTACCTGCTCTTTCCAATGACTTCATTGCTAAATTCAAGAATTAAGTTTTGGTCCTCATCTCAGCAGCAGCACTTGACACGCATGTTCAATACCACCTTCGTAACTCAGTTTGCATTTGGTGTCTAGGATGCCAAACCCTACCAGGTTTTCCTCCTACCTGACCAACAATTCCTTTCTCCACTCCTTTGCAGAATCTGCTTTGTCTCCTAGACCACTTAATGGACGAATGTCACTGCTTCAATCCATGGCTGCCCTTTTCTATATAACCTCACTAAATTGTTGGTTTAATTCAATCTCAACTCTGTAAATAACATTCTCTATGCTGACAGCTCTCTGCATTTAAATCTCCTGACAGCCCTCTCACCTGAACACCAATGTTCTTAGTCTGTGCCACCTGACCTCTCCACTTGGGTACCTATTGGCAAAAAATCTAATATTAAACCCCTGATTTTCATCCCAAATCCTACTTAACTGATAGCCTTCCCCGGCCCAGTTTATGGTGTATCTATCCTGCCAGTTGCTTAGGTCATAATTACGTGTAATCTGTAACTCATCCCTCTCTCTCACACTCCATTTCCAATCCATCAGGAAATATTGTTGACCTCACCCTAAAGAAAGATACAGAATCTATTTCTTTCACTTTCATTACTACCATACTGGTCCAAGTCTCCATCATCTCAGGCCTAAATTACATCAATATCCTTCTAATTAGTTGTACTGCTTCAGCCCAGGCTCTTGAATACAATTCTCAATAAAAGAGCAGACAATCTTTTACATAAAAATCATAGCCAGGCACAGTGGCACATAATTCCAGCGACTCAGGAAGTAAGGCAGGAGGATCTCAAGTTCAAAGCCAGCCTGGGCAATTTACTGAGATACTACTTCAAAATAAAATTTTTTAAAAAATGAGGATGTAGAACAATGATAAAGAACCCCTGAGTTCAATCCCTTCTATGAGAATTAGATAGATAGATAATCATCAACCCTCAGGCCAAACATACCAATGGTGCCCCTTTTTGTTTGGTATACAAGCTCAAGTCCTTATACTACCCTCCAGACCATTTATATTCCAGGTCCCTTAATTTCTCTGACCTCAGTTCTACCACTGTACTTCGGATTGGTGTTCCAGCCACACCTGACTCTTCACACTAGGAATACTTCTCCATCAGGGTTTTTTTCAAAGGCTGGTCCCTCTACCTGAAACACTTTCTCAAGACATTTATCCTTCACCTCCTTCAAACCTTTCTTCCAATGTGGTCTTCCCAAGAGAGCCAACTGTAACCATTATAGGTAAAACTCTATATCCCTTCTCCCCCACCAACTCCACTGCCCCACCATGTTCATTCCCTACATTCTGCTTCATTTTTCTCCAGGACACTTTTTTATGATGTATAATTTACTTATTTACTTATAATCTGTCTGCCCCTATATAATTAAGCTCCATAAAGGGCATCTTGGTTTGTTTTGTTTCCAGCTGTTGTTGCTCAATTAGTATTTATGATTGGAAAGAATAAAAGAAAATGACTTAGGTTCATCTTATAACATATTCATATTAGACTCACAATATAAAGAACCCCTGCCAAAAAAATTATGGTATAATTTATAACTTTACTGGAATAGATTTGTTCATGTGAAAGGCTACAGAAAACTCTCAGAAGTGTTTAAAAGGTTGTCCAACAACGGAACAAAAAAGTAATTCAAGAAAAATTAGATTCTACAGTGGATTAAAAAAAAAAAAGGATTCCTACTTAATATTAATTTTTAATCTACTGCTAACTTACATGCTTTAAAACATCAGGCCATGGGTTAGGGGTGTAGCTCAGCATAGAGAGCCTGACTAGAATGTAGGAGACCCTGGGTTTGATAACCCAGAAGCAAACAATAAATAAATAAATGATTGACTATGCTTCTGGATTTAACACCACCCCACCCCACCCCACTCCCAGTGCAAGAGATGGACCTCAAATCTCGCACATGATAGGCAAGAACTCTACCACAGAGCTACATTCCCAGCCCTGGATTTAACTTTGATCACAGTGGGCTAAAAAGAATAAGATACAGTTTTCCAGAAGTTTTCCTGATGTGAGAAAGAACAGCTGGAAAAGGAGCAACCAATTCTGTAAATTTGACTTGCAAAGTATTTAGAAAACAATTCTGTGTTACCCCAAAATAAAAATAACCACAGGTTTGGGGCCTGGGTTGTGGCTCAATGGTAGAGTGCTTGCCTAGCGTGCATGAGGCACTGGGTTCAATCCCCAGCACCACATAAAAATAAAAACAAATAAAAGTATTGTGTCCCTCTATAACTAAAAAAAATATATATTTAAAAAAATAACTACAGGCTTAATAATGCAAAAAGAGGGAGTATATAGATCACAGAGAAAGCTATGCTTTATGTCAACCAGAAAATAATGGTCTCACTGAGAGGACAAGAACACAGCTGTCTACAATACACAGCACTGGTAAATCAACAGCAACGACAGAGTAAAAGAAAATCTGACGACAGAAGTTCTCAGCTCTTACTGTAATCCACAAGTAGTTAAAGAAACATGAAAAAGAAAAATTGCATGCCCTCTGTCTCCCCAAACTGTTCTGGGACAGCACTCAAGTATTAAGAGAACAGAGAGAAAATTTGAAAATAAATATTTCTGCAAGGTATAGTGGTACATATAATCCCAGAGATTCTGAACACTGAAGCAGGAGGATCACAAGTTCAAAGGCAGCCCCAGCAACTTAGCAAGATCCTAAGCAATTCAGCAAGACCCTCTCTCAAAAGTAAAACAAATAAAGAGTTGGGGATGTGGCTCAGTCATAAAATACCCCTGGGTCAAATCCCTGGTACCAAAAAAATAAAATAAAATAAAGATTCCTTCCTGATAGAGCAGGCTTTATTGAATAACTTTCCAAAGACAGAGAAGAGCCTAGTATTAGCAAAAACAGGTAGGAAAGGGCACAATTGTATTGCCAATCCAAGCATAAAGCAATGTACATAGGAGGTCAGAGGGTGGTGAAAAATCTCAAATGGCCTGCTAAAGAACTTGTTCTCCTCTGGTTTTCATACGTTTTTAAAAGTGGATTTGGATTATTTCTTTTACAGTGTGGTAAAATGGTTTGTATGTGAATTCAGCTCAATGTAAGAAGGAATATGGATCAGACCCAACCTGCCTTCACCAAAAACTCAAATGTGTTTGAAATGATGACACCCATGGTGACTTACATTAGGACAATAAGATGTTCAAACCTCACTTTTCAACAATGGGCTGAATTTTCCCCAAAATTAATTATTTCTTTCTTTGGAAATGTCTTTAATAATTTTGTAGTTAAAATTTGTGAATGTCAGTAAGCTCATTTTAAATGAAAAATGGCATGAATAGGACATTTTTGTTACTGTATTTTTTAAATCATAAGGTGGAAAATTTTAGGAATATATTTGGCACAAAACCAGATTATAAATATCAACATAATGATATCCTCTGAAAATTCCACCTTCTGTAAGTAGTGAATCATTTTTACTTAAAATGCAAGTAAATATTCAGAACCAATTAAATTCATTCATCCAGTAGTTTGAATGACAGAGATAATGCTACGAATCTAATTACATTAAAATATTAAACTAGAATAATTTTTTAAATGGCCAGAACTTTTAAAAATGTCAAATGCAATAATTTGAAAGCAACTGCAGTAAGTACATTTTTTTTCTTTGGCTGAAGTACTAGTATTTCTTCATTTGAGTTATGACTGAACAAAAATTACAAATCTCCAGCATTCTAGTGACCACATTAGGACTCAGGAAAAAAAAAAAAATGCACAAAACTAAGTCTAAAATGTAAACCTTGCAATTCCAAATTTATACTTCCCACACCTTAATAATTTTTTTCTTAGAACTAAAAGATTTATTTCATTTTGAGGATATGAACTTTTTTCCTTTCTAGAGTCCATTGACTTAACTGAAGCCTGAATGTGTTTAAAACCCCAGAGGGCTGGAGATATAGCTCAGTTGGTAGAGTGCTTGCTTTGCATACACAATCCCCAGCACCATAAAAAAAAAAAGAAAGAAAAAAGAAAAAATTTAGATCTTGGGGGCATATGCCTGTAACCCCAGTGGCTCAGGAGGCTGAGGGAGGAGGATCATGAGCTCAAAGCTAGCCTCAGCAAAAATGAGGTGCTCAGCAACTCAATGAGACGCTGTCTCTAAATAAAATACAAAATGGGGCTGGGGATGTGGCTCAGTGGTTCAGTGCCCCTGAATTCAATCCCCAGTACCAAAAAAAAAAAAAAAAAAAAAAAAATCCCAATAGTTTGAAAATCTTTTTATTGTAGCATGCTGATTTATAATTAGGAAATGTAAAATAATTCACCTTTTTCCACCAGAACCTGTAACAACTCATTTTATTTCTGTAATATATCCAAAGCATTTATATACATCTTACTTTGACTGCAACTGCAAGAGGGAAGAATAGAAAATATTACTGATTTATAAATGAAGAAACTGAAGATGAAATAAAATAATTTTCTAATTCTACCTAAGTCTAAGGGGTAGAATTAGAAAAGTTGAGTTTTCTTTATAAATCTGATGATTTTTCTCTCCATAAATTAGTCTTTTTTTTTTTTAATCTGGAAAACATGGCACACTGTATCTATTATAAAATGCATCTCAATTTCAGAAATGTTAAAATGTAAATCAACGTGTCTCAGAATTGATAAAATTGGGGGGGGGGGGAAGTATCAAGGATTGAAATCAGGGTCACTTAACCACGGAGCCACATCTTCAGGGCTATTTTGTATTTTATTTAGAGACAGAGTCTCACTGAGTTGCTCAGTGCCTCGCTTTTGCTAAGGCTGGATTTGAACTCAGGATCCTCCTGCCTCAGCCTCCGGAGCCACTGGGATTACAGGCTTGTGCCTCTGTGCCCGGCCTTAAATTAGTATAATTTTTGATGTTACGTGAGAATTTTTTCAAAATAATCAAATATTTAGGGGGAAAAAGAGACAAACTTGGAATGATGTTAGAAGAATGAACACACAAAAATAAACTTCTGAAATTTCCTTCGTGATTTTAAGATCATGAGTTATTTGTTCTTTGGGTTCTTCTTTTTGGGGGGGCAGAACTGAGGACTGAACCTACAGGCAATTTATTACTGAACTACATCCTCAGTCTTTTTAGTTGTTTTTATTTTGAGACAGGGTCTTGCTAAGATGCCTAGGCTGGGCCTTGAATTTGCCATTCTCCTGACTCAGCTTCCCTGAGCCACTAGGATTACAAATATGTGCCTCTGCAACTGGCTTATTCCTTACAGTCTTAATTAAAACCCATATATATTAACCCATTAGTATTTATATTTTTTTCACATACATTTTACATATATACTTCTTACAAATGTGTATGTGTGTGTGTAGATATGTATGTGTATAATATACACATACATATATATGAACCATCCGTCAGTTCAACTCTTAAAGGTCCCAACACACTAAACACATTTGTGGTCATACTTTCAATTTGGTTCCATTTAACAAAGTCAGCTACCCAACTACTTTTCTTTCTTTCATTTAAAAAAAAAAAAAATAGATCTTTATTCTCAGGTTAAGAAGTACAAGGAGTTGTACTATAAAACTTCAAAATATAGGGCAGTGGATGTAGTTCAATGGTAAAGCACTTGCCTAGCATGTGCAAGGCCCTGGGTTTGATCTCCATCCAACACCAGGAGAAAATAACAAAAAAACAACAACCAAAAAAAAAAAAAAAAAAAAACTTAAAATATTACATATTTTAATACATTTCATATTTTCCCAATAAGTCACTATGTATATTTTTAAAAGTTCTTTTCTACTATTTGTCAAAATATTTCCAATCTAAAATATTCATATAAAAACATACTATTAAAATAAATCATTTTCCCAAACATGTTTTATTTATATCCTAAATAATTTCAAAGAAATTACACACTAAATTCTATATTTTCCCAATTCAATCACACCTTTATTCCCCTCCCACAAAGACCTTCCCCATTCCTAAATTTCATGGCACCTAAACCCTTACACACAATTTCTTCAACTAGATGTTGTCTTTTCCAAACAAGCATTCATGTTTGTATGTATTTATTTCCCACAATTTTTAGTACAGTACACACAGTAGGCAAATGTTTATAGACTAAATATAGTTCTTGACCTCATATGCACAAGAGGTTTGGCCAACCTCAGTGGCACACACCTGTAAACCCCCATGGCTCAGGAGGCTAAGACAGGAGAATCATAAGTTCAAGGCCAGCTTCAGCAACTTAGTGAGACCCTGTCTCACAATAAAAAATAAAAAATGAGCTGAGGATGTAGCTCAGTGGTAAAGCACCTCTGAGTTAGATCCCTAGTAACCCATCCCTCAAAAAAGAGGCTTCATAAAAACATATTGATTTTAAAGCCCTGTTTGATTTGCTGCTGTGTTTCCAGTCAGGAAATAAAGCCTGTCATACAGTAGGCACTCAAACAATATTTGTTGAATGAAGAAACTTTAATCATCTTTAAATATTGGAAGTTTTTTGGGGTGGGGATGTAGCTCAAGCGGTAGCACACTCGCCTGGCATGCGTGTGTCCAGGGTTCGATCCTCAGCACCACATACAAACAAAGATGTTGTGTCTGCTGAAAACTAAAAAAATAAATAAATATTAAAATTCTCAAAAAAAAAAAAAAAATATTGGAAGTTTTGAAGCAAGTCACTTTCCCTGACAACACCATGAAGATGGATTAAGAGACTGTAACTTTCACTTTTTATTCTATACTTATAAATTATTTACATATACCACAATAACTTATGGTTGTTCACTACTAGGGATCTCCTTTAATAATAATAACTAAGACAGAAAAAAAACAATTAAAAAAAATCACCCATTAAACTTTCTCATAGTCATCAAGTATCCAAGACAAGTTTGGGGATGTTCCTTCCACCATGTTCTAGTGACATGTTTCTGGGCTAATCATGAATCTAGCACTAATCTCAGTTTCATCAGAAGCCTACCTGAGAATCCAGAGTCCAGTTGTAGAGTCCTTAGTTCCTCAGAAAAGCGCTTCCACACAAGGAATGATGCCCTAGATAGGTCACGGTCTTTACACCTGCCATTCCCATAAGCAATCCTGGTTTTACTAATTCTTTTAGAAATGACCTCCAACCTAATCCTGCAGCTTTGAACATATTTTAGAGGCAGAGACCAAGGTAGGATTAGAACCTACAAAAGACTCTTTTATTCATGTTTTATAAATAAATGCCTTCCAAGTCCCCAAGTTCAACCCTACATCCACCCACCTCACATTTTTTTCATGTTAAAATGTTGAGAGAGAGACCAGGGCAGATACAGAATCTAAATAATAGCTATAGAATATTTCCCACATCTATTTAAGATCTAGTATAACTTTGCCTGTCATTCATCTCCAATTTAAATTGCCAAAGTTATTTTAGACTATTCCCAAAAGCATAAGAAGTGGCCACTAATTCATTTTAAGAAATGTCCCTTTGTCTATCTAAAAAGTCTAGGGTTTAAAAGGACAAACCATTTTTATATTCCCATGAATTTCCAATTAATTTTTTTGGTACCAGGGTCCAATTAAGTTTTACCACATAGCTATTAAATAAACAGAATATGCTTTGGAGGAAAATAATTTAGAATAGATATTAGTCTTAATAGATTCCTTTTTAAAACTTTCTATCTCCCTACTGTCCTGATATGCTATAAATACAATTAGAAATGATATATCTTAAAAAAGCAATAGAACTTGATTTAAAAATAACTTGCATGCATATATATGTGTATGTGTATGTATATATATATATATATATATATATATGTGTGTGTGTGTCTGTGTATGTATAAACATTACATAGACTCTGTAGACATTCTACTGTGTACAATCAGACACTGTAAGAGTAAATGTCTGGTGAGCAGGGGGAAGCATCAACAGGAGGAAAAAACAAATAAGAACACAAAATAGAATGTAAAGTTCTAAGCAGACCATTCATGCTAATAAAAGAAAATATCTTAAGTGTTCATCAGCATTTATTTAACAAATAATGATAGGCATGCCTCAGGTGAAACAGGTAGATTTTGACAAAAAAAAAAAATTGACATGTATCCACAATTACAAGCAGCTGAACCACCAGATGTTCTAGTATTTTTTTCCTCAAGACAAGTAAGAACTATGTTGAGGAGATCCCTACTAACTAGCTAGAAAAGCATACTCTATGCCTGTTTTTGCCCTGCCTTCCAAGCTTTGCCATCATGTTCACAGGGGGAAAAAATGGTAAAATGACCCAACCTCTGTGTTGGTGACCACAAGACAGCCTCTCTATTCCAAGGACGTAACCTAAGCTTGCACAGATGCCTAGCTCTCTGCTAATGCAGGGGAGCTGGGTTTGTTTTCAGGGTGGGTGTTGCAAAGCACCAGGTGTATTTATAGAAAGGAGCAAGATATGATGGAGGGATGATGACAGAAGAGGAAGTTTCACCCAGTAGAGAGAGCCTATAGAAAGATCTGGATTCCACAGCATAGGTCTCTTTTCTGATTCACCACTTACCAGCTATGAAAACTTATTAAAACCTTTTTTGGTCTGTTACCTTGTGTATACAATTTAGACAAATCCCCTTACCTCGAATGGTTGTCAGGAAGTCGAACAAATATCGTGTATGAAACCTAGGATATGATACGCATGCAATAAACGTCAACTTGTCATCCTCTTGTCAGTCCAAAATTGCGCCTCAAAAATCACAAAGATAGCTTGCAGCGTTAAAACTATGAGGCCTACGATGGTTGGCAGAGAAGAAACGACTTGGGTGGAGGCTATCTTATTTACTGGAGGACTTCTCTTAAAATGGAGTTAGGATATTGATAAGCGGGGGAGGGGTGGGGAACACATGGAAAAACCATCAAGTATGAGCAAAACTGGCAATAACATTTACAAAAAGACAGCCCTTTATGTAAGCACCAAACTTCGGAAGCTGCGCATATCCTCAGAACCTACTCGGTGGCCTCAATTCAAATTACAAGAGCACGCAGAGCTAACATAGAGGTACACTATCTGTACGCCCCCAGTCAGTTTCAGACCACGCCATTCAGCAAAACTGTCCTCAGACCCCGGGTGCTCTCCCGTCTCCAAACCCGTTCCATATGGGTTCGGAAGCCAGGAGCTAGCGGCAAAAGGAATCAGGATGAGAAAATGGGGAGGTCTGGTTAAATGCCTGAAAAACAAGGCGGTGGGTGAGGGGGCGGGGTGGAGCAATGTGGCAGAAACGCGGCCAGCTAGCCTGAAAGACCGCGGCTTCACAATGAGCCAAAGGAAGAGACTGCGACATGCGCCGGCTCCAGGTCCCGATCAGGGACTGATGGTTAGGCCGGGGGCGCGCAGAGCGTGGGAAGACGGGAAGTGGGGGGGGTGGCTGGGACGAAGCGAACGAGTCTGTGGCCAGACAGGGAAGACCAGAGGCGCCCAAGCAGGTGCAAAGCACCCAGGCCGGCTCGGGATACTTACCGTGTAGAGCAGGTTGAGGGCGCACAGGCAGTTCTTGGAACACGCGAAGCCCCCGCAAACCATCTTGGAGCCTGTGTTTGCCGGCAGCTTCAGGTAAATGCCACTGTAGCGGGGCCTTCCGGGAAGCCTCTTTGTCCTTGACTTGAGGGCCTGGCCGAGGCTACACGGCAGCGCCAACGCGGGCTGGGGGCTAGGGACTGGGGCTGCAGTGCCCGGCACGCCCGCGGCTGCACAGACCCGCTGTGGAACCTGCGGCCGCCGCAGCTCCAGCGGGAGCCGGAGTCCCGCCCAGCTCCCCCGCCTCGCCCCGCGCTCTGATTGGCTGCTGGCTGGGAACAAAGGTAGAAATATGCAAATAAATGCGCTCTGCCAGCCGGGATCCGGGAGGGGAGGGGCGGTCCTGGGCTAGGAAGAGAGGGGCGGGGGCCGTTGGGGAGGGAGTCGGAGGCCAGAGCTTGTGGCCTCCATGTCATTTCCCCCGGAGCAGGTGAGGAGCCGAGGGTGGGGCTCCAAGAGATCCACGTTGGCAGGGAGAAATATGACAGCGCCTTTCGATTCTTGGACCCGGCGGATGACGTGGCACCATTTTGAATGAGATTTTAAAATTAAGCACCTGGCCTTGTTTCAATGAAAGAATGAACGCAAGAATGTGAACGATTTAAAAGAAGGGATGAAGAGGGGACAAATGAGAGGAAGAAAATAAGCGAAAGAATAAAAGGAAGAAGTAAAATCTTTTTTCTTTCAGAAAATAGGTAAGGAATGTGGCCTATAATTATGACCAGTGTCCGATCAGAAAGACTTATTCTATAGGGATTTGCAAAATACTAATAAAGTATGAATACATGAATGCAAAAGAAAATCAAGAGTGATTATTTTTATGGTCATTTCCTGAATTTCAGTAAGTTTTGTTTTTGTTTTTCACGAATAGGAACTGTGAAAACCTTTAAATAAGTTTTCACCTCAGTTAATTATCACTTCATTACATGTCTACTTACAGAAATGCATCTTGAATCCTCAATTCCTCACCTGTAATCCAGATATTAAAAGTGTGTCAAGCTGCTGAAGTTTGGGGGGTGGACGATTGGTTGTCTATTTTTGTTTTTTGTTTGGTTTGGTTTGGTTTGGTTTGTTTAAGACAGTCTCTTGCTAAGTTGCTCAGGCTGGCCTTGAACTTATTTTCCTCCTTCCTCAACCTCTCAGCCTCCCAGGCCTGGGCCACCACAACCAGCCAGATCTGATAGTTTTAAACACTGTGTTCCAGGAATGAAGCTAAACCAATAAAAGTTCAGTTATTTTGTAGTACCTTTTGCCTAACAGAGGCTTTTATAAAGAGATTTTTGAATTTATAACACTTATATGAAACCTACAGTTTTATATAGAGTGAGTTATATGAATGAAAATTCTAAATATGTTCAAATATTGATTTATGCCATGCGGGCATGGTTGTGCACATCTGTAATCCAAGCAACTCAAGAGGCTGAGGCAGAAAGATGGCAAATTTAAAGCCAGCCTTAGCAATTTAGTGAGATCCTGTCTCAAAATAAAAAGGGTTAAGATGTGGCTAGGTGGTTGGTTACTCATTCAAGCTATGGTTTAAAAAACAAAACAAAACAAAAGGAAAACATTAAACAAGTTAATGAAAAAATAATGTCTTCTTCTAGCCTCCTCTTACCTCCCCCATCATCACCACACCAAGGTCTCATTGATTCTTTACCTTTTGTGATCTTTTATGTATATATAGAAATATTCCAAAAATTAATCTGGAAAATAATCCTCAAATCTAAACAGTACATTAATACTCAGTTTTCCTCTTTAAAAGCCAGAAGTTTATTACAGAAGAAATGTTGGCGGGCAATCTATTCATCCTTTTCCTCTCCTTGGTGTCATGTACATTATACCAATTTCAATTACTATTCATCTAACTATGGCAACCCTCTCTGCCTTCTTTGTAGTGCCCTTCACTGTCTCCCTGTGGGTTGAATCACTTTCTTTTTCTCAGAGAAGTACCACCTATGGGTCCAGAGCCCACCAGGAAGTAGATGGTACATTCAAATAATTGTTTGATAAAGGGACCATTTTCTAAGTGTGGACATGTTGAAGGAAGCCAACAAAGTATGATGACGTAGCCCAGGGCCAGTAAGAACAGAAACTTATAATTACCCCTAAGACTGAGGGATAATTTAAGGAAGCAGTTACAGAAGCCAGGCAAGAGCTGTAATTGTAGAAAGCATCTGCAAGGAGCTATGGCCTTTGAGGAATTAATACAAATAAGCAAAATAATATTAATAATAAAAGCTATGATGGGATTTCTCTTTCCACTTTGGGTGTAGGCATTTTTTTTTCATAAGAACATTTGCTCCCACTTTAATAAACAGCAAGTTAGATAAGCTATAAAAATCATAGTTATTTTATTGATATCTAGCTTTTCCCTCTCAGCATTTCATTTCTAACCAAATATATGTAAAAACAAAATAGATTTTGCCCATGTGCTTTTCTTATGTTACATTTTAGGAATGAAATTTTTCAAAAATGATGAGGAGAGAAAACCTTTGAAGAAAATCAACCAAAAAAAAAAAAAACAGTTCTTCCTGAGCTATAAAGAAAAAGATACATTTTTTAATATTAAAAGAAATGTATGAATGAAAAAGAAATTAATTAGGCTGTTTCTCCTTTGTGAAAATGTTTATCCTTTGTGTAAAATTGTTGATTTTTGTTTGTTTTTATAACCAAGACTTCTTGAAAATAGAGAAAGCAAATGTGAGGGGGAAAAAAAAAAGACTACCAAAGAACTGTGAAACTAAAGACATCTAAAGGAACTAGAATCCAGGAAGTAATGAGCTATTCTCAGGAAGAAAAAAACCCTACTATTGTTTCCATCCCTTGTAGATTATCTAAGAAGGAAGATAATACCATAGAGAAGGATCAGAAGAAACTAGTGGAACATTTAACCACCTTTTAAAGCTCAAATATGTAGAGTCATGTATCAAAATATAATCCAAGGAGCTGTGGCCACAGAGTGAGTCTGTAACTACTTGCCAGCTCAACCCCCAAGACCCTTCACTTGGAACAGGGATTATAAGCACCAAAGGCTGGGGTCAGGCTGGAGTACTGAGAGACATTCTCCCTCCCCTACTACCTTAAGGTACACAGGCCTTCCCCAGTACAAAATGGTGGCTAAAATCTGGGGAAAGGGCAGGAAGAATTTAAAATCCCAACAAAGCAATCGGGTATTTACCTAATCCAAGACTGAAATAGTAGCAGAAAAGGAAAATCACCACCGTATGCAAGAATCCCTCAATGGCTGATACAGAACAACAAGGTAGGGAGAGATTTCACAAGGTACTGAAGGCCAAGGACATGACTAGAGAGCAAAGAAGAGTCTCCAGCAAATAAGCAACAGGACACTAAGCACAGAGAACTCCCAAGGCCAGAAATACATCCTGGTAGCCAGGACATAAAGCTCAAAGTGACTGGTGTACCGACCTTCTTCCTATACAAGTCTTAATCACCTTCAAAAACATTTGGCACTAATGATGGACCCAACCTACAAAACCCATAACAAATCCTGACCCAGCTCAACTTAAGTGTGTGCTGACTGAGGTCCCCACACTAGCAGCCTAACAAAATAAGGGGTGTACCACTTTCTGGGAGTAAATGTTGACTTTGGTCTCAGTTTATCTTTTATACACACTCTCTGAAACACAATAGAAAATTCTGAAAGACTTGGATGATCAAAAAAGTTTGATTCAGAACTAAAAGGAGAATTTTGAACAATTTAGGAGATTGCTGAATTATCTCCTCCTCTCCCTACTCCCCCTGCTCTCTTCCTTCTCATTTTCTTTGTCCTCCCCTACACCCTTCTTCCTTCCCCTCCTTCTTCCCCTCTTGTTTTCCTCCTCCTCCTTCTTCCTCTTTCAGTATGTTTCTGAGCCAGGCAAAAGAAAATCCTTGTGCAAGGGTCCAGATCTTCTGAGGGCCAGATGCCAAGATGGGGTGGAATGTGTAAGAGATTTATTAGGAGAAATCCCTACAAGGGGACACAAGGAGAGAGCTACAGGAGGCTGGGCAGGCTGAATGGCCACAATGCAAGTTTGGTAACTGTGAAGAAGCAAAGAAAGGAAGGAAAGAAAAGAAAAAAGGGATTAAGAGAGGAAGGAGAAAAAAAAGAGAGGAAAAAATAAGGGTCTCAGATGGTGATGCAGTTTTAAGATTTGGCCAAGGCTGCTCTGGTTTGGATATGGTTAGTGTCACCACAAGACCTCATGTGTTGAAATTTAATTTCAACCATGAGGTATTAAGAGGGTAGAAACTTAATCTAACTGTGATGTTTGGTGGTGGCACCTTTAGAAGGTGATTAACCTTAGATAAGCTCAGTGAGGCAAAGCCCCCCTGATTGAATACTAGTGGGTTTATAATAAAAGGGACAGAAAGCCAAGCCAGACATGGTGATGAATGTCTATAATCCCAGCAACTTGGGAGACTGAGGCAGGAGGATGATATGTTTGAGGCTAGCCTGGGTAACTTAGTGAGACTGCCTCAAAATAAAAGAGGCTGGGGGTATTGCTTAGTGGTAAAGAATATCTGAGGCCAGCCCCCAGTAACACCAAAAAAAAAAAGGGGGGGGGGGGAAGAGATGATGAAACAGGTACACATGTTCATATCCAGTCTCTTGACATATGATACCCTGTGCTTCCTCAGGACTCTGCCAACAAGAAGTCTGTGACTAGATGTGTTATAGTTAAAGCTTCGTCCCAGGGTTTCATAAACTGACTTCCAGACCACTCACGTATAATCGAATCAAGCCTTTATTGAAGCACACCGGTGGCAGCTGACCAGAACATAAAGCTGTTCCCCTGATCAGCCCCGAACAATTGTAAGGGCACTCCTTATAAGCCTGAAAACCGCAAAAGGGATGTTCAGGGGGTCTAGCCAATGCAAGCAAGCCAGGTTACAGAAGCGGGACAGTGTAGTCAAGCGGAGGGAAGCCTAACCAATCACAGTTAGCCCAGTCACCCCAGTTACAGAAACAGAGCCCTGTTACCCTAGTTACAGAAACAATACCCCATTAGGTACTTTTGTGTTCTTAAAGGTTTCTATAGCAAAAGGAAAAGAACAACTTGCCCCAGTCATGACTCTTCTACTTGGCATGGTTGTTTTACAGGATGAAGTCATAAAACAAAATGGAGTCACATTTGCTCCTATTATCACAGATGCAGCCCCTCCACCTTGCTCGTCCAGAACCAGGAGCCAAAATAAACTTCTTTTTTGTTAAAATGTACTCAGTCTGTGTATTGTGCTATTGACAACAGAAAACTGATGCAAAAACCAATGCAGAATCTCTGAGGCAAAGTTGAATGTCATGAAAATCCTGCACGCCTCTCTGGATTGAGCCTGCTGATCATGCAGCCATACTCCATTACTGGCAGGAAACATCACCACAAATTCTGTGATGAATTTTGTACCACGGTGAGGTCATCTTCAATTATGCTCCCTACAGTAGATTTGAGAAGTACATTTCTTTTTTGAGGGGGTCAGGTAACTGGGGATTGAACTCAAGAGCACTCAACCACTGAGCCACAACCCCAGCCCTAGTTTGTATTTTATTTAGAGACAGGGTCTCACTGAGTTGCTTAGCACCTCACTGTTGTGGAGGCTGGCTTTGAACTCACCATCCTCCTGCCTCAGCCTCCAGAGCATCTGGGATTACAGGCTTATGCCACTACACCTGACAAGAAGTATCTTTCTTGAAAAATTAATTCAAATTACATTTTCCCCTATGTCCTACAAACATTTTCTCTAGTTGTATTTATTTTTTTTTAAATAAAATATTTATTTATGTATTTTTTTAGTTTTAGGTGGGCACATTTTTTTTTTATGTGGTGCTGAGGATCAAACCCAGTGCCTCACACATGCTAAGTGAGTACTCTACCACTGAGTAACAACCCTAGCCCCTCTAGTCGTATTTCAAAGCAGCTTGCAGTTTGCAGTCCTCCTCATTTTATCTGAGAAGGAAATTCTCTGACTTTAGGTAATCCATTTCAGGTTTGAACAATCCCTTTTATCTAGCATGTATGAGGCCATGAGTAAGATCCCCAGCACCACAAGACAGACAAAACAAAAACTAAAATGATCCTTACTTAAAACTCTTTCTTCATTGTTTAGCTTGACATTTTCTCAAAAATTTTAAACTCTCATTATTGAAACTTAAGATCAACATTTTTTAAAGATAATTCAAATTCCATATTTGAGTTTGCTCAATCTTGGCAAAATAGCTACTCCTAAATACCTACAGCACTGTTAACTACTCTACCAAAATACTTTTCCAGACTTCTCGGAGATATGAAGATGAAATTAGATAAAACAAAATTGTTCATACAAAATTTGTTGTCACATAAAACATCAGTGATACAACAAAATTCAAATTGTTTTTCCTCTAATATACCATGCTACAGCTAAATCTTGTTGCAATATTTCCATATTGCAATATCATTACTAGATAAATACCAATTTTTTAAATGTCAGTGGTTTTAAGTGGAATGGAGGTTCAATTATTTCTAATAACAAATTGATTTTTTTTTTTTTTGGTACCAGGGATTGAACTCAGGAGCACTTAACCACTGAGCCACATCCCCAGCCCCTTTTTATTTAGAACCAGGGTCTCACTGAGTTACTTAGCATTTAGCTAAGTTGCTGAGGCTGGTTTTGAACTCACAATCCTCCTGCTTCAGTCTCCCAAACTACTGGGATTATAGGCATGCACCACCTGGCACAACAACACATTGATTTCTTATTATAATTTTTTTGGCCCATGATTCCTGTGTGTCCTAAGTAAACAAAGGATAGAACTGAGAAAATTGTCCTTTGTAATAATTTGCAATCTTTAGAACTAAATGAAGCATGAGCAAGGAGTTCTCACCCAACAATGAGACAAGAAGTTTATCCACAGTAGATTTCTACCCTTCCATGTCTACCTCTTGCTCTATTTTCTGTGTGATCCTATTCTTTTTGATGTTTCGTCAGACTTCAACAATTAAATGCAACACCTTTGTCACCTCTACAATAATATCAGCCTCCCTTTTGCCATGCAGGATATTTCACTATGTATGCCAGAGAACTTCCAACCGTAACTCAAATTTTAAAAAATGTTTTTCTTCCAACCACAAGTTAAACTAGAAGTTTTTTGTTGCTGCTGCTGTTGTTGTTGTTATCAGCCTGCTGTCATATGCAAATGCTGCTCCTTTTCTTCCTCTCCATCATATGCCAGTGGGACTAAATCACACACATAAGTGTAACTATAGTGTTATATGATGTTGGCACTAACATCTCAATTCTGAATTTCCATATTGAATTTTTTAGTGGCATATTTAGCTATCACAACTTACACACAATTTCAGGGCCCAATGGGTAAAACTAGCTTGATGAACTGACAATTCCAGCCTGACCACTCCTCACCTCTCTTTGATTAGGGGAGAAAATCAGCTTTCATTACCTGTTAACACACTTGCATTTTACCTCTTTTTTCCTCCACATCCTCCCTTCCAACTCTCTATTCATAAAAGTATTGCACCAGTGTGATCACTACTTAGAATAAATTGATGGCATTTTTAATACTTTATCACACACGAGGAATTTTCTGCAACTCTGCCCTATTTGGACACTGAGGCCTGCATCTGTTTCCAGTATGATTATGGCAGATCAATAGCTGTTGTATTTATTTATCCAACAACTATTTCAACAAACATGTACAAGTTTTTTATCTGAAAGGTAATAAATAATACTGCCTAACACACAGAGGAAGTGATAGGTTAAACATGAGTGGGGAAGGTGCAATTAAGGTGTCCAGCTGCATATACTTAAATATGCCGTCATGTTTGAGGAAATGGAAGTAAACCTGGTATTTATAAGGGTGGTTAGGTGTTATTACATTTTATAAAAATGTATCTTTCTGCCTCTTCTCTATGAACAGTTTAGGAATTATAAAAATTTGCTACAATGTGATTCAGCTCTTGGTGTACTGGTAATCCTTCAAGCAGGAAACAACTCAAATATCCATCAACAGTAGAAATAGATAACTAAATCATGGCACATTTACATAATGAAAACCTCCCCCAATAAAATATAGCCACCTCAACAATATAGCTGTGTCAGTTGGATGGTGGCATCTACCTGTAATGCCCACCTACTCGGGAGACAGAGTCAGGAGGATCGCAAGTTTGAAGCTAGCCTGAGCAACTTAGCAAGACTGTCAGCAACTTAACAAGACACTGGCTAAAAGTAAAATTTAAAAGGCTGGGGGTGTAACTCAGTGGTAGAGGGCCTCTGGGTTCAATCCCCACTATAGGGAGAAAATAGCTATATCTATATTTATATCTATGTTTATATCTGGCTGTGTTTTACATCAACTTGAGTAAAAGAAAACAGAAATACAACAAGTATATTGTATGATTCCATTTATATAAAGCTCAAAAACATAAACTTTAATGGCAGTATTTAGAGATGAAATGTCAAAAATTGACATTATAAATAAAGATAAGGGATTGCTAATCATTAAAATCAGGAGATTCACGCATGTTGGAGAAGGTTGTGTGAAGAGGTGATGGGGAAGGAGGACCAGAGAGGCTTCCTGGGGTGATGCTAGTGTACTGTCTGGTCACTTTGAGATTAAGCTATAAAAGAGTTCAGAGGGGGAAGATAAGTACTTTGAGTCTAATGCACCACTAATCTGAATTTTAGATTATAAAAATAATGCTATTATAAAAAAATAATAAAGCCATCTTTGTGGTTTTTTTCAAGCTTAATTTCATAAACATATTTTCTTTAGAATGTTCCTTATTTTTTAGGAAATGTAGTGATAAGGCGACCTTTGTTATTCCACTTCAGAGGCCTTTGTTGGCTGCTACTGCCTGAAGTACCTATACTGTGTCTTCGTGCTATTTCTGGCAAAGTCTACCAGGTACAATCTAGGACAAAGAGTCATCATTTTGGGAAATAAAAGTGTGTCAGCATTAGGTTACATCCTGTTTATATGACTTTAAATATATTGGAACACATTGTTTGATACTCTCCTAAAATAGAGTACATGGTGAAAATTTTTGCACCAATCAGAAAATATTTTTATTCTTCTCTGATTTGGTTGAGAGTTTCACGGTATGTTGGATTCTAGGTTGGAAATTATTTCCAGTTAGGAGTTAAAAGGCTTTTATATTTCTATTATATTTGAGCCTCCAGGGCTGTTGAAAAGTCCAGTCATTCTGATTCCTGATATTTTATAAATGACAATTTGTATTTTTTTTTCTATTTGGAAGTTTATAAGAACAGTTGTTTTTGAAATATTCTGAAAATTTCCAGAAGCTCTTTAAGGAAAAAAAAAAAAAAAAAAGGATATCAGAGTACAAAAAATAAAATTAGGTAAAAAAGTAAAGATTTTAAATGAAAAAAATCAGCAAATTACAGATGTTCACAAATAAATGATAAATACTACAGATCTCTCTCACAAAACATTGAAGAATATCATGGTTTTTATTAATTAACTGTCTTTATCTACTTTATCATAAGTAAATAACTCTATCATACATTTGTCTACTTCTTCAATTGTTTACTCTTTAATATCTTCTTCATATGACAACAGTTTTGCAATATTTTCCACAATAAGAATAGAAAGGTAATTCAGTCTTTACTTTAGCATAGTTGATTAAAATTTATTTTGGAGGCTGGGAGTATAGCTCAGTGGTACAGTGTTTCCCTGGTATGTGTGAGGCCCTGATTTCAAACCCCTACACCCGTAGGAAAAAAAGAAAGAAAGAAAGAAAGAAAGAAAGAAAATAAATAAGTAAATAAATAAATACATAAATAAAATTCTTATCGATAATTTGGATTATCTTCTTTTGGCTTTACAATTTATAGTCGGAATTCTTTATTGGTAATGCTGCATAAATTTGTGGAAATTTCTTGTGTCTATTATCTATTTCTATATATAACATATTACCCTAAAATTTAGTAGCTTAAAACAACAACCTTCTCACTGTATCAGACAATTTTGTAGGTCAAGAATTTTGAGTAGGCCCAGGCACGTTGGCACATACCTGTAATACCAGTGACTCAGGAGACTGAGGCAGGGGGATCATGAGTTCAAAACCAGCCTCAGTAACTTAGTGAGGCCCTAAGCAACTCAGTGCGACCCTGGCTCAAAATTTAAAAAAAAGGGGGGAGCTGAGGATGTGGCTCAGTTATTAAGTGACTCTGAGTTCAATTCCCAGTACCAGAAAAAAAGAAAGAAAGAAAGAAAAAAAGAATTTGAGTAGGGCTTGGCTGGCCAATTCTTCTCCTCATAGTGTCTACTAAGTCTCTCAGAAGTATGCAGGTGATAGCTAGGCTGGGATATTTTGGGATTCATCTGGGATGTTCTCCCTTTCCCTGTAGTATCAGGACCTCTCCGTGTGGTTGCTGGACTTTCTACAAAGTGGCTCAATGCTCCAATACACTGGAGCAATGGAATCAGCTCATATTTGGAAAGATGAGCACTGACATTGTGTGACCTCTGGTGTACTCTATTGGCAGAGCAGTCCTAGGCCAGTTCAGCTTCAGGGAGTTTGCTGGGAGTTGTAGCAAAGATTTTGTATCTACAGGGATTCTATTCTAGTTCTCTATTGCTGCTTAATGAACCATCTCCAAAACAGACACGTAAAATGACAACTTATTATTATCTCTTTAGGTTCTGTGGATTGCGTGGACTCCGCTCTGCTTTTGCAGTTGGATGGAGCTGGGTTAGAGGCAGGCATCTGAAGGCTCTTGTAAGCTGGACATGTAAGATGGCTTCCTTACCACTCTCTGAGCCTCAGCTGGGATGACTAAAATAGCTGAGAGATGCTGGTCTTCTCCACAGGACTTACCTTCCTCCTAGAATGTCAAACTTAGGACAATAGGTATTAGACAATGTCGTGCTTCCCCTAGAATGCATGTTCAAGAAGCTCCAAGACTTCTTAGGACTTAGCTTCAGAGTTTACCCAATCACTTTTACCATATTTTTCTGATAAAAACCAAATAACACAGCCAATGTTAGAGTTAAGGAAAGGAGATTATGCAAAGATAGTAATACCAGAAGACATCGGGTACCATCTTTGAGACTAGGCACCACACCCTAAGTATATTTCTTTTTTATCTCTGGCACTACACTTTCATGTTTCATGGAATAGGCTGACATGGTGGAAACACAAGTTCTCCTGGAAGCTCCTCATACACAAGACTAGCAAGGACATAACTGAATTAGGAAAGTGACTGCAAGCTGCATGATTCTATCATACTTAATCCAAACTAATGCTATCCACCAACTCATTTTGCCTGAACTAAATGCAAATATGTTCATAGCCTCTATAAAACTGGAGTGGTGAATATAAAGAGGGCCAACAGACTTAAATAATTGGAATTAAGATATATTTGAAATTCTACAGAACATTGGACCATGTAAATCATTTCTAAAATCCCTCTCCAGGCCTTGGAAGAAGACTGTTTATGTTATTCTACTCCATTTCTGCCCTTTACCTCCTGTCCCTGCGTCATTTCAGGGTAACCTTCTTCAGACTTATTATCATAGCCTCTGTAACTAGTCTCCTTACCTTGGGTTTTAGTTTCTCTGCCTTGAAACAAAAGTCATCATTCTAAAATATAAATTTGACCTGATTGTCATTCTAGCTCAAAATCCTCAATGGCTTTTTGCCATCTTTAAAATTCCTTAATATGATTTACAAGGCTTTTCAAAGCTTGGACTGTACTATCTTTCAAACTAATTTTTCTATTGACCTTCAAGCACTCTTTGATCCAGTCATGCTGAACTGTTTTTAATTCCTTGACATTCTTTTCAGTCTGGGCCTTCCTAACTCCTAGGTCTAGGTTAGGCACTTTATTAATCATATATGGTAGACTAAATTTCTTTAATAGAAATTTTGACCCTGAAGTTCCATGGTTATAATAATACAAATGTTGATTCATACACATGCAAAATTGAGAGTCAGAACAACTGTCCTCCATGCGGTGACCCAGCAACCCAAGCAGCTTGTATCTTATCACAGCAGGAAGGAGAGAACTTGAATAATACACATATGCTACTGAAACCTCCACTCAAAAGTGACCTTTAAGGAGCTAGAGGTATAGCTCAGTGGAATTGCTGCTTACCTAGTACTTCTAAGGCTCTGGGTTTGATACTTGTGATGGGAAAAAAAAAAAGTGCTCACTGTCCCTTGGCCAAAATGAATCAAGTGGTTAGAATAATTACTGATCACCACTTACCTGGTCGGTTATCCATCTAACCCACTCCTATCCTACCTTCTACAACCCTGCCATTATCTTATTTTTTAATTCACTAATTGTTTTGGTTACCAGGGATTAAATCTAGGAGCACTTAAGTTTGAGCCACGTCCTCAACCCTTTATTTATTTATTTATTTATTTATTCATTCATTTTGCTACCAGGGATTGAACTTGGGGGAACTTGACCACGGAGCTACATCCTCAGCCCTATTTTGTATTTTATTTAGAGACAGAGTCTCACTGAGTTGCTTAGTGCCTCTGCAGATACTGGCTTTGAACTCACAATTCTCCTGCCTCAGCCTCCTAAGCTGCTGGGCTTACAGGTGTATGCCATCATGCCTGCCTCCCTGCCAGCATCCTTATCACACCTATTGCCCAGGACTTTTCACTATCTCTCTACCCTTTACTATCATAAAGCAATTTCTGTGAAAGGAGGAAATATATTTGTATGGCTAAATATTTTGTTCTCTCCTAGCACTTAGCAAATTGCAGGCAGTCAATGAATGTTTACTGAATAAATAAATGAATAATACATATGAACTATCAAATGTTTATTACAAGACTCAACTACAACTTTTCATAATCACTTGAAGAAATTATGAAACTTGGCTGGGTGTGGTGGCACATACCTCTAATCCCAGTGACTGAGGAGACTAGACAGAAAGATGGCAAGTTCAAGAACAGCTTCAGCAATCTAACAAGGCCCTAAGCAATTAAGTGAGACCCTGTCGCAAAATAAAAAATAAAAAGGGCTAGTTCAATCTCTGGGGAAAGAAAGAAAGAAGGAAGGAAGGAAGGAAGGAAGGAAGGAAGGAAAGACTGTAATCCCAATGGCTGGGGAAGCTGAGGCAGGAGGATTGCCAGTTCAAAGCCAGCCTCAGCGAAAATAAGGTGCTAAGCAACTCAGTGAGACCCTGTCTCTAAATAAAATACAAAATAGGGCTGAGATGTGGCTCAGTGGTTGAGTACCCTGAGTTCATCCCAGCACCAAAAAACAAAAAAGATCATGACGTTGAAGTTTAGAAATTACAGAGACTTTCTTTTTAGTCATATAACAAAGTTGCTTTGTTCAAATTCTAGATCCCATTTTACATCTGGGCAGAAATGGGTTGATATAACAGGCCTGAGTTGCATAAACCCTACACATTCTAAAGGAAGGATTGCCTTTGGCCACTTCCCAAATAATGGCTCATGAGTCCTTGGAATATTGTACCTGAATATGTCAGTGTTTTTGTGTACCTGAAGCCTTGGACCATGCTGTATTCATGGTAAATGTCTGTTTGCTCTTGTAGGGGCTGGGGAGCAGGGGTTGGAGTCTGAATAGTTGTGGTCAGTCACACTGGTGCTGCCAGGAGACACAAGTGACCTCCAACAACATCCTGGACATCAAGGCTAGGGTGAACTTTTTTGGTTTAGAACTTTTCGTATTGCGGGGAGAATTATGTTTATCCCGTGGAATATCAATAGGAGAAAAAGACCTAGAAACTTGCACCTGGCTATCCCTGGAACTTTTCCTATGTGCCTTTTATTTTGCTGCATTTTATCTGTATCCTTTCACTGTCTTAAATTGAAATGGAGTATGTGGCTGCTTTTCTGAGTCTTGTGAATCCTTCTAGTGAATCAGCAAACCTGAAAATGAATTGTCCCCCCAGCACAATCTCTAATATGCCAAGCTATCTGTCTTGCCAAGTTCTAAAGTCTATACTTATAAATTTGGACTTTTAGTTGAAAAATAAAAGCTTTTTATAATTAACTTTTTTTTTTGGTGCTGGTGTTGCCAAAAGTTTGGTCCTTGTCCGCAATGCCAATCCAATAAGAGGACATAGTTTTGAGAAAAAGGAAAAAGATGGTTTATTATTTTGCTAGCAAAGAAGAAACACAGCAGGAACAGGGGGGGCTTTTATAGAGGTGATTTAGAGAAAATGAGATTAGGGAGGAGAGATCAGGGAAGAGAAGATCAGGGAAAAGAAGATCATGGAGGACAAGATCAGGAAGAAGAGCTTTGGGAAAAAGAAAAAAACATGTAAGTTTCAAAGCCGTAAGGGATATAGTCGAAGCATCAAGTAAACCCCTGTTACACAGGGGATTAAACCTAGGACCTCACACATGCTAAGCATGTAGTCTAACACTGAGCTACACCTTTAGCCTTTTAACTGCCTTTTAATATTTTATTTTATTTTATTTTTTGGTACTGCGGATTGAACTCAGGGGCACTCAACCACTGAGCCACATCCCCAGCCCTATTTTGTATTTTATTTACAGACAGAGTCTCACTGAGTTGCTAAACACCCCATTTTTGCTAGGCTGGCTTTGAACTCACAATCCTCCTGTCTCAGCCTCCTGAGCTGCTGGGATTGCAGGCATGTGCCACCGCGCCCAGCTCCCCTTAACTGTCTTGTAATAAAACATTTCCATGCTATTTTTCAGAGATACAAAGTGCTGGATGAGAGTTTGTTAAAAGAATTAAGTTACACACATAAGAGGTTTAAATCATTCTCATGTTTCTTGGCAAGTACCAAGTAAACATTCAGGTCTGAACAGGCATCTTAGCAAAATGAAGAAAATGAGTTTGCAGTATTTTTTTTTCTTTATTTAAAGAAAATCATAGGGAAAGTAGCTTAATTTTAGCAAGGAGATCTACTGTTGTTATTATTTTGACTTGATAATTGATAAAAATTTAATTGGAAAGTCAGTAAATCTCTCCCTTAGTCAAAGATTAGGCCTTGGATAAATCTGATCCTCAGCTTTCTCATTTATAACCTGCAATGATAATTTTTCTCTAACTCCATTAAATCAGAGTTAGAAAGAAAAATGATAAAATATCTGAAAAAATTAGGAAACATTATAGCCATCTTTGAATAAAAAACATTATTATAAATTCTTAATTTAGTTGCAATAAAGGTTTATTATCAATATAGTTTATTTGTGCTCTGAAGAAATTGTGCAATTAGGTGGACTTTTTCAATAGAGAGATGTTTGTCATTTTGTAACAGTAGTCCACTTTATGCTTTGAACATAACTCTTGTGGGTCTGCCACTGCAAGTGATTTTTAAAGAGGACATGTTTCCTTCTGTTCCTCTCTGCCCTTCTCCCTAATCTCAGGGGAAACAGGTTTACCTTCTTCCCCATCCTAGACAGATTTATCTGTCCCTGAGTATACACCCACCATAGTAATGAAGCATCCAGACTTTGGTGATTGTGCCAGAAGATGTCAGAAATTATTATCTCCCAAATTAACAAGTGAATTACAACTCCACACAGAGAACACAGAACACATGGACTGTATAGCCTTTGAATCATCTCCTCAAAAGCTGCCTGTTCCTGCTGATGGGCAGAATCACAGCCTTTGGGTTTCTCCTTTGCTAGCAAAGCAACAACCCTTCTTTGTCCTTTTTCTCAGAACTGTGTCCTCGTTATTGGATTGGCATCAGGGACAAGGATCAAGCTTTTGGCAACAATTGACTTACAACCTAAGTGGACCCTTTAAACTAGTTATTTGACAAATCAAGAGACTCATACAGGACCACCCCCCTCACCCATGTAGGAGCCCAGGCCCAGGGTAGGCCCTGGTTCACACCGCAGCCTGGAGACTCACACCAGTGCCCAGACTCTGGCCCACGACCACCCCTGATGACCTGCTGACCTATGCCAGATCCAGGTCTAGGCCTAGGCCTAGGACAGCCTATGCCAACCTGCATGGGAGCCCAGAACCATGGTAGGCCCAGGTCTACCCCCCTCCCTACTTGGGAACCCAGGTCTAATCCACCTCCATCTTGGGATACTGCAGCCATCACCATAGCCCTCCCCATGCAGTACCTTCACCTTGGGACAACAGACAGGGCCTGGAGGCAGCTGCATCTTGGAACAGGCAGCCCAAAGACATGGTAAGTCCTACCCTTTCAGCTCTATGTCTGAAAGTGGTTGCATCTGTCTTGGGACACCCCCACTGTTATCTCAACTTACCTCCGTTATTGCTGCTACCACCTTTAGTTGTAATAGCATCCATCACAGGACACGGGTGAGGTTTGGAAGCCCAATTCCAAGGTGAGGTACAGATAATCTGCACAGATACTACAAGATTATAGGGTAGAAACTGTAATACCTCAGATCTGCACTGCAAGAAAGGAAGACACATACACAACATGAAAAAAAAAAAAAAAAAAAACAAGGGAAGAAAGTGCCCCAAACAAACAAGGATACTATAGTAATAGAATCCATGGACAGTGCAGTTGATGAAATGTCAGAGAAGGAGTTCAGAATATACATAATTAAAATGATCTGTGATTTAAAGAATGACATAAATGAGTAAATATAGGCAAAAATTGATTACACTAATAAGGAGATAAGGGAGCAAATACAGGTAGCAAAAGATTACTTCAAGAAAGAGATTCTGAAAAAAAATTAGAAATCCTTAAAATGAAGGAAACAATAAACCAAACAAAAACTCAATGGAAAGCATCACCAAAAGACTAGATGACTTAGAAGACAGAATGTCAGATAATGAAGACAAAGTATACAATCTGGGCAATAAAGTTGACCACACAGTGAAGATGGTAAGCAACCATGAACAGAACATCCAAGAATTATGGGATAGCCTCAAAAGACCAAATATAAGAGTTATGGGTATAGAGGAAGGTGCAGAGATTCAAACCAAAGGAATGCACAATCTCTTCAATGATCTAATGTCAGAAAATTTCCCAAATATAAAGAATGAATTATACAATCAAATACAAGAGGTTTATAGGACACCAAGTGTACAAAATCACAACAGATCTACACAAAGTCACATTTTAATGAAAATGACTAGCATACAGAAAAAGGATAGAATTTTAAAGGCTGCAAAAGAGAGGAATCAGATCACATATAGGGGTAGATCAATTCGTATCTCAACAGATTTTTCAACCAAGATCCTCAAATCCAGGAGATGCTGAAACAACATATACCAAATTCTGAAAGAAAATGGAAGCTAACCAAGAATCTTATTATACAGCAAAATTAAGTTTTAGCTTTGATGATGAAATAAAAACTTTTCATGATAAACAAAAGTTAAGTGAACTTACAGTGAGAAAGCCTGGACTACAGAACATTCTCAGGAAGATATTCCAGGAGGAGGAAATCCAAAGCAAAAATGAAAATCAGCAAATGGAGGAACTACACTGAAGGAAAGGCCAATCAAAGTAGAATCTAAGTCAAGTTAAAAACCCAAAATAAACCAAATGTCCAGTAACATAATTCATATTTAAATAATAACCCTGAATGAGAATGACCTAATCTCATCAATTAAAAGACAGAGACCAACAGATTGGATTTTTAAAAAGACCCAACAATATGTTGCCTTCAAGAGACTCATCTCACAGGAAAAGACATCCACATTCTGAAGGTTCCACTCACATGGACCACATAAACAAGCAGGGGTTTCCATCCTCATATCAGATAAAGTGAACTTCAAACTAAAACTACTGAAAAGGGATAAAGAAGGACATTTCATTTTGCTTTTGGGAATCATACATCAACAAGACATAACAATCATAAATGTCTATGCTCCAAACAATGAGGCATCTACATATGTCAAACACACCCTTCTCAAATACAGGGACCAAATAGACAACAACACAATAATACTGGGTAACTTTAATACATCTCTCTCACCACTGGATAGATCTTCCAAACAAAAACTAAACAAAAAAACTATAGAATTCAATAATACAATCAATAATTTGGACTTAACAGACCTATATAGAATATTTCATCAATCAACAAGCAAATATACTTTCTTCTCAGCAGCACATGAATCCCTCTCCAAAATAGACCATATGTTATGCCACAGAGCAAGTCTTAGCAAACACAAAAAAATAGAGATACTACCCTGAATTCTATCTGACTGTAATGGAATGAAAATAGAAATCAATGATAAAATTAAAAAGAGAAGCCACTCCAACACATGGAGAGTAAGTAATATGCTATTTAATGACACATGGATGATAGAAGACATCAGGGAAGAGATTTTAAAAAAAAGAATTCTTAGAGGTAAACGAGAACTCTAATATAACTTATAAAAATCTCTGGGACACTATGAAGGCAGTGTTAAGAGGAAAGTTTATTGCATGGAGTTTGTTCATTAAAAGAAAAGAAAGTCAACATTACAGCTGAAAGCCCTAGAAAAAGAAGAACAAATCAACACCAAAAGTAGTAGAAGATAGGACATAATTAAAATCAGGGAGGAAATCAATGAATTGAAACAAAAGAAATAATTCAAAAAATTGACAAAACAAAAAGCTGATTCTCTGAAAAAATAAATAAATTGACAAACCCTTAGCTACCCTAACAAAAGAAGGCAGGAGAAAACTCAAATTAGTATAATTTGTGATGAAAAAGGAAATATTGTGACAGACACTATTGAAATACAGAAGACAATTAGAAACTATTTTGAAAACTTATACTCTAGTAAAATAGAAAACCTCAAAGACACCAACAAATTTCTAGAGGCATATGATCAACTCAGAGTCAAGAAGACATCCAAAATTTAAACAGATCAATTTCAAGCAAGGAAATAGAAGACACCATCAAAGCCTACCAAGAAAAGCCCGGGACCAGAGAGATTAACTGCTGAGTTCTACAAGACCTACAAAGAACAACTAATACCAATACTCCTTAAATTATTCCATGAAATAGAAAAGGAAGAAATCCTTCCAAACTCATTCTACAAAGCTAGCATCATCCTGATACCAAAACCAGGCAGAGACGCATCAAGGAAAGAAAACTTCCGACCAATATCCCTGATGAACATTGATACAAAAATTCTCAATAACATTTTAGCAAATCTCATACAGAAACATATTTAAAAAATAGTGTACCCTGATCAAGTGGGGTTCATTCCAGGGATGCGAGGTTGGTTCAACATGCAGAAATCAATAAATATAATTCATCACATCAATAGACTTAAAGATAAGAGTTATGTGACTATATCAATTGATGCAAAGAAAGCATTTGACAAAATACAGCACCCTTTCACATTCAAAACACTACAAAAACTAGGGATGGTATGAACATACCTCAACATTATAAATGATATCTATGCTAAACCCAAGGCCAACATCATTCTAAATGGAAAAAAAAATGGAATCATTTCCTCTAAAAACTGGAACGATACAGGGATGCCCTCTTTCACCAATTCTATTCAACATAGTCCTTGAAGCTCTAGCCAGGGCAATTAAGCAGATGAAAGAAATTAAAGGGATATACAAATAGGAAAAGAAGAACTCAAACTATTATTAATTGTTGACGACATGATTATATACTTAGAGTATCCAAAAAACTCAACCAGAAAACTTCTAGAATTAATTAATAAGTTCAGCAAAGTAGCAGGATATAAAATCAATACCCATAAATCAAATGCATTTCTGTACATCAGTGATGAATCCTTTGAAAGAGAAATTAGGAAAACTACCCCATTCACAATAGCCTCAAAACAAGCAAACAAACAAACAAACTTGGGAATCAACTTAACAAAAGAAGTGAAAGACCTCTGCAATGAAATCAACAGAACACTAAAGAAAGAAATTAAAGAAGCCACATTAATGTTTATAGTGGCACAATTCACAATAACTAAACTATAGAACCAACCTAGATGCCTTTCAATAGATGAATGGATAAAAAAAAATGTGACATATATACACAATGGAATATTACTCAGCAATAAAAGAGAATAAAATCATGGCATTTGCAGGTAAATGGATACAGTTGAGAAAGTAATGCTAAATAAAGTTAGCCAATCCCCGCAAACCAAAGGCCGAATGTTTTCTCTGATACAAGGAGACTGATTCATAGTAAGGTAGGGAGGGGGAGCATGGGAGAAATAGACGAACTCTAGATAGGGCAGAGGGGTGGGAGAAGAAGGGAGGGGGCATGGGGTTAGAAATGATGGTGGAATGTGATGGACATTATTATCCAAAGTACATGTATAAGACATGAATTGCTATGAATATACTTTGTATATAGCCAGAGATATGAAAAATTGTGCTCTATATGTATAATATGAATTGTAATGCATTCCACTGTCATATATAAATAAAAATAATAATAATAATAAAAGAAACTCTCTTATTAGACAATTACAATGTTTCACCAAGCTCCACTGCATCTGAACCTGTCACAGAACAGTAATTTTAAACAATGGACTTTCCTGAGAGCTACACAAAACTCCTAATGTTGCACATTGCAACTATAGTATGTAACTGAAGAATAAGCTGCATAATGTTGCTAAATCTGTAACCCACCTAAGGACACAATAACAATAATGTACTACTGATGTCAGTGGCCTAATGTAACCTATTGATATAAGTAAAGCTGGCAGCTTGGACAAGGGGGAAAAAAGGAAATTCAAGAAGACCTTAGAAGATAGAAAGATCTCTCATGCTCTTGGACAGGCAAAATTAATATTGCCAAAATGGCCATACGACCCAAAGCACTATACAGATTCAATGCCATTCCAATTAAAATCCCAACATCATTCCTTATAGAAATAGAAAAAAAATCATGAATTTCACTTAGAAAATTAAGAGATTGAGAATAGCCAAAGCAATCCTTGGCAAGAAGAGTGAAGCAGGTGGTATCACTATACCAGACCTTAAACTATACCACAAAGCTATAGTAACAAGAACAGCATGGTATTGGCACCAAAATAGACTTGTAGACCAACAGTACAGAATAAAAGACACAGAGATAAACCCACATTAATACAGTTATCTCATACTAGACAAAGCCACCAAAAACATACATTGGAGAAAAGTTAGTGCAGAGAAATGGTGCAGAGAACTGGAAATCCACATGCAGCAAAATGAAAATAAACCCCTATCTCTCAGCATGCACAAAACAACTCAAAGTGGCTCAAGGACCTAGGAATTAGTCCAGAAACCTATGCCTAATAGAGAAAAAAACAGGCCCAACTCTTCATTATGTCGGATTATGCTCCAACTTCCTTAATAAGACTCCTAAAGCACAAGAAATAAAATCAAGAATTAATAAATAGGATGGACTCAAACTGAAAAATTTCTTTTCAGCAAAAGAAACAATCAATGAGGTCAAGAGAAAGCCTACATTTTGGGAGCAAATTTTTGCCACATGCATGTCAGATAGAACACTAATCTCCAGGATATATAAAGAACTCAAAAGAATTAACACCAAAAAAACAAACAACCCAATCAATAAATGGGCTAAGGAGCTGAACAGATAACTCTCAGAAGAAGATATACATTCAATCAACAAATATATGAAAAAAATGTTCAACATCTCTAGTAACTAGCAAAATGCAAATCAAAACTACCTTAAGATTTCATCTCACTCCAGTCAGAATGGCAGTTATCAAGAATACAGACAACAATGAATGTTGGCAAGATGTGGGGTAAAAGGCACACTCATACATTGCTGGTAAGACTGCAAATTGGTGCAACCAATCTGAAAAGCAGTATGGAGATTCCTTAGAAAACTTGGAATAGAACCACCATTTGACCCAGCTATCCCATTCCTCAACCTATACTCAAAGGACTTAAAATCTGCATACTGTGGTAACACAGCCACATCAATGTTCATAGCAGCTCAATTCACAATAACTAAACTGTGGAATTTCTATTCTTCTCTACCAGGTACCATACAGTGCTGGAGATGGGGTGACCTGCTGTAGCCACACAGCCCCTCAGAGATGGGTCTGATTGCAAGATGCCAATCAATAGATGAATGGATAAAGAAACTGTAGTATACATACACATGGAATATTACTCAGCATTAAAAGAGAATAAAATTATGGCATCTGTAGGTAAATGGATGGAGTTGGAGAATATCATGCTAAGTGAAGTAAGCCAATCCCCAAAAAACAAAGGCTGAATATTTTCTATGATATGTGGGTTCTGATCCATAATTGGGGAGGGGGCACAGGAAAAATGGAGGAACATTGATTGGGCAAAGGGGAGGGAGGGGTGGAAAGGGGTTATGGGGCCAGGAATGATGATGAAATGAGATGAACATCATTACCCTGGGTACATGTAAAACTGCACACATGGTGCGATGCTACATCGTGTACAACCAGAGAAATGAAAAGTTGTGTTGCAATTGTGTATAATGAATCAAAATGCTTTCTGCTGTATTATATACCTAATTAAAATAAATTAATTAATTAGTTTAAAAAAAAAGACTTATACATGGCACTTAACCACTGAGCCACCAGTCCTTTTTATTTTTTATTTTGAGACAAGTTCTCACTAATTCACTTGGGGCCTTGCTAACTTGCTGAGGCTTGCTTTAAACTCACAATCCTCAGACTCCTGAGCTACTGGGATTACAGGCATGCACTGACCACATTGGGTCAAATAAGGTTACTTTTAAAGGAAGAACAAATTTATGTTGTGAAACTGCCCACCCAAGTAGTGGGGATGGGTAAGAAAGTCATGTTTAATGTACTAATTTATAGCCTTAAAAGAGATAAAGATTAGACCATAAAGAGAGAACATTTCAACAATTCTGACAATGTAAAAATCATTTCATAAATAATAAATAACAGAACTTAGAACAGTCCCCAAATAATTCCAAATACAATATAATACTGTTGTTGTTGATGGGCTGGGGATGTGAGAAAGCTCAGTCCTTGTCCCTGATGCCAATCCAATAACGAGGACATGGTTTTGAGAAAAAGGAAAAAGTTTTGTTGCTTTGCTATCAAAGGAGAAGCCCAGGGGACTCCTTTACCAAAAGCTGTGATTCTGCCCATCAGCAGGAACAGGGGGCTTTTAAAGATGTGATTCAAAGGTGACATTCTACACATTCTCTGTCTGGAGTTGCAATACACTTGTTAATTTGGGGAGTTAGTCACTTCTGACATCTTCTGGTATCACCCCCAAAGTCTGGATTACTTCTTCCTGTGGTGGGTGTGTACTCAAGGACAGATAAATCTGTCTAGAATGGGTAAGAAAGGTATTCCTGTTTCCCCTGAGACTAGGAAGGAGGGCGGTTTCGGAACGAGCAGGGAGAGAAGAAGAGAAAGAAACGTCCATTTTAAGGGACGAAGAGCAGGAGAAGAAGATTAACATTTAACAGGGATGAGAGGTGGGAGGGAAAGGGAGAGAGAAGGGAAATTGCATGGTAATGGAAGGAGACCCTCAGGGTTATACAGTGGAGGAGGTAGAGAGAGAGGAGGGGAGGGGAGGGGAGAGGTGGGGAGGGGGGAGGGTGGAGGATAGAAAAGGCAGCGGAGCACAACAGACACTAGTATGGCAATTTGTAAATCAATGGATGTGTAACTGATGTGATTCTGCAATCTGTATATGGGGTGAAGGTGGGAGTTCATAACCCACTTGAATCAAAGTGTGGAATATGATACGTCAAGAAATTTGTAATGTTTTGAACAACCCACAATAAAAAATTTAAAAAAAAATCATGTATCACCTCTACAAAAAAAAAAAAAAGAAACGTCCATTTTACAAATCAGTTGTACTGGTAAAGCAGCAAGGGTTATATTCAAAACATAAAATGGACCACTGTTACACTGTGGCCAAAATAATTTGGTCTCAATAGACTAGGTTATGATGTGGTATTGTTAACACTGAGATCTCATTGATTAATTACGGCATAATTCATTTCTTGTTTATGCTGTATTGTCAGGGATGGCAGACCTTATTATGTTCCATATTGTCATCTGGTTCAGGTTGACAAAGATTCCACCATGTAGTGATCTGAATAGTTATTTATATAAGATTCTTTTTATTTATTTATTGTTGTGCTGGAGATTTAACCCAGGGACACTCTACCACTGAGCTACTCCTTTTTATTTCTAATTTTTAAGACAGGATCTCACTATCTTTGTCTCACTTGCTTTGAGCCTTGCTAAATTGCTGAGGCTGATCTGATTTCCCACTGCCTCAATCTCCCCAGGCACTAGGTTATAGGCATTAACCACTGTGCCCAGCTCTTTATAAGACTCTTAGGACCATCATATCATAGGAAGAAGAAGCATGGGAAACTTGTACCTGTTCTAAATATCCCAATCATTCCTCACAGCTCATTTTCTGAAGTCATTCTGGCAAGTAACTTTGGCTAGGAAGTTTTCTAAGGCCAAATACAATAAACGCTATTCACCTCCACCTCAGATGTGTCACATGCTAATGAGTCACCACTAGTATGAAAGTGTGGGAAAACATGCCACCCAGGTACAATCTGAGCCTTCCCTTCACCTAACAGAACTAACTTATGTGTGCTATGTGATTGTGTGTCGTATGATTTACAGACGTATGTTGGCCTATGCTGCTTGTTATGGATTGGGCACCTACCATGTGTTCATTTGTTTCTACCACCACATTCTCCCTTGGTAAAAGAAAACACTATTTTCCAAAAGCAGCACTTGGAACTCAGAAGAAGCTGATGCCACTCTAGTCTTCAAGAATGGGCCTTAGTGGTCTGTCTTTGGTGACAGGCTTTGATTCAGGGGAAAACATGTAAACCAAGTGGTATAATTGAGGTCAATCTCACTGACCTTGCTTGATGTGTCAGGGCAAAAGGTTCCTCTCCCAATAGGCAGATGTAAAACAAGAAAGGTAGCACCTTGGGAGAGTAATTTTTTCTGCATAGGAAGGAATAAGCCACCTGAGAAAATAAAGCCTGGAGTAATTAGAGAAGAAATAAAAGACAAAGTCGGAATTATGCTTTTAAGGGAGCACCTGATAAATTCTTCAAGTCCTGGTAGGAGCTGGAAGAGAACAATTAGTAAGTGGCTCCAGTAGTTTATTTAAGGTACATAAAAGGCAGGGATAAAGTTTTAGGGGTAGAGTCTTGCTTCGTGATGTGTTACAGTCAACAGGTTGATTGGCATCTTGCAATCACACCCATCTCTGAGGGGTTGTGTGGCTACAGCAGGTCACCCCATCTCCAGCACTGTATGGGACCTGGTAGAGCTGAATAGAAATTCACATGTATCTGGGTAGTCTTAACCAGGAGGATTGCCACTGGAAGTTCCCAGATACCAGATTTTCATATTCACTGACTACAATGCCATTTTATTCCACACATAGTCCGTGGATGGCTCTCAACAGAAGGGTACCAAAGGAAACCCAGTCTGAGAAGAATGCCACAAAAAGTCTCATAGCAAATGGAGGCAAAGAGAAATAGAATCCCAGCTCTGGAATTGCCAACCATGAAACCCCTGTCTTTCCTCTAAACTTGCTATTAAATGAGTCAACATGTTTGAATAAAGTCCTTGAGTCCAGGACTCTCTTACATGCAGCCAAAGACACTTTAGCAGAATAAAGACCTAAATCCTGAAAACACCAGCAGACATACCACTTGAACAATAAATTCAAATGTCTACAGGGATTGACAAACGAAACTTTATTCAAAGATCAGAGTAAAACCAGGTTCACGTGTTAGCACACGTGCTTGTGGTCTGAAATGAGTTGAAACTTGTGACTTCACTAGAACACGATTGTGAGCCCCATTAAATGAAATGATCCCTTAAAGTCATCAGCTTTGGTGTATTTCCTTTTCCTCCTTAGCTTTTGCTCTTGACTTCAGAGTATTTTAATCTTTTTTTCTTTTTCCAAATTTATGAAATACTATTCTTCCCTCTGTTCTCTGTCTTGCATAGCAATATCAAAAGCAACATATATTCCTTTGCGTATTTAATTAGTTTTTTGTACTTAATGCTTTTTGTTTTGTTTTTGTTTTGGGCACTGAGGATTAGACCCTGGGGTGCTTTACCACTGAGCTACTTCCCCAGTCTTTTTTCTTTTCCTTTATTTAATTTTTATTTTGAGACAGAGTCTCAGTCTCCTGAGTTGTTGGAATCAGAAATGTAAACCACCATGCCCAGGTTAGTTATTTTTTATGGGGTCCCACTATGTTGCTCATGCTAGTCTCAAACTCAGAGGCTTGAGTGATCTTTTTGCCTCAGCCTCCTAAGTCTAGGAGTCTACAGGCCAGCACCTTCATGCCACAAATAATATTCTCAAAGGCAATATCTACCAACTGCTTGGACCTAATTGTAAATTGGAGCCAGTACACCCAACATATTACTTTTAGTTCATGAAATAGAAAATACCTGTATAAATATCAGCATGGCATTATTGTCAAATAAATTTAATTATACAAGACTTAATGTAATATTAACTAAAAATTATCATGGGCAAATCAAAATTAAACTAGGAAATAATTAAAGTTAACTGAACATTTAAATGTGGCTACTATATCATGGTATAAATTATTGAGGATATAATTAAAAACAAAATCTCCTGTCAAACCTCCACAAAGGTAGTACAGAAAGAGAACATTCTCATTATTGAATAAGCAATAACCCAGAATGTAAGACACATCATGGTATGCTAAGAGATCACAAAGACAGAAAGAAATCTCACCTCTTTATACAGATATATTAGTTCATTTTTTGTTGCTACAACAAAGAACTTTAGGTTGGATAATATATAAGGAAAAAAGTTACTTAGTGCATAGGTTTAGAGATTGAAAATCCAAGATTGGGCAGCTCTATCAATTTGGACTCTACAGAGGGTCTCACAGCCAATGGCATCATGGTGAGAATATGTGCAAGGAAGATTGCATGCAAGAGGGATCATGTGGTGACAGAAAACCATAGAAAAAATGTGTGGGTAAGTGTAATGGTTAATTTGAATTGTCATCTTGATTAGATTAAGTGATTCCAATGATTAAAAGGCCTCTGGGTGTGTCAATGAGGATGTATCTAGCAATGGTTGGCATGTGAGATAGCAAACTGAAGTGGAGACCCTCCCTAAGTGTGGGCAGCACTGTCCAGTAGGATTGTGGCTTGGATGAAATAAAAGTTGGAAGAACAAGGAAGAAGCAACAGATAAAAACTCGATTCTTCTTTTTTCTGAGGGGAGAGGGGATACCAGGGATTGAATTCAGGTGCACTCAACCACTGAGCCACATCCCCAGTCCTATTTTGTATTTTATTTAGAGAAAGAGTCTTCCTGAGCTGCTTAGCACCTTGCCATTTCTGAGGCTGGCTTTAAACTCCAGATCCTCCTGTCTCAGCCTCTGGAGCCACTGAGACTACAGGCGTTTGTCACCACACCCAACTTCGATTCTCTTGAAAAGGCTGTTAATTGCTGCTGCAATTGCTTGAGAATATCAGACTCTCACTTTTTCATTCTTTCAAGATGGACCCTGCCAGTGATTCTCCAGGGAGTTTCTAGAAGTCTCTGTCTAGGACTAGGGTAGCACCTTTGATCTCTCTTGTTCTGAAGCTTTAGTCTCCTGACTGGTGCAGCAACTGGTTCTTCCAGTTCTTCAACTTGCAGATGGCCATTGTGGACTATACAGGTTTTGGTCATGTAAGCCAATCTTTTCAAGAGCCATCCATGGAGTGTGTATGGACCAAACCAGCATCGTGGCCAGTGAATCTGGTATCTGGGAATCCTGATGGTTAAGACTGCCCAGATACATGTGAGCTGTTATTCAGCTCTGCCAAAAAGGTCCCACACAACTTGACCAGAGATGAGGTGAGCTGCTGCAGCCACATAGCCACACAGACTCTCAGATTCGTGACCTGCCAAGATGCCAATCAATCTGTTGACTGCAAGACACCATGAAACAAGACTCCACTGTGGAGACCTTATCCCTGCCTTTGATACTCTCCCTTAAATAAAGAATTGGAGCCATTTTTTAACTATTCTGTTCCAGCTTCTAACAGGACTGGAAGAACCTATCAAATGCTCCCTTAAAACTGATTCTGATTCTGTCTCTTATTTCTTCATTAATTACTTCAGACTTTAATTCTCTCAGGTGGCTTATCCCCTACTGAGGAGGAAGAATTTCCTTGGTGAGGTGGTGACCGCCTTGAGATAAACCAAATAAATTCCCTTTTTATAAGCATACTTCCTGTTGATTCTGTTCCTTTAGAGAACCCTAACACAGTGGGGCTTGCTCTTATGAAACAACTCACTCTCAGAGGAACTAATGAGATTTCCACAAGCCCTACGTTAACCAATTCTGAGGGTAGCACCTTCAATGACCTAGCCACTTCTCTAGGGCTCTTAAAGATTTTACCACCTCCATACTGCCACACTGAGGACCAAACTTCCAACAAGTGAACCGTTAGGAACTAGACTACATACAAACCGCAGCAACAGCCAAGCTTACAACTCATTACACATGTTTTCAAGATAAACAATAATTGGTTCTTAAGCAAGAGAAACACACATAGCCCATCCTAACTTTACCTGGAAATGGGAGGAGGGCGATTTATATTGGCTAATGGACTTTTTCCAGGATATAAGACAAACTTCTACCTTTACAACAGGAAGTAGTTTTGCAAATTGAAGTAACATTCTCATTCAAGTAGGTTCCATAGCAACTGATGTATAGGAATGCTATCCTTATAATGTGTACATTTCAAGAAGATGGCTCCAATATCTTTTAAACACTCAATTCAATTTAATTTAATTTTTGTGATAGGTTTTTGCTAAGTTGCCCAGGCTGGTCTTGAACTTTCGATCCTCCTGCCTCAGTCTTCCGAGTAACTGGATTATAGGCACATACCTTTGTGCCTATACTCTATGGTTCCTGAGAGAGGCATTCCTAGGTCATAAATCTGGCAAAATGTTAATCTAGTTTTCAAAGGGATTTATATATATTTTAGAAAGAGGAGAAAGTATCTCTAGCTACAAGTTTTCTCATGTAAATTCTCTAAGAAAAAATGAGGGTGTTACCAAAAGCTTGGTGCTTGACCCCCTAGTAACCCAATAACAAGGAAATGGTTTTGAGAGAAAGGAAAAAGAAGCTGTGTTGCTTTGCTAGCAAAGAAGAAACATAGGGCACTTCTGTCCCAAAGGCTGTGATTCTGCCCATCACGGGGAACAGGGGGCTTTTAAAGAGGTGATTCAAAGGCTCCATTCCATGTGTTCTCTGTCCAGAGTTGTAATACACTTATTAATTTGGGAGAGAGTCATTTCTGAGATCTTCTGGTACCAGCCCCATGTCTGAATTGCTTTATTCCTGTGGTAGGTGTGTACTTAGGATAGGGAAGAAATCCTCTTTTCCTGAGTTTGTGAGGGGAGGATTATGGAGGAGCAGGGAGAGAGAAAGACAAAGAAACATGTTTGTTTTGAAAATAAGTCACAGTGGCAGATCAGTAAGGGCTATATTCAAAGCATAAAGTGGACCACTACTACATTTCTCCACTGTCAGTTTCTACATTACATTTATGTGGAAAAAATGAGTGACAACATCTCCAAGCTGAGAAAGAGCAAAGTTGGGGGGACTGACCAGAAGTCCTTGTTCTATATCAGGTAGGGCATGGACAAGTAAGGGTATTTAGCAGCAAGGCAGTCCAGAGGTGCATTGGCAGTTGGTGAGTGACTGGACAAGGCATATATAGGGCAGGGATCACACTATGACAACAATGAATGAGAGAGCAAAGCATTACTTTTTGTAAACAATTAGCACAAAAGCCATTAGTATTTCAGCCCATCTCTGAAAACCATGAAGACAGTATCTCAATCATAACAGTGAAAAACAGATTGAGTTTATCTATGTAGGAGGTTAGGAAGATGTGTAGGTCTATGAGATCAGGCTCAAATTGACCAGGACTAATTGGTAACTCTAGAATCCTTTGTGATCATTAATATTGGGCACTCCCACACAAGAATTCTTCTTTCATAGCCTCCAGCATTACTTATTTTTGGTAGGGCTGACAAGTGTACAGCCCTAAAGTTTTGTATTATGTTCCCTGTTTATTTTTATTTATTTGTTTGTTTATTGGTACCAGAGATTAATTAATCAGTAATCCACATCCCTAGGACTTTTTTGTATTTTATTTAGAGACAGGGAGCTGCTGAGTTGCTTAGGGCCTCATTAAGTTACTGAAGCTGGCTTTAACTCAGAATCCTCCTGCACAGCCTCTTGAACCACTGGATTATAGGCATGCATCACCACACTGGGCTTAACCCCTGTTTATTTGAGATCAGAGTAATTTTTTTTCAGGGTGAGGTATAGGGATTAAACTCAGGGCCACTGAATCTGCCACATACCCAACACTATTTTGCATTTTATTTAGATACAGAGTCTCACTGAGTTGCTTAGTGCTTTGCTGTTGGTGAGGCTGACTTGAACTCTGGATCCATCTGCCTCAGCCTCCCAAGCTGTTGGGATTACAGGCGTGCACCAGTACACCTGGCCAAGATCACAGTAAACTTTACAACAACAACAAAAAATCTATCTTTTGAAGTGTCATTCTAAAAGTTATCATGTATTGTTTCCTGAGTCTATGGGAATGTCAATCAACATGACACTACATTACACCTGAAACATTAATCAAACAGAAAGGCTAAGACAGTTCTTAACTTTTTTCTTGTAGAAATGGTGGCAAAATGGTTTTGTGCTCCACATTGTCAACCTTTGAACAAACCAGTTTCTCCTTATTTTCTTTTAAAAATACATTTAAATTCCCATCCTAGTGTAAAAAGTAGCACAAATTTTTATATATAACTCACTGACAACAGATTACCTTTATCTAGTTATAAAACATTAAATAATAAATACATACAAAATTAGTTATTTCTATATAAATCTGAGGAAGACTATTGTTACAGATAATTTTAGTTTGGAGAACACCAATTTGGTACAGTATTATCCTAAGCTTTACATTTTAAAATACTTATATACTTGAAGAATATGAATACATCTAACATACAGAGAAGCCAGTAATGGTTAAGGTCACAATTATGTAGATGTCCTTATATTAACTAAGTTTCAATTTTAAAGTAAAATGTAGAATCTATAGTATATGGTGACAATAACCACAGCTGTGTTAGTAATACTAGCAAAAATCAAAGGATAGCTTTAAATCTCTTATACACTTAGGAATCAATGTTAATGATCAAAATAGATTTAGTCAAGGCCAACAGATATAAGCCAGGCTTTCAAATGGCAGTGTGGTCCTTCTATGTCTGATACAATGTGTAAAATAGGCATTTTTGGTTTCCTTGCCAGTAGACTTACATAACACTGTCATTTTACAAACTTCCACATAACACTTAGACAAGGCTCAGACAAACATAGTTCTCAGATGTATACATATGCTAGTCACATATATTTAGGGTGTCAATTATATTGTTCTAACCTAAAATAACAGTTGTTTATTTAACCAGTTACCAAGTAATCATCTAAAAGACTTCACAATTGGTACAAACCCTAATTCCTTTAAGACTTAGTTTCCCTATGTAACAAAACCTAACAGGCACAAGAAAAAAAATGGGGGGGATTGAACTCAGGGACACTCAACCACTGAGGCACATCTTCAGCCCTATTTTATATTTTATTAGAGACAGGGTCTCACTGAGTTGCTTAGTGCCTCCCTAATTTGCTGAGGCTGGCTTTGAACTCACAATGCTCCTGCCTCTGCCTCCCGAGCTGCTGGGATTACAGGCATGTGCCACTGCACTTGGCCAAGAAAATTATTTTGATAGACAGTAGCAGATCAATGTTTCAGATTTTGCTGCATATCATCAGTACATTGAAATTTAAATAACTTTGACTTTGCTAATTATAGGCAATCTAATCACAAACTTTCTGAGATTTACCTTCCACAAACCTTCTGTAACTCACTTGGACATACAACTTATTTACATTCTTACTTTTGTCCTATCTTTATCTTGGACTCATAATACAAGAAACTTACTTCACCATACAAAATACTTTCTCATCCAGAAACATTTATTTTATCTTCTAATTTTTTATACTGCAATATATTTCTATACCTGTAACTTTTTTATATCTTTTTTCTAGTTTCAGACCCTTTCTTAAAGTCATATTCTAAAATAATCCTTATGAATATTATCTGAGCATTTAATTTACACAATAAATTTCATCTTAGGAGAGGGTTGAACAATTCAGCATATAAAAAAAATGAAAAGAAAAAAAAAAAAAGAAAAACTGTGTCTTAATCTTTTTTTCTCCCAGATTGCATTCAAAAGTTTTGAGCACAATATATTTTTGAGCCTGATCCGTCTGTGCTATCATTATCATGATGCCATCAACTTTAAGTGAGTTCCCCATTGTCAATAGTACCCAGAGGCTCCTTTTGGGTCTTTTTCTTATACTAGGCATATTGATATTCAGTGGAGGAGGCTCTTTCCATCTTTTTCTTTAGGCTTCCTTGAAGATCCCTTTGCAGAGGCTGCCAACAGAATGCAGCTTGGCCTTAGTGTCTGTTTTTTTCTTTTCTGGGTGCAGTTGTGTAACCTGCCAGTCTCTCCATGCATTCATTTAGTTTGATGGATACTTTGCTATAGCAAGAATTGCTTGCCCAAGTGATGGCCAAATGGGGTGTACTTTCAGATCTTAAAAAGAAAGACCATTCCTGTCCCTAGGTAATAAACTAACAGGGCTGAAACCTGCTGCCACATCCTTTGTGGCCAGCAGCCTCTACCTTCCATGAGCAAAGGGGCTGGAAGGCAGGGCAGAGGTCAGGTCCTCTTTGTATATTCTTCTACAGTTCAGGCAGCTTTCCTGTTTTTTATTTTCCCAGCCCAGGACTGGTGTCCCTGATCCACAGTGAGATGATCTTCAGTTTCCTGGGGCCAGGCTAAGAAACAGCGTTGAGTAGAGAGCTGTCAGCACACAGTCTAAAGGATTTAAATTTTTTTTAAAAAAAAACCTTTTCTTCTGGAGTCCTGGTATCATTGCATGCCAGAGGCAGTGCCTTTTTTGCAGGCTCAACTTAGTTTCTGACTGTTCTCTTTATCATGCAATTATATAAATGCTTGCATATATAGTTTTTCTTCCATGTACTTTATCTCTGACAGACCAACTCCAACTGCAAGATTGTGTAATAATCCAGAAAGCCATTCAAAGGCCAGATTGTGTTATAGTAAAACATCTTTCTTTTAGGCAGGTTTATACCTCCAGGTGGCCCATTCATGCAAGATCTTTCTTCCCAACAGACTACTGGTAAGATTGCTATAGCATGGCCCATGTCGTAAAGGGCCAGTAAAAGAAAGAAAGAAAGAAAGAAAGAAAGAAAGAAAGAAAGAAAGAAAGAAAAAGAGAGAGAGAGAGAGAGAATAAACACAGACAACCAGCAGAGAGGATCCCTGAAACCATGATCAACAGATGGGAACCTTTAAAACAAACAGACCTGTACATGCAGAATTTCTTTCATTTACTTTACTTCTGATAAACCAACTCCAACTATAAGATTCTATAATAATTTAGAAAGCCATTTGAAGGCCAGATCATTTCAATAAAACATCATTTTTTTCTTAGGCTTATACGTATAGGTGGCCCTTTCAGTCAAGATCTTTCCTAAGAGACTACCTATAAGATCAATGCAGCGTTGCTCATGTCTTGAATGGGGCAGTTACAGATGCAAACAAAAATACAGACAGACAACCAGAGGGACTCCTGAATCCAAGGCCAACAAACTGATGAGAACCTAGAACAAACAGAAAGGAGTAAAAATCCCCAGGTTCTCAAATCTTGCTTAACCATGACTCCTACGCTAGTGATGCCACAGATATCCCCACAAAAAGGAACCAGATGTGTGGAATCAAGGGTCAGATGTGTGAAACCAAGGGTCTTGACATGCTCACTGGGGGACTTACCAAATGGCCAAAGGTGTCACAATTTTACTATTTCAGTTAACTTTTTCTCAAAGTAGACCAAGATGAAGAAAACTGTACCATTCAGGTAGAAAAGGAAGATGTTTCCAGAAGCAAAAGAAGCTTTGGCAGCTATTGCAACAATCCCTCAGTATTCATAGGAAAAGATCCTCTGGTTTGACCTAAGGAAAATTCACCTTTCTCCTAAATCTCCAGCAGCTGATGCTCAACAAGTTCATCATCCATTGTTCTATTTGAGCATGGAAGTGGACATGTGGGGCCTGCCAGGCCTGCCCAGGAAGGCCAGAGTGGGAAGTGTTCTTGGGTTCCATCTGGGGTGCCAATATATTAAAGAAAGCCTGGTCCTTTTCCTTGATTCCAATCCAATAGGTCCTTGTCTCCTAGGCCAATCCAATAAGAAGGGTGTGATTTTGAGGAAAAGGAAAAAGAAGCTTTATTGCTTTGCTGGAAAAAGGAGAAACACAGGGGCCTCCTGTCCCAAAGGCTGTGATTCTGCCCATCAGAGGGAACAAGGACTATTAAAGAGGTGATTCAAAGGCTACATCCTATGTGTTCACTGTCCAGAGTTGTAATTCACTTGTTAATTTGGAGATAGTCATTTCTGAGATCTTCTTCTCCCATCCTCAGAAATCCAAATTACTTTATTCCTGTCATGGGTGTGTGCTCAAGGACAGATAACCTTGTCTAGGATAAGGAAGAAAGTGATCCTGTTTCCCTGAGATTGGAGGGTAGCAGTTATAGAGGAGGAGGAAGGGAGGAAGAGAAAGAAACATGTCCATTGAAACAATAAGTCAAAGTGGCAGAGCAGCAAGTAGTATATTCAAAGCATAAAGTGGACCACTGAAGCTAGTTTTGAAAATCAGGATCAGGTTTTGTTCCCTGGATGTTGAAGATTGAATACCCAAGAAACACTGAGGCAGGAACAAAAAGTTTTATTTACAGGCAGGAGAGAGAGAGAGAGAGAGAGAGAGAGAGAGAGAGAGAGAGAGAGAGAGAGAGAGAGAAGATTCCTCTGGAGAGAAGGGGGTTGATTGGGGGTGTTTTGGTGTTTTGTTCCTTTTATAGATTTTAGGTTTCGTTTCTTCTCTTGTCCCCTCCTCCTTTTATCTTGCTTACATGGCCAAGGGCAAAAAAGAGCAGTCCACAGGCACTTTTCCCTATTCTCCATATCTGCCCAGAAAGGCAGAAGGGAGCCACCAGGGGGCCATCCTTGCTCAGATGAACAATTCCCTGGAGGCAGGTGATCCTGGCAACAGGTGAAAGAGGGGAAGTGTTCTGGAGGTGTTAGCATTTTCCTTTTGAATCAGCACCCATCTTCCTGACCCAATTATTCCTTCTCTACACTGACTGTCCTTTCACCCTGGTCTTACTACTGTTGTAAGGGGAAGGAAATCTCTCCCTGTCTTCAACAGGGAAAATTTTTAAGCCTCTTTTTTAGAAATTTTATTTGTCCTTATGATCTACATATTTTGATTTCATTTTAAATACCAAGACAACAAAGTTATTGAGATTTTTTTTTTCATTCACTAAGTATTTCTCAGATTGCCTACTACACATTAGGCATGAACTTGGCAACCCCAAAATCATTTATCCTTATCTCATAATAAAAATCTCTCTGAGAATTATGCAAATTTTTATTAGTCTAGTGCTGAGACTCTTCTGGGAATAAAAGTTGTCCTCAAATGACATGAGACTAAGTATAATCTTTATTTAGTCCACTTATGAATAACCTTAACACATTTTTCTGAAAAGTGTTAGTGTACTTGAATACATAGACAGTACCCTAGACTGTTTAGTTAGTTTCAGTTATTGCTTAACTTTTTACTTTAAATGTTGAAGTAAAAAACATTAAAATATGGGGTAGGGGCAGGAGATTAGATTTTATATATATCTGCAGTAGCAAATGTACCTACATACTAGTGATTGATCTGTTATGCTCGAATTCGGAATCCCCAAAAGACCACCAGAGACCAAGATTGATGTAAGCAGCAAAGAGGTATTTATTGCGAGCTAGCTGGGTCCTCCATATGCACACAGCAACTGGTGACGCTGAGAGGCCCGGAACCCAGGGTTTGCAGCAGTTTTATTCACTCTTTGAGGAAGGCAGGGACTTCACATACATCATAGCATCTCTTAGCAAATCATCACACACCACGGGAAAATCATAAAACAACTCTAAAACATGATTCGTATATTCACTGGTGGGAGCAAGTTGGGTAAGGGTGATTGGTTAGTACAAGAGGGGGATCCCTTTGAACTGATTGGTTTAGGCCACGAGGGGAGTATGTGCTAAACTACAAGGTTTCCCAACACATTATCAACCATCATAAACTACTGGGGGGTCATCTGGCATCCCAGGTATTTTCCCTGTCTCATGCTGATTGGTGGTTGCTAGGAGGTTGCAATGGGTCCTCACCTAGCCTGACACCTGGCTTCGCAGATCTCTCCTGTTATTTGTAGATAAACAACTCAGCAGGGTGGGTATGTGACTTGGAGTGCTCTGTGGATATTTCCAAGGACCAGGGTCATGCCCCCTTCCTTGGACAGGCTTTGCTCTGAGGTAGAGGCTGGTTTCTCAGATTCTGTTATAGAGCTCGGGCCTTCCAAGAAATGGAGGCAGCATGAAGACCACCCCCTTTAAATCTCCAATTCTTGTGATCAAGTTAGAAAGATTTCAGATATTTACCTAAAAACAATAGGAATGAGTTTAGTGAAGAGATAGGAAAAGGGAAAATATACACTCTCAAGCGAGAGAGTAGGTCCTCTCAGAGAGAGACAAAGTGCCTCTCCTGCACTCCAGTTTTACTGGGGATCCCAGGGAAGTTTCCAGAGTCCTGTTCAGGTCCATCTTTTGACTTTTGACTGACAGCAGTGTGACATCAGACTTTCAAGTCCCTATTGCTATGACAACTCTGTCACCTTGACCCAGGCTGACTGGTTCTAATTAGATTCAGGCTCTATGGTTAGAGGAATTATCCTTATCTTCTGGAATCTAGTCTGTGAACAGGGTCATAAATAGCCCTTCAAAGTAACTTGGGTTCCTCTTATTGTTATTTCCTGCCTGCATTTCCTTGGGTAGTTTGCTGAGGAATGTGACATTTCCTGTCCACTTAGGCCAGGCAAAGAAAGCATGTGGGGGTCAAGAAAGCATATGGGGGTCAGCATAGTGGGCCCATTTCATAGAATTATTCTTAACCTCTTTTTCCCTCCATCCTCATCTGAATGTACCCTAACAATACCAGGGGCGCTTTACCACTGATCTACACTCCTAGCCCTTTAAAAAAAAATTTATATTGAAACTGGGTCTCACTAAATTGCTGAGAATGACCTCGAACTTGCAATCCTTCTGCCTCAGCCTCCTGAATCTCTGGGATTATAAGCATTCACCACCACACCTAGGACAAACGGTATTTTAAAAAATAAACTAAACCCATCAATATGTACTACTTACTATAATGCAACAATTAAAAATGTGGGAAAAATAAAATAAAATAAACTCCACATTATATCCAGTTATTGAGATTGAAGAAATAAAAAGAAAAAGTGGGGAAAAGTACCAATTGAAGTAAAGGGGGAGATGCAAGCATTTTGTACATAAATATACACATGCAAAAATTTGGCACAGAAACTAAAACAAAGTAGAAGTTGGATAAATATTTGTTATGAGAGGTACAGGAGTAAGAACAACTGGATAGGCAGAGAAAATGGAAAAGATGATCATAGAGTAACCACAAAGAAAAAATAACCTATTTCTAAAACTGAGGAGGAGAAAGGGGATGGAGAGGTGGTGAGGGAGGGAGGGAGAGAGAACACAGCCTAGAACAAACAGATAGTAAGAAAAAGACCAGGACTATCTGCTTTGTACTTAGATAGCTCTACAAGTCTGTGAGAGACTTCAAGAGGCCTATTACCTTTGATTTTTGAAATGCTAATTAACTGATTAAAGATTTTACCCAAATTATGTATACTTAAATTTTTAGAGGAGGTATTTGAGAAGTCTGGGCCTAACTCACTCAAAGGGAAATTATTCCTCTTGTCAAACTGACAAAGAAAGATGAGGTGGTGGGTATAGTCCTACCCAGTCTGAGGTTGTCTATTCTTTCTTTAGAATGAGTGAAAGATACCCCAGCATTTGATAGGTTTACATTTGAAAAGAAAGGTTATACATCATTGCAGTAACAAAGTCCTTTTTCCCACAGTTCTTTTTGTTTTGGTAATGTCATCCACAGCCATTCAATCTTTAAGGAGGCCTCTGCATATTAACTATTCAGAAGATACTGAAAGCTTCCAATTGTTCCATTGATAATGTCTTCTTTTTTGATTTTTTAATTTTTATTTATTTTTTTAATATTTATTTTTTTTAGTTCTCAGCAGACATAACATCTTTGTTTGTATGTGGTGCTGAGGATCAAACCCAGGCCGCATGCATGCCAGGCGAGCGCGCTACCACTTGAGCCACATCCCCAGCCCTGATTTTTTTATTATAAATCTTTTTTTTCCCCTTTCCTCAGTTCTGGGGATTGAACCCAGAGATGCTTAACTATATTTAGCTGAAAGCTTGGTCCTTGTCCCCAATACCAATTCAATAACCAGGAAACGGTTTTGAGAAAAAGGAGAAAGAAGGTTTATTGCTTTGCTAACAAAGGAGAAACACAGGGGACTCCTGTCCTAGAGGCTGTGATTCTGCCCATCAGCAGGAACAGGGAAGGGGCTTTTAAAGAGGTGACTCAAAGATAGTCCATGTGTTCTCTGTTGGAGTTGTCATTCGCTTGTTAATTTGAGAGATAGTCATTTCTGACATCTTCTGGTACCATCTCTAAAGTCTGGATTACTTCTTTCCTATGGTGGGTATGTACTCAAGGGCAGATAACGCTGCCTAGGATGGGTAAGAAAGGTAATCCTGTTTCCTCCGAGATTAGGGAGGAAGAGAGAGTAGGGAGGCTCAGGGAGAAAAGAAGAAAAGGAAACATGTCCATTTTAAAAATCAGTTGCAGTGGCCAGAGCAGCAAGGGTTATATCCAAAGCATAAGGTAGACCACTGTTACGTGACTAAATTCCACTCACTCTGTATTTCCCAAGCTGTGATACTGTGAGATATAGATAGTCTGGTGGTCCATTTTCAGAATACAGTATTTAGCTTAATTGGGATATAAGATACAGTCATAGCCATTTTGAGATCCAATTGTAGCCATTTTAACTGTAGTCCTTCCCTTTGCCTGCTCCAATTTTAAAATTAGCCAAATACCAAGAAATAATTAAAATTAGAGCTGAAATCAATGAAATCGAAACAAAAGAAACAATCGAAAAAATTGACAAAACTAAAAGTTGGTTCTTTGAAAAAATAAATAAGATTGATAGATCACTAGCCACGCTAACAAAGAGAAGAAGAGAGAACACCCAAATTACTAGCTTACGGGATGAAAAAGGCAACATCACAACAGACAATTCAGAAATACAGAAGATAATTAGAAATTATTTTGAAACCCTATACTCTAATAAAATAGAAGATAGTGAAGGCATTGATAAATTCCTTAAGACATATGAACTACCCAGATTGAGTCAGGATGATATAAACAACCTAAACAGACCAATATCAAGTGAGGAAATAGAAGAAGCCATCAAAAGACTACCAACCAAGAAAAGCCCAGGACCGGATGGATATACAGCAGAGTTTGACAAGAACTTTAAAGAAAAACTAATACCAATACTCTACAATCTATTTCAGGAGATAGAAAAAGAGGGAGAACTTCCAAATTCATTCTATGAGGCCAATATCATCCTGATTCCCAAACCAGATAAAGACACCTCAAAGAAAGAAAATTACAGACCAATATCCCTAATGAATTTAGATGCAAAAATCCTCAATAAAATTCTGGAAAATCAGATACAAAAACATATCAAAAAGATCGTGCATCATGATCAAGTAGGATTCACCCCTGGGATGCAAGGCTGGTTCAATATACGGAAATCAATAAACGTTATTCACCACATCAATAGACTTAAAGATAAGAACCATATGATCATCTCGATAGACGCAGAAAAAGCATTCGACAAAGTACAGCATCCATTTATGTTCAAAACACTAGAAAAACTAGAGATAACAGGAACTTACCTCAACACTGTAAAAGCTATATGTGCTAAGCCTCAGGCTAGCATCATTCTAAATGGAGAAAAACTGAAGGCATTCCCTCTAAAATCTGGAACAAGACAGGGATGCCCTCTCTCACCACTTCTATTCAATATAGTTCTCGAAATACTGGCCAGAGCAATTAGACAGACAAAAGAAATTAAAGGCATTAAGATAGGAAAAGAAGAACTTAAATTATCACTATTTGCGGATGATATGATCCTATACCTAGAAGACACAAAAGGGTCTACAAAGAAACTATTAGAGCTAATAAATGAATTCAGCAAAGTGGCAGGATATAAAATCAACATGCATAAATCAAAGGCATTCCTGTATATCAGCGACAAATCTTCTGAACTGGAAATGAGGAAAACCACCCCATTCACAATATCCTCAAAAAATAATAAAATACTTGGGAATCAACCTAACAAAAGAGGTGAAAGATTTATACAATGAAAACTACAGAACCCTAAAGAGAGAAATAGAAGAAGATCTTAGAAGATGGAAAAATATACCCTGTTCATGGATAGGCAGAACTAACATCATCAAAATGGCAATATTACCAAAAGTTCTCTATAGGTTCAATGCAATGCCAATCAAAATCCCAATGGCATTTCTTGTAGAAATAGAGAAAGCAATCATGAAATTCATATGGAAAAATAAAAGACCCAGAATAGCAAAAGCAATTCTAAGCAGGAAGTGTGAATCAGGAGGTATATCGATACCAGATTTCAAACTGTACTACAGAGCAATAGTAACAAAAACAGCATGGTACTGGTACCAAAACAGGCGGGTGGACCAATGGTACAGAATAGGGGACACAGAAACCAATCCACAAAATTACAACTGTCTTATATTCGATAAAGGGGCTAAAAGCATGCAATGGAGGAAGGATAGCATCTTCAACAAATGGTGCTGGGAAAACTGGAAATCCATATGCAACAAAATGAAACTGAATCCCTTTCTCTCACCATGCACAAAAGTTAACTCAAAATGGATCAAGGAGCTTGATATCAAATCAGAGACTCTGTGCCTGATAGAAGAAAAAGTTGGCTCTGATCTACATATTGTGGGGTCTGGCTCCAAATTCCTTAATAGGACACCCATAGCACAAGAGTTAAAAACAAGAATCAACAAATGGGACTTACTCAAACTAAGAAGTTTTTTCTCAGCAAGAGAAACAATAAGAGAGGTAAATAGGGAGCCTACATCCTGGGAACAAATCTTTACTCCTCACACTTCAGATAGAACCCTAATATCCAGAGTATACAAAGAACTCAAAAAATTAAGCAATAAGAAAACAAATAACCCAATCAACAAATGGGTTATTCTCAGAGGAGGATATACAATCAATCAACAAGTACATGAAAAATGCTCACCATCCCTAGCAATCAGAGAAATGCAAATCAAAACCACCCTAAGATACCATCTCACTCCAGTAAGATTGGCAGCCATTATGAAGTCAAACAACAACAAGTGCTGGCCAGGATGTGGGGAAAAGTGTACACTTGTACATTGCTGGTGGGACTGCAAATTGGTGCGGCCAATTTGGAAAGCATTATGGAGATTCCTGGGAAAGCTGGGAATGGAGCCACCATTTGACCCAGCTGTTCCCCTTCTCGGTCTATTCCCTGAAGACCTAAAAAGAGCATGCTACAGGGACACTGCTACATCGATGTTCATAGCAGCACAATTCACAATAGCTAGACTGTGGAACCAACTTAGATGCCCTTCAATAGATGAATGGATTAAAAAAATGTGGCATTTATACACAATGGAGTATTACTCAGCACTAAAAAATGACAAAATCATGGAATTTGCAGGGAAATGGATGGCATTAGAGCAGATTATGCTAAGTGAAGCTAGCCAATCCCTAAAAAACAAATGCCAAATATCTTCTTTGATATAAGGAGAGCAACTAAAAACAGAGCAGGGAGGAAGAGCATGAGAAAAAGATTAACATTAAATAGGGACGAGAGGTGGGAGGGAAAGGGAGAGAGAAGGGAAATTGCATGGAAATGGAAGGAGACCCTCATTGTTATACAAAATTACATATCAGAGGATGTGAGGGGAAAGGGAAAAAAAATCAAGGGAGAGAAATTAATTATAGTAGATGGGGTAGAGAGAGAAGATGGGAGGGGAGGGGAGGGGGGATAGTAGAGGATAGGAAAGATAGCCGAATACAACAGTCACTAGTATGGCAATATGTAAAAACATGGATGTGTAACCCATGTGATTCTGCAATCTGTATATGGGGTAAAAATGGGAGTTCCTAACCCACTTGAATCAAATGTATGAAATATGATATGTCAAGAGCTTTGTAATGTTTTGAACAACCAATTAAAAAAAATTAGCCAATTGCTTAGATCGTGACGCCAACTTCCTCTTATCAGAGCAAGGTGCAGTTGCTGCAGTTAGGGATTAAAAACAGGTGGACTGAGTAGGGTGTGGTGGTGAAGCCAGATTTAATGTTAGGTAGTCAGTGTAGTTAGGTAAATCAGGTCTAATATCGAGTGAGATCTAAAATGGAGGCCATGTTGAGAATGAATTCCGCGAAAAGTTGAACAACTCTTTGAATGTTAATGAAGTCCGGGAAAAGCCCAAGGCCAGAGCCCATCCCAAAGAAGTGTTAATGAACAGCCCCCAGCAAACTTGAAGATGCTGACTCAGAAGTCCTTCCTGCCCAGATTACTTGTTTGGCCCACCCCTTGGGTTTCCCACCTACATTCCATCACTGAAAGAACTATAAAAAGGGGAAACAACCGCACTTCCACGGATTCCATCTCTTGGGTCCCCTTCTTCCTCCGGGAGAAGTCTTTTCTGCTGTCCTTTAATAAAGCTTCTATTTTCCACTCTGACTTTGCCTCGGTGTGCTTCTCTGGTGTTATACTTCAACATTGGGGAAGCAAGGACTCGTCACCGGTCAGAAGCGGTAACAGTGGTACACACCTGTAATGCCAGCAGCTCAGTAGGCTGAGGCAGGAGGATTGTGAATTCAAAGCCAGCTACAGCAATGGCAAGGTGCTAAGCAGCTAAGTGAGACTCTGTCTCTAAATAAAATACAAAATAGGGCTGGGGATGTGGCTCAATAGTCAAATGCCTCTGGGTTCAATCCCCAGTACCCTTTCCCTGCAAAAAAAAAGAAAAGAAAAAAAACAGGTGGATTAGGGCTGGGAATATAGCTTAGTTGGTAGAGTGCTTTCCTTGCATGCATAAGACCCTGGGTTCAATCCCCAGCACCACAAAAAACAAATAAACAAGTGGACTGCTCCCCCAAGTGTGTTTGATTGCCAGACTTTGATAACATGCCCTTCTGCAGAAATAAAGTTTGCCTTGCTCAGAAGTATCTGGGCATGTTATCTATTCCTTGTGGCACCCGCAGTCTTTCTTAGTTACCCTTATTCTAAATTAGATTCACTTAATAAATGCTCTTACACTGTATATTATTTCTTCAAAACATTCCCAACAATTGCAGAATTTTATGTATTCTTCCTTCTTAGTAGAAAATAAGTTCCATAAGGTCAGAGATCATGCTATATTGTTAGTTCTAAATACATACTATCTAGCACATTTTGGTCTCCTAAGTAGTCGATTAGTAAATATTTGTTAATTATTAAAATCAAAGCTTCCTCTTCCTTTGCTATACTGATGAGATTATCTTAACTCTGGAAGATTGACGTGCAGTCATGATTTTCATTTTTACTTACCTCATAGCAAGGAGCTGAGGCTGAAGAAATCATCAACTCAGAAAGAAGCTTAGATGGGATGCTGAGAGGGTATAGCACTGAAGTTTCCTAATAAATTATGCTTACTTTATCCAGATCATGTTTGATAGATGGTCTTCCCTGATGAAAGGGCCCTTGCTTGCTCAAGGGGTCAGGGATGATCTCTGTGGCAATGTAATTCTAAAGCAGAGATTTGGCATGTAGGGTGTGATGTAGAGCATAGAGCATGAGCAAAGAGGGGGACAGGACAATTTAGAATAGCCTCTGAGTCACTCACTGACCCATTAAACCACTTGTTTTTGTTCAGATATGAGATGTCTCCCTAATAGCCCCTGAGTCACTCACTGACACATTAAATCACTTGTTATGGTTTAGATATAAAATGTCTCCCTAAAACTCATGTATTATATAATGCAAGAATTTTTAGAGGTGAAATGATTGAGTTATGAGAGCTTTAAACTAATCAGTAGATTAATCCACTGATAGGATTAAGTGAGTGGTAATTGTAGGAAGGTAGTGTGTGACTGGAGAAGGAAGGTCACTGGAGGATTTATATTTTGTCCCAGCTGAGGGAAACTCTTTCTTTGCTCCTGTTGCCATGTCCTGAGATGTCTTCCTCTGTCATATCCTTCCATCATGATGTTTTGCCTCATCTTGAGCCCAGAGCAATGGAGTTGCCCATGTATGGACTGGGACCTCTGAACCCCAAATAAAACATTCCCTCCTCTGTGTTGTTCAGGTCCTTTGGTCATTGTGAGATAGGAAAGGATAGGCAGTGGAGAATAGGGAAGGTACAGTGAAGGTTGATGAGAGGGCAAGCCCCAGAATAGTCATTTTAACATCCCTCGTCATGTTATAAAACAGTTTCTATTTCTCAGAAAGTGCATAAATTTCCTTGTCTGAGAAAGTGACTGCATAATCTGTAATCCAGCCTGTGTCTACTGTGGAACAACTGTAATATCAAAAAGGAATCAAGAGGAGCTTATCAACTTCTTATCTGCTGTTAAAGGGAGTAATGCTCTAAGTCTTAAATGTAACTCTTGCCCCTCCTAGGTACGCTGCACTGGGATCCTGAGTCTTTCTCTCATTTTGCTTCCCCCTCCACCCTTTTAAACTTGTTTTAATTAGTTATACCTGACAGTAGAATGCATTTTGACACATCATACATAAATGGAGTATAACTTCTCATTCTTTTGCTTTAAATGAAATTCCTGCCCCCCTTGCTTACCTCGGCAGCATTTGCCATGTTCATTCTTCAGCTCCATGGAACACAAACCCAATCCCCAACTTCTATTGGTAGTGACAGCAAGGAAGAAACTAAAACACCACTGACCTTCATTCCATCCCCTGGTCCAGCAACATCAACATATCGCTCATCTTGTACTGAACAACCCAGCACCGTTGTTACTTACTACCACATGGACATTTCTAAGGCTCTTCCAATATTATATATTTAAAGTTTCTATTTAGTTCTACTAGTTCAATCATTTCTGTTACAGAGGATACTCACAGAAATCCAAATGCTTCTGCCAGTCTTGTTTTGACTCAAGGATATGTGCCAAATATTAAAACCAGCAAAGAGCCATCTGCTCTTTATTATTGTGTGCATCCATGTGTGTGCGTGCATGTGTGTGTGTTTTAAATCATCTAATCATCCAATCACCATTTAAAAAACAAAGCAATCTGTAGGCTGGGGATCTAGCTCAGTGGTAGAGATCTTGTCTAGCATGTTCACGGCCCTGTGTTGGATTCCTAGTACCACAAAAACAAAGCAAAAAAGACAGAAAAAAAATCCACTTTTTTAATGGTAATCAGCAAAAAAATAAATAAATAAAGGGAGATTATAGCATCCTCAACTCTTTGTAACAGAGCAGCTCCCTCCCTCAAGCTCTCTTTAATGGAATGACTTTCTCCTCCTCTTCTTAATCTTTTCCCTAATCTCTTAAGGACTCATCCCTTTCACATGGTATTCTAATTCCAAAGAGAGATCTCCATAGTACCCACTCCTTTCTTTAGCTCATTGAATTGAATTGTAGAGAAGTAAAGTATCTGTCAGAAAAGAAAATGCTGGTACTGGCCTTAGGATGTGAGGTATTTTTAGATGTTCTGAGAGGGAGCAGAGACAGGCAGGTATGCACTGTGGAGAGGAAGGCCCTGCCCAGCATGAGCATTACCTGTGCATTGTCTCTCTGCACCCTCTTTTTCTCCTATAAAAGCCCTTTCTGCTCCTGAACCCCATAAAATTGTTTCCTGCCACCAACTTTGAGTGGCAAGCAGCATGGACATTTGATTCTGGTAACACTATGGAAGAAGACAGTGCAGACATACTTTCCTACATCCTTGGCTTCAACCTTTTGACACTGACATAGCTAATGAGGCTCTAGAACTCATCAAGGAAATTTCCTGAGACTTCTAAAGCAATCATCCTGCATAAATTCACATAAGCCTCATCTTTCTAAGATTTGCTATCATGGCTTGATCATCTTCATGAGAAGTGGCATATTTCAATTAATTTAGCTCTCAAGTTAGCAATCATTGCACAGGAAGAAATCTCAGTGCAGTCAATGAAACAATCACCCGTAGTTTGGAGAGCAATTTTCTGGTCATGGAGGAGCCCTGGAGAATGAGACTCAGGTCATAAAGTACCTGTAGACTCTAAATCCAACAATTGTCCAGGTATTACACCTTCCCCCTTGGACCTCACAAGCAATCTGGGTCTATTGGCTTAACTTTCTAGAGTATCCCCAAGGATAAGCAGGCGAAAGCCCAAAATACAAAAAGAAAAAATTATTTACATTTTTGTTTTAATTTATTGAGTATAGAAAAAGGATTATTTCCCATTTTAAACCATCCTTTTATTATCAGATTGTACATGATAAATGATTTATTATTATTATTATTATTATTATACCTTATACCTGGGGTACTTAAACACTAAGTCACATCCCCAATCTTTTTTTTTTTTTTTTTTTTTTTTTGAGGGCCTTGCTAAGTTGCTGAGACTGTCCTCAAACTTAAGATCTTCCTGCTTCCGCCTCCCAGTCACCGGGATTACTGGCATGTGCCACTACATCTGGCTTTCTGAAACATTCTTGAATTGAATATTAAAGTGCACATTTAAAAGTGTTTGCCATATTTATCTGTCTCTAAAAGTAATTTGTAATCAGTTTTAGGATTTTCACAAATTTGATATTTTGTCATAATTATCTCAAATGTTTAAATAGAAATTTAAATGTAAACTTGACTTTAGCAACCAACAGAGCTTTCTGTGCCCATCACTCAACTTTGAATTTCATGTGGGATACATAGTTTCTTTCTTTTTTTTCAGACACATGTTTGTCTTTTTATTTTGTTTATTCCTGTATGTTCTATGACTGTATGTTCTATGACAGTCTGATAGAGATGTTACTTGATATCATTTAATACCTACTGAGGTCAGGCAATCCAAGGTCATCATTATGTTAAAATTAAAGTTACTTATGGAAGTTCATAGACACTTCTAGAATTGGTTTTACCTCCTACATGGGAACATAATCAAGAATCCCAGGGGCTGGGGATGTGGCTCAAGCGGTGGCACGCTCGCCTGGCATGCGTGCGACCCGGGTTCGATCCTCAGCACCACATGCAAACAAAGATGTTGTGCCCGCCAAAAAACTAAAAAATAAATGTTAAAAAATTCTCTCTCTCTCTCTCTCTCTCTCTCTCTCTCTCTCTCTCTTAAAAAAAAAAAAGAATCCCAGAACAGGTTTACTCATATGACTCAATTCATCAATCCCTGTTCACCAGTGGCACAGAAAGAGGGTTCTTTAACAAAGCATTATACAAAACACCTCTACCAAACTAAACAAATTTTTTTTGTAGTTTAATGCAGAAAGTCTTTTTTTTTCTTTTTTCCCCAACCCTTAATTGTTTTTTTTTAATATTTATTTTTTAGTTGTAGTTGGACACAATACACTTATTTTATTTATTTATTTTTATGTGGTGCTGAGGATCAAACCCAGGGTCTCGCACATGCTAGGCGAGCGCTCTACCGCTGAACCACAACCCCAGCCCCAATTGGTTTTTTAGTCAGCTCAGGTAGCTATAACAAAATACCATAGACTGAGTGGCTCAAATAACAAATATTGATTTCTCACAGTTCTGGAAATTGGGAAGATATGGATGCCAGCATAATTGGGTTTTTGGTGAGGGCCCTCTTCTTGGCTTTCAAAGGCAGCCTTCTTCTTGTGTGCTCACATAGTGAGAGAGCAAGCTCTCTGGTGTTTCTTTCTATGATGACACTAACCTCATGGTGGAGGCTCTTCTCATGACCTCATATAAATTTAATTACCTCTTAAGGGCCCCACTTCCAATACTCTCACAGTGGTAGTTAGGGATTTCAAAATATAAATTTTGGAGAAACAGAAACATTCAGTTCATCATATTTGGCTAGGGCTACTGTCATCAAGTACCACAAACAAGATGACTTACATAGCAGAAACTTATTGTGCTACATTTATGGGGGCTGAAAGTCTGACATCAAGGTTTCAGTAGGGCTGGTTCCTGCTGAGGGCTGAAGGAGAGACTATTCTATGCCACTCCCCAGCTTGTGCTGCCTTGCTGGCCACCTTTGGTGTCCCTAGGATTCTGCTGCTATATCACCCCAAGCTCTCCCCTCAATATCACCTGTTGTTCTCCCTCTGTGCATGTCTATGTCCACATTGTCCCTTTTTATGAGGACACCAGTCATATTGAATTAGGAGCCCACTCTATTCCATTACCACCTCACTTAAATAATTACATCTGTAATGACTATTCCCAAACTCACATTCTAAGATACTGGGGGTTAAGGCATCTACTTATGAATTTGTAGAGGACATAATTCAACTTATAACACCCAGTTACACTTAATATCTGTGAAAAAAAATAGATGAGGATATGAAACACATTATTTAGCTCTCAACTGTTTATAGATTATATTATTTTTTACAATATTATGAAATATTTGACATTATTTAATATGGTATGTGGTCTATATCATGTTCTGTGAGAAGTATTATTAATATTGAAACAAAATTCTAGGGCCCGGGTATGTAGCTCAGTGATAAAGCATTTGCCTGACATGTGCAGGGCCCTGGATTTGATCCACAGCAGCAGGAGCAGGAGCAGTAATGACAACATTTTTTTTGAACATTGTGTAAGAAACATTCATTTACAAAAAACAAATTGAGTGCTATGTGTGTTCTTTGAGAATATTGCCAGATAAAATTAGCAATTTTCTCAGTGTTCTGGTATGGTGCTTTCAGGTTTAAAATGGTTTCTAAAGTAGCTGTGTAAAAGCATTCAATTTTACATAAAGCAGTTTTCAATACAAAGCCTTAATTAAAAGTCACTACTTAATTATTTATGTACCACTCAGGGTTATCAGAGGATTTAGAAAGAACTAGCAAGTAACCTTTTACATATTTGGACCCATTGGCACATAGTAACTCAGTAAATTCAAAATCCTATCATGACTTTACTTTTTTGAGTTTGTATCATCAGCCTTAGGGAAGGCTGTGGCCAGCATGGTCTTTGATAAGACCAAAAGTCAAGAGATGGGGGAAGTATTTTGGAATACTCATTTGAAAGTCTAAAGAAATTTGAAGCTGTCCCCCAGCCCCTGATAATGACCATTCTATTTTCTACTGCTAGAGATTTGACTTCTATATACACCTGCTATAAATGAAATCATACTTTTGACTTTTTGTGACTGGGTAATTTCACTTAGCATAGTGTTTCCTAGGTTCATCCAGGATGTTGTGTGGGTGGCAACATGTGTCATATTTGTTAATCCATTTATTCATAGATGTTTGGTAGGCTGCTATTCCTGGGCTATTGTGGATTATGCTGCTCTGAACATGGATATATAAGTCTTTTTTTTTTTAATGATAAAGAGATTTATTCAGCAAGAGGAAATAATAGTTATAATTGGTATGAACATAATGGTGGAGCACTCAATTATATAAAGCAAATATCATTAGATCTAAAAAGAATCTATTTGTTGGGGACTTCAACAATTTTATTAACAACTTTTATCAGTGATCAAGTTATCCAGGCCAAAATAAACAAACAAATAAACAAACATTAGAGTTAAATTATACTATAGTCCATATGGAACCAAAAGACATTTACAGAACAATTCATCCAATAGATGCAGAATGCACTTGCTTTTTATCAACACATGGAACATTCTTAAGGATACATATATTGGGCATGGAAATTGGAAGAGAGAACTTCAAAGTTTCCCAACACAAAGAATTGATAAACATTTGAAGAGATGGATTTATCAATTTTCCTGATTTGATCATTATACATGGAAAACTTGTATGGAATTATTGCACTGTGCCCCATAGTTAATTGCAATTATTATCTTTCAACAAAAAATAAAATATTTTTAAGGTGTATTTAAAGTGTATATATATATATATATATATATATATATATATATATATATATACACACACACACATATATTCTTATATATATACTTATTTTCATATATATATGTGTATATATACACATATATATTCATTATTTAATCAGGAACACAAGAACCACTCTATTCACTCCAGATATAAGGGCTTTTAAGATTACAGTTAAGGACTTACACTGGAAAAATTGGGGAAGTGGCATCAGACTAGCTACACCTTATAATCTCAGCCTGAAGAATTTTAAAGTAGATCATCCTCAGGAACTCCCTGGACAGGGACAAATGCTACAAGTGATATATAAGTCTTAAAAGTTTTAAAAAACTGCTTTCGATTCTTTTGGATATATGCCTAGAAGTGGAATTGCTAGTATTTTTAGTTTTTTGAGGGATCATCATGTTTTCCCTGGCTGTGGCAAACATCACACAAACATCAAACAAATATCACACAAAGTTAAAGTTTCTAATTTCTCTAGGTCAGTGCCAGTACTTGGGTTTTTTTTTTTTTTTTTGATTTGTTTTGTTTTGAGAGTAGCCGTCCTTTTGAATGTGAGGCAGTATCTCATTGTGATTTTTATTTCCCTAATGAATAGTGACTGAAAATGTTTTTTAAAAAAAATTTTTTTAGTTGTCAATGGACCTTTATTTTAAAAATTCATTTATATGTGGTGCTGAGAATCGAACCTAGTACCTCACACATGCTAGGCAAGTCCTCTACCACTGAGCCACAACCTCAGCCCTGAGCATTTTTTTTTAATACACTTGTTTAAATAGTAATTTGGGGTGTTTGGTTTTGGAAGGTGCTAGAGATTGAACCCAGGGTATATAAGTCCCTCTACATACTAAGTGCATACTCTACTACTCTGCTCAGATTGTGTGTGTGTGTGGGGGGGGACAACTGGGGATTGAATTTAGGGGCACTTTACCACTGAATAATACTGCCAGTCCCTTTTATTTTTTATTTTGAAACAGGGTCACATTAAGTTGCTGAGGCTGGTCTAGAATTTGTGATTCTTCTGCCTCAGCTTCCAGAGCTGCTGGGACCATAGGTGTGTACCACTGTACCCAGCTTAAAATATAATTTCAAATGTATTTTTTTAATGTATAGTTTTGAATGATTATAAGAATAGTTTTTAGGTCTGGTGTTGTGGCTCAATGGCAAGGCACTGGGTTTGATTCTCAGCACGACATATAAATAAAAAATAAATAAAGGTCCATCAACAACTAAAAAATATTTAAAATAAGAATATTCAAAATTTTTTTCTTTTAATTAGAAAAAAATTTGAATGTGTGTAAAAAAAAGAGATGCCAGGACACCTGGATATATACATGCAGGACACAACCACATGCTACTGAAAGGTGTTGATAAAAGAATCAGAAGACTCATAAAAACATTGTGCTGCTGAGAAAGCATTTTATGTTTGTGTTTTATTCACAAAATAAAACACTGGTTGTTTTCCTTCTCCTTCTCCTTCTCCTTCTCCTTCTTCTTCTTCTTCTGACTTAAGAAAGGATCCATGAATTCATGATCCATAATGATCACAAGGCTGGTGAGGAAATCCAACAAACACGGTTAGGCAAACACGGTTTACAACTATAAGGAAACAAATGCAATTCTCTAAAACAAATATTGCTTTCCATAAAACAAAATGTCTTTATGGTCAACAGTACTTAAGAGTCTAAGTAAGTAATACAAGCAAATGTTAAATGTAATATAAAAAACATACAAAAATTGACAAATCAGGAGGAAACTCTTTTTCCCTTTTTGTAATCAGACTAAGATTTAATTTTAGGGTAATAAAGAACATAAATAAAGGCTAGATATTTAGCTTTCTCCAATCTCTCTCTCTCTCTCTCTCTCTCTCTCTCTCTCTCTCTCTCTCTCTCTCAGTACTAGGAATTGAACCCAATCATACTTTAACCACTGAGCTGCATCCCCAGCCCATTTTATTTTTTATTTTGAAACAGAGTCTCACTAAGTTCCTGAGGCTGCCTTTGAACTTGCCTTCTCCCAGCTCAGCCTCCAGAGCCGTTTCATTTAGGTGAGCATCTGTGAGGCCCAGGCTGCTCAGGTCCTTGGCTACTGCCCTGAAAGGTAGTTGAGCCTCCGGTGAGTTGCCTGAGCTGCCTTGTAGGGTGGGCTCTCTTCTGCGTGTGACTGCCCAAGATATATGTTGGAAGGATCATTCAACATAACGAACATATAATTTTTTTTTTATATACTGGGGATGGAACTCAGGGGCACTCAACCACTGAACCACATCCCCAGCCCTATTTTGTATTTTATTTAGAGACAGGTTCTCGCTGAGTTGCTTAGCATCTCGCTTTTTGCTGAGGCTGACTTTGAACTTTCAATCCTCCTGTCTCAGCCTCCTGCACCACTGGGATTTACAGATGTGCGTCACCATCCCTGGCTAGCATTTATTTTAAAGATGACAGTTTAGAGGAACATTCAAAGCAGCACCAATACCCGTATTCAGCTAGTGACTAATCAGGATTTTTCAGCTCTGCTTCTTTACTGTTGGATCGAATTTAGGTTTCCTGGGAATTCAAGTAGAATTAACTAGAATCTTTATTCTGTGAGATAAGTCTGGATCTATCACAATAAATTGATATAAAAGTGTTTTCCCACCACAATACTTTTATTTTCCTTAATTAAATATTGATCTGTGATACTTTTTCTGACTCTCCTCTCACCCATTTGGTTCAGAGCCAGGTGCCTTTGGCTTCTGTTTCCATGCACAGTTTAGAATATTGTTTCATCTCCCTTTGTCTGGGCTGGCTTCTGTGATTGCTTTCTCCTTCAGTCCCTCACTTTTCTTCTGGAGTAATGACCTGTGTGTGTGTGTGTGTGTGTGTGTGTGTCCCCCTCAGCATTTTTTTTTTTGCTAAAATCCCACTGAAAGATGGTCTATGTAAGAACAAATTTTAAAAGGGCAAAGCATGAAGCTAAATTTGGTTCACTCTGGATATTAGAATTCTGGAAACTAGCATCACCTCTAACCAGTCCAATCAAGATTGATAAATCATCTTTAGCACTAAGTATTTTACTTTTAAAATTATTTTTTTAAGTATGTTGAAAAGGTAAAGTGAGGCATGAAAATTATTTTGAAGAGTTTGAGCAAACAACAATTTATGAACTTGGCAACAATAAATCAAGTGGATTAGGAGCTCCATTGAGGGCATGTTACAGGATAGACAAAGAAGGAAAGAAAATATTTGGTTACAGTTATGCAGTTGTCTTATTTGGTCTATCCTCATGGACACTCCCTACTTATATAATTATAAATTTGTTGGTAACTTTACATTGATTAGCTTAAATTCTGTCTTTTAAAAATTATTTTATCTTACTTTTTGTACTGGGGATTGAACTCAAAGGCACTTAACTACTGATCCACATACCCAGCCCTTGTTATATTTTGTTTAGAGACAGGGTCTCCCTAAATTGCTTAGAGCCTCACTAAGTTGCTGAGGCTGGCTTTAAACTTGTGATCCTGCCCCAGTCCTGAGTTGCTAGGATTACAGGCATGTGCCACCATGCCTGCCTTATTTTTACTTGTGAGACAAGTTCTCACTATGTTTCCCAGGCTGGTCTCAAGCTCCTGGACTTCTGATTTTTCCTCTTCAACCTCCTGACTAGCTGGGACTATAGGTATGCACCACTGTGCCTGCTTAAATTATTATTTTTTAACATAAGCATTTAATGAGCTCAAATTAAATTTTGCTTATGTTTACAAATCAAGCAAGGTCCTGAAAGAAACTTAACTGGTTTTCTCTGCTTTTGGATTCTTCAGGCCTGATCTCATTTTCATTTCTGTTTTTGCAATGAGGAGGGGATTAAACCCAGGGCTTTGTACATGCTAAGCAAGCACTCCCCTACTGCAGTACACCTCCATACCTCAGGTCACCTTTTAAAATTTACTTTAAAAGTGCTGGCCGGGTGTGGTGGTGCATGTCTGTAATCCCAATGGCTGGGGAGGCTGAGGCAGGAGTTCAAAGCCAGCCTCAACAAAAAGTGAAGTGCTAAGAAACTCAGTGAGATCCTGTTTCTTAATAAAATACAAAACAGGAAAACAGGGCTAGGGATGTGGTTCAATGGTCGAGTGCCCTGAATCAATCCCTGGTACCGCTTTCCTCCATAAAAAGTGTTTATAAAGGGGAGGAAAATAAGCGTCTCCAAAACAGACACCAAAAGACCACATTCTTTAGTTGGCTATTGTGTTGTACAATTCAAGCTAATTACTAATTGGTAATTACTAGTTAAATCCCGATGTTTCCGTTTATAAAAATGAAAATATATAATGAGTTACCTAAACTCCATATTTTTATGGAAAAGGAACCATTGGTGTTTTGGAACCAGTATCCTGCATTGCTCTGGAGCTAATTGCTAACTGAGATGTGGACAAAAGTAAGTGGCCCTGGAGCTGGCATTTCATTATGTCAACACCAATTCCTCTTTGTGTCCCTTCAATTACTTAAACTCAATGTTCTTCATTCTTCTTTATTTTTCCATTGTGAGAATATGTTGGGAAGAAGGGGAAAAGTGTCCCTGACCAAAAATGAGATTCCCATAGGGGACTCAGATATCGATAGTGGCACACATATTGCACATGAGAGATAGTTGTAGGGCTGTGACTAGCTTCTAGAGTCACCGCCACTATGGCTTGGCAAGCCCTCACCAGCTGGAGGCTATTTGTTTTTCTTAGAAGTAGCATATTCATTTAAGAGTTCTTTGTAATTTTCCTGAATGCACACATTTTTAACATATTTTGCAGTTCAGTCTTCAAAGGCATCCACTGTTTTCCCTCAGTTACTCACAAATCTTTCACTGTCAGAATCATTTTCAGCATGATTTCAAGAACACTTCCCCACACTAAAATAATGAAATAATTCACAAACCATAACTGCTTCTGGAGAGTTTGTTAACTTCTAACTTTATTTCTATTGTATCCAGAAAATAACATCTTTTTTAACTCAAGGTGGGAAATAGGACAAAACTTGGAACTGTAACTAAAACAACTTTAGGCACAAATGTTTGACTTACATGATTATTTTATTTTATTTTATTTTTTTATTTTCTTTTTTTTTATTAGTTGTTCAAAACATTACAAAGTTCTTGACATATCATATTTCATACATTTGATTCAAGCAGATTATGAACTCCCATTTTTACCCTATATACATATTGCAGATTCACATCGGTTACACATCTACTTTTTTACCTACCGCCATACTAGTGTATGTTGTATTCTGCTGCCTTTCCTATCCTCTACTATCCCCCCTTCCCTCCCCTCCCCTCCCCTCCCTTCCCATCTTCTCTCCCTACCCCATCTACTATAATTCATTTCTCTCTCTTGTTTTTTTTCCCCTTTCCCCTCATTTCCTCTTATATGATAATTTTGTATAACAATGAGGGTCTCCTTCCTTTACCATGCAATTTCCCTTCTCTCTCTCTTTCCCTCCCCCCTCTCATCCCTGTTAAGTGGTGATCTTCTTCTCATGCTCTTCCTCTCTATTCTGTTCTTAGTTGCTCTCCTTATATCAAAGAAGACATTTGGCATTTATTTTTTAGGGACTGGCTAGCTTCACATAGCATAATCTGCTCTACTGCCTTCCATTTCCCTGCAAATTCCATGATTTTGTCATTTTTTAGTGCAGAGTAATACTCCATTGTGTATAAATGCCGCAGTCTGGCTGGGCACAATCAGGAGCCACTTGTCAAAAGAAACTAACTTTATTTTTAGAACCACACACGCCAAACAAAACAGCCTCTCAGGAAAAACCCTCAGAGCCTCAACTGCCACCACCGGCTTTCCACAAGCCTCTCTCTCTCACACCAGCTTCTCTCCACCTCCCACAATCCTCCTGCTCTTGAGGCCGATTGGCTGGGTCACATGGGCGGAGCCAAAAAAGTCCCCCAATGAGCAGCTCCGTGGTCTGAAAGGGCAGGGAAACAGTCCAATGAGCATCACCGCAGAGGAGCCAATCAGCTAGATGTTGCTGGGGCCGAGGAGCCAATCAGCTAGATGTTGCTGGGGCCGCTGTGAGCCAATCATTAGCCGGCAGCTGGAAGTTTGCTGGGGCCCCTTCGGCTGTGGCTCTCAACATCTCCCCCTCTCTGTTTAAACAACAAGCATGTGGCTTAGGGACCGTGCCTGTTAGGCAGTCCAATTCAACATATGGTCCTTACCCGTCATCGGATGAACTGACCTCTAGGCTTCAGCCTCCTGTCTTAGGTTGGTACCACTGCAATTGGATCATACCCGTCACTGACTACCGGTCCAGCATACAGCTATACTTGTGGATAGGCCTTTGCACCAGTGGGGGGGTGAGGTTCTTTGCCTCACCTCTGTTGGCCCCCAAATTTTAGACCATCACTAGTAGAGGAGGATGCAAAATGCCATGACATTAAGCCAATTGAGGGCTCCTTTGAAAAATTGTACCACCGGTGACACCATCAGCAAAAATACCCCAACACTACCACAAGTCGCTGCACCAACAGATAGTTCACAATGCATACAGGTGAGCTCACAATGTGTCCAGGCAAGTTCTGCAAGCAGTTCAGTGATGGCTATTGTAGAAGCTGTAGATTGGTTTTATCTTTGACTTCACCAGCACTGGGATGAAGATAGGAATTCTGGCAATAATGGCTAAAGAAAAAATTATGTAACATTCCAGAAGGCACTAAAAGAAAACAATTTTCTTAACAATTTACATTGTCTTCAAGAGAATTATTAAATATAATGAAAAGGAAAGGTGAAAGTAAACAAACAGATCTGTTAACCTTCTTTTTTGTTTACATATTAAAACAATCCTCAACAGTTATTTACCCAATTTAAATTAAACCATATAAATCACGTGAGAAAAAATATTTGGATCCATTTTATCATGAGCGCTCATCATATATGATATATGGGCATACGTACATTCAAACATATAACACAAAACACAAGTGTGCACACATAATATAATACATACAACACATAACATTATAGTAAAGGCCTTATAACTTTTTACAGGTGAAATCTCCATTGCAATGTTTAAAAACTCTATAGTCAAAAAATAGAACTGATCAGCAAAACATTAACCTAGGTCTGTATGAGCTCAAAAAACAAAATAGAACTTCATGATATGGCAAAGGGCAATAATAAAATAGATATTGAAAAAAGCATCCTGGTTCTGTTGCAGATGTAAGAATAGCCAAACTGGATATCAGTTGTTATGGATTTGAGCCAAATCATCTTCTTTTTGGTCTGTAGAAATCGCTTTAGTTAATCTTTCTGGAATCCAAATCGGCTGCTGTTCTCCCTGTGGAAACACATAAACAGACCCCCGACTCCAGACAATCACTGGGTCAGGACCTTGGTTAATCTCTCTGGAATCCAAATCGGCTGCTGTTCTCCCTGTGGAAACACACAAACAGACCCCCGACTCCAGACAATTACTGGGTCAGGACCTTTCCATTGTCCTGTTAGAATATCCTTCCAAAGTACCTTGGGCTTATGTACATTTTTTGGACACATATGCCTTTCCGCAGCACTAAGTCCTGATGAATCCAAATTTAAAAAGTTTAGAGTAAAAAGGGTTATTTTAAGTTTATCTTTGGGGAATATATACCCCTTCCCAATTCCTTCTTTTTGCTTTAATAAGTACATTTTAATAGTTTGATGAGCTCTTTCAACTATGCCTTGTCCCTGTGGATTGTATGGGATTCCTGTTATATGAGTAATGCCAAATGTTGAGCAAAATTGTTTAAAAGAGGTAGAAGTATAACCAGGGGCATTATCTGTTTTTAACTGTTTTGGAACACCCACAGTGGCAAAATTTTGTAAGCAATGAGCTATAACATCTTTAGTTTTTTCTCCGGCATGAAGGGAGCCCATCAAAAATCCAGAAGAAGTATCAACTGTAACATGCAAATATTTTAATTTTCCAAATTCTGGCAAGTGTGTGACGTCCATCTGCCAAATATGGTTAGGTATCAATCCTCTAGGATTGACTCCAAGATTAACTTGTGGTAAAAAGGTCACACAATTTTGACATTGTTTTATTATTTGTCTAGCTTGTTCCTTAGTTATTTTAAAACGCTTTTGTAAAGTATTAGCATTGACATGGAACTTTTTATGAAAATTTATAGCTTCTTCTAGTGTAGAGAAAATATGTATGTCATGTGTAGTTTTATCTGCTAAATCATTGCCCAAACTAAGGGCTCCAGGCAATCCTGTATGTGCCCTGATATGTCCTATAAAGAATGGATCTTTTCTGTCCCAGATTAGACTTTGTATAGTGGAAAGCAAAGAGAAAACAGTAGAAGAAGGGGAAATCCTACCAGCATCTTCAAGAGATACTATAGCATTAACTACATACTGACTATCAGAAAATAAATTAAATACAGAATCTTTAAACATCACAAAAGCTTGTAAAACTGCATTAAGCTCTACCTTTTGAGCTGATTGTTTGGGTACTAAAAATGTAAAAGTTTGATCTGGGGTAACTACTGCTGCTGTACCATTATATGACCCATCAGTGAAAATATTTGGAGCATTCATGATAGGTGTTTTTCTTGTCATTTTTGGAAAAATTACAGGATGCAATGACCAAAAAGACAATAAAGGATTAGATGGTAAGTGGTTATCAAATGAAACATTAGATTTGCACATGATTATTGCCCAAGTATTTAACTCATTAGCTAACTCATCAATTTGATTCATAGTATATGGAGTAATAATTTTATTGGGAGAAATTCCAAACACTCCCTTTGCTGCTTTTATTCCTTTGAGTATTAATTGTCCTACAGCCTCAGGATACCTAGTAAGAATAGTGTTAGGAGAATAAGATAAATGTATCCATAATAATGGACCTTCTTGCCAAAATACTCCTGTAGGAATATTTTTTGTTGGTAGTACAATAAATAATAAAGGCAAACTTATATCAATTCTATCCAAATGCATATTTTCCATATATGTTTCAATGATTTTTAATGCCTTTCTTGCTTCAGGCGTTAACATTCGGGGTGAATTTGGATCTGATGGACCTTTTAGGATATCAAATAAAGGTCCCAACTCTCCTGTTGGTATACCTAAATAAGGCCTTATCCAATTTATGTCTCCTAATAACTTTTGAAAGTCATTAAGTGATTTGAGTTGATCTACTCGTATTTGAATTTTTGGTGGACGGACCATGGTTGAGGATAATAGAACTCCTAAATAATTAATTGGAAAATTTAATTGTACTTTATCTATTGCTATCTCTAGATTATAATTTTTTAATAAGTTTGTAAGTGTGGCATAACATTCTAGCAATGTGTTTTTATCTTTGTGTGCTAATAATACATCATCCATATAGTGAAATATTTGTAGTTCAGGATTTTGATTTCTAAGTGGCTGGATTACTTTGTTAACATAAATTTGACACATAGTTGGGCTGTTAGCCATCCCTTGAGGGAGTACTTTCCATTCATATCTCTGATCAGGACCTTCATGATTCAGTGCAGGGATAGTAAATGCAAAACGTGGACTATCCTCAGGATGAATTGGAATTGAAAAAAAACAATCTTTAATATCTATAACTAAAACATACCAGGTTTTTGGCAAAGCAGACAACTGAGGAATCCCTGATTGAGCAGGTCCCATAATAACCATCTCATTATTAATGGCTCTTAAATCTTGCAATAATCTCCATTTACCAGATTTCTTTTTGATGACAAAAATGGGAGTATTATGGGGAGATACAGAAGGTTGTATATGTCCTTCTGCTAATTGTTGTTTGACCAGGTCATGGGCTGCTTGTATCTTTTCTTTAGTCAGGGGCCACTGAGGAACCCATACTGGTCTTTCTGATTTCCAAGTAATTTTTATTGTCTCAGTGGCCCTTTCTGAAAATCCAACCCATGTCTGTCTGTTCCTTGATCTATTTGTATTGGTGCTGCTATACCTTGTTCTTGTTTTTCTAATCTTTTTCCTTTCCTAAAACCTTGTCTAGTCATAATAGTGGGTGCATTTTGGTTGATGTTATTTGTTAATGTCAAACCTAATTGATCTAGGACATCTCGTCCCCATAAATTTATAGGAAGATGATCCAATACATATGGCTGTATAGTTCCTTCACATCCTTCAGGATCCTTCCAATCTAATACCATTGCACTTCTATGGGGATTAGTTGCCACTCCTAGGCCTCGAAGCGTTTGAGTGGCTTGTTGTAATGGCCAATGTTTTGGCCATTCTTGACGAGAGATGATGCTAAGGTCTGCACCTGTATCCAGTAGCCCATTAAATTCATGTCCTTGAATATTTAGTTTTAGCATGGGGCGAGAATCTAAATTTAAAGAAAGCATAGCCCAATCTACACCTGTGGAGCCTAATCCCTTGGAACCTCTTTCTACAGTACGACTGGAAAATTTATCATGTAGGCTGGGTATTATTAGTAACTGTGCTATTCTATCTCCTGGTGAAATTACTGATATACCCTTTGGAGAACTGGCTATAATTTTTATTTCACCTTCATAATCGGGATCAATTACCCCAGGACTTATCATAAGTCCTTTTAGAGTAGAAGAGCTGCGTCCCAATAATAAGCCTACTGTTCCTTTGGGAAGAGGTCCTTTCACCCCTGTGGGAATGATTTGAACTCCCATCTCTGGAGTTAGTACTGCTCTGGCGGAGGCGCAGATGTCCAACCCTGCGCTCCCTCTGGTTTGTCTGATGAGGGATCTGATGGACAGTGTGTCCTGGGCACTACCCTGATGGGGTTGCTGGGTTCCTCCAGTGCTCCGTATATTTGTGGTTTTGGGCCCCGGAGCATTGGGCCCCCCTGTCCATTTTTTGGCAATGGAGCCCGATGCCTTTCTCCACGATATCGTGGATAAACACCTGGTCCTTGTTCGTTTTTTGATAATGGAGTACCCTCTATGGTGGTTTGAGAACGGCATTCATTAGCCCAATGTCTCCCTCTACGGCATCGTGGGCAAATACCTGGTATTATACTCCTTTGATACCTAGTTTTGTTAAACCCTCCTCCAATGGGGCAATTCCTTTTAAAATGTCCTGTTTGTTCACAATTGTAGCATGTTCTTGGCCTGGCATCTAAAGCCTGTTTTACTGCAGCTGCCACAATTTGCCCTTGTTCATTAATGTCTCTGGCATCTAAAGCCTGTTTTACTGCAGCTGCCACGACTTGCTCTTGTTCATTAATGTCTCTACATAATTTAATATATGTGTTTAAATCTTCATGTTTCCATGGTCTAATGATATCTCTGCACCAACGATTCGCTTGCTCATAAGCCAGGTGTTTTAGTAATGGCATTGCTTGTTCTGTATTCCCAAAAACTCTGGTAGCTGTTTGAATAAGCCTATCTACAAATTCAGCATAAGGTTCATTAGCTCCTTGTATTACCTTAGATAATTGACCTTGTAAACCTCCATGTCCTTGTAAAGTCTTCCATGCCTTAATTGCATCTGCAGCAATTTGTGCGTATACGCCAGGATCATATGCAATTTGTTGCTGCTGATCCTCATAAGGTCCCTTTCCTAACAACATATCTAGATTTCTCTGAGGATAACCAGCTGCTGCATTTCGCCTAGCCGTCTCCTTGCAAAATTCCTCATTGGCAACCTTCCATAACAGGTATTGTCCTCCATTTAGCACAGCTTTACACATATTAGCCCAATCTGCTGGTGTCATGTTCAAGTTGTTAATGGATTCGACCATGCTTACAGTGAAGGGTGCTTGAGGACCATAGGTTGTTACAGCCTCTTTTAGCTGCTTCACTGTTTTGAAATTTAAAACTTGGTAAAATCGCTGCCCTCCTGCCTCAAATACAGGGCATGTTAATATTTGAGATCTTGTCTCAGGATCCCAACTATCAACTGCGGGGGTTGGGGGCCTCCCAGCATATGGAGGTGGCGCTGTTGGTTGGACACTTACGCCCTCTGGTGATAGAAAGGTGTTAGTAGCAGTCTCCTGTAGAGGTGGTGCTGTTGGTTGGACACTTACACCCTCTGGTGATAGAAAGGTGTTAGTAGCAGTCTCCTGTTGTAACTTTCCCCCTGATGGCTTTTTCTGTTTTACACTTTCTTTCTCTGTCTGACTAGCTTGAGAGGCCTTCTCTTTTACTTGAATCTTTTCCTCTGTCTGACTAACTTGAGAGACCTTCTCTTTTACTTGAATCATTATGTCTTCTCCTTCCTCTACCATTGTCTGAACTGAAGGCTTTGGACTAAGCAAACAAGATACGAATGTCCACAATGGCAATGTGCCAACTGGCAGAGTCCCTGGGCTTTTCTTTTCTATTCTTTTTAAATCTTCACCATGATGGTTCCATTGTGATATATTTAACAACTCCTCCTTAAAAAGCCATGGGCTACATTTTTGTATTGTATCAACGTATGCCCTGACTGCTCTTGATTTTACTGGGATGCCTCCTTCCTCTAACAATTTACTTAACACTCTTTCAGTTTGTTTTTTACTAATTTCTGATCCCATATTTCTACTATAATACAACCCAACAAGATGACGCCAAACAAAACCGAGACAGAATGAAATAAAAAGGGAACAACAAAAAGTCATTATAGCCTTTCTATCCTCCTGACATGTGCATCCGTCCTTTCTCCCTATCTGTTCCTCAGACGTAAATAGTTTTTCCTCAGATGTGAGCGGTTTTTCTTCCGTCTCACTCATCTCCAGGGACAGGCAACTTAAAACAAAAGTGAAGCAAAATAAAAGAGGAATCTTAAAATGGCTACCCATCCTCTCGCCCTGCCCTCAGGGGCGAGCAGTTTCACTTACCCTCAGTCGCTCCCCGTGCGAGCCACCAAATGCCGCAGTCTGGCTGGGCACAATCAGGAGCCACTTGTCAAAAGAAACTAACTTTATTTTTAGAACCACACACGCCAAACAAAACAGCCTCTCAGGAAAAACCCTCAGAGCCTCAACTGCCACCACCGGCTTTCCACAAGCCTCTCTCTCCCACACCAGCTTCTCTCGACCTCCCACAATCCTCCTGCTCTTGAGGCCGATTGGCTGGGTCACGTGGGCGGAGCCAAAAAAGTCCCCCAATGAGCAGCTCCGTGGTCTGAAAGGGCAGGGAAACAGTCCAATGAGCTTCACTGCAGAGGAGCCAATCAGCGAGATGTTGCTGGGGCCGAGGAGCCAATCAGCTAGATGTTGCTGGGGCCGCTGTGAGCCAATCATCAGCCGGCAGCTGGAAGTTTGCTGGGGCCCCTTCGGCTGTGGCTCTCAACATATAAATGCCACATTTTTTTTAATCCATTCATCTATTGAAGGGCATCCAGGTTGGTTCCACAGTCTTGCTATTGTGAATTGTGCTGCTATGAACATTGTTGTAGCAGTGTCCCTATAGCACGCTCTTTTAAGGTCTTTAGGGAATAGTCCAAGAAGGGCAATAGCTGGGTCAAATGGTGGTTCCATACCCAGCTTTCCAAGGAATCTCCATACTGCTTTCCAAATTGGCATCACCAATTTGCAGTCCCACCAGCAATGTACAAGTGTACCCTTTTCCCCACATCCTCGCCAGCACTTGTTATTGTTTGACTTCATAATGGCTGCCAATCTCACTGGAGTGAGATGGTATCTTAGGGTGGTTTTGATTTGCATTTCTCTGACTGCTAGAGATGGTGAGCATTTTTTCATGTACTTGTTGATTGACTGTATGTCCTCCTCTGAGAAGTGTCTGTTCAGGTCCTTGGCCCATTTGTTGATTGGGTTGTTTGTTCTCTTATTGTCTAATTTTTTGAGTTCTTTGTATACTCTGGATATTAGGGCTCTATCTGAAGTGTGAGGAGTAAAGATTTGTTCCCAGGGTGTAGGCTCCCTATTTACCTCTCTTATTGTTTCTTTTGCTGAGAAAAAACTTTTTAGTTTGAGTAAGTCCCATTTGTTGATTCTAGTTATTAACTTTTGTGCTATGGGTGTCCTATTGAGGAATTTGGAGCCCGACCCCACAGTCTGTAGATCAGAGCCAACTTTTTCTTCTATCAGACGGCGTGTCTCTGATTTGATATCAAGCTCCTTGATCCATTTTGAGTTAACTTTTGTGCATGGTGAGAGAAAGGGATTCAGTTTCATTTTGTTGCATATAGATTTCCAGTTTTCCCAGCACCATTTGTTGAAGATGCTATCCTTCCTCCATTGCATGCTTTTAGCCCCTTTATCAAATATAAGATAGTTGTAACTTTGTGGATTAGTCTCTGTGTCCTCTAATCTGTACCATTGGTCCACCCGCCTGTTTTGGTACCAGTACCATGCTGTTTTTGTTACTATTGCTCTGTAGTATAATTTGAAATCTGGTATTGCTATACCACCTGATTCACACTTCCTGCTTAGAGTTGCTTTTACTATTCTGAGTCTTTTATTTTTCCATATGAATTTCATGATTGCTTTATCTATTTCTACAATAAATGTCATTGGGATTTTGATTGGCGTTGCATTGAACCTATAGAGAACTTTTGGTAATATTGCCATTTTGATGATGTTAGTTCTGCCTATCCATGAACAGGGTATATTTTTCCATCTTCTAAGAACTTCTTCTATTTCTCTCTTTAGGGTTTTGTAGTTTTCATTGTATAAGTCTTTCACCTCTTTTGTTAGGTTGATTCCCAAGTATTTTATTTTTTTGAGGATATTGTGAATGGGGTGTTTTACCTTATTTCCATTTCAGAAGATTTGTTGCTGATATACAGGAGTGCCTTTGATTTATGCGTGTTGATTTTATATCCTGCCACTTTGCTGAATTCATTTAATAATTCTAGTAGTTTCTTTGTAGACCCTTGTGGGTCTTCTAGGTATAGAATCATGTCTCTGCAAATAGTGATAATTTAAGTTCTTCTTTTCCTATTTTTATGCCTTTAATTTCTTTTGTCTGTCTAATTGCTCTGGCCAGTGTTTTGAGGACTATATTGAATAGAATTGGTGATAGAGGGCATCCCTGTCTTGTTCCAGATTTTAGAGGGAATGCCTTCAATTTTTCTCCATTCAGAATGATGCTAGCCTGAGGCTTAGCATAGATAGCTTTTACAATGTTGAGGTAAGTTCCTGTTATCCCTAGTTTTTCTAGTGTTTTGAACATAAATGGATGCTGTACTTTGTTAAATGCTTTTTCTGTGTCTATTGAGATGATCATATGGTTCTTATCTTTAAGTCTATTGATGTGGTGAATAACATTTATTGATTTCCGTATATTGAACCATCCTTGCATCCCAGGGATGAATCCTACTTGATCATGGTGCACGATCTTTTTGATATGTTTTTGTATCCGATTCGCCAGAATTTTATTGAGGATTTTTGCATCTAGGTTCATTAGAGATATTGGTCTGTAGTTTTCTTTCTTTGAGGTGTCTTTGTCTGGTTTCAGAATCAGGGTGATGTTGGCCTCATAGAATGAATTTGGAAGGGCTCACTCTTTTTCTATTTCCTGAAATAACTTGAAAAGTATTGATTTTAATTCTTCTTTAAGGGTTTTGTAAAACTCCGCTGTATACCCATCCGGTCCTGGTCTTTTCTTGGTTGGTAGTCCTTTGATTGCTTCTTCTATTTCATCCATTGATATTGGTCTGTTCAAATTGTGTGTATCCTCCTGATTCAGTCTGGCCAGATCATATGACTTAAGAAATTTATCGATGTCTACACTATCTTCTATTTTATTGGAATATAGGGTTTCAAAATAATTTATAATTGTCTTCTGTATTTCTGTAGCATCTGTTGTGATATTTCCTTTTTCATCTCGTATGTTAGTAATTTGACTTCTCTCTCTTCTTCTCTTCGTTAGCATGGCTAAGGGTCTGTCGATCTTATTTATTTTTTCAAAGAACCAACTTTTAGTTTTGTCAATTTTTTCAATAGTTTCCTTTGTTTCAATTTCGTTGATTTCCACTCTGATTTTAATTATTTCTTGCCTTCTGCTATATTTGCTGTTGTTTTGTTCTTTCTTTTCTAGGGCTTTGAGATGAAGTGTGGGCTCATTTATTTGTTGGTTTTTTCTTTTTTTGAGGAATGACCTCCAGGCAATGAATTTCCCTCTTAAAACTGCTTTCATTGTGTCCCATAGATTCTGATATGTTGTGTCTGTATTTTCATTTGTCTCTAAGAATATTTTGATTTCCTCCTTTATGTCTTCTGTAACCCATTGATCATTCAGTAACATATTGTTCATTTTCCATGAGATGTATGATTTTTCCTTCCTTCTTTTATTGTAGATTTCCAGTTTCATTCCATTATGATCAGATAAAATGCATGGTATTATCTCCACCCCTTTATATTTACTGAGGGTTGCCCTATGGCGTAATATATGGTCTGTTTTTGAGAAGGATCCATGTGCTACTGAGAAAAAAGTATATCCACTTGATGATGGTTGATATATTCTATATATGTCAGTTAAGTCTAGGTTATTGATTGTGATATTGAATTCTATTGTTTCTTTATTCAACTTTTGTTTGGAGGATCTGTCCAGTGGTGACAGAGGAGTGTTGAAGTCACCCATAATTATTGTGTTGTGGTCTATTTGATTCTTGAACTTGAGGAGAGTTTGTTTTATGAATGTCGCAGCACCATTATTTGGTCATAAATATTGATAATTGTTATGTCTTGTTAGTGAATGGTTCCTTTTAACAGTATATAATGTCCTTCCTTATCCCTTTTGATTAACTTAATCTTGAAGTCAATTTTATTCGATATGAGGATGGCCACCCCTGCTTGCTTATGAGGACCGTGTGCAGGGTATGTTTTTCCCCAACCTTTCACCTTCAGCCTGTGTATGTCTTTTCCAATCAAATGTGTCTCCTGGAGGCAGCATATTGTTGGATTTGTTTTTTTAATCCATGTTACCAGCCTATGTCGCTTTATTGGTGAGTTTAAGCCATTTACGTTTAGAGTTACTATTGATACATGATTTGTACTTCCAGCCATGTTTGATTATTTATCTTTTTTTTTTTTAATTTGGTTTGTTTCTCCATGATTAGCTTTCTCCCCGCTCTCTGGCTTACTGAGGTACTTCCCACTGTTGGTTTTGGTTATTGGTTTTCATTTCTTCCTCGTGTAGTGTTTTGCTCAAGATGCTTTGCAATGCTGGTTTTCTGGCTGCAAATTCTTTTAACTTTTGTTTATCATGAAAGATTTTTATTTCGGTGTCGTACCTGAAGCTTAATTTTGCTGGTACAAAATTCTTGGTTGGCATCCATTGTCTTTCAGAGTTTGAAATATGTTGTTCCAGGATCTTCTCGCTTTCAGCGTCTGTGATGAAAAATCCGTTGTTAACCTTATTGGTTTACTCCTGAATGTAATCTGCCTCCTTTCTCTTGTAGCTTTTAATATTTTCTCTTTGTTCTGTATATTGGATATCTTCATAACAATGTGTCTTGGCATTGGTCTACTGTGATTTTGTATGCTCGTTGTCCTGTATGCATCTACAATTTGTACCTCCATTTCCTTTTTTATGTCTGGAAAGTTTTCTATAATTATTTCATTCAACAGGTTGTTCATTCCCTTGGTTTGAACCTCTATGACTTCCTCTATCCCGATGACTCTTAAGTTTGGTTTTTTTATGTTATCCCATATCTCTGGATGTTTTACGCGTGATTTTTTACCAGCCTTTCTGAGTTGGCTAGACTCTTTTCAAGATGATATATTTTGTCTTCATTATCTGACGTTCTGGCCTCTACTTGCTCCACTCTGTTGGTGATACTCTCATTTGAGTTTTTAATTTGGGTTATACTTTCCTTCATTTCTAAAATTATTGTTTGATTTTTTTTAATAATCTCTATCTCCTGATAAAGATGCTTATTTGCTTCTTTTATTTGCTTGTGTATTTCATTTTCAATGAGTTCTTTCATTGTTTGAATTTGCTGTCTCATATCCTCTTTAAGATTCCATTCCATCTGTCTAAGGTATTCTTTGAGTTCTTTATTTGGCCATTTTTCTGATGCCTCTAGGTCCTCCTGTATATTTATGCTGTCCTGCATTGTTTGTACTCCTTTTCTTCCTTGCTTTTTCTTGCTGCTTATGTTACTTCTTGCTCTGTTTGACTGCTAAGTTACTGTTTACTCCTATAAATTTATTTGTTTTTGTATGTCTCTGGGATCTCTCTTTTGTGATGGGAGACTATGACTAGAGACAATGAGTTTTGTTGCACTTTAGTGTAGATTCATTCGTTTCCTAAACTGTGTACGGATTCTGATGGCATATAGCAGTCTGCGGTTTGGTCTTGGGACTTATATTTAGGTCGAATGATGTGATGGTATTGAGGTTGGTATCTCTTGGCAACCTTGGAAGTTTGCTCTACTGACAAGGGATATTAACAGGAGAATGGTCTGGAGTATTTGGGGGAAGTTAAGGTCTTGGTAGCACTATATAACATCCCGGAACATTGACCTATACATATTTAGTAAATTACACATAAACAGCGTTGTATTGCTTGGGAGGAAAGTTATTAGAAGGGAAGGGAAGAAGTCACTAACGAGAATGAGAGTAAACAGATAGAATTCAAGGAAAGGGGAATAAGGAAATTGAAAAGAAATGAAAAGACAAAAGAAAAAAATAGAAAATAAAAAAAGAAAAAATTTTAAAAAAATACTCAAAAAAAGTGAAAATAAAAAATACAAAAAATACAAAAAATATTTTAAAAAATTAAAAAAGAAAAAAAATTAAAATTAAAAATTAAAAATAAATTTAAAAATGCAGTCTTAGAGTTCTATTAACTTCTCTTCCAATAGGTGGAGCTGTGCCCACCGGGCCAAGCTTCTCTTCTCAGTGCACGGGAACCAATCACTGTGCAGCAGCTTCTCCTCCCCGACTGGGCAGGTCTCCACTCCTGAGTGCCTCTGGCCGTTTCTTGTGTCTAGTCACCTTGCCACTGGCCCCGTTCACAGGTGACGCTCACCACAATACTGGTTACGCGCCAGGTCTGTTGCTCACGGGAGCCCTATCTTCTTGAACAACTGGGCACACTCTCCCTGCTTGCCAATCCCTCAGCCCCTAAGGTTGTGGAGCTTGGGGCTGAGAGCCCTAGGCGTATTTTGCTTGCCCTCCGGTAGCCACGCCCCCGGGAGCTGGTGCAAGAGACCTCAGTTGGCTGCGCTGGTGGGAGCGGTAGCCGGGGGGGTCCCACGCCACGGGTCCCGCGCCACTCCTGAATCCCTCGGTCTGATTATCGCGCTCACGGGAGAGCTGGGAGGGGCCCTTGAGGTTTCCCCACTGTGTGGAGGGGGGGACTAGGGGATTACACACCTGTCACCGCTGGTATCAATGATGTTATCTCCTCCGCCGCTTTCTGGTGACTTCAGTTCTCTGCCATGTTGGTATCCCATGCGAATGGCACCATTTCGTTCCCTTTGCCGGGTGACCAAAGCAACGGGTGGGTCCTGACTGGCCCTCTCAAGCCCCGTCTCAATCCTGTTGCCATTGCCTGTGAAGGCTCGGTTGGTATTTACCTCCACAGTATTCCGCGGGACCCGGACTGAGAAGCAGTTTCCGCAGGTTCTTTAGCACTGAGCCAGAGCAGTTTGTCTGGGAGACGCAGGCGAACGGGAGCCTGAATTCGGCCGCTCTGGGCTCCCTGTGTGTTCTAATAGGAGCAGGCTATTCGTCCCAGATCCACGTTAGCTCAGCAATGCCTAGTGATCTTGAGCAAACGGCATTTAGACGATTTAAGACTCCCTATGCCTGCGCAGCTGGAGAGGTCAGAGACTTGATACCTCCGTGCCCGCTGCCAAGTTGGATCACAACCACATGATTATTTTAAACCATAGAGTGGGAAAGACCTTATTATTAACTTCTGCAAATTTCATTGAGCATTTAAAAAGTATGATTTGTAGAATTAGCAAATCTTTAAATCATTCTACTATTTTTTAGAGTCCCCTGAAAACATATCAACAGGGTTAAAGGAGGTCAAGAGGCAATTTCAGAGTATCTCCAAGTCTAGGTCTTGTTTATGGAAGTGTAGACTTATAGACGTAGGTCATTAAGTTGAAACATCCCTCCACCCCCGCCATTTTTTCCCCTTGGATGGTGCTGGGGATTGAACCCAGGGCCTTTCACATGCCAGGTAAGTGCCCTACCTACATCCCCAGCCCTGAATTTTCTGACTTTTTAAAAGAAGGAACCAAAGTCATATCAAAGTAAGAATGAAGGGCTGGGGATGTAGCTCAGCTGGTAGAGTGCTTGCCTCACATGCACAGGGCCATGGGTTCAATCCCTAGCACCAAAAAAAAAAAAAAAAAAAAAAAATTTGTCTACAAATCTATACTACTAGAAATTCTAAAAATAGGGTTTTGTTTTAGAAGAAAGAAATTATATCAGATGGAACCTCTGATTATTTATGAAGTGGAGCACCAGAAATGATAAATAAGTAAAAGAGTCTGTTTTCTGTTGCTATAATTGAATATCTGAGATTAAGTTATTTATAAAGAATAGAGGTTTATTAGAGTCATGGTTTTGGAGGCTGGGAATTCTAAGAGCATGGCAATGGCATCTGCTTAGCATCTGGCAAGGGCCTTCTTGCTGCAACATAATGTGGTGGAGGCATCACATGGTGAAACACAGCTAATGTGCCAGCTCAGTTCTCTTCCTCTTCTTATGAAGCTATAATGCCATTCCAAGTTCCTGGATGACTTCATCCTTCCTTAAATACATCCCAAGAGCCCAACTTAGAAATACCATTAACCAAAGAATTTGAGGATTAAGTTTCCCAAACCTGAACTTTGTGGGGAGACATGCTTAAAACTTAGCACAGATGTTTCTCAAATTATTTAAAATATGCATAGAACTGGGGGAGGGGACATAGCGCAGCAGTAGAGTATGTGCTTAGGATGTGCAAGGAATTGAGTTCAATCCCCAGCATCCCCCATAAAAATACACAGAATTGTCTAAAACAAAAATTAACAACATTATATTCTGAAATCTATGTTTTTAGATTTAATACATATGACAACTACTATATAAAAGATTGGGGAGAGAGAAAATGGAAGTATACAATCACAAGGCATTTATGTGTTAGATAGTGTATTACAATAGCAACTCTACCTAGAATGAAAACTTAAGGTATTATAAATCCTAAGATTCACTCAAAGATAACTGAAAAAGTAGGAGATATAACTAATGGACAATAGACAAATTAAAACAGAATTTTAAAAAATATTTGATGAATTCCAAATGAAGTCAGGAAAGGAGGGACAGAGGAATAAAAGACAGCAGCGGGGAAAATAAACTATAAAATTGTAGACTTAAATCCAACTACATGGATAATGGACCAAGCCAGGCAGAGTGCACACTTGTAATCCTAGTGACCGGGGAGGCTGAAGCAGGAGGATCGCAGGTTTGAAGCCAGCCCCAGCAATTTGGCAAGATTGTGAGCAATCTAGTGAGACTCTGTCTCAAAATTAAAAAAAAAAAAAAATATTGGCTCAGTGGTTAAGCACCCTTGGGTTTAATCATCCCTGTAATAATAATAATAATAATAATAATAATAATAATAATAATAAACCAAACATAACATTTAAAAGGCAAAAATTATCTGAATAGATTTTTTTTTTCAGTACTGGGATTCAAACCCAGGGCAAGTGAAGTGCTCCACCACTAAACTACATTTCCAGTTTCATGGATTTTTTTTTCTTTTTTTTAAAAGCAAGAGTCTATAATGTACTGTGTACCAGAGCCATATTTTAAGTACAAAGACACAGATATAAGTTGAAAGTAAATGAATAAAAAAGATATGTCATACAAACAATATGCCTAAAAGGGTAGAGTGCTATGCTAATGTCAGATAAAGTAGAATTCAGAATAAAGATTATTACCGGAGACAGAGAGATATTTCATAATGAAAAACCAGCCAATCATTTGAAAGACATAAGTTTTCATATGTCTAATGATAGTGCTTCCAGATACATGAAACAAAATTGGTTAATTTAAACAGAGAAATGTATATTTATAATCATAGCCAGAGATTTTAATACCCCCTTTTCAGTCACTGATATAACTATGCAAATAAAAAAAAAAACATTAAGGATGCAGAATCTCTGAACAAAGCTATCAACTACCAAGAGCTCATTGATATTTATAGAACACCCCACCCAACAACTGCAGAATACACATTGTTTTGAAGTGCACATGGTACATTCACCAAGACAGACCATATGCTGGGCTATAAAACAAGTCTCAGTAAATTTAAAAGCACTGAAATCATACCGTGTGTGTTTTCTGACCATAATGGCATTCAACTAGAAAGCAGTGACTATAATACACTAGAAAAAAGCAAATATCTGGAAATTAAACAAAGTGCTTGTAAATCATCCACGGGCCATTGCCCCTGCTCGTAATGTTCAGAAGTCATTTAGCATGTATGTGCTATGATGTGAAACATGTTTTGATTAGAATAAAAAACTAGAGGCCATATGGGCAAAATGAATAGGTTTTCTAAAATCCATGGGAAAACTTTGAAGTTGTGCCAAAGAGATAAATGATCAAATATTTCATGCGTTGCAGTGCATTAGTGCTGCCTCAGAATTTTTCAATCTTTTGTTGCAAGTTCATTAAGTTGTGTTTTGCTATGTAGATTCCTATATGCAATTATACATAAAATCCATTCACTTTTTACTCCTCTGTTTCCCTTGGGATCCTCTCTATTATCCATCAGTTTATTTTGAGGTATATTATAAATAATCATTTCCTAGATTCCATTGTATTTACAAGAGCTGCCTTTTGGTATTGCAAGATGTGCTCTTGTGCTTGTTGTTGAGCCTACTGGAAAGAAGGGGAGAAAACCAAGTATATTTTTCTTTCTTTTAAAAAAATTTTTTTTAAATTAGTTGTTGATGGAGCTTTATTTTGCTTATTTATATGTGGTGCTGAGAATCGAACTCAGTGCCTCACACATGCTAGGCAAGTAAGTGCTCTACCACTGGGCCACAACCCCAGCCCCTATTTTTATTTCTTTGCTCAATAAGGAAACAGAAAAGTTGAGAAGAGCCAGTTCCCACATATTTGGGATTGAGTTTATGTCAGCTGCCAGGCATTTCCATGGCTCCATCTGAGTCGTATAGCTGCAGGGTGCTGACATGCATCCTCTTACATCAGGTAAAAGCTGCCGGAGGACGCTGTTACCTTGCCTCCAGAGATGTTTTCTAGTCTCTCTGCCTCTCTAATGTTTCAATCTTTAATCAGCCTTTAAAAACAAAATTAAATCTTCCATCTCACTAATCTCTTATGTTGTGCCAATGCCTGGTCCTGCGTCTGTTTTAATTGTCTGCTACCCTTAGGTCTCTTGGGAGATGTGTTCCAAGGTGGGTCGGCACCTGAAGGTTAGGTTAGTTGTTTTTCAAGCTGAGCATGCATCAGAGCCACCAGAAGGTCTAAATAGAGGACCCCTCCCCTTCTGATTTAGCAGGTCTGGGGTGGATGCTAACAGTGTGCAATTCCAGCAAGCTCCGGGGTGGAAGATGATGACGCTGGTCTGGGGACTGCAAGTACAAAGTTACTGGCTTTCCTGGTAAAGGGGAAGGAGAATGCTGAGATAAGGTCTAGATTTATTCAAAGATTTAGTCTGTTGTAGGAAGTTCAGGCTTTTCAAGCCAAGGCATTTCCAACCCTTCCATGCTTCTTGAAACTATTTTAGGGTTTCAGAGAAGACAGGAATTAGAGTAAAGTTAGAAATTATGGAAATTCAATAGCTTTTGAGCTAGCCTAACCCAAGGCTTCATTCTATGGCCTTTCATGGGGTGGGATTGCTTCAAACAGCCTTTTACTGGGGTTAGGAATCATCCAGCCCAGTAGTTCTTAATCTGAAGTCACTGGATGAGCGCAGTAGCACCACCTGGGAACTTGTTAGAAAAGCAGATCCTCAGGCCCCACCACTGTCCAGGGGTCCTGAGTCAGAGCTCCTGGAACTATTGTCAGCCATCTATAATTACCAAGCCCTCCTGGTGATGGGATGCACATTAAAGTTTGGGAATTGGTGACCTAGCCCAATGATATTTTACCATCTTAGATCTGCTCTAGGGTGTAGAAGAAGTTAGGCCGAAGAACTCAGCTGGCCAATATTTTGTGGTTAATACCCGCAAATGTGTTGGCTGGGTTATTATGGAGTCAGGTTACACAACCCCCTAAAGTGTGAAGACAATTTTATAAATAAATTATGGAAACACATTTTATTGGCTCTGTTTCAGAGAATGACACAATCAATAATGTTGCATTTCTATTTAGTGCACCAATCCAAGCACTCACCAAGAAGCAGAATGTGGTCCAGTGTTGAACTTTACAAAGAAGGTATAGAAGCACGTAAGGATAAATTTCTCATCAAGCCTTCAAGAAGGAATTCTTAATGCACATTTGCTCATTTATTCATTCAAACATTCACTGAACACCAACTTCCTGCAGGCTACGTGTTGTGCTAAATGGCAATCAAAAACACAGAGTTGAGCAAACTACAATCCATCTTTTTTGGCTGAGGACATGATGTACTTTAGAAAGACAGCACAAAAATAGACCTTAGTAACCACTTGTCCCAGCAGTTTTCAAAGTGTGGTCCTGATACAGAGGAATCAGCACTGCCCGGGGAACTTGTTAGCAATGCACATCCTTAGACCCTGCTGGACAGACCCTGGGGTGGGGCACAACAATTTTAACCTTTGTTAGGTCACTGGTCTAAGAATCTAATGGAAATAGTTTTGCATACTTTTCTCTATAGTTCACGGTCTGAGTTTAAGGACTAATCTTGTCCAGATCCTCATTGTATAATTAAGTGAAATAAATACGAGTGTTAAGTGATTTGCTAATTACTTAAACAGCAAATTAAAGGGCACACTGGTGGTTCCAAGCTCAAGTCAACTAGTTCTTAAATCCATCTCTCCTGTACTTAGCAGCAAACGTCAAATGTGGTAAGACATACAAACTGAAGCTACAGTGATCTATGATTTCTTTTTAAAATCTATCTTGCCTCATTAAAATGTGACTACTCTTTCAGAGAAAGCCAAGATCATTTTCTTTTTGTACTGACTAGTAGAGGAAAAGCCTGTGATCCCAAATTATCTCCGAAGAACAGAAACGTGCTTAGGAGTTATGCTCTGTGCCAGAAGAGAACAGGGCAACCCTCTGGTTCATTAAAAACAATGCTTTCATGACTCATGTGTTCTTGCTGAAAGAGCTAGACATTATTGTTGGTAGATCAACCGTGTTTGCTTAATCATTACCAGAAAGTAACTAAGCACAGAGAACCACAGAAAGCAAAACAAAGTTGAGTGAAAGAAGGTATTAACAAAATAATACTGCATCCATTTCAAACACAGGCAGAAGGAATCTATGTGGTCAGAATTTTCCTTGAGGGTGGAGACTAGGATTGGCAGGAGGCAGGAGGGAGTTCCGTTCGATTTCTTCATTTGCTGATCAAATAGGTGTGTTCTGTTTCCATTCAAGGTGTAGATGTATCTTTCTACATGTATTGTATTAATACTAGGTAAAAACCACATAAAATCTAGGTGTAGAAATTTTTAAATATGTGAAGACCAGCTCTAAAACTTGTTTTTCATGGAAAAAAATATTTTGCAAGCATCTGTTCCACAAGTAGGAGCCATAGCAGTGCAGGGGTATCTACCAGGAGAGACCTTGAAGTCCACCATTTTTCTAAAGTACAGACAGCAAAGGAAATAATTGCCATTAGCTCAGAGAAGGTGAGGTCAGATCACTGAGGAGCCTGGGCTGGGAGGTGTGTTAGTAAGTAGTAATGAGACACACATTGGCTCAAACCATCGACCCTGGGACCAGGTGGGACCTGATGTGTTTTATGATTGTTGGTTTCTTGGCTTGAAGATAAAAGATTTTTACTTTCCTCTGCCTCTCCAAAATTTTATAATTTGATAACTGCTGAATTCAGAAAGTTCCATAATTTCCTATTTTTAGAGGTTGTAATAACAAATTAATTTTTCATTTCTTTTTTTGGGGGGGATCTTAGGGATTGAACCCAGTGATGCTTTATCACTGAGATACACCCCCAGTTCTCTTTATTTTGTATTTTGAAACACTGTCTTACCAAGTTGCTGAGGATCTTGCTAAGTTGTGTAGGCTGACCCCAAACTTGAGATCCTCTGCCTCACTGGAATTATAGGCTTGTGCCACCATGCCTGGCAATTTTTTTTTTCCATTTCTCACTGAAATAATCATTTCAAAATATGCACCAAATGGGAATTAAATGCATTCAAATGTACAAATGAAAATTCAGAGAATGGGATCATGTTATATTTAAATCTTTTGACCCAAATTCCATTCGTTTTAATAACCATGAATGAATAATTTATGTAAAGAATATTTTAAATGGCATTTTTAAAAGTAATGTTATAAAATACCATATTACAGAACAGAATAATAAAATTATGCCTCATCTATACCAAGAACAATTATTTACATTTAAAAACCATGTTTTTGAAGAATAGTTATTGTGTTGATATGGTAAAATGTTACAGAATACTATTAAATAACAGGGTAGAAAACTGGTATAGAGCTTGATGTACTGGTACATTCCTGCAATTCCAGCTACTAGAGAGGCTAAGGCATGAGAATCAAAAGTTTGAGGCCAGCCTCAGCAACTTAGTGAGGCCCTAAACAATTTAGTGATACCCTGTCTCAACAAATAAAGTTTAAAAAGGGATGTAGATGTAGCTGAGTGATTAAATGCCCTTGGAGTATAATCCTTAGTACAACAAACAAACAAACAAACAGACCTCCGCCCCCAACAAACAACCTGGTATAAAAAGGACTTGAATTTTTAAAGAATGAAGCAAAACCATCTTTTTACAAATATAAGAATATTATAAATGGTCTTCTCTATGGGTGAATACTGTTCAATGTTGTTTCTTCTAAAAGCTCTTTAATGTTTTAAATATATAAGGATTTTTAAAATTATGAAGATATTGGATGATCTTTTTTAAAGAAATACAAATAAATGTGTAGAAAAAAATCATCTTTTCCTTCCTACCGGTGCCTGAAACATAGTTAAGAAAAACAATTATTCACAATAATTATTAAATTAAATGCTTTTTCTATGTACCTATAAGGTATATTATATATACACATAGTTCTTTTTCTTCCCCTTGACCCCGGGGATCAAACCCAGGGGCTCATGCACTAAGCACACACTTTACCACTGAACTACACCTTACCTAGTTTTTAGCAGAGAAAATATTCTTTTGGTTAAGTTACATTTTTCCTTTCTTAAAAAAATTGTTCATTTTTTCCTTGATGATACATTATGAACATCTTTGAGCCTACCTCAGTCTCTGATAAGGATTCATCATAAGCTAATTGGTCCCTTTCTCAGATGTTCTAATTTACCAGTTTTATTACTAACACAATAAACAGTCATCATTGTATTTAGTACACCTGTGGCATGATTTTTCTTTTTTTTTTTTTTGGTACTGGGAATTGAACCCAGGGGCACATGACCACTGAGCCACATCTTGAGTCCAAAATTGTTAGTTTTAAAAACACATTTGCTTTAAGTGTAGAACGTTATTAAAATAGACCATAGGTGTGGGTGTCTAAATATGGGGCTTCCAGTTCCATCGTTTGCTGCCTCTAAGCCTTTGGACACCTGTACAGTCCTGGGCCTCAGCTTGGTTACCATAGAAATAATGGGGCAAAGTCAAATGTGCTGGAAAGCAGGGGCCTTCACACTTTCTCATGTTCCCCTATATACAACTAAGTGTAAAACATATAAAATAAAACTCACACAGTCAACACAGAAATAACTTGCACATAACTTCCAAAATCTTCAAATATATTTGTCAGCATATTTGAGAAGCAGACTGAATTTTTGAAGCACACCTGTTGAGTATCCTGACTGGTAATAGACATTTGTCAAATTAGTTGGCCAATTTTATTTTTTAATTAAAAATTTTTACTTTTTCAATCCAAAAAGGCACACTAACACACACTCTGTAATGGGAATACCATTTAATTTCATAACTCCAAGTTTTAGATGGAAAGATAGGTAATGGAGACTTGTCATAGGAACATAAGAACATAAGAGTGGAGATTTTCTTTAAGAACAATACATTCCAGAGTTGTCCCTTTGTTTAGTACCCTGTGCTTTTGATCCCCAGGGCAGTGAACCATAATGGGATAAGTGAGTTTAAGTTTCTTTTATTAAACAGAAGTTGGGCCATTGTGAAGTGGGAGACTGGGAAGGAAAAATTTGCATATGAAAGAGGGATGTTATCTAGTAGGTCAATTTTAGGAAAGAATATAAATGTGCATCCAGAGGTATGCTAAGCACCTTAGGGTACCATAGAACTCTTTATTCTGTGACTGCCAGTCATTCTGGCCAAAGTTGTCCTGTCACATTTTTTTGTGTAATAAAAATAACATTTCACACATAGATGATTTAGGTGTGTGGTCAGGTCATAGGGAAAACGTTTTTTCTTCCTGAAGACAAATAGAAAACTAGGAAGCATCTTTTGCTACAGGATGATGAGCTAACAATAAAAATTTTCATATTCTTATCTTGGAGTTATCAACATCTCCTTTTTGTTTTGATTCTTTTTTATATAAAATGTTTGCCTTCTTGGAGACTACTATTGCCTTAACAACATTAGGGCAGTATCTTAAAGAGTTTTGTTTTTGTCGTTGTTTTTTGTACCAAGGATTGAACCCAGTAGTGCTTAACCACTGAGACACATCCCCAGGCCTTTTTATATTTTATTTAGAGACAGGGTCTCATTGAGCTGTTTTGGAACCTTGCTAAGTTGCTGAGGATGGCTTTAAACTCTCCATCTTCCTGCCTCAACCTCTGGAGCAGCTGGGATTACAGGCATGCACCACTGCGACTGGGTCATATATCTTAGGTTTTTGATGAGTAAGAAAGACTTATGTAATAAAACTGTAAGCTTTCCCAAATGATCAGATGTTTCATATTATTATTGAGAACAGGATAATTTTGAGAATTAAATCACCCACTTATAAATAAATATAAACAAACATCAATATGCCTATACATCTGTTAGTTCCCCTTTATTTTTTGGGGGGGGTACCAGGGATTGAACTCAGGGACACTCGACCACTGAGCCACATCCTTGGCCCTATTTTGTATTTTATTAGAGACAGGGTCTCATTGAGTTGCTTAGTGCCTCACTAAATTGATGAGACTGGCTTTGAACTTGCGATCCTCCTGCCTCCGCCTCCTGAGCCACTGGGATTACAGGTGTGCGCCTGGCTGTTAGTTCCCCTTTAAATAGGGAAGAAATAGAACTGAGGAAAACATGAGAAGTATGGAACTATATTTTACATGTTTAATAATAATTATTAAGAACTTCATAGTGTTATTGCCAATATAACAATATATTTTAGGCTCATTTCTATTTCACTATGGAGTTAACTGGAACGTATTACTTAACGATGATAAAAGGCACACATCAGTTTTTATGGATGGTAAGAAATGCAATTATTCAATACCATGGACAAAACAGCAGAAATTCACTTGTGTGAGAAGCCGTGTAAAGAAATGAAAGCTCTGAGAATATAAGCGCAGATTTTAAAAAAGCCATTTATTTTAAAAAACTGGTTTGTCAAATAACATACACGAGCAGATACACAACTACCAAAGTGGCCCTGTAATAGACACCAGTGGGGCGTTCACCACACAGTACCTGAAAAATACAGCTAAAAAAGGAGTCTGCCGAGTATTGAGTTTCAGATTCCTACTGGACTCCTGGTTGAATGGCTTTAAGTTAGCAGACAGTGAGTGAGAGGTAGAGTCCCAAGTGTCCTAGCAATGCCTCAGGGCTCCATTAAAACAAAACAAGAACAGAAACCATTTCCCCTTTGCACAAGGGAAGCCTATCCTATTTTTTTTTTTCCTTTGTGAAAACTGAAGCCAAGTTTCTCTTCCCAAATGCATCAGGTTCTCAATCAAAAGTGTGTGTCATAATCCTAGGTATTGTGCTCGTCTGGGGCCTTTAATTTTCTTCACCTTCTGATTCAGATTCTAGGAGAGAAGACAAGAGAAAAGTCAGGTATTTCTGGCCAGGTTCCTTTAAATAAGATCATGAAAAAATTCCTAATCACCATCCCTCCAACCTTGTCATGGACCCAGGTCCGTTTACCGTTACTAGGTAAAACAGATATCTATGGGGGCTGATAGCAAACTCTTACTCCTTTTTGCCTTCAAGGGAAATGTTGCCTTTCTGAAAAATGCAACCTGCTCATATGTATTACTGAATATAGACTCTTTCATTCATAACTTTTTTATTCTTTTTTTTTTTTCGTATTGGGGATTGAACCCATGGGCACTTGACCATGGAGCCACATCCCCATCCCTATTTTGTATTTTTTTTTTTTAATTTAGAGACAAGGTCTCATTGAGTTGCTTAGTGCCTCACCATTGCTAAGGCTGGCTTTGAACTTGTGATCCTCTTGCCTCAGCCTCCTGAGCCGCTGGGATTACTGGCATGCACCACCAAACCCGGCCAACTTTTTACCTTACTTAGATTTATTCTTATCCATTATTATCTTTTACCTTGTGTTCACATTTTAAATATTGGTTAACTGGTAAAGGTGCTATAAAAATCCACATAGCTCTATAATATGTGATAAAGCCAAATATATTTGTTTTCTTTTATATCTGCTGATTATTTCTTCCTCATTGTCTCCTATCAGGATAGATAATTAGTTTCTTTTCTTTCTTTTTTTTTTTTTTTCAACTTTGTACCATCTAGATATAGGAAGGAGCACTAAGATATAGGCAAAATGTTTGACATGGGAGACACATCAAAAACTTTGGGCCAGGTGCAGAGGTGTATACCTGTAATCCCAGTACTCAGGAGGCTGGTGTGGGAGGATCAGTTGAGCTTAGGGGCTCAAGGCCAGCCTGGGCAACATAGAGTAAGACTCTATTTCAAAAAGAAAAGAAAATTAAAAAGAAAAGAATAAGAATTTTAGTCTAAGAAAGCAAAGGCTGGGGGGAGCAGTGGAAGAGGTATATAATTTAAATGATAAACTATTTGCCTCATGACTCTCAAAGTTGTTAAACGAAAGAAATCATACCTTCTTCTGCATTTTGTAACCACTCAACAAATTTCTTCATCTGGTCAAGAAAAACACTTTTGCCTTTGGCAACGTGTGCTTCTTTATACCACTTCAGTATTGCTTCTTCACTGAGAACATCAGCTGCAATTTCAAATCAAAGATTTTAAAGTTACTACATGAATGTCACATTTTATTTTCATTTTTAAACTTATTTTTGTGCTGTTGGGGATTAAAGCCAGGGCCTTATCCATGGTAGGCAAGTGCTTTACTCCTGATCCACATCCTCAGATTGACTATCATATTTCAAAAGAACCTCAGATCCTATACCTTAGTACAAAGTGATCTCTTAAGAATAAAAGCTCCATTTTAAAAGAAATCCAATCTGAAACTTACCAGAAGATCTAAGCTCATTTCCAAGTAGCACAGTGCCACATCCTAACAGTTAGTCTAGTAATTTCTTTATTGATGATGATGGCATCTTATCAGGCATGATATAACACAAGCATATAGCTGGGTAATGGCATGTGGAAATCTACAGCATTGGTTTGCTGGTAGGAAGTAGGGTTATTATGTAATTTTGCAAATGAATCAGCAGTTCCAGCATTTAGAATACTCTGTGTCCTGCCAAGTTCAAAGATACCTTGATTAAAGAGCAACCTCAAATGATTATTTGTTTAAGGGGATTTTATTTTCTAGGGGAAATTGGCAAAGGGGGGAAAAAAGTAGATAGGGTGCAATAATGATGCTAATAATTGGACATAAAGATGACCTTCTTGGGTATGCAGTGGGATCAAGACATTTATAACCCAAAGTGCTACACTTAGGCCATCACTAAATCACTCATTTACTTTCATTCAGCACATTATCCTAAATCATACAAGTAATATTATCCTTGTACTGCGTTACAAGAAAAACAGAAACACAGTAGATAAATGTCCTACAGGTTTTAAACAAAAAGTGTTAAGCACCTATTACTAAAACTTTAAATTCTACCATGTACCATCATACTCTCAAGTTACCATTGAGATGATTTAATGTTAAAAAAAGAAAGGCAAATATGGAAATAACAGCCTAATGGTCTGCAGGGTTCTGATGGATTGTCGTTTGGGATCTGAATAAGAAATGATAGAAAATATATAATAAGCATTTATTTCTGTCCCCACTAGCACCAAATCATTTACAAATGCTTGTAAATTCATGCAATGTTGACAAATTATTATAATGACACACTGCAAGTAAAATATAATTCTGCTTTATGAAAATGATTCAATATTATTTAAAACAAAACTAACCGTTTCATAAGAAAAAAACAGTAAGGGTTATTTTCTTCCTTCCTTGTAAAAAGAAATTGGCTCTTGAAAGAGGCTCGTGAATTGAACTGGAGACTAAATTGACTACAAATGGACACGAATCGGTCTTAGAAAACAGGTTTTTCGGTTTACTTTTATCATTAAATGCACCACACATTGGGTAAAGGAAGTCTGGATTTATTCATTCATAAGGCTGGAACCCCAAGAGCTATACTCAGAGGTCCTAGAGACTGACTCTTATCTTCCAGTCTTTCAGCTGTTTACATTTGCTGCTCTCCATTATCTACTCAGAAGGATGACAGAAATTTCCAGTAGACATCAAAGGCCAGTTTTCACAGGTGAGGAGCAGGCAGCCCTGGCTTCAGGAAGTGACAGTGACTATGGAGGACTGCCTTGCAGAGATTTTTCAAGCACACTAATTAGGGATTGTAAAGCCCCTTTTATATAATTGGTGAACTATCTTTAGGATGCTTGTGATTTATGCAGCCCTGCCAGGAAGATAATTTTGAGCATATTTTTGAGTTTATAAACCACAATATGCAGTTTTAAGCTATTATTATTAATGTTATAAAACACACACACAAAATAGAATTAAAAGATGTGACAAAAATGTGAAGAGAGATTCTATTTTCTCTCCATACCTTAGTGAATTGGGGGTGTAAAAAGAACATTTGGAAAGCTGATTTAGTCTGCTGCTTAGTGATAGCTTTTGTCTGGGGTTTCTTTCTGAAGGTTGAGAGAGCATTCCTGTGTTTTATTGCCCCACAGAGGCTGAAAGAGGCCATGCATTTACTAAAATGCTTGTCAGTGACAGTATGAGAAGAACAGAAAATGATAAGTATAGCCTATGAAATGCACTGTTCCCATACAATCAGATAAGCAGGGCAAGTTGAGTTCTTAGATATTAAGACCCAATTTAGTAATAAATACTTGCTGGAAGAACAAATTTCTAGTACCAGGGAATTAATAACAAAGAGACCAAAGCAGCACACAGCACAACTTATGAGGCAAAGCCGGAACATTAAAAAGTTTAGGAACAAACTTAACATCTATTTAGTGAAAAATCTAATCTAAAAATAAGTCGTTGAGGAATGAAGAGAAGCAATTTTTTTTTTTTTCCTAACAAGGAAAAGTGGGGAGAGGTGGGGCTAATTAGAATTGGGAAACCATTAAGTTGGGTTTTTTTTGGTGCTGGGGATTGAACCCAGGGCCTTGTGCACGTGAGGCAAGCATTCTACCAACTGAGCTATATCCTCAGCCCCACCCATTAAGTTTTTATTGAGATTTTCCCAAATGTGTCTACCAGCAACATACAACATTAGTGAAAGCATAGTACAAAAGGAGACGCTCTACAATTGCACTGAGTTCCCTCAGATTAGAATATATATTTTTTCCTTCCATCTGGCCATCTTCCTCATTATGTCTGCAGCAATTATTTGTACCCCTTGGGTGCTTTCTCTTCTCCTTCTCCAAATGAGCTTCAACCCTAAGTTAGGTTCCCTTCTCTGTCTTCCTACCATTATTGACACCCTCTGTGAGAGGCTTGTTTTAGCAATTGACATGGGGACTGCAATTCTGTTTTCTTCTATATCCTGAAATTCAGATAGTAGGCAGCTACTGTAGCATTTAACATAAGATCAGAAATTTAGTGTATATTTAATACATGTATAATGGACAGATACAATAAGTTGATGAGAAAATTTAATCATTTCTCAATTTGTAGAGTTCTAATTTAAAATTTGGGTATTTATAATGATCAAAGAGACCATATTATAAAAGTGGTTCAAAAAGTGTTAAGCTTTAAAAAATGCTAGCTATTTAGGTGTTTAGTCTAAAACTGTATTGCTTAGAACTTAAGAAATTCAGAATTTTTAAAATTAATGATGTCACTCAGGAACACAAAAATTTCCTCTAATGCTGGGAATGTCTGCTAACAAGGCTATTCTTTCCTTTTCTTTCTTACATTTTTTTTAATAGAACCAGAATAAGACACTCCTTTTAGAAAAGTTTGCAATGAGGGACAGAATTTAACCTAAGAAATTTCTGCAAATAAGAAAACCCATGAGAGAGATAATAATAGTACCTGAGAAGACAATTTTATTTATAGACTGATATGCTGAGACTGTGGCATTTACCTTCAGGAGAAAGGAAGGGAGAAATTATTTTTAAAAGTGAATAATGTGATGGTTGAAAACAGCAGATTTACTATTTATTCCCACTGTCTTAGGAATATAAAACTCTAGATTTTAATATAGAAAGTAAACCTTTGTTAAATGACTAATCACCAGCTTCTTTTATAGCTGAAAGGCATGATTTATAGTTTATTCATTTTTATTCTACTATTTCTATCTTAAAAATCTTTATAATGGCATTGGACGACATTTAGTTATAGGGACATTGTTAATCATATCCCTAAATTTCTGTTATCCTCAAGTTCTGGAAATGTTGGGGGAAGGAGTATGTGTGTGTGTGTGTGTGTGTGTGTGTGTGTGTGTAAGAGAGAGAAAGAGAGAGAGAGAGAGAGAAAAGAAAGTGAAAAAGGAGTAATGGCTTCTGTGACATTTTTGAAAACTTGCTTTAAAACAAAATGCTCCTTAAAGTAGGAACCTTGTTAAAACGCAATATCTTGAACTCAACCCTGGACAAACTGAGCCAGAACGCCTGGGGAATCTGCTTTAACAAACACTCCAGGTATCTCTATGCTCACTGGAGTTGGAAAAGGATCGCTTTAAAACTCACTGTTCATCCTGCCTGAAAGGCATATAAAATACAGAAGGAAGGCATGCAGATTCTCAGATACAGGTGAAATACATGCCTCCTGCAACACAGGGTTTGTCAGACACAGTGATATCAAAGTAAACAACTGGTTAAAAAAGATGAGAGAGCTGGGGTGGTGGCTCAGTGGTAGAGTACTTGCCTCGCATGTTGAGGCACTGGGTTCAATTCTCAGTACCACATATAAATAAATGAATAAATTAAAGGTCCATCAACAACTAAAAAAATATTTAAAAAAGAGAGACGAGAGAGAGAGAGAAAGAGATGGGAGAGAGTACAAGTGCATGTGAGATATCTAATTATGTGTGTGTGTGTGTGTATGTATATATATATATATATGGAAAGAAAACAGTAACACTCATTCTTCAGGGATTCCATATTCAGAAAAACATGTAATGACTGGCCATTGATCTTACCAACTAAGGTTATTTAAAAGCCAATTACTTGGTTAATGAATGTCCTAAGGAGGAGCTAATGCCTCCCTTCCTGATGCCTAGTTCTGGGTTATTTTAAGTATCGGGTCACTGTCCCTTTTTCATTTAGGACTAAAAAAGAAGAAATAACTCAAAGTAGTGAGTTCCCAGGCAGAAGCTGTTATTAAGAACCATAATGCAGAAAGGTGTCCCACTTCTCATTCATGGCTGCTGGGTATCACAAGTGAGTTGGCAATATGACCTGCAGGTTTGGTTCTGATGGGTCATCTTATATGTAATTTGGTAAACCCTAATCAAGAAGACCTGACTATGGCCAACTGAAAAGAGATTAGCAGGTATCACGTTCTCCTATTGATATAATTGTTGTTGAATAACTTAGTGGTCTCCAAAAGTAAAATATCACTCAAACACTTGTGAACAAGATGTGTACATTTGAAGAATATAAAAGGCCAATTAAAATCAATTGTGAATGTTAATGTTAATTGTAAAATGTTAATGCTTAATTAACATTTTAAGAATAGCTACTAAGCAATAATATAAAATGTCTATATACCAGATTCCAAAGTTATCATTCAAAATAGACAATTTTAAGACTACATCAAAGGGAAATATTTAGTGTTATTACTTTATATTTTGATTTTTCTGATATTAGCCATCTATGTTTGCAATAACTTCTTTTTTTTTTTTTTTTTAATTTTGGGGTATATCAGGGATTAAACAGGGGCACCACTGAGCCACATCCCCAATCCTATTTTGTATTTTATTTAGAGATAGGGTCGCACTGAGTTGTTTAGTGCCTCACTTTCACTTTTGCTGAGGCTGGTTTTGAACTCGCGATCTTCCTGTCTCAGCCTCCTGAGCCGCTGGGATTACAGGCACACGCCACTGTGCCCAGCTGCAATAACTTCTGATGAGAATCTTATGATGTTTGAAGTGTCTCTTAGGTAGTCCCCCCCCCCCATAAAACTATGCAAATCTAGGCCACAGAATAGTCAAGGATCGTTTTTTATATGCTGTAGGTATAGAGACTGAGATCAGTTAAAACTTTTAACATTCATTTTTAGTGCCAGTTGTCAAGGCAACCTAATCCTTACAAATACAATGAAAAGACACTAACTGTGAAAATCTAAAAATACTCATTTCCTTGGAAAATAGGAGAATGGCTGGGCCAGATAACCAAAATGCCAAGTGAAAAGCCTAATTATTTCAGTAATTTTCAAGTCAGCTTTATGGCACCTAAAAAGGCCTGAACATAATATATATAGCGTTTTGATAATCATTGTTATTAGAGCTAATTGTTACAATTCAAAAGCAGTCTCAATTATCTTATATAATTACATTCTTTCACAACCCCCAAGAAACAGCCAGTTCATCCTGTCTTCTCGAATCTTCCACCAGTGAGAAGTGCCCAGGAGCCTAATCAGGACTCAGTTCCTGAGGCAGTGCCCACATGGCCTGTGCCTCCTCTCCACATGATATGGTTTTCTCACTAAAACTTTGACAAACTGGCATCTTTGCTGTTCTCCCATTAACAGAAGCTGTGATCTTCTGTGCCTCCCCCCCTGCTCTGCCCTTGAAGGGCTTCAATAAATTCAGAAACACAGTTGTGGAACAACATGGATGGATACCTTTGTAAAAGAGGACCACAATCTTTTGGAAGGCTTTCATGAAGTGGATGTTGTCGTAGCAGTATTCCTGAACCTTCTGGAGGAGGATCAGCTCTGACTGGCCTTGGGAGCTGAACACAGCCAGCAGGGGAGCGTATTGCTAGGACAGAAGCAGAGGGTAGAACTCGTTACTTGTGTGGGAAGTATGGGGCCAGCATTGCTGGAATCATAACAATAATCCGGAGGTTTGTTTAGAAAACATTCACTGGGGGAATTGCCACCCTTGTCTTATATCGAATCAAAAACTTTTATTATCCCAGTATCTTATTGGATTTCTCTCACTCTATCCATGAAAACACCAAATGTGAGACTTTGCCTGTATTAAAGATAACTGCTGGGCCCACTATGTGTCATAGGTATTGTGAAAATGAATTACGCCCTTGTACACTATTTATTGTGTCAGTGGCTCTGCCTTAGGAAGAGTGGGATTCTCCTTCCCAGACATCCCAGAACCTTCACAGGTCATCTGGAAGGCTTTGTTCCTACTATTTCCTTCACCTCAAATGTCCCTACTCAACGCTTTTCTCTAAAGAGGCTTCCCTGAGCTGCACAGTGTACTTCTCTGTTCTCATGAACATGGAGAGTCATCTTCTATGACTTATATTCCACCTAGTTTACATTCTGACACTGACTTCCCAACTCAAGTGTAAAAACTATACCTAAAGGCAGGATCTAAACCTTCCACTTGCTTTAATATAGTTTGATAGGGAGAAGTCAACAAAAGCAAAAAATCTATGTAACTATGCTCAAAAATACACAAAAATCAACTTAACTATATTTTGTGTATTTTTTTGACCACTCAGATACTTTCAAATTCTAATGTCAATTCATTTTTTATTTAAACAAAAAAATTGATATCTCTTTTTTCATACTGAACAGATAGAAAACCAATAGTTAGATATATTTCTCTTTAATGTAAAACACTGAATATAATGACTTAATGAATTTTTCTGATATTATTTTTAATAAGAACATACGCTAAGATATTTTATATGTTCTTACATCTGAAACATCTTAGGTAGTGGGATATTTGAAAAGGAAAAAATTAGGAAGTATATGTTTAGCCTGATTATGGAAAATCACATTTAGAACCCATTTGTTAAACTGTTAAAGAGTTTCAGTTGGTCCAAAGCTGAGATAAATTCCTTGTTAAGATTTTTACCTTCAGATGCTTAAGAGCTTGCTCTGCAACAAGTTCTTCCTTCTTGTTCCATTCAACTGCGTTCATTATACAGGTCCACAGAAGTCCAATCACTGCTGTTTCTGGAAGATCATTCCTCTTCATTTCTTCTTTGACATAAAGCACCACCTACATTTCATGGAAAGAGGGTCAGAAAGCAACAGGCAGATGGAAATTTGCCCTCTTAACTGCCTGGGCAGAAAAGGTTTGACACAGGTAACAAATATTCTGTCCAGTTCTTTCTTTCATGGAATGTATTCTCAGATTACAAGAGGAAGGGAAAACAATAATTAATTCCCAAAGCACAGCATCTGAACCAATTTTGACTTTCTTGGGATTTGACTAAGGCAACGGGGCTGTGAATTTTTGCCTCCTATCGCTCAGGGTTAAGCCTCTTGATGGGTGATGTCTTGGGTTTGCATAAGCCCATTCTCTACAACTTATTAATACTTTTGCTGATCTCTCTGCCCCCACCTCAGTGAAGTTAATTTTTTAATAAATCATGAAGTGCAAAGTCAATTTTCTTTATTTGGTACACATCAGTTCAGCCATACTCAACTGGCTATCCCCCCCTTGAATTATATATAAATATGTAAGTTTATTCTCAACTCTGACAGTATGGACTATAGGTTGGTCTAACAATGTACTGTATATCAAACTTATTGGGAATGCTTTTTCCTTTTGAAATAAAATCACAAATTGAGATTAGGATTTTAGATGTGATTAAAAATCATATCACATCAAGTATAATACTTTGTGAGAATTAGTACAACCTTTTTCTTCTCTTTCTTTTTTTAAGTGAAAAGATAGCACTCTCTTTATTTCCATCCTAGATTGCAGAAATAGCATCAGTGGGTTGAACAGCGAGAGCAGAAGTGGCCAGGTAATTCCAGTCCCCAAGCTGCCTAGGGAGGGGGCGGGGAGCCCACAAAAAAGGGAGACATCCCTGCATCTAAAAGTGTTACAGTGTTTTTTGTTTTAACTTTTTTTTCCCTTACATGGAAAATTATGACTTTCTGCCATAAGCTAATAATATTCATTTTCCAATAGCTCTCCACCTGCTGGAGAGTATCAATCTGAAATTTTCCACCCCTCAATCACATAAGGAGCTCTGTAGGACTTACAGCATGGTAGAGGGTGGTAGGGATTTGTGAGTAAGTGGGAAAAGGAAGAACTCTTCAACTTCTCCATTATAGAGATACACAGCCATTATGAATGAGATCAAACAAGAAATTAGTCCAACTTGTCTTTTTTTCCTTCAAATATAAAGCCTAGGGTTTAGACTACAGTGCATTTGCCTACCATGTGTGAGGCCCTGGGTTCAATCCCTGGCACCACTTAAATAAATAAACCATACATATTCATACCCAGTGATGCACAAAATATCATGTATTGATTCCAAACACTAATCAAATGCTTAACCAAGTTAGAAAATCTACTATAAAACAGAAAAACCATCATATAAAAGGGTATTCAAAGAATGAATAGTCAATCCATTTATCAGATGAAATATCTTCATAATCACAGCAGCCTGGCAAAATAAGTCATTTAGGTAAACTAAACATTAATTTCGTATACCCCCTAAAATGTATTAAAATAGAGGATTCTGAATCAATACTTTGAACTCATGTAAATAGTAGGGAGGCAAAGCTTGTGGTACATGACCTACATAATTCCTCTCATTTGTATATATATATTTTTTGACAGTATGGTGTTGGGGATTGAACTAGAGCCTCACATACGTTCATCAAGCACTCTACCACTGAGTGACACCTCCAGACTTTCATTCATTTATTTTGACCATGACAGTGTCTGCCTATGGTGTCTCACCTCCTTAATTGGGCATTCCTGAGACAGTCTCTCTTGGAGCTCTTTCTGCAGTTCTTTCCTGGTGCCCAGGGATTGCTGGACTCGGAGGAAATCTGAAAGCTCCTTCAGACCTGCATCAGTGAAGTATTTAGCAAAATGATCCACACTCTGTCTGTTTACTGGAAAGAGTTCCTGAAAGAAAAGGAAAAGAGACTGTTATACAACAAGCTATTTAAATTTCAATATGCATAAAGGTCAAAATTTCCATTTTAAAATACTGCTTAAGACATTTCTTAAGCCAGGCAAGGTGGTACATCCTTGTAATCCCAGTGACTTTGAGAGCTGAGGCAGGAGGATCACAAATTCAAGGCACATCTGGGTAAATTAGTGAGACTCTATGTTAAAAAAAAAAAAAATAAGGCTAGGGTGTAGCTTTGCAGCAGAGAGTCCCTGGGTTTAATCCCAGTGCTCCTTCCCCCCAAACCAGAATAAATCTCTAGTATATTTATTGAGCTAAGTATTTTCTCAAATGTAGCAATTTTATAAAGAGAATGTTAAGCAACCTAGATACAATAGTTTCATTCATTTTTAACTATCAGTTCCTTCTTGTTTTATTTTAATTAATGATAGTGTATGTAAATACAGAACCAATTGTAAATACAGAACAAAATTGGCTGAACTAAATGCAATTAAGATAATAACTTTGAATAGTATCTGAATTGTGATAAACAAAGAAAATTATTGAAATTATTAGATATTTACACTGTTTCCTTAACAATTACTAGATAAAAGTCAGTTTTAGTAATGTTGTATATAATCATTGGAGAGAATATTAGAGAAACAACACTGACCATTATCTTAAGGATCTTTATTCTTGTTTTGAGAAAATGCTATTATTCTAAAATACTAGCTCAGGAGCTATGGAGAATTTTGTCATTGTCTACTAGTAATGGCGATTCTCAATTAAGTTCACAGCCAGAGCTAATCTAAACCGTCTCCCACTAACTCTCCAGTTTATTACATAATTGTAATGATTTTTTTTTAAAAGAGCAATATAACATAGCTGCTCTCATATTTTCTTGCATTTCATTATACCCTACAAAGCTTGGCAGGATCTCAGTAACACTTAGTCATGATCTAATCCTATGTGAATTCCAACACCCAACTATGAAATTAAAGCAATTTTCAAAGCTCTCATGTTATTCAAACTGCTGCAGAGTATTAAAAAAAAAAAAAAAAGACCCAAAACTTTATATTTGTTACATCTATAACCAAAGGCTATGTGACTCCAATATAAGTCTCAGTGGAGAGATGTGCAATAGGTTTTTCCACCCCATATAGAAACATAGCCAGAGGGTTTCTATACCAGTGCTTAATTTTTAATATTCCCCATATTTTCATCCTGTAATTTCCCTTGAGTCAGATGTTTCAAAATGTCAGAACAGAGTTGGTGGGAGCAGCTATCAAACACACATTCATGTTAAAGCAAACATTTCACAAGACTGAAATTTTGTCACTATTATTTCAATTATCACTTAAGAGCTTCCAAATTTAGGGGAGGGAAGTATTTAATTTTATGGAGTTTCAAGATATATTGGCATTTTTCTCATAATCACTGTGTAAAGTAGAATTTTTCCTGCAGGATAAGCTGTCTCAAGAAGGTTTAGAAGCTTAACCCAATTTCTACAGCTGGAAATAATATTTAAGGTCAGACCAGTTGGCACCAAAGTCAATACTTATTCCGTTACTTGGTGATAGGACTCGATATTCTTAGGGAGAGTATAACTACAAAATTTGATCTAAAGCCTTGTTCAGAGCAATATGTTATCATATATAACACCTGTGATTTATTTATGAAGCATATCCAAAGTCATTATAAATGCTACATGATATACTGAAAATTATTATTCAGATTAAACTGAGGTAAAGACAGTCTAAACCACACCATGCCATGCTTTGGTTTAGAACCTGGTCTATGTTTGTTAAAAACCCTTCCCTTGTACAAATCTCCACCATTTCATCCATAGATTTAGGTCTTCCTGCTTCTGCCCTCGCTCTGGAGCCTAGTCCCAATGCATCAATTAGAGTGACAGCAGGAGAAATCAATCATATTAAGCACACAATTCTTCAGGGAAAATGCCAACAGCTTCCATCTGACTAGGAATAAAAGCCCAAGTCCCTTGGTTACATGGCCTGCTGCTTCTCTAAGTTAATCTATACTCTCAGCCTTACCAACCTTCTCCTATTGCTAACCCTAACACTCCATGTTTCAAGGAGTATGCGTTTTCTATCCCTTTTTTCCAGAATACTCTTCTTTGAAATATTCCTATAATTCACTTACTCATCTCTTCAAGTCTTTGCACAATGTCACCTTGCCATATTGGCCTCCCTAAGTACTGAAAATTGCATCTCAAATTTTGACACCCTTTAGCTTTTCTCTAATTATTTTTCTCCATAGCATTTGTCACCTTTTATTTCAATATTTTACTTATTTAGTCTAAATAGGATGTAAGCTCCATAAAGGAAGGTATATTTATTTGCTTCCTTTCAATATCTCCAGCTCCTTGAACTGTTTTCTAGTATATAGTGGCTAAGAGTTAAAGAGAATTTGTTCTATGGATTCATGAAACCATGAAAATGAATTGGATCCTCTAGGTCCTCATTCATGTGTTGAATCAGCAAATGCCAGGCAGGCACAGTTCTAGTGCACTGCCAGCTACTCTGTTCTCAACCAGCTTATGTTACTGGACATCTGATAGAAGCCACCACCCATGCTTCTCATTTCCAAAATATGTACAGACATATAAATCTTAGTAAGAACATCTTAATAACATGTGTTTTCAAAAAGGATTTTTTTCTTTCTTACATGAAGTAACAGTCTTTTTTGACAAGTTGAAATAGACCACCTACATTTTTCAATAGTATCAAGAGATTCCCCTCCTTGCTTTTTATCTGCAGGGGTGCAGAAGTAACCTATCAGTGGACTGGATTTTCCTACTCATTGCCAAGCCTGTAAGTGATTTCCTTTGGCCAGTAAAAGGTAAGTTTTATGTACTTGAGGGTTCAGTTCAGTCCCTGTGTTGTTGACATGAGGACAGAATGACCTAGAGGGGAACCTTTAGTCTGGGTTCCAGAATGAAAAGACATATGGAGCCCAGCTGGGCCCAGACAAGATACAGCTAATCCACAAACAACTCACAGGCGCATGGGTGAGAAATACGCTCCCTCCATATGAACTTCTAGCAACATATTCACTCATCTTTTGATTTTTGCTTCTATTTACAGAGATTTGCCCTAAGTACAGTTGAAAATAGGCTCCATGAAGGCGAGGAACTTTTTGATACTATTCTCTACTGGTTTCACAGTTTCTAGGATGATGTTTAGCACCAAAGCATTACTCAAGAAATATACCCTGAATGAAAACTTATCATTAGCAGAAATGAGTCAGAACCTAAAATCCTTTTCTTCTTTACCATAATTCAAAGACTTTAGAGTTAAGGCTACTTTAAGGTAAACATCCGGAATTTTAAGTGATTGAAAGTACAAGGACTTGTATGTAAAATCATTTTCAGGTTTTCTTGAAGAAAAGAGTTTTAGAATTATCCATTGCATAGGACCCTGCACAATGGAAGAAAAAAACAGAAAGGACAAGAGAATATGGCAGGAGTGTCTCAATTTTAGACTTCACCTTAGAAAGCAATTCTACTTGGAAAAATCTTTGCATCCACACAGCTGTTGCTTTTAGTACAAAGAAATTATAGGGAACAGATAGAAATTTGAAGGACAAAATCATTTTCTTTGAAAAATTTGAAGATGGAGAAATAAAATCACAATCAAACAATCGTGACTACGGAAACTTCAAATTAACTTGTTTACTTTCTTTAACAGATCAAGTATTTCCAGAGTTTCCATAAAGTTATTGATTAGAGAAAAAAAAGTCTTAATTCTAATAAAATGTCAACACTGTCAACAAACTTTCAAGTCTAAAAGTCTACATCCCTGATCCTTTAAACGTATCAGGCTGTTATTCACCCTGAAATGATGAAAATAAATTTGCCAGTTATACAGAAATAAAGGAACGTGATTCCAATTCAGGTGAGGCTCAGGCATCTGTGTCTTTTGTGACACCGTGGGCCAGCCCCAGTCCTGACGGCAGCATCCTGCACGCGACCCCTGATGGAAGTACTCACAAGCAGCCTCTTGTCTAAGTTGGCTTTTCTCAAGGAAGAGGTAACAGAGTTGGCGTCTTTTTCTGCCATCCAGGCTTTGAAAAGCTTGACAGCAAATGAGGCTGCAATGCCTGTTTAAAAAAAGAAAACAAGAGAATTTCATTCTTTGTATAAGTAAAACCATTTGTGATGATGCATGATGCAACATTTCTTACTCAGTTTCCTGAAATAAGTAAATAACTAAACGAGTTGATTTGGTACCAAGAAAAAAAAAAAAAAAAAAAAGAATTCATCTGCAGACACAGTTCTCTTTTCATTACAATAAACAGAACATTTTCATATGAAAGCAGTTAAAATATTTTTTTCAAAGTTGGACAGCCTGATTCCAGCCTGGTTTATGTATTTTATTTTTACTTTGGTCAAAATATATTCAAAGGCAGAATTCTCAGGGGTTCTGCATCTACTTCATTCTGTGGTTTCATCAATATTTCATGTTAACAATGTAGTCTTTTTTATTTATTTATTTTTCTTTTGCAGTACTAGGGATCGAACCCAAGGCCTTTTGAATGGTAGGCAGGTGCTCTATCATCACTAAGCTACACCTCCAGCCCCACAATAGTGATCCTGAGGCAAAAATTAGTTGTCAACAGATGGCAACTAATTTCCTGATTAGGGTTTCCAGTAAAAGAAAACTAATGACTAATAAAAGTATAGTTATGAATATGATAGCATCATTTACTTTATATTTCTCTTAAAAAAAAAAAGGCACTTAAAAGTATTCTTGAGTAGTGCACATTCTTATACTCCCAATGGCTACAGAGGCTGAGGCAGCAGAATCGCAAGTTCAAAGTCAGCCTCAGCAAAATCGAGGTGCTAAGCAACTCAGAACCTGTATCTAAATAAAATACAAAATAGGGCTGGGGATGTGGCTTAGAGGTTGAGTGCCCTGAGTTCAATCCCCAGTATCAAAAAAAAGTAAAAAAAAAAAAAAAAATGAATCAGACTATATAAATATCAAGGCTCTTTCAAATTAAACACTTACATGGATTTTTAAAATTATCAAATTATTTAGTTATTTTGATCAGGAAACCACATGATCATGTATCTATATTTATACTATTTTATTTACAAATATAAATAATCTGATAACTAGGAGTTAGCTCTTCTAAAAACATTTTAAATTTCTAAACTTATGTTGCATTTTTTTGAGGAGTTATGATGCAGTTGAAATATGTAACTGATTTTTCCTGAATTGATGCTTTCACCTTTTGTGGTGGCCCAAGCAGCCTCTCTTCTCCTTACCTCCTTTTTAAGAGAATTCTCCCTTTGTTCAGGCCGGGTAACTTTGGTTAGTCTAAGTCCTGGCACCACCTCTCATGCATGAGTAAAGTAGTGATCTCAGCCTTAAGGCACCAACCTACACCATCCCCTTGGCAACTGATATTGGGCCCACAATGGTCATGTGACCTATGTCAGCTAATCAGCTTATGGAAAGATAAATGACCTTGTGTTCAAGAGATGTGCCCTTCTACTGAACCTGAACAAGGAAGCATGTACCAGAATGTACTAGCAGACATCCTACAATGACTAGGGCAACCATCCCTGGAATTGACGCTCTGCCTGGTAATGGGGGAACCATATTGCTGTTCATTCTAAAGTCTGACCTACATTTATGTCATTATATAAGAAATAAATATCCTGATGTAACAATGTGGTGCAGGACATCCTGTTACTTGCAGGTAAAAGCATTCAAATGATTTATCATTTATTTATATAGATACCAACTTTGCTTGATTTTTTTCACTTGAATCAACAGAGGGACAAAGTAAAAAATTTGGCAATGACAATCAAACATGCATTATGAAATTGTTGAATTTAAAGATAAAAATTTATTAACAGGGATTTTAAACATTATTAGTTTATAAAATCGATATAAAATTTATGTAATTAAATAACATTAGCACAAGGCTGGAATCTGTCTCATAGGTTAAAAAAAAAAAGTATACTGGAAGCTAAGAGTTTTAAAACTAGATTTAAACCTTATAGTTACTCTTCTAATGAGTGGAGTAGCCCTGCCCCTTAGCATTTGCTGGATACATTTTCTGGGCAAAAAAAAAAAAAAAAAAAAGAATTTCTTAATCCTTTCCTAATTAAGAAGCAAGAATTTAAAACCTGAGTTTCTAAAAATGGTCGTGTAAAAGGAAAAACCATGACAAAGTCACTATTTTCCTTCCATAGCAAACACATTCTGTCCTCTCAACATTTTATTATAAAAAATTTCAAAATTTCAAAGCTACAGAAAAGTTGGACAAATTGAACAATGTACACTCATATCCACACCATCTAGATTCTACAACTATTAATATTCTAGATGTTTCAAAGGAAGTAACAGACATCACTTAGGTTTTTAATGTTAACTAGAAAGGCATTGGTAATGATGGCTAGGGTAATTTAATTTCATTAATGTTCAAGGTTTAAATTCCACCTCATTTTTCCATGTAAAATGGCTAATAACTAAATAAGATGTGTGAGGTATCATGAACTCTCTTCAGGAGAACACTTTCAAATGTCCTAACATTAACAACATACTAACAATAATTACAGAATCTGGATAATCTGAATTATCATAAATCTGAGCTACTGTAAGCCAAACATTATAGAAAGTCCTTAAATAATACCATTTGATTCTTGATTTACTTCCCCCCCCCCCCCCCCAGCTAAAAGAAAACTATAACCCCTTTTACTATGGGCATGAATGGGTCTGGGACTTCGTATCTTTAGGAGAAAAACTTTTTAAATTCTCCAAAGAAACAGATGTTCTCACAAAAGCTCTTTTAATATATTTTTAAGGAAAAATAACTGTGTTTCATGTTGCATTAATTTGAATATCATTATCCTCCTACAAGAAAACAGCCCACATTTGTTTTATTCTATAACCAAATCATTGTGTGCATTCCCATCAAATTTTAATGCCTTAAAATTAAGACAAGCCTCTTTCTGACGGAACAGTCTAAACTTCTTTCTAAAAGTGGTCATTGTCTTTAAGACAATGAATATCTTAAAAATGTGATCAAAATGAACACTTGAGAATGTTTCCCCAGATCTTGGAGAGGAACTGGTTTACAAGAGTGGCCCTATTTGGGGAACATTTAAATGCGATGCGGTATTTTTTGTTGTTTATAACAAATGTGAGTAGGTGCTATCAGCTGGCATTTTGTGTCTAAGGTCAAAAAGGTTAAAAGTCCTACAAAGCACAAAGTGCTGTGGCACAATGAACTACTATCCCAACAAAACATGCCAGAAGAGTCTTAGTGGAGAAAAATGGTTTGGACCTGATCAATTTCAGGGTCTCTAGATATTTATTCTTATGCCTAAGAGTTTAGTTTGCTATTAGTCTTTACATGCCTTTGTACAGGTGTATTTTTTTCCTCTAATTTTCTATAATGTACATTTGCAACATTCACACACACACATTCTGAGGACAAGCACTTAGGACACTAAAAAGAGGCACTGGTGCTGTTTATAGTTTTTCTTTCCTTTTTACACCCGACAGGTGAGAAAACCTGAGTATGATTACCTTCTTTGACTAAGCTGTCAGTGAACAGACTGGTGAGGATGGTGGCAGGAAGGGTGCCATTGCCCAGCAGGATCCCAGACAGCATCGCCAACTTTGTCTGCTCTGTTTCGGAAAAGGCTTTAAGGAAGAGGAGAAGCTGTGGATCAAACAAAAGAAACCGTGTCTATAAAGCATAACAGTAAATTAGGAGAGTAGCAACTAGAATGTACATTCATGGTGCACAATAGTATGTCACATGTAGCACAATGCTGCTATACCTTGGCGACACACATGCTCAGTTATGAATAGATGCTATAGAAAGCAATGCTATTAGATTAGTTCCCTTCCTCTAAGCTCATCCACACACCTCTGTAAATATTCATGAAAAGGAAAAGATATTGGAAGAACAATGTATACAGATAAATAATTTACATTTGGTTACAAACATGAAAAAGGGTAAGTATACACAATGAACAGAATGTTTTCTGACATACATTGACTTTCTCATTTTTTCACTTCTTTGGGTCACTGCTTCTTCCACCTGTTATATATATCCATTTTCTTTGGGAAAGAACTTAATTTTTATGGGGGAAAAAAAACACCAGAAAAGAAGTCAAGGTGCAAGGTTTGTTTGGTAATTTCTGCAGTACTGGGGATTGAACTCAGTGCTACTCTATCACTGAGTTACATCCCCAGTCCTTTGTAAAAAATCTTGAGGGGGCTGGAGTCATGGCTCAGTGGTTGAGCGCTTGCCTAGCACATGTGAGATACTGAGTTCAATCCTCAGCACCCCATAAAAATAAATGCTTAAAAAAAAAAAGATTTCTTTAAAAAAAAATTTGTTGAGACAGGATCTTGCTAAGATGCCCAGGTGGCTTCAAACTTGCAATTCTCCTGTCTTTGCTTCCAATGTCAATGGAATTACAGGCATGAGCTACCATGCCTGGCTCATGTGAAGCATTTCACAGCCAATTTACACTTTTCTGAGCTTACAATATACAACAGTCTTCAAAGCAAAACTGTTGAGGGGAGAAAATGGCTAAGTTCTTGATATTCCTTACTACTACCAGTGTTAGTGAGGAAGTACTGGAGTATATCAGGTCAAAGTTCTAAACAGAATTGACATGGGCTGGAAAGAGCAATTTGAGGGGGCAAAGATATTGAGTCCCAGAAGGGCTCAAGCTCTAATTCTCTTGCCCTAAGAATAGTGAAACTGAATAAAAGTTGACTCTAGAAAGTTTGAAACACAAAAGAGAAGGGATTATAACCCCACGCCCCATTTTGAGTTTTAAGAGTAGTCAGCCTGGTGAGAAGCCCTCCTTTTCTCTAATACTTCTCTGCTTTGTGCTTTGAATATGCCCCAACATTTTTTCCATCATCTCATCACTTCTCTAGCACAGCACTGAGATTCTCCAGGGGCAACTATCACTTGCTGATTCTCCAACACTTAGCACCAGTGAAAAGTCACTGGCACCAATATACACCAAGTGCACACGTGCTTAAGACTCAGTTCTTCCCTGGCTGACAGAACAACAGTAACTGACTTTCCCCAACAGTTGGAGGATTAGTATATATTGCAGGGAGCTATGTAACTATCTAAATATTAACATTGTGAATAAGGAACAGTTCTAGAGTGAAATCAGTCCATTTGAGTTTCAGTCTATACCCTTTCAATTCTCAACAAACAGAAGTCAACATCTAAATGCCAGGAGAGACAAAATGAGAATTTCAAAGATTAAAGCTCCCAAAACACCAGGAAAGGAGTAGTGGGAAAGAACTAACAAAAATAAGAACTTCCAAAATAAAATTTCAATGCTATTTCTTTAAGCACATTAGTATACTCATTCATTAAAAAATATATTTAATCATAAATCCTTGGAAATAAATAATCACATTGCTTAACTGTATAGGTCAACATTACAATTATATGTTTTATAACAGTTGGCTTAAAAACAAATAGTATAAAAATAGAGTACTTATTATTTTCAGAGCAGCTAGCAGTGTAGTGGACAATTTTCTTTCTCATTTAATTTTTTCATATTAAAAATTAATATATGCTTTTGAACATTATCAATTTAGAAGACTATAAAGATGTGAAAAATACCCTCTAACTGTACTCTTAGAAATAACATAAACAGTTTGATGTATCCTTACAGATATTTAAAAAAATTTGTTCTTTTTAGTTATACACGACAATAGAGTATTTCAATGCATTTATGTATGTCTACATTCTAATAATCACTCATGTACACACACATAGTTTCTATAGTATGGAAAGGTGAAAACTCCCTGAGTGAACTAGAAATGTTCCGATGGCTTGATGTATATCTATGCCTCTAACACTGATAGAGTTTGTATGTAGTTTGAGCATCCCCCAAGGACTCAGGTGCTGAAATTTAATTCACATTGTGAGGTATTAAGAGGGTGGAAACTTAATCTGACTATGGAGTGTAGAGATGGGGTTTAGGGAGGTGATTAGGATTAGCGAAGGTCACTAGGGCAGAGTCCCTGTGATTGAATCCTGGTGGCTTCATAAGATAGGAAGAAACCAGGAGACAGACACACAGACACACACTCCCCATCTCTTGCCATGTGATGCCCTGCACCATCTGGGAGCCCTGACAGCAAGACCATCATCACCAGATGGAGTGCCTGCCCGCAGACCTCCAGAACCATGAATTGAAATAAACTTTTCCTTACAAATCACCCAATCTGTGTTATTGTCAGCAAGAAATGGACTAATACAAATAGCCACCATCCTTAGCAATTACAGAAATGACATCTAAGAAACAAAGAAACTAATTTGGCCAAGGTAAAACTGTCACTAAATGGTTGTTCTCTTTTCACTTAATTTATGGTGGATGTTTCCCCTTAATCAATGAACACAGCTATGACTCAGTCTTTACAAGACTGCATGGTACTCCAATGTGTAGACAGGCTGAATGGAGACTTCACCAGTGAACTTCTCAATGTTGTTATGAACATCTTTATACATTTAGCTTTAGATATCCATGCTGGAGAATTCTTATAAATGGAAGGAGGCTCATGGATTGTTATTTTTTCAAATGATTTTACTAACAAAACTTCCTCAATATTACCCATGGGACAACTTTGAACAGGGGTAGAGTAAATAGAAAAGAAGTAAATGTTATGGTAACTTTTTTTCACATGTGGTTACTTTGTTTAGGCAGATATATAAACTTTGAAACAATGACCCAGCAACATACAAAGCCGCATTTTAATACACTGAGTGCTGAATGTAAATATAAAGGAGTTACAAATTAGAGGAGGAAACATGTTGCAATTACTAAAAACCTCAACTTTTCAAAAAAAGTGCTACTGTTGATTTGGCATCTTATTAGAAGCCAATGACTATTTTAATCACCTTATATTATCTCATTTATTCCCACAACACAGGTATAAGGAATATCCTCATATTACAGCCATTCAATGAAGAGAAAAAGCACTGAATTTATACCTATAAACAAAGATGTGATTTTACCCCCTTTGCTGCACTGCATTTTCAAAAATTAAAGAATTTTACTGAGTGTTAGTAGCTGTGCTACACTCTTACACAGGCCTTAAGCAATTAATCACCTTGAGTCTTGCCTTGATAAATAGTCATGTACTACATAACATTCTGCTCAATAATGGACTGCAATAAGATGGTGGTCTCAGGAGATTATAACAGCCTAAGTATGTAGTAAGCTGTACTATCTGGGTTTATGAAAGTACATTTTATGATGTTTGCATAACACAAGATCAGCTAATGATACATTTCTCAGAATAGATCTACTTCATTAAGTAACAAATGATTGCATTTATTTTTCTTGCGCATCATTTAAGCTTTGCGACATAAGAGATCACAATCTGTAAAACTATTTGTATTGAACAAAGCACAGTGTTCTAAATATCAATCAAGAAAGCCTAGGATAATCACATACTACTTCCTCTAGCTATAAGCTAATGATCTGTCATACTGAATCATTTATTCAGCAAGTGTTTGTTAAAACTCATCATACCCACAGCACTTTAGCTACCATGGTGTGTGTAAATTTTTTGTTCTTCTCCATTCCATCACTTTAAATAGGTAGGCATTATATTGGATTTGTTACCTTTTTCATTTCATCTTCAAATGCCTTTTCCAAATACTTATATCTCCTGATGAGTTTATTGAAGACCTGTACATAAAACAGAACCATTAAATAGTAAACAATTTTTTAAAAAAGTGTAGAAACTCACCAAAACTACCCCATAGACTAATCATTATCATCATCATCATCATCAAATAATAGTGGTTAAACATGCTCATGCGTGATATGAGAACTACAAATGCATTACAATGACCTAAGGGAAAAGAGGATCAAAATGCACATGCAGGATAAAATAGATCTACAAGAGAAGAACAGGTAGAGAAACCAAAATTAATGTTGATGAAAATGAAATGAATGTGTGTGTGTGTGTGTGTGTATTGCTGGGGATTGAACCCAGAGCCTTGTACATGTGAATCAAGCACTCTACCAACTGAGCTATATTCCCAGCCCATGAGTAGAGGTTTTCATCTTTGGGAGGCAGTGATTGAGAAGAGCTGAAAGAAGGGGTCAGAGGTACCAACCCTTAGATAATGACATGCTGAGGGGGAAAACAGAGCCCAGGGCAGATCGCTCTCCAGATGGACAACAAAACATGTTTATAGACAAATACTGGCAGTAAAGGATTATTGGTTCCTACAATCCAGTTAGAATTCTGAAACAGGGTTTGCCACTATATCAGTCAGATTCTAAACTGTTTTATCAGTGGAAATGTTTTTATTTAAGGAGGGATCTTGTAAATATTCTTAATTTTTAAAAACCGTGGAAATGTTTTCAGAATCTATTTCCTTTCTCTTATACCTGCATGGCCTACTCTTACAACTTTTGCTGCAGTTATTAATATAGTTAAGATGGATTTCAAGAGTGAAAATTATGGTTGTCCTTTATGGGGTAAAGACTAGTGACCCCACAGGAAATTGATGATATCAGTAAGGAAAAAAAAGAAAGAAATTGTATTAAAGCCCTACAAAATTTGATTTCCAACTTCTACTAGTGCTCACATATTTCTTAACATGATTATTAATATGAAAAATAATTTCCTTTAAGAATGATACTCTATATTTGCATAGGTAAATGTCTACAAGAAAGCAAAATTTATCATTAAAACCAAAACCAAACAAAAAAGCATTCTCCAATGAGTTAACAGCTTAAAAGACTAGGCTCCATTCAGATATTCCCCTCCATTTAACTTCTCTCTGCTTGAGCCTTCCATTGACCAGTCTGGTCAATCTGTAAATACATAATAATTTAAAAACTCAAATGACAAGTGAAAGGGTGTTTCTTCAAATATCCGTACTCCACATGCAAAATAAAATCATTAGCAAAAAGAAACCATCTTCTGTATACATAATGAAGAGACTAAACTCATTGTCTTTTTATGTTTGGGGAAATGGCTATACTAAATTTTCTTCTAGGCTTTATCTTTCCATTCATCAGACTTAAAATAATGAATAATGCAACTTTTATTTGCATTAATTTGAACCTGAAAAAATTCTATGGAGAAGGTAAGAGCCATTTATCATGACTTGGCAGAGCTGAAAACAACTACTAAGTATCAGAGAAGAAATATGCACTTAGAAACTGTGATCCATTGTGAACTACCCTTATTCAGATGAGTGGGACATTTAGAAGAACCAGCTTTTGAATTGAGTATATTTACTTCAGGATACACCTTCTCAAGACATTTACAATCATTACACAGCAGAATAACAGATTTTTAGAGGACAGATTAGAGTCTGACCCATTCAATCCTGTCTGTTCAATTCTTTGCTCTATTTAAAAAATATTTCCTTTGTTTTTACTGGTTGTACATTTTTAAAATATAAAAAGTGAAAATATATCTTTGCTAAAATAGTGGTGGTTAAAATAATTTCACAAAATTTAAATTATTAATGGCCACATATCCCAAATCACTTGGCTTAGCATGCCTTTTCCATTTTAATAACTGGAGTAAAGGCATACTCTCTAACATCTTAAGTTTGACCACTTAGCCACGGTTAATTCCCATGGCTTTTTCCATCTTGTATACTGAAATTGTATAACTAGAGGACTTGTTGCCCTGGGACTTGTCCTAAGAGCTTAGCTGGAATCAACAACTGCCTTTTAAGAAGGATCAGTAATAGAATCCAAAAATAAGTATGCCAGCCCTAAGCTAGACAGCGGTAATGCACCTACGTTTAGCTTTATAAGGTAATATCTATTAGGTTGGTCCTTTTTACAGCCCTGCCACTTCCTGACCTTACTAGAACTAATGATTTCTTAATTTTTTACCAAGCTAATGCATGCAAAATGATAACTCATGGTTTTAATGAAAACGTCTACATACCAATGAGTTCGGACATGCTTTCAGATATTTTAGGGAAATTGTGATTCCTTTTCTTTGACATACCAGTATGTATCTTTTCCTAATTGGTTGCTTATCTTTTATTTCTGATTTGCAGTTCTTAATCCAGATATGAATCTTTTATTGGTTTTATACACTACAAGTATCTTCTTATCTCTTTCTAATGGCTACATAGTATTTTATAATGTGAATTACCAAATTTTATTTGCATAGTCCCCTGTTGACTTTTATGTTGTTTTCATCCTTTGATTTTACAATAAGCAATACTATGTGACCATCACCAAGTCATTTCACACAGTGCAAGCAGAGTTGCAAGACAAAGAACCAGAAGTGAAACTGCTGGGTCAGAGGAAATATGAAGTTTTAGTTTTGTAAGATAGTGCAAAATGGTTTTCCCCAAAGATTGGACCAATTTTCATTCCCATCAGCAATGGCTGTGGGCATCTGGTTTGCCATGTTTCTTAAAGGTGAAAGGTAAACAAAATGGTATCTTATTGTACTTTTACTGCCTATTGTGTTATGATGAATGCAATTGGGTATTATTTCATGTTTAAAAGTTACCTAGCATCCCTATTTTGAAAAGTGGGCTATAGAGTTTTGTTTTCCTCAATGCTGTTCAAATGCTTCTCTTCTAACACAATGACAACCTCTCAAGGCCAGATTCTACCTGAGCATAGTTTCGGATGGTTTCATGATCTTCATTTGCTGAAAACACACAGTGGTTGGTCATCTTAGTCTTGTCACCATCATCTATGCGTGTTCCTCCAGGGGCTGAAAAGAGAAAAGCAATTACAGTCAGGACAATATCTGAATGACAAGAGCATCCACAGAATATATCAATTCCTGCATATCAAGGAAAACAATGAAAGGAGATATAAAATGTGAGGCACATAAAATTTCATAGATAATGTGAATGTGTAAATATATACATGTTACTATAAATTTATGTTCCCAATATAATACAAATCAGCTGCTTCATTTCATATGCCAACCATTGTATATAATATTGTTCATATCCATGCCTTTACTAGAGCCTATTGATAAAAATCTGGTTCTTTCCAAAGTATATCTTTAACCATGGAAGTTAAGGAATAATCTTTATTCAGTGATTTTGATTTTAGCATTCTCAGTGCAACTCCTGATATTTTCCACACTAGGACTCGGTTCTCTTTCCAGGCTTTACAATATTTTTCTGGACTCTAGTTCACCCAAGCATGGGACTGACCAGATTTGACTCTTACAGATCTTGTTGGTTTCCACTTGGGTAGTTCTTAAACTTTTCCCTCCTCCACTAATCCAGTCATCCATGCCTGGTTGAACAGAATGATGCCCTGCCATATCTTTTTTTCCTTGTATACTAAATGCACTAAAACAAAAGAATGACTTTCTTTTCTATAATTCAACTTTCCATATTCACAGGTTCCTACTCTTAACTTTTAATGATGGTCATTACAAGCATTGATTGGTCAGGACAGAATGAGAACATTAGGTATTTTTCTTTTCTGATTTTTCTTCCTGGTAATTAGAATAGGCAGTATAAATCAGCCAAGTTAGAATGATATCTTTCATATACTTGACAAGTATTTGTAGATATGGACTCATATCAGCTACTGTGATAGGCACCAACAATACCGTTGTGATCAAAGCTGGAAGATCAATGTTGCTTACTCATCAGCCACTCCTTTTGTGTATCTTAGTGCATATCTGCCTTGATTTAACTTGTGATTTCAGATCTTTGGATGAAAAAGGCCACACATAGCGACATTTGTTAGAAAACATAGGCAAATAAAAATTCAATAGAGTTACTTTCTTTTGCTTATTGCCTCCTTCATGTGCTTCCGACTCCAGCAAACAGTCTTATAAGCAAATTAGTTTTAGAAGAGTCAGTTCCTTCAGAAGTCCATTTTCACTCAATTAATTTATGTACAATATCTAATTAGCCCTTCTTAATGAACACAACCACCTGGAACAAAATTTTATTAAGATGATAACCTTCAAAACACTCTGGGCTAATTATTCCTGATAAAAGTTATATAGCTGAAAAGTTTGACTTTAAAAATGATAGTCTTTGTCTTAAAAATAAAAGTTTTAAATTCATTATATTTCTTTTCAATTTTTTTTTGTAGTTATAGATGAACTGCATGCTTTTATTTTATTTGTTTATTTTTATGTGGTGCTGAGGATGGAACCAATCCTCACATGTGAGAGGCAAGTGCTCTGCTACTGAGCTACAGACCCAGCCCCAAAATTCATTATTTTACACAACACTTGTTACACATTAATAATATTGCCACAACATGCATTTAAATTTTTTTTTCCTGATGTTGGAATCAGGTATTAAATTACCATTTCTTAAGTTTTTGAGGTCCTGCTATTTTTCTCAATATAGAAGTAAAAGAAAAGTAGACTACATCTTGTAGCTGTCAAGGCAAGGGTAAAACTGAAAGAACAATATGGTTCAAGAATAATAGAAGGTAAATTTTTTGTGAGTGTGAAGAAAATTCCTATATATGTGATAATTAAATGAGGTGTTTATATTATATTAAAAGCATGCAGATGGCTGACTTCATTAATCATACCATAAATCTGGATTTAGTAGGCATGTGGGATTGTACAGGCTATGCTAAGTAAGTGGAACCAAACATTTTCCCCCAACCTCCTTCATGGATGTATGAACATAGGCAAAAGGAGTGAAACCTGGACTTCAGAGATTAATCTGCTGCATGTGGCAAACAAACTTTGAAATAATTAATGCAAAGTATACAGACAACTTAATGTAAGGAGCGTGGTTAACTAGATAGAGCAGAAATTATGTAACTACTGATATTCAGAGAGGTTGGAGGGTCCAGGTAGTCTCAAGAAAGTAAATAAAATCAGCTGGGCACAGTGGTGCATGTGTATAATCCCAGTGACTAGGAAGGTTGGTGCGGAAGGACAAGTTCGAGGCCAGCCTCAGCAACTTAGCAAGGCCCTGTCTCAAAAAAGAAAAAAAAAGGGGGGGGGGGCGGGGCTGGGAATGAGTCTCAGTGGCAAAGCACCTCTAGGTTCAATTCCCAGAACAATAAATAAATAAATAAATAATAAAAACAACAACAACAAAAAGCAAATCTCAAGAAGGACAGAAAGATCAACAATGCAGCCTGGAGGTCACTCAGAGCTGAAAACACTACATATAGCTTTTTATACCCTGACTTGGATTATCTACAGTGGCAATGAGCAATCTGCATAAACAGTAACAACAACAAAATCTATATGATTGATTAATGCAATCATGTGAAACTTTGGTAAGAACCAGCTGAAGATTATTTTTGCATGGAGTTACCAGTGTATTCATAAAATATTTCATAATAAATGCAATAACTACAGCCAATAATCATATTAGAAAATCTTTGATTTTGCTAACAATTATAAATTGTGAAATATTTGTCATTTAACTGACTGATGAAGATCTAAAAAGGCTAACAACTCTCAGTTATCTAACACTGTTGAAAATGCATATAAGTACTTGTGATTTTCGACAAAATATTAACTATAGCATTCAATTTGATGGCTAATTTTCTCTCTCACATAGGGAAATACAAATAGATATAGATATTTCCACCCTTTAATCCATTAATCCTTTGCTATGTAAATAAAGATATAATTACATAATAGCACAAAGATGTGTACACAGACACTGATACCATTGTTGTTTACGATGTTGAAAACTGTAAATAATATTCTTTAATATCATTTTGGCTAGTAACACTCATGGGTGTGAAAGGCAATAATATATTGCTGAGTAAATGTAAATTCCCATGTATACCCTACATTCTGAGTATCACTGCATTCTCAAAAGTTTATGAGGTAAAGAGATTCTAGAAGAAAATTAAGCAAAATATCAACAATGATCATTTTGGGGTATTGGGAGTGGAACACAATGTATACAGTTTTTGAATTATCTAAAGTGATAATGAGCAATCTATGTAAACAGTAAGAACAATAAAACTGATTTAGTATGTGTTGAAAATCAGTAATGCAGGATAATAAGGGCCTGGTAATAAATGAGACCAAGCACCAAAACAAGTATTTGGAATAAGAGCTTAGAATAGGCTCCACCTCAAAGTGGGGGAATTGACACACCTTGTCTTGAAGTTGGCTTAAGCAGTGTTTCTCAGTGAGAGGCCCAGATGGCATTTAGGGCAGGGCAATTTTTCATTGTGTTGAAATATCTTTGCATAGCAGAATCCGAAGCATACCTGTCCCAACCCCAACTCTTTAATCAAAATACTTCCATACATTTGCAAATGTCCCCTAAACAATTGAGAACTGACCACAGGTAGTAATTTATGACTACTATACAAACTAATTACAACAACCAAGACCTAAGAATGACTTTGACAGGAAAAAAAAAAAAAAAAAAAAAACCAAGTGGTTAGGATACCTAAGTAAGCTTTATGGTCAGCTGTGTAACACAGGATACAAATAGTATCCTGAAGCCTTTCCCTCAATTGCTCTGTTAGAAACAGCTTTTAGTGTGTGTGTGAGTGCTTTTTTTTTTTTTTTTTTAAACACCAGTCTTTAAGGGCTGGGAATGTAGCTCAGTTGTAGAGCACTTGCCTTAAACATGTGCAAGGCCCTGGCTTCAATCCCCAGTACTGCAAAACAATAAAAAGAAACTAGGCTTAAACTGTATTTCTTGGATATTTTATTACTTATGGATGAAATGGCATTAACTAAACCTTGAAAAATTGATTTTAAATTTGTTGACAGTTAACACTTCAATGTACTAAATAAAGGGATGATGTTCAAAAGAAAAGCTGCCATATGATAAACATGTGGTCTCATAAGTATACAAGAAGGATCCAGATGACATACACAAAGCTACACTCTTCTGTAGAAATTATCCTTCAGGGCCTCTACATAAACATTGAAGGATTAGGGACACATGGGACAGTTGGCTTTTAGTGAAAGAAAAGTAGCTGACAGTTGTAATGTCAAGAGAAAATTTCAGTTCTATGCATTTATTAGCGAGTTATCATTTCAAACCCACATTAATATCATTCCAAATTGTCATTTAGGTAAAAAACTGTAGACTCTTATTTGCATTTTAAAAATGAATTCTAATAAATGCAAGCTTATAGGATTTTACAAAGAAATATTAAAATAGAATTAAAACATATATACATATATTATAAAAAGATGTTATAACACATGGCTTACCAAGCATACTGCCTGCCACCAGGATATCAAAGAGTGTGTCTGCATAGCGACGATAATCTAATCTTGAGCCAGTCGAGTCCAGAAATTTGGCTACAGCTTCAAGGTCATCACCAGCTTCATTAAGCCCCTGGACAAGTGTATCCCTGAAGACCGTGGGTTCGAATTTCTCTTTTTCATCTAAAATTGAAAATCCATTAAATTATTCCTTTATATATACACATTATATTCCCCAAGGTGTTTTACACATATTCTCTTTGCCCATTATTCTTTATTTAGTGTGATTATTTAGAAATTAAAGGGCAATTTAAGTTTTTCTATTAGAATCCCATGTTCTTAAACCCCTTGTTTAAACATTTACTCAAGCAAATAATGCATTTCTGTTCAAAGGGGCCACAAGAATATTTCAATTATCTAATATATAATAAAATTAATGATTGTTCATTTGTCATTTGTAGGCTAAGCCAATAAAATCTATTAACTTTAATCAGAGGAAAAAAATAGTGTAACAACTGCAACTTAAATTGCTGTTTCACCTTAGACCAAGAAAGAAAATGATCCAGAGAAACACCAAAGAATTTATAAGAATAAAAATAAAAAGCAAAGATTGAGAAGGAAGAAATGAATAGGAATATCTCCTTTATAAGACAAATTACTCTAGAATATAAATTCTTCAATAAATGTTATTAGCTATAGATGTATAATACTGCCTCAGAGCAGAGGGTTTAAACTTTTTGGTCTCTTCACCCCTTGATACTCTTAAACAGCACTGAGAATTAAAAAGAGCTTTCTGTTCATGAAGGTTATATCTGTGGATACTTATTTTACTAGAAAATAGAAAACTAGAATGTTTATTAGGCGAAAAAAGTACTGAGAAGAATGGTATTGTTTTACACTCTTGCAAATCCTTTTAACAACTGATTAATAGTAGATGGACGGATGCTTACACCTACTGAGTTCAATCTACTGCAACATTACATACTGTATAGACTCTATAAACTCCACTGCAAACTCAGAGAACATCAAAAGAGTTTAATATCTCAATATTGTAATTAACAGTTCTGATTTTTAGATCCTCTGAAAGGACTTTAGAAGACTTAAAGGAATATAGATATTGTATAATTTTTTATTCTGAGCAAACATTGAGAAGAAAAATCTAAAACAACCCCAAAGGCTTTTATTTACAGGCATAAATGAACTGCTGCAGGGAACGAGGTGGGTGAGCACAGAGAATCTGCCAGGAAGGGAAAGGATTGGCAGGAGTTTTGGCCTAGACACTAAAGATACTTGTTGTGAAAGGTGGATTTTAAGTCAGATGGAGGAGGAGACAAACTAGAGATGGAAGGGGAGGGAATAATACTTTAAAAATTTACAAGTAAAAATGAGTTCTTAAAATAAAAAAAATAACAAAAAAGTGAAAAACTCAATGGAAGAATTAAAAGAGAAAGCTTAGAATATCTGTCAGAAAACTCGGGAATGATATTGGCTAAATTATATTGCTATATTGTGTGCATGTATGAATATATAACGATGAATCCCACCATTATGTACAATTATAATGTACCAATAAAATATGGGGGGGAAAAAGAAACAACATATATATAACAGAGGCCTAGAAAATAGAAGAGAAAAATGTTAAGAGCAGATCAGTCAAATATTCACATAAGTATGGTGAAAAGATAGAATAAAAAAACTGTAAAGGAAGTTATTTTTAGAAAGCGTCACAGAATTGAAGAATGCAAGTTTCCAAATAAAGGGCTTTTTAAGTGTCCAGTACAGTGATTGAAAAGGGAACCATACCAGGTAAGTTCATTATCACGAATTTACAGAATACTGGGAACAGAGCAACCATCAGGAGATTATGGGCAAAACAAAACAACAACAACAAGCCACACAGAAAGTAATAAGAAATAGAGTGACAAGAATTACTCAACAATTCATGACATATCAGAAAGCAGAAGAAACTTGTTCAAAAGTCTGAAGAAAAAGAGCTTCCAACCTAGAATTGTAGTGTTTAGCTAATTGTAGTGTTTAGCTACTAATCAAGAGTAAGAACAAAGTGAATGTATACTGAAACATTCAAGCTTCCAAAATAGAGAACGACTAGGGAATAAGTTGTGAAAAACAAACAAAAACAAATAGTACTGTTGAGGATAATGGTGAAAGGACATTTCAAACACATCAAGCTCCACAGCTGACCTAGAGTTTATCAATGTGATATGACATACAAATCCCTCCACCAGCCTCTCATTGTTAGAATTCTGAAGTGTCTTGTAAGAAGAGATTTACACAACAGGAAAGGTAAAGGCTGCCTAGTTTTCATTTTCGTTTTTCTTTTACAGTGTAGAGGGTGGAATCCAGGAATTGACACATGCTCTGTATATGATATACCACTGAGCTACACTCCCAGCCAAAGGCTGACTACTTTTAATTATTTAATTCAGAAAATATGTTAAAAAAAATAATCAAATAACAGTTGAGCTGTGAACAGCATGCACAAAGTCATAATACTATGAATCCTAAACATAAGTCTAACTGAAATTATGATAAAGAGGTATGAGCTGGGTGTGGACAGTGAGAAAGCAGAATCCTCAAATTCTTTAGTAGGAAGTACATATTTAACACTTCCAACAGAAAAATCAAGAAATAGCTATAAAGAATGCTGTTTGACTACATGAACGTAAATATCAAAAGTAGCAGTTAAAAAGGTTCAAAGAGTTCCCCTGGGGAAGAGCAGGCCCTGCTGTTGTTAGAACTTGCCTTGCAGAACCGTTTGACTATTTAAATGATGTGCTTGCATAATTTTAATAAAATTAAAACTACATGTAAAAACCAAACTGTCCGGTTTGCATAGACTGACTACTACATGTAACAGAAGGATGGGTTATCAGTGGTTAACAAAACTTACATCAGCATTAGAGTCAGAGAAGAATGGCATTCGCAGTACCAGTCAGAGCCACGGGTGTGAGATGCCATAAAGACATACACAAACGAACAGAACAATATTCATCACACATGAGATAAAAAGTCCTTTTGATGCCATAAGCAAAACATCACGCAGCCAAGAACACAAATGTTGACAGCAGAAAAAAATAAATAAAATTTGGTTCCTGTGTTGGATAGTGGGGATACATAAGAGGTCTAAAGAAACATTTTTTTTTAATATTTAATTTTTAGTTGTAGTTGGACACAATACCTTTATTTTATTTATTTATTTGTATGTGGTGCTGAGGATCGAACCCAGGGCCTCACACGTACTAGGCAAGTGCTCCGATGCTGAGCCACAACCCTAGCCCCTAGAAAAACACATTATATAGAGCTGGAAGAGAGGAAAACTGTATCTCTAAGCAAGAAGAACCCATTAGCAAGCAAATAAAACTTCACTTCTTATTCAGGATCTAACTAAAAAGCAATTCTCCTTCCTCTTAGGAGAAAGATGTTTTCTTTCCTATATTATAAGAATACTGGAAGTGAAAAGACCACAGCCTGTTTATTAAGTCTTGTGGCCAGCTTCCAAAATGAACTGAGGCCATCCCCACAATGACACAACATGTTTGGATGTTGACTCAGGTGGTAGATCAGATTTTGATGGTTTGAAAATTACAAATTGAGGCATATTGGGTAATATATGTTGGTAAATAAGGAAAAACTTAGGCTAGGCCAAGAATCCATGTGGAAGAACTTGTTTTGAATTTAAGAGACAACTTAAAAACTTGTGTTTATAAAAAGGCCATAATCGTCCCATTCTAATTTTCCAAAAGAATTGCCAAGGAAGAAAAATAAAAGGAAGATAATATATCATGGCCAAGGACATTCCAACAGTGAGCAATAATGCATTAAGTCAAAATGACTATTTATAGCTTGGAAACCTTAAAAACTTAGGATGGCATGATGGGACTAATAATTCTTTTGCACACCCCCAAAATCTCTCACCTACAAAGATAGTCTCTATCAAGAGAGACAGAAACTCCTATAGAAGAAAATGATAAGAACACTAATGGAAGTTTGGGGAAACAAGACAACATTTTAACCAAAGATTTCCTTTCATCTGAAACAACAGGATATTGTGTAGTTTATTTCATTTGAGGACAAACTAGCAGCAATACTTTAAAAATCCTAACAAAAATATATCATTGCCTCTTTTGGTTTCCATTTGGCAATTCAAACCTTTCCTGAAGTAGGAAGTATATAATTAGGGTCTCAAATTTATACTGTGTTGGTGAATCACAAATATGACACTGAGGAGGAGTTAGTCATAATGGCCCTTTCGCTGACAGAAAAACAGGCCTATTCCTGATGCTCAAATATGCCTGTAAGTTTTCTGACTGTATTACTTATTATAAGAGCTACAGTAACTGGTTAATAAAGCATTTGTCTAACCTGTTAATGAAGTGATTAATAATACAACCTACATCCCTTCCCAAAAGTCACCGAAGCATAGTAAACAAGTAAAAAAAAAAAAAAATCATGTATTTTCTAATTATATACAAATATTTCAAGATTTATAGGTATACTCGATTAGTTATTAATACACTTATCATAAATCTCTTTTTTTTGGCAGTGCTGGGGATCAAACCCAGGACCCCACATATGCTAGACAACTGCTCTGCTACTATGTTAAACCCCAATTCTATAAATCTAATTGTGATTGAAACCCAGTAGCACAAAGCTAAAGTCTGAGGGACAAGCCTGAGAACATTGTCACTTGGATGCCTGCATTTGTTCCTCTTTTTTTCCTCTTAATTTCACCAATTTTATCTAGTTTCTACAAGATCCTACAAGTCATAGTAGAAAATATAAATTTGGAGAGCATATGATGTATTTCATAGAAGAGGGTATAAATGGGTCCTGTGTGATGTGCTCTACCATATTGTTTATATTTGCATTAGGCAACAATTCTTTTTTTTTTTTTTTAAACTACCTTGGCATGCAAGAGCATTATCTTTGTTAGGAAAAGTTTCAAGGTAATGATAAACCTTTGAAAGAGAGACTATCAAATGTCCTTGAGATAGCCCTTGTAGTTTCCCCCACTCACCCCTATGAAACTACTAACCATTTATATGAAGTCAATCCCATGATAAAGGCAAAGAAAAGCCAAGGCACAATAAATTATCAGTAGGCAATTTAGTATGAAGAGCAGAAAATGAGGTTGACACAATTTTATTTTTCCCAGTCAGCAGTTTGGCACAAAATGGCTCAAGTGTTGTTTAAATCCTCAACAGACCTGAGTTATGTAAGTCCAGATCAACTGACAAATAATATATGTCTCTCAGTATCTCTCCCTGAGTACTCTTGCTGCACAATCTTGACCACCCGATGAATCAGAGGCAAACTTGTTCAGAATTAGAGAAAACCTTTGTGGCTCCACGCTGCAGGCGGACGGCAAGGGCCAGCTTACTGATGGAGTCAGGGCTGCAGTTGTGCAATAGTTCTTGGGCTTTACTGGCTCTAGAGCTCAGTTACAGTGAATCAGCTTCACGCTCATCAGGCAGCTTGAGCTGGAGATCCAGGTCTGAGATTAGCACATACCCTCAGCAGGCGGGCAACAGCAAACCTCTCTGTGCCTCACAGTTGGGCTTAGATTAACTGGTGTCACATTACTGGGCTCCACAAAACCTTCACTATAATAAGGTTTCTAAACTATATCGCTCATGACTGTTAAACTCCTTTTGAAATCATCTGCATCTTTTTTTTTTTTCTTTAAGACTGTTTAAATAAGGAGACAATAAATGCATGCTGGTCAGCACCTCATGTTTGTTATTTGCTTCCAGATTCCTCAGTGGGGAAATGCAGTGAGAGTAAGACATTAGATGAAAAATAAACGCAGGTGGCATAGCCTATATCTGAACTCATTCAGTTTATGGGTTAAGCCAGGAATCAAAATAAAAGGGCACACAGTGGGTCATCAATGAAACAATTCAGCACTCAGAGATCACTGAGTGGGACTATACTTCAAGGCTGTTTATCTTCATACAGGATACTTCCTTAAATACTTCTCAGCCATCCCTCTCAATATTAGTTAGCTTAATAATTCACCTCGTGTTTCCTCTTTGAGTTTCAGTTCAACTGTCTTTATATTCAAGGACATAATTGCATAAAAATTACTAAATGCAAAATATATAACATAATTGTATAAACCCATGTATTTGTGTAAAATATAACTGTAAAATAACAATTCATGTAATTGTGCAACTGACAATGTAAAATCATGTTAAAATAGTCTTTACACAGGAAGAGCAGTAAGATGAATAGCAGATAAAAAAGAAATTTTATCTGTCATTGTCAAACTGTATCTATTACTTTTCTACTCACAATAAGAGATTTGAAAATACTATGAATTTAGAGGAATTTAGGACAGTAGATCTAATTTGACTTCCTAAATTCTGAGAAAGCAAAAAACTCAACATCTCTTTCTGTAACTCACTTTTCTCTCGGTATTACCTTTGCTATCAATATTTTCTCAAAACAACAAAACAAACAAAACCCAAATACAAATGCTGATGTTAAAAACAGTCAAGTATATCAACTTCCCTCAAGCTAAATAACTTGTCCAACAAACATCTAGGAAACTGGTAATTCTATAGCTTGACTGCAGAACTTCAGATTCTACATTTAGAGCATGTTAGTGAAATTTGTGAGATTAAGTGGAAGCACAAAACATTGAATTCTTCTCCAATCTGATAGTTTGATTAGAACTTTAAACACACATAAACACAACACAGCCTACCCCTTTTCCGAGTTTTGAACCGCTGGCCTGTTAGCACTGGCTTCTGATGCTTATTCATAAAATTTCTGAAAAACAAAATAAAGGTTATATATTTTAAATAAACAGTTCACACATTTTTATATATGGCTAATGAACATATATGTTCTATGTCAATCAAAAAATGAACATCTTTTAAAAATAATTGGACTAGGCAAATTTTTAATGTTTACCAATACCAGCTGTTTTCAAAGGACACAGGGAAAACAACCACATGTCAACTTTGGCAAAGGTTAGACTCAATACCATACTTTTGAGGAGCATACAGTGAGTTATCTATAAATATTACATGTATATAACCTATGGTCCATCAATTCCTTTCCTAGGAATTTATCCTGCAGCTATACCACACAAGAATGCCAACATATGTGTATATGTAAAAGTATTTAGCTGTGGTATTGCTGGATTCATTGTGTGTGTGTGGGGGGGGGTGTCAAATGACCATAAATATGAAGTCTGATTAGACAAGACCTAAGTTAGCCACTACATGAAACATTAGGCAGCTTTACAAGAGAATGCATTCGATTTCTAGCCCTGGCTGTGTCTCTGATTACATATGTATGTTAAATCCACATCTCTTCCTATCACTCAATGAGTTTCAGCCACACTGCCCTACTGTTGATAAGGTTCTATTTCTAAGGCTCTGCACCTGTCTTTTCAGGAAGCATCTTCCCCAGCTGTCCACATGGCTTACCTACTGCATTCATTCAAACACCTCATTTCAGAGAGGCCTCCTTAACTATTTTTTTTTTAAATATTTATTTTTTAGTTGTAGATGGACACAATATCTTTATTTTATTTATTTATTTTTATGTGGTGATGAGGATGGAAGCCAGGGCCTCCCACGTGCTAGGCAAGTACTCTACCGCTGAGCCACAACTCCAGCCCCCTCCCTAACTATTCTGACAAACATGGCCTCTTGTCACTCTCAAATCTTTACCTAGTTTTTTTCTCCCTTCCTAACCTTTAGCATTATCTGCCATTTTATTATTATCTGTTTGTGGTCTGCTTCCCCCATGAAAGTTAACGTCAATGAGCTAGGAGTCACGTAGGTTTTTACTCAATAATATATCTTTAACACCTAAAAAGCTAACAAAGTTTAGCTTTTAATGAATGCTTCTCAAATACACTGCTCTGCTGATATGGAAGGATGATTCAGGCATAATGATACTGAGGAAAAAAAAACAGACCCCCCCCCAAAAAAAGAATGGAATGTATAATTTTATTTGATTAAAAAAGGGATAAACAGAATATGTGCTTTTCTAAACAAGGAAATTTTGAGAAGGATTAAAAAATATGTAAAACTTGCTGCAAAATACCTCTTAACAATTGAGAATAACCATGCTGGTATTAATATTATACACTAAAATATATCTGGATTGCTTAAATTATGAAAGCCAAACAAGATAAAAGGTACTATATTCAAGCAGATTATCTCATCTTTCAGAGTTTTAAAAACATGGAAAAATCTTTATTCTGTTTATTAAACAAACCTTCCATTCCAGGGCTCGGGTGTACGTAGCTCTGCGGCAGAGCACTTATTTACCATGCTGGGGGCCCTGGCTGGATCCTCAGCACCAACAACAAAGTAAAACAAAATACCAATCTGCCATGGAAAAGTTCTAATCAATCATTATTTTAAAAGTGAAACCAATTACAAAAGCATTAACAATGCAAAAGTAAATTCAAGTTTTACCATTTGAATGGAGAGAAATTTGATCATTTCTATGAACTAAAATGAACTTAATAGCGCATGCCTGGAGAAACAAAAGGTGACTAAAGCAGAATCCACACCCTCAAGGAATTTAGTGGGAGAGATAAAATCCAAACCTTCAAAACACAATGCAACACTTGAAACAGAAGTACAGACCAGAACCAGGGTAGAGACAGTGACTGATTGCAGCTCAAATATGGGGCAAGAGCTACATATTGAAACACGGGGAAAACAACTTAATTGATAAAATCTCATTTCATTTGATGAATGTTGGAAATTGTTTCTAATCCATTATTTATGTTCACTGTAAAACTCATTCAGAAATTTCCCTGTTGGCATTTTCAGAATTTACTGTGGATCAACAAACATTTAATTGGTGCAAAATTGATGTCATTGTGTAAGTAGTTCCCTCCTTGTCTCTGTATCTCCCAAACATAATATTCAGAATGTATTCTTGTTTTATTTTATTTTTTAAAAAGGGCAACATCAAAAATCTGTCAAGAGTTTGGTTCTCATTCAAAGCCAAAAATAGAGCCCAAATAGCTTGAAACGTCTTCAGCAGGCAAGCATTCAAGGAGCTGCTCTCTGCCGAAGATGTTTTGTTTCATAATTAATTTTAAAGCAATTTTAAGCATGAACCATATCTAAAATTTTTATTTTTAGTCTAGGTTATAAACTCATGGATTTCTCTGTAAGTAAGTCCATATTTGTACCTTGTTTCTATCTTTCTCTGTTAATGGATAATTATCAACATACTATGAGAGAAGTACTCTATTTAAAAAATCCTTAGCTTTTTTATACCTACTTCAGTTCTAAATAAAAAAGTTCCTCTTCAGGGCCCAGTTATGGGGACTTATTTTCTACATCCTCAATATAGTTTATATAGAAAATAATATAATAAAATATAAACAGATATATATGCAAAATTTTTGGCATAAAAACCACCATATGAAACTAACAAAACCCCAAAACTCACCCACTTAGTGAAAGACTAAATGAAGGTATTCTCTTCACCAAGAGTATCTATGGTTTAGCTGTTACTATTTGGAGCAGAGACACAGCTTTCCTCTAAATTTAGCTCCATGCTACAGTATAATCTGCTCAGTAAGGGTCAGCCTTTATAAGGTCCTTGCTGAGCCCTTATCAGAGAGAGCCCTGGCCTAAGATAGAAGCAAGGGCATTTTGAGCAGAAAATGGTGCTAACTTAAACCTGGGAAAGTAACAAAGAAACAGTAATAAAGACAATTCTATAGCTCACTGTAAAACGATTACATGTATTACTTTGCATTATAATTTGAAATCAACTAACTTTTCCCCTTCTAACAAAATGGAACAGCTCTATGGTTTAATACTATTAAAACATGTATGCAGAATGTCAAACAAAATAGATTTAAGATTTCACAGGTCATCTAAGAGACTATCTCTTGGATATCACACAAGAAAAAAGAGAACCATAAAACACTTAACTGATTCAATAATTCAAAATTTGGAAACTAGTCATTATTGAATTAAAAACCTCCTTTTCTGGGGGAAAAATCCTTTTAAAGTCAATGTTGTAGGGTTTAATGAGAAGGTTTTCAAGTCTGACATGTTTCATATATTTCACCCCACCTAATTACACTAATCAATCCTCTAACCATCCTAGTGTCCACTGTAGATTCCATTCTTTAACTCAGAACTACACCTTGGGCCCAGGTGTGACAAGGGGGCAAGCAGCCTAGATACTAAACCTACTAGTTTTCCCAGCCCACTTGAAATGGACTGAAAACTTGGATGTTGACTATTCTGTCTTGACTGGTATTCTTGTTTCTTTAATTCTCTCAGTATTGGAAGGAGCTGATTTACCAGAGAAGGACTCAGTCTTCCAGTTGTCCCTACAAGGGAGTGATTGTTCTTACCCAGCAATCCAAAGGTGTGGTCTTATGCTCTATTTTTAACTCTTCTTCTGGTTTAGCTCATCTTTAGACTATGAGACACTGCCTTACATGATATGCTATACTACCAATGTATTGAATATGTAGTATGAACATAATAATCACATTATTTAACCTCAGTCTTATGAATATATATATAGTCAAAAGCAGAGGTCACAACATTTGTGTGTGTGTGTGTTGAGAGCCACAGTTTAGTTGGAATGACGCCTGGCATTTTGCTAAAGGGAATGGTTGAAAGGTGACCCTGCTCCAGGATTAGGGTGGATCCTCCAGGAATAGGAGGACTCCTGCTGGGATTAGGGCGGATCCTGCTGCCTTGGGCACCCACTACTTTGGAGTTCCCCTGGAGTTCTCAGGGGGTTCTGGGAGAATTGGCGCGTGGAGCCCGGTGGAGGGAGTGTACTCCCGGGAAGTGTGTGTGCAGGTGAGAGTTCGGGAATAAAGAGTTGCTGTTTGAACTTACAAGGCTTTGTGCCCAGCCAGACTGCGGCATGTGTGTGTGTGAGAGAGGACAAAAAGAAAATACTTTAGGCTCTGTGGGCTATATAGTTTCTGTTCCAACTACTTGATTCTGCTGGTCTGACAACAGCCATAGACAATATGCAAACAGACAGTAATGGCTGTATGCCAATAAAATTTTATTAACAAAACAGACAGTGGTCCACACTGGCTCCACAGGTCAGTTTGCAGACCTCTATTCTATAGCAGGGTATCCAATAGAACTGGACTTGATAATGGAATTTTTCTGTATTTGCATAGTCGAATATGGTAACCATAAGTCACATTTGGCCATTGAGCACTTGAACTGTGGCTAGTATGACTGAGGAGATTAATGTTTAATTCTATTTCACTTTATTAGTTGAAACTTAAATAGTCAATGTGCCTGATATCTACCATGTTGGGTACTGCACTTATGAAGTTATCCTTCTATCCCCTAATACTTAATTTGATAAAAAAGTAAAAATAGGGGCTGGGGCTGGGGCTGAGTGGTAAAGCACTCTCCTGGCACACATGAGGCACCGGGTTCAATCCTCGGCACCACATAAAAATAAAATAAAGGTATTGTGTCCATCTATAACTAAATACATATATATATATATATATATATATATATATATATATATATATATAGAGAGAGAGAGAGAGAGAGAGAGAGAGAGAGATAGATATAGATATATAGATAGATAGTAAAAATACATCCAAAAGAGAAGTTTTTAATAAATATTTTTCAAATAAAGTAGCCCCGAGGAGCATTTTACCCAAATATCAAAGTCACATGGCTACAGTAGGCAAGGAAAGAAAAGGCATCACACTTCAAAGAGCCCTGTATACAGTCAATAATGCTTAAGATTTTAGGGAAGGAGACTTTAGAGTCTAAAAATCATAAGGCAAGAATATCACCTCCAAAGTTGAAAGAATTTTATAAAGATGACACACCATTACCCCATAAAACTCAATAAAGGCCATTTTCCCTATTAGGACCAAGAATTATCTTTTATTCCATACCCTAATGAGATAACTCACCACAAGAAGAACAAACTAAAAATTACCCAAAATCATAAACAAATTTTCTTTTCATTAAAGTTAAACTTCAAGAACAAGCATCATAAAATCATTTATAAAACATGTCCAATCAAGAAAACTTTTGGGTCAGTAACATTGTAGCAAAGTTTTCTCAAAAGAAACAAAAATAATTAAACTGTCTGTAAACGTTTAAATTATTACCGCTAAAGCAATCAACTAAATGTCTATAATAACACCATGCAATGTGTTGCCCAGAATAACATTAGTTTTTTTCATATCCTTATTATGACTTTGTAACTAATAGCCTCTTCATACTCAAAATCACCCAGCTGCTGCAAAAAGCTTAATGAAATGTCCTAACAAATTCTAAGCTGCAGTAGTAAAAAAAAAAAAAAAAAAAAAAAGAAAAAGAAAAAGAAAGAAAGAAAAGGAAATTTAAAACAGAAGATAGTATAGCTATAAAAGAAAAATGTTTCTAAAGAATTTTAAATTCAATATTCTTTTAGGATTAAAAAAATTCACGTTCTCTTCTTATACTTATTAATATAAAAGAACATAAACAACCTTGTCAAACTGCATAAAACTTAATATTAGTTTCTTCTAAAAAATTTACAAGCATATTTTTCAGTGGGGAACATTGATGGTGGAATCAAATTGTGCTAAGCAATTACCTTATGAGGAAAGGATCAATTAATGACAAGGCACCATGGCAAAGTTGGCATTTTTCATGTTTCCAGAACTATTTTTCTATCTCAAGTGTAATCAGTACTACCTAAGTTCTGAACTGATATTTCCTTTGGAATAAAAATAGAAATGTTCCAAAAGCTACATGCCAAGTATCCATGTACAACCTTTATATAGAGACAAATTAAGGTAATTACATATAATTTGTTATCTTAATGAAGTTATTTTCAAAAACTTTTAAGAAACATAGTTTATTCCTAAAATACTTTCACTCTACCAATCAACTCCTGCTGTCCACTTCATCTAACCTCGAAGCTCCTTAGGGCATGGATGTTTCTTTGAGTACTTAGGTTTTCCCCAGATGGAAAATCTCCCAGATTCTTAATCCCCTCCCTCCAACTGACTAGGCTCATCTGATCTTCCAGATGCTCCCATCTTGCTGATGCCATTCTTATTTCTCTCAACACTTGCAAAGACATGGACGCATGTACCCTACCAACATTAGAGAATACTTTGGCTTTTAGACAACCTATCCCTTAAATAAAGGTTTCAGGGTATTTTAATAGCAAAATGACCTAAAACCTCTATTCTAGATAAGACCCTAAGAACCTCTGTCTACAAGATAACAATTGTAATAACAATTGAATACCTCTAATATTAAAATTGTAAATCCTGAAAATGTTGAGGAAACAGTGGCATAAAACAAGGATATGTCCAATGGCTACACTGTATATATTAATGTATCAAGTATTTGGGGATATCTATTACGTGTAAGGCATTGTACTAGAACAATGTTTTCACGCAGGATAATTGATGATTTTGTCACCCAGGAGTACTTGGCAATGTCTGGAGATATTTTGAGATAGGATCTTACTAAGTTGCTTAAAGACCTAGCTAAATTGCTGAGGCTGGCCTTGAACTTGTGAACCTCCTGCCTCAGCCTCCCACGTTATGGAGATTACAAGTCATGGACCACTCACTGTGCCTGGCTTCTGGAGAGATTTTTTTTTGATTGTCACAGTCAGAGGATGGGTATAGATGCTACCAGCATCTAACAGCAATGGTGTCAAATATCCTATAAGCTATGAGCATAAGAAAGCCCTCCACAACAAAGGATCATGTGGTCCAAAATTTCAACAGTGCTATGGTTGAAAGACATTACATTAGGAAAGAAATAGTGGTACATTTAAGAGCTAAAAATTTTGCACATGGAACTAAACACACCTCAGCAGCAACTCAGCAGGTATTTAATTGAATGATTGTTTATGTTTAGCAAACACTGATGTCAAATATTAGAGAAAATAAACTTATCACTGAGTAGACCATTTTATATGAAAGCAAAAGTACCATGATGTATGAAATAAATGTTTCCCAGTCTCGGATTTATTTCTGCATTGATAATTTTATATTCTATGATATTCATGGGTGGTAGAGGACAGGCAGAATATAATTTTAAAGGAAGAACTAGAAAAAATAAGGTTGGGCACCAGCAGATGAATTTTTCCTACTTTAAGATGATGCAATAATGAATAGGAACAAAAAAGACAACAAAGACAAATTTTAAAATGAAATACATTTACTAAAAATGAAATTGCCCATTTTTTATGACTTGGAGAAAACAATGATATGCTAAGTGGATACAGTAAAATGCAAAATTTTGTATTCTGATGTGAATTTGGCTATGTAAAATAAACCAGCACTCAATGAGCAGTGGGCTTAAGGGGACATTTAATTCTCTTATCTATACCTCTCTAGATTTTCTATAATATAAATACAGGTAATAGATTAAAAAAAATTGCATATATATAAATGAAAAACTTTAACCTCCTCTGAAGTTCCTATCAAATCCAAAAAGTTACAAGCAACAATATTATTTGTGTATGAAGAAAAATTATATTAGACAGGATATAAATAAAATTCTGCAATATTAGATATAATTCTCTCCTAAAAGAAACCAGGATTCCTTGAATAAATGGTTGATACCAAGGCTATTCGAGGAAAGGTTCACTATGATCCTGGGAGGTCTTGTGCCATAAAATACATAGTTTAAAAAAAATCAGAAAAGTATTAAAACAATACAGGATCCTTCTTTTTGGAGATACTGGAGATGTAACTCAGGCCTTGCACATGGTAGGTAAATATTCTATCACTGAACTGTATCCCCAGTTCATTTTTATTTTTTATTTTGAGACTGAGTCTCACTAAGTTGCCAAGCTGGCCTCTAACTTGTGATCCTCCTGCCTTAGCCTTCTGAGTTGTTGCAATTACCAGTACTTTATACCTGGAGCCACGTTCATAGGAATAATCTTGAGGACAATTCTGCTAAAGCTAGCTTGGGGACAATTTTATTACCAAAATAATTTAAAGAACAGCAATGATGAATATGCTATTAAATAAACTAAGAGCCCACAATTTCATACTTATAACTTCATATTCCATTTATTTATTCATACCAAGGATTGAACCCAGGAGGGCACCTAACCACTGAGTCACATCCCTAGACCTTCTTATTTCTTTCTTTATTTTATTTTGAGATTGGGACTTGCTACATTGCTTAGGGACTTACTGAGTTGCTGAAGTTGGCTTTGAACTCAGGATCCTCCTGCCTCAGCCTCCTGAGTCCCTAGGATTATAGGTGAATGTCACTGTACCTGGCTCATATTCCTTTTAAAGAAAACAACTTAGTATACAACAAAAAGGGAAGTAATTGGAGATAGAAAAGGAAACATGAGGCCTGGGGATACAGTAGTTCAGTGGTACAGTGCTTGCCTAACATGCATCAGGTCCTGGTTTTGTTCCCCAGCACCACAAAATCAACAATAAACAAAATAAATAAAAACAAGAAAAAGAAACATGGAATTAGAAAATTCAGTTTGCAATCATCACACTACAAATTGATTCATGCATTGAAACATGGGAGATTCATCCATGTATATTAAATCAAGATGAATATGTGCATGTACATTGGGAAGCCCATGATGATCAACAGGATAACTGCATAGCCTTAAATCATCTTCACATGAATCACAAAAGAAAAAATGGTGACTACACATTGGAGAAACATGGTCAACAACAAACCTTCAGAGGATTCATACTGAGGAGCATGGGATATTGCTCATGTGGTATTCCAGACAAAAATGCATGATCTGACTCTAATTGTCAAGAAACAAAAGTATACCTAGGAATATTCTCCAAAACCAGGTGGCCTGTATTCTTAAAAAATAGAAATGTCTCAACAAAGACCGAAGAACTGTTTTATTAAAGGAGAACCAAAAAGACATAACTAATAGTAACATCTGTTAAATTAACTGAATTTTATTATTGCACTGGGGTGCTGTAAGAAAAGTCTCTTATTCTTAAGCTCAGAACCACAGGGACTTTGTATTTTCTGGGACTGCTTAGAAAAAAAACTTGCCACAGAGGGAGGTAACATCACTTTCCAGATTCCTCAGGATTTGCTCAGCTGTAAAGTAGGAAACAACTTAGCCACATCAATCACTCACTCAGGAAAAACCAAATTAACTCCTGATATGAACATGTCTATAATAAATACATTATTCTGGTTAATATAGTTTGTATTTGACTGATCTATGCATAATGAAAAAGTTTTGAAAAATGTTTTTATTGCTGTAGCACAGCAGGGGGTTCTTCACCTTGCTGCACACCAACACTACATAAAATCCTTGGCTTAAGTGAGCCATGAAGTGCTTAGCCACACCTTGTACTACCTCTGTAACTCCTGCTGTGGAAATATTTTTCCATATTACATTGTCAACTAATCAGCAATTCAGAAATATATAAAATGAAAGTGATAAAGATTGTCATCATGAAAATAAACTCAATGGTGAAAAAGCGTGTGTGTGTAAAATAAGACATGGGGTTTTTAAGGAAAATAAATTCGGATCTCTGCAAATTCAAAGCAAATACCTTTAAAACTGGAAAAAAAAAAATGATTCCTGAACAAAAACTTTTAAAAATTCGTTAAAATCCATTATTTTTTTCTACATTAAAAATATTTACCAAAACAACACACATGTAAGTATACAATGCTACGTAGTAATTTAACTCATAAAAAAGCACATATTTCAGAATTTACACATGGAACAACTTCTTTCCTCAAAAACAAAGAAACTCACAAATACTATAAATTAAGCTAATAATGCTGCTACTAATCAAAATTCCTTTTAATTAATATATTTCTGAACTCCAACCCCTGCTTTATAAAGAATTTCCCCCAGAGTCTACAAGACATTCTTTTCATTATCTTCAATGATGAAAAATTTTACTGCTTGATGGAGGGTTTAATTTTAGGAAATCAGAGATAATTCAGAATCTAATCGGTTGAAAAGGTATGTGGCCATTTTGAAGCTACCTGGTCTGTGTATTTCTATGTTCAATCATGTCATATTTCCTGATATACATACTTTTTATGTACTCGAAATAAATATTGAAAAAAAAACAATGGCATTCAAGGCATAAAAACTTTTCAATAGAAATTTCAAAAACATTATTCATTAGTTGAAGTATCAGCACAGTGAATATACAATCTTGCAAGGTGATGATTTGGAAGGTCCATATGTTCCAACATTTGGGTTTATTTTACCCATTATGATTTTTTTTTTCTTATTGACATATGGCCATATATTTCATATACAATAGTATATGCCACTTCCTTATTTGACAAAGGTGTAAAAAAAATGCTTGCATCAGAAAATAATTTCTTTAAAATAACTCTAATTATAAAGTCAGCTTACCATGTAGATTCTAGAAAATTTAGAAAAAAATTGGGAAAAATGTAAATTTAGCTTTCTGCAAATGATCATCAGACACATTTAAATAAAATGTAAATTCCTTCTTCTTTATCATAGAGAGCATATATGTAGAAAAATATTAAAATCCAATTCTATCACCTTTTCTAATCTTATAAGTGTAACTTAAAATAAAAGTTGCATTAGGACTTGGAGTTTGTTGTATGACTTAATTCAAAGAAAGTTTCTAGCATCTTTCTTTTAAAAGCATTGTTTTGGGGTGGGGATGTAACTCAGGGTACAGCACTTGCCTAGCATGCACAAGACGCTGGGTTTGATCTCCAGCAAAGGGTGGGGTGGGTTGGGGGTGGGGGTTGTGTTTCAATGCTTCACTTTAGGAAAAGTAGAAACCTTTCTTGGAGAGGAAAATATTCTAGAAATTTGGTTAATCATATTATAGTTCTAAGCTCAAGAAATAACAAGATGGTTTCTATATTGATAATGTACTTATAGCAAACAACAACAAATACTAACAATGTATAAAGGGGCATAAAATAAAAAGTGAAGTCCATTTCTCAATTTTTCACTCTTGTTCTAATGTGCTAGTTGCACTCTATGGGAATGATAATAATTCTAACTCTAACATTGTACTACATGATTTTCAGAAAATACGTACATATGAGATCTCCACCTATATCGAAGAAAAAACAAAGGTAAAAAAGTCTCCTCATCTCCAGTGTTAATTCCTCCAGAAAATGTCCACCTCTTCAGAAGGTTCCTAAATAAAGGTTGAGCCCTTCTTGGTACAGGAGAAAGATGATCTCTACATGAGATTTGCCTTTCACCTAAATGCACATACATCCAAGATGCACATACAACCAAGGCCTTCCTAACTGAGGTAAGAAAATCCAGTCAATGCAAGGAATGCATGTCAAATGCCAGAGAGCAGTCAGTTTATAAGGGCCTGATGAACATAAATCTCATGGGAGTGTTTGTGGCTAGTGGGTCAAAATGGAAGCCAGGGTTAAAGTTACAACCATGAGTACTGAAGTGTGTCTCTCTCTCTCTCTTCACAGGATTTTAATCAAGGAGAAAGGAAAACAGAATCATCTGGGGAAAAAAAATAATATACAAGACTGGTAATAGTGGAAGATTTTTGCATTGTAGCAACTGTTTAAAACACATGGTAATGGACTCTCTAAAAGCTTAAAGGTGGTAGTGGGCATGTGTCCAAACATTTACTCACTTATTAGTTCTCTCAACCAAGAAACTCCTGCCCCATCCTCCCATAGACATGCCAAAGCCTGTCTAGCAAGTGAAGCTTTATGTGAAGGGTTTCTCACCACCCCCCCCTCACACTTTCTCTCTCTCTCTCTCTCTCACACACACACACACACACACAACATATGCCTATTATACACAGTGAGAACATGAACTACAAACATATGCCTATTACACACAGTGAGAACATGAACTACATAGGGCACAGCACACCAATGATATTGGACTATATTCCCTGATACAACTGTATAGAAGTAGACTACACGAATTCAAATTAAAAGAAGGTGGGCTGGGGATTTACTTAGTTGGTAGAGTGCTTGCCTCAAATTCACAAGCCCATGGGTCAATCCCAGCACCACAAAAAACAAAACAAAAAACAAATTAAACGGAGGTGGGGAGACCAGTCTAACACTACAAACTCTCTCAATTACACTTTTCAGTAAGGTTCAAACATAGAGAATAATTCATTCATTTGTTTGCCAAAATACAACCAGGTCTGGTACTTAGTTGATAAGGGAGACATTAGGGAGCAGATCAGAGAAGTTTTCGATGCTCCCTTTCTAGCAGGCAAAGCTTTGTTCCAAGCACTGACCAAAACAAAAAACAACAACAAAAAAGAAGGATAAGAAAAGAAATATGGCAGTCGGACGATCAATCATACCTTATATCATGCATTTGAGTTGCAGTTGTGTTTATTAATGTTTTGATAACATTGCTTTTTTTTTTTTTAAATTATCATCAACATCTATGAGGAATGGAACACTTTGAAAACCATGGCTCTAAACCCAGGTCTCAGCTAACCTCAAGATAAGGTGTGGAGACGATAAACCACTTGGCTGAGGGCCTGTGTTTCACTTTATATCGATGATATAGTGGAGATCAAAGCAGAAAGATCCTTGCTTATCTGGAGCTTACAAAGTCAGAAAAGTAGGGGCCAGAGCCCATCAACTGTCTTTACTCAATGCACTTTTCAAAGAGCCAAAGTTGTGGCAGTATCTTCGAAAGTTATTTATATGATTCTTGAAGGCAGTTTTCTCATTATTTGCCTCATAGATCCTATAGTCTAGAATTAGGTCGAGTAAATATTAATTTAAAGTCTAGTTTAGCACTAGAATAAATTGAATTAGCAGATGTTATCTCCAATATGCCAAATAGCTCTCCATATAGTTCATCATTTTTTCTTTGGGTACCAGGAATTGAACCCAGGGGCACTTAACCACTCAGTCACATCTCTACCTCTTTTTATTTATTTATTTTATTTTGGGATAGGGTCTTACTAATTTGCTTAGGGCCTCACCAAGTTGCTGAGGCTGGCTTTCAACTTTGTGATCCTCTTGCTTCAGCCTCCTGAGTAGCTGAAATTACAGGTGTGTGCTACCATGACTGGCTTGAGTTCTTTTAAGGAAAATAATTGTATTTATATTTAGAGAGAGGATTTAACAAAAATACTGCCTCTTAGGAACATACTAATATTAGGAAATTTATGGTACCATGATTTCTGTAACACTATAAGATCTAGTTTCTAAACTGTTTCTGGTAGAAATCAATTCTAGCAAAAAACAATCTTTAGCCTCCCAAACACCAACCCTACATCCTCTTCCTTTAGCCAGCAGTTTCCTCTGTACCATCAACTTAGGGTCCCCTTTCCTGTTTATAATAGCCCCATCCTATTACTTTGTACACTGAGAAAACATTTTGTCATGTCCTTTTTTCCTTTAGAAATGACCATAAATCTAGAAAGCTGTCTAGATGAGTTTGAAAAGCATTAAAGACCTTTTTGTGAATACACAAAAAGGATGACAGGAGAATATTAAAATACTGCACACCCCATAGAAGCTTATGACATGTTCTCTACAATGGCTGAGTCCTAGTACCTTTACTATTTCCTTTTCTTGAGATGCATTTGAAGTCCTCAAAAATAAAAGTACATCTAATAATTATTTCTAAAAGTCTTCATCTTGTATAAAATAAGTTGAAATATGAAAAGAGAACTTTAATTTTCCATCTTACAAATTTATTGTTTTCCTATTAAAATATTAACATTTCCAGAATCAAGAGAATTAAAGATAGTCAAAGGATTATACTATCCTTAATATTAGTGTGGGCCATTATTCTTTCTTACCTCTATCATCATATTTTCTTTGTTCTTAACATATATAGAACAAAATCAAAGGAAGAGCCTAATGCTATAATCCAAGAAAGAATAAAGAGAACACTGTCTCTTTTGCATTTAACAAAGAATGGTTCATTCAGTGAGCTACCTAAACCTTTATTTTCAATGCAGATAGTTTACAAATATGACTATCTGAGCATTTTTGGCACCCTTTATTCAACACATGCCAAATTTGGAACAGGCCAAATTATTCCACTTGGCACCTGACTGCTTAAAGGATACCTGCTGAAGAAATCCATGGCCTCAATACACAGACACCAGAGTGAGCTAAGAATGGAAAGCATTCTTGTGCATGAACTACTAATATTGGTAGATTTTATAGTAATTAAATGATCTCTAAAAACCCTTCAAACAATGTGTGTGAAGACATGATAAAAATAATATTAAACATATCCAAAATTTAAAGAAAAAATTTCCCCTCTTTTTTTGTGTGTGTGATATTAGGGATTGAACTCAATCCTCACATATGCTAGGCAACTACTCTACCACTGAGCCACAAACCAGACCCACAAAGATGTGCGAACACCAGGAAACATAAACTACAAAGTTATAGGAAGCAGAAAGAAAGCATCTAAGTCAGTGTTCAGTTAAGCAAACCCTGAATAAGAAACTTGCAGGCACAACCTGTCCTGTGCCTGACCCTGATTTTTATATATTAACATACTTATCCTAACAATGCTGATACTGCTCACAACAGTTTTCATATTTCTTTTTGGGGAAAACTTTCTGAAGTTGGCTTAGGAGGCATACAAGAGAACCAGTATCTCCACTTCATTCACATTTCAATTCTTAGCTAAGCTAAATATATTTGCACCCCTTCTGTAAATAACTTTGTTGGTTTCCAAAAACCGATGGAGATTAACTGCCAGCAAGATACTCATAAAACTGTGAAACAAGCACTGAGTGATTCCACCTACCATCTAGTTTTGTCAAGAACTTTAAAATGTGATGTGATTTGCTTATGGAAATGTATTGTTCACAAGACAGTCCTTTGCAGATTTAAGTGTAACTGTTTTAGCACTTAAATGAATAATTGCATGTCAAACTCCAAATATAGAGAAATTACATTTGCATTCATATTAGTTCATGTTATGTGAAAAAATAAAATAAAACCAGCAATTTCTTAGGGGCTGTAATACTTCCAAATTTTCCCTTTAAAACTGTCATTACAGAAAATTTCAAACACATCCACAGAAGAGAGAACAGTATAATGTAGCCACCATCCAGCTTCAACCACTAACAGCATAGTTAATTTTGTCTCATTTATATCCTCACTCAGTCCCTCTCCCCTGCCACAGAATTACATTAAAGCAAATCCCAGATGTCATACCATTCTCCCCCCCATTTAAATAATTCAGAACATGTCTCTGAAAGATAAGGGATGTTTTAAAAACACAACCATAACATTATTTCAAACCTAAAAACAATTAAAATTCCTTAATATCAAATATCAGTTAAGATGTGGTCCCAGTATTAAGTCTAAGAAAATGTCAAGGAAAATAGTATCTGGAAGATATAATATTCAAAACTCAAAAAGGAGCTGTACACTGCAATAAAAAGGACACAGGGTCCTCTTAAACTGGAGCTAGAGATCAGAGGCTTGAATGGAGGAATCCAGGAATGATATGACAAATTTCTAATATTGCATATGAACAATTTTTCTTTTCTTAGTTGACAGCATTCACTCAAATGTCAAGAAGCTTGAGACTCAAAGCATTTAAAGACTTTCTGCCCCTGGTTATGGTTATATGTGCTCAGTGCCACATCACTTCACATTGCCAGGAAGGATTAGTCAAGTAGGAAAGCAAATCCACCTAAATTAACTTAGAGATCAAATGAATTCATCTCAGCATTCACTGAGCAAGTTACTGGGTTATATCTTGAGAAACTAAGATGAATTTGACCTAATTAATTTATAGCATAGAAGAGGAAGGGTCCAAATAAATTAACATAAGCTATATTAGAATGTGATGGTAGTGGTGCAAGCTTTATGTATTTTTATGTGGACACATATCCAGAAGCAAAGAAGTTAATTCAGAAGAGGTTAAGGGGGAATGGGCATGGCCTGGGGTCCATAAGAAGATAGGAGAAAATTAGAGAACACCAATAATAGTACTAGCTACTACGATGCTTGTCAATGCCACCTTTGTGCAAAGATTTTCTTTACTCACTTGCTCATAGACCTGAATAATGTGTGTGAACACATTATTTAGGTTTTATTATTATAATAGGGTCTATACTCCCCTCACTGGACAGGGTGGGAGAAGGAAATCATAGTTGGAGGAAAAACAACTTATATTTAAGTCAGGTCTTGAGAGTTGAGCAGCTCATCAGATATGGGGAGAAGAGACTAGGTGAAGAAGGAAGGGAGGTTATTCCAGGAAGAGAAAAGCAAGAACAAAGGGGTGGAAATTACTGGCAGGTTAGGGAACCAGCAGTGTGGTGACCTCAGGGCAATGTGGGAGGGCCTGGCTGACTGGAAATGCTTGCTGGGACCACAAGATGGAATCCTGTTCTGTGGCCAGTGGAGAGCCAATAACAGCCTAATGAGTGTTCCTTGAATTAGCTGGATGGGTAGAGAAAGAAGCAGGCTATTTAGGATCCACCGTAATAGGCCAGAAGAAGTCTAAGGCAGTAGCAGTAGAAAAGGAGATGAGAGGACACATAGAGTATTTCAGACATTTCAGAAATGATTATTTTAAAAAAGGTGGAGTAGATATGGAAAAAAGTACCACACAAATTTCATTAAACAATGGCCTATTAGTATATTCCCAGTTCTGGAAAAAGAAAGGGAAGGAAGGAAGGAAACAAAGAAAGAAAGAAAAAGAAAATGTAGTAGAAATATACATATATGCTATATTTCAGAAAGAAGACATACATTCCCTTTGGTTGTAGGTAATGGAGAAGAAACTTGGGGAAGAAGTGGGAGAGAGACTTCTGTACCTTTGCATGCTAAAACACATGGACATATTAACTATTAGGTAGTCAAAAAATGTACAATGTGCCTCACCTGGCAGGCACATAGAGAATAATGAAAAGAAAAAGTTTTAGAGACAGACCAACCACTCTGAGTTCCAATTCTGGCTTCGACACTTTCTAACTATAGGGTCATAAGCAAATCAATTTACCTTAATTTCTGTTCTCTTATTTGCATAAAGGGACAATACTGGCTAATTCCTGGGTTGTTAGAACAAGGAAAAAATAATCCCATGCAAAGCATCTGGTAGAACAGCTAGAACAGACTAAATACTCAATATTGAGTAGCAATTTTATTATCAAAATATTTATTTGATGTGAAAACATTTTAATATGCTCATTAATTAATCCTATCCATACACCAAATATTTATATTATATAAAGTTATTAACTTAATCTATCTGATAAAGACTCTCCATTAGGTATGTTTCTGGAAATTTAAACTGAACATGTGATTTATTTGCATTTCTAGGTGGATGTTGGTTTTTCTTTGTCTTTAAATGTCATTGACTCTAAATTGATTAAAGTCATTATTCACAGACTAACCAGGTATCATAAAGCACCAAGAAAATTGATAATAATTTGTATCCTCGAGGAACTGACAACCCAGCAAGACAAACAGGTGTGACCTTCAAGTAACCATGACCCAGATTTGGCACAAGAGATGGAAACACTGGCAGGGAAGCACCCAATTCTGCCTATGCATCTGCTGGTAAGATGTTATGTCACATGTTGAGGTTACTCCTCAAGCATTTTTTTAGGCTCCTGGGTTCCTTTGGCATGATACATTATAAATTGATTGTAACTGTGGCAGTAAAGCATTTTCTGAGTGTTACAAAAGACTGGTCTCTCTCAAAAGCTATGCTACTTTTTTGAACAGCTACATCATTATTAAAGCATCATCAAACAAAAGTTTCTTTGTTATACATGGAGATGAATAATTTGAAACCATTTTCATATGAGATATTCTGGCCCAGATCTACCCTCCTCCCCAAAAGCCAAAGCCTGGCAGGGGGATCAGGGGTGTCGTGGAGAGGCAGCTGGAGTTTAGGAAAGATTTTTGTTAAAGGTAAGAAATAATGATGAATATCTTCCCTGGATTTCAAAAGAGTCAGTAAATGCTTTCTGCACAATGAAGACATAAGGCTAGAGAAAAATGCATTTCACTTTATATATGGCACTATGGGAAGAAAAAGTGGTCCTGGGGATGCTTAACAAAAACCATCTACATAATTATTCAAATATTTCTCTTTGACACAGATGGGTCTTGAGAGAAACATCAATAATTGCCTGTAGACAAACAACAGTAAAACTGCAAACAGTAATTTCTAAAGAAGCTTTCATTGATGCTGTAAAAACATTATGGATGTACACCTTGGAGGAATGACTGACTACATATTTCAGAAAGGGAGTCTTGTTTCTAAGCCACTGAAGAGTGCACACTTTTATATACCCCCTATTTACCTATGGGAAGCTCGGGCTACATTATTACATTTGAATGAAGTTTGGATTAAGAGGCTAATCTAAGACTATATATAGACAGCAACACCAATTTAATCTCCGCCCCTCCTTCCCCTCCCTATTCCATAAATCTCAAAATCTGAGTTACAAAGAGACTGGGAACTCTAGCAGAGTGAAGAGGCCCTTCCTTCCCCTTCCTCCAGGCTGTATCTCATAAATCTAGCATTAGTGGAAGTGTAAATTGCTTCCAAACATCCTTAATAGGCACCACAGGGCGATCAGGTCCGGTTTTCTCCTACAGCTTCCACAGAGGCCAAAAGGAGATGACAAGTAATGGGGGGGACGAGGTTTGCCAAAAGAAAACTACCTTCTCCGAGTCCTTTACCATGAGCTCATCTCGCTCGCAAAGGGGAGCTCTAGTCCTTACTTCTAGCCCAGAGCCCCAGTGCCCGCCTCCCCAGAGGTCGCATCTGGCTGTGCCACGCACGAGACCATGTGCACCCGCCACTTCCCACCGCGTGGTCGGCCCCCGCCGGCTAGTGCTCAGAGGATCTCCTGGGACGGCCAAATGTGGCGAGTCGGGAGTCTCCATCCCAGGGCACTGATACATGATACATGTGGCGATGAGCGGGCAGAATGGGGGCTTCTTTACTTAGGGGCAGGAAGCCACCCCAGGAGGCACATGCTTTTTCCCCCGCCTGCTTTGGCCGTGTGGAAGCCCCCGACGCGGTGGCGGCCACGGCTTCCCCAATCCTGCTACGTCTCCCGGTCCCATCTGGGCTTCCTCTTACCTGTCCGAGGAGGTAGCGACGACGCGCGAGGCTGGGGGCTGCGGAAACTCCTGCAGCTGCAGTGGCGGCAGCAGACAATGGAGGAGTGAAGGACAGACACATTGACATAGACACACGGAACCCAGAGAAGCTCCGCCTCCCGCACCGCCCCCGCCTCCGAGCCCGCCCCCCGCCCGGTTGCGCCACTACGGGGGTTTTTGTGCGTTTCTAGCGAGACTTGCAGAACTTTGTGCACGCCAGGAAGGCAATGTCGGACAGAGAATGCAGGATATAGAATTTTAAATATTGCTTATTCCCAGATAACTGAGCCGGACGTGATGTAGGCGTGGGATGGGTAAGGCGAATTTAATACTCCCCTCTAGTTTTTTTCCATTTGATTTTTCCCTCGTAGGCTGCTCCAATTGGAATCTCTTGTAGCTGCCTATTGCAGCTCCTCCTTCTGGCCGGGCCAATGACGCGCGGGGGTGGTGACTGCAGCTGGATCTGCGGAGTCCGCCTTCCCGGCTCGCCGGAGCTCGCTCCTAGCCCGCCAGCCTGTAGGAGCCTGAGAAGTGCTTCCGCGGTTGGCTTCAGTGCCCTGGTCTCAAGTTGCCTCTTTGCGGTTGACGTTCGAAACACAGGCACATCATTTCCTTTGTAACACTTCCTTTTTAAATCTTCAAGCTGGCTGGAGCAATGGTTCACATAAAGAAAGGCGAGCTGACCCAGGAGGAAAAGGAGCTGCTGGAAGTTATCGGGAAAGGTATGGGTGCTGGGCTTTGATCCGGGAGCTGCAAACTTGGCTGCGGAAAGTGGCTGGGCCCCAGGGGTGCCCCTGGTCCGGGTGAACCTTTTCTATGGTTCTGTGAAATTGGCAGTCTGGGGTCGGAAGAAAACCGTTTCTGGCTTTGGTCTGGGACCGGTTGCGGGGGCGAAGGTATGGTAGGCAGAAACACTGCTGTTACAGGTATGGAGCTCTGCAGAGGAGCGTCCTCTAAAATCAGCTTTGGAAACGTACGGATTTCCACTGCCCACCATAGACTATAATGAAGCATCCCCAGGGCGAGTGCCCTAGCGTGCATGTTCTTCAAAACTCCCAGGTGATTTTAACCACAGTTCGTCTTGGCGACAGTGGCCTGTTAGTTCCAGGTTATTAGGCGGGTATCTAAAGGGCCCTTTCGACTTCCGGAGGCCGAATTATCTGGATCCCTTGCTAGTCCCCGCCCTCGCTTTGAGGGTGGTGGGAGCTCGCACAGAGCGGGGTGCTTATAAGGGCTTAGAACTAGGTCCATAATTTGCCGCATTGAGGTTCCCTGCATTCAGGGCTTCCAGAAGCCCTGGTCGCCGCAGGTTTCTGCAGAGAGGCGAGAAAATTGGCAAGACGTCCACATCCACCCCTTTGCCAGTGTTAACACTGCTGGGATCTTCTAACCCCGCTCCTCAGCGCTTTCCCTTCCACCCTCCCTGAGCGTGTTCCACTTCCGCTGCTCGGGTTTGTAGAAAGGAAGCCACTGGGACGAGCCAGAAGCCATGTTTTGCCCTCAGTCCCAGAAGTGGACGTCCCAGAGGAGTTCTCTGCTGAATCTCGTTACCTGGCAGGTGACCGCATGACCGCATGCCTTTCCTGCACTGTCAAGGCGCTGGGACGAGGATGCGTGGGACTGTCGACATGATTAATGTGGTTTTAAATTCAAGAATTAGAAAGCCACGTCTTCCCTCAAATGGCAGAAAGGCCCAGAATTGCATCATAAGGCTGGCTCCCAGGATCCCTTCTTCTAAGTAGCGAGAATAAGGCCAATTTATTCTTCAGAACAACAAGGAAAGCCCAGATGTAAAGGAGGGGGAAAAAAGAATTTGAACTCAACAGGTGATGATGGGCTAAGCCCATTTGATTTTATCTCAACATTTCAAAGTCATTTGCAGCTAAATTTACCTTGTGTTCTTTGCCAGAATTGTGGGACTTTGGGTTGGGTTGTCATTGTTTGTACTGCACAGTTCTAGATGACCTATTTGGCATTACAGTCTTTCTGTTCTGTCTGTGAATAATCTCTCCCTGTCTTTGGTGTCTCAGAGATTCATTTCATAAAACATATGAATTCCACTTGTGTACCTGCTGTTTTTTGCTGGGCAAAAAGGGACAAAAGATCAACTCGCAGCCCGCCAAGGATGAGAATCCTGATTTTGAACAGGCCAGAACTATCACATATACTGTTAAAAGTGAAAACCAGTGAGCAGTTTTATAAACTAGGTCTCTGAAAGAGGAGGTGGGCATTCCCAGATAAATTCTAAGAGGTCCACCAGTTTTTATTCCAAAGATTATACAAAACAGAATTGATGAACATTTGCTCTTCTTAGTGCTGTGGTGTTTATGGATTCACATCATGGATCAAGTTGCATGAGTGCAGGATGCTATGTTTCATCACTTTTATTGGCCCATATCAATGAGAAAAGAACTGAAGTGGATTTAGTAGGTGATATTGTTCATAAATCAAGGTCTGTGGGCAATCATTGCCCTCATCATTGCCCTCTCAATATGGGTAATGGGAGATATGAGACGATAACAACTATAGCCAGTATGTTATTACAAGCAAGGCACAATTTTAACCACTATGCATGTATTAATGCATTTAATTTTGATGAGCTAGAGATTATTTTGTTATATTATTATGTTATAAGATTCCTTATGGGGTGGTGGTTAGCCATGTGGTCTGGTTTTGAATCTTATCTCAATCATTTATTACTGATGTGGCATTGTGAAAATTATTTTTCCTGAATTTCACCTTTTCCATGTGAATAATGGAAATAATAGTACCTCCCTCACAGCATTATTGTTAGGATGAAATGAGTTTGTATAGGTAAAGCACTTATAAAGCACTGTTATCTGTTGCTATGGTAAATATGTTAATTTCTTCTTCATAGACGATGAAAATGAAGTAGGAGAACTTTTAGAAACTTCACACAAATCCACTATTTTAAATGCATGTGATACTCTACAGAAATATATTTTTAGCTTTATATCTGTAATTATATAAAAGTCTATGTCTATGTTTTTAAATTAAGGCACTTTAAATGTTTTCATATAACTTTTTTTTTATACCTTATACCAACTAACAAGCCAAATGATTTCCATACCTCGGGTACAGATTCCTTCCAATGTCCATTTTTGGGGATTCCACTAAAATAATTATTCAGATATATACATACCTAGTGGCTGAGGGTGTAGCTTAGTGGTAGAGTGAATAGCCAGCATGTGTGAGGCCTGCTTTCAATCCTCAGCACTGCAAAAAGACAAACCTATACATGCCTGAATCTCATGATTTTCTGATGAACTGCTGGAAACAGAATGTCACAAGTTTGTTTCTCCCTGTTTGCTTTAGCTGTATCTGATGATCTTCAGTAATGACCTACGGACTCTTATCTGGATATTAGAAATGTAACAACAAGTTATATTGTGCTGCTCTGAATATGAAATAAAAAGAATGTCTAATATGTAACAAAGGCTTACAGTGCACCCATATAGGGCAAATCCTTAGTCCTCTTAAGAATCCTATGGGATGGATACTACTGTCTTTGCTTTGTATATGGGGAAGCTGAGGGTTTTGTAGGTCATGTTGGATTTCATAGTAGTCCTAAAAGGGCAGTAGTGTGGAGGAAGAGAAGATAATAACAGAGAATGTCACTCCTTGCACCATCTTTTCCCTGCTGAAATGCTGGTTTATTCAGATAAACTGATCAGTTTCACCTTAATGAATCAGGTTGTTTTGTATTCTTTTCTCTGTTTTGAGCAACCCAGAAAAGTCCTCAGAAGGAAACAAATTATTAGTATTACTTTCATTAGTTTAGATCTGTTAATTTTTTAGACACAAAAGTCAATATTTATTTAAAATAGCAAAAGAAATTGGATCTGTTAATTTTTTTTTTCTCCAAAGAAGGTAAAATTTGGCTGATATCGTGTTTCCTTTCAGTGATGCATCCTTACCTTAAGAATTTGTTAAATCATATTTAACACATTTCTGACTCAGACTATCACAGTTTATCTTTTAAACTTCACTGCAAGATATTGTTTGAGATGTACTATGGGTGGTAAGGAAAGAATAAAGTAAAACCTCAAAATGAGCCATGTTTCTCATTTCTATGCTATTCTGGACTGTTTATGTTTTCTTCCTAATATCATTAAATTAGGAACACTAAATTAAAAGCCAACACAAGGTTTTTTTAATTGATATTGTTGCTCATCCATTTTCTAAAACCTGTTTTAATTCCATAGAAGCCCACACTGTTTCAGAATTTTTCTCATCCTGGTCCTTGCATTTCAAAAGGCTAACCATAACCTATTGAGTGGTCTGTGTGAGTATGTGTTTTCACGTGTGTGCATGCACACACATTTGTGATAAAATAAATATGTGTTTGCTCTCTGCCCCCAGTTCCTGACACAATTCCTAAAACCTTCATAAACTCCTAAACAAGAGTGCTACGTGCATCTTTTGCTCTAACATTTGGTCTTTGACCCTGGTTACTGAAAACAGTTGCTAATGCCTTGGAATACCTGGGGTCACAGGAGTGTATTTTGTTATAATTTTATAATAAGTTGCCTCTTGGTGGGCTCTTAGATAGCTTCAGAATGGGGCTGGTTACTAGAGCCCAAGTCATAATTAGAATCTCTTGCCATCCTCCAGGAAGGACAGACGCGATGAAGATTGAGTTAATAATAGATTATGTCTGTATTGAAGCCTCCCTACGTATTCTTGAACTATGAGATTCAGAGAGTATCCAAATTACTGCTAGTTGGAACACCCAAAGAAGGTTGTGTCCCCCTTCCCATATACCTTACTGTCACATCCACAGCCCAGTTGTGCCAGTCCAATGGTAAGGTTGCTAAAAGACCAAAGAAAGTGCCCAGAGATGGTATGGGAGACGTATGACTTATTGGGAAAAACTTAAATCAATGACAGTTCTACTCCCATCCTTCAAAGTGCTTCACCAAGTAGTGTCTCTGTTCCTCATGGATTTTGTCCCATGGTGGCTGGCTAGGTGAATGACACATATCCTTACCACAGTGCCCTCAGTTCTGCACTAGTCGCCACTGACAGGGGTTTTATGTGTTAAGTTACAGAAGCAGTGACATCAGCATTGGCTTGCTTAGTTTGCTTATGTGACAAGCAGCCCTAGGAGTATTTTCCTGGCGTGCAAGAAGGTAGCTTTCAGCAGAGAGCACTAACTTGCCCCTAGTGTGCATGAGAAAGTCAGTGTCCTTCAAGATAATATATAGCTGGACATTTTGGCCCAGGCATGCTCTCATTTTACCTTTAACTTGGCTAGGTTTTGGGGAACATGAAGGAGGCATTCAGGGACATGGTGTTTTACTGTTCCCCCTTTTTTTTTTTTCAGAAGATGACCGTTCTGGGGATTGAACCCAGGGAACACTTTATCACTGCAGCCCTGTTTTGTTTTGTTTTTTTTCTTTGAGACCATGTCTCACTGAGTTGCTGGGCCTGGCTTCAAACTTGGGATCCTCCGTCAGCCTCCCAAGTCCCCCTTTTCTTTAAAGACAATACACTTGCCCTGTGTGTCTCTTCCACTGAGCTTTTCAGCTATATCCTTTGAAATGTCCTTTAAAATTAATAGGGAAATGTTAGTAAATGGTTTTCCCTGAGTTCTTTGAGCCATCCTAGGAACTGAGGAGGACACCCCATTGGTGTCGGCTGAGAATTGCTTGGTTTGTGGGGAAAACCTTTATACATTTGGAAATTTGGTGACAGAAGTGAAATATTGAGACAACTGAGTAAGAGTTTAGCAGGAGAGAACGGTTCATTTTTTTGTTTTTGTTTTGTTTTTCCCTTCATTACAGCTTGCTTTGCTTTGCTTCATTACAGATTTGCTTTTTTTACACTTAAAAAAAAAAAAAATTTCCTTGACCAAACAGATTAACTCAGATTGTTGGCTACTGGGCAAACATTTTATAGAATTAGCAGACTGTTTGCTAGTGAGAACCAAATGTTTTTGATCGTAATCCCCATCCTCACCTTGACATGTAGCAGGCTTTGACATGCTCACAATCCCTGTAGTGTTCGTACATATCCTGGCCAGAAAGAAAGCAACTGCAGTTAGTTCGCAATGGAGAATGTGAAACATCTTTAAGTGAAAATGGGATGCAGGAGTTTTTGTTCAGTTTTAATTCTTCTCTAGAGTTCTTTGAGAAAGTCTCTGACAAGAAGCCACAGGTATGGATAAGGTTAATGTAGAATTTGCTTACAAACTCAAATCTCCCCATCCCCATTCTACCCCCTGCCTTTTTTTTTTTTTTTAAGGCATTCAGCTAATGATACCAACTGACTTTAGTTGGAGTTCAGGGTCAGGAAAATGCACTCTTTACAAAAATAGCTGCTGTCATACTCCAGGGACATGTAGATCATTCTCTTGACATTTTCCCAACAGAGACATGCCTCTGTATATGGAGGGGACATTTCTGTTCCTCTGTTGGAGTGCAACACTCAAGGACTTGTCTAAGGGGCAGGTTGGGGAGAAAGAACATACTGATCTTCATTCTGTATTCCACCTTTATTCTGGAAGGCTAGCAGAATTTAGTATATTCTCGAACAGTAATTCTGAAATTCTGAAAAGCAGAGATAACCTGGTTGGGGGATGATACTATTCTTTATAATGTTCTTTTAGAAAAGAGGCTCATCTTATCCTTTCTCCCTGAGAACATCAATTTCTTTGTTCTCTTCCCAGTCAAACCAGAAATTATTTGGCAGAACATGTCTTGTATTAATGATGATAATCTCAACATTGTCTCCTGAAGTCACTTGATTCTGCCATTATGCCTTACAGAAGACTGGAAAAACCTGATAATCATGGCCCAATTTCAGTTGGTTTCCAAATTCACTGAGGACTGACCTTCAAGTTTAAATTTGATCATTTTTAGCATGCTGGTTTGAATATTGACCATAGAACATTTTCACCGGGCACCAGATTTTACAGTTTAGTTTCACCTAAGCATTTCCAAACCAAGCATTCCATTATAAACATGCATTAATTCACAAGACCTAGTGCTGACAAATTATATAAATACTGACTGCGTTTTGAATTCCAAGTATTACACTGACTAGAATTTAAACTGTAGATGGTGATTTGGATCAGATGCCCTTTAAGATTTGTTTCAGTATTAAATCTTATGCTTTGTGGTTATTATTATTATTATTATTTTTAGACAGAGAGAGAATTTTTAATATTTATTTTTCAGTTTTCGGTGGACACAACATCTTTGTTTGTATGTGGTGCTGAGGATCAAACCCGGGCCGCACGCATGCCAGGCGAGCGCGCTACCGCTTGAGCCACATCCCCAGCCCACTTTTTGGTTATTATATTGTAGCCAAAATGAAAATGTGGCTAATTTAACATAGTTTAAGGTCAGTTAAAGTAAAAACAAGATAACCTATTTTAGTTTCTATAAATCTATTTCTCTCTACTTTGTGAATAAACATTATGTGATTGGATGCCTTATTTTCTTGCAACCCAAGGGCTGACTGGTCTTAGTTTTACAGATAATCCTTTAAAGTTTATTATTTTGATATGTTTAATTCTAGTGGTAAATAATCTTAGTTTTCAACTTTTTTTCAGGTACTGTCCAAGAAGCTGGAACACTTTTATCCAGTAAGAATGTTCGTGTTAACTGTTTGGATGAGGTAAAATGAAAAATATTAATAAAGTGTTTTATTTCCTGTGTGAATGTATGACACATATAATCTGTCAGTAAAAGTTTTCTAGTATTTGTGTTCAAATTATGCTGACACTCTCCAAATCAATGTAAACAGGCAAGTCACAAAAGACATGCATCTGAAACGTGTATAATCTTGTTAGTAATCAAATAAGTACAAATTAAGCCCAAGTCATATTGTTCTTTGGTCAAGTATAAGAAACAAGATCTTTTATATATTAATGAATTAGGTGTTATACTATTTTGTAAAGGAAATTCTAGCTGATATCAAACAAGTTCACCAAATGCAGTGTGTGATAGATGAAAAATAAAAATGTAATCAAAATAATAAAGCATATATCTGGGAATATGTGAACTCTAAATAATTTTTTAGCACCAGGCTAGTGGTGGTATGCATGCCAGTAATCCCAGCAACAAGGGAGGCTGAGGTAGGAGGATAGCAAGTTCCAAGCCAGCCTCAGCAACTTAGCAAGGCCCTAAGCAATTTAGCAAGATCCTGTCTCAAAAAATAAAAAATGCTGGGGATGTGGCTCTGGGTTCAATTCCTGGTACCAAAAATAATAATAATAATAATAATAATAATAATAATAATAATAATTCATTAATTCTTAGATTAATGAATAAGTAGAATAGAAATTGTCTTTTGAATTAAAAATACAACATTTATCAAAAGCTGTTTAGGTAGCCAAAGTGATATTTAGAAGAAATGATGTGCATTTATCACTGCCTGTTTTACATGGGTACTTTTTACCACTGAGTCATATCCCCAGCCCTTTTTATTTTATTTTTTTAAAGTTTGAGACATGGTCTCACTAAGTTGCTTAGGACCCCACTTGGTTGCTAAGGCTGGCTTTGTACTTAAGATCTTCCTGCCTTAGCCTCCTGAGACGCTGGAATTACAGGAGTGTGCCACCATGCCAAGCTATCATTGTACTTTCAATCTTTGTGGTGTTGTAAGTTTTCAGTTCATGAAATTATATAAAAAGAGTAAGGCACAAAGTAGGAGAAATGAGTTAGGAAAAATAAAATTAAATACAATAAAATTTTAAAAAGCAGTAAAGCCAAGCCACAAAATGAAGTCTAGATAAATTGGAAGTCACCAAAATAAAACCTTTTGTGTTTCAAGGCACACCATTAAGAAAATGAAAATAGAGCCTATAGAATAGGAAAAAATTTTTACAAAGTATATGTAATGAGGGACTTACAGCAAGAACATACTTTAAAAACATCTATAAATTAATTATTAAGGTACATATAACTTTATTAAGAAATTCCTTTGTTCCACATAAAATAGATCAATGATCAATATACATATGAAAAAATGCCCAATATCATTAGCTACCAGGGAAATGCAAATCAAAGCCACAATGAGATACTACTTCATATTTACTTGGGATAGTTCTAATTTTAAAAAGTAGGTAATAATGAATATCATTGAAGATATGAAGAAATTAGAGTTCCTACAGATGTACAGCATACTAGCCTAATATTGATGAATTCTTTGATTTAAGAATTGTGTAAGATGAATATCAATCATTTTTAAAGTCATTGTATTTAAAGAATTGTAAAGGCTTTTTTTTTCATATAATTCAATTAAATGGATATTTCTAGTTTGTCTTTGAGAAAAGACAAGGAGGTGAGAAGTTTCATTCTGATCTTTCATTGGATCTAAGGTGCCATAGATTTAAAAACTCTCTAGATTTTAGAAATATTAAAAAAGGCAGAAATGGAAACTCAATTTCATAGATTTAATATAAAAACAAAATATTTCATAGAATTGATGCATTACATTTAACACTATGATAACATTTTATGAAACTTCACTACTTTCCTAATTTGAGCAGAGATGAACATTCAATATTTTAATTTTCTTCCTCATACTAAGTTATTCTATATTTATAACGGGAGCATAGCATATTAATTTACCAAATTTATTTTAAACATGGGAATATTATTTTTCTTGAAGATTAGCTGTTTTGTTTTGAATTATTCATTTCCTTTTCTTGATATTTACCCTGAAATAGTATAATGTTGAGAGCCACAGTTTAGTCGGAATGACGCCTGGCATTTTGCTAGAGGGAATGGTTGAAAAGTGACCCTGCTCTGGGATTAGGGCAGCTCGGGGATTATGGCAGATCCTCAGGGAATAGGGTGGCTCTGGGATTAGGGCGGATCCTGCTGCCTCAGGCGCCTGCTACTTGGGAGTTCCCTTTGAGTTCTCTCAGGGTTCTGAGAATTGGCGTGTGGAGCCCGGTGGAGGCAGTGTGTTCCTGGGAAGTGTGTGTAGAGTACCGGTGAGAGTTCGGGAATAAAGAGTTGCTGTTTGAACCTACAAGGCTTTGTGGTGGTTCGGTTAATTTGTCCCCAGCCAGACTGCGGCAGTATAAAAATACTTGAAAGGGGGCTGGGGATATGGCTCAAGCTGTGTGCTCGCCTGGCATGCATCTGGCCCAGGTTCGATCCCCAGCACCACATACGAAAACAAAGATGTTGTGTCTGCCGAAAATTAAAAAATAAATATTAAAAAATTCTCTCTCTCTCTCTTAAAAAAAAATACTTGAAAGACTAGAAAATTTATAGTATGGTGGCTTTATATCTCTTGGAACATCAAAACTTGTTAACATCATTTCTTTTTTGTGGTCCATTTAAATATTTCCATAAATGGTACTAGAACCAAGGTGATACACAGTAACATTGCCCTCAAATTTTATAATTTCCTTTATACTGTTTTAAATTTGTATATTGCAAAATTGAACTAAGAGATGAGGAAATATGTGTGCTACCCAATTCTTTGAAAGCTAAAGTTGTTACTGTGGGTTTGGTTTCTAATCCCTAGAAATATTCAGCACACCACTGAATTGATATGGCAAAAAATACACACTACATTATTGACACAAGAAAACATCAGGTTCAGAGATTGCCCTGCAAATGATGTAATTGAGATAACTTTACATTTTGGAAAGAAGATCACTCATTGGTTGATTGACTCTAGAATACAATTCCTGCTATGGTGATAGCTAGTAAATGAGAAATAACAAGAGAGAAGAAAAAAGAGAAATTTGAAAATGAATGGAAAAGGAGTAGTGGGAAACAAAGAGAGGTAGACAGATCAATGGGCAGAACTCATTAACATAGAGTTAAAGCACAGGCAAGAAAACAGGCACCCTTTGGCTGCCCACTGTTCTGGATGAATAGAAAATGTTAAACTCCCTGATTGAAGCCTGAGTCCTAAAAATTTGTGAAAGAAATACCTGATTGCTTCATTGTTACCACCATGGTTAAGTCCTTCCAGCCTGCTCCACACACTATCCTTTTATGTACAGGTTTCATCATCCATTAGGGCAGTCACCCTATGTTCTTTGCCTTATTCAGAGGCTAATGACTATGCAGTTCATTCCCTTTCCCTAAAGCACTCCACTGGTGGCCTATGTACATGTGTACAATGAGTGCCGCACTAACCTGCCCACTGCATTCCTGTAAAAACACTCAATTAAGGATGTCTTAAGTTATCATTTCCTTATTTTTCCATTCTTACACCCAAGAAACACAGATTACTCCCACTGAGTTTCCTCTTGTGCAACCACCTGAAAGGTCCTATCCTTCTGTCAGCAACCTTTTTAAGAACAGTATGGCATTGTGTTAACAAGAATAATAGTCTGGCCAGGCATGCTGGAACAAGCCTGTAATTCCTGCTACTCAGGAGGATGAGGCAGGAGGAGGACAACCTGGGCAACTTCGTGAGACATGTAAATATTTTTTTAAAAAGGCTAGAGATGTAGCTTAGTAGTAGAGCCTCCTGGTTTCAGTCCTCAATATGAGGGTGGAGGTGGGCGGGGATGTTTGAAATCGTCAAGAACAACTCAAATTATGTTAGCATTCTAAGATTACAATAGTAAGGGATTGTATAGCTAAGAAGGTTTTTATCCTAAACCACTTTGGCATTCCAGCATATAGAGTTTAGTTTGGAGAAAATTCACTCATAGAAAATAGCTCATTAATTTATTCATCAAATAATATTAGGAGCACAATACACATAAAGATGACTGTTTCATTGAATATGCACAAAATATTTGGAGACCAAACAGTATAGTCCAGTATGAATACTACCAACCAGCTCTGTGTGTGTGTGTGTGTGTGTGTATGTGCGTATAAAACATGTGATATCATAATGTGATTAAACTATGTGATTTGGGTATATTTGTTTTTCGAAATGATATCACTCTAATAAACATTTGCTACACCTTCTTTTTCTCATTGGCAGTCATTCAAACTTTTCCAATTCAGTAGGTACAGATGAATTAGTTTATTTGATAGCTTAATAATATCCACTGTTAAGAATATGCTGTACTTTATTCAACTTTCCTTTTGATGGGTTTCATTTGCTTCAAGGTTTTTCTTTAGTTTGATATTATGAGGTTATATGTTCCCCAGGAGCTAAGTATGTATGGTAGAGATGAGAACATTGGAAATCTGTGTACTTGTTTTTGCCCCCCCCCCCCCATGTTTCAAAGAATGAAACACATCCTTTCCAAATCTGTATGTTGATGTATAAAAAAAAAAAATCTCAAAATGAATATAAAAATAGTTTGCATATAATGAACTAGAAAAAATAAAAAATAGTTTGCAGGCTTTAACATGCTTTTATTAATTCATGTTTATTTTATATTCATGGTAAGGAAAATGTAAATATGTAAAATTAATACATTTTTCCTTTTGGTTGAAGAATGGAATGACTCCTCTCATGCATGCAGCATATAAAGGAAAACTCGACATGTGCAAGTTACTTTTGCGACACGGAGCTGATGTGAATTGTCATCAACATGAACATGGATACACGGCCCTCATGTTTGCTGCACTTTCTGGTGAAGTCTGAGCCCTTGCTCTATTAATATTAGATACCTTTACAAGTTTGTTTTAAATGAATAGGTATTTGAAATTCAAATGCATTTTTATTTTAGTAATTTTAAGATCAATTTTGATGGGATGGAGTGGTAGGAATTGGTTTTGAAAAGTTATAAAGTATGAACTTAATTATATACCTAAATTGGCAATCTGTTTCTTTAGAGACTCAAATCAATTGGTTCTTTATGTTGACAATATAATTTGGTGTAATTGAGAAGCTAGGTTTGTTACGTTAGTTACTTTGTTCTGTTTCTTGATATTTTGAAGCAAACACTTCTTGGTTCTCTTGATCCGGTAGCTGCTATGATAGGGCAATTTGTCTCACTGCAATTTTAACATGATCACCCATTTAGAAACTTATTTATGATATTTATTCTTTGCTGAATAAAGTCAGTTGAGAAATATGATGTAAAATTAAGTGAGGTTATCTGTGATTATTGCAGTTGTTTTAAGAAAATACAGATATAATAATCTCATTTTAAAAACAGTAATCTGTGTTTTTATAATCTTGGAACACAAATGCATTTATAAGCCCCAAAAGGACAATATTGTCTAATTTATTAAATTTAAACATTGGCATATATACCATGATATATACCATAAAAAGAGTTAAAATACAAATGAAAGGGCTGGGGTTGTGGCTTGGTGTTAGAGCGCTTGCCTACCGTGTGTGAGAACTGAGTTTGATCCTCAGCACCACATTAATAAATAAATAAAATAGAAATGGAAAATGGAGGAAAATATTTATTATATAGTTTAAATGGTTATATTGCTATATTTGTATATAAACAATTCTTATATATCCACTAGAAAAAAACAAGTACTATATTACCAAAGAACAAAAGAAATATTTTATCAACATACAAAACATTTTCAATAATAATCAAATGAATCCTAATTTTATGCTTATTATATTGGCAAAGGTTAAAGATAATGCCCAGGAACTTTTTGCATTGTGTTGGTGAGTACATTGTAGTCCAACCTTCCTAGAAGCCAAGCCTGGCAAAATGCATTTAAAATATGCCTAACCTTCAATCCATCCATATTTTCCAGGAACTGTTCCTCAGGAAATGGTGGTTCAAATTTGGAAGAATGGACGGAAAATAATATTCATTAACTATAGTTTTTATTGGCAAAGCATCTATAATGATTCCATTAGTGAAAACAACTATAGATGTTTAGATAGAAAAACATCTAGAAAGATAGATCCTAAGTTGTTAATAGTTATTCCAGAGCCTTTAGTTGTGAGGGTTAGAAAGAGTTAGTGGATATTAAAGGAGGATTCCTGTTCATTTTTTCTCTTCTGGTTTTTATTGTTGTTGTTTGTTTTGTTTTTTAAAAATTGTCAATGGACCTTTATTTTATTTATTTTTATGTGGTGCTGAGAATCGAACCCAGTGCCTCACACATGCTAGGCAAGTGCTTTATCACCGAGCCACAACCCCAGATCCCTGTTGTTGTTTTTGATACTTTTGTATGTTTGTTTTGATTTTATATTGAGGATTATCATTAGGAGAACATATTTCAATTATTTTTAAATGTGATAGTCAATCCCATGCCATTCCTTTTTTTTATTGCCTGATTTTTTTTTCCAGAAAATTTGGTTAATTTTTAAATAGATCCTGTAGAATTTTATTTTTTTTATAATTATGATTCATATTTTGAAAAACACGACAATGTTCCCATGATGGAAAGCTAAAAGTAAATGGGGGAGGAAGAAGAGATACAAGAGAATTTTGAAGGTGTTTACATTGTATATTCCTTATATTAACAAATGTATTCCCTTTAACACTAGGAAACAAAGACATCACATGGGTAATGTTGGAGGCTGGTGCAGAGACAGATGTTGTCAACTCTGTAGGGAGAACAGCAGCTCAGATGGCAGCTTTTGTGGGTGAGTTTTGCTATAGTTTTCCATTAGATTATTCTCAAAGTTTCCCTTCTGGGAAAAAATACCACTTTGCTTTTCAGAATGAAAATTTTGTTGTTATTTTTTAAAAGAAAATGTAGCCTATTATCCCAGCAGCTCTGGAGACTGGAGACAGGAGGATCTCGAGTTCAAAGCCAGCCTCAGCAACAGCTGGGCGTGAAGCAACTCAGTGAGACCCTGTCTCTAAATACAATACAAAATAGGGCTGGGGATGTAACTCAGTGATTGAGTGCCCCTGGGTTCAATCCCAAGTATTGGATTAAAAAAAAGAGAGACAAAATGTTCACAGTCCACTCTCTTTTAGCATATTAAAATAACTAGTGATATTTGGGGAAAATGAAGGCATATATTGAATTTCCATTTTGTGAGATACAAAGAATAGTAGGGCCATTTTAATTATAGCCAAGTGCTTTGAAGTAGTATGTTTTATTTCTCTAATGGAAGTAGTTTGACAATATTTAAGACTATAAACTGTGAAGTCAGCAATTCTAAAGTGAAATTCTGGCTGTGCCATTTAATTACAAGGCATTTAATAATTCTTTCAGTTTCCTCATTGTAAAATAGTTACAGGGTCATTTTAAGGATTATAAGAGATGATAGACTGAAAGGACCTTACATGTAGCACTAAACAAATAGTATCAGTTTCTATTAATAATTACATTAGTGATGCAATTCTTTTTTAGGAAGGAATGTTTAATAATAATATGCAGCTGCTTCATTATCATCTTTATCAATTACAAATGTTTATTTTGTGTGTCCAGTGATTCTTGGCATGTTAATCCTGTTACCTGATATAATGTTTTCGTTTAGGACAAAATGAGAATGAATGTTTGATCATTGGTATTTTGGCCTCGTTGATTGATCTGGTAGTTAAGAGAGTCCTCTGATTCAAAAAAAAGCAAAGATAGAAACATCTGATTTATTTAGTGGCCTTGTGACCAATGATTCGTTTAAAAAAAATTCTTAATGTTTATAACCTGTATATACAGTATCACTCTCAGGTGGTTCAGTTATAGTGGTGAACAAGATAGAGGTTGGTCATGTTTTCATGGCATTTAAAGGCAAATAGCAATGGCAGTGCGAAATGCTACATCAAGGGAGAATTTAATTCCATAAAAGTACATAGAAGGAGGAGATATTCTGTTTTATTCCAAGGGGGTTTTGAGAGAAATTATGTTTGAATTGAGCTTCAGTGAGAATTAATCAGGTGTATACAACTGTAACTGAGTATCTAGTTAAATTTTGTTATTACATTTTCTTAAAATATAGAGACTTTTAATGATTAAATCAGTTACTCATTTAGTTGCCTTGTGACAGCTTTATAAAAACAAGTATCCCTATTTTATTTTATTTTAATTTCATAAGGATTTGAGAAATGTATGGCCTTGCTGTGCAAGCTTCAGAGAAATATTTTGTCTCCCAATTGGGGACCCCATGGTTGCTTCCAACTCTTCTCTAAGTTAGTTTTGATGGGGTCAGTGCAGTGGGAAAAATCGCTGAACTACTGACATGGAAACATATTTTAGTTCATTTCTGCTGTTATTAGCATCCTGGCCAAATCCTGTCACTTCCAATGAGCCTCGGTTTTCTGATTTATATGCAATGAAGCAGGGGAATTAGAATGTGTCCCAACTTTTATTTAGCTCTATGAGTGATCATTATGTACATGATGAAACAAAACAGAGCTCAGATAGAGGTTAACCTTCCCAAGTTCGTAGACCTGGAAGTGGAGGAGCCTTTTCTTTCAGTCATTAACATGTGCTCTTTTTTCTTTACACTACAAAGTTAACAAAAATCTAAAGCATAAATTGTCCACAGTCACATTCTAAAATAAGAATAGCATTTTAAATGCATTTTAATCTACTTAGACTAGTTTCACAGACTGAATATTTTTTCAGTTGGAATAAATTTTCCATATAAAAAGACTTTGAAAAACAGTCATTCTTCCCAGTGTGATGGTGCATGCCTGTAATCCCAGCAGTTCAGGAGGCTGAGGCAGGAGGATTACAAGTTCAAAGCCAGCTTTAGCAACTTGGTGAGGCTCTAAGCAACTTAGCAAGACCCTGTATCTAAATAAAATATAAAACGTGCTAAGAATGTGGCTCAGTGGTTAAGCGTCCCTGGGTTCAGTGCCCAGGTCCAAAACAAATAAGTTATTTTTCCCTTTTTGTTTGCTTCAAATGGATCAGTACATATACATGTGCATATACATGTACAAAATTTTTTTTAAAATGTGATCAACTATACAGTAAACATTCCTTGCAACTTGTCTCCTTCACTTATCAGTGTACCATGGGAATTCCTCCCAACTCAGTAGGTATAAACCAATTGTTATTTCAGTAGCTATATAACATTTCTTGATATAAATGCTTCCCAGTTCATTTAGCTCTTCCTTGCTGACAGATTTTAGTTTTTTTAATCACTTCCCTAGAAACTATGTAATAATCATCCTTGTTATAATTTTTTATTTTTATGTATCTATAAGATACCTATTCTCAGAAGTAAAATTGCTGAGGCAAAGGATATATAGTTTTAATTTTAATGTGAGTCTAGATTGTTTTCCAAAAGGATTAGTATCCTTTCACATTAGTGTCCTCAACTGGACGTTATCACTCTTTCAGTTTTGCCAGTCTGATAGTTGAAAAGATGGTATATCATGAATTTACCTTCCCTTTATAAAGGGAAAGTTTTCGTTTAGTGAAATTAAACTGTTGTTTCTGATCATTTGTATTTTCCCTTCTGTGGGTGGTTTGTTCATATTCTTTAATTGTTTTTCTTTTGTGTTGTCTTTTCTTCTACCAAGAAGCTTCATGTATTTTACGGTTGTTAACCGCTTTGCTTGTCTAAGACCAAATGTCTTTAAATTATTTTATGCCAGTATTTTTTTTCCCCTTTGATTCTTATGAGGACCTTTGCCACAGGGAGTTTATTTTTAATAGTCTTATTTATTTTTATAAATTCCATGTTTCTTCTCTTGTTAGAGATTTTCTTTGATCGGGCAGTCTCCTAAATGTTGTTTGGATTTTTGTTTTTCCTAAGGAGTTTTGCTTTGGTACTTCTAAAGTTTATTTATTTATTTTAACAATTTCTTTTCTCCTAGGTATATAGCTGTGATAATACCATTTATTAACCACCCAACTTTTTCCCACTGCACTGAAATACCATCTTGTTTTAAGTTAAATTCCCTTTTATGTAATTTTCATTATGTATATGCAGAGAATAAACATCTGTATGATATAAGAACTTACTATCCAATTCACATAGTACGACTTTATATGGTTTTTGGGCAGAACTTGTTTGGTCTCTCAACAATATTTAATAGATTCCTTAATAACAGTCATTTTTAAAAAGTTCGTATCTTTAGTAATTTGGAGTTATTGCCCCATTGCAAGGAGAATTCTTACTACACCTCAACACTCTTCCACTTCTCCTAGCCTGTTATGTGTAAAAAGAGAAAAGCTATTGAGTCCTTTTTTTTTTTTTTTTTTGTCATTTTTATTAGTCTCTTGGATTTTTTAGCTATTCAATTCTATTTTATTTTCTATTTGAATTATTGTCAAATTTCAAACTAAAGAGAAGTACTAATAGTGATAATTGGCATGTCCTTTTCCTGGTTTTCATGAGAATGTTTTTAGTATGATATTGTTATTGATTTTATCACTTCTAGTTTTGCAAATAAGAACTCAGTTTATTTTCTTTTGTAAACTTTTCATCTCTTTCTGAAAGAATATTTAATGTTTAGTTCATCCTTGAAACTAAGCAATTTTACCAGAATATGTCAGTGAGTTTTTGAGGGCTACAAGACTCAAGTCTAGTCATTGTAATACTAGAGCAAAATGATGTGCTGACTTTCCCCCCTTGTAACATTTATTCTCTATATTGATAATTCTTTTTATTTGTGTATTCAGAATTTGTAAATTAAAACCCAACAAAACTAAATATTTTATAATTCTAATTATAAAAATTAAAACACATTATCAAATAAAAATTACATTTATAAAGATAAACTTTAAACATATATCACTGTAATGTAAATCATTAGATTAGTTAAAACGAAATGTCACATTAAGCATTATCTAAAATTAAAAACATTGACTTTGACAAAAAGTAAGTAATATTATTTTTTACTTTTCATAAAGGTATAATATTAAACCCCTAATCTTAGCCGGGTGTGGTGGTGCACGCCTGTTATTCCAGAGGCTCAGGAGGCTGAGGCAGGAGGGTAGTGAGTTCAAAGCCAGCCTCAGCAAAAGCAAGGCGCTAAGCAACTCAGTGAGATCCTGTCCCTAAATAAAACACAAAATAGGGCTGAGGATGTGAATCAGTGGTCGAGTGCCCCTGATTCAATCCCCAGTACCAAACAAAAACAAACAAAAATCCTAGTCGTATGACAGTGTGATTGTTATGTAGTAGATATTTTTATGTACAGCCACGTCCAACAGCTAACAGCTTTTTTTGACTGTACTAGTTGGGGGAGGTACAGTTTTAAACTAATTCCATGATGAGGAGGTACAGTTTTAAACTAATTCCATATTTTCCTCTGACCCCTTTATATTAATACCAGATATAAAAGTATCTGGTTTGATCATTTCAATGAGATATTTTGGAACAACTTTTTTAAAAAATAGGAACATATATGTTTTATTCAATGTGAGTGTAGATTGTATTTCAAGGAAGCTTGTGCAGTCTGTCTCATCTTCTCTAGTTTCTTCAAGTACAAGTTGTAAATTCACACGATACCTGTACTGCTTTTGATGCTGTCTTGTCCACAACACACCTCCCTTAGGAGATAAAATTCATTGAACATCATTTTTCTCTCTTCTTGAAGATCCTGGAGGTAGACTTGATCATTCCCTAGACATCACCTTGGCTCATTACAGATTTTTAATATAGACTGCTGTTGTTTGACTTCTCAAGGTGTAGGCAGTGGAGCTTTCTGACATAAGGAAAGGGAGAGAAAGAAAAAGGAAAGAAGGGAGGAAGGGAAAAGAGAATGAGAGAGAAAGAGAAAAGAAAATGCCCCTTCCCCACCCAAAGGAAAGGAAAAAAGAGAGACAGAAACTAGTTAACTAACTGGTGATTTGGTATTTAATGGTAGCATGGAATACCAAAAAATGATGTTGTGATCACCACTAATTTCTCTTTCTAAATCGGTGACCTATTCTTTTGTCATTTGCTTAATTCTTTCTCCATTTCTTTTTTTCCTCTCTGGGATTTTTTACTATTAGATTTCTTGGATCTCTTAGTTCGCTTCTCTCTTCCATAATAATTTTTATCTTTGAGTTGTTCTCTGTCTTGAGATGCTTTGCCCCCTTCATCTGCATTAATGATTTAGTTCTCAATAGTCAACAGGATTACCTCTTTCAGTTTGTGTAATAATCTTTAAAATTGGTATCTTTCTGTGGTTCTTGAAAGTCTCTATATACTGTAATAGAATCTGCTGAAGGGCCATTATTTTCCAGCTCTGATTGTGGCCCTAGTTGTCATGGTTAATGTTACTAGTCCACTGCCATTCCAAGAAGCCATCTGTCCTAGTACTGCGTAATCTTGGAGTTGCTGGGTCTCCCTGGGTACTCTGCTCTGTGTCTGTTAGGCAGTCCAGTGAAGCTGTGAGGGTTGGGCAGCAGTGGAGGAGGTGCCACAATCTCTATGCCTTTGGGCCCAAGGTCACCCTACCAGCCGAGGCACCAAGAGGCTGCTCCACTCCCACGTTCTCCCAAAAATGCTCAGAGACAAGCAGAGCCCCTTGCCAGCCTCAAGTGCCAGGGGTCCAGTTGGCCCACAGTACAATCCCCCTGCAGGTCACCTGTTGTCGAAAGGATCAAGCAGATGCTCCCAGGACCGTGCACACGTGGGCAGGGGCCTCGCTGTCTGCCCAGGACAGATCACCCTCCGAGAGCTGCAGTGATGGGCACTCTCCCCAGGACTCTCCACCACTGGTCCCTCTGCCCTCGCCAGGCAGAGAGGCGGAAGAGGTTTCTCCTTCAGAGATCCCAGAAGAGCCTTCACCCTGGAGTATGCCCTGTAGGTTTTGCCTGCTTCCCCAGAGTGGCCGCTTCCCAGCTCCAGAGAGGTAGTGGAGAGGGATCCCGGGAGGGGGAGGTGGCAGGAGCACACTATGAGGCCACCAACCTCCATAGGAAGGTTTTGCTTCTGTAGAACCATTTCTAAAGCTAGAGATGGCTCAGAGGAGTGGCTTAGAGATTTATGAGAAACCAAACTTTTGGGAGCAAAAATTTAAAAAAATAATAATTTTTTTTTCTTTGATTCATTTCACAAAGAGGCCATGCTTTTCTCAAATTGGGGGAGAGGGGTAGTTTAATAATATTAATTATTACTATTATAACAGTATACTTATATAGCATATATTTGAATTAAGTATAACTAGGGAAGCATGATTATCATTTGTGTAGCGGTTTGAAGAAGAGACATTTAGATTACAACCCATTTTTACAAAAGACTTCAGGGCCATTTATAACTTGAACACTGCTTTTTTGTAATCCACATAATCTTCAGATATGTTGTGGATTCTGTGCATTTAAAAGATTGTTTCTTTACTTTAGAATGCTTATAAATGTTCTCTAAAATAATGTACCTCTCCTTTTCCTCCTATACTCTCCTTTTCCGATGCATGGTTACTTTATAAGGAAGCAGCAACATAGTTAAAAAAAAAAAAAATCCAGATGATGTCTTGTTTTTAATGATAAAAATGCAATTTTTCTATTTTTCTATTAAAAGGTCAACATGATTGTGTGACTATAATCAACAATTTCTTTCCACGAGAGAGACTGGATTATTACACTAAACCCCAGGGACTGGATAAAGAGCCAAAACTGCCTCCAAAGTTGGCAGGCCCATTGCACAAAATCATCACCACAACAAATCTTCATCCTGTCAAGGTAGGTTGTATTTGCTTTTCATTTCAATATTGCTTCAGAGTTTGAACTGCTCTTATTATATGGGATCATAATGGTCTGGGTTTGAGTTTTGTAGATGTGGAGTTTGGAGTAGGCCCCTTTGTTCATTAGATTTCTTGAAGGAGTGCATTCGGTTGAAACCCAAGAGATAGTAGGAGCAACAGGTTGGAGCAGGAGGAAAGGTCAAGCAAAGAGTGGGGCCCACATGAAGCCGGCTTCACACCATTGTGTTCTGCAGCAGGTGTGGCTCCAGAGTGGCCAGTGAGTCAGGCTTTTGTATTCATTTCTGGAGAGAAGAGACAATCTCCCAGGTAGAGAGAAGCGAGATGGCTCCCATTGAATGAGGACAAGAAGGAGGCCACTCTGAGCCTTTTGCAGCCAACACTCAGAGTGCCCAGAGCCTGATTTGCAGGACTGTTAGAAAGGCTCCGAGTAGTGTTCTGTTGGCATCTGCTATTAATTATCTTTCTAGGAAGCATGAACATGCCAATGATTCTTTGATGATTTTAAGTAATATAGTTTTTTCAGGAGTCAGTCAAATCAAGCAGATTGTTCAACTTTTAGACCAACACTTAAGTTCAAATCGCATAACTAGGATGCTTTAAGAATCATTCCTCACTATTTTCACTGCTATTTTCTTTGGATTCGTCATTTTAGAAACAACAACAAAAGTTGCATAAAAAATTATGAAGAAAATGGTACTTAGAATTTACCCTTTAAAAAAAAAAAATTGCCTCTTTTGCGTTAGTGGCTCCTTCCCTCCCAGCACACATTTAGAAGAGAGAACTCGTGGGAATAGCAGCACCTCTTTGTCTTTGACACTCTGGTGTGTTGCAGGCTGGGCTGGAAGACAGGTTTTTTCATATAGATACCATATTTCTTACTGTAGAGAATGTGTGTGGTTTTATAATACCTTTGTTCCTCTTTGGCATGAGTATTACGGGGAATTCTAGTTTAGGTGGATTTGAAGAAGTTTCCTGTATTTTTCTGACTCACCAACTCTTGTTTTTTTATCAGTACTAGGGATGGAAGCCATAGTCTCTCATATGCTAGATAAGCAGTCTACTACTGTGTTATGTCCCCAGCTCTGGATTTACTGACTTTTATATCTACATTTCTATGCCATTAGACTGCAAGAAGGTTCTGGAATAATTTTTGATGTTTACATGGAACCTGGTCTCTCAGGTTTAAAAAAATCCTAAGAATTATTCTACTTTCAGATATCTTTAAAGGCATATATTTTGAGTAAATTAGATAAAGGGCATATTTATACAGGTAATAAATTGCAAAGGTATATAATCTGAAATATTCTACATAATATTTTTGTATCACATAGTCTTATAAAAGGAGACTGTTATATAACCAGAGTAACGTCCTTCAGACCTGACTTTGCTTTTTTGTAGGTATAAACAATCTATTCACTTGAAAATCTTTCTTTTATCCATACTTTGGATATAAAGCTGGCCAGTTGCTTTCATTGTGGCCCACTTTCATTATTTTATTTCTTTTCAAGCTAGCCTGGTTCTTCCTAGTGAGTATTATAAAAAACGTAACAGGCAACCACTGTCTAAAGTCAAATAGCTTTTAAAATAAGCACAGAAATTTCTTCAGTATGCAGCTTACCTTTCCATTCCCTTGCACGTAACATAGCTGCATTTGTGTCTAGGTTAAGTGGCTGCTATGGTAATAAGGATGTGTTTATTTTCAAAAGGGACTTGGGGAATTATGCTGATACCCAGAAAATCAAGGTTATCTAGAGAAAAATAAATCACAGAAAAACAGAACTGAGCAAAGTTTCTACGTGGAAAGGAGAGAGGTATATAGAGAGCAATCCTGTTTTTGTTTAGTAAGATGATATTCAAGCCCCAAATTGTTGATTTAGCAATTTTAAAAATGAAATTTGGGGCTGTATCTGTAGTGGTAGAGTGTGTGTCTAGTCTGCATGAGGCCCTAGGATTGATCTCTAGCACTGGAAATAAAAGGAGGGGGAGTTAAAAAAATGAATTCAAAATTCATGAACATAGTTTCAGGTAGCACCCTTTTGAGAGTTAAGATTCAAATAGTTTTTAATGCTGAAAGGCATATTTAATGCTGAAAGGCATATTGTTTTTCTCTTGGTAATTTATAATAAGGATTCATTTCAAAATACTTCAAAATGCTGCAGAGGGACTGGAGTTATGGCTCAGTGGTACAGCGCTCACCCAGCATGCATGAGGCACTGAGTTCGATCCTCAGCACCACATAAATGTAAAATATAGATATTTGTCCACCTAAAAAAACTTAAGAATAAATATTTTTTTAAAAAATGCTGCAGAGATGAAAAGGAAGGAAACTAGCACAAATATTCCTTTGTGTACAGCTATGTAAATGTTTCAGTAAATGCATGGTAATGGTTCATTACACTAAATTTAATCTTAATCTGTGTATACATAAGAAATGTGGGACTCAAAAGAAAATGAAAGGTAAATAAAAAAAAGAAATGTCGGCTATCGTATTTCTTTATAAATATTTGCTCTATAAAATAAGTGTCTCGAGACAAAAAAAATCATTAATCTGGGTTCTCTTTGAGATTTTTTTAAAAAGAATTCCCACTTGTAAGTTAAGAGCTTGTACTTTGATTATAAATTCTATATATAAAAATATTGAGCAAACATTTTAAATGATTGCAGTAAGTAGAGATGTAAATAAGCTAATTAATGAGTCTTCTTCACAAATTAATTTTGATATATATTTGGTAGGGGGAATAATCAATAAATTGACCACTAAGTATTCTGATTATACATACTTAAGTCTAATAATTTATTGTTATTAAGTGTTGGATTTTAAGAAAAATACCAGGTTATATATAAATCTAGTAGTATCAAGAATAAGTGAAAATTCTGTTTCAGTTTCTCATGTCCATATAATCTGTGTTAGGAGGCTAGGTGTAGGTTTTACTTAAACTAACAACTGATCTTTTTTCATTCCTGAAGAGAGGAATGTAACTTACTAAATCTGCTAACTCTTGTTCCCTGACATTTACAATCACTAGGATAAGTATTTAGCTGGAACATGTAAATTAGTAAGTACTGACTGCATACCCTTGTGGCGATGTTATATACATGTTCACTATAGGTCCTCATGCAGGGTCTCATACAGACCCAAATTCAAGTAATCTACCCTGTAACAAAGCTAGTAAGAAACATACTCCTCATTACACTAAATTCAAGCTTAATCTGTCCATTCATAAGAAATGGGGTAGTTAAAAGAAAATAAAAAGGTAAATGTAGAAATGTGGGACTTATAATGTGTAAAATTTGATAATTTTTGACTTTCCACTTTTTTTTTTTTTTTTTTTTTTGTAGCAGGGATTGAACTCTGAGGCACTCGACCACTGAGCCACATCCCCAGCCCCATTTTATTTTGTTTTGTTTTTTGTTTTTGTTTTTGTTTTTTGTTTAGAGACAGGGTTTCACTGAGTTGCTTAGCACCTTGCCCCATTGCTGAGGCTGGCTTTGAACTCGCAATTCTCCTGCCTCAGCCTCCCGAGCTGCTGGGGTTACAGGCATGTGCCATCATGCCCAACTTGACTTTCCACTTTTAAAATTATTTATAGTTTCTTCCTTGACCTATTCTCATTAGTGTAGATAATTTGAAGCATCTTTAGAAAAATTTCTTCAGAGAAATATAGTTAATTGGAAAGAAAAACAATTTCATTTTTAGACTTTTTATTGTAAAAATCTCATTTTCTTATAATTAATAAGAATTAATGAGAATTATACTTATAATCATGAAATTATAGAGTTCAGTAATGTTAACTAAGAAAAGTAATTGCTCAGTGATTTGATTTTATACAAAAGATTGTACAATGTGCCATGATTACTCTAGAGGCAGTAAAACTATGTACCTGAAATGATGTACTAATACCTTGGTTCAGAGAGATGGCAGATCATATTTTACTTTGATATTAAGAGATACAATGGTGTTAGGGTTCTTGCGTATTAGTTTTATTACTTTGGTGGCAATTTGCATTCTAATTTGAACTAGTACACTGACTATATGATCCTAAGAAAGACTTTATTTGGTAATCTCTTGCAGTCAACTAACTACCCAATTTGTAAATTGAAAATATCTCATGGAATTTCTAAGTTCTCTGGAATTTCTTTTAGATCGTGATGCTTGTAAATGAGAATCCTCTGCTGGCAGAAGAAGCAGCCCTGAATAAGTGCTATAAAGTGATGGATTTGATTTGTGAGAAATGTATGAAACAAAGAGACATGAATGAAGTATTAGCAATGAAAATGCATTATATCAGCTGTATCTTTCAGAAATGCATTAACTTCTTAAAAGATGGAGAGAATAAATTGGACACACTGATCAAAAGGTACTGTTTTTTTACCATGTCTTGTATAAAATACAGACAAGTAGGATAATACTTTAATATATAAAAACTAGTTATAAGTTTCAAAATTAAGTATTTTAACAGCATTTTCTATTGTTGGGATCACATTTAGTCTGCAAGAAATAAGGGGACCATATTATACTAAGATTAGTTTTGTAGGCTTTGCAGTGATTTTTTTTTTTGTTATCCTTGGTTTACACATGAGGAATCTGAGGTTGAATAGTATGTATAAGATCAGGCAGCTAAAAAATGCCTAAGTGCAAGTGTGAGGTTTAATGGTGTTGGTGCTGGAGGTTGTACTGAGGACTCAAAATGGCATTTAGGGTATTTCTGTTGTTATATCTGGGAGAGCTGAGTGTTGTTCTTGTTCTCTGACCACCAGAGATAAACTTTTCTTGCAACGTTAATGAGAAAAGGGAACCAAGTCAGAAGAGTGTGACTCAATGAGAGTTTTCATTCTTCCTACAAATAACTGACATGGTAATAAGTAACCAGCTTATCTGATAACAGTGTTTAGCTTTTTCTGGTGGGTCACCTTTGCCTGTGCATCTCAGAACCTGGAAACCTGTAAAGGCCTGAATTGCAGGTTGAATTGAGTCATCTTCATGATTTAAAGAGATGATGAAAATCTTACATAACAAAGAAGAAACTACTAAAAGCTGTTGGGTTCAGCTAGAAGGAAATGCTTAGTGATTGAACTTCAATATGTCCTTAAAAAATATCTTTCAGCTTGTTAAAAGGCCGAGCTTCTGATGGCTTTCCAGTGTATCAGGAAAAAATCATTAGAGAAAGCATCAGAAAATTCCCATACTGTGAAGCTACACTCCTCCAGCAGCTGGTGCGAAGCATTGCTCCTGTTGAAATTGTAAGGCTCCTCTTAACCAAGTTTGCAATCAGTAAGACCTAGTTACTATGCATTGTATTGTTAAAGATGAATTTTCTTTTAGTATTTATTTTTATTTTCATAAAGTTTTTAGGAACAAAAGTGGGGATAGGTTTGCCTGCTAAACATGTTCCTGTTTGTTCTTTTCTCCTCTTGTGGTCTTCTTACATTTTTATAGCACTCAGTTTAATTATCAGTGTTTCCTTATGTAGGAAGTAGATGGTTATAATAGACACTTAGGTTTTAAATACATCTGTGAAACCTGTGCAGATGGGTATATATCTACTGTTTAATACAGATGAACACATATACACTTGTAGCTATTAAGAATTACTGGTACGAGGTCTTGCATCATGTGCAGATGATAAGGGGTGATGGTATCTAGACTGTGGGTGTGTAGCTGAATAAGCCACGAGAAGGTTCATTGTAGTTCTTAATCTCAATTATATCCCAGCTTCTTATTTTCCACCTTAGTAACTCTGATTAGGAACTTTCCATACTTAAAAAAACAAAACCAATAGAAAAAAACCTGTGACTATTTCCCACATATAGGAAGTAGATTTTGTTAACTTTTTTGTCTATTTTTTAAAATTACTGGTTGTCCTTTTGCCATATATTTAAGTTGTATGTCTTAAGACATTCTCTGTCTTCCTTATTTTGAGTAGATTTCTGTTCAGTTTATCCATCCCATTCATGCTTCATATATTTCAATCAAATCCTTCTTAAGTGTCAAGAAGTCAAGAAACTGATCCTAAAACCAGTCAGTCCCATTCCTTACATGTTCTCTCCTGGCAATTTGGCTTCATTCTCTAGGCTGTTATATCATTTTCAGTGCAGAAAATTGAGATCGAGGCTAGAAGTGAGTTCCAGGGGCTCCTTTGTACATTAAGAATTCACCTACTATGAATCATGAAATGGGCAAGAAGATTTCATAGAGTCCATGCATTAATTTATTCATGAGAATTCCACATCTGTTCACACAGATTCTTTTTTTTAACTTGTTCTTTTTTACATATACATGATAGTAGAGAATATTTTGACACATTATACATACATGGAGTATAACTTATTCTAATTAGGATCCCATTCTTGAGGTTGTTCATGATTTGGAGCACACAGAAATTCTTTACTCTTCCATTTTAATATAGTTGGCTATTTAGTGTTTGAAGATAAAAGTCTTTGAAGATAAAAGTGAGCAAATTGTGAGGTTAACTTATTAATTATAAATATGTTTTGTCTGCACATATCAAATTCAAACCAAATGCCTTAAATAGATAAGGGTTTATATATTCACATATACTCAAATGCTCAGGTAGGCAGACCACGTCCGGTGCATGGCTCAAAAACAGTTTGCACCCCAGTTTTCCTTAGCTGTGTAGGTCCTCATACTCATGCTGATGTCTACACATTCATGATGCTTTTGACACTTCCTGCAGGCTCACATTCCCATCCCAGGCAGGCAGGAAGTCCAAAGGGGCCTATATCTAAAACATGTAAGCTCTCCGAAACACCCTCTGTGTCATATGACCATTCTCAGCTGCACAGGAATTTGGGGAAATGAGTGTTTTGTCTTACTCCTGCTGCTTTAAACAAAATTATGCTTGTGTTAGTGAGAAAGCTGGAGAAACTGACATCAGAAAAGGAACTAGTATAGGCTGCTGTGGGGGGGTTGCAACACTAACAAGTGCTGGCTGGCTTTCCACCTTCATGGGAGAAAACAGAAAAGCTTAAACAGCAGCCCAGAGGACTTAAAAAGTCAAAGCAGGTCAGTGTAGGGTACAGCGATACATCTTAGCCCCACATGATAGAATAATATGATTAAAGTTTACAGAGTAGAATGATTCATATTTACCATAACAATCTAAGTCATCAAGAAAAGGTTCATAATAAAGTTAAGGTAGTACTTAATACGATTTAGAAAGATGTTTCTTTTTTAAAATTTTGTCCTTTAAGAGTTATATAATCCACTCTCTGGAATACTTTATTTTGAATGCTTGTAGTTGAGTGTCCCAGATAGCTACTGTTTACTGCCTAATAGTTTTGGTTGTACCACAAGTTCTTAAGCCTCTGAGATAATGCTGACCTTTTCCTGTAACACAAGGTTCCCAGGGCTGCTGCCCTGAGGATCACCTGTTGCTTTCTGACTATTCATGCCTGGGTCCACTTGTGCAGGTTTTGATTCCTTCTGCCTGGTTGTTTTTTTTTTTAATATTTATTTTTTAGTTGCAGTTGGACACAGTATTTTTATTTTATTTTTATGTGGTGCTGAGGATTGAACCCAGGGCCTCACACATGATGGGTGAGCACTCTACGCTGAGCCACAATCCCAGCCCTTCTGCCTGGTTTTAATTCCTGGGACTCTGGCTTCTGCCTGTCACAAAGCTCAGTAGGAAGTGTGGCACATGGCCAAATTTAAGAAATATTACTCCAGCATTGCAGCAGATTATGCTGTTACACATGTTTTGCTATATCCATTGCTAATGGGTATTTTAACTTTTAAGAGCCTAGCTTCTTTCTCTGATTTTATAGCATACATTGAATAAAGCTTCCTGTTTATTTCCAGGCTGAGTATCTTTTCATAAAAGAAGCTCTGGCACCTAAACAAATTCTTATTTAACCAAGTAGATAACAAGATTTTGTTTAACAGGAAAGTTCTTGTCACACATCAGTGACAAGAAAGATTCTCTGTGGTTACTCATCTGTTCCATCATTAATTTTTCTTTGGAAGTAGTAGTTCACATGAACAGCCATACTCCTAGGAAAATATCCTTTGGTTTTACCTTCAGTTTTATCCATGCGGATATTAGTGTGTTGATGACTCCCACAAAAGTCCTATTTGGAGGGGTATTTTGAATATTTTTGGGTAGTTCTGTAAAGAACTATTTGGATATGAAAATGTAATTGTTTTGATGTCCATTGGACATATCATGTTCTCTTTTGATTTGTGGGTGGGATTGCTATCTAATCTGATATAGTACTTTGGAGGCAAAAGAATTATGTAGATTTATGTATATCCAGTGCTAAGTACTAGTGATTCTCAAACTTTTAATATGCCTTAAAATTACCTCAGATGTTGATAATAATGCAGGTATCTTGACTCCACCCTAAGAAATTCTAATTTAGATATGGGCCAAGGGGATGGTTCTGAATTTTTAATAAGTTCTCTGATGCATGTCAGCATTTCAGCACAATTGTCACCTTCATTTCTGGTGGAATTATTTAGAAAAGTATCTGATATCCAAGGGTTCATTTCACCTAATTTTTTCTTATTAGTACCTCATATTTAATGCAAAAGAGAATTCTTAACATCTTAACATGAAAAGTTAATATTATTGTCATTATTATTTGTGTTCAGGAGCATGAGAGTTTTTTAAAATTAATTTATATATGACAGCAGAATGCAGTGCAATTCATAGTACACACATAGAGCACAATTTTTCATATCTCTGGTTGTATGCAAAGTATATTCACACCAATTCGTGTCTTCATACATGTACTTTGGATAATGATGTCCATCACATTCTACCATGATTTCTAACCCCATGCCGCCTCCCTTCCCCTCCCACACCTCTGCCCTATCTAGAGTTTATCTATTCCTCCCATGTTCCCCTTCCCTACCCTACTATGAATCAGCCTCTTTATAGCAAAGAAAATATTTGGTATTTTGTTTTTTGAGATTGGCTTACTTCACTTAGCATTATCTTCTCCAACTCCATCCATTTACTTGCAAATACCATGATTTTATTCTCTTTTATTGCTGAGTAATATTTCATTGTGTATATATGCCACATTTTTTTTTATCCATTCAACTACTGAAGGGCATCTAGATTGGTTTCCACAGTTTAGCTATTGTGAATTGTGCTGCCATAAACATTGATGTGGCTGTGTCCCTGTATTATGCTGTTTTTAAGTCCTTCAGGTATAGACCAAGGAGAGGGATAGCTGGGTCAAATGCTGGTTCCATCCCCAATTTTCCAAGAAATCTCCATACTGCTTTCCATATTGGCTGCACCAATTTGCAGTCCCACCAGCAATGTCTGAGTGTACCTTTTCCCCCACATCCTTGCCAATACTTTTTGTTGTTAGTCTTAATAATAACTGCCATTCTGACTGGAGTGAGCTGAAATTTTAGAGTAGATTTGATTTGCGTTTCTCAAATTGCTAATGATGATGAGCATTTTTTCATATATTTGTTGATTGTTTGTATGTCCTCTTCTGAGAAGTGTCTCTTCAGGTCCTTGGCCTGTTTATTGATTGGGTTGTTTTTTTGGTGTTTAGCTTTTTGAGTTCTTTATATACCCTAGAGATTATTGAGGAGCATGAGAGTTTTAAAAAGAATTCTACTTTAAAAGCACTTCTTGAATCTTTTAACTATCTTAACTATATAGAACAGTATAGAACTTGCTTCCAGGTTTTATTTTCTAAAGATCCATTATGTACAATTGGTAAAATAATGTAAAAACATTCTTAGGAAGAAGTAAAGACTCAAATGAAAATGAAAATTATGAACAGTGGCAAATATTGGTTCCGAATAAGTAATCCAGAACACAGAGCTATTAGGAATAGGTAAGAAAAATAGATGCTCCTTGATTATTTTTGCTTATTCTAGATAGGTTTTAAAAGCATCACCTCAGGTAGCTAAATATTTCCCCTCATAATTTTCTTCATAAAAATTTTTATATATCCTCTTTAATAACCCATTCTAATTTTAATAATCCTGCAATAATAATTTCACACTGTTGATTTTTCTTAGTACTTAATTTAAATGCTTAAGTTGCATCAAACTTAAGAATTAAGATGATTAAACATTCATGATGTGCCCTATAACTGTCCCACAATTATATGAATATTGTCTTGATGTCAGTTTTCAAAAATTCTACTCTTGAGTTCATTGTCCTTTATCTGAAATCACTATGGGCTTACTGAATAATGTTAATTGAAAAACACTTGTATTCAAAAATAGGTCATTTTTTTTTCTTTATAATTTTTGGGATCTGAGACTTCTTATATGCTTTGTATAGAAAAAAAGTGTTCTCAAAAAATATTTGTCATTTTGTCAAAAAGTCAATGTAAATGATTTCTTTCTTGAGTATGTGTTTCTAGATAACATTGTTCATGGGGCGGCATCATAGTATTCTTTTGTGGTGATTGCAGAGTTTTTCTTTTTTCCCCCCTCCTCTTTATACCCACTCTAGGGTTCTGATCCCACTGCATTCTCTGTTCTTACCCAAGCCATCACTGGTCAGGTGGGTTTTGTGGACGTTGAATTTTGCACCACCTGTGGAGAAAAGGGAGCAAGCAAGAGATGTTCAGTGTGCAAAATGGTGAGAATGGAGTTCTTTTAAATTCATTGATGTCTGATTAATATTGCATCCAAGCTAGCAATTGGGTTTTAGTAGTCTGTAAACATAACAGCTGGTGTTAGTCTTTAATAAGTTGTAATACATGAAAGTATTGCATCTAATATTTTAAAGACTAGTTTTGAAAGAGAATTATAGAATAAATGTAGTTCTGTGTTTTATCTTCTGCCAGACTACCAGTCCGCCTTAGTTTCTTTTCTACTCCACAGAAAGAAAGGATATTACTGGGTGAATATAAGAAAATAAGAAATAGGTAGAGAGCAGGAGATTGAGGTTGGAGCAGATATGGAAGCTTAGATTAGGACAGTTCATAAATACATACTCTTAACTCTTTTGATGTTGACTTTAACTACCATCTTTTCACCAACTCTTTTTAAAACTACCACTTCTATCCCAGTTACTTAGCAGGTTGAAGTAGGAGGATCCCAAATTTCAGGCCAGCCATAGCTACTTAGGGAGTCCCTGTCCAGGAAGAAAAATGGGGTGGGGGTTGGGGGGTAGCTGGGGATGTATTTTCAGTGGTAGAGCATCCCTGCGTTCAGTCCTTAACACGCGAAAACAAAACAATCTACAGCTTCTTCTGACTGTCCCCAAACTTTAATTCTTAGGGAATACACTGCCCACTTCTGCCAGAATTACCTTTGTAAATGGCATATGTGATTGTGTTCATCTTCTTAGACCCCATATAACTCACATACTTGTGTCCGTGCATTCACTTAATCCCATAGGTAATAATTTCCTATTGATTTTAAGGCGAGATTCTTCAATGTATTATACAAACCCCATCATAATCTGCCACAGTCTACTTCTCCAGCTTTATCTCCTTTAATTACTTATTTCTCTGAACCTCAGTTTGCTTATGTGTGAATTGGGGCTAAAGATGTGAAAATTCAACTATCTGTGTTGGCTAATTATTGCTGCATGTGAAAACAATCTAAAAACAGTGCTTATAGCAACAGTCACTTCTTTTCTGTTTGTCATTGGCTGGCCTCAGTTGGGACAGTTGGGCAGCTGAGCTTGTTCTCATGCTAATGGAAAAGTTCAGTTGGGCAACTAGAGACACACAGGGGCTTCTGAGGCCGGGCCTTGTAATCGCCGTGCTGTCTCCTTCTGTGGGCCAAAACAAGTCAGGTGGCCAAATCTAAAAGTCAGACCTCTCTCCTTTTATGTGCATAGAACTTTGAAATCCTATCTAAAGTGAATGAATGCAGCAATGAGTAAAGAATTGAACCCAGTAATGCTGTCCATAATACCATGCATGCATGCATAACGGCCTACCACAGGGCTTGGCATCTAATAAGTGTGTATAAGTTCATTTCCATTCTCACTTGGAAAAATATAAGCTCATTTATAAAGTATTCTTGCTTATCTTTATATATGTCATTCCCTTCCTTTTCCCTGTATTTTTGTTCGAGATACTCCCCTCACTTGGTACACTTCGTTCCTATTCTCTGCCTTCCCTGACTCCCCCAGTTAGAGTGAGTCACTGCTTCCTCTCTGCCTCCTTTGCTCCTGTGTCGCGTAGCTGTTACCAACTGTATTGTTAGGCATCTGTCTCCTTCCATTCTACCCCACCCTGCTCTTTCTCAGGCTTGGCTTCCTCTACGATGACAACTTCATCTTGTCATTTATTCTTCCAATTGTGTTATATAGAAGGATCTTAATAAGTCATTTGTCAGTCTTTTGTAGACTGTTGGTTATATATCATTACTGTTTTAAAGTGTAAGCTAAAAATTGCAAACCTAAATCAATACATAGCCATACAGTACACAATATGGAAAACTAAAACGTTTTTACAGAATAGTTCTTGGTTTAAGGCTATAGTTGGGAAATCATGCAATCCTAACTCTTAAAATGAAAATAAACCTACAATTGCTTTCAGGTGATATATTGTGATCAAACTTGCCAAAAGACACACTGGTTTACGCATAAGAAAATATGTAAGAATCTGAAGGACATTTATGAGAAGCAACAGTTGGAGGCTGCCAAAGAAAAGAGCCAAGAGGAGAACAGTATGTATATGTAACCACTGATCTCATTCTGCTTCTCAGTGGGGAAAATGAAAGATAGTTGATGTTTACACTGAGAACATGGGAACTGAATCATATCTGGGGACCAAGGAAGCTCAAGAGTGACCAACATAAGGACCACACTTAAACTTAAATGTGTCCCCTTCTAGTCTTTGGAATAACGCATAGAATATAGTCAGAAGAAATGTCACTGGGAAACAAAGGAACATAGGATACTAAGGGAATGTGATTTATTCCACATTCTTTATGTAAGCTCAGGAGCCTGCCCTGAAAATGGTGGGACTCTTAATGGATAATCACTTATGTCCTGCTCATGAAGGATTTTTCGAATACAGAAATACTTAAATTTTCCCTAATGGGTACCAGAGGATTTTGAAATTGGAAGCCTTTAAATTTAATTAAATTTCAGTATTACAGATGAAATTACAGAGTATATTTGTAAATTACAGATTAAATTGCAGATCTAATGTACAGACTAAATTTCTTCAAATGTCAGAGTAGTGAGTTTCACATTCTTTCTTTCTCCTTCACTGGTAAGTTTACATTTTCTTCAGTAACTGAATTGTTTCAGCAATGATTCTCATATGCAAGAGAGGAACAACCCACGTCCCTATAGCCCACCCCAGAGAAGCTATTCTGTGTTCTTGGGGAACTTATGTAGTATGTAGTTTGAAAAAATTGTTTAAATGACTGATCCTAGGTATTTCTATCTCCACTAGTGATGGGACAGTGTCCTCTTTATCACTTGATTTAAAAACACTCTTAGTTTGATTGAATGGTTTGTATAAAATTAAACAATTTATCATTAAGAGAATAGTCAGGCCTCCTGACTACCTTGTCCTCTCTTGTTCTCTGGACCAAACCTTTTTTATCCTATGCTGAGGACAGAGAATAGTACCTCTTTATGTTCTAACATCATGAGAGGATAGACGTGTCAGTAGAATGAGAATTCCCAGCCATGTGCCAGACACTATTCTAAATGTTAGATATTTTTTTCTTTATAAATGCAGGTTAGGCTTTATTACAAACACTGTTTTATAGATAAGAAAACAAGGAATAGAGGTGATTACCTACCCAAAGACATCAAGCCAATTAAAAGGAAAGCTGTATTCAAATGCTGATTGGGTTAAATCCCAAACTGCAATCCTGGGTTGGAGGATTGGCTTTGGAGCCAAGAGTCTGAGTTCTGTGATTATTCTGCTATTTTACTATGAAGCTTGGAACAAGTAACCAAACCTATGTCTTCTCTTTATTTGTAAAGCAATGATGATAATTATAATAGAGATAATAATCTATCTCTTGTAGTTATGAGAAATTAAGTGAGTACACATAAAGTATTAATAGACTGTCTGGCACATGTAGGAACAATTTTTTTTTTTTTTTATCTTTTTATCAGATGGCAAACTCGATGTCAATTCTAATTGTGTTAATGAAGAGCAACCAGAGGCTGAAATGGGCATCTCCCAAGAGGACTCCAATTCTAATGATTCCATGGAAGGGAAGAAAGAATCTCTTGGAAGTGAGTCTGGGTTGGAAGGTATACAGGACGCCTCTTCAGGTCCTCAGGTGTCTGAGGAGTAAAAGCCATAGCAGGTGCCATCACGGAGGGGCCTCACCTTAGCCGATAGCTGGAAAACTCGTGTGAATGTACCCTCATTGCTTCATGACACCTGCAAGGCACCACGGCAGGATTGCACATTTCATAGAATAGAGGCTTTCAAGCAAAGCTCTGTCTACCATGCCCCAATTCCCCATTGATCTCTAGTTCCATAATTTAACAGGTAGATATAATGTATTTTTTTTTCCCTTTCAATACAGGAAAAACATTCTGTCCCCTTTCTGAGGCTGGCTCCCCAGCAATTGTTCTCAAAGGAATATAAATCCCCTTAAAGAAGAAATATAGACTCTAGGGAACAAAGGGACAAGAAGAATAGATATGCAAGAGAAGAGATTTTCAGGAAAGAAAAATTTTATAGCCACAGAGATGTGTAGTTAGGGAAAAAATCATATATGTGAGTAAAATACCTCTAAATAGCATTTATTATAATGAAGTTCTACACATTGAAATGTAAGGAACTGAAGAAAAGCTGTATGTTAAGAGATATTTGCCATAGTTCAGCTAAGTGTAGTTGTATGTAGAAATTATCCTGAGCAAGTCTGAACTTTATGCAGTTCTTGTAGCAATGTTTTCTCTGTAGTATTTTTACCTTCAGAAATGTCAGATCTTTCAGAAGGTACCAAGGCAGAGCCAGGGCTGTCCCAGCATGTGCATTAAAAGATACTTCCTGAAATTCTTGACTCAATATTGGCTAAATACACTGTATACACAATTCTTGTAAAATTCACTCATGTGCCATACACTACCCGAGAGGCTAACTTTTATCTTCCTGCAAGCTTTTCATGGGACTCCCTGCTCGAAACTGATTTATAACTGTCATTTAGAAGATGTGCTGGCCCCCATATTCAGCATATGTGGTATTTAAACATAGCTTGGGTATGAGGTCTGAAGATGATTCTGTGTTTCAAAGTTTCTTGTGTTGAATTTAAAATAAATCGTGCTTACTAATGTAAACAGCACATCTTGTTTCATAATTTATTGTTGTCATGAGGTGGCAAATACTAGAGAGCATGACAAATTGTAGGAAATATGGCCAATATTGGAGAACAAAGTAAAAGTTATTTTTAATATGTGCAGTCAAGGTCCAAGTGACTATAATTCTCTCTTCTTTGCATATCAAACTCTTCCATCTTGTTGACTCTCACTTCTTTATACTCAATCTCTTTCTCCTAGCCTGAGCACATGCGTTTTCTCACACACCCTGTGCCACACTGCTCCAGGATGACTTCATGCAAGTAAATCCAACACTTAGGGATTTAGAGTAGGAATGCAGTGGGTGATTTCGTCTGAATTGTCAATTATCATAAGCCTCCCTTGACAAAATAAAAATCAGAGTACCTCATCTATACAGTGATAAACATTTATTTTTCAGTAGTGAAAGTGTCTTCCTAGACCTTGCTCTCCCACAAACATGAGTTTCTGGTTAAATTTTAATGGTTTTGCATGTTTATGTTGCTATCGTTCTCCTCCTTTCCCTCTCCCCACTCTGCCAGTTTGGACTCTAGTAGACTGGCTAAGGACCCTGGGATTTGGACAATTACACTAATTGGTGAGTCTCCACATGTTCTTTTTGCCTTATATATCCCACACTTGGAGCTGAAGAAGCCTGCAACATGGAAACTCCAACAGCTACAGGCTAAAAAATTCCAAGAGCCTGCCAGTCTGCTAGCCAGCCCTGTAGATTTCAAACTAAAGATTGTATCTTCCAGTCAAACCTGAATTTCCAGCCTGCCAGCCTGTCTTACAACTCTGGACCTCCCAGACCCCACAGGGCCTGAGCCAAATTCTTAGAACAATTTAGTGTGTGTGTGTGTCTTCCCACCCCCCACCCCCATCCCCTTCCGTTGTCTTTGGGTTCTCTTTCTCTGGAGAACCCTAATACGTCCAGTGTCTTGGTGAATTTGGACTGCTATTATAAATTATCATACACCACATGGCTTAAATAACAAATATTTATCGCTCATGGTTCTGGAAGTTGAAGTCTGAGATCAGGGTATCAGCAAGTTTGGGTTCTTGGTGACTGACTCCTTCCTGGGTTATGAAGGGCCCTCTTGCTATGTCCTCACATGAAGAAAGAGGGAGAACTAGCTTTGGCCTTTTATTAGGGCACTAAGCCCATTCATGAGGACTCTCAAGGCCTAGTTACCTCTCAAAGGCCACAATTCCAAATGCCATTACATTAGTAATTGGATTTTAACAAATGAATATTGAGCATACACCAACATTCAGCCTATAACCTCCAGAATAGTCCCTAAGGGGCACAATTGTCCTTGGGATAAGAATAGCAGTAATAGCTAACATACATGGAGTACTTACTTTAAGAAGACTACTGTACCTTGAACTTTACATGTGAATCCTTGAGACTGTGAGGTCACTTTTATTATTTTAAATAAGAGGATATTAAAGCCTAGAGAAGTTAACTAATTTTTCTAAGTAAAATACGTGGGGTGGGGGTGGAGAAAAATTAGATTTGTCTGGTTCCAGAGACCTAGCTATCAGCCACAACCTGTATACCTCTATAACTGTATATATCAGGATTTTCTGTTTCCTAGTCACGAGACCTCCCATTGGATGCTGAAATATATTTTTAATTGAGTCAACTTGAGTCGATCTCTGTTGTTAAAAGTAAATAATGTGATCTCGTAATAAAAAAAAGTTCCTCCCAATAATGGTGTGGTTTCGTTTGGGTAGAGTTTTAGGTAACTTATAAAAAACTTCATTTTTGTGTTTTCCCAAATGGTATTTAATACATGTTTTCTAATTGCCACAAGCCCTTCAATATTGAGTAAAATATATCCTGTACAAAAGAATGCACTTTATAGAACATCTTTTTCTTTGAGGCATGATTCCTTTAATTCCCTAACATGAAAAACAAGTAACATATGTTAGATTTTTTTTTTTTTTTTTTTTTTTTGCAGTGCTGGGTTTGAGCCCGGAGTCTCACACATGCTAGACAGAAGCTCTACCACTGAGCTTACATTGTGAGTCCTGGACTCAGTCTTCTTTTAGTGGTTAGTCTAGAGATTATAATATCCCATCCTTAATTTACTGCTGTCTAATTAAAGAATAGTGCTTATGTAACTTATGGACCAGCTTAAACCTGATCCCCAACACACCGTTTTCACCATGAAATGGATTGCTGCCATCCAGTGTTATTGCTAGATGCTTGGGTTTGTTCTCAGTTCATGGTGAGTAGCTTTAGTTAGTTACTTGATTAATGGTCAGGCTCTCAGTACTAAGATGGATTCAGTAGAATGAATAGTCCTTTGCGGCAGATGGTGTGTCCTTGCTCAAGAACCCTTGGAGACTGTGTTGTGAGTCTCCTGTTGGAGCCTGCCAAGGACTCTGCGAACACTATGGATTAGCCCAGGTTATTGCATCCGTTACTTGTTGCTGTGTAACAAATTTCCCCCAAACTTATCAGCTTGAAATATTACTAAGCATTAGCTAATACAGTTTCTAAGACCAGAAATCCTGAATCAGCTTAACTGGGTGGATAATTCTGGTATGGGGTTTCTTGGTTTGAGGGTACTGAAAAGCTTTCAGCCAAGGCTGCAGTCATCTGAAGGTTTCAGTGGGTATGGAGAATCTGTGTCCATGATTGTTGGCTGAGAGACTTGATCCTCATTGGCTTTTGGAAGAGAATCTCAGTTCCTTAGAATATGTACTTATCCAAAGGACTGCTTGGGTGTCATTATGGCACGGCAGCTGGATTCCCCCAAAGTAAGTGATTCTGGTGGAGCAGGTAAATGTGTCAATTCCTTCTATCACCTAATCTTGGACATGCACTCACTTTTGCCTTCATATCAGGCACCCTCATAAATATGGAAATCATTGCTTTTTCATTACCCTAACTACAGTCTTCTGCTAGGAATCATACTCAAATTTTAGACTCTTTTCTGTGACACAATTCTTAGGTGTTCACAGCAGTAGAATCTTGGTGTCAATTCACTACTCTAAGCTTTCAACTCTTGCCTGTTTTGCCAGTCTTCTTTCTACAGTGTGTGTGTTTGCCAGAATGGACAGGATAGGGAGAAATACCAGTCTGCCTTTTATAAGGCTTTTTTTTTTTAGTTCATTAGTTGGGAAAAAACACCAATGAGTTCCCTCAAGTGTCTAATTTTGTCACTCAGCAGCAGGCAGTTGCTAAAAGCTTGTCTGGTTTCTTTTTTCCCTAGCAGCAGGCTTCCAGTTAGGCCCAGCCTAGATCATTATAGCCCATGTGTGAAACTGGCAAATGTCTCCAGAGGTAAGAAAAAAACCAGTATACTGGGTAAATAAATTGTGTAAAGTTATTTGATGGACTACTAGATAATAGTGAGAATGATAGAACTATTGCTGCAAGCAACAAGGAGGAATCTTACAAGGTCAAGGGAAAAAAAATAGATACAGACTATTCATCTGTTATAATTCCATTTATATGCCTTTCACAAAACTTATTATCTAGAAATCAGGACAGTAATTACTTTGGAAGGTTGGGCAGTGACTGGTAACAGAAATGAGGGGCTTTTAGAGTGCTGGTAATGTTCTATTTCTTTTTCTTTCTTTTCTTTTTTTTTTGGTGGTCCTGCTGGGGATTGAACCCAGGGCCTGGTGCATGCAAGGCAAGCACTCTACCAACTGAGCTATATCCTCAGCCTCATGGTAATGTTCTATTTCTTAATCAAGGATGCCACACAGTCTTCATTTTTTGAAAATTCATTGAATTGAACCCTTATAATTTGTGTACCCTTCTATGTACATGTTTTATCTTAGCAAAATCTTTACATTAAAAAACCTAACTATAGCAATTATTTTTCATTCTTAGTGTTTCTGTTTACATTAACTGTTTCAAGTCATATCAACTTAACATATAATATGCTAAGTTATAGGGAGGTTTAATACACAACTGAGTACCACTAGGATTCCTGGCAGTGCCAGGGGTTATCTCAGTGTTACTGAGCATTTGCTGGGGGTTATCTCAGTGTTACTGTGAGCAGCTGAGGAGGTTCTGGGCCTTTCTCTTCCAGGAATTTTTCCTCTCGCATTGGAACAGAGTCCCAGTTCATAGTGGTCAGAGCCATCAGTGATCTCTTCATGGACCTTACAAAAACAGCATCTTCTAGGTTGTCAAACATAGTTCTGCAGGGGTGGCAATCAGAAAAAAAAAAAAATCAGTTTGATCCAAGTGAATTATTTTTTATTTAAATGAATAAGTGCCCTATATTTCTGTGGTATTTGCAGTATAGTAGTATTAAGAATTTGTCAACTCTGACAATGATTTTCAGGCTATGTGACACTATTTTTATTGTATATGTTTTATTTAGAAAATAGAGTATTTGGGTATGTTTAGGGATCTACAATTGTAGTTTGAGTCTCACACAGTCAAGTATTTGTGTTTGAAAACAGTGTTAGATGATTAAAATACTTTCAGAAATCATATGCATATTAGTATCATAAATACATTTTATTACAGTTATTATTTTTCTTCACTGATGTATTTTAAAAATGTGCTCAATAATATTTTTCAACTACTGAATCCAAAGATTTATAAGTGTAAAAATAAAAAGAATGATTTTTAAATTCATCAATATTTATAAATTTGAAATACCTTCCATAGAATTAATGAAGTGTTTGCTTTTTAAAATGTAAATTACAGTGAATGTAAAATGTTAATTTACAGGATAATTACTCTCATTGAACCTATTTACATGAAGAGTAAACAAAGCCTCTCATTTGGAATAGCTTATAATTTTCAGGTTATATTTTCTAATACATCAAATCATTTTTTCATTTATTTGGGGTTACAATAATTATACTAAAAACCTAAGTATGCCAAACATGAATACACAACTAGAACTCATCACAAAAAGCCATAGTCATTTTCACATTTATTGAAGAGCTAGTCATTTTTTAATTCATTAAAATTTATTTTAGGAACTAGAGCGAATTTAGGGAAATAATTGTGAAACAATCTGATCATAAAAGAGTTTTAAACTTACTTGTCTACATTATCCGCAAATGTAAAATCTGAAACAAAAAGTTCTAAATTAGTATTTTTCAAATGTTTAATAGCATTGAAAAACAAAGAAGCATGCTCTAAATAAACTATTAGCTTTCTGTTTTCAAATAATCTATCAAAATTGCCTTGATACCTAACCTAAAATGGAAATTTTCTCTTAGATATGATGGGTTTTCCCATAGTTTTGGGCCAGAGTCTTCAATACAGTCAATTCTCAAAACCCTGAGAATAGAACACTTCATCATTTTAGTTAGTAATGGAATCCAAGTGGGAATTTTTATAATTAAGATTTTGAGTCTCATTGCCAAAGTAGATCCTTTTTCTTTTGACAGGCACATGCACCTGTAAATGGACAAATAGTCCAAATGAGGAGAAATATTTAGAGCCATTTTACCTATTTAGGTTTTTGGCATTAACTTCAAAGAAAGAGAATAAACAAATCCTAGATCACAAGAGTCTCTATCTTTTCCAGCTTAGAGCTCAAGGACTAGTCCTCAAAGCCAGGAGTCCTTAGGATGTCTTCCAGACTGCCCTTGCTTTGTTTATTGCTCTCCAGGAGGCCTAGTGCCAGGCTAAAGGCAGAATTTACCAGCACCTGTTGGGCCACTAAACCACAACGTGAGCTCTGGCCAATCCATGAGCATCAGAGAGCACAGCCGCTGCCTTGGGAGATTCAGGGCACTGCTCCTCTTCATAATGGCTGGCCAAGGTCGCCTGTGTCTTCCTATCTCCCAGTCTCTTTTCTCTTTCTATATTCTTCCCACCTCCTAGTGTTATTGTGGTATAATAAAAAACTTAAGAATTGGAACATTTAGGATGCACAACTAGATATTTTGTTATACATTGCAAAATAAGCTAATTAACATATCCATCACTTCACGAAGTTACCATTTTCTTATTCTAGGGTGTGTGTGGGTGGTGATGAGAACATTTAAGATCTACCCTCTTAGCAGATTTTAAGTATGTAATACTGTAAATAGTCACTTTAATTCAATCTTCAGAATTTAGTCATCGTCCATAATTGAAACTTTGCCCCCCTTTGACCACCATCTCCCCATCTCTCCCTCTCCCTAGTCCCTAGCAACCATCATTCTACTCTTCTCTGCTCTATGAGTTTGAACATTTAGATTTCATATATGAGATATTCTGCAGTATTTTTGTTTTTTCTGTGTCTGGCTTATTTCACTTGATGCCTCCAGGTTTGTCCATATTGCTATAAATGGCAGGGTCTCCCTAATTACAAAGAGCAAACACATCTCCTATAATTAGATAAATAATTATAAACAATATGAATATTAATAAATATATCTTAATTTATATAAATTATAAACAAAAAGGAACACTGGGAAAAAAGTAAAATCTCCCTTTTACCTTTCCAATTCTATTTTTTTTTGGGGGGGGGGGGCATGGCATTGAACCCAGGAGCATTGAATCATTGAGCCATATCCCCAGCCCTTTTAGATATTTTATTTAGAGAAAGGGTCTCGATAAGTTTCTTAAGTCCTTGTTAATTTGCTTCTGGCTGGCTTTGAACCTGAAATCCTCCTATCTCAGCCTCCAGAGCCTCTGGGATTACAGGTATGCACCATTGCGCCCAGCCACCTTTCCAATTCTTATCAGAAGTAACAGGGTTAGCCGGGTATAGTGGAGCATACCTGTAATCCCAGTGGCTCTGGAGGCTAAAACAGAAGGATCTCAGGTTCAAAGCCAGCCTCAGCAATTTAACAAGGCCCTAAGTAACTTAAGGAGGCCTTTTCTCTAAATAAAATATATAAATGGGCTGGGGATGTGGCTCAATAGTTGAGTGCCCCTGGGTTCAGCCCCCAGTACCAAAAAAAAAAAAAAAAAAAGAAGTAACACTGTTAAGCACTGGGTTTTTGGATTCCCTAGCTCGATGGTAGACATATATAGTATGTACAAGGCTTAATCCTTAGCACCAAAAAAGAGAGAAAAAAACCAAAAAGTATTATTGAGTTTTTTGTGTATGCTTCCAGCCTGTGTGTATACTCACACACATATACACAGATTTATTTGTTGGCAAAGTTTAAATTTTTTTATTACTCTGCAATATGTTTTTAAATTTTATTATATTACTCTGCAATATGTTTTTAAACACCTCAAATATATTCATAGAATAATTCTATAGTGGAATTGTTTGTAATACATGAATGTGCCATAATCTAGTATTCCCCTATAAATGACCATTTAGTGGTTTCTACTATATTTGGTATTACAAAAAATGTTGCAATAATCAACCTTAGACATACTTATATATTTTTGTTCATGTGCATTGGAAATTTAGTAGGGGAGATTTTCAAATCAATTGCTGTGTTAAATGGTTTGCATATTTTATATGTTGATAGAGAATGCTATGTCGTCTTCCAAGAAAGTTCAATCAGTTTCTATCTTCCTCAATAATATGAATTATATGCTCTTTCTCCTTTCGTTTTTATAGTCATTTCTCTTTTATGACTTCTGGGTTTGGTGTGAGACTGTGTTTATCCCTCTCCTCAGAATTATAAGAGTTATTTGCTTCTAGTACTCTTCAATTTTACTTACATTTTAGATATTTAATCTTTTTAGGATCTATTTTTGTGCATAAAATCTCCCTTAGAAAGTCATCTAGTTTATCTCTTGGCCCAGGCCTGTACAGGGCAGAACTCCAGGGGACCCCAGTCATCCTTTCCTATGTAAATGGTGCCCACCAGAGTTGTGGAATGTGGTAGCTCTGCTACTGCTGATACTTGTCTTCACAAGTTCTGACTGAATAACTCTTGCAATTGCACAGTTCCTGTGCTAACCAGTCTCCAGGCCTCACGTTGACCTCAAGAATCTATCTTAGACTTCAGGCATAAATAACACCTGGCATTCACTTTTCTGGGTAAACCTGGTGTCATCATTACCCAGAGTCAGAGTTTTCTTCAAGACTAGACTTCCTGAGCTTTTGATTCCCCAGCTCCTCACTTAAATTATGTTTTCTCTGAATACTATCCTGTTTTGTGTCTGTATTGACCAACTCAGTGGTGAATTGCCATTTATGGAATAGTCTGGCTGATTTTCCTTTTGGGTTTACTCCTCTGTCTCTTGCTGAATAGTAGGATAGCTTAGCTCTCAGGCCCAGGCTCTGTCATAGTATACCTCAGCCTGGTCTCTATACCTGGAACTTTATCTTGTTTGGAGAGAAGAGCAAATATAGTAGAAATCCAGCAGTCTCACTTTTGAGTCATTAGTAGATATTTTAAAGGTGTATTGATATTTTACTATAAATAATCCCTTAATGTTTTTCCATAATTGTGTAGTTGCAGGGAAATCAGCAAATGTCTCATTTTCCACAAAACCATGTAAAAGGACAAAGTATTTTGGTTCTGAGAATATTGCTTATCATGTAATAAGACACAAAAACATTAACGGAAAATAGGCACAAGCCTTTAAACCTATACCCATCAGATAAGGATTGATGGCTGAGATTTGAAGAAAACTTAAAATTGACCTTGCTTCCCAGGCTGTTTTGAATGTAATTGGTTTCTTTCTCAATTTAAGATTAAGGATAATAAAATGGAAATGTGGTATTAACAATTGCCTCATAAACAATTTCAAGCATGGTTTCTTTGCAAGAAAAGAATATAGATCCCTAAATGTGCATGCCACAATAAGATAAAATTTATATCAAAACAAATTTCGAAGCTACAAAACTGTAAGCCATGAGTTTTGAACACTTATGTAAGTGTGCTTTGTTAGTTTCATTATAAATGTTTAGCTGAGTAAGTAAGCTAAAATAAGTCACATGAGCTAAAAATGCTTTTTAGTTGATCTGATGCAGTATCATTTTTCTGGAAAATAAGTAGATTGATAGAGTCACACTACCAATTTTTAGATGCCTATTGTCAAAATATCTATGAATTAAGAATATGAATTTAGAAGAAAAAGTTTCAAATGCAATAAAATACTCTATCCTTTTTTCCTCTGGTTTTGATTTGGAGGTAATGAAAAACAGTAAAAAGGATCATCGTTTTTTAGCAATCTGGTTGTATAAATACAATGTACAGCACCAAAGGTACAGATCAGTTCTCCTCTCACACCTATGATAATTATAGCACTGAAACTAGACTGGAGCAGCCTGTGTTTGCTGTTCTAGTGTGTATCAGCTTGTTTTAAGAGGGGATTTTGTCTCTCATAGATTCCTTTCCCACCTCAGCATAACTTGCTCCCATTGCATCCAATAATATTCAGTTTGGGCCATCACTTCTCACACGAAGCAAAAGAAAACCAAGGAAGTGACTAATAACAGTCAACTTCTGATACATTTGGTGTCAGATCCAATGTTAAAATGTTTTACATATTAAGCATCCTAACAGTCAAAGGAAGATAAAAATCTTTGTTTTGAAATTCAGAAAGTTGAAACAAATTTATGTCCCAAACAAATCTTGCCATGATCAGCAGAGCAGGTATGTGAACTCGGGAATTCTGATTTCACGGTTTGGCTTCTTACCTTTGCAATGGTGGTTGTGTGCCAGAAGCCACCCATGAACTGTGCATGAACTAAAAAACGACATGGAAGCCACTAAACAGGAAAGTCTGGTATCTGGGAACTCCAAGCGGCAATCCTGCTGGTTTGAGACTACCCAATACATGCGACTTCCTACCTAGCTTTAAGTTCAGCACAGAACTGGAGATGGGGTGACCCACTGGAACCACACAGCCTCTTGGAGTTGGGTATGGCTTGCCAAGATGCCAATCAACCTGTTTGTTGCAATACCCCTGCCACACCAAGAAGCAAGACTCCTCCTGCTGAAACCTTATCCCTGCCTTTGATATATTCTCCTTTAAAAAAGAAATAAAGCCATTTTTTGGTTGTTCAGTTCCAGCTCCCATGTCGACTGGTGGACCTATTAGCTGTTCCACTTCCTTTAAATCTAATTTCTGGCTCTGACTCTTATTCTTTACTAATTATTTCAGACTTTCTTTTTCTCAGGTGGTTCACATCTTCTGAGCAGGAAACTACCCTGGCAGGGTGTTGGCCGCCAGCCATGCCAAGTTGTCTAACTTGAATGGGCATCAGAATCACTGGGAAAGCTACTTAAAACACAGTGTGGGGTGGGGAGTGCTTGAGTTTCCAAATTGGTAAATTAGGCAAGAATTTGAATCACAAGTTCCTAAGTGATCTGATAATGGTAATTTGGGGACCACACCCCAAGGCCCACCCCTGCTGTACATGTTAATCTGTTGCACCCATTAAGACTCCTGCAGACATCACTTCCAGTCTGTGGGAAATATAAGGGTTAAAGGAACAAGTTTAAGAACATCCGAAGGAAGCAGTCATCAAAAGTGACACATTCTGTATTATAATTTCTAGGTCATGGGAAAAAAATTGACGAATCTATTCTAAATTTAGAGTAAAGACCCATACAACCAAAGGTAATTATGAATCTTGACTGGATTCTGGTTTGAAAAAAGCAGCTGCAAAAGGCTTCTTGGGACAATTTGGAAAATGGGGAAACTGATTCTATATTAAATAATTGGTTATTTTTCTTATGTCTGATTGTAGCATTGTAGTTACACAGGGGGATGCTCTTATTTTCCAACTTGCAGGCAAAATTATTTAAAAGTGAAGGGTTGAGATTCTACTACTGAAACACTTGAGTGGTTCCACTGCATATTGATGTTTTCCAGTTGACTGTGTAGCTGGGGATAAACAATAAGTGTAAATAGGAGCTTCTGAGAAGGCCTGTCCTTTCTTCCCTCTTTTTTGCCACACTGGGGATGAAGTACTCTTACACTGAGCTACATCCCAGGTCTGAGATCTGTTCTTTGAATAAAGAGGCAAACAAAGCCTCATATTTAGAGGCTGGTGAATATGGCAGAATATTAATAATTGTTGAATAAGCTTGGGCATAGATAGACATTCATTGTAATATTCCTTCAACTTAGAAAATTTTACAGCAAAAGATTAAGAAAAAAAAAAAGTTTCATTTGACCCTCATTTCTCTTCCTTCCTTCCTTCCCCTAACTCCCTCTCTTTCTCCCTCACTTGCTCAGTGTTGAATTTAGTTGATTTGTGGATTCTGTTGGCCATTACTTTCTCCCAGCATTTTAAGGAATTAGTTCACTGTCTCCTGACTTCCATAATTGCAGTTGGGGAGTTCATTGTAAATATGTCATTCTTTTGTAGATAATCTGCATTTTTTCTCTGACTTCTTTACCTTTGGTGTAAACAGTTGTTTTTGTTTTTTTTTTTTTAATTTTGGTTATGTGTCTTTTATGTGTGGATTTATTTTGTCATCCAAATCTAAGGATTCCTATAATTTATCAACTTTGGAGAATTCTTAGTCATTATCACTTCAAATATTACCATCTACTGAATTTCTCTCTATAATTTTTTTCTTTAGGAATTATTACTAAACTTTCATTGGATTTTCTCTTTTAAATAACTCCTTTTCTCAACATTTAATTTATATCTCCATCTCTGTCACTTTCTTCATAATTTCTTCAAAATTGTTTTCTAGTTTCATATTTTCCTTTTTGTTTCTGTAAAATCCATCTGGTTCTTTTTAAATAAAAATGTGCGTTTGGCAAATGCCAAATGATGAAGAAAAAGGTTATATTTTTGCACCATTTTTCATTTCCTGTTTCTTCCTTCTTGGAATGAAGATGTGACACATGATGGTACAGCAACCACCTTATAAAGCACACTAAGAAAAAAAAGAGATAGATGTATTCCTCAACATTGATGATATTATAGAACTTTACACTAACTCTGCATACCTATCTTTGTACTCTGCTATGTGAGAAAAATAAACCCTTATTTATTTGGATTTCAGTTACATCTAAGAAATTCCAGCTAATGAAATGTCACTGATATATTTGTTATAGTTGCATATATAAGAACTTAATATGTAAGATAGCGAAAATATTAACAGTGCTTATTTCTGGGAGGCAAAATTGCAAATGATCTTTATTTCCTCTTAATATTTTTTTAATATCATCAAAAATTGATGAATTTGTCTTGTGTTAGTGGTAATAATAATTTTCCACTATGGTAGATACTGGAGAAGAGACTTTAATGTATTATCTCATTTTTATCACATTACCTCATTTAATTTAATATGTACGAATGATGGTGAAAATCATATTCACTCTAATTAGGCTACTAAAACTATAAAATTAAAAATATCATGTTAGCAAGTAACTAGAAATTATTTCACTATGTAGGTACTTAATTTATTTTTACTTACCATTATTATTATAATCAAGTTCTCCAACAATTAAGGAATTTAAATTTCATTTTTACCCCCCCCCCCCGCCCAATTACCTGAAGGTAGTCTCTGGACAGGTTTCTGCTTTAATGGTAATTTTGGGTTCCATGAGGTATCTACTTTTCCTCCAAATGCAATTGATTGAATGATATGAGCCTTTTTATGGTTAAAAATTGTAATCATTGATCTTCTTTCTTTTTCTGTAACCTCTGATAAATGCAAAAATAATGTTATTGCACAGCATTATAAATAGATATGGAGTGATTCAAAAGAGAATGGAACAGTTTCAAAAACATTTAGCTTAACTATGTTATGTGGGAACATCTTGTCAAAATAGATTTGTAAAGTAGCTGTCATGGGTACTTCCATAACCTTACAAGCACTTGACACATGCCCCTCATGTCACAAGGTGGAGCACAATCCTGCAGTCCACTGCACGATACAGACTTTCTGACACATCACCATGGGATGACTGACAGCACATGTTGCCGCCCTTCCTTCCCTCAAGGCTATCCAAAAGCAGAGATAGAACCAGGAGGTTCTGATAAATCCTCACAAATAGAAGTTACTAATAAATTATTAAAAATGTTCAAATCTGTATGTGTAGACAGGTAAGGAAGTAGGTAATATAGCACAAGGGGGGTAAGATAGTTTTCAAAATATTTAATATGTTGTACAGTGATGTGGATTGTGTGTATGTGGCTTATATAAACCAAACATTCTAGTTTGTCTATAATGCATGAAGATATATTTATAAAGAAGTTAATATTGATTATATCAATTTAATATACATGAACTTACAGAATTTCAAAAGAAAATGAATTTTAGAACTCAGGTCTTCAGAGTTCTAGTTCAACTCCCTCATTTTTTGGGGGGGGAGTTGGGTGACTGGGTCTTGAACTCAGGGTCACTTAACCACTGAAGCCACATCCCCAGCCCTATTTTGTATTTTTTATTTAGAGACAGGGTCTCACTGAGTTGCTTAGTGCCTTGCTTTTGCTGAGTCTGGCTTTGAACTTGCCATCCTCTTGCCTCAGCCTCCCGAGCAGCTGGGATTACAGGTGTACACCATCATGCCTGGCCATTCCCTCACTGCTGAGATGGGAAACTAAGGAGCCCAACATAAATGATTTGGCATCCACCGTATCAGTGTGAAACGCAGAACCAGGAGAACCTTTCTCATGCTCAGTTAGATGGCTCTTCCTATATAGTGGAAAAGACATGAATTCCTAAACTAGGGCGAATTTCAGAGAGCAAGCATTTCAAAAATAAATAATTAAAAAAACTTTCATTTATAAAGAAAATTATCCAATGGTATTCTGTTACAAAAACACATTCAAAGGTATTCTGTATTTTTCAACCATTGAGTAGTAAGGCTGAGTTTCAAATATTTCTTTACAAAAGAGAGTTATCCTTACGATTTTGATCAAGCAGCTCCACTCCTGGAAGGTGGTAGATTATATATAAACGATATAGGTTATATTGGCACAAAGGGTTTTGGTGTAGACCTACAATGGAAGAGTCCGAAATAAGACGTCAGATTTCAAAATGATCTTTGGATGTCATTTTATAAAACATGAAAAATTGCAGCATTCATGTACAACATAAGGATACATATCAAGCCAGTGGCCTCATTAAGCCCTCTTTCATTTAGAGCAGCACTTAATTTTCCTATCTGTTATATTCATTCACTCAATAAATAATTACTGGGTACTACTATTTACTAGGAAATGTGCTAGGTGCTGGGGACATTTTATTGACTCAAATCTGCAACAGATTAGGAAAAATTTAAATGTCCATAAGGAAATTCCTAACGGACAAACTAGGTATCAGCTCCATGGGAGTCTTAAGACTGCTTTTGACTAAAGTATCACTTGGGACTCTCAAGTCTCAAAGGTCACCATAGGCCAGTGTGAGGATGGGCAGAGATATAGTATACTGTTATAATAGATTTTTCTCCCTCCACTTTACATCACTATGCATTGCTCAGAATATGTAAATGCTAGTAGCAGCTTTGGATCTCAGTTGGAGCACAGGCCAGCAGATGTGGATGTTGCATCTTGTATACCTTCGGCCAGCCACAGGGGCTCTGAGAGCCTCTTGTTCAGGTGTTCTGATGCGTAATGAACCTGATTCTGCAGTGCAGGGGCTGAAGGAGGGAAGCACATGGGTGCAGAAGAGCTCCTGGCTCTTCTGCCATCACATTCTTTTAGGAATCAACATGTAGATGCATTTTTAAAAATCTTCACCTAGAAGGATTTTGTTTCCAAGTAAAGAATCTCGCCTATTTATCACTGGATAATATTAAACAAGATTATTTCAATACACTGTTCAATAAAGCATTTATAATTTCAAGTTGGGCATCTTTAGCTTTTTAAATTCTGCTTCCATGCAACGTAGAAAATATTTCCGGAAAATACATACAGTGAGGGGACCACTAGATGGCAGTAGCAGAAAGAGCTCCAGCTGTTGCACAGATGCATCACTAACCATGGCTCTCAATGTCCATGTTAAATTTAAGAATACTGCTGTAGATGATTCATAAAATATAACAAATCTTAATAAAGGCATGATAATATAAGTATTCAAAACCTAGAGTAAACTGATTAACATAAAGAAGATTGGTTGGGGCCTGATTAAAAGATAGCAAAGTAGTTAGAAACTGAAAAAAAGAAAAGAAAAATCTGGACATATTTTCTGTAGGTAATAAAACATTCTGATATTTGTTGTATAAACACAAATTTCTCTGGCTAATAAAATCCTTATATATAGCTATTCCCGGTGGAAAACATGAGCTTTATAGGGACATAAAGCAGGCAATAGAAGACACCTGGTGCATAACCAACAAAGTTATTTGTGAGGAAAGGCAGAAAAGAAAACACAGACAGGAGCAACAAAGAAATTACAAAGAAAGAAAATCTGTATGTATTGAAAGAAATGAGAGGAAAAATGAAATAAATTTTTCAAGATGTCTTAAATGACAAAAAAATGACGTGAATTTTATTCTTAAAAGAAATTTAAAGTGGGAACACATAATTGTAATTACAGGATAAGGAATAGAAGGGATGTATATTAAACCAGTAATAAGGACAGATTTTTAAAGCAATCCACAGGGATCATGCATTGTATTTGGAGCCAGAGAAAGTAAAGAAAAGGACACCCTTCAAGGATATAAAAGCAAAGCACATTTGTTTTTAATGAGAATTTAGGAGGAAGAAAAAGTCACAAATGTTTTAGTGCAGAAGTCTGCCTTGTGGTTGCTGTCTTGGGGAATCACATCTGACACCTCATTACCCTGTGTTACATTGTAGCAGCTGGGAGCCAGGTCTGCCTCTGCACAAGATGCTAATGGAAAATGTACCAATATCTTCCAATGACCTTTACTCTTTTTTGGGGATGGGGGTGGTGGTTTCCAGGGATTGAACTCAGGAGCACTCCACCACTGAGCCACATCCCCAGCCCTATTTTGTATTTTTGGTTTAGAGACAGGGTCTCATTGAGTTGCTTAGCACCTCACTTTTGCTGAGGCTGGCTTTGAACTTGCAATCCTCCTGCCTCAGCATCCTGAGATCCTTTACTCTTGATACACCTTTCACAGTGCCTTTTTCCTCGAAGAACATAACCATTCACTGCTTTCCTTGATTTTTCTCCTCATCTCTAGTTAAGTAACTTCTTTATGCAAGTTTAAAGCTCTAGCTTCAGTTAAACGAAACACCAAACTTGGGTTTACATTACTTTTTTGGGGGGGGAGATGGAGGGGCCAAGGATTGAACTCAGGGCATTCAACCACTGAGCCACATCCCCAGCCCATTTTTGTATTTTATTTAGAGACAGGGTCTCTAAAGTTGAGACTCTAAAAGTCTGAGTTGAGACTTTTAGAGTTGAGACTCTAAAAGTCTGAGTTGCTTAGTGCCTCACCCTTGCTGAGGCTGGCTTTGAACTTGCCATCCTCCTGTCGCAGCCTCCAGAGCTGTTTAGATTACTTATTAATGAGGTGTCTGGATACTAAAATCTCTTTTGCATGTTGTGGTTCACTATTCATCTCATCTTAAAGTAAAATCTAAATGACAGAAAGACAGAAAATTGAGCTCCTTGCGCAGCCTCTGCTCACATAACTTAAAAAAAATAAATTGAGCTAAATAATTTGAGAGGCATTTCATCTTTATTATCCTTTACTTTTTCCTGGCTCTTCAATTTTTAGAAGGAAGCATTTTCAACTCTTTTTCTCCTTTTTACACTATTAAACATTTAACATTTTGGATTTATGAGTTTTGGATGGATGCTACTAAAATTACCATAAATTAAGTTTCCAAGATATGAAGTTAGTTTCCTGTGTCTGAATGTTCTGAAAGCCTTCTGTGATGTATGGGCACATTCCTTTAGAAACTATGAAGCAAAACTGCTTACACTTTCACTTTCAATAGGTTAATACCATTTAATCCACCTTCCCTCTAGGCTACTTATAGAGTACACCTCGGTGGCGCCAGAGCTGTCTTGCTTATCTTAATTTGGGATTCAGAGTCTAAGCAATTTACATTTTCCCAATAATATATCAAAATGTCTCTACCACCTTACTGCACAAGCTGGAGTTACGTGACTCATGCATAAAGCTACTTCTTAATGAAACAGAAAATAAGATTCAGTGATCTAAATAATTGGTTTCAGTGAATTTTTTAAACTTTGAAAACAGAATTTAACAAACCTATCATTTAAATGAATCCAAATGTTCTTAAGGTGCCTTTGGAGAAAATTGATGTAATTAGTAAAATACTTTTTAATAGATGGGGAGGAAATGATACAGAGAGGTTTAAAAGCTTATGCATTATCTACAGTCTGTGGAAGGGAATTCAGCTGTCACCCATCAGACACCTAGATTTTGAGGTTCTGGGGGCAAGGTTACATCCATGGGTTAGCAACTTGATTGCTATCTAATTTTAACTTAAATCTGTGGGCCACCACACTACACATGCTTTCACTGAATATGGAAATCATCTTTGATTTTAAAAGGCAAACTGTGATAAACAGGAGATGAAGAAAGGGGAGGGATCAGAACATTCTCTTCAAGATAAACAGCTGTGAAAGACCCAGTTAGTTCTTTTCACTTGGTGGGTTGTTTTGTGAGGTCCACCTTGATGAACATTACAGGTAGAGGGGCTCAAATAAAAGTCCTTGGAGATCATAGTCATACCCTACCTCCCAGTATCTGTCTTCACCCTAGCTTTTTGTCATCAGCAGAGGATGGGGTCACTGCTGTCAGCAAGGTTAGAGAATATATAAGAGCAGTATCTCTGGAAACATGGAAACCTTCTCTTAAAAGAGCAACCCCTTCTTCCCAGTGGTCACTCCTGGAGTGACCCAGGAAGTATGTCCTAACAATTATGAAAGGTAGGAGTCTAAGGGTACTTTCCAACAATAAACTTAATAAACACAGAGAAAACTTTAGAGAAATGAGTAGAACAAAGGTATAGATAGAGAAGAAATGGTTTAAATGTTGTGTTGCTGGTAGTGTTTTTTCTAATGCTCAGAAAAAGGGCAGGAAGACTGAAGGCAAATAATCATCATCATCTATAAAGTGGGTCTTTGGCACAAGCAAATTCTGATTTACAGTTTGGAGGAGGGAAGGGAAGAGGAAAATGGAACTGGGAGAGGAGGGTGTGGAAAGGTAGACCTCCTGGAGAGAAGAGGTGGGGCCCCTGATTTGCCCGGAAGACAGGAATTCCAGTTACCAGGACCTCACACTCTGTGCTGGTTTCAGGCCTCCCTGAAGCTCCCAGCCATGTGTCTCCTGGGCAATCACTTGGCAGTTCTCCTCACATGCCAGGGGAGGGTGCAATGCTGAAGTGGATTAGAGGTTTACCCTCCAGGCTATTTTCTCACCCTCTGAAGAACTTGTAATTGAAGTGGAATAATAATAACACTTTAGATTTTTATATGGTTTTACAACTTGAAAAGACAAAAATTACAACAACATTGGAAAATACATGGTTTTCTCATTTTATTTAATGAGCTGAATCTAATCTCTGATTGCAAATGAGGCTCACAGAAACTTAATCTGAGGACACAACTGAACAAATAATGTTAGTAGTTCCGTGAATGTAAACATTTTTTCCCTATATTAAAACTTTAACCAAAATGGGATATGGGATCAAAATGTTAGTATTCACTACCAAAAAGTTTCAGAAAATGCTTTTTTTTTTTTTTTTTGTAATTAGACATAGCATTTTATCCACTTCAAAAAAAAAAAAATGACCCCATGACAAGTTTCTCAGTTGAAACAACTGTAGTTATAACTTGAATCATATCACTACAATTTTAAGTAGAAGTCCCTTTAACTGTCATGACAAGTAATGATATGGATAGTATTACCTGGCTGGTCTTCAAAAAATGATTAGGGCATTTCATCCCCACCCGTGTCCCCATCCTGACAATTCTGTGCTCACACACACTCTTGACAAGTAGGACATGGGCTAGATTTCAGGGTTCACTTAGTTCTGGACCTGGCACCTTGATTTAAGGCCTAACTCTGTTTACTGCTCTTGGGCCAACCTTGCTTACTACTCTATGAATGTTGATTTATACTATAAGTCTGCTTAAATTATTGAGTTTTTACATGTAGCAAATTATATGTTCAAATAGTGTAGCATCAAATCTCTCCAACTGTCTAAGACATCTTTAGGCTATGAGTTATAAAACTGTAAGTTCCATCAAGGTCCAGACTGGGTCTTTTGTATAACTTTGTGCTGTATAATCTAGTATAGTGTCATATAGTGAATGTGTGATAAATACTTATTGAAACAGAATTATGAATAATTCATAATATTCAATTATGAATATTTATTGAATGAATGAATGTATAAATGATAAGTGAAACCAGGCATGAATTAAACTTCAACATACCTTGGTACTCTGGCTAAATCTCGGAACCTTGCACTTCGATCATTGAAGAGAGAATAATTTTAATTATATCATAAGATTGCTATAAAGGTTTAAATAAGAATATAAAAAAGCATTTTATCAGGGGTTGTGGCTCAGGGATAGAGCGCTTGCCTAGCATGTGTGAGGTACTGGGTTCAATTTTCAGCACCACATATAAATAAATGAATAAAATAAAGGTCCATCAACATCTAAAAAAAATTTTTAAGAAAAGCATTTTATCAACAGGTAAGACTGAAATATGCTACTCTAATGATTCTTATTTAAAATATTAGTTTTATTATACTGAGTTTAATTCCAACTTTGCAGAATTTCTAGACTACATGAGACTTCTTCATTTATTATATTGTTTACGTAATATACAATAAAACAATTTTTACTTTTGTTGTTGCTTCAAAATAACATTAATGGCAGGAAGTGTTTTACAAAGTTATCTCAATGTTTGAAGCAATCCTGAGAGGTAACTGTTAGCCCATTTTTATAGAAAAACGATGATAGGTAAGAGTTCCTGATCTAGTATAACTAGTCTTTTAATCATAGAAGCATTTGTTCAGCATAGAAGGGCAAAATAAATATGCAGGCCATTCACAAATCCAAGTCTCTCACAGAATCTCAGAAGGCTGTGAAAAACTCCCAACAGTAGGTGGCCTTATGTTTCCAAAACAATCCTGGAATCGCCATGAGCTTGGTTTGATTTTAATATTTGGATTTGAAGAATCTACCTGTAAGCACATGAATCATTTCTCCTCAGTACAGCTGATGTTACTGATAGAATGAAAATACATGGAGACTTTCCTAACTATGTGTTGACCTGAGCAGAACCTTCACCATCAACATTAGTTTTCACATATTCAAAACACTGACACAGGCAATTCTCAAAAAATGAATAGGAAACAATAGAAGAAAACATCTATTTCATAACAAATGAAGCATAACATGTGAAGAGATCTTCAAATTCTAAAGTCTAAAAACCTACTCGTTGACCTGAGGGTCTTTACTGTGGGCCCTTAGACTCGCTTGTCCTATATTTCAGTTGTATACATTTCTATTAACCCTCAAGAACGTAAGTGTATTGAGAGTAGGAACAGCTTATGATTCATATTTTTAATCTATTTCCAGACAGACTTCTTCATTATTGAGGCCAATTCCTTATTGGATGTGATTCAGTAAATGTAAATGATGTTTGCTCATCACTCAGTTGAAAACTTAAAAGCTTACTCTTTTTCTTTGCTCTTTATTACTTTATTCATATACTTCACCTACAACACAATTAATCTATTTAAAATATACTATTCAGTCATTTTCAGTAGATTCCGTGAGTGGTGCAATTTATCACTTTAGGCAATTTAGAATATTTTATTAACCCCAAAGAGACCCCCCTACAACACACCCCTTACTCCTTAGCTATCATCGTCCAATTCTCTTAGTTCCCCAGCCCGAAGTGGACACTAATTACTTAAAAACAGTTACCTCTCAGTATTGCTGTATTTAGAGATGTGTCTGTGTAGAATATCTCATGTCAAGAGAATCATATATGTTAAAACTTACTTTTGAGATAAAACCAAAAACACAGATTTAAACATGTAAATCATCTTTTTTGCCATTTTTGTTTGACATTTGTATTGTTTACATAGATAATTCTTTTCTACCTGTTTCTCTTTCAAAAGCATGCCTTGAAAAAGAAGAAAATATAGTCATCTAAGTATTTTAGTCAGAAGCAATCCTCCTCTAAGGAATTTTAAACTTCAAAAGTGGAAAAATGTCTTGGGCTATTGCCATTTTCATTTGTGACCATATAAAAGTATAAATTGTTACTTAGGGTCTTCAGGTTCAGCATTCCCTTTAATTCCTTCACTGTGTCATCAATTTTTGTTAACTCATTGTGATGCAGCAGGAGGATATGCAATGAAGGCAGATAGTGCAGGCCTAAAAAAAAATGAACAAGATTTGCAGCATTTTTTAGTTTATTATTTATTTTTAAATTGATAAATGAAAACAAACATTCAAGATGGCTAATTAAACATGCTAACTAAACAAAAGATATTACAGCTGGTAAAAGAAGGAATGCCTATTAATGATATTGTAAATCATTGTTAAACCTACAAACAAAGCAAATGAATTTAAATAGTTATTTGAATTGTGATGTGGAAATATCTTTCCACTACTACTGCTTTACTGGGTTTTCTGTAACAGTGATTTTGCTTGTTTGAATTTGGACAGGTAATTTGCTTTCTTCCCTTTGTTTTTGTAGGGTGTGTGTGGATGTATGTGCATGAATGTTACTTAGATTTATAATGCCAATCAAGGGAATAACTACTCATCCAATTCAATTTCTTCTTCCAAATTGAAAAGTACTTTATACAATAGAAAAACCACATATCCGTATCATTTTCATTTTTCCTAAATTATACATTTTCCCACATTTTTAGACATAAATGCAAGTGAGATAAGTGTGTATCATAGTCCCATCATAGTTTAATTGACAACATTTTCTTTCTTAATGGTACATGAAATTATGGTAAATATCAAAAATTTATGACACTTTGATTCCATCATTTATGGTATTAAAGAGAAGTGTTTTGTTCGGTACCTCTTCATATTTCATGATCATGGCACCTCATATACTTTTATATCTGTCTTGAAATTGTTAGCTTAGAGATTGTTGCACTTATAAAATTAACTTGGAGTGGAAACAGGAATATGGCTGGTAAAAATGATAGCCAGTAAAAACTTTTAAGACTATAATAGTTTAATATTTATTAGTGCTCTCAAATATTGTTAAAATTGGTTTCCACAACATTTAGTTTGTGTCCAACTGTGCAGTAGAGTGGCAAGTTTCCTATGTTAAAAAGAGATTTTTTAAAAAGGTCAAATAAGACACATGACAATATTAAGTTTGAAAAGCAATCTAACAGCACATTTCTTGAAATATAATAAAAACATTTAAAAATAGATTGTCACATCTTTTTAACAAAATTATTAAAACAATTTTTGCACATCATTAGTGGTTATCATAGTTGAAAATTATTACTTAATTGAAACCCTATTCAAATCAAAGAAAATTTAAGACATACCTACTATCTCAAATATTGCATTGTTGTTTAGATATAGTTCGGTCAGACAATGGTTTCTAGTTAAAAATGCTATCCCATGGAGCTGGAAATAAAAGAAAATAATAGATCTTCTATAATAATGATAGATATGTAGTCAAAATCATAATAAGACAATAGGAATTCAGCCTTTGCAGCAATCATTAATTATCTGTGGCCTTTTGGACTGGGTTGTGAATTTTATCTGGATTGCCGTTGAGGACCATGTGATGAAAAGTATAATTTTAACTAACTTAAAATCAACTTCTCTTTCTACATTTGATCAAACTCCCTTGCCTGGCTTCGTCAACCTCTGTAATCTGGCATTGTCCTTTTGCTCTGGCAATGTTTCTCTTATTTCTGCTCCATGTAGTTTCATGAGATTTGTCTTGATGTGTCCATTAATTCACCATCTATTATTATTATGAGCCAAATCTTCTCTCCTCAGATAACGCTGCTGGCATTTCTACATCTGTAGGAGGCACAATTTCCCTTTGCAGGCACGTGTCCTTTTGTTCCTGGTACATTTCTGATTATTTTTAAGGATCAGCACCAGTCCAGCAAGACATAGGAAACCCTGTTGAGTGAGTTGCCACAGTACATTTTCACAACTCCAGAGATTTTCTAAAACCAACCTTTGGCCTCCTTGCTTGACTTTTTTCCTATTTTGACCCACATTTGTTCTTCTCTAAATTTGTACCTGCTCCAGCACTTTGAGTTGTAGCTCTTGAATAATGGTCCAATTCTCAACCCTCTTTGCCCTACTCTGCAAGCCATCTTTTCTTCCCAGTCTCAATATCTTTCTGGTATGCATGTCTCTCAGTTTAGCTGAGGACTGTGTAATCTGAATGGACACAGGAGGCAACTCTGCCCATCAGGTCTGATGCTAACAACTTAGCCAGCCACTGGTCACAACTAGAGGACAAGGCACAACGTAATCCTGTTCTGTTACTTTGCAGCTCATCATTTTCTCACAAGGCCTCTGCTGACAATCGCTGTGTTCATGAACCTCAATTTTCTTGACCACTTCAACATTTATTTGATTTGTACAATTAATCACTCAATCACTAATGTTTTGTGTTTCCCTTAAGGAAAGGAACCATATTTCCCCAGTAGCTTATATTTTCCACTCCCTGCTCTCCAAACCATATGGTGAAGTTACATTCTTACTTTTCAGATTTGATTTAAAATTCAGTGTGTATGAATTAGAAATAAATGCTCGTTTGAAATAAGTACTCTCTTGAAAATTCCCCAAATGAATCAGGAAGTACCATATACATGACAGAAGATATTCAATGCTAAAATGTATTTCAGAAATCCTCTGTTAGCCTGCAAGAAGAACCCCATTTAAAAACATTGACTCTATAATCTCTATAAAATTTTCCTTATTTGTTTGAATTAGATGAGACATGGTATAGTCTTAGAGGAGGGCAGGTAAGTTAAGAGCAGCAGGTAAGTTAAGTATTATATCTTTGCTACTTAAAAAGGGATCTAACAGGGAGAAGCTTCTCATGCAATAGTTATTGATCAAGTATTAAGTCCTTATATATAGAGAAATATATGATCTTGACCATAAATTTGTTTTTCTAAACCTATAGACCTATTATTATTCAATGGAATTGTTTTATCATTTGAGGAGTAGATTCAGTTAAGTAGATGTCAACCCATGTGACAGTGAGAATTTATTAGAAATTTTATTCATGACCTTCTCATATTTCAGAAAAACCATTTTGGGTTGTAACCAAAGTTTGAAAACTAGTTCCTTTGATGAGTTTTCATTTCTTTTAATATTGGTAACATGCACAAATTGTGATGCTATGAAAGGCATGTGTACCATTCATCTCATCACTTCCAGACTCAACACCACAAAATTATGTCAGCACTCATTCCACAGAACCACCAATGATTTCACCACAGTTTTCAGTAAGGCATGAGAGGACCTGTGTTTCTCCAAGGCAGGGAAACTGTTCACAGCAGCAGGGGAAGAGTTCCAGGAGGCTTCTAGGCCCTTTCAGCTTTTCCTACTTCCTTTCACCTGTCCCTGCTCTAATCATCACCACACTTGACATCAACGTAGGAAAAGAACACCAGTGGAAATCATCACCTCTTTTTCTCTCCTTGACTATTCATCTGCTGACCACACATGAATGGAACATTACTAGTTAGTTGAGACTAATTTCTCTTGCATTGCTCATTAGCACAGAACACTAACAAATGTGACTGTTTCATCTTGATTATAAAATTGTAGTTCTCCCATTGACATCCTTGGATCATGACCACTGGAATATTAAGATTCCACTCTTTGTTAATGTGAGGTGGGTGAGAGGAAGTAGAATGAGAAGAAACAAAGATTGTAAGGACCTTTGAGGGCTATTAAAATATTTGGTGCAGAAGAGTGGTATTGCTCAATTTCATTAAAGTGAAAAAATGGCAGGGTAGAAGGTAGGGAAGACAGAATAGTAGCTACAATGGCAAGAGACAAAAAAGGAAAGTGTTACTCTAATTTATGAAAGCTGGTGGTGGCCCAAAGTAAAGTAATGGCAGTAGAAAAAGAACAACTTAGAGGAAATTTAGAGATTGTTCTAAGGTAGAATTCACAGAAATTAATACATATGGAAATTTTGCAAATTCATTAGTCAGAGACAGGAATTAGAAGACATACTAATTGTCCTGATACTCAAGCTAGTATTAAATAAAATGTTACTATGCTTATTCATTGAAAAAATATGATTCATTCTAAAGATTTCCAAAAAACCTTATATTTAATGTAACAGTTCATAAGTTATAATATCTTAATTCAAAGTTTGGCTGATGGCAAGTACTCACTAAATGATAGCTATTATTATTTATTTTTTAACTATTACTATTATTTTTATACAGATACGTACACTTGCATTTAATGTGAAGCACTTACAGGAAACCACTGAGGTGTACTACCAAGGAAAAATGTATACCAGCAAGAATTGAAAATGAAGAAGGCATAGTTTAGAGCACAGTTCTCAACCTCTCCCACTTACAATACTCTGAACCACAAAATTCTTGGATTTGGGGACATGGGGCAGTCCTGAGCATTGCAACATGTTTAGCAGCATCTCTAGCCTCCACCCACTAGGTGCCAGTAGCACACACACTCCAGCTGTGATAATCCAAACTTTCTAGATAATATGAAACACCCCTTAGGAAAGGATCATATTATTTATTTTATGCTACTTACTTCATCTCCAGTTTACCTAGGAGGAAACTGAAGTTCAGAGAAGTTAAACAAATTTCTCAAGATCCATGGATCATAAGTAGGAGAACAAGGATGAAATCCAAGTCTGACTTTCAAAGCAGCAATTGGCATATTTTTCATCATAATTCGGCTTCTTTATTTGGGGTGAGGACTTTTATATAAGTCATCTATAAGTTATTAATTTGAGATTAGATCAAGCACTAGGAAATATTTTATAAATAAATTTATTTCTAGTATTTTAGCAATAACCCCCAAACATATCTATATTGCACACAGAAATATTTGACCTGAAATGTAAAGAAAAAAAAGAGAAATATAATAATCTTGGCTATATATATATATATATATATATATATATATATATATATATATATTTAATCTTCACTATAAACACTTGAGGTAGAGTACTATTTATATTTTACTTTAAGATGTTAAAACTAAGACATGGAAAGGCTAAATAACTGGCCCAAGATTATACAGTTAGTATTTGATGAACCTGGGGTTTGACTCAGGCTCTGGAGTCCCTGTTGGAAACCACTACAGTTGAGTAACACTAGGGTAGGAAGCTGAGCTATCCAGATCAGTTCATTCTAGACTTAATTTGAGCCACTGGCTGGACTGGCTACATCTACCTGATGCATATCTTAACCTCTCAAATTGTATGGATTCTTTTCAACATTTTCTCTAAACTGGTCACCCAACTTCAGCATTGCTTTGGGTCCTAAGTACTGTTCTATTCTTTCCCCACTCCACAAGAGAGGTTCTTATTTTTTTTCCCAGCAAACCTAGTTAGATGACTATGGTTACCTATAAATCCAAACTAAAAGAACTACCCAACAATAGTGCTAAGCAATCTCAGATACAAGTAAGGGTACTTACTCTTGGCTTTTATTCAAACTTTCCTTTTAGCATTTCTTTTTTTCTCTTGATATTGTCTTTACCTTGACCTTTGTTATTCCTTTTTCCTTCTTATTTTATTACCTTACAACATCCCATTTCTTCTAGAGGCAAAATACTATATAATTCATAAAGATTAAGATATTAGGTATCTCAGGGTATGTTTTTGAAATTAAAGGATTATGATCAATGATTGACTTTCAAGTTGCTGGGCACAAAATAACCGAGCCACCACAAAAGCCTTGTAGATTCAAACAGCAACTCTTTATTCCGGAACTCTCACCCACACTCTACACGCACGTTCTGGGAAAAAACACACTCCCTCCACTGAGCTCTGTGTACCAATACTCTCAGAACCCTGCGAGAACTCAACGGGAACTCCAAAGAGGTGGGCGCCTGAGGCAGCAGGATACGCCCTAATCCTGGAGCCGCCCTATTCCCAGCAGGATCCACCCTAAACCTGGAGCCACCCTAATCCCTGAGCAGGGTCACCTTTCAACCCAAAATGCCATGCATCATTCCTACTTGGCTATGGCTCTCAGCATCAAGTCAGGTTAAATACCATGGTTGACCTAAGAAAACTTTTAAATATCACTCAATTTATGCTCTAAAACAACTTCCTAAGATACCAGCTTGTAAAATCAGCTTTAGGGGCTATGTTCATGAAAATAAAGTAGTATCACGGATAAGAAAAATGGCTTCAAAAAGTTTATGCTATTGTGAAACAAGACCACAGATCCTTAAATTTGCGAGAGAATCTCAAAATTGTACATATGATAAAAACTCTTAAAATATGCAAGGAATGTATCTCAACACAATAAAGATAGGATAAACCTGTAGCTAATATAATTCCCAGTGCCTTTATTTTTTGTAGCAATAGAAAAAAAAAATCCTTAAATTTACATGTAACCACAAAAGACCCTGAGTAGACAAAATAATCTTGAGCAAAAAGAACAAAGCTGGAAGCATCTTACTTCCAAATTTCAAAACACATTACATAAAGCAATTGAAACCAACACAGCATGTTACTGGCATAAAAATAGGCATACAGAATAATGGAACAAGGTAGAGAGCCCAGAACTAAACCCACATATTTATGGTTAATTACTTTTTGACAAAGATGCCAAGAACATACATGAGGAAAGGACAGGCTCTCAAGATGTTAGGAAAACTGTGCATATGCAGAAAAATGGGATTGTGTCCTTATCTCAGAAATATGCAAAAGTCAATTTGAAATGGATCAAAGACTTAAATATGAGACCTGAAACTACTAGAAGAAAACATTGAGGGGAAAAAAAAATACACAACACTGATTGGGGCAACAACTCTTTGGCTATAACCATGAAAGCACAGTCAAAAGTAAATATATAAAAATGAGAAGAAATCTAACTAAAAAGCTTCTGCACAGCAAAACTAATAATAGACAAAATGAAGAGGCAATCCATGGAATGAGAGAAAATGTATACATACACACACATATATATGCATATATATATATGTATATATGTATGTATATATATGTGCATATATACATATATAGTTTTTGAGTATGTATGTTTGTATGTGTGTGTGTGTGTGTGTGTATATATATATATATATATATATATATATATATATATATATATAAATTCTATAACAAGGAAACAACTTGATTAAAAAATGGACTTGAACAGACATTTCTCAAAAAAATTAAAAAAAAACCCATACAAATAAATGGTCAACAGATACATGTAAAAACACTTATCCATCACTAATCATTAGGGAATTGCCAATTAAAATCATAATGATATATTGTACACATGTCAAAATAGCATTTATCAAAAAATTAAAGATTAGTATTGATGATGATGTGGAGAAAACAGAAAGGGAATTTTTATATATTTCTGGTGGAAAAATAAACTAGTATAGCCATTATGGAAAATGGTATGGATTAATAAACTAAAAATAGAATCACCGTACAATTTATTAATCCCACTTTGGAGTTTATATCCAAAGGAATTAAAATCAGCATGTTAAAGGGATACCTGCATTCCCATGTTCACTGTAGCACTATTCACAATAGCTAGTATATGGAATCAACCTAAGTGCTCATCAATGGATGAATGGACAAAAAATAAATGCAGTATATATACACAATGGAATACTAATGAGTCATAAAAAAGAGAGAAATTCTGTCATCTTCTTCATTTTTTTTTTAAATTTTTTGGTACTGGAGATTGAACCCAGGGTTGCCAAGCCAATGAGTCATATCCTCAGCCCTTTTTTGAGTTTTATTTAGAGACAGGGTCTCACTGAGTTACTTATGGCCAAGCCAAGTTGCTGGAATTGGCTTTGAACTTTTGATGATCCTCCTGCCTCAGCCTCTCATGCCACTGGGATTACAGGTGTGAGTCACTGTGCCCAGCTTCCTGCCATTTTCAACAGTATAGATTAACCTGAGGACATTATGCTAAGTGAAATGAGCCAGGAAAGGACAAACTCCACATGATCTCACTTTATGTGGAACCCAAAAGAGTTGAATTTCACAGAAGTACAGAATACACAGATGGTTATCAGAGGATGGGAGGATAAGGAAGAATGGAAAGTTTGTTGATCAAAGGGTACAAAGTGACTACAGACAGGTGAAATAGGTTTTGAGACTTTCACACAGCAAGGTGTCTATAGTCAATAGTATTATGTATTTCCAAAATAAGTAAAAGAGTGATTTTAAATCTCTCACCATAAAAAATGGTAAGCAATGTGACAGAAAATTTAATTAGTTCAATGTAATTTTTCTATATTGTGTACATATATCCAAACATCATATGTTATAAATTCCCTAAATGTATGTGATTATAATTTTTAATTAAAATAATATTAATAAAAAATCATACACATGAGATTGTGTGAGGAAAATGACATTGTTAAATGTAGAGATTATACACACATATCTAATTTTGTTTCATCCAAAAAGGTATCTAAAATGACAGTAAAGGAATTGTTTTGAAATACATGTTTTAATAAGGACAAAGAAATCGGGAAATGAGACAACAATGTGGGGAGCTGAAAAGTATATGTCAAATGGCAACAGAATTATCAGAAATAAGAGAATCTAATTCTAAGTCAGAGAATATTATTCATTACTAAAAAATAATAAGATCATGGCATTTGCAGGGAAATGGATGGCATTAGAGCAGATTATGCTAAGTGAAGTTAGCCAATCCCCAATAAACAAATGCTGAATGTCTTCTCTGATATAAGGGGGCTGACTCAAAATGGGGAAGAGAGGAAGAGCATGGGAAGAAGATTTCCTCTACTTAGGGAAGAAGGGTGGGAGGGAAAGGGAGGGAGAAAGGGAATTGCATGGATGGTGGAAGGAGATCCTCATTGTTATAGAAAATACATGTATGGAGATGTGAGGAAAAAAAAGAAGAGCATTACCCTAGATTAGGTAGGGGGGGGAGGGGATGGGGAGGTAGGAAGGATAGTAGAATGAAACAGACATTATTATTACTGTGTGCATATATGTGAATGCATGACCAATGTGATTCTGCAACCTGTATAATCAGAAAAATGAGAAATTATATCCCATCTGATTCAAATGTATGATATGTCAAAGTCATTGTACTGTCATGTGTAACTAATTAAAACAAATTTTAAAAAATAGTAAGAAAAAAGAAACAATCTGAAATATACCACAATGTTTTAAAAAGACTCAATTACTAGAAGTAAAAATAAAGAGGAAGGAATTAAATAAGCATTATATCCTTGTCTACACTTGTCTTTTTTGATAATTAGGTATCCTAACAAGTATGAGCTGACTAAAAATATATTGTATGTTATCTTTTCCTTGTTTCAAGGAAAAAATATCCTCTCTAACCTCTTTTCTTTCTCTTTGTTTTTACTTTCAGTTATTGAGTCTTTTTAGAACATTGTGGTGTATCTTTCCCCTTGTCAAGAACAGCTGTTTAAGAAGCCTAGAGAATGTTCTCAGACTACTACTAGACAACCGAGCCTTTCTTACCACAGAAAGACTGGAGACTTATTTTATAGATGGAATAATGCATAGTCCCCACTAGGCAGAGTTGAATGTAGAGGGTCTGAAAACAGAAGGATTAGGGGAATGCATGAACACTGAAAGCTGAGAACACTCAGCCCTCTGTCCCCAGGTTGGCTTCCTTCATCCTTGGGCAGAGGATCGAAAATGACTTTTCTGGAGATTTCAAATATCAGGAGAGGAGATCCCAGTTTACTAATACCAGGGTTTTCCCCAGATCTGCCCAGTCATTCCACTTTACAATGAATCTCACAGTTGATAAGCTCCAGCCACACATGCTTAATACTTCCCATTGACATTTTAGACCCTCATCTTAATTGCAACCAGTTAGTCAAGAACATTTCATGAAAAATTCTGACATAAAAAAGGAGATTAAAAGAAATAAATGGAAACCAGATTAATTTAGAAAAAATAGATACAATGTAAACAGCAACAGCAACACCATCATCATGATTATGCTTGAAAAGATTAGGATATTTTATCCTTGAAACAAGGAAAAGATAACATAAAATATATATTTTAATCAGCTCATACTTGTTAGGATAGCTGTTATCAAAAAAGATAACTGTTGACAAGAATGTGGAGAAATTGGAACAGTTGCACACTCTTGGTGGGAATGTAAAATGGTGCAGGCACTATGGAAGACATGGGGAAGCTCCTCAAAAATTTAAAAATAGAATTACTACATAATCTAGTAACCCCACTTCTGGATATATACCCCAAAGAATTGAAATTAGGGTCCCAAGGAGTTATCTGCATCCATGTTATTTGCAGCATTATTCAAAGTAGCCAAGAGGAGGAAATAACCCAAATGTCTATCAAAAGGAGAAGGGGATGAAGAAAATCTGTTATCTAAATATAATGGAATGTTATTCAGCCTTCAAAAAGAAGGCAATCCTACAGTTTTGAAAACTTGGATGGACCTGTGGGAAATTATGTAAAGTAAAATAAGCCATTCCTTCAAGAACAAATACTATACGATTCCTCATAAGTGGAATCTGAACTAGCCAAGGACTGCAGCGAGGCGGGGGAGTCTCAGATATACAAAAGAAATGCGTTCTAGAAATCTGCTGTAAAATATGGTATACTTAACAATGTGGTATGCATTTAAAAATTTATTAAGAAGTTGAAGCTGGGTGAGGTGGCACATGCCTGTAATCCCAGCAGCTTGGGAGGCTGATGAGCCAGGAGAATCAGGAGTTCAAAGCCAGCCTCAGCAAAGGCGAGGCGCTAAGTAACTCAATGAGACCCTGTCTCTAAATAAAATACAAAGCAGGGCTTGGATGTGGCTCAGTAGTCAAGTGCTCCTGAATTCAATCCCCAGTACCAAAAAAAAAAAAAGAAAGAAAAAGAAAGAAAAAAAGAAAAAGAAAAGTAGTTGAATCTTGTGTTGTGTTCTTACTACAAAAAGAAACAAACAACAACATACAAAAATGATACTTGGAATATTTTTGAGTGATTGATGTTATCCCCTTGATTGTAGTGAAAATCTCATGGGTATATACATATGTTCAAATTCATCAAGTTGTATACATTAAACACATGCAATTTTTTTGTGTATGATTTGTGCCCCAATAAAATTGTTAAAAATATATTCTTTAGTAAAACAACATAAAATTGCATAAAGGTAATGCAAATACATTTTAATATAAAATATCTTATTATATAAACATAATTGTGCTATACTATTATAAAAGGATAATATAAAAATAAACACAGAAGCTAGGCACGGTGGCACACCCCTTTAAATCCCAGCTGCTCTGGAGGCTCATATAGAAGGATTGGGTCCTCAAAGCCAGACTCAGCAACTTAGCAAGGCCCTAAGCAATTTAGCAACATAAAATATAATATAAAAAGGGGCTGGGAGATGGGTGCAGTGGTACACAACTGTAATTCCAGGAGGCTGAGGCAGGGGGATGGCAAGTTCAAAGCCAGCCTCAGCAAAAGTGAGATGCTAAGCAACTCAATGAGACCCTGTCTCTAAATAAAATACAAAATAGGGCTGGAGATGTGGCTCAGCAGTCAAGTGCCCCTCAGTTCAATCCCTGGTTACCCCACCACCACCACAAAAAAAGTGGGGGGGGCACTGGGGAATGGCTCGGTGGTTAAGTGCCTCTGGCACAAAATAAATAAATAAATAAACATACACACAAACAAATAAAAAAGAGCCCTTGAAAAATAAAAATCTGAAAGGAGATATTAGGAACATACTACATCCTATTAGGAGAGTTGGAAGAGAAAGTTGAGGAACTCTTCCAGAAAGTAGAAGAAAATGACAAAGAAACAAAAAGAAATTTTCAAAAACTGAAAATATAAAAGAAAGTTTGAAAATGAGTTCAGTGTTTAACATATACACATAGTTCCAGGAACAGAGAACTATAGACATAGAAGAGGAAGAAATCAATATACTTTAAGCAAATATCTCCAAATTAAAAGACATGAGTTTCCATATAGAAGTTTTCTCAAACCCAGCACAGTGGATGATAAAGTTAAACCAATGCACATTATTGTGAAATGTCAGAACACTAAGAACAACAGAACATAAGAGCATGTGCGCGCGCGCGTGCGCGCACACACACACACATATCCCAAATTCAAGGATCAGAAACTCAGATGGCTTCACATGCCTCAACAGCTAAAATGAAAATTAGATGACAAAGGAGAGATGTTTTATTGTCAATGTAGAATTCTATTAGTCAGAGAAGCCAAAATATTGGTTCAAATGTGAGAACTGAATAAACACAAGTACAAGCATGCAGAATCTTAAAAAATTTATCACCTGCACTTCTGCACTCCTTTCTCAGGAAGACACTGGAGTATGTGCTCGGGGGGGGGGGGGGGGGGGAAGACATGCAGTCTAAGAAACAGGAGAGGAGCCAAAGACACTCCCAGATGAAGGGTGATTGTAGTTGTACATAGTCTCACAGGGCAAGCAGTCCAGAGTGAGTCAGAAGGCCTGGGAAGACTTCAAGAAAATGAAAGTAGGGCTGGGTTTATGGCTCAGTGCTACAGTGCTTGCCTAGCATGTACAAGGTCATGGGTTCAATCACCAGCAACAAAACCAAAACCAAAACAAAACAAAAAATGTAATTGAATGTATTAAGTAGATGTGGTCAATTAACAGAGTTTAGATTGGTTGGATGGGAATAGCAGTTTTAAAATGTATTAGTTTGCTAGGGCTGCCATAATAAATACCACAGAATAGTTGGCTTAAATGGCAGGAAAATTTCCCTTACAGTTCTGGAAGCTGAAAGTCCCTGATCAATGTATTGAAAGAATTGGGTTTCATTCTGATGTCTCTCCACATGGCTTGTGGATAACAACCTTCTGGTGCCCTCTCATGATCTTCTCTCTGTATTGTGCACATGGCTAGTATCTCTCTTTCTGTGTACTAATCTCTTCTTTTTATAGACACTGTCATGTTAGATTAGGCCCATGCTAATTATCCCATTTTAACTTAATTCTTCTCTCACTGCACAATCTCCATACACAGTCACATTCTGAGGAACCAGAAATAAGGACTTCAATGTCTAAATTTGGCGCGGGGGGGGGGGGGGGGGCGCACAATTCAGCCTGTAATGAAAATCAAATAAAAAATAAATCAGACAAATATAAACTCCAGGGAATCTAAGGAAATGCAATAAAGGAAAAGCAGAGTATAATACATGGCTTATTGTTCTGAAAAGCATACTTTGTTATAACAATATAACCAGTGAATATTGATTTAACTCAAATTACAATACAACCACATCAGGAGACTGGGGAATGGAAAGTATGCATGTGTGTGGTAGATGTGGGGATGAGAAAGAACTAGATCGTCATCTTCCTCAATGAGAACAAAATAGCTATTGTGTAAAAGAGAAAACTCAAGAAGTAGTAGCAATACTGGCGGGTGATTTAGAGAAATGTTGATAGGTAATAAAATATCATGAAAAAGAATTGAAAGTTGTTGCATCTGAAAGTTATTTCATCTATTGCCAACTTGTAGAACTAGCTAATTCTTTAAACAATTGTTATATGCATAAATAGTTCTGTTGAAAGAAGAAATATATCTATATCTATATCTATATCTATATATATATATTTAAGAGCAGGGAAATAGTATCTCTCTCTCTCTCATTGTGGATGGACACAATATCTTTATTTTTTATGTGGTGTTGAGGATTAAATCCAGTGCCCCAGACATGCGAGGCAGGTGCTCTACCACTGAGCTACAGCCCCAGCCCAGGATCTTAATATTTATCTTGTGACTACTGTGTGTGAGTTTCTTTGATTAGTACTTCATATAGGCCATCTCATGACAACCTTTGAAGTAGTCATGAAGAATAAATATGCTATATTACATAAGTGGAAACAGCTCTAAGAGAGAGGATGTGATTTGCTAATTACTGTTAGTTGGTTAGTGACAGAATCTGAGCTGTACCTGAACTTATCATCTATTTACCTAATAACTACTCTCATCCAGGTTCTCTGACTGGACCATAGCAAATGTTGGTGCTATTTCTTTCATTTCAACCTCCTAAACATTACTTAACAAAATTTGGGAGATACTTGTCACAATTTTTTGGATGCCTAGCATCTAAATCTCCTCTCCATAATTCAAGATATTCCCCACCCAATGAGTGTTGGTAGGAATCAGAACCCGCTCCCCACTGGACAAGGTATTTGTTTTCACAGTCCAGCAGGTAAAGCATACACAGCGCCTAGGCTAAGTCAATCCAATGCATCCACACTGAACTTCAAATCAAGAAATGGTAAAGCAAAGAGGTTGAGACAGTTGGGGTTAATTCTGGTGGTGGCAGGAATGGAGACAATATTTGTCTTTCATAGCATTGGAAATGATGGCAGTGGTGACAGTGGGTGTGTCCAGTGGCTGGTGCTGGCAACACCAATAGTGCAAGCTGGGGCTTTTCTTTGGATTGGCAAGTCAATACTGTTTGTAGAAACTGGTTCTATGACATGGTTTTGACCACAGCTCCCTTTGATTCTGAGTATTTTCAGAACTTGATTCTTAAACTTCTGTAATATCTACCCAATATCTTTTCAATTAATAATTGTTCTGCTTAAAGTAGCAGAAGCATGCTCTGTCCAGTGACCTTCTATTACCTGAACTAGTGTTCATGCAAAGGAAATTTCCTAGCTATGATTCAAATAAACAGAATCTAACATTTTCAAATGAACAAAAGTACTAGGCAAAATATTACCACATTAGTCTCCTCACATTTATAATTGATGTCCAATTACATGCCATTTGTGATTCACTGACAAAATGAGATTATTGTATTCATGAGACAATATCAGGGTTTTTATTTACTCATTCTTCCATTCAACAAACACTGTGGGGCATTTATGTGCAAGTCTCTGCTAAGTCCTGGAGGCATAGCAGTGAATAAAAAAGAAAAAAAACAATTCCTACATTTGTTGTAGTAGGGTGAGATTCAATAAACAACACATACAATAAGTAAAATGCATATTATCAGTTGCTAAGTGCTGTGGGAAGAAATGAAGCCTGGAGATCAGCTTGGGAGGTAATTCGGCATTTTAGTGAGGTTGGTCAGTTCAGCCTCCTGGAGGAAGAGCTATTTGGAGGGACTCATTGAAGGAGGAGTAGGGCCTGTGGTTATCTGTAGGAGAAGCACTAGGGGACAAACCAGGGCCTGGGCCCAGAGATAGGAGGGTGCCCAGGGTGGCTGGATAGAGTCAGTCAGGCACAGATAATAGGTGATAGAGAGATATCCAGTGTCACATTTGTGTAGTTCCTTGTAGATTACTGAAAAAGTAAGAAGGAGCCATGCAGGGTTTTCAGCAGAGGCATGGCATGTTTTCACTTAGATTTACGTAATCACATTTTTTGGTTACACTGAGTGATTTTTGGCAGGTGTGTGTGTGTGTGTGTGTGTGTGTTTGTGTGTGTGTGATTTTTTTTTCCCCAGGGAGTTTTTGACTATGTGTGGGAATATTTTTGGTTGACATTGTGGGGTTGGGGAATACCTACAATAGGTAGAGGCCAGGGATGGTACTGAACATTCTAAAATGCACAAGACAGCTCCCACCACCTGGAATTACACAGTTCAAAATGTCAGGAGCATCAAGGTTGAAAAATTCTAGAAGGAAAGACCACAGATTAGTGTGGAGAGCAGGTTGTGTCCTGCTCTGAGTTACTCTTGTTTTATAAAGCAAATAGTTTGCCATGAGTTATTCCGTTCTGAATAAAAATATCAAGGTAGAATGACTCCATACCTTGTTTGTACAAATAAATAACTACCATTTATCCAGTACAACTGTAGAGCACAATTGATAATTTATTCATGTGAATAAAAACTTATCAAATTCAATCAGGAGCACATGGACACTTGGGCATATCAGATCATATCAGAAACACCAGACATAGGATCTTCTCAATCTCATCAGAGGGAACCCCCTCACCTAACACCTATAAAAGGAAGAATACCCCAAGACTGAACACAGGTGCCACTGACCCTGTCATCTGGTCACTTATTATAAACTTGCTCAGAAAAATTGCCACAGCACTGAAATAATAATAATAATAATTCTTTCTTTTTCTTTGCTTTTTTTTCTGGTATTGGAGATTTAACCTAGGGGTGTTGTACCACTGAGTTATATCTCCCTTTGGACTTCTGACTCTATCCCTGGACTTCTGCTTGGTGAGCTTTCTCCTACCAGTGACAGCCCATGACCCACTCTAAGTGACACTTCAAACTGTCTGCTGTCCACACCCTGGCCTCAACTCTGTGCAAGCTGATTCCTTTAAGTCCTTATCTGACCATCTGTGGTGACTGGTTTTTCATCTTCCCCTGCCTGTGCTCTTGGCACTGCCTCTTGATCCTATAGCCACCTTAATACTTTCTTAGCCTTTTTGTAACCTCTATCTTTGTGTGAAGCATGATGTGTGAGTGTTAAACACATTAGTAATTAAGATCACTTTGGAATAAAATAACTTATGGCCTTCGTCATTATACCAAGTGAAGCATAAGTATTTTGGTGAATTAAAGCAGATCAAAGTAATATAACTTATAGATTTATTGTTATTCAACAAATTCTGACATTGTGGAAAGACACAATGTGTCTGGTCTATGTTAATGACAACCAGGGATTAAACAACATAGTAAAATTCTGCAATATGATACATTTTTGTGTTAATTAAGGGTGTATTACTATATACTTGACTATTAATATCTCAATATTTGCTAAATTTATATAAAATTTAAATATGAGTTGGGGAAATTTTTTAATAATTACACCAAATTATATAGGAGGAAGAAGAAGGAAAAAAAATACGTTTTCAGGATTCCTGAAATCACTTTTATGGTGTTCCTATCCTTTAAATTAAAACAGTACATTTTTTATTTTAAAATATGTATAGTACTTAAAAAAATACAATCTGCAGTTTAAAACATTCAGAAATAACTATTTTTATGTAGTACAGACTTTCATTCTCAGGTATTTCCCTTTCATTTCCAAGTTACTGAAAATTTTGTATACGTTCTTTCCAAAAATAGATTGTATTTCATGGTTAAATCATAACTAGATATATATCAGACATATCCACAAGTTTCAAAACTATCTATGGTAGGCTTATTTTGGGATTATATGTTGAGTTTACTTTTTTTTAGGAGGTTTTAAATACATTTTGAGAACATAATTCTTTCAACAAACTGACATAGCAATATAATAAATGTTTCCCTGAGGTGACAGAAATGTGTAAGAGCACAAATTATATGAAATGCATATAATTCATTTTGTTCTTTAATAACTTATACTCCACCATAAGGTTTGTGTGCTTTTAATCACTTTTTTAAAAGAGGTAAGTTTTAAACAAATGAATAAATAAATGTGTACATATAAGCTTAATGCACAGATAAATCTGACTGAGGGAGCCAAAAAAAAAATTCTACCATACAAAGCATGTTGTCAAACTCCCAGTTAAAAAGTACAGTAGCCTTCCTGAGCCATGCAAGGTTTCACTTCTCTTAGTTTCAGGTACCCACTGTCAACCACAGCCTGAAAATATTAAATGTAAAATTCCAGAAATAAACAATTCATAAGTTTTAAGTTGCATGCCATTCTGTGAAGCTTGTTGAAATCTTACACTGTCCTGCTTCATCCTGCCAGGGATGTGAATCATCCTTTGTCCAACAAACCTAGGTCATAGGTACCCGCCCCCCCCACCCCCCAAAAAAGTCAGTCGACCTTTTGGTTATCAGATACATTATCACAGTATCCTAGAACTTATATTCAAGTAACCTTTATTTTACTTCATAATGGCCCCAAAGGGTAAGAGAAGTGATGCAAGCCATTTGGATATGTTCAAGAGAAGCCATAAAGTATTCCCTTTATATGAAAATGTGAAATACAATAAAATATTTAAGATCGAGAGAGAGATCACATTCACTATAACAATGTGCTGTAATTATTATTGTAATTATTATTGTTTTATTATAGCTATATATACAGGGTTTGGTACTATCTATAGTTTCAGGCATCTCTGAGGCAGGGGGGTCTTGGATTGTATCTCTCATTGATAAGGAAGGACTATACTATATTACCATTGAAAGAATTCCTTATCAAATACTTAAAACAGATTAAAGTAATTATTTCTATTTTCAAATTATGATTTGCTAATTTATATATAAATATTTCTTCCTAAAATATAAAATTTTGTGCTATTTTCTAAATTCTCAATATGTGAATGTTAGGGAGATAGAATGCGATCATAATACATCTTAACAGAACATAAGAACAAGGATAGGATCTTTCCTAAAGCAATCTTATTCTTTTTGATTGTTTATTTATTCAACCATTTGTGTTTTGGAGACAAAAATCTTGCTAGGTTGTCCATGCTGGCCTCGAACTTCTGGGCTCAGGTAATCCTCCTGTCTCACCCTGCCAAGTACCTAGGACTATAGGTGTATACCCTCACACCCAGCTAACAATCTTGTTCTAGCCTGACCATTCTCTGGTCAGTTAGTAAAAGCAATGTTATTATAAATGTTTCAGTTATTCTTTAGATGATGAAAAGGAAGATTTTAAAATTTAAAGTGAATATGTGAAACTTGTTAAAAGCTGTTAGGTTTTTGTTGCACAACAGAAACCTAGATTGCACTTTGGATAGTTGCTTGGTAAGGTGTTATACTGTATTCATCAAATGCTAATCCTAACCCGAGACAAAATAAAATATACTAAAGTAGTGCTGTACTTTCAGAATTAAAAGGATACTAACAAGTGGCACCAATATTACAAATACAGAACTCAATATCAGAAATCTCTAAAAGAAAAATTTTGAAGTAATGAGCCAAAATAGGAAGAGATCATATGTATGTGCTATACTAAATGTATAAAATGTGAATCACTTAGTTCGCCTGTCTGAACAATACCCAACTTTTCATGATAGGATGAGACTGTGGATCTCTAATTTCTTTAGTCAGACTTGAATAGAGAATGAGACAAGAAAGAGAGTCTTTAGAAAGCCTCAGTTAATATGCACCTCAGAGCAGTTATCTCCCTAAATATATCAGGCAGGGGATATGAGAGAAACCCGGCCCCCAAAGGGAACATACACAGTACTAATAAAAAGCTGTGAAGTATGAGGAGGAAATGAAACCAGCAAAGAACCCAGAGTTGCCAGAGGAGATCTAGTCGGCTGGGACAGTGGAGATACTTAGAAACAAACCTGGGTCTACCTCATCATCTATTCCAGGTTCAGACCAGAAGGTCCAGTTTTGACATCCACTAGATAAATGTTTGGAAGAAGTAAGCATCTTTCTACCATGCTAGGATACTAGGCTCCCAAATAACCAAACTACTTCATTGCCTCCAGCGACTATTGCGTTCTCTCACTGTAGGCAGCTTGCAAATACGATATCCTCACCAGGAACACAGTCACTCCTGTATGCCCCTACTAATTCTGGCACTACATCGGGGACCATCACATTTATTCTGTCAGGAGTCTAATGGGAGCATAGAATAAGCAGTATCAATTAGGATGCTTGGACTCCAGGTGGCTTCTAAGATCAATTCAAACCAGCACAGAAGACAAGAGCACTTACTTATTATCTCACCTATTAGGAAGTTCAGGTGTTGTGAGAGCCTCCCTCTTGCCATCTCCATGATTTTCTGGGCTTTTTCTATATGTTGGATTCATTAAGTTGGTATGGTAGTTCCTGCCTTCACATCCAGGCAAGAAAACAAGCAGAGAGAACGGGGATTTCTCTTCTTGTACTCTCTTTTTAGGAATAAAGAAACCTCTCCCAGAAGCCTCCCAGCAGATGTGCCTTTAAGTCCCCATTATAACTGGGTTACAAGCCTTTCATTGACTAGCTCAGCCCCTAAAAAGGAGGATGGGATTTTTCTGGTTGGTTTATACAGCCCCTGGATCTGAACGGGGCCACCTACTGGAATGAAATAGAGGAAGAGTATGTTCCAAAACCCAAACCCAGATTTTGTTGGATAGGAAAGAGGAAAGAATGGATATTGAGTGGACAACCACTAATGTCTTCATAGACCTCAGTAAATATTGTGGATTGAATAAGTGAATAAACAAATAAAGATGTCTCCACTTCATTTGACTGTGCCTTATTTTTTCTAAATAGAGTCTAAAATGTTCACTAATGTAAGAATGATGTTGTTCACAAAATCAGATTGTTCCTCACAAAATATTGTAATTCTAAATATTTATCTTCATATATCAATGTTAATTTTGTTCAACACAATTTTCCACATCATTTTACAGGGGTATGGTATATTCTCGGTGGTCAACCTAGTACAATCTAGGTTAAAGAAAACAGTATTTTACATGTGAACTTTGACTTAGCACCATAATATCTAATATGCCTGTTAAGAGTTTGGGAGTATGAATGCTGAGGCAATTTAGCACTCAGTTAATTATCAATCAGTAAAAAAATTTACATTAGCCTATTTACTTATCTCACTCACAATCTGCTTTAGCAGTGATATCTTTTCAGTGTTATATGGACTACACAGAATCTGTGTCTTAAAGAACAACATAAGTGATGATGGTTTTAGAAATATAGTAAATTTGTTGTATATATACAATCAAGCACAAGAAGAAAATTCAGCCTCTTCTTGTATCCCCCTTCCCTACCCCATCCTCTTCAAAAACAGAAGAATAAAATAGTTGATAGAGCACACAATCTTTCCTGTGTGCATGATGCATCTGTAGGTCAACTGTGTGAAAATCCAATGAGTGGCTGGAGGTCAGACAATATCCACTCCCAGAAAGTGAAAAAATATTACTAAACCCCTCATTATACCTCTCCTTCTAAGACATAATGCCAACATTTGTACATGTTATTTCTTTCAAAATTTGAAAACCACTAAACACTACAAGGAGCGCACTCTAAAAACAAAGATGAGTCATTTTTGCCGTGCCTGATGATTCCCATCTTTTTCTAATCAGAGGTCACATGCTATGACCCAGGATAATTTTTGGCAGAGTGTTTAGAAAAGTTTTGAAATTCTATGCCCTTAGGTGATGTGTGCATTCTCCATTTCATTAAGCTGCCTGGGCCTTGAAGGTATTTGTGTTTGTTCTCCTAAAAATTATTTCAAGCTTATGAGACTTAGGCTTATAGTTAACACTAGAACACTTTCATTTTCCTTTTTTTTTTTTTGCTCAGTTTGTTTAAAAAAACATTAGAAAATGCAATGAAGTATTGAAACATTTTTATAAACATGGATGTTTAAAGACTCAGTGCTGTGGATCTGGACTTGGGCATGAAGGCAGATTATTAATGGAAACAATTATTTTTATCAGCTGGTGTTGTGAAGTCTAAATTCAAAATGCTAAGATTGAGTTATCAACACACAATGAACAAATTACTGTTGGAAAGCCATATTTTTAAAAGTTCAAAACCTCATGACAAGTTAACTGTAAGGATTTTCTAGTTTTGAATGATAGTTCAATCTTGCTCTTTGGTTTGGAAACCAAAACCAAAATGATGAGAGAGAGAGGGTAGGAGGAAACTTCTTCCTAAACTCTAGCCTCCAAAAGAGAAAACTTAAGCACCATACTCTGTGACTTTTAGGCCTCTCCCTGTAGGTGAGTGAATGTATAGTGGGCTGGTGCCTGATTCTTCTCAAGGAAGCTAAATTGGTTTAGGTAGCAACTGGGTGCACTGACCCTCTTGTTCTCTGACTGCAGGTCCAATGGTGTATAAGTCTTTGGAGATAGACGCAGGACTACTGTAGGAATGCTAACCTGGAACACATAACAAGGTATTCTGCCTAAGGGGATACTTTTCTATTAGCAACCCTCAGCTGCCAGTAGCATTGGGATAAAGGTAAAGTCAGGTCAGGGGGCATTATAGTTCGAGGCCTAGAGGCATTAGAGGCTTAGTAGGTAGGCCACCGAATAATCCAGAAAGAGGAGTCAGCTTGAGCATCTGCTGGTATTAGAGAGTACAAAAAACTTTACTTCTGCCTTCCCCTTCATCTACCTCCACACCACGCACTCCGTATCAAACCTGGGAAAGGCTAGGGTAGAAATGATGGGGAAGGAAAATTGCCAACCACACCTTCCCATTTAAAAGGGAGGCAGATGGCCATCTGCTATCAGTCCTAGCTAGGGCTGAGTGTGTATGTGTGTGTGTGTGTGTGTGTGTGTGTGTAGAGAGAGAGAGAGAGAGAGAGAGATTTGTGAATGAAAGACAGTTGATTAATGCATTCCCATTTATGAACTGAACTTACGCCTATGACCAAATAGACTGTAAGATTGTGTATTATTCAGGAGAGGAAACATGAGATTATCAAAGTTTTTTTTTTTTTTCTCCAGGATCCAGGAAAGAAACACGCTCCACTGAACAATTTCAACAGGATATGAGAGACAGACATCAAACTGCATTCTGATAGAATCTTACAGATTGACTTTATTTAATATATCATGTATACATATAATGGATATATAGATCCCAGATACATATGTAGCTGCTATATATGATATATAGTCTTTATCTGAGTTTAAATTTTAGGTATGAAATATTATAACTTTTAAATATTAGCTCTATTAAAACATGAAATTAAGATAATTTAAAGATAAAATATAATACTACCTTATTATGATGAAGCCATAAGTATTTTAAGTTTTTAAACCTAGATAGATCAATGACATCTGTTAGTTCCCTGGAAAGAAAAAAAAATGTGAATATTAGCAACAATGAATTTGCTCATTGGTAAACCTGGTCATAAGAGTTGGCATGGTTTGGGAGTAACCAAAAGGCCTATCTCTTTTTAGGCCCTTTAAAAATTGTAGGTACACTTGCCTGGTAATTTCTGAAATTCCATCATTATAAGTTCATTCCTTTGGATAAGATTTGTCAGCTAGTTAAAGCTAATATATACTTAAAGGAGAGCACTTTACAACATTAGCAGAAATTTGCATCTCATTATGACTGAATTTACAGCAACCTCAGTTCAAAACAGATTTTATTGGGGAGAGGGCAGAGAGGAAAAAGAAAGTGAAGAAGATATCAGGACTTTCAAGTAAATGTGGAAACATAATTGGCTCCTGTTTCAGTCTTGTCTGCAGGGTTCTCACTTTGGGACTGGTCCTGATCTTGGCAGACGGCAGAATGGGCTTAGGAGATGAAATTGCAGGATACCAAAGGACAGAAGCTGAGCAGAGTGCTTTATTGTTTATTTACAGTAGGTTCAATATGTTACCTTTCCCTTTTGCACTATGTGGGACTCCAGCTATGCAAGTGGTCCTGATCATGGTCGATGATGCAGTTTATTTAAAAAAATGGCAGGTGATGGGTGAGCACGGGGAGCTAACAGAAAAAGTGGGCAACACCTCTGAGGAGCCTTGGCCATTTCACTGCTGTGGCCGCTAGTTTTCAGTTCATTTTATTTCTCAGAGCAGAAATTATAGGTCTCAATTATGTATACACAGAAGACCTTTGTGTTCATCAAACACTTATGTAGCACATACTGTTTTATCAAAACTTACAGAGCATATGAGAGACAGGCACTTATGAAAAAACTTTAAAAATACTAAGGTTACTAACGTTAATCATTATATATTAATTCATGGTATATCCTTTTCTTTCTTTTTTTTTTTTTTCTTTTTAGTCTTATGGATTGAACCCAGGGTCTCTCACATGCTAGGCAAGCACTTTACCAATGAACTATATCACAACCCTATTCTTACATATTTTTAACCTTAGGACACTGCAGGACTAAAATTTTCCCAACTTTTTTTTTGAAACTGTATATATTTTAAAAATCATACAAACAATATTTTAAATGAAATAATTTTTTCTTTTTTTAATTAATTAATTAATTTTATTTTATTTTATTTTTTTATTAGTTGTTCAAAACATTACAAAGTTCTTGACATCATATTTCATACATTTGATTCAAGCGGATTATGAACTCCCATTTTTATCCTATATACATATTGCAGATTCACATCGGTTACACATCCACTTTTTTACCTACTGCCATACTAGTGTATGTTGTATTCTGCTGCCTTTCCTATCCTCTACTATCCCCCCTCCCCTCCCCTTCGAAATAAATTTTTCTTACCAACTTTTTGTATCAAGATTTCAAACCTAAGAAAAGTTGAAGGAATGGTTCAATGAACACTTGTAGGACCTTCATAATTTTTAATATAGTACCATATTTTTTCATATTCTATTTATCTAACATACACCCATATTAATGTGGATAATTTTCTTGGTGAATCATTTGAAAACAAAATATTATTATAGTTTTCTTTATTCTCATTCTAAATAGTTTAGTACACATATCCTCAAAACAGGACAGTCTTCAGCAAAATCTCGATATTATTATTATTATGCCTAAAAAGATTGAATATAATTCAATAATCTCATCTAATCTATCATTCATATTCAGATTTCTCCCATGAACCTACATATCTTTTATAAGGTTTGTTTAAATCCAAAATCTCATCAATATTCGTATCTTGCATTCAGGTGCCTTAACCCGTTAGTTCTTTTAAAATTAGATTAGTCATCTTCTGCCTTTTTTTGACCTTTTGAAAAGTCCATCACAGTTGTCTGATAGAACACACCACATCCTTGATTTATCTCATCATCTCCTAATGATGAAGCTCAAGATAGATGACTTCTCAGTTACTTCAGAGATAATTAAATTACTACATCAATTCAGGAGAAAAATGATGTCAGTTTGTCCCACTCTTGGTAAAGCTAAGTTCAGTCACTTGGTTAAGGTGTGATCTGCTAGTTCTCTCTATTTTAAAATTGAAAAGTAATACATGGGACCAAACTATAATCCCACGTGTATATCTTGTTCCTCAAACAATTCTTTACTCAATGGTTTTAGATTCAATTGATGATCCTTACCAGAATCAATAGTTTTTTGTAATTATAAAAAAAAGGTTTTTCTAGTGTTTTTATTGTTTTTACATGTAGTAGCTGGAATTCTTCTGATAGATGCTTCTGCCCCCCCCCCCCACCTGTTATACAGCTCTAGGGATTAGACTCAGGACCTTGTGCATGTGAGACAATTGTTCTACCACTGAGCTACATCCCCAGCCTTACCTCTTCTTTCTATCATTCATTCTCTTCCCCATCCTCTCTGGATTTTAAGAGCTTTTTAAAAAAATTCTTTGTCAGTTTAAAAAAAAAATTCTATAATCACCAGGCTGAAGATTTTCAAGGAAACTCCTGTGTCTTTTTGACAAGTACCATGGTCTTTGAACATTACCTTGGCCCAGCAGAATATTCCAGCTTCCTCCAAAGCCACTTTCAATGGGAAATTTGCACACTTAAGACATTCTCTTTATGTAGACCTATAAATAATTTCTGGGAAGGAGCACTTGGTCTTCAATGCACCTTAACTATTGCATTGGGCAATGATGATAGTGTGTTACTTCACCTCTTTCCATGACAAATAACAAAACAAGCATTACATGGTGGCTTCAAAGGATCTCAAGCCTCTCTTAGGAAATTAACTATAAAATTCATTTTAACACATTAGTACTTTAATATATAAACTGTGTCAAGTTATTATTATGAATTTTTTGTGGTACTGGGTATTAAACTCAGGAATACTTTACCACTGATATATATCCTGAGCCCTTTTTATTATTTTAGTTTAAGAAAGGGTCTTACTAAGTTGCCAAACTAGAACTCACAATCCTACTGCCTCAGCCTCCCGTGTCTCTGGGTTTACAGGTGTCTGCCACCTGCCCAGCTTGCTATTAATTTTCTTCTAGTAGAAATATCAACGTTGGCCGCCCCCTCCCCCTGCACCGGCAAGGTAGACGGAACTGTGACCACCCTCAGAACAGGCCCAGTGGCCTGCTGAGGGACAGAGCCGCCCCCCCACCCCCCGCGCCTGCCAGGTAGGTGGAACTGTGACCACCAACAGAACAGGCCAGACCTGCAACCGACAGACAGAACAGGCCCAGTGGCCTGAGGAAGGGTAGAGCCACCTCCCCCCGCGCCTGCAAGGTAGGTGGACCTGCGACCCACCAGCAGAACAGCCCCAGAGGCCTGCAGAGGGGCAGTGCCGCTGCCTGCGCCTGCAAAGTAGGCAGAACTGCGACCACCGAAAGAACAAGCCTAGTGGCCCGCAGAGGGACAGAGCCTCCGCCCGCGCCTCCAAGGTGAGCGGACCTGCTACCGACCCGCAGAGCAGGCCCAGCGGCCTGCCGGCGTGGTAGGCACATTGCCCCAATTGGAGGAGGGGCAGAGCCGCCGCCCGCGCCTGCGAGGGAGACTTTGCAACTATACAAGACCAATATAAATATATAGGGGGAAAATTCAATAGCACAACAGTTTCACCAAGTAGAAAGGAACGTGAACAGTATGAAGAGAAAAGGAAAGAAAGGACCACAAGCAATGCAGGTCAACTCAACGTTAGAAGAGGTAATAGCTGCAGCAGATGGAATGTCAGATAAATAATTCAGGATATACATGCTTCACATGATCTGGAGTCTCAAGGAAGACATCAGACAGCAAAATCAGACAATGAAAGATCACTTCAAAGATGAATTACATAAACAAATCCAAGAAGCAAAAGATCAACTATACAGGGAGATAGAGGTTATAAAAAACAAACAAACAGAAATCCTAGAAATGCAGGAAGCAATAAACCAACTTAAAAACTCAATTGAGAATACTACCAGCAGAGTAGAACACTTAGAAGATAGAACATCAGACAATAAAGATAAAGTATTTCAACTTGAAAAGAACTTAGACAGCTCAGCAAGACTGTTAAGAAACCATGAGCAGAACATCCAAGAAATATGGGATAACATCAAGAGACCAAATTTAAGAGTCATTGGGATACAGGAAGGGACAGAGTTTCAAACCAAAGGAATGAGCAATCTATTCAATGAAATAATACGAGAAAACTTCCCAGACTTGAAGAATGAGACAGAATCCCAAATCCTAGAAGCCTACAGGACGCCGAATGTGCAAAATCATAAGAGACCCACACCTAGACACATTATAATGAAGATGCCCAACATACAGAATAAGGAGAGAATTTTAAAAGCTACAAGAGAAAGGAAGCAGATTACATTTAGGGGTAAGCCAATCAGGATAACAGCTGATCTTTCAACACAGACTCTGAAAGCTAGAAGATCCTGGAATAACATATTTCAAACACTGAAAGAAAATGGGTTCCAACCAAGAATTGTGTTTCCAGCAAAATTAAGCTTCAGGATGGAAGATGAAATTAAAACCTTCCACGATAAACAAAAGTTAAAAGAATTTGCAGCTAGAAAACCATCTCTTCAAAACATCCTTGGCAAAACATTACAGGCAGAGGAAATGGAAAATAACAATGAAAACCAACAGTGGGAGGTAGGACAGTAAAGGGGGGAAAAATAATCAAAGAGGAAAACAAACCATGTTTAGTAACATAAATAAACAAATATGGCTGGAAGAACAACCCATATCTCAATAATAACCCTAAATGTTAATGGCTTAAACTCACCAATTAAGAGACACAGGCTAGTAGAATGGATCACAAAACAAGACCCAACAATATGCTGCCTACAAGAGACGCATTTGATAGGAAAAGACATACATAGGCTGAAGGTGAAAGTTTGGGAAAAATCATATCACTCATATGGACTTCAGAAACAAGCAGGTGTGTCCATACTCATATAAAATAAAATAGATTTCAAGCCCAAGTTAATCAAAAGGGATAAAGAGGGACACTACATACTGCTCAAGGGAACCATACACCAACAAGACATAACAATCATAAATATATATGCCCCTAACAATGGTGCAGCTATGTTCATCAAACAAATTCTTCTCAAGTTCAAGAGTCTAATAGACCACCATACAATAATCATGGGAGACTTCAACACACCTCTCTCACCAATGGACAGATCTTCCAAACAAAAGTTGAATAAGGAAACTATAGAACGCAATAACACAATTAATAACCTAGACTTAATTGACATATATAGAATATACTACCCAACATCAAGCAGTTACACTTTTTTCTCAGCAGCACATGGATCCTTCTCAAAAATAGATCACATATTATGTCACAGGGCAACTCTTAGACAATATAAAGGAGTATAGATAATACCATGCATCTTATCTGATCATAATGGAATGAAACTGAAAATCAACGATAAAAGAAGGAAGGAAAAAGCATACATCACTTGGAGAATGAACAATAGGTTACTGAATGATCAATGGGTTATAGAAGACATCAAGGAGGAAATTAAAAAATTCTTAGAGATAAATGAAAACACAGACACAACATATCGGAATCTATGGGACACATTGAAAGCAGTTCTAAGAGGAAAATTCATTGCGTGGAGTTCATTCCTTAAAAAAAGAAAAAACCAACAAATAAATGATCTCATACTTCATCTCAAAATCCTTGAAAAAGAAGAGCAAAACAACAGCAAAAGAAGTAGAAGGCAAGAAATAATGAAAATCAGAGCGGAAATTAATGAAATCGAAACAAAAGAAACAATTGAAAAAATTGACAAAACTAAAAGTTGGTTCTTTGAAAAAATAAACAAAATCGACAGACCCTTAGCCATGCTAGCAAAGAGAAGAAGAGAGAGAACTCAAATTACTAACATATGGGATGAAAAAGGCAATATCACAACAGACACTTCAGAAATACAGAAGATAATCAAAAATTATTTTGAATCCTTATACTCCAATACATTAGAAGATAGTGAAGGCATAGATAAATTTCTTAAGTCATATGATCTGCCCAGATTGAGTCAGGAGGATATAGACAACCTAAACAGACCAATATCAATTGAGGAAATAGAAGAAACCATCAAAAGAATACCAACTAAGAAAAGCCCAGGACCGGATGGGTATACAGCAGAGTTTTACAAAACCTTTAAAGAGGAACTAATACCAATACTTTTCAAGCTACTTCAGGAAATAGAAAAAGAGGGAGAACTTCCAAATTCATTCTACGAGGCCAACATCACCCTGATACCTAAACCAGACAAAGATACTTCAAAGAAAGAAAACTACAGACCAATATCTCTAATGAACCTAGATGCAAAAATCCTCAATAAAATTCTGGCCACTCGGATACAAAAACATATCAAAAAAATTGTGCACCATGATCAAGTAGGATTCATCCCTGGGATGCAAGGCTGGTTCAATATACGGAAATCAATAAATGTTATTCACCACATCAATAGACTTAAAAATAAGAACCATATCATCATCTCGATAGATGCGTAAAAAGCATTTGACAAAGTACAGCATCCCTTTATGTTCAAAACTCTAGAAAAACTAGGGATAACAGGAACATACCTCAATATTGTAAAAGCAATCTATGCTAAGCCTCAGGCTAGCATCATTTTGAATGGAGAAAAATTGAAGGCATTCCCTCTAAAATCTGGAACAAGACAGGGATGCCCTCTCTCACCACTTCTGTTCAACATAGTTCTCGAAACACTGGCCAGAGCAATTAGACGAAAGAAATTAAAGGCATCAAAATAGGAAAAGAAGAACTTAAATTATCACTATTTGCAGATGACATGATTCTATACCTAGCAGACCCAAAAGGGTCTACAAAGAAACTATTAGAGCTAATAAATGAATTCAGCAAAGTGGCAGGATATAAAATCAACACGCATAAATCAAAGGCATTCCTGTATATCAGCGACAAATCCTCTGAAATGGAAATGAGGACAACCACTCCATTCACAATATCTTCAAAAAAAATAAAATACTTGGGAATCAACCTAACAAAAGAGGTGAAAGACTTATACAATGAAAACTACAGAACCCTAAAGAGAGAAATAGAAGAAGATCTTAGAAGATGGAAAAATATATCCTGTTCATGGATAGGCAGAACTAACATCATCAAAATGGCGATATTACCCAAAGTTCTCTATAGGTTTAATGCAATGCCAATCAAAATCCCAACGGCATTTCTTGTAGAAATAGAGAAAGCAATCATGAAATTCATATGGAAAAATAAAAGACCCAGAATAGCAAAAACAATGCTAAGCAGGAAGTGTGAATCAGGCGGTATAGCGATACCAGACTTCAAACTATACTACAGAGCAATAGTAACAAAAACAGCATGGTACTGGTACCAAAACAGGCGGGTGGACCAATGGTACAGAATAGAGGACACAGAAACCAATCCACAAAACTACAACTATTGTATATTTGATAAAGGGGCTAAAAGCATGCAATGGAGGAAGGATAGCATCTTCAACAAATGGTGCTGGGAAAACTGGAAATCCATATGCAACAAAATGAAACTGAATCCCTTTCTCTCGCCATGCACCAAAGTGAATTCAAAATGGATCAAGGAGCTTGATATCAAATCAGAGACGCGCCGTCTGATAGAAGAAAAAGTTGGCTACGATCTACAGTCGGTGGGGTCGGGCTCCAAATTCCTCAATAGTACACCCATAGCACAAAAGTTAATAACTAGAATCAACAAATGGGACTTACTCAAACTAAAAAGTTTTTTCTCAGCAAAAGAAACAATAAGAGAGGTAAATAGAGAGCCTACATCCTGGGAAAAAATCTTTACTCCTCACACTTCAGATAGAGCCCTAATATCCAGAGTATACAAAGAACTCAAAAAATTAGACAATAAGAGAACAAACAACCCAATCAACAAATGGGCCAAGGACCTGAACAGACACTTCTCAGAGGAGGACATACAATCAATCAATAAGTACATGAAAAAATGCTCACCATCTCTAGCAGTAAGAGAAATGCAAATCAAAACCACCCTAAGATACCATCTCACTCCAGTAAGATTGGCAGCCATTATGAAGTCAAACAACAACAAGTGCTGGCGAGGATGTGGGGAAAAGGGTACACTTGTACATTGCTGGTGGGACTGCAAATTGGTGCAGCCAATTTGGAAAGCAGTATGGAGATTTCTTGGAAAGCTGGGAATGGAGCCACCATTTGACCCAGCTATTCCCCTTCTTGGTCTATTCCCTAAAGACCTAAAAAGAGCATGCTACAGGGACACTGCTACATCGATGTTCATAGCAGCACAATTCACAATAGCAAGACTGTGGAACCAACCTAGATGCCCTTCAATAGATGAATGGATAAAAAAAATGTGGCATTTATACACAATGGAGTATTACTCTGCATTAAAAAAATGACAAAATCATAGAATTTACAGGGAAATGGATGGCATTAGAGCAGATTATGCTAAGTGAAGCTAGTCAATCCCTAAAAAACAAATGCCAAATGTCTTCTTTGATATAAGGAGAGTAACTAAGAACAGAGTAGGGTCAAAGAGCATTAGAAGAAGATTAACATTAAACAGGGATGAGAGGTGGGAGGGAAAGGGAGAGAGAAGGGAAATTGCATGGAAATGGAAGGAGACCCTCAGAGTTATACAAAAGTACATACAAGAGGAAGTGAGGGGAAAGGGAAAAATAATACAAGGGGGACAAATGAATGTCAGTAGAGGGGGCAGAGAGAGAAGAGGGGAGGGGAGGGGAGGGGAGGGGGGATAGTAGAGGATAGGAAAGGCAGCAGAACACAACAGACACTAGTATGGCAATATGTAAATCAATGGATGTGTAACTGATGTAATTCTGCAATCTGTATATGGGGTAAAAATGGGAGCTCATAACCCACTTGAATCAAAGTGTGAAATATGATATATCAAGAACTATGTAATGTTTTGAACAACCAACAATAAAAAATTAAAAAAAAAAAAAGAAATATCAACGTTGAATTTCCAGCTATTTTAGGACATAATAAAGTGATTCAGTTTTTAAGAGTACTTATCTCTTTCAAGTTGGAAAGGTTCATTCTGCATATAACCTGTCCTAAATCAATAATGATCTGTTAACATTTTAAGGAGATGGCAACAGAAGACAAGAAGAGGTAGTTTTCCTGCTAAAAATCGCCATGACTCATGCTGACAATAACATATCAACACATGTCACCATGCATGTTTTTTTTTGTGATCATTCAAGGAGATTTTGATAAGATGCTTTCCATTTTCCAAGGGCAAATAATGCAGTAAATCTAGTTTATTGGCTTCTGAATTGTGAAATATTTTTTGTCCCCCACAATGGTAATTTAGTGTTCTGGAGATATAAAAAGTGCTGTCCTTCACACAAGAAAACCACATTCAGAGGATCAATAGTTCTTATTTTTGTAGTGTTTTAAAGCTATTTTTTTATCTACTTATCCTAGTGATCAATAATGAACAGTTGTCAAAATCATGAAAGTTTAGACATGCAATCATTTGACTACATGAATTATTTATCATTATTGTAAAACTAACTGATTTATAGAAAGGCTCAAAACATGACCTTAAGGGGCTGAAGTTGTAGCTCAGCTGTGGAGCACTTGCCTCATATGTATGAGGCACTGGGTTCAATTCCTAGCACCACATATAAATAATCAAATAAAATAAAGATCCATCAACAACTAAAATATTTTTTAAAAAATGACCTTACATGTGTCAGAAATCTCTACTATGTCTCTTCTGTTCCACACTAGATGTGTTTTAAAGATTTCAAATTGGTCATCTCTTTATTCCCTTATTACCAAGAGATTCAGAGCCACTATAAAGATAATTTTCTTTTATACTAGTAAATTAAAAGTAAATATTTAATTAGAACAAAAGAAATATGTTCACTAATGAAGTATTTCCTCAAATCACCAGAGATATAATTATCTAATTCACTGATAAATGATAAACCAGGTTGTTGTTGTTTTTTAACCAAAAAAGTGAGTTTTACTCTTGTTTACATATTAGTAAGAGTATGTAAAGCCTATTTTTAAAACATAGAATTTGCAGGCATTAAAGATCACTAAGGGGAGCTGGGTGCAGTAGTGTATGCCTAAAATCCCAAGGATTCAGCAGGCTGAGATAGAAGGCCAATCTGGGCAACTTAGGAAGATTCTACCACAAAATAAAATAAAAAAGGGCAGAGGGGTATAGTTCAATGATAGAGTACCTCTGGGTTCAATCCTCACTACTGGGGGAAGAGGGAGGAATGAAGAGTAAAATAGTATGTATCTAAAGTTTAGTTTGTGCTATTATAACAGAATACCTGATAATAGATAATTTACAAAGAACAGAAATTTATTTATTACAATTCTGGACACTGGGAAGTTCAAGGTTAATGTCCCTATATTTTCAAAGACTCTTGTTGAATCGTAACATGGTGGAATGGCTCACATGGTGTGGGGGGAATGGGAGAAGACCAAGTACATTTTTTCTTTAGGAACTTACTCCCGAGATAACTAATCCAGTGTGGTGATAATGACATTAATCTATGCATGAAAGCAGAGCCTTTGTGACCTAATCAATTCTTAATGGTCTTACTTCTTAATGGTGATTCATCAAGGATTACGTTTCCAACATCTGAACTTTGGGGGTCATATTCAAACCAGCGAAGGGTCATTCTATTATATAAAAGCTATGCCTGTACAGGATTTCACTTATTGGCCTAAAAATGATAGTGTCACACTACAATCCTATCCATAACTTCCTCTTCTCATACCTAGGTTCTGAGGTACTGTGACTGCCCTACAGAAAACCCTACTTTGTCATCTACCACCTTGGAGAGAATTTATGTGGAATTAAAGTGGGTTGTTGATATAAGGAAGGGATTTTCTTATTTAGTAGCAAAATTATTAAGGTTGTTAAGAGTTATACTATTTAATAAGTTTTATTATAATATAGGAGTGTAATGGGCTGTTATTTCTAATGATGATGATGATAATAACAATATTAACTGGACTAATGATAATTGAGGACCTGGATACCAGATCTTCTTCTAACTTCTACTAATTCACCTAATCTTCACAACAACCCCACGACTAAGGAGTATTAGTACTCACAGAAAATAAGGTTGCTAGATAAAACATAGGCTATCCAATTACATTTGAATTTCAGAGAAACAAAAAAAAGTTTCAAAACTGTATGAAATATATTTTAAAAATTGTATCATTATTTCTCTAAAATTCAAATTTAATTAAATAGTCTATATTTTTTATTTGCTAAATCTGACAAGCGTAACAGGGAGTTTACATAATATCCTAAGATTACCCAGCTGGAAGGATAGAGCTGGAATTCAAACTGGGCCTGGCTCAATATTCTTTGTTTTGATCTCTCTTAGTATCTTGCTTCTCCAATGGAATTGGTGAGCCCCAACCAGGGGTAAAATAATTAGGATGTGGTTGCCTACCCAGTCCATGAGGTAGGGGAACTGAACGTATGAAAGATTATAACATAATACTCTTGTTTTTTATTTTATTTTATTTTTAATATCAAATACACTTACTTTTGAGAAAGGAACAGCTCAAAGACATCAACATCTCTCTTGTAGCCACACATCTTTAGTTGATCTTCAACTACCTAATAACATATAATTAATCTGTCAAGCCACATTCCAGTGGGCAAAAGTACCGAGACATTTGCAGTCAATAACAATACGTCTATAAGAAGATCAAAAGGAAGGTGAGCATCCATAAACCGATAAACTCCAACACTGCAATTATATATTATTTACTCATTTTTGTGGTTGAGTTTCATTATTTTAAGTTCTGGGCACAGATGTGCAAATAATTTTTAATCAGAAAAAAAATGTGCATGTATACATATATACCCCAAACAACTTTTTGATTCTGTCTGAGGCAGGATAATTTGGCCTTTAAATAATTATTCTAAAATGCTCCTTTAAACATAAAGTATTTGTATTAGATAGGTTTCCCATACTTATGGAGGACATAGTATTGGGTTGGAGGCAGAGGGTGCAGGATATAATGTATAACACTATTGAAGATTCTTCTTTATTGTCTATCACATTATACTTGGCACCCAGGAAGTTCACAGCAAGTGTCAAACAAATGAATAAACGAGTGAACAGATGTCATGATTCTTTGAACAAATGAATAAATATATTTCCCCTTGGTTGGTAAGCAACAGCGTCTTCATTTTTCATGAGTCACGAACACACTCATACTGTGGGAGTTTTTGGTGAAGAAGCAATTTTTATTCCCTAGGTTTTGTTTTGAAAATACAAATCCAGCAACAGTTATAAAAGGGCTTTGCTTCTTCTTTTTAGGAAGAAGAAGAATATTTGCTAAATTATAAAAGAAATTATAAAATTATATTTAGAAATTATAAAAGGAACATTTTGCTAAATTAGGAAAGGACATTTGTAGGCCACATTACCTAAAATGATATGGAAAAATTAGAGCCCATCTACAATTTTCCATGGAAGAGTAAAGTTAACAAGACACAAGGAAAGGTAAAGGAATTATTTTTGTGGTTCTGGAACATAACAAACAATGAACATATCAGAATCAAACATCAGAATCAAAACAATCACCAAATTTCAGCTAGGATTTGTTGTGGGTGGTAGGGTTGTAATGTCAGCAAGTGATTTATAAAACTCTGAGAATGGTTTTGCTCTTTAGTAGAGAACTTTAGAAAAACAGTTAAATTTAGTGGGGTGAATAAATATTTAAAGAAGTAAGGAAGGTGGGTCTACTGGAGATGGAAGGCAGCTGCATAAGTATATTTTCAATCTTACTTTGATTCCTTGTTAAACAAGCTGAATCTAGGAGTTTGTGGAATGTACAGGTTCAGGCCTAAGTGTCGCGACCCCTTGCCCGCAAGGAAGACGCAACTCGAGAATCTTCTCTCAACAGTTTTATTCAGGTCCCTGGATATTTCTTCTTCTTCCTCTCGGGTGCCCCTCCCAGCCTTAATAAAGCATCCCAAGCCCCAAGCTGCCGCGTGGAACTTTCTCACAGGGTGGTGAAAAATCATGTGCCAACTTTCCCAGATAAGAAATTGTTTGTCACAGACCACAGCGGAGCCAGCGCCATCTTGTAATGGCGACCATAATCTGCAGAAACGGCAGAAGCGGCTCACCACAGTTCCCCCTTTTCTATTTTATTAAAACAATACAGGCGAGAGTAGAGGTCCTATCCCACTGTGCAGAAGTGGCTGCATAGTATGGCTCAGTCCCAAGGAGGGCCCTTCCCCAGATCTGAGGCCATATCAGCCGACGCCTTTTTTCGTGGGGCGGGGCGTGAACGCGTCTAACCCGCATGCAATAGGACATGCTCTCCTTGAGGTCCTCTTCAAGGATCACTCAAGTGCAGTGCCTTGCCTCACATCCTGTATCGTGACGATGGTGGACGAAGGGGGATAGCTGAGGCTGAACTGTGGCTGTTTATAACGACAAACAAGTTGACAGCACCCTGAAAGAAAGGCACGAACTTTAAGGCGATGGAAAAGTACTAGTGTGGAAACCCATCTGCGTGCAATGGCAGTAAGACCGGCAGAGTGCAAGGGCTTTCCAACACTAAGAGAATAACAAGGAAAGTCATATCGATCCCAGTGCAATGTTATAATAACTTGGGGTGTAACGACCGTGACAAAGGTTTACTGCTTAAGATGCGCAAGCCAGACTTGAGGCGAGTTGCCATTTTCTAAAGCTGCAAGAGCTTGTATGATCATAGCCTTTTCTTGTGCATGGCGAGTCTTAAGGCGACAGAGAAGCCACAAACAGAGCACAACACTGAAGCAACACATTGCACCAAAAATGCCTACTCCCACCCACTCTTTGAAGAAGGAAAAAGCAGAAGATATCCAATCGGTGAATTGACCCAAAGTCACTGGTTCGACACGGGTACTATTCAAAACAGCAATCTGAGTTAGTTGAGACTGGATCAAGTTTTCTGCTTCCATGGACCAGGTTCCGGATAGATACTCTCCGATGATGCGGGAGGCATTTCTGGAATCATTAAATCTGACAGAGGTTATACATAAATGTGCACGTTGATCAACACAACCCAAATGTACTAGGTCAGACAATTCCTCAACTTGAGCTTGAAGCAGATCTATCCTTTGATTAGCAGCCAAAATCCCAGATAAAATGTGTTGATTAATTTTACTTTGAGATTCAAGTATGGTGGATGTTTGTTGAATAACCTGATTAATAGTGGCAGCAGTTTGTACCTGGCTGGCCATGGCTACTCCAGCTATAACTGCTGCAGCAGCAGATACCGCCACAGCTGTCACTATAGCTGCCGTAATTCCAAAATCTCTACGGGCTCTAATCAGTTCAACAATAGGAAATGACTCTGGATCTGCAGTAACCGGGATCGGGACAAAAGTTGGAATTTTCATAACCATTGCCGTAGTCCAGGAGCCATTCCAACACTCAGACAAATAACAGGTAATATTAGAACAATTAAGCATCCCCTGTAATGTAACATTAGCCAAAAGAAACAGGAACGGAGATTGGAGACGGACTGCTGCGGAGGGTAATGTAGCATTAGATAATTGTGAATTATTTGCAGAAATTTTAAGCCTCCTACCTCACTCCGAGTCTTGGGTACTGCCAGAAACATTAAACAGCCAACTTTGGACTCCTAATATTTCCCTGGGGAAACACAAGCGCGGACTAGACTAGCCCAATCTGAGGGAGTCATGCAAAATCTAGTAAGTCCCTCCACCTGAGTGAGAGTGAAAGCGGCATCTATGCCATAAGTGCGGACAGATTCTGCCAAGGTTTTAATTAGCTTAAAGTCTAAAGGCTCATGATATCTTCCCCTGTTATTGTCCTGAAATACAGGGTATGCAAGTCCCATATCTGTATTAACTGTCCTCCAAACTTGTGCATGAAAAGATCTCCCGGAACCTTGGCTCCCCCCACATACGGAGGTGGGGCAATCGGCACCATATCTTCTTCTAGATATTCTACCTCCTCCTCCTCAGAGTTTTGTTGACCGATGTTAACTCCCTTCCCCTTCTTACAGTAGGCCTGCGTGCCCTGTGTCTCCTTTTTCTTCTTTTTCATTTTTATCTTATGTAGTTGTTGTAACAATATATCAAGGTCCTCAGAACTCTCTGAGTCGCTTGTGTTCTCAGGCGTTTTTAATTCGGTCAAGTCTGGGTAGAGCCTTCTCCTATTTTTATCTTCAGGCTCTTTTGCCTTCTCACTACTGTTACTTTTAATACTCTCTGCCACTCCACTACATGATCCTTCAGATTTTTCCTCATGCAATTGCTCAAGAATAGCTTGACCCTCACTCACAGCTTCCTGGCATTTACCATCTGTAAGGCAACCATGGACCATTTTCCAAAGGGGTATCACCCCACCCTCTAATATGCCCTGCTCAGAAGCAAAGTCAAGATCTTTGCCTAATTTATCCCAACTAGGCACAGTAAGGCTGCCCGAAAATGCAAACCACGGTGCAGCGATATCTATCTTCTGTAAAAATCTCTGTAAAGTACTATGTTTCACTTCCAGTCCCTTGGAACGTAACAGGCCATCTAGGGCCAGGAGAAGCGGACTTGAAGATGCGGCACCCATGACACAACAACAAAGGAAGCACAAAAAAAAGAAAGCGAAAGTAGGAGCGAAAGTACACAGTGCAGCTGCAATAAAATATAAGGCTCTCTCTTTCATTACAGAGGAGCTGTCCCGCTTTGGTCGCTGATCCCACTTACTAGGGACTAACCCCGCTTTGATTGCGGATCCCACTTATTGGGATTAACCCCGCTTTGGTCGCGGATCCCACTTACCTGGGACTAACCGGTGCATCACCCCTGACTGTTGAAAGTTCTGGTTCCCGGGTTTCGGCACCACTTGTCGCGACCCCTTGCCCGCAAGGAAGACGCAACTCGAGAATCTTCTCTCAACAGTTTTATTCAGGTCCCTGGATATTTCTTCTTCTTCCTCTCGGGTGCCCCTCCCAGCCTTAATAAAGCATCCCAAGCCCCAATGCAAAGCTGCCGCGTGGAACTTTCTCACAGGGTGGTGAAAAATCATGTGCCAACTTTCCCAGATAAGAAATTGTTTGTCACAGACCACAGCGGAGCCAGCGCCATCTTGTAATGGCGACCATAATCTGCAGAAACGGCAGAAGCGGCTCACCACACCTAAGTATTCCTATCAGGGTATTTTGTTATCCTGTGACATAACCTGAATCTTGGAAAAACTCACTGGATCAGGCTTATTCTCATCTGGGGATTTTAAACACCTAAATTCCCAGTCTCTACTGTGAATTGCTAATCACAATTTTCCAAAGTGTTTGTGTGACAAAGGCTGGTAAAAGTAGAGTTTAAAATTTGCAGTTAACTGTTAAATTTATAAATGTACTTTTAATTTCATCAGTCAGCCCATATCTGTTACTCAGAAATACTCAGCGTATATACACCAAAATGTGAATATTATTGTTCATCTCTGTCTACCTTGTCTGTGTTTGTGAAATAGTCTCAATAACTGGAATACAGATTAAAGTGTGACCTCACAAAGGAGTACTGTGCATGCAGAAGTTTAAAAACTATAGAAACGGTGTGATGGCTAATTTTATGTGTCAACTTGACTGAACTAAAGGATGCCCAGATGCTTAGCAAAACATCATTTCTGGACATGTTTGAGTGTATATTTCCAGAAGATATTGACATAGAAGGGATTGACATTTGCATGGGTAGGCTGAGTAAAGTAGTTCACTCTCAATAACATGGCACAGGGGGTGGGGTAAGGGCATCATCCAAACCTTTGAGAACCAAAACAGAGAAAATCAGAGAAAGGATGAACTCAATTTCTCTTCTGGATGCCCAACCAAGGGCATCCATTTTATTCTGTGGGTAGACATCAGAACTTCCTGGTTTCAAGCCTTTGGTCTTAGACTGGAATCACACCACTGGCTTTTCTAGGCCTCCAGCTTGTGTACATAAGACTATCAGACTTTTTGTTTTAATTTGTTCTTTTTAGTTATACATGATAGTAGAGTCAAGTTTGACATATTTATATGAACATGGAGTATATCTTATTAAAATTAGGATCCCAGTTTTGTTGGATGTACAAGATGTGGAGATTCACTGTGGTATCATTCGTATATGTACATATGAAAGTTATGTCAGATTCATTCTACTGTCTTTCCTATACCTATCCCTCCCTCTCCCTTCCCTTCTTCCTCTTGTCTAATGTACCGAATATCTATTCTTTCCCCCTCCCTTATTGTGTGTTAGCATCCACATATCAGAGAGAACATTCAACTTTTGGTTTTGGGGATTGGTTTATTTCACTTAGCATGAGAGTCTCCAGATTCAACCATTTGGCTGAGTAATATTTCATTGTGTACATGTATACCACATTTTCTTTATCCATTCATCTGTTGAAGGGTACCTAGGTTGGCTCCATAGTTTAGCTATTGTGAATTGAGAGGAAATAAACATTGATGTAGCTGCATCACTGTAGTATGCTGATTTTAACTCCTTTGGATATATGCTGAAAAGTGGTATAACTAAGTCAAATTGTGGTTCCATTCCTAGATTTTAGAGGAATCTCCGTACTGCTTTTCATAATGGTTACACCAATTTGCAGTCTCACTAACAATGGGTGAGTGTACTCTTTTCCCCACTTCTTTGCCAACATTTATTGTTTCTGTATTTTTGATAGTTGCCATTCTGACTGATGTGAGGTGAAATTTTAGAGTAGTTGTAATTTGTATTTCTTTAATTGCTAGAGATGTTTAACATTTTTTTCATGTATTTTTGACTGTTCATATTTCTTCTTTTGAGAAGTGTTTAGTTTCTTAGCCCATTTATTGATTGGATTATTTGTTTTTTGTGTTTATTTTTGGAGTTAAGGTTTTGAGTTCTTTGTATATTCTGGAAATTAATGCCTTATCTGAAGTGTGGTGGCAAAGATTTTCTCCCATTCTGTAGGCCCTCTCTTCATGCTCTTGATTATTTCTTTTGCTGTGAAGTTTTTTAGTCTGATACACCATCCCATTTATTGATTTTTTTTTTTTTTATTTCACGTCTTGTGCTTCAGGACAGACTGCAGAACTTCTGACTTCACAATCTAGTTATCTAATCCCTTGTCCTAAATCATTCTACGTATTTGTTTATCTTATTGGTTCTGTTTCTCTGGAGAACCCTAACACAAGATAGATATCAAGACACAGAAAGATATCCAAAACATTTTTAAGAAGTAATTGTCATTATAATTTGTGTAAGTACAGCAATATTTTTGTTCAAAATAATACTTATGTACACACAAAATGCACACATTCCAAATTGTTAGCAAAAATAATCACTTGAAAATATGAGGAAATTTCATTTTATTTTCTCTCTCTTTTTTTTTTTTTTTTTTTTGAAATGCAGTCCTCCGACCTCAGTTTCCCAGGTAGCCAGGACTATAGACACATGCCATCATGCCTCTAGGTAATTCATTTTTAAATGTTTGACTATTGTGATAAGCACATATTAATTTGATCATCAGAAAATAATACATATTTTGACAAATTTAGCTATATAATAAGTATTTAAAAGGATTTAAATCAGATTCAGAAAACAAGGAGACAAAAGGGGAAATGGAAAATACCAGCAGTATATGTAAATCACTGGTATAATTAATTATTCACTCAACTTTGAATCCTGGCATGCTTCTTTCCAGCCAACAATTTTGTGTGGATCTAGTACAAAGTATGAATGTTAAAGTTCCAAGAAACCTGAAATTGTACCAAGAAGTTCAGGTTTCAGCCAAACTGTAGAGAATCAGTTCTAGTCTCCACCCACACACAGCTACTCGGTTGCATGTTTTCATCTCAAGGCACGCAACGAGCACCCTTTTCCTAATTTTAAAAACAATGGTAAAATGCACCCACCAAGGGATTTACCATTTTAAAGTTTGTGGTTCTGTGGCATCAAGTGTATTCCCATGCTGCACATTTGCCTTGCTGAGCGACCATCACTGCCTTCCATATCACAACTTTTCATCTTCTATAGCAGGCTCAGCACCCAGAGGCTACCTACTCTCCCTTCACTCCTCCCTCCAGCCCCTGGTGCCTACTGTTCTATCTTCTGTCTCTGAGTTTGACTAGGGACTCCCACAAGTGGAATTGTCCGGGTGCAACTGGTTTATTTCACTTAGCATTATCTTCAAGATTCTTTCATGTTGTAGCATGTGTTAGAACTTTTTTCATTTTTATCTATCTACCACATTTTCTTTACCCATTAATGTGTCAAAGAACACTTGGGTTGATCTTGATCTACCATTTGGCTGTTGCAAATAATACTATTGTGAACACGGATGTTCAGAGATCTTTGTGAGTCTTTCACTTATTTGAGTAAATAAACAGTAATGGAATTGCTGGATCATTTGGAATTCTATGTATAATTTTTTGAGGAATTTCCATACTGTTTTCTACAGTGACTGCATACCACAAGCATTCTTTAAGATGAACATATTTTAAATAGTACGTCCAAACCTATTCACTCAGCCATTTATTCAGTCAAACTACTGAGCACTTAATCCAGGTTGTGACTAGTTTAGTCTGTGACTAGCTGGTAAATGTGGGAATAAATTAGGTAAGATGCCTGTTCTTTATGAACAAATCTGTTAGTAGGGGAGGTAAAAAACATAGAATGCTACAAAAGAAGGTTGCAAATGTAAAGGGCTGTAAGAAAAGGAAAACATGCTCTGGCAAATTCAGAAGAAGAAGAAATTCCTGTCAGTCTGGGCACTATGAGAAGATTTCAGGGCAGGATCAACAGGCAGGTCCGTAAAGGGTGAGAAGAAAAGAAACAGGATGTTGGTGGAAGAAGAGAGTAAGAACACAAAAGAAAGAAATTATGAGGTGTGTGGGGCTGTGTGGCCTCTGGCTGAAAAGGCAAGTGGAAAGCAACAGTGAAATAAATTAAGAAAGGTGGGCTTGCATTATATTATTGGAGCTAATGTTGAAATTTAGGCTTGGATATGTGTGCTTAATCAGTGCCCAAATAATACTTTTACAGGCTTGGAGAACTCTCACTGAAGTCTACATATTTTAAGAAAACTTATAATTTCTTTGTTTCTTTTTAGATATACATGACAGTATTTTGCCATATTATACATACATGGAGTATAACTTATTCTAATTAGGATCCCATTCTTGTGATTGTACATGATGTGGAAGTTTCACTGGTGGTGTATTCATATATGAACATAGGAAAGTTATGTCATAAACTATAATTTAAAATTAACTTAGTTTTATGTGATCTATACACATATATGAAATACAAACACACATACACACACACACACACACACACATTCCCATGCACTTGGATTAGCTACATAGTAAAATCTAAGAAAGTTCTGCTTTTTCCCATGACAACCACATCAATGCTTTTAAACAGTATCCAATGTGAAGCTATTTCAAAAGCATTTGTCCTCTTTCTCTCTTGGTGCCCTGGTTTTGTTGATACTCTAAAAGCATGGACTTAATTAAGTATTGGGTAATTCAGCATTGACTCAATTCTGGAACAATAGGGATATATTGCAGGATTTCTGAACATGAGAGAAGACGTTGCAGGCTAGGCTTCAGGAAAGTGCCTTTCACAACAAGGTATATGATGGCCTGGGGTGCAGAGATAGCTGCAGACAGCAAGCAAGGCCACCTCTAGAAAGTCCAGATCATATCTAATGAGCCTGCCCCAGGGTGATGGCAAGTGAAAATAAGTAGAGAATAAATACAATATGGTGTAAATAGAGAGGGCATTGGTGGGAACTAGCAGGCAAATGGAGGTTCTGCAAGGGCAAGAGAAGTCACTGGTGATGATCATGATGTGATGACTTGATGATGAGAAAGGTGACTAGGCTGGCAGGGAAGATAGAGCTGGCTGAGAAATGCTGAGACGGAGGCCCTGATGGAACATAGAAGTCAAGGCCTCCACCAGAAAGCTGCAAGGGTGAAAACAGATCTCAGAGACATCAAGGTGGATTTGAAGCTCTGGTGAGTCCTGTCAGTCCAAAGGAGACAATGGGACCCAAGTGCAATCATGGTGAAGTGTCTACTTATAGGGAGAGGAGGAAGGAAACAAGCTGGGTGTGGAGATAGAGGAGAGGTGATTGTAAAGTTAAGGGTGGGACCTTGGGGCAGTGGGACCCCTGAGGCAGGATTTCAAGAAGATAGAACTTAAGTCTGCGAGAGAGGATGTCACTCAGAAAAAGTATTGAATTTGGAGGCCAATTTCAGTATCCTGGTGAGGGGGGATATCAGATTTCAAAGTAATTGGTTAACACCACAAGAAAATAAAAACAATCCAACACAGAACTGGGATGAGGACAATTCTGGCATAGGGAGAAAACAACTTCCTCCATTGCCCAATGCCTTAGAATCTAGAGTCAACAGAAAAAGGTTTTAAAACTGTAGAATTATTCAACCCTAGAATAGTCTGTATTGAAGTCTATAGAAGAAACTATCCTTTTAAAAGATTAATTCCTACACCTACATGCAACACACCCCACCAGTTAGCACTCGGCATGAGTGGCTTTCAATAAGTTCCAGAACTCTCATTCTTCATGAACCATAGTAGCTCCTAGCCTCTCAGGTCTGAGAACTTTAGGAAGCCTTGTTAGCCCCTGTGTTGCCCGATACTGAGATCTCCCCAACCCCACCCTGCCCCTAGATATTCCTTAAGCCATCATCTTAATTGCTCTCAACTTTGCTTGTTCTGTCCCTCAAAGAATTTGTCCTCTTCAATTGTTTATTTGTACTTCAGGGAAACAACATTATCAGGGACCACACACATACAAATATATGTGAGATTTAAGAGTTCAAAATTCCTGGCCTGAAAGTCTCCAAATCACCCTAATTAAATACACAGTAGATATTGAGCGGGGGGGGGGTGGGGGGGGGGGGGGGGGGGGGACGTCAATGTCTTTTAGTATGGATCTCTGGTAGATCCCAAACTCTACCCAGGACATTTTCGACCTCTAGTCCAGGTAGAGGGACTTGGTGGCGTTTACAATTGCTGGACCCCCTTCTACCTGAACCCCAGGAGCAGCCCCTAGCTGTCCTGGGAGTCTTTCTCGGAAGGGAGGCGCTGCTTACCCGAAGACTCTTCTGTAGCGCAGTTTCGGGGACCGGAGATTTGTTGGAGCACTGGAAGGCGCGGGACATGGTGTTTAGGTCTCAGGTCATCAGGAAAATGAGCGATCAGTGGCACCAGTAGTCCACATGGCTGGCCCTGCGGTTCATTGTTCTGTCACCAAGAGTTTATGCATTCCTGTCTACCTAAAGCCAATACCAAGGAGAGAAGATGTGAAGCCGAACCCTGACTTTTGTGACGTTTATGTGTGAAGTGACGTTTATGTGTGTGATACCACAGCACACCTCTGTGCTAGGATGATGCTTTGGCGACGCCTGTGGCAAACACAGAAAGAGTAAATGCCCGAAGCCAAGCTTGGGTCAGAGGACCTGAACTAGTCACTCAGGGATAGTTTCATTGATTTGAAATAATAATATCAGAAAATTTAGGTTTCTGAAAATTAGATACGTCTCGCGACTACTGGGCAATATTGGCGAGTAGGAGTGTAGCGGTTCCCCTGCGGAGATAGGGGAGCTTAAAGCAAAAGGATAAAAACATCTACCACTGATTCTGTCTTAAAATCAGACATTTGGTTCATCATGGATTTTTTTTTGCATAAATTTTGATTTAAAAATACTGCATTAAGATATTTATTTTAAATGCTGAGTTTTTGGTGTCCCTTACATTTTGCACCAAGGCCAGTGCCTCCCCTTGCCTCATCATAGACCCAGAACTGGCAGGGGAAGGGGTGGCAGTATTAAGGCTCCCCAAGATTACAAGTGCACAGAAAATGAAATGCTGCACGTTGATTCAGTAGATGAAATGTCCTTTCTCTGGTATAAAACAGATACATTGAGACATTATTTTGCCAGTCCTTCTAACCTTTACCAAATAAAAAAAAAAAAGGAGAAAGAGAAGAAGAAAAACATTTTACAATTGATTGTTCTCCACCTAGCTATATTGAAACTTCTGTCAAGATTATTTTATAATCTTATTTAATTGAATCTTATTCCTCTCTTGCTTGGGTAACTTTAAGATTGAATACTGTTTATGACATCCCTGTATTATACTAGAGCCTAACACAATGTTGTTTTAAAAAATGTTAATTGAATTTAATGAGTTGGTGTCTAGTCTCCAAATTTGAACCTGAAATTTTGCAATTAGCTTTTTAAAATGGGTTAAACTAGTTGCATTTTAGTGTTGGTGAAAAGCAAGTACAGTGGAGAAAGCAAGAATATATTATTTCAGTTCTTCTAAAAGAAATTTGGGGCTGGGTGGGGTTAAAAGACCTCTAAGTTATCATTAAGGGAGTAATCATCTGAGAACTATCATTTAAATAGTTTTTAATCAGGGAAATAAAAATCAGACAAGAGGAATGGTCTACAGAGAAAGTATATTAAATAATTTATTGGCCTCTTCCATGTTTGTGGTTAATGTGCATTATAGCATTTTAGATATTATTCATGAATATGCTATGTGGACAATGGAAATGCATAGTACTTATTCAACTTTTTACAAATGTAATTTTTAAGACCACAAGCATAATAGGTTTATAGACATCTTACAGAAGTAAGAAATTTTTACAGAAGTAAACTATTTTTATAGTTTCTATAAAAATCACATTTAAAAATTTCATCCTTTATTTATTTTTAAACCTTTTCATGTTACACTGATTAAGATAGAAGTATTTTTTAAAAGCCTACACAACAAAACTTCTTTTTAGGAAAGCAACTCAGAAACTCCTTTATTCTGAGGTCTTAATGTGTTCTCATTTCAAGAAAAATTTACAATTTAATGATCATAAAGGCTTAAATAATGCAAACTTACATAGGATGTCAAGGACAAAGGTTAATGAATATACTTTTTATGTAAAGACTCTTCCCAGATATCCTCATACTGGGGGTTTAAATTTTTTACCAAAGTAGTGTCACTAGCAGAGTGAGCAGAAAATTTTAACTTCCATAGGGTGGGATTATAGCCTGAGGAATGCAGCCTGAGGTTTTAAGAATTCATGTAAAATGTACATTCTCCTTTGCAATCAATCTTGTTTTAATATAAAAATGAAGTGGTTCATCTAACTCTCCTCAAATCTTTGAGTAATATTTACACTGGAGCAAGACACCCTGTGTTTATCCTGTGGCTTTACCTCCCTGGCTTGCTGCCATTGCTGCGGGGGGATGCATACCCCCTTTTGAAAGCTCTATCATATCATATATGTGGGGTTGGATCAGAAGAAAGAGCCTGTGCTCCAAGTCAGGGCTTGTGGGGTTTAAGCTCAGCTCTGACGTTAACTAGTTGTTGGCCAATTCCAAAGCACTTAATGTCTTTGGGCCTCAGTTTCTTCAACAGTAAATGAGCAAATTGAAAGTTCAGTTAAAATATTATGTTGTTTAGTTATACTTTCCTGTACAGGTAATATGAATTGTTTACAGAGTTGAAGATTCTTATGGTGATGTTGAAATAGAATAATTTTTAAAGAACTTTTCAGTGGAAAATGTGCGAGGAAACCTACATAAGTTTAAAAATTCTTCCAAATTTGTCTTGAATCATTCCAATGATCAGTCTAGATGCTATCTTTTGAGTAAAAAATATTTATTAGATAAAATGATTATTGACACCCATTTTCTGCTGAATGAGAATACAAAGATCAATATATTAATCACAGTCAATACATATTCTTTCATTTATAAAAGGTATACCTGGAGCTGGGGTTGTAGCTCAGTGATAGAATGCTTGCCTAGAACAAGTGAGGCCCTGGGTTCGATCCTCAGCACCACATAAAAACAAATAAACAAGGATGTGGGGAAAAGGGTACACTTGTACATTGCTGGTGGGACTGCAGATTGGTGCAGCCAATTTGGAAAGCAGTATGGAGATTTCTTGGAAAGCTGGGAATGGAGCCACCATTTGACCCAGCTATTCCCCTTCTCGGTCTATTCCCTAAAGACCTAAAAAAAGCATGCTACAGGGACACTGCTACATCGATGTTCATGGCAGCACAATTCACAATAGCTAGACTGTGGAACCAACCTAGATGCCCTTCAATGGATGAATGGATAAAAAAAATGTGGCATTTATACACAATGGAGTATTACTCTGCATTAAAAAATGACAAAATCATAGAATTTACAGGGAAATGGATGGCATTAGAGCAGATTATGCTAAGTGAAGCTAGCCAATCCCTAAAAAACAAATGCCAAATGTCTTCTTTGATATAAGGAGAATAACTAAGAACAGAGTAGGGTCGAAGAGCATGAGAAGAAGATTAACATTAAACAGGGATGAGAGGTGGGAGTGAAAGGGAGAGAGAAGGGAAAATGCATGGAAATGGAAGGAGACCCTCAGAGTTATACAAAAGTACATACAAGAGGAAGTGAGGGGAAGGGGAAAAATAATATAAGGGGGACAAACGAATGTCAGTAGAGGGAGCAGAGAGAGAAGAGGGGAGGGGAGGGGAGGGGAGGGGAGGGGAGGGGAGGGGAGGGGAGGGGAGGGGAGGGGGGATAGTAGAGGATAGGAAAGGCAGCAGAATACAACAGACACTAGTATGGCAATATGTAAATCAATGGATGTGTAACTGATGTGATTCTGCAATCTGTATATGGGGTAAAAATGGGAGCTCATAACCCACTTGAATCAAATTGTGAAATATGATATATCAAGAACTATGTAATGTTTTGAACAGCCAACAATAAAAAATTAAAAAAAAATAAACAGCAAATAAATAAAATAAAGGTTAAATTCTTTATTTTTTATTTTTATTTATTTATTTTGGGTATTAGGGATTGAACGCAGGGGTCCTCAACTACTGAGCCGCATCCCCAGCCCTTTTTTAACCTTTCATTTTGGGACAAGGTCTCTCTAAGTTGCTGAGGCTGGCTTTTGAACTTGCCTCAGCCTGGGATTATAGGCATATGCCACTGAGCTTGGCCCAATAGCAAAAGGTTAAATTCTTAAAAAGAATTATGCCTGTTTGCATGATTTGGTGATAAGGTTATGAATATTTTCATTGTTAAAAGTTTAGATGAAATAATGTATCATTTTAATTGATAATTTTTTTCTGGTTTACCTAAAATGCAAATAACAGTGGAATGTTGGGGGACAATTCTCCATGAATTCCTGTGTTGTTGCACATAAGTAAAGGCATTGACTGCTTTTACTTAGGACTATTTTTTCAAGGATGTTTGTATAGTGAAGAGTCTTGGAAGATATGGTATCTACCATCAGAGCAAAATGCAGGTGTTTTATTTTGGTTTTGTTTTTAATTGGGCAGCATAATAAAAATTATGTCTCTATTCCTTATAATAAAGATAAGGTCAAGCAGACTTACTGCCCAATATAGATTTGCTTTCCCTAAGCTCAGGGTTCCTCTTCTGTAACACAACGTGTTTGCATTTTTTTCTACAAGAAAATAATAATTTGCATTTGCATTGTTTTCATATTCATTGCTTAATACCCAAATGCCAACTATAAACCCCACAAGCTAGATCTCTAGATCTAGATCTCTAAAGAGTTTCCTAGTTATTTCTTGAAGTCATCAATGAGTTGTTTCAAATCATCTTGCAGCATCTGGCAAAGCTGTGTTCCCTTGCTTTCCTGTTTTAGTTAATACCTACTGCATTCAGACTGTTAAAACAAACTTCATTCCTCTATCCCCAAAGTACCCCTTTTCATCTCTTGGATTCATGCCCAGAATGTTATCACTTGATGCTCTAAGTTTTGGCATTTTTAGATATTAAAGTGGTAGTGGGTTCTGAGCTGATAGGGGAAGCATATATCTTTCCCCAGTACCATGTCACATTTTCCCATAGGGTTCTGAAAGAATACCACCATATTTCGTTTTTATTAAGCTGCTTCAGTAAAGCAAAAACTTTTTATGTTTTTCACCCTTTGTTTCTTTTCAATATTTGTACACAATCCCCTAAATGCCCACCTGGATAGAAAAGGGAAGTGTCTCAGGTTTGGAAACATTCAAACTGTCTAGAAGAGCTAGAAACTGCTAGACATAATCTCAGATTAAACAAAGTAAATTCAGTTGCAAACTTGTGCTGAATTCAGTGTGATTTCACATTTTCTCCCAAGATTATGTAAGCCCCCAAGTTTAAGCTCTGTCCATATTCCCAGACAGACACTTATTGCGTTTGGGGCTAGGGGAGCACAACCCCATCATTTTGGGATCCTAAGGAATAAGTGAAAAAAAGAACAAGGACTTCAGGTAGGTACATTCACTTGTGAAATTTGAGCAGAGGGTGAGTGCCAAGAGAAGGATGAAATCAGGGCATTTAAATAATGGAGTCAAGGACAGAAGGCCCTAGGCTGAAATTAGAGATGGTACAGAGTGGAAAAATGATTTATAAAAATTAATTTCCATTACAATATTTTAATGTGTGAAATCATTGAAATTTCTAACCCATATTGTGCTCAATTTAGACTTGGTGAGGCTTGTTAGAAAATTTTTCCTAAACTAGAATAGAAGTCTTGTTAATGCAGTAGAAACGTACCTTGTCACACATGATACAACAATCAGGAATTTGAAATACGAATTCTCTATATAAGTACACATATACATGTGTGTACACATGTACGTATTTTGATGTATGTGCCTGTATGTGTACATACGCATGCACCCCCCAACACACACATATGCACACAGAGTAGGTGCTACAGTTCGGATGTGGTTTGTCCCTTAAAGGGTTCATGTGTTGAAGGTTTGGACCTCAGAGTAGCAGTGTGGAGCTATTGAGTGGCAGAACCTCTAAGAGGTGGAGCCTAATGGGAGGTAGTTAGGTCATAGGTAGCTGCCCTAGAAGAGCTTGAGGGAGTGCTTCTAAGACCCTGGCACTTCCCTAAAGAGTGAGTTATTATGAAAGAGTGAGCTTGACCCCTGACTTGTTCTCTGGTTTCCTGTCTCATCACATGATCCCTCTCCCACATGTTCTTATTATGCTGGTATTTATCATGAGGTCCTTGCTATGGGGAGAAAAAATACAGCTGCCTAATCATGAACTTTCAATCTCTCAAACTGTGAGCTAAACAAACCTCTTTATACACTACCCAGACTCTGATGTTTTTACTATAGCAACAGAAAATGGACTAAGAACAGCAGCAACCTTGACAGTGCCCTCAGTGACCCCTGCCTCCTGGTGTTCACATCATTGGAAGATCCCCTCTTTTTGCATATGGGATGGATTTATGGGTTCACTTCTTTTTTTTAATATTTATTTTTTAGTTGTAGTTGGACACAATACCTTTATTTTCTTTATTTTATGATGATGAGGATCAAACCCAGGGCCTTGCTCATGCTAAGCAAGTTCTCTACTGTTGAGCCACAACCCCAGCCCTACGGGTTCACTTCTAATGACTAAGATATGAAGACTGGGAGATCACATTTGAGATTAGATTACAAAAAGACTGTGATTTCTGTCTCGTGTGCCCTTTCCCTTGCTTTCTTAGCCCATTCTGCCATGCCATGAGCTGACCTATAAAAGAAGCCCACATAGAATTGATGTCTCTGTCTAATATTCAGAGAGGAACTGAAGTCTTCCAACAGCCAGGTGAGGCAGCTTGGAAGGGAACATGCCCCTTCATCCCCTGCCAAGGGGGCCTTGAGATAACTGAGCCCTGGCCTCCATTGCAGTCTTGTGGGAGACTTTGATGGGAGGCACCCAGCTGAACAATATATTCAGATCCCAACACTCAGCAATGAAGATAAGGTTTTTTAAGTTGATAAATTTTTTTCTTTCTTTCTTTCTTAAAATTAGGGTGTTATAATTATACATAGTATTTCAGTTCATTTTGACAAAATCATGTATGCAAAGAATTTTATTTCAATCCCCATTCCCTACCTTTTCCTCCCTTTCTCTTTCCCCTATTCTCCCTCCTCCATTCTACTGATCTTACTTTCACATCTTTATTTATTTCTCATTGGTAGTTTATATATACATACAAAGATGAAATTCACAGATATTCATATATGTCTATAATATGATTTTGTTAAATTCAGTCTGTATTTCTTCCCCTTTCCCTTTCCTCCTCCCTCCTTCTCATTCTTCTTCTACTTTGCTGATCTTCCCTATATTTTTATAATATCTGATCCCCTCCCCCAACTCCTTCTTTCCCATATTTTGCTCTAACTTCCACATATGAGAGAAGACATTCAACACTTGATTTTCTGAGTGTGGTTTATATTACATCACATGGTTTTCTACATTTCCATCCATTTACTGGATAAAGCAATTATTTCATTCTTCTTTATAGCTAAGTAAAACTCTGTTGTATATATATATATATATATATATATATATATATATATATATGTGTGTGTGTGTGTGTGTGTGTGTGTGTGTGTGAGAGAGAGAGAGAGAGAATATATATATATATATATATATATATATATATATATATATATACCACATTTTCTTGATCCATGATTCATGTATTGATGGGAATTTGGGTTGATTCCATAATTTGTCTATTGTAAAGTGTGCTGCTATAAACATGGGTGTGGCTATTTGTAATATGCTGATTTTAGTTCTTTTGGATAAATGTCAGGGAGTGAGACAACTGGGTCATATGGTGGTTTCATTCTTAATTTTTTTTTTTTTGGAGGAAACTCCATACTGTCTTCCAGAATGGTTGCCACATTTTCTTTATCTATTCATCTGTTGAAGGGCACCTCATTTGGCTCTATAGCTTAGCTATTGTGAACTGAGCTGCTGTAAATGTTGATGTGCTGCATCCCTGTAGTATGCTGATGGATACTGAGGAGTGAGATAACTGGGTCAAATGGTGGTTCCATCCCAAGTTTTCTGAGGAATCTTCATACTACTTTCCATAGTGGTTGCATCAATTTGCAGTCCCACCAGCAATATATGAGCATACTTTTTACCCCACATCCTTGCCAACTTCACTTATTAATTGTTGATTTTATTTTTGTGCTTGGGGGAATGTAGACCCTATGTTTTCTTCTAGCAGTTACAAAATTTCTGGTCAAATTCCTAAACCTTTGATCCATTTCGATTTGAGTTTTGTGCAGGGTGAGAGATAGGGGTCTAGTTTCATTTTTTTTCTACATACAGCTATTCAGTTTTCCCAGCACCATTTGTTAAAAACCCTATCTTTTCTCCAGAATTTATTTTTGTCAAGTATCAAATGGCTATATGTATGCGGTTTTGTCTCTGTGTCTTCTATTCTTTTCCACTGGTCTTCACATCTACTTTGATTCCAATACTATGCTGTTTTTCGCTACTATAACACAGTAGTATACTTTGAGATGGGTATTGTGATGCCTCCTGCTTTGCTTTTTTTGTTCAGAATTGCTTTGGTTATTCTTGGTCTTTATTCTTCCAAATGAATTTAAGGACTGTTTTTTCTAGTTCTGTGAAGAATGTCATTGGTATTTAGATGTGGACTGCATTGAATCTGTTATGCTTCTTAGTTTTGAGGTCATTTGCTATGCAGCTATAAGCAGCTAGTCATACACATACAAAATGTATTATATGCCTGTTATATATAAATTAAAACTACAAATATGCATAAGACCATAAAGGAATATTTCCTCGGTCACACAGTTCTTCTCAAAAGAATCCTCATCCTTGGTATTTTATGTAGTGAAAATTTGACAAAATTTCTCATCCTGTCAATTTCCAGATTAATATTTAGATCTAGAAAGATTTACTCTTGAAATTTTATGTATATGCACCCATATGTTTAAATGTAAGACTCAAACTTTTACCATGGACCATAATTTGAGGATACTTTTAAAAGGATTTCTATTAAACTAAAACTTAATCTAACTTGAGAGTTTTTTAGAAAGTTTTTCCAGTTTATTAATCCTCCCATGAAAAATTTGTATGATCACTGCAGATAGTCATCATAGAGTCTTTACTCTTTCTTTTGCCAGCACCCACATGGACCTTTGAAATCCCCCTGACTTTCTTCATTCTATTCTTGAATTCCTTTCCCTGTTTTTCTCCAGGCTATGTCTTGAAAATTTATGTTTAGGCTCATTTTTCTTATATATTTTTGCATAATTCAAGAATCATAAATCATTTCAAATTTAGTTGTCTAGCCACCACCAAAATGGGTTATGATTTCAAATATAAAGACAACATTCAGCATTGTCTCATACATTTTGGTTAGTTTCCCCCAAATTTTTGTGTTCTGCTGGCTTCCCAGGTGAAGAATACTGATAACCATTTATTTCCTCCCACATAGTCCATTGGTCACGTACCTCCTTGTCTGGATAATTACTACGTGGTTCATGATAGCAGCAGATGCTCGGGTAGCTAGGCAGGAATAGAGGAGTGCTCTCCACCCACCAATCATATCAACACACAGAAGGAGCCCAGGGTTACCAGAGTGGGAACCAAGGCCTTTGCGTGAGACCACTGGGCCTGATGCCTGATTGAAAGTCCTCGGCTGAGTGTTGACTTAAGAAACACATCATTTTTTTCATAATGTGTACTAATAGCAACTCAATAAGTATTTTTCTCATCCCTTTATGAAGTTTTTAAAAAAAAATCATACACTGAAAACACCACCAACAAAGGGATGGTGTAAAGCATGATCATTATGTCAAATCTTGGATATTAACAACATTTGGGATTATGGTCTATCACCATATGTAGTTTTCTTTAATATTCTAACTGAAGCATTTGAAGATATTGAGATTTTTTTTCTGTACATCTGAATTATTTTTTAAGGTCACTCTTAAAGATTCAGTCTGGAAATTAATGTCCTTATTGACCCAGAATTGTCTTATAGATGATCACAGTTAGCAGTAGCATCCAGGAGTTTTGGCAATGGATTCTTTGTTCCTCTCACCTACATTCTGTAGTGGCAGAATGAGGCATCAAAACCAGCTCCAGCATGTCTGGGTCACCATATGTGGCCAGACATAGGCCATCAAACCATTTAAAGGGCTCTTTTCACGGCATGAGGGAGCTGGTTTGGATAATCCAGCACTCTGTATTTATTCATTTGTTTAGTCAGGCAGTGAAATTAATTGAGTTTACACACACTCTACCAGGGACTGGGGATATGGGTAAGAGATTCATAAAAGAATGAAAGTTAGAAAACAAGTAGCCTCAGTAATCACAGCTTTAAATGAACTTTAATTGTATTTGTTCTGGTTGTTATTGACTGGCAATCAAATGCATCATTAAAGATGTTACTATTATTGACTTAGAGCCTGTATTGCTTCAGTTGCCTTCACACATAATTTCAAACTGTCTTATTAGACACATTAACTTTGTGTTCTTTGTGGCCTTTATTCAGTTGCTATGTTCTTGATAATGATGCTTTCATTACCACCTCTTCACACAAAGCAAATTGCAGAGTAAAGGCCAATAATCCTTTTATTAAAGAAACTGTATATTGGAGAGTAGTTCAAAAGAAGTCTTTTTCATAAAACTTATGAAGGCATTGAGAGATTTTTTTGCCCCACAAGTTTAAGGCTTCTAAAGTTTTAGAAAATGGTTTTTGTTTCATGAATTCATTTGTGGTTATAACAAAGACAGAATCTGTTTTCAAAATAAATATATGATTGCCAACAAACTTGGCGATTTTCCATAAATTTAGGAAGGAGAGACTAGCTGCTAATTTAGGCTCTGCCCAATATTTTACACTTTACCTAGTGATATGGATCATTCAGTAAAAAGTAGAAATGAAGCCAAAGGCCATCAGAACCTTACGGCTTATATAATTGACTCCCTGTGGGTAACTTTTGCAAGCATAAGTTGATTAAAAATAAGAAGGAGGGTAAGGGAGAGGATGATTGGAAAAGAACAAAACAAATAGAGAAGGGAGAGAAAGAGAAGGGAGAAATGAGAAGGAAAAAGGAGTGTAGAGAAGAGGAAAAGGAGATGACGGGTGAAGAGAAGATGAGAGAGAAAAAAAAACACAACAGGTGAGAGGGCAAGGAGGGAGAGGAGCCAAGGGAAGGGGCACGCTGTGGTTGGGGATTATTTTGCATCTTGATCACCCTCATCTTTGAAGAGGTATCTTCTTGGAGGCACTCGTTCATCTCCAGTCCTGTGTCCCAGTGAGGCTGGCAATTAAAACCCTACCCCACCCTGACATTAAGGAGGGTAGAGAGGTGGGCATGTGATCTGAGCCAGCCTAAGCAAAATAATTCCCCTTAGATTTTTCATATTGGAACTTGGGGAAAGGAGCAGCCTTTTCATTATGTTGAGACTGTATGATGTCAGACCTAAAATTATATGTCTTTCCTTGACTTTGAGAACTGAGAGGGCTTCTGATGACTGAACTGTAAGTTCTCTGCCCTGTTCTGCTCCTATAGATTAATCCCCAAGCCAGTCAACCTTCTTTATCCAACAGACCAAGGGCAATTTTTATTTATCTCAAGGAGCTGGTTTCAGTCCCTGAAAGCTGCTCTGAATCATTCAAATAATCCAATCACATTCTATTGTTAGAACCAGGGGGCCCTCACTCTCTGGATACCACAAAGGCTGCTTCCCACAGCCCCTGGCTGCTCACTACTCTGCAGAGTGCAATCCCTGGGTCCCATGTGTCATGCATCGTCCTTTCCTCTGAGCTGTGAGTATAAGTGACTAATGAACTGCATAGATCTCATCTGTGCAGTGTCAAGTGTCATATGTTCAGCCAACTCTATAACCCTCAGGTGGGATCCCTCTTTCACTAATGGGGTGGAGAAGAGACAACTAAAACAACATGTGGTTTAAATCAACTTATTATAGTGATGCAGCCACATCAATGTTTATAGCAGCTCAATTTAGCATAGCTAAGCTATGGAACCCACCTAGGTGCCCTTCAGCAGATGAATGGATAAAGAAAATGTGGTATGTATACACAATGGAATATTACTCAGCATTAAAGATGAATGAAATTATGGCATTTGCTGGTAAGTGGATGGAGCTAGAGAATATCATGCTAAGCAAAAAGCCAAACCCCCAAAACCAAAGGTCAAATATTAACTCTGATACATGCATGCTAACATACAAGAAGGGGCATGGGGAAGAATAGAAATTCATTGGATTAGACAGAGGGGGATGAAGAGAAGAGGAAGAAATGACAATAGGAAAGACAACAAAATGAATCAGATATAACTTTCCCACGTTCATTTACAAAACACAACTAGTGTAACTCCACATCATATACAACCACAAGAATGGGAAGTTATACTCCGTGTATGTATAATATGTCAAAATAAGCTCTACTGTCATATATATCTAAAAAGAACAAATTAAAAAAATTGCAACAAAATGTGATGCAAATTAGTTGATACCAGGTCAGCCTTCTACCCTGTAAATTTGTTGGTGCAAAGCCAACAGAAATAGAAGGGCATAATTAATTGGTACTTACAGAGACAGACTTGCAGACTTAGAATTCCTGGTTCTATTCGCCCTGGAGCATCTGTTTTTCCTATTATTTTCTCTTAAACTTTCCTTTTTACTTTTTTAGTTTGATTGGGGATTTTTTTCAATGTCATCAAGAGATTATGGATACAAGCAGCAAGGGAAGAAATCAGGAAGAAAAAAATAATCAAAGGAAAGTTGTTATACATGTGAGTTGGAACAAGAACCTCAGTACTAATCAGTGAAACCAATGATATTTGGTTGTTTATATTTGAATTGAAATTAGTAGGTTTTTTCTTAAGTAAGTGCGTAACTGATATATTTCTTCTAGAATGAAAGGTTATATAAAAGATAAAGAAAGCAAGTGATAGTCTACCATTGTGAACAAGGAAAAAAGCTCAGATTGTATAAGTCATGTACTGCAGTAGGCTAATGAAGAAAACAAAATATTAAGAAATTAGAGTATTGCCTATCAACTCATATTTATACTTAAAAGTACTATTTTTAAGGATATAAAGTTTATATCTTTGGAGTATTAAGGAGTCTTAAAGTCCATAATCTGATGATCTTTTAAAAATTATTTTTTATGGAAACAAAATTCACCTAACATAAAATTAACCATTTTAAAGTTTATGATTCAGTGTCGTTAAAGTCACAAAGCAACCATTGCCTCTATCTACTTTCAGAACATTTTGATCTTTCCTAAAGGAGATAACATACACATTACACAATTTCTTCTCATAGCCCAGCCCCAGCAACCACTAATATGCTTTTTGTCTTTTTAGATTTGCCTATTCTGATATTTTACATAAATGAAATCAGACAATATGTGGTCCGTTATGTCTATCTTCTTTTATTTAGCAAAAAGTTTTTGAAGTTCATACATCTTTCCCCATGTACCTTATTCCTTTTTGTGGCTGAATAATATTCCATTATATGGATATACCATATAGTATTTATCCATTTGTACACCAATTGACATTTGCATGTTTCCTCCATTTGGCGATTATTATAGTACTGCTAAATACATTTCTTTACAAGTCTTGAATATCTATTTTCAATTCTTTTGGATATAAACCCAAGAGTAGAACTGCTGTGTCATATGTCAATTCTAATTTTAATTTTTGAGGAACCACCAAACTTATCTACAGGAACTGTAATATTTTACATTCCCACCAGCAATGCATAAGGATTTCAACTGCAAAACTTATTATTATGTGCTTGATTTGCATTTACCTAATGACTGATAATGTTGAGTTTCTTTTCATGTGCTTCTTGGCCATTTGTATGTATTTTTAGAGAAATGTCTATTTAAGACCTTTGCCCATTTAATTAGGCTGTTTGTACTTTAGTTGTCAGATTTTTAAGAGTTATTTATATGTTCTGAATACTATATCCTTATCAGATGTGTGATTTGCTAATATTTTCTTCCATTCTACAAGTTATATTTGTAACATAATGATTTTGTACAGACCATTTCTATACTTTCTCTAACCAATGTTAATGAGAATTTCTCCTATGTGTATTATCATTGAGTATCTATTTTCAACTTTATCCATACATTGAGAGGTTTTGCTAGAGTCACTGAATAAGAATAGAGTCTATATGACCCACCTCCCTAGCCACAGTCTTTGGTTTAAACCTAAACTTAACTGTATCTTACAATCCTAGACACAGATATTGGTCAATCATGCAAGCCAGATTAATCAGAATTCTTCCCTAGACTTTTCACTATCTTTTCATGAAGCTGTTATTATATTAGCTTAGAATCTACCATCAGTCATATTTCTTCTTGCCTAGAATGATAATAGAAGAAGATCAAACTAACATATTGTTTTAGTTAGCTTTTTCATGCCGTGACCAATACACCCAATAAGAACAATTTAGGGGAAGAAAAGTTTATTTGGGGCTCATGGTCTCAGAGGTTTAAGTCCATAAATGGTCAACTCCATTTATTTGGACCCAAAGTTAGGCAGCATATCATGGAGGAAGGGCATGGGAGAAGGAAGCTGCTCTCCTCATGGCAGCCAGGAAGATGGGGGGAGAAAGAATATGAGGAAGGGGCCACAGGGAAAGGTACCCTTCTAGGGCACGCCCCCAGTGACCCACCTTCTCCAGCCACGCCCCACCTGCCCACAGTGGTGGGTAGGCAAAATCACCAGTGCATTCAAACTAGGATGGATTGCTTAGGTTGAAGCTTTCATAATCCAATCACTTTACCTCTGAACATCCCTGCATGACCCCAGGAGCTTTTGGGGGGACACATGATACTCAAACCATAACAGAGCAAGTCTAACGGTATTTGAGTCCTTGGTTCTAGCTGGCTCCACACCTGCTTTGACTGTAAGTTAGTTATGGAAATAATATACTTCCCCTTTGGTTTAGGCTGGTGTGCTTTAGATTTTTAGATGTTAGCCAGGTGATGTGGTAACATTATCTTGTGGGCATATCTCATAACTTCATAACATTGTCACATTATAGGTCTACATTCTCCCCGTGCTAATCTTAACTTTTGCTATAATTCTTCCCCAGAACTGGCATCTACTGGCTTCTCTCAACAAATTAATGACTAATAAGAAAATTAAAATTACTTCTAGTGGAACTAGTTTATTGCTCTTTCTTTTTGAAAATATACACTAAAATTATTGGCCAGCTGCCCAAAACTTGAAACACAGAGGCATTTTGAGAATTATTTAAATACCATGACCCTGTTTGCAGTTTCTATCAGTTACTGGAAGAATGCTATAAAAAGAGCATTTATGAAAAAGAATGTGTTGTGTAACCATCTGTGGTAGATGTAGGTGGTCTAAAAACTATTTATTTCATTCCCACTTTCACTCAGAAACTTTAAAACATGTGAATACCATTCAACCAAAGGAAGTCATCTAAGCCATTTATTTGGAATTATTTTAAATAATCCTTTCTGTATTTTCTAAGTTGGATTGTATAATTAGCTAATCCATCTACCTATTGTGATATTAGGTGGTAAAAAATGTCACGCATCCTGTCTTTGGTGTAATTGCATACATTCCTTTTCAATTTCCTTTTGTTGGCTTTAGCTATATTTTGTATCGTAGCTTTAATAACTAGGATGTCTTTGGGGTGAAGAAAATCCCTAGTTTCCGATCTTTGTTATTTGCAAATTAATGGCTCTAAGTATCACATAAGCACTTCCATGATTGTTTGTCTTGGTGTGGCCCATGAGGAAAATGATTTCCATTATCAAAATTATGCTGTTATTTGATGTGAGCCCTTGGTATTTTTCTGTTTTCAGTAAAAGTTCAGGAATGATCTGTCGGAAATCTCTTGACAAAGTTTAACAAGATCATATTGTTGAACTGGTAAACTTGGAATTTCCTTTACTAAGAATTCTAGCTTCCAAGCTTAAGTTTTTCTAAATTTATAGCTATTTTTCCTTCTGCCTTTGTTTCTTGCACTATTCTTATTTCAATAAACTATTTTATTAACTTCATTTTGTTATTTAATATCGATTACAGATAAATTGTATAGATAGGGTAACATGACAAGTTCATGCTTTGACTTAATTACAAAGATAGGAAAAAGCTTCACTTAACTGATAGAATGACTCTGAGCTTTTGTCTGGAGTTCCACATAAAAAAGACCAAGAGGAAAATCTGACTATGGCTTTCTCCCAGTTAAGGGACAACTTCTAAGCTCTGGATCTTACACAGCTTTTCCATAAATTCCCCTCATAGTTGATTCCAATAACCTAGAATACAAGACTCTCTAATTTTTTTTAATTTAAAATTTTCTTTTAATTTTAAATTTATTTATTTATTCTCATTGTTATACATAATAGAAGAAAACATTTCAATTCATAGTACACATACAGAGCACAATTTTTCATGTTTCTGGTTATACACAAAGGAGAGTCACACCATTCATGTCTTCATACATGTACTTAGGGTAATCATGTCCATCTCATCCCACCATCTTTAATACCCCCATGCCCCCTCCCTCCCCTCCCCTCCCCTTTGCCCTATCTAAAGTTCCTCTATTCCTCCCATGTTCCACCCTACCACCCTCATTACGGATCAGCATCCACATACCAGAGAAAACATTCAGCTTTGATTTTGGGCATTGGCTTACTTCACTTAGCATGATATTCTCTAACTCCATCCACTTACTTGCAAATGCCATTATTTTATTCTCTTTTATTGCTGAGTATGTATGTATATATGTATGTATGTACATAGATAGATAGATAGATAGATAGATATAGATATCACAGTTTCTTTATCCATTCATACATTGTTGGGCATCTAGGTTGGTTCCATGATTTAGCTATTGTGAATTGTGTTGCTATAAAGATTGATGTGGCTGTGTCACTGTAGTATGCTGTTTTTAAGTCCTTTGGGTATAAACCGAGAGTGGGATAGCTGGGTCAAATGGTGGTTCCATTCCAAGTTTTCCAAGAAATCTCCATACTGCTTTTCAAAGTGGTTGCACCGATTTGCAGTCCCACCAGCAATGTATGAGTGTGCCTTTCCCCCCACATCATCACCAACACTTATTGTTGTTTATATTAGTTTTTTTAAACATTTATTTTTTAGTTGTGAGTGGACACAATACCTTTGTTTTATTTTTACGTGGTGCTGAGGACCGAACCCAGTGCCTCATGCATGCTAGGTGAGCACTCTACCTCTGAGCCACAACCCCAGCCCTGTTTGTATTCTTAATAGCTGCCATTCTGACTGGAGTGAGATGAAATCTTGGAGTAGTTTTGATTTTCATTTCTCTAATTGCAAGAGATGTTGAACATTTTTTCATATGTTTGTTGATTGATTGTATATCATCTTATGAAAGGTGTCTTTTCAGTTCCTTGGCTCATTTATTGATTGAGTTTTTTTTTTTTTTTTTTGGTGTTAAGTTTTTTGAGTTCTTTATATATCCTAGAGATTAGTGTTGAAAGACCTCTACAATGAAAACCACAGATCACTAAAGAAAGAAATTAAATAAGACCTTAGAAGATGCAGAATTAATATTGACAAAATGATCATACTACCAAAAGCACTATTCAAATTTAATGCAAATACAATCAAAATCCCAATAAAATTCCTCATAGAAATCGATAAAGCAATCATGAAATTCATCTGGAAAAATAGGAGATCCAGAATAGCAAAAGCAACTCTTAGCAAGAAGAGTGAAGCAGATAGCACAACTATACCAGAACTTAAACTATATTACAGAGCAATAGTTACAAAAATGGCATGATATTGACACCAAAATATACTTGTAGACCAATGGTACAGAGGACACAGAAACAAACTCACATAAATACAGTTATCTCATACTAGACAAAGGCACCAAAAACATATATTGAAGAAAAGATAGCTTCTTCAACAAATGGTGCTGGGAAAACTGGAAATCCATATGTAGCAAAATGAAATTAAGCCCCTATCTCTCACTGTGCACAAAATTCAACTCAAAGTGGATTAGAAACTAGGAATTAGACCAGAGACCCTGCACCTAATAGAAGGAAAAGTAGGCCCAAATCTTCATCATGTTAGATTAAGCCCTGACTTCCTTAATAAGACTCCTATAGCACAAGAAATAAAATCAAGAATCATTAAATGGAATGGATTCAAAATGGAAATCTTCTTCTCAGCAAAAGAAACAATCAGATGAAAAGAGAGCTTATAGAATGGGAGCAAATTTTTACCACCAACACAACAGATAGAGGACTCTCTAATTTTAATGATGCTCAGAACTTCTGGCAGATTTACCAGCTGTGATATGTACTAACTTTGGAGTAAACTTGTTATCAGCTATTAGTTTGGATGTTTTCCATTATAACATAAGTGCACCAAGATCTATTTGTTTGAACAGTAAAGAAATATCAGCACAATTCGCAATAGTCAAACTATGAACTAGACTAGGTGTTCATCAATGGATGAATGTATAAAGAAGATGTGTGTTCAACATCTTTAGTAATTAGAAAAATTCAAATCAAAACTACTCTATGATTTCATCTCACCCCAGTCAGAATGGCAGTTATCAAGAATACAAGCAATAATAAGTGTTGGAGAGGATGTGGGGGAAAAGGTACACTCATACATTGCTGGTGGAACTGCAAATTGGTGCAACCACTTTGAAAAGCAGTGTGGAGATTCCTCAGAAAACTTGAAATGGAACCACTATTTGATCCAGCTATCACACTCCTTGGTCTATACCCAAAGGACTTAAAATCAGCATACTATAGTGACATAGCCATACAAGTGTTTATAGAGGCTGAATTCACAATAGCTAAATTGTGAAACCAACCTAGATATGCCCATCAATAGATAAATGGATAAAGAAACTGTGATTTATATACACAATGGAATTTTTACTCAGCATTAAAGGAGAATAAAATAATGGCATTTGCAAGTAAATGGAAGGAGTTGGAGAATATCATGCTAAGTGAAGTAAGCCAATCCCAAAAAAACTAAAGGCAGGATGTTTTCTCTGATTAGTGAATGCTGATCTAGGATGGGGGAGAGGCATGGGAAGAATGCAGGAACTTTGGATTGGGCAAAGAGGAGGGTGGGAAAGGGTTATGTGGATAGGAAAGATGGTAGAATGAGATGGACATCCTTACCCTAGGTACATGTATGATTGCATGAATTGTGCATCTCTACACCATGTTCATCCAGAGAATTGAAATGTTGCACTCCATTTGTGTACAATGAATTGAAATGCATTTTCTGTCATGTACAACTAAATAGAGCAAATAAAAATAATAATAATAATAAATAAAATATGGTATAGATGTACAGTAGAGTTTTATTCTGCCACAAAGAAAAATGAAATTATGTCATTTGCAGGAAAATGGATGGAACCAGAGATGATTATGTTAAATGAAATAAGCTGAACTCAAAAGGACAGGGATTGTATGTTTTCCTGTCATATGTGAAAGCTAGAGAGGAAAAGAAGTTGGAGGATGTCTCATGAAAATCAGTGGGAGATTAGTTGAGTAGAGGAAAGGGACCAGGAGGAAAGAGGAGAGGAGCAAGTGGGGAAATACTAGGGTATGATATTGGCCAAAATATATTGTTATATTGTGTGCTAAACAATAAATTTTACTATTAAGTTCAACTATAATGCACCATTAAAAATGGGAATGGAAAAAGAAAATAAATATCCTGCCCCTTTGAGGTAAGAAGTCCAAAGCATGAGAAGTTTTAGATTCCACACAATCAGGGTCAGAGCTCTAAATCTCTGTTACTTTTAAATTCTGCACTCCTCTACGTTGGCGTTATTTTCAAGTCACCTTTCCCCATCACAAGACAGCTGTAGATTTCATACACTGACCTGTCACTGTATTGAGAGGAAGAAGAGAGATTTTTTTACCTTATGAGAGAGAAAATCTGAGTTGGAACATTCCCTGAATGCTTCCATTCATGCACCCTAGGCCAGAACTGAGTCGCATGCCTACTCCAAGTCAATCTTTGTTAAGGAGTAGTATTGCTATGATTGGAGGTATGATAAGACTTGCTGGGGCAAGGGATGGCTGAGTAGATTGGGGAGTCATTTGAACAAAAAGGTGAGGTTTCAGATTGGGAGGAGGAATGGTTGAATGGACACTGGCAAGAAAAGTGTTTTTTTCTCCCCTAGCCATTACCTATTCCACTCTGAAAAGATGGCACTCTTTTCTTTCACTGAACTGTATTCTATTCCACAACAGTAGAAAATGCTGATTTTGTAGTTCTTCCTACCTCTAATGGGTTGCTGACACCCAATTCTCATCAATCCTTAGTATTAAAAAGGAGAGTCTCACTTTCTGATGCCCTTTCTACTTGAGAGTATCAAGAACAGAGGCAGGGAGCCCTCTCTAATCACTAGGCAGTTTTCTGCAATGATTTCAGGGTACTCTCTTAGTCATTTTGGGCAGTTATAACACCATGCCACAAATGGGTGTCTTATAAGCAGTTGGAATGTATTTCCCACAATTCAGAAGATTGGAAGTCTCAGGTCAGTGTGGCAGCATGGGTCAGATTCTGGTAAGGGCCTCTTCTGGGCTGCTGACAGTCACTTTTTGTTGAATCCTTACATGACACAGAGCGGAGAAGGCTTCTCACATCTCTTCTTATGAGAAAATTAATCTGGTTCATGAAGGCTGCACCTTCATGAGCTCATTCTCCCCAAAGGCCCTACCTCCTAATACTATTGCATTGAGAATTAGGATTTGAACATATGAATTTTAAGGACATATTCAGTCCATAACCTATAGTATAGGGGGAAATGTGGTTACAAAAGGTAGCTATTCGTTATTCTACACATAGCTGGAACCTTGTTTAATGGTCATCTCCACCCCATGGAGCTGTGTTCACCCTGCTCTAAAGGATGTATAGACGCATATAACAAAGGCGGGCTTTATTTTGTGATGAGGAGTATTTGAGATTCTTTTTTGAAGGCAGTAATACTATCCCTGGAAATTGTGGATGTTTTCTCCTTCTACAGAAGAAACTTGGACTGGCACTCAGATGAGAATTTTTTTGTGAGTAGGTGTTGGTGGGAAATGTTCTCTGTATTTTCATTTATACCTGGCCCTGGAAGAAAGGAGAGAAAAATAATCTGAAACAAAGTTGTTGTCAGAATTCAATAACTGGAATACCACAGGAGGAGTTATTTAAGATAGAAGAACAAAGATTTAGGGTTTGTGAAGTTAGAATTGGGAACATTGTCTTATTTGCATTCTGATTCTTGCCCTGCTAAGCTTCCCATACCATCCCTTCCCTCCTTCCACATGCAGATTCTCCTTACCTGATGTGAACTGTGACCCTGCACCTAATTATCCTCCTACTTTCTAATCTCTTAATATGTCACAATGGGGACAATAGTGTCACAAACTGTATCTAGGCACATTTTACAGATGAGAAAACTGAGAGTTGAGTGATTGGTCCAGAGTCATAAAGCTCATAAGAGGCACAGGCAGAACCCACCCATTTGGCCTGGCTCCCCTGACCTTATCCTCTAAACTTATGTGGGCTCTGGGTAAAAGGAAACACATTGTTTCAATATTTTCTGTAACAGGAAAGGACAAGGAAATAGCAATAGAAGAGAAAGGAAAAAAATAACAATCATCCATCTCGTGCGAATTAACAGGTACCCGGTGTCTACCAGCTCACCCTAAGTAAATGCTGGACAGAGCTGAGGTCAACAGAGGGTCCCTCACTAGAAAGAAAAGCTCAAGGGGGGCCAAAAGAACTGTAGGTCCCTTCTGCACCTTCTGTTGGGGATTGACCAGGCCTCAGCCATGAATGTTTTCCTGGGAACATATTACCCTTGTTTTTGTTTAGCTCCCTTCCAGGGAAGTTGAAGCTCATCATGTGCCAGGAAGGAGGCTGGTGCTGGGGATGCACCTAAGAATGAACTTCAGCTCTTTACGTTGGGAAGTGAACAGAGTTAATTGCCGTTCTGCTGCTTTAAAACCATTGAAGAGGCCACATTTTATTTCTCACCATGAGGCAGGAACCACATCCAGCATGTGAACCCGTTTTAGTCAGCCTTTGTGTTGCTGTGACCAAAAGACCTGACGAGAACAACTTGAGAAGGAAAGGCTCATTTTGGCTCACAGTTTCAGAGATCCAGTCTGTGGCTGGCTGTCTCCACAGCCCTGGGCCTGAGGAGAGTGAGAACATCATGGCTGAAGGGGCTGGAGGAAGAAAGCTGCTACGTGGCCACCAGGAAGCAGAGAGAGAGGGAGAGCTCTACTCACTAGAACCAAAATGTGAACCCCAAGGCACTTCCCCAGTGACCTACTTCCTCTAGCCACACCCTACCTACCTATTGTCACCATCCAGTTAATCCATACCAATGGATTAATCCACGAATTAATTTATAGCTTTCATAATCTAATATTTCACCTTTGAACATTCTTGCATTGTCTCACACATGAGCTTTTGGGAGATACCTCATATCTAAACCATGACAAAACCCTAACAGGTGAACCTGGGAAACTTGAACCCTTCCTGTTATAGTGACTTCTCTTTCCTTCCTTTTTTCTTCTTCAGACTAGTCATAATTGTCATATGAATTACATGGACTTTCTTCCTAGATTCAAACCACACAGTGGCCAGCTCCTGTTTCCATGTAACACAGACTCTGTGTCCAGAATCAAAGGAAAGACCCAGTGAAACTCCCAGGGCAGCTCTCTCTAACTAGCCGCAAAGTCCAGCAGGCAGTCAAGAGGGTCCTGGGACCTGGTGAGAGGTAAAAGTTTACCTTCCTGAGACCCCATCACTAACTTTGAGGGTGGGAGAGGACACTGTGAGCCATGCCGTCTCTCATGGGGGCCAGGTGGTTGTTGTCATCTGGTTTTATTTCTTAGCAAATTCATCAAGGGGTTCAGTGGTCTTTGTCTAGAGCAATTTGGCTGTTTATAAAATATCAAAGACTTCTTTTGTATAAAATTTGGTGATCTATGGAAGTTAAAAACAATTAAAATGGAAACAATTTTATGGAGGAAAAAAATTCAGCTAGGATTTTGACTAGGTTTGCATTAAATTTACAGATTAATTTAAGGAAATTTTAGATCAACATAAATGATTAAGACTTTCCATATAGATAGAGGAGTATGGAATGTTACTGTTTATTGAGATTGAGATCTAAGAATGCAATTCAATCTTTGTCCTCATCCCTTTTCTTTTTAACTTAACTTGGCTCTTTGTGGTTAAATATGAAGGTATTCTTACAGGATCTCAGTTGGGATAAGGCTCCTAGAGCAATTTGACAAAGTGGTCAAAGAATGATTTCAATATAATTGATAAATTATTTGGCTGTGGAAGTTCCTTGGTGATTTTTAAAATAATGAGTATTTTTAAAATCTTTTTATTTTTTCAAATAGTTTTAGTTGTAGATGGACACAATGCCTTTATTTTATTTATTTATTTATGTGTGGTGCTGAGGATCTAACCCAGTGCCTCACACATGCTAGGCAAGTGCTCTACCACTGAGCCACAACCCCAGCCTTAAAATAATGAATATTAATTAGCTATAACATTCTGACATTACTCTCAGCTTTCTTTTTTCTGTCTATGCTTACTTCTCATAGGAGTTTTACTAATCCCAATATTTGTTTAAAATTTCCTGTTACAGGCACTGTTTTAAATTCTAGAGTCAAATCAGTTAAAAAAAATCTTATCCTCATAAAGATTATATATATATATATATTTTATGTTGTTCTGAGGATTGAACCCAGTGCCTCATGGGTGCAAGACAAGTGCTCTATTGCTGAGCTACAACCCCAGCCGGATTATATTTTAATGGTTACAAAATTTCTTACACTAGAATTAACTGTGTCCAATTAGTACTTGTCTCTTGTTGCCATTTCCATTTTCCCTTTTCTGATCATTGGTATCCATTTTATAGCTGCAGGTCTGGTTCCTTTCCTGTTCAGTTCTTGGCAGCTTCTCTTCATCCACTCTATAACTGTCTTGAATTTGGATCTGACATTGATCTTCAGTTACAAACACTACATATTTCTGATTGCTGTCTTTCTATACTCCACATTAAACCAAGTGCAACATGAACATCTTCCTTGAAACTAAAATAGGTTATGTGGTCCAGAGGACATGTTGATTTACTTAACTAGCTTAATGTCATCCTACATTGTTCCAATGCAAACTAAGAGACAGTTCTATCATTTTTAGCATTAATACTTTATTTGTAAATGATGTTTCAGCTATCATATTTTCTGTCCTCCCAATTTAAATGAGTTAAAATTGGTCAGATTGATGTACCATGTAGAACTCTTGCAGGTTTTCAGGTCAGTATTTTATAATCTTGGCTATTTGGTAAAATAAAATGGGGAGTTTTTAAGATCCCTAAACCCAGATATCACCCTGGACCAATTGCAATGAAAACATTGAAGCTCAGTCCTTGATATCAGTGTCTGTTAGAGTTTTGCAGCATTTTTTTTTTTTTTTTTTTGGATAGGGATTGAACTCAGGGGTGCTTAACCTTTGAGCCACATCCCAGCCCACCTTTTAGAATTATTTTTAATTTTGAGACAGGGTCTCTCTAGATTGTTTACAGTCTTGCTAAATTGCTAAGGCTGGCTTTGAACCTGAGATCCTCCTGCTTCAACTTCCCAAACCACTGGGATTTCTGGTGTGCAGCACCACCATGCCTGTCCCCCAGGACTCTTACAGGCAGTGGTAATTGAGAATCACTCTTTTAGACATTAATTCTGGGTCAGGGAAAGAAGGTAACCAAAGTAATGAGCAGCAGGAAGACAGAGAAGATAAGGATATTTAGGAGGCAAATGGGAACTCTTAAAAAGAACTAACCTCCTCTAAGTCTTGTTAACATGCATGCCAGTCGGGCTTAGAGACCCTTACAGATCCCCATGACTCTATAATTTATACTAGCTTCTCCTTTTTCTTTTACTCTCACCAGAGCATTAAAGCTATACATAGGGTAATGAATATTTAAAAGTCAAAGTCAGGTAAACAGAATCATAGTGTAAATCTATAAGGGAAAAGCAAAGATTGGGCAGATCCTGGGGTGGAGTTGGGAACAAGAGCAAAGGCAACAGGAAAGGATAGAATCATGCACACATGGAGCAAATAGACTAGCAAGGCCCCACTTCTTTGGGGGCAGCAACCTGCATAGTGTTTGATGAGTTCGAACAGAATAGGGGCAGGAAATGACATGTGGCTTATTTTGAAATAGAACAAATATGTAAACAAATAATAAAAACTTCTTTTTTGACATTTTTTTAAATAACAGAAATTGATATATGACAAATTATTTAAGCAAGGAATAATATTTACTTCTGAGAAAAATATGCAAAAAACGAATTGTTTCATTAAAAAGGCACATTTTAAGGATAAGGTAACCTGAGTTTACCTGGATATTATATCTCAACATTATTCTTCCAGGGTGTGTTAGGTGTGAAGTGCACATTAGTTGCACATTTGAGGTGCATGCAGGGCTCTCTTAACATGTCTTTAACTCCCCTCCCCTTCTCACTTGTTTTCCCCTTTGTCTTCTGCATTTCCTAGGTCCCTTGAGTGCCAGGGCCTCTCCCACCTCCAGATCAGCACATCAGATTGCTCTCACCCTGGCCCCATTTCATCCAGTATCCTCCCTCCTTGCCTTTCAAGTGTCTGTTTTCTAAACTCAAATCCTTGTGTCTATTAGGAGGCTTTTCCTAAACAGTGTGACCTCATTTCTCTGCTGTCTCTACAAGACCCCCTGCAAAGCTGGAGCTGCTGCCAAATATCTCCAGGACTCTTTGCAGTGACTTACCCAGGGAAGCTCTGTTTAAAATTTCTAAGAAATGAGACACTTGAGCCCTTCATGCTTGGAGAAAACTCCTGCTTGTCTGAGGAGGCAGAGAGGGTGATTGAATTCTACCTGAAGCTGAAGTCTGAGAATTCCAGTTGAGAATGACATGATTTCCTGTCCATAATTTTCTTGCTTTGGGTCCAATAGACCAGCATCTCGTTCTGTCTGCTCCAGCTCAAGACAGACCCTGCCAAGAATCTGCCGGGACACATATCCTGATGCTTCATTGTCTATTGCCTGTCGATGGGGAAACAGTGCAGCTTTGGATAGTGGCATTTGGTGGAGGCTCTCATGATCATTTTGCCTTTGTTTCTCATCCTTGATGCTCCAAGACTTTTTGCTTTTCTGCTCTTGGTTTGCTATTTTATTTTTTTCCCCAAAATATGGAAATTCTCACTTTAACATTGAAAATGAGAGGGAGGGAGAAAGTACTGAACACCTCCGAATTTCTGGAGGTGGGAAGTAGTTTGAAAATGCCTTTTCAGTATGAAAGGATTGTTATATCTTTTAAAAATAAATAAACAAGCCAAAGCTTGCCCTTCTTTTTAAGTTCTGTCCCAGTTGCTTCACATTGGTTAACTGCAAAAAGTTTTAAAGGTGACTTATTTTTCCCAAAACAAAATTATCTTATTGCTTAATGTCAAATTCCTTACTTGGTTTACATTTTTTTGTAATACAAATTATTAAATTCTTAAAAATGTAATTGAGTGGATTGCCAATACAAACATATAATATGACTTCAATGTAATTTTCAATATTTTTTTACTTGCTAACATATTTAAATATAATTTCTATTGTTGTTGTTGTTATTGGTAATTGAACCCAGAGGTGCTTTACCACTTAACCAGCCCTTTTTATATTTTATTGTAAGACAGGGTCTTGCTAAGTTGCATAGGGCCTTACTAAGTTGCTGAGGCTGACCTTGAACTAGTGACCCTTCTACCTCAGCCTCCCAAGCCTCTGGGATTGTAGGCGTGTACCACAGCATCTCAATTACAACGTATATTTTAAAGCTAATGATGAACCTTTGCCAACTGTATTCTTTCTTTTTATATATCTTCGTTATCATGATTCCTGATACTTTTTCTATTCTTTCTTCTTTCAATAAAAAACTTCAAATAGACATGCAGAAAGTAATATCTTGCTAATCTTGTTTTATCTGTTTCTTCAATTTTTTTGAGTACTTTAAAACAAATTCCAAATATCATAGCATTTCACCTATAAAGTACCTTGGTATATAACCATAAGAGATAAATATTTTGAAAATTTAAACATAACCACAATGCTTTTAAAACACTACTTTTAAATAAATTGCTTGATATCATCTAATATTCATTTTATATTCAAGTTTTCTCAGCTTTCTCAAAAACATCTTTTTTATAATTCTTTCATTTTGATCAGAATCTGAAAAGGTCCACAATTAAGATTTGGTTAATGTGTTTCTAAAGATCTTTTAATCCATTTCCACTTACCACCTTCCCTGTTCTCATATCCTTTACTTGTTGAATAGACTAGCTTGTTGGTGGTTTTAAATGTTCCATTTGGTTGCTTGCTTTCTGATGGTACTAGCTATATTGCGCTTCTTTCACTTGTATTTTCCTGTAGACTGAGAGTTAGATCTATTCAGAGATTTGATTGAAATTCCAGGGCTTCTTAATACTCATTCAGGAAACCCACAGTCTCTTCTGTCCCACTTTTGGAGAATTGAAGGTTAATCAGTGATTTCAGCATTTGTCAGCTTGAATATCCCATTACAATTTTTCCTATCATTCTTTTACCTGAACATTGTAGCAGTCTTCGATGGCTGTCTAGTTCCTTTATTTCTTTAGAAGTTACAGAACAGGGGTGACTTTTCTTTCATTCTCTGTACATTTGTTAATTGTAAATCCTTCATAAATAACTTCTCTTGCCTATGATTCAGCCACCCAGACAATTTGCACAAGGAACAGTGTGACAAATGCTTCATTTTTTTTCCCCATAGCTGCTTCATTTTCAGAATGGGAGTTGATACTAGAAATCTCCAATGATGATCAATGAAATTTTGCTCAAGTTTAATTATGCATTTATGAATTCCTACATGTTTGAAATGTTTTAATCCATTGTGGTCACTACTATTTTTAAATATACTATTACTATATTTTAAAACAGAATATAAAACTTGCTTAAGTTTCCTTGTCTGGTGGGTTCCCAGCAGTGGTTCTCAAGGTGACTTGGATGTGAAATAATGGGGAATAAGAAGTGGTAGCTTTATGTTTACCAAAATGGGTCTGGTATGGTGAAGGGGCATTGTTAAATTTATGGTAAAGGGCAATGAATATTTGGGTGTTCATTGTAAAATTCTTTATTTCACAGTAAAATATTGGGAAAGCTGAAAAAAATTAAAAAGAACTTAAAAGGTTTTTAAAAGCTGAGACTCACTGAGTGAATGAACACATTAAAAGTTATAGCACTACACAGGGAAAAAGAAAGGTTTTATATATAAAAGGTGATGTATGTTATATCTTTCCCTTCCTGCCATAAAATTATAACAGTGGCACGCTCAGACATCTATAATTTCTATTGACCTCTGATATATGACATTTTTCTCAAATTAAATGAAGACTATTTAGCTATGTATGGATAAAACAATCTTGATTTGTTTGAGAAACACATTTGGAAAAGTTATGATGAACTTTAATGGGAAACACACTTGTATAGAAGCCTGGGCATAAGATTGAAATTGATCATCACATTGTTTGTTTAGAAAAGAAAACATAACATTCAAAGAATATGTTGGAAGCATTGAATTTCTTCACATGAGAACACACACATTGAAAATGATGAGGCTTGGCTAAAGCATAAATTACAGACTACGTTTTTCTTTTCTTAAAAGTGTTGAGCTTTATAAATATACATATATTATTGCATACCCTAAAAGCTAATTAGAACATTTTGCATGGGGAATTCTCTTTGGAAAAAATATACAAAATAATAGGCACTTTAAAAATACTAATGACCAGATTTTGGAAATAATTGTATAAATGGAAAAATGAGATGGCAGACAATTTACAGCAAGCCAAATATGTAGATTTGAGGTGGCAGCCTATCATTACCCAGTGTGGGTGGTCTCCCATTTCCCAGAAGAGGGGATCTCTAGGCTTCATGATAGAATCATGATGCACCTAAGGAGACTTTGTGTGTGGGGTGGAAGGGAAGGGATAGCTTTTAAATAGTCATAGAAGGGGGTCAAAAAACATAGAGGGAACTTTGTGATGTTATATATACCAATCCACTTACCCCCCAGAAAAACCACACCTAAATTCTTCCAGATAGATTATAATCTTTCCTGTTTCTAAAGACCTCCTGAGCAGGAGTTTCCATTTACTTGCTTTTGTATTTAACAAGCCTCCCTCTCATGAGCACTATTCTCTTGCATATATTAAATGCATTATGATACTTCCAAAAGCTTTATCTGTTCTATAATATTCCACACAGGGAAAGAGAAGAGTGAGACAACTTTCAACCAGGCTTTCAACAAATAGCCAGTATCACCTTGCCAGGATGACCAGTGAGCCATCTCAGAAATAGATTCTTTAGATCAAATCAAGCTTTTAGATGACCTCAGGAGAATCTGGCATCTAATTTCCACTATATAAAAGATTGTAAGTGAGGACTCCCCACAGAGCCCTTCCTGAGTTCCTGACAAACAGAAACTTGACTTAGTAAGTGCTTATTGTCATTTTAAATTACTAAATTCTAGGGGTAAATTGTTAGGCATGCATAGATTGAAAAAAGAATAGGTAGATTTAGAGTTGTGCCTCTACAACTCAGGGATCTGTCACTTAAAGTGAGTAGAGTCATCTTTCTATATCCTGGAGATTAATGCTGTAGCTGAGATGCATGTAGTAAAGATTTCCTCCCATTCTGTGGGCTTTTTCTTCACATTATTATTTCTTTTGCTGAGTAGAAGCTTTTTAGTTTGAATCCATCCCATTTATTGATTCTTGATTTTAATTCTTGTGCTTTAGAAGTCTTCTTAAGGAAGTCAGATCCTAGGCCGACATGGTGAAGAATTGGGCCTACCTGTCTGTTTGGTGTCCATACCATGCTGTTTTTGTTACTATGGCTCTGTAATATAGTTTAAGGTCTGGTATTGTGATGCCTCCCACTTCACTCTTCTTGCTAAGGATTGCTTTGGCAACTCTGGGTCTCTTACTTTTCCACATGAATTCCATGATTGCTTTTTAAAATTTCTATGAAGAATGTCATTGGGATTGTAATAGGAATTGCATTAAATCTGTATAACGCTTTTAACTTAACACCAAAAACACAAATAACCCAATCAATAAATGGCCTATGGAACTGAACAGACACTTCACAAAGAATAAAAATAATCAATCAACAAATATATAAAAAATATTCAACATCTCTAGCAATTAGAGAAACGCAAATCAAAACTACTCTAAGATTTTTATCTCACTCAAGCTAGAATGGCAGCTTTATCAAGAATACAAGCAACAATAAATGTTGGAAAGGGTGTGGGGAAAATGTACACTCATACATTGTTGGTGGGACTGCAAATTGTGCAATCATTATGGAAAGTAGTATGGCAATTCCTCAGAAATCCTGGAATGGAACCACCATTTGACCCAATCATCCCAATCCTAGGTTTATACCTAAAGAACTTAAAAATCAGCATACTTCAGTGATGCCCAGCCACATGAATGTTTATAGCAGCTCAATTCACAATAGCTAAACTATGAAACCAACCTAAATGCCTTTCAATAGAGGAATAGATAGAGAAAATGTGGTATAAATACACAATGGAATATTACTCAGCTATAAAAAAAAGAATGAAATTAAGGCATTTGCAGGTAAATGGATGGAGCTGCAGAATACTAAGTGAAATGAGCCAATCCCCAAAAAACTAAAGGCTGAATGTTTTCTCTGATATGTGAATGCTAACTCATAAAAAGGGGATGGGGGCTAGGGAAGAATAGTGGTACTTCAGATTAGGCAGAGGGGAATGAATGGAGGGGAGGGAGTATGGGAGTAGGAAGGATAGTAGAATGAATTGGACATTATCACCCTGTGTGCATATATGATTACATGATTGGTATGATTCTACGTCATGTACAACAAGAAGAATGAGAGGTTATACTCCATTTATGATGATGTATCAAAATGCATTCTACTGTCATGTATAACTAATTAGAACATTTTTTTTTAAAGTGAGTAGAATCATCAATCTTGGTGACCTCTTCCTTTCAGTTTTCTTGACAAGGGAAAGGAGAATATTGGGTCTTTTCTCAGGTATGTGGAGCCAGAAATACTGTAGAAAGCACTTAATTTTACATGGATACATATCAAAAACATTAATTTTTAATTCTAGCTCAACTCTATAGCATTAATTGAACTGTTACTCTGTAGCAGCATTATGATAAGAGCTCTATCTCAGTTATCTTCGTGTGAATCTCATAGTCGCCCTATGAAGCAGCAACTATTAGTATGGTTTACCAGGTTACTGCACAAAACTCTAAGGACCTGTTGAAATGAGCTGATGTTTAAGTGGACATGATTTGGAAAAATGCTACAAAATTCCCCTCCAAAATATTCTAAAATCAGATATCTGATATTCAAAATCAGATATCACAGTTACTTAAATTTCATGAATATGAGCCTTAAGTATTTTCAGAATTAGTCTTCTAACAGGGTACTCTTTCCATTACTGAACACGTTTAGCAGGCACAATTTTATACCCTTCCTCGGGAAAGCTCCTGTGTTGTGGACAGCCACAAAAGTGAGCCTAACAGATCTGGGACTGCAGGGAGCCCATCTCTTGTGCTCTGACATCCATCCCTGTCCATATGCAGGCCATGCTTCCCATGAGCTGTTCCTGGCCAGAGACTAGGGATGGCAGAGTCCGTTATCCAGTTCTGATCCTGTAGGAGACAGCATTCCTATGCATGCTGACTCCCCATTGGCCCCGCTGAACTCTGAGGTGAATAAATTCTGGATAGCTAATGTACGGTAAGGTAGCTATAGCTCATAACACTCTGTTGTTTACTTGACATTTGATAAGAAAGCAGATTTTGTGTGTACCTCTGACCGTGTATAGGGATGTTATTGTTTGTATATTAGGTGTTCCCTCAAAGTGCCTGAATTAATGCAGGAATGTTCAGAGAGAGGTAAAGTGATTGGATTGTGAGAGCCGGAACTTAATCAGTAAATACTAGTTTGAATGATCAGGTAGTAACTGTAGGCAGATGGAGCATGGCTAGAGGAGGAGGGTCACTGGAAGAGTACATCTTCCCTGTGGTCCTTCACCCCTCCCACTTTCTCTCTGCCTCCTTTCTGCCAAGAATGGAGCAGCTTTCCTCCACCACACCCTTCCACCATGATGTTCTGCTCACCTTGGGCGCAGAGCAATGGACTTATTCAACCTTGGCTAAAACTGTGGAGCTGTGAGCCAAAATAAGCTTTCCTTCCTCTGTGTTATTCTTGTTAGTTATTTTGGTCACAACAATGAAAAACTGACTGACACAGGTTAATTAATTTGACTGTGGTAGTCATTATACAATATACATATATATATATACATATACATATATCAAATCATCTTATTCTACATTTTGAATACATACAACATTTATTTGTCAATTAAATATTTTAAAATAACAATAAACTGTGGCCTAAGATGCTTCTACCCACTTTTTTTTTTTTTTTGCTTGCCTCTCTCATTCTCCTGTGGTCAGATCTGTATCATGTCTGACCAGTCCCCTCCCTTGTCCATACAGCTATTCCTGTCACAGTTATTGTTGCCCCTAATGAAGGGGCATTTACAGTTTTACATTTACAGTTTTTTCTTGGCATTTGCTTCTCAAAGGGTCTGGACTAACATGTAGAAAATAAAGCTTCTAGGGCTGGGGTTATGGCTCAGTGGTAGAGAGCTCATCTAATATGTGCGAGGTAATGGATTCCATCCTCAGCACCACATAAAAATAAGTAAATAAATAAGTGTCCAACCACCATAATGATATATTCATACACACACACACACACAAAGCTTCTACAATCACAATGTAACAAGAAATTGGCATAATCAATCCTAAGAGGACCTACGAGGATTCAAAAGCCAAGTACCCGATTGTATTATTTTGTTTATGTGGAGCTCGTACTGCGCAGAATCAAATAGAAAGATTATTTATAGATGGCTAAGTGGAGACCTTTTTATTAGTAGCAGTAGAAATGTTGACCAGAAAAAGGAAGACGCATAGGAATGAGTACGTGTGGTGTTCTGACTGGTGTAATCAGGTTGATTTATTCTTTGCTTAAAATACCAATAAAGCCAGAAAGGAAGCAGTGGAGATCCAGAGGACTTTTCTCTGACCAGACAGAGAAGACAGCTGCTGAGATTGCTGGGATGCCAGACAAAAAGAAGAAACTCTTGAAAGAGAAGAAATGAGCTGTTCTTGTACTCTCAGCTTTGGAACACAGTGATTGTGCCCTAAAGGAGTGTGAAGAAGGAGGCTGGTGCTGAGAGAACTGGTCAGAGTGCACACTGGTTCCCTGGACAAATGTGTTCTGTCCTCAACCCACAGGCATCCTCCCCTGGGGCAGACATGTGAAAGCCCTAAAAGAAACAAAAACAAAGCCCCCACCTGCTCCTCGGGCAAATGCAGTGGAAAACCCATCTCTGTCTCTAACCCCAAGAAAGAAACCTTCTTCCAAGGAGGACTTGGTCAGCAGTGATTTTGAAGAGACAGCTTGCAGTGCAAGTCTTCCCAAAGAAAGAAATCTTTACTTAAGAAAAACTGGTGATCCTGAAGAGGCAGCAGAAGGAATGGCTCCAAGAAAAAAGAGGATATTCTCTTCCAGAAAGGAGCCACTCAGAAATGCACCCAAAAGGGCTGGAAGCAGAAACAGCTCCACACAAAAGAAGAGTTCCCAAAACCATCCAGGGAAGATCAGAATGGACATTTCCTGGGGCAGGGGTCTACCCCACAGTGATATTTCCCCACCCATATCCTATACCCTAATAAAAATAAGTTCACAAACACAAAAATAAATAAAATAAAGAATACCCACAGATAGCAAGTGCTTTTGGTGACCCACTTCACCTCACTGCTCATTTTAGCTGCCGAAGGGGTGGCAGCTCTGGGCAAGCTCAGACCAGTGCCACAGCATCACACCTCAAACAGGAGCCAGGGATAGAGTTGTCAGATTTAGAGATAGAGAGAAGGGGTGGCTGGGGTGGGGCAGGAAAGATACAGGATGTCCAACGAAATTTGGAATTTCAGATAAACAATGAATAATTTTTTAGGATATGTCATATATAATATCTGTCAAAGTCTTTGCTCTTTAGCTGAAATGCTTATTTCTTTGGGTGTCTTGTTTTTTATCTGGCAGGAGCATTTCCACTTTCTGTCTCAGGGATTTCTCTGGAAGCCACAGGAGCCTCTTCAGTCTGGGCAGACAGAGCAGAGCAGGTCATGGGAGTTATTGTCCCCAGGTAACCCTCCACCAGTGGAGGACAGTAGCAAGCAGATAAACAACCAGCACCTGTCCTTTGAGTGGAGAATGTGGGCATGCTGTCTCTCAGAGGTCCTGGAAGCATTGCATGGTTGCCTACCACAGCCATCTCAATAATGTACGCCTGTGGCCAGCTTCTCCTTCCCTTAACACTCTCCTGTTCCTTCACGCCTGCTCCCTGTGAATGCCTTTCCAACAAACCTCGTGGGATATACATATGGGGCAGCCCAAATGAAGACAACATATCTGTGCAGAGTCATAAGTGTCAGAAATCTCTTGCCCACAAAATAATTCCAAGTAGCTCGAAATTTGAGAAATGAGTTTATGGTGATAAATGGTTACCTAATTACATGAAGATACAATATTAGATACTAACTAAATAAAGTTAGTTTATTACTCTTCTAGAAGAGAAATTTTCCTTATTTGTCTATAAACAAAATAAACCCTGTGCTCCTGTTAATTGGTAGCAAAAAAAAAAAAAAATCTCAAAACCAGTAACCCGCCAAGATGTATGAACTGAGCAACTAACACTAAGGAAGTCCATGTTGTAGTATATTTTTCAAAGGCCACAATCATTTTGTTTAAGAACATAAAAAACCAACAAATTATATAAGAATATTTGCAGTAGGTTTGGGAAGTTCGTGATTATTAGTTCTCAAGTACATCTGGTCATCAGTATAAATATTGTGATAATATTCAAGAGTTGCATTTATTTTTGGCAATGTTTTGCATTTCATCAACCATGGATTTCAAGTACCTTTGGACTTTGCTGGTTTCTGCATAAAATAATCAATCATCTCCATTTGACTGTTTGGCAGAGATAGCTAATGACTTGTTCTGTCATGAACCGAATTCATAGATATTCATGAGGTACAGAGAAACACCTCATTGTTTCAGATTGCTTTGTTGTTTTATAATAAATCATGAAGGCACCTCCCACTCATACCTGGCAAAAAAATATTTGTGCTCACCTTTATGATTTTGTACTGTTTTAATTTGCACAGTTTAGCCCACTTCATGTATATTTTTAATAATAAGTTGCAAAATTTTTTTTAAGTTCCATACATTGCTGACCTTCTATCAGCAAAATTTGGTAGCATCTGAATATTGAAATGACATGTGTCCCTAAGTCAGAATGATGTAGCTTCTCAGATTGTGGGGTTTCATGGCAAACAGTGAACTTAGTAGGGTAAGTATTGTTACCAAATTCCATCACTCTCAACCTTTATCACCCCTTGTTTATTTGTGAAGACCATTCAAGAATCAGATGTAATTGCAAACTTTGTGTCCTGCTAGCATATCTGTGTGTACTTCAACAGTAGCACAAACAGCATGAAATGAACTTGCTGAGAAAGCTATTTTATCACTTCTGATGAACAGGAATAATAAAGGTGAATATTAACATTTGAAGCCATTTGAGTCTCTCACTTTGTCTGCCTTTATAATCAGTGTAATCATACACTGGCAAAACCTTACAAAAATCCCCAAACCAAAAAATCTAGGGAGACAAAACCCACCGTCAACAAACCCCAGAGACATAAAGCCATGAAACAGTCTCGATTGCCACCAACGTGGTTCTCAGAAAAGACAGTTTATTGGATCTTCCCTAAGAATTATGTTTTCAGCAACAATACTTGATTCAAACATTTAACTGTCTTGGAGTCTAACAATGGCTATTTGTTTAGATGGCACACTGCCTATTTAGAACTGAGTAGAATTCTTGCCATAGGGATCAACAATATTTAAAAGGACAAACATTATAAGAAATGTGGCACCACATGGGGTTGGAGTCAGATTACTTGGGTTGAATCCTGGCTCTGGATGCATTAGCTGGTGAACTCAGACAATTTATTTGATTTTTAACCCTAGGTTTTCTCACAGTATTTACTTCACCATTATAAGAATTTGTAATAGCATAGAGTAAGAATTTATTAGCTTTAGCTATTTTCTTTATTATTCATATCAGTCAGTGCAATAAGCTGCAAAAAATAAAACCCACCCAGGTAGAGTAAACAGAAAAGGAATTTGTTAATTTTATTAAGGGAGACCAGGTGGCTCACAGATTTAGGGGTAGGGTGGCCAGGATGATAGAAAACCAGATTTGATGGTGACATAAACAGGATGATGTATAAAATTGCATTGCAGAGGCTGCTGAAGAACATAATTAAACTCATGCAAGAGCTGCAGAAAATTGTGAAACCCAGTGCAAAATTAAAACATGGGGCCATTTGTTCAAAACATAGGAAAAGTTCCATTCAAGGTTCTAAAATATAAAACTCTCCCCTTTCTTCTTCAGTCTCATAATTTCTCTTGAATTTTATAAATTCACTATTTCATGTTGCTCTAAATTTAGTATAAATTTTAAATGAAAATATAAAAGCACTTGTATGTAGAATTGCTGAAATTACCACAATTCATGTATCATATCTCAAGTGCACGTATATTCTAACACACTCTGCCTCTGGCTCACCCATGAGAAAGAGAGGACTAAACAGAAAAGCGCTATCGATTGCCTGCTCTCTCTCTCCCTCTCCCTCTCCCTCTCCCTCTCCCTCTCCCTCTCCCTCTCCCTCTCCCTCTCCCTCTCCCTCTCTCTCTCTCTCTCTCTCTTTCTCTTTTTTCCTTCCTTCCTTCCTTCCTTTCCTTGCCTGCCCTCACACCCGTTTCTTTCTTTCTTTGGCTACTTCAGGGAAGTTATAGAAGGAAGGAAAGACCAGAGACATTTCCATGCTTGTTAGTGTTTCTTGGATGGACATGCTTTTTTCTGTGTTGAAAACAAGTTCTGCTTGGAACAGAAAAGTGTGGCCTCTGGGGGCTGCCATTGCCCCCTCCCTAACACCCTTACTCAGTAGTGAATGTTTTTGTACTTGCTTTCAGCTTCGCTAACATACTACACAGTATAGGCCTAGGACAATGCTGGGCTCATGGTTTAGTAGGTGCTATATGCAAACAGGCACTAAAGGAAGAGGGCAGGAACCTATATTGTGCAAATTATTATATGCATCAAAGTCTGGCTAGGGTATGTCTTGCAAGATTTTATTGGTCACCCTGAAAGGCATATATTTACTGTCTATGGACATTTTTTTTAAAGAAAGTAAATGCAAAAAGTTAGAAAATACACATTTTTATTCTGTTTAAAGAAACATGTATACAGGCTGCATATGACTAAGTAGAAGAAATGTGTATATAAATTCATCATTGTCCTGTTAGACAAAAAGGGCCCAAGGACAAAAGTCATCTGATACGGCATGTTGTATAATCATGATTCTAAGCTAAAAAATGCCTCTTGGCAAAGTTCTCAGGAGCGTGAGCCATCTGCTATCCTATAAAGTCAATTTGATAGAGAGCTATACTTTGTCACTCAGCTCCTGAGGAACTTCAGTTATGACCTGTTATCAATATTCAACTTCTCTATACACTGATGAGTCAAACTAATATCAATAAAGTGCTTTCCCTCAAATAACTAAGGTCAAATGTATAAATCTACTGTGATAGTGTGTTATATATTCTTGAAGTTCATTTTCAAACTCATTTTTCATCCTATTTTAATTTCATATTATTCTTTAAAACAAAATTCGTTCTCTAAATTTAGAGACAGGTTGATATTGTGTGTAACATGTTTCATCCTACAATATACATTACTCAAAAAACTTAAGTGAAAAATTTCCTGGCTATAAGACTATTGTTATACTAATTTAACTTAAATTAATTTACCTTTATTATAAAAGTAAAAGTCTTATACCTTTAATCTTATAAGAAAAATTTAAGACATACATGCACAACTTTTTAATGAAAGAAATAGCATTACTAAGCTAGATTCTATTTCTCTCCAAATCTTTACCAATTCAGATAACTTGGATAAAGTTCTGTGATAGATAAATGAATACTGTGAGCCTACTTTAATACTTAGTTTCTGGTATATTTCTCAGAATGTATGTAGATAACTTATTGCTCGATAAATATTTGTTTGACAAAATGACCGAGTAAGTTATTATGACCATTCTAAGGAAAGTTTTGGCCCAGCTCTTAAACGGCTAATAGATTTAAGTAGAGAAACTTCACAAAGCTTCATTTACCATTTGGATGACTAGCATCTTCAATTTTAATGAGTTTTATAAAGGGATGAGATCAAGTATTTAAAGAAAAAAATAAAATGCATCCACCAAAAAAGCAATGTTTAGGGTTCTTTTCTAAACTGAATTGTGAGGTCATTGAGCACAGCCTGAGAGTGTTTTACTCATTCTCCCCTTCTCCTGAGAATGAAATATTCTCCTTGTGGTCCAGAATAAAGACTTTATTTCCCAGACATTCTTAGAACTAGATATGGTCGTGGGATTCAATTTTATTTTTCATGTGATTGAATTTTAACACCAATGAGATGTAAGCATAAGTGATAATACAATTGATGTTATGTTGTTCAAGGAAGAATAAAAGTGGACCTTATATAAATCCATGTAATTCTGACTTTATATTAAGTACAGCTAAACTTCTAATCTATATAATGCAATGCCTAACATAGAGTGTTATTAGAAAAAGAAATGGTAAGAATCCATTAATTTTCCAGTGAAGTAAATTAATGTAGAATGGGAATACACACACACACACAGGCAAGTATATATACATGTAGCCATGTGTGTATATATTTTTTAGTAATAATATTTAAAGATCTAACTTACAAAATAATTTGCTTTGACTCTCTGGTTTTAGAGTTCCGATTTCCTCAAGTATGAAGCCCTTGTCCAGCCCAGCTCTAGACTTCATGACTACTCAAGTCTCCTAAAAGAGAAGATCATATGCCAGCACCAGCATCAAGCCCACCACAGTTCTATATGTAGCACAAAGAGCCAACCACTGCAGAAAAATGAAGCTGAATATGATCAAAATGTGACATGTGGAGAATATGCCCCTTTTCTCAGTCTTCTTATCAAAAAGACTCAGTCTTTCTGATCTCATGCAATCCTTTCCCAGATTGTATTAGGTCTACTCAATATGACTAAGCTCTTCAATCTGTTAGTGTGCAAATTAGAAAAAGTTGCCCTTCTTCATCTGCTTGAAAATTGTCATAATAATTTCCTTTTATTAAAACCAGATATATCATTGTCATCTGTTAGATAGGTGTGTGTGTGTGTGTGTGTGTGTGCAAATGCAATATAAATGGCACATCTTAAACTTGTACAACTGCACAAAGCAATCTGTGCATAACCACAGGTGAGCATTATGGTTTAACTGATTGCCAGATCTCTTTTGTTTGTTCTACAATGAGACAATCAAAGAGCAGTGACCAAATTTGAGATAATTTCTGTCATGGAGGTTTCAGGAGTTTCAAGCCATAATTACAACTACAGAAACTTTTGAGGCTTCTAGAAAAGAGTTTCAAGATACTGAAATCTTTGACCAACAAATTAGTAAGGGGATACAATGTTTTGCTAGAGACTATACATAAGAAGAAATATGATTTGATGGAGTTTATGACAAATACAATTTGAGGCTTATTAAAATTAAATTATTTAGGACTATGTCTAATTTTAATACAAATAAAGATGTGTTTAAGGTTGGGCTGAATTGTTTATAGGGAGATGTAAAAAATGAAAGAACTAGCAGCCTTAGCTTAAATATCCTACTTGGCTTGTACTTTTATCAGCTGTAGGAGTGGCAGCCCAGTTTTCTTGAAAAAGAGAATATAACAAGTCTCTAATTTTTATTTAAATATATCATAATTTGCATGAAGATCTCAAGTTATATTTTTAAGTGAAAAACATAACAAAATAGTTAATATGGACAGTGTAAACTTATGAAAGATATGTAAATGATGCATATGTCCTATATATGATGTGTAAAAAAATTCTCAAAAGATCCCTAGCCAACTTGGGTACAGTGGTACTTGCCTATAATTCCAGCAACTCAGGAGGTTGAGGCAGAAGGATTACATATTCAAGCCCACCTTGGGCTATGTATCAAGACCTTGACTCAAAATAAGAAATAATAAATGCTGAGGATGTAGCTCAGCCGTAGAGTGCCCCTGGGTTCAATCTCCAGTATAGAAAACAACAACAACAAAAAAACTCTAGCCAAATGTTAACAGTAGTTAGTGATTTAAAACGTTTTACTTGTCTGCTTTTTCTAATGTTTTTATAATAAATGTATTTTGGTTTGGAATTAAAATAATTTAGAGTATCAAAAAAAAAAAAGACTTCCCAACGTGAGTATATGTACTGGATCCTCCTATACCTTGGACTTCATTCCTAATAATAAAACAAATAGGACACATAATTAGGAACTCTCTGGAATTCCTCATTCCTACTGGCTCTGAAGAATTTCTACTAAATAACAAAGTCTATTTGAGGAGACTGGAATTCTCTGTTTCATGGCTGCCATGTCCTGAGCTGCTTTTCTCTGCAACACCCTTTTGCCATGATGTTCTGCTTCACCTGAGGCCCAGAGCTATGGAGTTGGCCAACCATGGACTGAACCTCTGAAATCTGCTTCTGTTGAGCTTAGTATCTATCCCTTTCCTGAAACTCTCATACCAGAACTGAACAACGTGCTCCTGTCCCTGGGACTCTAGCATTGTATCATATTACCAAGAACTAAGAAAGAGCTCATGTACCTCAGGGTCCTACAGTCATATACCTTTTTCTCTGTCAAATGATATGACACTTCCACTTTCAAAAATTCAAAAATTCTGATCTGCTTCCTGGTTGCCATGTCCCGATTTTCTTTCCTTCACCATATCCTTCTACCGAGATGTTTTGCCTCACTTCTGGCCCACTTCTGGAGTTGGATGCATGGACTGAGCCTCTGAAACCATGAACCAAAACAAACTTTTCCTCCTCTAAGTTGTTCTTGCTGGGTCTTTTGGTCACAGCCATCCAAATCTACCTAAAACACAAATTGGAACCAAGAATGGGGTCATTGATTTGATGAGGAATTTAAGAGAAATTATGATGAATACCCCTTCCCTCTCAAACACATGGGTGTTAATATTATTCTCTGCAGAATCTTAGGGACAGAACTTTTTGTTATAGTATAAAAATGTGAGTGAAGTACTATCATCCTTTTGACACCAATCATTCCAAGTTGAAAAAAAAAATGGAATTGAATACATTTTTGAGCACAGGTGTGATTAGGTCTTTAAAAGCCAAAAGTTATCAAAGAATTTCAGACTCAAAATGAAAAGACGATTGAAGTCTCATACAGATTTTAATTTCTAAACAAATAAACATCAGTCTCCATAACCCACTGCAACAAAAGCTTCTGGAGTTCTTTCCTATTATTATGAAACTTGGAAAAAGTCCTGGAGGCCAAAAAGCGAGATGACCACTGTGAGTTATGCTCAGACAGGAGTAGGCTATTTCTTGCCCTGACCTCACAAGGAGCCATTGTGAGGAAATTTCAAATGCCAGCTATATAAGGCCCTGGCCTAGCTGGGTTTATGTCCCTAAGTACAGGGAACTCTTGGTGATGACCTCATGGACTCACAGATAGTTGGCTTGTTTGGGTGTTTGGTAGTTCTGATTTTGGTCTTTTGATATTGGTTTTTTAAAGTTTTCAAAAATATTAATTAATTAATTAATTAGTTTTTATTAGCTAAAATCATTTTTTGGTTTTGCTGCTTAGGCTGTATAGTGAGAATAGTCAGTATAGTGAAGTGTGGCAAGGAGTCGGTTCCTGCTATGAGCCTGCTTTCACAGACCTTTATAGGGTCCTGAGGCACACTGGGCAGTATGGCTTTGCCAAGGTGAATCTTGCCCGCCATCTCCTTACAAGGACAGAGGTGGCCATTGACCATGAATATCCTGTCAAAGGTAGAGCAGAACTTCCCCTTTGTAGCTGAACCAGATATAGTGGAGACTATGGAACACCCAATGCCATCCAATTGTATCAAGTTATTGAAACCATTGAAAATATCTACCTCATGATGGAGTATTTAGGTGGGGGACAGCTACAGCACCATATCCTGGAAGCCAGTGTCATACAGAATGACGTTCTGGCACATTATATGCACTATGTGTTACTGCTACATGAAAGGCATCTCGCACAGAGACCTGGAGACAGAGAATATCTTGGTGGATGCCAGAGGAAACATAAAATTCAATGACTTCAGCCTGAGCAGCAGGTTCACAAAAAGGCAGAAGTTGGGCAGGTTCTGGGAAACTCTCCCATACTGTGACCCAGAAGTCTTCCACTGGGAAGAATGTGAGGGCCCCCTAGTGAACATCTGAAGCCTGAGTGTCATTCTTTAGTTCATGGTTATGGGTGCCACCCATTTAAAAGAACCCCTCCTTGGCAGGTCCTGCATGCAAGGTACTACCTTCCCTCTCATGTTTCTGCCAAAGCACAAAGCCTCATCCATCAAACACTGACTGTGGACCCCATGCAGAGGCCCACCAAATCATGGGGCACCCATGGCTGAGTCAGGGTAAAGAATATTCACCAAGTCATTCTAGTAAGCCATTTACCATCCATCGGGGTTGTCAATAATGACAATCATGTTTGGCATGGGTTATTATCCATATAATACCTGGATGTCTGTGGTAAAAAGAAAATCTGATGAGGTGATGGCTTGGACCTGTTAATCTAGCACCAGATAACCCTGAGGGCAGGGTGCATGTTCCAGGTGAAGCCTGTGCATCACCCACACTCCACAGATCCTTCTACATTCCCTCTTTTCACAAAGAGGATTGCCATTGAGCCTGCCCTTCTCACTTTCCTTATCTTGCCCCATGAGCATCAGCTTCCTCAGGAGGTCAAGCAGTCATGTCAGAGAGCAGCAGAAGAGCCAGCCTGCCTGCCTTTCATCTTTAATGCCTGCATTCGAGGATCCTCACTCCCAGTATAGCCCCCTAGCATTTCCCTGTGTCCCCCACACTCAGCTCTTGGATAATTGTCCGTGGGTGTGACACAGCAACAAGTCATCCCAGGGGGCATGGTCAGAAGAAAACTCTCACTCCACAGGGCAATCCCATGGTGTGCTCCACAGCCTATACTCATGACAACAGCAAGGACCGGAAGAGGGTGACTGGGAGAATTGCTACCTGTGTTCAACAACTATGTTGCTGCATGCCATGTTTCTGCTGGCTGCCCTAAAAGATAGGCCCTGCATTCAGAAACAAAGTGGATCCAATGAAAGGAGGGCAGAAATGTGCTAGCCTCAGAAACAAAGTAGCTCCAATGAAAGTGGAGAACCGAGACAGAGACAAAACCAGAGACAGACAAAGGACCCTGAGCTCCATGGATACTGATATCGTGGTGTGAGCATTCATCTGGGGGACTCAAGTGGCAGCAGAAGTGAGGTATGCAATCTGGTTCTGGTTTCTCTGCATGGATTCTAGACAGGAGCTCAGACCAGGCGTCTACCCTCTCCCTTACCTGAAGAGACATCAAAGACTATTTTCCCTGGGACACTTACTACTTCTCTGTCCTTTCTCTAATGCTTCTGGGACAGTAGAGATGATTCTTAATAAATTTGTATCTCATAAAAATGGAATTAAAAAATTCCTGTTAGTCTATTGTTTGTGAAAAATTAAATATAATTCTCTGGTGGGAGGTATATAGACAATAAATATAAATAGAATCTATTTGTTCAGATTCCCTAAAAACCACAAAAATATAGCTCATATGGAGAAAAGAGACTAGTGGAGTTATTTGAAAATAATGACTTTGAATGTAATAATTGTTTTTGTTTACAATACAACATCAAAGTTGAGGTGATGTTAAAAACTAATTAAAAATGGCAATGCATATAAAAAAGGAGCCTGGAAAAATATGGAGAATGCAAACTCACAACTTGGGTTAATCTTTCTTTCTTTTTTTTTTTTTAATTTTTTTATTGTGGGTTGTTCAAAACATTACAAATTTCTTGACATATCATATTCCACACTTTGATTCAAGTGGGTTATGAACTCCCACCTTCACCCCATACACAGATTGCAGAATCACATCAGTTACACATCCATTGCTTTACATATTGCCATACTACTGTCTGTTGTGCTCCGCTGCCTTTCCCATCCTCCACCCTCCCCCCTCCCCACCTCTCCCCTCCCCTCCCCTCCTCTCTCTCTACCCCCTCCACTGTATAACCCTGAGGGTCTCCTTCCATTACCGTGCAATTTCCCTTCTCTCTCCCTTTCCCTCCCACCTCTCATCCCTGTTAAATGTTAATCTTCTTCTCCTGCTCTTCGTCCCTACTCTGTTCTTAGTTACTCTCCTTATATCAAAGAAGACATTTGGCATTTGTTTTTTAGGGATTGGCTAGCTTCACTTAGCATAATCTGCTCTAATGCCATCCATTTCCCTGTAAACTCTATGATTTTTGTCATTTTTTAATGCAGAGTAATACTCCATTGTGTATAAATGCCACATTTTTTTTATACATTCATCTATTGAAGGGCATCTAGGTTGGTTCCACAGTCTTGCTATTGTGAACTGTGCTGCTATGAACATCGATGTAGCAGTGTCCCTGTAGCATGCTCTTTTTAGGTCTTTAGGGAATAGACCAAGAAGGGGAATAGCTGGGTCAAATGTTGGCTCCATTCCCAGCTTTCCAAGAAATCTCCATACTGCTTTCCAAATTGGCTGCACCAATCTGCAGTCCCACCAGCAATGTACAAGTGTACCCTTTTCCCCACATCCTCGCCAGCACTTGTTGTTGTTTGACTTCCTAATGGCTGCCAATCTTACTGGAGTGAGATGGTATCTTAGGGTGGTTTTGATTTGCATTTCTCTGACAGCTAGAGATGTTGAGCATTTTTTCATGTACTTGTTGATTGACTGTATGTCCTCCTCTGAGAAGTGTCTGTTCAGGTCCTTGGCCCATTTGTTGATTGGGTTGTTTGTTCTCTTATTGTCTAATTTTTGGAGTTCTTTGTATACTCTGGATATTAGGGCTCTATCTGAAGTGTGAGGAGTAAAGATTTGTTCCCAGGGTGTAGGCTCCCTCTTTACCTCTCTTATTGTTTCTTTTGCTGAGAAAAAACTTTTTAGTTTGAGTAAGTCCCATTTGTTGATTCTAGTTATTAACTTTTGTGCTATGGGTGTCCTATTGAGGAATTTGGAGCCCGACCCCACCGACTGTAGATCGTAGCCAACTTTTTCTTCTATCAGACGGCGCGTCTCTGATTTGATATCAAGCTCCTTGATGCATTTTGAATTCACTTTTGTGCATGGCGAGAGAAAGGGATTCAGTTTCATTTTGTTGCATATGGATTTCCAGTTTTCCCAGCACCATTTGTTGAAGATGCTATCCTTCCTCCATTGCATGCTTTTAGCCCCTTTATCAAATATAAGATAGTTGTAGTTTTGTGGATTGGTTTCTGTGTCCTCTATTCTGTACCATTGGTCCACCCGCCTGTTTTGGTACCAGTACCATGCTGTTTTTGTTACTATTGCTCTGTAGTATAGTTTGAAGTCTGGTATCGCTATACCGCCTGATTCACACTTCTTGCTTAGCATTGTTTTTGCTATTCTGGGTCTTTTATTTTTCCATATGAATTTCATGATTGCTTTCTCTATTTCTACAAGAAATGCCGTTGGGATTTTGATTGGCATTGCATTAAACCTATAGAGAACTTTTGGTAATATCGCCATTTTGATGATGTTAGTTCTGCCTATCCATGAACAGGGTATATTTTTCCATCTTCTAAGATCTTCTTCTATTTCTCTCTTTAGGGTTCTGTAGTTTTCATTGTATAAGTCTTTCACCACTTTTGTTAGGTTGATTCCCAAGTATTTTATTTTTTTTGAAGATATTATGAATGGAGTGTTTTTCCTCATTTCCACTTCAGAATTTTGTTGCTGATATACAGGAATGCCTTTGATTTATGCGTGTTGATTTTATATCCTGCCACTTTGCTGAATTCATTTATTATCTCTAGCAGTTTCTTTGTAGACCCTTTTGGGTCTGTTAGATAAATTATCACTATTTGCAGATGATATGATAATATAAGTTCTTTTCCTATTTTTATGCCTTTAATTTCTTTTGTCTGTCTAATTGCTCTGGCTAGTATTTCAAGAACTAAGTTGAATAGAAGTGGTGAGAGAGGGCATCCCTGTCTTGTTCCAGATTTTAGAGGGAATGCCTTCAGTTTTTCTCCATTTAGAATGATGCTAGCCTGAGGCTTGGTGTATATAGCTTTTACAATGTTGAGGTAAGTTCCCATTACCCCTAGTTTTTCTAGAGTTTTGAACATAAAGGGATGCTGTACTTTGTCAAATGCTTTTTCTGCATCTATCGAGATGATCATATGGTTCTTATTTTTAAGTCTATTGATGTGGTGAATAACATTTATTGATTTCCGTATATTGAACCAGCCTTGCATCCCAGGGATGAATCCTACTTGATCATGGTGCACAATTTTTTTGATTTGTTTTTGTATCTGATTCGCCAGAATTTTATTGAAGATTTTTGCATCTAGGTTCATTAGAGATATTGGTCTGTAGTTTTCTTTCTTTGAAGTGTCTTTGTCTGGTTTAGGTATCAGGGTGATGTTGGCCTCATAGAATGAATTTGGAAGTTCTCCCTCCTTTTCTATTTCCTGAAGTATCTTGAAAAGTATTGGTATTAGTTCTTCTTTAAAGGTTTTGTAAAATTCTGCTGTATACCCATCCGGACCTGGGCTTGGTAGTCTTTTGATGGTTTCTTCTATTTCCTCAATTGATATTGGTCTGTTTAGGTTTTCTATATCCTCCTGACTCAATCTGGGCAGATCATATGACTTAAGAAATTTATCTATGCCTTCACTATCTTCTAATTTATTGGAGTATAAGGATTCAAAATAGTTTTTGATTATCCTCTGTATTTCTGAAGTGTCTGTTGTGATATTGCCTTTTTCATCCCGTATGCTAGTAATTTGAGTTCTCTCTCTTCTTCTCTTCGCTAGCATCGCTAAGGGTCTGTCGATTTTGTTTATTTTTTCAAAGAACCAACTTTTAATTTTATCAATTTTTTCAATTGTTTCTTTTGTTTCGATTTCATTAATTTCAGCTCTGATTTTCATTATTTCTTGCCTTCTACTTCTTTTGCTGTTGTTTTGCTCTTCTTTTTCAAGGATTTTGAGATGAAGTATGAGATCATTTATTTGTTGGTTTTTTCTTTTTTTAAGGAATGAACTCCAAGCAATGAATTTTCCTCTTAGAACTGCTTTCAATGTGTCCCATAGATTCCGATATGTTGTGTCTGTGTTTTCATTTATCTCTAAGAATTTTTTAATTTCCTCCTTGATGTCTTCTATAACCCATTGATCATTCAGTAACCTATTGTTCATTCTCCAAGTGATGTATGCTTTTTCCTTCCTTCTTTTATCGTTGATTTTCAGTTTCATTCCATTATGATCAGATAAGATGCATGGTATTATCTCTACTCCTTTATATTGTCTAAGAGTTTCCCTGTGACATAATATATGATCTATTTTTGAGAAGGATCCATGTGCTGCTGAGAAAAAAGTGTAACTGCTTGATGTTGGGTGGTATACTCTATATATGTCAATTAGGTCTAGGTTATTAATAGTGTTATTGAGTTCTATAGTTTCCTTATTCAACTTTTGTTTGGAAGATCTGTCCAGTGGCGAGAGAGGTGTGTTGAAGTCTCCCATGATTATGGTGTGGTGGTCTATTAGACTCTTGAACTTGAGAAGAGTTTGTTTGACGAACATAGCTGCACCATTGTTTGGGGCATAAATATTTATGATTGTTATGTCTTGTTGGTGTATGGTTCCCTTAAGCAGTATGTAGTGTCCCTCTTTATCTCTTTTGATTAACTTTGGCTTGAAATCTATTTTATTTGATATGAGTATGGACACGCCTGCTTGTTTCCGAAGTCCATATGAGTGATATGATTTTTCCCAACCTTTCACCTTCAGCCTATGTATGTCTTTTCCTATCAAATGCGTCTCCTGTAGGCAGCATATTGTTGGGTCTTGTTTTGTGATCCATTCTACTAGCCTGTGTCTCTTAATTGGTGAGTTTAAGCCATTAACATTTAGGGTTATTATTGAGATATGGGTTGTTCTTCCAGCCATATTTGTTTATTTCTGTTACTAAACATTGTTTGTTTTCCTCTTTGATTATTTCCCCCCCCCCCTTTACTGTCCTACCTCCCACTGTTGGTTTTCATTGTTATTTTCCATTTCCTCTGCCTGTAATGCTTTGGCGAGGATGTTTTGAAGAGATGGTTTTCTAGCTGCGAATTCTTTAAACTTTTGTTTATCGTGGAAGGTTTTAATTTCATCCTCCATCCTGAAGCTTAATTTCACTGGATACACAATTCTTGGTTGGAACCCATTTTCTTTCAGTGTTTGAAATATGTTATTCCAGGATCTTCTAGCTTTCAGAGTCTGTATTGAAAGATCAGCTGTTATCCTGATTGGCTTACCCCTAAATGTAATCTGCTTCCTTTCTCTTGTAGCTTTTAAAATTCTCTCCTTATTCTGTATGTTGGGCATCTTCATTATAATGTGTCTAGGTGTGGATCTCTTATGATTTTGCACATTCAGCGTCCTGTAGGCTTCTAGGATTTGGGATTCTGTCTCATTCTTCAAGTCTGGGAAGTTTTCTCGTATTATTTCATTGAATAGACTGCTCATTCCTTTGGTTTGGAGCTCTGTACCTTCCTGTATCCCAATGACTCTTAAGTTTGGTCTCTTAATGTTATCCCATATTTCTTGGATGTTCTGCTCATGGTTTCTTAACAGTCTTGCTGAGCTGTCTATGTTCTTTTCCAGTTGAAATACTTTGTCTTCATTGTCTGATGTTCTATCTTCTAAGTGTTCTACTCTGCTGGTAGTATTCTCCATTGAGTTTTTAAGTTGGTTTATTGCTTCCTGCATTTCTAGGATTTCTGATTGCTTGTTTTTTATAACCTCTATCTCCCTGTATAGTTGATCCTTTGCTTCCTGGATTTGTTTGCGTAATTTGTTGTCGAAGTGATCTTTCATTGTCTGATTTTGCTGTTTAATGTCTTCCTTGATACTCCAGATCATCTGAAGCATGTATATCCTGAATTCTTTATCTGACATTCCATCTGCTGCAGCTGTTACCTCTTCTAAAGTTGCGTTGACCTGCATTGCTTGTGGTCCTTTCTTTCCTTGTCTTTTCATACTGCTTGCGTATCTTTCCTGCAGGCGTGGGCGGCGGCTCTGCTCTCTCCTTATTCCAATTGGGGTGTCGTGGCTACCACGCCAGCAGGTCACTGGGCCTGTTCTGGGAGCTGGCGGCGGCTCTGTTCTGCCCCTACTCCAATTGGGGTGACGAGTGTACCACGCCGGCAGGCCACCGGGCCTGATCCGCCGGTCGGTTGCAGGTTTGCCTACCCTGCAGGCGCGGGCGGCAGCTCTACTCTGCCCCTACTCCAAATGGGGTGACGTGTCTGTCGTACCGGCAGGCCACTGGGCCTGTCCCGCTGGTCGGTCGCAGATCTTCCCACCTTTTGGGCACGGGTGGAGGCTCTGCTCTGCCCCTACTCCAACTGGGGTGTCGTGACTACCCCGCCTGCAGGACGCTGGGCCTGTTCCTGGCAAGGGAGGCGACTCTGCTCTGTCACTACTCCAATTAGGGTGGTGTTTGTACCACGCCAGCAGGCTCCTGGGCCTGATCCGCCGGTCTGTTGTAGGTCTGCCTACCTTGAAGGCGCGGGCGGCGGATCTGCCCTGCCCCTCCTACCACGCCTGCGGACCCCTGGGCCTGATCTCCAGGTTGATCACTCGTCTGCTCACCCTGCGGGCACGGGTGGCGGTTCCGCTCCGCCCCCACTCCAATTGGGGTCACGTGACCACCACACCGGCAGGGCCTGATCCGGGCGTGGGAGAAGGATCTGCTCTGCCCCTACTCCAGTTGGGGTGACGTGTGTACCACACTGGCAGGCCACTGGGCCTGACCTGCCAGGCTGTCACAGGTCTGTTTACCTTGCAAGCGCGAAGGGCGGCTCTGCCCTGCCCCTCCTACCACGCCCATGTACTACTGGGTCGTGGGTCTGCCCACCTGGCGGGTGTGGGTGGCGGCTCCGCTCTGCCCCCTCTCCAATTGGGGTCACGCGGTCACCACGCTGGCGAGCCGCTGGGCCTGCTCTGGGGGCTGGCGGCGGCCCGGCTCCTTCCCTCTGGCTCGAGGACAAATTGAGGAGACTCGGGTGACTGAGCCTCACCCCCCTTACCAGGAGACCAACTGCTTATGTCACCGCTGGTATTGATGAAGATCTCTCCTCCACCGCTTTCTGCTGACATCAGATCTCTGCCATGTTGGTATCCTATGCGAATGGCAGCATTTCGTTCCCCTTGCCGGGCAACCCAAGCAACAGGTGAGTCCTGACCGGCCCTCAGCAGGACCCGGACCGAGACGCAGTTTCCGCGGGCTCCTAGCCCCGGTCCAGGGAAGTTCCGGGAGCCGGAACTCGGCCGCTCCGTGCTCGGTGTAAGCTCCTATAAGTGTAAGCTCCAAGAAGCAGTCCCCACGGGCTCAGTTCCGGGAGCCGGAATTCGGCTGCTTAGTGCTTGGTGTTTGCTCTGATAGTAGTAGGGTCCAAGAAGCAGCCTCAGCAGGCTCCGCAGCCCTGAGCCAGGGCGGTTCCGGGACGGTTCCGGGAGCCGGAACTCGGCCACTCCGTGCTCGGTGTAAGCTCCTATAAGTGTAAGCTCCAAGAAGCAGTCCCCGCGGGCTCAGTTCCGGGAGCCGGAATTCGGCTGCTTAGTGCTTGGTGTTTGCTCTGATAGTAGCAGGGTCCAAGAAGCAGCCTCCGCAGGCTCCGCAGCCCGGAGCCAGGGCGGTTCCGGGACGGTTCCGGGAGCCGGAACTCGGCCGCCCCGCGCTCGGTGTTCACTCCGATAAGATCAGATTTTAAGAAGCACCCAGGCACTGAACCCTAGCAATTTGTCTGCAAGCCGTAGGCGAATTGCAGCCTGAAATTACCTCTTCTATGGCTGAATGAGCTGCGGTCAGTCGAAAACAGGTATGGTGACGTCAGTTTACCAACATGGTGGCTGCTGGCCTCCTCTGTGGTCTGACCGGTGTGGAGAACCGAGATGGACCGCTTCCTTCCCCCGTCTCGAACCCAGAATTCAGCCCTGAGTGCGGTGCTTGCACGGCTGGCAGAAACTGCAGCACTGTAACCCTGCGTCTCTATCCCAGCACGCGTTGCAGACTCTAGCCGCGGGGCGATTTGCTGAATAAGCAGTTTTACCCTCCGTGCGACAAACCTCTCGCATTTGAGTCCCCGTAGCCGATCCTCGTGCGATGGAAATCCTTCCTCCAGGTTCCGGCGCACCCCACTATTGCTGGAAATTCCTAACAATATATCCTTTAGCCATCCTGACTTGTCATACTCCCACACAGTGAAGCAGCACACGGGGGTAATGCACTCCCCTCGCCGCCATCTTCCCAGTTTTTCTCTCGTTAATCTTTCTTTTCATTAAAATAGTGAGCAATGTATTACAGTCATGTATTAATGACAGAGATACATTCTGAGAAATGCGTTGTTTGGTTATTTCATCATTGGGTGAACATTATACAGTGTACTTACACAAACTTAGAAAAATATCATTTACTACACACCTAGTTTATTTTATCATCTTATGGGACTATTATTGCATATGCACTCAGTCCATCTTTGACTGAAATGTTATTGTATAGTGCATGATGTATTTATAATTAAAATACTCAAAGTCTTTAGTTAAGAAATGTCACATTTTCATTATTATAGAAAGCTAAATGTAAACTATCCATTAGAAAACCAATTAAATAAATTATATCATAGATTCATTATGAAATACAATACAGAACTTAAGAAAACATTCAACCTTTGTTTTTTGGGGATTGGATTATTTCACTTGGCATGACGGACTCCAGATCCATCCATTTACCAGCAAATGTCATGAAGTCATTTTTCTTTATGAATGAGTAACACTGAATAGTGTAAATACACCACATTTTCTTTATCCCTTCATCTGTTGCAGGGCACTAGGTTGACTCTACAGCTTAGCTAGCATGAATTTTGCTGCTATATACATGGATGTGGCTGTGTCACCCTAGTATTCTGATTTTAAGTCCTTTGGATATATACTGAAGAATGGGATAACTGAGTTAAATGGTGGTCTCATTCTTAGTTTTTTGAGGAATCTCTATACTGCTTTTCAGAGTGGTTGTACCAATTTGTAGTCCCAACAACAACATATAAGTGTACCCTTTTTCCTACATCCTCTTTAATATTTATTGCTACTTATATTCTTGATAATTACCATTCTGGAGTGAGATTAAAATCTCACTGTAGTTTTAATTTGCATTTAGTTGCAGAGGATGTTGAATATTTTTTCATATATTTGTTGACCAGTTGCATTTCTTGTTTTGACAAATGTCTGTTTAGTTCCTTTACCCATTTATTGATTGGGTTATTTGAATTTTTGTTATTAAGTTTTTTGAGTTCTTTGTATATAATGGATATTAATGCCATATACAGAGCTTAAAGAAAATAAAGTAGTTTTTTTGGATTCTTTTTTAAAAATTTATTTTTTTATTCTAATTTGTTATACATGACAGCAGAATACATTTCAATTCATAGTACACATACAGAGCACAATTTTTCATGTCTCTGGTTGTACACAAGAGAGTCACACATTCCTGTCTTCATACATGTAATGAAGCCCATCTCATCCTACCATATTTCCTACCCCCATGCCACCTCCCTTCCCCTTTCTCCCCTTTGCCCTATTCCCCCATTCCTCCCATGTCCCTGCCATCCCCCACCCCCCGCCCCATTATGGTTCAGCATCCACATATCAGAGAAAGTATTCGGCCTTTGGTTTTGGGGAATTGGCTTACTTCACTTAGCAGGATATTCTCCAACTCCATCCATTTACCTGAAAATGCCATGATTTTATTCTCTTTTAATGCTGAGTAATATTCCATTGTGTATATATACCAGAGTTTCTTTATCCATTCATCATATCCATTGAAGGGCATCTAGATTGGCTCCACAATTTAGCTATTATAAATTGAGTTGCTATAAACATTGATGTGGCTGATTTCCTGCAGTATGCTGTTTTTAAGTCCTTTTGGATATAAACTGAGAGTGGGACAGCTGGGTCAAATGGTGGTTCCATTCCAAGTTTTCCAAGGAATCTCCATACTGTTTTCCATATTGGCTGCCCCAATTTGCAATCCCACCAATTTTCCCCACATTCTCACCAACACTTATTGTTTTTTGTGTTCTTAATAGCTGCCATTTTGACTGGAGTGAGATGAAATCTTGGAGTAGTTTTGATTTGCATTTCTCTAATTGCTAGAGGTGTGGAAAATTTTTTTCATATGTTTGTTGATTGATTGTATATCTTCTTCTGAGAGGTGTCTATTCAGTTCCCTGACCCATTTAATGATTGGGCTGTTCGTTTTTTGGTGTTTAGCTTTTTGAGTATTTTATATATCCTAGAGAATAGAGCGATATCTGATGTGCATGTGGTAAAAATTTGCTCCCATTATGTAAGCTCTCTCTTTACCTCACTGATTGTTTCTTTTGCTGAGGAGAAGATTTTCAATTTGAATCCATCCCATTTATTGATTCTTGATTTTATTTCTTGTGCTATAGGAGGCTTGTTAAGGAAGTTGGAGCCTAATCCAACATGAAGAAGATTTGAACCTACTTTTTCTTTTATTAGGTGCAGGGTCTCTGGTCTAATTCCTAGGTCCTTGATCCTCTTTGAATTGAGTTTTGTATATGATGAGAGATAGGGACTTAATTTCATTTTGTTGCAGATGGATTTCCAGTTTTCCCAGCACCATTTGTTGAAGAGGATATTTTTTCTCCAATATAGGTTTTTGAGGCCTTTGTGTAGTATGAGATAACTGTATTTATGTGAGTTTGTCTCTGTGTCCTCTATTTTGTACCATTGGTATACAAGTCTATTTTGGTGCCCATACCATGCCATTTTTGTTATCATTGCTCTGTAGTATAGTTTAAGGTCTGGTACAGTTGTGCCATCTGCTTCACTCTTCTTGCTAAGGATTGCTTTCGCTATTCTGGGTCTCCTATTTTTCCAGATGAATTTCATGATTGCTTTTTCTATTTCTATGAGGAATTTCATTGGGCTTTTGTTTGGAATTGCATAAATCTGTATAGTGCTTTTGGTGATATGATCATTTTGACAACATTAATTCTACCCATCCAAGAACAAGGGAGATCTTTGCATCTTATAAGATCTTCTTTAATTTCTTTCTTTTTTTTTTTTAGCATTACATAGTTTTCATTATAGAGGTCTTTTGCTGCTTTTGTTGATTCCCAAGTACTTTATTTATTCTTTTAGGCTATTGTAAATGGGGTAGTTTTCTTAATTTCTCTTTCAGAGGATTTTTCACTGATGTACAGAAATGCCTTTGATTTATGTGTATTGATCTTATATCCTGCCATTTTGCTGAATTTGTTTATTAGTTCTAGAAGTTCTCTGGTGGGTTTTTTTTTGGGGGGGGGGGAATCCCATAGATATAGAATCATGTTTTCAGCAAATAGTGATACTTTGAGATCTTCTTTTCCTATCCATATCCCTTTAATTTCTTTTGTCTGTCTAATTGCTTTGACTAAAATTTTAAGAACTATGTTAAATAGAAGTGGTTAAAGAAGGCAAACCTGTCTTATTCCAGTTTTTAGAGGGAATGCTTTCAATTTTTCTCCATTTAGAATGATAGTGGCCTTGGAATTAGTATACATAACTTTTACAATGTTGAGATATTTTCCTATTGTCCCTAGATTTTCTAGTGTTTTGAACATGAAGAAGTTTTCTATTTTGTCAAATGCATTTTCTGCATCTATTGAGATGATATGATTCTTATCATTGAGTCTATTGATGTGATTGATGAATTAAATTTATTGATTTTCATATGTTGAAACAACCTTGCATCCCTGGAATAAACCCCAATTGATCATGGTGCATGATTTTTTTAATATGTTTTTGCATTCAATTTGCCAGAATTTTATTGAGAATTTTTGCATCTATGTTCATTAGAAATATTGTTCTGAAGTTTTCTTTCTCTGATGTGTCTTTGCCTGGTTTTGGAATCAGGGTGATATTGGCTTCAGAGAATAAGTTTGGAAGTGCTCCTTCTTTTTCTGTTTCATGGAATAATTTGGGGAGTATTGGTATTAGTTCTTCTTTAAAGATCTTGTAGAACTCAGCTGTGTATCCATCTGTTCTGGGGTTTACTTGGTTGGTAGGCTTCTGATGGCATCTTCTGTCTTGTTGCTTGAAATTGATCTTTTTAACTGTGTATATCATCCTGATTCAATTTGGGAAAAATCATATGACTCTAGAAATTTGTTGATGCCTTCGATACTTTCTATTTTATTGGAGTACAAATTTTCAAAAAATTTCTAATTATCTTTTGTATTCCTGCAGTGTCCATTGTGACATTTCCCTTTTCATCACAGATGTTAGTAATTTGAGTTTTCTCTCTCCTTCTCTTCATTAGAATGGCTATGGGTTTATCAATTTTATTTATTTTTTCAAAGAACTGACTTTTTGTTTTGTCAATATTTTCAACTGTTTCTTTTGTTTCAATTTCATTGATTTCAGCTCTGATTTTAATTTTTCCTGTATTCTACTGCTTTTGGTATTAATTTGTTCTTCTTTTTCTAAGGTTTTGAGATTATAATGTTAGGTCATTTATTTGTTGATTTTTTCTTCTTTTAAGAAATGAACTCTATGCAATAAACTTTCCTCTTAGTACTGCCTTCACAGTGTTCCAGAGATTTTGATATATTGTATCAGTGTTCTCATTTACCTCTAAGAATTTTTTACTCTAATATCTTTTGAAACCCATTGTTTACTCAATAGCATATTACTTAATCTCCAGGTCTTGGAGTAGCTTCTATTTTTTATTTTATCATTGATTTCTAATTTTATTCCATTATTATCTGATAGAATGCAGGGTACTGCCTCTACTTTTTTGTATTTGCTAATAGTTGCTTTGTGGCATAATATATGCTCTATTTTAGAGAAGGATCCATGTGCTTCTGAGAAGAAAGTGTATTCACTTGTTGATGGACAAAATATTCTATATATATCTGTTAAGTCTAAGTTGTTGATTGTATTATTGAGTTCTATAGTTTCTTTGTTTAGCTTTTGTTTGAAAGATCTATCCAGTGGTGGAAGAGGTGTGTTAAAGTCACCCAGAATTATTTCTGTTGTGGTCTATTTGACCCTGGAACTTGAGAACAGTTTTTTTTTTTTTAATGAATGTAGATGCTCCATTGTTTGGGGTATATATATTTATAATTGTTATGTCTGTTGATGTATGGTTCCCTTAAGCAGTATGTAATATCTTTCTTTATCTCTGTTGATTAACTTTGGCTTGAAGTCTATTTTATTTGATATGAGGATGGAAACCCCTGCTTTCTTCCACCATCCATGTGAGAGGTATGTTTTTTCCCAACATTTCACCTTCAGTCTGTGGATGTCTTTTCCTATGAGATGAGTCTCTTAAAGGCAGCATATTGTTTGGGTATTTTTTTAATCCAACCTGACAGTCTATGTCTTTTGATTGGTGACTTTAGGCCATTAACATTCAGGGATATTATCGAGATGTGATTTGTATTCCTGGTCATTTTTCTTTATTTTTTGTATTAACTTGATTTGGTTTCTCCTTTGATTGGTTTTTCCTTTAGTGTAATACCTCCCTTTGCTGATTTTCTTTCTTTCTTTCTTTTTTTTTTTCATTTCCTTCCCATGGAATATTTTTCTGAGGATGTTCTATAGGCAGGTTTTCTAGTTGTAAATTCTTTTAACTTTTGTTTGCATGGAAAGTTTTATTTCATTATCAAATCTAAAGCTTAATTTTGCTGGATATAAGATTCTTAGTTAGCATCCATTTTCTTTCAGAGCTTGGAATATGTTGTTCCAGGATCTTTTAGCTTTCAGTGTCTGGGTTGAAAAATCTGCAGATATCCTAATTGGTTTCCTCCTATATGTAATCTGATTCCTTTCTCTTGTGTTTTTTAAAATTCTCTTCTTATTCTATATGCTACGCATTTCATTATAATGTGCCTTGATGTGGATCTGTTGTGATTTTGTACACTTGGTGTCCTATAAGCCTCTTGTATTTGATTTTCCAATTCATTCTTCATGTTTGGAAAGTTTTCTGATATTGTTTCATTGAATAAATTGTTCATTCCTTTGGTTTGTACCTCTATGCCTTTCTCTATCCCAATGATTCTTAAATTTGGTCTTTTTATGTAATCCCATAATTCCTAAATATTCTGCTCATGATTTCTTGCATCTTTACTATGTGGTCAACTTTACTTTCAAGATTATATATATTTTGTCTTCATTGTCTGAGGTTCTGTCTTCCAAGTCATCTAATATGTTGGTGATGCTATTGAGTTTTTAATTTGGTTTATTGTTTTCTTTATTTCCAAGGATTTTTTTTCATAACTTCTTTCTTCTTATTGAAGTAATCTCTTGCTTCCTGTATTTGCTTATGTAGCTCTTTATCAAAAATGATATTTTGGTGCCCATATTTGCTCTCTTATATCATCCTTTAATTCACAGAACATTTTAATTATGTACATCCTGAACTCCTTCTCTGTAATTTCATCTGCTTTGTTGGCCATAGATTCTAATAATGTAGTATCTTGGTTTGTTTGGGGCACTTTCTTCCCTTGTTTTTTCATGTTGTTTGTGTGTCTTCCCTTCTAGCACTGTGGATCCAAGGCATTACAGTTTTTATCCTATAGGCTTAGTGTGTCCTGTAGGGCTCCAATACCTTTCCTTTGGGGGGAAAATAATACTAACAGATCCCAATACAAACAATATACAGCCTTAAAACAATAGCTACTATTAGAACATTTGAAGTTTTGTCACAATATACAGAAATGGTGAGTTCAATTATTATTTACAATATAAACTGAAGATTTGCAAAAGGGTCTACAGTTTCTGATGGTGGACAAAGAGAGAACTGGGGTGGGGTGTAGGATGAGATGTTAAGGAGGTAGGAGGTGAGAATATAGAGTTATTAGATCTTAGGAAGCATGAAAGAGGAATTAAAAGAAGTTGGCTAGTAGCAGGAGAAAGAGAAAGTGATTTTGGGGTGACAAGTAAGCAAGAAGACAATAGAGATTGTACAAAAAACAAACATAAAAATAAAGAAAAATATAAAATGTAAAAATATGAGATAGAGAAATACACAACACAACTGTAATATACTATTCAGTCATCCCAGTCCCCAGTACCCTAATTCTTGAAAAGTATTTGTTTTCACAAATGTTAGAGGTGTGAAGGCAGGAGAAGAGAGAGAGAGTGAAAAGGGGGAAAAAAGAGAAAAGATAAAAACAAATCTTGAAGGAAAATATAAGTATTTTGTTGTTGTTATTGTTGTTGCTCCTGGAGGTGGGATACAGCACTATCTGGTCCCCAATGGGATACTGCACCCCAAGGATCTCCTTTGGGTCCTTCTCATGTGATGTGGGTGCCTGGTATTATCTCCTTATGTCACCTACAAACCTCACAGTTCCTGGTCTCTAATTTAGTCTCTAAACTGTATCTCGCTCACACTCTCCCTTTCTACTTCCCAATAAGGAATTTCTCTATCCCAATGATTCTTAAATTTGGTCTTTTTGTTATCCCATAATTCCTAAATATTCTGCTCATGATTTCAGGAGGTCTTATGAGCTGCACTCTGAGGGCTGTGCACCTGTTGTGAAGAGCTGTTTTGTATTGGGCAGTTCAGGGCCAAGCTTTTCGAGCTATGGACCAGGCACCTAGCCACAAGCACTGCGCTGGGTTAGTGGCTGCCAGGGAGAGTGGGGAGTTTGGGACTATAGGTACCTTGATATTGCATCTACTCCCAGCAGGTGTCCCAAGCTAGGAGTTGCCCCAACTAAAGGTAGCAACAAAGGTGTCCCAAAATGGACGTAGATGCTTTCAGAGATGGGGTGTTGAGTCGGGTGGGTGTGATGGTGGCGTTGAGCTGCACGTTCAGAGATGCAGCTCTGTGGCATGCTGTGCTGTGGCTGGCAGCTGTCTCCAGACCCTATCAGGTGTTCCCAGGTGCATACTACCACATGTCAGGGACTATGGCAGTGGTTGCAGTGTCTCAAGATGGAGGCCACATGGGGAACTCCACGTTGGTAGATGGGGGTCCACTCAGGAGTGACAGCCAGAGCTCCTACACATGGGCAGTGGCCCGGTGTCCTGCATGGAAGTGGCAGCCAAGATTCTTGTCTGGGTGGGCGACCAGGGGTCCTGCATGGGTACTGATGCTGGTAGTCCTGCTCAGTTATGGCAGGTGGAAGTCCTGCATGGGAGAGGGACCAGGAGTACTGCACTGACCCTGAGGCCTGGGGACCTGCACAGGCATGGCGGCTGGGATTTCTGCATAGGAGCAGCTGTCAGGGGTTTTCTAATAACTCACCGAGAAACAGTATTCCCACTACTTGAATCCCAGGTGACGGTGAGACACAGAATGTAGCCTCCCTCTAGTCCACCATCTTGGATCCCCTAAAATAGGCTTTAAAAAAAATTTCTATGAAAATTATTCATAGAAAAATATTTTGGGAAAGGAAAAACATTTAGGATTAAGTTGAAGGTGCTTCTTTTTATTTGAATGCTATTCAAAATACATATTCAGAGATTGTTGTGGCATTTGTGTGTGTGATTTGTGTGTGTGTGTGTGTGTGTGCAAGATGTGACAAAAGAGAAAAGGAACTCAGGAAGAGTATGTTGCTTTGTAAAAAGTTCTTCAGATTTTTTAAAATTATATTTTTCATATTTTAGGGTCAAGTAATTCTAGTTTTGATTCCTGGCTTAAATACTAGGTGTTGCTAGTGAGTAAGTTATAAAAATCCTTTGAAAAGTGTATGTCATTATGTACTCTTGCAAGGTGGCAGCTGAGATTATAGGTAGTATCACCAGAGCATTCTTGTACCATTGCCTGGCACATAGAAGCACTCAAGTAATGGCTGCTATTACTTTCAACATGTGAAAAACTGGAATAAAATCTTTTTGATATAAAATACTTCTCATTATGTCAGGTAAAAGTGGAAAGAAGAGTGGAAGCTTGATGGGAAAAAATATATACAGAGTTTTATTTTATTTTGGTACTGGGGATTGAACTCAGGGGCACCCAACCACTCAGCCACGTTCCCAGCCCTATTTTGTATTTTATTTAGAGACAGAGTCTCACTGAGTTGCTCAGTACCTCACCATAACCAGGCTGGCTTTGAACTTGTGATCCTTCTGCCTCTGCCTCCCAAGTCGTTGGGATTACAGGCCTGAGCCATCTCATCTGGCAACAGTTTTTTAAATAAATATACTTTGTCAGTGAATTCACTGATGTTACTATTAAAACATTTCATTATAAAAATTATGGAGGTCATAGAAGATACAATAAAAACAGTTCTATTTATTATAGAGAAATAAATAACAAAAACCAATATAAGAAAACTGGATTTAAAAAATCTGTAATCACATATGAAAAGAGGTTTGCTAAAAATATATAAGAAGACTTCCAAAATTAATCAGATGAGACAAAGAAGTTCACTTCTTACTGTCTAAGGAAATTATCCAACAGCAAGATTAAAAAAAAAAAAAAAGATTTCAACAAATTTGCTTGCTCATATTCCTAAATGGGAAAATGGAGTATTAAGGGAAAGTCAGTTTTTTTTTCCCCCAATCGATAGGTTTGGCACCATTCCAATCAAGTTTATCACGATTTAAGTTTTTCAGAGAAAAAGGCTGAGATGAAATTTAGAATAAGACATTTACTAGGGATTGGCATCAGAGAAAAGAAGGGGAGGCGGGGCTTAGCAAAAGGAAAAGCAGAATGGAGATGCAGAACCAACAAAGCTTCCTTGGAACCGGAGAGGAGCTCCAGAGCAGATATTGCCCAATGGAGTCATTCCTAGACAGCTGAAATTAACAATTCTTTTTGTCACCACTTCACCCAGTACCGGATGGAAGTGGCCTCAGGAAGGGCATGACCCAAGGGGTCCCATGGCTAGAAGCTGTCTGTGTGCTCCCCACAGCTGAGCAGCAAGCCCTTTCCTGATGTGGTTTGTGGTGGTGCATCTCCATGTTTACCACATTCTTGAGAAAACTTGATAAGGCGATTTTAAAGTTCAACTAGAAGGATCAGCAAACAGATTTTTTTTTAATATTTATTTTTTAGTTGTAGTTGGAAACAATACCTTTATTTCCCTTATTTTTTCTTATGTGGTGCTGAGAATCAAACCCAGGGTCTCGCATGTGCGAGGCGAGTGCTCTACCGCTGAGCCACAACCCCAGCTCAGCAAACAGATTTTTGAGAAACAAGAATACTGAGAAGGGATTTACATGATTAGGTATTAAAACACTTAAAAAACCTCAGTAGCCCATGAGAGTGTTGTCATAGGAATAGATGGAAAGCTTAATAACACCTATATGAAGGTCAGGAACAGCTTTCTGTGTACAAAAATATTTAGTGCCTGACTGCAGGACAAGTCTTTTTATTATTTATTTTTGAAGTACTGGGAAGATTCAGGTCATGAAATCATTCACAAACCCCAGGATTCTGTCTGTTCCCTATAACCTATCATCATGTGGGTATAGCCTTGCTGATAATTAGGTTTATGTTAAAAAATTTAAACAATAACCAAAAACTGCATAATTTTGTGTTTATGAGAGTGTACATAAATGGAAGCAATTAAATTGTTAATGTTGAGTTCTCCCAAAATGGGGAAATAGTCCCCAGATGTTTAGGACTTACGGCAAAGCAGGAGTCTGGCTGTTTACTCTTGCTGTGACAAATATCTATGTGCACTGTCACTAGCAGCTAGGACTCCAGTTAGGAAATAAAAAATATGCATCTCTTCTGCTCTGTGTATCTTTACATTTATGTATGTTTGGCTATTTAATTCATAATTATAATATGTGAAGAAAAGTAGGAATAAGAGGATTGGTGTCTTATTAATCTATAATTCTCCCAAAACTCTAGTGGTAAGGAAAAAAATTAGTGGGAGAAGGCTAACTGTTCAGTAGACTCTTTTAAAATTTATGTAATTATTTGGGGGAATATAACAAAAAACATCATGATCCTTCACTCTCTACCAAATAAACTTCGTATAATAAAGATAATCACAACAAGTTAAAATGTATATACTTGTTTATCTGATCCTGGTGATAGAAAAAGCCTTTATAACATGAAGCTATAGTTAGAAACCATAAAATGTGTGAATTATATGTATGTGATCATACATAGCTATGCATGTACGCTAAAACAGGTAAACCTCGTATGTGAAAAGTCCATGTGACTTAGCCTCAAAGCAGAGCTGAAGATAAAGGTTTGTGTGGAGGTAGTTTATTTAGGAATGTGATCCTATACAGCAGGAGTTAAGTCACAGAAGGTGGGAAATAGGATAGCAGAAAAAAAAATAATAAAAGGACACATTATCCAGTTGGCCACCCTGTGTCAAGTCATTCTATCCATAGAAATGTACTGACAATATCCACTTCATTTGTTTTTTTCTTTACAATGTCCACTTTAAGAAATGCCATTGTTTCAGGCCTGAGTTGTCAATGATTGCAATAACCAGAGATATTGATACCTCCAGGATTGGAGGTCACACCAAAGAATCCTAGTGAATTTCTTAGGGTATCTTACTGATGGATAGGCGAAACCAGAGTGGGAAGCAAGATGTTTGGGACAAGAACTTGAGCAAATGTCACAGGTTGCACCCCAGTGAAGTTGGGTGGTGAAGTCAGCACAGAACTGGTGCAATGGCAGCTGGGAAAAGGGGGAGGGCTGGAGGACATGAGGTTGGGCACAAGAGTTGGTTACAACAAACACACACTTATAAGCATAATTAAGTGGCAAATCAAATTAAAAGAATATTTTCTATTTATGACAAACCATTAGTAGTTAATGACATCTCACATATACATAGAATAAAGCAAACACAACTAAAGATGAAGAGGCAAATAATAGAAAACCCTCATGATAAATATGAAAAATAGTCCCATTTATTCACAATTTTACAGATGATAATTTAATTATGTATTGGCAATTCAGTTAAAAATTATCATTCTCAGTTTTGGTGTGGGTAGAAAGAAACAATTGCTTTCAAGTACAGCTGAATATTATTCAATACAATATTTTTTTAAAATATTTATTTTTTAGTTGTAGTTGGACACAGTACTTTTATTTTATTTATTTATTTTTATATGGTGCTGAGGATCAAACCTAGGGCCTCACACATGCTAGGTGAGCGCTCTATCGCTGAGCCACAACCTCAGCCCCTCAATACAATATTTTTGAAAAGCAACTTGACATTATTTGCAAATGTAGTAAAAGTAGCATATACCATAATCAGGGAGTCATTCTATTTTTATTTTCAAAATCAGAAAGAAATACAGAATTATAATATAGATAATTTTCATGAGAAATACAAATATCTGATCAATAAGTAAATAAGTCATCACACACAATAATGAACAAAGAAATGAAAATCAAAATATATAGTATTTATTAAATTAATATAAATTTATTAAATTTATAAAACAGTGTTTGCTAGCTACAACGTTTTTTAAAATCAACAATATAATCTAAGTACTGATAAGAATGAGATTTAAGACCTAGTGGGTAAGTGTTTACATCAAGCTCTGGAATCAAGCTGGCATCATAAAGCAAGCATCATTGGGCCCATTTCAAGAAAATAATAAAATATAAAAATATTTATGCACAAATATCTTTGCTTCAGTATTGTTTAAATTATTCAGATAGGAGACAACCACAAAGAGTCTTTTGGAAACACAACTATAGACATCAAAGTTAAAATATGAAGTACTAAAATCATTTCAAGTCAAGTCAGAAATAATACAAATTGCCCATCATCACAGATATAGTTTCACACTGATAGATAATCTCAATTAGAAGAATAAATAAAAATAGACAATAGAAATAAAAATATAAATATCAAAAAAGGAGATATAAAGTTAACATTACTGGCAGATAATTTCATTGCCAAGAAATACTGAGGTAATTAAAAAAACATTATTAACTATGGTCAGCTACAAGATCAATTGTCAAAAATCAAAAGATTTCCAATAAACATTTAAAATATATGATGGGAAAAAAAATCTTATGTTAACAGCAATCTAAAATATCAAATATCTGTGCTTAAACTTGAGAAATGTACAGTTATAAAGAAAACTATGAAACTTGACACAAGGATAAAAATGAATGAAATAACTAAACAAATAACATTGACCAGAAAGATTAAAACATCAATTTCATTTAAGCATTTTCATCCCAATTACTCTGTCAATTCAGTATGATATCCATAAAATTTTCAATGATGTACTGACATGGCAACAGTGTACAGATTGATTTTCTTGGTGTACAAGATGATTTTCTTAATTTAATATATCCCTAAATATTTCTAGGTTGTCCCATTACAAAGATCATATTTTCTTTGAAAGGTCAACATTTTTAGGGGAACTTTGGGCCTTTCCAAGGTCATATAGAAATCTCCTGAAGATTCTAAGTTCTCAATTAGTTCACTGACCTTTATCCTAAAACCTCTGCTGAGTAACTGCTTTATTCTTTTCTACACGAAGTGTGTTTACCCTCTGGAATTCTGGTTGAATACCTATTTGTAAAATGAAGGAACTAAGCTTTCCACCAAAACACTTTTGTATAAGTAATAATGGTTACTTTGTGGCACATTAAGCAAAAAAGAAGTGCTATGCAAGAAGCAATTATTCATTCATTCATTCATTCATTCATTTTTCCATCCATCAATTTAGTCAAGAAATAGCACCAACTAAGTTCTAGATACTTCTCAGTCAAATGAGAGCCAACAGGGACAGAAACCAAAGCTCTTCTTCTCCAGGAGCTTTCTTTATGGAAGGCCAGTGGAAGGAAGGGAGACAAAGTGAACAAAATATAATAGTAATCAGTACCATTTTGGGGTGGGGGGTACAGGTAGCGGGGAGGGTACTGAGGATTGAACTCAGGGGCACTCAACAGCTGAGTCACATCTCCAGGCCTTTTTTGTAGTTTGTTTATTTATTTATTTATTTATTTATTTTTATTATTAGTTGTTCAAAACATTACATAGCTCTTGACACATCATATTTCATACATTTGATTCAAGTGGGTTATGAACTCCCATTTTTACCCCATATACAGATTGCAGAATCACATCGGTTATACATCTACGTTTTTACATACTGCCAAACTAGTGTCTATTGTATTCTGCTGCCTTTCCTATACTCTACTATCCCTCCTCCCCTCGAAATAGGGTCTCACTGAGTTGCTTAGCGCCTCACCATTGTTGAGGCTGGCTTTGAACTCGCAATCCTCTTGACCCAGCCTCCCAAGCTGCTGGGATTACAGGCATGCACCACCACACCAGGCTGATCTGTACTATTTTAATTTAAAATAACTAGTGAAAACCTTTTCAGAACTGGTGACACCTGAACAACAGATATCAGAGGGAGGAATATTGCAGGAAGAGGGACATGGCTAGTGCAAAGCCCCTCAGAAAGTAGTATAATTGAGACAGAGAGAGAGAGAGAGAGAGAGAGAGAGAGAGAGAGAGAGAGGGCGGGCGAGCGCATATGGGGACAAACACGTAACAAGGGATCAGTTTACCTAGTCTCAATATCTTGATAAGTTGACAGAAAGCTACTGGGAAGAGGGGAGGGTGTTATGGGCAAGGGAGCTATTCCCATCCGTGGAAGCAGAGAACTTTGCAGTTGTCTGTCTAAAAAGATGATGGTGTCTTGGGCAAGATAATAGTGGAAATGGTGAGAAGTGATCAGACCCTTATTATAATTTGAGGAAATCTCTGATAATATTTATTGATAGACATAAAACATAGAAAGCCATTGAAGAGTTTTGACCAAATCAACTGAATATGATATTCAATTCATAAGAATGGGAGATATGAAGAAATTCCACAAATGTTTTTGCATTAATTTAAGAAAAGACCAGATTAGAACAAGGCACTGATGCAACAATGTTAGTGTGTTAAGATGAATACGATACTGATTTGTCTCTTTTTTTGAAGACACAGAATGCTATTGAAATGTCCGTCCTCCCTGTCTCTTTCATTTTCAGTTGGGACCTATGACTCAAGCAGCAGATGTTGCTTATGATCATCTCCACCACTTCCCCCTCCCCTTTCTCTTTTCTCTCTGGCCTCCATTCCTCCCTGCCATTTCCTCCCCTTCTCTGTGCTTTACCCTCTCTTTATTTTTTCTTTCTTTGTGGTAATCCTGATCCACAGAGGGGATGGCCCACCTCCCTAAGTTTTTGCCCAGTACTCTTTTCAGGTCCAGACACTCTCCTGAGTCCTCCATAAATTTGATTTGAGGTGTGATTATTCCATGCTAAATATTTTTAATTTAGGACTGGGTGCGGTGGTACATGCCTGTAATCCCAGCTGCTTGGGAGGCAGAGGCAGGAGGATTGAGATTTCAAAGCCAGCCTCAGCAAAAGTAAGGTGCTAAGCAACTCAGTGAGACCCTGTCTCTAAATAAAATATAAAAGGGCTGGGGATGTGGCTTAGTGGTGTCCCTGAGTTCAATTCCTGGTACCCAAAAAATAAATTTAAAAAATTTTTGAATTTAATTTCCTTCTACAACCTCTTAGTGTTATCTATATAAGACCCCACACTGGTCTTATTACACTGGTGGTGTTAATTTTTGTTTAAAGTTCTTCTAGGGATCCCATTGTCTTTACAATAAATTTCAAATGTCTTCAAAAGACAATAAATGGTCATTCAAAATATTGATGTGCTTATCTTTCCTACCTCTTCTCTAGCTACTCCCTGGAAAGAATTTTAAAACAAGCAATACATTTCTAGTTTCTAAAATTTGTCATGCCTTCTCTCCCTGCCAGACTTGGGTGCACATACTATTTCTTCTGTCTTGAATATCCAATTCACTTGCTTTTATCATTTGCCTGTTATTATTTATTCTTAATGCTCTACTCAGCATTCAACTCTATGGGAAATCTTTTGGGCCTCTACCAGTAGCTTTGAGTCCTACTTCTCTGCTCTTCCTTCACTCCACCCTTGTTTAAAACCTTATATTGTAATTACCTGTTTAAATGACTGCCTCCACCTTATGCTGTGAATTTAGGGAAAACAGCTTTGTTCTACAACTGCAGGGCAAGTCAGTCTCCAGGACATAATAAGCACCCTGTGTATGTTAGTCAAAATGGTGAATAAATGAAGGGAAACAAAGAAAGTGTATTATAAATCCCACAGGGAAAAAATGTATTCTTTTGTTACTGATAAGGAAAAATCAGTTTTAGATTGAACATGAGGAGGTTAGACAATGCAGATGAGGATTTAAGATGTGAATTCTTGAAAGGCTGTAGGCCTTGTTTTGAATCATATGATGATTTCACTGGATCAAAGAGTGGTTTGGCAAGCAGTTGTTAAGGAACCCTGAAACTGTGCCAACATTTCTGAGCTGATCTGCTCGAGAGTGAATAAATTTTAAGGAACTGTAATTATCATGTGCATTAGCCACCTTTATAATTGGAAAGGCAAAATAGCACAGAAACAGTGCTATAAATGACAACATTTATGTGCTTAAGGGTTGTCTTTAAAGGCTCAATCTTATAAAGATTTGATCTGCAGGGATACAAGCCTTTCAAATGCTTCAGCCTGGGACTTGTAAGGTATTTGGAGACAGAGTCACCATAGGGTGTGGCTGTGCACAGTTGTATTTTGTTTTGCTTGACTTCTAAAGCTAGCCAGATTCCTGGGACTACCAAGTATGGCAACAAAACTAGCAGAACATTTAGATGGTCACTAAACAGCTTGCAATGTCCTGGCAGGAGGGGACTTTCTCAGTATGTTTCAAAATCCTCTTTGGCTGTTTCTCAGAGAAGCCTGACCTCCCCAAATGCTGGCAGCCGACATCCTCCAACTGCATTATAAACATGGTACAGCTTTAGGCCTGAAGACAATATCTCAACTACTAGTTGAAATGATAAAATTCAAAATCAAGACATTTTAAGGATCTGCTTTGCTTTGTCTTTTCTTGTTGAGAGCAATTTTAATCAATGCCTTTTAATCAGAGAATAATGATTAATTTTTTTCCATGAGCTTTTTAATTGACTTAGTCTTTTGCCAATTTTAAACAAGTCTAAACTTTCAAAAAAGATTTCAAAAATGCCAACTAATGGTATAAGCAATGGCAAATAAAAAAGTAATGGTCATAATGCATGCAGTGCTTTTCTATAAAATATTATTTTTCTCTTCAAAACCAACTATACTATGCTGTTTTGTTACTATTGCTCTGTAGTATAGTTTAAGGTCTGGTATAGTGATGCCACCTGCATAGATAAACCCTAGATAGGGCACAGGGGTTGGAGGGGAAGAGAGGGGGCATGGGGTTATTAATGATTGTGGAATGTGAGGATCATTATTATTCAAAGTACAGGTATGAAGACACGAATGGGTGTGAATATACTATGTATACAACCAGAGAAATGAAAAAGTGTGCTCTATATGTGTAATAAGAATTGTAATGCATTATATATGCTGTCATATATAAATTAAAAATTCTTTTAAAAACGAACTATAAAGTCTTATTTCTTCATATGTATTTCAGATTATGCTTGATGTTGGTACAAAATCAAACTATCATAATAAATTCTTAACAATCCGAGACTCTAATAAAGGTATGGTTTATTTTTGTTGGAATTAAAAAAAAATTTTAGTTGTTGATGGAGCTTTATTATGTATTTATTTATACATGGTTCTGAGAATCAAACCCAATGCCTCACACATGCTAGTCAAGTTCTCTACCACTGAGCCACAGCCCCAGGCCCAGAACTGTTTTTTAAAATGGAAGAATGGACACCATAGAATTCCATAAGTAAGTGTCATTATAAAAGAAAACTATTTAAAATGGGCATTTTGGGGCTGGTATTGTAGCTCAGTGGTAGAGTGCTCACCTCGCATGTGGAAGGCACTGGGTTCAATCTTAGCACTGCATAAACATAAAATAAAGGTATTGTGTCCATTTACAACTAAAAAAATTTAGAAAACTAAAAATAAAATGGGCATTTTCTACTTAATAAATGTAAATAAATTATCCTCTATGGATAAAATGGTTCCAAAATTAAAAGATTTCAAGCATCTGAAGATGTATAAAACATCTCGGTGTTTTGAAATTGGAAATATTTATGAAGATGGTATGAATTGCTTTGGTGTGAGAAAAAATTGCATTTATTTATATTTTCAAATCAATGTAATTTAGAAACAAGGCCTTTATTTTTCTCTTTCCTCCTTCTCTGGTCCCTGACCAAGGACTTTGTAAAGTGGAAACCAAGTAGAACCAAGTCACTGTGTATGTCCTTCCAGGCACAGGTCATCAGTGATCATTCCCCTGTTAGGTACTGCCAAGCTGACCAGGCCCAGACTGCACCATACCTTCAAGTGTAGAGACTCTGTAGAGACTTACATATCCTTGTGTGCCCTTGGAATCTTTGATATATATATTTCTATCCCTTTTGAAGCCTAAATAATCTCCTGTTTGGGCCATTATCATGGAGTAGGGTTTAGTGTCTGGTCTTTCATGAAGTACAAAGAACAAACCTCACCTTCCCTTCCCCAACTACCTGGATGAAGGGAATAAAAGAAAAGAAGAAGAAGAAGAAGAAGAAGAAGAAGAAGAAGAAGAAGAGGAAGAAGAGGAGGAGGAGGAGGAGGAGGAGAGGAGGAGGAGGAGGGGTGGAGGAGGAGGAGAAGTAAAACAGGGAGCATACTAGTTGAAAGCATGTATCTTGCCACATTTATAAATGAGAAAATTTGAAAATTCTCTAAATATCCATCAATAGAGAACTGAATCAATAGATTATGGCCACTCCATACAATAAAGTGGTTAAAATGAATGAAGCAAATCTGTGTGTTATGATGTGAGAAAATGTACAAATTAGATCATTAAGTGCAAAACATACTGAAAGACATCACATGGATAGCATGATCCAATCTTTATGAAAAAAATTTAAAAATTTGTATGTGTAAGTACATACAAATACATATACCTACCTTATAAATGAAGAAAATGTTGGAAAAACATCATAGAAATTCTTAACTGTGATTTTCTCTGGAGAATGAATTAGGAAAGGGATGGAAAAAGGATAGATTTTATTCATCCCTCTATTTAAAAAGCTATTTAAAATTTTACAGCAAACATATGTTATTTTTAATAATGTTCATTACACCCATTTTTTAAAAGGTAGAAATGTGTGTGAATATTTCCATAATGTAATCATTTTTACATTTGTTCAATAATTTTTAAAATAAGGTTAATTTTGAATAATCATGTTAATTTTCTTGTTATTGTTAGGGGAGCAGTAAAAAAAGATACTTTGTCAGAGAATTTTAATATTTAAAGAAGTATTCCCTTTCAAGTCTTATAAATTAAGTAACTATTCTATGTTAAAAACTTCATTATTTTTTCATGTACTTTAGTGCATCACTTTATTATATTTTAAATTATTTTATTGATCTTAAATGTGTTTGCCTTATGTTAGGGCTGGAAAAGTAAAAGTAAATCACATAATTTTATTGAGATTAAAAATAAGTGTTGTTATATTATTTTAAAATATAGAACAGAATTTTCACAGATCCATATCCCATATGTTTAGAAAAATCTACTTTTGTGCAATTGTCCTTATTTTCCTTTCATATTATTTAATGAAATCTGTATGTACAAGAAAGGCTTCAAGGAGCAGAAATCTGAATTATGAAAAGATCACAGGAAGGCAAGGTGTTCTAGGGAGGAGGAATAAGATATGCAAAAGCATGAAAGCATTAAATAAAGTGGTAGGTATGAGAAACTACTACTGAAGCATAAAATACAGCTTAGGGAGTGGCAAGAAATGGGGTAGCTGGCTCATGAAGATGTTTGTTTATTGTGTAAGTAAAGGGAACAGCTTACTTTTAAATGAGATGTTCAGATATGCATTTGTAGAATCTCATTGTGGAGAGTACATTTTAGAGTGATAAGAATAGAAGGCAAGAGATGAGTTAAGAAGCTATAATAGCAGTTCGGGCAAATGATGATGAAAACTCAAGGTAAGCCAGTAGCTGTATGGGCAATAAAATAGATCTGAGAGATACTTGTTATTTATGGTTTCACATAAAACACAAGGCATACATTTTATAAGCCTGCACAAATACATCTATGCAATAGCTCCTGTTACTTGGGAATTTCTAAAGCCAGGAAGTAAAATTAAAAAGTTCAGGAATATTATTAGGTGACTGTTGCTATACAAATAAAAGTCTTAAGACAAGTGTGATTAGACAATGGATTTCTAAACCAAGGTCTATCATAATAATGCGTAGGAGAGCGTCCTAGTGAAACTGCTTCAGTATCTGGAAAGATTTCTTGAGTTCTGTTTTCAGTTGTCTCTTAGACACCTTCTCTTGTATTTAAATCAGCATGCTAACTTCATCCTGAGTCAACCTACACTCAAAATTGTCCTTTCCAAACCCTGATTTTCCGGACACCACAGTTTCTCAGTTGTCCAGTTTTATTTTATTAATTTAACTTTTTACTTTTTTTTTCCATTTTTTTATTGGTGCAACATAGTTGTACATAATGGTGGGATTTGTTGTTATATATAAGTACATGCACACAATACAACAAATTAATTTGGCCAATAACACTTCCTAGCACTTCCCCACCTTCTTCTCTTCCTCCTACTCCTTTGTCACTTTTCTCTTTGCTCCTGATCTCCCTTTGCTTTTCGCGAGAACCCTTTGTCTTTCCCCTTCCTTTCTTTTCCTTTTCCTCTCTAGTTTCCATATATGCAAGAAAACATAAGACCTTTGACCTTCTGAGTTTGGCTTATTTCACTTAATATAATATTCTCAAGTTCTATCTGTTTTACTGCAAATGACACGATTTCATCTTTCTTTATGGCTGAATAAAATTCCATTTTGTAAATATACCACATTTTCTCTATCCATTCATCCACTGATGAACACCTAAGCTGGTTCCATAGTTTGGCTATTGTGAGTCGTGCTGCTATAAATGTGGGCATGAATGTGTCACTATAGTGCAATGACTTTAATTCTTGATGATAAATGCTGAGGAGTGGTATAGCTGGGTCATATGGTAGTCCCATTCCTACTCTTTCTAGAAGCTTCCATACTGATGTCCCTACTGATTGTATTAATTTACAGTCACTAACAGTGTAAAAGTGTTCTCTCCACATCCTTTTCCAGCATTTATTATTGTTTGTATTCTTGATGTCAGTCATCCAGGTTTATATCTTCATTTTCATCTTTGACTTCTCTAATTGCATGCCAATCTAGCCCCACAATATCTCTTATCTCCGCATTACCCTTTCCTCCTGCCTTCAGGTTCAGCCTATTATTCTTTTTCACCAGGGCTCTCTCAATAATGTTCCTTCTTTTTATATTCTAGTATCACCACAGCTAAGCCATCTTACACAGTGTAGCTGGATTCAGTGTCCTGAACCAGAGTGTTGATTTTGTACTTGTTTCAAATTTGTCAAGCCTAGTGGAAATTTCAATTAATAAAATCATTTTAGAAAACCCTTTGGTATTATCTACTAAACATATATAAAGTTGAACATATTATACATATCCCATGTCTCATTCATTTCATAACTAGATATATATCCAAAAATGCATACCTATATGCCTCAAGAGATAGGCACAGGAGTGCTTATAGCAACATTGTTTATAATAACCCAAACCTGGAGTCATCCCAATCTAGTAGACTGGATCAATCAATTGTAGGGTGTTCCTATAAGCTGATATCAAATAACAATTTGAAAATGTCAGCTTTTTATTTCTTTATTTTTAAGAGCTTTATGGTTATATGTAGTGGGTTTGTCCTGACAAACTCATACATGCATAGAAATTGTTCTCTGTTCGTGATTTTCCCCCTTTTCCTCCAGTCCTCCCTCACTTCCTTTAGTCTGCTAGACTTCCTTTTGCTCACCTATTAATTTGTATTTGATTGGTTCTTTATGGTATCTTATCCTTCCTTTCCCCTCTCCTTTATTTTACTCTAGCTTCTGCATAGGAGAGAAAATATTCTACCTTTGAGATCCTGAGTTTGGCCTATTTCACCTAGCATGATATTTTCTATTTCCATCCATTTACCAGCAAATTCCATAATTTAATTGTTTTTAATGGGTGAATAGAACTCCATTATATAAATAAAGCACAATTTCTCAATCCATTCATCTGTTGATGGGAATTTGGGTTTATTCCACAATTTAGCTATTGTGAATTGTGCTGCTATAAACATTGATATAGCTGTGTCATTGTAGTATGCCAGTTTTAGATCTTTTGGGAAAATACCTACGAGTTGGATAGCTGGGTCATATGGTGGTTCCATCCGTAGTTTTTTGAGGAATCTCCAAACTGCTTTCCAGAGGGTTGTACTAGTTTACAGTCCCACCAACAATGTACAAGTGTTCCTTCCTCCCCACATTCTTGCCAGCATTTATTATTGTTTGGATTCTTGATCATTGCCATTCTGACTGGAGATGAAATCTTAATGTAGTTTTGAATTTCATTTCCCTGATTGCTAGAGATGTTGAACATTGTTTCATGTATTTATTGGCTTTTTGTGTTTCTGTTTAGTTCTTTGGCCAATTTATTGGTTGGGTTATTGTTGTGTGTGTGTGTGTGTGTGTGTGTGTGTGTGTGTGTGTGTGTGTTAAGTTTTTTGAGTTCTTTGTACATTCTAAATATAAATTTTCTATCTGAGGAGTAGCTGGCCAAGATTTTCTCTAATTCTGTAGGCTCTCTCCTCATGCTTTTAATCACTTTCTTAGCTGTGCAGAAGCTTTTTAGTTTAATGGCATCCCACTTATTGGTTTTACTTCTTATGTTTTGGGGATCTTGTTAAGGAAGTCTGTGCCAGCACCTATATAATGGAGTGTTGGCCCTATGTTTTAAAAGTCACCTTTTTAAAACAAGCAAAACTGATAAATCTTGTCAGAAATTAGGAGAGTGCATTATGTTAGAGAAAAGGAAATAGTTATTAGGAAAGAACAAGAGGGAACTTCTGGGTACTGTAAATTTTATATCACTTGACTTGGGTGGAAATTATGTGGTGTTTTTACTTAGTGAAAATAAAAATAAACAAATTCATATACATATATAAATCCTTTGATGGTTCCCTATTGCCTATGAGATAATGTCCAAACTTGTAAACTTTCAGGGCAGGATTAATCAATGATCTGCTCCAATCAAATTTTCCAATCAATATATTGAAGCTCATTTCCTCCACTATCATTTTCCCTTCATCCATGCTATGCTCTTTCTGTGGGACCCCTACCCTACATGTTCTACCTGAATATAACTTGGAAGAGAATTATTTCATTAAACTATGTCAGAATTAAAATTAGAAAATTTAACAACAACTTTATTCTCCAAGAAAAACTATGGCATTGTTAGGTTAAATTCTCTACTAAAATATTTTTTTTAACATATCAGGGCATTTTGAACTCAAGGCTCTGCTGGTAACATGGGATCAGAACTGACTTAAGCTTTGCCATGAAGCTTGCTGGTACTTGAATAAAATACTCCTCAGGAAAGACTGAAGCAACCCTGCCAGGTCTGGAAGCTTGATTCTATGGGATGCCTCTAAGGCTGGTGGACAACAATAAAAACCACAGTGATGAAATTATTTGGCCTAAATCTGGGTAAGTACTGATGTCTGTGCAAATCAGGTATAACTGCCAAAATTTCTAGTTAGGAATAATTCCACTGTAGGTTGCAATTGTTATGGCTCTAAGTGCCCAGTTCTGTGGAACAAAGCATTAGTTCAGTAAACAGGGAAGACACAGTATGCAGTCCTGTGAGAGAAATAAATGTAGCAGAAGGAAATGGGGTTCAAGTGTTGGCCAAGTGGGCCAAGCTAAAGGGAAGTTCTTGTATCTGACTGCAAAGTGGAAGAATGGGGAGCAAAGGACCAGTTAAACTCACGGGACAACTGTCATGACACTGCAGGGCACAGTTCTGAAGGCACCCTAAAACAACTTCAGCATGCTTAAGAACTATTTGGAAAGCTTTTTAAAATACAGGCTAAGGACTCTACCTTAAGGTATTCTGACTCAGCTCTGATTTCAGGCTCAGGATTTGCATTTCTAACGAGCTCCCAGTTGAAATATTGTGTTAGAATAACTATCGGGATAAAAACTAGTTTCAGTGACAGGCAGGTAGACCAATGGTACAGAATAGAGGACACAGAGACCAATCCACAAAATTACAACTACCTTATATTAGACAAAGGTGCTAAAAGCATGCAATAGAGAAAGGATAGCATCTTCAACAAATGGTGCTAGGAGAACTGGAAATCCATATGCAACAAAATGAAATTGAATCCCTATCTCTCACCATGAACAAAAGTTAACTCAAAATGGATCAAGGAGCTAGGAATCAAACCAGAGACTCTGTGTCTAATAGAAGAAAAAGTTGGCCCTAATCTCCATCTCATGGGGTCGGGCTCCAAATTCCTTAATAGGACACTGTCGCGACCCCTTGCCCGCAAGGAAGACGCAACTCGGGAATCTTCTTTCAGCAGTTTATTCAGGCCCTTGATATTTCTTCTTCTCCTTCTCGGATGCCCCTCCCAGCCTTAATAAAGCATCTCAAGCCCCAATGCAAAGCTGCCGCGTGGAGCTTTCTCACAGGGTGGTGTACAGGGTGGTGAAAAATCATGTGCCAACTCTCGCAGATAAGGAGTTGTTCGTCACAGACCACAGCGGAGCCAGCGTCATCTTGTAATGGCGACCATAATCTGCAGAAACGGCAGAAGCGGCTCACCACAGTTCCCCCCTTTTCTGTTTTCTTAAAACAATACAGGCGAGAGTAGAGGTCCTATCCCACTGTGCAGAAGTGGCTGCAATGTATGGTTCAGTCCTAAGGAGGTGCCTTCCCCAGACCTGACCCCATATCAGCCAACGCCTTTTTTCGTAGGGCGGGGCGTGGACGTCAAACCCGCATGCAATAGGACATGCTTTCCTTGAGGTCCGTTGAGGGATCACTCAAGTGCAGTGCCTTGCCTCGCATCCTGCATCGTGACGACGGTGAGAAGTAGGATAACACAAGTAGCCTGGTAATGATGACAAAATTTAAGTTGGCAACACAATCCCTAAGCCCCAGAGGAAGGTAAAGAGTCTGTAGCCGAGAAGAAAGACCAGTCCTGAAACCCATCTGCGTGCAATGGTAACAAGACCTGCAGAGTGCAAGGGCTATTCAGCACTGTGAGAGAATAAAGAAGAGGACATGCCAATCCCAGTGCAATGTGAAACTCACTTGGGGTGCAATGGCCATGCCCAGAAATCACTGTTTAAGATGTGCAAGCCAGATTTGTGGAGAAATGCCATTTTCTAAGGCCGCAAGAGCCTGTACAATCATAGCTTTCTCTTGCGCATGGCGAGTTTTAAGGCGACAGAGAAGCCACAAACAAAGTACAACACCGAAGCAACACATTGCCCCAAAAATGCCTACCCCCACCCACTCTTTGAAGAAGGAAAAAGCAGAAGATATCCAATCGGTGAATTGACCCAAAGTCACAGGATCGACACGGGTACTGTTCAAAACGGCATTCTGAGTTAGTTGAGACTGGATCAAGTTTTCCGCTGCCATGGACCAATTTCCGGCCAAATATTCGCCAATGATGCGGGAGGCATTCCTGGAATCATTAAATCTGACAGAGGTTATGCATAAATGTGCACGTTGGTCAACACAACCCAAATGTACTAGGTCAGACAATTCCTCAACTTGAGCTTGAAGCAGATCTATCCTTTGATTATCAGCCAGAATCCCAGATAAAATATGTTGATTAATTCTACTTTGAGATTCAAGTATGGTGGATGTTTGTTGAATAACCTGATTAATAGTGGCAGCAGTTTGTACCTGGCTGGCCATGGCTACTCCAGCTGTAACTGCTGCAGCAGCAGATATCGCCACAGCTGTCACCATAGCTGCCATAATTCCAAAATCTCTATGGGCTCCAATCAGTTCAACAATAGGAAATGACTCTGGATCTGCAGTAACCGGGATCGGGACAAAAGTTGGAATTTTCATAACCATTGCCATAGGCCAGGATCCATTCCAACACTCAGACAAATAACAGGTAATATTAGAGCAATTAAGCATCCCCTGTAATGTAACATTAGCCAAAAGAAACAGGAACGGAGATTGGAGACAGACTGCTGCGGAGGGTAATGTAGCATTAGATAATTGTGAATTATTTGCAGAAATTTTAAGCCTCCTACCTCGCTCCGAGTCTTGGGTACTGCCAGAAACATTAAACAGCCAACTTTGGACTCCTAATATTTCCCTGGGGAAACACAAGCGCGGACTAGACTAGCCCAATCTGAGGGAGTCATGCAAAATCTAGTAAGTCCCTCCACCTGAGTGAGAGTGAAAGCGGCATCTATGCCATAAGTGCGGACAGATTCTGCCAAGGTTTTAATTATCTTAAAGTCTAAAGGCTCATGATATCTTCCCCTGTTATTGTCCTGAAATACAGGGTATGCAAGTCCCATATCTGTATTAACTGTCCTCCAAACTTGTGCATGAAAAGATCTCCTGGAACCTTGGCTCCCCCCCACATACGGAGGTGGGGCAATCGGCACCATATCTTCTTCTAGATATTCTACCTCCTCCTCCTCAGAGTTTTGTTGACCAATGTTAACTCCCTTCCCCTTCTTACAGTAGGCCTGGGTGCCCTGTGTCTCCTTTTTCTTCTTTTTCATTTTTATCTTATGTAGTTGTTGTAACAATATATCAAGGTCCTCAGAACTCTCTGAGTCGCTTGTGTTCTCAGGCGTTTTTAATTCGGTCAAGTCTGGGTAGAGCCTTCTCCTATTTTTATCTTCAGGCTCTTTTGCCTTCTCACTACTGTTACTTTTAATACTCTCTGCCACTTCACTACATGATCCTTCAGATTTTTCCTCATGCAGCTGCTCAAGAATAGCTTGACCCTCACTTACAGCTTCCTGGCATTTACCATCTGTTATACATCCTCTAACTAACTTCCAAAGTGGTATAACGCCACCCTGCAAGGTACCTTGCTCATGAGCGAAATCTAGATCTTTCCCTAATTTGTCCCAGCTGGGAACCGTAAGACTCCCTGAAAAAGCAAACCAAGGAGCCGCTATATCAGCTTCTCTTAAAAACATCTGCAAAGTACTCTGCTTTATCTTAAGTCCTTTTGAATGTAACAACCCATCTAGGGCCAACAAAATTGGGCTTGAAGAAGCAACGCCCATAATGTTTTTAGAGCTATAAAGAAAGTGAAAGTACAAAAGTCCCCGCTCTCTTCCTTTTACAGGGGAGCGTTCCGTTCTATGAATTCCCCGCTCTCTTCCTTTTACAGGGGAGTGTCCCTGTCGTCACAACAACAAAAGAAGCACAAAAAACAAAAGCGAAATGACACAACAACAGAAACACAGAAAACAAAAGCGAAAGTACACAGTGCAGCTGCAATAAAATGTAATGCTCTCTCTTTCTTTACAGAGGAGCTGCCCCGCTTTGGTCGCGGATCCCACTTACCTGGGACTAACCCCGCTTTGATCGCGGATCCCACTTACCTGGGACTAACCGGTGCACCACCCCTGACTGCTGAAAGTTCTGGTTCCCGGGTTTCGGCACCACTTGTCGCGACCCCTTGCCCGCAAGGAAGATGCAACTCCGGAATCTTCTTTCAGCAGTTTATTCAGGCCCTTGATATTTCTTCTTCTCCTTCTCGGATGCCCCTCCCAGCCTTAATAAAGCATCTCAAGCCCCAATGCAAAGCTGCCGCGTGGAGCTTTCTCACAGGGTGGTGTACAGGGTGGTGAAAAATCATGTGCCAACTCTCCCAGATAAGGAGTTGTTTGTCACAGACCACAGCGGAGCCAGCGTCATCTTGTAATGGCGACCATAATCTGCAGAAACGGCAGAAGCGGCTCACCACAGGACACCTATAGCACAAGAGTTAAAATCAAGAATCAACAAATGAGATGTATTCAAACTAAAAAGGTTTTTCTCAGCAAGAGAAATAATAAGTGAGGTAAATAGAGAGCCTACATCCTGAGAACAAATTTTTACCCCTCACACTTCAAATAGAGCTCTAATCTCCAGAGTATACAAAGAACTCAAAAAATTAAACAACAAAAAAATAAATAACTCAATCAACAAATGGGCCAAGGATCTGAACAGACACTTCTCAGAGGAGGACACACAATCAATCAACAAATACATGAAAAAATGCTCACCATCTCTAGCAATCATAGAAATGCAAATTAAAACCACCCTAAGATACCATCTCACTCCAGTAAGAATGGCAGCCATTATGAAGTCAAACAATAACAAATGCTGGAGAGGATGTGGGGGAAAAGGTACACTTGTACATTGCTGGTGGGACTGCAAATTGGTTCAGCCAATTTGGAAAGCAGTATGGAGATTCACTGGAAAGCTGGAAATGGAACCACCATTTGACCCAGCTATTCCCCTTCTCGGACTATACCCAAAAGACCTAAAAAGAGCAAACTACAGGGACACAGCTACATCAATGTTCATAGCAGCATAATTCACAATAGCTAGACTGTGGAACCAATATAGATGCCCTTCAATAGATGAATGGATAAAAAAATGTGGCATTTATACACAATGGAATATTACTCAACACTAAAAAATAACAAAATCATGGCATTTGCAGGGAAATGGATGGCATTAGAGCAGATTATGCTAAGTGAAGTTAGCTAATCCCTAAAAAACAAATGCCAAATGTCTTCTTTGATATAAGGAGAGCAACTAAGAACAGAGCAGGGAGGAAGAGCATGAGAAGAAGATTAACATTAAACAGGGACGAGAGGTGGGAGGGAAAGGGAGAGAGAAGGGAAATTGCACGGAAGATGGAAGGAGACCCTCATTGTTATACAAAATTACATATATGATCGTGTGAGGGGGGAGTATAAAAGAGAGAGAAATGTGTCACAGTAGATTGAGTAGAGAGAGGTGATGGGAGGGGAGGGGGAATAGGAAGGGCAGAAGAATAAAACAGACACTAGTATTGCTGTATGTATAAATGTGGCTGTATAACCAATGTGATCCTGAAATCTGTACACATGGAAAAATAAGAATTCGTACCCCATTTGAATTAAATGTATGATATGTCAAGATCATTGTATTGTCTTAAGCAACCAATAAAAAAAGAAAAGAAAAGAAAAAAAAAAAACTAGTTTCAGTTCCAATCTCCCACTGAGGGCATGATATTGAACATGCTCCTAGCCTTGTTCAAATTTAGTTTAGGGACTTTATGGGCTGCACAAGATGGGGATATCAATTCCTATAGCACAAGTTAGCAAGTGGTTGTAAAAACAGAGTAAGTACCATCCCTAGTTTGTAGAATCAGATGAAAATTTTGTGCCTGCTGTTCTAACCAACTTCCTAGAGCTTGCATGTGAGGTTTCAGGATGGGGGAGGTATTGTTAGCATCTTGTAGGTAGAACAGATGCTGCTGTTGAACATCCTACAATGCACAAGACCCTACTCTCCCCCCACATACACACCCAAATAAAAAATTATCCAGGCAAGATATCAATATTGCAGAGATTGGAAGCTCTATTTAGCAATCTATTTATTTGATTTAGAATTTTCATTTGTGTTTAATATCAGGTTGTACAGTTCATTGTTAGCAGAGTTATCTAAATGAAAGCTAGCCATATTGAATCAGCTTAAAATAGAAGAAACATGTGTTCTACAAAATAAAACCAAAAGGCAGATAACTAATAAAGGAGATGGGGAAGAAGAAAGAAATTGTTCAGGAATATTAGGTCAAAGGGATTTTCATTAGTAGAAAACAGGACCTTTTTGGGAAAGGAGTGATGAAGGCAGGTGCCATGTTATATGTATGTCACTTTGTGGTCCTGGACTGAACTGTCTTTGAAAATACTTGGCTCAATACATGTTAATATAACATGAATAGAAGTGATTAGTCCATCCTCTCTTTAGGATTTTTATGGATGAAGATGTTAAAATAGTTTGTCAGGTTTTTATCTAAAACTTGTGTTGGTTAATCACTTTTCCAGTTAACAATTCTATTCCATTAAAAAGAACACTCTGAAAATAGTTAAAACCATAAAATCCCAGATATATTTATCCTTACATCCAATAAATGTTTTTTAACTTATATTTAGTCTGATTTTTCCATTGTTAAAGATAGAAAACAATTGTCAGGCAGTTGTTTTATTTTTTAAACCAAATAACATTTACCTCTCATTTTGTCAGGCTAAACAATCTCCTTTTTTCTTAACTTTTTATTTTCCACTTGAAATAGGATAGTTGTATTTATTTGAGACTTCCCTCATCTGTCCAAAGTCATACTTTTGTTTTAAGACTATGGGGCAGGAGATGTAGCTCAGTGGCAGAGTGCTTGTCTAGCATGTTGGAGACATGGCCCCCACCCCACACAAAACACCCAAACAAAAGCAAATATAATTTAAAGACTGTAGAGAGATACAGTATTTTCTAGATTTATATTTAATGGATTTTTCCACTTTTTTATGATAGGTTTTTCGCTATTCTCATATTTTTTGTTGCTCCAGGAGGTAGGGACATTTGGTCATGTTTTATAGTTTAAGAAACTGTCTTAGAGAGTTTTAGGAAATATATCCAACTTCATATAGATTAAAAATGGCAGAAATAAGCTTCAAGTTCAAGAGAACATTCTGTTTTATGGAATAAAGTGTGGCCCAATTCTAGAATTGAAAGAAAAGTGAAGACCTTAAGGGAAAAAAAAAAGAAAAGATTTAAATTCAGATTTTCTTTTTCCAGTTCCAGGAGTCATTTGATTAAATAATACTCTTTAGAGCATGAAAATTATGTCTTAAGTTTTTGCCTATTTGACCAATACTAGAGAGTTTAATTCCATTATTTGATTATTAATAGTGAGTAGCACCACATTAATGACCCAGCTCTAAACTGGAAAATAGGTATCAAAACTAAGAGTGAAAGTTGCATAGTCACCATGTTTGTTTCACACTGGATATTCTCAAGGCCATAGCAAGATTCACAAAACAGGGATCCAAGATTGTGGGCCAGAGGAAGGCAGCATTCTGTATCTGTCTGTGACCCAGGTCTCCATGACTAGTGGGAATATCACTTTGCTGAGAGTGATAGAGGACTCCCCACCGCTGCTCCCGCACAGGAATCAGGGCTGCTATGCCCCGCAGGGTATGGGGCCTGACTTTTAGAATAGGACCTGACTACTCACCCACACAGGTCTCACAGGTGCCTCAGAGGAACCACCAGTATCAGCACCAGCACAGAATTCCTAGCTTCTCCTATACACAACACTCAGTTGCTACCCATGCGCAGGAACTCCAGCCCCACTCCTATGTGGACCCCCATCTACCAATGTGGGGCTCCCCTGGTTGCCACCATCTTTGGACTCCACAGCTACTGCCATAGTTCCCAACTCATGGTACCCTGCTTGCACCTGGGGACATCACATGCTCTGAAGAAAGCCAACAGCTGCAACACTGCATGCCACAGAACTCATCTCTGAATGCATAGCACAACACCATTGTCCGGCTCCCCCCATCTAATCCAACACCCCATTGCTGAAAGCAGCTGCCGCCATCTTGGGTCACCTCCATCACCATCTTTAGTTGGGGCAATTACCAGTTTGGAATACAGGATAGCCAGGTATCCATAGTTTTCTAATTCCCCCCAATCCCCAGCAGCCTCTAACACAGCAGAGTGACTGCCCAATACAAAACAGCCCTCCATGACAGATGCGCAGCCACCAGAGTACAACACACAAGACCCCCAAGAGAAAGGTTCCTGATTAGGGAGTAGAAAGGGAGAGGGTGAGGGAGATACAGTTTAGAGACTAATTTAGAGGGCAGGAACTGTGAGGTCTACAGGTGAGATGAGGAGACAAAACCCAGTGCCCACATCACTGGAGGAGACCCCAAAGGAGATCCTTGAGGTGCAGTCTCCCAACTGAACCTGCAGGTGCCATACACCACATCCAAGTGTCCTGCACCCAAGACCAACCCTCACACCCTGGTAACCCCCAACATCCTGAGATACCAACTAAGAACAGACAACCCCACCTATTGGATGAGAAGGAAAGTAGGAAAGATACTGATTTCCAACCAAAACAATCCTTGTTTCTTCCTTCGAGATTTTTTTTCCTTTCTTCTTGCTCTTTATTCTCCTGCCCTCACATCCCCAACATATGTGAAACCAATGAATTAGGATGTAGAGGTCTGAGACAACTGAAGAATATATTACAGTTGTGTTGTATATATATTTTTCTTTTTTTCCAATTTTATTTTAACATTTTTTATTTTTTTAAATATATATATGTTTGTTTTATGTACTCTACTGTATTCCCTCTTACTTGTCTACCCAAAATTACTACCTCTCTACTCTCCTGCTACTAACCTTCTTCTTTAGATTTCTCTTTCACACTTCCTAAGATATAATAACTCTATATGCTCATTTCATACTTCCTCAGCATATCTTCCTATACCTCACCCCTGGCTCTTTGTCTACCATCAGAAACTGTAAACCATGTTATAAACCTACTGATTATGTTGTAGATAATAATTGAAATCATGATTTCTGTACATTGTGACCAAACTGTAAATGTCTTAATAACAACTATTTGTTTTTAGGTGGTATTTTGTTTATATTGGGATCTGTTAACATTGTACTTCCCCTCAAAGGAGAGGTATTAGAACCCTACAGTGGCACTATAAACCTATAGGGTAAAAAACAGTAATGCCTCGGATCTACAGAGCTAGAAAGGAAGACACACAATCAACATAAAAGACAAGGGAGGACAGTGCCCCAGTCAAATCAATATACTACATTATTAGAATCCATGGCCAGCACAGCAGATAAAATGACAGAGAAGGAGTTCAGTATGTACATAATTAAAATATTCTGTGAATTAAAGGATAATATAATAGAGAAAATACAGGCAGCAAAAATCATTTTGATAAAGAGCTTCATAAGCAAATACAGGAAGCAAAAGATTACTTCAATGGGAAGATAGAGGTTCTAAAGAAAAACCAAACAGAAATCCTTGAAATGAAAGAAACAATATACCAAATTAAAAGTTAAATTGAAAGCATCACCAACCGATTAGACCTCTTGGAAGACAGAACCTCAGACAATGAAGACAAAATATATAATCTTGAAAAGAATGTAGACAACACAGTGAAAATAGTAAGAAACCGTGAGAGAACATTCAAGAAATATGGGATAGCAAAAAAAGACCAAATTTAAGAGTTATTGGGATAAAGGAAGGCATAGAGGTACAAACCAAAGGAATGAACAATCTATTCAATGAAATATCAGAAAAATTTCCAAACATGAAGAACAAATTGGAAAACCAAATTCAAGAGGCTTACAGGATGCCAAATGTACAAAATCACAACAGATCTACACAAAGAAACATTATAATGAAAATACCTAACATACAGAATAAGGAGAGATATTAAAAGCTACAAGAAAAAGGAATCAGATGACATATAAGGAAAAACGAATTAGGTTATATGCAGATTTATCAACCCAGACCCTGGAAGCTAGAAGATCCTGGAACAACATATATCAAGCTCTGAAAGAAAATGGATGCCAACCAAGAATTTTTTTATCCAGCAAAATTAAGCTTTAGATTTGTTGATGAAATAAAAACCTTCCATGATAAAACAAACAAACAAACAAACAAAAAAAAAAAAACAGCTAGAAAACCTGCACTGTAGAACATCCTTGGCCAAATATTCTATGAAGAGAATGAAAAACAACAATGAAAATCAGCAGAGGGAGATATTACGCTAAAGAAAAAACTAATCAAGAGAGAAACCAAGTCAAGTTAAATACCAAAAATAAACAAAAATGGCTGGGAGTACAAATCATGTCTCAATAATAACCCTGAATGGTAATGGCTTAAACTCACCAATCAAAAGACATATGCTAGCTAACTGCATAAAATAAAACAAAATAATATGTTGCCTCCAAGAGACTCATCTCATAGAAAAGACATACGCAGACTGAAGATGAAAGATTGGGAAAAATCATACCATTCACATGGACTGTGGAAACAAGCAGAAGTTTTCATTCTCGTATCAAATAAAGTAGACTTTAACCTAAAGTTAATCAAAAGGGACAAAGAAGGACATTTCATACTGTTAAGGGAAAACATGCACCAACAAGACATGACAATTACAAATATATATGCCTCAAACAATGGAGCATCTACATTCATCAAACAAACTCTTCTCAAGTTCAAGAGTCAACTTGACTACAACAGAATAATTTAGGATGACTTTAACACACCTCTTTCACCACTGGATAGATCTTCCAAACAAAAGCTAAACAAAGAAACTATAAAACTCAATAATACAATCAATAACTTAGACTTAACAGACATATATAGAATATTTCATCCATCAACAAGTGAATACACTTTCTTCTCAGAAGCACATGGATCTTTCTCTAAAATAGAGCATATATTATGCCATAAAGCAACTATTAGCAAATACAAAAAAAGTAGAGATAGTACATGCATTCTATCAGATCAAAATGGTAATGAAATTAGAAATAAATGATAAAATAAGAGATAAAAGCTACTCCAACACCTGGAGACTAAATAATATGCTACTGAATGTACAATGGGTTGCAAAAGACATCAAGGAGAAGATTAAAAATATTTTAGAGGTGAATGAGAACACAGATACAACATATCGAAATATCTCTGGGACACTATAAAGGCAGTTCTAAGAGGAAAGTTCTTTGTATGAAGGTCTTTCCTTAAAAGAAGAAAAAGTTAACAAATAAATGACCTAACATTACATCTCGAAGCCCTAGAAAAAGAACACACCAACACCAAAAGCAGCAGAAGACAGGAAAAAATTAAAATCAGAGTTGAAATCAATGAAATTGAAACAAAGGAAACAGTTGAAAATTTTGACAAAACAAAACATTGTTTCTTCAAATAAATAAATAAAATTGACAAACTCTTAGCCATGCTAACAAAGAGAAGGAGAGAGAAAACTCCAATCACTAACATATGTGATGAAAAAGGAAAAATCACAATAGACATTCCAGAAATACAGAAGATATTTAGAAATTATTTTGAAAACTTGTACTCCAATAAGATAGAGAATATTGAAGGCATCAACAAATTTCTAGAGGCATATGAGTTGCCCAAATTGAATTAGGATGATATACACAATTTAAACACATCAATTTCAAGCCAGGAAATAGAAGACACCATCAGAAGCCTACCAACCAAGAAAAGCCCAAGACCAGATGAATACACAGCTGAGTTCTACAAGATCTATAAAGAAGAACTAATGCCTATACTCTACAAATTATTTTGTAAAATAGAAAAAGAGGGAGCACTTCTAAACTCATTCTATGAGGCCAATATCACCCTGATTCCAAAGCCAGGCAAAAGAAAACTTCAGACCAATATCTCTAATAAATACAGATGCAAAAATTCTCAATACAATTCTGGCAAATCAAATACAAAAACATATCAAAAAGATAGTGCACCACAATCAAATGGGGTTCATCACAGGGATGCAAGGATGTTTCAATATACAGAAATCAATAAATATAATTTATCACATCAATAGACTTAAAGATGAGAATCATATGATTATCTCAGTAAATGCAGAAATAGCATTCTACAAAATATAGCACTCATACATGTTCAAAACACTAGAAAAACTGCGGATTACAGGAACATATCTCAACCTCATAAAAGCTTTCTATGCTAAGCCTCAGGCCAACATCATTTTAAATAGAGAAAAATTGAAAGCATTTCCTCTAAAAACTGGAACAAGACAGGAATATTCTCTTTCATCACTTTTATTTAACACTATTTAACATAGTTCTTGAAACACTGGCCAGAGCAATTAGACAGATGAAAGAAATTAAAGGGATACATGTAAGAAAAGAAGAACTCAGATTAGCACTATTTGCTGATGACATAGTTCTGTATCTAGAAGACTCAAAAAATCCCACCAGGAAACTTCTAGAACAAGTAAATGAATTCAGCAAAGTAGGAGGACACAAAATCAACACCCATAAATCAAAGGCATTTCTGTATATCAGAGACAAATCCTATGAAAGGGAAACAAGAAAAACCACCCCATATAAATAGCCTCAAAAAAATAAATATGTGGGAATTAACATAACAAAAGAGTTGAAAGATTTCTACAATGAAAACTACAGAATGCTAAAAGAAGAAATTAAAGAAGACCTTAGAAGATGCAAAGATCTTCCTTGTTCTTGGATAGGCAGAATTAATATTGTTAAAATGATCACACTACCAAAAGCACTATACAGATTTAATGCAATTCCAATCAAAATATCAATAACATTTCTCATAGAAATAGAAAAAGCAAACATGAAATTCATCTGGAAAAATACTCTTTTCCAGAATAGCCAAAGCAATCCTCAGCAAGAATAGTGAAGCAGGTGGCACCACTATACCAGACTTTAAACTATACTACAGAGCAATAGTAACAAAAATGGCATGGTATTGGTACCAAAATAGACTTGTAGACCAATGGTACAGAATAGAGGACACAGAGACAAACTCTCATAATTACAGTTATATTAAATAAAGGCCCCCAAAACGTACATTGGAGAAAAGATAGCCTCTTCAAAAAATAGTGCTGGGAAAACTGGAAATCCATATGCAACAAAATGAAATTAAACCTCTATCTTTCACCATGCACAAAACTCAATTCAAAGTGGATCAAGGACTTAGGAATTAGACCAGAGACCCTGCACCTAATAGAAAAAAAATGTAAGCCTACATCTCCATCATGTCTGATTAGGCTCCAACTTCCTTATTAAGCCTATTATAGCACAAGAAATAAAATCAAGAATCAATAAATGGGATGGATTCAAACTGAAAATCTTCTCCTCAGCAAAAGAAACAATCAGTGAGGTGAAGAGAGAGCCTACAGAATGAAAGCAAATTTTTACCACATGCACATTAGATAGAGCACTAATCTCTAGGATATATAAAGTACTCAAAAAGCTAAACACCAAAAAAAAAAATACCCCAATCAATAAATGGGTCAAGGAACTGAACAGACACCCCGCAGAAGACACATCTCTAGCAATTAGAGAAATGCAAATCAAAACTACTCCAAGATTTCATTTTACTCTATTCAGAATGGCAGCTATTAAGAACACAAAAAACAATAAATGTTGGTGAGGATGTTGGGACAAAGGCACACTCATACATTGCTGGTGGGACTGCAAATTGGTGCAGCCAATATGAAAAACAGTATGGAGATTCCTTGGAAAGCTGGGAATGAAACCACCATTTGACCCAGCTATCCCTTTCCTTGGTCTATACCCAAAGGACTTAAAAACAGCATACTACAGTGACACAGCCACATCAATGTTTATAGCAGCACAATTCACAATAGTTAAATCTTGGAACCAACCCATATGCCGCTCAGCAGATGAGTGGATAAAGAAAATGTAGTATATATACACAATGGAATATTTCTCAGCAATAAAAGAGAATAAAATCATGGCATTTGCAGGTAAATGGATGGAGTTTTAGAATATAATGCTAAGTGAAGTTAGTCAATCTCAAAAAACCAAAAGCCAAATATTTTCTCTGATGTAAGGAGCCTGATTCATAGTGGGATCTTGGGAAGGCAAACATGGGAGGACTAGACAAACTCTAGATAGGGTAAAGGGGTGGGAGGGAAAGGGAGGAGGAATGGGGATAAAAAAAGATGGTGGAATGAGATGGATATCATTACCCTAAATACATGTATGAAGAAACGAATGGTGTGACTCTTCTTTGTATACAACCAGAGATATGAAAAATTGTACACTCTCTTTATAATATGAATTGTAATGCATTCTACTGTCATATAACAAATTAAAATAAGAAAAAAAAGATTTACAAATGGCTTAATGACCACTATTTATTTTTACACTAATAATATTACATTGATTGTTTATAGTTGTATAACAACCCCTCAGTTATTTTTTATAAGTTTATTGTCTTCTAGATCCTTTAGGTGCCTCTGGTTCAACATCTTTTATAAGGCTGCATTCAGGGTATAGGCCAGGGCTGCATCCTCATCTGAAGGATTGAGTGTGAGAGAATTTGCTTCTGAGCTCACACATGTTGTTGACAGAATTCTGGGCCATTTGGCTGAGGGCCTCTCTTCCTCATTAGTTACATGCATGGGATCCTTCACAGCAAAGCTAACATCAAGGCGAGCTTCCATCAGAGTATGTAGGCAATATAGCTACAGCAGATGAGCAAGACAGAAGTCATAGTCTTTTGGGAACCTAGTCTTAGAAAGAAGTCACATCTCATCATGTGAATGGATTATATTCATAGGAAGTTAGTCACTAGACTCATCCTTCACTAAAGAAAAAGAGATTGCTGCTAGGGTGTGAATACCTTCAGAAAAAAATTATTGGCAACCATGTTAACCTATCACAAATACTCACCAATCTTTTCTTTGGTAAAGGACTTTTTCTATATTTCTTACTATCTAATTTACTGCTTATCCAGTGATATTTATAAAATAGAAATGGTTCATCTGTGATGAAGCCTGCCATCTCATCAGGCAAGTATAGGTAGGATGCTGAATCCAGACTCAGAGTTAGAGGCAGGAGAAGTTTCTTAGTCCTAGTGATATCTAAACAAGACTTGAAGGAAAAGTAGGTATTGACCCAGGAAGACAAGGGCAAGGTAAGGATGTCCTAAGCAGTGGGCAAAGCATATATCTACAAAGGTCTGAAGTTGAGAATCTATTATGATGTTCACTGTCTACACCCATAATCTTATCAGAGTATTTCAGTTTGTGAGAATTCTTAATGATGTTGTTTTAAACTGATGGGAATACTAATATTAAATTTATGATTATTTCTCTTTTTTCAGAGTAGTTTTCTAAACTCAGTCCCACAAAATATGTATTTCCTTAAGAACTCTGAAATTTTCTTGTCCAATATACCAACTGCATTGCCTTCTCTTCTAATTTTGCTTCTGCCAATGGTGATATCCTAAGGCTGAGCCTATAGAATATAGGTGTATAGTAAATTTAACAGTTTTATTATATTAACTTGATCAATTTGTTAACTCAACCTGACAATTAAATTCAAATTTAATATCTTTTGCTCTAACATAGAAGATAAAATGCATTGGAGAAGTGTTAGATACTCTGAATCTCTTACTTCCTATAGGCATTGGATCTACATGTCAATGGTGAATATTAACATGTTTTGTGTAATTGGTTTCAAGTCTCCTGATAAGCAGGACAAGAGATTCTTTATAATTAGTATTTAAGAAGGATGGTTGGTATATAATCTCCATTTTCCTAAAATAAACTGATATTTTACTTTCCAGAAAAAGTGTTAGGATAAATGACTACATACAACCTTAAGATAGAGATCTGATTATTATTAAGAGGTATGAATACATTAAATTTTTTTGGCTCTAATTTTTAAAGCTTTTATTGTGTAACATTTTGAACACACACAAGAATAAACAAAATAGAATACCCATAATCCTTCTTTAATAATAATTAACTCCTGACCAATCTTTCAACACCTACACCTCAACCATCCCTTCATGTATTATTTTTGAATTTTATTCCCTGTCCTGTATCATTTCATCAGCAGATATTTTGGTATTTTCCTCTAAAAGAGAAGCAGTCATTGTTTTAAAATAAAATTACAGTACCATTTTCCTCCTGAATAAAGAAAAACATTTGCTTATTATTGTCAAATAATTATTCTTTTATTCTTGCTTTTACTTTCTTTGTAAAATAAGATGAATGGATAGATAATTTGTGGTTCTCATTCAGGGATGGATTTTACCCACTAGGGGGACATTTGGCAACATTGGAGGGTTTTTTTTAATTTAATTTTTTTTTTTTTTTTTTTTTTTTTTTTGCAACCAGGGATTGTTACTGGCATCTAGTGGGTAAAGCCAGGGATGCTGCTAAACATACAGGATAGGGCCCCAAAATGAATTGCTTTTTCCACAATATCAATAGTGCTACTGTGGATAAACCCAGAGAAGGGGAGAGAGAGATAGAGAGAGACAGACAGACAGACATTAGTGATCTAATGTCAATTAATAGAACATTTGTTCCAGGTATGGATAACGTAGCTCAGAAAAATACAGCACTTCTCACTTGTGCAGCAGAATCAAATTAAGTAATGAGCAAAATGTTTAATAAATATGGGTAGAATCTGTGTTCTGCAGCAAAAGAAAAACCTAGAAAAAATTATTTTGAATTTGCTAAACAACAATCCGTCAGGAATGATTTTCTTTCGTATAAAGTGGTGCTGTGAATGTTAATGCTTGTGGCGTAGTTTTAAGATGAAAATTAGTATGAGTTACTTGAATTCAGGCAGAACTTGCTTGTTATTCTCCACAGAATCCTGGCAATAATTTACCTAGCAGCACAGTAGTTCACGCACATCAAAGCAGCCTTCTTTAAGTGTGTCCAGCGGGCAGATTTTTAGCTCTGTGACTTACACTTGGAAAAAAAAAAGTTCCCTTCTTGAGAGACAAAACATGTTTAACTAAGCACTTCATGTAAATCCTACACTGTGTAAACTCATATGAATTCCTCTTGTTATCTGGGAAGAAGCCCCTCCATGCCTCAAATACTCTAAAATCTGAGGCAAAAAGAGAACAAATGTGGGAAAGTCTCCTCAAATGAACAGCAACGTGTTTTTATTTAAATTAAACTTGAACATGAACTAGATTCAGGAGAGGAAATGGCAGAGGAGAGTCGGGAGTTGCTATAGGATGTGTCTGCCTGCTTCGGGCTCCCAGACAAGTGAAGTCCAACTCTGACATTTCAGGCAATTTGTATACCAAGCTCCTCCTTTTCTGCAGCCTTCTTTTCCATTGGTAAAATTCTTTTGCAGGGTCAAGTAGGGATCCCACCCCTTCTCTGTGTTTTCACTCTGAAGCCCTATACAACTTTACACCTGAATGAAAGCCAAACCTCTGTGGATATATAAAGGGAACCTTGAGGAGGAATTTCACAGCTACAGTGCAGAAGCAGAGGGACAGGAACAAACCAGCTCTCCAGTCAAGCAGATCCTCTACTCACCATGCTTCCTCCTGCCATTCATTTCTATCTCATTCCCCTTGCATGCATCCTAATGAAAAGCTGTTTGGCTTTTAAAAATGATGCCACAGAAATCCTTTATTCACATGTAGTTAAACCTGTTCCAGCACACCCAAGCAGCAACAGCACGTTGAATCAAGCCAGAAATGGAGGCAGGCATTTCAGTAACACTGGACTGGATCGAAACAGTAAGTGTGTTCTACTTTGTGTAGATTTTCTTCTTTTTTGGTAGCATTAGCTCACATTCCCGTAAAATCATTCCATTGTTAACTAACTTGAACTATATATATTTTGCAAACAATCTGGGAGCAATCTGCTGTATGCATAGATTGGCATTCTTCCTTAGGTAGTGATTTTAGAGTTATCGTAATGAAAACAGTGGCTTCATAATGCTAGTACAAAGTTTAGTTTTACAAACATCCACAAAGAAAATGTACCTAAGAATTAAGTTGTTGCTTTTCTTAAAACTATGCAAAAATGAGAATTTTTAAAAGCATTGTTCTACATCATTTAAGTTTAGGTTGTTTTATCAGTTTAATTCAGGACCTGTGCAATTTTGGTAGAGTGTATAAAGGTAGCTCACCCTAAGTACATATAGGAGATAACAAGGGGAAAAGGCAAGCTTTCAGAGGAGGGGAAAAAAAAATTGTCCACGTGGATTTCTATAACACTTCTACTGAAATGTTTAAAGTTTTGATGATGCTCAATGTAAAAGAGGGATTAAACTCAAAATGTTGGAGCCACATTTTTCTGAAATCATTTCTTATTAAAAAATCAAATTTTAGGTAATTATATATTTCTGTGAAATATGGAGAACCTTTTTATGACTTAAGATATTTAAAATGACAGTAATGTTTTGTACAGGAAGCATTCTTTTGCCCTTTTCTGTTTAATTGGCACACTAATTGACCACTAATTAAGAGGATTCAAATTTCTTCTAACTTTTGTTTCATTCTTTCCCTTAGAAGAGTTCACATGCTAATAATCGGGTTTTAAGAGAGACAGAAACAGTGTACAGGAAATCTTCACAAATCATTTTGCACCTCCTCCTTAAACTCCATTCAACTGTTAAAGTAGTTTTGACCTCTGAAAAGACAGAGCTAAAAAGACTGGTAATGTCTTCCTAAGAAATCCAAGGTGTTTTTATTTTCGTGAAGATATATGTTTTTAAGAACATAGGCATATCTGATTACTATTATATTACTATGCAATGTGGTGGGTATTCATTGTCAATGAACTGTCATTGCAAAAATGCTGAATCTACGTGCACAGGAACAAAAAACTAGATAAATCAAAATCATCTCTGGCTGTTTCCAGGTGCATTCCTAAGGCAGCTGCAGGAAGGTGAGCTGGGCTCAGAAATAGGCAAGCCCAGCACACTGCCCAGGCAAATTGTTTAACCTTTAATTTCAGTCCCACAACTCTAGATCTATATATATGCATGTATATACACATATATTTTCCCACAACTATCACATTTCCCTTAGGCTATATCTCTTACCTCAGAAGTGCTAGGGCACAGAAATGAAGTAAAACTCCTAATCCACATTATAATTAGAGTTACCTTGCAGTATTCTATGTACAACCACTTCAGTGTATTTTATATTTTATATTTTTAAACATTTCGTCAACTTATGCTTTTAAATGTTCTTTTTAAAATATTGGTTAACAGGACTTGATTTCTTTCCAAGTTTGTTATAAGCAATTCTCCTAAAGTTTAGATAACAAAACAATGGTAAGAAAAACTTTAAATATTTAAAGATTAATTTTTATTTTAATTACATAAAACATGTAATAAAAAACAGCTAATTAAGGAACAAACTTGTCAAATGTGAATAACTAAAACAAAAAGTTTGCCACAACCAATATTCAGGAAATGAACACCGTGGTTCCTTTTGCAGTTGTAAATCAGACATGTTAGGTATTTTTCTGCCATAAAATTCATGGAAATGTAGCCAAGTTGTTATGGCAACCATACGTTCCTGATTTAGGGGTTTTTATATTCTTTAAATTTTGAGTTGTAGTGGCATTTTGAATTTCAAACATTTTACTATTGGTATTTTAAAAACATGGCTTGGGAATTTATGTTTAAAATGTAGTTACTAAGTTTGATGTGCAAAATGTCAGAGGTTATACCCATATGATTCTATGCAGCTGAAATCTATAAGTGAAATCAAGTATTACAGAGCGAATCTTCACTGCCTACAATATTTAAATACTTTCCACATTTTCTCAACAGATAAAAAAAACTAATTAAAAGCACTTGCAGACATTAGCCAATATGACCCATGAGAAAGAGAACATGAAAGTGCACTCTTTTGGACTCATTGAAGAATGAATATTTACACATAAGTGGAATAGCTGCTGAACCCTTTTTGGGAAGTGAGACTAAGCAAATGAGATTTTCAAATATTCTAATAAACAATTAGCTAATGTTTTACATGAAAAAAATCAGTCTTAAGATTATTTTTTTTCAAAAAAATGTTATAGCCTTTATGTAAACTGATGATTTTCATGAAAGTGTCTCTAACAACTATTTAGCAGATTTTTGCACTGTGAAAACAAAAGTAGATGCTAACTTTCTCTTTAGCAGTTTGTTACCATTTGAATATTATTTTGTCAATACAAATTATTATTATTATTATTATTATTATTATTATTATTATTATTTTAATCTTCATCTGCTTTTTGTCTTTGATACATGTTCTTTTCCAATATTTTGCAGGTCGGGTTCAAGTAGGTTGCCGGGAGCTTCGCTCTACCAAATACATCTCTGATGGCCAGTGCACCAGTATCAGCCCTCTGAAGGAGCTGGTATGTGCTGGTGAGTGCTTGCCTCTGCCAGTGCTTCCTAACTGGATTGGAGGAGGGTATGGAACAAAATACTGGAGCAGGAGGAGCTCCCAGGAATGGAGGTGTGTTAATGACAAAACACGCACCCAGAGAATCCAGCTGCAATGTCAAGATGGCAGCACACGCACCTACAAAATCACTGTGGTCACTGCCTGCAAATGCAAGAGGTACACCCGGCAGCATAATGAGTCCAGTCACAACTTTGAGAGTGTGTCGCCTGCCAAACCAGCCCAGCATCACAGAGAGCGGAAAAGAGCTAGCAAATCCAGCAAGCACAGCATGAGTTAGAACTCATACTCTCAGACTGAACTGCCTAGAAACCATCTGCTTTACAGATTTGATTGCTTGGAAGACTCAAGCCTGCCATTGCTATTTTCTCACTCGAAAGTAAATGCTTTCTGCTTTGATAGAGCCCAGAAAACTGTCCTAAGTATCAGGACCTTCTCTGGGAATTGCTTTTCCTTTTCAAGTTCTTCAAGATATATGTATGTTCATGAGTGCAATTTGCATTTAAATCCCACACATCCTGTAGTTTTAATTCCCCATACTTTTAAAAACTATTGACACAATATACACCCCTAAACCCGAATCATTATATCCTAAAAGTGAAAAAAGGCTCTCTCACTCTCCATTCCCTCACCTATCTCTACCCTTTCCAAACAAAAATCCCTTCAAAACAGAAAAGTTTTTTTTTTTTTAAGTTGTTGCCATGAATCTTCCCAGTAACATTTCGGAAAGGTGCTTTTTTAGTAATTTTCAGGGGAACAATTTAGCAGGCAGAAGAGATTTTCTTTTGAAAGAAAGAGAAAGAACTTGTGACATTTCACTTCAAAAATAAGCCCTCTAGCTTTTTACAGTCTCATAGTATGAAATTATACCTTGCATGCTGACCCTCGCTTGGAATGGAATGCCAGAAATGCATGGCAGCAGCTAATAAGTAAAGCTGATTAACTATTTATTTGTCAATGTTATTATTTAATGAGCTCTCACATGTGATTTTTTTCAAAATGTTAATTTTTTTATGTTTTAAAGCTTTTTCATGTACCTAAATATTTTCCTATATGATTTGTGGTTGATCTAGATATATGAAATTACATGTAGATATGTAAAATAAATATTTTAGTCTCCTTATTACATATGTGTTTCATCATGAACTTTATCAAACATGGATCTTTGAAATCACTAAGATGCTTTGTAAAATTGAAATATGTAATACTTTAGTCTGTGCAATCAGAAGGTGAATTGACCTTCAATTCTATTAGTTTCTTTTAACAAAAATAAACACTGCCAAAAGTTATTGTCCTTGTCTATAACATATATAAAGGGGCACATGTTTGCAAAAACTATGAAATAAAGGTATGAGAGTAATTTTCTTTTTAAGCTAGGATTGACCTCAGGGCTTTGTACATGCTAACCATATACTCTACCACTGACCTACATCCCCAGCCACATTTATTGCTTTTTTTTTTTTTTTTTTTTTTTACTGTCACATTCAAACATGGACAGAAATGTCTTTAATAAGTGAAAGCAAAGAGAGAAAAAAGGAGACCATCTCTTCAGTAAATGGGATGGTTGAAAAAGTTGGGTGGCAGTCCAGCAGTGAGTTGTAATAAGAATATCAAATTTATATATACCACTAGATGCCAAGTCTGCTGCACATTATAATCACCTGGGGGAGATATTATAAGACCCAATGCCTTGGCTTCTATGCAAGTTACATCAGAATTTCTGTGAGTGGAATTCAGATATCAGCAGTTTTTGAAGTTCCAGGTGATTTCAATAGGAAGCTAAGTTTGAGAAGAAAGAAATTGTGAAAAATCAGTATCTTATGCTGGGAAACACTGAATACTAATGCTAATGTATGGTCCTCAAAACAAGACAAAACAAAACAAAACAAAACATAAAGAAACTCCCAACTTAAATTTCAGTGTTTTCAATTCTGGAATGTTGTCATATTAAACAACAGTGACAGTCTTAGACCAGTTTATAGATCATTTGGCTTATGTGTTAATTCAACTTACTGATACCATCACTCAAAATAAAAAATTTTGAGGAAAATCAAAAGGATTGGGCTATGTGTTAGTAAGATTTCCTGGGTTTTCTGCTTCTGGATTCTGAGCATGGAAGACTCCTTAGTACTTTTTTTTTTTTTTTTTTGTAGTAGCTTGTTCTTCTTTTTGTAATTACAATCTAAAAATCACATGAATATTACATATAGTATACTAAGCTAAATAAGGGCATTAGTATTGTACCTTCCTTATAAGAGGCAAAGGTAGAAGGATTTCAACATATATAAAGACAAAAAAAGAAACCTCTAGATTTTATAATAATACTATTATATTATTAAATAAAGAAATAGTATCTGGGGTTGTGGCTCAGTGGTAGAGCGCTCGCCTAGCATGTGCAAGGCCCTGGGTTTGATCCTCAGCTCCACATAAAAATAAATAAAATAAAGATATTGTGTCCAACTACAACTAAAAAATAAATATTTAAAAAAATAAAGAAATGATAGTCTACTATTGATTTTTAGCTTCAATAACTAAGATAATAAGTTATTTTACATTATATCATATTAATACATGGGGCATTCATAATGATTATAGCTGAATATACCACAAACATATTATTTTATATGTGTATTCTACTGGTTCAACCTTAACAAAGGATACTAAAAATAACATAGAAAACTTAAGATAATTGTTATGGTTTATATACGAGATATTCCCCCAAAAGCTCATGTGTGAGAAAATGCAAGAAAATTTAGAGGTGAAGTGATTGGATTATGAGAGTTTTAACCTAATTAGTATATTAATCCCCTAATAAGGATTAACTGGGTGGTAAGTTTAGGCAAGTAGGGTGTGATTGGAGGAGGTGGGTCATTGGGGACATGCCTTTGGGGTACGTATTTTGTTCTTAATGAACAGATATCTATATCTCTCTCTCTTTCCCCCACCTTTCTAATTCCAATCCTGGTTCCATGTTTCTCTACCACACTCTTCCCCCATTATGTCTCATCTTAGACCCAGAGCAATGGAGTTGGCCATCTGTGGACTGAGGTCTCTGAAACTGTGAACCCCCAAATAAACTTTTCCTCCTCTAATTGTTCTTGTGAGGTCTTTTGTTCACAGCAGTAAAATAGCTGACTAAAAAACAATTTAGCTATTTGTTCCTTATAATATAGCATCTTCTATAGAAGACAGTAGAAATGGCCTCAAGAATCAGTGTGTCATAAGATCCGAAGCATAAAAAAGATTTGACCTAGGAATAGCTTTACACCACCAAGAAGACCATGCTACTACCTTTTACAAACAGAACACTGAAGCAAATTTTTTTGGTAAAAATAAGATGCTACTGTCTTCACTGAGTTAACTACTAATAGTATATTAGTAAATATTCTGTAAATGTGCTAACAGAAAAATGGCATAAAAGAAACATATATAAGACTTCTGTATTCTCTGCTAAGCAAAAAATTGGATATATTTCTCCTGGTCATGTTCAATTTGCAGATCCATTTCAGGCCACGTTACATTGCTGATGCATTCTTTGCATGGTATTTAACATCAATGAGAGGAAAAGGTCAGCAATCAATAGGAGAGGCCCAGTATAAAATTCATCTCTCAATGAAGTCAAAATTAAAAGTCAACAGAAAGAATATAGCTTTATAATAACAATTTAAGAATGACAGAAAGCACTTGTGTCAGAATTTCTGATTGTATTTTAGGTTCCTCTTATTTTATTTTTAGTTAATTCACATGTTCCATATTGATGAACTATATGCAATTTTATTTACTAAGTATCAATTCAAACTGGTGGATTGTAATGATTTAAGCAACTACTGATCTCTAGTTTACATTCAAAATATCTATCCATGAAAGGATTTACTTATCAAATTTGTTTTTGACACTATAGATAAAGAACTTTTTCCCTTTTTTTGAGGGAATCTCTCTATGTTGCCCAGGCTGGTTTGAACTTCTGGGCTCCAGCTGACCACCTCAGCCTCCTGAGCACTGGAACTACACACCTGTGTCACCTTGCCTGGCTGATAAATGGTTTGATACATACATAGATGGACATATGAATAGACTGCAGTATATTGATATTTATAGATATATTAGATGTATGTGATATATATGATATACACATGTATATAAAGATAATGAAAGAAAAATTAGTAGCACATAAAAAATGAATAACATATATAGCATGCTAGATCTAAATCAAACATGGACATGGACATTTTTTTAAAATATCTATTTGAAGAAAAGTTAATATTTTAGTTATGGGTCATTTATAATTATTAATTTATGCTAGTTAAAATAACTAAGTAAATAAAAATAACTAATTGATAGTACTCTCTTAGTCATGTTTGTTTTATTGTACACATATAGAAAAACAACAAAAATTAGGGTGTGGTTGTATATTTAATAAAAGATCGAATCAATTCATTCCTTCCGTTTTTCAAATGAGTAAGTTTTTTACCCCTACTCTGTAAATCACTACTGTATATTTACTATGATACTAGACTAATTGTTTACATAATATGATCTATGAAATATGACATTTTTGATAGAGACTCAGAGTAATGGTCATAAGAAGCTTGGGGTGGAGAAAATAGTATTTAGCAGTAGCAAAATGAGGAAACTTTGAAACTGCTGAATCAACATAAAGCTTTTGGAAGTTAAATTTACTATGCTGAAATTTTCTTTTTTGCTACCACCGTAAAATTCTAGGTATCAAAACCTAGTTAAAATTAAAATATCATTTGGATTAGATTTAACTCTTGAAAGTTCTTGTGAGTACTAAAATGGTCATTCATTCCATACCTTAAACTCAACATTAACTTCTTCTAGTCATAAGCTGTAATAAAGAATGATACATAAGGCAAATGTTTGGTGGAATCTATAAAAGAAACTTGGAAGTCTACAGGAAAAATAACAGGCTGCTCAATGCAAGAGAGTAGTGTTTTCTTGTTAAGACTATATGTCCTTCCCTCAAGGTCAGATTGGGATGACTTTCAACATGGTTTCATTAGAACCTATTAAAATAATGTTCTATGTTAAAATCGGTTTAGATTTATGAACTAAGTAGACATTTGGCCACTAGAAATCTTTGTTACATCCATAAAGAGGGACCTGATGGGACAGATATCTTGAAGGTCATTGTATTCTTGAGTGTCACTTTCCAGATCCATTAGTGGGTGCATCGTTCCTATAACACATGTGGTACACTGTCCTGTATATTTTGCAATTTGTCTTAAAGAGATATAGGGTAACAACTACTGCAGAAATTCCACTAGGGAGATGTTTTAATTTCCAGGATTGAGAATTGATTAAAATTAATTATTGCCAAACTGACTACAGAAATATTCCCAGAGCAAATTATACAGAGTGAGAATCTATCATCTACATTGGCTGACTGGCCAAAACATTTATGTAAAACAGTTTGAAGGATTTCTTATGAAGGAATATATGTTTTCCTTTAATTTAAGTAACTGAACCAACAGTTATCTTGTATTACTGACTTAATTTTTAGCAGTGGAATTCGATGCTTGAACGTGAGGTAGATGTCTAAATTGAATGACACTGTCAATGACTCAGACAAGTTTTACACAAAATTTATTGTTATTAAAACTGATCAAGTGTTTGATTTGATTTTTAAATAAGTTACTGTTAAAATATAGTATTTTACATAATCAATCTTTATAGTATTTTATATACTGAATCTTTCATTAGAAGCAAATTCCTCCTTTGAAACTTATTAATATTGTATAAATTTTAAAAATCCTTTATCTTACAATAATGACAACTTCATCACAAAATGATCATTTTAATCCTTTTATTCATTGAATCTTTCATATAAATTTGATATTCAAATATAGCCTAAATCACTGAACCTAGTCATTCAGTAACCAAAACTGTTTAACAATCCTCTATAATCTCTAATAAGCACTACATCTTATGTAAAATAGTTAACAATTTTTCTTGACTTGAACTTTCTGTATAACTGCCTTGATTCCCCTTTTAGTTTTCATATATAGTTTATGTTATAAAAATTATTTCCTTGCCTTTTTCTAACTTTCTCAAGATCAAAGGGTGAAAAGAAGTTTTTATTGCCAAAATATTTTTTGTTAAAAATCAAAGACAATGGGCTGGGGATGTGGCTCAAGCGGTAGCACGCTCGCCTGGCATGCGTGCGGCCCGGGTTCGATCCGGGTTCGATCCTCAGCACCACATACAAAGATGTTGTGTCTGCCGAGAACTAAAATAAATAAATATTTAAAAAAAAAAAAAAAAAAAAAAAAAAAAAAAAAATCAAAGACAAGAAAATGTCAAATGCATTTAATAATCTATTGGAAGGATACTATTTTGCTTATTTGTTGACATGATCTTTCTTAATTGATAATTAATTATTGAAATTTATTATTTCTATACTAGTAAAAATTATAGAAATTTATTATTTCTATACTAATAAAGATTTTATGTTTAATCTCTGACTTAGTATGATATCTTAAAAGGTAATAAATGAAGTTTTCAGTTTGACTCATCTGAAATGTAAAAGACATATGAACTTGAAAACAAGATGTGCAAAATCTGGTTTAGACTGTGCTAATACTAATTTATACTTTGTTCTTCAGCTTAAGTCTCAGTCACTTAAAAGACATTATCTAATATCCCTTTAAGTCAGGGAGTGACTTAAAATAAAATAAGATACTGTTATAAACAAAAATAAGTTGCTGTCCAAAATATTTTCCAGTAAAATATTCATTTTCTATTATCCCAAACAATATGATCATATTTCCAGTCATGAGAACAGCTACAGAAAGAAGATTGAATTTATACTTTTCTTTGCTTCTGATTATGTTTCTGGTTCATTCCTTCATGAAATTCCAGAATAATATTTTGGCCAAATTTGTTAAATTTGTTATGAAACCTCTTCTATCATATCCCATATCTCCATTAGGCAGGGAATATGATGTGAAACTGGAAACACATCTCTGAGAGCTAAGACTAGCATTATAGGCATTTTTCATTCTGTCCTAACTTGAGGAAACACAGGAAGATGCAGAGGAACAGGGAAAAGATGAGTGAACTTGATACAAAACAGATTAGAATTTCTCTCTGTTAAAAACTCTGATACTACTCTATTACCTATTTGCTTCTAGAGAAGGTAATAAGAAAAAGTAACTGTGACCTAAAATGGGAATTGAGTTTTATTATGAAATAATGTTATGTTTTCGGAAAGTTTTCATTTAAAAAATCTTAAACATACATATTGCAATATAAGTAGGATACTTATATTTCTAGTTAATGTATATTATGTTATTTGAAAGTCATTCATTAATCAAATACAGTGAAAAATTATTGAAAACTTATTCTGTGTCTATTGGGTTCTAAAAACACACTTTATAGAACAAAAGGCAATCCAATCAGGAAAAGAACAAATGCTTTACTGCAAAATGCAAAAGTAAATTCATACAATTCTTTTCTTGAGCAAGACTCACAGGGTTTCATAGCTACCTAAGTTGTATTATCTGGACTTAAAACAGGAAGCATATATTCCAAAGGGGGATGCTAATATTGTCATCCATGGCTGAAATAAACAATAGCAAATAATAAAAGCATTGTGGTAATAATCATCTTTCTTTGTGACTGTAAAGCCCACCAAATAGTTAAAATCTTTATTTTTTTCAGCACTAACTTCTTTGAGAGGCTTTACTTCTTTTATAAAATTGTTATAAGTTTTATACAGATTTTTCAATTTAATTATTTAACTATACATCTTAAACATAAAAATTAAACACAAAAATTAAACTCTTCATATTAAACTTAAAAATTCCTGCTTCATGATACTTTGCATAAGTAAAGTCATTTAATTTCTAATGATAGAACTTGTTTAGAAGCAATGGTTTATATAACTTAGGCAAACAAAATATGTAGAGATTTATGCATCTGGGCCATTGTTCATGTCTAATATTTAGTAAGATATTTTAAATTAATTATACACATTTGAAATAATGACAATATAATTAATTTGCTCAGGAGAGGAATGTATGATGATAGGATGGTCTGCCTGTCTGAAGATATTAAAGTCCCAATAAAGAAATCTCTCCAAGGATATGGAAAATTTTATGGATCATACTGGATGATTGTATTGATATCATGAAACTGTGCTGTTATTTTATAAGTTAAAGGTTTTTGGTCATTAATATATGTTTGAGGAAATAATTTTTTAAAGACTTGAATTGTATTTGTGTAAATGTATATTTTATCCCCATTCCTTAATCCATATCACTGGGGAAAGATCCAAGAGAATGTCTCTAGCAGATGTTGGAACTGGAACAAGGCTCTTTTTTGATCATTATGTTCTTTTGGAGTCAAGCATATATGATTCTGTAATATTATTAAACTAAAACAGGTGTAGTTACTGCACATACTGGGTTATGGATTTTTCTATTGTTTTATTATCTCTTTTATTGTCAATATAATGATATATCTCTTTTATTGTCAATATAATGATAAGCATGTTCAGTGGGAAGATATGACCATAATACCATATGGTGAGCAGAAATAAAGAACTGGAAAATGTTGATGATAGGGGAAAAAAAGGTTTTTAAGGACACATAGTCAACACTGTAGAATAGCTCTGGAATTAGTTCTGAAAAGCCAGTCTCTCAGGATGGCTGTCCAGAATAAGAACTTTCAAATACTGTGATTTCAAGGCTATCAGAAGCCCTGTTGTTTTCTTTGTCTAGTTAAAACAAAGCAAAAGAAACAAATAAACAAAAAACACTTCTCTCCACTTCTCCAGTACTACTGATACCCAATATCCTGCCATTAAAAGATTCTTTCCATACTTAACATTTTTTCCATTTTTCTCATATACAAACATCTTTTGAAGAGAAAACACATTAAGGCAAGGTTTGCAAACAATGCTTATTAGGACCAATAGGTTGGGAGTGAGGCAAGGGAAAATGGTAGAAACTATAGGAAACAAGATAGTACCAAATCTGATACCATGCATAGTAACCACATCCAACCAGAAATACAGGCATTTGATATGAATATTACCAATTTTAAATACCAGCATTAAATTCCTAAGAAGTCTGGAATTTACCAAACTATACATACCTGACCATTTGTTGGGTCAGTTAAGGTAGTCTAAGGGCCAGTGGGGAATTTAAATGATCTCCTAGTCAGAAGTTAGGAGATCTGAATTAGGCAACTCAAATCCTCTACTTCTGAATGGCCTTAGGAAATTCAGCTAAATTCTAAATTTCCTGAGATCTGCACTGATGATATCTCTGTTAGTATTCCAAAAGGAAACAACATACTCAGAATCAGCTAAGGAAGATTTATTATGAGGAAAGTAGTCATAAAGTTTGGGATAGGTTAAGCACAAGGCAGAGCACAGAAGCACAGGCAGGACATGCCGCAGCAAAGCTGTCACCACCCCAGGCCTAAAGAATGAGGGAAGATAATGTTATTGGAACTCAGAAGGCAAAGGCTGAGTTCACAACAAGAGATGCAGTGGGCTATGTCTGTGTCTACCCAGGGAACCTGCAAAGCAAGGAAACCAAGGGAATAATAACCTTGTCACTCTCCTTCCTTCTTCCAGTTGATCTCCTGTCAAGGCTTGCACTGGCTGACCTTATCTGGAGGGCAATGGATTTAGGAGCTCGTGAATTGCATATCAGTCAGTCCTGGGCTTATCTTTTATTACGACATCTGGAACAGTGTATTGCATTTAGTTGGCCCCGAGTTATTATAGAAACTCTACTGGTTTCATTTTTAATCCTATAAAGATATTAAGATGCTCTCCAAGATCCCTTCCAGCATCAGCCTTTCCACTTCAATATTTTATACTTGTGATAAGAATTTTAAAGTGACAAATTTGGGTGAAATGCTGAGAGTTTTGGATGCCTTACCCTAACGTCAGATATCATGTACCTCAAGAAACAAATCAACTTAAATTAAGTAAAAAGGAAACAGAAACTGAGATTAAAAAAATTAAGCAATGTTATATAGGATATAAAACTATATAATAAAACTTTGAATGTTTTCCAGAGACTCCTACAGTCTCTGATAATTTTTCACATATTTAGAGATTGGCTATTTTTGTTATTTATATTGTTAGATATTTTCATAACAATCATGTTACTAGAATATGCTATCTACCAATGGTTAATAGATGCTATCTTTCGATGTTGATAAAGAATTATCTATTAATTTCCATTTGGAGGTTTGAAGTTCTGAAATGGGATATTAATTGGAAGAAGGAACCATATAGTCTCTAGAGCCATTAAAAATGAACTGAGAACAATATCTACCACATTAATGTTCACCAAAAGGTATTACCTAAAACACAAATACATACTATGGTCAGCTTATCACTCAACCTTAGAGAAAAAAAGCATTAAATCTAGCAGTTTATGGTTGGCTGCCATTGTAACCTATGGTGAGAATAAAATTTCTGAATTAAAATGCTAACATTGAAGGTCTATGGCTTAGGGTAGGGTCACTGCATAACTCTCATGTGGTTTCAAAACACGTTCTTACCTATTCATATTGCTCCCTCCAGCAGTCTTTAGCATAATCCACAAGCCACATGAAGTTGTGGAAGGATTTCATCCCAGTTCTTTATGCAGCTGCTCTCCTCACATGGGACAGTGATGATCATATGACAGTTTCACAGAGAGACAGATCCAGGGAATGATGACAGAGGGGGGTGCCAAGCCACTTTAGATACACATCAAAGCCAATCTTGAAGCTGGGCATAGGTGTGGAATGATGGGAAATTAAGCATGGGCTTTTCAGAATTTCAAAGGTTTATTTTAAGGAGAAAGCACTGCATAGATAAAAGACGTGAGAGAGAATGAACAGCGGTGCCAGGCTTTGCTTAATAGTTACACTGCTGAGCACAGCATTTAGATGTACAAAGGATAAAAAGCACTGCCAGCCTTGCAATTTCTTCTTCACCTGCATTGGAGTGCCTAAAGCAACAACATTTGCAACTAGAGTAGAGGCCATTCCTCTCTGTCTGCCCCATACACTTAGAAGACCACAAGTTGGACTTATCCATTTTGGTAGTATTAGTTGATCCAAATACAGGATCTAGATTGTTGGGATTTTAGAAATAGGAAAACACAACAAAGATTTAATAGGGAATCTGTTCAACCTTCCTTTGGTTTTTATTTTTATTGTTACATTGCAGTGCATGCTAGTCAAGAATACAGAGACTAGAATCAAATACCTTGCTTTGAATCCTGGCCTTGCCATTGAACTGTTGATTAGTTTGAGTAATATACACTTTGGTTTCTTTGTCTATCAAATGGACAATTATGTCTACCTGAAAACAGTGCTTGTATATAAGAGTTCATGTTAGCTAATACTGTTATTATTGTTATTCCTTTTATTATTATATTTTTTGTTTGTTTGTTTGTTTTTGTGGTGCTGGGATTGACCCCAGGGCCTTGTGCATGCAAGGCAAGCACTCTACCAACTTAGCTATATCCCCAGCCCTATTATTATATTTTTTAAGTTAGACTAGCTAGTTCGGGGCTGGGGCTGTAGCTCAATGGCAGAGCACTTGCCTGGCGTGTGTAAGGCACTGAGTTCAATCCTTAGTAGCACATATAAAAAAATAAAGGTACATCAACAACTAAAAAATATTTAAAAAAAAAAAGAAAAAAAGACCAGCTAGTTCATTGAGGGATACTGTGGACTTGAACAGGAACTTCATTTTCTCCAAGATTTTGGTCTAGGAAGTAGACCAGGAGCAGGATAGAAAGAAGCAGAGGAAATAAGAACAAGTTAGCAAGGTAGAAGAATTCAAGGAGAAGACAAAGCATCTTTGGGAGACATTCTGGACAAATATTTTTAATTTTAAAAATAAAAAATATTGGCATTTTGGTAGTTTTCTAGGAGGGAGCTTTTCTTTTACTATATCAACACCTTTACACATGCTCTTTTTACATCATCTTAGGCTTGCTATTCTTGGCCCTTCGGTCATTTCTTATTTATTCACATGTCTGGGTGACATCAAAATTGATACAGGAGATAGTTTTACATACTTATTTTCCTTTTGCTTCTATACTAATCTTGACTACTGTAGCTCTTGCTTACTTCACTATGTATTAGTTAGTGTATCACCCTCCTTCATTTGTTTCTTCTGCAGAAGGAACAAGAGCAATTTTTTCCTTGCTTAATCCCTGCTTTTTCTTCATTCAAATAAAATATGCCAATCCCATTCCAAATATTCAGATTAGCATTTTATTCTGTGTTTTCTTTTTATTATTTATGTTCACTGATGGCTCATAACTCTAAAGCCAGTCTCTAATGATTTCAATATGTTCTACACACGAATAAAAAGGAATTTTGATCACCTTCTCCCATTCATACTTTACTTATTCATTTATAAATGACATATAACCATATTAATATATTATGTACATTATAACACACATATTTTTAAATGTATTGGATAAAATGAGGCACAATTGAATACAAAATATTTTTCTCCATATATCAATGGTTCCTTAAGGGTTAAAACAACAATAATATTGCACTGATCTGAATATTTGTGCCCCCGCCCCCATGTTAAACTTAATCCCCAATATAATGGTATCAGGAGGCAGAGATCTTAAGGAGGCAATTAGGTTATGAAACTTCTATCCTCATGAACCAATTAGTCCCATTATAAAAGAAATCAGAGAGAGCTACCTGGTCCCTGTGGCACTTGAGGACACAAATATAAGTTGCTGGATATGTGGAATGGGACTTCACCAGACATTGCCTTGATCTTGAAATTTATAGTTTCCAGAACGGTGAGAAAGGATTTTTTTGTTGTTTATGCTATTTTATTACAGCAGCCTGAAGGGACTATAATGAAAGAGACTTGAGTATATTACCTGAATATAATAAACTCTATATAATTTTGGAAATTTTTTGCAATATTTTATACTGTTTCTTTGAACTTTACTTCTAAGCATTTCTTATACATGTCTCAATTCAATATTACTACCCACTAAAGTGCTCTGTCATCAGTATTTATGCATTACAAATTAATTTCCTTTGAGATCACAACCTGATTAACTTCTATTTTATTTACTAATTTGTTTCTATACAGTTTTCTTCTATTTGCCAAGATGGTTTTGTGCCATAAAATTGAGAAGACAGTAACATAAGTGGAAAAAAAAAAAACATTAACACCATTCTGAAAAGCAATGGCTGAATTTCAGGCAAATGAGTCTGCTGTATCTGGAAATGCATTTTATTCTTGGTCTTTTAAAAGGATATTTGAAAGAAGTATAAATAGAGCTTTTGTTGCTAAAGATTCTTTCAGCATAGTATATGTTTCATAGCATCTAGAAACTTTATATTTCCAATTGATAGCTGCTTTTAATATAGATATTAACTCTTCACTTGTGTCTTTTTTATATAAGAAAGCCACATTAAAATTTTATATAACGTTTCATCTAAGAAACATTTTCACTTCTATAAATGAAAAAAATTCCATTTTTCTCTTTTGTGTACTAATGAAGTATAATTTGGTAATTTCAAAATGACATCCACACTCCTTCCCTGTTTTATATTTGTTTTCCATATGCAAAAGTCATATAAACGTTAAACCGGCTCTGAGTCATAAATGATTTCTGTTACAACAGAACATTTAAGCCTTGGATTAATGATCAAACTCTCTTGGAATGAAAATAGAAATAATATTATTGGATGCCTATACTTTCTGTTGCCTCCATAGTCTAAATCACATGATTGAACACTTAATAGTACTAGGTTTTAGGTATGGCATTTTCCCCCCTTAATTTGACTGAAATTTCTTGGAGAAGTAGATTAATATTCTATACCATTTATATAGCTCTTTTTTTTTTAAATTTTTTATTGTGGGTTGTTCAAAACATTACGAATTTCTTGACATATCATATTCCACACTTTGATTCAAGTGGGTTATGAACTCACACCTTCACCCCATACACAGATTGCAGAATCACATCAGTTACACATCCATTGATTTACATATTGCCATACTAGTGTCTGTTGTGCTCCGCTGCCCTTCCCTTCGTCCACCCTCCCCCCTCCCCACCTCTCCCCTCCCCTCCCCTCCTCTCTCTCTACCCCCTCCACTGTATAACCCTGAGGGTCTCCTTCCATTACCATGCAATTTCCCTTCTCTCTCCCTTTCCCTCCCACCTCTCATCCCTGTTAAATGTTAATCTTCTTCTCCTGCTCTTCATCCCTACTCTGATCTTAGTTACTCTCCTTATATCAAAGAAGACATTTGGCATTTGTTTTTTAGGGATTGGCTAGCTTCACTTAGCATAATCTGCTCTAATGCCATCCATTTCCCTGTAAATTCTATGATTTTGTCATTTTTTAATGCAGAGTAATACTCCATTGTGTATAAATGCCACATTTTTTTATCCATTCATCTATTGAAGGGCATCTAGGTTGGTTCCACAGTCTTGCTATTGTGAACTGTGCTGCTATGAACATCGATGTAGCAGTGTCCCTGTAGCATGCTCTTTTTAGGTCTTTAGGGAATAGACCAAGAAGGGGAATAGCTGGGTCAAATGGTGGCTCCATTCCCAGCTTTCCAAGAAATCTCCATACTGCTTTCCAAATTGGCTGCACCAATCTGCAGTCCCACCAGCAATGTACAAGTGTACCCTTTTCCCCACATCCTCGCCAGCACTTGTTGTTGTTTGACTTCATAATGGCTGCCAATCTTACTGGAGTGAGATGGTATCTTAGGGTGGTTTTGATTTGCATTTCTCTGACAGCTAGAGATGCTGAGCATTTTTTCATGTACTTGTTGATTGACTGTATGTCCTCCTCTGAGAAGTGTCTGTTCAGGTCCTTGGCCCATTTGTTGATTGGGTTGTTTGTTCTCTTATTGTCTAATTTTTTGAGTTCTTTGTATACTCTGGATATTAGGGCTCTATCTGAAGTGTGAGGAGTAAAGATTTGTTCCCAGGATGTAGGCTCCCTATTTACCTCTCTTATTGTTTCTTTTGCTGAGAAAAAACTTTTTAGTTTGAGTAAGTCCCATTTGTTGATTCTAGTTATTAACTTTTGTGCTATGGGTGTCCTATTGAGGAATTTGGAGCCCGACCCCACCGACTGTAGATCGTAGCCAACTTTTTCTTCTATCAGACAGCGTGTCTCTGATTTGATATCAAGCTCCTTGATCCATTTTGAATTCACTTTGGTGCATGGCGAGAGAAAGGGATTCAGTTTCATTTTGTTGCATATGGATTTCCAGTTTTCCCAGCACCATTTGTTGAAGATGCTATCCTTCCTCCATTGCATGCTTTTAGCCCCTTTATCAAATATAAGATAGTTGTAGTTTTGTGGATTGGTTTCTGTGTCCTCTATTCTGTACCATTGGTCCACCCGCCTGTTTTGGTACCAGTACCATGCTGTTTTTGTTACTATTGCTCTGTAGTATAGTTTGAAGTCTGGTATCGCTATACCGCCTGATTCACACTTCCTGCTTAGCATTGTTTTTGCTATTCTAGGTCTTTTGTTTTTCCATATGAATTTCATGATTGCTTTCTCTATTTCTACAAGAAATGCCATTGGGATTTTGATTGGCATTGCATTAAACCTATAGAGAACTTTTGGTAATATCGCCATTTTGATGATGTTAGTTCTGCCTATCCATGAACAGGGTATATTTTTCCATCTTCTAAGATCTTCTTCTATTTCTCTCTTTAGGGTTCTGTAGTTTTCATTGTATAAGTCTTTCACCTCTTTTGTTAGGTTGATTCCCAAGTATTTTATTTTTTTTGAAGATATTTTGAATGGAGTGGTTGTCCTCATTTCCATTTCAGAGGATTTGTTGCTGATATACAGGAATGCCTTTGATTTATGCGTGTTGATTTTATATCCTGCCACTTTGCTGAATTCATTTATTAGCTCTAATAGTTTCTTTGTAGAGCCTTTTGGGTCTGCTAGGTATAGAATCATATCATCTGCAAATAGTGATAATTTAAGTTCTTCTTTTCCTATTTTTATGCCTTTAATTTCTTTCGTCTGTCTAATTGCTCTGGCCAGTGTTTCGAGAACTATGTTGAACAGAAGTGGAGAGAGAGGGCATCCCTGTCTTGTTCCAGATTTTAGAGGGAATGCCTTCAGTTTTTCTCCATTTAGAATGATGCTAGCCTGAGGCTTGGTGTATATAGCTTTTACAATGTTGAGGTAAGTTCCCATTACCCCTAGTTTTTCTAGAGTTTTGAACATAAAGGGATGCTGTACTTTGTCATATGCTTTTTCTGCATCTATCGAGATGATCATATGGTTCTTATTTTTAAGTCTATTGATGTGGTGAATAACATTTATTGATTTCCGTATATTGAACCAGCCTTGCATCCCAGGGATGAATCCTACTTGATCATGGTGCACAATTTTTTTGATTTGTTTTTGTATCTGATTCGCCAGAATTTTATTGAGGATTTTTGCATCTAGGTTCATTAGAGATATTGGTCTGTAGTTTTCTTTCTTTGAAGTGTCTTTGTCTGGTTTAGGTATCAGGGTGATGTTGGCCTCATAGAATGAATTTGGAAGTTCTCCCTCCTTTTCTATTTCCTGAAGTATCTTGAAAAATATTGGTATTAGTTCTTCTTTAAAGGTTTTGTAAAATTCTGCTGTATACCCATCCGGTCCTGGGCTTTTCTTAGTTGGTAGTCTTTTGATGGTTTCTTCTATTTCCTCAATTGATATTGGTCTGTTTAGGTTGTCTATATCCTCCTGACTCAATCTGGGCAGATCATATGACTTAAGAAATTTATCTATGCCTTCACTATCTTCTAATTTATTGGAGTATAAGGATTCAAAATAGTTTTTGATTATCTTCTGTATTTCTGAAATGTCTGTTGTGATATTGCCTTTTTCATCCCGTATGCTAGTAATTTGAGTTCTCTCTCTTCTCTTCGCTAGCATCGCTAAGGGTCTGTCGATTTTGTTTATTTTTTCAAAGAACCAACTTTTAGCTTTGTCAATTTTTTCAATTGTTTCTTTCGTTTCGATTTCATTAATTTCAGCTCTGATTTTAATTATTTCTTGCCTTCTACTTCTTTTGCTGTTGTTTTGCTCTTCTTTTTCTAGGATTTTGAGATGAAGTATGAGATCATTTATTTGTTGGTTTTATCTTTTTTTAAGGAATGAACTCCAAGCAATGAATTTTCCTCTTAGAACTGCTTTCAATGTGTCCCATAGATTCTGATATGTTGTGTCTGTGTTTTCATTTATCTCTAAGAATTTTTTAATTTCCTCCTTGATGTCTTCTGTAACCCATTGATCATTCAGTAACCTATTGTTCATTCTCCAAGTGATGTATGCTTTTTCCTTCCTTCTTTTATCGTTGATTTTCAGTTTCCTTCCATTATGATCAGATAAGATGCATGGTATTATCTCTACTCCTTTATATTGTCTAAGAGTTGCCCTGTGACATAATATATGATCTATTTTTGAGAAGGATCCATGTGCTGCCAAGAAAAAAGTGTAACTGCTTGACGTTGGGTGGTATACTCTATATATGTCAATTAGGTCTAGGTTATTAATAGTGTTATTGAGTTCTATAGTTTCCTTATTCAACTTTTGTTTGGAAGATCTGTCCAGTGGCAAGAGAGGTGTGTTGAAGTCTCCCATGATTATGGTATGGTGGTCTATTAGACTCTTGAACTTGAGAAGAGTTTGTTTGACGAACATAGCTGCACCATTGTTTGGGGCATAAATATTTATGATTGTTATGTCTTGTTGGTGTATGGTTCCCTTAAGCAGTATGTAGTGTCCTTCTTTATCCCTTTTGATTAACTTGGGCTTGAAATCTATTTTATTTGATATGAGTATGGGCACACCTGCTTGTTTCCGAAGTCCATATGAGTGATATGATTTTTCCCAACCTTTCAGCTTCAGCCTATGTATGTCTTTTCCTATCAAATGCGTCTCCTGTAGGCAGCATATTGTTGGGTCTTGTTTTGTGATCCATTCTACTAGCCTGTGTCTCTTAATTGGTGAGTTTAAGCCATTAACATTTAGGGTTATTATTGAGATATGGGTTGTTCTTCCAGCCATATTTGTTTATTTATGTTACTAAACATGGTTTGTTTTCCTCTTTGATTATTTCCCCCCCCTTTACTGTCCTACCTCCCACTGTTGGTTTTCATTGTTATTTTCCATTTCCTCTTCCTGTAATGCTTTGGCGAGGATGTTTTGAAGAGATGGTTTTCTAGCTGCAAATTCTTTAAACTTTTGTTTATCGTGGAAGGTTTTAATTTCATCCTCCATCCTGAAGCTTAATTTCGCTGGATACACAATTCTTGGTTGGAACCCATTTTCTTTCAGTGTTTGAAATATGTTATTCCAGGATCTTCTAGCTTTCAGAGTCTGTGTTGAAAGATCAGCTGTTATCCTGATTGGCTTACCCCTAAATGTAATCTGCTTCCTTTCTCTTGTAGCTTTTAAAATTCTCTCCTTATTCTGTATGTTGGGCATCTTCATTATAATGTGTCTAGGTGTGGATCTCTTATGATTTTGCACATTCGGCGTCCTGTAGGCTTCTAGGATTTGGGATTCTGTCTCATTCTTCAAGTCTGGGAAGTTTTCTCGTATTATTTCATTGAATAGACTGCTCATTCCTTTGGTTTGGAGCTCTGTACCTTTCTGTATCCCAATGACTCTTAAGTTTGGTCTCTTAATGTTATCCCATATTTCTTGGATGTTCTGCTCATATTTTCTTAACAGTCTTGCTGAGCTGTCTATGTTCTTTTCCAGTTGAAATACTTTGTCTTCATTGTCTGATGTTCTATCTTCTAAGTGTTCTACTCTGCTGGTAGTATTCTCCATTGAGTTTTTAAGTTGGTTTATTGCTTCCTGCATTTCTAGGATTTCTGTTTGTTTGTTTTTTATAACCTCTATCTCCCTGTATAGTTGATCCTTTGCTTCCTGGATTTGTTTGCGTAATTCGTTGTCGAAGTGATCTTTCATTGTCTGATTTTGCTGTTTAATGTCTTCCTTGATACTCCAGATCATCTGAAGCATGTATATCCTGAATTCTTTATCTGACATTCCATCTGCTGCAGCTGTTACCTCTTCTAAAGTTGCGTTGACCTGCATTGCTTGTGGTCCTTTCTTTCCTTGTCTTTTCATACTGCTTGCGTATCTTTCCTGCAGGCGTGGGCGGCGGCTCTGCTCTCTCCTTATTCCAATTGGGATGTCGTGGCTACCACTCCGGCAGGTCACTGGGCCTGTTCTGGGCGCTGGCGGCGGCTCTGTTCTGCCCCTACTCCAATTGGGGTGACGAGTGTACCACGCCGGCAGGCCACCGGGCCTGATCCGCCGGTTGGTTGCAGGTTTGCCTACCCTGCAGGCGCGGGCAGCGGCTCTACTCTGCCCCTACTCCAAATGGGGTGACGTGTCTGTCGTACCGGCAGGCCACTGGGCCTGTCCCGCTGGTCGGTCGCAGATCTGCCCACCTTTCGGGCACGGGTGGAGGCTCTGCTCTGCCCCTACTCTAATTGGGGTGTCGTGACTACCCCGACGCTGGGCCTGTTCCTGGCACTGGCGGTGACTCTGCTCTGCCCCTACTCCAATTAGGGTGGTGTGTGTACCACGCCGGCAGGCTCCTGGGCCTGATCCGCCGGTCTTTCGCAGGTCTGCCTACCTTGGAGGCGCGGGCGGCGGATCTGCCCTGCCCCTCCTACCACGCTTGCGGACCTCTGGGCCTGATCTGCAGGTTGGTCACAGGTCTGCTCACCCTGCGGGCACGGGTGGCGGTTCCGCTCCGCCCCCACTCCAATTGGAGTCACGTTTCCACCACCCCGGCAGGGCCTGATCCGGGCGTGGGAGAAGGATCTGCTCTGCCCCTACTCCAGTTGGGGTGACGTGTTTACCACACTGGCAGGCCACTGGGCCTGACCCGCCAGGCTGTCACAGGTCTGTTTACCTTGCAAGCGCGAACGGCGGCTCTGCCCTGCCCCTCCTACCACGCCCATGTACCTCTGGGTCGCGGGTCTGCCCACCTTGCGGGTGCGGGTGGCGGCTCCGCTCCGCCCCCTCTCCAATTGGGGTCATGCGGTCACCACGCTGGGGAGCCGCTGGGCCTGCTCCGGGCGCTGGCGGCGGCCCGGCTCCTTCCCTCTGGCTCGATGACAAATTGAGGAGACTCGGGTGTCTGTGCCTCACCCCCCCTACCAGGAGACCAACTGTTTCTGTCGCCGCTGGTATTGATGAAGTTCTCTCCTCCACCGCTTTCTGATGACATCAGATCTCTGCCATGTTGGTATCCTATGCGAATGGCAGCATTTCGTTCCCCTTGCCGGGCAACCAAAGCAACGGGTGAGTCCTGACCGGCCCTCAGCAGGACCCCCGGACCGAGAAGCAGTTTCCGCGGGCTCCTAGCCCCGGGCCACGGAAGTTACAGGAGTCGGAACTCGGCCGCTCCGTGCTCAGTGTAAGCTCCTATAAGTGTAGGCTCCAAGAAGCAGTCCCCGCGGGCTCAGTTCCGGGAGCCGGAATTCGGCCGCTTAGTGCTTGGTGTATGCTCTGATAGGAGCAGGGTCCAAGAAGCAGCCTCCGCAGGCTCCACAGCCCTGGGCCAGGGCGGTTCCGGGACGGTTCCGGGAGCCGGAACTCGGCCGCCCCGCGCTCGGTGTTCGCTCCGATAAGATCAGGTTCTAAGAAGCACCCAGGCACTGAACCCTAGCAATCTGTCTGCAAGCCGCAGGCGAATTGCAGCCTGAAATTACCTGTTCTATGGCTGAATGAGCTGCGGTCAGTCGCAAACAGGGATGGTGACGTCAGCTTTCCAACATGGTGGCTGCTGGCCTCCTCTGTGGTCTGACCGGTGTGGAGAACCGAGATGGACCGCTTCCTTCCCCCGTCTCGAACCCAGAATTCAGCCCTGAGTACGGTGCTTGCACGGCTGGCAGAAACTGCAGCGCTGTATCCCTGCATCGCTGTCTCCTCGTTTCCCAGCACGCGCTGCAGACTCTAGCCGCGGGGCGATTTGCTGAATAAGCAGTGTTACCCTCCGTGTGACAAACCTCTCGCGTTTGAGTCCCCGTAGCCGATCCTCGTGCGATGGAAATCCTTCCTCCAGGTTCCGGAACACCCCACTATTGCTGGAAATTCCTAACAAGATATCCTTTAGCCGTCCTGACTTGTCATACTCCCACACAGTGAAGCAGCACACGGGGGCAATGCACTCCCCTCGCCGCCATCTTCCTTCTCCAATATAGCTCTTAATAATAGGTTGATACTCTTCTGATGAGAAAGAATTATTCTTGTTTTCCCTAACCATAATCCCTGCTGGTAGCAGGCCCGCCCTGGCCCCTGGGGACTCAACCCCCAGTTCTTTGTTCTTCATGTCAATGTGGCCAGCTCACAAGGCCGTGACGCCAGGCTTTCGGTTTCCCGTTTATCTGCCTCGAGCATATGTGTCTCTCGGGAACATCTTGACCTGTTCGAGCCTCCTGATAGGGGACGGTGACGTGACGGTAACCCAAGGATGCAGTTATTACTCTTCCCTCCTCACTTTTGAGTGATTTCCCGCAGCTGTTAAAAAGATATATAAGGGGAACAAATTGGGCAATAAAGCGCACATGCTCCCTCCTGGATGAAGAACCTTGGTGTCCTGTGTATTTTTTATCCCCGCCATCCCTCGCCGGACTTGGCTCCGTTAGCCGGACGCGGCAAATTCCCAAATAAGTGAGGGAGTTGGGTTGATTGTTGATATGAGACAGGCAGAAGCTCTTGAGGCCCTCAGGTAACAAGATGGCCATGAGTGTCACCACTTATTCCTCCTACCATGGCAATGTCCCCCAAGGAAACCTGGCTGCAGGTCTGCTTTCCTGGCAACAATACGTCTGGCTGTAAATTCCTGATTCCTAGCTGGCTGAGGTCTCTGTGTAGCAGGTGAGTACTAAATAGTTGATATTAATTAATAGATAAATTAAAAGTGTTGATGAGGTTTGCTGGAAGAAGCAGATCTGGAAAAATATTGGACCCAGCTTGTGTCAAAAATTCTGGATCGTCTGTTTCTTGAGGATGGTGTTTTCTTTTATTTCTTATAATGTTTTCTGACTTTCTTTCAGGGTCATTATCTCACCCCAGTGTCACACTCCCAATTCTCTTCTGTATTTCTTGATTCTATGATTCAGTCCTTTGATATTGAAATCAACATCCCAAACAGGATTTTGAACCTCAGACAGATAACTAGTTATAGGGCATGCATACTGCCCTTAGCACAAAGAATCATTGTTTAATAAAACAGAAAAATTTCAACAATGTGGATGAAACAAAGTAGGGTTTGTGCGAGTCTAATTGATGAATGTTCTCTTTGATATGGTTTTCAGACATCAAAATAGGGTTTAAGGGATAGCTGAGTCAGGCAGTTATGATTGTTTTTATTTCTTCTTTTTGGTTCTAATCTTCTTTCCACAATGTTTATAAGGTGTTTTTCAACCATAGCCCCAAAGGCATACTGACAGATTCTCTTAACTTGATGGACCTTGTGAAACTTACTCAAGCCCTTCACTTCAGCCTTTATATACTGTAACTTGTGTTTCTTGAATAAATTGTTTTTTTCCTACTAAAAATGAGATCTGCAATTTAATGGGCCTCAGTGATGGCCTAAGGTGAGTAAAGAGTTTACTCTTGAATAAGATCTAGCATATTTCTGGAAAGACAAAACATATCAGTTGAATGTGTTAGTAATAGGATCAATTGAACAGACAGTATTCCAGTGCTTTATTTGCAAGTCCATCTTTGAACAATATGGACTTGATAAAAGTCACTTCCTTCTTTTCGTTCCATTTCTTCATTTTGGTTAAGATGTGTTATTTGTCAGATATAAAATATATATTACAAAGGCATACCCACAATGACCCACCTCCATCCACACTCTACCCACCTTCAATTACCACTCAATTAATCCCATCTGGGGACTAATTCACTAAGCGGGTTAAGTCTCTCATAATCCAATCACTTTTCTTCTAAACCTTCTTCCATTATCTCACATGTGAGCTTTTGAGGGACCCCTGCTATCTAAACTATAACAGTATCCATCAGTGTAGTATCATATAGAATAGTTTCACTGTCTTAAAAATCCTCTGTTCCCTTTCTGTTCATCCCTTCATCCCACCTAACCCTGGCAACTACTGATATTTTTTTTTTCTGACTCCATTCTTTGTCTTTTTGGCATGCAACATAATTGAAATCATAAAGTAAGTAGCCTTTTCAGATTGGCTTTTTTTTTTTTACTTAGTAATATGAATTAAAATTTTCTCTTTCTCTCTTTTCTGGCTTGATTGCTTCCTTTTTAGAGCTGAATTGTACACAGTGTCTGGATGTACTACAGTTTATTTATCTACTCACCTACTGAGGATGTTTTGGTTGCTTTCAAGTTTGGGTAATTATGATTAAAGCCACTATAAACATTCTTGTGCAGGTTTTTTGTGTGGACAAAGTTTCAGTTCATTTGGGCAAATATCAGGGAGATTGCTATATTGTACGGCAAGAGTATGTTTAGTTTTGCAAGTAGCTGTCAAACTGCCTTTCATAGTGGCTCTACCATTTAGCTTTCCCATTAACAAAGTATAGGATATCCCCTTGCTCAATTTGGGCCGTTCTCATGGTGTCTTCTTGTTTTAATTTGTAGTTCACAAATGCCATATGAGATGGAACACTTTTCATATGCTGATTTGGCATCTGTCTACCTGCTTTAGTGAGATGTCTATTGAGATGCACAATTTGTTCATTTGCTTATTTTAAATAATGTTGAGTTTTAAGAGTTCTTTACCATTTTGGATAACAGTTATCTGATTTTTTTTTTTTTTTTGCAAAACTTTCTTCACATTTGTAGACTGTCTTTTCATTCTATTTAAATTATCTTTCATGGAGTAGAAGTTTTTAATTTTAATGAAGTCCAGCTTATCTATTATTTACTTACTTACTTAAGGAAGGAAAACAAGGAAATGACTTTTATCAAGTCCATGTTGTTCAAAGATGGACTTGCAAATAAAGCACTGGAATACTTACTGTCTGTTCATCTGATCCTATTACTAACACATTCAATTGGTATGTTTGTCTTTCCAGAAATATGCTAGATCTTTTAAGTCATAACCATACCAGACCATGTAGGTTTTCTCTATGTTGTCTTTTAGCAGTTTTATATTTTGCATTTTACATTTATGTCTCTGATATTTTAAGATTAATTTTTACAAAAAGTGAAAGATCTGGGTCTAGATTCATCTTTATGTTCCTGACTATCTTGGCTGCATTGTGTTGCATTTATTCTTTTGTGACATGACTATAATTATGTAGGTATGTTTATGGGCTCTCTATTTTGTTTTCTGGATCTATTTGTCAAATTCTTTCACTAATTTTACAGTGTCTTAGTCACTGTAACTGTATAGTAAATCGGAGGTCAGGTAATATCAGTCTTGCAATTTTATTCTTCTCCTTTATTATATTGTATTGGTCATTCTGGGTCTTTTGCCTTTCCATATAAACTTTAAAATCAGCTCATCAATTTTCACAAAATGACTTGCTGGAATTTTGATTAGAATTGCATTGTCTCTAGGAGTTGAGTTTGGATAAAATGACATCTTGACTACATTGACTCCCTATCCCTAAATGTGAAATATCTTTACATCATTTAATTCTTCTATGATATCATTCATCAGAATTTTGTACTTTTTTGTATAGATCTTAAATATATTTCATTAGATTTATACCTAAGTATTGTAATTTTTTAAGTGCTAATATAAATGTACTGTTTTTAACATCAAATTCTACCTGTTGTTATATAGGAAAGTGATTGTCTTTTGTATATTAGCCTTATGTCCTGCAACTTTGCAACAGAGTTTTATTACTTCCAATAGTTTTTGTCAATTCTTTCAGATCATATACATTTAAGATAATGCTATCTGTGCATAATGAGCTCTTACTTCTTCTTTCATAATCTATGTACTTTTTCTTTTCTTATTACATTTGCGGTACTTTCACTATAAATCTCAATTGGTCATGGTCTGCAATTCTTTTTATTCATCGGGGGTTTTGATTTACTTTTTATTGTATTTTTTTGGATGTTAGCATGCATGTTCATAAGAGCTATTGGTCTATAGTTTTCTTTGCTTGTAATATCTTTGGTTTTAGAATTACAATATGTTGGGCTTAGAATGAGTTAGGCTTCTTTATTCTGTAAGAGATTGTAGAGAATCATTAGAACTTCTTAAATATTTGGTAGAATTCATGAGTGAACCTGTCTGGGACTGATGCTTTGTGTTTTGAAAAAAATTTTTTAAAAAATTTTAATTTGTTTTAAGTAGTTATACATGACAGTAGATTGCATTTATGCACTTTTATATATCATACATAGATAGGATATAATTTCTCATATTTCTGAGTGTACATGTTATAGAATCACATTGGTCACATATATACATACAGTAATAATGTCTGTTTCATTCTACTATCTTTCCTATCCCCACATCCCCTCCCTTCCTCTCCATCACTTCTCTGCACCTAATCTAAAGTAACGCTATTCTTCTCTGGTGCCCCCTGCCTTATTGTGAATTAGCATGCACATATTAGAGAAAACATTTGGTCTTTGGTTTTTTGGGATTGGCTTATTTCGCTTAGCATGATATTCTCCAACTCCATCCATTTACTGGCAAATGTCATAGTTCCATTCTTCTCTAAAGCTGAGTAATATTCCATTGAATGCATATATTACATTTTTTTTAATCCATTCATCTGTTGAAGGACACCTAGATTGGTTCCATAGTTTAGCTATTGTGAATTGAGCTGCTGTAAATATTGACGTGGCTGCATTATTGTAGTATGCTGATTTTAGGTCCTTTGGGTATAAACCGAGGAGTGGGATGATTGAGTCAAATGGTGGTTTCATTCCAAGTTTTCTGAGGAATCTCCACTGCTTTCCATAGTAGTTGCACCAATTTGCAGTCCCACCACCAACGTATGAGTATACCTTTTCCCCTACATCCTCAACAACATTTATTGTTGCCCCTATTCTTGATGATTGAGATAAAATCTTAGAGTAGTTTTGACTTGAAAATTTTTAAATTATTGATTCAGTTTCTTTAACAGGTACAGGGTGATTTACATTGTTTATTCCTTCCTGTGTGAGTTTTCATAGGTGGTGTCTTTTAAGGAATTGGTTTATTTAACAAATGCTACAAGATTTGTGAGCATAAAGTTGTTCATAATGTTCATAATGTTCCTTTATTATTCTTTTAATATCCATGTTATTTTTGGTGATGTCACCTATATAATGTCTTCTATAATTCGTAAGTTGTTTCTCTTTCTCTGTCTTTCTGTAGTTATCCTGGTTAGAAACGCACTGATTTTATTGATCTTGTCAAAGAATCAGGGGCTCACAGTTTCAGAGGTCTCAGTCCATAGATGGCTGATTCCATTCCTTGGGCCTGAGGTAAGGTAGAATAATATGGCAGAAGGACATGGCAGAGGAAAGTGGTTACGGACAAGGCAACAGGAAGGAGAGGGGAGAGAGAGAGAGAGAGAGAGAGAGAGAGAGAGAGAAGGAGGGAGGGAAAGAGAGAGAGAAGAGAAGGAGGGGGGAGAGAAAGAGAGTTCCTCTCATCATGGACAAAATATATGCCCCAAAGGCACACCACCAATGACCCACCTCCTCCAGACACACCCTACTAGCCTACAGTTACCACCTATTTAATCTCTATGAGGAGAGATTAATACACTGATCAGGTTAAACCTTTTATAACCCAATCATTTCACCTTTAAACTTTCTTGTATTATCTCACACATGAGCTTCTGGGGAGCATGTTATATCTAAACCATAATAGTGAGGTCATGTTTTTTGACCCACTCAGTTTTTAGTTTCCTAAAAACTATCTTTTATTGGTATATTTAGACCATCAACTTTAAAGGTGACCATTGATATACTTGGATTAACATCTACCATATTTTTCATTGTTTTCTATCTTTTGTCCTTGTTTTTGTTCCTTTTTGGTTTTGAGCATTTTATATGATTTTTTTCTCCTTTCTTAACATATCAATTACTCTTTAAAAAAAACATTTTTCTTAATGATGGCTGTAGAGTTTGCAACCTACATTTACAATTAATCAAGCCCACTTTTAAATAAGTTTATACTGCTTCACTGGGAATATAAATCCCTTTTAATAGCAAATATTCCTAATTCTTCCCTTCTATTCCTTGCATCATTGCTGTCCTTCATTTCACTTATTCCTAAACGTATATTAGTAAGCATATAATGAAATAAGTTATTGCTATTATTACTTTGAATGAAGTGTTATCTGTTAGCTTAAGAAAAATATAGGTAAAATTTTATCATTATTTATTCATGCTTTGATGTTCTTCCATACTTTATGAAGATTTGAATTTATGAGATTTTTCTTTTCTCTGAAGGACTTCTTCTAACACTTCTTGCAAGATAGTTCTACTGGAAACAATTTCCCTCAATTTTCCTGTGTCTGGGAAAGGCTTTATTTCTCTTTCTCATTCTTTTCAGTACTGGGGGCAGAACCCAGGGCTCCACAGAGCAGGAAAGTGTTCTACCACTGAGCCACAACCCAGCCCTCTTTTTCACTTCAAAAAGTCAATTTTTTAGGAAAATAATTCTAGCTTGGCATTTTTAAATCCCAACACTTTACACATTATACTCTATTTTCTCTTGCTTGCATAATTTCTGGAAGAAGTCAGAGGTAATTCCATTCTGTGGGAAGCCATCCATGAAATATATGAGGATCTTCTCTCTGCATGAAGCCAGGGAGAGTTAGGCCTGGCATCAAGAACTATCCATGGCTTTCCCATGGCAATGGATTACCCAATGCATGTGACCTTTCTCTCTGCTTTGCTAGGAAGGTTCCTCATTGTAGCTCCCGAGATGGGCATAACCCGTTAGGAACTGAAACAGCCCAGCTTTAACCTTTTTTGGAGAAGAACATTCTATAGAATGTCTTTGATATTTCTCTATGTAAATAAAGTAGTTGTGGGCTCCATTTTGCCAGAGTCTAGAAGCTTGATCTGTCCAATCAGCTTGCCGGTCCTGCTCTGGCTTTTAAAATTCTATGGTTTCTTCGTTGTTTTATTTCTCTTAGCTTTTATTTCTCAGCCAGCCCATTCCACCAAGGGGAACTCCATTCCCACAATACACCCAGGACGTGGGTGGGATCATTCTTTTTCTCTTTTATAAGTAAGGTATATCTTCCTCCCTCTAGTTTCTTCAAGATTTTTCTTCTTCTTTGAGTTTCTGCAGTTTGAATACAATATACCTAGATATAGATTCTTGGCATTTATCCTACTTAGTATTCTCTGAGCTTTCTGACCTATGGTTTAGTTGATAATAGTGTGGGAAAATTACTCATTTTAAGTATTGCTTATATTTTTTCTCTGATTTTCTCCCAAGTTTCCATTACATGTATACCATTTGTAGTAGTCTAACTGTACTTCGATATTTTGTACGTTTTTTTTCAGAATTTTTTTCTTTTTGATTTCAGTTTTAGAAGTTTCTTTGGTTTATCCTCAAGCCCAGAAATTCTTTCAAGGAACTTGTTCCATTTACTAATAAGCCCATCAAAGGCATCCCCCACCCCATTTCTGTAATAATTTTTGATCTCCATCATCTCCATCTCAATTCAATTCTTAGAATGTCCATCTCTCTGCTTCTATTAGACATCTGTTACTGCATGTTGTCTATGTTTTCCATTAAAGCCTTTAGCATATTAATCATAATTTTAAAGACATTTCTAATCTGATAGTTCTAACATTCCAGTCATTTCTGACTGTGTTTCTGAAGATTATTCAAGCTCTTCAGTATAGCGTGTAATTTTTTTATTGGAAAGCAATCATGATGTTCTTGGATATAGAAACTGGTATAATAGGCCTTTAGTAATATAATGGTAAGATGTAGGGAAGGGGAAGAGCCATATAATCCTATGCTTAGGTGCCAGTTTTTTTTATTGGACTGTGAACTTCACCAGCAACCCTCAGTCTTCCTTCCCTATTCCAACCCTGCCCTTGGGTGAAATAGGAGTTTGGTAGGGGCTAAAGTTTGATATTTCCCTACTTCCAATTAGGTTAGTCTCTATAAAGCCCCAATGACTTAGGCTTTGGTAAAACCATCTTGAGGATTGGACTTGTTAAAAAGCACACAATACTCTGGCATATTTCAAAATGGTTCTTTCCCCCCTCCCTCTGCCAGAAGCATCAAGGGCTTTTTCTTCTGAATTCACTAACAGGACTTATTAAAGCTCATAGAAGTGATTCAAAAGGTTTGATGGATGACTGGGTCCTCCTGGATTTTTTTTTTTTAGCTTTCTGGGTTTTCCACAGTGAGCTTTATATAATTTATCAATTATAGCTATGGCTCACCTTCTCTGTTACTGGTTCTCATGAAGATTTCTGCTCCAGTCTATTATAATTCTCTCTGTTTGCTTATCTGCCTCCAGTTTTGGATTTAGCAGTTTTTCCTGTAACTACACTTCTCTGATAGACCACCTCCCAATAGTACCATTTTGGGGAAAAGAATTGAAACAACAGTAGACATTTGGGGGATACTTACTTAAACCATACCAATCTACAACCACACTAACTTGAATCTCATAAATATAATAATAAGCAAAAGAAGTTGGACACAAAATAGTCCATGTTTTATAATTTCCTTTATAGTAAGTCCAAAAATAGGCAAATAAAATATTAGCTTTTAGAAGGCAGGAAACGTTCACATTTGGAGTATAGCAATTGGGATGCTTTTAGTCATTTATTTAAAAAGATACCTTCCTAAAAACAAAATGACCAGGTTGGCTTATAGTGTTAAAGAAGGAGACAAATAAACAAGCAAATAAATAAATCACAATTAGTGCAATAAAGGAAAAAAGAGACCAGCAAATATTGAGTGTATATAGTGGAGAAAACACTGGAAAAAATAACCAGTCTTTGTGCTGTTATCTCAGTCAATGTGCGCAGAACCTTTGGTGATTCAAAACTGTTACTTGTCTTCAGATTCTGAAGGCATGTACAAAAGAGGGTACTTCAGGTTCAGTGAAAGATGTTGTAGATTGGTCAGGAGATTACCATGATTTTTTAGTAATGTTGTGCTCCTTATATTCTCTATAATTATTTTGCTGACTGTACCCACCCCGTTCTGCTGGCATCTGTTCTCCCCTTTTTGCTCCCCAGTCCCAAAGGAGATACTAAAACATCATCAAGTATTTGAGGACTCATTATGTGGATGGACGATACTAAGAACATCTGGGTAACTGGTACTTTGACTTTATTATGGACAGGCAAAATTTAGAACTATTTATAAATTGATTTTTGGCAGCTGAAATCAAAATATAGCATGATTTTTTTTAAACTTCAAAAGCATTTTTAAATTTTTGGAGGCTATACTTGGGCATCAGGGAAATTTCTTGCATATATTTAATAATGATAAATCTGTCAATTTAAAAGATCCTCATTTTATTGCTGTAGTAAATGAATATTGATAGACTGAACTCTAAATTAAATTCTACTTAAGCCCAAAAGTAGGTTGAATTATACCATTTGTCTGTGAAATATCCCTGGGCCCTAGGATAAGTAATAAATCAATAACTAAGCCTTCATCATCACTTTTTCCTAATTAATTTGTGACCAGAAAATTCATTTTTTATAAGTAGAAACAATTTTTAGAAGCACAAAACGTGTTTACAACATGCTGTTAATATGCAACAGACTTAAGCAACCCCTAAGAGATGTAATTCTGATTGATGAGGAAAAGATTTTACTCTAGTTACTCTTGTGTTTCCAAAGTTCTTAGCTTGGTCCCGACCCCTGCATGTTGCTGGCTGTCAGATTACATCATCTGCATGAGAATCAATTGATCTTAACAAATTGAATTCTCCAGTCTGGTAAGGGGACAACAATTTGAAATCTCCTTTGAAAAGAGTGATTATAAATCAACTCTTGACTACTGAGGATCTAATTATCAAGGATCTAATTGTCTAGTTTTCTTTATCCAGGGCTCTGCACCTCCTCATCCCCACAGCTTGTTTTTCAGCCAATTCACTTTTCATTAATTGAAACAAAAAGGAGGTGGCAGGGTGAGAAGAAAGGAACTTACTTGTTGTCAATTGAGCACATTGGTACAACTCTGAGCTTCTTAATATTTTTATAATACATTGCAGAGATGATATTCATCAACTGCTTTTGTAAGGTGCTATTTAGAAGAGTGAGAAAAAAATCATATCTAAATTGGAGTCTTAGTGAAAGCAAATTTGAGTAGTTCAGAAAATGTGATTATTTTCTAAGCTTTAAGTTCATGATTCAATTTATGAAGGTTAAGATGCTGGTATGTTGAGAGGTTAAGTTTTAAAATTCAGTCTGTAATCTTTCTGGTTTGTGTATAAAATAATTTCTTGGGTTATGTATTTGGGAAAAAAGTGTACTTCATCCAAAAAGAGGCATATCTTTAAGAATGGATGGTATTTATGTCTAAACACACACTAATTATTTTTTATTTCCTTCAAACATAAAGTTATGGTCTTCACAAAAATAAGAGCTTACATAAGACTGGATTTTAATCAAAAGAATGCCCATTATTCATACATATTTAAAACAAATATGTCTCTACATAAACAGAAAAAATTGCAATGCAACTGGATAAGGGAGGAACATAAAACACAGGAAATAAATTCAACACAAAGTCTCATTGTTTCCAATCTTTTCCATAGTGAAGGAAACTGAGGGATACTTCTTACTGAATTCCATCAAATTAACAGTTGAATGAATAACCCAAAATTTTGAATGTGTATAAATAGTCTTAATTTTTAAATTGATTCTTACACTCACTAAGTATTTATTGAGTACCTGGTATACACAAGGCACTCCTCTGCCACTGGAGAAGCTATAAAGATACAGGAAAGTTCCTGTCCATAGAACTTTCACTATGGCATGGAATGACTAAGGAATACCACTATTGGGAAAACCCAACACTGCAACAATAGAGAATAGAGCACAAAAATTGCCTTCCTGATTAATTGCCAAACTTCCAGCACTCCTGTGGGTGGCAGGTTGATTGCCTAGACAGGTATAAATCAAGCATTCTCTTGATACATCCTTTGTCTTTTTATTGATAAAAAATGCTTGAAGGCACACAAGTTGGTACTGGTTGGAACCCCTCAAACACCATCATGTTTTTGTTGAAAAGGAAGGGCAGTCTTGAATGCAATAGACTACCATTCCTATGTTTTTTTTTTTTTAAAGAAAGAACTCATAATGGATAAATCATTGTGTAGACACTGTAGGGAATGCAATAAAAGTAGAAGGCAGAGAGATACCTTTCCTTCCAGTCAAGTGTAATTTGGCAGAGAAGATGATATAACCCCAAGAAATAATAACCAAGCTAACAGAGCTTCTTTAGAGTTCATGGCAAATTTTCATATATATACTTTACACAGATTTCATTCTGAAAACAATCCTATAGGTTGAATAGGAAAATGACATTATTATGACCAATTTATAGAAGAAACTGACCTTAGCAAAAATAAATGACTTTTCAAAAATCACAGTGCCAGAGATGGAATAAGATTTAATTTATTTTTTCCTGCTTAATGATCAATTATATTTTTTACCATATCTTGCTCTTTCCCATAAAAATGTCAATGATATTGTATATAGACCCTTATTTATTAACATATTCATATATTTATTGAACATCTTTTATCAGCCACTGTAAAAAATGATAGGAATAAAAAAATGACTCATTGTTTGCTCTCATGAATCTACACATATTGGAATAGCATTTCATCTCTTATAAAACTCTCACAAAAATGATATGATCATTACTTCATCATATGCAATGTGTCCTTACATTTTGGTGATATGGAAACAGGAATTTGATAACTCACCTTAGATCAGAAAGTTGGTAGGGGCTCAGGAAGGTTCAGACACTACTTAAGCATAAAATGAGTATAAAAGTATAGGACTCCAGCTCTAAATTTTGTTATACATGCAAGTCTCTATCACTAAGCAAGTTTCAGCATGCACTAGCATACATTTTTAAAAAGTTTTCATAGTATACAGGTGCTACTGTTAAATACATTATAAAACCAAAATTAACATGTAAAAAAGATGAAATGAAAAGCAAATACAAACAGAAGCTTTACTACTTACTTCCTATATGCCAATGGGTTATTTTGCATACACTTGAAGGTACCCTTACATTTCTTTGGAGATCACTATTGTAATAGACAATGCCTTGTGTGTGTGTGTGTGTGTTTGATTGAATCCAGGGGCACTTAACCACTGCAGCACATCCCTAGCCTCTTTGTTTTATACTTTATTTAGAGACAGGGTCTCACTGAGTTGCTTAGGCTGGCTTTGAACTTGTGATCCTCCTGCCTGTTTACAGAGCTGTTGGGATTACAAGTATGGGCCACCATGCCCAGCATAGACAATGAATTCTAAACAAGTACTGAAAGAGGAACAGTCAATATAGGTAGGTGGTCCAATGGAGGTGGTGCAAATTTTTCATGCTCACTTATAACAGTGTATTTCTGGGTTATACTTTTCAGGTTTTGACAATCTGAAAATCAAAAAGTTTGAATGCCAATAATCATACACAGGAAAATTGTGAATAAATGAATGTCTACTGTAGAAGCACAATACAGAGAAATACTTAAATTTTATTTCATTCATGTGACAATCACCCAAATCCTTTTTTAAAAAAACTCAAAAGGCGGAGTCATTGAAACTTACGAGATATTTTATCCAATTCTCCATTAGCTATTAATATTATTTGTGCTGTCACAATAGCAGTACCGTGGTATGAAAACCATTTCTATTCATGAAGAAAAGATCACTTTTCCTCCACAACAAACACTTTAACTAAGATCCATTTCAATTACTTATTTATAATGTGTTCAAACTCTTCCGCAAGAAAAAATTCCACTTCAAACACAGTAATATTGAAATTTAATTTTTTAGATGTCAACTCAGTGAATAGTTTTTACCAGGAAAAAAAGGAGCAAATTTTAATTCATTATTTCTTTGAAGGATCTAAGACATATAATTTAGAAATATAAAATCCTTTTTTAAAATCCCAAACCTAACACACATACACCCTTCCCCCTTACATATTCACATACCCCCGTTCTTCTAAAATTAAGTAACTGAATAATAAATGAAAGTTTCCATTTGTGCCATTGAAATACCCAATTTCAAGAGGCTAAATTTACAGTATATTTTTTGGACATGGCAGCTCTTGGAATTTTGTAACATTTGGTTGGCCTTGGCCCTTATTAAGTCAGGACAAATTATTGTGGAAATGAAAATATGGTTTTTTAAGGAATAATGATGTCTCCATGTTAGAATAAGATTCTTTGAAAAACTAATTGAACATAGTTAAGTCTTGAAAAGGGTTTTTCAAAATTCAACAACAAAGACCATTCAAAATTGAGTACAGTGCAATTTTTGGGAATATTTCATCATGAATAGAGAGCTCAATTATAATTTATTTATTTAACACTTCTATTCAAGAAGAATTGTGTCTTCCTTCTGCCTTATGTCAAAGTTCTATGAAAATTTACTCTGCTTTCACATTCACTTATAATTTCTTTTTAAAATTATTTATTTGTTCTTATTATACACAATGGCTGAATGCAATTCATTTCATATTACACATATAGAGCACAATTTTTCAAGCCCCTGATTGTACACAAAAGAGAGTCACACCATTCCTGTCTTTATACATGTACTTAGGGTAATGATGTCTAACTTATTCCACCATCATTCCTACCACCTTGCCCCCTCCGGTACCCTCCCTCCCTTTTGTCCTATTTAAAGTTCCTCCATTTCTCCCATGCTCCCTCCCCCCATCACCATTATGAGTCTGTATCCTCATATCAAAAAAAACAAAAACAAAAACAAAAACATTCAGCCTTTGGTTTTTTGGGATTGGCTTACTTCACTTAGGATTATATTCTCCAACTCCATCCATTTACCTGCAAATGCCATGATTTTATTCTCTTTTAATGCTGAGGAATACTCCATTGTGCATATATACACCAAAGTTTTTCTATCCATTCATCTATCCATCTGGGTTTGTTCCACAATTTAGCTATTGTGAACTGTGCTGCTATAAACATTGATATGGTTGTGTCCTTGTAGTATGCTGTTTTTAAGTCCCTTGGGAATAAACCAAGGAGTGGGATAGCTGTGGTTCCATTCCAAGTTTTACTAGACTGGGGCTTCTACCTGTGTATATAATTGAACATGGTGATTACAAACACATGTGTTTATCAGAATGCAAACTTCCAAGCTCTTGTCTCGGATTCTAATTTAACAACTGCGCCAGTAAACACCTCACAGATGACCCTGATGTGTGGTTAAGAACTACTAATCTAGCTTATGTGCCAATAAGAAACTGGGCCTGCTATTTATTTCTAAAATCTCTAGTTTATCAGGGCAAGCTACATTTTTGCCTTAGTTGTTACTGTTCCTATGTGAACTTTCTTTGCTTCCATGAAATCAGAAGCTGGAATATACCAAGTGACAGCACAAGTCAAAGCGAGAAGCTCTGAAACTTCTGAAATTGATGGTTTCTTCCACTGTTTTCTGGCTTGACAGATTATTTATGCTCTTCAGAGGATTTGTAACTGGAGAAAAGGCTTCTACAAGACAGGACTCTTAATCCAGGGTTAACCCCAACAAATGAAGCAGTAATTCATAGTTCAAATGTGGCATACATGATTTCAAATGAATGAGGTATCAAATAAATAATTTGTTGAAGTGGGAGTCCACTTCCATATGAAAGGAATTAGGCAAAATACATTATTTTTCTCCTATTGTTACCACCAATGTGTTATTTATTAAAAACTGATAAATGGGTAGTCATTTTGTTGACACAAGTTTGTGCATCTCCAATAGAGAGTGGGGTCCTTAGACTCCCTTTCCAACACAGAGTAGGCTTAATGTTTAGAAATTCCTGATAGGCTCAGTATACAACTCTTGGTGGAGAAAACAAAACAAAAGAAAATACCATATTATTTGGTAGAGATTTTTCTGTTTTAAAATAAATGGCCTCAACAAATTGAATGCAAAATAAATGAGGGTATAATTTTTTTTTAATTCAGTGTTTACTTAAAGTTGGTTCTACCACAAAAATCACTTAAAAGACTTATTAAAAATGCAGATATCTGGAACTCCCCCAGATCTCCTGAATAAAAATTTCTGTCAGTAAGGTACCAAAAATATACTTTTCAAGATTGTTATATAATATGTAAATTATTATATAAATATGTAAAAATATTACATAAAAATTCATCCTCAAGTAGTTCTTATGGAGTGTTAAACTAAGTCAAATTTTTCTTTCAGTCCTAAAGGCAAATATTCCTTGTTTCCCTTTTCAGCTATTCAAGAAAAAACAATGGAGACAGTTGAGGCAGTTAATTATTAACTTTTCAAGAAATATTGAGAAAATGAAAGAATAATATTATTGTCATATGGTGTTATTTAGTCTGAATTACCTATCTAAACACCTCAATTCTGTGTATTATCTTTCTTATGTACAAAAATGAGGTAAAAGTCAGAGATTAATAGGCTGTATTATTTACATGAGCCATATAAGTAGAAGAATGTGAATTGGAATTCACAGGCTGACAGAATGCTGGGGGTGGCCTGTGGAAGATCAATCATTTATTTTCCTTGACTCTGATTTCAACGAGTTAAAGAGCAAACTATTAAGCTATTCATTAGCATTTGTGAGCAATACCTAAATTCATCTCTAGAAATGGTATTAAGGCAGTAAGTGTGGTTGAGAAAGGGAATGATTTTACTTGAATACTAGAAAAATTAAAATTAAGTAGAATACTAGAAAAGTTAACTAGAGCTCCCAGGTGTGATGGTGCACACCTGTAATCTCAGTGACTTGGGAGACTGAGGCAGGAGGTTTACAAGTTTAAAGCCAACCGCAGCAATTTAGTGAGGCCCTAAGCCATGAAGTGAGACTCTGCCCCAAAATAAAAAAAAATAAAAAATAAAAAGAACTGGGATATAGCTTAGTGGTTAAGCACTCCTGGATTCTATCTTCAGTATAAAAAAAAATTAACTAGATCTAACATTCTCTAATAATAATAGAAAAAATCTGTAAGATAAATCTTCTAGTGCACACTGAAAAGTCAAACAAACAAAAATATCAAATTTTGGTCTGTCAGATACAAAGATAAGAGCCACTTCCATTTTATGTGACTTTTATGTACATTAAAATTAAAGACAACTGGACCTTATTAGTGATTATAGCAGGATTTCAGGATAAAACGTAGTACCAAAAAATGTGAACTGCTTTCTGTATACCAGGAATGAACAAGTGGGATTTGAAATTAAAAACACAATAACAATTGTTATGGTTTAATAGCTTTACTTCTGTCCCCTGATGGCCCACATGTTAATGGCTTGGTATTACTGGGAAGTGCCAAGGACTTTTAAGAAGTGGGGTCTTGTGGGAGGTCCTTAGGTCACAGGGTGTGCCCTGGAAAGGAATCATGGGACCTCATTCTCTTTCTCTTTCTTCCTGGTTTGAGATGTAATGGTTTGCTCTATAGATTGTCCAGACACGACCTGTAGCCATCTGCCTATCTCACCAAAGGCAAAACAAAGTCCCCCCTCCAAACCCTGGACTTTGACCCTTCAAAACTCTGAGCTTAACACATAGTTTCTTTTTATAGGTGAGCTGTTTTAGGTATTTTGTAGTAATGCAAAGATAATATAATTATTTACCTTAAAACCACTCAAAATGAAATATTTAGGTATAAATTTAACAAAATATGCACAAGATCTATATGAGAAAAACTATAGAACTGAGGAAAAATCTTCGAAAACAACTAAATAGAGATATTCCATGTTCATGGAGAGAAAGACTTACTATTGTCAAGGTGTCAATTTCTCCCAATGTGAGCTAGACATCCAAGTAATCTAAATAAAAATCTCAAAAAGTTATTTTGTGAATCTTGACACACTGTATGAAGAAGCCTAAGAGAATAGTCAAGAAGTATAAGAACAAAATTAGAAGACTGACACTTCCCAATTTCAAGACATACTATAAATTTCCAGTAATCAAGTCATTAGGCTATTTGTGCAAGTATTTATAAACAGATCAATGGAACAATATAAAGAACTCAGAAATAGACCCACATAAGTATAGATCTTTGACAAAGCAACAAAGGCAATAAAATGAAATGAAGATTGTCTTTTCAACAAATTGTACTGAATAACTGTACATCCACAAACAAAAATCAATCTTGACCTAGCTAGACTTTACACTTTTCACAAAAATAATTTAAAAAATGGGCCACAGGCCTAAAGGCAAAATACAAAACCCCTAGAAGATAACAAAGTGATAGGAAAGGACAAATAGGTAAGAATTGGGAATGGAGGTATGAACTGGCAAACCACAGAGGATTTTTATAGCAATGAAACTACTCTGTATGATACTCTAATGGTCAATATATGTCATTTCAAATTTGTCCAAACCCATATAAAGAATGTGTACCACTAATATTGAACCCTAAGGTAAATCATGGATGGTGGGCAATAATAAAGAGTCAACGTAGTTTCATCAGTTGTAATAAATATACACCTTTGTTGGGGATTATGCTAATGGGTAGATTATCCATCTGTGGGGACAGAGCATATGTGGGAAGTCTCTGTACCTTCCTTGCAATTTTCCGGTGAACAATAATGACTATTTAAAAAAAGTCAAGACATGCTAAAGTGTGTTTATAAATTTATGGTATATACTTAATGAAGTCACCTTTTGAATACTCACAATATGATGTAATATACTTTGTTATTCACAAGATGAAAGGCTTATCTGAAAAGTCAACACACCCTCATGGTCTAGTAATGGTATGTAAGTAAAGTTGAATTAACAGCATTCTGTTTTCAATCACATCAATATATTTAAACCATGTATAACTGCATTTGAAAATTAAAGTCAAATTGTAAATTTAGAGTTCTTCCCAAGGGTGATGCTGCATTAGTTATCTATTCCTGCTGTAACAAATTACCACAAACTCAATGGCTTAAAGCAACACAAACATAATACAGTGCTGAATATCAGAAGTCTGAAAATGGGTTGGCAAGGCTGCACCCATCTGGAAAGTCTAGGAGAAAAATTTGTTTCTTTACATTTTCCAGCTTCTAGAGGTTGCTGGCTTTCTTTGCTCATGGCTCTGTATCACTTAGACCCCTTCTTTAACTCTGATGTCCTTTATATAAGACCTCTTGTGATTTTGTAGGGCCCACCTGGATAATCTAGAGTGTGTTCATCTTCTCAATATCCTTTATCTTAATCAAATCTGTAATGTCCCTGTAGCAATTTAAGGTAATATATTCATAGGTTTTGGAAACTAGGATATGTGCTTCTCAAGGCAGCTATTATTCTGCCTACGATAGATGTCTAGAACAAAAACTATTCCAAGAACTATAATATTTTCATTTCTCAGGGTTCTTTCTGAATCTTATATTAGCTGTTGATGGGTGATTAATAATTATGAATTATCAAATAATTACTCTTCAATTATTACTAATTTTTCAATCAGCAATTCATTCAGTAATTGTTAAGTTCTTGTTACATTTCAGGATCTGAGCACACAACCTAACTCAAAAAAGCAAAGCAAGGTCCTGCTCTTGTGGTATACCTTTCCAGGACCTAACTCAATAATGTTCTGGCATTCCAAACACTCCACTATATTTTCATGGTAAACACCATCAAGGACGGTACTAAATAAGGGAAAGATATGCTTCAGGACTGGGATTCTTCAACTCTGGAAGCACTTCTGTATAAGAGTTTGAAAGCCGCTCTGCCATTAGCTGCTCATCTTACAGAATCTCTTAAACATTCTGTTTCTCCTTTTGGAAAAGAAAAACAGCAATCCCAGGCTTCTTCTCCTGGAAGTTAAATGAGATATGTGGTCAAGTGATCAGCAATTAGCATTGGTGCTTTGACTCTCTAGTTCCAGAAAAGTGCTTGCTCCTTAAGGTCACCTGAGGATCTTTAAAAACATTCCAAAACCCATGCCACACGGGAGACCAATTAAATCCCAGTAGTTGAGGGTGAAACACAGGCTGCAGGATGCTCTTCACAGGTGTTGAGGTTTAATAACATTTGCCAGTCGCAACATTTTATATATACATAATATTTGGTAGCAGGGATTGAACCCAGGGGTGCTTAACCACTGAGTCACATTCCCAGGCAATTTTAGTTTTTATTTGATAGGGCCTAGGTAAATTGCTGTGGCTGGCCTTGAACTTGAGTTTCTCCTGCCTCATCCTCCGGAATGGCTGGGATTACAAGCCTGCTTCACGGCCCTTGCCTTGCCTTCCTCATAACTCAAGAGTTCTGACTGACCTCTGTTGCGTGTGCAACGTGAAGTGGCCCTTAAGTATGTAAGGACAAACACCTGCTCTACGCTGGGCCTGCCCCGGGAGAACCTAAAAGCCGGGAAGCCAGCCCTCCCGGAGGCGCTGGGCCGGGTGCAGAGGCCAGGGAAAACAGGCTCAGCTGCAGCTGCGGCTCATCCCCTTAGGCCAGCCGTAGCGGGGTCCGGAGGCTCGGAGAGCACTTTATTTGTCCGCAGCCCACGCCGCGATCCCGGCTGAGAACAGGAGCAACCACAGGCCGCTGAGGGTCGGGTCTCGCGGCGCCACCCGACGCCGTCATGGAGCAGGGACAGCGCAGCGGCTCCAGGCCCGCAGAGCCCGGGCCTTGCCTGAGCAGCCCGTGCGGCGCGGACCAGGCGGCCTCGGTCTCCTTGCTGAGTGCTGCTGGGGCTGAGCCCGGGAGCCGCACGCTCGCCGTGGCCGCCGTGTTGCCGGCGGGGGGGTGCGGAGAGAGAATGGGCGTCCCCACCCCGAAGCAGTTCTGCCCAGTCCTGGAGAGGCCGCTCATCAGCTACACCCTGCAGGCCATGGAGAGGTAAAGCGGCGCCGGGCGTGCCTCCGCGGAGTCCCAGGCCGGCCTCCGTGCCCTGCCCTGCCCTGCCCTGCCCTGCCGCTCCACTGCGCCGGTGCTTTCCCCTCTAGGGATCGCTGGGCTCAGTCTCTGAAGCTGGAGCTCTGTTCCTGCCAGCGCCTCAGGGACGGGCAGCTCTAGCCTTTTAGCAGATGGACACGGAAGCTAAAGCTGCCCTCAGAGGGCCTTACGTGTTCAGATAACGTGGCGGGAGGTGAAGTCCAGCACATGAAGCTGGATTCACTGACGCATGGGCTGGGGCTCAGGGACACTGGGTCCTACCTGTGGCCCCTGTGGGGCCCAAAGAGAAGCAATTCTGGGAGACGTTTCGCGTTCACCGTCTCTGCGCATGCGTGCACTGAGGTTTAGTCGAAGCACTTCCAGTTTTCTGCGCGTTTTTTCCTTCACTTGCAAACGTTTGCAGAACACCTTCTGTGTAAGATAGAAAACGTGTGCTGAGGGTGGAGAGGGGTTGGACCAAACGTTTTAGTAGTGGAAATGGGAATAAGAGTAGAATTGAAGTCAATAGTCGCTTTATCCTTTTAGAAAAGGGACTGAAGGGAACTAGTTCAAGAAATGGAGGAGAGAGAGGGGAATGGTGGAAGGCTGTCCTAAGGCAGTAATAGCGAGGAGGTGAAAAAGGGGTACCACATTTTTGCTTTTAGCACCAAGTAATGTGATAGATGGGGAGAGGCTGAAGGAGTGGGAAGTAGCGGGATTACAAAGAACCATGTAGTTTTGCAAGGCGTAAAAACATCTTTTTTAAGCCAGTGGGGTATTTAAGTTAAACCTTGGATTGAAGTGAACCATTTGTATTTCAAGCAAGGTGACCTCCTCCTGCATAAACAGCCTTTTCAGGAGGCCATTGTCCTTGGCTTGTTATCCAGAAAGGCCCCCCCCCCCCCCCACACACACACAACTCAGAAGCCAAAGGGCCAAAATTGTTGCTTTTAAGTTTATTTTACTTTCTGAATATTGGCATTTGGAATCGGAAAGTGTAAGGAGCCATTATACCTTTGATGAACATAATCAGACAAGTGGTCACATCTGAAACTCATACAGACTTTGAAACTGTTCCAGTTTCTACCTCAGTCTGTTTCCCTGAAACACCCTAAAGTCGCAGACCTACAATGTTCTAGTGCCCTAGAGATTGTAACAATTTAGGTCACATATGCAGGCAATACTATGGGACATAATGGATCTTGGCCACCATGATCGTTGTCTACTTGGTAATTAGACAGGGGATTGTAGTCATTTATACATTTAACAGTCCTTCCCTTGGAAAAAACCCTAAATTTGCATTTTTGTATCTTCTGAGGTAGCTGGAGATAGGTGGACCCTAAAAATTATAAAGAGTGTTTGGAAAAGTCTTGTTTATGGAAAATAAGGCAAAAGAACACTTGTTTTCCATTTTCCCTAAGTGATAACAGGGACAGCGCAGTCTTAATAGTCTATTAAGGGAATTGAAGTATAAATTATAAAAGGTTATGACTTAAAGAGACTTTGATTTTTTTTTTCTTTTCATTTTACTAACAAGGGACTGAGATCAGAGGTATTAGTCCCTTATGTAACTGTTGCGATTTTTTTTTTTGTATGTGTGTATGTGTGCTTTATTGCTTTGTGATTTGAGTTTCTGCAAGGAGATGTTGTTCCGAGAAATCATGTGACAGTGGTATTATTAGCAGGGAAGTGTACTGCTTGAATCTGGAGTAACACTTTATTTTGTCCCTCACAATCTTCAACTGAAGTCCCCCCCCCAAAAAAAAAAAAAATCCTCCTAAGTTGGGGCTGGTTGAAATTCCAAAGAAAGAAGCTCTAAACATCAAGAGTCATCAGTACAAAGCATTTTTTTAGGGGGAGTTTATAGAGTACTGCAGCCTTACCTCAGGACACAGTGAAAGGGATATTCTACCAAGGTGTATCTTCATGAAACAGGGGATGTGGTTAATGAGAGTTTAAGGAACTTCAGCTCAGGTTTGACACCATTTTCTTTTTGCTTCTCTGGGAAATAAACATCTTTATCAGTGTCTGTGAATGCTCAAGGCCCTGGCATGGGCTGAAACCTGCTGGAAAAATCCTGCAGCTGACTGGGTCACAGACTGGCGAGGTACTCTGATTTTTTTTTTTTTCCAGTTGAGGGGAGGGGAAAAAAACAAAAGGTGGAGGAAAGGGAAACTACTGGAGGATCCTACTGGAGTAAAAATCCCTCCCAGTAATCTAATTTCTGGTTTCAAATACCTAAGGAATTTTGCCTGGAATAACCAAAAAATGAACAAGAACGATAGGCCATTTTTATAAGTTCTGTGTCGAAGGAACCACTGAGCTAGAGCCAGTCCATGATAGGCCATTTTTGTCCCTGCTTATTCAGAGTTGTGGAATGGGAATTGCTCTGAAGGTAGATGGGAACAAGATATGGCCAGGCTTTTCCCATAACTCCTGAGGTTTCTTGAGCTGTCTAATGTGGAGAACCTGCTTAAGACCACTTGTTCATTAATGTGATTCATGCTCAACAGAAAACATTATTGTAATTGGTCTTCCCATATAAATCTGAGACTGAGGTGCTGTCCAGATCTACAAAAATGCATTCAGATCTATTGTCAGGAATTCCCTTCCCATGACTCTGAATAAGCATGGCCCAAAATGGCCTCTTTCTTGATCTTTTAGTTGTCATCTTGCCCATTTTTTTGGGCTATTCCAGGCTAACCAACCCTCCTAGATGTCATTTTTTAAAATTTATTACTGGTAACAGTAATATATGTCATCATATATTAATATATTGACTTTCCAACCCACATTTCTGTCTTCAGTTACAGTGATTAGTGCCTCTGTTATAACTCTAGGTATGTTGGTAAAAATTTTGTAGAACATTTGTTGACAATGGAAACTCAGTCTTGCAATTTGAGATTTGGTTGCTTATTGCTTAGAAAATCAGTGGAGGTTCATGTTATTGTTTAATATACCAAGGTGATTTTTTTTTTCCCCCAACATATCAACTTGAATGTATTTTCTCACTTTTTCAATTTTTGTTTTCTTGTGTGCCTTAAACACCTGTTCTGTCCTACAATCTTTTTTTTTTTTTAACTGGGGATTGAACCCCAGGGTGTTTCTCCACTGAGTTACACCCCCAGCCCTCCTGCCTGCTTTTTAAAATTTTGAGACCAGGTCTCATTAAGTTTCCAGGAGGCTGACCTTGAATTTGTAATCCTTCTGTCACACCCTCCTGAGTCTATCCTACTACAATTCTGTAAAACACTGAAAATGCTGTTGAATCGGACTAGAATGAGACATGAATGTTAGTCCAAATGAGCAATATTTATCATGTGAATTAAACTAAGGTAATTGGAGTGGAGTGGGAAGACAGGAAAAAATATTTAAGAAATAGAATTGATTAGTGTTAGTGATTAATTGGATTAGGGATTCCAAGAGAAAGGTATAATAGGATGCGTGTAGTGAGTGATCACATGGATGAATTTGACTTACCTTTTTTTTTTTTGTCTTAAGGCTTAATTAAGGGGGTCAAGTTTGAGTCAAGGAAAGGAACAGGGCTACTATAATCTGTATAAGTCACATGATGAAGTTTGTATTGCCTTCCCACAGGCCCCCATAGGACTTGTTCGAAACAAGACCAAGTCAAGTAGGCTGAAGCTTGATAACTGGAAGTCTTCACAGGCATAGCAAGGAGACTTGACATTGCGAAGGCAATCAAGAACAGGCTGTTAACACCAATTCAGTATTTTTTTGCTAAAACATCAGAGTAGGTATGGAGAGTTGGGAACCCATAGACAATGGCTACAGCGCAGTTCAGAAGCCACATTTTCACCCAGGCTGTCCTGATGGTGAGTAGCAGCTGCCACTGTCCCTTTGAGGTTGAATTTATGCAGCCTGGATTAGAGCACTTGAGAAGTGTTTATAGGGTTTGATTTCCCCCCCATCCCCCATCTTTTAAAGAAAGCATTTGTTTAAAGGTCCTGTTTTCAACTGATCTTATTAAACTGTCAGAGCAGTATACTGCTTGTAAGTAATAACTATTGTTACAAGAGAAAATAAATTCTGAGATATTAAATTTCTTAAAATGTCTGTAGGTGTTATGGAGCTTGGGGCTAGATTTATATTTGCCTATGGAATGTGCTAGGAAGGAAATAATCAAGAGAACTTGATAGAATTGGGCTGCTGGGGGTTTGGTGTGGACTTGCCTTCAGCTAAGAGGTAGACTAGATGCCTTTATTCAGCAAATATTTGTTCTGTAGGCACTGTGTGAGGTACTTAAGGTTTTTTTTCAGTCCTGTGATTTTTTTTTACATTATTAAAAGCCTTTTACAGTATTAAAATTTAATTCTATAATAGAAAAGAATGCGAATAAATCCTTTGAAATACAAACAGTGCTTATTATAGCTTGTAAGTATTGGAAATATCCTTGGCTATTGAACAAAATAACATAATAGGCCTGTTCTTTCTCAAGTGGTCCAAGATGGTGTTATCTAAACTTTTGTGGAACTTTTCCCCTGGTTATGTGCTATGCATTTTAACTTTTCTAATATCTTTCGTTTACCCAATGATGTTGATTTCATGACACACTAATGGGTCTCGAAATCTAGTTTGAAGAACACTGGTTTAAAACATTTAATTAGAGCTTTATATGTTGTTTGAAATTGTCTAAGGCCACAAGTATATCTTTGTAATTATTTATATCTATTTTGCTCTCTTTGGAACATAGAGAATTATTTTATAGCTATTTCAAGGAAATTTTAGTAAAATTTAATCCCATTAATTCACTGAAAACATATTTGAAAACTTTGTCCTGTGCTGTTCCTTCATTTATTTTTCTTTTTTTTTGGTGGTGTAGGGATTGAACCCAGGGCCTTGTGCATGCCAGGCAAGTGCTCTACCACCTGAGCTATATCCCTAGCCCCATTTTCTTTTAATTATTAAAAAAAAAAATTGTTTTTGGGTACTAGGGATTGAACCCAGGGACACTTAACCATTGAGCTGCATCTCCAGACCTTTTTATATTTGAGACAGGGTCTCTATAAGTTGCTTAGGGCCTTACTAAGTTGCTGAAGCTGGCTTTGAACTTTCAATCCTCCTGAGTGCCTGGAATTTCAGCTGTGTACCACTGTGTCAGGCTGCCTTTTAAAAATGATCTACATGATCTCTTTAAAAGTTGCTGTAATGGATTTTTTTCTCCTCATGGAATATGCTGTGAAAAGTAACAAAGGTGAATAGAGTAGGATAAATCTCTTTCTCGATTTATAGGGCAATCCTGCCGCTAATTTAATTGAACATGTATTATGACTCCTTTTAAAAAGAAGGCAATGTGGTGTCACATTAAATAATTGACACATATTATTAGATTGCTTTTTATAACTTCTTAGAACTTAGTTTTTTTTTTTTAAATCCCTAATCAAACATTCTGTTAATTTATTTAGCAGACATTTGACATGTGATCTTTGACATGGGAAATGCTGTCAGTCTTTGTTCATTATTGTATCACCAGAGTTTAGCATAGTACCTGCCAAGTGCTGTATGTTTACTTGATGTTCATTGAATGACTCAATATGTGGTTGAAGGGATGACTACTTTGGCTTGAGTTCTTAGAAATTATATGAAATTTGACTTTTTGGCTAGAAAAGCAGCAATGTCATATGGTTCAACCCTAGTACCATAAATGAAGTGCTAGAGGCAAAATGATCCAGAATGATGTTTTCTCTTTATTGTTATGCCTTCCCTCAGTGTTATCTCACTTCTAGAGGTTAAAGGTAAGCACTCCAAAATCAGATTGGGACTATATCCTCTTGGTCCCTTTGTTTTCTAGCTGTGTAATCATGGTTAGGTCATTGCCTCTGTGGTCTCACCTATAAAATTGAGATAACAGTGATTGGCCTCATAGGGCTGATGTGGATGAAAAGTGAATATTGCAGGCAGAATGCTCTACACAGTCCATGGCATTTAGCAAACATTCCATACTTCTTAGCTGTTGTTTTTATGATTAGTATTACTGAAAGCCAAATATGTGCCAGTCCGGGGTGTAGTCTTTGCTTTCTGTGAGTTGGCAGCTTCGCAAGGGTGATAGAAAATTATTACTAGGATGTGGTATGATATATAATAAGACTGGAGATGAAGCCTAGTGGAGAGGAGTAGTCTGTGCCCTGCTGGGTGTCACAGAAAACTTCCTTGGTGGGGACTATGTCTGAATTGAGCTAAGAGCAAGCAGGACTTGGGAGTAGGTGGGACTGGGGAGAAATGAGGGTGAGAGCATTGTTGAGAGGCAAAGAAAGCAGATCAAGCAGAGACCTGTGGGTAAGGGAATGCACTGTCCTTTCTTCAGGGAGCATCTGGGTGTGAGCGTAAGAGCAGGATGGGAGAGAGGAAGTCTGTGTGGCAAGTTGTCTAAGGTCAGGTCTCCAAGGGCCTTGCTCCAGTAGGGTTTGGCCTCAGAATTCACACTTGAGAAATATCATTCAGAAGTGGCAAGAATGGCTCATGTTGGGATGAGATGAGAAGGAGATTGCTAAGAGGCTACATTCATTAAATTATAGGGGACATGAAATTATGGGAGAATGATGGGTCACAGCTACAGCAGTCAAGCCAAAACCTTAGGAAACTCCACATTGAGGAGGGACTGACTTTATGAACAGTATAAATTCTAGGGTGTAAAGTAGAGCAAGTTCTAGAGTGTGGAATGGACTCCAAAGAAAAACTAAAGTATAACCATTATATTACAGAGTCTTCTTCATTGCCTGTAAGAACTATAGGCTGGGAGTAGGGGTATGACTTAGTGGTAGAATACATAACATACCCAAGACACTTGGTTCCATCCCTAGCAGAGGGGAAAAAAATATCTATATATAATTAGATCTTTGGCATCCTGTGTTATTGCATCGGTTTAATTTGTGATTAGAATCTCCTTTTGGTGTTTGCCAACATGGGTATTCCTGATTCTGTAGGAGCCATAGGAACTGGAAATCGGTCAAGTTCAACATCTAGAAACATTGAAAACAATGAACAAAACTGCCTTTCATGAGGAATCTGTTTTTATGCTTTTTGTTTTGTTTTTGGTAATTTCTCAGAGTAGTGAGAAGCACTTTTTTTTTTTTTTCCATAATCATTAAGCCTGAGGGTGTGTAATGTTATTCTGCTCCTGGTCATTTTTTTATTCCACAATTGTTGAGTGCCTACTAGGAATTAGATATGACAATGGACAAAACGGATATTGTCTCTGCTATTATGGAGCCTATGCTCCAAAAGCTGAAAGAAAATGTAATATATTGGCTTGATGAAAAATAGTGAAAATGTTTTTCTACTTCAAGTCCTTTTTAGAATAAAATGGTAATATAGAAAAATGTATTTATATATTCATACCATCCTGATTTGCTTCCCATATTATGAAAGTACAGACGTTATTATGAAGATTACATGAGTTAAATCATGAAAAATGCTTAAGACATAGTAAGTACTTAATTTTTGTTAATTATTTTGTATTATAGGACTTGATTTATTTTAAAGTCTTAACTGTTCTAGCATGAATATCTGATTTCTCATGCTAATAATTACATTAAAAAATTTTAAATGTCCTTTATTCAGAGTTGATGACATGGGTCAGAAGCAGCTGTTCTGCTTTGGGCCTGTTGGCTATGGAACATTAAGTCTACAATGACGCTTGCTTTCCTTAGCACTAGTGTCCAAGAGAAGTCTGACAGACTTTTTAAACTTGGTAACCAATCGTAGTATGAATTATTTTCAGTCTAGTAAGTCAGTAGGTCTTTCTTTAGGAAATGATCTTACAATAGAAAACTAATTTTACATTTGTTAACTTGGAACAATTCATTTAACTTCACTGAATTGAGAGATTTTTCACCTAATCCACATTTATACAAAATCATTAGTTTTTCCCCAATTAAACTACATTCTTTATCTTGATGTAGCCATGTTTTGTTCGGTGAGTTTTCCAGCTTTAATACTTCAATAGTCAGTTGCCAACTCAGTGGACTTCTTGAAAGGGACGGTCAATTTCTGGAATTCCAAAGTGCTTCAAGTTGTTCTTAGTCCATTGAGGGGGGGGGGGAAACATTATGACAAATGGAAATTTAAAAGCACAATCCTATTTACTGTTCCCCAGGTAACTTATTGATACTCTAATTATTATATAAATTTTTTCAATACCAGCCATTGAACTCACTTAAGCACTGTGCCACATCCTCAGGCCTTTTTTATTTTGTTTAGAAACAGGATCTCACCTTAGGGACTCACTAAATTGCTGAGGCTGGCTTTGAACTGAAGATCCTCCTGCCTCAACCTCCCAATCTACTGGGATTATAGGCATGTGCCACCACACCCGGCTCAAATTTAACTTAACTAAAAAATGTAACAGCTGATATGGCATATACTAGACTAAATATCTTCATACATGTGAAGCACTATCTATACCTATGGTATGAAACATTTACTGGTCCTTTTCCATCAGCCTTTTTACTGCCCCTAATAAAAATGCATGGAACTTACTTGGTTATTAGTTTTTAGTCTCCTTATGTAAATACAATGATATTTATTATTGCAGCAGTTCAGTTTTCTATTAGCCTTAGGGGGGTCTAAGAATCGATACATATGACATGTCTAAATACTTCTCTTTTAGAGCATGTTGGATAAAGGACATTATTGTGGTGGTAACTGGAGAGAACATGGAAGCAATGGAAAATATCATTAAGAAGTATAAGCATAAACGCATCTCACTAGTTGAAGCCGGAGTGACTCGCCACAGGTCGATTTTCAATGGACTAAAAGCATTGGCAGACAATCAGCCCAACTCCAGACTTTCTAAGCCAGAGGTTGTGATTATCCATGATGCCGTGAGACCATTTTTTGAGGAAGATATCCTCCTCAAAGTTGTCACAGCTGCTAAGGAACATGGGGTAAGTATTTTCCACTCCTGAGAGTAGATAAAAGGGCAAACACTACAGTGTTACTTTGCTGAATTTTGATAGGAATGCATTTAAATGTCATTAAAGTGGGCTTGATGACATAATGATGTTATGGTAATTTGTTTTAGGAACTTCGTAGTGTTGAAGATTGAAAGACTGTTCTGGAACACTTTTTGCTATCATTTATCATAATGTAATATGAGCTGTTTGGATGAGAATGCAATAATGATGTCAGTAGACTATAGGTTTAAATGGAACTTTGGAATTAAATAAGCATTTGTGTTAAATGTCAAAGAAGTCTCAAAAGTACAGGATACAGATATTTAACAAATACGTGGCTCATGGAGTTCAGTTTTGTGTTTGAATTTTCAAAATCGGTGTATTTTCTAGTACAAATCACCATACAAGATTTTGGTACCCCTTTAAGATGAATAATTTTGAGATGACAGGACTGTTTCTCTATTATACCAAAATAAACACAGGATAACAAAACACCTATTGTAATCCCTAGAACATACTGTATTTCCCCTATTCCTAGGTAAAATTCTATTAATATAATAATAATGAAAAATTGCGGTCTAAATTTAGGACTGTGGAAAAAATTTATTGCACAGAGGAAGTATAGTACAGTAGAACTAGGTTGTCAAGTTGGATAGACTCAAGGCCCAAATCTCTAGGTTTTCTGATTATTAATGATCTAGTGTCCTTAACTCTAAACCTCTTAGACCACATTTTCCCTACTTGTAAAAATAAACAGCATTAAATTAAGGTTGTTTTCTCGTTGGAAATACTTTTGGTTGTGTCTGAAAAGGCAAAAAAGTTTTATCTTGCTCCAGTAATATGCCAGGGATATCATTGTTTTACATGTGATTAAATAAAGCATATAAAATGTATCAGTTATTTAGTTCAACATTTGTGGGAATTCTTATTAGACCATGTAATTTTCTGTTTTTGAATCAGAACATAATTTAAGATAGTCACATTATCACCTTAAATGAAACCAACAAATTATGCTTTATGAAGTCTGTAAAACTTTCTCATTAAAGGAACTAGTTCAAAACCCAAACTTGACAACTTATTTTTTTGATGCAATCTTCAGAAATATGGTCTCTTTTAGAGACATTGTTTTTTGTTGATACTAAAAGATAATTTTCAAAAAAAGTAATATCATGAATTTATGGCATACTGGGGATTGAACCCATGGGTGCTGTACCACTGAGCTGCATCCCCAGCTCTTTTTATTTTTGAGACAGGTTGGGCTTAATTCTGCAGACGGGCCTCTAACTTGTGATCCTCTGGCTGTAGCCTCCTGACTACTTGGTTTAAAGGTGTGCACCACTGTTTAGGCTTCCTTAATTTATCATAAGAAATCCAGACAAATATTACAACTGGTTCAAAAATGAATCCAGAGAAACACAAACTTCTGTGGCTTACAAAGAAATGTTGAAATGAATTCAAAAACAGATAAAACTGGGATCTCCATAGCTGAGTCTAGTGAACCTCCACTGGACAGAATTTATTTGCTTATTTGTAGGCAAGAAACATTTCAAATTGCTATTGGTTTTTTACTACTTTTTAAGAGTTGTGAAAGAGCTCAAAACTACAGTAAGCTAATCTGAAATAGTAAGCAACGTATTTTTTTCCCTGGAGCCACTTAGTAACCAGTTTTGTTTATTCAAAATTTCTTTACAACCTTTGGGGCAGTGTTCTCATAGCCTCAGTTAACTCTAGGCACTACATCCTGCCAACTTTAATACTGTTCTGACTTGTAATCATGTAATGCAATTGAGATTTCTACTGGTAGTTGAAGTTTTTACATTGGTGGGAAGTATTGGAATCTTTTAAACCTGTCAACAAATTATAGAAGTGTGATCTACATCATGTGCTACCATATTACATGAAAATTCTATTGACTTTGCTTAGAGTTGCTTCAGACTTTTTCCCCATGGCTTCCTTTGTTCTCTCACAAAATTTTATATAGACTCCTTAACCGATTTTTTTTCTTTTTTTGTAAGCTTAGTTTTCAAATTCTATCCAAAGGTTGTTTTTTTTTTTTTTTTTTTTTTAATTTTCTTTTTTAGTTGTAGTTGGACACTTATTTATTATGTGGTACTGAGGATCGAACCCAGGGTCTTGCCCATGCGCGAGTGCTCTACCACTGAGCCACAACCCCAGCACTGCCCCCCGCCCCTTTAAAAAACAACAACAAAAAAACACCAAAAAAAACCCCAATTTATTTACCGTTGTGACTGTTGGGGTGGTAGTGGTGGTGCTTAGATATTTTTAATTTACATTTTGGTTTTTTAAAAAAATGAAGATATTTTACCCCAAGACTAAGTATAAGACTGACAGTCATTAAGATTGCCTACACACAAAATCTCAAAAGTGTTACCAGGACCTAGTTTCTCTTTTTATATATATTTCATTCTCAGGTTCCACAGAGAGGCAAAATGGCTTCCATAGGGCCAGTGATTAAATTCTTCTAGTTTTATTTCTGTTACTGTTGATTGTTTGGATATAAAACTCTGAGTATGTAGTTATATTTTCACCATTATTGAAAATAGATTATATCACTATTCTATGCATATATGCTGCTTTTGAGAAGTTTGCTAACTTAAAAATTGTATTCTTTTTAAAATCTTCTATTTCTTTCTGAATGTTTATATTTTATTTCTCATTGCTGTTGTTTCTATGATGTGTCTAGACATGGATTTTTTTTATTCTCTTGGCTTTGGATTTGTTGTCCTCTATACTTTGATTCATTTTTTTTATTCTACGAAATTATGATTCAGTTATGATTCAATGTTGATTCTGATTATCTGATTTCAATGTTGATTCTGTGCCCTACTTATCCCCATTTTTTTTTGGATGTTACATCCTAGGTAATTAACCATTAATCCATGTCTTCAATTAACCATTTCTGATACCCTATTTAAAATTTTTAAAAATACTAATAATTTTCAATTATTTGGAGCTCCTTTCTCAAATGGGATTAGTTTTTGTTTTGTTTTACTTTTTTTTTTGGTCTTTTAATATTGAAACAACTTAAACATTATAACTAATTGCACTTCTTGGTAGTTCTCCAACTTTTTTCATTCCCATTCACTTTTGCTCATGATTTATTTCCTCCTTTGCTTTATAATTTGAATTGTAAGCTCATGTTTGGCAGGACTTTATCAGCAATAATCCTTTGGTCATGGAATAGGGTGTGTTTTTGAAGCATGGATTTATGTTCCTTCTGCCAAAAATTCCAAGCACTTTACCACCCTGGAACAACTTTACATTAATTCTTGGCTTCAGGTTTTGTAGATCCTTTGGTAATGTTAAATCAAACTGTACCCACATGAAGCCAAACTGACTGTATGACTTCTCAGAGATTGTCCCTGCTTCCTAAATCCAGAGGCAAGGTAGAAAATATTGTTTGCTGTTTACCTTTTGAATGAAGGTACTGTCCCTCATGGGTCTTTGTGTGGGGCCCACAGTTCTAGCTAATAGCATAGGTTTAAGATAATACTCTTTACTCTTCATCTGTGTTTTAACCAAAGCCTCTGGTTAACACAAGTATCGCTGCCATCTTATTTCCTTTACTTCTGTTATGATGTTTATCACTCCCAGAATGTTTTTGAGTTCAGTCATACTTTAAAAAGTTGTTTGTCAAGGTCTTCCCTACATTTCTTGATCCTTTTTATTATAAGAGCTTTTCAAGATATTTGGTCCTTGTTTCTTTGCCAAAAGTAGAAGCCTTTTTATCTGTTCAAAGGATGAAGTAATTGTATAGTTCTGCATAATTATGTAAAGAGAGAAATGGCAACAAGGATTTCATATAAGGAAAATGTTAAAGTTGAAAACCTCCAGAAGGTGGGTGAGAATAGTAGCATAAATTGAACATAAGGCAGTATCAACCAAGCAATCTCCTAAAGACTTGCTCCTGGAGCAAGGCACTTGCTTACTTGTGCATCTTCTTTCTCTGTTTTCACACCTCTTTGCATAAATTGTCATCTTAATTGAACTTCTTACAGAAATAGGTCATACTTACTGTAACTACTTCCACACTCCCAATTTATTCCCCAATACATAGCCATCTGGTTTGTTTCTTCTTTGACTGTTCTCACCAAAATGTCTTGTGGCTTTATGATTTACAAATTGAATGTGCATTTTCAGACTGTGTGCAATAAAGAATTTGACTTGCCTTTGAAACAGGTTTCTGTGAGGGGAAAAATGTAAATACTTTTTAAAAAAATACTTCTTTATTTGTAGACAGACACATATCTTTGTGTGGTGCTGAGGATCGAACTCAGTGCCTCACATGTATGAGGCAAGTGCTCTACCATTGAGCTATAGCCCCAGACCCAGAAAAATAGAAATACTTTGAATTTCTCAAATAATAGGAATTTTTGGTATTCCTGAGCCCTTGGATTACATATGGGATTATGTTAATGACATGACATGACTCTGGATGTTAACTGGTCATTGGAAAGACCAACGATGTGATAAGAAGGCCGAGTCTTTGAACTTGACCAACATCTGGGAAGAGAAAGGAGGGTGGAAATTGACTTGAATTGCATGGCCAGTGATTCATTTAATCATACCTACATAAAGAAACTCAAATAAAAACTCCACTCCAACATTGAGAACTTAATACATTGATGTGCTGGGACTGGTGCACCCTGACTTCAGGGACAGAGGGCATGTAAACTTTTCATTGAGGACTCTCGCATATCATATCCTATGTGTCTTCATTTGTGGATTGGCTGATTTGTATCTCTTGTAATAAAACTCGGCATATCTTTTATTTTCTGAGTTCTGTGTGTTGGCTTATAAAACTTGAGAAGGGTTGAGTTCCTTCTGTGCCTAATTTCTTCAGTATTTTTAAACATGAATGGGTAATGAGTTTTGTTGAATGCTTTCTCTGCATCTGTTGATTATCATATGATTTTTGTCCTTGATGCTATTTATGTGATGATTACATTTATTGATTTGTGTATGTTGAACCAATCTTACATCTTTGGGATAGAACCAACCAGATCATGATATGCAATCTTCTTAACATATTTTTGAATGAAGAGTGCTAGCTCATAGTGTTATTGGTCTGTTTTTTTTTTTTTTTTTTTGCCTTGATGTGTTCTAATCTGGTTTTGGTGTCAGGGTGATACTCAATTCATAGAAGGAATTAAGGAGTGTTTCTTTCCTTTTTTAATTCATGGAATAATTTGAGGAAGCTTGGCATTAATTCTTTCAAGATCTGGTAGAATTTATTTATTTATTTTTTCTTTAATTGGTTGTTCAAAACATTACAAAGTTCATGACATATCATATTTCATACATTTGATTCAAGTGGGTTATGAACTCCCATTTTTATCCCAAATACAAATTGCAGAATCACATCGGTTACACATCCACATTTTTACATAATGCCATATTAGTGACTGTTGTATTCTCTGCTACCTTTCCTATCCCCTACTATCTCCCTTCCCCTCCCCTCCCATCTTCCCTCTCTACCTCATCTGCTGTTGTTCAATTCTCTCCCTTGTTTTCCCCCCACCCCCCTTTCCCCTCACAACCTCTTATATGTAATTTTGTGTAACAATGAGGGTCTCCTTCCATTTCCATACAATTTCCCTTCTCTCTCCCTTTCCCTCCCACCTCATGTCTCTGTTTAATGTTAGTCTTTTCCTCATGCTCTTCTACCTGCTCTGTTCTTAGTTGCTCTCCTTAAATCAAAGAAGACATTTGGCATTTGTTTTTTAAGGATTGGCTAGCTTCACTTAGCATAATCTGCTCTAATGCCATCCATTTCCCTGCAAATTCCATGATTTTGTTATTTTTTAGTGTTGAGTAATTACTCCATTGTGTATAAATGCCACATTTTTTTTTATCCATTCATCTATTGAAGGGCATCTAGGTTGGTTCCACAGTCTACCTATTGTGAATTGTGCTGCTATGATCATTGATGTGGCAGTATCCCTATAGTATGCTCTTTTAAGGTCCTCAGGGAATAGTCCCAGAAGGGCGATAGCTGGGTCAAATGGTGGTTCCATTCCCAGCTTTCCCAGGAATCTCCATACTACTTTCCATATTGGCTGCAACAATTTGCAGTCCCACCAGCAATGTACAAGTGTACCCTTTTCCCCACATCCTCGCCAGCACTTGTTGTTGTTTGATTTCATAATGGCTGCCAATCTTACTGGAGTGAGATGGTATCTTAGGGTGGTTTTGATTTGCATTTCTCTGACTGCTAGAGATGGGGAGCATTTTTTCATGTACTTGTTGATTGACTGTATGTCCTCCTCTGAGAAGTGTCTGTTCATGTCCTTGGCCCATTTGTTGATTGGGTTATTTGTTATCTTATTGTTTAATTTTTTGAGTTCTTTGTATATTCTGGAAATTAGGGCTCTATCTGAAGTGTGAGGAGTAAAGATTTGTTCCCAGGATGTAGGCTCCCTATTTACCTCTCTTATTGTTTCTCTTGCTGAGAAAAAACTTTTTAGTTTAAGTAAGTCCCATTTGTTTATTCTTGTATTTAACTCTTGGGCTGTGGGCGTCCTATTAAGGAATTCGGAGCCTGACCCCACAATATGTAGATCGGAGCCAACTTTTTCTTCTATCAGGCGCAGAGTCTCTGATTTGATATCAAGCTCTTTGATCCATTTTGAGTTAACTTTTGTGCATGGTGAGAGAAAGGGGTTCAGCTTCATTTTGTTGCATATGGATTTCCAGTTTTCCCAGCATCATTATTTGAAGATGCTATCCTTCCTCCATTGCATGCTTTTAGCCCCTTTATCAAATATAAGATAGTTGTAACTTTGTGGATTAGTCTCTGTGTCCTCTATTCTGTACCATTGGTCCACCTGCCTGTTATGGTACCAGTACCATGCTGTTTTTATTACTATTGCTCTGTAGTACAGTTTGAACTCTGGTATCGCTGTACCTCCAGATTCACACTTCCTGCTTAGAATTGCATTTGCTATTCTGGGTCTTCTGTTTTTCCATATGAATTTCATGATTGCTTTCTCTATTTCTACAAGAAATGCCATTGGGATTTTGATTGGCATTGCATTAAACCTATAGAGAACTTTTGGTAATATCGCCATTTTGATGATGTTAGTTCTGCCTGTCCATGAACAGGGTACATTTTTCCATCTTCTAAGATCTTCTTCTCTCTCTCTCTTTAGGGTTCTGTAGATTTCATTGTATAAATCTTTCACCTCTTTGGTTAGGTTGATTCCCAAGTACTTTGTTTTTTTGAGGATATTGTGAATGGAGTGTTTTTCCTCATTTCCACTTCAGAATTTTGTTGCTGATATACAGGAATGCCTTTGATTTATGCGTGTTGATTTTATATCCTGCCACTTTGCTGAATTCATTTATTATCTCTAGCAGTTTCTTTGTAGACCCTTTTGGGTCTGTTAGATATATTATCATATCATCTGCAAATAGTGATAATTTAAGTTCTTCTTTTCCTATTTTTATGCCTTTAATTTCTTTTGTCTGTCTAATTGCTCTGGCTAGTATTTCAAGAACTAAGTTGAATAGAAGTGGTGAGAGAGGGCATCCCTGTCTTGTTCCAGATTTTAGAGGGAATGCCTTCAGTTTTTCTCCATTTAGAATGATGCTAGCCTGAGGCTTGGTGTATATAGCTTTTACAATGTTGAGGTAAGTTCCCATTACCCCTAGTTTTTCTAGAGTTTTGAACATAAAGGGATGCTGTACTTTGTCAAATGCTTTTTCTGCATCTATTGAGATGATCATATGGTTCTTATCTTTAAGTCTATTGATGTGGTGAATAACATTTATTGATTTCCGTATATTGAACCAGCCTTGCATCCCAGGGATGAATCCTACTTGATCATGGTGCACAATTTTTTTGATTTGTTTTTGTATCCGATTCGCCAGAATTTTATTGAGGATTTTTGCATCTAGGTTCATTAGAGATTGGTCTGTAGTTTTCTTTCTTTGAAGTGTCTTTGTCTGGCTTAGGAATCAGGGTGATGTTGGCCTCGTACAATGAATTTGGAAGTTCTCCCTCTTTTTCTATTTCCTGAAATAGCTTGAAAAGTATTGGTATTAATTCTTCTTTGAAGGTTTCTGTATACCCATCGGGTCCAGGGCTTTTCTTGGTTGGTAGTCTTTTGATGGCTTCTTCTATTTCTTCCTTTGTTATTGGTCTGTTTAAATTGTGTGTGTCTTCCTGACTCAATCTGGGCAGATCATATGACTTAAGAAATTTATCGATATCTTCACTATCTTCTATTTTATAGGAATATAGGGTTTCAAAATACTTTCTAATTATCTTCTGTATTTCTGTAGTGTCTGTTGTGATATTGCCTTTTTCATCCCATATGTTAGTAATTTGAGTTCTCTCTCTTCTTCTCTCCCTTAGCATGGCTAAGGGTCTGTCGATCTTATTTATTTTTTCAAAGAACCAACTTTTAGTTTTGTCAGTTTTTTCAATGTTTTTTTTTGTTTCAGTTTTGTTGATTTCCGCTCTGATTTTAATTATTTCTTGTCTTCTACTATATTTGCTGTTGTTTTGCTCTTCCTTTTCTAGGGTTTTGAGATGAAGTGTGAGTTCATTTATTTGTTGTTTTTTTCTTTTTTTGAGAAATGAACTCCAGGAAATGAATTTCCCTCTTAAAACTGCTTTCATTGTGTCCCATAGATTCTGGTATGTTGTGTCTGTATTGTCATTTGTCTCTAATAATTTTTTTTTATCTCCTCCTTTATGTCTTCTGTAACCCATTGATCATTCAGTAACATATTGTTCATTTTCCAGGTGATGTAGGATTTTTCCTTCTTTTATCATTGATTTCCAGTTTCATTCCATTATGATCAGATAAGGTGCATGGTATTATCTCCACACCTTTATATTTACTAAGAGTTGCCCTATGGCATAATATATGGTCTATCTTTGAGTAAGATCCATGTGCTGCTGAGAGGAACGTGTATCCACTTGATGATGGTTGATATATTCTATATATGTTGGTTAAGTCTAGGTTATTGATTGCGTTATTGAGTTCTATAGTTTCTTTATTCAGCTTTTGTCCAGAGGATCTGTCTAATGGCGAGAGCGGTGTGTTGACGTCACCCATAATTATTGTGTTATGGTCTACTTGACTCTTGAACTTGAGGAGAGTTTGTTTTATGAATGTTGCAGCACCATTGTTTGGTGCATACAAATTGATAATTGTTATGTCCTGTTGGTGGATGGTTCCTTTTAACAGTATATAGTGTCCTTCTTTATCCCTTTTGATTAACTTAGGTTTGAAGTTGATTTTATTGGATATGAGTATGGCCACTCCTGCTTGCTTCCGAGGGCCATGTGAGTGGTATGATTTTTCCCAACCTTTCACCTTTAGCCTGCGTATGTCTTTTCCTATCATATGAGTCTCCTGAAGGCAGCATATTGTTGGGTCTGTTTTTTTAATCCAGGTTATTAGCCTATGTCTCTTGATTGGTGAATTTAAGCCATTAACATTTAAGGTTACTATTGAAATATGGTTTGTACTTCCAGTCATGTGTATTTATTTATTTATTTTAGTTTGGCTAGTTTTTCCTCTTTGGTTATTTTTCTCCCCCTTTACTGAGCTACCTCCCACTGTTAGTTTTGGGTGCTATTTTTCAATTCCTCTTCTTGTAGTATTTTGCTCAAAATGCTTTGCAGTGCTGGTTTTCTGGCTGCGAATTCTTTTAACTTTTGTTTATCGTGAAATATTTTAATTTCATTGTCAAATCTGAAGCTTAATTTTGCTGGATACAGTATTCTTGGTTGGAATCCATTAGTTTTCAGCGTTTGAAATATGTGGTTCCAGGATCTTCTCGCTTTCAAAGTCTGTGATGAAAAATCGGCCATTAACCTAATTGGTTTACCCCTGAATGTAATCTGCCTCCTTTCTCTCGTAGCTTTTAATATTCTCTCCTTGTTCTGTATGTTGGATATCTTCATAATTATGTGTCTTGGAGTTGGTCTATTATGGTTTTGTATGTTTGGGGTCCTGTAGGCTTCCAGGATTTGGCAATCCATTCCATCTTTCATATCTGGGAAGTTTTCTAAGATTATTTCATTCAACAGATTGTTCATTCCTTTGTTTTGAACCTCTGTACCTTCTTCTATCCCAATGACTCTAAAGTTTGTTTTTTTTATGACATCCCATATCTCTTGCATGGATTGCTCGTGATTTTTTAACATCTTTTCTGCGTTGACTATATTCTTTTCGAGTTGATAAACTTTGTCTTCATTATCTGATGTTCTGACTTCTATTTGATCTAGTCTATTTGTAATATTCTCGTTTGAGTTTTTAATTTGGTTTATGGTTTCCTGCATTTCTAGGATTACTGTTCGATTTTTTTTTTTAAGGATCTCTATCTCCTGGTAGAGTTCCTTCTTTGCAATTTGAATTTGCTTATGCAATTCGTTTTCAAAGTATTCTTTCATTGTTTCGACTTGCTGCCTCATGATTTCTCTTACGATTCCATTCCATCTGAGTCCGTTATGCCTTGAGTTCTTTCTCTGTCCATTTTTCTGATGCCTCTAGGTCCTCCTGTAGATTTAAGTTGACCTGCGTTGTTTGTAATCCTTTTTTCATGTTGTTTACGTTACTTTACAGCTCTGTTTGACTGCTGTGTTTCTGTTTTCTCCTATAAATTTGTTTTGGTTTTGTATATCTCTGTGGTCTCTCCTTTGTGGTGGGAGACTATGCCTAGAAATGTTGGGCTTTATTGTACTTTAAAGCTGATTCCTTCAATTCATAAAAGGCTTCCGGATTCTGTATGCATATAGTGATTTGTTGTTTGTTCTTAGGACTTTGTTTAGGTTAGGTGCTATGATGGTATGAGGGTTAGTATGTCTTGGCTACTTTAGAAGATTGCTCTACTAATGGGGGATATTAACAGGTGATTGGATCAGGGTGTTTGGTAGTAGCTAGGTATTTAGGAGCCCTATAGACAGCCTCGAAACATTCACCTATTTGCATTTAGACAATTACACGTAATGGAAGACATAATGCTTGGGATGAAAGTTGGGGGGTAGGGGAAGGAAGGTGCTCTCAAAAAGAAAGACGGAGAGAGAGAGATTAGAGGAGAATGGAAAGAACAATAAAACTTGAAACGGGAAAGGAAGAAAGAAGGAAAAGGGGAGGAGGAAAAAAAAAAGAGAAAAAAAAATGAAGCCTTAGAGATCCATTTTCTCTTCCAATAGGCGAGCTGTGCCCTCTGAGCTGAACTTCTGCCCTCTATGTGCCGACAGCAATCCCTGTAAGGCGGTTCCTGGGAGTCTCTCAATCCTGTTAGTCCAGCGACGTTTCACTTCTCCGGCCCCTCCCCCACTTCCTCCTGCCAGCCAGCCAGGTCCTGTTCACTGGAGGCAGTTCCCCAAGGATCTGGTTACACTTGCAGCCCCACCGCCTGCCCTGTTTCCCGAACGACTGAGCACTCTCTCTGTCATTCATCTAAGCCCCAATGCTGTGGAGCGGTGATCTAGGAACCAACAATATAATTTTTCCGGACCCCTTTGGTGGGCACGCCCCCGTAAACTCGCGGCTAAGACCTTGTGTGTCGCCGCTGGTGGTAAGGGGAGTTGGGGATCGGGAATCCCCTCTGCTTCCCTCAGCCCCTACCTTCACGTCCACTCCGCTGGCGGTAGGAGGAGTTGGGGGTCGGGAGTGCCCTCTGCTTCCCTCCACCCCTACAGTCACGCCCACTCCGTTGGCCATCGGGGGAGTTGGGGGTGGGGAGTCTTCTCTGCTTCCCTCTGCCCCTACAGTCACGCCCATGCCGCTGGCGGTAGGGGGATTTGGGGATCAGGAGTCCCTTGGCCCCTACAGACACGCCCCCAGAGAGATTCCTGAGGTTTCCCGGCTGCTTGTATCTTGAGGGGGTGGGAGTCACACACCTGCTAAAGTGGATTCTGCTGGGAAGGAATTCCATCGGCCGAACTCTGGTGACGTCACCTCTCTGCTATGGCGGGCCCCAGGCTCCTTGCTGGAGTGTCTGAAGGGAGGGGTGGGACTGGTCTGTCTCTGGTCTGACCCAATCTCGGTTGGTTTCAGTTCTCGGTTCGCTGTTTCATGAAGGCTTGGCTAAAGACCTCTTTCTAGAGTCCCTGCTCTGCTCCTGTTGAGCTGTGCCTCGGAGGCTGGTCGCCGAGTTACGAAGGCCGGGGCCGCTTCGCGGGCGGCCTCCGGTAGCCGGGTCGCCGAGGCCGGGGCCGCTTTGTGGGCGGCCGCCGCGCTGGCGGGCGGCCGACGGCTGGTGGCTGGCAGGTCTGGACCTCCGCTCCGCGTGGTGGAGATTCACTTGTCTGGGGCAAACTGTCACCTCCAAAAATCCTGTTGATTCCCGGCCTGTCTCTCTTCAGTGGAATTTTGCTAGAAATTTCTCAGCAGGTAGAATCTAAGCGTATCAATGCGTCTCTCTGACCCCGTTATTGAGGAGGTACTGAAAGCGCTGCTTCCCCGCCCGCCGCCATGTTGAGGAACTCTCTGGTAGAATTTAGATGAGAATCCTTCTGTTTTTTTTTTTTTTCTTGTTTATTTTTGAATTCTTCAATCTTATTTGCTAATGATCCGTTTGGATTTTCTATATCCTCTTGGTTCAATTTGGGTATGTTATATGTGTCTAGAAATTTGTCAATCTTTGATTTACTGGAATGATTTACAATAGTCCCTAATGATGCACTTTCAGGATTTCAGAAATGTCTGCAGTGATGTGTGTGTGTGTGTGTGTATACAAAATTCATCTCTAATTTTGTTGATTTTGGCCTTCTCTCCTTTTGTTCATTTGGCTAAGGATGTATCAATATTTATCTTTTTAAAATACCAACTCTATTATTTAGATCCTTTATATAGCTTTTTGAGATACTCTCTTAATTTTGGCTCTGTTCTTAATTATTTCCTGTCTTTTACTGATTGTTGGAATTAATTTGTTCTTGCTTTTGTAGGCCTTGATAAGTAACATTAGGTTGTTTATTTGGGATCTTTCTGTATTTTTAATGTAGGCAGTTAATGCTATAACCTTTCCTCTTAGAACCAATCTCATAGTGTCTCAGAGGTTTTGGTACACTTTATCACTATTCTCATTTGATTCTAGAAAGTTCTTCCGTGTCTCTCCTCATTTCTTGAATCCATTGCTCAAAGTGTATATAGTTTGCGTGTGTTCATGTGGTTTCCGTTTTTTTTTATTTCTAATTTTATTCCATCTTGATCCCATGGGATGAATTTTCCCATGTTTAAGACTTTCGTTGTGTTGTAAAATGATTTATTTTGGAAGAGCTGCTGAGTTGAAAGTGAATTGAGCTGCTGTTGGATGCAGTATCTTATAGGTGTCTGTTGGATGTCCTTGTTTTGTTATCAGGGTGATACTTCATGGAATAAATTGGGGGGGTATTCCCTCCATTTCTATTTCATGGAATATTTGAGGATTTATAGTGTTTTTTAATTTTTAATTTTTTGTTAAATTTTAAGTGTTTTTACTGATTTTTTTTTTTTTTTTTTTTTTTTTTAATGTTTGGGTAATCTATTGGTAAGAAGGGTGTACTGAAATCTCCCTGTATTTTATTGGGAAACTTTATGCCAAGAGGTTTTTTATGTCATTGGGTGCACTGTCATTTGGGATACATATATTTTCTACTGTTATATTCTTTATGAATTGTTCCCTTTACCTGAAATTAATCTCCTGATTAATTTTCTTGAAATATGCCTCATTAGATATGAGAATTGCCACTTGTGTTTTAGAAATCCATTTGCATGGAATATTCCTTTTGTTTTTAGCCCATGAATGTCTTTGTAAGATGAGTCTCTTGGAAACAGCATATAGTTGGGTCTCGTTTTTAAATTCAGTCTGCCAGTCTTATGTCTTTTAGGGACTTAGACCATTTACATTCAAAGTTGTGATTGAGAGATGTTGATTCTTGACATTTTGTTTTATATATTTAATTTGGTTTTCCTTTGTCTGCCTTTTCAGTGAACCTCATTTGAGAGCTCTGGGTTTGTGAATTCTTTTATGTGTAGCTTTTCATTACATGCTTTCTGTAGAACTGGCTTCGTGCTCACATATTCTTTTAGTTTAACTTAAGTTTTTATTCTTTGTTTTCTCAGCCAAGTTATCCTTTAGAATCAATCTTAATTGGCTTTTTTTTTTAAATTTAGAACTTGGGTCATTCCAAGCCATCCTGGATTTTAAAGTGTAAGTTGAAGTTAGAAGTAATCCTTATTAACTAGCCTCTAGATGTGACCTGATTTTTTTAGTACTTATTTTTTGTTGTAAACAGAATATATATATATTTTTTAATGTGGTGCTGAGGATTGAACCCAGTGTCTCACATGTGCTAGGCAAGTGTTCTACTACTGAGCTACAACCCTAGCCCAAGATGTGACCTGTTGTTTCTTTTGTGGCTTTTAATATTTGATCTGTATGCTGTTAAACATCTTGATTATAATGTGTCTTGGAGAGGTTATTTTTGATCTTTTTATTTCAGGTTCTGTAAGAATCCTGTATGTGAATTTCCAGCTTATTCCTAAGGTTTGGATAATTTCTGTTAGTAAAAAAGGTCATTAATATAATTAGCCTTTGTAATTCCAGTGACTCTTGCATTTGGTCTCTCAATTTTGTCAGTTCTTGTATATACTGATTTTTTTTTTTTAACTCGGTGTTCGAGTTTTCATATACTGTGTTCAAGGCCTGAAATTGTTTCTATATAATCTGTTGATACTTGCAACTGAATTTTATAATGGATTTTTTTGTCTTATTTCCAGTTTTGGGAGTCTCCCTGAGAACTCCCCGGGCCTTTCAAACATGGCGGTGGGCAAATTGCCAGTGGGCGGCTAAACTCCCTGGGCCTTTCAAATAAGGAGCCCCTAATGCAACATGGGGGCGGGCAAGTTGCCAGTGGGCGGATAACAAGTTGTTTTGAAAACCTTCTAATTGGCCCTCCCATCTTCTGTACTCGTGGACAGTTCGTGCCCCCCATGAATCTTATGCAGGGCGGTTGTGTGTGCACTGTAGGTGATGACCTTTACTATGATTGGCCCCAGAAGCTTCCTGGTTTAAGATAACTGACTCTCACTTTCTATATAAGCTAGCACCAGTTTGCAGTAAAGTGCTTCATCTTTATCACTGCTACCTGTGTGTGTGCATTTTAATCTCTGACGAACCTTGGCCTTTCATCCAGGAGTTCTAATTAGTTCTTTCAAAAGTCTTATCTCTTTAATAATCATCTTTCCTCTGTTTTCTCAATTCATTACTCAGATTTTTTTAAGTTCATTATATAGTATATTCATATATGTACATAGGAAAGTTTGATCAGGTTCATTCCAACATTCTTTTCTTTTCCTGTCCATTTTCCCTTCTCATTCTCTTCCTTTATTCCACTGATATCTCTTTCATTTTCATGGGATTCCTTTCTCCCTTTTCTATTTTTCTTTTCCCTCTTATTTTGGTATAGCTTCCAAATATGGAAAAAAAAATTAAACCCTTGACTTTGTGGGTCTGGCTTATTAGCATGATATTTTCCATTTCTATCAATTTATCAGCAAATGCCTTAATTTCATTCTTTATGACTCAGTAAAACTTGATTGTGTGTATATACCACATTTTGTTTATCCAAACAAACCTAGGTTTGTTCCATAGCTTGATTATTGTGGATTCTGGTGTGATAAAAGTTGCCTTAGATCTAATTTAACTCATTTGCCATTTTAATAATGAATTTCTTGTAGGATTTCTCTGCAGTTTTATCCTCTTAAATATCTGTGGGTTCTTTTATTGGGGGGTATTTTCTGCCATATTTTCTCTAGAGAATTATTGTTATTCTTCAACAAGGTGAATAATGCTTATTAATGTAATAAGCAAATAGAATATAATATGAGTTTAAAAGTGACTCTGAATATTGTGTTCCTTGGACAGGTTAAGAAAAAGAAAACCTTCAGTAGTGGTAGAATGTTACAGCACACTTAAAACCAAAAGTTTATATACACATCATTTCTTTGGGTTGAAATAAATCTCATTAAATACTTTTAAATAATTTTTAATTAAAATCTGTGATCTTTATTTCTCTTGGAAAATGAAAATAGAAATATTGTTATGATTTGAGTGTATCTGTGTAATCTGATTGTTTAACATGATTAACAGCACTTGGAAACCCTATCATTGTTTTTCTGTGTGCATCCAGAATAATATGCTTTTCTACAACTAGTTTGATAACTTTATGTATTTTGGGTATATAAGAGACGGAAAATCATTTGACAGATTTTTGACCGTTTGGAAATTTGATTTTTAAGTGGAATTAACTATGGCTCATCACCTGCATTTTATTATGATCAGTGCAATGAAAATCAAATTTATAGTTCTTTGTGGGTGAGGTAATGATCTTTCCTGGGCAATTGGATTCCATGTCATTATCAGAAAAGAAAATAAAAAACTTTATAGCAATTTAAATCCTAGGGTTGAAGAAGCAGTTCTGTGACAAAACAGTTATGTTAACTTTATTTAGGTGAAAAGTTTGGGCATATTAACTTGTGGAAAAGTTCCTAGGGTATACATTGAAGTATTCTAGGGACTTCCATGGAACAAGGTAAAAAGTGTATTTTTTTTTTATGCTGGAGAAGCTACTACTTGAAAAGGTTTTGTTTGGATTTCAGTTACTTTTGTATTTGTTCTATGAATTTAACTTCAAATGAAGTTGGTGGAAGGTCAAGACAGATTAATAGCTAGGTATTAAAATGAAATAAATAAGGTTAATATACAGTATAATATTCCTGATCACATTAGATTTAAGATTAATTCCTAATAATTAAATATAATTTAGGTTTAGCATACGAATGGAGACTCTGTTGTGTGGGTTTTTTTTTTTTTTTTTTTGCACTGGGGATTGAACTCGGGGCTACTTAACCACTGAGCTGCATCCCTAGCCCTGTTTCGTATTTTATTTAGAGACAGGGTCTCATTGAGTTGCTTAGTGCCTCACCATTGCTGAGGCTGGCTTGAAACTTGCGATCTTCCTGTCTCCGCCTCCCGAACTGCTGGGATTACAGACATGTGCCACTGCGCTTGGCCTTTCTATTGCTCTTTGTTGCACATATCATATATACTTATATTTTGCATAGTTACATGGTAATTTTAACATAGTTTTAGCTAAAACACCTTTATTTCCATATTGGATAATTTGTATGTACAATTTACTCAAACAGAATATTTCATATTTTTATAAAGTACTTCCAAACTGCTGGGCATGGTGGTGCACACAAGTAATCCTAGTGGCTCAGGAGGCTGAGATGGGAGGATCTTGAGTTCAAAGCCAGCCTCAGCAACATCGAGGCACTCAGAAACTCAGTGAGACCCTGTCTCTAAATAAAATACAAGATAGGGTTGGGGATGTGTCTCAGTGGTTGAGTGCCTCTGAGTTCAATCCCTGATACCCGCCCCCACCCAAAAAAAAAAAAAAATCCAAACACTCTTAATCACCAATAGGTTAGCTTTAAATATATTTTATAAACATTAGCCTCTGACTGAACACAACTTGGCTAGCTGAAATTATAATTATATAGTTGGAAGATTTCTGTTGTACATTGTCATAATTAGCTGGAATTTAGATGCCTGAGGAATATATGTTAGTACCTGCTGCATTGATGGATCATAGGGATTGTTCAATTTTGTGTTTAAAACAAAAAATTAGAGGTAGGGTTCATTATTCTGCATTTTATGATTTGTATCTGATGTCTTTCATGATTGACATGTGTAAATACTTTACTTATCTCTCACACTAATCTATTAATCACCGTGGTACTGAGTTGTTAAACTTCCATTCAGAGCTTCTTAAGCTAATACCTAAGGGGACATTTTCATTTGCTAACTTGAATGATGGTTCATATAAACAAATTTCCCAGATATTATATTTTGTTGGTAACTGTATTTGTCTAAATTTGTCATAATTTGATATTTTTTTTCTCAGAAAACTTAGTTTTATTGCATGTTTGTTTTTAAACCCAAGGGTGTTAAAAGGAACAACTCTAGGAGTACAGACCTGTTAGCATTATCATCTTTGTATCTGTTTTTACCAGATGGCTAGGTGAGAGACAGAAGGGTCAGCAAATGAGTTAACTTATGACTTCTCCATGGGCCTTTTGTTTACTAAGACCCTTGAAGCTGCTGTCATTCATTACTCTTCACACTGTAATATTTTTCCTACTGATCTTGAGGCTTCGTAGACAAGACTGTACTAATTCTTGAAATTAATCGATCGATCCTGTTTTGTAGATGGATTTTGCTCCTGAGAATCTAGTTTTTAATAATCATGATAGGGGCTGGGGATGTGGCTCAAGCGGTAGCGCGCTCTCCTGGCATGCGTGCGGCTCGGGTTCGATCTTCAGCACCACATACAAACAAAGATGTTGTGTCCCCCGAAAACTAAAAAAAAAAAAAAAAAAAAAAAAAAAAAATTAAAAACATTCTCTTTAAAAAAAATCATGATAGCCTCTAAATACACATTTTAAAAATTCCTTCTTAAATGCTGAAAATATGTGGAGAAATTTGGACACCTCTGAGTCTGCCACCTGGTATAATAGAACATTAGCTCTAATTTGCAACTGTTTCTTCCCCTGTCTTACTTAGTCCCCCAAATGGATAATATTACCTGAGCTTTATTTTCTTTCTAGTTTTGAAGCATGTGTCCCTAAGGAATATTTTGGTTATATATACTTGAACTTTGTTTTGTGCAAGATAAACTATTTCATGTAAATATCTGCAGCTATATTTCATTCACATATATATCACATTCATGTATATGTTTGTTTTAGAGATGACTTTTTCTAGGTTTTTGCTAATGCAGATGCTTCTAGTATGAAAATTGTTAAACTTGTCTTCAGGTGCATGTGTGGGAAGATTTCTTTAGAGTGATGATTTGATTCTATCAGGTTTAACAGAAAATCCGTTTCCAAACTTGTATCAACTTATAATTTCGTCAATGATTTGCAATAGGAATTTGAGCTGCCCTGCATCCTCACGATTACTTAATATTGTTAGGCTTATTTTTTTCCCATTAAAGTTATTGGGAAATGCTTTCCCTCGATCTTAAATTAGCATTTTGTTAATAGGTGGGATATTTATTCATATCTGTGGACTTCAGATATTCTTACTGAAATGTGCATGTCTTTTGTCTTCTACTTTTTAAATACTGTGCTATAGGAACTATGACAACTGACACTTGGATACTAATACTTGGCCAGTTTTATGCTATGTTCTGTAAATAGTATTTTGTGATGAAAAACATTTTTTTTTTGTAAAAGGAAGACATTAGTAATTTTTACTTTATGACTTTTGTATCTGGTTTGATTTTTTTTTTTTTTTTTTTTTTTCCTTGTACTGAGGTCATGAATTATTAGTCATTTTTCCTTTAAAAGTGTTAGGAATGTAAAATTTAAAACTTACTTTTTGGAGACCAATTTCATTTTTATTTGAAAATGTAACTCACTGTTCCAGCACTATTTATGGAACAATCTCTTCCTTACCCTGCACCTCAGTCATGTATTGAGTTTCTATGTATGCCTGGGTCTGTTGGGACTCTTACCATTGGTCTATTTTTCCTACACTGTCTTGATCACTATAGCTGTCTAATAACTCTCCATAACTGCTAGCTCAAGAAACCCCACCCCCATTTTCTTAACACTTCTTTAACTACTTCTATGGTCCAGTTTTTTTTAAATGATATACATATTTGTGTATCCTAAAATTTTAGAGATCTTTAAGTGTTTTCTAAGAAGTAGTTTGCTTAATCATTTATCCATGTGTGTCAAGCATTTGAAAATCATTTAGGCAGTTAGAGGCTCCCACCCTGTCTCTGGAACTCTGGGTCTACTACCTCCAGTATTTTTCATTACCTTATCTTGTAATCATGGTTGTGTTTATCAGCTATGTGTACTAGATCCTTAACAATTGTCTCCTTTTTGTCTGAATCATTAGAACTTTAGGCTAGGTACTATGAAGAAGGTGTTAAACAAATCCTTTTTTAAAAACAAACAGTATAAATAAAGGAATTGTCATGAGAAAAGAGATATCTGAATCATGTTTCCCCTTCTCCCTGGAAACTCCTTGGAACCAGTGAAGTGCTTGACTTATGTGAGGAGAAAACAATTTCAGCACATGCCACTCAGAGGAGTAGACAGATTTATTTAGGAAAGCAGATAACACATTCAAGGGAGAATGCAGGCTAGCTCGAGAGAGAAATGTGTTTTTGGGGTTCCCAGCTCCTCTTTTAAAGGAAGCTCGATGATGGGTGCATATGAAAAGTATGTAAAATGATACCAGAATGTAGTTATATTCATTATTTAAAAGTTGGATAAGTTTTACATGAACTAGATCATAGAATGAAAGTGGGACCACAGTAAGAATCTAAAATGACTATCTACTCATATGCACTGCTGAAATCGATGCTTTCTGCATATGTGACTGTATTGTGGATATTTTGGATGAATATTTGACAATATTCTGCCATCTTTTCAAATTGGTGTTGCTATTTTTGTTTGGGAAATAGCCATCAGATACCTATTATTCTGTAGGAATATGACTGCTGTTAGGGAGACGTGGAACTCTTAGATTTTGGGGATGGGGTGTGGGCATTCCTTAAAAATAGAATTTTAAAGCTAGAGAGGCCTGTAATAAAACACATGGTTAAGGTTTTTCATTTCGTAGACAATAATAAACTGGCTAAGATGTTATATGCACTTAAAGGCTCATTTTTGCCACTTAATAGAACTTCTATATGTCATTTTATTATTTTTGTGTGGTGCTGGGGATTGAATCCAGGGCTTTGTGCATGTGAGTGAGGCAAGCACTCCACCAACTTAGCTATACCTCTAGCCCCAAAACTTTGATTTTAATGTTATAGTTGAGATGTTTATTTTGAATCGACTGGCAACATTCATTAGGTATTTTGGATATACAGATTCATAGCTGAAGAGAGACTGGGCCAGAAATACGCTCAGAAGTTTTCATATAGATGGTGTTTGAAATTCATGGGACTTGTGTTTGTCTATAGGTGAGTATAGATGGAGAAGTCTGGGATCTCAGCTATATATGACTTTACCATTTAAAAATTTTAGGATATAGTAGTAGTATGAAAAGAAAGAATGCTTGCAAATGTTTTGAAAAGCCAAGCTAACACTCTGAAAATGTAAGAATTACAATTGTATTTGGCAATGTGGGTTATTGTTGACCTTGGTAAATATATTTTTGTCCAGGAGGTAATATCCTGATTAAAGTAGATTCTAGGAATTTTGGGAGGAAAGAAACTGGAGATATAAGATAGTGTAGATAATTTAGTTTTGGTTCACACATGGGTAAAGAAATTTGTGAGCTAGAGAAAGATATATGATCAAAATAGGACAGATTTAATGTTTGTAAATGTGCTAGCATGTTTGTATGCTACTGGTAATTCAATAGAGTTGTAGAAATTGAGAAAGGATATAAAGAGACTATTGATATATAGGAGCACTTGAGAGTAAATGGGTAATGGTATATAAATGTAGATGCTGGCCCTTAGGAGCAGGATTTTTTTTTTTTTTTTTCAGAGTATAACTTTTGAACTTTTCAGTTAAACTTACTCCTATTTTGGTTTTGATGGATTTTTTTGATGGATTTTTGATGGTTTTGATTTTGGTAAATGGATTTTTTGAATTTTTTTGTGTACTATACAGAAATAAGATTGATTTTTATACATTTAGCTTATTCTATGTCTTTCTGAATTTATTCTAACAGTTGTTTAAAGAGTTCATAAGGGGTATCTATTGTAAAATGCTGCCATCTGCAAATAGAGAAAGTTTTATTTCTTTTGGATAGCTTCCATTACAATTTTTCAGTTAATTTTCCTGGCTAAAATTTCCATTACTGTTCAATAAAAGTGTAACAGTAGATTTTCTTGTCCTTTTCCTGATCATAAAAGGAGAACATTCTGTCTTTCACCATTAAGTGAGTTTTTCATAGATGCTGTTTATCAGATTAAGTTCTCTTCTGTTTCTAATTTGTGTACTTTTTTCATGATTTTGTATTTTGTGCAATTTTCTGCATATATTAAAATGTTCACGTGCTTTGTCCTTTATTCATTACTCTGTGTGTGTGTTGACCTAGCATTGCTGGAATAAATCCATTTGGTCATGTGTGTAATACCTTTTATTTGTTGCTGAATTTGTTTTGTAACTACAGTCCGCCTCCATATTCTTAGGTTGCACATTATAGATTCTACCAACTGCAGGTGGAAAATATTTGGAAAAAACTGCACTCATACTGAACACATGAAAACTACTTTTTGTTGTTCTCTCAACAACATAGCATAGCAACTATTAACATAACATTTATGTTGTACTAGGTACTATGAAGTAGCTAGAGATTTGTTTTAGTCAGCTTTTTTGCTGCTGTGATGAAAAGACCAGACCAAAACAACTATAGAGGAGGAAAAGTTTATTTAAGGACTCAGTTTCAGAGGTCTTAGACCATAGAAGGCCAGCTCCATTCTTTGGTGCTCAAGGTGAGGCAGAACACAATTGAGGAAGAGTGTGGAAGAGAAGCAGCCCATGTCAGAAAGTAGATTCCGCTCTGCAGATACAAAATATATACCCATAGCCACATCCCGCAATAAACCACTTCCTCCAGCCACACTGCCCCTGCCTCCAGTTACCACTCAGTAATGCCATCAGATGAATTCATTGATTAGGTTAATGCTGTAACCCAGTCATTTCTCAAAACCTTCTTGCATGGTCTCACCTGTGAGCTTTTGGGGGACACCTCACATCCAAACCATAACAAGATTTAAAGTACATGAGAGGATGAGTGTAGTTATGCAAATATGTTGAAATTTATATAGCAGACTTGAGCATTCAGGGATTTTGGTATGCTCAGGCTGTTCTGGAACCAATTCTCTAAGGATATGGTGTGGTGAGACCTATTTTGAGGATATTTGTACATTCATAAGTATATTGGTCTGTAGTTTTATTTCCTTGTGATGGCTTTTTTTTTTTTTTTTGCATTAGGCAATACTAGTTTTACAAAACGTGTTGGAAAAGTTCTAAGTTTTTTTTTTTTTTAAAAAAACTTTATAAGGAGTTAATGCTGTTTTTTTTTTTAAAACATTTTTTTTTTTTTTTGGCAATAACCAGTGAAGCCGTGCGGTGACTTTTCACTCTGGGATGTTTTTAAATTCTTAGTGCCGTAGATCTAATCTGACTTTACAATCTTGAATTTAGTCATTTCATCTATTCTCTAATTTGTTGAAATTCAGTTGTTTATAGTGACATTTGTATCAATCTTATATGAAAATATTTTCACTCCTGATTTCACTAATTTCTTTTTTTGGTTACTAAAGTTTTACTGGTTCTTTGTTTTCCAAGAATCATATTTTAGTTTATTTCTTAAAGAAGTCAATAATTTATTTCTGCTCTCATCTTATGTCTGCCTTAGGTGTAATTTTCTTTCCAGTGTCTTTAAGTAGAAAGTTACAATTTTGACTTGTTTTCTTTTATACAGGTACTTTTAAAAATTTGCATTTATGGTCTGCTTTAGGTGCATTCATTAAATGTTTTCATATTGTCTATATTTTCATCTCAAAGTGTTTTTATTTTCTCTAGTGACTTATTTGATTCATATTTTTTTAGTAGTGATTTTTCTACTTCCACATATTGGTAAAATTCTCAAATTGATTTTTAGTTTCATTCTATCCTAAGCAGAGAAACTGCTTAGTATAATTATAATTCTTTGACACTTATTGAGTCTTGTTTTATGGCCCACCAGTCTGTGCTAGATAATATTCCATGTGCACTTAAGAACCTGTGTTTTGGTATTGTTGGGTGGTGTGTTGGATGGATGTCTGTTAGGTTTGTTTGGTTTATGGTGTATTTCAAGTCTTTTATTTCCATGTTGGTCTGCTTCATTCTATCATTTATTGAAAATGGGTTATTGATGTTGCCAACTGTTGATTTCTCTGCTCAGTTTAGTTTTTTCATGTGCTTTGAGGGGTCTGTTAGGTGACTGTTCAATTCTTAAATGTTCTTGATGGATTTACCCTTTTCTTTATAAGATAGCCCTACTTACTAATATTATAAAAAATTTAAGTATATACTACATATGAATATTTTACAGTCTTTTATGTTTAATCTATTTGTATCTTTTCCAATTATATATCCTGAAGATGGCATATAGTTGCATTTAAAACAAAAATCCTGTTTGGCAAATTTTGCCTTTTGATTGAATTGTTAAATCCATACATATTTAATGTATTATATAGTTGGATTTATGCCTGCCAGTTTGCATTTGATTTTTCTTGTATTGTGTTTTTGATCTCTACTGCTTGCTTCGGTATTAGAGGACTATTTTATTTAATGTAGATTATTTTATTCTAATTTGTTATTCATGAGAGTAGAATGCATTTTGACACATACATAAATGGAGTATAACTTCTCATTGTACATGAAGTAGAAGCATACTGATTGTGTAGTCATGTATGTACACAGGGTAATGACGTCCAATTCAATTCTACTATCCAATTCTATCCTTCCTACTCCTACCCTCCCTTCACTACCTTCTGCCTAATTCAAAGTACCTGAGTTCTTTCCTAGCCCCACTAACTTATTATGAATTAACATCCCCATATCAGAGGATTGGTTTATTTCACTTACCATGATATTCTCCAGATCTATCCATTTACCTGCAAATGCCATAATTTCATTCTTCTTTATAGCTGAGTAACATTCCATTGTGTATCTATACCACATTTTCTTTATCCAGTCATCTGTTGAAGGGCATCTAGGTTGGTTTGATAGTTCAGCTATTTTGAATTGAGCTGCTGTAAACATTGATGTGGCTGTGTCACCGTAGCATGCTGATTTTAAGTCCTTTGGGTATAAACCAAGGAGTAGGATAGCCAGGTCAGATGGTGGTTCCATTCCAAGTTCTCTAGGAATATCGACACTGCTTTCCATAAATGTTGCATCAATTTTCAGTCCCACCAGCAATGTATGAGTGTACCTTTCCCCCCACATCCTTATCAATGTTTTTTGTTTGTATTCTTGAAAATTGCCATATTAGGGGGCTGGGTTTGTGGCTCAGTGGTAGGGTGCTTGCCTAGCACATGCAAGGCCCTGGGTTTGTTCCTCAGCACCAAATAAAAATAAATAAAGGTATTGTGTCCAACTACAACTAAAAAATAAATATTTAAAAAAAATGCCATATTGACTGGGATGAGATGGATCTAAGTGTTTTTGATTTGTATAGAGGAATATTTTCTATTGGAACATTTAAATCCTCTAATTACTTAATTTTTTGTTACATTCTGAGGTTTCTCTGGATCCCACAATAATGCTATCTTAATTCGAGTGAGCTATAGAAGCATTATTCTTATATTGCTGTATTCTTTCCCCCCAAGTTATTAGTAAGCATGTTACATCTGTATGTGTCAGAAACTCAAATTCATCATCTCAATTATTAGTTTATATTGTTCTTTATAGAAGCTCATAGGAGAAAATTGTGTGTGTATAAAGTATCATGTTTGCAATATTCAGTTTATTAGTATGAATTCATTTTCCTATCCACTGTCATTTCCTTACTTCTGTACACCTTTTTCCTATTAAATTCTTTTTTTTTGGTAAATTTTTATTTTTTTTATTTCTAACTTCTATGTCCATAAAAATTTTCTTTTGTCTGATTTTGTTTTTTTTAGTATCTCCAACATAAAATTAAATCGTTCATCAATAATAAGCTTTATTCAGTTTTCTCTAAATTTAACAGAAACTGGTGAGCATTTTTCCTTCTTTAAGAGAAGAGTTTTCATATATTTCCTGTGTTTATATATGAATACAAGACCAGGGTAACTACACATCACGTACAAGCACAAGAATGGGAAATTATACTGCATGTGTATATTCATATGTAAACATCGTAAAGTTATATTCAATTCATTCTACTCTTTTTTTTTCATATTAGCCCAGGTTTTTTTTTAATTTTTTAAAAATTTTTTATTGTTGGTTGTTCAAAACATTACATAGTTCTTGATATATCATATTTCTCACTTTGCTTCAAGTGGGTTATGAACTCCCATTTTTACCCCATATACAGATTGCAGAATCACATCAGTTACACATCCATTGATTTACATGTTGCCATACTAGTGTCTGTTGTATTCTGCTGCCTTTCCTATCCACTACTATCCCCCCTCCCCTCCCCTCCCCTCCCCTCCCCTCCCCTCTTCTCTCTCTACCCCCTCTACTGTCATTCATTTCTCCCCCTTGTATTATTTTTCCCTTTCCCCTCACTTCCTCTTGTATGTACTTTTGTATAACCCTGAGGGTCTCCTTCCATTTCCATGCAATTTCCCTTCTCTCTCCCTTTCCCTCCCACCTCTCATCCCTGTTTAATGTTAATCTTCTTCTCATGCTCTTCCTCCCTACTCTGTTCTTAGTTACTCTCCTTATATCAAAGAAGACATTTGGCATTTGTTTTTTAGGGATTGGCTAGCTTCACTTAGCATAATCTGCTCTAATGCCATCCATTTCCTTGCAAATTCTATGATTTTGTCATTTTTTAATGCAGAGTAATACTCCATTGTGTATAAATGCCACATTTTTTTTTTTATCCATTCGTCTATTGAAGGGCATCTAGGATGGTTTCACAGTCTTGCTATTGTGAATTGTGCTGCTATGAACATCGATGTAGCAGTGTCCCTGTAGCATGCTCGGTCTATTCCCTATTAAATTCTTTTGTGCTTTGTTTTGGTAAATATTACATTTCAACATATGATAGGCTAATCAATTAACTATTCATTTACTTTTATAATCAGTTCAGGAAAAGGAAGCAATAAGTGTTTTTACTATATTTTTAGATTAGATTTGCTGTTGGGGTGTGTGTGTGTGTGTGTCTGTGTGTGTGTGGTGTGTTTAATCCCTTAGCAAAGCATTCTGTGAATTTCTGTTTTTATTATTTAAATGTTGGCTTTGCTGATTACAAGAATCTCTTATGGATTTTTTCCTTTAGCAATGAATATGTTACCTAACTGTCCAGTTTTCTGATAAGTCAGTTTTTGATCTTATTGCTGATCTTTTGTTAATGATGAATCATTTTCTTGCTGCTTTCATGGTTTTTAATTGCCTTTGGCTTTTAATATTTTGCTATGATACAATGATATATCTTGCTGAAGCTGGCCTTCAAATTGTAATCCTCCTGCCTCACTGTCCTGACTTGCTGCGATTACAGGCATGCACCACTGTGCCCAGCTGATCAGTTTTATTTTGATGACAGGGACGTGGAATAATGTGGTTTTAGCAGGGCTCTTTGAATGTTTCATTCCCTTATCTATTATACTATTTTTTCCTGTTATCATACCTACCTGTTAAACTCGTTTCATTGTCTCCTAATAGCTCAAATTTATTTGTGATATTGCTTGGGACATAATTGCTCTACTCCCATGCATTTAAACAGTTCCCTTTGCTATGATATAATGATATTGTTGTAGAAACAGATGAGGCAAGGCATCAAAGATAGCAGGAAATAGTTTTATTTGGCTGTAGCCAGGTTCAGAGGGCACAGCTTCGGCTGTAATCAGACAATCCACTGAACTCCAAGTTCAGGTAGTTTCAGAATTGTATACCCAGCATGTAAGGGGAGGGGCGTAGAAGTTCACATAAAAGCAGATTTTTTCTTTCACTGTTCTGGGCAGGTTAGCCCTTCAAGGTCAAACTTGAGAAAGGGAGAGCTGCTTCTCCCCTTTCTTTCCTCCCCCTGTCAGCTGTTACCATGGAGCCCAATTGGTAACTTCTGTTATCTTAGAAATGTAGACATCTTTGTGAAGCCCAGCTCAAGGCCAGAGGCCTTTTTTACACATTTCTACAAACTACTGGATACATGTTTGTGGAAAAACTAGAAAGGGCGTGCCCAGCACCTGGAGTGCTGATTTCTTCCAGGCCAGTGGCCAAGTAAGACAGGGCAACGCGAAAATAGGAAGTTTATCTATATTGAGCTCTTTTGTAGAGACCGTTTTGCTGACAGTCCTAAAATTGGCCATGGTGAAGATTTCTGGAGAAGCCCATTTCAGACTTTTCTGTGGAAAAAGGGGGTGCCACTATAATATATCTTTCTGAAGTTGGCCTTCAACTTATAATCCTCCTGCCTCATCCTCTCAAGTTGGTTTTGGGGGCTGGTTTGGGATTTGTTCTGATCCCTGAGTACCCAATTTCTAATTGGCCTATAGTTTGGTTATCTACATGAAAGCAAAAAACCACTCTCCTCTTAATTGCTTACCATGATAATTAAATTTCTTTTAAGAGTGCATTTTGCATTTAGGCTTGAATCTCCCTGAACTCAGTTTCAAATAAACTTAGTTCCTTTGAAAAGCATCATAGATATCTATTCTTAGACCTTTTTTCTCCACTTTGAAAAAAATCACTACATTCATTAATGCTCTGAAACTGTGGATGGGGTGTCTCTTATAAAGACACCCCCACAACGGAAGATTCTAGCCGTCGTCTTGCTCTCTTCCTGGCATACAATTGCTGTCCTATATGTGAGCTAGAGAATCTCTTACCTACACTTGCCCAGATTTTAGTCTATGTAATAGTATTGAGGCGAATGGGTAATGCTGGCATTGTGGCCCTCCTCTTGGAGGAGATGGAGCCCCATTTTAAAAAAATTCTGCCTATACCCAGTAGGGCTGTATCACACTGAGCTGGGGGAAGGCCTGGGAAAGAAACGGGGCACAGATAAAGACATGCTATGAACACTTTAAAAAAATAAAAAATCTTCTGATTTTCAGTGTTACTTCAACTGCTGAATATCTTGGGGAAAATTCTTAGTCTTTAAATGGTTTTTATAAACAAAATTATCTTTCACTAGTTTGCTGGCAGAAAGTCTGCAGAGCCCCTCACACTGTCATTTTGAATATCTCATGTTCTCCGTTTGCTCTATTTTTAACTTCATAGTCTGCAATACAATTCCAATAGTACCTACAAGTAGTTGCAGAGGAAATTTAAATTTTGCCTTAAAAAGCAATGTCCATTTATGGGTATTTGTGTTTCCTTTCTGTCTTGTTTTCTAACCCCTAGCAGGTGTTAGGCTTGTCCACTTGGCTTTGCTCTTTATCTACTCTTCACCTAGTTGGAATACTCTTCACTATTTCCTATGTCATTCCCAGCTGTCTCGTTTTTGCATTTATGCCTAGGCTCCAGATTTCCACTGAGGCACTGGAAATGGTGATGCAATTTGTAAACTGTCTACTTGGCTCATATACAAGCTTTGATTTTTCAGCCAGTCCCTTGGCTTTTGTAAACTGGCATGTGGGCTTTATCTTACTCAGATGTTAGTCTCTTCAAGAGAACACTTGTTCTATTTGTGCATTGGCTTCATGTGCTATGAAGCTCATGTAACCATTGCAGAAGAAAGAACATTTTGAAGTCGATATAAGATCAGCTTAACAGCCTACCACAGAAATTTATTTTAAGGCAACTTCATTAAGGTAACTCTCTGGTAATGCCATTCAAGACTTTGTTACAAACAAGACCCTAATAAAAATAAAACTGTCAGACATAAAGGTGTCTTTATTTTTTTTTAAATAAAGTTCAGATCCAACTATTGAGACAGAACTTTGATCATAGTAATTAAAATCATTGGACATGTTGCCTGAGGAACTTTGCATGGAGATTTTATGTCTGAAAGGAACTGTTTTCAAAGGAATAAGACATAAATTCATTGTGTGGGTTGTTTTGTCTCATTGTGGGGATCTTAGGGAGTTTGTTTCCTTAAATGATCTAATGTGTAAATTAAATGTTCTGGAGGCACACTAACAAGTAAACATCAGTTTATAACTCAGTTTCATAATTGTTTTTTTCCTGCCCATCTTCGGGGAATACCCAATTTTATCTTAGCATCCTTTTAGGGCATTGATCTCAATGATCTGTAATAAAAAGGACTTGAACCTACAATGAAAATAATAATTCCATTTACCAAGAGGTAGAAATTATTATCATTGTAGAACATTATCATGGTAGAACTCATTACTGACCTGAGATAATTGACTTGCAAACTGGAGAAAGCTTTGTTTAGACGTTTTCTTGAGATAGCTTGTTGAGGGTTTGAATAATCTGTTTTTGTGAAAGTGAGATTCAGAATCTGGAGTTTACTTTAAAATGCTCCATAGGCGAAATAAGTGTGTGATTGACTCTTGTTTGTTCTTTAGGCAGCAGGAGCAGTTAGACCTCTCGTATCTACCGTCATCAGTCCCTCTGCTGATGGTTGCTTAGACCACTCGCTAGAACGTGCCAGACACAGAGCAAGTGAAATGCCACAGGCTTTTCTGTTTGATGTGATTTATGAAGCATATCAGCAGGTAAGAATCCTGGCTTTTTAAGAAAGCTCTGACTATGCCATGGTTATCCCAAACTATGTCTACTCTTGGAAAATTTATAGAAGAATTCATAGAACTTAGCATTTAGTTGTATTCTAGGCAAGATATATTATAGTGAAGTAGTACCAATATGCAGCTGGCTCACAAGAGTCACAGGCCATTTGGAGGAATGCATTTGGAGGCTTCCCTTTGTTCTCTCCCTCCCCTGAAGGGGTAGCAATACACCCCTAACTCCGAGCAATGAAAATCCTGCAACACTTGCACAAGGTTTCTCCCCAGCAAAACCCATTAGAGACTTAGTGCCCAAGATGTTTATTGAGGTTGATCACCTAGCCATCCCCTGGCTAGCATGTACAAAAATTCCACATTCTCTGAAGAAAAGCAGATGTTCAGCATGAACAATGCTTTTTTTGCAAGCCAGTCTAGGTAGAACATATCAAAACTATCAGTTAACTTGTAGACATTGGCCCAGGACCTACCTTCTTAATGGGTTTTCTTAAGAACAGTAGTCTCAGGCCTGTCATGGTAAATTTTCTGCACAGATGATAAAACATTTTCTTAATTAAAATCTGAGTTAAATGTGACAATTTAAATGTCAAAAAATTTTGTTCATGTTACTGGAATAGCTTTGTTTTCTTTTGTTTGAAAACACTGCTGTACTTTTGTCTTCTTTAAAATATTTTTTTAGTTAGACACAATATCTTTATTTTGTTTATTTTTATGTGGTGCTGAGGCTTGAACCTAGGGCCTCACATGTGCAAGGCAAGCACTATTGCCACTGAGCCACAACCCCAGCCCCTTACATAGTTTTATTGTCATTCATTTTCAAATTTCAGTAGACAGATATTGAATATCATGTATTGAGCTTGTCAGATTTCTCAATTAGAAAAGTTAGTGTAGCTAATTCAGTGCTTGGCTGATATTAGATGAGCAGTAAATAGTTTGAAATGTATGGACTTTTAAGATTACAAGATAATGGTAATATGAATATTGACTTTTATATTACAAGCATATATAATAGATAAAATTTGGGTAGAGTTTATTCACATATGCTAAATTTTGAATCAGTCTTGGCTTTTGCATCAGTTACTGTTTTAAAACAAGATCATATATATATGAATTCATCTTTATGATAAAAATGTTCCACTGGTGGTCTGACTTACTTAAAATAATTTGGAATATTGGAATTTTTCTTCATGATTTGATCATTAATTATACATACGTTATTATAAATTTGAGTTTTGAGTTCATATGTCCTATTTTATATACTAAATCTCATTGAACTATACTGCTATATTTCTGAGATTAATGGAATAATCTTTCATATAATCATTTGTAATAGAATAAATATGATATAAAATTGGTAGATTTCAGAAGAAAATTTGGGTGTGATTTTATGAGCTTCACATTGAAGTAGCCTTTTTCACCAGCTTTTGTCATACATTTTAAGACACAAGACAACATAAGAAGGTTTGAGAGGCTAGAGAAGGGGGAAACAGGGGCAGCTGTGGTTGGAAAGGACCAGGTTCCATATCCCATAGTGCCCCTAAATGTGGTGATAGAGGCCTCCAGATTGTATCCTGAATGAGACAGCAGTCTTTGGGAATTAACATATAGAGTCTTGTTTGGTATCGCTTTGTCAATCGTGGGACAATAATCTACAGAACAAGGGAAAAGTGAAAAATTATTGTGATCCATAATCAAGGTGATGTGACAATTGGGACAACTTGGATAGTGGAGAATGTACTGTGAAGCCCTTGCATTCTGAATATATTTGAAGGTAAAACTAGGAAAATTAGTAGATTGTACATGGGGCTTCAAAGATAGGGAAGAGTCATAGGCCCAAAGATTTGCTTTAAAAACCTAGAATACAGTTGCTCTTTATTGAAGATTTTGTGGGAGCATATTTGGAATTGAGTTTTGATACACATGAGATTCCTTATAGATGTACAACTGCAAGTGTTAAGGAGATAGTTGAGTATATAAACATAAAGAGCATTAGCTAGGGATAAATGTTTGAGACTTGTCATCATCAGACATTTAATGCTCAAAGGGTTGATTAAGATCTTCGAATGAGTCTGTGTAGAAAGCAGGAGAGCTCAAAAACCAAAGTTTTGAGCTGGAAGTATTGCTGCTGTTAATAAGTTACCAGAAACTTAACAAGCTAAAAGAAGAGAAATTTATTTTCTTATATTTCTGGAGATCAGAAGTCTAAAATCAGTATTTTAAAAATTTAGTTTCTTAGAGCCTTATAGTTATACGTAATAGTTGGGTTCATTTTGATAAAACCATACACTCAAGGAATTTGATTTCAATGTCCCTTTCCTTACTTTCCCTCTATTTTCTTTCCTCTACTGATATTCCTTTTGCTCATTTATTATTTTTTATTTCTTTTTAGTTATACATGACAGTAGAAACTATTTTGATATATTCCATGCTTGTATAAATGTCTTATTCTAATTAGGATTCCTGTCTTATGGATGTACACAATGGTGAGATTCACTGTGACGTACACGTATGTATAGGAAAGTTAGATTCATTCACCCTCTTTCCTATTTCTATCCCCCCTCCATTCCCTATTGTCTAATCCATTGAAGTTCTGTTCTTCTCAACTCCTCCTGCATTGTGGGTTAGCATCCACCTATCAGAGAAAACATTCGACCTCTGGTTTCTTGGGATTGTTTTATTTTACTTAATAATGTAGTCTATGGATCTATCCACTTACCAGTGAATGTCACAACCTTATTCTTCTTTATGGCTGAGTAATATTCCACTGTGTATATCTACCACAATTTCTTCATCTTTTGTTTGTTTTTGGTACTGGGGATTGAACCCAGGGGTGTTTAACAACTGACTCATATCTCCAGCCCTTTTCTCCTTTTTTTTAAATTTGGAGATAGGATCTTGCTAAGTTGCTGAGGTTGGCTTTGAACTCACGATCTTCTTGCTTTAGCCCAACTCGCTGGGATTACAGGCATGTACCTGTAATCTGTTGATGGGCATCTTGGTTGGTTCCATAGTTTATCTGTTGTGAATTTTGTTGCTATAAACAGTGATGTGTCTGTGTCATTGTAATATGCTGTAAAATCAAGATTTGGCAGTGTGGTTTTACTTCATGAGGCTCTCAGAGCCCATTTCTTTGTCTTTCCAGTTCCCGAGGCTGTTTGTATTCCTTGTATCTGACTCTTCTCACGTACTATTGCAGCCTCTTGTTTTCATTGTCACTTCTGCTAGTGCTCACTCTGGTTCTCCTCTCTACCTATTTGAAGGCTTCTTGTGATTACCCCAAGCACAGGGCTCACCTGGATAGTTCAGGATAATCTCTTCACCTGATGCTTAATTTTAATCATATTGTCCAAGTCCCTTTGCCATGTGTTAATGTATTCACACATTTCAAGAATTCTGTTTGTTGAGGGAGACATTACTCTGTCTATCATAGGATAAGACCAATAAGGTAGAACAATGGATGTAGGGACAAGGAGGTAATGTCTTAGAAGTCTAGTGCAGAAAGTGTTTTAAGATTGAAACAATGGTGCATATGGATTTAAAAGAAGTAGTGAGAGAACTGCCCATAAGTCGGCAGATTGAGATCACCAGTGTGTGAAACTTGTGGTAGATACGAAACCCTGGTTAGGGTTGATTTCAATACAGAATAAATAGTAGGTTCAATTTTGAGAGGAACATTTGTGTATAAGAGCAGAAAATTGAAGGGTATAGCTGGAAGCTGTTATAGATTGAGAGTTCTGTTTCCTAAGATGGATGATACAACAGTTTATGGATGCACTGTTGGAGGTGATTCAGCAGGCAGAAAAAGACAGTGCTGGAGTGAAGGGAGTCAGGACCCATAGAGTAGTGGTGTCGAAGTTGATCTTTGCCAGTAGTAGTAATGGCTCCTCTGTAGGAAGAGAAGGAAAGGCAGAGTATGTGGATACAGATGCAGAGAGACTAATGGAGGTGGTGGGAGGATTTACATTTTTTCTTTTTTGTTTTCTTTGATGGTAGGGTACAGGTCCTCAGCTGAGAGTGGGGCAGCTGAGGTGTTGAGGTTTCAGAAAATGGTAAATACTGCCTTTTATTCTTATATTCTTATATTTAGCCTAAAAAATATGCAAAACTGTCCCAAGGACAAAAATGTCAGATCTGTTTTGGGGGCATTTGTGGCAAACTGTAATAAACTTTTAAAAATTGTACAAAGCTACTGAATAATTTAATCATTTATGTGGCCTTGAGATATAGACTCATGTTTGCTTTTTATCAAGGTAAAACTGTCCTTTGTGGAACTCGTGCAGAAAATACATAATAGTGTTTACCAGTTTGCAAAAAGTTGATCAGAAATTGAGCAGTTGTAATGAAGGTCATAGGAAGTTGAATCATCTTTAAAAGAAACACTTATAAGCTGAATAATGGTCATTTTGTGCTGTGGCAAAATAAAAGCAGACGTGTACGGTTGGACATATGGATGACAATTCCTCATCCACTATTGGTGGAAAGTCATAGAAGTCAAGATGCCATTCTGTATGCTCATCTGCTGGCTTGTTAGCCCATGTTTTCTTCTGATTTGTCTCACTCCCTGTGTGTTCTGGCCATACTCGCCTTATTTTAGTTCCTTAAATATGAGAATTTAGTTCCTTAAATATGAGCTTCCTTCTTTTATCTGGAACTTCTTTCTTTCCTATCTTGTTATTTGTCCATTAGATACTAACTTGATGATTGCTCAAGGAACCTTATCCTGCCCTGCACATACTAGTTTAAGCCAACCCATTACATGTTTTCCTGATGTTTTTTTATTTTAATTCCTTTCAAATTGTAAGTAAAAAATCATTTGATATTTCAACTGTAAAACATTGGATGCCTTTCCTACATTGTTAGTCTGGTAAAATACGAATGGCATTTCCTTTTAATCTTTTTATTAACACATTGTATAAATAAATGGGTTTCCCTGTGATATGGCCATATATGCATATTACATACATCAGTGGGATCTGTTTTTCATTCTAATCTCTTCCATAACTGCCTCTGGCCCCTTCACATTATATTCCTTAATAGTCCCTTGTCTCCTTTCAGGTTGTCTTTTGTTTAACTTTTAAAATGTCCACATATGATAGAACATTGATGCTTGCCTTTCTGTATGTGGCTTATTTTGCTTAAGGGGTCCTCCAGTTCAATCCATTTTTTTTTTTCTAAAAAATGACATAATTTCTTTTTTATGGATGAAATACTCCATTATGTATGTTATGGATTAGATCTTGAGTTGTCCTTTAGAGTTCATGGGTTAGGCAATACAGTAATGTTCAGAGGTGAAAAGATTGAATTATGAGGGCTGTAACCTCTTCAGTGTATTAATCCATTTGATGGCTTAATAATTGGACCAGATTATTGGGTGGTAACTGTAGCAGGTGGGATGTGATAAGAGAGTAGATCACTAGGGGCATACTTTTGGGCACTGTATCTTGTCTCCTTTCTGTCTTCCTCTCTTCTCCCTCCCTCCCTTTCTTCTTCTCTCCATCTCTCCCTTTCTCCACTTCCTGGCTGCCATGAGCAGAGAAGCTTTTCTCTACTATAGCCTTCTGTGATGACCTGCCTCACCTCAGGTCCAGAGCAATAGAGTTAGCTGGACGTGGACTGAGACCTCTGAAACCATGATCCCAAAATAAACTTTCTCCTCTTAACTGTTCCGTCAGTTATTTTGATGATAGCAATGCAAAGCTGACAAAGAGAACACCATATATACAGACTTTATCCATTTATCTGCTGCACCCCAGGCCAATTCCATATTTTGGCTATTATGCATAATGGATATGTAGGTGTTCTTTGTAAACTGATTTTATTTCCTTCAGCTATGTACCCAGGCATGTGATAGGTTGATGGAGGTGGGAGGCAGTCATATGGTTTTTAGTTTTGTTTAAGTGCCCTGGGTTCAACCCCTGGTACCAATCACAGAGCCACATCCCCAGTCCTTTTTTCTATTTTATTTAGAGACAGGGTCTCACTGAGTTGCTTAGCGACTCACCATCGCTGAGGCAGGCTTTTAACTCGTGATCCTCCTGCCTCCAACTCCCAAGCTGCTTGGACTGCAGGTGTGTGCCACTGTGCCAGGCATATTAGGTTCTGAATAAGTGTTGACATAATTAGTTTCATGCATGCATAGTTATGCATAGGTAGATGTTTACTTTTTAACACTAATGTCAGTTATATGATCAGCTTTGCATACATCAAAAATGTACACACTTACTAGTTCTAAAACTTTTAAAAAATTCATTTAAGTTTGTACATGTATAGGCAGAGAGTTTGCAAGTAAATTATTGATTTGCAGCACTTTCATAAATGCAAAAAATTCTTATTCTATTTCTGGATCAATTAAATTGTGACATATTCATATGTAAAAGTATTAAAGGGTCACCTAATGTTTATATAGAATTGTTGAGTATTAAAATGATTATAATAGGATCATTATACATTAATATACTAACTATATATTAGCAGTATATGAATGTGTTCTTTGTGATTGCATGTCTAAATCTGTGTGTGTGTGTGTGTGTGTGTGTGTGTGTACCCACAAAGCAGAGATGGATTGCATTCATGGATGCTGAAATGTTGTTGCCTGTCTGGATTAATAATTCAAAGTCATTAAAATCTACAAGGGTGACACTTAAGATACATAAACACTTAATTGCTGTTTTTGATGGGTCTTGGGCTCTTCTGTATAACTAAATATTTGTTTATTGGTTTAAGATCATCTGGGGAGGAAAAACTTGTTTCTTGGGAATTTTTAAATTAGGAATCTTTTCCTTTAGCAGTATCTTAAAGAAAATAACAATGACTATTAAAGAGTAACAAACAAATTGAATAGTGAAAATTATGCAGTCCCCAGGAACTTGAAGAAAAGACTGGTTGAAGATTCTTATTAAATATTCAAATAAAAAATTCTGTCCTGTTCAATTTTAGGAAAAACAATAGACTTTCATACAAAGAAGCTTTTCAAATCACATTAATCTGTTCCTTGAGAAAATTAATGTAGTGGTCACAGATGGTATCCTGGACTTCATTGTTTAGAAGCCTGGCCTCATTTCTAGCATTCAAAGTTTTAGGTACACAGAATTCTTAGGTAATTTGTTAATTACATTTTATGAAAATGCACATTATGAAAAGTATGACAGGATTCACCAGTGAATTAAGGTGTTCATTATGTACTTTGCTTTGATATCCTAGACTTTACTGTAGGAACATATTTACATGTTACACTTAATGGAAATTGAGAATCTGTATTTTAAAAATCACTGCCTATTTAATTTCAAAGGATAAAAATACCTTTAGTCAGACCACCTTTTTCCCCAAATTTTTAAAAATTCTTGTCATGTCTCTGGGTTTTGAAACATAACTATAAAACTCAAGGAATATATCAGGAATTCCTGTTCTTAGTACATAGTTTGCCAATGTTCCACTGAATTACAATAAATAAAACCTGTTTCTTGCATTAAGTGTCAACATACCTGAGCTTCAGATGCTCAGTTAACTACTTTTAAAGATGGAATTTTATGAAAAGTATCCACCAAACATAATTCTCAGAAGTTTATCTATATTTTTAGAGTATAGTTTCCTATTTTTTTTCCTCACTTCAAATCCTGGCTCTTTTCTTCCTTTTTTTTTTTAATTAGAACTTTATAACTATCTGGGTTCATCCCAACAAACTCGTACATGAATGGAAATCTATTTCAGTTCATGATTTCCCCCACCTTCCCTCCCCTCTCATTCTCCTTCCTTTACTCTATTAGGCTTCCTTTCACACATCTATTAATTTGTATTTTGAATCCTAGCTCCTGAAGTGAGGATGAAAATAGACTTTGCTGAGTGTTGAGTTGGGTTTGGATTTGAAGGTCACTATGGGAAAGACGCTCTGACTAAAATCTGGTAGAGACTTGTCACTTGGAGGGTAGGTAAGGAGATAGGAGGAATAAGAGAGTTGTTTAACAAATAGAAATTGAGTAAAGTGTCAAGGAATAAAAGAACTTCAAGGGGAAAGGTGAATGAAAGGAAATATGAGGAATAAATGAGGAAAAATATAGGTATTTAAAGATGAAGCATTCTGAGTAAGAATATAATGGGGGGTTACTTCATGCTTTAAATACAAACCTTGCTGCTTGACTACTGATTTTTTTTTTTAAACTGATATCTGTTATTTTTCCTCCTCCTTCCCCTTCCCCTCCATAACCTTGGGGCAAGCAAGATTAACATTCTTCTGTCCTCAGCTGAGTTATCTGCCCTTTAGCTCACTGCCCACGAGAATAAAGCTCCAGACTTAGAAACTGGAAAAACTGCTCTTTCAAGGATATAAGATTAATTAGATTTGCTGATAATGATACTTGGAAAACATCCCTTGTATTTCTCTTTTAAAAGCCCTCTGCTCCCACTGACAGTTAGAATCACAGCCTCTGAGATGAGAGTCCACTGCATTTTCTCATTTGTTACAAAATCAGTAAAAATTTTTTTTTCCTTTTCCTCAAAACCTTGTCCTCATTATTGGATCACTGTCGGGGAGAGGATCAAACTTTTGGTACTGAGAAAGTGCTAACTTTAATAAGTTAGGTTGAAACATCTGCAAACTTTTGTTGTTCCACATAAATGTCAGTTGCAAACCATAGTACCAGTTGGTGCATCTGACTTGTTAATGAAAACATGATGTATATATTCATGATATTTCACAACATAAAACAAATTTAGAACCTAAGTGGTATGTCTAAAGATTTGAACACTTTACAAAGCCATGTTTTTCTCTACTTGTTATATTTCCCATGGTTTTCTTGTATCATTTTCTACTTTATACATTTTCTTCTTCTACAAGTTATTCTACTAGCTGTACTTATATAGCCATGTTATTGTCTTGGCTTTAGTTTTGGGGAAAAAAAAACATTCTGTGACCTTGGTTGATAGTCTTTAGGTTTAATAACCCTTATGCAGATTCTTAATCATTAGCATAAACCATAATTTTGATATTGCCAAGAACTATGAATTTTAGGTCTTAAAAATACCCCCTTTATCTGCATGTTTTGGTTGTATTTTATTGGTATCTGCTTTTCATTTCACACTTAGATCTTTAATTGATTTGGAGATCACTTTAGTATATTCTGCAATGTAGGGCTCCTTTTTTTTTTTAATCTTTATAAAGTAAACTAGGTTTTCCACTATCATTTACTGAATCATCCATTCTTCTCTAATTTGTACCTCTGTTACACTGCTAATTTGTAATACATATGTAAGTTTGTTTGAGGTTCATTATTCACTGATTTGTTTCTTGTGAAACAAGTTCATTATTTTATTAATTGCTTCCAAAATTGTGTTTTTAGCTTAAGTTCCTTGGCAAATACAGCCTTAGGCAAAGTTTAAATGCTGATACAAGATGATATATTACTGGTCTGGTCATTGCTTCACAAACGAACACAGCTGGTCACTTCATCACATGGGACACATCCAGACAGGTTTATCCAAAAGTGTTCAAATTCTTCACTCCAGTGGAGCATTCTGAGAAACAGAATTCCCCTGCCAGCTCCTTTTGGTTAACATTTCTCCCACAAAGTGAGCTTCTGCTTGCGCTACCCAGCCCCTCCAGTAGAAGGAATGTCAGATCACATGATGGGTACCTTGGTGCTGTACTGGTAGCTAGAGGGAGAAACTAGACAAGACTATGCTCTTAGATACAGAGCTATGTAGGTCCATATGTACTTACTTTTTTAGAACTGGACGGCAGGTGAGACCAAGGGAATCTGAGGCAGCTATCCAATGTGACTGATAATCCATGTACTGATTGTTTTTTTTTAAATAAGTCCGATATCTTGGGTTAAATTCCCTCTGAAAGGTTTTTATTTCAATTATAATCTTGGGGATTAAATTGGTGCCATTAAATTTTAAATTCTCATTTATGAATATTATCTCATTTATTCAGATGTTTTATGTTTTTAGAAGGATTTTACTTTATTGTGTATTAGTAATTTCTTAAATAATAGCTTTATACAATATTTTTTTATTGCACGAATTGATGTTTGCTGTTTTGTTTCCCTTTGGTATGCTGAGGTTATAACAGGCAAACTTATTGAACATACGCTCTTAAGTTTGTATTTGAGTATTTTCTATGCAAATGTTCATGTTGAAGATAACCTATTTTCTGTTTTTTTTTTTTTTTTCTGGCTTTATCTAGGACCTTGGTATCATGTTGTAGAATAGCAAGTTTAGTGATTGTTTAATGCATGTCATTGTGAGCATTTTCAAAAATGAGAATTTTTTAAGAGTATGAGATCTGGCATGCTGGTAAAGCTGCAAATTTATTTTCCTTATGTATTATGGAATGGAAAGCTAGACTTTATTGTAGAATCCTTAAAGAACAATACTATCAAAGTCTTAGACTTTTATCCTCGTTTGCACTTGTTTTCTAGGAATCATGTCTTAATAAGATATGAACATCTGTCTTTAGGTTAGATAGATTTCCAGAAGAATCCAATGTGGCTACAGTCCAATTTCAAATGTACAATGCACAGAAAACAAAAGGCAAATGAGGACATAGGATGAGGCAAATGGAGGACAAGACTTAGCCTGTAGGTGGGACACCAAAAATTAATGTCTTTCTGTGGCTTGTCATGAGTTCATGGCATTATACTAGAAAAAAAAGGATCCTAGGAAAAGTTGATAATTGGAAGATTACTGGAAATCTTTTGCTTGTGCCTTTCTCATAAGAAAGGTGGGGAATGGAATGCATGAGAAGAGGCATACAATAGGAACATTTATTCTGTCATAAGGAGTAGGCAAAAGGGCCTCCTGGCACAGTGAAGGGATTTATTTTTTAAAACCCTTATCTCTTTGTTATAGAATTTGGCACGAAAGGCTGCCTTTCTGAATAAATAGTAAAGAACTTGGAGATCCAGTGTCTTTTCTTCTGATTTACTGCAGGATTCTGCCTCTCAAATCGGGTGTTGACTTCTGGTCAACATTAAAAGGTGGCAGGGGTTATAAGGAGGTATGAAAAGTTACACAGATGGACACTGAAGAAATAAATACAAATGTAGTCCAACTCCTGGCTTTGTATGAGGTGAGAGTCAATAGACACTAGGACCCAGGTGATCCTCTGACAGTACTCTAAAGAGTGACAGAGCCACAGATGACCGAGCAATTGTTTGATGGCTGTGTAATCATATCACAAACATTTGTGTGCTAGCAAGGATGTACCACTATGTAGAAGAAATAAAATTCAAAACAAAAAACATTCTGGTTAATTAGAATACTGGGGAAATCTTGTTGGAAATCAGGTTACATTTTGATTTCTTTTAGTTCTGAAGATCTCATTTACTCCTTTGTAACCTGACTGGTGTCTTTATTTGCACTTAGGCAGTACCTTAACAGTGTATGTCCAAAACAAACCTATTTCCTAGGCAGATGTAAGAGCTTCGACTCTGTTTTGGTTATTCTATTTCAGAAAATTGCAGCACAATGAAAAAAGTATCAGATCATGGATATATTTTGTAATGAAGGAATATAGATTTAAAATGATTAATAAGGATTAATAAGGATAATGATTTTACTCATAATTTTAAGTCTTTTAGAAAATGCAGATCTTTACATTGTAATACTGAGTGGACTGGAGCCTCCAGCAGGTACTTGCCCAAACAAGCCACTATTTTGGTGTGTGTCCTCATTATTAGGTCAAACTGCTCTGCCACCCTAGTATCTTAACACCCATACCTCGTTCAAGCAGATTCCTCCAATGATGTTAAACATAAGAAGCAATAAAGATTTTGGGAGTTCAAAATGATCCACTTTTATTTGTAGTTAAGAGACCTTGAACAATAATAGTCATAGACATGAATGGCTCTGGGTCTGTTTCACTTCTGTAAATGAGATATTTAGACTAGATGTTTGAGATTTTCTAGTTCTGACTTCCAAATTTAAAGTTGTAAAGGGCTGGGGAAGGCAGTGATAATCCAGAAAGCATGGAGTGGAGATTCAAGAAACATAGTGTTCATTTGGTTGGTTACATGAACATAATGTGTATAAAATATTCAATTGAAACAGATTGTAATGATAGTGATTCAGTTCAAGTATGAGGAGTTGCAAAGACATTTGCCAGACAAATCACTGCCAGGATAGTTGAAATTGTGTTGAAGAAAAAATCTAAAGAGATTTCATAGTTGGAGAATAGAATGAACTAGGAGGTTCATTTCTATGACAAAATACTGACTTTTTTGTCCAAAGCTCCAGTATGATAGATCCTTAGTTTATAGCACTAAAATGTACTTAACATACATTTCTAGTCACTGACATATTGCTTCCTTCCTGTAAAATAATTCTTAAATATCTCGAATGCATTACTCATTGAGTAAAAGGAAACAATCCCTGTTATGTGGTTCAGAGATGCTTCTCCTTTGCATTGATCACAATTCTGATTTGGGTGTCGTTTTATCTAAATTGCTACTTGCAGCGGAATTCTGTTTCTTCTATTGCTCTTCAATTTGGGAGTTTGTATAGAGTAGGCATTGATCGGGGAGTAATGTTTTCAGTCCATTGAAGCTGTGAGCTAAAATGACCTCTTGAGCCTCACCCAAGCATGTTCTTTCTTTGCTAAACAATGAAATTTTAGACTAATGCCAAGGGAAAGGGAAACTACTTTAAATATTCACTCTGTGAAAGGCCTAGTAACTATTCAGTGACAGTTCCATCTTTGACCTAAGTCAAACTACTTATATGGGGTTAATAGCTGTTAAATGACAAGAAACTGAATCTTACCATAGTGACATGCTTGAGGAACATTTTTGACGATACATGCCTTTAAAACATTAAGATAAATATCTTTTTGATAAGGCTTGGTAACCTGATATGGAAAATCTATAAAGCATATTTCCTTAGCTGGCTAGTGGGGGGATATATTTAGCAGTGCATTTATATTTGCATATTGTCTGCCTTTTTATCTGTGGTTTTCATCTTACAGGATAACTTAGTGGTTTAGTCCTAATGTTGAGTATATTTTTTATATACATACTATAGGGGAAATGAATTTATTTGAAATACAAGAAATAAAACTAATTTCTGATTACTCTAGTTAGGAGGTTTAGGAAACCTCCCATTGTGTATGTTGTGTGTTTTAAGGACATTAAATTCTTTCCTTAAACACTTTTCTCAACCACAGAAGTCTTCAGGGAATCAAAAAACTGCAAGGAAACAATTTTTATTTCTCACTTCTCAGAATAGCTAAACATGAATTTTTTTCCCTTTTCCCCTATGGTAAACTCAAGCCTCTTTGTAAGTTTTTTAAAAATGGAAATGTCTAAAGCTTCCCATAAAGATAGGGAATTGCACCAGATGATGTAACCTACCATAAAATATTAAATGGAATTAAGAGTATCAGGAAGTCACATAGACGTTTTTCCTTTCATTAGAAGTAGGCCAGTCCCTGATTCTGAGGGACTGTGGAATGCATCAGTGCTCTTTGTCTTCAACTGTGTTACAGGTTGTCATGTCGTATCATGTCCTGTGTATACAAAGCAGTGTAACATTATGTAGGGAAAGAAGCTCAACTGTAATTTGAGTGCTGCATTTTTATTAGTTTTTATTCATACCATGGCTTATAAATGCAGATGAGTTTATTAGTTTTATTCATAAAAGGAATGTTCTTGACATCACATTTATATTTTTTTTCTTAGTTGTAATGGACAAATACCTTTATTTTGTTTATTTTTATGTGATGCTGAGGATTGAACCCAGAGCCCTGCACATGCTAGGCAAGTGCTTTACTGCTGAGCCACAACCGCAGCCCCAGACATCATACCTTTTGATAAGAGGGTATTATCTTCAGATTGTTTACTTAAAATGTAATGAGACAATATTTCTAGTGAGCATATCTATTGAAACAATTTAGATTGTTTTCTCACAATCAAGTTTAAATCATATGTAGTGACATCATTTTTTTTTCCCACTGATGTAGCTACTTGCTGCTATCTACGTTTTATTTTGGGTTGACAGGTAATTCTACTTATGAAGTACAATATGTGAATACATGGTGGTATGATCAAATCAGGCTAGCTAACGTTATCTATCACCTCAAATATTTCTATTGTTGTGTGATAGATCTTCATACCTACTTTCTCCTAACTGAAATTTTGTACTTTGCCCAATTTCCCTCCTTTCCCTGTCTTCTGTTACTGAACCAGCTAAGTCTGATAAAAATACTATTCTTTACTCTTAGAGTTCAAATTTTTAGATACTGCATGAAAGGCAGATCACCTGGTATTTGTCTTACTGTATTTAAAAAATCCATTTGTCCTCAATGGCTCTTTCAGTAGATTTCATTCATTTTTATTTTTGCTTTTACTCCTGCTGTATTTGGAATCGTATTCAAGAAATCATTGCCCAGAACAGTGTCATGTTTTTCCACTGTGTTCTTCTATTGATTTTTATGGTTTAAGGTAAAAAATTTAAGTCTTTAATGCATTTTGAATTGTTTCTTTTTTTTTTTTCATTTTTTAAGTTTGTTGTTTTTAGATACACATGACAGTAGGGTGTATTTTGACAGATTACACATGTATGGGGTGCAACCCATTACAATTTGATCACATTCTTGTGGTTGAGCATGATGTGGAGTTAATATTGGTTCTGTATTCATATATGAGCATGGGAAAGTTATGTCCGATATATTCTATTTTTTCCTATTTCCACTCCCCCCTCTTCCCTTCATTTTCCCTTTGTCTAATCCAATGAACTTCTATACTTCCCCTTCCTACACTCTCTTGTTATGGTTTAGCATCCACATATCAAAATATTTAACCTTTGGTTTTTGAGACTAGCTTATTTATAGTCTCCAATTCCATCCATTGATTAGCACATGCCATAACTGCATTTTTTTTATAGCTGAGTAATATTCCATGGTGTATCTATACCACATTGTTTTTATGTATTCATCTGTTGAAGGGTACCTAGGTTGGTTCCATAGTTTGGCTATTGTGAATTGAACTGTTTTAAATTGTATAAATTGTTACAATCACTGTAGTACGCTGATCTTTAAGTCCTTTGGGTATAAACCTAGGAGTGGGATGACTGGATCAAAGGGTTGTTCCATTCCAAGTTTTCTGAGGAATCTTCCTACTGCTTTCCAGAGTGTTTGCACCAATTTGCAGCCCCACCACCAATGAATGAGTATACCTTTTTCCCCACATCCTCACCAACATTTATTGTTAGTAGTATTCTTGATAATTGCTATTCTGACTGGAGTGAGATGGAGTCTCAGTGTAGTTTTAATTTATATTTCTCTAAGTGCTGGGATGTCGAACATTTTTTCATATGTGTTGACTACTTATATATCTTATGTAAAGTATCTGTTCAGTTCCTTTGTCCATTTACTGATTGGGTTATTTGGTTTTTTAGTAGTTTGTGGGTTTTTTTTTTTTTTTTTTTTGAGTTCTTTGTATATCCTGGAGATTAATACTCTGGGGTACAGGTGACAACATTTTCTCCTATTCTGTAGGCACTCTGTTCACGTTCTTGATTGTTTTCTTTCCTGTGAGGAAGCTTTTTAGCTTGATGCCATCCCATTTATTGATTCTGATTTTACTACTTGTGCTTTAGGAATCTTACTGATGAAGTCTGTTCCTGAGCTGATATGGAGAGCTGGGCCTACTGTTCCTTGTAGTATGCACAGGGTCTCTGGTCTAATGCCTCTGTCCTTGATTCACTTTGAGTTGAATTTTGTACAGGGTGAGATATAGGGGTTCAGTTTCAATCTATTACAGATGGATTTCCAGTTTTCCCAGCAACATTTGTTGAAGAGGCTATCTTTTCTCCAATGTATATTGATGGTGCCTTGTCTAGTATAAGAGAACCATTTTTATGTGGATGTCTCTCTGTGTCCTCTATTTTGTACCATTTGTTTTCATGTCTGTATTAATGCCAATATCATGCTGTTTTTGTTACTATAGTTCTGTAATACAATTTATGGTCTGGTGTTGTGATGCCTTCTGTTTTATTTTTGTTGCTAAGGATTGCTTTGGCTATTCTGGGCCTCTTATTTTTTTTTCAAATGAATTACATGACTACCTTTTCAGTTTCTATGAGGAACATCATTGGAACCTGTTTTTGTCAGGTTTTTCACTGTTGTGACTAAAAGACCGAAACAGAACATACGTAGAGGAGGAAAAGTTTATTTCAGTGTTGACAGTTTCAGAGGTCTCGGTCCATAGAAAGTTTGCTTGAGGTGAGGCAGAACGTGATGGAAGAGTATGGCAAAGGGAAGCAGCTCACAGATGATGATGAAGTACAGATAAAGGCTCCACCTGACAGGTACAAAATATATAACTGAAAGGCTCACCCCCAATGATGCACATGCTCAAGCTACACCCAACCTACCTCCAGTTACCACTCGATCCCATCAGGTGATTAATTCACTGATTGGGTTTGGGCACTTACAATCTAATCATTTCTCCTCTGAACCCTCTCACCTTGTCTCACATGAGCTTTTGGGAGATGCCTCATATCCAGACCATAAAAGAACCTTAATACGAATTTCATTAAATAGTGCTTTTGGTAGTATGGCTATTTTGACAATATTCTACCTATCCAAGATCATGGGAGGTCTTTCCATCTTCTAACGTCTTCAGTTTCTTTCCTTAGTATTCTGTAGTTTTCATTGTAGAGGTCTTTCATCTCTTTTGTTAGATTGATTCCCAAGTATTTTATGTTTTTGAGGCTATTGGGAATGGGATGGTTTTCCTAATTTCTTTAATTTGATTCATCCGTGGTATATAGGAACACAATTGATTTATGGGTGTTAATATTATATCCTGCTACTTTGCTGAATTCATTTGTGAGTTCTAGAAGCTTTCTGGTGGAGTTTTTTGAGTCTTATAAATATAGAATCATGTTGTTGGAAAATAGGGATAGTTTGAGCTCTTCTTTTTCTATTTGTATCCCTTTAATTTCTTTTACATAATTCTTACTAGGTTTTCAAGGACTATGTTAAATAGAATTGATGGAAGAGTACATCCATGTATTCTTGCAGTTTTTAGAGGGAATACTTTCAATTTTTCTCCACTTAAAATGCTGCTGTTCTTGTCACCCCCTCATTTTTGAAAGACATGTTCTTGATGTAGTCTTGCTTGACAGTTTTTTCTTTTTCTTTTGGGATTTTGAATATATTACCCCACTTCTTCTGGCTTGCAAGGTTTCTGCTAAATAGTTTACTGACAATCTTATTAGAGGGCTTCTTTGTGTGTAATTAGTTTTTTTCCTTGCTGTTTGCAAGATACTTTTTGTCTTTAACTTTTTACAATTTGACCATGATATGAATCTTGGAATTTATTTCATTTAGTATTCTCTGAGACCCTGGTTCTGGATTTCTATTTCATTCTTCAGGCTGGAGAAGTTTTGTGACATTTTTTGAATATATTTTGTGTTCCTTTCTGTCTTTGGGCACACTAAAAACATGTATATTCTGGGTGGTAGTGTTATTCTTTACTGTCTTTCACCTCTTTGTTCCTCAGATAAAATAGATATAATGAGTTGTCTCCATGTACATTGATGCTTTCTTCTATTCATATAGTGTCTTGTTGAAACTCTATATTAGATTTTCCAGTTTGGTTATAGTACTCTTTAGATATCTGATTTTTGTTAAATATTAAAAAAAAACTTTCTTGTTAAAATAGTTTGTTTTTGCATGTTTTCATAACCTCAGTGAACATCTTTTGATCATTATTTTGAATTTCTTTCCAGTAAATACCATATTTCCATTTGATCTGGATTGGTTTTCAGAGATTTATCTTGTTCTTTCATTTGGACTATTTCCCCCTATTTCTTTTTCTTTGACTTAGTTTTCTTGTTGGATATGTAGAGACTGTCTCTCATACCCTGGCCAAACTTTCCTGTGTAGAAGGATTTCATCAGTTCATCCAGCCAGAAATTTTAAGGTTCTTCTCAAATGTTTGTTTTTGTCAAAACTGCTGTTTCTAGTTTTGGTGACACCATGTAAGATTATGATGTAATCATGTAAATACCCTACATCTAATAAGGTAGAAGCCAAATCTCTTGATGTAGCTGGGAAGTTTGGTATACTGTGTAGGTATTCCAGTTTCTTTTACTCTCAGTGAGAAGCTGAGCATGAGCATTTGTCTCCCCCTCTGTCTGCATGGGAGCAGATCTGTGGGAAGTGCCTGTACCTGTATTTAGGTTGCGCTCTTTGATCCTGGGAGGTGGCTGCTGAGCATGCAGCCATTGTATATCTACCACTGTTTTCTGTGGTCTCAGCTCGGGAATGCAAAGATCCTTTGCCCAGGGCTAGGTCATTAAAGATGTATTTCCTTATGTGGGAGCTACAGAATTTGTGGCACCCCATTTGTAGAAGGACTTTTTCTGGAAAGAATTGGTAGGACTGCACTCATTCTGCCCTTCTAGCCCCTTGGTGCATGCCCATTAGATGATAGGCTATGAGGTAGCCACTGGAGGAGTGTGTAGTGAAACCCTTCCATAGAAAAAAATTTTTACCTTCCATTTTTTTTTTTTCTGCAGTGCTTTCAGTAACCTGTGAAAGTGCTTGCACAGCCACTTAAGACCTCCTCTTGGTTCTTTGTTATAGCTCTTAGAGCCTTTAATTGTAAAAATTGGGACACTCGATGTGTGACTTAAACCCCATTGTAGAGAAACAGGCAGTTGCATTATTTGGAGCCCCTTCCCTACACTTCTGGTGACTAAATTTGCAGGAGATGCCTGTGCACCTTTAAATAACTATTCATTTTTATCTTTAGAGAGACTTGCATGTACCTAGTACTTTATGCCCCTAGAGCCAAGAGGATTAAGGTACAGTTCCTTGTGCAGAAGATGTAAAAGCTGGGGTGCTTGATGCACAAACTTCTTCCAGGAAGGAGTAACAGACTCAGTCATCACTGGGGTTAACTGGATTAGAAGGCTTTGGAAGCACTGATAGGCTTCTCTGGCTGCCCGAGGGCTACTTGTCCCTTTATCTCCTCAGTGCCAGTCAATCAGAAGCCAGGCTGCTAAGTAGTCATTATGAGAGTGTCATAAGTCCCTTCCAGGGAGCTGCATTTTTTTTTTAAAGTCCTCTTGTATGTTGTTCATAGAGGATGATGCTCTGGATAGTGCTTGTGTACCCACCACTCTTCCTCTGTAGCCTAGAGTGGAAAAACTACTACATTTTATTTCTTCCTATTGTCTATAGTGACCCATGTATTCTTAATCCCATTCACTCACCAAATTGGTGAACCAAATTGGTGAGCCAAAGCTCACAGAACATTGGAATTAGGGTGTTGTCTGTGTGGTCTGAATATACCTCTCCACAAGTAGAAGCTGGGCATTAGTGATTCCTTCCTAATTCCATGGGTAGGATTCTCATTGTTTTTTGATTTTTCTCTTAGAGGGAATTTATCTGAATAGTTTTTTTTTTTTTTAATACATCCATGGGTTGGGGGGTGGTGAGTGTGGACCTGGTGTTACTGTCTCTAGTTAGTCTTGTTTTCTGAAAAATAAAGTAGTGGCATTATTTAAAGTGGTATCAAAACCTATTAGCACTTTCTTTTGTGCCCAGATATAGCAGATCCTAACTGAGGCAAGAAAGTGGAAACACATAGATATAGCATACATTTATTTATGTATGTAGTAATTCTTACTGTTTGTATTTATTTTTTCTTTTAGATTCAGGTTATTGTCCAGTGTCCTTTGACTTTTGTCTCAAGGACTTCCTTTGCTATTTCCTATAGAGCAAGTTGACTGACAACAGATTCTTTTCAGTTTTTACTTACACAGGGTTGTCTTAATTTTTATCCTTCATCTAAATTTTATGGATAAAGAATTCTTGGTTGACAGTTTTCCTTCCTTCCTTCCTTCCTTCCTTCCTTCCTTCCTTCCTTCCTTCCTTCCTTCCTTCCTTCCTTCCTTCCTTAAATTAGAGCTTTATAGTTGTACATAGTAGTTGGGTTCATTCTGGCACACTTATATATGCATGGAATTCAATTTCAGTTCATGGTTGTGAATTGTGCTGCTATAAACATTGAGGTGGCTATATTACTATAGTATGTTTGTTTTAGATCTTTTGGGAAAACACTAAGGAGTGGGATAGCTGGGTTACATGGTGGTTCCATCCCTAGTTTTTTGAGGAACCTCCGTACTGTTTTTCTAGAATGGTTTACTAGCCTGCAGACCCAACAACACTGTGTAAGTCTACCTTTTTCTCCTGCATCAGCATTTTTGATCATTGCCATTCCTACTGGAGCAAGATGAAATCTTAGTATGGTTTTGATTTGCATTTCTCTGATTGCTAGAAATGTTAAATATTATTTTCATATATTTTTGCCATTTGTGTTTCTGTTTTGAGAAGTTTTAGTTTTTTTGTTGGGGGGGCAGGGTGTGTGTGCAAGGGATTGAACTCAGGGGTGCTTAAACACTGAGCTGCATTCCCAGCTTTTTAAAAATTTGGCCTTTTTTTTTTTTTTAATTTGGAGACGGGATCCCACTAAATTGATTAGGGCCTTGCTAAGCTGCTGAGGTTGGCTTTGAATTCGTGATTCTCCTGTCTCGACCTCCCTAGCCTTTAGGATTACAGGTGTGTGACACTTTCTGTTTAATTCTTTTGCCCATTTATTGATTAGGGTTTTTTTTTTTTTTTGGTGTTAATTTTATTTTTTGAGTTCCTTGTATGTATTCTGGATATTTATCCCCTATTCAAGGAGTAGCTGGTCAAGATTTTCTCCTGTAGATTCTCTCTTCAAGCTCTTTTTTCCTTTGGTGTGCAGGAACTTCTTAGTTTGATGGCATCCCACTTATTGACTCTTGTTTTTATTTCTTGTACTTTAGAGGTTTTGTTAAATCAGTGCTGGCACCTATATGATTGAGTGTTGCTCTATGTTTTCTTCTTGCATTTGCAAGGTTTCTGGTCTAATTTCTAAGTCTTTGATCCATTTTGATTTTTGTTCAGGGTGAGAGAAATCTAGTTTTCTTCTTCTACATGTGTATATTCAATTTTTCCCCAAACTATTTGTTCTGAAAGGCTGTTTGAAAAGGCTGTCTTTTCTCCAATACACATTTTTTACACCTTGTCACCTGGAGTGAAAGATACTTGGTCATGGTGTATTTTTTTTAATCATTTTTAGTTGTTGATGCCTTTTTTATTTATTTAGTACGTTTATTTTTATGTGGTGCTGAGGATCGAACCCAGTGCCTCACACTAGCAAGGCAAGCACTCTACCACTGAGCTACAATCACAGCCCCTGGTGAATTCTTTTTGATGTGTTTTTGCATCAGTTTACTAGTATTTTGTTAAGGATTTTTGCATTTGTGTTCATCAGAGATATTGATTTATCATTTTTCTCCTTGATGCGTCTTTGTCTGGTTTTGGTGTCAGTATTTGGGAGTATGCCCCCCCCCCCTTTTTTTTTTTCAATTTCTTGGAATAATTTGAGAATGACTTGTTAATCTTTCTTTAAAGGTCTGGTAGAACTTGGTATGGAATCCATCACGTACTGGGGATTTCTTTTTCCGGAAGGCTTTTAATTGCTATTTCAACTTAATTTCTTTGCCTTGGGCTGTTTAGGATTTCTGTATCTTCCTGATTCATTTTGTGAGATCATTAGTGACTAGAAATTTGATAGTATCTTCCAGATTTTCTCATAGGGTCTTGGTGATATCTTGTTTTTCATCTCTTATTGATTTGCTTGTAATTCTTTCTTTTGGTTGTTTAGCTATGGGTTTTTCAATCTTATTTATCTTTTCAAAGAATTACCTCTTTGCGTTGATCCTGTGTATTGTTTTCTTCTAAACTTCATTGATTTTTTTTTTTTCTTTTTTTAGGGCTCTGATCTTAATTATTTCCTTTTTTCTACTGGTTTTGGAGTTCTTCTTTTTCTAAGGCCTCAAGGTGGAGCCTATGCTTATTTATTTGGGACCTCTGTTTTATTAACATAGGCACTCAATGCTATAAATTTTAATCTTGGAGCTGATTTAATAATGTCCCAGCAATTTTGATATGTCATATCTTCTCATTTCTAAGAATTTCTTGATTTCTTTTCCCATTTTTCCTTTGATCCATTCTTCTATTCATTAAAGAGTATTTTTGGTCTTCATGTTTTTGTTTCTGTTCTTTTTCTTGCTGTTGATTCCTAGTTAAAAATCAAGATACATTTTTATTTATATATTGAGTTGAAAATAAATTTTTAGGATGTATAATCAAAGATTTCACTCAGTAAATGTGGGCTGATACTAAAACAAATGTTATAGTATTTCAGAACTTGTAGACAATTTTATTCATTTTACTCTGATTTTTCACTTCAATTGAGGTGAAGGTAAGGTATGGATAAGTAAGATAATCATGCCTTTTGTATCAATTAAAAATAAATGGAAGGTCAATAGATTAGAGCAAGGGGATTAGGGGAAAAGGGAAGGAAAATAGTAGTACTGGGATATGAAATGGAGAAAACTTTTATATGCATTCATGAATATGTCAAAATTAACCCCACTATTATATAGAATACACTGAAAATAAAGTTACAAAAACTAAAGAAAGCAGTATTGCATTGACAGATACACTGAAAGGAAGGTACAGAGAGATCTCCTATAGTCCCTACCTCTGGGTATATATGACCTTTCCCATTCCCAATATTCTTCACTATACCTCTGTTTCAATTAATGAACCTTATATTGAAGCATAATGATCACCCAAAGTCTATTACTTACATTAGGCGTCACTCTGGGTTTTGTATAGTATATAGGCTTGGACAAATGCATAATGACATGTGTCCACTGTTATAATATACAAATTATTTTCATTGCCCTAATAATCCTCTGTATTGTATTCATTCCTGCCTCATTCCACACCTGGCAATCATTGATGTTTTTACTTTCTTCATAGCTTACTTTTGAAGAATAACATATAGTGGAAATCATAATTGTATGATTGTATGTTCTTTTCAGATTGGAGGGTTTTTTTGTTGTTGTTGTTTTTTTTTTTTTTTTTAGTACGAGGGATTAAAATCAGGGACACTCAACCACCGAGCCACATCTCCAGCCTTATTTCGTATTTTATTTAGAGACAGGGTCTCATTGAGTTGCTGAGTATCTTGCTGTTGCTGAGGCTGGATTTGAACTCACAATCAGATTGGATATTTTAATTTGGAAATACGCATTCGTTGTTTCTCCTTTTATTTTTTTCTTGGATTCATACATTTATTTTTAGCAGTAATATTCCATTGTTTGATATTCCACAGTTTCTATATCTGTTCTCCTACTGAAGAATATTTTGGTTCCTTCTAATATTTAGCAATTATAAATAAGACTGCAGTTTTTCGAATGGACATAAGTTTTCAACTCCTTTGGGTCAGTGTCAATGAAGGAGATTTCTGGAACACATAGTTAAGAGTTTATACTTAGTTTCATAAGAAACTGCAATACTATCTTTGAAAATAGATGTGTTATTTTGCTTAACCACCATCAAAAAATGATATATTCTTCTGCTCTGCAACCATGTCAGCATTTAGAGTTGTTTGTCTTCGAAGTTCATGCCAGTATATTATCTCATTGTTTTAATTTGGTGATTGTCTTTCATTTTCTTATTTCACATTTATGTCCTCTCTGAGGTGTCTCACATGATCTTGGGTTCATTTTTTGGGGGGGATTGTCTTCTTAGTTTTAATCATTTTCTGTGTGTGTGTGTGTGTGTGTGTATTGTGCAGTACTGGGGACCCAGAACCTAGTGTTTTCTAGGTAAGTGCTCTAGTACTGATCTATATCTTCAACCCTTTTTCATATTTTGTATAATATTGCTTTAGCAATATCTTTTGTTCATCGATTTTGGGCACTTACCTTGCTTTGGTGTCTGATCTTTCTAGATGTATGGTTTGCTATCTAATTCTAATTTGGAGAGACTGTCAATCATAATTTGTTCAACTATTTCCTGATTCTTTTGTGCATTCTCATTATGTATAGGTCACACCTATCATTGTCTCAGTTCTTGAATTTTTTTCAGTCATTGTTTTCTTGACTTTTCACCGTTTTTGGATGTTTGTATTGAGAGATCTTCAAGCTCAGAAATTTTTCTGCAGTCATTTCTGCCTATTAATCTGATCAGAGTTGTTCTTGATTTCTGTTAGTGTTTTTTATTTCTATTATTTTGTTACAATTTCTGTCTACTCAAATTGCCCAACTGTTCTTATCTACTTAAACCATTAGAGCCCTTTTTGAATATCATAGTTGTCTTATTCTCTCTGTGGTAATTTAATTATCCCTGCTATGTATGGTTCTGATTTTGCTCATTCTACTCAACAGTACCTTTGTCTTTTAGTATGATTGATTTTTTTTTAAAGATGGACATGATATACTAGACAAAGGGTTTATGGTAAATAGACCTTCAGTTAAATTTGGTTTAAGTGTTCCTATGATTACAAGGTCTCGGTGTTTTGTGATCCTATGCTCAACTGTGAACAATTTTTTTTCTCTAACCTTAGGTGGGGCAGGATAGCTGGAGTGGGCTGGCATATTTTTTTTTCTGATGGAGGTACTGTACATGACTCAAATTGGATACTTATGTTCTCCCAGTTCACTTATAATCTGATTAAATTCTAGAAGTTCAGGCTCTGATTAACTAATTTATCCCGAGGAAGAAACTTCCTGCCAAATGCAGGAGATTTTCAATAATAGTTACTGTGAGAACCTAGTCAAGTTTGTGTAGGTGAAATTTACAAAAGCCTTTAGACTCTTCTAAAGCTGGGTGGCATTGAAGGTTTTAAATCTCAGACTTGTTCATGTTGATACTCTAGGAATTAGTCTTCTGAGGTAAAATGGGAAAAATAAACTCGTGACAAATGATCTGGAATGTCTAACTCTGGTCACTGATTTTTCAGTATTCTGGCATGAAAAAGATACTAAGATTCAACATTCCCTATTGTAGCAAAGCAGTCAGAAGTGGTACTGACTAATGCAAATATGGTAGCATTTTTGTGATTTGGTAGTCTTTATGTGCTAGACAAAATTGGTTTAATTTGTTTTGGTATATATTTTTGTTTTACATTAAATGAGATAGCTTTTACTCTGTAGTATTATCATCTAGGAATGTTTCATAAGCATATGTTTTATAAAAAGAATTGCTCATATAATGTAAATTCTACAAAATTTCTCAAGATCTACTATGTATGTATTGAATCTATTTTTTTAAAACTTGGAACATATGCACACAAAAACTTATGAAATGTATTTAACAGATTGATCATCCACTATCAGTGATATTGCTTCAGCTTTTTTTAGGGTCCTGGTGCCCACAAATTAAGATAATAATTAAGATGGACTTGATGGCTATTAAGTCCTTGGCTTATAGGAGCATTCCTTAGAGGAGTAGGACTTCTGTGACTGGCCTTATAAGACAGATCATCTCTCTTGATCCTGTGACATATATGTGTTAAGAATTTTCTCCTTTAATATCTGTATTTCCTAGTCTTGATATCTTTTATTTTTTAATTTTTTATTGTGGGTTGTTCAAAACATTACAAATTTCTTGACATATCATATTCCACACTTTGATTCAAGTGGGTTATGAACTCCCACCTTCACCCCATACACAGATTGCAGAATCACATCAGTCACACATCCATTGATTTACATATTGCCATACTAGTGTCTGTTGTGCTCCGCTGCCTTTCCCATCCTCCATCCTCCCCCCCTCCCCACCTCTCCACTCCCCTCCCCTCCTCTCTCTCTACCCCCTCCACTGTATAACCCTGAGGGTCTCCTTCCATTACCATGCAATTTCCCTTCTCTCTCCGTTTCCCTCCCACCTCTCATCCCTGTTAAATGTTAATCTTCTTCTCCTGCTCTTCGTCCCTACTCTGTTCTTAGTTACTCTCCTTATATCAAAGAAGACATTTGGCATTTGTTTTTTAGGGATTGGCTAGCTTCACTTAGCATAATCTGCTCTAATGCCATCCATTTCCCTGTAAATTCTATGATTTTGTCGTTTTCTAATGCAGAGTAATACTCCATTGTGTATAAATGCCACATTTTTTTTATCCATTCGTCTATTGAAGGGCATCTAGGTTGGTTCCACAGTCTTGCTATTGTGAACTGTGCTGCTATGAACATCGATGTAGCAGTGTCCCTGTAGCATGCTCTTTTTAGGTCTTTAGGGAATAGACCAAGAAGGGGAATAGCTGGGTCAAATGGTGGCTCCATTCCCAGCTTTCCAAGAAATCTCCATACTGCTTTCCAAATTGGCTGCACCAATCTGCAGTCCCACCAGCAATGTACAAGTGTACCCTTTTCCCCACATCCTCGCCAGCACTTGTTGTTGTTTGACTTCCTAATGGCTGCCAATCTTACTGGAGTGAGATGGTATCTTAGGGTGGTTTTGATTTGCATTTCTCTGACAGCTAGAGATGTTGAGCATTTTTTCATGTACTTGTTGATTGACTGTATGTCCTCCTCTGAGAAGTGTCTGTTCAGGTCCTTGGCCCATTTGTTGATTGGGTTGTTTGTTCTCTTATTGTCTAATTTTTTGATTTCTTTGTATACTCTGGATATTAGGGCTCTATCTGAAGTGTGAGGAGTAAAGATTTGTTCCCAGGGTGTAGGCTCCCTATTTACCTCTCTTATTGTTTCTTTTGCTGAGAAAAAACTTTTTAGTTTGAGTAAGTCCCATTTGTTGATTCTAGTTATTAACTTTTGTGCCATGGGTGTCCTATTGAGGAATTTGGAGCCCGACCCCACCGACTGTAGATCGTAGCCAACTTTTTCTTCTATCAGACGGCGCGTCTCTGATTTGATATCAAGCTCCTTGATCCATTTTGAATTCACTTTTGTGCATGGCGAGAGAAAGGGATTCAGTTTCATTTTGTTGCATATGGATTTCCAGTTTTCCCAGCACCATTTGTTGAAGATGCTATCCTTCCTCCATTGCATGCTTTTAGCCCCTTTATCAAATATAAGATAGTTGTAGTTTTGTGGATTGGTTTCTGTGTCCTCTATTCTGTACCATTGGTCCACCCGCCTGTTTTGGTACCAGTACCATGCTGTTTTTGTTACTATTGCTCTGTAGTATAGTTTGAAGTCTGGTATCGCTATACCGCCTGATTCACACTTCCTGCTTAGCATTGTTTTTGCCATTCTGGGTCTTTTGTTTTTCCATATGAATTTCATGATTGCTTTCTCTATTACTACAAGAAATGCCGTTGGGATTTTGATTGGCATTGCATTAAACCTATAGAGAACTTTTGGTAATATCGCCATTTTGATGATGTTAGTTCTGCCTATCCATGAACAGGATATATTTTTCCATCTTCTAAGATCTTCTTCTATTTCTCTCTTTAGGGTTCTGTAGTTTTCATTGTATAAGTCTTTCACCTCTTTTGTTAGGTTGATTCCCAAGTATTTTATTTTTTTTGAAGATATTGTGAATGGAGTGGTTGTCCTCATTTCCATTTCAGAGGATTTGTCGCTGATATACAGGAATGCCTTTGATTTATGCGTGTTGATTTTATATCCTGCCACTTTGCTGAATTCATTTATTAGCTCTAATAGTTTCTTTGTAGAGCCTTTTGGGTCTGCTAGGTATAGAATCATATCATCTGCAAATAGTGATAATTTAAGTTCTTCTTTTCCTATTTTTATGCCTTTAATTTCTTTCGTCTGTCTAATTGCTCTGGCCAGTGTTTCGAGAACTATGTTGAAGAGAAGTGGAGAGAGAGGGCATCCCTGTCTTGTTCCAGATTTTAGAGGGAATGCCTTCAGTTTTTCTCCATTCAGAATGATGCTAGCCTGAGGCTTAGAATAGATTGCTTTTACAATATTGAGGTATGTTCCTGTTATCCCTAGTTTTTCTAGAGTTTTGAACATAAAGGGATGCTGTACTTTGTCGAATGGTTTTTCCGCATCTATCGAGATGATCATATGGTTCTTATTTTTAAGTCTATTGATGTGGTGAATAACATTTATTGATTTCCGTATATTGAACCAGCCTTGCATCCCAGGGATGAATCCTACTTGATCATGGTGTACAATTTTTTTTGATATGTTTTTGTATCCGAGTGGCCAGAATTTTATTGAGGATTTTTGCATCTAGGTTCATTAGAGATATTGGTCTGTAGTTTTCTTTCTTTGAAGTGTCTTTGTCTGGTTTAGGTATCAGGGTGATGTTGGCTTCATAGAATGAATTTGGAAGTTCTCCCTCCTTTTCTATTTCCTGAAGTAGCTTGAAAAGTATTGGTATTAGTTCTTCTTTAAAGGTTTTGTAAAATTCTGCTGTATACCCATCTGGTCCTGGGCTTTTCTTAGTTGGTAGTCTTTTGATGGTTTCTTCTATTTCCTCAATTGATATTGGTCTGTTTAGGTTGTCTATATCCTCCTGACTCAATCCGGGCAGATCATATGACTTAAGAAATTTATCTATGCCTTCACTATCTTCTAATTTATTGGAGTATAAGGATTCAAAATAATTTTTGATTATCTTCTGTATTTCTGAAGTGTCTGTTGTGATATTGCCTTTTTCATCCCATATGCTAGTAATTTGAGTTCTCTCTCTTCTCTTCGCTAGCATCGCTAAGGGTCTGTCGATTTTGTTTATTTTTTCAAAGAACCAACTTTTAGTTTTGTCAATTTTTTCAATTGTTTCTTTTGTTTCGATTTCATTAATTTCAGCTCTGATTTTCATTATTTCTTGCCTTCTACTACTTTTGCTGTTGTTTTGCTCTTCTTTTTCAAGGATTTTGAGATGAAGTATGAGATCATTTATTTGTTGGTTTTTTCTTTTTTTAAGGAATGAACTCCAAGCAATGAATTTTCCTCTTAGAACTGCTTTCAATGTGTCCCATAGATTCCGATATGTTGTGTCTGTGTTTTTATTTATCTCTAAGAATTTTTTAATTTCCTCCTTGATGTCTTCTATAACCCTTTGATCATTCAGTAACCTATTGTTCATTCTCCAAGTGATGTATGCTTTTTCCTTCCTTCTTTTCTCGTTGATTTTCAGTTTCATTCCATTATGATCAGATAAGATGCATGGTATTATCTCTACTCCTTTATATTGTCTAAGAGTTGCCCTGTGACATAATATATGATCTATTTTTGAGAAGGATCCATGTGCTGCTGAGAAAAAAGTGTAACTGCTTGATGTTGAGTGGTATACTCCATATATGTCAATTAGGTCTAGGTTATTAATAGTGTTATTGAGTTCTATAGTTTCCTTATTCAACTTTTGTTTGGAAGATCTGTCCAGTGGCGAGAGAGGTGTGTTGAAGTCTCCCATGATTATGGTATGGTGGTCTATTAGACTCTTGAACTTGAGAAGAGTTTGTTTGACGAACATAGCTGCACCATTGTTTGGGGCATAAATATTTATGATTGTTATGTCTTGTTGGTGTATGGTTCCCTTAAGCAGTATGTAGTGTCCCTCTTTATCCCTTTTGATTAACTTTGGCTTGAAATCTATTTTATTTGATATGAGTATGGACACTCCTGCTTGTTTCCGAAGTCCATATGAGTGATATGATATTTCCCAACCTTTCACCTTCAGCCTATGTATGTCTTTTCCTATCAAATGCGTCTCTTGTAGGCAGCATATTGTTGGGTCTTGTGTTGTGATCCATTCTACTAGCCTGTGTCTCTTAATTGGTGAGTTTAAGCCATTAACATTTAGGGTTATTATTGAGATATGGGTTGTTCTTCCAGCCATATTTGTTTATTTCTGTTACTAAACATGGTTTGTTTTCCTCTTTGATTATTTTCCCCCCCTTTACTGTCCTACCTCCCACTGTTGGTTTTCATTGTTATTTTCCATTTCCTCTTCCTGTAATGCTTTGGCAAGGATGTTTTGAAGAGATGGTTTTCTAGCTGCAAATTCTTTAAACTTTTGTTTATCGTGGAAGGTTTTAATTTCATCTTCCATCCTGAAGCTTAATTTCGCTGGATACACAATTCTTGGTTGGAACCCATTTTCTTTCAGTGTTTGAAATATGTTATTCCAGGATCTTCTAGCTTTCAGAGTCTGTGTTGAAAGATCAGCTGTTATCCTGATTGGCTTACCCCTAAATGTAATCTGCTTCCTTTCTCTTGTAGCTTTTAAAATTCTCTCCTTATTCTGTATGTTGGGCATCTTCATTATAATGTGTCTAGGTGTGGGTCTCTTATGATTTTGCACATTCGGCGTCCTGTAGGCTTCTAGGATTTGGGATTCTGTCTCATTCTTCAAGTCTGGGAAGTTTTCTCGTATTATTTCATTGAATAGACTGCTCATTCCTTTGGTTTGGAGCTCTGTACCTTCCTGTATCCCAATGACTCTTAAGTTTGGTCTCTTAATGTTATCCCATATTTCTTGGATGTTCTGCTCATGGTTTCTTAACAGTCTTGCTGGGCTGTCTATGTTCTTTTCCAGTTGAAATACTTTGTCTTCATTGTCTGATGTTCTTTCTTCTAAGTGTTCTACTCTGCTGGTAGTATTCTCCATTGAGTTTTTAAGTTGGTTTATTGCTTCCTGCATTTCTAGGATTTCTGTTTGTTTGTTTTTTATAACCTCTATCTCCCTGTATAGTTGATCCTTTGCTTCCTGGATTTGTTTGCGTAATTCATTGTCGAAGTGATCTTTCATTGTCTGATTTTGCTGTTTAATGTCTTCCTTGATACTCCAGATCATCTGAAGCATGTATATCCTGAATTCTTTATCTGACATTCCATCTGCTGCAGCTGTTACCTCTTCTAAAGTTGCGTTGACCTGCATTGCTTGTGGTCCTTTCTTTCCTTGTCTTTTCATACTGCTTGCGTATCTTTCCTCCAGGTGCGGGCGGCGGCTGTGCTCTCTCCTTATTCCAATTGGGGTGTCGTGGCTACCACGCCGGCAGGTCACTGGGCCTGTTCTGGGCGCTGGCAGCGGCTCTGTTCTGCCCCTACTCCAATTGGGGTGACGAGTGTACCACGCCGGCAGGCCACCGGGCCTGATCCGCCGGTCGGTCGCAGATCTGCCCACCTTTCGGGCACGGGTGGAGGCTCTGCTCTGCCCCTACTCCAATTGGGGTGTCGTGACTACCCCGCCTGCAGGACGCTGGGCCTGTTCCTGGCACGGGCGGCGACTCTGCTCTGCCCCTACTCCAATTAGGGTGGTGTGTGTACCACGCCGGCAGGCTCCTGGGCCTGATCCGCCGGTCTGTTGCAGGTCTGCCTACCTTGGAGGCGCGGGCGGCGGATCTGCCCTGCCCCTTCTACCACGCCTGCGGACCCCTGGGCCTGATCTACAGGTTGGTCACAGGTCTGCTCACCCTGCGGGCACGGGTGGCGGTTCCGCTCCGCCCCCACTCCATTTGGGGTCACGTGACCACCACACCGGCAGGGCCTGATCCGGGCGTGGGAGAAGGATCTGCTCTGCCCCTACTCCAGTTGGGGTGACATGTGTACCACACTGGCAGGCCACTGGGCCTGACCCGCCAGGCTGTCACAGGTCTGTTTACCTTGCAAGCGCGAACGGCGGCTCTGCCCTGCCCCTCCTACCACGCCCATGTACCACTGGGTCGCGGGTCTGCCCACCTTGCGGGTGCGGGTGGCGGCTCCGCTCCGCCCCCTCTCCAATTGGGGTCACGTGGTCACCACTCTGGCGAGCCGCTGGGCCTGCTCCGGGCGCTGGTGGCGGCCCGGCTCCTCCCCTCTGGCTCGACGACAAATTGAGGAGACTCGGGTGTCTGTGCCTCACCCCCCCTACCAGGAGACCAACTGTTTCTGTCGTCGCTGGTATTGATGAAGTTCTCTCCTCCGCCGCTTTCTGATGACATCAGATCTCTGCCATGTTGGTATCCTATGCGAATGGCAGCATTTCGTTCCCCTTGCCCGGCAACCAAAACAAAGGGTGAGTCCTGACCCTCAGCAGGACCCGGACCGAGAAGCAGTTTCCGCGGGCTCCTAGCCCCAGGCCAGGGAAGTTCCGGGAGCCGGAACTCGGCCGCTCCGTGCTCAGTGTAATCTCCTATAAGTGTAGGCTCCAAGAAGCAGTCCCCGCGGGCTCAGTTCCGGGAGCCGGAATTCGGCCGCTTAGTGCTTGGTGTATGCTCTGATAGGAGCAGGGTCCAAGAAGCAGCCTCCGCAGGCTCCGCAGCCCTGGGCCAGGGCGGTTCCGGGACGGTTCCGGGAGCCGGAACTCGGCCGCCCCGCGCTCGGTGTTCGCTCCGATAAGATCAAGTTCTAAGAAGCACCCAGGCACTGAACCCTAGCAATCTGTCTGCAAGCCGCAGGTGAATTGCAGCCTGAAATTACCTGTTCTATGGCTGAATGCGCTGCGGTCAGTCAAAAACAGGTATGGTGACGTCAGCTTTCCAACATGGTGGCTGCTGGCCTCCTCTGTGGTCTGACCGGTGTGGAGAACCGAGATGGACCGCTTCCTTCCCCCGTCTCGAACCCAGAATTCAGCCCTGAGTACGGTGCTTGCACGGCTGGTAGAAACTGCAGCGCTGTATCCCTGCGTCGCTATCTCCTCGTTTCCCAGCGCGCGCTGCAGACTCTAGCCGCGGGGCGATTTGCTGAATAAGCAGTGTTACCCTCCGTGTGACAAACCTCTCGCATTTGAGTCCCCGTAGCCGATCCTCGTGCGATGGAATTCCTTCCTCCAGGTTCTGGAGCACCCCACTATTGCTGGAAATTCCTAACAAGATATCCTTTAGCCGTCCTGACTCGTCATTCTCCCACACAGTGAAGCAGCACACGGGCGCAATGCACTCCCCTCGCCGCCATCTTCACCTAGTCTTGATATCTTTATAATGAAAACTAATTAGCAAAATGGTCTCCCCCAATACCTTTTTTTGTATTTAATCTAGGCCTGTGTCTGTTAGGTCTGTTTAATATCATCATAATCCTGTAGGAGTGAGAACGTGTTTCTGCTTCATTGAATAGTGGGGAATAAATGTCAGCATTCAGGAAATAATAATTATTAACCTGGAAGTGACTTTAGTCCTTTCAGAGGACGTAGAACTGGGTTTTAGTAGGAGTTTTGTTTTGGCCTTAATGCTCTCATTGACACCATTTCTCCCAGTTTTTCTTACTTAATGCATATTTTTATAAGTTAAAACATATTTCCTATGATTTGGGTATGGTTTGAGTGTACTCGTTAAAGGTTCATGTGTTAGAAATTTGGTCCTCAATGTATTTTGAGAGGTTATGGATCTTTAAGAAGTGAGTAATTAGTACATGGGGTACTACCCTTTAAGAAGATTAATGTATTTTTTTCCATGACAGATTGGTTCTGCAAGAGTGGGTTGTTAGAGTGGCTACCCCTTATAGTTGTCCCCTTTATATACTTGACTCTTTCCCTTTTTCTGCTTCTCTATCTACCCTGTGATGCAGACAGGTGAGCTCTCATTAGATGCCAGTGCCATGCTGTATGGACACTACAGCCACTAGAATCATGGGATAACTAGAGTTCATTTATACATTACTCAGCATCAAGTATTTTGTAATAGCAACAAAAATGGAATAAAACAAATATTGGGGCTGGGGATGTGGCTCAAGCAGTAGCACGTTTGCCTGGCATGTGCGGTGTGCTGGGTTTGATCCTTAGCACCACATAAAAATAAAATGTTGTCCACCGAAAACTAAAAAAACAAATATTAAAAAATTTTTTCTCTCTCTCTCTTTAAAAAGCAAACAAATATCATTAGGAATAGTGTTAGAGACCATGATTTGTTTTCAATATAAAGACTAAGATTTTAAATGTAGTTTTTGACAGCCCATTTCTTATTATGTTGAAAGTCTTCTATTGATTACCAAAATATTATTCTAAAAGAAATCATTCCTATTTGATGGTTGTATGGTAGGTAGATTCCTTTGTGCAAATGTATTTTAAAGTTAGAAATGGAAACCTTTGTCTTGTAATGGAGGGTATATAAAATCATATATAATAGAAGGTTCTATCAGTTTTAATATAGATGATGAGTTGATCCTCTAGAGATTTAATGTCCCACGAATGGGGTATTTAGGCAGCACTCTTAGAAAGCTTCACTCTGATAGTTCTTGTCATTTGGTGTGAAAAGGTTTTGAATTATTTGCCACATTACTTAATGGTCACCAGTTTTGCTATCACACTTGGTCATCACTCTTCTGTAGAGTTTTGAAATAATTGCTTCTGTTGGCAATATTTATTATGCCTGGAATTTTCCGGTATTCTTGGAACCTCCTTAACTATCTCGTGTTCTCAAGGAAGAGAAATTCAAAGTTCTACAAGTAAGACATAAATTATTGAAAAAATATAGTTGGTAACTGGAAAGTTATGACCTTAGTTATTTCTAGGGTTTTTGATTCCTCATTCCTCATAATGAGTGCATTTTTTCCCTTTCCCCATCTGCTTAATCTGATTTTTGTTTCTTTGTAATTTCAGCTTTAGTTTCCATAGCTCTTCAGCTCCATGAAAAGTGGCATGGGAAAGTTGGACTTCCTTTCCCAACTTGGAATTTTTTTTTCATTGTGTTCTAGGACAAATTCCCTACAGATGAAACATATTTTACTTGAGTTTTCCAGCCAATTTATCTAGATTATAAACCACTGATCATCAACAGACTGCTTTGAAGAGTGGTCTTCTGTAGCAGATCACTTACAAAAATCCATGGAGTGGGGTGGTGAGGGAACGACAAATAAACACAGTTGACACTTCCTTAGCAGGGTCTGTGACCTTGTTACTTCCCCTAATAAAGGGGAAGGATAGGGAAGAGCTCAATATAGCCAACTCTAAAACTTTTCAAATATTTGATGTTTTAAATATCGGGAAAACAAACAGGTGAAGATTGAAAAGTACCCTCACTATTGAGATTGACAATGAGAGAAGTCAGAATTATAAGTATTTTATAATTACACTATTATATGATAGGCAGAATATATAAGGATAATCAGATTGTGGTTATTAGTAGTGGTACACAACTTATTTGCATTTTTATACTATTTGAACTATAGAGCAACTGCCCCTAAAGTGGCAAGAGGCAAGGTAATTTATTGAACATATTGGGGTCTTGTTGTTGGGGTTTAATTGCCCTGAACTTTAGTGCCCATGTTGGGTATATCGGCACCAGGGGAGTTGGTTGTGACTAGGGGTATGCTGTGCTGTTCCAGTGGTATCATACACAGAATGTGCAAGAAAAGAATACCTGTTAATCTGTGTTCATTCATTTGCTCATAGTAAATCAAATAAAATGACCTCAGTTTCTCGATGTTAAGGACACTTTTGAAGTTCCTCAGAATAATTTGTTACCTATTAAAGAATTACTGCAATCCAAGTGTACCTGGCTAACCTGTCAGTGTTCTCAGATAATGCTGATCTGTACCTCATCAGTCTAACTGTCTTTGTTATGGAGTTTATCTTAACCGGGGGATGACATGATGTCTGCTGGTAAGCATGAAAATCTTAGTTTATTCTCTGCCAAGAAGGCTTGTGTATGTGTATGTGTATGAATGTGTGACATCACATATTCCTTAGCATATGTGGTATACACTTCATAAATTTATCTAAGTATAGATAATGGGCATTTTACTTTGTTCATCCAGTTTACAAGCTAGAATGTTGCCAGTATACCATTTGATATTTTCAGGTTGCTTTTCCTGTTTGCATCCCTGTTCCTGATAATATTTCCTTCCTATTTTCCTTAATTTCATACCTTCCTGTAGTTTCAGCATATGTATAGGTTTTTCTGAAGTTGCTTAGTTTGGTTTTTATGAATAGGATCATACTACTGATATTTTTCTGTGACTTGCTTTTATTTTTTTGCAAAATGTTTTTGATATTGCCATTGCATATATTGTAGTCTATTTAGAATTGTGTTAACTGGGGGCTTTTATTCATTGAATTCTTCCTAGTTTTTGGCTACTTTGAAACAACTTTCAAATTTCTTGTTATGCAAATGGTGTGTAATAAAAAAAAATCCAGGAAGACCGTAGCTTTATGAAAATATACGCTGATGGTTCTGAGTTAGGTTGGACTCTACTGACATAGAATGGACTAGGCTAGACAGCACTGCTTTTTACTACAGGTCAGGACAGCTCTGGTTCATGTTTTTTCATTCTTCTTTAACAGGTAGACTATCCAGGCATGTTCTTATGGAGATGGAATAAGTATAAGAGAGGAGAAATCTACAAAGCCTTTTAAAGTCTAGATTTGTAACTGGCACATTGACATTTCTGCTCCATTCTATTGGGCAATACAAATCACATGACCAAACTTAAAATCAAGGCATAGGAAGTTAGAGTTCATGCCTCAGTGGAGAGAGATGAAAAGGTACTTGGCAAAAGGTATAGATATGGGGAACTGTGTGGATTTGGGTCCCCAAATACTACCTACTAGCACTGTGCTCAACCATACCCTAGGACTCCTTAAATACTTATGTTGTCACATCATCATGTAAAGATGTCATGATTTAATCAGCTCTTAATATACTGTCTCTTTATTTGGAGACTTGTGAACTAAAATGAAGTTTTGTATTCCTAATGTACCCAAAATACGGTTTATAAAATTTTTAAATACCCTCATAAAATACTTCTCCTTAAAAAGACATTTGCTCACATTCCTATGTTATCACTGGTCCATAGAAAGTCAGAAATCCTATGGACAGTACTGTCAGTTTTCCTCCCCTGATCATTCCTTAATTAAGTCTCAGACTCCTTCCTGTGATTGGCTTCTGGGGCCCAGGACTTTATCTATATCCTCAGGTCTTTCTGGGTGTGAGAGTCTTTGGGGATGTGGGAGGTTGGTTTTATTTCCTCAGATATCAAGTTCTGGACTCTCCACCTTCCTTTTGCCTTCTCCTTAAACACTAGGCAATCCTGGCTGTTCTCATCTATATGGTGCCTTCACAGAACCACCGTAAGCCAGCCCATGCTTTCAGCATTTCCCCTGGAAGCTACCCTGTCTTAGTTCATAAATAGATGATATAGATTTTCTGTCTTCCACATTACTGTAGGCCTTTCTGTAGACTTTTCCCATCCTCCTTAATTTCTTTGCCTCCTGAGGCCAGTTTCAAAACTAAACTTCTAGGTTTGGTGCTCTTGTTGCTGCTTTGTTTTGAGGAAGCATGTGTTAGCTTACTAGAGCTGCCATAAAAAGATCTCAAAGCCGAGTGGCTTAATAAAACCAGAAGTTTATTGTGTCACATTTTAGGAAGCCAAAGGTCCAAAATCACTGGGTAGGGAATATTCTCTCTGCTCACTCTAGGACACGATCTTTCATTGTCTTCGCTGGCTTCTGGTGTTTGCCAGCAGTTCTTGCTTTTCCTGGGCTCATAGCTGCGTCACTCTAGCTACTTAGCCATCTTCTCCTTGTGTGTGTTCGTATTCTCCCTCCTTGGGTGTGTTTGTCCATGTCTAAATTCTCTTGTTTTTATAAGGATACCAGTTATTAATGATCTTATTTTACTTGATTGCCTGTGGAAAAACTATTTCCAAAGAAAGTCATATCCTGAATGCCAGAGGTAAGCATTTAACATACCTTTTTGAGGGAATGCAATTGGTGGTATTCATGTGAGTTTGCTATTGCTATACATAGTAAATAAAAAAAAAAATCATCAAAGTCAGTTACCTAAAACAAAAAGTCATGTATTTAATGGGTCTATGATAGTTGCTCTTCTCCCTGAATGTGGGTAGGTTAGCTGGTGCAGTGCAGCTCCATCACTTTCTAGCCAGAGTTTTAAAGGAAGCTAACAGAAGCATAAGAGGGCAATGCAATCATGAGAGAACCATTAAATTTTAGGCTTGGAACTGGCACACTATCATTCTTCCTCATTCTATTGACCAGTTAATTCTTGGTCAACAGTTCCATCAGCTGTAAGAGTCCTCTGTGTCTCCTGGGCCTACATGAAATATATACTTTGGAGATTTATCTATGAGAGGAATTTGTCAGTGAAGCATATAAACTTAAGTTTTATACTAAAGGTCAAAATGTCTTGCAACATGGTGGTGATGCCTTATACTCCAAGCCAAGGATGTGAAAGCTCCCAGTTCTTTATATTCAACACTTGCTATGGTTTAATATTTAAACCTTTCTCAATTGAGTAAAAGTTAAATAATATCTCACAGATGTTGAGTTTCAGATATTTATAGACCATTTGTGTTCTCTTTTGTAAAATCTCTTTATTAATTCTTATGTCTACTTATTTCTTACTGATTTGAGTCCTTTATATTCTAGATAAATGTTATTTGTCATAAGTGTTGCAAATACCTTTTTTCATTTGGACTTTTGTTTTTCAGCCCTTTGGGATTTTTGGATGAAGAGAATTTCTTAACTAAAATATGCTTGAGAATACAGTCTTTCCATGTAAGAAATTCTACTCTGAGGTCATAAAAATATTCTATATACTTTTTTGTGAAGTTTTTAATCTTATCTGATATAAGGGGGGTGACTTAAAATGGAGAAGAGAGGAAGAGCATGGGAAGATTACCTCTACATAGGGAAGAGGGGTGGGAGGGAAAGAGAGGGAGAAGGGGAATTGCATGGATGGTGGAAGGAGACCCTCATTGTTATACAAACTACATGTATGAAGATGTGAGGAAAAAAAAAAGAATAGCATTATCCTAGATTAGGTAGAGAGAAGTGATGGGAGGGGAAGGGAGAGGATGGGGAGATAGGAAGGATAGTAGAACGAAACAGACATTATTATTACTGTGTGTATATATGTGACTGCATGGCCAATGTGATTCTGCAACCTGTATACTCAGAAAAATGAGAAATTATATCCCATCTGATTTAAATGTATAATATGTCAAGGTCATTGTACTGTCAAGTATAACTTATTAAAACAAAAATGTTAATTTTGGTCCAATTAGAAAAGAAAATGTAACAACTATGAAACTAACTCAAGTAAATAATTAACTACTTGTAATCTTAAAAATTTTTTTTGGTTGTGCATGGACATAATACCTTTGTTTAATTTATTTTTATATGGTGCTGAGGATCGAACCCAGGGCCTCACATGTGCTAGGCGCATACTGTCACTGAGCCACAACCCCAGCCCCCAGAAAATTTTTTATATTTTATAGTGATAACCAACTTTACTAGCAGTATTAACAGAATAATTCCTTATCAGTTTCCCACTTATAGTACCAATTATGTCATATGTCAGGTATTTGTAAACAAATGAATCCTTTTTTGTTATGTGGTCCCATGGGCAATTTTTCCTCTTATTATTTGATTCTGTCTTAATTGCTATAGCATTATAGTATTTAATATATAAGAATGATAGTGGTGCTATGATAATGTGTTATAAAAATCCCTTGTTTAAAAAAAGTGTTTATTAAAAAGATCGTGCACCATGATCAAGTGGGATTCATCCCAGGGATGCAAGGTTGGTTCAGCATATGGAAATCAATAAATGTAATTCATCACATCAATAGACTTAAAGATAAGAATCATATGGTCATCTCAATAGACGAAGAAAAAGCATTTGACAAAATACAGCACCCCTTTATGTTAAAAACACTAGAAATACTAGGGATAATAGCTTTTACGGCATTGAGACATTTTCCTATCTATGCTAAGCCCCAGGCCAACATCATTCTAAATGGAGAAAACTTGAAGGCATTTCTTCTGGAACAAGACAGGGAAGCCCTCTTTTTACCACTTCTATTTAACATAGTTCTTGAAACACTGGCCAGAAAGCAATTAGACAGACAAAAGAAATTAAAGGGATATGCATAGGAAAAGAAGGACTCCAATTGGCACTATTTGCTGATGATATGATTCTATACCTAGAAGACCATAAAAGTTCCACCAGAAAACTTCTAGAACTAGTAAATGAATTCAGCAAACTAGCAGGATATAAAATCAACACCCATAAATCAAAGGCATTTCTGTACATCAGTGACAAATCCTGAGAAAGGGATGCCGCAGTCTGGCTGGGCACAATCAGGAGCCACTTGTCAAAAGAAACTAACTTTATTTTTAGAACCACACACGCCAAACAAAACAGCCTCTCAGGAAAAACCCTCAGAGCCCCAACTGCCACCACCGGCTTCCCACAAGCCTCTCTCTCCAACACAAGCCTCTCTCCACCTCCCACAATCCTACTGCTCTTGAGGCCGATTGGCTGGGTCACGTGGGCAGAGCCAAAAAAGTCCCCCAATGAGCAGCTCCGTGGTCTGAAAGGGCAGGGAAACAGCCCAATGAGCATCACCGCAGAGGAGCCAATCAGCTAGATGTTGCTGGGGCCACTGTGAGCCAATCATCAGCCGGCAGCTGGAAGTTTGCTGGCAGCTGGAAGTTTGCTGGGGCCCCTTCGGCTGTGGCTCTCAACAAAGGGAAATGAGGAAAACTACCCCATTTTCAATAGCCTCAAAAAAAAAAAACCACCTTGGGAATCAACAAACAAAAGAAGTGAAAGATCTATATAATGAAAATTACAGAACCCTAAAAAAAAAAAAATCAAAGACGACGTTAGAAGATTGAAAGATCTGCCTTGCTCTTGGATAGGCAGAATTTATATTATCAAAATGACCATATGTCTGAAAGCACTATACAGGTTTAATGCAATTCCAATCAAAATCCCAATTACATTCCTCATAGAAATAGAAAAGTAATCATGAAATTCATCTGGAAAAATGAGACTGAGAATAGCCAAAGCTAATCTTTAGCAGGAAGAGTGAAGCAGGTGGCATCATTATACCAGACCTTAAACTATACTACAGAGTGATAGTAACAAAAATGGCATGGTATTGGCACCAAAATAGACTTGTAGACCAATGGTACAGAATAGAGGACACAGTAACAAAACCACATAATTAGTTATATTAGATAAAGGTGCCAAAATCGTACATCCAGGAAAAGATATCCTCTTCAACCAAGGGTGCTAGAAAAATTGGAAATCCATATGCAACAAAATGAAATTAAACTTCTACCTCACCATGCACAAAACTGAACTCAAAATGGATTAAGGACTTAGGAATACAACCAGAGACCCTGCATCTAATATGAGAAAAAGTAGACCCTAATCTCCATCATGTAGGATTAGGCCCCAATTTCCTTAGTAAGACTCCTGTGGCAAGAATTAAAATCAAGAACCAATAAATGGGATGGACTCAAACTAAAGTATCTTCTCAGCAAAAGAAACAATCTGAGGTGAAGAGAGCCTACATCTTGGGAGCAAATCTTACCCCTCACACATCAGATAGAGCAGTATTCTCTAGGGTATATAAAGGACTAAAAAAGCTAAACACCAAATAAAACAAATAGCCCAATCATTAAATGTGCCAAAGACCTGAAGAGACACTTCTCAGAAAATGATGTACAATCAATCAACAAATACATGAAAAAATGTTTATCATCACTAGTGATTAGACATGCAAATCAAAAGCACTCTAAGATTTCGTCTCACTGCAGTCAGAATGGCAGCTATGATGAAGACAAACAACAGTAACTGTTGGCGAGGATGTGGGGGAAAAGGTACACTCATACACTGCTGGTGGGACTGAAAATTGGTGCAGTCAATATGGAAAGCAGTATGGAGATTTCTTGGAAAATTGGGAATGGAACTACCATTTGACCAGCTGTCCCTCTTTTTGGTCTATAGCTAAAGGACTTAAAATCAACATTGACGGGCACACAGCCACATCAATGTTTATAGCAGCACAATTCACAAGAGCTAAATTGTGGAACCAATCTAGATGCCCTTCAATAGATGAAAGGATAAAAAAGTGGCATATATACACAATGGAATATTACTTAGTAATAAAAGAGAATAAAATCTCAAAAAACCAAATGCTTAATGTTTTCTTTGATATAAGGAGGCTGATTCATAGTGGGATAGGGAGTGGGAGCATAGGAGGAATAGATGAACTCTAGATAGGGCAGAGGGGTGGGAGGGGAAGGGCAGGGGCATGGGGTTATTAATGATGGTGGAATGTGATGATCATTATTTAATCTAAAGTAAGGTATGAAGACAAGAATTGGTGTGAATATACTGTGTATACAACCATAGATGTGAAAAATTGTCCTCTATATTTGTAATAAGAATTATGCATTCTGTTGTCCTATATAAGTAAAAAGAAAAATCAGCCAATATTTTAAAAAGCAAAAAAATCACTTGTTTAATTTTGCCTTAGAAGTACATTTTCTTGACAATATTATGGCATATTTAAGGCACATCATATTATCAAATTATTATTGAAAGTTAAATGATATTTCTGAACCTTATTTTGGATAGAAACTTCAGGACCAATTTATCAAGTTTCATGAAGGTCATTGTTGGGATATTGATTTGCAGTTTATCTGTGAATCAGTTTTGGAATAGTCATCTTTGTAATATAGCATCTATGCCTAATACTCATATTTCTTAAAAGATATTCTTGAGACAATAAAATTATAGTTCTCTCCCTAGAGGTCTTATACTACTTAGATTAAATGTAGTATTAAGTAGCTTGTTCTTTTGTGTTCTTGTTCTAATTATAAATGTTTTTATTTTATTTTCTACTTGGGATTTACTGAGATAATTTATATGGAGTAAAATTCATTCAAATTGTTCTGTGAATATTGCCAAAGGTACACCTTCTAGTTAATCCCTGCACCAATCCACCTAAAGAATGCTTCCATCACCATGAAAAGCTGCCTCATGCCCCTTGTGGTTGACTCCCATTCACCAAGCCTAGGCACCGTACACTATTGATCGGTTTATAATTTCTTTTTTTTTGGACTGTTGCATAAATGAAATCTTGCTTTTAAATTAAAACATAACTTTGAGATTTATTTGTGCTGTTGGCTGTATTTACTCTTCACTCAATTTTATTGGTGATAACTTTTAGTGTTCAACTTGATGGCCTAGTGTTTGTGCAACTTTAGTTTTTGTTCTGTTACAAAATCTGTCCTGATGGAAGAACATAGACAGTAGAGAACAAAGAAAATATACTTCTAAAGCAATGGAGCTCTGTGGTTTGGCAGATCAGATAGTTTCATAGATAACTGTTATAGTCTGAGTTTGTTGAGAGCCACAGCCAAAGGGGCCCCAGCAAACTTCCAGCTGCCAGCAAACTTCCAGCTGCTGGCTGATGATTGGCTCACAGCGGCCCCAGCAACATCCAGCTGATTGGCTCCTCGGCCCCAGCAACATCTAGCTGATTGACTCCTCTGCGGTGATGCTCATTGGGCTGTTTCCCTGCCCTTTCAGACCACGGAGATGCTCATTGGGGGACTTTTTTGGCTCCGCCCATGTGACCCAGCCAATCGGCCTCAAGAGCAGGAGGATTGTGGGAGGTGGAGAGAAGCTTGTGTGGGAGAGAGAGGCTTGTGGGAAGCCGGTGGTGGCAGTTGGGGCTCTGAGGGTTTTTCCTGAGAGGCTATTTTGTTTGGCGCGTGTGGTTCTAAAAATAAAGTTAGTTTCTTTTGACAAGTGGCTCCTGATTGTGCCCAGCCAGACTGCAGCATGAGTTGATTGCAAAGGGAGAGTTCTAGAAATGAAACAATCTGAGGTGAATAGAGAGCCTACATCTTGGGAGCAAATCTTTACCTCTCACACATCAGATAGAGCACTAATCTCTAGGGTATATAAAGAACTCAAAAAGCTAAACACCAAATAAAACAAATAGCCCAATCAATAAATGGGCCAAGGACCTGAAGAGACATTTCTCAGAAAATGATGTACAGCAAAAGAAACAATCTGAGGTGAATGGAGAGCCTACATCTTGGGAGCAAATCTTTACCCTTCACACATCAGATAGAAATATGTGAAATGAAAACTAGAGAGGAGGCAGAGGTCGGTGTTTCCATGAATAGGTCCACAAGATGCTACTCGTCTAGCTATGTAGAAATTGAGAAAATAATTCTAAATCTTTGGTCAGTAAAAGAGGTATTTTCTGACCAGTATTTAAAATAAATTGTTTTAATTGTAATAAATTCAGTTTGGTGCAATTATGACACAGCAATTTACAAAAAGGACATGATCTAATAAAATCACTGTTGTCTTTTTATTCCCCAATGTGTGAACATATCTCCCTTACTACAGTTATCGCTTCACTTACATTTGCTTGTATGGTTTTCCCCAGCCTTACTCGGCCTTTTCAGCACAGTGCCTGACAAATATTTCATAAGTATTTGCTTAATAAGTAGAAGTTTCCTAACTTTTCCATTTATTCTATGTTTATGTTTCTCCCATAAATACTGGGAATATATTTTGAACTGCTTGTGAGCATTTTTACTAGATGCCCTACTGTTAATTTATATCTGATTCACTAACCCAATGAGTAGATTTGCTTTTTTTCTCCCTGTGTCATCCACCTTGGGTAATGATGTGACCAGTCCTATTGCTATTGAAATGATTCTGGATCTAGAACCTTCTTTATGAAAATCTGAAATAACAAAGAAGTATAATCTATTGATATTATGGCTAAAAACCTTGTTCTTCAAAAACTTAAAGCTTTCTTATCTCTGGGTTTCAATAGTATTATAGGGTTTTGACTTTTTCCCTTTATTTTTTTCATTGGGATTAGATATCACATGACATAGCTATTTAAATTCCTTGTTACATAAAGTTTATGATTTTTTTCAGGGCAATATTTTCTCCTTAACTTTTAATTGGTTTACTTCATCAAAAATAAGAAATCAATCAAGTTCAATCAATGAAGTTCTTTTTATAGTGTTTGACAATATTTGTGAAGGTCAGGAGAAATGGCTAAGATACAATTTGGAATTACTGGTAAAATTGTTTTCTGCCTTCTCCCAAATTATTTGGACTTGAAAAAAAAATTTCCATGTAATGTTAACTGGCTGGTATGATGGTGTTGCCTGTAATTTCATAATGCATTTCATTGCATAGAGCTGGCAAAAAAATTTGAATAAACTAATAGGTTTATTTTTCCCAACTGGTAGATAATGAAAAGCCTTTTGTGAGTGTAATTCTGTGTAAACTCATTTAAAAATTTGTACCTAAAGAAATCTTAACCTTGGCCAGATCATTTGTACTTTTATTTTTTGTAGAGTGAATGTTGTATCTGTATTATCAGCCTCATACAGACTTAGCATGAAATTGTTTATCTACTCATAAAATGATCTGATATATGAAAAACAAAGCTTCTTGGACAACTGTCTCATGCAATTCTAGAATACATTGCATAATTCAAACAATGTTAATGTACGCAAAATATTTCAGGTTTGATTTCCAGATGATAAATTGAATGCAGGTGTTCATTGTTTACCTAATTGTAAGATGGTCTATTTTGTTTCTACTTGAAATGCTCTGAGCATGGCTCTAACAGCAGAGTGGGAAACCTGTGCATGCATGCCTTTGATTTACTTTTACTCTAATGTATATATTGTTCTTTGTTGGGCAAACTTCCCAGGCTGCCTTGCCAAAATAGTATTGTGCATGATGTTTAGGCTGGAAGGATATGTAATCAGATTATTTGTACCCACAGATGGTTACATGATTACCATAAAACAATGGTTCCTAACTATTTTGTGTTCTAAAATCTCTGAAAGTTGTGGAATCCCTTCCCAAGAAAATAATTGCATTATATGCCAAATGTTTTTCAGAGGTGGTTTTCAGTCCCTGTGGGTCATATTCATTTGCCTCATGTTAAAAACCCTGCACATTTGCATACGTTGTTTATGGGAACATAAACTGAAACCAACTTTATGGAAGACAGTTTGGAATATTTACCTAATTAGAATACACATACTCCTGTTTTTGAACATTTATCTAATTTTGTTCATTACTCAACCCTCATTAAACTTACTAGGAAGAGATTAAAAGTGACATAAACCCTCAAGAACAAGAATAGGAGAGATGACAATGACCAAAAAAAAAATAGCTAGAAAGCAAATGAATTAGTGGTGACAGGCTCAGATCTGAGAAGGCCAAATTGCAAGCAAATGGTGGGGCAAGTGAAGAGTTGTCTGCTGTGGAATTCTCAAAGTGCAGACTCTGGCAGCATCGGGGACCTCTGGAACTGACTGGAGGGGGCAATATAAAAACAGTTTGTTAAAATCTGCTTGAGTAGAAGTCTGATCTCTAAATCACCTTCCCTATTCTCTGACTCCTGAGAGTGGCAAGTTGAGGGGAAGCACTGTCTGTGCACTGGGAGAATGTTGGCTTCAGTGAGGGCCTGAGTGTCTTGCCAGAGCCCATAACTCACACCACATGCCTCTGACTGCTGAAAGGGGTAGGGGGCATGGCTTCTTCCACTCAGCAGCCAGTGCACTGGTGACATAGCTTTCTATCATGGGAAGGGATTGGAAGAGTTTTATTTGGGGAACTTGTTCTAAGAAGGAAGATCTAAAAATATTAACCTCAGAGGGTCCCATAAACATCTTAAAACAGTCACTCTATGGAAATCTGTTGGAGGATTTATTCCAGGAAAATGTCAGTTAAAGGAAAATTGCAAAGAATTCATGAAATATGGTATTCATGACGGAACAAAAATGAGGTGTCTTCCCAAGATGATGATCTAGGAGTCCTAGGGTGATCACTCTTCAGTTGGCAGAGGACAACAACTAGTCCAAGGTGAAAACGTTATAAGAGTCAAAGGCTACTTTTTCATGAATATAAAACTGGTGACATGCCTTATGTGCTAGAACACTCAAGAGTAGATTTAGCTTGTCTTTAATGTGAGTGAGTCATAAGCATATAGAAGTCTAACCACGTGAAACAAGATGATTTCTAATCAGGAAAACAGTTATTCAAGAATTTTAGTTGTACATGATTCAATTATGCTTTAGTCAATGATGTAAATTACACAGTCAATGATGTAAACACTCTAGATTTACTCCAAAGTATGATATCAAAAGGATGGGAAATTGGAAGTGTGAAAATGTATTGTAGTGAGGTTGGGAGGAGAAAGGAAAATAATTTCTTAGATGATGAGCAAAATAGAAATCAATAAATATTATCTCTAACATAAGATAATGTATGGTAGGTAAATTGCCATATTCTTTATCCTCTGAAAATGGTGCTTTACTTTTGTACCCTTGCCATGGCCTCCAGGTGTATGGAGTATCTTTCTTTTGATTCTGGATATTCCTGCCTGACTTGCTTTGAACATTGGATTTTGCCTGATATTATACAGGATAGAAGCTTACTTCTTAGAAGTAAGCTTAGAAGTCTGCGCTGCTGGGTCTGTTATCGTGTGCTGCTTTTGTTGCCACAAGAAGATATACTATTGGTTGCCCCCCCACCCCGCCCCAGTCTCAACTGTATAGCAATCACATAGATCAGAGCTCCTATAGGTCTACAACTTGAAGCAGAGCCGTTTCTGCCATTCCACAGCTATATCAGTGAAAAGTAACTTTATTGAAGTATGACACTGAGATTTTCTGCATTTTTGTTACTCGGCAAAAGCTGACTGTCAAACGTGGACATGTATACTAGAAAAGTCAGTTAAAATGAGGAATAGCAATTGCCTCCAGGGAAAATAAAATGGAGTAACAGATCTGGAGTGAATGGGATTAACACTTTTTCCTAACAAATCTTCTAGGGATGTTTGGTTCTTTAAACCATGTTTGCATGTTTAAGTGATGTGTATGAACTGGAAGTTAAGAAAGATATGTTTGATTTGAGTTGATAAAGAAGATCTAGTGTTGGGATAATGGGGCAAGGAAGTTGGGATTGTGATAAAGTTCTTCAGTCTGATAACTTTTTAGATTGCAGCACCACAGTTGAAACCTATGTCTGCCTGATTCTAATATCCTTGTCTTAATTGAAAACAGTGCCACATATTCACTCAGTGTGTATACAACTCTATTAATTAAGCAAAATGTTTTAATGTGTACAGTTTGCACATATCTGGTAAATAAAGTAGTATTTTTTTTTAATTTTTTATTGTTGGTTGTTCAAAACAGTACAAATTTCTTGAGATATCATATTCCACACTTTGATTCAAGTGGGTTATGAACTCCCACCTTCACCCCATACACAGATTGCAGAATCACATCAGTTACACATCCATTGATTTACATATTGCCATACTAGTGTCTGTTGTGCTCTGCTGCCTTTCCCATCCTCCACCATCCCCCCTCCCCTCCTCTCCTCTCCCCTCTTCTCTTTCTACCCCCTCCACTGTATAACCCTGAGGGTCTCCTTCCATTTCCATGCAATTTCCCTTCTCTCTCCCTTTCCCTCCCACCTCTCATCCCTGTTTAATGTTAATCTTCTTCTCCTGCTCTTCGACCCTACTCTGTTCTTAGTTACTCTCCTTATATCAAAGAAGACATTTGGCATTTGTTTTTTAGGGATTGGCTAGCTTCACTTAGCATAATCTGCTCTAATGCCATCCATTTCCTTGCAAATTCTATGATTTTGTCATTTTTTTAATGCAGAGTAATACTCCATTGTGTATAAATGCCACATTTTTTTTATCCATTCGTCTATTGAAGGGCATCTAGGTTGGTTCCACAGTCTTGCTATTGTGAATTGTGCTGCTATGAACATCGATGTAGCAGTGTCCCTGTAGCATGCTCTTTTTAGGTCTTTAGGGAATAGACCAAGAAGGGGAATAGCTGGGTCAAATGGTGGCTCCATTCCCAGCTTTCCAAGAAATCTCCATACTGCTTTCCAAATTGGCTGCACCAATCTGCAGTCCCACCAGCAATGTACAAGTGTACCCTTTTCCCCACATCCTCGCCAGCACTTGTTGTTGTTTGACTTCCTAATGGCTGCCAATCTTACTGGAGTGAGATGGTATCTTAGGGTGGTTTTGATTTGCATTTCTCTGACAGCTAGAGATGTTGAGCATTTTTTCATGTACTTGTTGATTGACTGTATGTCCTCCTCTGAGAAGTGTCTGTTCAGGTCCTTGGCCCATTTGTTGATTGGGTTGTTTGTTCTCTTATTGTCTAATTTTTTGATTTCTTTGTATACTCTGGATTTTAGGGCTCTATCTGAAGTGTGAGGAGTAAAGATTTGTTCCCAGGGTGTAGGCTCCCTATTTACCTCTCTTATTGTTTCTTTTGCTGAGAAAAAACTTTTTAGTTTGAGTAAGTCCCATTTGTTGATTCTAGTTATTAACTTTTGTGCTATGGGTGTCCTATTGAGGAATTTGGAGCCCGACCCCACAGACTGTAGATCGTAGCCAACTTTTTCTTCTATCAGACGGCGCGTCTCTGATTTGATATCAAGCTCCTTGATCCATTTTGAATTCACTTTTGTGCATGGCGAGAGAAAGGGATTCAGTTTCATTTTGTTGCATATGGATTTCCAGTTTTCCCAGCACCATTTGTTGAAGATGCTATCCTTCCTCCATTGCATGCTTTTAGCCCCTTTATCAAATATAAGATAGTTGTAGTTTTGTGGATTGGTTTCTGTGTCCTCTATTCTGTACCATTGGTCCACCCGCCTGTTTTGGTACCAGTACCATGCTGTTTTTGTTACTATTGCTCTGTAGTATAGTTTGAAGTCTGGTATCGCTATACCGCCTGATTCACACTTCCTGCTTAACATTGTTTTTGCTATTCTGGGTCTTTTATTTTTCCATATGAATTTCATGATTGCTTTCTCTATTTCTACAAGAAATGCCATTGGGATTTTGATTGGCATTGCATTAAACCTATAGAGAACTTTTGGTAATATCGCCATTTTGATGATGTTCTGCCTATCCATGAACAGGGTATATTTTTCCATCTTCTAAGATCTTCTTCTATTTCTCTCTTTAGGGTTCTGTAGTTTTCATTGTATAAGTCTTTCACCTCTTTTGTTAGGTTGATTCCCAAGTTAATATGAGAAAAAAATCTGAGTTTATCATAATGGTAGCCAGATTTAATATTTTTTTGTATAGCAACAAAACATAAATGCTAGTCTTAGAATTGGGTATTTAGGTTTTAAATGTTCTGCCACTTGTCACCAGGAAATCAGATTGACTGGTTGAAAATATTAAATATTTTTGGAAACAAAACCATAACTCTTTAAAAAAACATAACTCTTGTAAGGATTTAGTTTTTGGGACTATACTACATAAACATTATATAATTAAGGCAAGAAGTAATGACAGGACAGTGTATAAGTGGCAGAAGGTACAAAAATAAAGTCTTGATGCCAACTATCTCTTAATCTTCCTTTCCAGAGGCAACCAGTTTCTTCCAAGACCTTCCAAGGAATTTTTTTTTTAATGGTACCAGGGATTGAAACTAGAGGCAATCACTTGAGCCACATCCCTAGCCTACTTATTTATTAATTTAATTTATTTATTATCTTTCTAAGTTGCTGAGCCTGGCTTTGAACTTGGAATCCTTCTGCCTTAGCTTCCCCAGCTGGGATTACAGGCATGTGCCCCTGTGCCCAGTGAGATTCTGTTCATTCTTACCCTCTTATCTGTTTTCTCATTGTATTTCCCATGCAGTAATCATCCTGAGACTTCAGTACTATTATAGAAATCCCCTTTGCCCCAGTCCTATGTAGTATATATGCTTTCTATATCCCATGCCTTTTCTTTTCTCATATTTCTCTCCTAGCTTTGTTGTCTACCATCTTACGTAGTCTCCTGAGAAGAGAGCACATGTAGACTTCTAGTTTCCCTTCTGGCATGAAAGGAGTTTAGAAGTTATTACTCCATCCTCAAAGCATGTAAACATGTGGAAGAAACTCAAAAGAAGACTCTTATCTTCAGGGACAAGTTTGCCCTGTGACACAAGTTAGGGAGATAGGTGAATGAAGTGAATCAGAATTTGCTGGAGTATGAAATTTAGCTGAGAACAAGTGTCGGGGTAGGAAAAACTAAACTGTAGTTGAAGTGTTGCTGGAGACGTGTCTGATAGTTAACATTGCGAGGACCTAGTCATAGGCATACTTGATGAACTTTTCAAACTAAATACTGGAGAAAAATCCTTTTGTGTGTCCTACAGGGAAAGGGAAAAATAATTATTTTGACATATGCTAGAATATTTTATTCTTCTCAAAAAGGCTGATCTCTCAAGAGAAACCAACATGGAGAAGGGAAATACCCAACTCCAGCCCACTGTAGTCATGCTATGGGGGCTAGAGCAGGAACTGAGCACTACTTGTGAAGTTCACAGTCCAGAAAGACAGGCTTTCTAAAAGACTGAGACCTAAACATACAACTGTCTAATGCTCTCCCTTTCCCCATATGATTACCACATGACAAGAGTCCTAGTTACCTTAGTTGCTTTATCCAGTGACCAAATCCAGTTATCAAGAAAACATTTTGAGCATATTGAGAAGCAGAAAACAGTTTCAAGAGACAGAGAAAGTACAAGAACCTGACTGAATATTGACAACAATGTTGGAATCATTAAACCAGGATTTTAAAACTACGATTAATATGCTAAGGGCAAACTCTTATGGTTAACAGCAACAGGAACAGATGAGCAAGGTAAGTACAGCATTACACATGTATTTGAGTGATCTCTGCTTACAGTGTCCTTATGCCTGAGGAGAAAACTGTTTTAACAGTTTTAGGGGGCCAACTTTGAGGGGTGTGTTAGTTTTCCCTTGCTGTGACAAAATACCTGATATAAACAACTTGTAAGTAGGGAATGTTTAAATTAGCTCATGGTTTTGATCTATGCCTGGTCCAGGTGCTTTGGGTCTGTAGTGAGACATTATATCATTGTGGGAGGGCATGGCAGAAGATGCTGCTCATTTCATGATAGCTGAGAAGAAAAACAGGAAGAAACTGGGGTCCCAACATACCCTTCAAGGGCACACCCCAATGACCTAAGTTCCTTCTAGGCTCCACGTCCTAAATTTTGGTTCCAACACTTCTCAATAGGGCCACTCTATGGTCTGGGGACCGACACATGGGTCTCAGTGGGATACTTCAGATTCAAACTGTAATAGGGAGGCAGGTGGTTTGCAGTGTCTGTGTTTCTCATGAGGGCTATCACTTGACCCCATGTTGGATAATGTCAGAAATTTCAACAAACACTCCAACCACTCATTCATTGTAAATTTTCTTGACTAAAATTACCATCTTGCTGGTTTCTTCCCATTTGTTCTTTGTTCTTATTCTTTTCCCCTTTTTCTGCCTGATTGCCTTTGGGTTAATTTTACATTTTGAATGACTGTGCTTCATCACTGTTGACTAATTTTTAATTTTTTTAAGTAATTGCTTCAGTGTACAGTATATACCTAACCACCTTCTTTAAATAACATGATACTACTTCATGAAAGCCTAGTAAGAGAGCTCTAGAGAAGAGTTTACAAGTGCATATGAACTCCTTTTGTTGATCCCAGAGTTCTGTGTTGTCTCAGTAGCCTCCACCCAATCTTGAGCAAATTCACTCAAATTTTTACCTTATTTCTTCTTACCTTATTTCTTCTTACCTAACCATATGGCACCCAGGTTTGCTTGATTTTGTTTTGAAGTGGGTGAGCTGGTGTTTGCATCCCTTCTCCTTGAGAGAGGCTTCTCTTTACTAAGGTTTTAAGGCTTTAAGGCTTTTTGGTCATTCTGTGGCCACAGCTTTGTTGGACTGAAGAAAAAGTTGTATTTTTTTTTAGGTCATTTGCTTTTCTTATTGTTTAGATGTGGACATTACTTTTTTCGTATATCCTAGAAAAGAGCAGAAATCCATAATCAATGTTCTTTAGAAATAGGAATTCAGACTTTCCTAAGTGCACACTTTTTGAATTTACCTTTAAAGAAAGGTTTTATTTCAAAAATGACTCTAAACCCCCTAAATAATCTATGTAATAAATCCAACCTAATCTCTGAGAATGACTAGCTTCCATTTCCTATATATTTCATATATTCTTGAACTATATTTGTTTTCCATTGACTTGACTAGCACAATGCATGGCTGGCAGGGGCACAGCATCCAGGATGTTTCCCACCTGAGACAGGAAGGGAGTACCTGTTAAAATGGGATTCTCTCAATATGCATTTCATGAGCACTAGTAAGGCTTTCTGCAGATGTGTTCATTATCTTGGTAATGCAGTGAGTGAGGGGAAAAGTGAAGATCTTTGCTAATTATCTTTGGGATTTAATCATGTGGTGAGGACAGAACTGTGTTTACTAGATAAACATCTCTTTCACTCACATACTACCAGATAATATGAGGATGCTGAAAGTACAAAGCAGAGTTATACCAAGATTAATTTCAACTTATTGAATGCAACTACTGTTAATACTATTGTATTAAAAATACCTAGGAAAAATATCATACAGTATATACCAAAAGAAGATGTAAGTTGTGACTCTTCTGGTGAAATAGGGACTGTATATATTTGGTTTCATTTTCTTGTTCATTAGTTTTGCAACCCACTACATTCAGGATATAAACTCCAGGACAATAAGACACATTTCACCAAGGGTGCTAAATACCATATTCATACTTGTTGCTTTCCTGCAGTCCTCTTAAAATGGTCACACTCTTTCTAAATATGTAAACTACTAACTATCTCAAACCTCTGTATCTTTGCCTGGCACCTTTTGCTTGCACAGTATTCCCTCTCCTACTGTCTTTGTGATGGAGATCAGAGACAATTGCCTCTGATAGGCCTGCCTTGGTGCCCTCATGCAAAATTATTTTTTCCATTGATTGCTCTGTAGATACTTATCTTGTGCTGTGAATTACATTCTCTAGCAAATTACTGCTTGCTTCTAATTCTAGACTTGAATTTCTTGAGTACACAAACATATGACATTAACCATTGTATAGCTGGTACTTAGTACAGAGCTTGGAGACATGAGAGTCAGTTGAGTATTCAGCTGAGTTATAATATTGCATAGTTATTTTTCTTTATTTAAATTTTTTTTGGCAATACTTGCAATTGAACCAAGGGCCTTGCACATGCTAGGCAAGCACTATACTGCTGCACTACCTCTCCAGTCCCTATTACTTAGTTGTTTTGATGGTTATGCTTAAAATGCTTAAAAATGTTATTTGTATTTTACTGAATCTGGGAAAATTACATTTTTTTAATACCATGAAAGACTGAATTGTTTCTGTGTTTAGAAACAAAATTTAAATATTTTTAGCAGCATATGTTAATGTTTTAAATATTAAGCTGGTAAGTCCCACCATCTCTTTTATGGAATATCTAAATATCTCAAATATAGGAACAAATATTCCATTTATGATCTAATTCATCTAATTTTTAGTCTTTTGAGAAAAGTAATAGGTGAATGATTAGTGTTAATATTCATTAATATTGATAGGAAATTATAAGTGCTTGATTATGACTTCCAGCCTATTTTAATGCATCTGTTTCAATTTCATTCAAACACCATTAAAACCTTGGGACTTAAGAGGGTTAAAATAAGAGAACTATGACCTATAAATGTCTTGATATAAATATAAGATAGGAGATTTAGATAAAGGTTTGCTAAATTAAGATTTCTGATGCACTAATTCCTGAGTCATATCTTCAGGCATTTTTTAAGTGGGTTTGGAAAGGTACTTTATTTCATTTGTTTATAATTATTTATCCAACACCAGAGACTACTGAGGGAGCTCAAAACCATTAAGAATGATTGTAACATTTCTATTAACTTTGCTTTTGCTTGTTAGGGGATAGAGAGGATAATTCTATAATACAGTCAGTAGCTAATTAAATGGTTTGTGAATTCTCTAGGCTTTTCTTTTTGTTTCAATTTTTACCAAATAAAAGACTCATTTTATTTAAAATTATATTGCAGTTGGTTAACTTTGAGTTTTTTTCTCTCTCCCACTCCATTACACACCAGTGTAGTGACTATGACTTGGAATTCGGAACCGAATGTTTACAGTTGGCTCTAAAATATTGCCACATTAAAGCCAAACTTGTAGAAGGATCACCTGACCTCTGGAAGGTAAGAGATGTTTTTTGGTTCTGAATCTTCTCTGCTTGTGTGTGCACATATGCGTTTACTTAGATTTTAAAATGAGAACCTTGAAAAGGATTCAGTCTCACTGGGTTTCCTGAGCCATCAAAGTGTGATATATATATATATATTTATTCAATTTTTGAATATATATATTCAATTTTTTTTGGCTTGACCTAAAGAAAATTTACTCTTTTAATTCAGACAAGTTCCATTTTAGTTCATAAGTTTTGTTTTCTCCATTTTTTTTGTTGTTGTTCTGTATATATAGCCTCTTATTCTGATCACCCAATTGAATTCAAACTGCAATTCTGCTGCCATAATAGCAAAGTTTCCTCCCAAGCCTGGGTGGTGGCTCCAAGTAGGTTGAAAGTACACCTGCCACAGTTTGGACCATTGGGGCAGTGGCCAGACCCTCTCTTGGCCCTGCATGAAGAATTGGACTCCTTTCCCTGGTGAGGCCCAACTCTTCTAACACCATGTTTTGTTCCTTTGTAGGGGATGAAATGATTGCTGGAAACAAGTTAGTAGCACTGTTTACCCTACTCCTTCCTTTTGAAACAGGCACATTTTGCAGGGTGGCTTGCCCTTGTTTAATAGGTCCATAGTATGTTTCCTCATTGAGGCTATATGGGTCCATAGTATATTTTCTCATTGAAATTTAGAACAGAAAGTTGTATTGGGTGTTTTCCGAGTAACAAGATGGCCCTGCTGCATGCTGAGGTTGTCTCAGACAGCCTCACCAAAAATATTGGTGGGTTTGGATTGGTTGCCTTGCAGAAAAAATATGTACAGTATTGTTTCCTCATTTAAGGACATCTAAATGTTATCAGCCCAGCAGCTGAGCACTTTTCATTTTATATTTTGTATAGATGGCTCTTGTGGGCTTCTCTCGGTATGATTTTTGAGCACTTCTCTTGGTATGGCTATTTAGGGATGATTGCTAGTCATCTCTGTGATTTAACCAGAAGTTGAAGAGAAAACTCTGTTCAGCATTGTGCATCTTACTTACATATTATTTGCTTACTATTAATAGAGAACTAGCATAGTTAGTATGCTTCTAAAATTTTTGGTGACATAAATAGTAATTATGTGGATTTTTGGCAATTACCTATTAGGTGTTTTGTTAAAGATCTAGATTCACATTAGCACTACTCTCTTGGACTATCTTGCTAGACCTAGTTCAAAGGCCCTGGAGAAAAGATGAAAAGTAGCAACTCTGAGGCACTGCATTGTTACTAATATGTTAAATATCTCTGGCCTCAATTTTGTTTTCTGGAGGTGTGATTATTTACCTCTTGTGGGTACTCTGACCACAAAACACTCAAGTTTGTGGATAAAAGGGAAGCTTCACATTGCTCTTTGAATTTTCCACTCCATCTTCACAAATTTGTTTTTATTTATTTATTTTTGTGAAGTGCTTATACTGTCACTGTCTCCAACAAGAGAATTAGTCCTCAGACAGCTTGACTGTCATGTCAATGCACTGCAACATGTGGCGGGTCTTTCCACAGTGCCTCTGTTGGCACCATTGATGAGTCATTTAGCATGTCCTGTTTTGTGGGTTAAATGATCTCTCTCAAAAAAAAAGTGTTAAAGACCTAAGTCCTACCACCTATGAATGTGATCTTACTTGAAAAGAAGCTCTTTGCAGACATAATCAAGTTAAGTAAGATCATACTGAAGTAGGGTAGGCCCTAAATCCAACATGACTGGTCCTTATAAAAATAGCAGAAGAGACACATGCAAGGAGGATGTCATGTGATGATGTGAAGCATCTGCAAGCAAAAGAATGCTAAGGATTGTCAACGGTCACCAGAACCTGGAAAGAGGCCAGGAAGGGAGCTTCCCAAAAGCCTTCAGAGGGAATTTGGATTTATCTACACCTTAGTTTCCAACTTGCTGCCTATAGAACTGAGAGAGAATGAATTTCTGTTATTGTAAGCCATTAAGTTTGTTACAGTGCCCTCTGACATACATGCCCAGGGATTGACATACTCTTTTAGGCCTCAAGTGAATCAGGATCATAGTATTACTTCCTGAACCAGGACAAAGAGAGCCTGACTCCCAAGTATGAGATTTGAGTAATGATGTGCATCAAAGGGATGTTGGATTTGAAAAGGCCTGAAATGTGGTAGCCTGGGCAAAATGTCCTACTAATCACTGTGTCAACTTTTAGATGCCACATTTCTTCTGAGTGAGATGAAATTATTGTGAGTACAAATATTCCAGGTATTTAAATTTTAGTGTTTCCTTTTTCTGCCTCCTGTCTTCTATCTATGGTGTTTTTTTTTTTTTTTAAATAAGCTGTTTAGCCCTTACTTAATTCCTCTTCGTGGCATTGTATGATTTTCCTTTAAAAACTTAAATTCCTTTTGTGGTATGATTTTTTTTTTTTTTGTAAATGTAGAGTATTTGTTTAAATAATAGCAATGGATATATATTTTGGAATCGGTATACAATTTGCAAACTAACATCATAGATGCTGCCATTTAAAAAATGTGCCTGAGAAATATTAGTGATGCCAAACTGCTAAAATTAGTACTGGATGTAGGGCCAAGTACCTGGAAATGAGATTTGGAAGGCTGATATAGAGAAAGTCATGTTTGGATATAATTGAGGCACTTCATGACCACAAAACAGTAAGGCAGGAGAGGATACTGAATTATCGAGCAGTCTGCCAGCTCGGAATTCATGAACTCCACAGTAATGGAGAATGACCAGAGATTTCTGATGATTGCATATAGGACTATTTTAACTATCGTCTGAAGTTGGAGGATGGTTTTCATTTTAATTTTTTGGATCTCTAAATATCCAAAATATTTCATTTCAATTTTTTGGACCTCTAAATACAGAATCATTTCATCATATATATTTTAGAAAAAGTAATGCAAAATGGAGACATTCAGGGTCAAAGTCAACCTTCCTGGTGCTGAGGAAAACAGATTTTTAATTTTTAAAATTTTTCTAATTAGTTATACATGACAGTAGAATGTATTTTTGACACAACAAATTTGTTTTTTGTGCCTTTTTTTAGTATGACATAACTGTATTTATGTGGGTTTGTCTCTGTCTTTTATTCTATACCATTGGTCTACATGTTTTGGTGGCAATACTGTGCTATTTTGTTACTATGGCTCTGTAGTATAATTTAAGGTCTGTTATTGTGAGGCCTACTGCTACACTTTTCTTGCTAAAGATTTCTTTGGCTATTCTGGGTCTCTTATTTTTACAAATGAATTTTATGATTGCTTTTTCTAAGAAGAATGAGATTGAGATTTTCATAGGAATTGCATTAAATCTGTATGTTTTTGGTATTATGGCCTTTTTTACAATGTTAATTCTGCCTATCCAAGAGCATGGGAGATGTTTCCATCTTCTAAGGTTGTCTTCACTTTCTTTCTTTAGTGTTCCATAGTTTTCATTGTGGAGGTCTTTCACCTATTTTGTTGAATTGATTCCTAAGTATTTTTTTATTTTTTTAAGCTATTGTGAATGGGGTAGTTTTTTTTTTTCTAATTTCCTTTCAGCTGATTCATCACTGATGTATAGAAATGCATTTGATTTATGGATGTTAATTTTATATGCTGCTACTTTGCTGAATTCATTTATGAGCTCTAGAAGTTTTCTGGTGGAATTTTTTGGATCTCTAAATATAGAATCATATCAGAAAATAGTGATAGTTTTCTTTTTTTTTTTTCCTATCCCTTTTTCTATCCCTTTAATTTCTTCTAATTGTTCTGGCTAGAGTTTCAAGGACTATGTTTAATAAAAGTGGTGAAAGAGGGCATCCTTGTATTGTTCCATTTCTTAGAGGGATTGCTTTTAATTCTTTTCCATTTAGAATTATGTTGGTCTTGGGTTTAGCATAAATAGAATTTACAATGTTGAGGTATATCCCTACTGTCCTTAGTTTTCTAGTGTTTTGAACATGAAGGAGTGCTATATTTTATCAATTTTTTTTGAGCAATTCATTATCTCATTTAATAGGTAACAACTACAATATGAAAAAGAAAACTTAAAAATAAATAACAATTTATCTCAATCAAAGAGAAATACAAAATTAATTGTTAGGGAATTGGATATAAAAATTCAGTTCAGTGAGTGACAAAATCAGTTGGTGAACCTGATTTGTTGTTTGGATTGTTTACTGCAAATCTTTGTTTTGGTTTTAATTTTTTTGTGAGGAGGAATCTCTAAGCAGAGCAAGATAACTATTGGAAGCTGACAGCCCTGGGTTTAGTGGATCAAATGCTTTTTTTTTTTTTTTTTTTGCACCTACTGAGATGATCATATGATTCTTGTCTTTAGGTCTATTAATGTGATAAATTACATTTATTGATTTCTATATCTTGAACCAACCTTGTATCCCTGGGATGAAACCCATTAATCATGGTTTACTATCTTTTAAATATGTTTTTGTATGCAATTTGTCAGAATTTTAATGAGAATTTTTACATATATGTTCATCAGGGATATTGGTCTGATTTTTTTTTTCCTTCATGTGTCTTTGTTTGGTTTTATTATCAAGGTGATATTAGCCTCATAGAGTACATTTAGAAGTGTTTCCTCCTTTTCTATTTCATGGAATAATTTGAGGATTATTGGTGTTAATTCTTCTTTGAAGAATTTGGCTGAGAATCTGTCTTGTCCTGGGCTTTTCTTGATTGGTAGGCTTTTGAGGGTGTCTTCTATTTCATTGCTTGAGACTTATCTGTTTAAATTGTGTATGTCATTTGATAGGGAAGGTTTGGGTAGGTCATATGTGTCTAAAAATTTGATGTAGTTAAGATTTTCTATTTTATTGGAGTACAAATTTTCAAAATAATTTCTGATTATCTATTGTATTTCAATAGTGTTCATTGTGATATTTCCTTTATTCACAAACTGTTTGAGTTTTCTATAATTTGAATTTTCTTTCTCAGGTGGCATGGCTAAGGGTTTATTTTCTTTTTTTCAAAGAACCAACTTTTTGTTAAACATTTTGAGACAACAAAAAGGAAAACAACTAACATCAAAGATGTTATATATAGCCTCTTACTCTGTTCTGTTATTTTTTAAATTGTGTATTATTTTTTTCAATTTCATTTATTTTTAGCTCTGATCTTAATTATTTCTTCTGGTTTTGGTGTTGATTTGTTCTGTTTCTAGGGCTTTGAGATATAGTGTTAGGTCATATATTTGTTGACTTTCTATTCTTTTAATGAATGAACTCACTGCCTTCATAGAGTCCCAGAGATTTTGATATGTTGTATCACTATTCTCATTTATCTTTAAGTTTCTTTTATTTCATCCCTGATTTCTTCGGCTAACCATTCATCATTCAATAGCATATTATTTAGTTTTGAGATGTTTGAGTAGTTTTTGTTTTTATTCTATCGGTGATTTATAATTTCATTTCATTATGATCTGGTAGAATGGAGGATTTTTTCTCTATTTTAGTATTTGGTAAGAGTTGCTTTGTGGCCTAAGATATGGTCTATTTTAGAGAAGGATCCATGTACTGCTGAAAGAAAGTATATTTTCTCATTGATGGATGAAATATTGTATATATGTCTCTTAAGTCTGTTATTGCTTGTGTTAGTTAATTTTATAGCTTCTTGATATAGTTTTTGTTTGGAGTCTCTATCCAGTAGTGAGAAAGGTGTGTTAAAGTCACCAGTATTACATTGTTATCTATTTGATTTTTGCAATTGAGAAAGGTCTCTTTGATGTACATAGATGCTCCATTGTTGCATAAATATTTACAATTGTTATGTCTTGTTGATGTATAATTCCTTTAAACAGTATGGAATGTTCTTCTTTGTCTCTCCAACTTTGGCTTGACGTACACTGTATCTGATATGAGGATAGAAACCCCTGCTTTTGTTTATGTGGTCCATGTGATATATATATTTTTTCCAACCTTTCACTTTCAGTCTGTGGATTAGGTGAGTCTCTTGAAGATAACATATTGTTGGCTCTTGATTTTTAATTCACTCTGCCAGTCTGTCTTTTGATTGAGTTAAGGCCTTTAATATTCAAGGTGATTATGAAGACATGATTTGTATTCCTGGTCATTTTGGTTTATTTCTAGTTTTTAATTTAGTTTGATTGTTCCTTTCATTTAGTTCTTCCTGTTGCTTGTTTTCACTTTTTTTCATTTCAATTTCAAGGAATATTTTGTTGAGAATATTGTGTAATGCAGACTTTCTAGTTGTGAATTCTTTTAATTTTTGTTTATTATGGAAGATTTTTATTTCATCTTCAAATTTGAAGCTTAATTTGATGAATACAGGATTCTTGGCTGACATAACATTTTCTTTCAGAGCTTGGTATATGTTGTTCCAGGATCTTTTAGCTTTCAAGCTCTGAGTTGTGAATTCAACAGAGATCTGAATTGGTTTTTCCCTACCTGTAATCTGATATTTTTCTCTGACTGGCTTTAAAATTCTATTCTTATTCTGTCTGTGAGGCATTTTCATTATAGTGTGCCCTCGTGTAGGTCTGTAATTTTGTACATTTGGTGTCCTGTATGCCTCTTGTATTTGATTTTCCATTTCATTCTTCAGATTTGGAAAATTTTCTGATAACATTTCATTGAAAAGATTGTGCATTCCTTTGGTTTGTATCTCCTCGCCTTCATCTATCCCAATAAATCTCAAATTTGGTCTTTTCATGTTATCTCATAGTTTTTGTAAGTTCTGTTGATGGTTTCTTAATATCTTATCCCCCATGGTCAACTCTATTTTCAAGATTATACATCTTGTCTTCATTGCCTGAGGTTCTGTCTTCCAAGTGGTCTAGTCTGTTGGTGAAGTTTCTGTTGAATTTTAATTTGGTTATTGTTTTCTATATTTCATGGGCTTTTGTTTTCCTTTTTTTCCAGAATCTCTGCCTCTTTAATGAAGAGATCTCTTCACTTTCTGTATTTTCTCTTTGATTTCATTGCTAACACCATAGTTTACTTCGCAGATCAGTTCAACTAAGTACTTTCTAAACACCTCTGACATTTCTTCCATTGTGGTGTTGATAGATTCTATTTTTGGAATATCTTGGTTTGCTTGGGGTGATTTGTTCCTTGTTTTTTCATGTTGTTTATGTGTCTACCCATAAAGTAGTATGGATCTGAGGGAGTAGAGTTTCTATCCTTTGTTTTTATAGTGTCCCTGAAGGTTTCCAATACCTCACTGTTTAGGGGAAGACAAATAATAACAACCACCAGTGCAAACAGTTTACACCATTAAACCAAATATTACTTAGTATGATGTCTGCAACGTTAATTTTCACAATAAACAGAAATGATATGATCAGTTATTGCCTATAATTAAAATAGCAAGTTTTAAATGATGGACAGGAAGAGAACAGAAATGATACAGTACGCGATAATTATGAGGGAGAATGAGAGAAGACAGAAGTAAAAGATTCAAGGAAGAGTGAAACAGAGAGCAATATATATTGGCTATTAGCAGAAGAAAAGAGAGTCAGGGGAAACACTGGAGAAAAAATATATAAAGCAAAACATTTTTAAAAAGTAAAAATAAAGAATACAAAACAAAACTAAAATATACTAATCAAATACCTTAGTTCACAAAAAACTAATCCATGTAAAATAATTGGCTTCAAAAATGGTAGAAATGAGGGGAAAAAATGAAATCGTATTAATATCCATGTACCATTGAAGTCACAAACATAGAAAAAGAATAAAAACAAGTAAAAAAATATCTTCATGAAAAGTTACAGAATTCTTTTCATAGCAGTTCAAAAATATTCTCAGCTTTCCTTTTCAGCAGTATTAGGTGGGGTTGTCTGGAGTGTGATGCTTGCTCACCCTCGGGGTAGAGTTGCAAGAGTAGGAGAGGTAATTCCACAGGGAGAATTCTTGGAGGCAGTATTTGGGTTTAGGCAGGTTCTATGCTGTTTGCTGAATTCCAGTTGGTCTAGAGATTTCTCCACTGCCAAATACCTGCTTGTCCACACTGGAAGACTGTACCCTATGGATCTCCCCTGGGTTCTACTTGTGTGATGGGGGACCCAGTTCTTAGTCCCCTATGACACCTGCAGACCCCATGTTTCTGGTCTCAGGTTCAATCTCCAAACAATCTCTACTGCTCCCCCCCCCCCACCCTTCTGAGTTCCTAGCCAGATGTGTCTCTCCCCTTAGGTCCTGTAAGCAGTGGGATTGGAGTGGGACAGTTACATCTGGGTGGGTTTCTACAACCAGTTGTCCCCTGTGTAAACCTCTCTCCACATTTGATTTTTCTCCTGATCAATTACACACACTCTTTGTTGTGCAGTGTCTGTTTACTACCTCTATTTCAGGCCATACTCAGGCTTGCCAGGAATTGCTCCATCAGCTACAGCTGCAAAATGATTCCTTCCTTTGGCTGTTTCTTTTTCTGCATACATATATCATGCACTGTGTCTTTCAGGTTTTTGTGGAAATATTCTTGGTCTTTAAACCTTCTGTACCCTGATAACCCTTGGGCCTCCCCCAAATGAGGGTTCCTTTAATTTCCTTATCCCTCTACTATGCTCTCAGAGGGACCTCTCTGGCTGGAGCTTCTGGCTTGGCTGTTGCAATGGCTATGCTGTTGGGGTTTTTTCCTTCTTTTATTATATCCAACCTCCTGTGTCCCCAGTCTGCATTGAATGTCCAGTTTAAGTTCCACTAAAGTCCGTCCCCTCCCCCTTTTTTTTTGTTCAACCACCTTGCGCAGAAGCTGCCCGTCATCTTCTTCATTTCACAACACAGAGCAGCCAGGAATGAGACCTTCTCTATTCTGCCATCTTCAGCTGACCTCTGCCCCAGAGTTTTAATCCCCCCCACTACATCTTCCAGGGTAGAGAATAGTATTCCTAAATGATCAGGTTTCCACCCACCTCCCAAGAATGGCAAGTCACAGGAAAGTATAGTACTGGTTCCCAGAAATAGGGATTGGCCCTCATGGTTTTCCTGAGTAGTTGTGCCATGGCAAAACCTCAGTAAACATTTTTATTGTGTGAAGATTTCCTGTTGTCTACATAAGAACTTAAATTTATAGTTATACCATATTTTGGTCTAGTATACTTTTAAACACTTTGCTGGGTCACTTACTATACTGTTCAGTCTTAAATGAATAGACTTCTTATTTCTAAATGTCAAAATCATCTTTAAGGCATGAGGTTTATAATCAGTTATTGAAGAAATTTAGCAACTGTGTTCCATTGTCTTAAAATGCTTCTTTATAAGGATTTTGAAGTGTTTGTATCATCACAATATTATTGAAATGAATAAGTTGACTTCCTTTTGATGAGGACTGCATTTTTTTTTTAAGATTCACGTGTTCTGGCATCATTGTATAACAACAAAAGAAAATAAGAAAATAGTCTTGTTATTTTTTGCCGTCAACAGTACAATGTGGTGATGTTTCCTTTTTAGAGTTTTTTAAATACAGTTATCCAGTCTAGCCAAAAGAATATTTTCTAGATGTACATAATTGATGAAATGGAAACCAAATTCTAAAACTATCTGCTTAATAAGTATTCTCTATCTCTGAAATATGAGTTTTTATAGTTTTTGCTAGTACTGGGGTTACTACATATTCATTATCCTGAGAGGTAACATGTCAGAACATTAAGTGCAGTCTTAATCAGGGAAGATCCTGACCAATGGGACATGATTCTATTTTGAAATATGTTTTATGTTTTGTGTCTTAACACAGAAGAAGCAAAAAAATTTAAGTGTAATAGTCCCAGTGGCAATGTACCTTGAGGTAGCTGAGAGAATTGTGTTGAATGAAAAGACAATTATCTGTAGCTATAAGCTTCAAGTTTTTCCCCCTATTGAATTTTTTTTTTACAGTTAAACTCATTACTCAGATCAATTATTGCACAGATGCACAATCAAACAAAACAGACACAAATTGAGCTGAACTAGGTGAGTGGCAGATGTTAGGCTGGAGTTTCACCTGCAGAGAACACTGTTACTGTCCTTGATGTAGCCCCTGAGGCTCCAGGGAACACAGTTTGAAAACAAGTCATTGAATGGAATGACTTCTAGTCCATCACTACAGGAATTTTTTAAAAAGGTTTCCATAATAGAGTATTGTGCAAGGTCAAAGGAAAACTATAGCTCATGCTGACAGAAGAAAATCAACTTGAAAACTGATTTGTTAGGGTGCCTTTTTTCCTAATTAAAACTAAAGAAAGGACAACACATATTACTGTAACAGTTAGAAAAATGAATAATTCATGAATTCAGAATTACAACATTTCCAGTAATACTCCCTTTGAAGTACATTTTCTATTTAAGAAAAAAAATGAGGCTGTTCTTAAAAAATACTTTAAAAGTTTGTCAAATATTTTCTGTAGTTTATTTTTATTTTATCTGTTTTCAGAGAGGTACAGCTAAGGTATTAAGGCTTTATAAAGAAGATGCTAATCAAAATTCAAAAGCCTTAATAGTACTTTAATAGGTAATTGTAGCCCATAGGATGAAGTAACAAAAATAGAAGCCTTTGTTTTTATACAGTTAATTAATATTAGATGAGCACAAACCTTTAGGTAATAAAAACATTTATTCGTAAGACTGGTTCCTATGCAAAGATTTTCATGCCAGAATTCTAGAAGTTATTTTAGTGTTTGAGAAGAACTTTTGTGTAAGTTTAAAAATGCTTTATAAATGTTTATTTGAAGCAAATTACTTTTATAATATTACCTTAATATAAAGAGATGTTTTACCCCTCAAAGCAGGCAGGAATAGAAAATGAATTATAGTAACTATATATCTTTCCCTTAATTTTTTCCCTGAGTTTGTCATATAGATGATTAATGTAGAAAATTATTTTCTTTTTAAGGTTGGAAAAATTAATTAGGTCTGACTTCAGATGTCTAGTTAATTTTGGAATTTTGAGAAAAAATTAAGAACTAGTTTTATTCAATTTCAGTGGAAAAAGTTCTTGACTAAAATGTAATTGCTGCATTTTTTTTTCTTTGCTCACTTGTCATTGCTCTATTCCCAGCACTTAGAACAGGGCCTACCACATAATAGATAGCTTGATAAATACTTGTTGAACGAATGAATCTCATCAGTACTTTTGGTAAAATGTATAGTGTGAGCCTATTGTTTGTTTTCCAGATAACAGGATTGTATTGGGGATAAGAAACTAAAATAATGGGAGTCAGTAACTTGGTTGGCATATGCTTGTTTTAGAGATAATATCATGATGCTACATTTGATTTTCATACATTGGTTGACTGCTTGAACAACTTACCATCTGTCTTACCAAATGGGATACTTTTTAATTCTACAAAGTAGGTTATAATTTTGCTCCACAGTTTACCTGACAGGGTAAAGGCATAGCAGGTCCATTTATTTTGGGTAGACTTTCTCTGGTCTTATTGAGCTAAACAAAGTTATTTGTATAAATCCAATTCTGAACTAATCTGGAAGAAGAATGTCCCATTTTTATAGCCATGGTAAGGCACTAATTGAACACTTGTTGAAATGGATTTTTCACACCATTTGCATCATAAGCATCTGAATACTTTGGTTATGGGTTTCTATGCCTTATTCTACTTATGTAATACTATTTTATTATTTACTACATTCTTAAGTTCTTGATATAGGAGAACAAAATCTGTAGTCGCACCTACATATTCTGTACCTGAGTTCCCTGGATGGGACCTAGGAAGTATTTGCCATAGAACAGATATATACCCTGACATTACAAATCCCAGAACACTATTCACAGGCTGTTTTTTCAAAAATTACCAATGATTTTAGCCACATAGTGACACCCTGTAGGCTCTTTCTGTTGGAGCCACATTTTAATAAAAACTGACAAGATGAATCTTGGTATATAAAGATATACTGAATTCAGAATGAAGTCTCCTTTAATATGAGTTGATCCTTGCTAACTTCAACTAACAATGAAGTTTGGTGACTTGTTACATAAGGGATTCCTGCTTTCCTTCTAGTATAGAACCTTACTATTAAGTAGTAGTGTTAACACTTTGGACTTTAAGTGTTAACACTTAATACTTTGGACACTACTACATTTTGTTTGATTATAAGGCTTCAGTTATATAATAGGATTTCATAAACAAATGCTATATAACATCTGAATTTATTCAAAGATTACAAATAAAATTTTTAATCATTTGTAGAAATAGAATATGATTTAATATGGATTTTCTAATGCTGTTTTCTAGTTTAGAAATTGTGTTTTATGTTTATAGTTTCTTCAAAATCAAGAATTTCCTCAAGGGCATTATTTTATTGTTTTCACATTCCTTCCTGCTCTGTTAAGTCTAATGAGGTTTATCTGTCCTTTAGGTGACCTACAAACGAGATCTGTATGCGGCTGAATCGATTATTAAGGGTATGTTTGGCCTTGTGACTGTCAGTTCCTGTGTTTCAAAAAATGTAAGCCAGTTCAGAATTTCTCATGACAGTTTAAATCCCAGCCATCAAAGAAGGATAAATGCCTGTAGGCCACTGAGGTCTCTGATTTGTTTTTGAAAATAATTACATTTTATTGTGTTTCCTGCTTGTGAAATAATGTCATCTTGGTTTAAATTTTTACAAAAGAAAGACTTTTGTTTATTAATTTAAGTATGTGACAGCGATACTATTAGGAAGGAAACAGTGAAAACTGATATTTTAATACAGTTTTAAAGTTGTCTCATGTTTACTGGTAAGATAACTGCCCCCACCCTTTAACACTGCCATATCAGTGAATTAGATATTATCTTCCATGTGAGAAAAATGTTTTCCATAAATTTGAAGAAATAGTACTGGATGATTTTTTAAAATTCAATTTTTGTTCTAAAAATGAATGCAGTTTTCTTTTGTAATTTTAGGTATTACATGTGATAACCACTTTCTTGTGTTTTTCCAGTGTTGTGACTCTAAATTCCATCTCCAAGATAGTCTACTTAATGACCACATGTGAAACTAGATCTAAATTTAAACTTACATTGAAGTACGAAAAAAAAGTAGTGAATCTGAATATTGAATGCATTGATTTAAATATTTGGGAAAACTTATTTAACAATCATTTGAAGCCAGTTGACTTTGTTTCACAATTGAGCTTAATATTGTGTTAGGAATGTAATCAAGATGCAGAAGGAACATTCTTTCTGTATTTCTGCAGTTTTTATCGTTTAAATTGGGTTTCTCAATTTAAGCACCACACTGACATTTGAGACCAAATCTTTCTATGGTTTGGGTCTCTTCTGTGTTTCCCTCATTGTTTAGTCACATGCCTGGCCTCCACTCACTAGATGCCTGAAGCACCCTTGCTTTTTCACCTACTCCCTTATGTCAGAGATGTCTCCTGCCAGTGCCAGATATCTTCAAGGGCACACAGTTGCCCCTAACTAAGAACCATGGTTCTAAATATAGTTTTAGCAAGATCAGAGGTGTCCCACTTCCATCTTGAAATAAGTGTGGTACTTTACAACAAGTTAATAATTGATTTTAGTTAAATTACAGATAGAACAATATGCTCAAATTTTGATTGAGATGTGAACTTCTAAATTTAAGTTTATTGGTGGGAAAAAAAGTAGTGAATATTAATTTTGAATGTGTCGGTTTATAGTTTTCAGAAATCCTATTTAATAATTAATTGGCTTCATATGCAGAAAACTGAACTTCTTCTCTGTTCATGACAATATATTTCCAGTTTAGCCTCAAGTTCTTGTTCTTCAAGCATATTTCATTTCAATCCATTAGCATATTGTGATTTGTGTATCTCTATGTATAAACATATCATCTATGACCATAAATCAAAGCATTGACATATTTATACAACAGCCTAGAATGTGTGACTAGTACTGTGGGACATGCTGGTTAAATCATGATGTGGTTGGTTATACTCTCAATGTAAATATAAAGCTCACTTTGGTTTCTTTGCAAAGTTGTATCTTTGTTACCTAGGTAAAACGAAAATGGTCTCTAGTTTGAACAGTTAGTGTTTCAATGGAGGATTCTACAAATTGCAATACATTGCCTACATGTTAACATTATCAGAGTAGACTTCTTACAATGTGAAAGCCTACTTTTTTCATTTTGTAATTTGTTCTAATTAGTTATACATGACACTAGAATGCATATTGACATGTCATACACAAATGGAGTATAACTTCTTATTCCTGTTATTCATGATGCAGAATTATAACGGTCATGTAATCATATATGCATATAGGGTAATGTCCAGTTCATTCCATTATTACTGTTCTTCCCACTACATTTTAAACATAATTGCAGGGGGCTATGACTTTGGAAATTTTTACCATAGAGAAATTTTTTTTCTTATTTAGACAACAAGTTCTTGTATACTATTATTTTAAAATTATTAAAGAAGTATTCTGTTATTCTTAGGGAAAATAATTGGACTGACTACATTAGCAGCTGATTTAGGTCAACAATCTCAGTTTCTGTGTCCTCTTAGTACCAGAGCCTGGCCCAGGGACCTTGCCTGGATCTCAACTGGCTGAATTTGGCCACCCACATACAAAGAAACAGGCAAAAGATGAAAAAAGAAAAATTAATTTTATGCAGTTTGATCAAACTAGGGAGAATCAGATTGCTTTTCCGCTGGTCCCATAGAAGCGGTTAAAAATTATAGGAATAAAATCCAATTGATATACATATGTAGGTTTAGCCTATGCTAGACAGGTCTGGGTAAGGGCGATCTCCATTCTCGGCTCCCTTGGTGTCCATGTGGTACTGGTCTTGGAAATCAGGATTGGGTCCATATTCTTCCAGTATTAAAGATGAAGCATCTGAGAAATGCTGAAGCTTGTGAAGTAGACTTTTCCTGAGAGAAGGGAGCCCAGAGCTAGGTGTCTGCAGGAATGTGTGTGTCTTGTTCTTTTATAGGCTCCAGAACCCTCCTTTTAGTCCCTGCCTCCCTTTCTTCTCTGCATATGTGCCTATGGGCAGGAAGAGGCAGGAGTACTGCGGGTTTTGGCTTGTTTGGGGAAGTGTGATCCTGGAGGTTAATTGTTAGCAACCCAGTGATAACTACCCATCATCCTTTCTTGACCTCCATCATTCCTTTTCTACACTGACTGCCAGGTTTTCTGTCCCCTGGCTGTTTGTGGAGGAATGTAACATTTCCTGTCCCCTCGGGACAAGTGGGTTGTAGGCACATTGCTTTTTATAAGGAAAGCATGTGGGGAGTCAGTACAGTGGGCTCATTTTATAGAATTGTTCTCTTAACCCTGTGTTCCTAATATCCTTATCTATTTGTCCCTTTACACCCGGCAGTCCTATACTATCAGCATCAGAAATTGTATTCAGTTTCAGAGGGGCCCTTAATTTCTGTGTCACTCTGAATTTTTTTTTTAATCTAAAATCTTCCAAGGAGATTCTGATGCTACTGGTATCTTGCTCTGGAGCTTTCCTGTGTACCCCTAGACTGGCAACATTGTAGTTACCCTACAAGTTGAAAGTAGAATTTTGGGCCCTACTGGATTCGATCAGAATCTGAAGAACTCTGGGTGACTACTTTGTACATTAAAATCCAGAAACATTTTTCTAGGTTTCCCCTCAGTCCTTTATAGTCTCTTTATAAGGCAGCCTACTTGTTAAATTCTTTATTGTACTTCACCCTTGAAGTCTAATTATCCCTTACCAGCTGGAAATGCTTATTTGCTCACCTAGGATTACCCTCTAACTTCATAACTTATGCTAAATACCATCTCTGATAATTGAAATATTTCTGGGCACAGAGAAAAGAAGACTTTTGTGTCTGTCTGAAAAAAAAAATTCTAAAATATAACATGGTAGAAGACTATCTGAGTTATATTTTCATCTGTTTTCCTTTTTATAGTGTATTCATCAGAGTTATCTAGAAAAACAGAACCAATATGATGTACATCGATACATATATAGATACACAAATATATCTGGCTGACTACCAGAGTTGATACTAGATTCAGTGTTTGTCATGGTGGGCACGTCAATGGTTTCTGTACTTTATTCTACTGGACTGTGATTTCTTTGGGTTAGGAACTGTTAAGTTCAGTGGGCCTGATGAAGAATGATTATAAAGTTAAGACTTAGAAGCTTCCTGCCAGTGCTTCAGTAAGCCTGCTGTGTAGTCTTCCAGAGTGTTTGTTGCTGGCATGATGGGTGTGTGGGAACTAGATCACAGTGGAATGACAGATTCCTAGACAAGCCCAGTGAAACAATATAACAATAAAAATTCAATATCAGAATAATAATATTGTGTACAATTTAATAATGATCAGTTAGGTACTATTTAATTGTTTTGATAAATCTGATAGCCTAATATTCATTATATAGACACAAGAGTTTTTCCTCTTTTATTTTATTTTTTTTCATGCTATGTTATGAATGTTAGTATTCTAGAACTTGTCACTCCTGAGTTGCTTTTTCCCTTGAATCCTAATTATATATGGTCAACAAATATGCTGATGAAATTATTTTCTTAGTATTTTTCAAACTAAACCATTTCTAAGATAAATGTCAAATCTCATTTCTTACCAGAGCATTTTGTATCCTCAAACTTGTTACTAGAATAGTGTATGTATTTTGATCAGTCTTAATTTACATTCACATCAATGTCTTTGATGCAGCATAGAAATTTAGATGGTGGGAAAAATATGATTGCATTGATATTTGAGGTTAGGTTTGCTAACTTCAGGCAACTTTTTGATAGAAATCTCTCAATTGTAAATAAATGGTGAGTCTCCAAATCTTATTTTTAAGTTTACTATTTTTTTAGTACAAAGGATTGAACCTAGGGGAGCTTAATCACTGAGCCATATCCCCAACCCCTGATATTTATTTATTTTAATTTTTTTTTATATAACAGTGGAATGCATTACAATTCTTATTACATATGGAGAATACAATTTTTCATATCTCTGATTGTATACATAGTATATTTACACCAATTCGTGTCTCCATACATGGATAGTAATGTCCATCACATTCCACCATCACTAATTACCCCATGCCCCACTTCCCCTCCCACCCCTCTGCCCTATCTAGAGTTCAACTATTCCTCCCATGCTCCCTCTCCCTATCCCACTATGAATCAGCCTCCTTATATCAAAACATTCGGCATTTGTTTTTTTGGGATTGGTTAACTTCAGTTAGCATTATCTCCTCTAACTGCATCCATTTACCTGCAAATGCCATGATTTTATTCTCTTTTATTGCTGAGTAATATTCCATTGTGTGTATATGCCACATTTTTTGAATCCATTCATCTATTGAAGGGCATCTAGGTTGGTTCCACAGTTTAGCTCTTGTGAATTGTGCTGCTATAAACATTGATGTGGCTGTGTGCCTATAGTATGCTGTTTTTGATTCCTTTGGGTATAGACCAAGGAGAGGGATAGCTTGGTCAAATGGTGGTTCCATTCCCAATTTTCCAGAGTCTCTATACTGCTTTCCATATTGGCTGTACCAGTTTTCAGTCCCACCAGCAGTGTATCCTTGCCAACACTTTTTATTTATTTATTTTTAAAAAATTTTTGATACACTTTCTCAGCAAGTTTCTTAGAGCCTTGCTAGGTTACTGAGGCTGGGTTTGAACTTGTGATTTTCCTACCTCAGCCTCCTAAGGTAGTGGGATTATAGGCATGCACTACCATACCTGGCCGAATCATTTATAAATATTTTATGTTATTTTTAAGTTTATTTTAGCATCAACATTTACTTGAATTTCCATTTATGATGAGCTATCATTAAGAAACTTTATAGAAAGTGGTACTTTTGCATTTGTCTTTTGTAGAGCCTGGCTTAAAGTATAGTTAATCACAATTTGTTATAGCTATGTAAAACAAAGCAGTTTCAATATATTTTTTCCTCAGTAGAGAGTTGGATTTGTTTATTGTTATTTAATGTTTAACTCTTTCAAGCTTCTATGGAGTGAAAATGAAAACAAAGTTTTCCAGAGTAGTGTGATTAATTGGTGCAAGAAGACACTGAGCTGACTGATAAGCTTGTAAACATCCATTTAACAAAAGAAGTATTGTACTTTTGTCTCACAAACTGGTTGAGCCCACCCAAAGCCTGTTCTGCATGCTCAAACGAACCCAAACTATATTAAAGTGGTAACAGATGCCAGTGGTAACATACTTTATCTAGATTTACACAAGCCATACAAACAGTCCCAACCCACAATTGATTTAATATGCTGACCATATCCTGGCAAAAGGGTGAATATTCTAAAATTTTCTGAGAAGAAAAGACCCTATGGAATTTTTAAATAAAATATTGTATTTATTTTCTACCACTACCATTCAGCAATCCTCTAATATATTCTTTTTTGTGGCTAAAGAGTGTTATAAAAAACAATTTCATTCTATTCGTTTCTGATTATAATTATGATTCCAAGTAAATTTGTGCTATAAAAATTGCCTATGGTGTCTCTTTTCATATGGTAGTTTTTATAAAAATGGAAAAAATAGAAATTAAAATTGAAAATCATTCCAGTTTCAACTGGCTTTAGTTAAAATTAGTTATTAATATTCATTTAAGTATTCATGTTTTTTCCTAGTCATTATTTAATGTTTTACATTTATTAAACATTTGTTTTATTTTAAAGGAAGTTAATTGATTTTTCTCTGATATAGGACATCTTTTTCTGGCTCAGACATTTTACATTTTATTTGGAAAATATAGTGATACAGGTGGATTTCTTCCAGTAAGTTTTTAGGAGCAGTAAAGCTTTATATCTTTTTGAATTTTTAAAATTTTATGAGTGTACCATAAATATACATAGTAATTGGGTTCATTTTGACAAAATCATACATGCAAGGATTTCTTTGCTTGAATTTTTTTAGTCTTTTTTCATATGAAAAGCTTTTATTTATTTATTTTATTTAGATATGACAGCAGAATGCATTACAATTCTTATTAAACATAGAGCACAGTTTTTCATATCTCTGGTTGTATATAAAGTATATTCACATCAATTCGTGTCTTCATACTTGTACTTTGGAAATAATGATCATCACATTGCATCATCATTTCTAACCCCTTTTTACCCACAATTAGCTTTCCTACCAGAATAATTTTTTAAAGAAAATCAATTGAATTTGTTTGTGCTTAGACCTTAAAAATAGCTGTACTTTTAAGTTGGCACTAACTTGAAAGACATGAAATAAGATCATGTGAATAAACTTGGTTCAGTATTACTGAAATTTAATAAGATTGTGTTGAAATTGTATGAAACACCTTATACTTAATTTCTTAGTTATTCTTTAACAACTTTTACTTATAACTGTGATTTTTTTAAGTGCAAAATTATTTTGAAACTTGAATCAAGTTGAAAAAATGAATGATTTAAATCAGATTTTCTACATGTATAACTGAACAATGTTCTTCATCTGTAGTATGTCCTCATCAGGTCTTTCTTTTCATTCTTTTTTTGTAGTAGGAAACAGTAACTTTATTAATTTTTATGTGGTGCTGAGGATCGAACCCAGCCCCTTGCTTATGCTAGTCGAGCACTCTACCCCTGAGCCACAACCCCAGCTCCATCATCAGATGTTTCTTATTAAACACACAGTGATGATGCCTTTTATGATATTAACCATGCTTTTGTTTTTTGAACAATGTAAAGTGACAGCTAAGCTTTACTTAAACTTTAAGTTGTGATGCTTTTTGGCTTTTGACTGATACTTAATTTTTCAAATTTTCCCATCAATACCAAAACTTCTTTGTACATAATAGTTTTTGTTTTTCACTTTCTTGAAAATAGTACTGTGATTGTATCTTATGTGAGTATGTAAGAACATTTGCATAAAGTTTTAATCAGTAAGAACAGAAAGGCTGTGAAATAATTTAAAAGTAGTTTTGTGCCCTTGGAATTTTATTGTTAAAAAAAGATGTAAATTGGAAAGTTAAATATTTGGGGGAAGATTAGAGAAAGTAGAGTTCACTTGTTTGTTTAATCTTAAGATTTTCTTAATTTGTCATCAGTGAAATGGTAATTCAAGCACAGGCAAGTAAGTCTGTCATGTTCAAAATCTTGGAAGGTCACAGTTAGTTATTAAGTAACTAGTTAAGTAAGACTTGATAACAGACAAAAGCCATCTACTTACACTTCACTCTGCTGTAGGTAGTGAACACTCAAGGACTATAAACCCAATTATAGGGTTTATTTTCAAACCAATAAAACATTTTGTAAATAAATGCCCCTAACTTAAATATTCTTTTTCAGCTATAGAAATTTAAAAAAGCAAAAAAGTATGGTATCATTCACTTGGAAAAGAGTAATATGCATATTCTGCTTACACATAAAAACATTCATGGGAAAGACAAGATGTCACATGCCTGTTTCTTACTTTTGGTTCTAAGGCAGGAAATTTCATTCTATCTTCTGTGACTCATTTAACAATGTGCTTAAGATCTGATAATATATGAAAACATATTTTTAAAAATCTGCCTATATATGACTGCCCTCCAATTGAAACATGCATAGTTAGCAATACAACTACTCAGAAGAGCACTTGACCTCTTAATTTGAGTGTGCATACCTGAGTTTTTTGGAAAGATTTTATTTATGGATCTTCCTTTCTGCTTGTCTGTACTTATGGCTTATTGGCTGCTTTCACTTTGTTTATTGCTTGCCTTCCCGCTTCTTAAACTAATAGCTTCCTGATCAGGGTGTTGAGAGAAACTGAAAGCATCTTTCTGTAGTCTCAATAAAGGTGATTATAATTAATATCAATTTAACATCTTAGACTAGTCTATAATACTGGTTTTTGATTCAAGGAATTCAGGGCAGTAAAAGGTACTGCCCTCATTTTGAAGGATTAGAACTTGAAACATCTTATTTATCTAAGAATACTAAAATCTTGAGGGGTCAGTGTAGTGAACAGCCCAAGAAAATTAAAGGGCAAACTTATGAATTTTTAGTCTATTTGCTTATGGAACTAACTCAGTATCTTATTTGTCTGAATGAAATTAAGAGGAAAATTATTTCCTTCATGAACTTTGAGATTTATACATTATTACTCCTCTTGCTTCTGAAGGATTTTTATTAGAATGACACTGGAATTGAGCTTTTATGAAATGACAGTGTATATTACTATATATCACTACACTATGTATCCTAACAAAAGTATGAGATTTTAGATTGCTAAGATCGTTTAGCCAGGGTTTGAAAGCCTTGAAGAAATTCTGTGTACTTGCAACTTGTTAGGGTTTGGATATGAGGTGTCCCCTGAAAAGCTCATGTATCAGGCAATGTAGGAATACTGAGAGGCAAAATCATCAGATCATGAGCGCTCTAAAGTAATTGTTCCTTTGATTGATCCATTTGATGGAGTAATAATTTGAATAAATTACTGGGTGATAATTATAGGTAGGTGGGGCATGGCTGGGGGTAGAAGCTTACTGGGGCCATGTCCTTGGGGATTATATTTTGTCTCTGGCTCTTCTCTGTCTGCCTTGGAGTCGCCATAAGCTAAATAGCTTTTCTTCAACCACACCCTTTTGATTTGATGTTTCTGCCTTGGAGCCAGCCAGTCTAGACTGAACCTATGAAATCATGAGCCAAAATAAACTTTTCTTCCTCTAAACTGTTCTTGTCAGGGATTTTGTTCACAGTGACAAAAAGCTGACTAACACACAACTTGTCTGAAACTTGAGAGAATTTCAAAGAAGTCTGACAGTTGGAACTGTGATGTTCCATATTTTGATGTTCAAGATATCAAACTAGGCATCCTTCGATGCACCCTCTAGGTGATGTGGCTGGAATTCTGACAGTGTTCCTACCTCGCTCCCACCATCAACCACTTGAAAAGCAAGGAAATAAGAAAAACCAGAAGCACATCCTCTACTTGAAAGAGCTACCATGCCTTCCTCCATTTGGGACTAACAGTGCATAGTAGTTATTTCCGTGAAGGCTCCTGTACAAAAGAACAACTGACCTCCTGAAAAGTTGTCTCCTCTAATTTGCATCCTTATATGCTTCAGTGATTGTGGGTTGTTTTGTTATTCGAGAGTACTGAATTTTGTAATACATTGTGGACTGGTATAGCATCCAGGATGTCTTTTTTTAATTAAGCTTAATGTCCCTGAGCATTTGTTTCAGGGTACTACTGGCGAGTATTAGCTCATTATTATTATAATTATACAGATGAGAGATATTTAGGCAGTCTTTACCACATTTTTTTTTGATGTTAGACAAACAGCTGTCAACCACAATGTAACATTGTTTGACTAGAGAATCATATCACAGGTACTTTGTTTATACCAAGTTGTATTTAAGGTTCAATTGATTGTAAGAAATGTTTCATACACCGATAAGAAAACAGCTAATTTAATATCAATATAATCTTAGAAACTTCATTTTATGCTTATTAAATGAAATTTTATGTGTAGATATTTTTTCTCATTTGCGCAGAATGGATCTTTTTCTTGATAAGATGGAGCAAAACCACTTTTCTATTGAAAGAAGCCATAAAACGAGACAGAATATGCAGACTAGCTGTTTGAATATTTGAAGGTTAGAGGTAGATGGACTAATGCAGAAAACCCAAGTTTGAAGTATTGTCTTGGCGGTGAACTCTGCTTTTTATTTTTCTGTGTGTCCTGACCTGGATCCAATGCAGCTTGAAAGTCATAAATAGATACCAAAATAGACCTGCTAGAGAAGCCTTCTGTATATCATCAGAAGAGCAGGAAGAGGGTCTCCTAATGATAAGAGAGAAATTCCTTTTCTCTTACTCTAATATTTTATTTCCTGAGCAGTCATGTGATAAGTGGTGGTACTGATAGTGGTAGCAATAGAAGCCTGATGGAGCTTAAAATTCGGAATAAAACATTTCTCTCTGAAGACTTTCTGTGGTTTCAAGGGGTGGGGTCAACACTGTTTCTTTTTTGTCTTCTGTTGCTTAGCTCTGGATAGAAGTGTAGTCAATGGAAATGTGAAGCAAGTATGGTAAAGGTCCAGCTTTCTGTTAGAAATATTGATAAGGTATGTACTAGGGAAATGGAAAAAAGGAGATACTGTGGTAGAGGAACACAGAATGTTCATACCTTTGAGCTGCACATAAATGGATTTGACCCCAAACATTACATGATAGATTTTAATTATTGAACTAATGGATAAATTGGGTTTCGGGCCATTTAGCGGCACACGTGGGAGATTGATCCAAATGGTACCAAAAAAGCTTTGAAAATGGAACTGGAAGCATGATACAGAAGATTGTTAAAATTGGAGCATGAGGAAAACTGAGTTGATTTACAGTGGAAATGGTGACAATTTGGATGGAATACAGAATTTTGCCAGAGCATTATCTAATAGTAGAGTATCTTAATATATAGAATATAATTCAAATCATTTGGTATACAAAAAATCAAACTCTGAACTCATAGGAACGGACAATCAATACTTGTTGAGATGATACCTTTGTCGGAATTTTCTGGAAATATCTTAAAGCACTGAATTTTGAAGTGCTACGTCAAGTAATGGTCTTGAAATGGAAGATGGAAAAATCTAAGGGATAGAAAGTATGAGGAATTAAATTTTAGTTTAGACCAAGATGAGTGAAGTTAAGTGGATCATTTAGAATTTCTCAACAGAATGAAGAGATTTGCAGAGGTTGGGATGGAAATTAATAGTGATTGATATTGAGAGATAGAAATCATCTCAGCCCCAGAAAGACAAGGAAGACTGCAGTACAGAAACAAGACCTTGAATTGACTAGGAATGAAATCTCCCTAATTTGGCAAAACATGAGTCTATTGATCAGGAAGCTTCATTAAGTCCATCATGAACCTGTAGAAATCCACAGATGCTTCATAATCAAACTGCTAAAAACTGAAGGCATACAAAAAAATCTTGCAAATAAGTAACACATTATTTATAAGGGAATAATGTGAATGACTCTAGACTTCTCATTAAAATCTATGCAGACCAGAAGGAAGTAGAACAAGATTAGCAGTATTAAAAACACACTATTAACCAAGTATTCTGTATATAGGAAGAACAATTTCAATAGAAATCTTAAATTCTTTCTCAGAACTAAGAATTCATTACCAGCAGATGTATTCTAAATATCTAAAGAAAGCTCTTCCCATAGACGGAAATGCCACAGCAAATAATGAAATATCAGAAGTTGAATAAAAGAACTAATATCTGAATAAATAGAATTTTAAAGTGCTACATCAAGTAATGGTCTTGAAATGGAAAATGGAAAAATCTAAGGGATAGAAAGTATTAATTTAGTTTTTAAAACTCCTGAACAATAAGAATAAAGGTTATATTTTATGAGATTGTTTTCTTAAAGGAGACAGAAAAAGCTTTGTAACCAACAATGCAAAGGGGTAGGATAAAGGGACATATATCACTGTTGGGGATCTGCCTTTTATTTGGTGAGGTAACATGTTTTATGTGGACTAGAAGGGATTGGCATATGTATTGTGATTTCTAGAACAAACATTGGAGAAAACGAGCAAAAACTGTATGAAGAAATTTAATCACTCAAGAGAAACTTTTTTTAGTATTTTTAAATTTAAGTGAAAAGGAGCTATAGGAGAAACAGAGCAAGAAAAGTATATAACCTAGATCCACATGTGCCAGTTGCATTAAACATGAGTTATTTCTGCACACCAATTAAAAGGCAAGTATTTTCACAGTAAATATTAAAATATGAACCAACTATATACTCTTTGTAAGAGCTCATCTCCAATAATATAGGTATGTTAAAGGCAAATGAAAGAAAAATCACATCTTTCATACAGTAATCAAAAGAAAAGTAGTGTTTACAGCCAAGTTGAGTTTGGACCATGGAAACTTGTGATGAAGAGGGATGTTCATCAACATAAAAGGCCAGTTCAATGTCTTAGTCCATCTTTACTTCTGTAAGAGAATGTTACAAACTGCATATCTTGTAAAGAACAAATTCTCAGTTCTGGGACATGGCAAAAGCAAGGTACTATATGGGGTGGGCTGCTTTTGTGTCCTCATGTGGCAAAAGGTAGACGTCAAGAGGATGAACATCACATCCTCAGGTGATAGGAGAGGAGAGCAAACTCAAAATCTTTTTGTTCTTATGAAGTCTAATTTGTTCGTTTCTTTTGTTGCCTCTGCCTATGGTGTCACATGCAAGAAATAATTGCCAAATTCAGTTAATAAAGCTTTTGCCTTATTTTTTCCCTAAGTTTTGAAAATATATTATTTCAAGTTAATTTTTGTGTTTTATGTTAAGTAACAGTGTCATTTATCTGTTACTACCAGTTTTCCCAGTACCATTTGTTGAAAAAAGACTGTTTCTCCATTGGATGGTCTCGGTCCCCTTGCCAAAACTTGATTGACCATATATGTGAGCATTTGGGGGACTCTGTTCTATATCATTGGTTTTAATGTTTGATTATGATACTACCACACTGTTTAGGTTACTCTATGTAGATTACTACTGCTCTGTAGTAACTTTTAAAATTGGGAAGCACAATTCCTTAAGCTTTGTTCTTTCTCAAGATTGTTTTGACTATGCAGAGGTCTCTTGATATTCTATATGATTTTAGGGCAGGCTTTTCAATTTCTGAAAAGGTCACAGGAATTTTGATAAGGATTACATTAAATCTGTAGATAATATTGGGCATATCAATGTTTTAACTTCTTTGTCCATGAATAAGGGGTGGGTCTGTACTTGTTTCTTCCAGCAATCTTTTATCATTTTTATTGTGCAAATCTTTCACCTCTTTAGTTGAGTTCATTCCTGTGTTTTATTCATTTTGATACTATTTAAGTGAAGTTTTCATGGCTTCCTTTTTTGATTGCTCATTGTTAATATGTAGAAATTCAAATAATTTTTGTTGAGTTTGTATTTTTCTATTTTACTGAATTCAGTCTAACTTCAGTGGAATCTTTAGGATTTTCTACATAGAAAACATTTGTGAAAATACTTTTGACTTCCTTTACCATTTGGTTGCTTTGTTTTTCTTGCTTCCTTGGCTAGAACTTCCAGTGCTGGGTTGGATGGAGGTGGCTATAGTGGACATTGTGTTCTTGCTCCGATCTTAAAGGAAAAGTTTTTTATTATTTCACAAAATAGAGGTGGGGTATCTCTTATCCAACATATTCAGAACTAGAAGTGTTTCAGATGTTTTTTTTTTTAATTTGGAAGTATTTGTGTAGACGTTACCATCGAGTATCTCAAATCTGAAAATTAAAGTGTTCCAGAATTCCAAGCTGACCGTCATTCCATTATGTCATTGTTTAATTGATTTTGGATTTTTGGATTACAGATGCTCAACTTCTCCTAGCAAATGGAATTTAGCAGCTTATTGACTTATAACCAAGTATGTTTTATTCTGAAATGCAAATATTATTGAAAATAAAAAAATCAATAAATATCATTACCAAATGAAGGAAAAAAGGCTACATCTCAATGAAGAAAAAATATTTTGTAAAATCCTTTAACATTCAAATGGAGAGAAGGAAGTTAGCTCAACATAATAAAAGCTATATATGAAAAACCTACAGTGAATGGTATACTCCTTTGATCTTAAAAAAGGCTAACAGTATCTTTGTATTAGTAAATTGCATTAATTAGAATTAAAGTAGGCTTTAAGCCTAAAACTATATGAAAATAGAAGTGCCTTTTTTTCTTATTATTTCATGTTCTCAATAGTTTTAAGTAAAAATTTAGGAAGTTTCTCCATTATTTTAGTTCCATGTTCAGAGATCTTTGTCTTTGCAACATACCCAAGACTTTATTTTGTCTCTTGATCATTTATAAAGATATTTCTGAATGAGAAGTAGTGTGGGTGAAAGGATTAGTGTATATGCAGATAACTATTTTTGTATTTGTAAAAATGTCTTAATGTCAAATTATAGATGTAAAAATCCAAACCAAACAAATCTATAAAATAATACACATCTGCATAACTACTCGAATGAATAATATAACATTATCCATAGAAGAAGCCTTTGCTGAACCTTTGCCTAACTAGGAACTGCACCCTTCCTCAAAGTAGCAGCTATCCAGATTTTATAGCAATCGCCACTTCACCTTTTTTAGGAGCTCTTTCACACACATGTACTTTCCTAGATATTGTATTTTAGTTGTGGTATTTTTAAAAGAAAATGCCATTTAAATCCCACTTAACCTACAGTTCCCCTATTCATTTATTTTTCTTAGTTTGTCTTGCTGAAGCCGGCCCACGTGGTCTGTAGGTGTTCTGTTCTGAATTTTGTTCAGTGCATAGTGCATGATAGAGTTCTGTACCTTTCTTCATCTCTTTGTCCTCTATAAAATAGTAGCTGGATCCTGGAGCTTGATCCAACTTAGATTCATCTTTAGATGAATTTAGATTCATCTTTTAGAGATGTTGTGTTTTTATCACAATGCATCTAATGATAACCACTGATATTTAATGCCTAATTTTATTCCTACATTAGAAGGAGTATAAATCATATTTTAATGACATAAATTGGTTTCTTATAAAGAAATGTTTCTTATTTAGGTAGTGATATAGTTTACACTGGAATGGTAAATGCTTGGTTATTTTTTCAAATAAGTGAATTCTGTATCTGAAGTTCAATTTTCTGTTTGTATAAAGAAGAAATGCCTTATGAACTCATAATATTGCTGATTGAACATTATATCTTAATTTTTTCCTCTTTGAGATTTCTTGTTTTCAAAAATAGGGGGAATAATAGGAGGTTTTATAATTGTCATTGTTGTCTTAAACAGTAAAGACAATAGCCACAAGATATCAATAGTTATACCATTGATATTTTAGTAAAGAGTTAAACAACTGTTCTACCTATCTTGTTCTCCTTTACTTTGTCCTATATTGTGTGTTTCTGCTATATTGATGTATCCTTACAGAGTAGGGCTGAAAAAATGTAGCTCAGTGTTAGAGCACTTACCTAGCATGCACGAGAAGAGTACAGGTTCAATCGCCAGCATTATAAAAGAAAAGGAAAAAATATGACTTTGTATAGGAATTGATTAACCTTTTTAAAAATATATTTATTTTTTAGTTATAGGTGGACACAATATCTTTATTTTTATGTGGTGCTGAGGATCAAACCCAGTGCCTCATGCATGCTAGGTGAGTGCTCTACCGCCAAGCCACAAGCCCAGCCCTGAATTGATTGATCTTTAGTTTCTTCTTTGAGTTGATGAATGTGAAATATTGCCACAGTGTGAATATACTACTCTTGTCATTGGTTAAAATACTTAATTGAATTTGTGTAAAAATTTAAAACTTGTATTTTCTTAGTGTATTATTGAATGCCTGTCATGTTCATGATATGTTGTATGTATACTGTTTTTTATATCACCTTTATAGTATTTTGAGATAAATTGCTGAACTGTAAATCCCAGTGAGACATGTAGGTAACAGTAGTGATGGGATGGTTTGTAGCTTTCCTTAATAGTTTTGTACCAGAAATATCAAAGTCTTTGTGCAATGGGTGATTCACTACCTCTTCGTAAATTCACTATTCACTGAATTCACTAATTGCCACATCGTGGGAGAAGATTAAATAAAACTGAAATATTACCCCCAAAGAGTTATACCATTTTGGGAGGAAAGTTAATCAGTTATAGTGGCCAATTTATATGTTTTTAAAAGAGAACAATCAGTTTTTTTTCAAGGAGAGAAACTCTTCTAATCCTTTCACATGCAAACAAAAACAGTATACATACTAAGCAGAGGCTTTCAATTTGGCTGTACATCAGAATCATGTTTGCATTTCACAGAAATATATGCTGGAATCTTGTTGGATAAACTAGAAACCTATGTATTTGAAAAATGCAAATGGAATAGATACTTAGCTGATTCTTATGTGCAACCAGATGAGAATCTCTGAATTAGAGAATTCATGATGATTTTGAACTTAGCCTAGTCTTTTACTGTAAACAGAATGACAATTTGTTATTAGTAGTAGAGGACATATGTATATCCATGTAAGAAAACAGTCAGCCTGGCATACACCTTTGTGGCAGAAAAATACCTTGAAATGTCAAGCAATGAGCTAACAATATAGAAACCAATATTAGAGATCCACCAAATTTATTATCATGCTACTTGGATTTGAATTAGAGCATTACTCATGTTTTCCTCATGACCTTTAATGACAATAGAGGTGAATTTTAAGCCTCCTATTAATGCATTTTCATATCTTACTGTCTTTTCAAAGAGTACTTTTTATTTTAGTGTGCTTTCAAACTTAAAACATGCAAGAATAGCACAGGTAACTTCCATGTATTTTACCTAGATTTCAGTAATTCACTAGACATTCATATTTTTCCTCACTTGCTATGTGATTTCCATGTGTGTCCAACCCCCCACCTAATAGCACTGGGTAGTAATTAGTCAATGGTAGTTTTAAATTTTTCTTCAAATCACTGCTTGACAATAGAGAATATTTTTTGAGAGAGAGAATTTTAATATTTATTTTTTGAGTTTTCGGCGGACACAACATCTTTGTTTTTTTTGTATGTGGTGCTGAGGATCGAACCCGGGCCGCACGCATGCCAGGCGAGTGCACTACTGCTTGAGCCACAACCCTAGCCCAAGAGAATTTGTTTAATGTTCAGATCCTTTTTTTAATTCTAATTAATTATATATGAGAGTAGAATGCATTTTAACACACCATAAATAAGTGGAGTATAAGTTCTCATTCTTTTGGTTGTACATGATGTAGAATAACACCAGTTATGTAGTTATATATGTATATAGGGTAATAATTCATTCTACTATTGTTCCTATCCCTCATACATCCTCCCATTCCTTCACTCCCCTCTACTTAATCCAAAGTTACCCTATTCTTCCCTAGCTCCCCCACCCCTTATTGTGAATTAGTATTTGCATATCAGAGAAAACATTCATACTTTGGTTTTTTGGGATTGGTTTATTTCTTAGTATGATATTCTTCAGCTCCATCCATTTACCAGCAAATGCCATAATTTCATTCTACTCTGATTTTATCTCACTCCAGTCAGAAGGGCAATAATCAAGAATACAAACAATAAATTTTCACAAGGATATGGGAAAAAGGGTACACTCATACATTGCTGGTGGGACTGAAAATTGGTGCAACTATTATGGAAAGTGGTATGGGATTTCTCAGAAACCTTGGAATGGAACCACCGTTTGACCCAGCTATCCCACTCCTTGGTCTATACCCAAAGGACTTAAAACAGAATACTACAGGGACACTGCCTCATCAATGTTTATGGTAACTCAATTCACAATAGCCAGACTATGCAACTAACATAGATGCCTTTCAACAGATGAATGGATAAAGAAAATGTGGTATATATACACAATGGGATATTACTCAGCCTTAAAGAAGACTTTATTTAGCAGGTGGTAGTTTAAGTCATTAAGTTTATAGTAATTTGATACAAAGCACTTCATTAAATTTTTTCTTGGAAAACATTAGTAGGTAATATTCTGCCAAATTACAAAATAAGGCTTAATTAGTATCAAATGGAAAAGGAACATTAATGGAGCTCTTATGGACATTTACAGAGTTAAGAAATTAAGATTTTGGAAAGTGGGGGAATATATCATTTAATTTGAAGGTTTATTGCTAATAGTCATGAGAATATAGATAATATGAATATGTTCTTAGGCAAATACAACTAACTAAATTGATAATATAAGAATATGAATAGCTGTTTACTTTTAAGTGTTACATCTATAATTGCAGGCTCTCAGGCTCTCCCTTAGATGCAGTTGGCTTTTACAAGCAAATTCTATAAAAGAATTCAAAAGAAAATATGATAGCAGTCTGAGTTTTCTTTAGATTTGGAAATGAATGCTTCTCAATTTTAAACAGTGTGATTACTTAATGAAATATAACATGGCTTTATAAGGAAGTAAGATTACTAATTTTTCTCCTGAAATGGAGGCAAAATTCTGAGTTTTATTAGATAAAATTATGGTTTGGAAAGAAGGACATAAGATTACAATCATGTGTGTACCTAGAGAATCTGAACTAATGAATAAAACAGTTTATATGTAAATTTGGCAAGTTTACTGACTATAAGGTCTGCATAAAATTTGTTTTTATGTAAGAAATAGGTGAAATTGAAAAGTCAATTTACAGTAGCATCAACAGGAGAAGTAAATATAATTGTAAAAGTACTCCATACTGGGAACTATAGATCACTATTCAGAGGAATTAAGGAAGATTTTGGAAAGTGGAGGAATATATCATGTTCATTAGAAGGCTTGTTATTTTAAAATGTCACTATACTAGTCATGTATTCATAAATGAATATACGAAAGTAATATCAGATTTATTCCACTGTCATATCTCATTCCCCCTCTTTCCTTCATTCCCTGTGTGTAATCCATAGTACTTTTATTTTCTCCCCCATCCCTTATTGTATGTTAGCATCCACATATTAGAGAAAACATTTGGCCTTTGGTTCTTTGGGATTGACTTATTTCACTTAATGTTAATGTTATTCTCCAACTTCATCCATTGATCAGCACATGCCATAATTTCATTTGTCTTTATGGTTGAGTAATATTCCATTGTGTATCCATACCACATCTTTGCTATCCATTCATCTGTTGAAGGGCAACTAGGTTGGTTCCATAGTTTGGCTATTGCGAATTGAGCCGCTATAAACATTGATGTGGCTGTGTCACTGTAATACGCTGATTTTAAGTCCTGTGGGTATATGCCAAGGAGTAGGATAACTGGCTCAAATGGTGGTTCCATTCAAGTTTTCTGGGGAATCTCCATCCTGCTTTCCAGAGTGGTTGTACCAAATTTGCAGTCCCACCAGCAATGTATGAACATACCTTTTCCCCTCACATCTTTGCCAACATTTATTGTTGCTTGTATTTTTGATAATTGCCATTATGATTGGAGTGAGATGAACTCTCAGTGTAGTTTTGATTTGCATTTCTCTAATTTCTAGAGATGTTGAATCTTTTTCATATATTTATTGACCATTTGTATTGCTTCTGTGATGTGCCTGTTGGGTTCCTTAGCCAATTTCTTGATTAGGATGTTTTTTTTTTGGTGTTATTTCTTTATATATCCTGGAGATCAATCCTCTATCGATGTGCGGGTGGAAAAATTTTTCTCCTATTCTGTATGCTCTCTGTTCGTGCTCTTCATTGTTTTCTGTGCCTTGAAGAAGCTTTTTAGTTTGTTACCGCCCTACTTACTGATTCTTAATTTTACTTCTTGTGCTTTAGAAATCTTGTCCAGTAAGTCAGTTGCAAAGCTGACATGATGGAGAGTTGGGCCTACATTTTCTTCTAGTAAGCACAGGGTCTGTGGTCTAATGCCTGGGTCCTTGATCCACTTTGAGTTGAGTTTTTTACAGGAAGAGACATAGGGAGTCTAATTTCATTTTGCTACATATGGATTTCCAGTTTTCCAGCACCATTGGTTAAAGAGGCTTTATTTCTCCAACATATGGGAGATTTTGTCTCAGATAAATGTATTTATGTGGGTTTGTCTCTGTCTTCTATTTTGTACCATTGGTCTTCATGTCTGTTTTTCTGTCAATACCTCGCCATTTTTGTTACCATAGCGCTGCTGTATAATTTAAGGTCTTGCATTGTGAAGCCTCTGGCACCACTTTTCTTGGTAAGAATTGCTTTGGCTATTTTGGGCTTAGTATTATCCAAAAGTGAATTTTTTTACTGCTTGTTCTATTTCTATGAAGAATGTCATTGGAATTTTAATAAGAATTGCATTATATCTGTATAGTGCTTTTGGTAGTATGGCCAGTTTGACAATATTAATTCTGCCTATCCAGGAACATGGGAGGTCTTTCCATTTTCTAAAGGTCTTCAATTTCTTTCTCTTTATTTTTTCCCTTTAACCATTTTTTATTCTGCTCATATTCCATTTCTTTCTTTAGTGCTCTGTAGTTTTCATTTTAGAGGTATTTCACCACTTCTGTTACATTGATTCCCAAATATTTATTGTTTTGAGATGTTATTGTGAATAGGATAACTTCTTGGATTTCTCTTTCAGCTGATTTGTCATTGATATATAGTAATGCAACTTATTTATGGGTGTATTTATAGGTGTATAGGAATGAAACTCATTTATATCTTGCTACTTTGCTGAATTCATTTATGAGTTCTAGAAGTTTTCTGCTGAAGTTTTTGGGTCTTCTAAATATAGAATCATGTCACTGCGAATAGGGATAGTTTGGAGGTATTCTTTTCCTGTTTGTATCACTTTAATTTCTTTTGTCTAATTGCTTTGGCTAGGTTTTCAAGGACTATGTTGAATAGAAGTGGTGAAAGAGGGTGTTCCTGTTTTATTCCAGTTTTTAGAGGGAATGATTTTATTTTTTTCTGCATTTAGAATGATATTGTCCTTGGGTTTAGCATATATATCTTTAATAATGTTGAGGTGTGTTTCTATTGTCCTTGTCACTTTTGAATGTAAATGGATGCTGAATTTTGTCAAATGCTGTTTCTGTATCTGTTAAGATAAGCATGCAATTTATTGATGTAATGAATCACCTTTATTGATTTCTATATGTTGAACCAGCCTTCCATCCCTGGGATGAACCTGATTTGGTCATAACATACTATCTTTTTAATATGTTTTTGTATGTGATTTGACAGTATTACGAATTTTTGCATATGTGTTCATCAGGTATATTGATCTGAAGTTCTCTTCCTTGATGTGTCTTTGGTTTTGGATCATGGTGATACTAGCTTCATAGAATGAGTGTGGAAGGGTTCTTCCCTTTTTTATTTCATGCAATAATTTGAGGAGGATGGGTGTTCTTTGAAGTTCTGGTAGAAGTTGGCTGAGAATCCGTGTCGGGTTGGGCTTTTCTTTCTTGGTAGACTTTAGATGGCATTTTAAATTTCATTGCTTGTAGTTTTTTTAAACTTTCTATGTCTTCCTTATTCAATTCGGGTAGGTCATTTGTCTCTAGAAATTTGTTGATGTCTTTATTATTTTCTACTTTATTGGAGTATAGATTTTCAAAATAGTTTGATTATCGTCTGTATTTCAGTGGGATCTGCCATGATAGTTCCTTTTTCATTATGAATTTTATTTATTGCCTTCTGCTTTTGGTGTTGATTTGTTCTTTTTGTAGAGCTCTGAGATGTAATGTTAGGTTATTTATTTGGTGATGTTCTACCCTTATAAAGAATATGCTGAGGGCAATGAACTTTCTTATATATAAAGTAAAAAATTTAAAAATAAAAAATAAGAATATAATACAAAACCAGATTGAAATATACTAATCAAATATCCTGGTCCTCAAAAGACAGAGCCATGAAAAATAAGTGGTTTCAGAAGTGTCAGACATGAAAAAAAATCCAAATATAAGTAAGAAAAAAAATCCAAATATAAGTGTAAATGTCCATGATGAACAATAGTTAAAAGAATTCACAGCTAGAAAGCCTATACTACAAAACATAAGATATTTTATGAAGAAGAAATGAAATGTAAAATTGAAAACCAGCAAAAAGAGGAACTACACTAAAGGAATAGTCAATCAAAGGAGAAACTCATTCAAATTAAAAACCAGAAATAAATCAAAATGACATGGAATAAACATGATTTCTCAATAATAACACTGAATGTCAGTGCCCTAAACTCATCAATCAAAAGACATCGACTGGCACATTGGATTAAAAATTCAAGACCCAACAATATCCTGTCACCAAGAGACTCACCCCATAAAGAGATCAACAGACTGATGGTAAAATGGTTGGAAATTAACATATTGTTAGCATGGATCTCTTAAACAGGGGTTTCTGTCCTCAGATTAAGTGGACCTCAAGTAAAATTAACCAAGAATGCCATTTCATACTGCTTAAGGGAATTATACATCAGCAAGACATAACAATCTTACATATGTATTCCCCAAACAATAGAACATCTCTATCATCTAACTTTTCTCAATTTCAAATATGACATAACAGAATAATACTGGGTGACTTTAACACAACTCTCTCACAACTGGCTAAATCCTTCAAACAAAAACAAGCTATAGATCTAAAAAAGTACGATTAGTAATTTAGGCTTAATGGACATATATAGACTATTTCATCCATCAGTGAATGAAAAATCAATATATTTTTTTTTCTCCACAGCTCATGGATGCTTCTCTAAGATAGATCATATAGTATGCCACAAAACAATTCTTCTCTGAGAAAATATAGAGATTACCTTGCTTTCTATCAGATTACAATGGTCTGAAGTTAGAAATTAATGATAAAATAAAAAAGAAGCTACTCTACATCTGAAGACTAAATAATATGCTATTGAATGACTGATGTGTAGCAGGAGAAATGAGAGATGAAATAAAAAAATACTTAGTGGTAAATGAGAATCATGACACAACTTATCAAAATCTTTGGGACACTATGAAAGCAATTCTAAGAGGAAAGTTCAAATTTAGAAAGATTGAACTATTTTTATTATGATAAAGTAAATACAAAAACTTAATTTTATTGCATTGGCATTCTAGAGGAATTGGTAAACCAAATGATTGTGATTTCTAGTTACTAAGATCTCTTATTTCCGTTAAGTATGGTATGATTGGTTGTTCACCAACCAGTGTTTAATGAACAGATTTGTTGCCTTGGGTATAAAAATAATTGAAGATATCTTGGTGTACAATAGTGGTTACTCCACGTGGCCTGAAGCCAAAACCTCCTTATTCTTAGTCAAGGGCTTTGAAAAGCAGCTAAGCACAGGTGTCTGCATGGGAGGTTATTGTTGTATTCTTTTGTTGAATGTGAAAATTTTAATTTTTTTTCATTTTATTTCAGAGAGACTATCACAAGAAATTTGTATAGTTATGGACACAAAAGAAAATAAAGAACACATAGGTCATCTTCTTGAAGAAGTGCTAAAAACTGAATTAAATGTAAGTATTTGAAGATTTAGTTTGGTAAACTTTGCCGCAGATGTTTGCAGAAAAAAGGTATCATCCTTGATAAAGCATGAACACCATTTGGTCTTAATATCATTCTGCCTCAGTGGAATTTTTGGGTCTCTTAACACTTAGGACTTCAATATGCTCCCTTCCCTTTTCCTTTCCTGTCCTTTTCATTTTGAAGTAGGTTCTTGCTAAGTTGCTAAAGGCCTTGTTAAGTTGCTGAGCTGGCTTTGAACTCTCAATTTCTCCTGCCTCAGCCTCCCTAGTTGCTGGGATTGCAGGCGTGTCTCTGCCACCATACCCCAGTTTCAATCCTTAGGTTGATGTCACATGAATCATTTTGGTCATCTAAAACTAGTCCTCTGAAAGATTGCCTAGGGAAGGCTCATGGATGCAGTATTTCCAAGTCCTTCCACGTGAACAAAATCTTCAAGTTGATTTGGCCAGATTAAAACTGAGACCAAAAAAAAAAAAAAAAAAACTTGGTTCAGAAATTTTTCCTTGAGTATCTTAAATATTCTACTCTATTTTCTTCTGTAATAAAGTGTTTTGTACAAGTGTGACGAACATATAATTTTGTTTTTTGGTCTTATAGGTGATTTAGTCTGTATGAATGAAGGCCCAAATAATTATTTTTTCTTTAAAGTTCAGTTGTTTCCTTTGAATTTTCTGTTAGCCATTTTTAGTTGATGATCTGGGGTATATTATGTGTTCTTTTATTGTTTAGATTTAAGTGTTTTTATTTACTGAAAATTACTATGCCATTTTTAGCATTTTATGTTAAGTTCGGTTTTCAGAGATTCTTGTTGCATGATACACTCTTAGCTACTGCTTTCTTTCGGAGTTTTAAAATGTCTTTTTCATTTTAGAATTTTTTTGCTTTCCAGTTTCCTTTGTTTCAGGCATGAAAAGATCATTTTATTTGCTCTTATGTTCTTTTTATTTTAGCCTTCAATTCTGCAATGAATGAATTTCTTCAATTTTTCTGTTCTAATAACTACTTCTATTTCTTTCCAATTCTTATTTTAAGAATTTCATTTATCTTATTAAATCTTAAGTTATGATTTTCATTTCTTTTGTGAATAGGTGTTTCTGATTTGAATACATTGCCTATAGAAACTTTTACTCTTTTGTTTCTTATATCAAGCTTATGTGGGATTTATTTTTCTCTACTGAAATTCTTTTTTTCCCCATAGCTTTATTGACGTAAAATTGAAGTGCAATAAAGTGCACATATTTGAAGTATGCACTTTGATGAGTTTTAATATGTATATAACTAATATTAATATAAAAAGTATTTGTGGGGCTGGGGAGACAGTTCAGTTGGTAGAGTGCTTGCCTCACATGCTCAAGGCCCTGTGTTCAATGCCCAGCACCACAATAAATAAATAATAAAAACCAATTGCATTTCTTTTCTTAACATTTAAAATCATGAAGACTGTTTCCACATATTTTAATACATTAGAAATCAATTATCTTAAGATCTATACAACCCCTTCCCCACATGTTAACTGTTTCAAAATTAGATGGCACACTTATAAATATCTCAGAGGTCAAGGAAGAAACACAAGAAAAGTAAATAAAAAGTGCTTTGAATGAAGTGAGTAAAAAGCTTAAAATACCAGAATGTCTTGGATGAAACAGTGCTCAGATGAGCATTTATAATATAAGAGTACTTGTATCAGAAAGAAGCTAGATAGGAATCAAATTATTTTCATATTATGTACTAGGTAGGAAAAAGTGAGAGTAGAAATATATGAAATAGAGGAGAAATAATACAACTAAAATCTGATAAAAATAAGCCTAATCAAGAAAAAGGCAGGTAAAAATTAATGGAAAGGGAGCTATAAAAATAACCCTATAGATGCTAATAATATATAATGGTAATATTACAATTATATGCCAACATATGTGATAGCTTACACAAAACATGGTCCATATTAGAGAAGGGTCCAAGTTCTGCTGAGAAGAAAGAGTATTCTCTCATTGATGCATGAAATATTCTATATGTGTCTGTTATATCTAAATTATATTTTTTACTTCTAGACTTTATTTAGATTTTGTTTAGAGGATCTATTCAATGGTGACAGAGGCATGTTAAAGTTACCCAGTATTACTGTGTTGTGTTATATTTGATTCTTGAAATTGATACGGTTTGTTTGATGTAGATACATGTTCCATTGTTTGGGGCATAAATATGTAAGATTGTTATGTCTTGTTGGTGTATAATTCCCTTAAGCAGTATGAAATGGCCTTCTTGTTTCCTTCTGATTAACTTTGGCTTGAGGTCGTCTACTTTATCAGATAGAAAGCCCTGCTTGTTTATGTGATCCATGTGAGTGATATGTTTTTGCTGATACTTTTATCTTCATCATGTGGATGTCTTTGCTTATGAGGTGAGTCTCTTGGATAGAATATTGTTGGATATTATTTTATAATCCAGTGTGCCAGTCTGTATCTTTTGATTAATGAGTTTAGGCCATTAATTTTCAGCATTATTATTGAGATATGATTTGAATTCCTACTCATAAGTGTATTTATAGTTTTTAATTTGAATTAGTTTCTCCTTTGGTTGATTATTACTTTAGTGTAGTTCTTACCTTTGCTGGTTTTCACTTTTTCCCATCTAATATTTAAAATTTTTACTTTAAAAAATATTTTTAGTTGTAAATTGACACAGAACCTTTATTTTATTTTTTTATGTGGCACTGAGGATCAAACTTAGCATCCCATACATGTGAGGCAAGCACTTTAACACTGAGCCACAACCCCAGACTTTTCTTTTCATCTTCATGGAATATTTTGTTAAGAATGTTCTGTAATGCAGGCTTTTAGTTGCAAATTCTTTTAACTTTTGTTTATCATGGCAGGTTTTTATTTAATCTTCAAACCTGAAGCTTAATTTTGCTGGTTATAGGATTCTTGGTTGGCATCTATTTTCTTTCAGAGCTTGGTATATATATTTTTTAATTTTTAAAATTTGTTCTAATGAGTTATACATGAAGTAGAATGCATTTTGATTCATTGTACACAAGTGGAGCACAACTTTTTATTTCTCTGGTTGTACGCAATGTAGAGTCATACCACATGTACAGTCATACGTGTACCGAGGGTAATGATGTTCATCTCATTCCACCATCTTTTCTGCTCTCATGCCCCCTCCTCTTTCTTCCCTCCACTTTGCTGAATCTAAGTTCCTCCATTCTCTCCACGCCCACCCCCACATTATGGGTCAGATTGGCTTACTTTTCTTGACATGATATTTTCTAACTCCATCCATTTACCTGAAAATGCCATATTTTTATTCTCTTTTAATGCTGAGTAATATTTCTTTATGCATTTGTCTCACGAATCCATTCATCTATTGAAGGGCATCTAGGTTGCTTCCACTGATTAGCAATTGTGAATTGTGCTGCTATAAACATTGAAGTGACTTCATTAGTGTAGTATGCTATTTTTATGTTTTTAGGGTATAGACAAAGGAGTGGGATAGCTAGGTCAAATGATGGTTCCATTCCAAGTTTTCTAAGGAATCTCCATACTGCTTTCCAGATTGGTTGCACAAATTTGTAAGTCCGACCAGCAATGTATGAGTGTGCCTTTTTCCCCCACGTCCTCATCAACACTTACTGTTGTTTGTATTCTTGATAACTTCCATTCTGACTTGTGTGAGATAAAATCTTAGGTTTGATTTGCATTTCTTTAATTATTAGAGATGTTGAATATTTTTTCATATATTTGATGATTGATTACATTTCTTAGAGTGTCAGTTCAGCTCCTTAGTCCATTTATTGATTGGTTTGTTTGTTTTTTTGGTGCTAAGTTTTTTGAGTTTTTTATGTATCCTGGAGACTTATGTTGATGTGTGTATGATAAAAATTTGCTCCCAAATGTACACTCTCTCTTCACCTCACTGATTGTTTCTTTTGCTGTGAAGAAACTTTTTAGTTTGAATCCATCCCATTTATTGATTCTTGATTTTATTTCTTGCACTTGAGGAATCTTGTTAAGGAAGTCAGGGCCTAATTTGACATGATGAAAATTTGGGCATGGTTGTGCTTCTATTTAATGTAGGGTCTTTGGTCTAATTCCTAGGTCCTTGATCCACTTTGAGTTTTGTGCATGGTGAGAGTAACAGGTTTAGTTACATTTTGCTGTGTAATAGATTTCCAGTTCTCCCAGCACCATTTGTTGAAGAAGCTTTAATTTCTCCAATGTATGTTTTTGGTGCCTTTATATAGTATGAGGTTACTGTATTTATGTGGGTTTGTTTCTGTGTCTTCTATTCTGTACCATTGGTCTATGTGTTTTGGTGCCAATACCATTGCCATTTTTGTTACTGTAGCTTTGTAGTATAGTCTACAGTCTGGTATTGTGTTGCCTCCTGCTTCACTCTTGCTAAGGATTGCTTTGGCTATTGTGGGTCTTATTTTTCCAAATGTTTCATGAATGCTTTTTCTATTTCTGTAAGGACTGATATAGGGATTTTAATTGGAATCACATTGAATCTTTATGCAGTTTGGGTAGTATGGCCGTTTTGACAATATTGATTGTCCCTATCCATGGACATGGGAGATCTTTCCATCTTCTAAGGTCCTCTTCGATTTCTCTAGTGTTCTGTGGTTATTATTGTAGAGGTCTTTCAGCTCTCTTGTTAGCTTTATTCCCAAGTATTTTATTTTTTGAAGCTATTATGAATGGAATAGTTTTCCTAATTTCTCTGTCAGTGGATTCATCACTGATGTATAGAAATGCATTTGATTTATGAGCATTGATTATTGTATCCTGCTACTTTGCTGAATTCATTTATTAATTGTAGGAGTTTTCTGGTGGAGGTTTTAGATCTCTATAGAATCATCTCATCAGCCAATGATGATAGTTTGAGTTCTTCTTTTCCTATTTGTATCCCTTTAATTTTTTCATCTGTCTGATTTCTCTGGCTAGAGTTTAAGGACTATGTTGAATAGAAGTGGTGAAAGAGGACAGCCTTATCTTGTTCCTGTTTTTAGAGGGAATGCTTCCAATTTTTCACCATTTAAAATGATGTTGGCCTTGGGTTTAGCACAGATAACTTTTACAATGTTGAGGTATGTTTCTACTATCCCTAGTTTTTCTAGTGTTTTGCACATGAAAGGGTGCTGTATTTTGTCAAATGCTTTTTCTGCATTAAATGACATAATCATATAATTTTTTAAGTCTGTTGATGTGATGAATTATATTTATTGATTTCCTTATGTTCAACCATCCTTGCATCCCTGGAATGAATCCCACTTGATCATGGTGCACAATTTTTTAAGTATGTTTTTGTATGTGATTTGCCAGAATTTTATTGGCAATTTTTGCATCAGTGTTCATCAGAGATATTGGTCTTAAATTTTATTTCCTTCATGTGTTTCTGCTGGTTTTGGTATCAAGATGATGCTAGCTTCATAGAATGAGTTTTCTCTCTTATAGAATAATTTGAGGAGTATTGGTATTAATTCTTCTTTGTGGGTCTTGTAGAACTCATCTGTGAATCTGTCAGGTCCTGGGCTTTTCTTGGTTGGTAGGCTTTTGATGGTATCTTCTATTTCCTTGCTTGAAATTGATCTGTTTAAATGTGTAAGTCCTCTTGTCTTAGTTTGGGTTGATCACTTGCTTCTAGAAATTTGTTAGTGTTTCGAGGTTTTCTACTTTACTGAAGTATAAATGTTTGAAATAGTTTCTAATTGTCTTCTGTATTTCAATAGTGTGTGTCATGACATCTCCTTTTTCATTTTGAATTTTAGTAATTTGAATTTTTTTTAAAGTATTTGTTAACCAGTTTTTTTTAATATCTTTATTTTTTATTTTTATGTGGTGCATGCCTCACACATGCCAGGCGAGCACGCTATCACTTGAGCCACATCCCCAGCCCCAGTAATTTGAATTTTTTGTCTCTATTTCTTTTCATTAGGGTAGCTACAGATTTGTCAATTTTATTTATTTTTTCAAAGAACCAGCTTTTTGTTTTGCCAATTTTTTGAATTGTTTCTTTTGTTTCAATTTCATTGATTGCTGCCCTGATTTTAAATATTTCCTATCTTCTTCTACTTTTGGTGTTGGTTTATTACTCTTTTTCTAGGGCTTTGAGCTGTAATGTCAGGTCATTTATTTGTTGACTTTTCTTCTTTTAATGAATGAATTCCCTGCAATGAACTTTGCTCTTAGCACTCCCTTCATAATGTTGCATAAACTCTGATAAGTTGTATCAGAGTTCTTATTTACCTCTAAGAATTTATTTTATGTCCTCCCTGATGTCTTCTATTATCGATGTGTCATTCAACAGTGTATTGTTTAGTCTCCAGGTATTAGAGTAGCTTCTATTTTTTATCATTTATTTTGTTGAAGGATCCATGTGCTGCTGAGAAGAAAGTTTATTTGCTTGTTGATGAATGGAATATTCTATATATGTCTATTAAGTCTAACTTATTGTCTTCTTGAGTTCTATAGTTTCTTTGATCAGTTTTTGTTTGTTTGGAAGATCTATTCAGTGGTAAGAGAGGTGTGTTAAAGTCACCCAGTATTATTGTGTTGTGGTCTATTTGGTTCTTGTAGTTGAGATGGTTTTGTTTGATTTACATAGATGCCCAATTGTTTGAGGCATAGATATTTATGTTTTTTATGTCTTGTTGATGTATGAATCCCTTAAGCAGTATGAAATGTCCTCCTTTATCCCTTTTCACTAGTTTTGTTTTGAAGTCTAGTTTATCTGAAAATGAGGATGAAAATCCCTGCTTGTTTATGTGGTCCATGTGAGTGGTATGTTTTTGCCCACTCTTCACCTTCAGTCTATGGATGTCTTTTCCTGTGAGATGAGTCTCTTGAAGGCAGCATATTGCGGGTCTTTTTTTTTATCCAATCTGTTAAACCATGTCTTTTACTTAATGTGTTTAGGCCATTCACATTCAGAGTCATTATTGAAGTATGATTTGTATTCCCGGTCATTTTGGTTTATTTTTGGTTTTTAACTTGGTTTCTCGTTTGATTGGCCTTTCCTTTAGTGTAGTTCCTCCCTTTGTTGTTTTTCATTTCCTCTTCCTGGAATATTTTGCTGAGAATGCTCTGTAGTACAGGTTTTCTAGTTGTAAATTCTTTTAATTTTTGTTTATCATGAAAGGTTTTAATTTCATCATGAATTCTGAAATTAATTTTGCTGGATATAGGATTTTTGGTTGGCATCCATTTTCTTTCAGAGCTTGGTATATGTCATTCCAGGATCTCCTGGTTTTGAGGGTTTGGGTTGAAAAGTCTGCTGAGATACAAATTGGTCTCCCTGTATATGTGATCTGATTCCTCTCTCTTGAGGCTTTTAAGATTCTATCCTTATTCTGTAAGCTAGGCGTTTTCATTATAACATGCCTTGTCATAGATCTGTTGTTATTTTACACATTTGGTGTCCTGTAAGCCTCTTGTATATGATTTTTACAATTGATTGTTCATGTTTGGAAAATTTTCTGATATTATTTCATTGAAGAGATTGTGCATTTCTTTGGTTTGAATTTCTTGCCTTTCTCTATCCCAATAAGTCTTAATTTTGGTCTTTTGATATGATCCCATATTCTTGGATGTTCTGTTCATGGTTTCTTACAATCTATCTTCACTGTGTAATCAACTTTATTTTGAAGATTGTATATTTTGTCTTCATTGTCTGAGGTTCTGTCTTCCAAGTGATTTAGTCTGTTGGTGATGCTTTCTATTGAGTTTTTTATTTAATTTATTGTTTCTTTCATTTCAAGGATTTCTTTTTTTTTTTTTAATCGCTCTCTCTTATCTTTGGTACATGTATTTGTTTCCTTATCTATTTGTTGGTGTGATGAATGGATGCCTATATTTGCTCCCTTACTTGTTTTTTGGTGTCATCAATGGTTGCCTGCATTTGTTCTCTTATCTCTTTGTTGGAGTGATCAATTTTGGCCTGTATTTATTCATTTAGGTCATTCTTTAATTCCCAGATCATTTTGATTATGTACATTCTGAACACCTCCTCTGAAATTTCTTCTACTAAGGTGTCAATGTATTCTATTGTTGTAGTATATTGGTTTTGGGGGAGCACTTTCCTCCCTTGTTTTTTCATGTTTTATATGTGTCTTTTGCAGTGCAAATCTGAGGTATTATAGCTTCTACTCTATAGTCCTGTAGTGTTCCTGTAGATTACAAACACCTCACATTTAAGAGTGGATATCAATGTTTACAGTATCCAGTGTAACCGGTGGGTAGCCATAAGTCAGTTAGCTTCCATTTTGACATTTAAAAGTGTTGTTGCTATAAACAGAAATGAAGAGTTTGGTTATCTTCTTCCAAACAGCTAGTAGGTCTGCATAATCTTTTATGGTTTCTAATGGTAGGTAGGGGACAGGGAATAGGCTGTGATGTTTATGAGGTAGTATGTGAGAATATAGAGGTATTAGATTATAGGACTAGTGAAAGGGCAATCAAAAGAAGTTGGCTGTTAGCAAGAGGAAAAACAGAGAGGCTCTCTGTTACGTCTGCAACAAGATGGTGTCTGTTAACACACCTAGTAGATATACATCTGGTGCAACTGGGCGGACAGGGTCCTTGGTGACGGTTTACCAGGTCCTGGTTGTTTTCCCTAGATGCAAATGGTCATGTCCCTAGTTGATGGCAGCAGTAGCATCAAGTCTGTGGTTTCCTTGATATTGGGCTTCCAGGTCCCATTCGGTGTCCCAAAATGGAAGCTGATGGCAGTAGAGGTACCTCAAGATGGTAGTGGAGGTGTTCCAAAATGATAGCAACCTCTTTCAGAGATGGGCTGGAAGGGGGGGCTGTATATGATGGCGTTGGCTAGCTTGTTCAGTGTTGCTTCAGTTTGGCGTGTGGTGCTGCATCGGGCAGCTGCCTTCTGGCCCTGTCTGATGTCCCATGGTGGAGATTACCATTTGGGGAGGGCTATGGTGGTGGCTGCAATGTCCCTAAATAGACGCGGTTTGTGTGGAGACACACATTAGTGATAGGGAACCGCAGAGCAGTGTTCCTCTCTGCGCAAGTGTGGTATTCCTCTCCAATGGAAGGGTGTATTTTTCATCTTGGGGACAGAGGGCACTGTGATGGGTCAGGCCTCTCTGGGGCCATGGGTCATGTGTTTGTTTATTGGTATGTGTTATTCCAGGATCTTCTAACTTTGAGGATATGCATTATGAAAACAGCTGAGATCCACATTGGTTTCCTCCTACACATAATGTGGTATTTTTCTCTGGCATTTAAAATTCTATCCTCATTCTGTATGATAGGCATGTTCATTATAATGTGTTTTGGTGTGGGTCTGTTGTAATTTTGTACATTTGGAGTTCTATAAGTCTCTTGTATTTGATTTTTCCATTTTACTTTTTATTTTAATTATAATATAATTGCACAATCTTTTCAATGAATTCTTTTTGTTTGTATCTCTGCATCTTCATCTATCCCAATAAATCTTAAATTTGGCCTTTTCATGTTATCCCTTAGTACTTGAAAGTTCTTTTCATGATTTCTTAACACCTTCTGCCCATGGTCAGTTCTGTTTTCAAAGATTACCTGTGTTGTCTTTATTGCCTCAGGTTCTGTCTTCCAAGTGTTCTATTCTGTTGGTGATGCTTTCTGTTGAATTTTTAATTTGGTTTATCATTTCCTTCATTTCTAGGATTTCTGCCTTTTTTCTTTTTTCCCCAGAATCTGTGCCTCTTTATTGAGGTGATCTTTCACTTTCTGTGTTTTCTCTGATTTCATTTCTTATACTGTCCTTTACTTTACAGATCAGTTTAACTACATCCATTCTTATCTCCTTCTCTGAGATTTCTTCTACTGTAGTGTCAGTGAGTTCTGTTATTGGCATATCTTGGTTTATTTGGGGTAATTTGTTCCCTTATTTTCCGTGTTGTTTGTGTGTTACCCATCTAAAAGTATGAATCTGAGGCAGTAGATTTCCTACCCTATGCACTTGTAGCATCCCTGAAGGTTTCTAGTACCTTACTGTTTAGGGGGACACAAATAATAACAAACACCAATGCTGACAATATACAGTATTAAACCAAATAATTCTTACTATGAAATCTACAATGTCAGTTATCACAATAAACAAATGATATGATCAGTTATTGCTTACAGTAAAAACAGTTCCCAGAAGTTTTTATAATTTCAAATATGGACAAGGAGAGAACAGAAGTAGTATAAGATGTGAGGATTATGAGGGAGGAAGAGTGAAGGAAAAATAAAAAATTAAACAAAGAGTGAAAGAATAATGGAGATTGCCTGTCAGAAGAGGAAAAGAGAATCGAGAAAAAGGAGCAAAAATATATATATTAAATAAAAAATTTAAAAAATAGGATAAAAATCAAAACTAAAATATACTACTCAAATTTCCAAGTTCACAAAAATGAATCCATGTAATATAACTGGCTTCAAAAATGTTAGACATGAGAAAAGTAATATGAATATGTATAAATGTCCATGTACCATGATGATCACAGAGAAAACAAATTAACAAAAAAGGTTTTGATGAAAAGTTAATGAATTCTTCTCTTGTAGTTCGAAAGATTCTCAGCTTCTCTTAGCAGTTTTAGGCGGGGTCATCTAGAGCAGGTTGAGCCATCCTCTGGATTGCTGGAGTGAGAGAGGTAATCCTATAGGCGGCGTCCGGGAGGCAGGGTTTAGGCTTAGGTGGGCTCCATGTTCTTTGCTAAATGCCAAGTGGTCTGGAGATTTTAAATCAGCTCACCTCCATCTCCTCGTGCTTGCTGGTCCATGATGGAAGACTGTACCCCATGGATCTCCCTTTGGTTTCACTGGTGTGATGAGGGACCCAATTTTATTACCTTATGTCACCTTTGGACCTCACGTTTTCTAGTCTCAGGTTCAGTCCCCAAACTCCATCTCTCCTGGCCTTGTTCTTCGGAATTCCTGGCCAGATGCTTTCTCCCAAAAGGTCCTGCAAGCAATGGGATTGGAGGGGGAGGGGTATAGCCTAATAGGTTTTCACAAAAAGTTGTCCTTGGGTAAAACTCTCTCATTTGATTTTCTCCTGTTCACTTAAGCACACTCTATTTCATTCAGTGTATATTTATTGGGTCTGTATTTCATGTCACACTCAGGTTTGCCAGGAATTGGTCCTCATAGCTGCCAGCCCCCAGCAGCAGCTGCAAAATTGTTGCTTGCTTTGCCCTCTGCATGTCACCTGGAGAGATGACTGCTTCTTCCTCCCCACATGGATATTGTGCAACATGTCTGATTTGCCTGACAATGTCCTTGATCTCTAAATGCTCTATATTAATATATTAATACTGTATATTGTCAGCATTGGTGGTTGTTATTATTTGTGTCCCCCTAAACAGTAAGATACTAGAAACCTTCAGGGATGCTACAAGTGCACAGGGTAGGAAATCTACTGCCTCAGATTCATACTTTTAGATGGGTAACACAAACAACACGAAAAATAAGGGAACAAATTGCCTCTGAAAAATGCAGGTTTCAGGGCAGGAGTTGTGGCTCAGTGGCAGAGCACTTGCCTAGCATGTGTGAGATACTGGGTTTGATCCTCAGCACCACATATAAATAAATAAATAATAAAAGTACATCAACAACTTAAAAAAAATGCAGGTTCCTTTAATTCCCTTATCTCTGCACTGTGCTCACAGAGGGACTGCTCTGGGTGGTGCTTCTGGCCCAGCCATGGCAGTGCTGTACCCCTTGGGATTTTGTCTTTATTTTATTATATCCAACCTCCCGAGTCCCCCATCTGCTTTGACTATCCAGTTTTAAATTCCAGTAAATACCATCCACCCCTTTTTTGTTCATCTGTCTTGCCAAGAAGCTGCCTGTTTGCTTTCTTGATTTCACTCCAGGGAGCAGCCAAAAAAGTAACTTCCTCTATTTCGCCATCTTGAAAACACTCTTTGCTCTGCTTTTAAGAAAGAATCTTACCTGTTTTTAGGAGGAAGGGTGGGTCAAAGTAAGCTTAATGGCATAATATTCCTTCTTTCATTGTTTTTAGGAAAAGGTGTACATAAAACCATATTCTTTGAGTCCTGCTCAGTTGCTATTTTCCTTTACCTGGATATTCTCTTTCCATTATTTCAACTCTACCTCTGTTTCTTTCTTTATGACCTCTCAGGCACGTCCTTTGGCCTGTATACATGCTTCAGTCTGTTAGTTTTGAATACTCTTAGTACCCAGCCCTCTAGAAATCCTCAACCAAGTGAGAACCTCATGTTGCTTCTTTGTGTTCAACTTTGAATTTTGCCCACAAAATCCTTTCCTCCATTCTCTTGTCATTCCCAGAATTGCCTGCTAAGGTGACCAGAAATTACTTGATGATAATTGTTTTTCCCTAGCTCCCTTGAGTCTTCTTCCACCTTTTGCTATAGTTTCTTTAACTGTGTGCGTCTTTATAGGTAACAGCAGTTTACCTCTGCCCACTAATAATGGGTTTATGGTAAAAACTGTCTAAAAGGTTCTGATTTAAATATCCTTCTTGTACTTTATTTTTATTAAGAAATCTGTGGAGAGTCAGAGATTAAAAACAACATGTTAGCTTTCCAGAAACTTACTCACATTTATTCTTTTACAAAGTGATTCTCCTGGGACATGTATAATTTTTAAGCACTTAAATTTCTCTCTTGTTTTTCACTGTGTAATTTTAAAATATAGATAGCAACTTTGGAATTAAATAGGTTTGACTTGAAGTTAGGGATTTTGCTCATGTAATAAGCTAAATAGTATGCAAATATTCAAAGTGCTATCAGTGTTTCTCAAATACCTATAATTGTAATAACTTCTAGGGGATACATTGTACTCCTTATTATATTTTTAAAAGGAGGATCTAATATAGGACTATTCTCATTTTCATTTTTAAATTTTATTTTAATTGAAATGCAGTAGTTCCATGTATTGAAGAGATACATTGTGATGTTTCAATAAAAGTATACAGTGAATAAATAGAGTAATCAGCATATTTGTCACCTTCAACACTTATTATATATTTGTGTTGGGAACATTGAGAATTTTTTTCTACTTAACTATTAAGAGATTCAATTATTTATCATCAACCATAGTCGTTCTCCTGTACTACATAACATTAGAAGTTTAGTGTAGGACTTCTGGACATCCTACATCTTTCTCAGAGAATTTTGGTTGACCTTGGAAAATTTTATTACTGCTTAGACCTCTCTGGCCTCTAAATTTGCCAATAAACTGTTAAATCATCAAAAACTTATCAGAATGTTTTCTGACTTAAATAGTCACAATGTAACGATTAAGCATAGCCTTCTATCTATATTAGGAACAGTACTCTTGCCTTATGATTTCCCCTTTTATCTTATAAATTAGAACAGAGAGGCCTTCTGGTTCAATGATTTAACCAAGGTCACATTGTTATCAGACTTCTAGGCCAGAGGCTGGATTTTGAGAGTTCCAGCAAATCAGGTCTGGGCATTTACCCTGAAACCAAATGGAAATAGTAATTGTTAAAAAACAGGAAAGGAATTTTAATCAATATGGCCATATTGGAAGGGCAGAATGAGAGTGTGTCTCACCCCTGGGGTAATAACATCTGCTTGAGGCTTAATTAGAAGAACTGGTACAGTGGGTCAGAAGTATTTCTAACTAAGCAGTCTTGGTCAAACTTTGGCCTAGCCGATAATTATTTCAGTTCTGATTCTGTGAGGTTAATGTGGAGAAGCCCCTATCATTTGAGGTGGCAATTTCCATTTACCATACAGGGTGTTTATTTGTCAGACCTCTGGTCCTGGAAGGAGCAATTCAGTTCCCATAAGAGGATTGCTCTGGCTTATGGGAGCAGTCTCATCATGAGGTTATCTACTATTCCTAGAAGGTTTAGGGCAATGACAGGACTTCTAGGCACCACTCCAAGGGTCTGGAGCAGGGGTCTATAAAACTGGCATTGAATGTTCCTGCAGATATTGAAAATACCTTATTTACTCTTATCTTGATGTCTTTGGTCTTGAAGGGGGAAAGATAGTTTAGGTAAATTATTAAACCGTATGTTACCAGTATTTAGGTAAACTCCTTAAATGATTCCTAAACCCTTGTGCAGAGCTGATTGGGTATCTTCAAACAATTATAGAATGAAGGCAGAGATGCCCGTGTTTATCTTGCTGTTAGTCATTGGCTATCTGCAGGCCCAAGTGAAAACTCGGTGCTTTTAGTGAAACAGCTTTTAATTCTCGTTAGATAATATAACTAATGAATGTAGATGCTTAAAAAGGTGAAACGAAAGAAGAGAAACATTTTTACGTTTAACAGAGGTCTTATAATTAAGGCCTGGAAGAAGGTTTTTCTTTGGGAAACAATATATCTAGTTTTACATACTTTTTCCTTATAAAAGCAAATTTATCTTGTGGAATTTTTAGTTCATACTTTTTACCAAATACAAAATGTTATATATTCTACCACTTTTACCTCCAAGAGCTTTTGTCTTGCTTTGAAAAGAACATATAAAAAGGATGAAGTCACCACTATTGAGATCTGTGGGGCAGACTAGTGTGGGTGTGGAGCTGTTCAACACACAATGGGAGGATTGTTGTGTTGATGTGAAAAGAAAAAATGCTTCCCACTGAAACTGAAGGAGGAGATTGGGTATGCTTATGGTGATTTCCTGCAGTAGAATTCTGCCACATACTTTAGGTGTGATCCAAATGTCTACACCCAATTCATGGGAGAGGTTGCTAAAAAGGAAAATACAAAGCAAACTGGTTAGGGGATACCTCTCCCACCACCCCCCTCCTCTCCTTACATATTTCATTGATACTTAACTTACAAGGCTTTAATTATCAGTCTTGCTATACACTGGATTTTTTTTTTAAGGACTTTAAGAATTTCATAGAACCTACCTTCTTCAGACATAGAGCTCTCTAGAGATAGAGCAAGGTGATAGCTCTCTAGAGATAGAGCAAGGTGATAGCAATGAAAGGGACCTCTGTTACTTCTTTCCATCTCTCAGCAAATGTTTAAAAATAATTGACATTGTAGACTGTTTAGAATGTAGTAAGGATGTATAAGTAGGGAGATGTGATCAGTCTTCCATTAGTGTCTAAATTCATTACTTTAGTAATAAATGCTTATCAGGAAGTAGTCAGTGGATATAGAGTTGAACTAAGCAAATGTGGTTCCCTACAAGAGTTTACTGCCTAATTAGAGATAAAAAAGTAAACAATGCAATTACAAAACAATGTTTAATTATAGATTGTCCCAAATATTCTAAGGAAAAGTGAACTGTTTATGTAAGACAGCCATGAAAATAGATTTATCGGGAGTAGAGGGCAGTGATTAAAATCTCTTGGCAAACATAGGATTTAGTTAGGCCTAAAAGGATAATTAGGAATTGTCAACTTAAAGAGCAGGCCAAAGGAGCAATATTTGAAGGAAACATAAGGAGCTTAATTAAAAAAACTGAAGTCAGGGTTCTGTGATTGGTGGGAGACCCAGAAGCAGTGGTGTAGGCTTGCTGATTTGACTACTGTTACTGTTAGTATCACTATTTTCATTTTCTCTTCAGAGCAAAATGAATGGTAAAGCATTTTAGCTGGAGATGACATGATCTAATTTGTCTTTTCAAAAAGTTTATGCTGGGCCAGGTAGGTGGAACTGTGACCACGGACAGAAAAGGCCCAGTGGCCCGTGGCGGGACAGAGCTTCCAATCACTCCTGCAAGGTAGGCGGGCCTGCGACCCACCGGCAGAAGAGGAGCAGCGGCCTGCTGAGAGGCAGAGCCGCCCCCTCCCCCTGAACCGGCAAGGTAGAGGGAACTGTGACCACGCACAGAGCAGGCCCAGCGGCCTGCTGAGGGGCAGAGCCGCCCCCCACCCCCCGCGCCTGCCAGTTAGGGGAACTGTGACCACGGACAGAAAAGGCCCAGTGGCCCGCGGAGTGGCAGAGCTTCCAATCACTCCTGCAAGGTAGGCGGGCCTGCGACCCACCGGCAGAAGAGGAGCAGCGGCCTGCTGAGAGGCAGAGCCGCCCCCTCCCCCCCGCGCCTGCAAGGTAGACGGAACTGTGACCACCATCAGAACAGGCCAGACCTGCAACCGAGAGACAGAACAGGCCCAGTGGCCTGAGGAAGGGTAGAGCCGCCCCCCCCGCGCCTGCAAAGTAGGCGGACCTGCGACCCACTGGCAGTACAGCCCCAGAGGCCTGCAGAGGGGCAGTGCCGCTGCCTGCGCCTGCAAAGTAGACAGAACTGTGACCACCGACAGAACAAGCCTAGCGGCCCGCAGAGGAACAGAGCCGCCGCCCGCGCCTGCGAGGGAGACTTTGCAACTATACAAGACCAATATAAATATATAGGGGGAAAATTCAATAGCACAACAGTTTCACCAAGTAGAAAGGAACGCGAACAGTATGAAGAGACAAGGAAAGAAAGGACCACAAGCATTGCAGGTCAACTCAACGTTAGAAGAGGTAATAGCTACAGCAGATGGAATGTCAGATAAAGAATTCAGGATATACATGCTTCAGATGATCTGGAGTCTCAAGGAAGACATCAGACAGCAAAATCAGACAATGAAAGATCACTTCAACAATGAATTACATAAACAAATCCAAGAAGCAAAAGATCAACTATACAGGGAAATAGAGGTTATAAAAAACAAACAGAAATCCTAGAAATGCAGGAAGCAATAAGCCAACTTAAAAACTCAATTGAGAATACTACCAGCAGAGTAGAACACTTAGAAGATAGAACATCAGACAATGAAGATAAAGTATTTCAACATGAAAAGAACATAGACAGCTCAGCAAGACTGTTAAGAAAATATGAGCAGAACATCCAAGAAATATGGGATAACATCAAGAGACCAAATTTAAGAGTCATTGGGATACAGGAAGGGACAGAGTTTCAAACCAAAGGAATGAGCAATCTATTCAATGAAATAATACGAGAAAACTTCCCAGACTTGAAGAATGAGACAGAACCCCAAATCCTAGAAGCCTACAGTACGCCGAATGTGCAAAATCATAAGAGACCCACACCTAGACACATTATAATGAAGATGCCCAACATACAGAATAAGGAGAGAATTTTAAAAGCTATAAGAGAAAGGAAGCAGATCACATTTAGGGGTAAGCCAATCAGGATAACAGCTGATCTTTCAACACAGACTCTGAAAGCTAGAAGATCCTGGAATAACATATTTCAAACACTGAAAGAAAATGGGTTCCAACCAAGAATTGTGTTTCCAGCAAAATTAAGCTTCAGGATGGAAGATGAAATTAAAACCTTCCACGATAAACAAAAGTTAAAAGAATATGCAGCTAGAAAACCATCTCTTCAAAACATCCTCGCCAAAACATTACAGGAAGAGGAAATGGAAAATAACAATGAAAACCAACAGTGGGAGTAGGACACTAAAGGGGGGAAAATAATCAAAGAGGAAAACAAACCATGTTTAGTAACATAAATAAACAAATATGGCTGGAAGAACAACCCATATCTCAATAATAACCCTAAATGTTAATGGCTTAAACTCACCAATCAAGAGACACAGGCTAGTAGAATGGATCACAAAACAAGACCCAACAATATGCTGCCTACAGGAGACACATTTGATAGGAAAAGACATACATAGGCTGAAGGTGAAAGGTTGGGAAAAATCATATCACTCATATGGACTTCGGAAACAAGCAGGAGTGTCCATACTCATATCAAATAAAATAGATTTCAAGCCAAAGTTAATCAAAAGAGATAAAGAGGGACACTACATACTGCTCAAGGGAACCATACACCAACAAGACATAACAATCATAAATATATATGCCCCAAACAATGGTGCAGCTATGTTCATCAAACAAACTCTTAAGTTCAAGAGTCTAATAGACCACCATACAATAATCATGGGAGACTTCAACACACCTCTATCACCACTGGACAGATCTTCCAAACAAAAGTTGAATAAGGAAACTATAGAACTCAATAACACAATTAATAACCTAGACTTAATTGACATATATAGAATATACCACCCAACATCAAGCAGTTACACTTTTTTCTCAGCAGCACATGGATCCTTCTCAAAAATAGATCATATATTATGTCACAGGGAAACTCTTAGACAATATAAAGGAGTAGAGATAATACCATGCATCCTATCTGATCATAATGGAATGGAACTGAAAATCAACGATAAAAGAAGGAAGGGAAAAGAATACATCACTTGGAGAATGAACAATAGGTTACTGAATGATCAATGGGTTATAGAAGACATCAATGAAGAAATTAAAAAATTCTTAGAGATAAATGAAAACACAGACACAACATATCGGAATCTATGGGACACATTGAAAGCAGTTCTAAGAGGAAAATTCATTGCTTGGAGTTCATTCCTTAAAAAAAGAAAAAAACCAACAAATAAATGATCTCATACTTCATCTCAAAATCCTAGAAAAAGAAGAGCAAAACAACAGCAAAAGAAGTAGAAGGCAAGAAATAATGAAAATCAGAGCTGAAATTAATGAAATCGAAACAAAAGAAACAATTGAAAAAATTGACAAAACTAAAAGTTGGTTCTTTGAAAAAATAAACAAAATCGACAGACCCTTAGCCATGCTAGCGAAGAGAAGAAGAGAGAGAACTCAAATTACTAACATACGGGATGAAAGAGGCAATATCACAACAGACACTTCAGAAATACAGAAGATAATCAAAAATTATTTTGAATCCTTATACTCCAATAAATTAGAAGATAGTGAAGGCATAGATAAATTTCTTAAGTCATATGATCTGCCCAGATTGAGTCAGGAGGATATAGACAACCTAAACAGACCAATATCAATTGAGGAAATAGAAGAAACCATCAAAAGACTACCAACTAAGAAAAGCCCAGGACCGGATGGGTATACAGCAGAGTTTTACAAAACCTTTAAAGAGGAACTAATACCAATACTTTTCAAGCTACTTCGGGAAATAGAAAAAGAGGGAGAACTTCCAAATTCATTCTATGAGGCCAACATCACCCTGATACCTAAACCAGACAAAGACACTTCAAAGAAAGAAAACTACAGACCAATATCTCTAATGAACGTAGATGCAAAAATCCTCAATAAAATTCTGGCCACTCGGATACAAAACCTTATCAAAAAAATTGTGCACCATGATCAAGTAGGATTCATCCCTGGGATGCAAGGCTGGTTCAATATACGGAAATCAATAAATGTTATTCACCACATCAATAGACTTAAAAACAAGAATCATATGATCATCTCGATAGATGCGGAAAAAGCATTCGACAAAGTACAGCATCCCTTTATGTTCAAAACTCTAGAAAAACTAGGGATAACAGGAACATACCTCAATATTGTAAAAGCAATCTATGCTAAGCCTCAGGCTAGCATCATTCTGAATGGAGAAAAATTGAAGGCATTCCCTCTAAAATCTGGAACAAGACAGGGATGCCCTCTCTCACCACTTCTGTTCAACATAGTTCTCGAAACACTGGCCAGAGCAATTAGACAGATGAAAGAAATTAAAGGCATAAAAGTAGGAAAAGAAGAACTTAAATTATCACTATTTGCAGATGACATGATTCTATACTTAGCAGACCCAAAAGGGTCTACAAAGAAACTATTAGAGCTAATAAATGAATTCAGCAAAGTGGCAGGATATAAAATCAACACGCATAAATCAAAGGCATTCCTGTATATCAGCGACAAATCCTCTGAAATGGAAATGAGGACAACCACTCCATTCACAATATCTTCAAAAAAAATAAAATACTTGGGAATCAACCTAACAAAAGAGGTGAAAGACTTATACAATGAAAACTACAGAACCCTAAAGAGAGAAGTAGAAGAAGATCTTAGAAGATGGAAAAATATACCCTGTTCATGGATAGGCAGAACTAACATCATCAAAATGGCGATATTACCAAAAGTTCTCTATAGGTTTAATGCAATGCCAATCAAAATCCCAACGGCATTTCTTGTAGTAATAGAGAAAGCAATCATGAAATTCATATGGAAAAACAAAAGACCCAGAATGGCAAAAACAATGCTAAGCAGGAAGTGTGAATCAGGCGGTATAGCGATACCAGACTTCAAACTATACTACAGAGCAATAGTAACAAAAACAGCATGGTACTGGTACCAAAACAGGCGGGTGGACCAATGGTACAGAATAGAGGACACAGAAACCAATCCACAAAACTACAACTATCTTATATTTGATAAAGGGGCTAAAAGCATGCAATGGAGGAAGGATAGCATCTTCAACAAATGGTGCTGGGAAAATTGGAAATCCATATGCAACAAAATGAAACTGAATCCCTTTCTCTCGCCATGCACCAAAGTGAATTCAAAATGGATCAAGGAGCTTGATATCAAATCAGAGCCGCGCCGTCTGATAGAAGAAAAAGTTGGCTACGATCTACAGTCGGTGGGGTCGGGCTCCAAATTCCTCAATAGGACACCCATAGCACAAAAGTTAATAACTAGAATCAACATATGGGACTTACTCAAACTAAAAAGTTTTTTCTCAGCAAAAGAAACAATAAGAGAGGTAACTAGAGAGCCTACATCCTGGGAACAAATCTTTACTCCTCACACTTCAGATAGAGCCCTAATATCCAGAGTATACAAAGAACTCAAAAAATTAGACAATAAGAGAACAAACAACCCAATCAACAAATGGGCCAAGGACCTGAACAGACACTTCTCAGAGGAGGACATACAATCAATCAACAAGTACATGAAAAAATGCTCACCATCTCTAGCAGTCAGAGAAATGCAAATCAAAACCACCCTAAGATACCATCTCACTCCAGTTAGATTGGCAGCCATTATGAAGTCAAACAACAACAAGTGCTGGCGAGGATGTGGGGAAAAGGGTACACTTGTACATTGCTGGTGGGACTGCAAATTGGTGCAGCCAATTTGGAAAGCAGTATGGAGATTTCTTGGAAAGCTGGGAATGGAGCCACCATTTGACCCAGCTATTCCCCTTCTCGGTCTATTCCCTAAAGACCTAAAAAGAGCATGCTACAGGGACACTGCTACATCGATGTTCATAGCAGCACAATTCACAATAGCTAGACTGTGGAACCAACCTAGATGCCCTTCAATGGATGAATGGATAAAAAAATGTGGCATTTATACACAATGGAGTATTACTCTGCATTAAAAAATGACAAAATCATAGAATTTACAGGGAAATGGATGGCATTAGAGCAGATTATGCTAAGTGAAGCTAGCCAATCCCTAAAAAACAAATGCCAAATGTCTTCTTTGATATAAGGAGAGTAACTAAGAACAGAGTAGGGTCGAAGAGCATGAGAAGAAGATTAACATTAAACAGGGATGAGAGGTGGGAGGGAAAGGGAGAGAGAAGGGAAAATGCATGGAAATGGAAGGAGACCCTCAGAGTTATACAAAAGTACATGCAAGAGGAAGTGAGGGGAAGGGGAAAAATAATATAAGGGGGACAAACGAATGTCAGTAGAGGGAGCAGAGAGAGAAGAGGGGAGGGGAGGGGAGGGGGGATAGTAGAGGATAGGAAAGGCAGCAGAATACAACAGACACTAGTATGGCAATATGTAAATCAATGGATGTGTAACTGATGTGATTCTGCAATCTGTATATGGGGTAAAAATGGGAGCTCATAACCCACTTGAATCAAATTGTGAAATATGATATATCAAGAACTATGTAATGTTTTGAACAGCCAACAATAAAAAATTAAAAAAAAAAAGTTTATGCTGGCTGCTGCTTCCTTCCAAAGAGGAATACATGAAGTACTTAATGTTCTTATGCATCACATTACTCCTAAACACATAAGCTTGTTCAACCCAATTTTCATCCATGAAATGGAAGCTTCTAAGGAATGCTGATCTCTACCCTGAACAAGTAGGGACTGAGGAGGGCTTTTTGTGTGTGTGTGTGTATTTTCCTTATCCACTCCTTCCTGTTTCCTGGAGCGTATAATTTAATTATTGTTTTGTTTAACCACAAAAGACAAACCAGTGTATAACTTAAAACCATTTGTTTTCCTGGGTGTAAAGCATGCTCTGGTTTTTTTGAATCTCTTTTATGGTACCAAATTCATTTTTCTGAATGCACTTCACTTTGTGTCCTTTGTATATATCTGTGCCTTTTGTTATTGAGCTCACTAAATTCAATGTATAAAGTTAGTCAAACATCGTGGACCTCTCTAAGTTCAGTGTAGGATATTAGTCAAACAAAGCATCAAAACTAGCAAATAGACTAAGATGAAAAATGAATGCAATAGCAAATTAAACCAAAGCCTCTTAAACTCATTCAAATAGTTATTTTATGCTTATTTTGATAGCCGTGAAAGCATATTTTAATATAAAAATGTTTTTTTTTTAATAATGAACACAGTTAATAATAGTGAAATGACACTGTAAAGCTTTTTCTTAAAGTCCTCGAATTCTGAATGGCATCAAGAGCAATTCACTTTGAAGATGTGGGAGTTGTTTTTGTATGGAAGTAAGCCTAGAAACCAGTTGAGGACCATCTCATTAAATCCCCTTGGTCAGCCAGATTTTTTTGATGAGTTCTCCAGAGTGAAAAGAAAGTCTGAACTTATTGAACTATATGGTTACTCAAAATGGTGTTCATTACATTCATACTGTATATGATAAAATTTGCTTATAATTGCTTGTCATTGTTTTAAAACATTATCAATGAAGGAACTAGGGTAATCTTTAGATGCCACTTGCTCTGTTTTTTTTTCTATGTATTTAATATATTTTTATCTTTTTGAGTATCTAGTGTATTCTTTAGATACAAGAACCTGAGGAAGATTACTCTTCCTAGAAAAAATCAAATTGCTAATTTGTAAAGAGTCTTGTGTCTCTGTGTCCCCCTAAGAATTATGTCATTGCTTACAAATTCTAGATGAACTTTATGCTAAGTTAAAAAAAAAAAAAGCAAAACAGAACTGTAAGCATTAGTATTGGGCATATATTTGTGAAGTCAGGTTTTGTTATGGTTTAGAATGAAGTGTCCTCTAAAAGCTTGTGGGTGAGACAATGCAAGAAAGTTCAGAACTGAAATAATTGGGTCATGGGAGCTTTAAACTAATTGCATTAATTCAATGATAGGAATTAGGTGGTAACTGTAACTGGTAGGGTGTATTTGGAGAAGGTAGGTTACTGTGAGTGTACCTTTAGGATATATATTTTGTCCCTGTTGAGCAAGGCCTCTCTCCCTCTGTTTCATGGTATGATGTTCTGAGCTATGTTCTGTCTGTCATGATTTTCTGCTTCACTTGGATCCATAGCAATGGAGCTGGCTGTTTGTGGACTGTGCCTCTGAAATGGTAAGCCCCAAGTAGACTTTTCTTTCTCTAAAATTGTTCTTGTCAGATATTTTGGTCACAGTCACAAAAATGCTGACTAAAACAGATCTTCTAATTCAGGAATTTGATTTTATATATATGGTAGGTGTTTCTTGTAGGAAAATTCATATAGAATTTTGAAAAAAAATTGCTCTTTTGCTGTTTTTGCTTGGCTGGAGAGCTCAGTTATAAAGTACTAGCTTTTACCATGCATAAGGTCCTAGGTTCTATTCCCAATATGGCAAAGGAAATACATAAAGGAAAGAGCTCATTTGACATATAGGTTGTAATTATCAGCCATCCAACAGTTGATTTCAATGAATATATGCATACTAACTTGCTTATATTTTTAAAATTGCCATGTAGTTCTAGGCTTACTGTGATTTTATTTCATTGCTTTCTGTTTCACTCGGTTCAATAGATTAAATGATGTTTTATAACATTTTATACTAATGTTTCACATAACAAATTGAGTTAGGAGATGCATTTCAACTATTTGTATGCAGAATTAGTCTATTTTACAATGTCAAAAAGTAGATTGTTCTGGTGTCTAGTGGATTTAGCTAAATAATATTTCTAGTTTTTTGATACTTACAGGAAAATTTAACCAAATACACATCTTGAGCTCCGGATGAGAATAAATTATCATTTGGTTTCCTGAAAACCTCTTTCCAAAGTCTATAAATAAAACTCGTCCATCTGTTTTGGGGTGAAAATCTCTCTCCCTCTCTCTCTGATCCATAGACAGTATATATTTGACTACTTAGTGTATGTGAGTCAAGATTGGCCAGTCATTTAAGTTCTTAAACAATCTCAGGAGGATAAGGCAGGAGATTTCCAAGTTGGATGCCAGCTTCAGTAACTTAGTGAGACCCTGTCTCAAAATAAAAAGGACTGGGGATGTAGCTTAGTAGTAAGGCACCTGTGGGTTCAATCCTCAGTATTTTTTTAATTTTAATTTGTTATGTATGACAACAGAATGCATTACAATTCATATTACACATATAGAGCAAAATTTTTTCATATCTCTGGTTGTACACAAAGTAGTCACATCTTTCATGTGTTCATACATGTACTTAGGGTAATGATGACCATCTTATTTCACCATCTCTCCTACCCCTATGCCCCTCCCTCCCCTTTTCCCCTTTACCCTATCTAGAGTTCATTTAATCCCCCCCACCCCCTATCCCACAGCATATTACAAATTAGCATCCTTAAATCAGAGAACTCATTTGACATTTATTTTTTGGGGGGATTGACTAATTTCACTTAGCATTATATTTTTAATCTCCATCCATTTACCTGCAAATGCCATGATTTTATTCTCTTTTAATGCTGAATAATATTCCATTATGTATATATACCACATTTTCGTTATTCCTTCATCTACTAAAGGGCATCTAGGTTGGTTTAACTATTTACATGTACTGCTATAAACATTGATGAGGCTGTGTCCTTTTAGTATGCTGTTTTTAAGTCCTTTGTGTATAGACCGAGAAGTAGGATAGCTGGTCAAATGGTGGTTCTATTCCCAGTTTTCCAAGGATTCTCCATACTGCTTTCCTTATTGGCTGCACCAATTTGTAGTTCCACCAGCAATTTATGAGTGTGCCTTTCCCCCTACATCCTCACCAACACTTATTGTTGTTTGTATTCTTAATAGCAGCCATTTTGATTGGTGCTGAATTTTGTCAAATGCTTTTTCTGCATCTATTGAGATGTTCATTTGGTTCTTTAAGACTATTGAAGAGGTGAATTACATTTATTGATTTCCGTATGTTGAACCAACCTTGCATCCCTGGAATGAACCCTACACGATTGTGGTGTACTATACTTTTGATATGTTTTTGTATTCGATTTGCCAAAATTTTATTGAATTTTTCATCTATGTTCATTAGAGATATTGGTCTGAAGTCTTTTTTTTTTTTTTTTTGGTGTTTGCCTGGTTTTGGAATCAGGGTGATACTTGCCTCATAGAATGAATTTGCAAGTGCTCCCTCTTTTACTATTTCCTGAAATTAGTTGAAGAGTATTGGTATTAGTTCTCCTTTAAAGTTCTTGTAGAACTCAGCTGTGTATCCTTCCAGTCCTAGGGTTTTCTTGGTTGGTAGGCTTCCGATGGCATCTTCTATTTCATTGGTTGAAATTGAGCTGTTTAAATTGTGTATATCATCCTGATTCAATTTGGGCAAATTATATGACTCTAGAAATTTGTTGATCCCTTGGTATTTTCTATTTTATTGGAGTACAAGTTTTCAGAATAATTTTTAATTATCTTCTGTATTTATGTAGTGTCTATGATATTTCCTTTTTCATCATGTATGTTAGTAATTTGAGTTTTCTCTCTCCTTCTCTTCATTAGCATTGCTAAGGGTCTGTCAATTTTATTTTGTCAAAGAACCAACTTTTTGATTTGTTAATTTTTTAAATTGTTTCTTTTGTTTCAATTTCATTGATTTCAGCTCTGATTTTAACTATTTTCTGTATTCTGCTTTGGGTGTTGATTTTTTTATCTTTTTCTAGGGCTTTGAGATATAATGTTAAGTCATTTATTTGTAGATTTTTTCTTCTTTTAAGGAGTGAACTCCAGGCAATGAACTTTCCTCTTAAAACTGCCTTCATAGTGTCCCAGAGATTTTGATATGTTGTATCTGTGTTTTCATTCTACTATGAAAAATTTTTTTGGTCTCTTCCTTGATGTCTTCTGCAACCCATTGTTCATTCAGTAGCCTATTATTTAGTCTCCAGGTGTTGGAGTAGCTTTTATTTCTTATTTTCTCATTGATTTCTAATTTCATTCCATTATGATCTGATAGATTTCAGGGTAGTATATCTTCTTTTTTTTATATTTGCTAATAGTTGCTGTGTGGCATAATATATAGTGTATTTTAGAGAAGGATTCATGTATTGCTGAGAAAAAAGTATATTCACTCATTGAAGGATGAAATATTCTATATATGTCAGTTAAGTGTAAGTTATTGATTGTATTATTTCAAGGATTTCTGACTTTTTTTTCAGTCTCTTTCTTGAAGTAATCTTTTGCAGCCTGTATTTTTTGTCTCATCCCTTTGTTGGAGTGATCAGTTTTTCCCTGTATTTGTTCATTTAGGTCATTATTCTATAGTTTCTTTGTTCAGCTTTTGTTTGGAAGATCTATCCAGTGGTGAAAGAGGTGTGTTAAAGTCATCCAAAATTATTGCACTGTGTTCTATTTGACTCTTGAACTTGAGAAGAGTTAGTTTGATGAATGTAGATGCTCCATTATTTGGGGCATATATATTTATAATTGTTATGTCTTGTTGGTGTATGGTTTTCTTGGGCAGTATATAGTGTTCTTCTTTATCCCTTTGAATTAACTTTAGCTTGAAGTTTACTTCATGATATGAGGATGGAAACCCCTGATTGCTTCTGCAGTCCATGTGAGTGGTATGGTTTATCCCAACCTTTCACCTTTAGTCCGTGGACATCTTTTCCTATGAGATGAATCTCTTGGAAGCAGCATATTGTTGAATCTTTTTTTTAATCCAATCTGCTAGTCTATGTCTTTTGATTGGTGAGTTAATGCCATTAACATTCAGGGTTATTATTGAGACATTGTATTCCCAGACATTTTTGTTTATTTTTGGTATTCAACTTGACTTGGTTTCTCCTCTGATTAGTTTTTCCTTTAGTGTAATCCCTCCCTCTGCTGATTTTCATCATTGTTTTTTATATCCTCTTTGTGGAATATTTTTCCAATGATGTTCTTTAGTGTAGGCTTGCTAGTTGTAAATTCTTTTAACTTTTGTTTATCATGGAAGGTTTTTATTTCATCATCAAACCTAAAGCTTAATTTTGCTGGATACAAGATTCTTGATTAGCAACCATTTTCTTTCAGAGTTTTTTATGTGTTGTTCCACGATCTCTTGGCTTTGAGGATCTGGGTGGAAAAAATCTGCTAAGATAAGAATTGGTCTTCCCTATACATGATCTGATTCCTCTCTCTTGCGGCTTTTAAGATTCTATCCTTGTTCTGTATGCTAGGCTTTTTCATTATAATGTGCCTTGGTGTAGATATGTTATAATTTTGTACATTTGGTGTCCTGTAAGCCTCTTGTATTTGGCTTTCCAATTCATTCTTCACATTTAGGAAATTTTCTGATATTATCGCATTCCTTTGGTTTGAAACTGTGCCTTCCTCTATCCCAATAACTCTTAGATTTGGTCTTTTGATGCTCTCCCATAATTCTTGGATGTTCTGTTCATGGTTTCTTACTATTTTCACTGTGTGGTCAACTTTAATTTCCAGATTGTATACTTTGCCTTCATTATCTGACATTTTTTCTTTCACGTGATCTAGTCTGTTGGTTATGCTTTCCATTAAGTTTTTATTTGGTTTATTGTTTCCTTCATTTCAAGGATTTCTTTTTTTTTTTTTTTTCAGAGTCTCTCTTTCTTGAAGTAATCTTTTGTAACCTGTATTTGTTCTTTTATCCCTTTGTTGGAGTGATCAATTTTTCCCTGTATTTGTTAATTTAGGTCATTCTTTAACTCAGATTATTTTAATTATGAACCTTCTGAATTCCTCCTCTAACATTTCATCAACTTCACTGGGTTCTGTTATTGTGATATCCTGGTTTGTTTAGGGCACTTTCCTCTTTTGATTTTTCATGTTGTCTATGTGTCTTCCTTTCTTGCAGTGTCTACCCTATATTCTTGCAGATTGTCTGTACCTCACCTTCATGTTGGGCTTCCAGACTCTGCTGGTGTCCCTCAATGTATGCTACCATAACTAAAGGTGGTGGTGGCAATAGCTGAGGTAACTCCAGATAATAGTGGAGTTACCCCAAGATGGAAGCTATGTCTTACAGAAATGGGGCTGAATGGGTGGGCCTTACACTGTCTTTGGAATACCTGCTCTGACATGCAGCTTCTTCTAGGCCCTGTCGATTGTCAAAAAAAGTAGGGGCTACTGTGTGGGGAAGGCCATGGTGATGTCTGCAGTGTCCCAAGAAGGAAGTGGGTTAGGTTTGAGCTCCCAGGTAGAGGGGGGATACCAAACTCATACCTACCCTGGGCCTGGGTCCTGCTTATGTCGGTGTGTGCAGATCTGGGTTGGGCCTGAGCTCTGGCGCAGGTCTGCTGGTTGGAAGAGGCGGTCCTGTGCTGGAACCTGAGCTCTGTCGGTGGCAGGATGGACCTGGGCCTACTGTGGGCCTGGGTCCTGCACAGGTTGCTGTGGGTGACTATTTTTTTTTCTTTTTTTCCTTCTCTTTTTTTTTTTTAAAAAAAAACCCTTCCCCCTAAAACCCCCCTAACCCCATACCTTCCACAGTCTGTATTTCTGTTAATGATGTTTTATTGCCATCATGGTTCAATCTGTCTTGCTTCTGTCTCAGTTTTTTCCTGTCTTTGCTCATAGCATTTTTCTTGATTGTGTGTCTTCCCTACTTGTGTATTTTAAATTTTAATGCTTAGTCTGTTATTACTGTTCCCATGATTTTCTCTTCATTTTTATAATTCTTGGATCTCCAAAAGTATTCAACAATAATGCTGTCATCCTGAATATCCTGCTTTTTTGTTACTTATAACTATATCTTTCACCGCTTGTTATCACTGATCCTTTGCACTGTTGTGTGTATGTATGTGGTAGGAATCAGATAAATAGTTGTGGTTAATGATGATAGGATGATGTACAAGTGAGCTTCTGGAATACCTCTCCACCTGGATATCTGCCAAATATGTTTCTGTAGATAAAGAGGTAGCTTCAGGGTGTCCATCAATCATGTGAACAGTTGAAAAAAGCTTGAAACATAATGTATTCCCAAGAAGTTCTGATTGATTTCCTAATAAGAAGCAAGGACTATGTTCCAAAGAGGAGGGAAGGGAAGGGCACCCTGCAGATGTTGCAGTGATTAGATGAACTGGAGTCAGCAACAGTGATGAAATTGATGGTGAGTAGCCTTTCTATAAGGAAAAGAGAAAAGACAACAGTGGAGAAAAGATATCTGTGGAGGGGCTTAGCAACTGTGGTGAAGAAGTGCATCCATAAGCAACATTTAAAAATTCTTGAATTTGTAATAAGATTATTCTATATCAAGATCGAATCTACCTTTCTGTATAATCTAGAAAAGTCTTGCTTTAGAAATATTCCGAGGTATACATACGTTCACATACTTCTGAAACAGTCATATTGTTGTGTTTTGGCTATTTTATTAAAAATGTGGTCCATGATGTTTTAAGAATAGTTTGAACCTCTATAGGCTAAATAATTTCAATTCAATTGGTTATCACTACATTTCTTGCAGTGGAAAGTTGTATCAAATAGAAATTTTCAATATAAATATACTAAGTATATTTTTCATTCAAGAGGAAAATACAGTAATGAAAAATAGCTTGTGTACTATGTAGGATTAGAAGAAATATTATGACAGTATTCAAGTTGATTCTAGTTAGTTAATTTCAAGTTAGTGACATTTTGCCTACAGTGTAACTGATTTGTTATGCATACTTTAGAGTACATACAAACAATCTGAAATTATACTTCTGTGTACATCTGGCTGTATCCATATTACTTAGAAAAAACTAAATTTTATACATGGAAATTAGATTTGATATAAACTTGGTGAAAGTTTAAAGGAAGTTTAGAGTAATAAATTCTTTGATCACTGGTATGTACCATGCTTGTAGGTGAAATAAAGATATAAGTACTTAATTTTAGATGATAGAGGAAGTTAGTAGTTTTGGTTTTGTTAAAATTAAGTTGTCTTGGATTGCTGGATGGGAACACACTCCTCAGTAAATTTATCTACTAAAATAAGATAGGACTTTTAGATTAATATACGTTCAAATGATCTAACTTTTTCTTCAAAGTGTGATTCATTGGACTAGTAACATCAGCATTAAGTGGAAGCTTATCAGAAATATTGATTCTTAGACACCATCCGTATCTAAGAGAATCAAAATCTTTATTTTTAATAAGATTTCCAGGAATTCTGATGCACCCTAAAATTTGAGAAACACAGATGTGAATATTTTTATTTTCTCACTGTAATATAAACTGCTTGAGAACAGAAACTTCTCATTTGTATGGACTCAAGGTGCAATCTAGCCCTCAATAAATATTTGTCAAATAAGTGAGACCTTATATTAATCCATCACTGACTATTATAATTTTCATGACTTATTTTTAGTTAAGATGTATAGGATTTATTTTGTCTTGTGAATTATTAGCTTGCAAATGTTGTATGCATTACTATTAAACATAAACAGATAATATTACTGTATATATCTTTATAACATATCAACCTTTGTCATTTCAGTTAAGTAATATCTACAAATTGTGTTTGCCAAACACGATTTATGAGTTGAGGCATTTCATTTCACATTTACTTACAACACTGTCTATTAGGTATAGTATTATATTCTGTAGTAAAAACTCAGCAGTTTGAGCAGATTTGTATTTGGTAAATTTACATTTTGTTTAGACAGTATCCAGCTTTGGATATAAAATCTGTATAAGCAAGTGGGACTTTTGAATTCTTTATAGTAGGTGCTCAACTTGTTAGGATTAGGGCTTACTATTTTCCATTCCACACTCTTTGTAGCTTCATATTATAACAATAGTTAGCCTTTGAATTTTATCAGAGAAGAAAATTCACAAAGGAAGACTGTTCTTAAGGGAACATTTATGCAATGATTTTAATTGCCTAGCAGATAGTGTTTTGAAAGCATTTGACTCTTCTCCAAGATCAAATCTTAATACTTAGTCCTCTTTTTAGATACTTTCTAGGACCCAGAAAAATTGTCAGACTTAGGGGATTTTTGTGAACCAGCAATTAAGGTTATTAGTACTCAATTGATATCTTCCAGATTGTTTTCCTGAGTTGACTTTTGTACCTATAAAAGTATCACACTCATCTGAGTAATGGTATGGTGCCTTCCATGATAAGGTAAATGTTCCTAGAGTAACAGTGGTGGCCAGTGTACTTTAAATGTGTGGACTGTGGGTATCCAGCAGACCAGAGTCTGAGTAATTGCCTTATTTTGGCTGTGTTACCCTGGATAGGATATTTAAACTTCTGTGCCTTAACGTCTTTACCTATAGCAAGAAGACAATGATAATATATGCCTGTGCATATAGATGCTGTGTAATTTTAATTCACAATTTTTTTAAAGCATTAGCACAGATTCCAGGAGATGATAGGGTATTAAATGTAGAAAGGTAATGGATATTTTATCAAGTGTTGAAATTTCATCAAAAGTTGATGGCAGTTAAAAGTAAGTGGAAAATAACAGCAAACATTTAATATATTACGTTGTGCACAATGGTTATCAATCAAGGAGACTGACCAGGCAGCATACACAGGAGACTTTACACTTTCTAGATCAGTGTTTAGGGGGAAAGCCAATGAATTCAGGAAAAGAGGAAATGCTCACTGCTTTATGTAGCAATGCAAAGGGATCTTAATGGCTGCTATGTTATACTTCAATCTTTGTGCTGTGTAGCTTTAAAGCCATGTAATTAGAGAAGAACTAATTCTTCCCCTGGTGTAATAAGGGCTTGGGATACAACAGTAGTGTGACATAGCAAATCCTTGGTTATAATGCTTTTCTGCCTATCTGGTACATAGGTTTGGGAGTATATCAAGACTTCTGTTGATATGACCAGTCTGAGTACTATGGTGGCAGTTCATAGAGTGTCACTGGTATAATCCATCAGTCATTCACAGTTAAGTGTCGTATAGATAGTGCAACAGTAGACCAGCAACCCGATGGATTTATCACCTCAAAACTCTATCAAGATTGAACACCATAAATCTGTAACTGTGTTCCAGAAACTTCAAAAGTTAATGCTTACCTCTCTCATATTAATTTAGTAAACTATCAATTCTATGTTGTTTTCATTTTACTGATGAGTAAAATGAACCGCAGGGCTTAAGTAATTTATCAAAACTCACATAGCAAGAATATTCCAGAATGATTCAAATCCAGGGAGCTTAATGTGAGTCCATATTCTTCACTATAAAAGAAGATTATAAAAACTGATTCAAATTGAGAATATAGTCAATTCCCAATGCTAGGTGCTCACCACCAACAAAAGACTTTTAATTGTAGGTATGTCTATAGAGTGGAGGGAAAAATGCATCCCTCTACAGCTCTCTTGTACCCATGTTAGTCCTATTATTTGAATAGGAGGGAGGTGAGAAATGGGCAGATTAAAAATGACCCAATCATTATGTTCTCAAAAGAGGATTATCTTTTAGAAACTCGTTTTTGAACCTCTGACATGCGGGACTAAACCAAAACCTTTTAGTTTTAGTTAAGTCATAAATCTTCTTGAAATAAAACTTTTTTTTTTTACAACCCACTTTCTTCCTAATAACCATGCCTTAAAAAGTATTTTGAATATGCAGATGTTTGTATTTTAATTGTGAATCTTTGCTGAATTCTTATTTGTAATACTGAAAGCAAAGTATTTAATACTTTTGGTGTCCTTTAATTTTACTGAACACATTGGAAAATCATTTTAAATGTTACTAAGACGTTCTTTGAACCAAAATATTTACATAACAAGAAGTTCATGTAGCCAGCAGATTGTTCCATTTGTTGTGTTTGAATGTGGAAACATTTGGAATGATAGCATAAGATGATGCCATAGACCTTTTCTCATAAACAACCTAAAAGTGTTGTCTAATGTGGGTTATTAAATGTGTCAAAGATTCCTTTGCTATATTTAGGTAAAATGTAAGTTTCTCTGCTCAAATATGGGAAATACTATTTTCTGGTATGGAGGAAAATAGTTTTACTAAGTAAAAATTCCACTTAACTGGAAACCATTATTAAAAGACTCAGTTTCAAGAAGCAAAGTATTTGAAGTTTCATGTGTTTTTATTAATAGAAAAAAAACCCTAATATGTATAAATACCTTTTATAAAAATTTGTGCACATTATTTAGTCTATGAACATTAGCTGGTGAATGATATTTTAAAATAGTTTTTAAATTATCAAATATGCATGAATATATTCTAATCAAAATAATAATATTTTGCAGCTGGCAAGTATGCTTTGCATATATTTGTGCCCTATGTTCTGAGAATGTGGTCTTGTTAACCATTAATTAAATTGAAGAAATATATGATAGCTTTAATAAGGAAACACATACTGAAATCAATATGGGTTAAAATTGTCATAGGCAAGAATTATACCTGTTGTCAAAATAGAGGAAGTATATCTTAGGGTTTGATATTTGTGTCGCAGAGATGAGTTGGGTGGTTCAGATTTTGAATAGGTTATAAATAAATTATGGAGCTAATAGTGACAAATTCCCTTTTGATATAATCTAATAGGTGCTATACATAAGCAAGTAATGTATACTGTTATGGCTTAGATATGACATGACTCCCAAAAGCTCAGATGTGAGACAATGCAAGAATTTTCAGAGGACATGAATAGATTATGAGAACTGTAAGCTAATCAGTGGATTAATGTACTTATATGTATTAACTGGGTTTTAACTGTAGGTGGGTATGAAAACATAGGTGACTGGAGAGATGCTTTGGGGGTTTATATTTTGTTCCTGGTGAGTGGACTCTTTGTCTACTTCCTGTTGGCATGTTCTGAACTGCTTTCCTCCTCCATACCTTTCCACCATGATATTCTGCTTCATCTTGGGTCCAGAGAGGTGTGGTGTCAGCTGTCTATTGAAACTGTGAGCCGATATAACTTTTTCCTCCACTGTGTGTGTGTGTGTGTGTGTGTGTACACACATACACAAAGAGATACAGATATGTATATGTGTGTATATATGTAAGTATATATGTAGACATATATATCTTTATATATAATTGCATGCTCTTAATTCAAAAAATGGAAGAGAAGCTTTGGTTTAGGAACACTAATGTTAACATACTCTTAATACTAATGAATACTTGCCTTGTTCAAGAATGTGCCACATAAAAGTAAAATAAGTTTTTGAAATATTTAAAAATGTCACAGTAAAATCCAGGTAAATAATGATAGAGTAAAGGTAATTTACAAAATTCTCCTTTCTCTAGAGTTTTCAAAAAAGCGAAAATAGTAAGCAAAGCAAATAAATGTCTAACAGCAAATGAACAAAACAAAGGGGCCCACCTTCACACATAGATTGTAAAATGTAGTAGTCAAGAACCAAACTGAACTGATGAGGTTCATGATGTTTTCTCTGCCCTGACTGTGGGTCCCCTAGACCTCCTATGGGGACAAAAGGTGATTTATGGGGCAAAAGGTAATTTGTTAAATCTAGTTAAATCTTGTTAAATCTTATGTTGTTAACATATCTGCAGATAGAGATACTGAAGTGAAGAAGGCACAAAAATTCCTCACGAGTTGAAAAATCCCTCCATTTTCTGTGGCATCTGTTAGGGACAGGAACTACTTTCAATGTCTACCTTTTAAAAAAAATTTTCCAACACATAGAAAATAATCAGGAAACTATATAATTCATACTAAAAATAATCGGGGCACACACAAATCAGATGAAATAAATATGGAAAAAGCTTCAAGCCTTGCCCTATCCCTAAAATATTCTCATACCTGTTTATAGAACTCAGAATCTGAATTCAGAAAGGTGAAAAACTCCAACATTCCAAGAGGCTAATTGTCTACCATTTTTTATTGATTGAATAAGAGAACAAAATGAAGACTAGAGAAATATTATTAAAGATTTGTCCTTTAGAAATATTATTAAATATTTGTCCTTTAGAAATAGCAATACAGTGCAGCCAAAATCTTATTTCTATAATATGGGAAGAAATTGAGATAATTGTAGAATATTCTAAGACAAAATAAAAAAATATGTGAATTATGATGACATTTACTATATGGATAGATTTTATATATCAAGTAGAAAACCCAAGAATTTTTTTTGGAAGCTAGAAGAAAAATTTCTTGAAATGACAAACTAATTCTGTATAACAAAAAGGAAGTATTGTCAGGAAAAAGTGAGAAACCATAATTGTCAGACTTATTCTGATTAAGGTTTAAATTTCTTTCATAAAGAATTCTTCAGGAATATACTTAGGTACACAAACCAGAAACAAAAATTTCAAATAGAAGTACAGACTGACTAGTCTCTTACATCTCCAGAGTTTCTTCCAAATATAATGAAGCTTTGTCTACAAACTTCAAATGAAAGTGGAATCCAAGACTATTGCCACAGGACAAATCGTCCTTTAGTTACAAATACAAAAGGAAAGAGAATTTCAAGGACTTATTTGAAAAACTGCTCCACATTGAAATCTACCCAATAAAATGATGAATGGAGCATAGATGAGTAACAAATGTATAAGCAGCAGCAGGGAGTCAGGCAGTGTTGAAAGACATTGACCAGTGACTACAAATCTGTGAGGCGAAGAAAGCGTGAAGCAAACTTTTATTCTTAAGATCCAGCTATTCTTAGAGTATGAAAGCACAATAACTCGGGAACATGAAGTGGAGGCCTTTGTTGTATACATATTTTAAAAAACCCACAAACACTTGGAGATGAAGTTTACTCAATAAAGAAATTGATTAAAGTTAGTTGACTTAAAAATAGAGAAATGTTTCAAAGTCAATTTCTTTGTAGCTATGTGTAAAGCATTTTTATTATGGTTACAGAGTAGAAAATGAATCTAAAAAACCTTGTCAGGATAAAATCATGAGCAGAGGTAGGCTATGGGCAGAAGTTATGATGGGCTATCTCTTCTTTCATGAATGGATATAAGTTAATAGAGACTAAAAATGAATTGGATTGTCTTCATAAGTCCAGTGTCTTTATCATGTTAATGTTTTTTCTTAATTGTTAGAAACTGACATCTCTGAATATGGAGAATTATTTGAAGTTTAGTAATACTTTGTTTTACTGCATTTGGTTTACTTTTATTTAAATTAGATAATTAAAAGTGACACACTTAGTACAATCCCATTTTAATAAAAGGTATTTATATTTTTGATCTGTTATTTTGTCCTTCTAGTTTACTGTGTATATCATTCATATAGAATTGAGAGAAAGATACATAACTGACATTCAAAATGATTTATTTGGAGTGGTATTTTTTGGTGAATGTGACTCCTTCACATGTGACTCCTTGATCCAATTTAATGTTGCACAATAGAAGCTGATTTATTTTCTACTCAAGTTTTAATACATAGTTGATGACATGGAAGTGTGTGTGTGTGTGTGTTTTGAATTTTTAGCAGAGTTAGAATTTTAAATGGAAACTTAAAATGTTTGAACCAGCTAACTTTATAGCAAAAGTCTTGAAACTTGGATCACTTTCCCAAATTTTGTCAGAATTCTATAAAATTAAGCTGTAGAATAGATAAGGCTTTTACAAGTACAATTTGATGTTTTACTTGAGAACAGCATTGCATCTGAGAACTGTAAATTGTGAAGTATTCTACACGTAATGCCTGTTTCTAAGTGAAGCAATTTACTTTGTTATTATTTGTTAAAAAAATATTCATTATTCATGGTCTATTTCAAATACCTTTTTTGTTTTTTTGGTAACCTGATCAACTTAAGCATGATTTTATTTTTCTATAGTGTCCTAGGCTATGTGTCTTTCCTATAGCAATTATATGCTATGTTGTTTACATTTACATTTTCATGTTTTGTCTTTCTATCCAGCTTGTAAAATTTTCCTATTTGTCTTTTCTCCTAGCATATACATGTCAGATCTCAGTCTTTGTATAATGCTGGCAGTGATATTCAACATATCAACTTGGAGCAATGCTATAATTTCATTTGTGTGAATGTAAGTAGAATATATAAATTATTGGATGTATTTGAGTATCCAAACAAGTATAATGTCAAAGAGACCTAATTTTTTCTTAATCTTAAATATTTGAACATAAGATTTTGAAAGATGAGTTGTGTTTTTTAGTATGGATTTGCATATTTTATTTTTTATCTTCTGAAATACAGAAATAACACTTCTTATCAAGCTAATGCTCATAAGAAAAAGAGAGTGATGTTTCTTTAAATAGTTTTGTTGAATTTTCTTTTATTTTTAAACCTGGAGTTAAGTAGATTATGACTTATGCTTGAATTATTAGCTCAAATTTAATATGTATAATCTATAAGTATCCTTTAAAACTGTTTTAAAATTAATCTTGGTAAATATTTTGAAAGCTACATAAAATCTCTTTATTTGGCTGGGCATTGTGGTGCATGCCTATAATCCCAGCAGCTCCGGAAGCTTGCGGTAGAAGATCGTGAGTTCAAAGCCAGCTTTAGCAAAAGTGAGGCACTAAGCAACTCAGTCTCTAAATAAAATACAAAATAGGGCTGGCGATGTGGCTCAGTGGTTGAGTGCCCCTGTGTTCAATCCCCGGTACCCTTGTCACCACCCCCCCCCCCGCCCCCAAATAATCTCTTTATTTTCCTTGAGTTAATTTTTAAGTTATGTTAGACCTTTATTCCACTTCATTTTATTTTCTTGCTCTTCCAGGTGAAGGAACCTGATTTCCAAGAGACCCAGAAGTTAATGAGTATGCTTGAAGAGAGCAACTTTTCCATTTTATATTCCATTGTTGTAGTTTCAGTAAGTGTTCACTTAATGAATGTAGATTTTTCTCATCAAACTTGTGCTTACTTCCTCCTATGTTTCTGTTTAACAAAATTTATCCCATTAATAGCCTTGACCTGAACTCAGAAGGAACTTTTCTTTGTGGATTTTGGGGCTTTCTTTCTCGCTATGTCTACTATAGACACTTTCTTACCGCAATCATTCGGTTGAACTGTCATGTTCAGGAAGCTGTTTAATTCACCCTAGCAAATGATTTCATTTATTTTTCTTCATTAAAATTACAGCTACATGACTAAGTTGACAAGTTATTAGGATAATGTAAAAGAGCTTTATTTAGCATAACACCATAATTCCAATTAGCACAGAAACCCCGAATTTTAAAAAGGTGAGGAAGAAATCTAGTAAGAAAATCTATTCTTGGTTTCGTCTTCTCTTTTCCATGGAAAGTGTAAGTAGAAGAAGTGTAGAGACTTTGACTTTTTGAATTATCCTGAAATGGTTGTGAATATTGATGACTTCTCCTATATGTGGCCAAAAGGCCATTTTAGTTTCTTGTGAATAAAAATGTGGTAGAACCATTCAGATAGTCTCCAAATTAATAGATGTGTGAAAAATGTTTTGGTAATTGTAAAATAAAGTAAAACAAATGACTTAAATTTAAGTCTAGATAACTTAGAGCTTATATGTATTTAATAATAAGAAAAATATAGACATAAATACATATTGCATTTGGGTATATGAGTACAAATACACAGGCATATGTACCTCTGTGTGTAATTAGATGTTACATGTACTAGGCAATGCAGGGACTGTAGAATCTACATTTATATGAATTAACTTTGTTACAAAATTAAAGCAAGGAGAAAGCCTCCTGCTACTATCTTTTTGTTTTTGTTTTTAAATTATATTAAACAATTTTAAATTCTGAGAAGAATGGTCAAAAAAAGGAGTCTTTTTTTTCCCTAAACAGATAGGCTTTATTTCACAGAAATATATTAGAAAATGACATCAAAATCATAGGAAAAATACATTATTTTGGCATATGTGATTCAATAGATATTGAATACATATATTGTTAATGTTGAAAGGCCTATTTTACTGACTAGGAGCTGTGTGACTCACTATGACACTCACAGTATCACCTGAGAATGTCATAGTGCTAATCTGGGAGAAGATGAAAGACAAACATTGAAGTTTGGTTTCTATTGAATGCATATTGCTTTCCTATGATAGTAAAGTCAAAAGATTTTAAGTGGAACCATCATAAGTTACTGCCCATTTTTATTGCTATCCCCTTTATCATATTGCATCACTCAAGAGGGTTTTCTAAGTAGGCACAGTGATATATACCTATAATTCCAGTGCTACATGAGGATCTCAAGTTCAAGGCCAGCCTGGGAAACTTCTCTAGATAAAAATAGAACAAACAAAAAGGGTTGTGGAGGTAGCTCAGTGGTAGAGCAACACTGGGTTCTATTCCTAGTACTGCCAAAAAAAAAAATGTTATTAGAGTAGCCTAAGAACACCACCTATAGACATAGGATGTATCCAGTTCTTTATTTTCTAATTTTATGGTGTATGTTCATTACTGAAAATAGTGATGAACAAACACTTAGAAAATAAAGTAATGAATGTCTTAAAATACTAAAAATTATTTTAAAAGTCTCTCAGAAAAAAAGGATATGCTTTTATCTAAATTAAATAAGAATGAAATGCACTAAAAATCTTAGTTAGGCTGATTTCTTGTTTGGAAGCTAATGATCAGTATTTTTCTCCCCCAGCAATTGAGAAAAGAGATTTCAGGAGGCAAAACTACCTATAGCTATTTTCCAGGAAAGATTATGTAAAGCCACTTGTGAAACCAATATCTTCTCTCATAAAACTAGTAAAATAGGGGTTCTAATTTACTTGGTTCTGTCAACGTTTCCACAAAACATTCTTTGTTAGTATCAGATGGAATAACGGACAATACATTTTTATATAAAGCTGTTTTTTTTTTTCAGTGAACACATTTTATTCACTTAATGGATACCAAATAAATGTTTAGTCATTAAAATTGGGAAGAGATGGGTAAAAAATATAGTTAAAGTACAAAATTGGTAAATGAAAACTTTAATTTTATTTGATAAATGGTTTGTCACTTCTGTACATCAAAATGATTTTGTAGTAATGCTCTGTGTAATTACATGAGGGTACTACTTTTTGGGGCTCATGTCAGTTTTATTGGTGCACTCTGAGACAAAGGAATCCTTTTAAGAATTTAATTTACAAAACAAATTGTCAAGTGGACTTACAATGTTATGACAAACAAGTAAATCTTTCAAAGTGCCTAATTTAGTTTCAGTTAGTAGAAGGTTGCATTGTAACATAACAAATCAGAATGTGATATTCAAAATACTTTAAAATGTTTAATATTTGAACATGCCAGCAAATTAAAAAAAGGAAAACCGCCATCCATTGATACTTGATACTTCCACATATGGCAAAATTGTCAGAGATGTAAATTATTTCCAGAAGGTTCCATAACTCAAAATGGCAGCATCAGGAAGAGACTCAATCTAGTGTGGAGTATATCATATACACTTGTTACTTTTACACTCATGAATGTGTTAATAATGGAAAGAGATTAAAAAAATATATATATATATATATAAAAAACATAAATGTATCTGATATTTCTAATGAAGAACATATGACAATTGGAAAAACACAGTGAGTCCCTCTTTTAAGTGCTAATGGTTTCTTCACAGCACATTGAGCCTTGACTGAATTTAAGTTATAAAAATCTTTGGTCCTGTAAGTTTTTTACCAGATCCTAGACATGAATCTTTGTCACCTTTTACTTAACTGCTTGTTCTGTACATTTCCTCTTGTTAACCCTGTTATTACTAGACTAAGTAAATGTGTTTTCAAGACACAAGTTCTTATAAAACAAACAAAAGAGAGCTACTTTAATTCTCACTCCTTCATATTGGGTTTACTTTTTACAATATTGATGTTTCAGATTATTTTTATTTTTAAGTAGGGGTGTGTGTGTGAGAGAGAGAGAGTGTAGCAGCAATTTATATACTTCAGGAGCGTGTTGAAATACCTGTTGTGCTCCAGTCTCAAACTTACTGCTATTGTAGCCTCATGAATACTTTTATTTTTCCTTTATAAGCATTATAATTTTTATATATTGAACTTTTTATGATGTTTCACTTGAGGTATATTAGTTTTCTCCTTCATGGCTTTTATACTACTTGAATAGCAGAAATAGAATCACTTGTGCACATTCTATAAATTTTTTCATTTGTTTTCTGTTAATGTAGTCAGTCTCAGGTATTTCCTGCCTAAATCAATAATAAAACCAAAATAAATACTGGTTAAAAACACCTTTAGAACTGTTTTCCAACTGTGGTCGTGAAGGAATTCATTTCTAACACAAGGATGAAGAATGATGAAATCATTCTCATGGGAGGTGTTGAATAGAAAGAATTGACTGTGTTGTTATAAGTTTAAGGAGATCTTTTCTTATGGCTAAATTGTTAATGAAAAGCTTGTGTTGTGGGATAAATTCTCAAAGATTAATTATGATGGACATATAACTGATGATGTATAAAGAAATCATTCTCATAGAACACGCCTTCTTGGGATTCATTCTTTTTAAAGAATAGAGGCTATTTATTTTCAGATTAACAGTGGTACTCTAATAGAATATGTAAATAGAATGAATTCCAGATGACTTTTTCCAATCTTCATGAATGTATATATATTTTAATTGATTTTTTAAAATATATGACTGTGGAGTGCATTAAAATTCATATTATACACATAGAGCACATTTTTTTCATATCTCTGGTTGTATATAAAGTATGTTGACACCAATTCCTGTCTTCATACCTGTACTTTGGATAATGATGTTCATCACATCCCACCATCATTGCTAACCCCCTGCCCCTTCCTTCTCCTCCCACCCCTCTGCCCTATCTAGAGTTTGCTATTCCTCCCACGCTCTCCCTCCCTATCCCATTATGATCAGCTTCCTTATATAAGAAAAAACATTCAGCATTTTGTTTTTTGGGATTGGCTAACTTCACTAAGCATTCTTTTCCAACTCCATCCATTTACCTGCAAAGGCCATGATTTTATTCTTTTTTATCAATGAGTAATATTTCATTGTGTATATATGCCATATTTTTTATCCATCATGAATATATATATTTTAAATAAGCAGAGTTTGGAATTGCTATTTCCCTGTTTTATGTAGTTTAATTAACTTGGTATGAGATGAACAAAGTTTTTTGTGCATTTATTTGCCAATGTTATCCCAGTAAATCACTTTGTAAATTTTAACATAAGAATTGTACAGGGGCAAAAACAAAATGTGAAAGTGGACTGCTTTGTCAGGGAGTTAACATTGATTTTGGCTCTAGAGAAGTTGATCTCAATGACTTGGCCATTCAGTGTTTCAGAAATATGCTTGAGAATTAGTCACTAGATTGTTTGTTGTGTTACTGAATTTCACTTAAGTATTGAAATGGTCATTCATTTAACTCTATTATGCTATTTACAATGATGCGTCAAATAAATTTTCAGTATAATTATTTTGAAATGATACATGTTATGATTATATAATTAGTAAATTAAAGTGATTCAAATTAATATAAAAATAAATATGCTAAAACTGACCTTGCTTAGACTATGTAAAAGAGTTTAATTTCTTATAGGAAAATAATTTCTTGTGTAACCAAGATGGTATGTGTGCTCAGTCTGGAGTTAGGATATAAAGTACAAGTGCTGAGTGTACAAATGAAAATTATCTTTTAACTTGTCCAGGTGACTTCATGTCTTGGAACTTCAATTAAATATCATTATCTATAAAAAGTGGGATGCCCTTGATGGGCTCTAAGTGGCTTCTTTTTCTAAAAATATTTTCTAGTAACAGCATGTTGTAACGTCACTTTACTTTTATATGTTCTACGATGCATGCTTTTAAAATTTAAACGTAGTAGAGCAGTTTATATTATAAGAGGAATGTTAGGTATGAATTGGGTAAAATGGCATTTCTATTTTAAGCCATTTTTGAGATCACCTATAACTTAATCTTTTTCACAAGACTCATAAGTTATTTTTTTAAGTTCTTTGTGGTATTTGTCTGTATTATCCTCTTGTCATTGTCTGGTTTTATAGGTTAAGTCCTTCTGTTTTACATTTAATTCCTCTTTTCTATTTCTTTGTTTAATCATAATTGAAAAATTAATTGCCCCCACTTTTTTTAATGCAAAGAAATTTATCCTTTCATATCTACTTTGAGCCTTATGTTGTGAGAAAGACTTGATTAAAACTTGCACTAATGTTTGTTCCTCCCAATTCTTTTAAACTTTAGATCCTTTTTAGTTAGTGATTTAGTGGGAATTAACTTGTTTTTATTAATTTATTTAATTAGGTATATATGACAGCAGAATGCATTTTGATTCATTGTACACAATTGCAGCACAACTTTTCATTTCTCTGGTTGTACATGATGTAGTATCACACATCATGTACAAATATGTGCAATTATATATGTACCTAGAGTAATGATGTCCAGCTCTTTCACCATCTTTCCCATCCCCATACCCCCTCGCTTCCTTTTGCCCCATCAAAGTTCTTCCATTTTTCCCATTGTCCTCCACCCTGCCCTGCTACGGATCAGCATTCACTTATTAGAGAGAACATTCAGCCTTTGATTTTTTTGGGATTGGCTTACTTTGCTTAGCATGATATTCCCCAGCTCTATCCATTTAATGGATTGATTAGCATAGATTCATTTAATATCTATTGAACCTCTGTGACAATCATTTTTGTATACTTGCAGCATATTTGATTATGCAGCCTTTTTCCTTAAATGGCATCTTATTTTAGAAGAGTAAGATATTATGTATAAGCTATTTTTTCTGATTATTGTATCATAGTTTAGGAAGGGTATAATTGTGTTTGTCTATTCTTGTTTTCTTAAATAAAGCTTCTTCTTATTATTAACTTAACTAAATGACTTCAGTTAGCCAAGGAAATGTTCCATTGGCAGGGAGTTCAAGAGATCCTGGTCCCTTTCCCTTTCTATCACCCTGAAATTTAAGAATTATAAGCAGGTGTGCTGGAACAGGGGGAAGGTTAGCCTGGTGATGTTTTGTTAAAGAACCAGGTAGAAGCAGAGATTTGGAAGACTGAGCAAAGTGCAACTGTGATGCATGAAAGAATAGCATTTCTATATGGACAGAGAAGCATATAGAATGGTCAGAAGTGGAGAGAGTTAGGGAATGGGTCTGAAATGGAAGGAGCTACAGATTATGGAGGATTGAGGGTGGGGCTACTAAGCACTGAGGTTAAGGCAGGGTTTCTAAGTTTAAACTTTGTAAAGCAGTTCTGTCCTGCTAGAAATTAATGAAATAAGTTGTAATTTACACATTTTGGCTACAGCACAAAGATTGAATTAAAATAAGCACAGGGTGTCCTTGTTGTGTTTTGTTTAGTTAGCAGCTGATTTCCATTAGTACTAGAAATGATGATGGTGGCTGGAGCTAGGGTAATGATAGTGTGTTCCTTCCTCTCAAACACAATTTTATATGTTGAAATCCTAAGCCCCAACATGATTATTTTAGGAGGGGTATACATTTTTTCTTCTTTAGTAATTTGGTCATGAGGGTTGAGCCCTGATAAGTGGGATTAGTGCCCTTCTAAGGAAGCACAGGGCTAGTTTTCTTTTTCTACATCACCTGAGGAGATGATTAGATGGTAGTCTGCTACCTGGAGGGAGCCCTTACCAGAATCCACCATGTTGGCACTCTAAGACTTCCGAGCTCTAGAGCAATTTCTGCTGTTTGTAAGCCACATTGTCTGTAGTATTTGTCATAGAAGCACAAAATGACTAAGACAGGTAGTTTTAGTAGGACTGGTCAGATAGGGAATAAAGTTGCATTTAAGAAATCAAGAACCAAGAATTATTACATGATTAGATGGGAAAGAGGATGTTAAGTTGTTAAGATAGTCTATTTTTTTTATTGGTTGTTCAAAACATTACAAAGCTCTTGACATATCATATTTCATACATTAGATTCAAGTGGGTTATGAACTCCCATTTTTACCCCAAATACAGATTGCAGAATCACATCGGTTACACATCCACATTTTTACATGATGCCATACTCATGACTGTTGTATTCTGCTACCTTTCCTATCCTCTATTATCCCCCCTCCCCTCCCCTCCCATCTTCTCTCTCTACCCCATCTACTACAATTCATTTCTCTCCTTGTTTTTTTCCCCACTCCCCTCACAAACTCTTATATGTAATTTTGTGTAACAATGAGGGTCTCCTTCCATTTCCATGCAATATCCCTTTTCTCTCCCTTTCCCTCCCACCTCATGTCTCTGTTTAATGTTAATCTTTTCCTCCTGCTCTTCCTCCCTGCTCTGTTCTTAGTTGCTCTCATTATATCAAAGAAGACATTTGGCATTTGTTTTTTAGGGATTGGCTAGCTTCACTTAGCATAATCTGCTCTAGTGCCATCCATTTCCCTCCAAATTCCATGATTTTGTCATTTTTTAGTGCTGCGTAATACTCCATTGTGTATAAATGCCACATTTTTTTTTTCATTCATCTATTGAAGGGCATCTGGGTTGGTTCCACAGTCTAGCTATTGTGAATTGTGCTGCTATGAACATCGATGTAGCAGTATCCCTGTAGTACGCTCTTTTAAGGTCTTCAGGGAAAAGTCCAAGAAGGGCAATAGCTGGGTCAAATGGTGGTTCCATTCTCAGATTTCCCAGGAATCTCCATACTGCTTTCCACATTGGCCGCACCAATTTGCAGTCCCACCAGCAATGTATAAGAGTACCCTTTTCCCCACATCCTCGCCAGCACTTGTTGTTTGACTTCAAAATGGCTGCCAATCTTACTGCAGTGAGATGGTATCTTAGGGTGGTTTTGATTTGCATTTCTCTGACTGCTAGAGATGGTGAGCATTTTTTCATGTACTTGTTGATTGATTGTATGTCCTCCTCTGAGAAGTGTCTGTTCAGGTCTTTGGCCCATTTGTTGATTGGGTTATTTGTTTTCTTATTGTTTAATTTTTTGAGTTCTTTGTATACTCTGAATATTAGGGCTCTATCTGAAGTGTGAGGAGTAAAAATTTGTTCCCAGGATGTAGGCTCCCTATTTACCCCTCTTATTGTTTCTCTTGCTGAGAAAAAACTTTTTAGTTTGAGTAAGTCCCATTTGTTGATTCTAGTTATTAACTCTTGTGCTATGGGTGTCCTATTGAGGAATTTGGAGCCAACCCCAACACTATGTAAATCGTAGCCAACTTTTTCTTCTATCAGACGCCATGTCTCTGATTTGATATCAAGCTCCTTGATCCATTTTGAGTTAACTTTTGTGCATGGCGAGAGAAAGGGATTCAGTTTCATTTTGTTGCATATGGATTTCCAGTTTTCCCAGCACCATTTGTTGAAGATGCTATCCTTCCTCCATTGCATGCTTTTAGCCCCTTTATCAAATATAAGATAGTTGTAGTTTTGTGGATTGGTTTCTGTGTCCTGTATTCTGTACCATTGGTCCACCCGCCTGTTTTGGTACCAGTACCATGCTGTTTTTGTTACTATTGCTCTGTAGTATAGTTTGAAGTCTGGTATCGCTATACCGCCTGATTCACACTTCCTGCTTAGAATTGCTTTTGCTATTCTGGGTCTTTTGTTTTTCCATATGAATTTCATAATTGCTTTATCTATTTCTACAAGAAATGCCGTTGGGATTTTGATTGGCATTGCATTAAACCTATAGAGAACTTTGGGTAATATCACCATTTTGATGATGTTAGTTCTTCCTATCCATGAACAGGGTATATTTTTCCATCTTCTAAGGTCTTCTTCTATTTCTCTCTTTAGGGTTCTGTAGTTTTCATTGTATAAATCTTTCACCTCTTTTGTTAGGTTGATACCCAAGTATTTTATTTTTTTTGAGGATATTGTGAATGGGGTGGTTGTCCTCATTTCCATTTCAGAAGTTTTGTCGCTGATATACAGGAATGCCTTTGATTTATGTGTGTTGATTTTATATCCTGCCACTTTGCTGAATTCATTTATTAACTCTAGTAGTTTCCTTATAGACCCTTTTGGGTCTGTTAGATATAGTATCATATCAACCGTAAATAGTGATAATTTAAGTTGTTCTTTTCCTATTTTTATGCCTCTAATTTCTTTCATCTGTTTAATTGCTCTGGCCAGTGTTTCGAGAACTATATTGAATAGAAGTTGTGATAGAGGGCATCCCTGTCTTGTTCCAGATTTTAGAGGGAATGCCTTCAGGTTTTCTCCATTCAGAATAATGCTAGCCTGAGGCTTAGCATATATAGCTTTTATGATATTGAGGTAAGATCCTGTTATCCCTAGTTTTTCTAGTATTTTGAACATAAAGGGATGTTGTACATTGCCAAATGCTTTTTCTGCATCTGTCGAGATGATCATGTGGTTCTTATCTTTAAGTCTGTTGATGTGGTGAATAACATTTATTGATGTCCGTATATTGAACCAGCCTTGCATCCCAGGGATGAATCCTACTTGATCATGGTGCGCTAATTTTTTGATATGCTTTTGTATTCGATTTGCCTGGATTTTATTGAGGATTTTTGCATCCCAGTTCATTAGAGATATTGGTCTGTAGTTTTCTTTCTTTGAAGTGTCTTTGTCTGGTTTTGGGATCAGGGTGATGTTGGTCTCATAGAATGAATTTGGAAGATCTCCTTCTTTTTCTATTTCTTGAAATAACTTGAAAAGTATTGGTATTAATTCTTCTTTGAAGGTTTTGTAAAACTCCGCTATATACCCATCCGGTCCAGGGCTTTTTTTGGTTGGTAGTCTTTTGATGGCTTCTTCTATTTCCTCCTTTGTTATTGGTCTGTTTAAATTGTGTGTATCTTCCTGACTCAATCTGGGCAAATCATATGACTTAAAAAAATTATCGATATCTTCACTATCTTCTATTTTATTTGAATATAGGGTTTCAAAATAATTTCTAATTATCTTCTGTATTTTTGTTGTGTCCATTGTGATATTGCCTTTTTCATCCCGTATGCTAGTAATTTGAGTTCTCTCTCTTCTTCTCTTTGTTAGCATGGCTAAGGGTCTGTCGAGCTTATTTTTTCAAAGAACCAACTTTTAGTTTTATCAATTTCTTCAATGTTTTTTTTGTTTCAATTTCATTGATTTCCAGTCTGATTTTAATTATTTCTTGCCTTCTACTACATTTGCTGTTGTTTTGCTCTTCCTTTTCTAGGGTTTTGAGATGAACTGTGAGTTCATTTATTTGTTGGTTTTTTTCTTTTATTGAGGAATGAACTCCAGGCAATGAATTTCCCTCTTAAAACTGCTTTCATTGTGTCCCATAGATTCCGATATGTTGTGTCTGTATTTTCATTTATCTCTCAAAAATTTTTTTTGATTTCCTCTTTTATGTCTTCTGTAACATATTGTTCATTTTCCAGGTGATGCAGGATTTTTCCTTCTTTCTTTTATCATTGATTTCCAGTTTCATTCCATTATGATCAGACAAGATGCATGGTATTATCTCCACACCTTTATATTTACTAAGAGTTGCCCTATGGCATAATATATGGTCTATCTTTGAGAAGGATCCATGTGCTGCTGAGAAGAATGTATATCCACTTGATGATGGTTGATGTATTCTATATATGTCAGTTAAGTCTAGGTTATTGATTGTGTTATTGAGTTCTATAGTTTCTTTATTCAGCTTTTGTCTGGAGGATCTGTCTAATGGAGAGAGCAGTGTTTTGAAGTCACCCATAATTATTGTGTTGTTGTCTGTTTGACTCTTGAACTTGAGGACAGTTTGTTTTATGAACGTTGCAGCTCCATTGTTTGGTGCATACAAATTGATAATTGTTATGTCTTGTTGGTGGATGGTTCCTTTAACAGTATATAGTGTCCTTCTTTATCCCTTTTGATTAACTTAGGTTTGAAGTTGATTTTATTCGATATGAGTATGGCCACTCCTGCTCTGGTATAGCTCATTCTTTGCCATTTGAATTTGCCTATTTAATTCGTTTTCAAAGTATACTTTAATTATTTGGACTTGCTGTGTGATGTCTTCTCTAAGATTCCGTTCCATCTGAGTTAGGTATGCCTTGAGTTCTTTCTCTGTCCATTTTTCTGAAGCCTCTAGGTTCTCCTGTGAATTTAAGTTGTCCTTCATTGTTTGTAATCCTTTTTTCCCTTGTTTTTTCATGGTGCTCACGTTGCTTTCCCACTGTGTTTGCTGTGTTTCTGTTTTTTTCTTTAAATTTGTTTTGGTTTTTACAGTTCCAGTATTTCTCCTTTGTGTTGGGAGACAATGTTTGGAGATGTTGGATTTAATTGTGAGTTAAGGTAAATTCATTAGTTTCATTAGAGGCCTACAGAATTTGATGGCATGTATAGAAATGAGGTTTGAACTTAGGATTTTATGTTGAGGTCGGGCGCTTTGATGGTATGGAAGTTAGTATATGTTAGCTTCTTTGGGGGGTTGCTCCAATGCAGGTGGATATTAACAAGAGAATAGACAGGAGTACTTGGGGGTAGGTAAGGGCTTAGGAGGACTATGGACCGATTCGTAGTATTCATCTATTTGCATTTAGTAAGTTGTGCGTAATCTGGGTAGTCATGCTTAAGGGGAAAGATGGGGAAAAGAAGGAAGCAAAGCAAGAGAGAGGGAGAGAGGAAAGAAAGATAAAAGAAAAGAAAAGGAAATGATAATAAAAAAATAATAAAATGCAGTAAAATAAAAACTACATTTAAAAAAAATAATAGTATATTTGTAGAAAAGAAAAAAAATTAAAATTAAAAAATTAAAAGAAAAAAGGGACACTGTTAGGCTTCTATTTTCTTCACTTCCAGTAGGCAGTACTGTGCCTTCTGGGCCAAGATTTTGTCCTCCGGCTGTAGGAAACAATCCATGTGAGGCCGCTCCCTCCTCCCCCCACTGGTGTCACTCAAAACCTGTTAGCTTAGGTTTATTCCTGGTTTTTAGTCCCTTGGCTTCCCCTGTTAGACAGGCCTTTCCCAGTGTGATACCTCTCGGCAGTTCAAACTGCTCTCTGTGCCTGAAGTTTCCTGGACATGGAGCGCGGCTTTTGGGAACCGGCACCTTTCTGTTTTGATTCCCTCCGCAAGCCCCTCCTCCTAGAGCTGGCGAAACAGGTTTCATTCTCGCCGCTGGTGGGAAGGAGGAGTTGGGGGTCAGGTGCCTTTACCTTTCCCCCATGCCTCTACTCACGCTCACTCTGTTAATCATGCCCCCGGAAAGCCGGAGAGAGATTTTATGTGATTTCCCCGCTGTATGGGGGATGGTCAAGATGTCACAGACCTGTTCTATTTCTGAATGAGCTGCGATCAGTCGAAAACTGGCGATGGTGACGTCAGCTCTCCAAGATGGTGGCCGCTGGCTTCCTCGGTGGTCTGACTGGTGTGGAGAACAGAACTGGACCTCTTCCTTCCCCCATCTCAAACCCAGAATTCAGCACTGAGCACAGTGAGGGCACAGCCGGCAGGAGCCCGCAGAATCAGCAGCGCCATTTCTATGCGTTGCTAGCACACCCATTTCTAGGGACGCTGTTTCTTGGCGCACGCCGCAGTCTGTAGCAGCGGGGCGAGCTGCTGAATAAGCAGCTTGAATCTCAGGGCGGACAAATCTCTCGCGGTTGAGCCCAGTAACCGATTCTCAGGCAATGGAAATCCTTCCTCTAGGTTTCAGTGCACCCCAATTTTTCTGGAAATTCCTAACAAGATAGCTTTTGGCCATTCTAACTCGTCATTCACCCACGTCACCAGTGACGCGGTACACAGGGGTGATGCACTCCATTCGCCGCCATCTTCTAATCCCAGTCTATTCTATTTTTATGTATCTTGAAATGGGTAAATTATAGTAAGATACTATTATATAGTTTGGATATGGAATGTTGTCCAAAAGCTCATGTGTTGAAGACTTGATTCCCAATGCAGAAGTGTACAGAGTTGATTAATACAGAGAGGGAACATTAGAGAAGACTTTTTGTGTTTCTGAAAGTTAAATGGAAAGATGTCTCAAATTTGTTGGCAGATTATAACTGGGAAGATTTTGGTCAAGAGGTGTGTGTGTGTGTGTGTGTGTGTGTGTGTGTGTTGGTCCCCTTGTCCTAAAACTAACTTGGAAAGGGAAACTAGGTGTTTATATGACTTCTTTAATAATTGAATTTTAATATTATTTGAATACTGAATTCCAAGTGCGGGCTCAATTCAAAAATATATTCTTATATTACAACTTTTTGAAGTCTTACAGTATGTCTTTATGATTGTTCATGTTTTTATGAAATTTTTCTGTAGTAATACTTTATATTTTGAACATTACAACAGAAAAAATCCTTGCCTATGGATTGAATCATTAGTAGAGAGAAAGATGGTAAGAATATTACTAAACATAAGTGTTGTTCCCTTAGGATAAAAAAAAATCTGTAGCCACCTAAAAATGCAGTTTTCTGGGAAGCCTGAACAGATCTTTTATTGAAAGTATAGAAAGGTGATAGAATTGGTGCCAAGAGCTTCTTGATCCAAACATGCTTAGTCTTGAATGCTGTTTGCAACAAGTTCACATGTGAGACTTTGAAATGTATTGTGTGATTCAATTCTCCAGGCATAAGAGTTTTTATTTTAGGGGATCCTGAAGGTTAGACTTACTCCACATAAATGATGGAATACTTGATTCTCTGGTACCTGCTAAGGTGGAATGTAGCAAGTTGTTAAGATAGACTAGCATCACTGTTGGAGAACTCTTATTTTGGAATGACAGGACTGAATAAAATTACCTGCAAGTCTTTTCTGGGTATCGTTTCTGCTTCTATAATCTACTTAGCTAGAATTATGAAGAATTATTTTATAAGTATGTATTTATGATAACTGAATTCCCAGTTTGCTCAACTAGTGAGAATCCAATGATGATCTTGTTTCTTGTTCTTAGCATTTGGAAGTACTGAAACATCTCCCCAAATTTATAATTTTCAGAACCCTCCTAACAAATGCAGCCTGATAATGTATATTATTAATGTAACTCTGTCAGTATTAGTCATAACATACTTCTTGAATACTTTAAAAAATGAATCATCATTCTTTTCCTTTTAAAACAAATGTTCCCATTTAATCCTCAAGGAAATTCTAAGAGTTGATTATCATAAATGGCCTCATCATACATTCAAAAATAAGCCTAGTGTTCATTTTACTTTACCACAGAATATTTATGAGTAATGTGAATAATTGCCTTTTTTGAGTAACAGAAAAATTTATTATTAGAAATAAAAGGATCTTAAAAATCAATACTCTTTATATAAGAGGAAACTCAAGTCCTTTCTTTGCCTGAATTGAAATAACTTCTTTATATTAGGATCAGTAAAGTTTTCCTGTCAAAGGCCAGTTAGTAAATATTTTAGGCTTTGCACACATTCTTTGTTGCAACTGTCCTAAAACAGCCATACACAATATGTGCTATCTTTTGGACCTGAAATGTCCCACAAAAACCTGTGTAAAGGCTTGTTCCCCAGACTCTGCCATTGCTGGGAGGTGACAGGAACTTTGAAAGGTGGGGTATAACTGGAGGAAATTATGTCGTTAGTGGAGTGCCCTCCAAGGGAATATTTAGGTAGAGCCCCCTCCTATCTTTTGCCTCCTTGTTATCATGAGAAAATCAGCTTCCTCTAACACTTGCTTCTACCATGAGGTGCTGCTTTGCCAAAGTACCAGAAGCACAGGAACCAACCAGTTATGGGCTAAAATCTCTTTTACCAGGATCCCAATTAAACCTTTTTCTCTGTATTTTGTCATTGTGACAGAAAATAGACTTACACAGAAAATTGGTACTGAGAAGCTGGTTGCTGCTGTGACTATGCCTGATAATGTGGTTCAGAAGTCTTTGAAAATGATTCATGGGAAGAGTTTGGAAAGGTTTGGACAGCAGGTTAGAGAAAGTGGAATGCTACAAGTATAGCTCAATGGGCAATTTTGGTGAGGTAATGTAAAATTAGAATAGTGATACAAATCCAGTTAAGGCAGTGCTCATAAGGTTTCAGATGGAAATGTGAACTTTTTGGGAATTGTACTCGATACTATCCTTTTTACACCTTGGTCAAGAAATCAAGGGCATTATGTGCGTGCCCTGACACTTTGTGGGGAGCTGAGTTTAAAAGCAATGGACTACTTTTATCTGGTAGAGAAAATTTCAAGGCAGCAGAGCATTCAGGCAGTGGCTTAAGTATTTTTAGCTGCTTTTATGTGTTTTCAGTGAGAATCTACAGCAAAAAGAGTACAGAAAGATGTGATAAATTAAGTTTGGCCAGAAATGGGGCAAGTTTAAAGGTGCTGTACACGAGGGTGTGGCTGCTAAAGAGATAAACACAATTATAGCAAAGCCAAGTACTTTGAGTTATAATAGAAAAGATGCCTTGAAGTCATCTCAAGAATCATCAAGACCCCAAGCATTGCAGGCTAAAAAGTATAGAAATATAAGTTTTTTAAAGAATGTCATTCCAGAAGAGTGCCCTGAATACTCCACTCACACAGGGCTGTCCAGAACATTATTTTCTCAGGATTCGTTTCCTCATGTTAAGCAGTCTATGCATTTAGAAGCCTCTACAGCTGTGATTTAAGTGGACCCTGGTACAACTGAATCCAGTGGCTGCCTTGGTATCTTACACAAGATGCTGGATTTACAGATATCCAAAATGCAAGAATTATGAGGTTACAGAGGCTTCCTCCAAGTTTTCAAAGAAAGGTGGCAGAATTGCAGTTCCTATAAGCAGTTTCAAAAGGGCCATGGTTGTGTGATGTCAAAATTATAATGGAGACCTTAGGAAACTAAGGGATGCCAGGAATAGAATCTAGAATGCCTACTACTTCATATTAAGAATAATAATTATTTCTAATTCTACCTGAATTTTTAGGCCGTACTGCGTATAAATTTAAAGTATGAATTTTTCCATCTTGATTTTTATATTGTTCTTCATATTTTTTAAGATAATTTAGTTTAAAAATTTTATTATGGCATTTAGAAAAATATCCCTTTCATTTCTAAATACCACTCCCATGATTGAATTTAGGGAGTGGTGTTCATTTTTTTTAGAGGTGTCCTTTTTCATTTGTCCCAAAATAAACTCTAAATGTACTGTTACTATATTAAGCAAACAAAAAGTTGAATTAATGAACTCTAATTTAATCTTTTAACTTATAAGTGCAACATTTACTATAAAAATTATGTATAATAGTTAAATTTTTGTTTATTTCTGTGCTTTGTGTCATGCAGTAAATTGACCTGTTATATGTATATGTGTGTGTGTGTGTGTGTGTATATATATATATATAATATATATATTTTAGTATTAAGTTATTGTTATGGAGTGATTGCAATAAATAACTGAGTTGATCTTAGAGCAGGAGATGGGACCTTTAGTGACTAGTTGGTGGTCTGGATCCACCAGCTTGCTGGACAAAGGGCAGGCTGCAAGTCTATATCCTTTGACTACCTCCTGGGTTTCAGTACACCTTTAATAGTACAAAATCATATTAATCATAAGTGGATGTTCTATGATTCAAAGCCATAAACAAATGTCATGAGATCTAAAATCATAAGCAGAAGGGGGAATGGGTCAAAACATCTGTAGTTGAGTACAAGTTAAAGAATGGTTACTAACACCTAGACAATCAATCTCTGACAGGGTACATTGTCCGAGAAAAATGGGAACCAAAGAGAACAATTTTACACTGTATAAGATTTGCCATTTTGTGTTTCCAAACATGCTATGCTAAGCAACTATTGATGGGTACAGAGGTGGGGCTTTCACATGGGAGAAGCAGTTTTTACATGACATGAAGTCTCAGGGCAAAATGGAGTCTATTTGTTCATTGCCCATGTAGCCTGGCCCATAATATTATTAAGGGTTATTTCTTGCAATCTGATTATCTTGTTCAAGTAAGCGTATCCACAACTCTGAAATCGAATAGTGTGTATATGTCCTATCATAAGTATAAAATCAAAGTTACCTTCACAATTATAATAAATGCTAGGATGATAATATATCCACACAGTATATTATTCTTTCATTTATTGTTGCTCAACATATTTCTTATACTATGATGAAAGCTTCTGCCAAACAGATATTTCTTTTTTCTCCTTGGCTATTTAAATTGTATTCAGTGAACATGTGCTATCATGGTAATCCATTATATCATTTTATGTGTACAGATATGGACAGACTGGAATTAAAAAAAAAAAAAAAAACTTTTTTTTTTTTTTTTTTTCAATTTAAGCATTGGAGTTTCATCTGTAGAATTTAGTTTATGTACTTTCTGTGTTTCTATATGTAACTTCTTAATATATGGTATTCAGTTATAAAAGTTTTAATATTATTGCTTTGTAATTTTACCATCCCTATTAGTTCTGGGTCAGAGTCAAGTGGTATATATATCTCCTTGCTGTGGGTTATAATTTCCTTTTTCTTCCTATGTCTGGTAATTGTTCTGTCTGTGCATGTTTAAGGTGTGGTAATAAATGGATTTTCAATTTTAATCCAGTTGGAAAAATTTCAGCATTTTTTCAGTTTTTCTTCTTTATTGGAAACTTCACTGACCTATATATCAGTTGTTTGAAGTTGATCCATATTCATTAATGATCTATTGATTTGTACAATTTTAAAATATCTTTGTCTTTTTTTTTTAAATAGTTTCTGTTGCTAGGTCTTTAAATTCTCTAATCTCCTTTGTTGCAGTGCATAATCCCTTTAGTTAATTCCATTTGGTTAATTCCTTTAGTTTTTTTAGTTTTTTCTTTTGAATCTCAGATGTAGTTTTCACTGGCAGAAGTTAGATTTACTCTTACAAATCTCTTTGTGTTCAGTTTTGTAACTTTATATATATTTTATCTTTCCTATAGATCTTTGAGCAACTGGAACAGTTATAATTGTTTTAAGGTCCTTTATTATTCTAATACCTGTGTGAGTTTTTTTCAATACTTACCTTTTTTTAATACCTTTATTTATTTATTATGTGGTGCTGAGGATCAAACCCAGTGCCTCGAATATGCTAGGCAAGTGTTCTGTCACTGACCTCCAGCCCCAGTCCCCTTTGTAAATTTTTTTTTAAATTTTTTATTGTTGGTTGTTCAAAACATTACATAGTTCTTGATATATCATATTTCACACTTTCATTCAAGTGGGTTATGAGCTCCCATTTTTACCCCATATACAGATTGCAGAATCACATCAGTTACACATCCATTGATTTACATATTGCCATACTAGTGTCTGTTGTATTCTGCTGCCTTTCCTATCCTCTACTCCCTTTGTAAATTTTTGATGATTGATTTTTTTCTTATAAGAAGTCATTTTTCTATTGCTTTTCATGTTTTTTATTTGTTTAGTTGCTAACATTGTAAATTTTTCCTTTTTGAATGTTGATAATTTTGTATTACTATATATTTTTTAAAATCTTTGTTCTAGCCTTCAGTTAACTGGAAACTCTTGGTTTCATTCTAGATATTTTATGATTTTTAGGCAGGACTAATTATTATATTTAGTATAAGACCAATTGTTAACTTTGGTCTCTATCACTCTGACTTGAACCGATATGTTTGTTCATCTCAATTTTGAGTTTTTTTATTTACACAAATTCAATTTTCATCCATACTTTCAGAAAACATATTTTACAGTTAAATAAAAAACTCATTTTTACTTGGCACTCCAATTTTACATATTCTAGATCTAATTTTTTTATAGCAGGAATTTAAATGATAACTTTTATTCAGAAATGGAAGTTTTTGTGTATTACAGACACAAAAGTTCATGACAAACTTAGTGGAATTTATGACCAGTAATGATATTATATAAACTTTTGTTTTAGATAGGTACTATTCATTAGCCCTTTTGCAATCATGAAATGTTCTGGAGGAGCAGAAAAAGATGACGCAGTAAGACTCTTGGCAGTTGTCTCCCCACCGAAATATCACTTTATACAACTATCTATTCACAAATGTAACTTTGTGAAAATCAATAGAACTAGTGAGAGGTCACAATAGCTGATTGTAGCACAGTAGTAAGAAAAGATATTTTGAAACCAGTGGGAAGGACAGTTTATGTTACCCATATCACACTGCCCTCAAGCCCAGGCAGCACAGGACAGAGAAATTGGTGTAAATAAAACAAATTAAGCCCAGAACTTTGTCTTGCATCTCCAGCCTATATCACTGCTGGGCTAACAGCAGTTGCAAGAGGCTCTTGACAAGCTTCATAGCAGGCAAACTTTAGCACCTCTGACAATTGTATTGAGTTCTAGTGCTACGTCTACCACAAAACATTCCCAAAGACAGAATGTGAAGGCTGGAATCCAAGGAAGTGTCTACTTTCTTAATTATATATAGATGCAGAACCACAAGGATCAAGAACAACTTGGAATATGTGTCATCATTTTATGGTAAAAATAAGATGCCAGTAATGTAACCTAAAGAAATGGAGATGTATGAATTTCCTGAGAAGAACTCAAAATAATGGTTTGAAAGCAGCTCAGTGAACTTCAAGAAAATTAGAGAAACAATTCAAAAGAATAAAGATAATGGGATTTATGGGATGACATCAAAAGAGGAGTGTTAAAAAAAGAGAAAGATAAAGGGTGTGTTAGTCAACTTTTTACTGCTGTGATGAAAATACCTGACAAGGAAACCTTAGAGGAGGAAAAGCTTTTTTTGCTCATGGTTTCTGAGGTCTCAGTCCCTGGTTCACTGACTCCATTGCAGACACATCATGGCAGAAGGGGATAGTGGAGAAAAACTTCTCAGTTAATGGCAGTTGAGAAGCAGGTAGGGGTGGTGGGAGTGTAAGTGGAAAGATAAGCATTTCCAGGACATCCTTAAAGTGACCTACTTCCTCCAGTGAGTCTTTCCTTGAAATGGTCCATTCAGCTACCAATGGATTTGTCCCCTAATGAGTTTGGAGCTCTTATGATCCAATCTCTGCCAAAAGCCCCATCCTGGGACTGTTTTGGGAACTGTGCTTTCAACATGTGGGCTTTTTTAGGAACCTGCCAGATCTAAATCATAACAAGGGTTATATAGTTTATTTAAAGAAATAATAGCAGAAAACTTTCCACACACAAAGATAAATGTCCAGGTAGAGGAAGATTTAAAAAAAAAAAAAAGCAACCTCTAGTCATAATCAATCCAAAAGTGACTACCCTCAAGAGATATTATAATTAAACTGTCAAATACAGGATCCTGGAAACTGCACAAGGAAAAAAAATGGAAAATAACATGTAAGGGAGTTTCAATATAGTACACAGAACCTCTGAGTAAAAACTTTTAGGCCAGGAAGCAAAAGGTTGATACATTCAAAGTGATGAGCAGGGGAGGAACTTTGCTAGCCAAGAATACTCTACCCAGCAAAACTGTCCTTCAGAAATATTTTCCAGGCACACACAAGCTGGAGGCCTGTCTTCAAGAGGTAGGAAAGGGAATTCCTTAAGCTCAAAGGAAAGAATGCTAATGAACAACAACAAAAATCTGAAAGTACAAACTCACTGGTAGAAGTAAGTATATAAATTTACAATACTTTTATAATCTAAGGTTGGTGTGTACATCACTTATCTTTGGAAAGAAAGTTGAAAGTCAACACTAACCCTATATAATAAGGGATGTGCAATACAAAAGGATGTGAATTATGACATCAAAAATTCAAATTTTTAGAAGCATAATTTTTAATTGTGATCAAATTTAAATTGTCAGCAGTTTAAAATAATCTGTTAAAAGATGATTTATGATAGCCTCATGGTAGCCACAAAGCAAAAACTTAGAGTATATGCACAAAAAATAAAAAGTAATCAAAATATGCAATTAGAGAAATCCAGTTAGCCACAAAGGAAGGCAGCAAGAAAGGAAGGACTCATAGGACAATTAGAAAATGATAAAATTTCAGTAGTAAATCCTTTTTTATCTTGAATAGAAATAGATGATTAAATTCTTCAATCAGAAGGTACTAGAGTATGGAAAAGGTGTAGGATAGGGGAAGATGGAAATAGGATGATTAACAGGTATATGGGTGAAGTTGGACAGGAAGAATAAATTCTAATCTATAGAGCAACATAACTGGTTGATACCTAATTGAATATTTTGAAAGAGCTAGTGAAGATTTTGAATTTTCCTAACCCAAAGTAATGATGAATGACTGAGGTGAAACATATGCCAATTATGTGCAAAAATCTCACTGTACCCCATAAATTGTGTGATTACTAAGTCAATAAAAAATATACATCAAAAATGTGGTCACTTGGGGATACCCTAATCCCATGTGTATGCAATGTAGAAGAAATGTGGATACAGACATACAAAGTAAAGATTTTATGAGGACATAGCAAAGGCAGATATCTGTAAGGACACAAAGGCCTCAGGGGAAACTGAACTCATGAACTTCTATCCCCTAGAACTAGGAGAAAATACCTGTTTAAGTTAAAAGGTTTTTTTGTTTGTTTGTTTGTTTTTTTAAGTTTTCAGAAAATCAAACTTGAGTCAGTTATCTCATAGAAATTAGACAGTCTATATGTGTACATAAAGATCAAATAATTTTGAGACCTATTTAAAAATTTGTACAGACCTACTTTGAAACCTTGGAACATTTGCTTTTAGGATGATTTTTTTTTTATTAATAAATGCTCTATCTATATAAAAACTATCTCAAATTATAAGAATAACAAAAGTTGGGTAATTAGTTTGTCTATTATGTATCTGAAATAACTATTGGGTAATTCAAATATCTTTCTAAATTACCTGATCAGAGTTTTGGATTTCTTGTTGAGAATCAGAGTCATACCCTTTCATTAAGTCCTCAGATTTGGGCTGTGTTTCAGTTTGTTTCACATTTAAATTATGGTCTTTCTCCTTAGATTATTCTTTCCCTTAATTTCTGTTTCTCTTGTTGACAGTAAAGGTATGTGCCTTTATATATTATTCATCATGATGGTCTCAATCATAGAATTTAAATAATATAACAGCCATACACAGAACATTCCTGCATCCGAAGAATACACATTCCTGACTACACGTGACATTTTCCAGGATAGATTGGTTCTCATAACAATATCAGTTTTATTCACAGGGCTTTCTGATTTTTGCTTCTAATGTGTACCAACAGAATTTGTCAATTTACATTTTTCTTTCTCTACTGAATTTGTTCCTGGTTAAATGCGGTGTCTGAATTGAACAACATTTTTATATTGAGGGGAGTCTTTCAGAAGCAGGCATTGTAGGAAGGTGAAAAGAAATTGAGTTTTTGGTGACAAAATTGAGCTAATGGATTGATATCCCTAACCAGGATCTTCTGATTTTTGAAATAATAAATTTTCTTTATTGTTCAAGCTAGATGAGGTAGGGCTTTCTGCTAGTTGTAGCTGAGTCCATCTTAAGTAAATTTCCTTTCACCAGAATACTGGGTTTTCCCGCTCTTTGTCTTACTTTTTCTTCCTTTATTATTTTGCATATTTTTTGATGTTTCTTAAAGGGTGTAAATGAGCTACACATTTTAAATCACTGTATATATGTATTATATATGTATACATGTGTATGCACACACATTTACATTAAAAATATGAACAACTCCAATAAAAATGAATTTTAAAATGCCCAAGTTCTGTACCATCTATGAGAGACTCCCTACATGTATAAAGACATAGACTGAAAAATGAAGGGATAGGAAAAGGTATTCCATGCAGATGGAAACTGAACGAGACCAGGATATAGCTATACCTGTGTTGGATAAAACAGACTTTAACTCAAAAAGTAAAAGACAAAAGATCCATTATAAATGAAGGAGTTAATTTGGCAGGATTATGTAACATTTGTTCACATATATGTAACCAACACTAGAGCACACAAATATATAAAGTAAATAGATCTGAAGGGAGAAATACATTATGATATGGTAATATGGGACTGCAACATGTCACCTTCAACAATGGACAAATCATACGAAATCTGCAAGGAAGCACCAGCTTTAAACTTTCCTATCACAAATGAATATAACAGCCATACACAAAACATGCCTGCATCTGAAGAATATAAATTCCTGAATACACATGTGACATTTTACAGGATAGATTGGTTCACATAACAAGTTTTAAAATTTTTTTAAAGATTGAAATAATCATCAGTTTCTGAGATTAAGCAACTGTTGCTGAGATTATTAAATAATTGCTATAGCTAAGAATGGGCAAATAATGAGTTTGTGGAGGCTATTTTAGTATGGCGTGTGTATATATATATATATATATATATATATATATATATATATATATATATATATATATAGTACATACCTGCATTTTAGCATCTTGGTCATGTCCTTCAACACCCTTCCCCATGTAATTCAGATATCTTCTCTTTCAAAATTATTTTTCCTTTGAAACCCATTAATTACATACACATTAAAATCATCAGTAGACATAAGTACATATATCAGAATTGATCCTTATAAATTCAAGGTATTACAGTGGACTTTGCAGTCGCTGGCTTAAATCACAAGGCCTTTTTGTAAAGTCCAAAAATATTCTTACAAAAAAATTATGCAATGCTGATCTAGGTGAACTTCAGAAAACTTTAATAACAGTTGACACTTAATGAATTTTAAGTAAAATGAAATTTTTGACAATTCAGTAAAATATACAGACAGTCCTAAATTAAGATGGTTCACCTTGAGGTTTTTTGAGTTCACAATTGTAGGAAAGTGATATACATTTCGTAAAAACCATTCTTCAGTTTTTGAAATTTACACTCTTCCTAGCTAGTGATACATGTGTGAGAGTCTCTTGCAACGTTGAACAGTGTTAGCAAGCTGCAGCTGCCACTCAACCATGTAGTCACAAAGGTAAACAGCTGATATTTTACATTGTTTTTTGTTGCTGAGATAAGTTGCTTCATAGTTTAGGTTTTTAAATGCATTTTCAACATAGACATTTTCAACTTATGGTGGGTTAAGAATATAACATTATTAGAAGTCGAGGAGCATTTGTATAAAGATGGTATAGTAAACTAAAAAGTTTTAAAGACTCACTTTTTAGTTTCTCACTTTGGTGACTTATTTTCTCTGATGGTTTCCTCAAAGAAAATAATGGTATTTATTAAATATCCAAACAAACCAATGCTTAATATTAATCATTGAGACCACTTTACTTTTCATTCTAAAATTTGTTTAAGATGGTATAGAGGTTAAGATATTAAGATAATTATACATCAGTGATAAAGTTTTACTAGGGGAAACCACCTTGTGAAAAACAATTGAAAAGTTTCATTTTATGACTGGCTTAGGGCCTTGCTAATTTGCTGATGCTGGCCTCAAACTTGAGAGCCTCCTGCCTCAGACTGCTGTGTTTCTGGGATTATAAGAATTCACCACCACACCTGGCTTTATTTTATGACTTTTAAAATAATATCTTGACTAAAGTATTAAGTTCTGGTTTTGTTAATCTTCCAGGTAATTATCTCTTAAAGAAAATGTGTACTAAAATATAACATTTTTAATGATGCTATAAAACATTTGCTTTTTAACTCTTTAAATCAAGAGAATTTAAATTTTTTGTATGGTTAAGGTTTTGTCCATTTTTGAGGTGCTGGGGTCTAACCCAGGGCTTTACACATGCTGGGCAAATGCTGCACTACTGAGCTACATGCCCCCAGCTTGCCTGGTTAATGTTTTAAGGTGAGCTACTATTTTTCTTATTTACTGTCTTTTGATAAAAGCCATTTTTTCTCAACCTATTAGTATTGATGGTATTTTATTTTGTCAAGGTTTATAATGAGTTGTCAAAAACATTTGCTCTGAGCTGGGCTGTGGCTCAGAGGTAGAGCACATGCCTAGTGTGCATGAGGGTTTGATTCTCGGCACCACATAAAACAAAAAACTAAAGATATTGTGTCTACCTATAACTAAAAAATAAATATTTGGAAAAAAAATTTCCCTTAGTTTCTATGATAGCTTTTTACTTAATTCATTTCTATTCATTAAAATTATGAATTGATTTTCATGATGGCATTGATTTAAACTTGTTCGTTAGTGAAATGGTTCAATATTATATACTTGTTCTTTTTATTCTTATATAGTACAGTTCATTAAATTAAAGTAATTTTCATTAATAGAATCCAAACAATTTATAAATAGTTGAAGCCAGATGAAAGTTTTTCTAAAATTTTTTCCAATCCTTTATATAAACTATTCCTTTGATTTGGTTACTAATTGGCAAGTTTCATCAGTTATTATATTTCCCTCATACTTCTTTTGAAAAGCCATGTTTTGAACATGCTGAGCTTAATTCATCTAATTTACTTTTCTATACACATATGTAGATAATTTTGCAGTATGTAGTGTGTGAATTCAGAGAATCTCTCTGGTCTATCTACTGATTGTTCCTAAGTCATTTATTTGATAATTACCAGAACTTTCGTTTTGATCATCCATCCTTCCACTTTGGTGGGCATTAAGCAATGCATTATTTGGGTATGTACTTAAGCTCCAAAAATTGACTTTCTTCTTAGTAAAATAAACAGAACCTATTTCCTCTTAAAACCACAAATCTTGACTTTCTTCTCTGGCCTTCCTGTGAACAGGGACTCTGGAAAAAGAAGTGTTAAATGTGGAGTTTTAAGGAATATTGTGCTCAGTGTTTATTTGTAATTTTTTAATTAACATATCTGACCTCAGAAAAATGAAAATCACATTTTAAAATGTAAAAAATTAATTGAAATTCATCTGGGATCAGGAATATATTAAAAGGTTGCCAGACAAATCTAAAGCATATGCAGAACTAAATGTAAAGACACAGGACATACAGAGGAGGTTTTTCCAAATCCTGAAAGCCAGAAATCTTCCCCACCCACCAAGTATGAAGTGATCCATGTGGGAATGTTTGAGCAGTTTTCCATTTGAGTTAATTTGTTTTCGAGTAAATTTGTTACCTATTATTCAAATGAAATTAGAGGTTCTTTTTTGAAGGGTAGAAAGAGGTATCTTTATCTTTTATGAATATGCATGAAAAAGAACTGCTAAAAGGGTCATGCAAAGTAGGAAAAACTGTTTTCTTGTAACCTCCATGTGAATTACCAAATAGTTCAAAAAGTGATTAAAAATTTGTATCTCCTTCATCTGTAGAACTCAACACAGAGGAAGAGTTCTGCTCCATCTCAGTGGATGTGAACCTGTCTAGACTGTATGTTTGTTTTGTTAAGGCAAAAACATTGCTCCTCATTTACCACAATCATTTTACAGCTCTCTGATGTGGTTGCATAAACCTTCCTGATTTTTAAAAATTAAAATTGGTTTTGTGCCAACTGAATTTCTTTTCCTGGAACTCATAAATGGTTGATGTATTTTAGAGGTTGAACATTAGTAGCACTGTGTCAACTATTGTGTGTTTTTTAAGATTTACGGTATCAGGAAAAACACCTGCTGAAGATCACCTTTGTTTTCTCATGACTTCATCAGGTCTTTGCAGCTGGTGAAAGAGAATTTGGAGATGTGTTGTTCTTCACACTTGAATTTTGTTTGCCTGATTATACATTTCCTGAGGTCAGGGTCTATACCCGTATATTGTTAAGAGTTAGTTGTATCAACTACAGTGCTCAGCCTGTAGAAATACTCACAATTGGGACCTGTAATATTTTCCCATTTGTTCAGTTTTCTATAGTTCAAGTAGTTTGTTCAATGGGACAACGTAGTAAGGTGGTTAGATGTATAAATAGCTAGCCTAGAATTTACTTTTGTATACTATTTCTTTAATTCTTCCATCTGTGGAGAACAGCACTGGTCTAATGATATCTTCAAATGACATGAACTTGTTTCTTTCAAGGAACTAGAGTATGCTGTTTCGAAATGAAAACTTCCTAGTCCCTCTTCAGACATTTCATAAGAGTGTAGGAACTCCAGAAACTATTGTATTATGTTCTTCGTTTTAACCTGGATGTTTCTGCTATAGCATGGGTTTCTGTATGAAAAATTAACTTCTATGTGATTGGTAAATGTGGGAGGTAGGTCCATGTAGGATGGGTATCAGCTCTCCGGCAAATTTCCCAGATGAGAGCAGTCAGAAAAATAGTAATAGAATTGATTATAACCTTAAGATGGCAAAAACCTTTCTATTTGATTGACTCACTAGAAGCAGAAGCCTGTAGGAAAATTTCAAAGCTGCACATGCTCCATGACCTGACCTTGGAGAGAGATGCCTTAGCTCCTGGGAGATACACTTCCTCCCATGCTAGCCTCCATGACAGGTTCACTGTGAAAAACTTGGTTCCCAGTTGCATTGTGTCCATCACCCCTTATGCAATTAATATTGCCAGCATTTTTGTTTATTTGTGTGCATTTTAAATATCTATGGAGGCCATAATTGCAAATTAAAACAGTTTTGTGTATTCTGTTTCTCAAGATATTTTCCCACAAACTCTCTCCCACTACTTTGAGACAATTCAAAACTCAAAATTTGGTGGAAAACTTGTATTAAACAAGAAATATTTACCTACCTATGTGCACCAACAGTGAGGTTGACCGGGTTGTACATTGCAGAATTCCAAGGCAATACATTCATATAGACTATGAAGAACATGGTGGCATTTCCTTGTATTTAAATAATACAAGCAGCTTTGTAGCTTTAAGGTTAAATAGTTCTTTGAGGCTTTTTTTTTTTTTTTTTTTGAAGGCAGTGGTACCAGGGATTGAACTCAAGGGCACTTGACCACTGAGCCACACTCCCAGTCCTATTTTGTATTTTATTTAGAGACAGGGTCAGGTCTCACTGAGTTACTTAGGTCCTATCTAAGTTGCTGAGACTGACTTTGAACATATGATGCTCCTGCCTCAGCCTCTTGAGCTGCTGGGTTACAAGCATGAGCCAGCATGCCTGGTGTTCTTTGAGGCTTTTAACAACGGACAGCAGGGTATTCTTTAATCCAGTTTATTCTATGTTACAATATATACTATCTGACAATATTGGCTAAGGGGAGGAATTTACACCATCATTTCTCTGGCTTCAGGTTTTTAGCATGATTATAGTTTCTGAATTGTCTTGTTTGGTAAATTAGCCTGCTCTTGTTTGCAAGCCTACTACCAGTAATTTTGATTGTGCCCAATACTTCAAATTCATAACAAGCAGGCTTTCTGGTAGTTGTTTATTCAACTATGTAAAATAATATAGGACAGGAAAAAAATAAGGTGTACAGATGGGTATCTTACCTCCTCAGTCTGGGGCACTTCTTGGCAGTTCAAGGTTGAGGGGAGGAGGTCTCAGAAGGTGGTATGTGAGACACCCCGATAGAAGCCTTTATCTACCAAGAGAAACTAACATCTTGTGCAATAGCTTATGGGTATTGAGGGTCTAGATCCCAAATACTTGTTTATAATCTAAACTACACCTACAGTGGGTCTGGTATTTAGAGTTCATTCACAGTTCTTCCAGTCTGGTTGTGGTTCACCAGACAAGAGTTATTTTTACCATAAACAATGTTGTCTCCTTAAGTAGCTGAAATTCTACCTTTATGAGTTTCTAGAGAAACAGAGGTAGGAGGTGACCTCAAGTTCACAAGGTCCTATCATCTAGTCTTGCTGTTAAGAAGACAGAAAAACCTTTCTGTTTATAACCCCACCCCACCCCGCTGGAAAACAAAACAAAACAAAACTGCTTTTCTTTTGGGTTTGTTATGGATTAAGTGTTTTTTAGCTTTTATGTATTATATATTTATCTTAATTGACAGTAATTGTATCTGTCATGTTAGATTTCAGGAAGAAGTAGCTATTATGTATATGTTTTCAATTAACTTTGTTTAATGAAAAGTTCCAGGAAATAGTTATTGAATATCTACCAAATTTATAGGTATCATTCATGGTCATCATAATTCTTTTTAAAAATGGATATTATGGGGGCTGGCAGTGTAGTTTAGTGGTCAAGGACATGCTTAGCAAGCATGAGGCTCTAGGCTCAATCCCTAGTGCACACACAGAAATTTGTAGAAGTACTTTTCTATGGAAAAGCAAATGTGGTGTCATGGGGAAAACTCATTCCATGTGTTAAAACCAAGGACATAATGTGTGTGCTCCATGGAGTGTGTTTGCATGTGGAAGCGTTGGGAGGAAGGAAAAATTATATAAGTGTGAATGGGATATGTTCCAAAATACTTCTAGTCAATAAATGCATGTGATTGGACAAGTTGCTGTTTTTGAGATATTGATTTGTTCTTGAAAAAACATACATATTTACTAATGTTCATTCCATACACATTTTAAGTTATTTCTTACAAATTATGATTTTGATCCCTTGTCTTTCATAAGAGACAATCTTGATAACTTGTAGAACTGATGATCTCCCTGAGATCCTTAAAGTTTAAATGAAAAATAATGCTTCAAGACACAATGGTAATTTGAATATTTTTAAGAAGACTTTTCATGCTGCTTAAAAATCATTTTTTTAATTAAAAATAAAGCCTCTTGAGTTTCCTATGGGATAATTATGTGTTCAAGATGCCCATTACAATTTACTTTTTAAAAATAATCTTTATTTACATAATTAGATAATTATTTCCCTTGAATTTCATTTATATTGTTAATTTCTTAATATGCATGCTAAATATGTTGTCTATTTACAAATTATGTATTAAGTTTGAGTTATTGAAATCACATATATTTTACTGATAAAAGCTGAAATAGAATGTTAGCATTTTCTCAATATTGTATTAGTAATATTTACTGTCTATATAAAAGAGGATCCATGGTATTTTAAATTTTCTGGCCTGAAGAAACTAGAAATTAACATAAATTAATAACAGTCATTAGTATATTATAATTATACTATAAGCTTTAATTTTTCAAGAGGAAATTTGAAGCAAATGATATTTTGTTGTCTATTATATTTTGCAGGTACATTTTCTTGATTTTAAATTAGTGTCTCCCAGTCAGAAAATGGAAAGCCTAATGTGGATTAGGGAATTTGCAAAGAAAATGAAAAAAAGAAAAATTTTATTATATGGTCTTCTCATAAATTACTCACAGGTAGGTAAAATGTAGATATCACCTAAATGTATGTTTTGTGGACTATAATTTTAAGAAAATAAGTCAGAAACTTGTTGGAAGCAAATGGTTATTAATAAGGGAAATTAAAATTGTGAGATTACTAATCTACTAATGTGCTATAATAACAACTTTTTGGTACTGGAAGAGAAATTAAAAATTCTATGTTTCAAAAATAAAAATAATGATGTACATTGGTCAATAAATTATACTAGGTAGCCCACATAGTATTGTCAGATTAATTTTTTTTCCTTTTTATTAAATTTTTGGTATTGGGGATTTAAGCCAGGGGCAGTTCAACACTAAGCCCCATTTCTATCCTTCTTTATTTTTTATTTTTTAGTTTGATATAGGGTTTCACTAAGTTGCTTACAGCCTTGCTAAGTTGCCGGGGCAGGCATTGAACTTGCAGTCCTCTTGCCTCAGCCTCCTGAGCTGCTGGCATTATAGGTGTGTGCCACTATGCCCAGCAGGATTGTCAGATTTAGCAAATAAACAGAGAAAATTCCCAAAGTTGAACTTTAGATGAACAATGTTTTGTCAGTATGTTCCAAAGTTGGAATTTAAATTTTTAATTGCTTTCCTGTATTTAACTAGCAATTCTATAAGGCTCATGGTATTGCTTACTTTCATTATTTTTTAAAATTAATTTATTCATTCTTATACACAACAGAAGAATGCATTTCAATTCATAGTACACGTTTAAAGCACAATTTTTCATCCTCTGGTTGTACACAAAGTAGAGTCACACCATTTGAGTCTTCATACATGTACTTAGGGTAATGATGTCCATCTCATTCCACCATTTTTCCAAACCCCATACCCTCTTGTTTCTCCTCCCTCCCCTTTTCCCTATCCAAAGTTCAACTTGCTGCTTATAAACATAGTGATAACAAATGTACTTTTTTTCTAGTTAATTACCATACCTTCTCATAATCTGAATGACAAATATCGACTGTCAGTGCTTAAGTAATGATGAAAGTAAGCTTTCAAGATTATATATGCCATTGAAAGAGTTACAGTTAAAAACGTTTGATAAACATCAATACATAGAGTTAAACACACTTTTTAAATGAAGTGTTTTGCACAAATCTAAGATGTACTGACAAGTGTTTCACATCTTCAAATTGGGGGAAAGGGAAATACTGTTTTTTATTTGCTCCTATAACTCTGTAATCATGAACAGCTCGTGAGATTACTATTCCCTAGATCCAACTTTGGGAAACACTTCTTGCCACATATCATAAGCAGAGGTCACTGTCTTACCAACTTACGTCCTGTATGAATTTTTCCACTTGGTTAATTCAGTATTTCCATTGCTGAGTGCCTAATTGACAGTCATTCTGCCAGCACTATGTATATATAATGTACATTAGGCAGTGCCGCAGTCTGGCTGGGCACACAATCACGAGCCACCACACAGCTTGTAGATTCAAACAGCAACTCTTTATTCCCGAACTCACACCAGCCGTCTACAATCACGTTCTGGGGAAATCCACGTTCTCTGCCCAAATCCCCTTCCACTGGGCTTCTGTCTCCAAAATATATTGTCTGAATCCCGTGAGAACTCAAGGGGAACTCAGGCAGCAGGATACGCCCTATTCCCAGCAGGAATAATCTTAAACCTTAAACCTGGAACCTAAACTGGGAACACCCTAAACACGATTATCTTAAAACCGGGAACACCCTAATCTGCCTTGGTCCTTGAGCAAGGTCACGTACATTCAATGTCACTGCAACATGGGGTACGCTGGCAAGGAAATTGTCATACCTACTTGGCTAATGGCTCCCAGCATCTCCCCCCTTCTGATTAATTAAACAACAAGCAATGTGGCTTAAGGACCGTGCCTGGTAGGTTGTCCAATTCAACATATGGTTCTTACCCGTCATCGGAAAACTGACCTTTAGGCGTCAGCCTCCTGTCTTAGGTTGATACCACTGCAATTGGATCATACCCGTCACTGACTACCGGTCCAGCATAAGCCATTGGCCCCCAAATTTTAGACCATCACTAGCAGAAGGGAGGAGGATACAGAAATGCCACGACACCAAGCCAATTGACGGCTCCTTGGGAAAAATTGCATCACTGGTGACACCATCAGCAAAGATATGCCAGCATTACCACAATTCGCTGCACCAAACGATAGTTACATAGTCCAGGCAAGTTCTGCAAGCAGTTCAAAGCAGAGGAATCTATCAATATGTCCATTTCCTCCCAAAATCCGTTTCCTCCCAAAGTAAGTTGACTCTTTGAGCATTACTTGTTGAGTTCTTCACCGGCACTGGGATGGAGATAGGAATTCTGGCAATGATGCTAAAGAGACATTATCCTGAAAAGAATTATTAAATATAATGAAAAGGAAAGGTGAAAGTAAACAAACAGATCTGTTAACCTACTTTAAAAACAATCCTTAACAGCTTTTTACCTAATTTAAATTAGTAAACAAACAGATCTGTTAACCACCTTTAAAAACAATCCTTAACAGCTGTTTACATAATTTAAATTAAACCATTTAAATCACGTGAATAAAAAAAATAATAATTCGGATCCATTTTTTCATGAGCGTTCCTCATATAAGAAATATGGACATACGCACATACAGACATACAACACAAAACACAAGAGTGTACACAAACGTACAACACATAAGAAAATAGTAAAGGCCTTGTAGCTTTACCTAGGTGAAATCTCCATTGCAATGTTTAAAAACTCCACAGTCAAAAAATAAAACTGATCAGAAAAACATTAACCTAGGTTTGTATGAGCTCAAAAAATAAAAATAGAACCTTATGATGTGGTAAAATGCAATAATAAAATAGCTATTGAAAAAAGCATCCTGGTTAATCACTGTCGCAGATGTAAGAATGGCCAAGCTGGAGTTCTGGATATCAGCTGTTATGGATTTGAGTCAAATCATCTTCTTTTCGATCTGTAGAAACTGTTTTAGTTAATCTCTCTGGAATCCAAATGGGCTGCTGTTCTCCCTGTGGAAAAACACAAACAGACCCCCGACTCCAGACAATCACTGGGTCAGGACCTTTCCATTGTCCTGTTAGAATATCTTTCCAAAGTACTTTAGGCTTATGTACATTTTTTGGATACATATGCCTTTCCGCAGCACTAAGTCCTGATGAATCCAAATTTAAAAAGTTTAGAGTAAAAAGCGTTATTTTAAGTTTATCTTTGGGGGATATATACCCCCTTCCAATTCCCTCTTTTTGCTTTAATAAGTATGTTTTAATAGTTTGATGAGCTCTTTCAACTATGCCTTGTCCCTGTGGATTGTATGGGATTCCTGTTATATGAGTAATACCAAATGATGAACAAAATTGTTTAAAAGAGGTAGAGGTATAGCCAGGACCATTATCGGTTTTTAACTGTTTAGGAACGCCCACAGTGGCAAAATTTTGTAAGCAATGAGCTATAACATCTTTAGTTTTTTCTCCGGCATGAAGGGAGCCCATCAAAAATCCAGAAGAAGTATCAACTGTAACATGTAAATATTTTAATTTTCCAAATTCTGGCAAGTGTGTGACGTCCATCTGCCAAATATGGTTAGGTATCAGTCCTCTAGGATTGACTGCAAGATTAACTTGTGGTAAAAATGTCACACAATTTTGACATTGTTTTATTATATGTCTGGCTTGTTCCTTAGTTATTTTAAAACGCTTTTGTAAAGTATTAGCATTAACATGAAACCTTTTATGAAAATTTGTAGCTTCTTCAAATGTAGAGAAAATATGTATGTCATGTGTAGTTTTATCTGCTAAATCATTGCCTAAACTAAGGGCTCCAGGCAATCCTGTATGTGCCCTAATATGTCCTATAAAGAATGGATCTTTTCTGTCCCAGATTAGACTTTGTATAGTGGAAAGCAAAGAGAAAACAGTAGAAGAAGGGGAAATCCTACCAGCATCTTCAAGAGATACTATAGCATTAACTACATACTGACTATCAGAAAATAAATTAAATACAGAATCTTTAAACATCATAAAAGCTTGTAAAACTGCATTAAGCTCTACCTTTTGAGCTGATTGTTTGGGTACTAAAAATGTAAAAGTTTGATCAGGGGTAACTACTGCTGCTGTACATTATTAGACCCATCAGTGAATATATTTGGAGCATTCATGATAGGTGTTTTTCTTGTCATTTTAGGAAAAACTACAGGATGCTTAGACCAAAAAGACAACAAAGGTTTAGATGGTAAATGATTATCAAATGAAACATTAGATTTACACATGATTATTGCCCAAGTATTTAACTCATTAGCTAACTCATCAATTTGATCCATAGTATATGGAGTAATAATTTTATTGTGAGAAATTCCAAACACTCCCTTTGCTGCTTTTATTCCTTTGAGTATTAATTGTCCTACAGCCTCAGGATACCTAGTAAGAATCGTGTTAGGAGAATAAGATAAATGTATCCACAATAATGGACCTTCTTGCCAAAATACTCCTGTAGGAATATTTTTTGTTGGTAGTACAATAAATAATAAAGGCAAACTTATATCAATTCTATCCAAATGTATGTTTTCCATATATGTTTCAATAATTTTTAATGCCTTTCTTGCTTTAGGAGTTAACATGCGGGGTGAATTTGGATCTGATGGACCTTTTAGAATATCAAATAAAGGTCCCAACTCTCCTGTTGGTATACCTAGATAAGGCCTTATCCAATTTATGTCTCCCAATAACTTTTGAAAGTCATTAAGTGATTTGAGTTGATCTACTCGTATTTGAATTTTTGGTGGACGGACCATGGTTGAGGATAGTAGAACTCCTAAATAATTAATTGGAAAATTTAATTGTACTTTATCTATTGCTATCTCTAGATTATAATTTTTTAATAAGTTTGTAAGTGTGGCATAACATTCCAGCAATATGTTTTTCTTTATGTGCCAATAATACATCATCCATATAGTGAAATATTTGTAGTTCAGGATTTTGATTTCTAAGTGGCTGGATTGCTTTGTTAACATATATTTGACACATAGTTGGACTGTTAGCCATCCCTTGAGGGAGTACTTTCCATTCATATCTCTGATCAGGACCTTCATGATTTAATGCAGGGATAGTAAATGCAAAACGTGGACTATCCTTGGGATGAATTGGAATTGAAAAAAAAAAATCTTTAATATCTATAGCTAAAACATGCCAAGTTTTTGGCAAAGCAGACAATTGAGGAATCCCTGATTGAGCAGGTCCCATAATAACCATCTCATTATTAATGGCTCTTAAATCTTGCAATAATCTCCATTTACCAGATTTCTTTTTGATGACAAAAATGGGAGTATTATGGGGAGATATGGAAGGTTGTATATGTCCTTCCGCTAATTGTTGTTTGACCAGATCGTGGGCTACTTGTGTCTTTTCTTTAGTCAGGGGCCACTGAGGAACCCACACTGGTCTTTCTGATTTCCAAGTAATTTTGATTGTCTCAGTGGCCCTTTCTGAAAATCCAACCCATGTCTGTCTGTTCCTTGATCTATTTGTACTGGTGCTGCTATACCTTGCCCTTGTTTTCCTAATCTTTTTTCTTTCCTAAAGCCTTGTCTAGCCCTAGTAGTGGGCGCATTAGGATTGATGTTATTTGTTAACGTCAAACCTAATTGATCTAGGACATCTCGTCCCCATAAATTTATAGGAAGATGATCCAATACATATGGCTGTATAGTTCCTTCACATCCTTCAGGATCTTTCCAATCTAATATCATAGAACTTCTATGGGGATTAGTTGCCACTCCTAGGCCTCGAAGCGTTTGAGTGGCTTGTTGTAATGGCCAATGTTTTGGCCATTCTTGACGAGATATGATGCTAAGGTCAGCTCCTGTGTCCAGTAGTCCATTAAACTCATGACCTTGAATATTTAGTTTTAGCATTGGGCGAGAATCTAAATTTAAAGACAACATAGCCCAATCTACACCTGTGGAGCCTAATCCCCTGGAACCTCTTTCTACACTATGACTAGGAAATTTATTATGTAGGCTGGGTATTATTAACAACTGTGCTATTCTATCTCCAGGTGAAATTACTGATATACCTCTTGGAGAACTAGCTGGTGCTGATAACGCCAAGGTCGCGGGTTCGATCCCCGTACGGGCCACCAAATGCCGCAGTCTGGCTGGGCACAAATGCCGCAGTCTGGCTGGGCACACAATCACGAGCCACCACACAGCTTGTAGATTCAAATAGCAACTCTTTATTCCCGAACTCACACCAGCCGTCTACAATCACGTTCTGGGGAAATCCACGTTCTCTGCCCAAATCCCCTTCCACTGGGCTTCTATCTCCAAAATATATTGTCTGAATCCCGTGAGAACTCAAGGGGAACTCAGGCAGCAGGATACGCCCTATTCCCAGCAGGAATAATCTTAAACCTTAAACCTGGAACCTAAACTGGGAACGCCCTAAACAGGATTATCTTAAAACCGGGAACACCCTAATCTGCCTTGGTCCTTGAGCAAGGTCACGTACATTCAATGTCACTGCAACATGGGGTACGCTGGCAAGGAAATTGTCATACCTACTTGGCTAATGGCTCCCAGCAAGGCAGAACTTGTATTCACTGTGCATTGAAAAAAATCCACAATTTAAACAGTGTTGGTTTGTGCTTTCCATGGTGGTGTGAGGTGGAACTTTTCCTAGTGTTCATACATTAGGCTTTAATCCCTAAATCTAATCCTTCTCTATGATTACCATTTTTATTTTCCTACATTGTTACTGTATATCCCTTTAATTCTCTTATCAGAGGAGCCTTTCTAGATTTTTTATTAGTTTTTTCTAAGACATAACATCAAGTGCTGCTTCATTGGATAGATTTTTCCATGTGTTAACAACTCTTTGGAAGGAAATATGTATCAATTTGACTGTGAAGTAAGAGTTTAACACATGGTTTCTCTTGTTTAAGGAAGGCCTGTTTTCCATATGTGATATTTCTGATAATGTAGGTAGATGGTCTCTGACTTCTTTCGTTTTTTTGACTGTACCTTTACAATGCTGATTTATATAGTGTTTATAGTTAAATAGGATTAGGTAAGCTTTTCTTCATAATCACTTAGCACCTGCTGTGGCTGCTTCCCATTTGTGTTTGCACAGGCTTCATTTACACTTATGTGTAGGACATGCTGTGTTTGGTGAATTTAAGCTCATTAGTTTTGTTTCATTGCTTCAGTTTTTTCATATCATTAGGATTCATAATATAGCATAAATTTCTATTTTATATAATTTATAAATTAGATGTCTATATTTCTTGTGTAGTTTTAGGAAAAATCTGATTCAGAAAATGTTAAGAATGAATTCCTTTTCTAATATCTACAAATATTCTACAGTGTTGTGCGTGACCAGTTATTAATGACTTTTTGGTAATTCAGTGACAAATCCATCTAATTATAATCTCTCATCAGTTACTTTATTTTCTTTTAATTATATCATAAGAAACGGCTAAATGTTTTGCTGAACTCTAAATATATCCCAGATGTGTGCATTTTTTGAGATCATAGAGATGATTTGCTAAATTGTTAAATATACTTGATTCCTTAGTTGTGTCAATGTAGTAAAGCACTGATTAACTTTTACCAAAATTGTTGTAAATGAATTAAAGATTTGAAACTTATAGTCTAAACTAGAGTGTTAGTAACTGTAAAACACTGTGAACTTTTCCTCACAATTTGTTGGATAATTTTAAATGGTCATATCACTCTTCCATAATCACATAAACAGAACTGTGGATAATGTAAATGAGATTTTATAGTTTAATATGTATAAAAGATCTTAGTCTCTTTCAAAGTATTAAAATCTAGGAACAAAATATTACTTTTCTTTCATTTTTAATCCAACATTGCCATGCACGTCATTGAGGTATGTGATATAAAATTATATTGGGGAAACATATCCTAATTATCTGAAATTTTTTGAGGATATGGCAGTGAGATATATTTCTGGCATGCGTATTTCAGGCCAGTAGCTTAGAATTTACAGACTTATTGAAGTCTAAAATATTTTTATAGTGAATTTTTGTGAAAATATTTACAAGTATACATATTTCAATAAGTTGTTACATATGAAGTTCTCTGATAACCAAAAATTTTAAAGTCTATAAAATTTAGAAGCTCCTGTAGTAGTTTTCTACTTAATATGTGCATTTTACATACTTGGGGATTTAGAGAGAGAACTACACAGGCTCAAGGTTAAAGAGTTTTCTATAACCATCTTGTAACTAATGGTTTATTCTACCAAATTAATGTTTATTTCTTTCTAAATTGAAAAACCATGTAACATGAATAACTATGTACATTTTCTAAGGCCCCAGATTATCTATTTGTGAAATGCACCTATTATAACTTGAAATTTGTGTCATATGAGAAGGTGGAAACCTGGGAGACATGCTGGCTATGCCAGGTAACACTTAGTATGTCTCTCACTCTAACATGTTATCTCTGGAACGTGTGTCTGGTTTTTCTTTCTTTTCCATATGTAGCCAAAACATTCACCTGTATTTTCTTTCTTTCTTTCAGAAATAAATTATTCATTACTTTTAGTAAAGTTCAGAAAGGGATTTTTGTTTGCGGACATTATTAGAAAAAGGGGAGTTTGAAGATTCACCCAGGAAAGGTTGAGGAAAATTATTAAACATGAGTGCAGACGTTTACTATACCCATATTCTCTTTCTCCTTTCTTCCCACTGAGCTGTTCTATGTTGGGTTTCATATAGTAGGGAATAGGACTTAAGATTCCTTTTGGCATAGCATCTTAGGATGGGAACATCGGGAAGGACTGCACCTAATGGCCCAACTGAAGAAACCAAGCTCAGAGAGGTCAGGTGATCCTGCTCTACCACCCTCTCCCTGCTCCAGAATTCCACTTTTTTTTGTTCCTACAACTACAGATAAGGAGGGCATTCAAAAAAGGAAGAAATTTATCAAAGCATTTCCATAAGTTTATTTTTAGTAATTATTTGTAAAAGATTTAAGAATAATTGTGTAAAAGTCCAAAGCTAGATATACATGAAGGCTTTTTTCTTTTTCTTTCTGTTTTTTTTTTCCTTAATAGTATTGCATTAGAATGGAACTCTATAAATTGGCTTTGTATCGCAGAGTATAACAGACCACTCTACTTGGGTTAAATATAATCATCCTTTTCTTTTGTCTGAATTTTTCCTTGTAATTAACCACAAGTAAACTCATAATAAAACTTTAAGAACTATAATATGCACAAGTCCGACTGCTGTAAGGTAACTTTGGGCTCAAATACTGAATTTGTAAGGTACAATATCAGTCTATCTAAAATAATACATTTGCTCTGTGTCTTCTCTGCATAGGATATATAAAGTGTGCATGATCATTGTAGACTATATGGATAAATGCTATTAAATAGGGAAAAAAAACCTTTTTAAAAATTATGCTAATCTTGGGGAAGTGAGACTGTTTCTTCAGCAAGCAATTACTTGGAATTCAACTTGGAATTATTTACTAAACACATGATACTTTCCATGGCGCTGAATCATATGGCATGCACACCAAACATGCAATACCAAATCTGTTTACAGAAACCCAGAATACCATGCTCAGAGTAAAGCAGGCTTTTTTTTCTTGATGTGGAAATGTTTATGAGAATAAATATTTTTCACTTTCAGTAGTGTTTTGGCCTTTAGAGTTGATCATTTGGGAAAATGTGAAAGTCATAAAATATAATGTCTTCAAAATTGTCTGAATTTGAGAAACAAAATTGTTTTTAGGGAGTTTGTTCAGCTCACTTGGTTGACTCATTAAGGGCTGACAGTAACATTATTTTACTTATGTATAAATGAAATGCAATATTAAGGCACAATTTTTTGTTACATATCTTTCCAGTTTTTGATAAAAGACGAAACTTTTTTATAAAAATAAAGACAAATTCCTCCTGAGGAGGTACTACTATGAAAAGTTCTTAAGGAACTAATTCTTTTAGCCATGTATTCTTTATCACTGTATAACCAGTATTTGATGGCTTCAAAGAACATCATTCATTATTTCATAGTCTCTGTTTCTCTTCTGCTTTGGGTATCTATCTCAAGGCTACAATCATTCCAGGATTCTCCTGGGAACAATCCTCTTTCCAGTTCACTCACCTGTTAGCAGGATTCATTTCCATGTGGGTTAACACCTCAGTTCTTTATAGTTTCATGAGCTTAGTGGCCTGCCTCTGTTCCTTGCCATGGGATCCACTGCATAGTGTCTTTAAACAGCCAAGCAAGCAGGAAAGAGAACCAGTAAGACTGAAGTCCCACTTTTCTGTAAAGTAATAATTACCAAGTGACAACCTATCACCTTTGCTGGTTTCTATTCATCAGAAGCAAATCTCTGAGTTCCACCCTTGCTTGGGAGAAGATGTTGCACAAGGGCATGAATACACAGTGGTGGGGATCACTGGGAGCCATATCAGATGCTGCCTACCACAATAATAATGGAGTGTTAACATTGTAGACCAAGTATTATATTTCTTGCTACCTACCTTTAAGTGAATTAAGGTGTTTGTAAATTGGACTAGAAATGTGTAAATATGAAAAGCACACAGCTTGTTTATCTATGCTTGTACACATACCCAAGCGCATATGTGTAAAGGTGTGATTTTTTTTCCCCCTTGACATGTGAGTAGAGGGGTAATAGATAGAGAGGGTACAACAGAATGGTGGAAAACCAAAAAATGGAAACTTGCTTTTACATTATTGATACAATTGTTTTTAATGGGTTAGATTCATATCAACCACATGAATACAATTGTATCACTTATTCTAATTTTTTTATTGAGAAAGGAGAATTAATGAGTGAAAAACTGACTCGAGTATTGCAGTAGGCATTTTCTTTTTCTTTTTTTTTTTTTTGCAATAGGCATTTTCAACCATAACTTTTAAGTTCTTGATTTTCAAATTTGTAGCCATTCTCAAGTCACTTAAATTTGTCTTTCTCTATTAAATTATTTAATAACCCTAACTCTTTACATACCAACCTTAAATCAAACATATCAGTGACAATTAAAAATATTTTAATTTTAAATAAGATAAGCTTATATAGTTTTCAAAGACATCACATTCTATATCTTAATTTTTATGGTTCAACTTAAAATTTGTCAGCATCAATTTGCTTTTTAATGTTTCCATTCATTCTAAGTCCACTCATCTTGCTTAGTTGATGGCCCAGTGCCTCTTGTGAACTTCACATTGAACTGAGCACCAATGGGCACAAATGTTAGTCGGCTTGAAGATCACAGCCTGGAACATGACAGGTTTAAACATGACACATTTAAGATTACAAGGGCACTCCTTTTAAAATACTCAATGTGATTAGATTATAAAAAGTTATGTTCTGTCAAATTTTTGAGATAAATTAACAACTTTATTTAATAGACAACTTTATTTAATAAAGCTGGGCCAACAATAGCTATCAGAGAAGTTGAGAATGGGGAGGGTAATATTCACTCCCCTTTCCAACCAGATACTCTATTGCTTCTATGGTGTCAGGGGAGGTCCCCTTGAGTTCTGTAGTACTTTATTATACAATTATAGCATCCTGAAAATTTTTTATAAGCTGTGAGAAAAGCCCAGAATTCAGAAAAACTGTATGAAGAGAAAAAATTAAATGCATTATCTTAAATTAGTTATAGACTGCCTGTTTTGTCTACCTAGTATATGCTAGCATTTCCAACTCATACTTAGTTAACAGTATTTCACTATTGAACAAACACTGCTGAAGCAATGAAAGTGGTATTAAATGTGTATCAAGGATGTTGGAGCTTCTTTCAAGAGACAGGATGAAAAATTCGTAAAACATAAAAAGCTGAGATATCTCAATAATAGTAAAATAAGTGTTTTAAAAATCTAACATCCCTTAATTTTTTCTTTTATGAGATATCAATTTCCTACCCTATGTCATAAGGAATAGTTTTGATACTATGTTCTCCTTTATATTACAATTAGAGCATTATGTTAATGGAAGGTGCATATATTTATAAGTATCTATTTCAGTTCAGTTTAGTGCAGCCAGTATTAAAAAATAATTGCTAAAAAATGGTGCTGGCACCTTTGAGACACTTGAGATGTATTTCTTTAGAAGCATAGAATTCATTAGCTTTGTCTCAAAGGCACGGGAAAACATTTTCAGAAACCAGTTCCTATAGTACAGCAAGAGGACTAGAAATGAAAAGGAGCCAATGACTGACAGCTGGAAACCTGCTAGTGATCTTTAGGGAAGACATGTTTGTAGACTTGTGGAATCAAATTGAGAAACTTAATTGGGACTCATCTGATTTTCTATAAACTGTCCAATACAAATCCTGTTTTACTAATAATATAAATAGAAAAAATAGTTATGGAGTAATTTCAGTCTTTGTCCAATTTCTGGTATTTTGAGTAATGAAATAGGAAAAAATATAGGTATAAAGAATAGGGTAAAAGAAGAAATTGGGTAGTCCCTGGAAAACTGTTTTCTAATGTTTGTGGCATTATTTCAGTTCTTTGAAATAAATTGTGTTGTATCTGTACTGCTTGCACAGGTATATAGTCTACATTATGTAGACTTTCCTTAAACACCATTTGAATGAAGGAGCTGTATTTTCTGTTTATTTTCATTTTATGGAACACTATCCAAACCACAGAAGCAGCTGTATAAAGAACTCTAAAATTGCAGTGGTTAACTGAACCTAGTAAAGAACATTACATACAGTCTAGAGGACTTGAAAGCGTCAACTGGGGTAGGAAGTGAAACCAGATAGTTAAAATGTGAGGTTTGACGCTCTAGCCTGTAATCCCAACTACTCTGAAGTCCAAGGAGGCAAGAGGATCACAAGTTCAAGGCCAGCCTCTAATTTAGTGAGACCTTGTCTTAAAAATTTAAAAAAGGGCTGGGGTGGGGTGGGTTGTAATTCAGTGATATATTGCCCCTGCTTTTAATCCTGAGTGCCACTGGAAACAAAAAATAACAACAAAAGGATCTGGTGTCCTAAGCCAATAACAATAAGTCTAATTACTTTGAGATACTTGGAGCCTATTGAAACAAACTGGCTATTTGTTACTTAGATCAAAAAGTAAGTAATTTTCAAAAGAAGGAGCTATCTGTCCAGGGACCATTTTCCAGGAATGCAATGGAGAGATGGTAGTAATTAGTTTTACTCAAATTCCCAATTTCTGCCCCAAGCAGTTAGAACTTAGAAAAAATAATAGCTGGTAGCATCAGAACCCACATTCATTGTCTATGAGAATCCTATCAGCATTTCTGATTATGATCACAATAAAAATAAAGAGGTATATTTTCTACCAAGAGTCAGAGAAATGAGTAATATTTGGCATATAGGTTTGTATATAGAAAATGGTGAAGTTTATTAGTTTTTCTTCCATCTCATTAATCACCTTTAACAACTGGTAAGGAAATATATTTTAATTAAGCTTTGACTTAACTCTTACTGAATGGAGAAAGATGACTATATACTAATAGGAAATGATTGCTTTAATAACAAACATCAGTAGTAACGCCTTTTAAGCTCTACATTTTAATGGGCAGTAAAAACAGATGTTTCACAATGACACTATTCATTATTATTTTGATTTTATCATTGTTTATTATTTGTAATCCCAGTATTATTCTGAACCTCTATCAGGAAGAATATTAAAAAAGAATATCACAAAACATTGGCTAATTTTTTCAGAAATAATTGTATATTATAAACTTTCATTTTTACTGTTTGCTTTCTTAAAATATATAATTCAAAATTTGAGTTCATAGAGGGGAAATGTGTAAATAATAATGGAAATATTTAGACCACAGTTCTTACATGTGGATAAATCATTCAAAGGAGATGTATAAAAATATAAGAAAATGTTGACAATTAGACATACTTTATTTTTCTCTTATCTCCCCAAAACATTTTAATTCCAAGTGTTCAAATTAAAACTATAGAAAATTTAATTTTTGTTATAGTTAACAAATATTGATTGTACTAATTAGTGGAATTCATTATGATATTTTCAAACATGTGTATCATACATTGATCACATCCATGTATTCTATTTTGTTTCTCTTTTCAGAGAACGAACTCTTTCCATTGATTCTTTGGACTGCTCTTTTGGTGTCTATTTCTTTTCTGATCTTTCTTACTGCTTCTACTGATTTTATTCTTGTTTTCCCATACATCATTAGGCCATTTGAGATCTATTTTTTTCCCATAGCTTTATTGAGTTAAAATTGAAGTACAATAAAATGCATATATTTGAACTATGTGATTTGTTTAATTTTGACATGTATGTAACCAAAACAATCAATATAAAAAGCATTTCCATTTCTTTTTTTAAAAAATTTGAAATCATGCAGACTGTAGTTTCTACATGATTTATTACATTAGAAATCAAATTAATTACCTTAAGATATATAGAACCCCACCCCACATCAACTATTTCAAAATTAAATGGCGTACTTTTAAATATCTCTGAGGTCAAGGAAGAAAACACAAAAAAAGTAAATAAAAGTACTTCAGACTAAGTGATAATAAAAGCTTAATTTGTCAGGATCTCTGGGATTAAATTGTACTCAGATGAACATTTATAAATTAAGGTACTTGTATCAGAAAGAAGTTAGAATAACAGTCAAATTATTTTCAAATTACATACTAGGAAGTGGAAAAAAAAAGAAGGAGCAGAAATTAAATAGAGAAGAAATATAGCTAAAATTTGTTAAAGATCAAACAAAACAGCAAGAACACAAAAATTAATATTAATGGAAAAGGAACTATCAAAATAACCCTACAGATGCTAAAACTATATTAAGGTAATATTACAATTGTATGCAAGCATATGGGATACCTTACAGAATATGGTCTATATTAGAGAAGGATTCATGTGCTGCTGAAAATAAAGTGTATTCAGTCATTGATGGATGAAATATTCTATAAATGTTAAGTCTAAATTATTGATTATTTAGTTTTAGTTTCTTTGTTTAATTTTTGTTCGGAAGATCTATTTTGTAGTAAGAGATGTGAGTTAAAGTCACCCAGTATTATTGTGTTGTGGTCTATTTGATTCTTGAAGTTGAGAAGGGTTTGTTTGATATACATAGATGCTCTATTGTTTGGAGCATAAATATTATGATTGTTATGTCTTGTTGATGTATAATTCCCTTAAGCAGTATGGAATGTGCTTCCTTTTCCCTTCTGATTAATTTTGGCTTGAGGTCCACTTTATCTGATATGAGGATAGAAACACCTGCTTGTTTATACAATCCATGTGAGAGAGATGTTTTTTCCCATCCTTTCACCTTCAGTCTGTAGATGTCTTTTCCTATGAGGAGAGTCTCTTGAAGATAGCATATTGTTGAGTCTTGTTTTTAATCTGGTTTGCCAGTTTGTGTGTTTTGATTGATGAGTTTAGGCCATTAATGTTCAAGGTTATTATTGAGATATGATTTGTGTTCCCAGTTATTTGGTTTACTCCTTTGATTGACTGTTCCTTTAGTGTAGTTCCTCCCTTCACTGATTTTCACTTTTTTTTTTCATTTCATTTTCATGGAATATTTTATTGAGAATATTCTGAAGTTCTGGCTTTCTGGTTGGGGATTCTTTTAACTTTTGTTTATCATAGAAGGTTTTTATTTTATCTTCAAATCTGAAGCTTAATTTTGCTGGATATAGGATTCTTGGTTGGCATCCATTTTACTTCAGAGCTTGGCATATGTTATTCCCAGAGCCACTAGCTTTGAGGGTCTGGGTTGAGAAATCAGTGGAGATCCTTATTAGATTTCCCCTTTACATAATCTGATATTTTTCTCTCACAGTCTTTAAAATTCTGTCCTCATTATGTATTCGAGGCATTCTCATTATAATGTGCCTAGATGTGAGTCTATTTTAATTTTGCACATTTGGAGTTCTGTAAGCCTCTTGTATTTGATTTTCCATATCATTATTTAGAGTTGATAAATTTTCTGATGTTATTTCATTGAAAATATTGTGCATTCCTTTAGTTTGTATCTCTGTGCCTTCATCTATCCTGATAAATCTTAAATTTGGTCTTTTTATGTTATTTCATAATTCTTGGAAGTTCTCTTTATGGTTCCTTAGCATCTTCTTTCTGTGGTCTACTTTAAGATTACATATTTTCTCTTCATTGCCTAAGGTTCTGTCTTCCAAGTCATCTATTCTGTTGGTGATGCTTTCTATTGAATTTTTAATTTGGCTTATTGTTTTCTTCATTTCAAGGATTTTCCCCCCACAGTCTCTGTCTGTATTGAAGTGATCTTTTGATACCTATATTTGCTCTTTTACATCATCCTTTACTTTGCAGATCAGTTTAATTATGTACATTCTAACTCCTTCTCTGACATTTCTTTGACTGTGGTATTGATGGATTCTGTTATTGGACTATTTTGTTTTGCTTGTGGTGATTTGTTCCCTTGCTTTTTCATGTTTGTATGTCTACCCACATAACAGTATAGATCTGAGGCAGTAAAGTTTTTTCCCTTGGACTTATAATGTCCCTGAAGGTTTCCCAGACCTCATTCTTTAGGGGAAGACAGATAATAACAACAACCAATGAAAACAATTTACAGCATTAAACCAAATAGTTCCTACTATGACATCTACAGTGTAAATTATCACAATAAACAGAAATGATACAATCAGTTATTGACTATTATAAAAACAGCAAGTTTGCAAAAGGGTTTACATTTTCAAATGGTGGAGAGAGAAAGAGAATGGAAGAGATGTAGCATGTGATGGTTGTGAGGGAAGAGGAGAGAAGACAGAAGAAAAAGTTTAAAGGAAGAGTCAAAAAGAGAACATTAGAAATTGGCTGTTTGCAGAAGAAAAGGGAATCAAAGAAAATAGATATGTAGAAAACATATAATGCAAAATTTTTAAAAAGTTAAAAAATACAAAACAAAACTAAAATATACTAATCAAACATCCTAGTTTACAAAAAAGCTAATCCATGTAAAATAACTGGCTGCAAAAATGCTAGAGATGAGAAGAAAAAAAGAAGAGGCTGTATAAATGTCCATGTACCATTAAGGTCACAAACAGTGAAAAAATTAAAAAAAACTCAATGAAAACTTATAGAATTCTTTCCATTGGAGTTCAAAATATTCTCAGCTTCTGTTAGCAGCAGCTTTAGGTGGGGTCTTCTAGAATGTGATGCCTCACCCTCTGGATTGCTGGAGGGAGAGAGGTAATTCTGTAGGCAGAGTTCCTGGAGGAAGGGTTTAGTGTAGGTGGGTTCCAGGCTGTTTGTTGAATGCTAATTGGTCTAGAGATTTTAAATCAGGGCACTTCCAGTGCCCGGTACTTACTGGACCATGCTGGAAGACTGTACCCCAGGGATCTTAACTGGGTTCCACTCTTGTGGTGGGGGACCCAATTCTTAGTCCCCTATAGCACCAGCAGACCCCACATTTCCTGGTCTCAGGTTCAGTCTCCAAACACATTGTGTCCCATTCCCCTCCAACTCCTCTTCTGAGTTCCCAGCCAGATGCTTCTCTTCTAGCTGTAGGATTGGCAGAGGAAGAGTAGAGCCAGGTGAGTTTCCATGACCAATTGTTCCATGTGTAAACCTCTCTCCATATGTGACTATCTCCTGATCATGTATGCACACACTATGTCATGCAGTGTATATTTACTGGGCCTGTATTTAGGACCAAACTTGGGGTTATCAGTAATTGGTTGCTTCCATTGCAGCCCTGCACAGCAGCTACAAAATGGTTCCTTCCTTTGTCTTTCCTCTGAACACTGTGTGAAGAGCTGGTGGCTTCTTTCCCCATACACAGATACCATGCGGTGCATCTTTTAGGTTTGTCAGGCAGTGTCCTTGGTCTTTAAATGCTCTGTACCCAGACATGCCTCAGGCTATTCAAAAGTACAGGTTCCTTTAATTTCCTATCCCTCTTCTGTGCTCATGGAGGCACCTGTGTGGTTGGAGCTTCTGGCCTGGCTGTGGCAGTGGCTATGCTGCTGGGGATTTCTTCCTTATTTTATTACATGCAAACACCTGAGTCCCTGATCTGCTTTGAACATCTGGTTTTAAAGTCCAGTAAATTTCCCTTGCTTTTTCTTGTTCACCCACCTTGCTCAGATGCTGCCTGTCTTCTTTCTTGCTTTCATGCCACAGAGCAGCTAGGAATGTGACCACCTTTATTCTTCCATCTTGAAAAATTCACCTTCTTTTCCTTAATAGTTGACTGTTCTAAAGTGTGTTGTTCACTCTCCATATGTTTATATAATTTCTGCATTTTCTCTTGCTGTTTCAATTTTTATTCTCTTGTGATTAGAGTTGATTCAAGCTATTTTTTCAGGTTTTTAAAAAATTTGTTAATAGATGCTATGTAGCCTAATATGTGGTTCATTTTAGAAAAAGTTCTATTTGCTCATGAGAAGTTCTATTTGCTCATGCATATTCTGCATCTCTTGGATGGAATATTCTGTAAATATCTGTTAAGTCTATTTGGTGTATTGTATTATTTAAATATGATCTTTTTTCCCCTACATGATCTGATTTGGTGAGTGTGGAAAATGTAATTCTCCCACTATTATTATTTTGGGGCCCATTTCTCCCTTTATATCTTCTAGTATATATTTCATAAAGTTGGGTACTTGGCCATTTTGTGATTATTAATGTATAATTTTTACATATGCTTGATGCCTTCATCCCTTCTTTGTCTCTTCTATTTAAAAAATTATTTTTTAGATATACATGACAGAAGAGTACATTTTGACATATACATAAATAAAGTATAACTTCCCATTCTTGTGAGTGTACATGATGTGGCATTTTGTCTAAATGACTTTGTCTTAATGTTGGTTTTGTTGTATATAAGTGTAGCTGATGCTGCTTGCTTTCAGATTCCATTTGCTTTGAATATAAATTTCAGTCAAGTTTCTTGTAGGCAGTATGTTGGGATTTTTTTTTTTTTTATGCATTGAGGCAGTCTATACCTTTACATTAGAGAATTAACATCGTTTGTTGTGTTGTTATTGAAGGGTACAAATTTATTCATTTGTTGATTTTTCTTCTAGTTGTTTTGAATAATCTTTGTTTATTTCTGGCTCTCTCACTTATCTTTGTAGTTTGATAATTTGTTATATGGATAGTATTTGATTGTTTCCAACTTCTCATTTCTTCCTTTACTCTTCTAGCATGGTTTATTCTTTTATGTGCTCTTATGATTGTTGTAGGACTTCCTTGAGCATCTTTTGTAAAGCTTGTCTGGTGGTCATGAATTCTCTTAGTTTATTGTCAGGGGGCTGCCATGAACAGAAGTTGAGCACATAGGAGCTGAGCACATACCCTTAGCCTTGAGTAATGAAGGTGTGGAACCGGCTTCCGCTCTCAACACAAAAGTAGGTGGACCTCACTTTCACCCGGCAAGGAAGTGCAGCTCTGGGAGTGGGCATCACCCAATGGGACAGGGCTACACACCCCTGTTTGCTGTAACAATCCCTTGCCTTGTTTGGGTGGAATGTTCTTGAATGACTTCTCCCCAATAAATAGGAGGGTTTCAGGCATGCTCTCTCTCTCTTTTGCCTGCCTCTCTTGCCTCTTTTGTGGGAGCTGAGGTTGAAGAGCCATGACTGAACCCCAAATAAGGTATTTTCTGTCTCTCTGTGGTTATTTAGTAGCCAGCCCCTGCCGCAGTCTGGCTGGGCACAATTCAGGAGCCACTTGTCAAAAGAAACAAACTTTATTTTTAGAACACACACACACAGCACCACACAGCTCTTCAGGAAAACCCTCAGAGCCCAAATGCCACCACCGGCTTCCCACAAGCCTCTCAACCTCCCCCACCCCTCCTGCTCTTGAGGTCCATTGGCTAGGTAGTGTGGGCAGAGCCAAAAAAAAAAGTCCTCCAATGAGCAGCTCAGTGGTCTGAAAGGGTGAGGAAACAGCCCAACTAGCATCACCACAGAGGATCCAATTAGTTGGCAGCTAGAAGTTTGCTGGGGCCACTGTGAGCCAATCATCAGCTGGCAGCTGGAAGTTTGCTGGGGCCCCTGTGAGCCAATCATCAGCTGGAAGTTTGCTGGGGCCCCTTCGGCTGTGGCTCTCAACAAGCCCCATTCAACTGGAGTGACCGTACTAATTCAGTTACATGTTGTAGCAGTTTATGGTTATTTTGGAAGGTATTTATTACTGCTTCAATTCTGAAAGATTGTTTTTCCTGGGTATAGTAATCTTGCTTGCCAGTTATTTTCTTTCAGGACTCAAAATACCTCATTCCACTCCTTCCTGGACTTTAGGATTTCTGCTGAGAATTCTGCTTGTTTTCCAGTGGATTGCCTTTAAATATAAGGTAGCACTTCTCTTTCATATTTTAGTATTTTTTATTTGTTCTATACATTTAATAATTTAATATATAATGGGGAGTTTTTTAATATCTATTTGAAGTTCTAAATGCCTTATGTATTTGGATGATCATTGGGAAATTTACTGTTATTACTTCATGGAATAAATTTTCTCTCCCCTCAACTCTTTCTCTTCTCTTTCAGTTAAGTTTCATCTTTTGATGCTGTCCCAGAGATCTTGTGTTCCTTTAACCTTTTTTTTTTTTTTTTTGTCTGAATGCAATATTTCAGAGGACTTGTCTTCAATCTCTACTACTCTTTCCTTCTGCTTCATCTAGGCTGTTTTTGAGGCTTTCAAATGAGTTTTTTAAATCTGATTCTTTTCATTTCTAAGATTTCTATTTTTTTCCAAAATCTCACTTTAAAGAATTTTTTATTCATAGCTTCCATTCAACTTTTTACCTGTATTCTCTTGAATTTTGTTGCACTTTAAAAAAATAATTCTTTATTTTTTTTTAAAGTGCAACAAAAAAAGTGGGTATTTTACCCACTTCAGTGTCTTTGGAATCTGTTATTAGAGTTATGAATTTTAAGACATATCATATTACCTTGTTTTTGTGTATTTCTTATGTTTGTTTTGAGACTTGTACATTTGTTAGGACTGATGTCTGTTTCACTTTTATGTGGGTTCCTTCATAGCAAGTGACTCTCTCTTGAAAGTGTATCTTTAGGCTTTAGTTTTATGTGTAATGTTGTTTATCTCCAATTGGTGAAGGGCCTGAAGCTTTTCATCCATTTGGGCACTGGTGCAATTCCTGGTGTTTCACGGGAAGAGGCAAAGATTGGCTTAATAGTTCCCATGCTATGAAACTGACACCTAGTCTTGTTATCAGTGTGACATCTGATTGGGTATGGGTACATTAAATGAAATAGATTCTTGTTGGTGTGGTGACTACAATAGTTTTTATTCCTCTCTGATAATACTTGTAGTGATGTCTATCCAGGAACAGGACTTCGGGGGGCTGGTTGACAACTGTGAGTTTTCTCTCTCCTATTCTTTAGGTTGTAGTATCCCAGGTTCAGGTGGGACTGGGTCATGTCTAGAGTTGGGTATAATTTCTCTAAGCTGTGCTGGGAGTATACCTCAGTGGATAAGCACCCATCCAATATATGCAAGGCCTCAGGTTTGGTTCCCATAACTGCACTAAATTAAGAACTAGTTAAAAGATATGTAATAAATATCAGCAATGATAGATGAAGGGAAAATAAAATGATAAAAATATTTAAGAACAGGAAAATTTAAAAAGGGAAGAAAAGAAAAAGTAAAAACGAGAAGAAAAAACAAAAACAATTTCCTCCCCACTGAGGTGCTTGGATGAAGGGGTAATGGTAGATGCTTGTGACCTATGCCAACCAAATCTTCTCTCTGGGTATTTTTGGCCATGTGACCCATGGACAGGGTAGTAGCTGGGGATTTTCCACCCTCAATTCTTTCAAGTTGTAGTATGTACCAGGTGACTAGTGGGGGTAATTTGTAGCTGAAACTAGTTGTAATTCCTCTCAGGTGAATTCACAGTGGAAAGAGTACTGGGGAATGCAGAGCTCAACAGTCAACATTCTCTCTGGAACTTTTTAGGCTGTATGCTCTGGGGGCAGGAGAAATGCTGTTCCTACCATGTGATGCTGAATGTGTTTGAGGGAATGGAGAGGCAATGGAGCCATAAAGATCTGTGCTGGGACTGAAGTGGTCGGATCCATGTTATCTGTCATCTTTGATCCCTCTGCTCTCATATCTGCTTCCTGTGTACAACTGTATGTTGCTGTTCTTGCCCCTGATCACAGAGGGCAGGCTGTCTGAAATTGCTGATTTAAAGTTGAGAGCTTTCTGCTCCTTCTACATTGCAGTCTACATTGCTCACAGTATCAAACTCTCAGTAGGTTTGTATCAGAGTCACTTCCCCAAACGAAGACTGTCTCATAAGATGGCTACCAGCAGAGGTGGTACATTGGAGGGGTGGTGGAGTCCTGAAGACTAAAAAATACTGTGGTTTCTGACCTCTCCATCTATAGCATCCTTCTCAAGATGGCTTCTGATTATGTCACCCTGATAATTTGCTGGGAAATGCAGTGAACTTCTCTAACACCAGTTTTGCTGTATATATTCTAGGTCTCTTATCTATTTAGACTATATGTTTACAATATTCCAGATTCTGTATTTTTGGAGCTTTCAGCTAGTCTCTTCATTTATACTCCTTCAGAGGGAATATTTTTCTGGCATTGTTTTTGTGATATAGGTGCTGGGATATTCTGCCTTGATACTCTATTATCTAAAATCTCTGGTTTCTACCAAGTCTCTCTCTCTCTCTGCTGTTGAAGTCCAGTGCTCTCCCTCAGACACACACTATACCAACATATAGCAACACACTTGTCATTTGCGTTCTATCTTGTGGAAAAGTAGACAAGTGCTGGGTATCTCTCTTCTGCCATTTTACTCTCACTTTTAGGTTAATTTTTCATTCATAGGCTTACAAGATGAAATTTGGGTTAAGCAAATATATTAAAATATGAACCACTAAATAAATGTATACACCACCTACTAGTATGTCCTTACATTCAGTTTGCTGGTTTCAGTTAACCTGATGCTCCATTTTTATACAGCAAGGTTACCAAAAATAACATTTTGATTTTGTAGTGGAGTTGTGCTGCTGGGAAAAGGCACAAATGACCAATTATCAAGCTACATACAGATTCAGTTGTTGTGGCATGTGCATTTATATTTTAAAAATTCATAAACATTATAGTATATATTTCTATTTTTCCCCAAGTAAATGAGAACATTTTGGTTAAGTAGCTTAGATTCTATCTGTTCGGTTTAGTATTTTTAAGTGGGAACAGTAAGTTTTGCTAAATGTACTGGGGTTTAAATTTAATTGTGCTATGTTCTTTACCACTTTAATCCTCTTATCCCTTTATTAAATTTCTGACTCTATATTTAAGATGTTTTGATGCAATTAAAGGATTTAGGTTCTTCAGGGAGGGTGGTCTTTTTTTTTTAAATTAAGAGGTTGTGAGGGGAATGGAAAAAAAAACAAGGAGAGAAATGAATTACAGTAGATGAGGTAGAGAGAGAAGATGGGAGGGGAGGGGAGGGGGGATAGTAGAGGATAGGAAAGGTAGCAGAATACAACAGTCACTGATATGGCATCATGTAAAAATGTGGATGTGTAACCAATGTGATTCTGCAATCTATTTGGGGTAAAAATGGGAGTTCATAATCCACTTGAATCTAATGTATGAAATATGATATGTCAAGAGCTTTGTAATGTTTTGAACAACCAATAAAAAATTTAAAAAATAAAAAAAATTAAGAAAGTCCAACATTAGTGTAAATTTAATTGTATTTCTCTTAGTCTTTTAAGGAGAAGAAAAATAAAGTCCTAAATAAGAAATCCCTACAAAGTTAAGGAATCCGTTGTACACCATGGATAAATGATTACGCATGATCCCTAAATCTCACTTTTTACATGAAAATGGTTATACAATTTTTCTAAAGTATACCAATCTTAGAGCACAGATTAAAACATGCAGTGATAAATCTTTTTGAACTTTAATTTCAATTTTATTAATGAAGGCATTTCACTAAGCCTAAAAATTATCAGTTTAAGCAACTAACTATATGAACCTAATAGATGGGGGTCCTAATACTTTTCAACAGGTGATCTGGACATTTGTGTTGGTTTGAATTTGACCCCCAAAGTTCATGTCTTTAAAACTTGATCTTCAATGCAAGAATGTTAGTAGATGAGAGATTTAGTAGGTGACTAGGTCATGAGGTCTTTGCCCTTGTGAGTGGATTGGTGTCATTGTAGAGACAGTGGAGCCCTTATAAGGATGAGTTTGACTTGTTCTCTCTAGTCCATGTAATGCCTTGTGCCATGTTACAGTGCAGCAAGAAGACTTTCACCAGATATGTCTTAGGACCATGATATACATAAGTTTATTTTATTATATAATATTCATTACCAGTATTCTGTAATAGCAACACAAGATGGACTAAGACAGCAGTGTTATTTAAAACCTCATTCAAAATTTCTGTGCTTAGGACCCTGGGTTTTGAGAGCAGCATCACAATAATGTGGATTTCTTCACAAATGTCCAGTAAATCACAAGTATATAATTTTATTTTTCCTCAAAATTTTGTTAGCTTTTCCAAGGCTTTATATAAACAGATAAGCTTTTTATTTCTTTTGCTTTGTTTGTTTGAAAATATGTTGAAGGCTCTGCAAATATTTTTGGAATGGCAGATGATGGTTTATCCTTTACCCTACCCTCAGGAGGAGGTTTCATTGAAGGAGCTATATCAGATAATTGGGTGAAAACTGCATAATTTTTGTTTTTGAGTTTAGTTATCTCAATGAACATGTTTCTCAGAGGTTAGGTAGGTAATAGTAGCTGTGACTCTGTGATAAATTCATGAAAATAAATAGTGGAAATAGGTAGCTGTTATGCCTTTTGCCGATAACGTGGCTGCTTATACGAAACCCTGTATATTCAGAGACTATAGATCTTTTCAGTTGATATATATTTACAGCTTAATAAGAAAGCATATGTTCTAGGATGAAATAATAGAAAGCTCTCTCCCAGGCCTTTGTGAATTGTAAATTTCCTGACTAAAATAAGGAATAAAGAAAAATAATCATTAAAATTCAAAAAGATTTTCAAGTTATGATTTTATGAAGATTGAAGGAAGTCATGGAAGTTACTAAATTTTATTTTACTGTTATAGATTCTCTGACAAGGCATACAAAGGAAGGAGAAATTTTGTAACCTTTAAATTTTACTCTAAATGTACAACTGGAACAGATATCTTAAAATTTGATAGTTGTCTCATCAAATATCCAGAGTTTGTATTAGCAGTTACTTGGCCACCATTTCTAACTCCTTGTTCTCTTGTAGTTTTAGTTGGCCTGTATTGTTTGGATATTAATTTGACTCAGATTAACCTGTGCCTCAACTCACATGTCATGTTTTTCTGAATGCTTATGGTATTTTAGATGGTAAACATGTAAAATTCCATTTTACAAAGGAAAATGTGAATTTCCTTTTGTAAATTACAAAATTATAACAGGCAGATTTGTATTTTTTTATATTTATTTTTTCATTATAGTTGGACACATACCTTTATTTTACTTATTTATTTTTATGTGGTGCTGGAGAGTTGAACTCAGGACCTTGCATGTGCTAGGTGAGTGCTCTATTGCTGAGCTACAACCCCAACCCAGATTTGTAATTTTTAGCAAGTTAGGAAACATACACTAGGTGTAGTTTATGAAGTAACTGAATTTTAATCTTATCTTTGTAAAAGTTACTTTAAAATATTGAATAGTGCTTGTAATGTCAGTAAATATGAATAAATGTTTAGCTCTGTGATCATGTGTAGAATTCCGTATTATGCTCTCCTTATACAATTTCAAGATAATTGAAAAACTATTTTAAAATGCATCATTTATATAAGTTTCACCTACATTTCTGGAGGAAAATCAAGGCACTGTGGATGTTTAAGCCAATTTAATGAATTGATGCACAAATTGGTTTATCAGTTGAAATTTTTAAATTGAAAAGAGGAGAAACACAATAGAGGTTGATTTAACAATAATAAGAAAAATCTAAGATTTTGAATTTGACTTTGGACCCAAATGTAAAAAGTGCACTTGTCTTCCTTATCACCCCTGCCAAGGCCAAGTAGGTTGGTTCCTCATTCTCCTGTGTTTTAAATAGTATCGAACATGATCACCAGCTGATTCTAGTGTATATTCTATCTAGTAAAATCAGTGGGAAAAAAAAGTATTTCTACCAGAAATACTGATTATAACTCTTCTTACATTCATAAAACTTTATTTTCTAGTTCAATTATGATGGCCTATATAGATATCCCTTTTATTAACTAGTTCTAGGTGACTTGCCCATATTTAGAGTTTGTTGATTTTAAAAATCCAACTATAATAATTCATCACACATTCAAGTTAAATAAGAGAAATAATGACATTTCAGTCGTAACAGAAAAGATGTGATAAATTTGTTACTGTAACCATAATAAATTCTTAGCAAACTGAGGCTAGAATTAAAAATTTTTAAATTGATAACATTATATACAAAAAATATAAGGCAAGCATCATATTTAACATGTTAGGGCATTGTTTAACAAAGAATGTCCATATTTACCTTTTTTAGTTAACTTTGTACTGGGCACTCTAAGTAGTATGGTGGGCTGAGAGAAATAAAAGGATTAGAAAGCAGAAAAAAGTAGTATCTACATAGAAACCTTGAGAAGTTACACACTTTTTAAATTTAAAAACTCAAAAGTTATAAATAGAATCAAAATACTTATATACTTTATTTAAATATAATACAAAAAATTTTTAGGAACCTTCAATGCTGTATTTTATTGAAGAAAGTTGTACTCTGGAGTCTATGTTTCCTTGATTTCTCCTTTCAGCTTTCAGAATAAATAATTATCATTTGACTTTATTTTCTTTGCAATGGATTTTATTCTGAACACATAAAAATGTGTTAGAATTATTCTTTATTATTCTTAGAGTAGCTCAAAAATATTGAGAAAAATATTTAGGTTAAAAAAAATCAGAAATGAAAAAAAATAATGCTCCTTTTGAATTAAAAGATAGCTCTGTCCTTTTCCTGGTAAACTGTTAAGCAATAACAGTTTCTGGTATCTATGTACTGGATGTTTCTGTTTCAGGTTTCTGCATGCTTTCTTACCACATTACCGTGTGAACATTCATTGTCTGGTTGGTTTGCATTGCTGCTTAAGGGAATTGATGATACGCCAATTCATTAATCTTTCACAATACTAGTCATTTAAACATATATAATACTTAGATTTTATAAAAAGCTTTGTGCAAAGACTTGTGATTTTATTTTTAATTTATTGCAAATAAATTTTAATTGACTTATTAAGAAATTATAAGACATAATTGCTGTGGTCTAATTAATTATATGCTGCCTAGAAATCAAGTTAAGCAGTGAATTATATTTTTAATTGAATTTCTGTGAGTTGAATAATTATAAAACTTCATAAGTGAAGTTGAATTTGTAGGAATGTGAACGCTGTGAACATAATAATTAATTTAGATCTTATGTAGAGTATCTAGAAACTCATTATGAATGGAACTATTAATTAAATACTGCTGTTGATGTAGGAGAAACCATTTTTTGAAATAGTATGCAGATTGGAGGTTGGCAGATGAACTTTTTAAAATATCTATTATAAGACAATGTTTTCCAATCCCCTTAACATTGAATAGTTTCTAGTTATACTGAGGCATGAATTTGAATAGCTAAGATAATGAAGTCACTTGAGTGAGAAAACATAACCTGCTTTTAGCTTGCATAAGAGCTCATGTACATGGTAGACATTCATCTATTTGTAAAAAAAAAAAAAAAAAAAAAAAAAGTAATATCCATAGAAAGCAAGCCACTTCATTTCAAAGTTTACAGATCTTAAGGTAATGTTTTTGGAATACAAAGAGTATGTCCAGCTCCATGAAATTCACAAAACCTGGAAACCAGACACAACATCAGTGAATTGGCTATAATAAATTCTCTAGACACTGCAAAAACATGAGAGAAAAATATTTACTGAAGTTCTTTTTAAAAAGTTGCTTTATGGTTTGATTATATGATTATATGAGCAAGTTTCACCTGGAAATATCATTCATGATCTTCTTATGATGATAATAAATATGACTTTATGTATTTAATATTCTCTTTTTTTGGTGGGAACCTCATTCTACAGTGTTGAAATTTAGAATCATGCTAAATAGCATGTGTGTTTATAGAATTATACTTAAGAGAATTAAACATTGTAGTTCTCATTTATTCTAATGCATTTCATTGGCAAATTTTATGCTATGATACTAATCTAGATTTTAAACATGAGTCATTGGACATCTTTCACACATATCACAGGTACAAACTACCATCAAGGGTAAGCAATGGAAACAGACTTTAGTCAGTAACTGTCTGACATTATGTCCATTCCTATTTTTTGTAGAAGTAACTGGGCAGTTTTTAAAAAATCCACCTCTAGTACCATACACACACACACACACACACACACACATATATATATATATACACACACATATATATATATGTGTGTATATATTTACACACATATATATATATGTGTGTATATATTTACACACATATATATGTGTGTGTATATATATATATACACATATATTTTTTTTTAGATGGACACAATACCTTTATTTTATGCATCTTTATGTGGTGCTGAGGATCAAACCCAGGGCCTCACATATGCGAGACAAGTGCTGTACCGCTGAGCCATAGCCCAAGCCCAATGTAACTGGGCATTTTAAAAGAAGAATGAAGGAGTTGGGATGGGGAGAAAGGAAGCCTCAATTGAAAAATTACAAAAGTTTGATTAGGGTAAATGTAATTAGGCCAACTATGTCTATTAGCTGGCAATTTAAAAAGTTAGGATCCTATATTCCCATGAAATCTAGGAGAAAGAGAATTTATCCTTCCTGAAGATTCCATTTCAGAGAAATGGCTTTCAGGTCCTGGAGAAAGACATTCCTCAGTAGTAGGTGCCACATATATGTCTCAAAGGAGTCAGGAAGGATTTGCAATGATATTCCCTCATTAGTAAAAACTCCCAAAAGGCAGATCAGGGAATCATCATCTGGTGTTGGCTAGAGCAAAGGTAAATTTCACTGCCAGCCTTGAGCTTTGTTCGGAAACCTTTAAACTGGGGTTGGAGTCATCCTTTGGGACATGACCTTATGTTGTATAAGTCATGTTAGAGTTCAGTTATTTCTTATTTGCAGAGTTTTGAGCAGAGCCAGTATGTGTTGGGAGTTCCACAGTTCTCACTTTATATTATATAAATCTCCAATGAAAAAAAATTACTGATTTTTCCAACAGAAAAGAAGATATTGCTAGTTTGATATTTAAAGGAGTAAAGGTAATTCTAAATTGTAACTAGTTATTTTATATTTTGGGATTGTTTTTTCTTTTTGCATATAACACAATACCAATGTATGTTTCCTTTCTGGATTTTTTTTTTTGGGGGGGGTGGCAGTTGTACACTGTAGAAAGCCTCTTGCCATCATCACACTCCCATCAGCCTGGTCTCCAGTCTCTACTCTCACAGTAGCTTCTGTTCTTCCCAGGTGTATGATTTATTTTCATAATGAAGTTTTTCTTCTTGGCCTCAAGCATTCTTCAGACTCACAGTGGTGCATTCATGATGTATGTGTGCCATGTTTGTCATGTTTATCTTATTCTGTCTGACCTGAGTTTGGGTAGGTTTTAGCTTTTTTATTTTTGGTGGGGGTGTAGGGTGGGGGCAGTTCCCAACTATGTTGTTAGGAGAACAAAGTATCTGTTGTGTTTCATTAAAACATGATTGTCAGCATTTGAGTAATCAACAGTTTGCCTATTTTGAATATGAAAATGATACATCATCAGGTTATAAGACGGTATATTACTATCAAAACAGCAGCACAGTTTTAAGGGTAAATTAATTGGCTTCACTATGTTTGCTCTGCAGGGAAAATGAAAATAAGAATCATTACTGCTTTTGTGTGACCAGAAACTTTGATGCTAAGGGAACTTTCTCATCAAATCTCTAAAGACAGGTTTTTGTTGTTTGGACTGAGTTTTCCAATTTTGAAGTCTCAAATCTGAGCTTTCTCTAGACACTGAGGTTTGAGACTGAATTCCTCTGAAATGCATATGTATTAGTGTCTATAGTGTTGTGTTTTGGTCAATTCAATTTAAGAAACCCTACTAACTCTAATTGTGTATATCATTTTTTTTGTCCCACTCATGCGTAACCTGGTGAAGCTTCTAAATAAAGGGCATTTGTTAAAATTAGCCATTCATAGTACTAATTCTGATGGCAAGAAATGATGAATTTTTCTTGAGCTTTGTGTGCCATGCACTTTCATATGCAGTATCACTGAAACTTAATTATGTAGTGGGTATTGATAACTTTACCCAGTCTCTATCATCAGTTCTTAGGAAGGAGTGAAAAACCACAAGTGTACCTGAAGAAAATGGTCAGTTCCCATGCTGTCAAGAATTGATGTGCAGGTGTGGAAGGGGACATGCAGGGCAGCCTGAAGAAATTCCTTGAGAAACTCATTTGAAATGGAAGGGTCATTCACAGCCTGACCCTGAGCATGTAGAGGAAGATATTTAAGTTAGTTGATGGTTCAGGTTACTGCTGTGCTTCCTCAGACCTTATCAGAGGGTAGTTGAGAATCCCACAGAAGGACGTCATTCTAAAGCAGGAGGGCCTCTTCTGCCCTTCTGGGAAATGCCCATCTCAGTACAGCTGGATCTGGCACTGGCTGTGCCATCATCAAGACCCAGAGGGATTGCTTCCTGGGTTTCCACAGTTAGCTACAGTGAGGCTAAGAAAAGAAAGGTAAGAAATATAGGGTGAGCCAGTTTAAAAATTAACTGTATTTTTAAAAAAAAAAAAAAATCTCTATGGAAATACTTGGCTTGTAGGAGGACTAGTTATCAGAGACTTGTTGTTTCACTGCCAAATTTGGCTTGGTGGGATATATTCCAGAGCGTACCAGGGAGCCATAATACTCTCAGGTTCTGCCCACTTTAATTATCTGCTTATCTTATTTATCTTTTCTTCCAGACATCATTGTGTGGCTTACTTTGATTTGGGTTGGGCGCCTAATTGTATATTATAAAGAACATTGTAAACAATGTTTTTCATGCTTTAAAAAAAATTACCTCCTAGATATTTTAATGGGGGTGGCAGAATAATGATGGTTTTGAAAACCTGTCCAAATGAACTGGGAAGATGCTTAAACTATGAAATTCTTCACTCCTACCTCTTATCCTGCTGGTTTCAAGATGTCACCTTCCCAACAGCATCACTAGAAAATATTATATTCTTCAGGTATTTTTAGACAAAAACATAAAGAAACAAAAACCCAAGTAAGCCCCAGAAAACAAAACAGTTTCAGACTCTCAGAGTATGATTTTACAAGTTTTGGTGTTGAGCATTAAGGTAGGTCATACTAGTGACCGTTCATTCTGGTCTCCTTGATCTTCAGTACCCTCTATATTTACCCTCAGTGGAAAGTATACCTTATACATCCAAAGAAAACTTATTACAAGTAGTAAATCCAAAGTTAGTAGTCTTTGGCACTCTGATTCTCCTTGGTAGAGTAGTATTTTCCATAGATTTTTGGGATACAGATTTAGTACCTGTTATATTTGAATCTGAAATGTCCCTCAAAGACCCATGTTACAGGCATGATCTATTGGGAGGTGTTGGAACCTAGCAGAAGGAAGTTAGGTCATTGGGGGGTGCCTCCTTAAAGTGGGGATAGTGGGACCCTGGCATCTTCCTCTTTCTCTCTTTGCCTTGTGGCTACCATGACATGAACATCTTTGCTCTACCACATATTCCCCACCATAATCTGCCTCACCACAGAACCAAAAGCACCAGGGTCAAGTAATCATGGAGTGAACCCTCTGAAACTATGAGCCCTAATAAATCTAACTTCTTTATTTCATGTATTTTGTCACTGCTATGCAAAGCTGGGTAACATAGTACATTTGTGTTGTCAGATTGTAGCTCCATGTTATTTTATTGGAAACTTCATAATTAATTTAAGGGAAAGGCTTAGAGTCAAAGATGTACAGATAAAATATTGGATAAGGGAGTTTCAGACTTGTAAAAGAAGCAGTGGCAAAATATTTGTGTGTATAAAATCTCCTTATAGGCTGAATAGGAGCACTTCTGTTCAATGAGAACTTCTGTTTAGCCAGAATAGATTTGTAGAAGGAGCTGGAGATAATAATGTCATGTCTCATTCCTTATAGGACAATGTCATTGTGGTATGTATCTGGAGAATAAAGAACTGAATTCACATTCCCACAATATATTTGTTTTTCTCTAGAGTTGGCAGAGGAATCCTTAATGGCATTTTTAGGGCCTCTCATCCCCTTCTAGTATCCTATCTGCTTACTATTTTTTTTTTTAATTTTTTATTGTTGGCTGTTCAAAACATTACATAGTTCTTGATATATCATATTTCACAATTTGATTCAAGTGGGTTATGAGCTCCCATTTTTACCCCATATACAGATTGCAGAATCACATCAGTTACACATCCATTGATTTACATATTGCCATACTAGTGTCTGTTGTATTCTGCTGCCTTTCCTATCCTCTACTATCCCCCCTCCCCTCCCCTCCCCTCCCCTCCCCTCCCCTCCCCTCCCCTCCCCTCCCCTCCCCTCCCCTCCCCTCCCCTCCCCTCCCCTCCCCTCCCCTCTCCTCCCCTCCCCTCTTCTCTCTCTGCTCCCTCTACTGACATTCGTTTGTCCTCCTTATATTATTTTTCCCCTTCCCCTCACTTCCTCTTGTATGTACTTTTGTATAACTCTGAGGGTCTCCTTCCATTTCCATGCCTTTTCCCTTCTCTCTCCCTTTCCCTCCCACCTCTCATCCCTGTTTAATATTAATCTTCTTCTCATGCTCTTCGACCCTACTCTGTTCTTAGTTACTCTCCTTATATCAAAGAAGACATTTGGCATTTGTTTTTTAGGGATTGGCTAGCTTCACTTAGCATAATCTGCTCTAATGCCATCCATTTCCCTGTAAATTCTATGATTTTGTCATTTTTTAATGCAGAGTAATACTCCATTGTGTATTTTTTTTAATCATGGGTGAAAAAGGTGTTTAAGTCTATATAAAGTTTTCAATGGACTGATGCTGGTAAAAGTTTATCACTGTTATTTAATGAAATCATGCAATCAGTCACAATATATAAAATATCAGATTCAGTGCAATTTTTTGAAGGAGGGGCTGGGGATGGAGAAATGAGGAAAGCTCTGAATTCCTAAAGAGGTTTTTGGGAGAGAAACCTGCTTAAATGAAGAAATTAAAGCTGAATGAATTGGCCCTGTTCCCAGTGCGGGGTGTGAGCACACAGAGGACTGTGTCTTGAGGCATTTTTTTCCTGCCTCATAAAGGTGTATGTGTGTATGTGATATTAAACCTCTTATAGTTAGGGCATTCATATATACCTTATTTCTTCCTGAGCTTATATAAGTAGCAAATTAAAACACAGTGAAATTATTATCTGAAGGTTATATATTTTTTCATTTATGAGAGATTGAGAGAACATGACTATACAATTAAAGTCAAAGATAAACAAAACTGGTTATTGAAGCAAACTTATCTCAGAAAATTTCCAATGTCTATGTAGGATGTTGATTCCTCAAGTTTTACATAAATGTTTCTTAAAAATTTCACATAACTAGTCTGTAATTAATGTCAGGGAATTATTATTTCTTTAAATATAAGATCAAAATTTTTTAAAATTAGTTTTATTTTCATGTACTAGCTAAAACTAGAAATTGACATTAAAAATAAACTATCATTTAAAGTAGAATGATAAAAATATAAAAGCCTTAGGAATATAAGTATAGAAAAATGTTCAAGATTTCTATACTTAAAAATGCAAACACTATTGAAAGGAATTAATAAAAGCTAAATAAATAATATCTTGTCAACCCATAATTAGGATATATAATTCTCTACCAGGTAGAGACTTGTAAAAGAAGCAGTGGAAAAACTATTGAATACAGTCCCCATCAAAATATCAAGATGCATTATTTTTGAAAGTGACAACTTACATCTCAAATTTGTACGAAAATGCGGAGTGTACACTATTATATATTTTAAAGGAATAGCAAAGTTAGATGACTCACAAACTTATTTCAAGACTTATCAGGCTACAGACTTTGTGGAATTGATATATAAGAACAGTTGACTCTACTATCATGTATAACTAAAAAGAAAAAACATGAGTAGAGGAATTAAACAAATAGAATCTACAATGGACATGCATACTGTCAATTGACTTTTGACAAAGGCATAAAAGTAATTCATTAGAAAAAGGAAAATATTTTGGTGAATTTTTCTAGTACAGTTAGAAACATTTAGTAAGAAACACTGAAATTCCACCTCAATCTTTAATGTAAAGAAGAAATAAATTCAAGATGATTAGAAACTTAAGTCTACAAAAACAGCAATAAAGTTGCATGTTGAAAACATTGAGCAGGGCTAGGGATGTGGCTCAAGTGGTGGCGTGCTTGCCTGGCATGCGTGCGGCCCGGGTTCGATCCTCGGCACCACATACAAACAAAGATATTGTGTCTGCCGAGAAGTAAAAAATAAATATTAAAAAAAGAAAACATATTGAGCAATAGAGACCATTTATAAAAGATTGCATACAGTATAATTTCTTTTACAAGAGGTTCTACTGTAGAACTTCTAATCTGCTATAGTAAAAATCAGAAAAGGTCAAGAGTGATAATAGTAATATTGTATATATTGGTTGGTGAATATAGTTTTTTTTTATATTTGTCAACTCATTAAGTTCTTTACAGTTAAAAGTATGCATTTTTGTTATAAGTACATGAATCATGTCTTAATAAAAACTAGTTTTATTAAGTAATAGCATTAAGGGGATGTGGGGGGGGCACTGAGAACCCCAGATGGCATTTAGGCAGATCCTTGGAGGAGCTCAGGAAGGAGCTTCTCAGATACCCAGTCCATTAATGGAAGCAACCAGTGCAAACCCCCAAAGCCTTAAAACTAGGACCTGAACCCTGGTCATAGTAGTTCATTCTTTCAGCAAATAAGTATTGAGTGCACATATTATCTGCATGCAAAGTGCTAGAAAATGGAACTACAACAGTAAAAGTAGACGTAGTGTCCCAGAAATCCCTAATTTCTTAGTCTCTTTACTATAGGAGTGTTTGCTAACCTGTAAACCATAAAGCAGTTACCAAAGTCTTCAAATCTATTTGGTTCTCAGAATTTTGTAGATAACAAATGATTTTCAAGTATATGTTGATTTTATAATTGATGAAGATAAGTTAAACATATTCCTAAAATTTGTAGTTAAAATTATATACTTTCAATTGATAAATACTCTAAGATGACTGAGTGGTATAGCCTCTGAGAGATTCTGAAGTTGAAGAGAATCCTCAGTTGTGAATGTGTTGGGAAAATCTCTACACTGTGAATTGCCAGATGGGAGCTAATTCTAAAAACCGCACTTAAAAATATCTTTGAAAATTTAACTGGAGGAATAACATGATCAGGCCTGATTTTTTTTTTCCTTTTGCTTTTCATTGCCAGTTATCTACTGGAAGCCAACTAGAATAAATCTATTGAGGAATGCTTGCTTTTTAATTACAGTTATATGATTCATTTTCTAGCACAGTGATCCAAGCTCTGGTGTACTTAATTCCTTTGTTTTTATTGCCTAAAACAACTTAAAATCCCAATGTTTTTTGTATTATATATAACAGAAAAGAGTACTTCTAAATTTGAGGTGTCTTCTATTAATGACCAACAATTAAAAATAGCTTTCTAGTTTAGCTATGCCTAGACAGCTTCAAATGAAATATGGCAACAACAGAAACAGACATTTTTAAAGATGTACCCATTACTAGCAGATAGACATCTGGTTTTTGTGTCTGCAAGCTGTTTTGACATTTATATGTTTGGATGAACTTTCATTGTAGGCTCATGTTTGGAAATCTGGTCTTCTGTGTTTGCGTTTTTAATTCGATCTTTATAGACTATGGTGAACCAATAAATTAGTATATGAGAGATTTTTGAAATATATATCTGTCATCCTCTGCTGTTGTTTAATATTGAATGGTTTTAGATTGAGGTAAATACTGTTTAAGATAATTGAGAAAAGAGAAGATAGAAATTAACGTATTCAGACTTGACAGGCTAAAGCTGTTTTATCTTTATAAAGGATTTCCCAAACCTGCTACTTATCTTGGATACTTCCACTTTGGATTCTCCATTCCATGTTTTCTATATTCTGTTCCTGTAAAGCATTCTTTTTTATACAGAAAAGCCGTTCTTCTGTGGTTACTGCTGGTCTCTTTTTTCTTTGTGGTAACTAAACAGGCATTTTTGATAATTGTCCTAGGTCATGTTGTATTTTGATTTTCAGTGTTGCTGTCAGGCAGAACAGCAATATGAAATCATAACAGTGTGTCTAAATCAACCTGTGTGGTACTGGCAGCATTGTGAATATTCATTTTTTGGCAGAACGTACACTTTTGGCTTTGGTGCTGATTCAGATTTTCCATGCATATGGATATGTGGTAGTTCTTGCTCAAACATATAGAGGCTCATTTGCTAATGCTTCCCACTTGCCAGAAAGTAAACATGCAGCTATGGTTTTGTAGACAGTATTGTCTTAGGTAGAATTCAGTGTACATTCTAATTCTTTCTTGTGTATGTCTTATCTCTGTGAATGTTAAATGAGATGAGGCCACAGAAAAGTGCTTCTCTTGTACCTAGTCTATTTTGGCTAGTCTTCAGTGTCTATATTTGTGATTTTACTCATGAGGGAATATTTCCCTTGCTAATGTACTGGTTCTAGTGAGCTAAGTGAGATAATCTTAGCCTTACTCTTGGCAAAATTTGTTGTAGTCTTGATGACCTATATCAGATAGAGAAGACATTGGAAATATTGAAATCTGTATGAGGTTTGCTTATTTGTACCAGGGCCTTGGGAGATGCTGAGTGATTTTGTATCATACTGAATGTTTACAGGGGGTCATTTATTCAACCTGCCTTTATTTTTTGTTGTTGTTGCCTTTCTATTTGGTTTTCTTTATTTCTTTCTTGTGGTTATCATGATTAGAAAAGCTGAAATTATGATACTTTATGTCATGAAAGTTGTAAAGGAATTTATACTAGAGCTAAAAGACCTGGTGTATATTAGTCAATTATTATCTATAGAATACATTTGAATTGGAGAAATACAGATTGCCAATGTTAGTCTTCAAATTATCTGTGTGAGGCTTTCTTTTGAAATAAATGTGCATAAAAGTCAATGCCATTTAATATTGATTATACTATTTGCAATGTTGGATAGATGATGATGAATATTATTATTTACTGAGGGTATTCTGTATTCCTACACTGAACTTGGTGTGTCTAGGTTCATCTTATGTCAAGCTCTTAATGATCCCATCAAAGGAATTATAGTTTTACAGTAAGGGGGGAAAAAGGCTCAGAGGGTTTCTTTAATTTGGCCAAGGTCATGCTACTAGCAGAGGCAGATATAGATTAGATTCCTAGGCTAGTTGGAAGTCTAAGCCTTTAGTAACAAAAATATTGTATGATGCCTTTTTTCAAATATTTATATATATGTATATATGTGTGTATACATTTTTAATAATTAACTTTCAGTATAATTTGAAACCATATCACTATCTTTAATACGGACTAAGCACTTAAATACTAATGTATTTAAAGCACACCCTTACCTCATCAACTCTTTCCCTTACTTTATACATTAGTTCTAATTGTCCTAACTTAAAAGAATACAGCCTGGCAAGGTGGGACAGGCCTATCATTCCAGCAATGTGGGAGGCTGTGGCAGGAAAATTACAATTACGAGACTAGCCTCAGAAATTTAGTGAGGTCTTAAGAAACTTAGACCCCGACTCTAAATAAAAAGGGCTTTTGATGTGACTCAGTGGTAAAGTGACTCTGGATTTAATCCCCAGTACCCTCCCCCCAAATAGATTACAGAGGGACTAAAATAATGACCTTGTTCCAGTTCATACATAGCATTGGTTCCATTGCTCATTTATCTAAGACCACAAACAACACATTGCAGCCCCAAAGGCTCATCCAGGGTATTAGCACTTCCTAATCTTCAAGGATGTCTTATTTATATCCAGTGTAACTAACTGCTGTGATCATGCACATCTACATTCTGTTAACACTGTTACTGCATATCTACCAAGTAATAGTCATTTCTCTTTATATGGAGACTTAAATATTTTAATGTTTAGTATATTAATATTTACCTCCTAATATCTCTAATTGTGCTGAACACATTACTTGCTGTTTGATGAATATTTTTAAAATGTTGTTAAGTAAAATTGAGAATGGAAAAGAATTCAGGAAAATGTCCCATTTTCTGTTTTTTTTTTTTTTTGTTAAAATATTTATACAAGCATGGGTTATTAAAATGTTTATTTGTCTAAAAAGAAAGGTATAAGTGTACTTATTGGGCAATAGTCCAGAAATATTATCATGAAGTTCAGGTTTTAGAAAATCCTCTAGAGATTAGCCTAGAGACAAAGTAAATTTTTTCACTCTACCATGGATAATTAAATGCAGGAGAACAAAATTGAACAGAAATCACATGGCACATAATGTATAATGGGCCCAGGTACTTTTGTAACTAGTCAGGTAGCATGAGGTGGACACTAGAGGAAAGGAAACCTTATCTTTACCATTTTAGTCTGAAAATATCTGCATAATGCTTGAAACTAGGATTAAAGTTATTTGACATTTTGTTTTTAAAATACCTAACATTATGAAAACAAAAAGGGAAGGGTTCTCTTTTTCATTGACTGATTACAAGAACCTCTTTAAAAATGATTAAAACCTTTCCTGAAAAGAGGAAATTCTAAAAATCAGGGGAATTTTTCATTGAAATACTTTCTCATTTTGCATTTAATATATAAAATTTTATAAATGTATATACTAAAATTAGAATATTGAAAATCCTTTTTAGATCTTGTCTGGTAGATACTATCAGCAAACTTTCCATATAGGTTGATTGATATTGCTGAAGACATTACATCAGTTGATAGTGGGACTGAGTCCTTTTATTTTACATCTCAGTCCTGTAGATTCTGTTATACTGAGTATATTTGGAGACTCCAGGAGCACATTATTGCCCTTATTGTTAGAAAATCAGGAATCAAAATATTTAATAAACATGAATTGTATAAGGCCATATCCTAAGGCCAAGACTTCTTTGATGATATATTATTATTTGATTGAGTAGGCTCTAATTTTTAACATTTTAGTTGAAAAACAATAAATACAGGGCTGGGGATACAGTTCATTTGGGAGAGTGCTTGCCTTGCATGCATAAGGCCCTGGGTTCAATACCCATCACCACCAAAAAAAGAAAAAAAAAAAAAAGTAAAGACTAAATGAATCAACCTGTAAATTTCTTTCAGTTTCTTTCCCCTTCTGTATAACTTGATTCAGTACACTGTAACATTTTTTTGTAGATGAGTGGATTATAAACAGTGGGAATTTATTTCTTGCCATTTTGGATGCTGGAAATTCCAAATCAGGGTTCCAGCATGGTTAAATTCTATTGAGAGCTGTGTTTAAGATTGATGACCAAGACTGACTTTTTGTATTCTCACAGCAGGAAAGAGTTCTCTGGCCTTGTTTTACCAGAGTACTAATTACATTCACAAGGGCTCCACTTCCATTACACAATTGCATACTGAAGTCTCCACCTCCAATTATTATGGCATTAAAAAAAAAACCTCTAATACATTGAGATTGAATGTTCAGTACATAAAACCCTCAGAATGGTTTCTAACATTTTAGTATCTTCCTAGATACACTTATTTCTTTTATCAAATCTGTCTGTGTTTATATATGTATGAATACATATAGATTTTTACATCCTGAAGGACTTTTCATGCCAGAGTATTCAAGTCTGTTATTTGTTATAACTTGTAAAATATATCATGGTCTATTGATGCTGCAGTGGACACAAGGGGCGTGTGTGTACATGTGCATGTGTATGCACATGCACTGCCACGCTCATGGGTTTATTTCTGTAAAAGAAACAATCTGTTCTAGAAAGTAGAGTTCTTACATTTAACAACATGTGTTTTAGATTTGCCTCCTTATTCATTGTTAATACATCTATCTCCTTAGTGTGCCTCCATGTTCACTTTTCTAATGCCTCTGGCCAGACTGCTAGCTGCAAATAGTATTTCCTATAAAACTTGAATCCTGGAGGATTTATTTTTGTGTGATTTTTCAACCTTCTAGTGGAACATAAAATATGTATTTCAAATAGTCTCATATTGCAATTGCTATTACTCCCCTAATAATTGAGTTGACCTTGAGAGTAAATAAAGGGTAATCTAGGATGTAGGTTTTACATATCCATATTAGGAAGAGAAAGGGGAAGCTACATACAAAAGCAGTGGGCTTTTCTTTCTATAACTACTGCCACTATCCTTGTTATGCCACAGTTAAGACTATTAAAGAGAGAAAGGTATGGATTAGTGAAATGAACCTTGGAAATACATAACTTTAAAATTATCTATATTACCTAGACCAGTTGTTTTACTTCTGACAATCCCATTTAATTTGTCATAAGTATAAAATATTATATATACAAAACATCCCAAATGATATTAGAAAAATAATTTAAGACTTTATAGGAATGATTAAGTAATCTGATATAGTTTCATGGTAGATTATTGATTGCTTAAAACCTGGTAATTTCAATTATGAGAAAATGGGAAATACTTGTTACGTTAAATAAGCAAGAATCCAAATGATATAAAAGGTATATTTCAGTTGTAAAAATCTAACCTGCCTATGCCTTTGGGGGGAAAAACATAATGTTGGTAATAATGATTGTAGTATGATAAGGCAGGCTACCAGACTTTGTGTATATTAACAATCTGTTTTAAAACTTTGTTTTATAATAAAAATTCAACAATGAAAAGCATGTGCCCTTTGGTTATATTTCACAAGGTATCTCTGCCACTGAGAAGAAACAAAATAATTATTTTCCTAATAGTATTTTCTGACTTTTAAAAATTAAAAATAACACAGTTGTTGTGTTCATAATGCTATGAACACAACATTTAGTTTATTTTGAGGCTATTTAGTTTATGTTGAGGCTATTTCCCAAATGTGATACTTGTCAGGAAGGTAGGATATCAAGAAAATATTACCTGATGAATAAAATTGTTTTAGAAAATAAATATGGGATATAAATATAAGGATATCTTTTTTATTCATTACCTACCAAATTGAAGTACTGAGTATTGTTTATGCAACTTATTTATAATATTTTACTAAAAAATGGATAGTGCAAGTTAATATGTTGAAAACCATAAATATGTGGGAAAATTTACAGATTATTTCTTGTTTTTCTTGCCTTTATTGTGTTAATAATTAACTGTTGGTATTAATGAAATAATGTATGTATATTAAGTGATATAATAATATGGGTTCATACCCTGTTAGTTACTATTACAAATATAAGATCTTGTTTTTATAGATTTTTCTTCATAGATTGGGAATTTTTATATATTTTTTTGGATATGAGTCATAATAATGTTAAAAGAAATTGTACATACTTTTAAATATCTGTGTGTGTGTGTGTGTGGAGAGAGGGGGGGAGAGACAGAGAAGGTATGCTTTAATGAGATGCTTTAGGCAATATTACCATTAATGGATGTTGAAATCATAAGGACCCACCCTACTTAAAGGATAACCTATTATCTTTCTTGAACACCTAATCTGTGTCTCTACTTACATGAGGTGACAGCACTTGATTTAAGAAGAGAAAATTTATGAAAAGAAATTGTACTTGGGAAAGGAAAAGAGTAGATTTTCCTTTCCCATTATCTTGTATATACAGGACTCTGTGCAGATGCTTTACATACGTTGTTTTACATGAAACTCAGTATTCTATGAGATGAGATTATTTTAGTATCCTTAGTTAACTCATGAGAAACCTGAGCAGCTTGCCTAAACAGTAAGTGCAAAAGCTAAAATTTTAAGTGAAGTCTATTTGTTTTAAAGTCCAAGGTGTTTTTGAAACTTACCATGAATCTCATACTGTGAAAGGGAGAGTATGTAGTCTTAAGAGATTATAGTAAACAATCACCATGATTGTTAATCATCACCTTGGTTAACACTCCTTAGGGATACTTGGAAAATTCTGGTGGGATGACTATACTGGAAGCATATCATTTTGACTAGTAGGAACTCCTATCATTTAAGGGCCTCTTCTACAAAATAGCTTTCCACTTGCTCATCAGATCTAAAATTACTTGGACAATGAAAATGTATTTGTTGTGGTCATGGTAGTTTGCTCCCTACATCAGTTCTATTCTAGATTGTGAGTTTATTCTGATTATGATAATGCTATTCCCCATACTGGTAATTGGTTTAGGAATAGACATTGAAATTAACCCTAGTCAATATAACATAAAGAGAATTCTGTCAGAGGCTTATGGAAAAGTTTCCTTGATGTTAGGAAAACATGACAGGGAATGAAGGTCTTTCTTCTTTCTCTGTATACTTTATATTGTTGTGTCATTTTCCTGTATACAGTTGTGATTTCTAAAAGCATTATAACCAACTTGCTGCCAGTCTGTCCTGGGAACCAACTTTAAAGATGGCAAAGCAGACAGAGAACATTGGATCTTGGTGACAGTGAAATTATAACCCTAGAATGTATTCTAACTTCTGTTACATGAGCCAATAGAGTTTCTTCTTGTATAATATTATTTGAATAAAGAATATATATTCTCTCCAGTCAAGTACATTTTGTGATTGCATTTGCTTTATGGAATGGTAACAGCCAGTAGGGGGTTTTAAAATGTATTTGAATGAATGGGGGAGCTATGCAATAGAACAGTGAAGACACCTTCTTCCAGGCTGGGCTGTAGGTGACCTTGTTATTGTTTTCAGAAAACCAGAAACTGTTGCTTGTTGTGCCTTTGGAAATTAATTTTGTGTCTGTTGATGCAGCAATACTAGAAAAATTATGAGAAAAGTTAATACTGGATTATGTTGGCTATATTTGCAATGTAGAATAAAGAAATCAATTTAGGCTAAAGTTGGCTTATTAGAAAATGTTTCTACTGTGAGGTGCCCTCCTTGCCTGGGGCCTGAAATCTAAATTGAAGGAAAGTCTGATAATTTTATACTTTCTAGGTTGGGACAATTGATTTTGTGCTAGTAGTGTCTATGAGGTTGATATTTAGCTGGAGATAAATTTGGAAAAAGATTAGTCTCATCTGACTTCTGATAGACACTTTTCTTTAAGCATTCTCTGTGTCTTCAAAGGGGCAGAGACAAAGTTGTGATGAATTCAATTTGAGGTTATTTTTCAATTGCCTCATAGCAGAGGCCATTAAACTGAGGCAGGTAGAATAGACAATCATAGAGCCCATTCCAGTGGGAAACTAGAGTGTTCAGATACCGAGAATGGGTCTAAAATTCACTGGTGGTACTTACAAGTCAATGGATTTAATTGTGTTCAGATAAACTGGATGACTCTGAGTTTAATGAGAAATCTGTGTCCAAAGAAATACCCAAACTGGGAACAGCATGTGACTGTTAAATTCACAGGGCAAGTTCCCAGGCTTCCATGACCCTGAGAAAATGAGCTGATATGATTTGCTGAGAAGGCATTCTCAACACTTGTCTATGGTTTGGATCTTAAATGTCACCAAAGGATCACATGTTGAAGGCTTGGTCCTCAGCTGATAGCCTTTAAGAAGTGGACCTCATAGAAGGAAGTTAGGTCACTGGGGGGGTGCCTTAAAGGGGATATAGGGTTCTCATTCTCTGTGTGTTTCTGCTTCCTGGCTGTCTGGAGGCGAGTGATTTTCTCTGTCATGTGCTCACTGCCATGATGTGCTGCCTCATCACAGGCCCATGGGCAATGGGGCCAAGTGATTGTGAACAAAGTCCTCTGAAACTGTAAGCCAAAATAAATTAATTTGTCCTCCTTTTAGGATGTTTCTTAGGTATTTTGTCACAGTGACAGAAACTGATTAACAGAAAGCTGGTTACTCAGTGTTCCATATAGAATAGTGAATAAAGGCAAGCTTCATAAAGCAGGATCATGAGCTATCTGGGAATATTCTCTTCCCAAACCTGGAAAGCTTCACTTTTGCTGTGTAGGAACAAAAATCTTGAGGGTGCTTGGAACAGTGATAATTTTGTATTTCTTCTCGTTTACCCCGTTTTATGACATTTTGTCATTGTTATTTTGTGGAAAAACTCCACTGTTGATGGGCATGTGAATATGAGGGGATAGCTCTTAGCATTCAGTTAGATTTCGTGAAGCAGTTTGGACCTACTGGAGATTATGGCTCTTACCTAGAAATTTAGGCTGATGCAGAGACCAAATGAGGTGCTGGTTCTTATCTCTTTCAGGGAAGGAATTGAAACATTTAAGTATGGTAGGGCATTTTAAGAAATTTATAAATAGCAATAAAGTTGTATGCCGAAATTTTGTTACTTGAGAGCAGTTACCATTGTGGGCTACCCACTTTCATAGTCATGGTCCTGTTCTATTTTAACAGAACCTGATTTTGTTCAGTATCTATCCCTGTTGCATAAAGTCATGTGCCTGGGGAAAGCCAACCCATCTTTTTCCTAGGAATGACCTGGTGGTTCTAAAAATGATCTCATCCCCTCTGCTGATGATTGCTTCAAAGCATGACTGAATTTTGGCCATGGATATACAAGGAGACATAGAGAATTTTGAGAATTTTTTCTTTTGTCACTTATAAGCCCATGGGAAATTCTTCTCCATAAACAACAAAACTAATCTCAAGATGAAGCTGGTACTGCTGACAGTAGATCAAGGTGATGGAGATACAGCTCATCATTACAAATCATCAGAGAAATATAAATTAAGACCACAATGTGATATCACCTCTAATATGAATGCCTTTTGTCAAAAAGACAGTAGAAAAGTGCTGGCTAGGTGGGAATGTAAATTAGTGTAAGCACTATGAAAAATAGCATGGAGTTTCCTAAAAAATTTTACTATATGACCCAGCAATCCCATCACTGGGTATATATTGTAAGGGAAATGAAATCATGTCAAATGATGAATATCCCTGCCCTACCATGTTTTTTGCAGGTGAGGTCATAATAGCCTAGATGTGGAATCGACCTAAGTGCCAATCAATAGATGAATGGATAGTGAAAATTATATACACAATGGAATATAATTCAGCCATGAAAAGAACAAAATTCTCTTTTTGTGACAATTTGGATGAACGTGGGAAACATTATGTTAGTGAAATAAACCTGACACAGAAAGAAAATGTTCTTGCTCATATGGATAATCTAAAAGAGTTGATCAAATGGGAATAGTAAAATAATAGTTACCAGAGCCTAAGGGTGGTGGGAAGAAGGGGTGAATGCAGAAAGATTGTTTAGTGGATACAAAGTTCCAGTTCCAGAGGTGGAAAATTTTCTGTGTTATATTTACATAGTATGTTGACTATATCAATGTGTTTCAAAATAGAGATGATTTTGCAGGTTTTATCATCAAAGTGTTTGAAGTGATAATGGGTATAGTAATTACCCTGATTTCATCAGTATACAATGTATACATGCATTGAAACATCACTTTGTACTCCATATATTTATGCAATTATTGTATGCCAATTAAAAATAAACCAAAACATAGAAATTAAAGGAATATAAATGATGAAGATAACCCAGATCATTAATGAGGATCGGTTACTCTGCTTGTAATGAATTTGGAGCACAAAGTAAGTTTTATTATAGTTGAGTAAGCCCGTGTGATCTATGATTTTTCTGTTACTTGAAACACAAAGGTCTTTTTTAAGTAAATCTAAAGGCAGCTCTTGTTACCTCACCAGTTTACAATCCAGAAGCATACACTCAACAAGGGTAACGATGGGGTCATGAGGCTCTCTTTCTTTTTTAAATTTGAAATAGGGGACAGTATGCTGAATTGGAGCTACATAAAGTAGTCAGAATAAATCCGGAAGACAAATTTGGCCCAACTCACAAACTTCGGGGAGTTCTAATAGGTTGATGAAAACATTGAGGTAGATGAATTGGTCCCTGAGGTAGAAATTAGGGAGACAGGGCTGATGCTTCCCTAATAACTAACTAGGTTATAAAAAAATAAAATATAGTTTCTTGGCACTAGTTTTCTCTTGTTAAAATGAGAAGACTGGTGTGGGCACTCTTTTAAGTCCTGTCCTGCTCCTAGGTCCTGAATTTATTTTAGCAAGTTAGCACTGGAATTTTACTTTGGATAATTTATGAAATACTTCATTTATTTAATACTTCTACTTTGTTCCCAATGGGCTGAGTTATTAGCATGTTAGGAACATTATGTTTACTAACAGTTGTGACAATCTATGTAGTAATTTGAAAATAATTTTCTGTTTAAACCAGAAATTTTACCATGGCTTGTTGAGCAAAAGTCCTAACCTTTCTTCAAGTTGATAATATACCTTTTTGAATTTCATAAACATTACTAATAAAAAGTGTTTTAAGCATATAATAGTTGAGGTAATTCCTTTAGGAAAAAATATTTTTCTTGTTAACTCCATTAATTTTGTCTAACACCACTTACTTGGCCAATTATAGAAGAATCTTAAACAATATATACAACCAGACAGAATCAGATTCTATGAAACATGCCTAGCATGGATTACATTTGTTTTTATTTATTCAGTGGTAAATGGTTCCCAACCTCTATAGAAATTGAACATTAGGTTTACAGATTGAGAAATATTGATGATAATCAAAGTTACACTAGTTCTATTGCTCCTGAGATTTTAATTACACTGTTTACATGTATGTATATGAATTACATATGGAACAGTTTTAAAAATCTAAGTTATTTACTGTTGACAGAAAGGTTTGATTTAAGAAACAATTTATATTTGTTAAAGAATATAGTCAGTGCTTTGTTTTCTAATATTCAGTTTATATAATATTTCCAACTGTTTCTGTGTCTTAGAAGAAAAGTGTTTAAAACTTTGTTATGTGTGTAGAGGAAAATAATTACAAACTGTGAAAATCAAGTATTGTATCCTTGCATTAATTTAATAATTTGTGTTGTCTTTTATAATTAAGAAAATATCTCCTTTATTTTTAAATTTTGAAAGTATGTACTGATGGGATAATTTGGAGTATAGCAGTGAAAATCATCAATTTCATGCCATTATGTTTCTATTTTGTTTGGGTGTGTTTGATAACACATATGCATTTTTTTATATCTTGAAATAGATTTGGTAAATAAGTCATATAGAGAATAATACATTTGGAATATAATCTTTTTAATGTTGCATTAGAAAATGTATTCTTCCTCTTGTAAATTTTGATTGTGATAATGAATGGATAATAAGACGACCTCTAATGTCTTATTACAATATTTTATTTTTTCACCTTTATACCACAATTTATCATATCTCTGTATATAAGATATGTTGACACCAAATGCACATCTTCATGCATGTATTTTGCATAATGATGAGGGTCTCCTTCCACTGTCTATGCTATTTCCCTTCTCCCTCCTTTCCCTCCCACCCCTCTTCCCTATCTGAGGTAATCTTCCTCCCATGCTCTCCCTCCCTACCTCATTTTGAGTCACCCCCCCTTATATCAGAAAAGACATTCGGCATTTGTTTTGGGGGGATTGGCTAACTTCACTTAGCATAATTTGCTCTAATGCCATCCATTTCCCTGCAAATGCCATGATCTTATTCTTTATTAGTGCTGTATGTATTATGTATAAATGCCACATTTTTTTTATTCACTCATCCATTGAAGGACATGTAGGTTGGCTCCACAGTTTAGCTATTGTGAATTGTGCTGCTATAAACATTGACTTGGGAATCAACCAAATAAGTGAAAGATCTATATAATGAAAACTATAGAACCCTAAAGAGAGAAATAGAAGAAGACCTTAGAAGATGGAAAGATCTACCTTGCTCATGGCTAGGCAGAATTAATATTATTAAAATGACCATACTACCAAAATCACTATACAGGTTCAATGCAATTCTGATCAAAATCCCAATGGCATTCCTCATAGAAATAGAAAAAGCAATCATGAAATTCATCTGGAAAAATAAGAGACCCAGAATAGCTAAGACAGTTGTAAGCAGGAAGAGTGAAATAGGTGGTATTGCTTTACCAGACCTTAAACTATACTACAGAGAAATAGTAACAAAAACAGCATGGTACTGGCACGAAAACAGGCTGGTAGACCAATGGTACAGCATAGAGGGCACAGAGACTAACCCACAAAGTTACAACTACCTTATATTAGACAAAGGTGCTAAAAGCATGCACTGGATAAAGCATAGCATCTTCAACAAATGGTGCTGGGAAAACTGGAAATACATATGCAACAAAAAGAAATTGAATCCCTATCTCTCTCCTTGCACAAAAGTTAACTCAAAATGGATCAAGGATCTAGGGATTAAACCAGAGACTCTGCATCTAATAGAAGAAAAGTAGGCCCTAATCTCCATCACGTGGGGCTAGGCCCCAACTTCCTTAATAAGATGCCTATAGCACAAGAATTAAAGCCAAGAATCAACAAATGGGATGGATTCAAACTAAAAAGTTTTTTTTTCTCAACAAAATAAATAATATGTGAGGTAAATAGGGAGCCTACATCCTGGGAACAAATTTTTACCCCTCACACCTCAGATAGAGCTCTAATCTCTAGGGTATATAAAGAATTTAACAAGCTAAGCACCAATAGAAAACCAAATAATCCAGTCAATAAATGGCCCAAGGACCTGAACAGACACTTCTCAGAAGAGAGTATACAATCAATCAACAAATATATGAAAAAATGCTCATCATCTCTAACAATCAGAAATGCAAATTAAAACTATGCAAAGATACCATCTCACTCCATTAAGAGTGGCAGCCATTATGAAGACAAACAACAAGAAGTGCTGGTGAGGATACCGGGCAAAAGGTAAACTCATACACTGCTGGTAGGACTGCAAATTGGTGTAGCCAATTTGGAAAGCTGGGAATGGAACCACCATTTGACCCAGTTATTCCTCTTCTCGGACTATACCCAAAGGACCTTGCTACAATATTTTAATATTATAGATATTGACATATTTTCAACATTTGGAGAATGAATATATTTTTAAAATCCTGTAATTAGGATACAATGTGGTTTAGTTTGAATGGCCAAGTCCCTCAATGTTCCATGCTTTTATGTGTTCATACTCTTATTAAGATACTGAGATAGAATCTGGACACAGTAGTGCACATCTGTAATTCTAGCGACTATGGAGACTGAAGCAGGAGGATAGTGAAACCCAGCCCCAGCAACTTCTCGAGCCCCTAAACAACTCAGCGAGATCCTATATCTAAATATATATATATGGGCTGAGAATGTGGCTCAATGGTTAAATGCCCCTGGGTTCAATTCCTGGTACCAAAAACAACAATAATAACAAAAAGATATTGAGGTAGAGATACAACAATAAGTTATTGACAATCTGTCCTTAACTAAATATATAATATTCTATATAGAAAGAAAATATTAAAGTACTCTAAGAGTTGATGAAAATGATTTTAGTTCAGATGTTCAAAGATTTTTGATAATTACAGACATATGCTATGTTTATTTCTGGGATCTGAAGAAAAATGTTTTTTCCCACTATTTCCTAGTTAATTCATGTAAGAATTTTTCTTTGTATGCACAAATATTTTCTTTAGTCTTCCTATTCTGCCAATTGCTTGATTTTAACTTCTAAAATATTGTAAGCATACTAATGAATCTTCAGAAGTTCTGCTTACAACTGTACTTCATATGATTTTGCAGTCACTAATAACCATCTTACTGATCCTCAGATGCCACCAGACAAATCACAAGTACCATGTGATCTTTTGTGTGTTATTTCCATGTGTTCTTGCCCTGTACACCCTTCTTTGCTAGGTGTCCAAACCTTGGAAGTAAGGGCTCTCCCTGTAAATTCAACAGCCAGACCTTATGAGCAACCTCTAGGCTAAGACCTCAGAGTGGAGCACGAAAATATTCAAATGTTTTAAACAAGTTCCAGACAAATTTGCCACTTTTTCTTATTTCTCTTCTACATTATAGGCAATAAAATTTCATTCATCTCCTCTCTGTCATTTTTGCTTTTTGAAACTATGTTTTGTATTCTAATTTTATTGATAATGTTGGTTCAGTGACTATTCAGGAAGACAGAGAATGTGTTTAGTGTTCCAAAGCTTGGATTAACCACAATTATTATAGTAGGTTCACAAGAATTCCAGAGGGAGTGTGGCATTCCATTTGATGCTTCATGTAAGAAGACACCAAGTTCTCAAAAATCATACGTATCTGTTATTGATATTTAGTTCTTGTTTATGTTTGTTTAAAAATGGAGGGTAATTTAGATTAATCAAGACATTTTTTAACTGAAATATTTTATGAGGGTATTTTTTCATATTAATTGTAGTGGGCTTTTCTATCATTTGTCTTGAACATTTTAGTGCTGAATAAGTTTTTGGTAAAACATATATGCTTGTATTCTTTTCTGGGTATGACGTTGTTTCCTTTCATGGAGACTATTTCTTGTTTCTCATTGATCATCTGACTTCCAGAATCTTATTTATAGCTATTTCATAGACTTATCCTATAAAATCAGAGCATACTGCATCACCACTTTTTAAAATAAATGAACTAATTAGTGAACTTTTCCCAAAATATATCATACATATATGTCATCACTCTTAAGCTATTTTATACTTAAAACTTTGATTTGAAACTTATACATAATTATAAATTAATGGCATACCATTTTATCAGTTTATATATCATTGCCACGGTACAAGCAAAATATTACACACTCCCTCACCACGACAATTCCTTCATCTATATTTTTAAGTCAAGTCTAGGGATATAAAACAGATCAGTGGTGGTCAGGATGTGGAGGTATGGGGAAAAGTTGATTTCAAATGGCATGAGATAATTTCTTGAGGTGACAGAAATGTCCTATATTTTGATTGTATTGGTGGTTACATGGCTGAAGGCATTTGTTAAAACACTATAAAGTTTGAATTGAATGGACAGACATTATACCTCAATAAACCTGACTTAAATAAAAATTAAATTCCCTCATCTTGCCCTGTTTTAGTCATACTCTATCTGCACACCTAAAATGTGGCATCTATACAGTTTTTGTATCCTTATAATCTTGATTTTTCAATAATGTCATAAGAATGGAATCAAGCAATATGTAACATTTTGAGTCTTATTACTTTCACTTATCATAATGCATTTGATGTTAATCAATGATGCTGCAGATATCTGGAGGTGGTTGTTGCTGAATAGTATTCTTTTTCATGTGTGCCATATTATTAATATGAACCTGTAGGAGAAGGTTTAGTTTTTTTGAGATCTTGCTGAATATAAATAATATTGACATAAACATTCCTGTCCACACACTTTATATGCACAGAAATTTTTATTTTTCTAGAATAAATGAAAATGTGATTGCTGAGTTATATAGAGAATACACATTTAACTTTATAAAAATACCTCTGAAATGTTTTTCATGGTAGTTCTCCCATTTTGCATGACATTAGAGTTCTTCATACCTACATGTATAGTCTCTGTTTTGCTCTTATTTTAACCATCCTAATGGGTGTGTAATAATATTTCATCTGGTTTTAGTATATATTTTGCTAATGACTAATGATATTGAGCATCTTATTTTTCCTTTTTATTGGCTTTCCATGTTGCTTCTTTGGTGAATTGTCTAAATCTTTTCTCTAATTTTTGTTAGGTTGCTTATTCCTGTATTATATATTTATTTTTAAGATTTCTTCAAAATTTTCCATAAATTTTAATCTAATAGATGATTTCTGAATTTTTTCTCCCAGTTTTAATGTCTTTTTATTCTCATCTTTTTTGTGTATTGGCCTTGTGTTCTGTGATAATGGTAAGCTCACTCACAGAATAATTGAAGTAATTTTTATGTAATCATCCCTCAACATGGTGGGGATGGCTCCAGGACATTCATAAATACCCAAATCCACCTCTATTCAAGTCCTTTAAAATGGCTTTTCATATTTGCATATAACTTATTCATAGTTTCTTGTACATTTTAAGTGATCCCTAGATTATCTAATGATTAATGCTATGTAAATAGCTATTAGACTGTATTGTTTAGGGAGAAATGGTATGAAAAAGTTTATACATATTCAACCCAGATCCAACTTTTTTTTTTTTTCAAATATTTCCTATCTTTGAGTCTATGGATAAATAATAGCCAGATACAGAGGGGTGATATGTATAGGTTTTTTCTTTATGGAATATACTTTTGATGCCTTATCTAAGACATATTAATCTATTGTCAAAAAGCTTTTCTGTTTTCTTCTAAACATACAAATTTTTTGCTTTACATTACATTTTTTTAGTAATTTTTTTATAATCATTTTGAATAGTTTTTTTCTAAGATGTTAGGTATAGGTTTAAGTTTTTTTCTTTATATACAGACATCAAGGTCTAACCCTATTTGATGAAAAGACAAGCCTCTCTCAATAGAATTGCCTTGGTACCCTTTTCAAATATCAGTGTATCATGGTCATGTATGTATTTCTGGACTCATTCTGTCCTACTGATCTATATTGATTCTTTTATCAAATCCTCTGATATCATTAATACTGTAGCTGTCTAATGCTTTTAAGATGTATTTATGTGGGCTGAGGGTATATTTCAGTGGTATATCACTTGTCTACAACGCATGTGGCCCTGGGTTCAATCCTCAGCACCACAAAACAGAATTCCCCCAATTCTGTTTATGTAAGATTTCCAACTTTGACCCTCTTTTTTGACCCTTTTATTTTGGCTATTCTAGTTCATTTGATTTTAGAATGAATGAGCTTATCAATGTTTGTACAAATGCTTAAATGATTGGGATTGCACTTAACCTAGAGAACTATTTTAGAGAGAATTGATTTGTTTATAGTATTCATTCATCCAATTCATGATTATAGTGTATCTGTGTATTTATTTAGGACTTCTTTTAATCGTAGTTTGTAGTTTGTAGCATATATATCCTTTACCCTTTATTCTTAAGTATTTCTTTTTTATTGGAGGGAGATTTGCTAGGGGAATTAGAGTGAAATTTTTTTTTAAAAAAAATACATATTTCTAATTATTGGTATTATGTAGAAATACAGTTTTTTTTGTGTGTATTGTCCTTGTGTTCTGTGATAATGGTAAGCTCACTTATTTGTCTTAGTATCTTTTGTCCAAACTCCTTGATGTTTTTTTACAGTGGTAATCAAATCATGTTATGTGCAGATAGAATGTTTTTTTTTTCTTTGTTTACCTTTTATTTCATTTTCTTGCCTTGTTCCATTGACTAGGACCTCTGGTATAGTGTTAAAGAAAAGCTGATAAAAGGGATAGTCTTTAATTGTTTCCATTTTTAGCATGAAGGCACCCAGATTTTGATTGCCTATGATTTTGGTGCAGTTTTTTCCATGTATGATTATTACCAAGTTGAGGAAGTTGAAGTTTTTTTTTTTTTCTTGTCAAAGAACCAACTTTCATTTCATTGATTATTTTTCCTGCTTTTTAATTTCATTGGTTGCAGCTCTTTATTTATTTGATTTGGGTTTAGTTTATGTTTTTCCTTTTTATTTTTTAAAGTGGAAGCTTAGATTATTGACTTGAGACTGTTTTCCTTTTCTACCAGGGACTCTACTCAGGGGCACTGGAGCACTGAGCCACATCCTCAGCCCTATTTTATATTTTATTTAGAGATAGGGTCTCACTGAGTTGCTTAGCATCTCGCCGTTGCTGAGGCTGACTTTGAACTCACTATCCTCCTGTCTGAGCCTTCCAAGCCACTGGGAATATAGGCGTGGGCCATTGCACGGGGATGAGACTGTTCTCCTTTTCTAGAAAATAAATAAAGCACTTACTAGTATAAGTTTCACTCTAATCTTTGCTTTTGATTTATGTCAACAGTCTTAATGTTTTGTATTTTCAGTTTCTTTCAGCTCAAAATACTTTCTATAATTTATCTTGAGGGCTTCCTTGTAATCCACTGATAATTTATTGATGTGTTACTTTTATTTCCAAATACTTGAAAATTTGCAAGAGAGGTGTCATTTGCAGATTTGCTCTGTAATTCTATGTGCATGGTATGATTTAAATTCTTTTAAATTTTGTTTTGAAACAACACTTGGTCTATGTGTACTTAAAAGAATGTGTACTTTGCTATTGTTAGGTGGAGTACTCATCTTGGTTCAGTGTGTCATATCCTTGGTAATTCTCTGTCTCCTTATTCTTCTAATTTCTAAATATTTTTTTAATGTTTCCACACTGTAGTTTTCTAACTCTTCATTTGGTTCTATTTGTTTTTGTTTCATGTACTTTCAAGCTATTTTGTGATCAGTCACACATTTAGCATAGTTGTGTCTTCTTGGTGAGCTGATTATCTTACTACATAATGCCTTCTTTTCTCCCTGGGAGTTTTTCTCATCCTGATTTTTTTTTCTTTTTTTCTCAAGTTAACATTGCCATTGTAGCATTATTTAGATTGGCATTTGCTTGACTTATTTTTTGCCTATTGTTTTACTCTAACCTTGCAACACCTCTGCATCAATCTTAGGCATTAAGCTTCTAACACATACTTTTGGGAAGACATAATCCAAAGCATGACAATAAATTCACTGAAAACCTGCATTAAAGTTTCATGGCATGTATCCAGAAGTAGAATTACTGGTTCATATGATAATTCCATCTTAAATTTTTGAGAAACTGAACTTTTTTTTTTCATAGTGACTACACCATTTTCCTTTATTACCAGTGGTACAGAATATTTTCCAATTTCTTTACATCTCTGTCAGTACTTATTATTTTATTGTTTTGTATTTCTTTAATAATTATCTTGATTATTTGTGTGAAATGATAGGCTATTGTGATTGAGATTTGTATTTCCCTAATGGTGAGTTGATGTTGAATGTCTTTTGATGTACTTACTGCCATTTGTACATCTTCTTTGGAAAAATATCTAAGACCTTTGCTCATTTTTATATCAGGTTGTTGCAAATTTTATATTTTAATTCTGTGAGCATCTGTCATTCCATTTATTTCAACAGTTTTCATTCCTACGCATGATTATTGTATCTGCTTGAAAGTCTATGATAACATCTTCTGGGTCAACTTAGGGTTCTGCCTGTTGATTGATTATCTTTTCAAAATGTTGAGAATTTTTGGAATTTTTTTTTTATTCTTTGTGTGCTGGCTGCTTTTTATATTTGTTCTATATATCTTGAATATGAATTTTGAATCCTGATAAAATCCTATCATTGATGTTAATTGTTTTATTTTAATATATAATCTACCCAGTTACATTCAGGTTACAAATCTTGCCCTGCCTCTTGAGGGCTGTTGCTTCAGTAGCATTTTAATTTTGTAAGACTTTACAGTATTACCTAGTCACCCAATGCATGTCCCAACAGGGCGCGTCTGGGACGTGGGCAATAGTCTAAATGATAATTGTTTTCAAGTCATTTGCAGTACTGATCTGGGTCAATTGCACACATGTGTTTTTCAAAATTGACCAGGATTTTATAAAGATTTAAGGGGTACCTTTGTTCTGCAGTATCATCTCTGTGATTTCCCTTCCATGTTTTGGCTCCTTGTGACTTCTATGAATTTTTGGCACTGAAAGACTAAAAGCTAGATTTTATTGTTGTTGCATATTGGATAAACAAAGGTCTTAAGAAACTTGTATGTACTGTAAAATAAGTTGTATATGATATTAAATTAATATAACATTATGATAGTGAATAAAGCCTAAATGTGAAAACTACATATGACAATTTTACTTCACTTCCTTTTAGGATAAAAATATCCTTCCAATTGCTAAGCTCATATTTAAAATAATGAAAAAATTGAATATAGTAAAAATGCAAAAAAAAATCTGGGTCTGTAATAAATTTTAAATTTAAGACTTGATATTGCATTGGTTAGTTTCAGAGTCAAGAGACCTTGGAACAAAGCCACATGCAATGATGCATACTAGTAATCACAGCTACTGAGGCAAGAGGGTTTTAAGGTCAAGGCCAGCCTCAGCAACTTAGACCCAGTCTCAACAAATAAAAGGGTCTGTGGATGTAGCTTAGCAGTGATATAGTTCCCCTGGGCTTAATCTTCACCAAAAGAAAAAAAAAAAGTAGGGCATTGGAACTAATGAAAACATTAAAACAAAGAATGAGTCCTGCATTATTCAGAGTATATAAGTAACTCAAGTTTTATTTAGTATTTAAACTGGCATTCTGTACTAATCAATATTCTTTGAATGATTATATTTTTCTTCCCCAGTAATATAGGTAGAATCATTTTAATATAATGAAACTTTGAAGCAAGATTTAGGTTATTTATTGAGAAACTATAATATAAACCCTAATATCATCAAGACTATGGAGTTGATAACTTTGTCTTCTTATTGTAATTCTTTTGTAAAATAAAAGAATTGACAATTATGGTTCTATCGTTCCCATAATAAATGGGAAGAGTATTAATGTTTGTATCTTGTATTCTTTTTATTTTCACTGGAGAAGAAGGAGTTAGAATAGTGAATGCTCTTTTCCTTGGAATACATTTTCTTTTACAATCATGTAAATATATGAAATTATTATAATTAAGAGTAGAGTCACTTTAATTGAAAGAACAAGTCTGTTGAAATATGGTGACTTTTAATTTACTATTTTGTTTATTTTGAATTAATGTACTTGAGAGAATAAATGATTTTTGTGTATGTTTTAAACTCTTTAGGTTAAGACTTCTAAATAGGAACATTCTTATTTATGTATGATCACAAATTCATGAACTAAATAATGTTAAGCCTTTGTCTCTTAGAACGGGTTTCCATGGACAGCCTAAAAATGCAATACGTTTACACCAAGCCATATGAGCATATAACTAACTGTGAAGAATTTCCAGATGTTAACTCAAAAAAAATAGCACTGAAAGTTGTTTCTTATTCTCTCATTTGGAAACTTGAGGTGTGTCTTCTAATTTTTTAAAAATACGTGGAATTTTTTAATTTTTTTTGCCACCTTCCAATCAAAAATTGGATAAAATTATACATTAATTTGATATTAGCTTGAGGTTTTTGCTAAATAATGAATAAGTGTTACTTTGAAGCCCTGTTTGGAATATACTAACTGAAAGATATTTCTTCTCAATAATTTAAAGTGTACTGACTTTTATTTAAAGAATTCCATATAAAGCCCATGCTCTATATTAAAAAAATGAATTTATACCATTTAGGTATTTTGTGATTGGTTTGGTACTTCCTGTTAAAAATAGAGCTAAACACTTTTATTTTCTTCTAATTCCATAACTTTTTAAACCTCCATTTAGAATATGGCTATTAATTCTATTTAACCATCCAATCCAATTATGTGGAATATCTCTTCATTTATTCAATCTTTTTAAGTCTTTTAAAATTTTTCCAAGTTTTTTCCAGTAGAGATGCGTGAATACTTTATAAAATTATATCCTCTATATTTAATAGTTTTTCTTACTATTGTGAATGGTTTCTCATTTTATCATATCCTATGTACATTTATTGCAAAAGTAGAGGAATACCATTGATTATTAAAATTGAAATTTTAATTAGGCATATTACTATGCTTTCTGATTAATTTTATGATTTTATTGACTTTATGAGTTTTTCTAAATGGACCATGTGGTTATCTGCAAGTAGAATAAACTAATTCTTTTCTTAAAGCACTTACATAGCTTTTTTCTTTTTTCATTTTCTCTTTAATAATATAACCAGGACTTGCTCAGCTATATTAAATGTAATGGTGGAATAGAAATACTCAGCTTATTCTCTATCTTTAAAAGAGTGCTTTAGATATTTTTTACTAAGTGGTGATTGTTCTAGGTTTAGGTTTCAAAAACATTTATCAATAAAATACTTTTTTTCTCTCTGAATATCAGTGTTTCACATAAGAGGTAGATTTGGGACTAGACAAATGGTTTTATTCCCAACCTGCATTAAGATCACTTGGAGAAATTTAGATATACCTGTATTTGGGTTCTGGCTCTACAGCTTTCCATTCAATTGGACTGGGGTAGGATTCAGGCTTTAGCAAACTTCCTAGAAGATTCTTACATGTAATATATTGGGATTCACTGAAGTAGGCCATTAAAAGTAATCAACCTCTACAGAATAAGTGTCTAAAATACTTTTAAATGTTAAATACTCTGTATTTAAAATTATATTGACAAAATAATAGAGAACTGTTGATTTATCCAGTTAAAAACAAATAATGTCAATTTCCTTATGGCTGTCATGAATTTTAATATATAAGAAGACAGTTTAAATTTCTTAGGGAGGAAATCATACCTATTTTATCTTAGGTATTCTGATGGCTTCTTGATACTTAATTTTTTTTTTTAAAAAAGATCTCTATCTCACCCCAGGCTCTCTGATGCTCTGTTTACATGTTCCTAAAATGAATTAAGAATGATATAAACATGTTAAATATACTTTGTCCATCATCTGCATATATGTTCAAGAACTATTTATTAGAGGGTCACATGGGATAAAGAAGAATTCTAAAGTACAAAATATATATAATCACATGTAAATAATTCTAAAGTAAAGTAAAAGAAAAGCTAGTGGGTGGTCTCCGTTTGTATATCTGTATTATCTGAATCTGTTCATTAAGTACTCAAATATTAGCAGCCCCCTGTTTTTAAAACCTGACTGATATAACATAATCCAAATGTCGTCTTCTGAAAGCTCATATTCCCCACTGACAGGGCTGTCAATACAGCAAAAAATTTCTTTCAAGATTGCTTGTATAATAGGACAAACCTGTCCTCTACACTTAATTCTTTTTTCTCTCTCACTATCTAGTCCTAATGCCTTTGGCTACATTGACTGTTTATACTTTCTGAGGATGGAGCCTACATCTACAGCTGCCTGATAACCACTCTTTCCCCTCTAACTATGGACCCAACTCCAGAGAGAGTGAGCACCAACTTCCTTAGTTTCTTTTCTACTCATCCTTTCTTATAGGAAAGATAAATGTCCTGGTATCTTTGCTGCCTTATTCATGGTGAGTGGGGAATCAGGAAAGAATTCCTTCTGATTATCAAGTTAAGAGTGTGTAGAGGGTAGAAGAGTAATCAGTCGCTTTGTCAGTTTTTGGAAGGAAATGAAGAAATCATCCTGGGAAAAGAGGAAAAGTATAGTACTATTTGTGACACTGTTATTATGTGTTGAAATAAACGACTTGAAAATATTTATAGTACAGTTACCAAAGGCTTTTATGGAAGAGGTAGGAGGGATGCCAATGTGCAAGTACACATTAAGAATGTTTACTATCCCTTCAGGGTCTTAGCTAGGGGGCAATATACAGAATGACTCATAGAAAACACTTATTTCTAAGAAAAAATGCATCCTTCATTGTTATGTTAGCTCTCCATTGCTATGACATAATACCGAAGATTGGAGAATTTATTTTGACTCAGTTTCAGAGGTTGATTGGTTGTGTTGCTTTTACTCTAGAGAGGCAAAAAAATCAAGGTGGGTTATGTCTAGTAGGGCAAAGATGCTCATCTTATAGTGACTGAAGCATAGAGGATAAAAAGGGGTAGGGTTCCACCCTTTCCCCTTCTAAGGAACACTCCCAGATGACCTACTTTCTCCCTCTAGGCCACACTTTGTAAAGATTTCACCATCTCCAAGCAACACCACAGAGTGGCAACCAAGCTTTTGGCTTATGGGCCTTTTGGGGACATTTAAGAGCCAAATCATAACAGTTCTAAACAACTTTTCTTGGAAAATACTTTAGATCCAGATAGGCAGTTTGGGGAGAAGTTTTGAAGTTCAAAATCAATACAATACAAACACCCAATAAGCAAAAATAATGTAAAACAGAAGCAAATGGTATAAGAAGAATTGGAACATTGTGTCACTATATAAATTTTGATATGAATTTGTATTTTAATTACAGAGGGTTAGGTAGTCAGTGATTAGTTATATAAAAGGTTGGAGTAACATTTTAAATGGTTGCTGATGTTGTATAGGTGCTTCTTAATATTCAGTAGTAAGATATTTTAAAATGTTTTAGCCAAAAATTATGTAAAAATTTTCTACATATTTTGGGTCCTGAGGGCTGGGGATGTGGCTTAGAGTTAGAGCACTCTACTTGCTTGCATGAGGCCCTGAGTTCAATTCCCAGTATTGAAAAAAATTGTGTGTCTATATATGTATTTCCTGTCTGGCAGGCTGTTTAATTGTTTGCTAATTAATTACGTACAGTTTCCTATATTTACTTTTTTCCTTACAAAGGAAACAGGAGCATATGGGTGAATAGTGCTCTCAAGGAGCAATGATAACATCAACTCTGAAAATTAACAAAAGTAATTATAGTCTATCTTATAGATTGCTTATAATTTATACCTTAATAATTTGTCAATAGTAGCTCATTTCAATTTATTCAATTTATTTTTGACATATGGGTTAATTAGAAATTCTGTTAGAGAAATTTCCCGCTTCCTAAAACTCAGTTTTGTGTTTTTGTTTTTTTTTTTTTTTGGTAGTACTGAGGATTGAACTCAGAGCCTTGTGTATGCAAAGGCAAGCATTCTGCCAACTGAGCTATATCCCCAGCACCCCAGTATGTTTTAATGTAAAGTAATGTAAAGGAAAGTCTAAATTCTTTACTCAAAGTTTTAACATTAGCACTTAGATTGTTATCCTTTTCCCTAGAAATAGTGCTTCTTGATTTTTCTGGATCTAAGGGTTGTTTTCTATGACCTAATGGGCAAAAAGACTACTATTGGATATAACTTCATTTTATCTAGGCATTCAGAAGTAGTGTATGATTTTTATTGTTTCCTTGTTTAGTCCTCAAGAGAGGCTCTAATAATATGGTGATAAAATATAGGACTTAAGTCCAGTTTTTCTTGGGCTACTGCACCATGCTGTGATTTGGCTGCATATTACCATGTTAAATTCATTTTCCTTTCTTGAATTTTAAAGCCTATTTCATTTAAGTTCCCTACATTCTGTTATCTGAGTAAGAGTCACCCTGTAAATACTTAATATATTGTATGCACTATGGTGTAGATATAAAGTGTCTCTCCAAAAGCTCATATAGTGGAAACTTAATATCCAGTGCAGGAATGTGCAGAGGTGTAATGATTAGATCATGAGAGCTTTAACCTAATCAGTGGATTAATCCATTTGATGGATTAATAACTGGAATGAATTGCTGGGGCCAGGGATAATTGTAGTTAGGTAAAGTAGGTCATTGGGGCATACCCTTGGGGATTATGTTTCCATCCTGACTTCTCAAGCTCTCTTTTACACTCTGCTTTCCAGCTCCAGTTGCCATGAGCTGAGCAGCCTTCCTTGGCTATGCCCCGTGGGAGGCCACCCAGCCATAAACTAAGTATCCTCTCTCAGTCTTGAGTAAGGGGGATGTTTGGTCTGGCATTGCAGGCTGTAGGCTGTGCTCTGGACTTGGGCGCTACCCAATGGGATTGGACAACCATCCCCTTGAAACCTTATCCCCTGCCTTATTTGGTGAAGACTATTGAAAATCCTTTGTCTTCTTTTCCCAATAAATAAAGGGGTTCCAGGTGTGCTAGCTGTCTTACCTTTCAGCATGGAGAGGAACCTTGAGGTTGCAGAGCAGAGCTGCCCCTTGATATGAAAATTGCTTCTGTGTTCTGTGCTTTTTTCACCATTTTCTTAGTGTAATGTTGTAGCCAGCTCTTTTGAACCCAGTTTATCTAGTCAGCCTGGGTCGCTGGCGAGAATGCCCTTCTGCCATGATGACCTGCCTCACCTCAGAACCATAAGCTCCAAATAAAGCTTTTCCTTCTCTAAGTTGTTTTTGTCACATCAGAGCTATCATTTATCAGTTTATAAGAAGTATTCCAATTAAATAAAATTCACCTTCCTGGCATTCAGTTTTAGATTATGATTAATAGTATTAAATTATGGAATTTTTATACAAAATGTAAAGTTAGAAAAATGTACAGCTGAAACATGTTTGATCTTTCTTTTTATTTCATCAGAAAAGAATGGGTTGAATTTTTCAACCTCATTCATTTTCCTTTCAGTTTTAGACAGCTTTTTCACTGCTATGACAAAAAGATCTGCAAGAACAATTAGAGGAGGAAAATTTTATTGGGTGCGTACAGTTTCAGAGGTCTCAGTTCAAAGATGTCTGGCTCTAATCGCTGGGGCTCCAGGTGAAGCAGAACATCATGGCGTAAGGGTGTGGTAAAGAAAATCCCTCAGGACATCCCTTTAGGAAGCAGAGAGAGCTCTGTTCAATAAGGACAAAATATATACTCTCAAAGCACAGGGATCCACCTCCTCCTACATACTCTATTGGCCTATAGTTACCACCCAGTTAATCTCTATCAGGGCTTAATGCACTGATGAGATTAAACCTCTTATAACCCAGTCATTTCATCCCTTAACATTCTTGCATTGTTTCAAACATGAACTTTTTGGGGACATCTGATATCTAACCATAACACTATCTTTTTAAAATTTCCTTTTATTGATGTAGTATGTATAGTTTTAAATCTTTTCCTCTAGTAGTTTCCTCCATTTGAATGATATTTTGTCTTTTAATAAATTAGGGAAGATAGAAGCTAGGTATTAGAGTGGAAATAAATTGTAATTTCAAAAAATTTATTTATGTAAGACAGATATGAAGATGTGCTTCTGCTAGTGAAGTAGGACAGAAAGTTATGCTCCTGGTAGTTCAATTTTTTTAAAATCTTACATGCCTGAAACTTTCCCAGCAGAATTTCTCATATGGACAGACAGTGACTGTAACATTTTAACTCTATGGGACTGTTATTTTATTTGAGGAGCCCCCTCAGGGACCATTGCACAACTGGAACTGTCAGCCAGATCCAGTTGTAACTGCTTGAGTAGTTATCACCTCATTGGCTGAGAAACTTCACTTTCACACATGTACATTTTTTTTTCTTTTAGTATGTACTGGTTAAAATTAAATTTCAGTTACACAAAAATTAAACAAAAGAATTTGCCTTTGAATGTTTTAGAATTTTCAAAAACATACCAATATTTCAGACTATGTGGAGTTAGAATTCTCAGTGTTTGATTACAAGTGTATTCTGGGTTCCATGATAATATCAGTGCTACCTCTCACTTCAATGCTATGTCAGTGTGGGGTTATGTTGTATTTTACTTCAATCTTAATGACCTGTGCCAGCCTGGGTTCTTACTCGTGCAGGGTTAATTAAATTGAAATACTGATGCTAAATATGAACATATTAACGTCTATCAATTCAATGTATGTATATTCTCCATCACAGAAATCTATTCAAACATAGTACATATCAGTAATGGTTAGTATATGAAGAAAGATTCCAGATGGCTTTTTACCCCATTATATAGTATTTTCTCTTTCATTTCATTTCACAATTGATTTTTTGTGTGTGTGTGTGCTGCTGGGGATTGAACTCAGTGCCTTGTGCATGAGAGGCAAGCACTCTACCAACTGAGCTATATCCCCAGACCCACAATAGATTTTTTTAAAGTAAAAAATAGGTAATTTTTCTTATTATCTGGCTAAATAAACTCTGTGATCCATGTTATCTGTAGTGAGTCAAGTTGTAGGAAGTATTTATTTGTATCAAAGTGAGCACCTAACTTGGCAATGACCATGAAACCATCTCTTTAGCCAGTTCACAAAAAAAGGATGTAGACTTAGGTTTGTTAAAAAAAAAAAAATCCCGTTTTTTTTCAGTTTCTTGATATTAGATACTTTTTTATGTTTCTGTCCACATTAAATAATTGCATGATGCTTGGTGATCATAACCAAATGGTAAGAAACAGTTAAAGGTATGTGAAAAGTCACTTATTAGATTTGAAGTAAAAGTAAATCTTAAGGGGAAAGAAGAGACACAAATATTCAGTAATTAATATTTCCATATTTACATAGTGTGCCAGATATACCATATGGAATAACACAAAGTGATTCATTCTTTCTAGTTGATTACACTCTCTACTAGAAAAAATGTGAATAAATAAAGTGGGAGAGAAGAGTATGGAAAGCTTTGTTAAGAATGCTTATATTTAAGGGTAAACAGGAATTAACTAGGAAAATAATAGGGAAAAATACTGAGTCAGAGGAAGAGCCATGAGTATGCATAGTACGTTCAAGGAAATCAAAGAAGTTAAAAAAAAAAAAGCATTCTTATGCCTGATTGTATATATGGTGTCTATGGCTTAGAGATTGACTGACTTGCTTGCCTAAATAAGACAAGCAATAAGTAGAAAGTTGTACTGTCAGCAAGCCCATTCCCTTTCAAGAATACTTCTTGTATCCTTGAAGTATCCAAGAAATATCTTTAGAAGCTACCTCTGTACCAACCTAGGAAATAGGAATACTTTGATAAGTAACACACATGGCAATATGGACCCTGCACCTTTATTTTAGACTGAGTCCACCTTAGAAAGCCTGGGGAAAATAACATTTTAATCTCTTGAAACATTTGTCTGTGTTTATTACTTTCTTGTGTAACCGTCATCTATCAGGAAATGTCCAAAGGAAGTATGACATTTTCCTGTGCTTTACAGAATTTATAAATTAGATGACAAGTTTGGATCAGATCAATTCAACACAGTCAGTTAGGAAATGCATACAAATACATGCCATTATGTATTAGTGTCTAACAGATTTTCTACAGATTTGAAGTTGGTGGTAAAAGTTGGTTGGAAATGATGGCAAAAGTTCTCTTGAAGAGGTTGCAGCAAGCTTAAGGTTGCATTGCAAGCAAGCAAATGGACACTGGAAAGAATGAAGGAATAGGAAGGAGACTACTGGTAGCAGAGTAGTGCTGGGTTCCTACTGAAGAACCAGGGCCAATGAGGCCATTCATGAGAGTCAAGAACACTAGTCAGAGGATTTTAAATTTGGCATGGTGGCTGATGAGACACTGGTAAGACAATACATTTTAAAGCAATTGGGTATCAATGGAAGTTACCAAATCTATTTTCCTATGCTGTGTTAAAAATTGTTTTAAGTTGTAGCAACAGTGTTAGAGATATTCAGACAACTGTCTACTCCTAATGAACCATTTAAATAAACATCAGTTATTCTTTCCTCTTGGACTTTACAAATGAAAATAGGCAAAAACAAAGCAAAACAGTAATTAACAAAGAAATATGGGATTAACCTTGAATACAAACAAGGGTTGGTTATAAATGTTCATGTTCAGACAGAAGATTATCAGGAGAATTCTGTGCTTTCTTTTGATTAATAAAAAATTAATAAAGGCTTTTGAAACTATTGAAGTGAAGGAAGTATGAAGATAAAGCAGTTAGACCTTTGTTCAAACTGAAGGTTTTACATTGTGGGATACACTGAGACTGGTCCTTTACCAAATGAATGGTTTCTAGAAGCTGGCAGAACCTCTGCTTTTCCTATATGAGCTACATTTTTCAAATGGTGTTTAGATGCTAATGATTTTTATAGCAGTCTCATTGGGAGTGTGGAAGGGAGGAAAGAGAAGTGGAAGAAAATAATTATGGCATTTCATAACCCCATTCTAAGTTTTTTTCTAAAGAAAGCACTAAATTTGATTTGTATTTCCATGTGGGTTCCATGTGACAATGAGTTCAAGGAAGTTAGTGGTTGATTTCTCCTCACGTGCGGTGGTCCTATACATAGGTTGCTACTAGAACATATGTAGTCTCATATTCTTCAATGGAAAAGCATGTTTATGGCATTGATCTAGTTCCTGGAACTGGTGATGACTGAACATATTTTAGAAATGTGGCTGCTTTTTCCAAGCTGTCAAAATTAAAGTATATGGGTTTAGTTTGTAAGACAAATTTAAATATATTAAGCTTCTAGTACTAAGGCTAGTTTAATGCTGTACATAACCTATGCAGATCATTGAATCTTCCTGATTCTCCTTTGTCATATGTAATCATAAACAAAAACTTACAGGCTTTATCGATTAAAAATATCCAGAATGATTGGGTTTTTCTTGGAGAGCAGTAGAAAGAGATGGATATTAAAAAGTTGCACATCTTAAATTTAGGTATGAAAGAAAATATACAAAATGTACTTATAAAATTACTGTAAGAAAAAGTAGCTTCTGTAGTCTGTTGTATGTTAGGTTTTCTATATGTCCTGTGTTCTTTATAAATAAATCTCCAATACTCTTATGAAAATAATTTTTAATCATAACCTTAAATGCATTATAGAACTCTCACTGAAATGTTAGTTGCATTTAATATGTTCTGCGATTCCAAGAGTATAGACAAATTTTTTAAAATCATTTTATTAAAAACAAGATCTGAAATAAAACATTGTGTACCATAAAACTTTCAGCCCCACGTTAAGAAAAATGTTCCATCACTAGGGAAACTGGCCAACTAATTTATTGACTGTGGGGAAAAGTGTAGATTAGGCTTAGTAATATGGACTTGGAGCTATGCAGTAGTAAAGCTTTAGCATCCCTAAGGAGATTTAGATGCCAAATTATCTGGTTCAGATCTTGGCTCTGTGATCAACTAGGACATGTAACCCAACAATTACTTAAACCTATATAGACTTCACTTTCCTCATCTTTGAAACTGGAACAAAAACAGTAATTTCCTCATGGGTTGTTGCAAAGACTAAATGTGTTAACCATGCAATGTGTCTGGTGTAAAATATGAGCTACAGAAATAGCATCTATGATCATTACTATTATTAGAATATGAATGTGTCACTGTCTAGGATGCTGAAGTCTTAAGATTAAAGAGGGTTTCCAGACAGACCCTGAAGCATGAGGAGACGATCCAGGATCATCCTAGGAAGATAGCGTTTAAGGGGTGGGTAGAGGAATGGGAACCTGATGAGAAGTAGCCATACACAAGGAAAGGAAATTGGGCAGTAGAAAATGAGATGATATTTCAAGAAAAAGTATTGACTAACATGAAATTATTAAAAAAAAATTCAGGTTGCTGTATTTCATTTCTTGAATTTTAACCAGTGGGTAGTAACCTACAAAAATAAAACTCCCCAACTAGTCTGTATATATTGCAAAGTGAATGGTCCTCCAAGTTGCTTAGGAAAGGAGTCTCAGATTCTCCAAAGGTGCTTTGTAAGGTAAGTGAAAGATGAAGCAGTTGGTAAAGTAGCTAGGAAAATTGTAGCAGTATAGGGAAGTGGTGACCTTAGCAAGAATTGTTAGTGTTATTGTTAAGCAGAGAGTTGAAATTCTGGAATCTTTTTTTGTCTTTTAATTAGAATTTATCTCTGAAAGGGAAGGGACAAAGGCATGGGATTGACAATTACAGGAGATTTGTGTTGTTTTAAGATGGGAAAATATGCTGATGTTAAAAAGATGGCAGTACAGGAGAGATAGGGCTACATAGTACTGGAAAAATATGTCAAGGGGGGATACAGTGCATAGCTAAGTGATGAAAAAAAGGAGCTGAGGCATTTGAATGGGAACAGAATGCAAGGGGAAAAGGTCAAGTTTCTATGCACCTGCAACAAGTTGAGGAAGCTCTGATGGCTAACACCTCCTTTTTGAAATAAATTTCAAGAAGAATAACATAAAAAAGTTAATCTTCAAGTAGGAATCATTGTATTTATGGGTACTTTGGGGTAAAATCTGGTACGAATAGAGGCAGTCTTGGACCATTCAGTAGGAATGACTTATTTAAGAAACCAGGTCTCATGGTTTAGCACTGTAATGGGAAACTGTAAGTGCTCAGGATGAGTAGTAGTGAAGTTTCAGTGTGGTGGAATTAATAAGCATCTCTATAAAAAGGCCAGATTAGAATATTGAAAATAAAATCAGAGGTAGTGTTGTAGATCTGCCAACTATCTTTTTTCATTTAATAACAATGATTTTAAAGTTCAAGTGAAAAATGTTTATTTCCTATATTTTCATCTATTTACTTATAATACCAACAATTCCTCTGTTGATATTTTCCTGTAGAAAATCAGTTTTTCCTAATAAACATTTTTTTTAATTTGCATGAGTGTCCCATTGACAATAAACATAGAAACTTTACTATAATTTTCTTTTATATAATGATCATAAAATATGTGTGATTCAGAAAAACCAGAACTTTCTAGTCTGAATGAAGGCTAGTTGAAATTTAGCAGTAACTAGATCTTAAATAATTCCACCTTGTTTTCATATTCATAGTTTTATCTTCTAAGGATCTAGGACCCCTTTAGTTAATTATCCCACATGTCACAAAAGAAATGTCCACTCTTCTTAGTTGTGTTTAATGATTCAGAAATTATGCTGAAACTTAAAACATTTTAATGTAACCCAATAGTTTATGGAAAACATTATTCTTGTGGGCTTTGTACCAGATGGTTCTTTTTCAGATCTTTACATTCTCCTTTCTATATGGTCTTTTAACAGGAAATTATATCGTGTCCCTTCTGGATAAAAGTTGGATTATCTTTGTCAGTTAATTATTTAGAAATTTACGTGGAAGATTAACTTTTTTCAGTCAGATTTCATAAAATGATTTTCAAAGAATTTTTATAATTCATAATGTAAATTACTTATTGTAGATGCTTGCTAGTTTTAAAGAATCTGAGAATTCATTGAAATTGGTCAGAATATAATATGTATAAAAATATACCCAGTTTGCAGTTTTCTCATACCTGATACCATGTCAGGGTAAAGTACTAAACTGTTACAACAAAGAGATCCTGAAATGCATTGACTCAAACGAAATAGAAGTATATTTCTCATCTGGGTAGCAGTCCAGGTAGACCTTCTAGGTCAACTAGCAGTTCCTTCTCATATAGGCAGTATAGCTCTGTCACATTTTTTTTTTAATGTCTAGCTTCTACATATGCTGGTTGTAACCAATATAAATATAACTAAAAGGAAAATCATTTGAGGCAAAGATTTTCTGTTAGGCAAATCCAATGGAATTTTTTACATAATTCTTGCTTGTATTGCATTAGCAAAGAAAGATTAATTACATGGCTAGATGTGTGCCAAATAGGACTGGAAAATGAAATCTCTAGCCAGCATCCATATCTCAGCCATACTTTGCTACTACAGAGTAGGAGAGAGAAATTTCTTTAGTGATTGGTTAATAACATCCAGCAGATGGGAATGTCTAAGGAAATATATACTGTGCTAAGAACATCTTTCCACTCATTACAAGTTTTTTGATAGGTATACATTTGGGTTGTCAAGTTAATATTATCCCAGATTGCTCTGTGCTATTGTAGGTTTGGTCGCTGTATATGGTGTTTGTGTTAATGTATTTTAGATACACTGAAAAACAAACCTCTTAAAGGAGATAACAGTTGTGTAAAGTTACATAAAAAACATGTCATTAGAAAATTTCACCTGTACCTTTTATGTTTTTCAATTGATTTATTTTTCAGATATAACTGTTTCATTTAGAAATTTCATTAGAAATTTATAAATATTTATTGTACTACATTGTGTTTAGTTTGGGGGATTTTACTACTTTGGAAATTCAGAGTACAGAAGGGAACTGTACATGACATTGATGTATGATACATGAAATAGAGTGGTGGCACAAAAGAAAATGTTTTCAGAGAAGGCTTCAGAAAATGATTCCTACTCTAGGATGCAAAGAATGAATAGAAGTGTCCATATGTCCAAAAAGAAAAATCAGAGGGACACTGCAGGAGGAAAAATTAGCCTGCTTAAGAGCATTGGGTTTGGGGAACTGCAAATTGATTGATGAAAGTAGAATACAGGGCTGAGAGATGGGGTAGAGTGTGTAGGTGGACTGTGGGTGCCAAACTGGTAACTCTATTTGGTGATTCTAAAACCCATGTAGTAGGTGAAGGTATCCCTGGGATTTTTGTCACTGTAGAGAAGTCTTTACAACATAGTCCTCTAGAATATTTTGTTTTCTTAAGCTCAAATGTGAAAATCAAAATTTTAGAATTTAGTAGTATTTTTATGCTATTGTAATAGCATAAAATAGTTAGATCATAGTATATTTTTCATTATTTAATGTCATAAACTTTAAGTCTACATTTTGATGTGCAATATGCCCTACATCTTTTTTCATAAATAATAAACACAAAGCAATTAAAATAGCACCTATCCATTTTCAATGAGAACAAAATCATTTTTCAATTAAAATACTGTTAACTTGGTACACAATGTTGGTTAATACAAAATGATGAACATAATCTATATCTTGAGCCATGCAAATGACATAGTGATTATCACATTACATTTGAAATTATTTTATAAATCCAATAAAACTTTTGAAGTAAAGTTGTAGGTAATGGGGAAGACACTGAAGGGATTCAAACTAGAGAATAATATGATCAAATTTACTTTATAGAAAGAGCCTTTTCAGGACAGCTGGCTGGATGAATTGGATAGATGTAGATGAATAGAGAGAGAGATAAGGAAACAAGAACAAGCATGGGGAAAGGTGACTAGAGCTTGAGACAGGGAGAGTGGCGGGGAGAGTCCAGGGTGAATTCACAAGAGTTGGATAGGTCTTGGCCAGTGGCCAAAGTAGAGGGACACCCATTAGAATGACTCTTTGGATCCAAGCTTGCTATCAGCATACATGGTGGTAATATCAAATAGAGCAGGGCCCGGGAGAGAGGAAGTGTCTAGAAGAGAGAGCTGAAATGTATTTAAAAATTTAATTAATTATTATTAATTCTAATAATGATCAGGATGACTTGGTTTTACCCTAATACTTATCTCCAGGTCATATTCCTTCCACATGAGATCATTCTCTAAATACCTAGATATCCTTCCAGGTACTTTAACTATAATTGCTTCCCCTGCCCCCCCCCCCAACTTGTGTCTCTCCTAATTAGAATAACAAGAATAAGCTTATGAATTTCATTTCTTGGCTCTTTAGGGAAAAAATATGACTGTATTTTTGCTGTAAGACTTTATGTGCCTCAGAAACACAAAAAGTGTTTCTTCTCCTTGTGAGGAGCTTCCTGCTATTTCTAATGTCTTTGTTACCAGAGGTATTAATTTAAGAGTCCTGCAGAACATGAGATTGGGAATGACAGAAAGAAGGATGTCTTTGCTGCTAACTTGCTGTGTTGCTTTAGGCACAGGATACCACCTCATTAATTTTGTCATTTGTAAAATTAAAGCATTGTGTTAGATCAGAGGTTCTTACATTGAGGTTTTTGGCTTGATTTCAGGTGATCTGTAAGTTCCCTAAAATTGTAGTGAAGATTCTGTGTTTATCAAGCACATTTCTACATCAACAGCTTTCATCAGATTTTTAGGGATCTGAGACCCCCTCCCCACATCTTTAAAAAGTTGTTATTTGACATGGTGGCCTTTCATTTTGATGGAGACAAAAATATTCAGTATGACCTAGAATGAGCTTTTCTTATATGTAATATTATCATTTCATAAATTTGTTCATAAATCATTGTCTTTTACTGCTTCTATGCTCTTCTAAACTAGTGTAAATACAATTCTAGCATCTGGTCCCTGAGGGAAAAGAAAGTGTGGGTCCAGAGAATTAAGTAAAGTTATAGGGGTCACCAAAGGGAAGATTTGTGTGAAGTCAGAACTTCTGTCACCTGTCTTTCAAGACTAGGAGCATGTTTAGATTTCCTTCCCTTCACTCACACAAACCACAGGAAATGAGGTTAACCCCCTGAACAGCCCTTTGGAAAAGCTGCCAATGTCTGTACCAGACACAAAAATTGGCTGCAACCTACAATTTGGCTAGTTTTGCCCACCTTGTTGTTTTGCTACAAGTGTGAGCAAAACTAGCCAAAATCTTGTCTGAGATATAACAATGACAGTTACTTAGGTAAAACAAGTGAAGTAAATGGCAATGAGTATTGACCCTAGAGCTATTTTAAAGTCTGAGCTTTGGCCAATGTTTTAATATATTAACCCAAACACACTTCTTTTTAGGTTTTAGATAACATAATTGCATAGTAATTTTTTTTTGCTTTTCAGTAAATGTGAAAACATACAGGGTTTAGTTCATTTGTGTTTGGTTAATTCCAAGAAACAGTTTAGACCTTAGGAAATTTATACAGTATCTTAATTGGCTATAACCATATTTACTTATACTGTTCTCCTCCCTGCAACTACCTTTTAATATCCCTACCATCTTCTGGATAACAGTGCTTTTCAAACTAACAAAGGTCAAAGAATTTTCTTGTTTTATTTTATAATTTCTTTGCATTGTTGTGTTTCTATTGTACATGCCTGGAAAGCAGCTTGTACATGTTACTCATGAGTTGAACAATATTTGAACAGGTCTGTATAAGTCCACTGATCACTTTTGGATATGGCAGGGATATGATTTGTAGAATTTGTTTGCACCATTAGAATGCAAAGGCGATTGACATACATGGAGTATTTAAGGTAGTAATAGCTAACACAGCTTCAGAAGAAGAAAGACATAGATCAATACTTGCAAAGCAGCAATACAGTTTTTTTCCAAGTATAATAGAGACTCATTATGAATAATGATGTATTTTTCAACTTTTAAAATACCATCACTGATAAATATTAATATATGAAAGTATTGATCAATGAAAACTATAGTAAAAATACTTTCATGCTTTGTTAAAAAATGAAGAACAAGAAAACCGTGAATCTAATCTCCTGTCCCAATCTGCATTAAAAGTCTTAGACCATATTAATTTTATCACTGATTATATATTTAATATGCAGGCATACATTTTTAAACTTGTATGACAGAAATTTGCTGTGAGTATTTAGACATGATATACTCTTTGAGTATTCCCTCAAATTCAACATATAATTCATGTGGGAAATGAAGCCCACAAAATTTAACCAGTGCTCAATAAATATGTTTATATTTAAATTCCTTGAAATGAAAACCTTATGTTCTGTTTCTTCTTGGTTTTGGCTCATCCCATCAAGGGTGGGAGGCAGGCCACCACCCCTGCTATCATCATCTTATTTACCACTGCCTATTATTAGCCTACTCGAACATACTAAATTACCTGAGTGTCACCATCCATAGAATTTCAGATAATTTACCCAATGAAAGGCTTTTCAGATAGAATTGTTTCAAATAAATGTCTATGTTTTGGGGTTGAATGGCTAAATGTGTATGGTTCACTACAATAAACATAAATCAAGAATATTATTTTAATAAAAAGTTAAAATACAACACTTGTATTTTTGTTTGATATTTTATCCTAGAAGTTTCTACTCACTTCTCCCTGTTCATCAAAATGGGAGAAGTTGGAAATTCAAAATTAGGGAAACATATGCTACTTAGATTTAAAAGCTTAATTAGTACTCTGTGAACACAGTTTATTTTTATTAATAAAACGACTTAATCTCCCAGAAGTTCAGGTTCCCTCTCTAAAATGGATATCAACACTATTTGAGATACAATTGGTGCAGCATCTTGTATAATACCTCTCTGCTAACTATAATGAACTGAATAATTAGGTGCCTTTATGTAAGAAACATATAGGAAACAGGATTTGATGGATGTTTATGTCTGTATGTTTTGTTTACCCACCATTTGCTTTGTTTTATACAGTGAATACATTCTGAAAGTTAAACTAGTTTTTAAATTTAAAAAATGCTAGTAAACTATGTGTGTCAGGGATCAGTAAATGTTTGATACATGATGAGAATGTAAATGATTTAAATTTCACAGGCTACACAGTCTGTTATATATTCTTTTTCCTTTTTTTTTCAGCCCCTTTAAATATAAGAAACATTCTTAGCTCATGGGATGAGAATAAGAGTAGACCACATGGCAAGATTTGGCTCAAAAATAGCAGTATACTGACCCTTGATTTATATGGATATCATAAGTAGTAGCTTAAATACTCCATAGATAATTTTTATGTAAAGAAATTATGAAAATAAATTGACAGGGAATTTTTACACAAATTAATACATCTTTAATTTTTATTCTATTGACTAAACAAAAATTTGCATTTTTAGTTATATTTAAATCTAAGCATCAATAAAAAGTTAAAATACAACTACGTAAGCCCAGTAAGCTACAAACAACATGTTCCTTTGTCCTAAATGTTGCAATTCTAAATATAAAAATGTAAAGCATCACTTTTTTGTTTATCAAGGAAATCACAACTAAATATACCATATAATATATTCAGATTAAAATACGGCTGAAGAAGAAACAATATTGCTTTTGTTTCTGTTTGAAAAATACTCATCCTAAGATACTTATATATTTTGGTCAGAAATGAAAAATGAATTTATGATAGAAAATAAAACTAATCTGTATTTCTGCAGATAATTTGAAAACTCTATAAAATTGTTATCGATTTAGTAGTTTCTATTCTGCCCAAATATAAATCACACTCTCAGAGGTCCAAATAATGGTTATTCTTCCTGTGTACTTGATACTGTATATGTGTAAAACATGACTTGAGCCTAATTTCCTTCTTTACTAATAGTCTGATCATATTTCGTATAGAATTTATGCCAAAATGTAGAACCCATATTTTAAATTGACAACCGCTAGAAGGCTTTGGAAATAGTCTTAAACTCATATCCATAACTTAAACAAAGATCATGCCTTTCATTTTAACTATGAAAAAATATGATTATTTTTCTTTGAAATTATTTAAAAAACAACAGTGATACAAGTATTTTCTATTGCGTTCTAACAGCAGACTGACCACATTTCAATCCCAATAATGCTAACTCCTATTAAAAGTAATTAAAATAACTAGCATAAAATCTTATAAACAATGTTAATTCTACTTCTGAATAACAAAAAGGAAAATAAAGTATTTTTTATAAGTTCCAATTTATTGTTTGAAAATTATTATCTGAGACTTTTATAATTCAAATTAAAAGTCATTTTTTCTCTTTTAATAATTTCAATTTATATAAAACATCACTAACATTTTATGAAGATTTTAACTTTCATGTCTTACTTAATGTCTGACTTGTTTCAGTTCTTTAAGTTTTTCCCACTTATTTTTTAAAAATGTTTGTTGCATTTATTGTAGGTGTAAAGTACAATTTTGATATATTTAGTTTTTCCCTCTTATTAGATTATGAAATATTTTTCCACATATTTGTATATTGAATGCTATAATTATGTGGTCTAACATTATGAAATGTTGAATTTTTCAATTAATAATTTATTAGCATTATATAATCATTTGTGGTGCTTTTAAAAGCATTTATGGTGAAAAGAATCTAAGTTCTTTATTCTGCATTTCCTCAGAATCTTAAGTGCTATTTGGAATTTACTTTTTTAGTATTTTAATTCCATGAATTTTTTTTGTATTTGTCTATTATGTTTTCATCCAGGAGTAACATAAGATTTGTCATTTGTATACATTTTTTTTTTGGGGGGGGGGGGGTAATAAGGACTAAACCCAGAGGCACTTAGCCACTGAGCCACATTCCCAGTCCTTTTTATTTTGAGATTGGTCTCACTAAGTTGCTTAGGGCCTGCTAAGTTGCTGAGGCAGGCTTTGAACTTACAATCCTCCTTCCTCAGCCTTCTGAGCTCCTGGGTTTACAGGCATGTGCCACTGCACCCAGCTCATTGGTAAAATTTTAACCCACTTTTAAAGAGATCATAGTGCATTTGGTGGAATTCCCTACAATATTTACTGGTATTTGTAATAGAAAAATTAAAAATTAAATTTTTGTTATTCTCATATTCTGTTTGTATTGAAATTATTTTTGTTTGTCACAAAATAATCTAATTCATTGAAAATTGGGAGATCAGATAATATAATCTGCAATGTTTATGAATGTAATCACATAAATTTAAAAAAATGGATCAAATATACTTCAAAATGTCTAAGAAAAAGATAATGTATTTATGTTTAGTGCTTTCCTACCTTTTGTAGATATTGTACAAATAATGTAGATATTTTGTGTCATTAAAAAACATATATGTGCTCAACTGGAATGTCACTGCTGACTATGACTAGACACAGGCAAGGACGTATTCTCTATGAAGAGAGTGCTTTATTTTTTAAATTTTCTGTTGTTTCAAATAGCAAGTCATCACAGACCACATTTGCTTTATATGTTTATTTCTAATATTTTTGAACCTAAGGCCAATTTTAAACCAGCTGTTTGTCAAATATTCCTTTCTGAAGGAAACTGAATAGATTTTGGTAAATTGGTGTCTTTAGATAGATTATTCCTAGTTTGTTGGAGCTTCTTTGTTGTATGTTTTGTCATGAACCAAAATACTACATGCTTAGAAGAAGCAAAAATTAATAAACAATGATTCATTACCTTTGATTCATTCAGGTATTGAGGAACACAAGACCTTCTTCATTTAAATTCTCTCATTATACCCTTTTATCATTAAATCCTGCTGGGTGTCTTAGATTTCTAAGAAAGCAACTGTTTATTATTTTTGTTAGTGATTTGAGTAACAGGTGTGTACGGTTCAAATGTATTTCCCCAGCAGCATGTGTTGGAAATCTAATCCACAGTGCAGCAGTGTTTGGAAGAAGGGCCTAATGGGATGTGTTTAGGCCTTCAGGGTGTTGTCGTCTTTGAGAAGTGACACTCTTTTTAAAAAAAAAAAAAAAAAAGTTGAATTTAATCCTGTAGCCTTCCTTCCAGCTTTGTCTTTCCACCAAGGGATAAGGTAGAATGTAGGCCTTCTCCAGAGTTTAGCACCATGATATGAAACTTCTCAGCCTCCCAAACTCTGAGAAATCAATTTCTTTTCTATATAGATTACCCAGTTTCTTATATTGCCTATAGCAGCACTAACAGACTACCAGGATTCATCATACCAGTATTTTTCTTGCATCAGATGGTGCTCAAGCTATAAATGTTGCTGACAGACAGCATTAACTTTTTTTTCCATGTTTTATGTTGTTAATTCTAAAACATACTTCATATACAACCAGAGATATGAAAAATTGTGTTGTATATGTGTAATAAGAATTGTATTGCATTCCGCTGTCATTTATTTTTTTAAAAAAATCAACCAAAAAAAGAAAAAAATTAATAAAACATAAAAATTTAATGGACTTCCTTTTTCATACCCAATTCTCAATGTGAGATAAGAATAATTGCAAAGCTGTGGTTCATATTTTTGAAATGTTTCAAGGGATTCTTTCAAATTCAGTCCTAATATTTAGTATCTTCAACAATGATTATTTGTTACTAGAATCACTTTAATGTTTTCTATCGAATATTCTATTAATGTCAAGGTTATCCTCCTTTAGTGGGCAGGTTTTTGTTAATGGTTAAAATAAAACTTTAAAATTCTAGAGTATAAAAGGAAGTTACTGTTTTATTTTTAAAAGGAGAAAAACTGAACTATTAAATAAAGCCTAGTTCCCTAAACATTCCACTGGAATTGGGTAACAAGATTTTTGATAAACCTATCACTAAAAACCATTTTTCTCATTGATTAAAATCTTTGTTAAAACGTGTAAAAAGTTTTAAGTACTACACAAAGATACTATGCTTATACCAATTAGCACCAGTTTTATTGTTCAATAAATGTTCCAATGAGGTTTAAAGAAAGCTTATATTAGTACTTCATATCTATTTATAGGAGAATAAGTTATATTTTCTTTTGATTATATAGATATAACTTTTAACTGTAATTTATATGGATAAATTTGCTGGTTACCTATAAAATTAGTTTATATGGATGCTACATATTTTAAGTAGGTATTCCTTGTGGAGCATTTTTTTCTAGACAGTACATTCTATGATACTATTGAAGACTTGGTTTGCCTTTCCATGCTTTGGTGGGATACAGTGAATTGTTTCAGTGTTTTTACTGTTTAAATTTTTTTACCTTATTCATGACCTTAACCAGGAAGAACCAAATCTGGCAGTAAAACAGAGACAGACAGACACACACACACGCGCACACACACACACACGTGTGTGCGCGCGCATACACACGCATGTGCATTTAAAGATATAAATTATTAGGATCCATCAAATCTGACTTAACCCCATTTCTTCCAAAGCACCAATGACTTGATTTGTGGTTACTCACTCAAACAAGCTATGAGAATTTTTTTTAAATTCCATGTTTGATTTTATAAAATTTGGTTTCATTGTGAATATATAGCATCAAAATTTGAGTTTTCCATTGATTTTCTTATATTTATAGTAATGATATTATTTTAATGGTATTACAAGATATAGTATATGGCAACAAACTGGCTGCTTAATGTTAAGGGGTTAAAGGTTTTTAAGTTGTTGATAATTATGGGGAAATGACAAAAAAATGGAAGAACTTTAAAAACTTGGGAATAATTACCTTAAAAGTAAATTTTAATTTTCACTGATCCTTAACACAATGTTGTTTCAAGCCTAGAGGGTATGTTGTTACAAAAATTTAACTGAGAGAAACATTGTATTTTTGTTTACCATTTGGAATTGTTTTCTCTTGTGCATGAAGTACATTGTGTGTGTAGTTTATTGCTTATCTGTTGTTTCATTATATCAACTAGTTTTAATCATATTTGGTTTGGCAGACTTGTTATTTTAGAGAAACTTCAAGAGAATTTTTTAAATATTACTTTGCAAAAATAAAATTCTGTTCCTACCTGACAGTTGTAAGTCAGTGCCCTTTCTGGAAGTAGCAATGCCATTGTCGGCCTTGGGTGAGAGCCTTGTTTGTTGTTACTCCTTTAAGATCCAAGGATGATTTATATGAATATTATCTATCTGCCAAGTAATAATTATATATTTAGTAATATTTCCTACTTTTGCTTAGTTATCATCATGTTGACCAATGGATTGGTTATTAGTATATTGACCAATATCCATGAATATTTCATTATTGATTAGAGAAAAGAATTACACTAAATGAAAATTAGAATTAAAATTTCAGAGTAGAATACTTAACCTTCCTAAGTTTTTGTGGAGATTATATTTTTAAGAGAAAAAAACCATGTAATATCCATCTATCCTGATTAATTTCTAGGTCTATAACACTCAAGTCACACAATACATTTTACACAATTATATAAGTAGTTACAGAAAGGCGATACATGTGTATGATACATGCTTATACATGGTGTATAAGAAAAAAATTATAAAATACTTTATAAGAATGTACCTTGGGGAAAGTGAGATATACATATAAATAATTGCTACATGAGGCAGTCTGAATAGTAAATAGAAGGGAACAGCATTGAAAACTGGAAAGCAGTGATTATTTCTGCTTCAGATGTGATGCTGTGCATTAGGTTGCCAGAAGTTCTTCATCTTACAATCACAGCTTTGCACCCCTTAACCAATATCTTCCCTTTTCCTTATGCACAGCTTCTGATATGCACCCTTTTCTTTCATAAATATGACTTTTTTGGATTCCATACATAAGTGAGATCATGCAGTGTCTTTCAGTATCTGACTTATTTCACTTAGTGTAAAGTCTACTGTGGTTTGCATCTGGAATGTTCCCCAAGGGCCTGTACATTCCAGGCTTGTTCCCAGCCCATGGCACTGATGAGCTATGGTAGCATCTTTAGGAGTCTTTAGGACTCTAATGGGAAGTTTTAGGTCACTGGGGGCATGTCCACAAAAGGATTGTAGGACCATGGCTCCTCTCACTCCTTTACCACATTCTTCTACCATGATATGCTGCCTCTCTTCATAAGCCCCAAACAATGGGACCAACTGATCTTGGATTGAAAATAAACCCTTTTGTCATGAGTGAGCTATGACATTCATGTCTTTCTACATAGTAAGAATTCATAGAATAACAATAAATCCATAGGCTATACCACTTTCAGTGACAGCAGTTCACTGAATACTTGTGGATCAACTGGCAGTCATAAACTGGGCAAACACAAGTTCTTTTATTCTAATCTTAATTTCTAGTGTCTATAACACTCAAGTCACATACCACATTTTATACAATTATATATGTAGTTACAGAAAGGCCAAGAAAGGGTTAAGGTAGCCACAGGTGCTCAGAAGGCTGAAACTGAGGACAAAGGCAGAGATGCAGATACCAAATGCAAAGATTTGCTGTAGGGGATCAGATAAGATTATGAAGAATCTGTTGAGGGCACAGACTATGAAAGTGTGGGGACTTATTCTAGGTCAGGGTCTGTACAGATAGCAGTTTTAGAGCATCCACTTCATGTGTCAGCTTGAGACACCAGCTTAGTGTGGGCCATGAGTGGTCATCAAGGGAGAAGAAACCACACTCACCTGAAATCCCATGACAGCTTCAGAGGTTTATTACTGTGTCGATTTCCTGGGCAAGGCTCATGACAGGCAAACAGGTGACAGGGTCAGTGTGCCACTGTGTCTAGTCTCAGGGTGCTTCTCCTTTTATGGGCCTCAGTTGAGGTGATTGCTTCATTCAGTGTTCTGGTGTATTCACTAAGCTCTTGGGGTTGGTTTTTCTGATAAGAGTTTGATACACCATGGGCTTCTGATTAATTTGATAAGTCATTTTTATTAGCACAATTAATTTATCAGTTTTTGCCTTACTGTGATGCTGGGCAAATGGTGGTTATTTGTTTGTACAAACAAGTTGTAAAGTCATTCTACCTCAGCACTGAAACTCAAAATGGAGTAATTCATGGAAAACTAATGCTTTATAAAAGAGTGTGACACAGGTTTAGGCATAGTCTTAAAACTATGTTCCATACATCATGGAGTAACTCAGAGCAGGGCATAGACTGCTCTCTACGCTCTTCATATTTTCAAGTTCGTTTTCTCAGGCTGTTATTATAGTAACAGAAAGCTAACACTTGGTTCCAGGAATGGGGCAGTTGTTGCTAAAACCGAGAGGATGTATAGAACTTTTTGGAATTGGTGTGTTAGAGGAGTTTGAAAAGATTGGAGAAGCAGCGTACAGAAAACTGAGATTGTTGTAGGTGGAGTTTAATGGGTCAATCTAGTGAAGACGCAGAAGACTAGAAGTCTAATAGAAATGCAGACAGTAGAGGTTATTTTCATGAGGTTTAAGATGCAAATATGGATTCTATTGGAAATTGGACTAGAGACCAACCATGTTGGCAAAGAATTTGGCTTTTTTTTTTTCCTGTCTATACCCTGAGCCTTTCTAGCAAGCTGAGTTTAAAGGTGAGGGACTAGTCAATCTGTGAGAGGAAATGTCAAGGCAGTGCAGTGTCAAGCAGTGACATGGATCTTACTGGTGCTCTGAGCAATATTTACCATGAGAATCTAGAGTAAAGAGAGATAGGGTTGAAATTTTTGTATTAATTTGCAGTTTGGTCAGAAAAGGAACATGCAGTTAAATGTGCTGCCCAGTAGGGTGCAGTTGCTAAGAAGATATTAGTGCCATTAAAAAGAAGCCAAATATTCTGCACTGGGACAATAGGAAAAATTCTTTGAGGACATTTCAGTAATTGTCAACAAACCTCCCCATCACAGGCCCAAAGGTATAAAACTATAAATTCATTTCAGAGACTGTTTGAGTAGAAAGCCTTGGGGCACCTGCTCACACAGGTGGCCTAGAGAATTACTTCTGTGAGATCTGTTTTTCTACATTCAGCCATCAAGGCAATCAGTAGTTACCGAAGCCATGGTTCAAGCTGGCCCAGGAATGGCTCATGCTGGCAGCAGACCTTAGTGTTATCCATGTAATACTGGTTTTGCAGGCCTCCTTGATGCAAGAATTGTGGAGCCTTAGAGTCTTCTCTGAAGATTTCAAAGGAAAGCTTGGGAGGCCAGGAACACAGGATGCCTGCCAAGGGATGTTGCATGCAGCATGCAAAGGCAGCCTGAGAAAACATCCATGTTTTCCACATCCATGTGGTAGAATGCACCCAGCACAGCCATAGAGACAAAAGCCACCCAAACCCTTGGAAGCCCATATCCTGCCACAGCATGCCCAGGATTCTGGACATGATCATGCAGGATTTAATGTTTGCCTTGCTGGGTTTTGCTCTTGCTTTTCCCTCCTTGATATTTTCCTGTTCCATCCTTTGGAACATGGTAATATTTATCCTCTGCTATGTTTATCTTGTATGTATGTAACAACTTTTGACTTTTACAGGGTCTTATAGCTGAGTTTGTCTCAGAGGCGACTTCAGACTTAGCCTTTTGAGCATTGTTGAAACAGTGAAGATTTTGAGGACTCTATAGATGGACTGAATGCATTTTGCATTGTGAAATGGATACAAGTCTTTGGGAACAGAGGCAGAATGATGTAGTTTGGATCTGGAATGTCTTCCAAAGGCCTATTTGCTAAAGGCTTGGACCCCAGTCCATGGTACTTCGGGAAGGTGGTGGAGTCTTTAGGAGGTGGAGCCTATTATGAGGTTTTTAGGTCACTGGAGTTATTGTCTCAAAGGGAATAGTGGGACTCTGGTCTCCTCCTCTCTCTCTTATTTTTGCCATGAGGAAAGGGTTTCCCTTCCTGTGAAATAAACTCCCACCATAATGTAGAATACTGTCACAGGCTCAAAGCAATGGGGTCAATCTACCATGGATTGAAACCCAGAAAACTGAGCCAAAATAAACTTTTCTTCTCTTTAAGTTGATTATCTCAAGGATTGCTAACAGCATTGACAATCTGAGTGATAACATCATACAGGTTCATCCATGTTGTTGCAAATGGCAGAATTTCTTCCTTTTTTAACTAAACAATTTTATCCATCTAGTTCAAATTTTTACTCTGTCTTCATCTTTCAATGGACACTTAGTTATTTCCATATCTTGGCTATTGTGATTAATGCTGCAGTGAACATGGATGTGTTATCTCTTGGAGATAATGATTTTACTTTTTCTGAACATATAACCAGAAGTGTTATATCTGGATTGTATGATAGTTCTATTTTTAATTCTTTGATTAGTCTTCATACTGTTTTCCATGATAGTTGTACCAATTTAAATTGCTATATAGAACATTCTGCACATTCTCTCCAATACTTTTTATCTTTTATCTTTGATTATCTCTAATGTGTTATGTGAAATATCACTGTGGCATTGTGAAGTATCATTGCTAACTATTTCCTGGATGATCACCGCTGATGAGCATATTTTCATGTACTTGTTGGCCATTGTATATTTTTTCTTTTGAGATGTATATTGTCAAATTCCTTTTAATCTGTTTTTGTTGTTTAATGAGTTTCTTATGTACTTTGAATTTAAACTCTTTATCAGGTGAACAACTTGCAAATATTTTCTCCTGTTTGGTAGGTTGTGTTTTCATTCCCTTTCCTGTGCAAATGCTTTTTAGTTTGATTCAATTCCATTTGTCTGTTGTTACTTGATTGCTCAAACCAATGGTCAAGAAGAAATTTCTCTTTTTTATTCTAGTAATTTTAGTTGCAATTCTTATATTTAAGTCTTTAAGATATTTTGAATGCATGGCTTTATGTATAGTGATTTAAGGGTCCAATTTATTTCTTTTGAATGAATGTGGATACCCAGTTTTGCCAGTACCATTTATTTAGAAGAAACTATCTTGTTTACATTGTATATTTGTGGCACACTTGTGGAAGATCAAATTATTGTGAATATGAGTTTTTATTGGCTATTTATTCTGTTTCCTCAATCTGTAATGTTGGTTTTTATGCCATTACCTTACTGTTTTGATTAATAGAAGTTTGTAATATAATTTAAAGGTTGTATGATGTCTCAAGCTTTGCTCTTCTTGCTCAAGATTTCTGTGGCTATTTGGAGGTTTTTTTTTGTGTGTGTGTGTGTATGTGTGCATGTGTGTGGTTTCAGATGAATTATAGGATTGTTTCTATTTCTGTGAAGTATGCCATTTCAATTATGATTGGTACTGTATCAACTTTTAAATAAATCTGGTTAGTTATGAACATTTAAAAAAATAGTTCTTCTAGTCAGTGAACCTGGGGTATTATTTTTCACTTATTTGTGTCATATTGATTTCTTTCATCAATGTTGTATTGTTTTCAGTATATTTTGATATTTTCTGTGTATATCAGATATTTTGGTTCCTTGGTTAGATTTATTCCTATTTATAATATTATCATATATAGGATTGTTTTCTTAATTTTTTGGATAGTTTATTCATAATGTATATAAATATTTTATGATTTTATGGCTTATAGAAATGAAACCATTGGATATATTTCTAGTTGTTATACTTGTGATGTATTATGCTCAGGTACCTTCCTTTAATTTGGTGGGAGTTTTTAAAAAATATTTATTTGTCAATGAACCTTTTTTTAAAAAAAAAAAAGTTATTTATATGCGGTGCTGAGAATTAAACCTAGTGCCTCACACGTGCTAGGAAAGTGCTCCATTAATCATGATAGTATTTGTAGTTTTTTCAGTGTCTTTTATACACTTATTAAGATGATCATATGGTTTTTGTTCTTAATTCTTTCACTATTATATGCCATATTTGTTGATTTGCATATGTTGCACCATTTTTATATCCTAGGAATAAGTTCCATTAATTTATGGTGTAGGATCCATTTAATATGTTTTCAGTTTCATTGTTAAACTTCTCAATTTGTTCATATGTGATTTTCTTTAGCTGTTTATCCATGTACTCTTATAGTTTATTAAGCTTCTTAATCATGATCATTTTGAATTCTTTAGCAAGTGGTTCATAAATCTCCATTTTTTAGTTTTGGTTTCTGGAGATTTATCAATTTCCTTTTGTGGTGTTATGTTTGCCTGTTCTTTGGGATCTGTGTTGGCTTGCATGAGTGTTACCTGGAAGGAGAAGACACCTCTTCTAACCTTAACTAGTTTGGGAAGGTTCAGACCTCCTGACTGGTAAGATTGCTGCATTTGGGATTGTATTCAAGTTGGCTGGACTTGTGATTACTACCAGATCCTCTATCAGTTCCACAGATACCCCATTTCGAGGAGTTTGACATTAAGGGGTATGGTTTTTTCCTGTTTCCCTGAGAGTGCTGGGGCTGGGTCACAGTGTGTTTAAGAAAGAGTAGTCAAGTCTGAGGTTTTGTAAGCCTGTTACGAGGGACACCTATGGGTTAGGCTTCTTAATGGGTCTCAAGAGAGTAGGCCTGCCTCCTGGCTGGGTGGAATGAGGCTGGAGCTTGGTCACAGCACTATTTAGGGACTGATGCTGGGTCTGAAATCAGTGAGTCTATTATCTGGCTTACTGTGAGCCTGGCTTCCAGGTACTTAGGGCAGGCGGTACTACTTTGAGCTGAGGTAGGTGGGTTATAGACCCAGTTTTCTGTATTGCTTCAGGAATTACAGATGTGTCTAAGGTTGGCAAGCCTGTTACTATTGGTACAAATAGGCATTGCTTTCCCTGGGACCATTGGTGTAAGGGGATGTTCACAGGGCCAAAGACAAGCAAAGCTGGTGACTACATCACATGTGAACAAGGCTACTCTGGTCCTCAGATGGTACCAAAGTCCAAAGGCCTGCCACCAGTACATAGCCTGTCTTCTTAAAGCATTCCTCCTCAGTCTTGGGCCTCACCTGGGTTTTATATTTTATTCCTTGGTTCGAAACGATCCCACAAAGTCATTAAATGGCTGTCAAATATTTATTTGTGTTGGCGGGGAACACAGACTAAAGAATTGTTAACATTACCCACTAGTATTTGAATTCTAGTTCTTTCTTTTTCTGATATTTCTCACTTTTTTAAAATTTAATTTTTTTGTTGTTCCTGCTATGATCATCATAGTTCAGGTGATGATCTCTTGGTAGTACATCTCCAGTGGTTTCCTGGGTGGTCTCTCTGGTAATGTCTTTCTTGAAAATTAACTAAATCCCACAGATCATTTGACCATGCTTCCTCATTCCATTGCCACTGTAATGTTCTACCAGTAGGAAAAATGATGTTAGATACATTAGCACTTTGTAAATGACCATAGAAACCAATAGCTAGCCATTCCCTGTCAGAGGAAAATAGGTTTTGTTCATATTATTAAACTAGTATTAAGGGCTGCTTTGGAGAATGAGCAGCAGTTGGACATCCAGCGACCTTGTTGGTTCTTTGATTCAGGTGATCATAAACTGGTTGCTATGAACAAATGTTCTTTGTCTTATTTATCCCCAGTTGAAATGGATTGATCTCACAGTCTATAGGATTCATTGCTATACTTTCCTGGTGCTGTATTTCCACTGACTTTAGTCTTGAAATTGTTTTATAAAATATTTTTTTTAACTCCTTGATTGTTTTATAATAATTTTATGAAAGGTGGAAACTTTCACCTTACAAATATTCAGAGGCATACATTTTTGTCTCTTTTACTTTAAAGCACTTCACTGCCAGAGAGGAAAATTGTCCATGGGTAAATACTTTTTTAAATTTTATTTTTATTTTATTTGTAAGATGTGACCACAGTGGGGTGGTGGTAGTCATGTTTATGGTGCAGAGTTTGTATGCTCTTTATCCTGTTCCAGGCTTTGTTCTCAGTATTCTGTACACATTAACTCAGCCACTTAAAATTTTATCTTCCTTTCCTGAAGATTATTTGTTGATGGTGACTTTAAAATATAACATATGTAGTTACAAATTTACTACAATTATTTGTTCTTGATATATTAGAGGTATTTATTATTTATCTTCAAATCACCTTGGTGAAATGTTATTACAAAACTTGTGAACTTGAAGAAACCAAATTGTAGGTGTTGTTGAGATTCATTAACCTTTTCACTGATGATTGGATAATGCATTTATGTCCTACAAATCTAGAAGTGCTTAACATCTCATTAGAATTTAGCACAGAATAGAATTTTGTATTATATATTATTCTCAAGAGATTTATTAAACATCTATGCTTAAACTGTAGATGTTTCATTTGGAGTAGGGTATGATGGTATCCAAAGGAATTTAAAATATTAGTGTATAAGTACAAACCTAGGAGAAAACTTATCACAGATTTTACTTTTCTTTAAGAAATATGAACTGTTTTAGAAGAAGTGTTTGACTAAGAATAGCTCAAAATCCAAAAATTTTACTTTATTTATCTTTAAGTTACCAAGAATCTCAAAGTGTAAAGTCTTTCTCCTCCATATAATCTCTGTAACTCAATACTAAACTGTACTCTTTTTTTTTTCTGAGCAAATATTGTTCATTAACCGACCAGATTACAAAAATACCATGATACATACCTTAGTTCATCCTTCCAATGAGCCTGTTGATCTGATCTTTCCTGTTGCCAGCATCTCTACCGTCTACAAAATGGGTGGTCTTTTTCTTCATTCCACCTTGTAGAAAAGATAATTTGAAGAGCCACAGGAAGTTATTTGCTTCTTTGAAGTGTTTTCCAACCATGATCTCATGAATCAGACCCTCCCATGCGGATGATGCCATATTTACTAAGAAACTGAGCAATCCAATTGTTATCTGTCAAGGCAGTTCATTTCTTACTTATTTTGCCATTTCAAATATGCCTGTGGATTAGTTCATCCACTGACTTCAGCTTTGGGTACCTCTATGCAATATATGGTTCCGTAATCCTTAGCATGTTAATTGAAGCCTTCTTGAGCTTAATGGAGGTGCCATAGGAGGTATGGTCCGTAACACCTTATGGACCCTTATGCTCGCACTATTGATACCTCTCATCCTAATGACAAATGCCAATTTGGGTTCTGTAAGTATGTAGCAATTGACAGCTTTTTTTTGCCATCCTAGCGATTCAAATCTCAGTTCTGTATGTATGCCTATATTCCTTGCAGTAAATGCTTGGCTTTTTCATAGATAAGCTTCCTCCTTGCCTTTTGAAGCATCTTTTGTGCAAACTTCTTTCTTAGGCACTTCACCTTCAATTCTGTGAAATTCCATAACTTTGTCCTGAGGGTTTCTGGTATAGCAGGAACATTCTTTTTCTTCCCTTTGGCACTCTCCATGGTTCCAGCGGAAAAGAGGATGAATATTACTCTTGAAAGAAAAAACATTTTTACATTAAATGTGTTTCTTTATGTAAATTAATATACAAGTTAAATGTTTGATCTTGGTAGATGAGTACATGTATATTATGTTAACAAAAGATTCAGTCTTCCATAAAATCAGTCCTATAAATGTTTTGCTTAAGTTTTGCTTTGTGCAATTTCAAATGTAGTTAAGTAATCTAACATGCTGATAAATAGCCTGAAAAAGATAATAAACAGTGAACGGCAAGATATATATGATACCTTTTGGATTTTCCCTTTAAAATGACATGTTTGAATAGTCACATTTACCTAGCTCACTTAAATCACTTCTGTTTAATATTTCAGATTTGTTAGACTTTGTAGAATACAAATCAAAATTTCTATACAACTTTTATCTAATTTAGGGACTATTTTGAACTTGTATGCATTAGCAAAAATATGGCAAAGTTGGTTCTTGGTATTTTACATAAAATCTAGCTGTTGAACATTAAGAATTTCAGAAATTATTTAAAATATAGGTGTGAAAACATTATTTCTCTAACTTGTTGTGAAGTAGTTTTAATTTTCTTATGAAGAGTGACAAAAGATACAGGTGTTATGCTGTAGTAGTGCAAAAGCAGCCATAGACAAATCATAGGAGAATAGATAGCTGTGTGTCAATGATATTTTAATTACAAAATCAGGGGCAGCCTAGATAGGTTTGAGGGCATTATTGACTTCCATGTTTACAATACCAACTGACATAGTTGAATATACACAAAGCAGGGCAGTCATTGGACAAGTGGGAAGGACTAAGGAAAGGTTCCTAACATCAGATCAATTGACCATTCATAGGCATTCATGTGCAAAATATTGTCCAAAGGTTTCTTTTTTCTTGTGGAATGTTCCATACCCATCTGTAGTGCCTGGGTCCTCAAAAAGTACCTGATTATACCGCATGAATCATTAGTATAACTGGAATGATTCATTCTCAGCAATTCCCTCCATCCCTGCCCAATGTTAAAAAACTATTCTATTTGTAAGAAATGGCAGAAACTGCCCAGCACTGTGGTGCATGCCTGTAATACTAGTGGCTCAGGAGGCTGAGGCAGAAGGATTGCAAGTTCAAAGCCAGCCTAAGCAACTTAGGCCCTAAGCAACTCAGTGAGACCCTGCCTCTAAATAAAATACAAAAAGGATGAGGATGTGGCTCAATGGTTAAGTGTCCCTGAGTTTCAAACCCCCGTGTCCCCCCTCCCAAAAAAAGGCAGAAACTTAGGTTTTGTTTCAGTATTATTGAAACAAATATAAAAGGCATAATAGGAAAATTTTGTTGCCCATTGAATCTGCTTTCTGCAAAGTGTACTGCTGAGATAAAAAGGCTGTTCTGCATAAGACTAGCTAAAAAGCATTATATAAGCCTGTGGTTTCCAACTGTGCTCTATAAAAGGTTTGCAGACCCCCTTGGGTATAGATTGGGCCAGAAAGGGAAAAATTCACTGTTGTCCTTCTATTCTGGTTCTTTAATTAAGGCAATTCAACTTTAGGACTTATTTCCTTATATCTCTGTGTGATCATTTATATGATTAAGTTATACACACTTCTTAAAAGCCAGTAGTAAACCATAGTAAATTTTTGAAAAGCATGTATCATACTTATATTTTCATATTTTTGCTCTAGCCTGTATATTCCTTAAAGAAACAGTTCTACTTGTTTTAGCAAAAATCTTAATGATGGCAAGGTTGCAGAAATCTTTAAGTGTGTTTGTGACAAGCATGACTGACCAGAAAGACCAGAAGAAATCTGTCACACATGGTGATCTCTTCCACCTCCTAGAAGATTATCTACTCTGCTGTAAGACAGTGTGAGATTCTATGATAGGAATACTTAAATTGTGTTAACTCTGAAGTTAACATGGTAGCATAACACTAGGAGATGCACTTCCTTCCCTCCTTCCTTGACCAGTGTTTGTTAGTGCTTAGTGTATGCCTGGCACCAGAGATAAGAAGGCAAGTATAGTCTGGTTGCAATAGAAAGAAAAAAATACTTTTGTATAATTCTCTTTTATTTTTCTCTTTTATTACAACTTCTCATTAAAATCTCATGACATAAAAGGTTTTAATTTACCTTTCCACTCCCCAATAATATCAAGCAAATTAGTGATAAAGTATGTATGAGAATTCTTAAAATATTATATTGATTTGGACTTCCTCAATTCATTTAAACGTTAGAAAAATTCTGACATGAATAGGTAGGTTCAGGGATGGATGGATAAAGTTTTGTTATCTTTATTTTGTACATGGAGAGAGGGAAAAGGAGAGGGAGGGAGGAAAGGAGGGAGGGAGGGAGGGGGAGAGAAAGAGAGAGAGAGAAAATATGAGAATTGAAGTTTAGTGAGTTGCCCAAAATCAACAGCATTACCAAATCTCAGAGCTGACATTAGACTCTCTTGTATTCTCTCTAATATCAACTGCTGCCTCTTCCTCTTTTTCATAACAAGTCAGCTAATGACAAAGAGAGAAGACAGGCTTTTAAAAATGTTTAATAGATATTTTGACTAATGTTTCTTACTCCCTACTATTGGTCAAATTATAAAATAATTTTAAAGAAAAATATTTCTTATGATTTCATAACATGTATACATAACATGTATTCATAAGAAAAGTATATAAAGATCATCAAGTTACATATTTTCCTTGTGTTTAGGTTTTGGAGCTTGTGAAGGTTTACAGTTATAAGCTCATACCTTATTATTGGTAGATAAAATATGAAATACAGGTTAATACAGGTAAATGCGGACTTGTAGTATAATTTATATACCCTCTGATGTTCACTTAAAAGCTCTTGAATGATTTTAAAAGATGCTTAGTTAGTATTTGAAAGCATTTTAAATTTGTTTTCTGTATTTCTCAGATTGTATCAAAAATAATTTTACCTACTGCCCTTCACCCTCAAATAAAGCACTTTGCCAGTTCTTCTATTGCAGACAAATTGTGTCTTGAGGAATTTCTTTTTTTTTAAATTTTTTTTATTGGTTGTTCAAAACATTACAAAGCTCATGACATATCATCTTTCATACGTTTGATTCAGGTGAGTTATGAATTCCCATTTTTACCCCAAATACAAATTGCAGAATCACATCAGTTACACATTCACAATTTTTACATAATGCCATATTAGTGACTGTTGTATTCTGCTGCCTTTCCTATCCCCTACTATCCCCCCTCCCCTCCCCTCCCATCTTCCCTCTCTACCTCATCTGCTGTTGTTCAATTCTCTCCCTTGTTTCCCCCCCCTTTCCCTTCACAACCTCTTATATGTAATTTTGTGTTACATTGAGGGTCTCCTACCATTTCCATATGCTTTCCCTTCTCTCTCCCTTTCTCTCCCCCCACTCGTCTCTGTTTAATGTTAATCTTTTCCTCATGCTCTTCCTCCCTGTTCTGTTCTTAGTTGCTCTCTTTATATCAATGAAGACATTTGGCATTTGTTTTTTAAGGATTGGCTAGCTTCGCTTAGCATAATCTGTTCTAATGCCATCCATTTCCCTGCAAATTCTATGATTTTGTCATTTTTTAGTGCTGCGTAATACTCCATTGTGTATAGATGCCACATTTTTTTTTTTATCCATTCATCTATTGAAGGGCATCTGGGTTGGTTCCACAGTCTAGCTATTGTGAATTGTGCCACTATGATCATTGATGTGGCAGTATCCCTATAGTACGCTCTTTTAAGATCCTCAGGGAATAGTCCGAGAAGGGCAGAAGCTGGGTCAAATGGTGGATCCATTCCCAGCTTTCCCAAGAATCTCCATACTGCTTTCCAAATTGGCATCACCAATTTGCAGTCCCACCAGCAATGTACAAGTATACCCTTTTCCCCACATCCTCGCCAACACTTATTGTTGTTTGACTTCATAATGGCTGCCAATCTTACTGGAGTGAGATGGTATCCTAGGGTGGTTTTGATTTGCATTTCTCTGACTGCTAGAGATGGTGAGCATTTTTTCATGTGCTTGTTGATTGATTGTATGTCCTCCTCTGTGAAGTGTCTGTTCAGGTCCTTGGCCCATTTGTTGATTCGGTTATTTGTTATCTTATTGTTTAATTTTTTGAGTTCTTTGTATATTCTGGATATTAGGGCTCTATCTGAAGTGTGAGGGGTAAAAATTTGTTCCCAGGATGTAGGCGCTCTATTTACCTCTCTTATTGTTTCTCTTGCTGAGAAAAAGCTTTTTAGTTTAAGTAAGTCCCATTTGTTTATTCTTGTTATTAACGCTTGGGCTATGGGCGTCCTATTAAGGAATTTGGAGCCCGACCCCACAGTATGTAGATCGTAGCCAACTTTTTCTTCTATCAGACGCAGTGTCTCTGATTTGATGTCTAGGTCCTTGATCCATTTTGAGTTGACTTTTGTGCATGGCGAGAGAAAGGGATTCAGTTTCATTTTGTTGCATATGGATTTCCAATTTTCCCAGCACCATTTGTTGGAGATGCTATCCTTCCTCCATTGCATGCTTTTAGCCCCTTTATCAAATATAAGAAAGTTGTACTTTTGTGGGTTGGTTTCTGTGTCCTCTATTCTGTACCATTGGTCCACCTGCCTGTTTTGGTACCAGTACCACGCTGTTTTTGTTACTATTGCTCTGTAGTACAGTTTGAACTCTGGTATTGCTATACCTCCAGATTCACACTTCCTACTTAGAATTGCTTTTGCTATTCTGGGTCTTTTGTTTTTCCATATGAATTTCATGATTACTTTATCTATTTCTACAAAAAATGCTATTGGGATTTTGATTGGCATCGCATTAAACCTGTAGAGAACTTTGGGTAATATCGCCATTTTGATGATGTTAGTTCTGCCTATCCATGAACAGGGTACATTTTTCCATCTTCTAAGATCTTCTTCTATCTCTCTCTTTAGGGTTCTGTAGTTTTCATTGTATAAATCTTTCACCTCTTTTGTTAGGTTGATTCCCAAGTATCTTATTTTCTTTGAGGATATTGTGAATAGAGTGGTTTTCCTCATTTCCATTTCAGAAGTTTTGTTGCTGATATACAGGAATGCCTTTGATTTATGCATGTTGATTTTATATCCTGCCACTTTGCTGAATTCATTTATTAACTCTAGCAGTTTCTTTGAAGACCCTTTTGGGTCTGTTAAATACATTATCATGTCACCCGCAAACAGCGATAATTTAAGTTCTTCTTTTCCTATTTTTACGCCTTTAATTTCTTTTGTCTGTCTAATTGCTCTGGCTAGTATTTCAAGAACTAAATCGAATAGAAGTGTCTTGTCCCTGTCTTGTCCAGATTTTAGAGGAAATGCCTTCAGTTTTTCTCCATTTAGGATGATGCTAGCCTGAGGTTTAGCATATATAGCTTTTACCATGTTGAGGTAAGTTCCTGTTATCCCTATTTTTTCTAGTGTTTTGAACATAAAGGGATGCTGTACTTTGTCGAATGCTTTCTCTGCATCTATCGAGATGATCATATGGTTCTTGTCTTTAAGTCTATTGATGTGGTGGATTACATTTATTGATTTCCGTATATTGAACCAGCCTTGCATCCCAGGGATGAATCCTACTTGATCATGATGCACAATTTTTTTGATATGCTTTTGTATTCGATTCGCCAGGATTTTATTGAGAATTTTTGCATCCCAGTTCATTAGAGATATTGGTCTGTAGTTTTCTTTCTTTGAAGTGTCTTTGTCTGGTTTCGGGATCAGGGTGATGTTGGCCTCATAGAATGAATTTGGAAGAACTCCTTCTTTTTCTATTTCTTGAAATAGCTTGAAAAGTATTGGTATTAATTCTTCTTTAAAGGTTTTGTAGAACTCCCTGTATACCCATCCGGTCCAGGGCATTTTTTGGTTGGTAGTCTTTTGATGGCTTCTTCAATTTCTTCTTTTGTTATGGGTCTGTTTAAATTGTGTGTGTCTTCCTGACTCAATCTGGGTAGATCGTATGACTTAAGAAATTTATCGATATCTTCATTATCTTCTATTTTATTGGAATATAGGGTTTCAAAATACTTTCTAATTATCTTCTGTATTTCTGTAGTGTCTGTTGTGATATCGCCTTTTTCATCTCATATATTAGTAATTTGAGTTCTCTCTCTTCTTCTCTTCGTTAGCATGGCTAAGGGCCTGTCGATCTTATTTATTTTTTCAAAGAACCAACTTTTAGTTTTTTCAATTTTTTCTTGTTTCAATTTCGTTGATTTCTGCTCTAATTTTAATTATTTCTTGTCTTCTTCTACATTTGCTGTTGTTTTGCTCTTCCTTTTCTAGGTTTTTGAGGTGTAGTGTGAGTTCATTTATTTTTTGGTTTTTTCTTTTTTTGAGGAAAGAACTCCAAGAAATGAATTTCCCTCTTAAAACTGCTTTCATTGTGTCCCATAGATTCCGGTATGTTGTGTCTGTATTGTCATTTGTCTCTAAGAATTTTTTTTATCTCCTCCTTTATGTCTTCTGTAACCCATTGATCATTCAGTAACATATTGTTCATTTTACATGTGATGTAGGATTTTTCCTTCTTTCTTTTATCATTGATTTCCAGTTTCATTCCATTATGATCAGATATGGTGCATGGTATTATCTTCACACCTTTATATTTACTGAGAATCGCCCTATGGCATAATATATGGTCTATCTTTGAGTAGGATCCATGTGCTGCTGAGAAGAACATGTATCCACTTGATGATGGTTGATATATTCTATATATGTCGGTTAAGTCTAGGTTATTGATTGCGTTATTGAGTTTTATAGTTTCTTTGTTCAGCTTTTGTCTAGAGGATCTGTCCAATGGCGAGTGTGGTGTGTTGAAGTCCCCCATAATTATTGTGTTGTGGTCTATTTGACTCTTGAACTTGAGGAGAGTTTGTTTTATGAACATTGCAGCACCATTGTTTGGTGCATACAAATTGATAATTGTTATGTCTTGATGGTGGATGGTTCCTTTTAATAGTATATAGTGTCCTTCTTTATCCCTTTTGATTAACTTAGGTTTGAAGTTGATTTTATTCGATATGAGTATGGCCACTTCTGCTTGCTTCCGAGGGCCATGTGAGTGGTATGATTTTTCCCAACCTTTCACCTTCAGCCTGTGTATATCTTTTCCTATCATATGAGTCTCCTGAAGGCAGCATATTGTTGGATTTGTTTTTTTAATCCAGGTTACTAGCCTATGTCTCTTGATTGGTGAATTTAAGCCATTAACATTGAAGGTTACAATTGAAATATGGTTTGTACTTCCAGTCATGTTTATTTATTTATTTATTTTAGTTTGGCTAGTTTTTCCTCTTTGGTTATTTTTCTCCCCCTTTACTGAGATACCTCCCACTGTTAGTTTTGGGCACTATTTTTCAATTCCTCTTCTTGTAGTGTTTTGCTCAAAATGCTTTGCAGTGCTGGTTTTCTGGCTGCGAATTCTTTTAGCTTTTGTTTATCATGAAAGATTTTAATTTCATTCGTCAAATCTGAAGCTTAATTTTGCTGGATACAGTATTCTTGGTTGGAATCCATTATTTTTCAGCGTTTGAAACACGTTGTTCCAGGATCTTCTTGCTTCCAAAGTCTGTGATGAAAAATCAGTCGTTAACCTAATTGGTTTACCCCTGAATGTAATCTGCCTCCTTTCTCTCGTAGCTTTTAATATTCTCTCCTTGTTCTATATGTTAGCTATCTTCATAATTATATGTCTTGGAGTTGGTCTATTACGGTTTTGGATGTTTGGGGTCCTGTAGGCTTCCAGGATTTGGCAATCCATCCCATCTTTCATCTCTGGGAAGTTTTCTAGGATTATTTCCTTTAATAAGTTGTCGATTCCTTTGGTTTGATCCTCTGTGCCTTGTTCTATCCCAATGACTCTCAGATTTGGTTTTTTTTTATGAGATCCCATATCTCTTGGATAGATTGCTCGTGAGATTTAAGCATCTTTTCTGTGTTGACTATATTCTTTTCAAGTTGATAAACTTTTTCTTCATTATCTGATGTTCTGACTTCTACTTGATCTAGTCTATTTGTAATATTCTTATTAGAGTTTTTAATCTGGTTTATGGTTTCTTGCATTTCTAGGATTACTGTTTGGGTTTTTTTTTTTTAAATCTCTATCTCCTGGTAAAGCTCGTTCTTTGCAGTTTGAATTTGTTTGTTTAGTTCATTTTCAAAATATACTTTCAATGCTTAGACTTGCTGTCTCATGTCTTCTCTAATATTCCATTCCATCTGAGTTAGGTATGCCTTGATTTCTTTCCCTGTCCATGTTTCTGATGCTTCTAGGTCCTCCTGTAGATTTAAATTGTCCTGCATTGTTTGTAGTCCTTTTTTCCCTTGTTTCTTCATGTTGTTCACGTTACTTTCCAGCTCCGTTTGACTGCTTTGTAACTGCTTTCTCCTATACATTTTTTTTGGCTTTGTATATCTCTGTTATCTCTCCTTTGTGGTGGGAGATTATGTCTAGAAATGTTGGGCTTTATTGTACTTTAAAGCTGATTCATTCAATTCATAAAAGGCTTCTGGATCCTATATGCATATAGTGATTTGTTGTTTGTTCTTAGGACTATATGTTTAGGTTAGGTGCTATGATGGTACGAGGGTTAGTATGTCTTGGCTACTTTAGAAGATTGCTCTACTGAAGGTGGATACTAACAGGCAATTGGATCAAGGTGTTGGTAGTACCTAGGTATTTAGGAGCCCTATAGACAGCCTCGAGACATTCTCCTATTTGCATTTAGACAATTACACGTAATGGAAGATGTAATGCTTGGGATGAAAGTTGGGGGATAGGGGAATGAAGGTGCTCTTAAAAAGAAAGAAGGAGAGAGAGAGATAGATTAGAGGAGAATGAAAAGAACAATAAAACTTAAAACGGGAAAGAAAGAGAGAAGGAAAAGGGGAGGATGGAACAGAGAGAGAAGAAGAAAAAAGAAAAAAAAAATTGAAGTCTTAGAGATCCATTTTCTTCTCTTCCAGTAGGCGGAGCTGTGCCCTCCCAGCGGAGGCTCTCTACCTGCCCACAGCAATCCCTGTAAGGCGTCTCCTAGTAGTCTCTCGGACTTGTCAGTCCAGAGCCATTTCACTTCTCCGGCCCTTACCCCCCTTCCTCCTGTCAGCCAACTAGCCAGGTCCTGTTCACCAGAAGCGGTTCCCCAGAGATCTAGTTACACTTGCAGCCCCACCGCATGTCCCATTTAAGCCCCAGTGCTGTGGTAAACTGGCGGCTAAGACCTTGGGAGTCACCGCTGGTGATATGGGGGGTTGGGGGTCGGGGATCCCCTCTGCTACCCTACAGACATGACCCCTGAGAGGTCCATGAAGTGTCCTGGCTACTTGTATCTGGATGGGGAGGGAGTCACACACCTGCTGAAGTGGATTATGCTGGGAAGGAATTCCGTCGGCCGACCTCTGATGACGTCACCCCTCTGCTATGGCGGGTCCCAGGCTCCTTGCTGGAGTGTCCGAAGGGAGGGGTGGGACTGGTCCGTCCCAGGTGGGCTTCAGCTCCCAGCTCACTATTTCATGAAGGCTTGGCTAAAGACTTCTTGCTGCCAAGCTGCGTCTCGGAGGTTAGCGGGACCCGGTCGCATTTGCTGCTGGCAGACAGGCCGGCTGTGGCTGGCGGAACTGGACCTCTGCGTCTCCTGGCAGGGATTCGCTCCTCTGGGGCAATCTGTCGCTTCAAAAAATCCTAGTAGCTCCCGGCCGGTCTCTCTTCAGTGGAATTTTGCTAGGAGATCTCCATTAGTAGAGTCTAAGAGTTATCTATGCGTCCTTATGACCCCATCACTGGGGGGGGTATTGAAAACGCTGCCTCTCCGCCTGCTGCCATGTTGGATCCCTAGAGGAATTTCTAATATATACTTCTCTGTCAATGGTTTATCCTATATGAAGGGTTGTTGTTGTAGGTGGTATGTAGAGAGCAGACATTCTCTATAAAAAAATGATCTTGTTTTCACATAAATATCTTTACAATAAAGGGTTTGGTTGGAGAAATATATCACTTATGTATGAATGGTTTGTGGTCTATTAACTTTGTTGATTTTCACGGCATGCTGGATTTATTGACATCTTAATATTTATGTATCTACTTTTTGTCACTTCAAAAATGAATAAAACTCACACTGTGAAATATTTTTTCTACATGGCATTTTCCTAAGGTCTTAATAAAGCATTGCTAGTTTAATGAACATCCAATACTCATATTTTGTGCAAGATTATAATTGTAAACATTTACAATTCATTATGGATTGTTTGTGTACCACATAAAACATGGTAATGAAAAAGCAAAGTTCATAGTTATCTTTAAATCCATCTCAGAATTATACATTATGTTTATTCCCAAGATATTTTTCTGTATGAATTGCTTATGAAAAAATATAATCCTCCAGACAGATGATATTCTAATGAAAAACTCAAGAATAGGACATTCTAGTTGACAAGAAAATTAAATGTCTTTTTGGAATAGGAAATTGAAAATTAATTTGAATATTTTATAGTACTCTTAATCACATGTTAATAAATGGAGATTTTAGTTTAGCTGTCTCTAAAAATTTAGCCCTTGTCTGGGTGTTTAATTTTTTTTTTAAAATTTTTTTAGTTGTAGTTGGACACAATATCTTTCTTTATTTTATGTCGTGCTGAGGATCCATCCCAGTGCCTCACGGGTGCAAGGCAGGTGCTCGGCAGGTGCTCTACCAGTGAGCTCTATAGCCCCAGCCCTGGGTGTGTAATTTTGAAGGTTCTTTGTCTTTGGTGCCATTATTATTTTAAAAAAAATTAAGTTAATTCATGAGCCAATTCTTTTCATTGAAAAATTTTAAAAGTGCACAAGTATGTCAAAGATCAGAAGTTCATTTTCATTCATTCGTTCCATTTCCTTCTCAAAATGCCTTAGTCTTTTGGGTCTGCTTTAAAAAAAAAAAAAAAAAAAAAAAAAAGCAATACCGTGAAGTGGGTAGCTTATAGACAGCAGAAACAAATTTCTTATAATTTTGAAGACTGTGAAGTCTGAGATCAAGGCTTTAGTACCTTTATTGTCTGAACAGGACCTCTTTCCTGGTTCATCTGATGCTTCTGTATCCTCACCTGGTAGAAGAGACAGGGCAGTTCTCTGGAGCCTCTTTTTATCAGGTCGCTAATCTCATTAATGAGATCTTCACCCCTCTGACCTACTCACTTCCTAAAACCCATCCTTTTACTATTATCAATTTAAACACATGAACTTTGCGGGTATACAAACATTGAAATCATAGCATGTAGTTAACCACATAAAAGAAATTGAAATATATACGCATAGCTGGAGTCAAATCTCTCTCAGATGTCGGAAATACTTTTGGAAATAATTTTTAAATAAATTTATCTAAATATCTACATCTCTGTGTACATCTGTCTGTCTCACTAGTTTTCATCCCCCCAAACCAGTAAACACCTACTTTTTTCCATAAATTCTTAATGATATGCTATTGTTTCACATGTTTGACATATTGGAGACAGCTTTAAAAGACATTATGGAATTTTTTTTTCCTACAATACTAAACTCTGAGTTCCTTACAAACTACTACCATAGTTAGCAATGGCTTGCATTAATTTGTAACTGTGCTTCAGGATCAGCATATTTGAAATTAGTCTAGTTTATCATTGGGTCAATTTTAAACTTTAAAAAGGATAAACCTTAGAGTCCCAGAAAGAGAATTATTTTTTAAAATTCAGATGGAACTGAATTTTATGCTCAAGACCATCACTTATTTGTTCTGTAGCCTTGGGTTAGATACTTAATGTTTGTAAAGTTTGTTTTCCTTATCTATAATGCTAAATTAGTATATCAAATGAATTAATTTACAACTCTTAGTAAAGGCACACAAGTATCTTAGGTTTAAGGTCTATGTATAAATATCTTGAATAGATTCCTGTAATCATAAAATATCAATTTCTAAATTACAGTATAAATTTATAATTTTATTTTCATATAGTCAAGGTAAATTGTGTAGTTTATTTGCCATTTAATCTCCTTTTGCACATTAATTGGTTTCATAAAATTGCATTTTTTTTTATCTAAGGTAAAATTGAAAAGCTATTGATGAGTAGTCTCAAAAGTATGAGAATTTAGGACACAGAGAAGGAGCCAGTTAAAAAACAGAAAGCAATATGCTTCTCAGCTTTCTTTCTTGGGAGAAAAATGTGAATCTCCCATTTGCCAACGATATGGAAGGGAAAATGGTGCATAAATATATTGTATAGGGTACTGTAAAAGTTTTCATGCTTCAGAGATAAACAGACAATCATTACCATATACAAGTTAAAAATAGTATGGAAATAGTTTTTCATGGGAGATTAACAACTGAAGCTAGAAATGTTTGTGGTTGCTCATATGGAAATGGCTTTGTTCAATGAATGTCCTGACCTGGCAAGAAGTAGTCAGTAATTTGTGTGAGCTATTACTTTCAAAGTTCAAAAAATTCTGCATAGAGTGGCTCTGATTGCAAATACAGTTGCATATATAAGTAGAATTGCCATCTTTCTTTTAACTTTTGAATCATTTATGAGCAGGATTTTTTTTAATGGAAATGAAAAACCTTCCCTCTGGCTTTGTTTATTATCAAAGTATAATGTTCCTGTATACTTGCTATTAAGTGCTCATAACAAGCTTGTGGATCCCAAAAGGCGCTGCAGAATTATGTCTGGTGGTCTTTAAGTCTTAATTGCTGCCAGCTGAGGAACCAAAATTCCCAATAAGTTGAAGAAACTTTCACAAATAACATTTAACCATAATTACAAGGCATAAAGCTCAATATATAGTTTACATAATAAAGTCTTACCTAACCACAAAGTATTCAAGGACCAAACAGAGGTCTTCACAGAGGTATATATTAACCTGTGCTTGACACTGTACTTGTTCAGATTTATTAAAACCTTCTGGCTGTGCAGTTGAAATTATGCCTGTTTAAAAATCCTTTTGTAGGTTTTTCTGTTTTGCTATGAGCAAAGAGCATGTAAAAACTGATTTTAGAAAGTTAGAAAACCCTCCATATTTTCCCCAGTGCTTGCTCAGGCATATTGAAATAATAGTTTTGAGAATTGGTCAAGAGCATTTGCTTTTGTTATTTATTTAATGAAGTGTATGTTCTACTTTAAAGAAATGCAATATAAAAAATGTAGACTCCAATACAGGTAAACTGGTAAGTAATCATATTATAAAATTATTGTTTCTTAGAAAAGTTGATATAGTTCACAAAAGAATAAACCTGAGATATCCCAAGTTAAGTTAAAGGCCAGAGGACAGAGGAAGGAAAGAGATAAGTTTGTTTTAACTGATAGCTTCAAGCTAAATCAATAAAGAAGAACTGCTCTGTATTGCTTTCCTGTAGATTGAAGATTAGCCTTCAAGATAGGATCACATTCTGCTTGTAGAACCTTCTAACCAAGAAGCAGCAAAAGCTTCTCTTTATGGATGTTCTCCAGTCCCAGGACTCTGCTCCCTATTTTTCTACCCCTCTTAACTATAGCCAGTGTAAAGTTTTTCTCTCAAAATTTTTATTTTTTTCTCTCAAAATTTTTATTATAAAATACCCTTGTCCTTAAATCACATTGCCTTCTTACAACTGCTATCTTGCTATGCTGTTGGTCGTGTAGGGAATTGGTCCCAGTACGAATCCTTTTATTTTTTTCTAGCATCTGTAGAAGCTTAATAAACACTTTATTTCAGAGACTTCTTAGTCTCAAGATTGATTTAGAATTTTTCACAGTATCTTTGCTTTATGATTAAATTTGTAAGTTTTTTTTTTCCTTTTTACAAACACTCTTGATATTTTCGAGATTGATTTTGCTGTACTTCACCCATAATTTAAAAGAGCAAGTCTTGGCAATATCAGGCTTGCCAATATTCTCTCCTATATTCTCGGGCCTTTTCTGTATCATTTTGCCCTTTATTTCCTCTCTAATTTTACTTTTATTTTACCTTTACAAAGTCTGGAGTCACTCTTAAATGATCCTTTTCCAATAAGGAAGTTCTGTGCATGCATTCCTTCATTATGAATAAGTTAGCCATCTATTTACATCCTGTCCTCATCACTATTGTGAAGGTCTTGAGACATATATCATTTCCTGAATATGAACCTGTGAAACTATGTATTATGTGTTTGCAAACTAAAATGATGGTACATATATTGCCAATCCAATGGACAAAAATAGGAAAAAAGAAAAGCATAACAAATCCAAAATAACTCCAAACCCCAATGGCAAAAATTCCATTACGCTTTAAATCTTGAGAATAATCTCCTTTAGCTCCATACTTAGCCTTCCAGGCCCACTAGAGAGGTTGGGTTGATCCTGCCACCGTTAGAGCTTTGCAGACAGGAGTTGGGCTCTCAGGGTTCCAGGCATCCTCACCTCCATGTTTCTACTAGGCATTGCCCTACTGGGGGCTATGTGTGGTGGCCCTACCTCCATAGGGTTCTCTGCCTGGGATGTGCCCCACTGGGGGCAGGAGGGTGGATGACAGGTTCCCCTGCCTTAGCTCATTAAGGCTGGAATATACCCTTTGTAACCTAAGTGTAGGCAGCCTTAACCCCTGGGCACTCTGCATGGTTGTTGCCACAATTTTCTACCTGTGTCCTGTAGATTGTCAGCCAACATGGCCCAGGCATCCCTGTGGCCCTAAGAGCTGGGCAGCCCTCCTTTGAAACTGTTCTTCTTCCAGAGCCCTCACACTCTGGGACTATAAATTGTAGGGCAGTCCCAGTGATCTCCAAATTGTTGTTCTTCTGTTGTGGTGAAAAGTAGCTCCTGGCTTCTATTGAGATGGATGATCCATACTAACCCCCACTCGTCACTTCATAGTAACAAATAGAGCTTGACTTCTGTTGAGATAGTTGGTGCATACTCATCTCCTTATCAAATGGTTTCTTGGCCACACCCTTAGTGTTTTCTAAATGCCTACTTTCTGGTAATACATCATCTTCTCACTGTGTCTTTATATAGTTGAAGGTTACAAGGGCTCTCTGGGTTTTCTTTTTTGAGAGCACTAATCCCAATAGTGATTAAAAGGCTCTGACCTCATGATTTAATCACCTACCAGACCACCCCACCTCACCTCCAAATACCATCACATTAGGGGTTACATTTAATTGTACAAGTTTTGGGGGAGACACATATTCAGTCCATCCTAAGGAACCTCTTTATCTTTGAAGCCTAGAACTACTCTTCACCTATTATTCAGTTGGGCTTCATTTAAACAAAAGGATACAGAGCCTCATTTATCTTCTGTAAATGTATATACTCAGCAGTGGGTGTATGAACAGAAAGGAGAAAGTTCCAGGGAACTTTCCAATCATTGCAACTTGGCAGAATGAGGTCTGGGTCAGTGTTAGGAAGTTGAATGCACAGACATTCCTCAGTATAGTAATGGTAATGTAGGAGAGGAGGATTTACATTCAGGAAAATGTTCTTTGCATTGGTTTAATTCTGTTGTAAGAATTAGCTAAAACATGCAAGACAGAGTCTTCTAGGTACCTCTCTCCTCTTTTTCTTCACTACAGAAACCCAATCTTATTGTGTAGCTTTGGGTGGTTTATATGAATTGAATAATGATTTTTTGGAATCTTTATTTAGATAGGCCCTTTTCCTATCCCTCTTAATGTTTACTTCCTGAAATTTTCCCAATATTGCAAATTAGAGAAATGTAAATGATTAATTTTCTGTCTTCAAAACAAAATATCATACCCAGTAACAAAAATAATCACAAAATCATTGTAATCAAAAATTACAATCATGCACCACTCCTAGCAAGCATTTGGTCAGGATAGTTGATTTTTCTAGGGTGATGTGATAGGTACACTGTGCATAGAATCTGAGATGATCTGAGGTAGAACATGAACCATATTTTTTAAAAGTTTAATAATTATTTGATCCTGTGCTTTTCCTTTCTCATCCCATGTCTTATGTGAGTTGGAGTACTAGCCAGAAACAAATGGGTCCTGAGAGTTGGAATGATGGTTTATCAGAAGCATTGGAACCCTGAAACAAAAACTTCTTTCCTGGTCATTGCAATTGGATATCCATGACAAGTGAGAAAGGATTGGAAAAGGGAGACAAAATGTAAACTCAGAATGGGAAAAGAGAAAAAGTTACATGCTGAGAGAACTATAGACCCTCAGCAACCATAGTGCCAGTAACCTAAATTCCTTTCCTTATACTTATATTTGTTCAAAGTAGGTACTGAATACCTACTGTGGTTGGAATTCATGACATACTCTCAGGATCCCATTTTGAGCAAAAACACATGACTTGATGTGGTATTAGGTATTGTAGCCTGGAGCTTCAGGTCTTGTTTGAATAACACTACTAGGATGGAGACAAGAGCTAAAAAGTAGAGATACAAAGAGAACCTAAGATGGGTATATTCAACTTCAACAGGAAGATCAAGAAAGACTTTCTGAAGAAGAATGACATAAAAAGCAATTTCTCATCTCGGCCAGAGATCTGAAATGAGAAGAAAAATTATTCTAGAGAGAGGAAGCTACATATACAAAAGATTTATGACCAAAGACAAATTCAAAGGGCTGACAATAGTCTAATTCAGAGTGGACAGAACAAAGAGTAGCATAATGTTTTTGTGACAAGAGGGATCAATGTTATTTTTCCCTTAAAATAATGGGTTTGGTAATACAATTGGATAAATTGCTTAGGTTTTGAATCTTTGTATGCATTTACTTTCATGGTTTAGCTTCAATAATTGAAGCAATATATACCAGTGTTTCTTATTTAGACCTGTACTGGAAGACTAAAATGATTTGTATATTGTGCATTTAATTATGGAGTAAAAATAATTATTTTCTGCTTTCTGGATCACTTGCTACTATTGCTGAACTTTTCTCCTTTCTTCTATGAAATATATACTTTGCCATAGTAAGTTTGTTCTTAATTTCACCAGTCATCATAATTACAACGTATTTGACTTTTTCTTAAATTATGGGATTCTGCAAAGGTGGAATTAACATTTAGATCCAATTTTTTCATCTGACTTGTACTTTGAAGTCTCTTTCTTCACCCCTGCCCCATCGTTAAGAACTTGTTATATTCTGGCCCGAACTCATCTTACTTGCCACATTATTCCATTGGCTGTATTTGTCTTCTGGCTTCTCCTCCTTACATTAGAAGCCCTTTGTTCTCTGACTTTCCTGTTTCTGTGAAAGTCACAGATTTCTTCCAATCCAGATAAACCTACTTCAAATACTGTCTTGATTCCCATCACCATAGACGTCCTTTTAAAAGGTCGATATACCAGTTTGAGAAGAGGTGTGGCATTCCTGGTTACTGGTATTATTTGGGGGAGGTTGGGCTGAATTTTAAAAGACTTTTAAAGTACATCTCTATTTTCCCACATGATACCTGGGAGCAGAAAAATAATACCTTGCCATTAAAGTTAAAGAGTATGGCAACCACCCTCCCAATTACTTGAATTCATTATTATTCTAACTGAAATCTTGGCCATAAAAATTAACATAAGATTTGATTGCTTAATTAACAAAAATAAATTCAAAGAACACAATAACATTAGCTATAAAAAAGGAATGAGTATTATTTAACATTATGGTTTTATGATTTATTCTTTTTGTACATTCTCCTAATAGTACTTTTATTTGCAATTATCAATTTTTTTGGGGGGGGGGAACGAGGGATTTCCCAGGGATTGAACCCAATGGTGCTTAATTACTGTGCCACATCCTCATCCTTTTTTTTTTTTTTTTTTTTCTTAAGACAGGGTCTCACTAACTTGCTGAACTTGTGATTCTCCTGCCTCAGCCTCCTAGACTATAGATATGTGCTACTATGCCTGGCACAATTACTAATTTTTAATTATTGACTAGTCAGTCCACTTTAATTTAGAAATAGCAGAGCTTTGCCTGATACCTTTCAAGACTTTATAATAACTGTTTGTGGATTCAGGGTTCATTTTGCTTTAATATTGGGATTGTGAATTTTTTTACTGTATTTTATGATTGATATTGGCAGTATTTTGTCAGCTACTAAATTTCATGAATGGAATCCTTAAAAATATTAATTCTTATAGTCGTATTCCTTTCATATAGGGAATCTCATATTTTATAGATTCATCTTGTGCCTAACCACTTACTGAATTCTATTAATAGTTCTTTAATATTTGCAAGTAACTACCTTTTATGTTAAAAGGAAGTAAGATTTATGTCTTACTTTCTAATATTTAACTGTGTAATTCTTGTCCTATTAGCTCAGAACCCAAGTACAATAACATATTATAGTAGTGATGCAAATTGTTGTGCTTTCTTTAAGAGAAATTCTCAAAATAATGAAACAGTGATTCTCCTTTCCATTTGTAACCTTTTTTGTTTTCTTTGGATTGGTGATAAATAGTACAAATGCTTTTAGGCATCTGTGTCAGTCAGCTTTCTGTCACTGTGACAAAATACCTGAGATAAAAAGCTTATAAGGGGGAAAATTTCAGTCTATGGTCAGTAGTCTCTGTTGCTTTAGGGCCTGTGTCGAGGTGGAACATCATGTTGGAGAACACATGGGAGATAGAACAAAGCTGTTCACCTTGTGGGTGATAGGGAACAGAGTTCCAATATCCCCTGCAAAGGCATGCCCTCAGTGAACTAACTTCTTTCTCTTAGGCCTCAAATCTTAAAGGACTACCACCTTCCAGTACCACCACAGATTGGTGACCAAGCTTTAAACACATGGGACTCTGGGGGATATTCAAGACCCAAACTACACCAGTATCTAATTAAAACTTCCTATTGTTTCTCCTTTAATTTCACAATGTATTCAGTTACATTGATAGATTATTATCAGTTGACCAAAGCTTGAAATCCTAATATATACTCCTTCTTATATATATTGTGGTAAGATAATATTGTTTGTATATTATCACAATTTTCAGTGAATTAAACATTAATTTTTTGCATATTATTTTTACCATATACATGTAATTTATTGGTGCCTCTTAAAACATTTTATTATTTTAATTTCTTCCCTGTGTAAGTTTGGGCATTAACCGTTCAGTTTTCTTTGCTTTCTTTGTCTTGTATTGATTCTTTTTCTATGATAAAACTCCAATATTTCTTTCATCATAAGAATATCATGTAAGTTATTAGGTTTATTTGAACTTTTATATCTGTTGTCATAGCTCTAATTTCCCATTCTTACACTTTACATCTCTTCCTCTTTTCTTTCTTTTTTCCCTCTGTGTAATGGGATAACTCCTTACTCAATGGTCCCTCTCACTAAGTTGTTGATTCTGCTGTGCAGTCTGTTTATTTTCTATTTAAATTATCATAATTTTGTTTTCAATATCTCCAAATTCAATTCTTGATATTTTAGACATAACAGATTTCTAGACCTGATTTGGATATTAGCCATCTATAGGAACATTTTTCTTTGTTCTCTTAAATCAATCTCCCCCCCCCTCTAATGGGAGAATTTTCTTCTGTTTTTTAAGTTTGGTGACTTTATTTCATGATATTGGCCTTCACCATCATTGGGGTATCATTATCTTTGGAATTGATTCATCATGTTTTAGTGACTAGTCTTTAAGTAAATAAGAGAACATGTGAGTCATTTGGGGTTTACATACTGATGGCTCATTTCCTTTATGGAGGAATCCATTTTCTCTGTGGGATTTCCTGGCATCCTATTTCTGTTTCTCCTGTCTGCAAGATCTCTTTTAGACAGTGAGTAACCATATGTATTGCCAGTTCTTTAATGCAGGTGAGGAATGAGGGATGGGGTAACATTTTGACTGCTAAAATTATATAGATGCTCTTGGATTCATGACAGGTTACATCCCAATAAACCCAGTATCAGTTGAAAATATAAGTAAAAATGTATTTATTGTAACTAACCTTCTGAGCATCATAGCTTACCAGCAGAGCATGCTATAGAGAGCTGGTTATCTACCTTTGTGATCTTCCTTGTATAACTAGCACCATGACTTCCTGCCATTGCCCAGCATTGTAAGAGGCTGCCATATCTCATATAATTAGTGTAAACAGAGATCAGAATCCAAAGTCAGTTTCTGTTGAATATGTTTTGTCTCCACACATTTATAAAGTGGAAAAATAAGCCATTATGAGTTGGGGAGTGTCTGTAGTTCCATGAATATTTAATCTGATGATTGGCACAGGATGTTTTTCTGCTCCTCAAATTTGTTCTTTTTTGTGTTAAACAAACACAGAACTGACTTCTGTGGAGTCCTCCTTTTTGCATATTTTGGTCTGTGTTTTTCCTTTCCAGCCTGATTCCATCTTTTTTTTTTGTCATAAATTCTCTAAAATTCGTAATCACATAATAACTTTCCCCATTTCTTTCCAGTGTCATCATTTATGTATTTGTGTCTACATGCATTCATGTTTCCATGGTGGTCTAGCATCACCACCACCTGTGCACATGATTAGGGATTTGAAATTCAGAAGGTCTGTGTCCTCATGTACTACAACTAAATTTAGCTTAATGATTTCTTGAAATAAGAAAGGCTTACAATAATAAAATAGTGTCATTCTGATTCTTATCTTCTTCCCTTAGACAACCTGTTTGATAAAATTGAGAAATAACTGATTTCTTCTTTAAGTAATTTTTTAGAATTTACAGTACTTTTTATTTGTCTGCCAAAGACCACAGCATTTTTACCCAGTTTGTTTATAATTCATTAATTAGAAGTTTTTCATGTGGGGGCTATAATCTTTCTCACATTATCTTCAATTTTGTGGTAATTAACCTCTGTTTTATGAATTTGGTTTATATATAAAGGGCTTCTAAATTATTTTATTGGATTGCATGAAATAAATAGGCTATTTTTAAAGGAATGATACATTATGTAGATGACCTGAGAGTAACAGATGAAGGCTATGTTTGGTACTGTTTTACTAATGGAAAAAAGTTAAGTAGTCACTAGATTTAAAATTTAAAAAAAACCTCTGTTTTGTGTTAGTTAAACATAAAACATGTATGAAAGTGGCATATTACACTAGTTTTTTAAAAAGGAACTATTTTATGGCTTCCTTTCCCTACCCTTCTGTAAAAATAAAGGATTATATTTTAAGTGCCAGTTCATAAGTCTGAGTGTCTCTTTTAAACAGTTTAAAAAAAGAATAAATGTTTACTTAAATCATATTTAATTCACACTTTTAGTTTGTTTTAATGCTTATTAAATTAAACTTATTTTGTAAAAATTTTGGTGCTGGAGAAAACCTTTGCATATTCTTAATTTGATGAGCCATTTTTTCTGAAATGTGAGTTGTAGTAAAACAATTAAACATTCCAGAAATTCAGAATCCCTTTTCAATCCCCACTCATGGATTATTAGAGTTTAATGTGACACAACAGTTTTTTTCCCCTGACTCTTAAGCACCATACAATTTGGCATAGCATATTTTAGAGTTTATAGTCATCATTACGTGATATTTACTGAGTAACCTAGCATTTTGTGTGGTCCTTTTTAAAGAACTTTACAAGTTATTTTTAGAAAAAAAAAAGCCTTGACCTCTTTTAGTTATCTTGAAAATAGATATTGTTGGGTAGAACTCTAAGTTACTGAGGTTTTTTAATCTTGTCTTTTATCAATAAAACAAGACAGGTCCTCACAAATCTAATTAATGTAGTTTGCCTTTGGACTTATCTGGAATTTGAACCCATCATGGCTCATCTTAGTCCGTATTCCTCTTATACACCTTAAGCTGATTTCCTACTGTATGTACATCCATCCTGGAAATTAACAACATACCAGGCTGAAGGAAATGACAACCAATTATTTTGTTTTGAGGCGAAGAAGAATAGGTACTTAGACATTATTTCTTAGAGTATTTAATATCAAGCATTTTAAAGTATAGAATTCATCAGTTATATTTATAATCTCTATAACTCCCTTTTTTGCATTAATTAGTCTATCATAAGCAACTACAATAATATTGTTAGAGATTAGAAGCTCTTTGCATTATCTTCTCTCTTAAAACCATATGCTTATGGTGTGCTTATCCATAACCAAGAAAATTCTTACCATACTTTTAAACAAATCTATTGTTTCTGTCTTAAAACATCATCTTTATTCCTTCTATATAACATATGCTTAGTTAGCAGCAGAAAGATAACATATGCTATAAAGGGTTGTGCAAAAAAAATGTCACCTCAAATTAATATAATTATTATCCATGTGGCTATTTCCCCAGCATTGGGTGTGGAGAACATGGAGAACAAGCCTTAAGGCTTCTTGTACAGCAGTTTGCAAGGGTCCTCCACCCTTTCTTTTCTAAACTTCACAGGACTTACTTTAAACATAGTAAAATATCTGTAAGAGTGCAGGTTTTTGTTTTTGTCCCTGAAATGAGAACTTATTTCCATGTGCAGTGCTTAAATCCAAACAAAATAAATTGGTGCAGGCTAGGTTACTCAGTTTTAAGTTTTGTTTCAGTTTTCAAGACATGGAAATAAATATTTCATTCTTTTAGAGGAAAAAAATTAAGAGTGATATATATATATATAATTACAAGAATTATTATCACTGAACTCAAGTTTACTGTCATCTTTCAATATATTCCTAGGAAGATTATCAATCATTTTTGTTTTCATAAGTTAGCATTCGGTATGTTGTAGTCTCTTGCCTTTGTTATTGGCAATATGAATAATCAAGATGGACATTTTCTTTCTTGCAATTATTATTGCTCTTTGCTAGATTTTAATTATTTATAGCCGTCAGACGTTTATTGGTCTTTTAAAGACCTTCCAATTCCAATCAGAATGAATAAACAAATAAAAGGAAGAAAGATTTTATAGTTCTTCTTTTCCTTTTGATTGTGTGTGTTCTATATAACACTCAAATTATTCTTTATGAAATTAGTATATCCAGGAAACTGGAGAATTATGCTTTCGGCTGAGAGAATGGAAAACATGTTAGCATTTCCTTTGTAGAGTTTCCAGGGTGCCACAGGAGGTTTCTAATGTGCTGCTTTTTGTGTTCTCCCCAGATCTTTTTCAGTTTATTATAATGCTGGAGCAATAATTAAATGTTGCTTAGCCTTTCCTATGCCCTACACCTCACTGAAAACATGTCAGCAGAGAAAGCAAACATTCATTATTTCTCAATATAAAACAGATCCTGCCAACGATCATGCCAAACCCCACCAACCATAACAGTCAGATCAATGTATGTTTTGGTTTAAATTTTTATTTTTGTCTTTGCTGTAATTGCTCAACTCTGGTATTTGTTGTTCCCTGTAGTTTATCATTTTATGGCATGACAGTTCCTGAAATTGACAAGCTTCCTGACTACCTTTGTAATGTATATGTGTGGCCATATAAACTACAAGGGAAAATGACATTTTGACTCAGTAAATATTTGCTTTATGTCCACTACATCTGTTTTACAGAACTCCTTTTAGAATTTTATTCCCCAATTATCATACTAAAAAATGCCTACTTCTACCTTTTGTCTGGATGTTACAAATTCTGAAATCATTAGTGTCCCAATTTTCAAGTTAGGGATTTTATTATTATTTTGACTCAAGAGATTTACTCACCGATTAATTTTTATTCATGTCATAAAATATAAATTAACTTTTTTTTCCATTCTGGAGGTGAAAAATCTACATGCCGTTGAAGGTATGAATGTTAACTCCTCATAGTTTTCTGTTGCTAAATTATCTAACATCTCAAGAGGAACTGCGTTTTTTAAAAATTTGATGTTAAAATACACAAAAATTAATGGATCCAAACTGTAAACACAAAGAGGTTTTCTTGGATAAGACTGTCTCCAATAGAGTTATTGAATAGTTAGATGCTATAGATCTGATTTTCTGGTTTGAAGTTTATATTCAGTCATTATCAGTGTGAATTTAAATTGACTTATTCAACCTTTGTTGATTTAAAAGTGTCTAAATGATGGAATATACCTCATAGGCTTTATTATATTTTCTTTACTCTTTTCCTAGTGATTTTGTAAGATACAATACTGTTTTACTGCTGATAACTTTTGGTTTTTAAAGCAATTTTACTTTTTTATTACTTAAAATGGGTGATTTAATATATTAAGGCGTGTCTTTATAAAAAAAAATCAGAGATTCAGTACCACTTTCAACCCTGTTCATTACCTCTTCACATTCTAAGATTTTGTCATATAATTTTAAGAGCCTTATGTTTACAAAATTTTTAGTCATATTGCTTTACTTCATAACCTATTAAACTGTCTATCTTTACATAATAATTTATATTTTTCTGTTATATTAAATATTATTCTGATGCGTGTTAAAGATGATAAGGAAGACTTTATTCAAGGGATCATTATAATAGGCTTTTGCTGTATGGGAGAGAAATTGGATTCAACTCTGAATACAAGGTGACATGCAGATTTATGGTGTGAGGAGGGAGGCAGCAAATGGAAATAAAGTGTTGGAGAACAATGATAACAATGTCATAACTTTTCTTGCTATTTTTTTGAGGCAATAGTCTACAAATTGCACACAAAGTTGATTCTAATAGCCTACCATGAATTTTTTTTACATTTCTTTTATTCAAATACTGATGTATCTTTAGTATAATGATGGGATTTAATGTTTTAAAGTGACTAAAAAGAAGCATCAGGGTAAGGGGGGTTGTGGTCTAACCACCGTCATAAGATTCTTGCTGAAGTTAAGCCACGGTGATCAAATATCACCTGGGGAATGCTGGGAGCTGAGAAATTTGGTAAGGTAGCAAGTTTGCTAGATAGTGTGTAGAATGAGGGTGGTTCTTGCTAAATCTGGGTGAAAATCTTGATGACTTTAGAGCCTGACTAGTTTGATCAAGGTGAAAGTCATTATCAGTAACAATCTGTTAGGGCCAATGGATAACAAGATGCAATTTTCTTCCTAATGACTTTTTACAATATAAAGTTCCATAATATCACTCTCTCTTGATTTCCTTGTATAAAGTGTACCCATTTCTTCTTAGAAAGAAAAATCTTAGAACCCTTGCCAGTTTCTTTGCTTCTGCTAGATCCTTGGTGCTGCAGATTCTCAGAACACTTGCCTGTGTTTTCCCTGGGAATCCTCACCCACTTCCATGGTCTTAAATGTCCCTCATCTGCAGGTGATTCTTTCCCAAGTTCCTTACTCATATGTATAATCCCCTGCTCGATTTCTCCTTTTGAGGGTCTCCTTGGCATCTGATGTTTATCCAAAAGAGTCTTCATTGCTCCCAACATCCAAAACCTCCTTCTGTTGAATTTAACTTTCTATAAGTTTTGTAGTGACCTTCTCTCTGTGATGCTGGTTTTTGTGTTTTAAGGGAGCCATGCTTTATTTTGGTAAATGCCTGTCTGGTATATATCCTGTAGTCACTAAGTTTCAGCCCTTTGTGTCCCTGTGTTTTTGTCATGACTGCTAAAAAGGTGATATGCCTGCATTTAGTGTTCAATCTAACATGACAACATCCATGCTTCCACCCATTAGCTTGGACCATTTACCTTTATTGAAATTCGAAAAATATTTGGATTTGTTTTATTCACTGAGCTGTTTGCTTTCTGTTTGTCCCACTTTTCTAGTATTTTTTTAATGACTTGATTAAATTGTCTTTTCATTTTTAAAATTTTTTTATCATCTTTAACTTTCACCTTGAGATCATTTCCATTTTACCAAAAGTTCCAAAAACTATATAAAGAATTTCTGTATACTCTTGACTCAGAATTCCTAATGCTGATACCTTATTTCACCACACTATGAAAATCAGGACCTTAACATTGATTGAACTCTATTATTTCATCTTCCAGTCTTATTCAAGTTTTGTTGCTTGTTTTACTAATAAACATTTTTTTCTGATTCAGGATCTGATTCTAAAACACAGGTTGCATTTTGTTATCATGTACTCTGAGTTTCTTTTAATGTGGGATACATCAGTCTTTAGTGACTTTGTTTTGATACATACTAGCTTGTTATTTTGTACAATTTCTCATTTTAGATTTCCCTGCTCTTTTTTGGTGAATAAACACAGCATGTGTTTTCAGCAAGAATACCACAGAAGTAATGTTGTGTTTTTCTCAGTGCATCATATCTGGAGCCATATGATGTTTATCTGTCTCATTACTGTTGATTTTAACTTTGATCACCTGGTTAAGGTGGTGTCTGCCAGGTTTTTCCAACTAAGAATTTATTTTTACCTTTAGCATGAATTATCATTTATGGGAGATACCCTGAGAGAATGTAAAATCCTGATTTTTTATCATACTCTTTCAGGCTAATTTTTAGTAAACATTGATGATTCTTATTGAAAATCATTATATGGTGTTGCTTGTTGAATTGTGTTTTTCTGTTTCTATCAGTGTTCCACTTTTTATTAACTGGAATTCTAAAATAAGATTTCTCTTCTATGCCATTGGTCTGCCTATACCTTCTTCCTTCCTTCATTCTTTCCTCAATGAACTTGTGGGTATTTTATAGATTTTACTTTTTAGTGTTATTTTGTTCCAGTTTTCACAGATTTAACTATTGTGAGGTCCTTTGTTGGCCGTTTCTATTGTTTTTGCAATGCCTTCATCAAATTTTGAACACTTCCTTACTTTCTGGCACCAAGAGATAATTCACATCTTGTCCTTTCCCTTGCTTATCCTTGGAATCAGCAATTTCTCTAAGCCCACATTTCTTTTATTAAAAGATGGTATTTAGAAACCATGATCTGAGCACTAAGAGTGCTTACTGTTCCTAGTGTGCCATTATTTGTATTCCCTTTCAGTGGATAGAACTAGGAATTGTATGTATTTTTACATACAGAAATATAGTCATCTCTTTCTATATCCATGTGTATATTTTTATGTAATATATATTCTAAATTAAGAAAATGAGTTTACCCTAACATCTTTATTTCCACAATGCAACATCATGGGATCTTTCTAGCATCCTCCTTCCCTTATATATAGACTTATTCCTCAAAGTTTGTTTTCTTACTTGTTCAACCTAGAATACACAGAAGTGTAATTTCAGAATTGATAGCCCATACCTCTGGGAAGACAAATTTACTAGAGGATAATACTTGTATGCAACTCCTACAGGATAGAATAAAAGTACAATTTTCTAAATTTGATTATTTTCTTGCCACCTTCTTCAGTCTGGCTATTTATAAAATAATTCAGTTCAGTTGATGATGTTTATAATCCATTTTGGATCACTCTCAACTCCTGTGCAATCTAATTGTTTATTGATATTTATTTCAGAGTATGTGAAACTAGAATGTTTGTGATAGTCAGAACTATGTAAAAATGCTTTTCAGTCTTCTGCTTTGTAGTCCCCTTCTTGGGTGAGAGGGTGGTCGAATCTTTTTTTTTTTTTTCTTTTTTGTGAAATACTATGATTCAGTTATTTCCCATTTATTTTTTGTGGAGTTGCCTAATTTACCTATACCTAAATCAATGCTGCCCTCTTCTGTCAGTGTAGCAATATGCAGGTGTTGAAGGTAATTTGTCTTAATGTTGGAGGGAGTTATGTGTCCTCCTATGTTTAGTTCTCTTTTGTATCTCAGGACCCTAATTATTTTTCCTTTTGGTTCTTTTCCCTTTCAATATTCAATTGCCATAGATTTTTTTTTTCTCTACTTGTGTGCTGCTCTCTCCCAGGAGTAGGCTGCCACTTAAAATCAAGTGTAGATCAGTTCTTCTGGTTACACAATCAGACTTTTTTGTGTCTTCACACTTCAGTCAGGCTTACCTTTTTGAGTGGTGAGTTTAGATCAGTTTTATACCCAAATAGCCCCTTCATCCTTCTGTCCATGTTTCTTTCAGACTGCTTTAGCTGCAAAAATGTCTGACAGCGCAGGAATATAAGGGCTCATTAACATTGGGTGTTTCTCTCTCCCTCTCCTCTCCTCCCCTCCAGTCCCCTCCCCTCCTCTCTTCTCCCCCTCTCTCCCTCCCTCCCTCTCCCCCTCTCTCCCTCCCTCCCTCCCTCCCTCTCTCCCTCCCTCCCTCTCTCCCTCTCTCCCTTTCTCTCTCCTTCCCTCCCCCCCCCTCTCCCCCTTCCTCTCTCCCTCTCCCTTTCTCCCTCTCCTTCTCTCCCTCCTCCTCTCATTTTGAGAAACCCCACTGGCTTTAGCTACCTGCAAGCCCCTAGTGGTTTTTATTCCATTTTTTTCTCCTTTTTTAGAAGTTTTACATCCTATTTTTAGACATTTAGTAGATCTTTTTAAATTTCACTTTGCATGTTTATATGACAATTTAAAGATAGTATTTTAGTCACGTTCTCAAATCTTTATTCAGTGTTAGGTCATTTTAAGTTTATTCACTCAACTCCCACCTTTTATGCTACTGTTCTTATCCAGTATTTTTATCTTGTTCTTTTAAATATCTTCTATATTTAGATTGTATTTTAATTTTTTTCTGGAGACTGATTGTTTTTACATTTACATGGTTATTTTAAAGCTATTTTTTTTTATTTGCCATGGTTTTCTCTTAGACTTTTGAGACTTTTTTTCCTTCTACCTGAGGTACATCATTTAGCCAGTAGGATTTTTATGTGTGAGCTCCAATGTTACGTTAATCTGAGGGAACATGTATTTTATCTTCATTCTTGAAAAATAGTTTGCACATGGGGGGTATGTCTAAACATTCTAATTCTATAGCATTTGGAGGGGTTATTTTTTGCATTTTGCTTTTAGCACTTCAAAAATGTCATTTTGTTCTTTCTGTCATTGTAGTAAAAAATGTTTTTAGACTTAAATTGTCATCTATAGATATGTTCTTTCTATCCACTTTAAGGTTCTATTTAATTTAGTGCTCCAAAGTTTTCCTTTTTAAAAATTTTCCTTTTTATCTACTTTGAGACTCACTAGGTTTCCTTTGTGAATGAATCCATGTGTTCTATACTTATAGAAAATTTTAGACCCATTCTCCTTTATTATTTTTCCTCATTGTCTTCTATTCTCCCTTTTGGAGATTCTGATTAAATATATGTTAAACATTAGTATATCTTCCAAACTTCTTTACCTCCTTTTACATTTTCCACTGCATATTCATTTTAGGTAATTTCCTTAATTCTGTCTTCAGTTTCAGTAATTCTCTCTCCAGCTATATCTAATTTAATGTCTGATCCATCCTTTGAGTTTTTTTTCTAAAATTCAACAGTGTTTTTAATATGTAAAATTTTATTTTAATGTTCAAATCTATACATATTTGAGAGACTTTATGTTTGAGATGTTTGTAATCTAGGTATGTTTGAAAGACTTGCTTTTTATTTTATATCTAAACATATTACATAGTTTTAAAGTTTTTATGTCTGAAAATTCTAATGCTGGATTTATTTTTATGTATAATTGGTCTCATGGTTTATTTATAGTTTATAATTATGAGCATGTTTGTTTCTATATTTGTCTGACTTGCCTGAGTTACATATTCCATAGGAAAAAGAATTATGTCTGTCTGTTCATATAGCCATACATAGAGCCTGGCATTAGGGAGGTTTCTGAAATATAGACATTGAATGAATAACAGCGTTTTCCTGCCATACTTATTTCATCATTTAATGGTGTAAAGTTTTTAAGTATGCTCCTTTTTAAAGAAAGGCTCCATGAATCAGTATGCCTTCATGGTCCTTTTACATATCGCTGCATCTACATTTTTGTTGATCTCACAGCTAGGATTTTTAGTTCACAGTCTTTTCCTTTGATCTATTTTCTGTTTTTTAGCATTTTAGAGAAGTTATGCATCAGCCATCTTGTCTGTTGAAAATAATCTATATTGTCTGCTGGAGGCTGTTAAATTTTCTATCTTTAAATATGACATATCCTCTGAGTATGGCTTCTTTTTGTTGTTCTTTCACTAATTTTGCAAGATACTAAATGGTATCTCTCTGCAGATGCTTACCTTAATTTAACTCTGTGTTTTCCCCTTCATAATTATAATGATTTTCATAATATTTTCAAAATATTGAAGGAAACATTTTAAGCTTCCCAGGCTTCCCTTAAATAATTTGGTTTTGTCACTTATACTTTTCTCTCAGTGTTTTCACTGTTTATTCTTCTGAGTTCCAGATATTTTCAAGTCTGGCTTGTGTTTGTATAATTCAATTTTTTATTATCTTGAATAAGGTTTTTAAATTCAAGATACATTTATTTAATATCTACATTCAGTCTTTCCTGCATCAGATTATCCCTACTTTGTTTCCATTTTTTGAAGCATCTTCTTTTATCTTTAAGAATGAAAATAAATATCTAACAAATTTTATTGTTGCACTCAAAATCATTGTTTTCTAGAGAGTTATTTAATTCTGATTATTCCAGAAAGTTCTTTCCACCTAGATAATTGTCTCATGTATCTGCTGATTTTATCTCTACCTCTTAATTAGGAAGAAGCTCTGCAGACACTAATTCTACCATATGTAACCTTGAAAAAGGATTGTTTCTGCTCTCCATTATAGAATTACAGAAGGAACTTTGCCAGTGTAGTATTTTGTTTTTATTTATTTACTTGTTTTTCTTTCTTTTTTTTTTTTTTGCCAGCTAAGACAAAAATTGGCATCAGTCTACTCATAACAAAATTCTTTGTACAGGTGGAAATTCACATCTTTCTTTTGGAAAATAATTAAAGTTTTTAATACAGTGGTAAACACTTTTTTTGTTGTTTGTTTTTGTGAAACTTGGAGACTTTGCATACTAATTTCCAACCCATTTAGCCAGCACTCAGAGAGTCTAATGATCATTAACCACAGGTCTTTTCTTTAATAATTGAACACAAATCTCTATCAATAATTCCCCCAACACACACTTTATTGCCTCCCCTCCCCCTCTCCATTTTTCTACCAAGTACGTATATTTGAATGGGTCCATTTCCCATTTGAGTTCCTTTTTATTGCATTAAATTTCTAACTAAAAATTTGATACTAATATCTGGGGGATATAGCTCATGGTAGAGCACTGACCTATAGTGCAAGGCTCTGGGTTCAGTCCCCAGCACATTAAACAAAACAAAACAAAACAAAACAAACAAAACAAGCAAACAAAACCCAAATAAGCTCTTATGTTTTGGGTTGAGGTGTTTCCCAAAAGCTCATGTATGAGACAATGTAGCAATATTCAAAGGATTAGATAATGATAGCTGTAACCTCATGAGTAGTTTCATCCATTTGGTGAATTAATAATTTAAGTTGATTACTGGGTGGTAACTGTAGGCAGGTGAGGCATGGCTGGAGAAGTAGCTCACTGGGGATGTGCCTTTGGCAATTATCTTTTATACCTGACTCTTCAAGCTCTCCCTCTCTGCTTCCTGGCTATCAGGAGCAGACTGCTTTTCTCTACCACACCCTTCCATCATGATGTTCTGCCTCACTCGGGTCCAGAGCAATGGTGTTGACTTACCATAGACTGAACCTCTGAAACGGCAACCAAATAAACTTACTCCTCTAAGTTGTTCTTGTCAGGTATCTAAGTCACAGTAATGAAATGCTGACTAACACACACACACACACACACACACCAAAAAAAAAAAAAAGAAAAGCAAAGAAAAAACCAAAACTCTTTGAAACTAAATTTTATGGGAACAAAACTTAACCAGTCTTTCATCAGTTAAATTATTAATGTTATTCTCCTAACATCCACTTAATAAATGCTTTAAATAAGCTTTCTGGCCTTTGTATCATTTATCATGTTATCTAAAATAGTAACCATTGCCAACCAATATCTATTGTAGCTTGTTTGTTTATAAAGTCACCCTGTGTAAGAGGATGTCTCCCTTGTTATCTGCCCTTGTTCCCTTGAATTGAGGTATTAATATATGTTTTTCAGTCCCTTATGCTTACTTCTAAGACCAGATATTCTTTCAGAGGAGGGGAAATCATGCAGCACAAATTCCTTGTTTTTTGACATCCTTTCCTGTTTCCAAATACAGATACAGATTTTTCTCATTTTAGGATGTTATTTATTTTACATTATTTCTTTAAAATGTTTAATGTTTGAAAGATGTTTTAATGGTTGTTTATAAAGTTGGATCTTTATAGGATTAGATAATCAATCTAGTTAGTAAATATTTATTAATTATATATAGTATGAACATAGTATTTTATTTGAGGTTAGAACACAACTTGGGAGAATTATCTTTTGGTACATTTTAGTGGAAAAAATAACTTGGGTAAATATGCAAAACTAATAAAAATATTACTAAGGAATTTTGAGGAAAATTATAACAACATGAATTGCTGATGTGTGGTTAAGTAGATGACTTCATAAGCGACCCTGTTACAGTTGGATCTTAGAAAGCAATCTAAATTAGATAATTAATTGGAAGCCATTTTTCTGGAGGTGTTAATAGTGATCAAACCAGTATTGCTAAGAAAGTGAATTCTTTATAGTACAGGTTTGAGAATTGCAGTTAGAAGGGTGGATGAGGTTGATTATGTGTGGTCTTTTGAATGCTAAGATGAAATCCTGAAAATAATATGGTTTAAAATAGTTGTTCTAGTGATCTTAGAGCAGTAGCCAGGGGCAAATAGAAGCCATTCTACTAAATCTAGGTATAGAATGCTATATATGGAGGTTTAGCATGTTTGGAGTACCACTGATGAACTGGTGAGAGTGTCACAATAGAAAACTTGTAGGATGTGGTAACTGTTGGGTGAGTTGTACAAGATCAAAACAGTTTTGCTAATTCAAAGGAACATTGTTTATGAGACCACTTTTTCAACTTTATTAAGCTGTAGAATTGATATTGTAAATAATGTTGTAAAAAATAAAGTATGATAGTTTGATAAGTTCCAGATCTAGAAATTTTATACAATAATTAATTGCTTGGGCCTCAGACCAGATGTCTGGTGCTTTTGGCTGCCCTCATTTTACCCCATTTGTAATCTTGTGTTGCATACTCTGGTTTGGGGGTTTGGGTTTTTACTAATTTTTTACTATTTCTAATTTCAGTTTCTGCTCAGCAAAGTATCAATTCTGTTCCCAGGGTCTTGTTTCTGTTTTATCCATCCCAGGTTGATTCTTTTTTCCTAATTAGCTCATTTGACGGAAACTTATTGAGCAACTATTGTATTGTCAGGTCCTGTGCTAGACTTGGAGATTAAAGGAAACTAAAACTGTTGTATGATGATAGCTAATCAGTAAATCCAAGTACATTTTCACTAGTATTGTGTTATCTTGATTTTTTTTGAGGCAGTTGTTTCAAAGGAGCATGGGGGAAATGCTTTTCATTTGGAGAGGACTGTTTTGTTTTTCTCAAACCCTATCAATAGGTGATTACTTTTCTTTCAGAAAATTTCAGAAATTGAGGAATACTGAACATTTCTTTTTATCGCCACTAGGGGACAGTATGTCACCACTACAATTTTTTTCTCTCATATCAATTGTGTGTGTGTGTGTGTGTGTGTGTGTGTGTATACTGATATGAGAGAAATTTTTTAATATTAGTAGTATTACTGTTGTAAGATCATTAACAAGCTTGGTTGGAAGTTTATAAAGTCTGCCACTTAAGATTTGTGTACACTGCACATTTATGAATAAGGTTACATATGTACAGATATAGCTGCAAATATTTAATTTATTTAGTGTCTTTGAAATTTTGTAACATTTAGAGAAAAAAATCCACATGGGTTTACCAAAACAAGATCACAAACTGATATTAGTATTGAACAGTAAGCAATTTGAATTTCAGAATTTTGTAACTCATGGAAATTGAATTAGGTGTTAGGTGTGGAATTTGCTTAAACAATGCAATGTTTACCCTTCCAGAAGGATTGTGTAATCTCCTGAAACATCTGAAGTCTAAATATATACACATACATTTTAACTTTATAGTTCTTTTAACAGAATGCATTGTGTTCTATAAGAGTGATGTCTATGGAGGATGATTATTTCTAAAAATTTCCTTTCAAGTGTCTATAAGGATTTGAAGAACAATGGCATCATAGTTCTTCCTACTATTGTTTTAGACAGAATTCTATAAAATCTACATAAATTGGATTTTAACAGCCTAATTCCACTTCTTTAAGTACTTAACATTTGCATAAGACAGTGACAAGATTTAATATTTAAAATATACTTTAAAATATAAATGCTCCCTCTGGGAATAGTTTCTTCAAAACTTGTCTTTTGAGAAAATTAAAAGGGACCGTTACTAAGGAGCTGTGAAAACACAAGTATCATAGAATATCAACAACTGGTATATTTATTTGTAGACTGTGACTTATTGGTAATTTACTTCTGGAACTGTAGCTGTTACTGGTCCAAACATCATGGAGGAAGCTGCAGAGGAGGTTAAAAAAAAAAAAATAGCTGCTATTGAGGTATTGCTGTCATTCCCAAACTCCTGTCAAATTAAAGGACCTCTACTTTCCTTGCTTTGCTTAAAGTTTGATAAAGGATTAGAAGTCCCCTGAGAATTGCTACATTCAGACTACACTGCTTTGCTAAAGATAACAGATACAGTCAACATAAAGACATCAATTTACAATAAAGTCATGATAAAAACATATGAAAGACCAAAGTACTATATAGGATTCCACTGACAAAACAGAATCACTATGACTACATTTAGAAGTATCCTATTTGTTTAAGACATAACTGAACTTAGAATTTTCTTTTGTTTATCTTTCATCTAACCTTGTATATTTCATCCTAATCTTGAACTTCATCTTGAAATTGTGTAGGAGATAGAAACTTTTAGTTAGTATTTCTCTAGGTAAGACTCTTAGTAAACTCTAACCCTGAATAACTTAGTTTGAGGATCTAGAACATTAAAAATAGCATTTTATGTTTTTTTTTTCTTTTTGGTACTTTTCCTAATATTCTTAAAATCCAACTTTTAAGAAACTTTTTAAGGTCTCAGTGAACTATTGGTAGATGCTGAATAAAATTAAGTACAAATCTTTAGTTACTTTCAGCTTGACTTCCACAGTATTTTTCATAACATTTCATGCAATATAAGGTTAAGACTTATAGATTTTTAATATGATTCTTTTGGGGGCCTTTTACTGAAGATTAGAAATTTTAAGAAAATAAATATTTCTTTTTATAGATTTTGAACATATTTCTGAAGAGAAATGCTCTCTGGAAATTTGGAAAATGTTTTATATTTTTTATTTTATATGCTAAAACCAATTGAATTCCTGAGCCCAAACAACTTTAAAACTAAATTTAAAATGATTTGTTTTTCTCATGAGAAGCATAAAATAAATTCATTATGGAGATTTTTTAAATATAGCAAAGCACAAAGAAAAAAATGTCATAAAATTCATCATCCAGAAATATTTCTTTTAGCATTTGATATTTTTTCTTTTGCATATTTTCAGAAAACTGACTACTTACAGAGAATGCTTTATTCCCTTTTAAGCTCGTGTCTATTTTTGCTATAATATAGTTGTAACCAAGAAAAAGAGTTAATGCTGTATTTTCAGTTATAAGTTAAATTTTTATTATTGTATGAGAGGATAGAGTTTTGAATTTTTGAAATTAAAAAATATTGACATTATTAGGAAGTGAACAGGATGATTAAACAAGTAATGATAGTCATGACAATAATTTAAACTTAAGAAAAAAATGCATACCTTAGTACATCTTATAGCATTAAATAGCCTCCTGTTGTTGTTGTTGTTGTTTTTAATTTTATTCAACAAATACATTCTTTTGCTTTTTGTGTGTGAATACATAAACAGTGGTATGCAGTCTCTACAGTTTATGCTCTTCATAGCTAATGAACTGAAATTGAGAGAAACCTGAACCCTGGAAATTAAAGTTGCTGAAGTATCAAAGTGAATAAACTGCTGGTAAATTTAATTTGGGTAGCTTTTATTTACTTTTTAACACATTTCTTGAAATGCTTGTGATACTGATGTGCCACTATAAGAATGATTATGATACAAATTCAGTATGTCTTCTGTCCTTTGACTCAGGCTTTTTGTTATTATTGTTGTTTTTAACCTGTCTTTGGGAGCACTAATACTCTCTGACTCTGTCTGTGTCTTGTTAAACCTGTCCAGATAATTCTTAATTTCAAGTCTCATTTTTTACAATTTAGAAATATTCCTTATTATAGACTCTATGTTCAAAATGTTAATTTTCCCTTTTCATCAACATTTTTATTTCTTCTTCTGTTCTTTAGCATGTGAATTACAGTTGTTTTGAAACCCTTGCATATTGATTCCAGAATGAATATCATTTCTGGATATGTTTAAATTGATTATTCATTTTCTCTTAATTATGGGTTCCTTTTTCCCCTGTCTCTTTGCCTGCTGCTTGTTTGCTTGTTTAGTAGTGTTTTGTTCCATGCCACACTTTAGTAAGAAAACATAAACACTCTAGATTGTTTTAGCTTCCAGTAAAGAATATAAAAATTTGTTCCTGCAGGCAATTGTATTACTCGGAGATCACCTTGATCTGTGGAAGTTGTTACTTTCTTGGGGCAAGTCCACTTCAGTTTTTCCTTTATTCCTAAGCCAAGGTCATGGCCTTTCAGAGATCTCAACTGGAAGCTGTAGGTGTACACCAAGGTCTCTTCATTCTAGCTAAACTCAAATCTAATCTCTTCTTTCTCAGCCCAGTGCAGCTTTGAATTCTCTGCTCAATTCTCCAGCCTCTCAGCCATTGTTCTCTGCAAGTCTTCATTTGAGTCTTTAACTGGACATGGAGTTAGGAGCTGAGCAAGGACTAAAGGAGGATTTTTAGCAAATTATTAGGACTTTTGTGCAACTGCTTCCTGTCAGGGATATTACTTGCACATTGAACAAATTCAGCCCATCTTGCCAACTCAAAATTGTAATCTATCTTTTATGCTCAAAGGCATTTCCTATTCTCTCTCTGGTCTCTTTTCTTTGTTTTTTGGAAAAATGATCTCAATAAATCATTTGTTGTGAATGTTAGCTACTAGGCTTTTCTTTCAAGGATTATAGACCAGGCTTTTGTTACTATGCAAGAACTCAATCAGTAATTTTTCAGATGTAATAGTTGTGTATGTTAATCAGCTTCTCTATCATAGTTGAAGTCAGTACACCCTATAAAAATAATATTCATTACTTGTTAATATTGAATATTTAGTAGGTGTGAGTGCTTCACTATGTGTCTCATCTAATTCATCACACACACACACACACACACAAAACAGCTGTGAGGTAGGTAATACTATTATCCTAATTTTAGATGAATATGTGGTGTCAGTCAGCTTTCTGTCCCTGTAACAAAGATCCAAGATAAACATCTTAGAGGAGGAAAGGTTGGTTTATCAAGACTCCCAGTTTCAGTCCATGATGTCTGTGGTGACATATTACCTCATGTAATATGAGAAGCACTTGGTAGAGAAGGCTTGATCACCTTGTGGCAGCCAGTTAGCAGAGAGGAAAAGAAGCAGTGGCCAAGGTCCCACTGTCACCCCCAATGTCCTAACTTCCTTCTCTCAAGCCCAGACTCATGAAGGTTCCGCCACCTCCCAATAGCTAAGCCTTTATCACATGGGCTTTTGGAGGACATTTAAGATCCAAACCAAAATACAGAGAGCTAATACAACAATAATTTTCTCAAAGTCCACTTAAAATTGTCAAACTTGGTGTATGAATGCCAGCATTTTATCTGTTTCATAATCTATTAAAGGAATATCCTATTTTATTCAAGGAACATACAAATGAGCAAGTGCACACAAATAACCTTTGTAATGTGAGTTTTATAATTCTAACACATAACCATTTCTACTATCAAGAAAAAGTTACTTTTTTAAAAAAGAATATTTTAGATTTACAGAAAAACTAAGATGATATAGAGTTTCTGTGAACCCTGTACCTGGTTTCCCCTATAATGCCAATGAACCAACATTGGTATATTATTATCAACAGTTCTTAATTTATTCAGATTTTCTTTGTTTCATCTACTGGGTTTTTTTAATTTAGTGTACCACCTTACTTTTAATTTGCTCCTTAGGCTGTTGGCCAGGATAGTTTTTCAGACTTTTTGGTGATCTTGAACAGTGTTTTAGCTTTTATTTAAAATATATTAAGTACATATGAATATATTAAATATATTATATACATATGAATATATTAAATACATATGAATTGTATGTATTAATGGGATTCAGTGTGATATTTCTGTACACAAGTGTAGCATGCATTGGTCAGTCAACTTGCCCTTTTCTACTCCCCCCTCCTATACACACTTTCTATATCTAATAGTCATTATTCTGCTTTCAGATTAGCTTTTTTCAGCTTCCACATTGACAGTTTTTAGGAGTACTTGTTGAGGGTGTGAGAAGCACCCTCTGGAATCTATCTGATGTTTTTCTCATAGTCTGGGGCTAAGGTTGACTGGAGCAAGACTATCAAAGAAAATGTCATTTTCATATATCAAGAGTGCATATTACCAATATAACTGTTCATTGCTCATACTGACCTAATTTTCTTAGTTTAATATTAAACACTTTTATTCTAAAATATTTGGAACTCACCAAGAAGTATGTTTTATATGTTCTCATTTTTCAATCATGTATCCTCTGCTCCCCACCATCCTCAAGGATTCAAACAACTTATATTTTGCATATCCATTTGCAGCAATACATACTTTTCAAAAAACAACTTTTGAAGTATGATTCACATATAATTTACCCGTTAAAAGCAGGAAATCTAATGGTTTTTAATTTGTTTAGAGATGTACAACCATCACCAAAATCAGGATTAGAACATTATCATCACCCAAGAAAGAAACTTCATAACTAATGGTAGTTATTCCCTATTTCTCTCACTTCCCACATAAGCTTTCCCTCTACCCGTAAGCCTGCTCAGTTATATATCTGAGTTTTTGTCTCTATGTATTTATCTATTCTGGGTTATTTTATAAATCACTCTTACCTAACTGTAATTATATAGTCTTTGACCAACATCTTCCTCTTTTCCCTACTCTATAACCACCCAAGCCTCTGGTTAAAACTTTTATACTGAGTATTTCTGTGAGATCATATAATATTTGTCTTTAAGTACCTGGTTTATTTCATTTAACATTATGTTCTCTAGGTTCATCCATGTTGTTGGAAATGACAGGAATTCATTCTTTCTACTATTCTATCATGTAAATATAAGGCATTTTCTTTTCCATTCATTCACTGAGGGACTCTTAGTCTGATTTTGTATTTTGGTGATTCTGAATATTGCTATAATGAACATAGAACAGTAGATGTCTGTTCAAGATAATGATTTTATTTCCTTAGGATATATAGCTAGTAGTTGGACTATTGGAAGTCAGTTCTATTTTTAATATTTTGAGGAACCTCCATACTGTTTTTCATAATGGCTGTACTAATTTACCTTCCCACAAACAGTGTGAAAGGGTCTCCTGTACTTCACTTCTTTGCCCACATTTGTTTTTCTTTTGCCTTTTTGATAATAGCCCTTCTATCTGGAATGAGATGACATCTCAATGTGGTTTTGGTTTGCCTTTAATAGGTATATGAGCAAAATGCTTAACTTCACCAGTCATTAGAAAAATGCTTTTTTAAGAGAAACATTTGACTTTGCATTTTTCTATGTTATCAAGAGAAGGAGTTTTAAGATGAGTTTAACAATTTATAAATTATGCATCTTTGTGCATAATAGAATTTTCTGAGTATGTGTGTGTGTTACCATGTTGTCCAATCAATTTTTAAATTCCCAGATTTTTAAGGAGAAAATAATAATCGAATGAGTTCAGGCAAAACGGAAAAACAATCAGTGGAATGGCATAGAGTCTTCTCACTGAATCTTTCAAAATAAAGCCTATAAAAATTGCAGAAATAAATTAATCTTTAATAGAACATCTTAAGTTATTAACTAAAATGTGTGTTATAGAGCTGTCTAAATGAGCAGATAAGATTTATTCTGTTATAGAAATATGATTTTGCTAATACCCAGATTTTAAACACTTAATTTCTTCATTTGTTATTGTGCTGCTTTCATAATGACAAGTATAAACTGGTTTCAAAAGAGCTATAGAAATAGACTTTTTTTTTAATTAGAGTTTTGTAGTTACACATAGTAGTTGGGTTCTTTCCAACAAACTCATACATGCATGGAATTTGATTCCCCTTTTCCTCCCTCTTCCCTTCTCCTTATTCGACTAGACTTCCTTTTGCTCATATTTATTTATATTTGATTGGTTCTTTTTACTTGTGCGTAACAGTGAAATTCCCTGTGGTATATTTATGTGCACATAACATGATGTTTTAAAGAACTTTAAAGATTTATCCCCTTTCCCATCCCTCCTTTCTGCTTCTCAATTTTCTTTTTCTACACTGCTGATCTTCCCTATATCTTTATAATGTCCTATCCTTCCCTCCCCCTTTCCTTTATTTTTTAATCTAGTTTCCTCATATGAGAGAATACATTTAACCTTTAAGTTGATTTTGGCTTATTTCACTTAACATAATATTCTTCATTTCCATCCATTTACTGGCAGGTGCCATAATTTCATTCATCTTTATGGCTGAGTAGAACTCCATTGTGTGTGTGTGTGTGTGTGTGTGTGTGTATGTATATGTATGTATCACAATTTCTTAATCTATTCATCTGTTCATGGGGACCTGGTTTGAATCCATAATTTAGCTACTGTAAATTGTGAAACTATAAACATTGAGGTGTGCGTATCTCTATAATGTGCCAATCTTAGATCTTTTAGGAAAATACCAAGGAATGAGATATCTGGGTCATATGGTTGTTCCATCCCTAGTGTTTTGAGGAATCTCCATACTGATTACCAGAGTGGTTATACTCATCTGCAGTTCCACTAACAATGTACAAGTGTTCCTTTTTCTCCACAACCTTGCTAGCATTTATTATTGTTTATATTCTTGATCGTTCCCAAAGAGGAAAGCTTAATTATTATTATCTGTGTTATCAATTTAATAAATGAGACTAGAGAGTAAATGTGAATTATAGACCCTCCCACACTGTAGTTAATTGATCAAATATAACAAATACATGCCAATAGGTTGCATTTCGTTCGGGTTCAGAATACTTTTTTGTATGTTTATGAATGATGTGACATGGATGATATCTACTTCAATATATGCATGTAATATTTTAAGACCAAACATTCTTAACTTTACAATGATTTGTTTATATGTGATTTAGGACTTGTGATATTCTGGAAACCAGAAAAATATTTTAAATCCAATATTGAAATGTCACATAAAAACAAATTGCAAGAAACAAAATAACCCACTGTTCAGCCACTGTGGGTCTTCACAGTTCTACTCAGGGATGAATTGATGGATTTTTTTTTTTTTACACTACTGGGGATTGAAGCTAGGGCCTTGCATGTGTTAGGCAAGGACTTGACCACTGAGCTACATCCCCAGTCAGCGACTGGGGAAATTGATGGGACCGAACAGCTCAAGCAGAGGTGACCTCTCACCATCATCCTCATAGATAAAGAACCCAGAGCCAGAGTTGGTGGAGGCATGGTCCTGGTGGTGAGGCTTCAAGAAATAATTTTTCTCAGTGCTATTGCCAGGCTTCAAGCTAAATATGCAAATAGGAGTAAACATAGTAAGAAACAGCAGTCAATGTCAACATATGAGTTAAACTGAAAGAGCGATGATATCTCTATCATAGTCAGAGCCTTCTTTGCTTTGGATTTCTCATAATTTATGGAGTGCAACCATGTGTTAGGCATTGAGCTAAAGTGTTCCATATTCAGAGATAAAATGAAAAATTCTTTACATTACACAATCATCATCTGGTGGAATAAGTGGCCAACTAAAAAGACTTAAAATGCAGTATGCTAGAGGAATTTGCAGCTGTGGAAACAGTCACCTCACCCAAACTGGGCTGTAGGATAAGAGGCAGAAAAGATTTTAGGAGTCAGAGATACCTGAATTGAACCACAAAGAGTAATTAGGTTAGCCAAGCTAAGGGGGTTGCTAGAAAGCTTTTATGGCAAAAGAATCAGCTGGTGCAGAGGGATGCAAGCTCAGAAAAATCGTTTGTGTTGGCAGTTTTAAATAGTCCTATGTGGCTTAGAGAATGGAATGATTTAAAGTTGTGGCAAGAAGTTGAAAGGATAATAGATGTTTCATTAGCAGATAGAGGAATTAGACTTTTTCCTGAGGCTAAAAGTTAGCCTTCAAGGGATTTTAGGTGGGAGAGTAATGTAATTTTAAAATTTAAAATCACTTAAAATACATTTTAAAATAAGTATTTTGACTGCTTCATGAGAATGGGGATAGAAGACGGCCCATCTCCAGAGAGACTGTTATGAGACTGTTCCTGTAACTGAGGACAGAGTTGTTCTGCTGGCAGTGGTAGTTGGAGTGTCGTCCTCCTTAATACCATATCCTTATGAGCAAAGAGGAAAAAAGTGGTAGGAAGTAGATGCAATAGATGGTAAGGATCTATTGGATGTTGGGTTAGGGTATTAAGGATGACACCAGAGTTCATAGATGGACTACCATATCCATACCTGTTTAAAAAATACATAACAGTTCATAAGGTAGAGATCTTAAAGTTACTAGTTTTGTCTCCACTTTCCCTTTTCATTCACATTATAATCTTCATACATTCAGGAAGCCTAAATAGTTAGAATAAACAGATTTTCACAAGCAATATAATTTCAATGGTAAAACCACATCTTGGCAACTTGTGAGATAATTTCATGATTTTTCCTGATCCTTACTTCACAAACAACAGGTTTTTCCCCACGCCAGTACTCACAGACAGTTCATAACCAAGTTGGAGAACACTCAGAAATAAGAGAAGGAAACACTTGCATCATTGAGGAAATATTCACACTTCAGTGGAGAGCCAAAATTGGTCAGAAATTGGATTAGGCGAAAATAATCTTGTTTCTGTTAGCATTTGAAATTGTATCAGTATTTTTCTTTATATCTTTAGCAGATATATATTGTCTGTAATGAAAAGCAATTGCAAAAGCACTTCCCCTTTATTTAGGGGACTGAGTTTATGCCAGTTAGCAAAGTTCAGGGTTATAAATTCCAAGTCCATACAGCAGCAGATCTTGCAAAGTGGCTCCTTATCACATTTAATGTATGTCATGTTTTTTGTACTGAAATAATTATTGTTTTACTTATTTTCAGGATGAGCAGAAGCTACAGGAGAGTTTAAGGCAAGGTGCCATCATTATTGCTGCCTTAATTAAAGAAAGAAATTCTGCACTCATTGGCCAGCTGCTGGTAGCATGAAGATGACAGGATATTAGGCCTCCAAAAATATTTGCTTAATTTGTTTAAGTATCTGTGTTGTGTTTTATCCCCTTCCCTTCTCCCCCTTATATGTGATAGAATATTTTCTATATCTTGTGATTTATAGTATGTGATGCTTTGATTCTAAAAGTGGATAAGAGTTGCTCTCTGTGAAATTGTGCGTGTCAAATATAAATTGCCTGAACCAGGAAAGAGTACATGGTAGAAAATAACAAAGGCTGAAAGGTCAAGTTGAAATAATGAACCTTCTAGGAATGAGAATTTAGAAAGCTTCAGTGATTATCTTAATTCTGTTTATTAATCATACTATATTGAAGCTGATAAATAAGTCTTTAGACTTCTCAATTTATTAAAATTGTCTTTTCACCATTTGATATTTTTCTTTTTTGTGTTATATTGATATTTTTCACACCTTCAGAACAAAGGCAGGGGTGTGTGTGTGACAGGAAATAGAACTGTTTCAGTTTTCTTCACTATTTGCCTTCCGTTCCTCTATATCTCTAAAGGAGAGGCAATCTCCTCCTGCTTTTCTATTATTTTTAAATTTTGTAACCTCTTTGGTTTATGAAATGTAATTTTGATTTACATTTTTTAAATGAATCTCATTTTTCTGAGTACATTTAAATGTCTGGAAGGTTTCATAGAAGTTCAGTGTTTTTAGTCATTCCTGGTTGGCAGCCTTTTGCAAAGCACATCATAGAGTCAAATTAGTTACTCTTTCAATTCAGATATTGCCTCCTTGTTAAACAAAGTTCTTATTCTTTCTAATTTCTATTGACATATAGGTCTTGAATATTAATATCTTTCTTTACACTGAATAATTATGTGCATATAATCATTAAAATGCCTTTTATTTTATACATATATTTATTTTTAAAAAATAGATCAGATCATACCAGTTCTTAGGTTGCATGTGGAAATTATACAACTTGCATGAATTATTTTCAGCTAAAGATAGACAAAAAGATAAAATATCAACCTTGTGAAATTTCTTTTTTCCCTGTATTCCTCAAGTATCAGTATAGTAACTGAATTTATATTTTACATTTAAATAATCATGAGTAGATTATAATGGGCATGGAATAATTATTGTAATTCATTCTCCTAAATGAAAAGGATTGTTTGAATGTAGGTTGGATCTATTTGCCTGGTCTCACCACTTTTCCTTTCTCTAGGGATGTTAGGAGACACAAATCAGTTAACTCACACTGTTTAGAGTGAAGTATGTGGGCAATGTGTAGGTTTGGCTAGAACATCTGTGTCCCTTTGGAGGTGATAACTGTGATGAGAGGAGCAGCAGCAGCAAAGGGCCACACCCTGTGCCTGTTGAAGTCTTCAGAGAACATGTTTTAAGACCTTGAAAATGCTCAGAAAGGCAGAAGGGGGGAAGCATTACCTGTGTCTGCAGTACAGCATAGTCACCTTACTGTCCAAGGTGCTAGCTCTGGCAACATAGATCTCAACAAAGGGACTATGATATCAGGCACAGATTTATCTGGCGCAGTCTGTGATCCACAACATTGAAAATTAAAAAGAGCGAGACCCACCCACCTCCCATTTTCACCCCCCTCTGCTTTCACTGTTCAGATGAGAAAGTTGGGGTTCAGGCATCTTAATTACCTTGCCCAATGTCATGGGGCTCCATTGTAAAGGAGGCAGGGCTTAAACTCAGAATGACATACATTTTAACTTATATCCAAGCATAACAATGACTCCTGGCAAAGACTTCCAAAAGAGAGGTTGTGACATGTACATCAGAATGTCAGAATCTTGGAGTGAGCATCTAGGAATAGACAAAACTGGGAGACTCCTCTGACCAATAACCAGATGGAAGTCCTGGGGCTTCTGGCTTCCAAGCCACCTTTCCAGTATATGGTAGGCAGGAGTTAAGGGATAGAGAGACTTATTGGCTAATATGTAAAGATAAATTATTTTATTGATTGTTAAGAGATAAACAAGTAACATTGCAGTTATGTTTTTATCAATGCTTTATAAATTTAATTACTGTAATTAAAACCTGTCCAGTTTCTATTTTCCAAGACTGCTTAAAAAAAGAATAGTAGTTATGCCTTAGGATTGCTTTAATTGCTTCTAGTTGTGGGAAGTTTTGTGGAAAGACTTTTATTTGTAAATGTATGCTACTTAGTTAAATGAAATTCACTTTCTTAGGAATTCAAGCCAGAGCAATACCATCTTGTATTGGAAAGAGGTAGTAGGTTTCTTCCTCCCCATTAATGTGTTCAATTTAGAGGTAATGCAAGTATACCCATCTACAGGTAAAAGTCAGACTTCTACATCCCGTCAGAGCCATTGTTATTGCAGCCATTTTAAGCATTTTTGCATTGGTTTAACAGTAAAATTCTTTTTTGATTCTACTATATTGTCACTGTGAAATTTTACTTCACATATATAAGTAATCATCATTTAAAGATAAAATTGTAGAACATTTTCTATTAAAAATGTGTAAATTTCATTCTGTTCTAATGTTGAAACTAATTGTGGATTTATGGAAGGATAAATGATAACATTTTAACTGAACCATTAGAACCCATTTGGAAGAAAGACTGAAGTCATTTTAAAACTTCATTTTGGAAATAAGTAGAATAAATGAAAAAAAAAATTTTACTTTGCTAGCATGACTTTAGAAGTGGCTATGTAGATGGTGGTGGTTAGCATTGTACCATTTTGTATACATTCTTATACATGTTAGTTTAAAAACTGAAAAATGTATGCATATTTTTAATATGAAAAGTAAAAAAAAAACTAATAAAGATTCTAAATATGTTCTCTCTTCAAAACAACACAGAAATAATTGACAAATTATTTATATTTTTAAATCTAATGACATTTGCTCATTTTTAATGTGTACATATTTATTCAAATTTAGTCACAACAAATATCATGCTCTCAAAAATACAGTAGTGTTTGGAAAGCTAGAATTTGGAGTCCCAATCTACTGTTCTGTTAAAAAATAGTTTAAAATTGTAAAATAATAAAAAATTATAAACCAGAAGTGTAAGTTAGATCTCTTTCTTCTTTCCGTCATTTTTATCATGTTTCCTAGCAGCTATATTTTAGTGGCTACTAAATATACAAGAGTTATATTTGAGCTCAGGAGAAAAGAGTACTGTACTCACTTCATGACATCTTTGGTGAGTGTTATTGTTCAGAAGCACTCTTGTCCTCCCCTTTCCTTCCTCTGGAGGATTATGTGATTACCTCTTGACTTTGGGATTCATTGTGAGAACTGTTTTGACCCATGGAGTGAGTCAGAAATGACGGCGTGCTACTTACTAAACTAAACTTGTAGCTAAATTTCAAAATACTGCATGCATTTGGCTTGTTTTCTTACACTTCTGCCACCATAGTGAGAAGAACACCAGCCTAGCCTGCTGCTGCAGAAAGAGGAGCACCTGGGTGGAGCACCTGGGCCAACTGGCCTCCAACTAACCACACATGGCTGGAGAGCCCAGCTGAGATCAGCAGAGCCACCTTGCTCAGTTCAGTGGACCTCCAGCAGACACCTGAGTTAAATAAATGTGCTTGTTTGTTTTTGCTAGTACTGAGGACTGAGTCTTTTTTCTTTTTTTCTTGGTACCGGGGATTGAACCCTGAGATGCTTCACCACTGAGCCACATCCCTAGCCCTTTTTTGTATTTATTTAAAGACCAGGAGTCTCTCTGAATTGCTCACACTGACCTTGAACCATGATCCTCCTGCTTCAGCCTCCCCAGCTGCTGGGATTACAGGCGTGTACCACCTCGCTTGGCGAGGACTCAGTCTTATTACACCCTTTGTTAATCAAGGAAAGAAAATTTATGGTAATCTGTGGTTTATATGTCCCCACAGGTATAGGAAGTGTCTGGAGACGCACATTTTGCTAAAACAGAGTACTTGTAGGAGAATTATTAGAGCAATGACCCCAAAGTACAGGAAGGTTCTGAGGATATCTCAATATTTAGTAAGTTTTTTTCCTTGTTTTTAAAATTGGTTATTTTTAGTTTACATGACAGTAAATTCAATATTTAGTAGCTTCTAAAAGAGAAAAATGGGCCTGAATGTTTTAGAAAAGTTTTCAAAAGAGGTGAAATTTTTGGGCTATGAAGTGATCCTGAGTTGAAATTATGGGTATTTAAAATAATTAACACTTATTGAATGATTACTTAATGTATTCCAAAAACTGTTCTCATTGCTTTCTATGAACATGCTAATACATGTTATTCTTAATAATACCCTTGTGTTCTAGGTAGTACACTTATCATCATTTAAAAAGGAAGAGTAAATGCCTGTCGTCCTTGCAACTCAGGATACTAAAGCAGGAGGATTGCTGGAGCCAGGAGTTTGAGACCAGCCTGAATGCAGTGAAAACCCATCTCAAAAACAAAACAAAACACGAGGAAACCAACACATAAACAACACAAGTTACTAATTCAGAATCACGCAAGTAGTAAGTGGTAGAAAGGGTAATCAAATTTGATTATATGGCCTCAAAGCTAATATTCCTAAATACTAAGCTATATGATATTGCAAAAATACTATTTTAAGATTCCTTAAAGAAAGGCTTTCAAAGATAGATCTCAATGTTTTTATTTACTAACAAAAGAAATAAAATGAATACAACTCAGTATTCAGTATTTCTTTATTCCTTTCCTTTGACTATCTCCACCCCAGTCTACAAATTTCAGAACATCCTTGGATCTTCATGTGAAATTAACAAAGGCTGATACCCATACCCACATAAGATTATTAATGTCATTTCTATAAGCTCTAAAGTTGTTGGTAGTTCCTTAGGCGATGAAGATCAGTTATTTTTGGATAACACAAGTGGAAGATGAAAACTGGAAGCAAGTATTCTCGTGATAAACAAGAATTCCAGACTGTACTTATGCCTCAGCAGTACAACAAGGCATGAAAAAAGTTGAAATTCGCCTTTTTTACAGGAGTAAGGAAGATCTAGAGAAGTACTGAGGAATGAAAAAGTATAAAGTCTTTTTTAGCCATGAAATTCTTAATCACCATGTTTGCTCTATAGGAACAATTTTGAGTGAATGGTGGCCAGTAGGATGAGCAAGGCCAGAGTGGAGCCAGATTGTTTTTTCCCTTCCCATCTGAAACATTGTATTCTTTGATTTTTATAAATGCCTTGCAGCTGAAATGCATTATGCAAATTAATTTTCTATTTAGTGAGGATGCTACCAAATAATCTGTCAGTTGCTAAAACATCTGGGCCTATTTAGCAGCATAGATGAAGCCTGGCTTGTCTAATACAATTTTTTCTTCCAATGTAATCTTAATTAATCCCTCACAGGGTTTCTCTGAGGTAGGTCTCTATTGACCTTGTGATATAACAATTGCAAAAAAGCAGATGCAGAGATAGGCTCATTACACAGTACACTGGAAGCCAGACTGATCTTTACTTTGGATAATATTTTAGGAAATTGTATTAAAAATACCGGACTATTGCTATGCTTTAAAAAATGTGACATAAGTCTACGTCTAGAATTTTACCTGGATGTATCCCTTCATTCTACATTTGACAAAATTGCAGTTGAACCCAAAGGCAAAAGCTTCCAAAAGACACTCCTTTGAATCTTTTGACCTGAGTGGAAACATAGTTGGAGATTCCACATGGGGGCCAATTTTGTAAGAATTTCCACTCGTCTGTCATAATTGGGTTATTTGGATAAAGTTTGGCAAAGCGTCTAGTAGATTAACTGAATGAGGTTTCTGGAACTCTGCCATTTTGGAGCTATCCAGTATGTTCTTTGTTCTATCTCATTATGAAATGAGCTATTGAAATTGGTTGGTGTATTGGTTTGTTCCGTTTTTATTTTATTTTTTTCCTTTTCTATTCTTTACATCTGAGCCCTTAATTTTGTTGAAAGCAAGCTCTTCAGTCTGGATAACAAAACATTCCTTTGAGGAGGAGGAAATAGATGATAAAATCTGTGTGTTACTAATTTTCTTCAATAGTTTGGAAGAATTTTTTCCCCATCCTGTGTGTGTTTTTAAGACCCTATTAAGTTCATAGTTCCTTTTTCTTTTTTTGTTTAAATAGAAAATCATTCTCTTTAATCCCACCTGAGTTTTAAAAATGCATTATTGAACTGCCCAGCTCAGGAATTTGGTGGCATGTTTTACTGAATGGAGGTATGTGTGACCTGATGGTAAAGGAATGCTATTCAAAAAGACATTTCCGCCTGTTTGTTTCTTGGATCAGTTGCTGTTCACATACATCTGGAAAGAAGCCAGAATACGTAAACAAATTTAAGTTTTGAGGATCCCCGTGGGAATAACTGTAAGTTCTTCCATAAATCATAAATTTAAGAGAAATGCAATGTGGTATTATAGCAAGAAGGGACAACTGCAAACCAACTGTTCTTAGCTCTGGTTTGTGAATCTTAATGAATATTAAAAGATCTGGGTTAATTATGCAGTTATGCATACTGCTACTCTTTCCCAAAGTTATGGGTATTGCCTAAATGGAATTTTATTTTACTAACTTTTAATTGTTTCTTAATATCAAACAAATATTAAATTTTGAAGCTAGTTTTATACTCTTGGCACACTGAAATTTTATAATATGTAATTATTTGTCACTAATCTAACTTCATGAATCAATTGATAAAGGACAAATTTGAAGAATTGGAGATTTTCCCTCTCGAGCTGTTTTCCTGCAGTAGTTTGGAACTGTCATTCTCAGCACATGAACTGAAAACCATGTTGGAAGAGAGAAGGAGTAATTGACATTCTCTTGTCTTTTCATTACATTTGACCTATTGCTAAACCTTAAATATAAAACTCCTTCTTAAGAAAGACAATCTAAAAGTTTAACTTTTTTTAGTTTTTTTTTTTTGTGTGTGTAGAGAGAAACAGAAAAAAAAAAGTATATAATTATCCTGTGCACATTTTCTTGAAAGAGTTGTTCTAAAACAATTACAATGTGAATTTGTACAAGAAGAACTTCTAGAGACTAGGTGTCTTTGTGCAAGTGGGAAAATACAGATAAATACATCTGGTGCATATAGATAACGTTTATATCAATTCTACATAATTTACAATTCTCATTGACAGTGTAGATGAATCCATTTTTTTAAAGTGATCATATATTTTTATGTTGCAGTCGTATTAGCCTATGGCAAAAAAAAATGAGATTATACTTCTACTCATTTTGTTGCTAAATCTAAATCATTATAACAGGAGTCCTCATGTTTTCGGTCAGAAATTAACCTTTCAGCATCCTTCCCAGCAATTTTATGCTTTTTCTGGAACTCCCCCATTTTCTGATACTCTTTCATCTTATCACCATGCTCTTGTTTCTCTTGCTAATAACTTCATGAACAAGCCCTCTTCTGGGCACTGCCACCCTATCTTAACTGTCACTGTGTGTCCCACCAGAGATGCATCCAGAGAATGGGTCTTGGATGCTCTTCCAGCCTACTTGGACCACTTGATCTCAACTGCAATGCAATGGATGTAGGTAGAGACTAGATTCTTTGATACCATGATAATCTTTGTGCAAAAGAGACATTTACTACTACTAGAAAGAAGAAAAGGTAGATCTGTCACTCACACCAGGCCCATCTCCTCATAGCTCACCCTCCAAAATACGTTTGATCCATGGATATTTGGGCCCAACTACTCCTGAACCAGGGAGTAGGCAATGCCTATCCTTAACTAGCTCCAAATACAAATGATTTGCCTAATTTATAACATCCAGAGGACATCTCTGAATGACTATCATCCACTCCCTTCAAGAAAAACATTGTGTTCAACAAAAACATTGTGTTCAGCAAGTTAAACACAAAATAGTGTTGATATTAATACATTCCCAAAGACTGGATATTTTAGTTTTAGGCAGTTTGTAACTCTCAAATATCCCCCCCTCTCCCTCCCCATCCCCCGCCCATACATATGTATGGAGAAATATTTTATGAGACTTAAATAAATTTAGGAATAAATTTTACCCAGAAGCACAGGTAGGGAAAAAAATATGAAAAAGACTGCTTTTATTTTCTTTATAAAATCTGAAGAATTGGAGATTTTACCCCTTAAACTTTTTTCCTATAGTAATCTTTACCATAACAGTAATCTTTGTTATGGTAAAGAATATCTTGTGCCTGGCACTATGGTACACACCTGTACTCCCAGCAACTCAGGAGGCTAAGGCAGCAGGATCACAAGTTTGAGGCCAGCCTGGGCAGACTAGTGACCCTGTTTTCAAAGTAAAAAGAGCTAGGGATATAGATCAGTGGCACAGCATTTGCCTCCCATGGGTAAGGACCTAGATTCAATCTCTAATGCTAAAGAAAAAATTATTAGAGACAAATTTGTTATTTAGTAACAATTAGCATGAAGTTATAATTTACTCTTTGCCAAACAATTTTCATGTATTACCTGATATAACTCCCCCCCCACCCCCCGAGAAATAGTTTGTTGTTTTAATGCTTACAAAACTATTAGAAGGGCTTACGGAATGAAGGTCAGAAACAAATGTCCTTGGCTTTTTTTTTATTATTGCATTATAGTTGTCCATAATATTGGAGTTCATTTTGACATAGTCATACAAGCATGGAATATAATTTGCTCCAATTCTGTCCCCAGTTTTTCCTCTTTCTCTCCTCCATCTCCTGTACCTTTCCTCTACTCTACATTTTTCCTTCTATTTATTTATAATTTTTAAAATTAGATCTTTAGCAGCATGAGGTGGCACATGCCTGCAATCCCAGTGGCTTGGGAGGCTGAGGCAGGAAGATTTTGAGTTCAAAACCAGCCTCAGCAAATTATTGAGGCCATAAGTAACTCAGACCCTGTCTCTGGATAAAATACAAAAAGGGCTGGCGGGGGGGAGGGGGGGATGTGAATCCCTGGTAAGAAAGAAAGAAAGAAAGAAAGAGAAAAAGAGAAAGAGAGAGGGGGGAGGGGAAGGGGGAGGGAGGGGAAAGAAAGAAAATTTAGATCTTTACAAACATACATAAAAGTGAAATCCATTGTGGCATATTTACATATGTACATAAAGCAGGTTACTTTCATTCCACTGTTCCTCTTCTTTCCCTTCTATCCCCTCTTTCCATCAATCCCCTTTTTGGAGGCCTCATAGGGATCCATACAATTCAGAAGAACCTAAGGCTGAGAGGCCAAGTAAGAAGCCTGAGCTCACACAGGTAGTGACTTGCATGGCTTGTACACAAAGCTGTATTTTTTGTGTTGCTCCTACATCTTTCTTGTTAATTAAGATCTAAAAGTGATCCTTGATATAATGAGAAACTAATAGACTTGGTGATTAAAAAAACAAAAAACCAAGTTATTCAATTTTGTTCCAGTTGTTTCAATTCTCACTTTTCTATGGACTTCAGGCCAAATGGAAGAGTGAGTTATGAGCAACTGATGTGTCTCCTGGTGAAGAGACAAACCAAGTAGAGGAACAAATCCTGAGCATCTCTTAGGATCAAGAACTCTGTGGCATATTCATGAGATACAAGGAAGGATTCCTATTCTCCATTGGCATACTTTCTTGAAATCTGAGAAAAATAAATAAAAATTATGACCATGGAAAGTTCTATGTGGTTAAAGTGAAGTATCATTGCTAGTGATAGTTGAGAGATGCTTCCAACATGTGAGATGCAGAGAATGCTCTGTCTCACTGTGGCCTTGGTTACTCAAGGTTTGGCTCAGACTTTACTAAACTTTCTGAAGGCAACTCATCCTCGTTGGGCATTCACAGAGCACCAGTGAACACCCCCACTTCCTAATTATATATTATATCGAAACAGTCTTATATATTTTTGTTTTAAGATGTAACCTCTGTGAGAAGAAGTTTTAGCTGTTTGATTAGCTTCTATTATTCTTTGTTTAAATGAAACGGAGACTGGAGCTGTGACTCAGTGGTAGAGCATTTGCCTTCCACATGTGAGACACTAGGTTCTATCCTCAGCACCACAATGAATAAATAAATACATGTACCTGGCTCTTCTACAAATATATATATATATATATATATATATATATATATATATATATATATATATATATATATATATATATATATATCATGCTAAGGTCTTTTTACGCATAAAATTTAATTCCAATGTAATACCTGTGTCAACTATCCCAACTATCCTTAAATTAAGCATCTTTAGTTAAGTCAATATAAACTCTTGAGAAATTTAGAACCTTGGCAAAGAAGTCAGAATATAAAATATAAAAGATACTTAAGAATTTGTTGAAGCATGCATCTTTGATTTTTAAATCAATTTACTTCTGATTTTAAGCCCTGAGCTTGTGGAATTAGAACAAAATCTGCTTCAGGCATTCTTCAGGCTCCTCTTGTCTTGGGGATAACTAACAATGCTGGGTCTTAAAAAGTGTGGAAGTATCAGCTGGGCACCATGGCACATGCCTGCAATCCCAGTGGCTCAGAAAGCTGAGGCAGGAGGATCACCAGTTCAAAGACAGCCTCAGCAACGACAAGGCCCTAAGCAACTCAGTAAGACCCTGTCTCTAGATAAAATACAAGATAGGGCTGGGGATGTGGCTCAGTGGATGAGTGCCCCTGAGTTCAATCCCCAGGCAGTCTTATCCTCCACTGTTGGCCCTTGGGGATCACAATATCCCTGCAGGTCCAACAGTCAGGGGCAGTAACACAATAACTTCTTCTCTCTATTCCTGGTTCCCACCTTTCCCCCCCCCCCCAACTCTCTCTCTCTCTCTCTCTCTCTCTCTCTCTCTCTATCTATCTATCTATCTCTATCTCTCTATCTCTATCTCTATCTCTCCTCTTCCCTCTTATCTCTTTTCTAGGGTTCATGAGCAACATTTCATAGATTTGAGATCTTATACCAGAACCAGCAGCAACTATAACTTTAGGCTCTTCTTGCTTTCTTCCTTTCAAAAATCACTGAGCTAAGGATAATAATATAAGGATGAAGGAGAAGAAGAGGGCACAAAACACTAATGAATAACTCCAATAGTCCTCCCTTCCTATATGAAATATTAAATGAGGGGCGCTGATAATGCTACTTCCAGTGTCAATTTCCGGTCCCCAGACCTCCGCAGTGCAGATTACAGGGACTTCAGTCTTATATCTCCAATTTCTTATAGAATAACATGTTTACACTAAGGCATTCTACTTTTTAATTCAATTTAATTGAAAACTGACTCTGTATTTTTATGCTCCCCATGAAGCTCATTCATTCCCCAAATTCCTGTGTTTGTCAAAATGTTGCTCCCCCTTTTTTGGAGTTTTGGACCCTTTTTTTCTTATTTCCTATGCAACCACCTGTTCCTTTGACCTACCCATTAAATCCGGGCTAGCTTTTTTCTCTTGCCGTCACTTATTGGTTCAAGCCACTCATGTCCTACAGGCCCCAATCCCACAACCTCTTACCATTTCCTGATTACCCCGGTGATCTGTGCTTCATGACTTTGAACACATTGCTAAGTATTGAGTGCATATTTTACACATCTTTATTTTCTTTTAGCATAGAATAATAAATGTTGGTGACAGGTACAAAAGAAGTTAAGCAAGCTGAAAGGCAGGCTCCATACTGAATGAATCTCCCCAATTTTTTTTCCTTCATAAACTCTGTAAATAAACCACTCCTCATTATACATTCCTGACCCACGGTTTTTAATAGTTTTATTTAAATAATCTCTAGTAAACTCACAATTTGCCTTTTACTATTTCCTCCATCATCTTAGCCCACCACACCACTGTCAGGCTGATCCTGCCTTTAGACCAGTGTGTACCTTCAGTGGAATCAGACATGTTGCCTTTCTGACCATGTACCTCCTCACCGTCTTCCTGCTGCTCAGATGCCCTCTTTTCCTGGGAACACATTGCCTACCCTTTGTTTATTCAATGCCTATTCTTCCTACAATATTCATTCCTATTTCCCTTTGGCATACCTTCCCTGATCTCTCTCTGTTGTTTTGTTACTTATGAGTCAAACTCAAATCTACCCTCAATTTACCTGCACAGTTGGGGTGTACTAATTTACATCTTTTCTCAATGTAAGGGCAGACACCATGTCTTGGTTTATAACTAACTGCTCTGGAGCTGCTTTGCTTTGAACACACAATGAGCTTTAAATAAACACACCACCCATTGATTTGGCAGAAATTAATAAATTGTTGCCTCCTTTGAGAATATGATAGAAGTAAATTTTACCACTAACTGACTCTGTTTTAGGCACTACAATAGTTTCATTCTGTACTGTATTTAAATATAGGTAATGGAAAATTCATGTTCTGTTGTGTAACATAAGTTCATTATTTATGCAACTTAAACTGTTTCTTTGATAATTTTAACTAGGCTCCATTATAGTGATGATATGTAATTTTTATTTAAAGGCAGGCACTTAAACATATAGGAATTTAACCTTCTCATACAAAAAAAGGGGGAAAAGAACAGAAAGGAAGGAAGTCAGTTGTCAAATCATCTATGAGTAGCCACTTAGCACCAGATCAAATGAAAAGAATACATGTTTAATGTTTATGCAAAATACTTGAGATTCCTCTATAACTGGCATTTGTGACAAACCTTTAAAACATTCAGTCTCCTTTGAAGTTTACTTCTTTTATTCTGTTCTTTCCTGAAATATACAAAAAATGCAAACAAGCTCTTGAAATCCTTTTTTACATGTATCTGCTGCTTTAATGGAAGCAAAGCTCCATCTGGTGGTAGAATTTGCTTTTTTGTTTGGACTTCTGCATGTGCACTGAGATCTATTCAGGGAAACAAAATATGAATATACTTATGCAGACATTTAGATATGTAACACGTGTCATAAAAGTCGTAAAACATGCTTGTATGTTAGTTATTTAAAAATGGCATTCAACGTTTGATTATTGCAAATATTTTGTGATGTTCAGGCTATCAGTGATGACTAGAATTGTCTTTATGAAAATCACAAGCCAAATCTTTATTCTCACTTCCGCATCATATCAAGATTTTTAAAAGAATTTTATTTGGTTTGAAAACAAAGTTTATTTAGAGGACTCTGTGATTAGTATCAAATTTAAAAATGGAGAAATGTTTGAAAATATGAAGCATTAGGTTGGCTAGTGTGATTCTATACTCACTGCATGAACATGTTTTTTCTCCCAAGCATGTGAGATTGTTATTATCTTATCTGTCCCCCTTTTATGTTGAGTGACATAATTTTGTAGGTTTTAGCTTTATAAAGACTAGAAAACTAGCCAGAGTCTACACACTAGAAATCTCCAACAGATTTAGTCCACAGATCTGTTTAGTCATATCTGAATTAAAAATATAAAAAATGCAAGAAAAATTCCATTACAAAAATTTAGCTATCCAGAAGTGTGGGACCTTTTTCTTGCAAGGCAATTCAACTCAACCCAAGGAGCATATACACTAATTTTCCATGGGCCCCACTACTCCTTAATGTTCACATTGTGCCTCCTTTCTCTTCCTTGTCTGGTTTCTGTAGCCATTTACATTTAAAGGTACTGTAGTTCATTTATGATGCTTATCTGAGAAATTTGTTGTTTAGCAGAAGAAGAAAAATGAAGAAAGGTGGGTCAAAACATGAAGGAAGCGTCCCAAACACAATATATAAAAAAATGTTTCTGTATTATTTTACACAATCCAAAAGTGCTGAAAAGATATACTTCAAGTGACATATTTAAGAGAAAGGAAGATCTTTCCTAATTATCCAAGACACAGATTTTAAAGGCTTGGTTTCCTTTAAAATTTAACCCCCTAACTGTGAAACATTGAACATGTATTCTCTTCATTTTAAGTTCATTTGAGTTGTTTTAGGCATCATCAGATCCAAACACTTATTTGATAGAGAAAGCTGAACTATAGGTGGAGTGGTTTTGACAAGGACTCAGCTCCTCAGCTGAAAAGTTAGAGCTAAAATGCTGGAACTCATTTCTACCTTACATAGCAAGGAGAGAAGTCATGACTAAAGGACTGTTACCTAGAGTGTGGCAGGATGCAGAAGTTGGCAAACATGAGACATGGGGAAAAGACCTAAAAATAATAGGTACAAGGTATCTAAACATACCCCACCCTGCCAAAATCCTCAGTCTTTGCACAGGTTATATAGTTAAAAAAATGATACATTGACATATTCCAAAATAGCACAGGTGATTTTGCCCATGGCTTAGTACACGTAGAAAGTCCCCCGCCAATAGTGTTAGAGATAAAAGGATGACTTGGTTCAGGTATATGGATTTTCTAAGATAAAATAAGTGGAAGGAGTAAGGAAGGCAGTGTAGTTGTCTGTAGTGAGAGTAAAATGTAAGAGCTTAGACATTAGAATAATGAGAATTTATAAATATAAATAGAATTATGTGTAGATCAAGTATCTTTACATAAATACATTGCAGAATATTCTCTCCAACCTAGACATGCTTTTCTTAAAATGAAAAGGAAATAGGAGTCAATACTTTTCTAGGTTTATTTTTGAAATGGTGCTTAGAAAATAAAAGCCTATATTCAATTAGCCTTTCATGCCCCTGCAGGTGACATCTTTCAGAATGGAGAATGCATTTTAATTATCACTGTGTCACTCTCTTGCTTTTTTTTTTTTTCTGGGATGCATGATTTTTGTTAGATTTTTTTTTTCTGTTGCTTTGAGCAAAACTGTGGGACCTCTTTTTAACCTGGCAAGACAATGAGGTCTATAAAATAATCCATGAGAGTATGGCACCACAAGATCCTTTTGATTTCTACATGGTATCAGTGATGAACACATTGACTGTCAGGTACGTGTGGATGGATGAAACAATTGTACATATTTAACGTTTTAGAAGGCAACTAAGGCTCCAGATTCAGAGAGTCATATAAGTGGACCTCTCAGAATATGTCCGATTTGTAAGGAGAGGACTGGGGAGATCAACTGGAATTGTATTTAAATAATAACATCAGTTAGAAAAATCAAAAAACTGTGATACTCTAAAATGCATATTTAAAGAGATCATTTCTATAGAAAAATCTAGGGTTGGTTTTCTTTCTGTTATCAACCCGTGAACAATTAATACTCATCTCTGCAGCTCTACCCAGTTGTTCTTATGGTTTTCTTTCACTTAACTAGAATACTTAGTTAAATAAAAATCTATTGAAGGGCTGGGCCCTGGGTTCAATCCTACTACTTAAAAACACATACACACACATACACGCACACACACAACAACAATAACAAAAAACCTATTGAAGTTTCTAACATTAGATTTTTATTTCTCATAATGCTATTTTCTAGCAGCACAACCAACACTAATTTCACTCTTCAGCTTGGTGTTCACATCATTAAACAACCTTATACACAGTACTTGCTCAGTATGTGGGTGAATGAACCCATAAAAAATGCATTCATCTTTTTCAGTCTATTGGCTCCTTTTCCGGTTTCAACAAAAGAAGGTTCAGTTCTAACTCCACTGCTTGCTCAGCCTGTCTGAGTCTTCTCTAGTCCCTCAGACTGTAATTTCCCCAAGCTCAGGGAGATCCTAAAATCTAATTATGAACTTTTTCCAGTGTTAGCCACTATATAATCTGTGCTCATTCGAAGAAACCAAATTCATTTTCCATATAGAAAGGAAATATAGTTGAGAAATGGTATGTTGTCTACAGTGTCAATTTCTAAGGGATTTGTTAAGGTTTATGTGTGATTTCCCCCCATTGTGGTTGGTATTTTATAGCCTACCTTTTGGCAACCTCATCTTTTCCTTTTATTTATTTTTTAATTTTTGTATGTGTGTGGCAGGGAGGTGGATACTGGGACTGAAACCAGGAGCCCTCTACCTCTGAGTTATATCCCTGGTCCCTTTTTGATGTTTTCTTTTGAGACAGAGTTTAGCTAAGTGGCCCAGGCTGGCCTTGAACTGGTGATCCTCCTGCCTTAGCCTCCTGAGGAATTCTAGGCATGTGTCCCTGAGCCTGACTCCCTTCCACTCTCATGAAAGATATTTTCTAAGTCTCTAGTGCTATGATTCTTATGTTTCAGTGCCTCTACAGAAAATACATTGGGGATTTTGTAAAATGTTGCTTCCATGCAGCACTACTAGAAATTCAGATTGATTAGACCTTGGATTACACATTTATAAAAATTGCAGGAAAACGTTGCAGGTTATATTCAAGGCTACACTTTGATCAAGATTATCTCAGATTGCTTGGTGTGCTTATATTGCTGTTTCTATGTACAGACATGAATGCACACCTAATCAATGCAATTTACAAAAAAAAATCTGCCATCTAGTTGCCTCCTTTCCAGTACATTTCCCCTGCCTCAGACCTGTCCCCCACAAAAAAAAAAACCTGTTTAATGATTTTATAAATATAGTCAAGCTTACAAATAAACCCAAAGCAGTAAACATTTATTACAGAAATTTTCCTCCGAGGCTGTATCTCTTTGTTTTTGAAAAAGGTTAAGTTTTTTTTTGTTTTTTTTTTTTTTCTGTTGGATAGAAGATCTTGGCTGGCCCTGGACAAGTATACATCTTTAGTGTCCCTTCCTCTTTCTCTCCCATACACTCTCTTCCATCCTACATCGATGGTGCCCTGTCTGCCAAGGTTTTCGCACCATTACACATACTTTGGCCTGTCCTAAGTCACATGGATCTACACATCTCTCCTGAGTACCTGTTCCCACCTAAGGACTTCTTTCAGCAACAGATAATCCAAAAGGCAAATCAATTTGTCACATGTCATAAGTGGGAATTCATAAATGGTGGTTAACCCAGGCATTCATCCGAGGCTTTCATCATCATCAACAGTAAGAACTTAGAGTCTACTCAGTTGTGGGCTCTGTGTGACTCAGATGTGGGCTCAAATTTCTCTTCTGTGTGGAAAGAGAATATTGTTTCTTTGAATACTAGGTTACTTGGTTGACTTACGTTTAGAGAACATATTGAAAAACATTTGTCTTTAAATTCTAGAACCACCTTGAGCTTGGGAAACTATAGACTAAGAAGCGCAGGATAAACAGATCAGCTGAGAAAATTGACAAGAGATTTTTTTCTTTATTTCTTTCTTTTCTTTTTCTTTTTTCCCAGTACTAAGTATTGAACCTAGAACCTTGGGCATAGCTAAGTAAGCATTCTATCTCTCCGAGTACATCCCCAGCCCTCTTTATTCTTTATTTTGAGAGTCCTGCTAAATTGCTCAGGCTAGCCTGAACTTGAGATTCTCCTGCCCCTGCATTCTGAGTAGCAAGGATTACAGATGGCTTTCACCATGCTTAACATGCAATACATTTTTATTAGCTATAGTCACCATGCTGTACAATAGGTCCTCAGATCTTATGAATCTTACAACTGCAAGTTTGTACCCTGGACTCTCATCTCCCCATTCCCCACTCTCCTCACCACCCAACTACCTGGCAGCTACTAGAAATCACCCTTCTACTCTGTGTTTATATATTCAATAGACTTTAGATTTCACATTTAAGTGAGATCATACAGTATTTGTCTTTCTATGTCTGGCTTATTTCACTTAGCAACAATGTCCTCTGGGTTTATCCATGTTTTGGCAAATGTCAGACTTTCCTCTTTTTTTAAGAAAAAGGCTGAATATTATTTCTCTCTCTGTACATTCACCATATTTTCATATTTTATTTATCCATTCATCCATCCACAGACAATTAGATTACTTCCATGTCTTGGCTATTTTGAATTATGCTGTAATGAACTTGGGAGTACAGATAGCTCTTTGAGACAGGAATTTTATTTGCTTTGGATCTATACCCAGAAGTGGGATGGCTGGATTATATGATAATTCTATTTTTGTTTTCTGGAGGAATCATCAATGTCGAGTCCATTTTGTGTTGCTATAGCACAGACTGGGTAATTTATTTTTAAAAATAAATTTATTTCTTACCTTTCTGCAGGCTGATAAATACAAGATCAAGGGGCTGGCATATGCCAAGGGACTTCTTGGTGCATTATCCCATTGTGAAGGACAAAGAAAGGGCAAGGGATAAACACACAATCTAAAGCCCTTTAATAATCAGCAGGAACCCATTCATGAGGGTAGAGCCCTTGTGATCTAAACACCTCACATTGGCCCTACTCCTTGAACTTATGTTGGGTACTAAATTTCCAACACATGCTTTTGGGGAACATAGTTAAACCATAGATGAATTTGAGATTCTGCTAAGTCGTGCTTTTCTTGTGACTAAATCCTGTTCCTTTGTGTATATATCTTGCATTTCCCTTTGGTAAATACTTTAAGGTCATTTAGGTTCCACGCAGGGCTCCTCTGACACTATGAGCTAGCAAAACAAATAAGTTGAACTTGATCTCTCATGAATTAGAAATTATGTAATTTCATACACAGAAATTATGTGGTTACAATTAAAACAGACTTATTGGACCTATTTATCTGCACAAACTATTTGCTGTTAGGCACAAAACCATGTTGAATTTGATAGGGAATTGTGCTATATAATGTCAAAGAAAATAACCATTTTATGTGTGTAATTTCATGGATTATTAACAACACATACTTATTTTTTTACCCCAGCCCCAAATAGTACATTTTTAAATAGCGTCTTAATGCTAATGTTTTTCACTCATTTAGTGGTTACTATTATGTTGAGTTACTTTCTAAATATACTGTAAGGATAGGCAAAGTGTAAAAGGGATTAAGCCCTTCCCAGTTTCTGCAAATGGTCCAAGAAATGTATGTTAAAGAGTGGAATTTGAAATTGATATCATAACCTCCTAATAATAATTATCTCCAGTTAAAAACTGTAGCTTTTTTGAGGGAGTAAAACATGTGAAGAATGAGCTGATTGACTATAAAGTTCCTATACACACACACATTGACTAGACAACCTGCAAAGACTCAATCCTTTCAGGATCATGAGAACCCTGAATTTCAAAATGCCAAGTGTGCACGCAGGGAGGTTGCCAAAGTTGCCATTCAAAAAATGACCACTAGAGGGAGTAGAGCATCATAAATATTTCCTTAATTTGTTGCTTTGCTTTTTGGTAAGCTAGCAGGAAAGTAACATTCAAGTGCAAATACCTAAATCTTATTTTATACTTTTTCTAATATTTTTATCATTACAATCTTAAATATTCTGATAAGCAATGAAAAATTGTGATAAGAGAAATTAATAAGAGTGCATGATTAATATATTAATATTTACATTTTTGTATGTAAAATGTTCAGAATTTAAATTCATTGTGTGGAAATAAAATACAGATCAATTATTTCGATCTAGTAGTGTAAAATGTCTTGGGATGTGAGTATTTTGTGGGTTCTCTGGTTTTATTGGCTGTAGCTATAATGAATATATTTACCTGTTAGTCTGTCACTTTCTGTTACAGTTTTCCCAGACATTTAAGACAGAGTATTTCACTGGGCAAATGTTTGGTTATATTGAAACAAAACCAAATGTTTAATTCTCAAAAAAAAATCTACCTATCTTAGGAAAAATAAAAATAGAATTTTTCAAGGGTGAAAACACTAGTTTTAGGATGAATGAATTTCAACACCCTACCCCAATATTTCCACTAATATTTCATATATTTTCTCTGAATTTTGTAAATAATTTAGAATATGGGAAAATTCTGACATCAATTTTTAAGTTTTGATTTGGATTGGATTTTTATGTTTGACTATTCAGAGAAAAGCTAAAAGTAATGTATATATTTTGAAACATTGAATCATAAGATAGCATTTAAAATTTTAAAAAACTTCATGAAAAACTGAGGTATTAGCTCTTTATATGATAAAATATATTCAAATTTGAATTTATGTGATATTCCCCAAGGAAAAAGAAGAAAATATCTGGTTATTTCAAATTATTCTTAATGAAAAAAAAAAAACACTTAACTATTTGACACTTAACTATTTGAAAATCATTTCTAATTCATTTTCTTTTTTTTTAGTTACCTAGTATTAGCACCAAGGTCCATAAAGAAGTTTTTCTCCTACTCCTCCAAGTTTACTGAAAATTGTTTCTTCTATTTAAATAGAATATCTTCTTTCTTTTTTTCCATTGCAAGAAACACCTACACTTAGACACATAATTCTGCAAGTGATACGTCAGTGTGGAAAGATCTCAGTTACCTTGGTTTTACTTTGCCATTTAATAAGTGATTCGGGGCCAGGCAGATCCTTGATCTGCTCTTCACTTCCTTTGCTACAGCTGCCTTTCCTTCCCTGATGATATTCTGACTTGTTCGGCTTCTCCATTTGTAAGTAAAACCATATCGCCAAAGTACCTCAAAAGCCAGGCTTATTCGTTTGTATTTTAATTTTACTCATATTTAGAAAAGTTCAGTGTGAAGTCAATATCTACTGGTTGTAAACAACCCAAAACACATGAATTTTACTGAAGGATAAAAATTAAAAGATAATTATTTTTTTCTCTTTTTCTTAGACTGTATGCTTCCTCTGTACAGTTTAAATCTTTCCTGATATTTCCTAGCATGTGCCATCCTGTATATATACATGCTATTATACATGCATATTCCCCCCCCCTTTTTTAAACAAAAGTGGGGTTGTGTGACTTTCCTTTTCTACTAACAATATATTTTTAAGAAGCTCTGTGCCAGTACTTACAGAGTTGATTCATTTGTTAGAGTTGCACAAGACCTCACATTTTGTAGAGACCCGTCTTCTACTGACAGACATTTAAATTGTTTCCGGCATTCATTATATCAAGCAGTGCTGCAATGCAGAAACTTGAATGAATATCTTTGGAATCTTGTGTATTTCCTACGTTTTTATAAATAAAATCCTATAGGTACTGAAAACACAGCTGGCTTGTCATTATTTTTTTATTCATGGTCTGCCTATTTCCACAAAGTTTCTTACATGTTTGTGCTTTAGGTTGTTCATGTCTCTGAAAGATATGTACTTTTGTCAACAAAATATGTTGGTGGCCGATAATCAGATTTCAAAACCAGAAGTGCTATTTGAGTCCCTCTATACTTGAAAGTGAAAGGGAATCATTTGTCTCGCTAACTCAGGTGGAAAACTCTTATTGAAAAGATTGGAGGAAAAAAAAATACTTCACTGGGTTACCAGAATCATTGTGACTTTAAATCCGTTTGATTAAATATGAGATCAACTATTAGATATTGATATTTTTGTTAATTAAATGTCAGTCTGTGAGTGGTTAAGTAAAACTGTAATGGGCATAAACTCTGGATTTTGTAATAATTAAAAGCACCAAACTAGGTGTAGACAAAAAATAACATGAATATATTGTTGGAATGTTTGTTGACCGATTTAGAGTAATAAACAGAATGAATCAAAATCTTTATAAATCAATAAATTAATTATTAGTTTATAAACTAAAGCACTTTACATTAAAATATACACAAAACACTACACATTATGCATGAATTTATGAAATTCAAGAATACCAGGCACATCAGTGCAGTTCTAGAGAAAAACGTGGATGAGATTGAGGACTACACTCAAAAGACGGCAGAAAATAAAGAATAAGCGTTTAGATGCTGCTCTCAGGCATTTTGGGATACTGAGATGTCTTTTTATAGCAGTGAGTGGCTCATTTCCTAAAAATACTTTCTAAGTTGTCTTGGTTTTAGTTTTTTGTTTTGTTTTTTTTTTTTTAAATTTCGAGTTTACATGTTAACATGTGTAGAAAAGACCAAAAATAAAATTTCTCAAAAATAATTGGAATTTGTATCTGCTTACACTTCTGTGGTAATGAATGATGGTATGTTTTAGAGACAACTGTAGTTGGGTGTTTGTTGTATTCTGGGTCCATCAGGACATGTTCAAATGATGGTTTCTGTAAAGATGAGAGGTGTGGGATGGTGTTTAGGGCTTCCTTATGATATGACCACAAGGACATAAGAACAGCCCAGGTAACTGTTTGAACTTCCCTTTCAGGTGCATTCCAAGAGCTGGAAACTGAGCCTGGGAGTGGGTAGAAATGTCCAACTGCAAGCATACTGGAACCCAACATATTAAACAGGTTTATTCATTCCTACCCCACCACCATCAATTCCCCTCAAAGAGTCTCTATGGGTTAAGAACATAGACTTTTCTGCAAGTCCTTCTGTATTTTAATGCCAGTTCCTACATTTACTAATATGATGATCTTTAGCAAATTACTTCTCTGTGGCTCATTTTCCTCATTTATAATCTCATAGCATCATGTTGAAGGCCCAGAGTCAAGGTGATCTAAAGAAGACTGTATCTGAGTGAATGATGACAAACCAACAGGTAACTCTCACAGAGCTCTTACTATGTCCAGGCATAGTTATGAGTACTTTTCACATGATTGTTCAATCTTCAAATGTAGGAACTGGCATTGAAATACAGAAGGACTTTTTGAGGGGAACTGACTGTGGGGGTAGGGTGAATATAACCTGTTTAATATGTTGGGTTCCAGTATGCTTGCAGACACTGCAGGATTGACTTTTAATGTTCTGCAGTGAAAGCCTGGAAGGATGTAAATGGTAGGTCAGGGAGAAGGAGTTGGGAGAAATCCCTGGAGGTGCCCTTCTGTGGAGGCTGGAGTTCTGAGGGTCCTTTCCTCTATTTATATAACCCTGAGGCTTCAGTCTACTTCATTACCATCACCATAGAGAGGATCCCAGAGCAAGAAGGTTGGCAGAACAAGGCAGCATTCTTGAAACGTGATACTCTTTGTTTTGGTGAAGTTGGCAGGCCTTTCTGAATCTCCTTTCTGGATGAATAAAAACCCCAAACATCAAGAGCCGGATGTTTGAATGTTTTTAAACCTTGTAATTTTGTAAAAATGTCTGTTCCTGGCCCCTTCTCCACACTTTCCCCTGGCTGACTGTCATGATGTTCTTCAACTCTGTTGACTTTTGAGTGAAGAAAGTGTAATTTGAGTTTGTTTTCGCAGCAAGGTGGTAGCAAAGGATATTTATGGTGTTGAAGAATTTCAGTTTTCTCTCAGACACATAGGATGTGCAGTATATTTAAAATCCCACTCTCCAGGATATCTCCCTTCTGCTGAGATAATAAAATTGATCAGATGTTTTAAGGTTAAATAAACTGCTGTAATAATCTGGCAGCTGCCTGCTGGTTGTGGTTTTCGAAAGCAATTACTCACTCTGGAGTCAACTTTGAACTCCACATTTTAATTGAAAAAGCTAATTGTAGGTTATTGCTCCTGATTTAGTATTTGATTTTGTAGATTAGGAAGTAAAAGCACTTGGTGGTGGGGGGCACAGAGAAAGTATGCAGAAGTGTTGCTGAGCTCAAATTCCTGTTTATATGAGTTTTTTCACCCACGGAGACATTGTATGATCACTGGAGAAAATGCGCTTGTACCAACAAACCTGTGGGCATCAGTATGAGGCTGGCCTACAAAATCCTTATTTTTGGCTTATTTTTTTTTCTCCTCACCCCACCCTATCTCTGTGGAGCTGGTGGAGAGACAGAGAGAGAGGTTATGTGGATATTAGTTTCTTTGATTCAAGTCTGAAATTTCAGGTAAGAATTTTCAGGAATAGTGAAAGACTACATTATATGTCTGATTGAGAGTCTATTTAAATCTTGGAGATGCTAATGGTAAAGATTCACTTTCACTAGGGCATATCTCACAGTTTTACTAAAATTCGGCAAGATATAGGGGTGTTAATATGGCTACGTGAAATAACAAATCAAGCCTCCTTTGGAATCATTAAAATTCTTAATAATGATTAAAAATCAATTACACACAAATTTTCCATCTGGAACACTTGGTAGCATCCTTAAAATGGTCAGAAAATAATTGATAGAATTGATCTGAGAAATTTGAGAATTTGTTTTTCTGCAGATTTGTTCCTATCTGAGAGCTAAGTACTTTCAGGTTTATTCTGCACAGATGATACTGTGCATTTTGAAGATACATGTTCTCTGCATTTAAAACATGCATATGGGTTTGTATGTGGCTTCTTCGAACTTTATGCCCAAAGCTCAATTGGCAAACTGTAGTGGGAATTTCCTGTGAATCAGATAAAATATTGGTAGTCTAAAGTAGAGGTGAGATTAAAGGTATGAATATGTGAATCCATTAATTTTACAAGACATTTTAACATACTAGTTAATGTATCATTTGGGATTTTATTTTTGGATTTTTTTATGGAATGCAGATTTGGCTGATCACAGTTCTGTTGATATTTTCATTGACCTCATAAATATAATTTAATCTCTGAGCATCAGCTTTCTGATCTGTGAAAATAAGATAAATATTCTTCCCACACACTTTATGCTTAAAACTCCTCTATTGAAACAATAAACAGGGTCATAATATATGACTTCGAGTATTGCTCCAGAATCCAATGTTCTCTTTATCAACAACAAAGAGCAGCTGACATTTTTTTGGCATCTCAGTATCAAATTTGAAGATACTATAGTTAATAAAAAAAGAAACATCTGTGTTGGTATATTATGAGAATTATTCTGAAATACGGATATCAGAGAAAATATCAGCTTCCTGCTACATGATTTCCAAGAGTCATTTTTTGTGATCCCAATATTCATTGAGGTCCTCAAGTAACAATGACTCATAAGCAAGGACAGGAAGAGACCTTATAGATGTGAAGACTTCAGTTAAAAATATTTAGTTCTACTTAAATATTTCAACATGAAATTTATTTATTTATCCTTTTTACTCATGGGTATCTTCTTGAAAAAATACATTGGTTTAGAAAATTAAAAAAAAAAATGACCTCTGTGGTGAGATTAAAGAATTTACTTCCCCGCCATGGGAATAAAAAAAGAAAAAAGAAAAAAAAAATCAGAATTTTAAGATAATATTAGTAGCAGATTATAGAGGCAACGGGCTAGCACTTTTCTGATAATAAATTTTAAGGCTTGAAGAAAATAAGAATATTTAGCTATACAATGCTTTTTAAAGATATTCTATGAAATAATTGAGGTAAATAAGATTTTCCCCTTTGAATGTCTTAAAGTATAGGAAAGATATATTTCAAACGGCAACTCTAGAGTCTGTATTTCAAAACCCCCAAAATACTTCTGTCATGCTGGCATAGTAGACAATTCAGAATACTGGCTCAGAAAAACAAGATGGAATCACATCTCAGGCAACTACTTGCTTTTGACTTTGGGCAAAGTACAAAATTCTGATAAATCTCAGTTTTATAATTGAGGGATAACAATAATTAAATTCAGGGATAACAATAATAATAATAATAATAACAATAATACTTACTGAACTATGGTAAAGATTAAATGAGTTACAATTAACCAGGATAAGATAAAGATTTCTTTCACATAGTGGTATGATTCTTTTAGAAAACATCTGTATTTTTATAAGTAATAATAACTTGAGAATCCTCAAAATTGTTACAAAGAAACTATATAAATCAAAACACAAAGTCACATTTAACTTGAAATATAAAGCTTCTGTTTTCAGAAAAGTTAAGAACAATAATTATATTAATGTATAACTTTATATTTAGTTTTATGGATAGAATTTTCTTTAGTTGTCTAAGCTTCTAGGAGAAAAAAAAGGGAAAGTTGAGAAGAAAGTAGTTTTAGGAATTCTTGTACTCCATTAACAGACATATACCATTATGATCAAATCATTAGAAAACGAAAATATAGGCAAGAATAATTTTTTGTCTTGAGGTAACTTCTCTTCTTATTTCTATGTGAAATATTTTGATTTTAGACTGCATTAGTGGAAAACTTGTCCCCCTTCAAGAACAGTGAAAGGATTAGAATTATACTTCATATAAATGGAAATTTTATGACTACTAATGGCTATAGGGGTTTTGTGACAGTTAAAGCCCATACTCTACTAGTTCTTTTTCTTTTCTCTATTTTGGCATATAGGCATTCCAATGTCTCACCACCAGTTTCCTAATGCTACCTGAATTCCACTGCATTAAAAAGACATGTGTGTGTGTCTATGTCCCTTGAGAAATCTCACAGAATAGCTTGCAGGTCACCAGCTACTACTACCTGAGACCGGATCAGGTTCACTGAGCCAGCTAGCCAAAGCAGAGGCAGGATTCTTGGTGTCTCCAGTTACTGGGTCCATCTGCTCTCAGCTTTGGTGGAGGTTTGATTGTGAAGACTGAATTTTGCTTTGCAGACGTCCACTTGAGTCTTATTGAGATAATTTGCTGCACAGAAACTCTGGCTACTGCTCAGGTGAAACAGCTTTCTTTCCATAAGGTTTCACTTTACGGGAGGTGAGATCCAAGAATTGCTTTTTAATGGGAGAAGAAGGATTTCTCCAAGGCGACTTGCTAGGATTTCTTTGTTCAATCTACTTTATTTCATTTCAAGTCGATTGAGGGACATCAGATAGGATTCTTGTTTCACCCTGCATGCTTCTTGTCAGCTGTCTTGCCTTTCGCAGCCTGACTACACAGGGACATTTACAACCTTCCATCGGAGCCTGCCAGGCTTAGGTGTTGTGCGCCATACCTCCAGGGATCATTACCATATGGTATTTTAGGAGAGGACACAGTTCATTTCAATGCAATTCAAATGAGCAGATTTCTTTTCTTTATTACACCATTGCATTTGGCGGCAATCCACCAGAGGCAGAATCTAACTCTCAAAGGAATGCTCTGCCCACTCTGTCCATTTAACAGGACATTTGGCTCAAAAATCTAGTCGGTTGATCACACATGTGCAACAGATGTGTGAGCATGCGTAGCGAAAATAAAAAATAAAAAATACCAGCAGTGTACTGTGGGAAATGTAGCAGAACTACTGGAAAACAGGACACAAAAGAAGTCTGGTACTAAAACTTTGATTTTTGTCCTTGGAAGGCATTTTTCTTATTAATCTTTTCCTCCTTTCTTAGGAGGAGAAGGTATGGGCTTCCATTGTTATTTTGCAGTGATTATTCGTGTAACACTGGAGCGGAATCTTTGTTCATTTTTCACAGTCCTCATTTTATAAAGATTTAATTCTAAATATTTGGACCAGACCTTCTTTGGGGCCTTGGTTCTCAGGAACTGGGCGTTGGCATAGTTCCACTGAAAAAACCACCCATTTACAAGAGAGGACATCAGAAATATACATCCTTTCATCCCTGCCCCACAGGCTTACACGGAAAGAGAGCACCAGCTGTTTTTCTCGTGGTGAATAAGGGTTACTTGGGGAAATCTCTCTTCCTGTTTTTATATGGACAACTAAATTGTTGCATAGCCAGTTAATTTTGGTTAGGTCAACAGCACAAGGTTAATTATTGGAACCTTCCTCTTTTGCCTGTGTAAGATTAATAGGAACCAAAAGGAGAAAATGAAATATAGTGACTTATTCTAGAAGTGCTATTTATTTGGGAAGTTTTTCATTTTGTTTTTATTATATTTGAAAAGATTTTACACTTACTCATCTTTGTCTTCTAGGAAATAGTGGAAGAAGATTTTGAAAAACAAAGTGATGTGAACTTAATCAGAAAAGATTTTATGTTAACCTTTTGAAAAAAATATATCACTCTTATTTTATAATGGAAACATTGTAAAAGCTAGAACATTGACTAACCATAACTTTGACATTATTTTTTCTGCTTTCTGATGTACTTCAATTTGGCTAGAATATTTTTAGACCTTTTTAAAAACTGTGATACTACATTCTTTTTCTAACCTTGGATTTAACTAACACATCAAAAAGCACATAGACTGATGTCTGTCAATGTATTATGACATATTTTTATCCAGCTGCATGTTATTATATAACCTCAGAATAAAGCAACCATAACACTGTTGATATATTCCACTTCTATCCTTTGGATTTGATCAGCATTACATATGGAAGTAGAAACCCACCCTGTATTGTTATAAGGATGGTTTTTCATTCATATCCTTGTTGCTCTTAATAAATGTCCCAAAGAAAAATATTCTGCAGCAGCCACTCATAAAGAAGCAGAAAATGGCAAAACCACAGCATAGAAGGAAACCTATGTGAAAACAGTGGTTGTGTCTTCCTGGATACAAAAAACAAATAGAGCTTTTGAAAGAGCTTGCCAATACATGCCTGCCAAATAAAATATTGTTTTATGAAGTCAGGAAAAAACTAATTTTAAAGGTTATTGTAGGTTATTTGTGGTCACTTCTGGTGTGCATGCAGCATGATGTCATCCTGAACTCTTCTCTATTTATACTTCAGTCTTAGAGGGCTTTTGTCTAAGTCTTGATCTTAGCTATTAGAGGCACCTAAAATACTCTTATTCAATACTCATAAAAATCTAGACTGAAAAAAAATTAGGGTAGATGGAAAAAGTCCCAGCCAAGTCCAGGCAAGAAATCATTCAAGCAGATCCATCTTCTGAAATCATACCTACACTGTAGACATCTTCTCGGGACATATTTGCCGGAGAACTTCTCAAATGACTGGAAAGCAGCCATGTGTCCAAATGGCTCTACTGGAAAATTATTGCCCTTTGAGTGGGGGTAGATGGGACCTCTGCCAGAGACATCTCATCTGAGGAAGGGGAGCAAGAGACTCCTTGTGCAGTCCAATTTCTTTCTCCTCTATGTGGCCCGTTCCTCCCAGGTATCTTTCAATGTGCTTACGTGATATCTCACAGCAAATTCTCTTCATCGTTGTACCGGGGCCAATTTTCTTTTTCCTTTGTGGGATTTTTTGTTGGGGGGAAGGGCTTGGAAAACCCCTCTTTTTCAAGGTAGTCCTAAGTGAAATAGGAAATGACAAATAATCCTTGGATGAATCAGACTAGAAGGCCAGTGAGGTGCAAACAATTACACAAGTTGAGGAATCTCTTGAGCAGAAAAAACAGCACAGTATCTGGATATTAGGAAGAGCATGGAGTTTTACTGAAAAATGAAATAATGCATATTTATAGTGGAAAAAATAATGTAATAAAAGTCACATTCAGATACCAAGCTGACATCATCTGTATCATCTTTAAATTTATTCATTCAAAAAATGTTTTGAGAGCATCTCAGTGTGTCAGTCATATTGGTATTGATATGTCACAGAACATAGTGGAAGGCACCAGTGCTATGGAGAAAAAATAAAACATGGAAGAAAATGATGGAGAGCTGGAGTGGTGGAGTTGTAATTTTTGATTTGATGATCTGGTGGCACCTCACCAAGAAAGTGACATTTGAGCAATGCATGAAGATGTGGAAAGAGGGAACCATATTGCTATCTTCACTGAGCAGTGTGGGCAGAAAAATAAGTAAAAGAGTCCTGAGCCAAGAGGACATGTGATTTGTAGAAGTAACGGCATATTGTCTAGTGAAAGTAGTGTGTTTCTGGACAAATTAACCTCAAATGCACAGGTGTGCAAGCATACCTCCATACATGCAGGCCCTTCACAGTACCTGTAAGATTTGGAGCAAATATTTCAGTTTTTGAAAATCTGTTCTTTGCATGAGAATGGAGAGTTTCAGCAAATCCAGTGAGCTGAAAGATAATTTTTAAAAATTTGTTCCTTTTAGATGTACATGACAGTAGAGTGTATTTTGACATACATACAGGCAGTATAACTTATTCTAACCAGGATCTCATTCTTATGGTTGTACATGATGTAGAGTTTCATTGTGAAAGATAATTTTGAAGTCACTGCCCTAAGTCAGCAATTGTCAGGTTAGTGATTGTATTGCGTGAATTCTCTACAGGATATTAAGCACTCCAAACCTATAAGTAAGTTTTATCATGAGATTGGCAAGGATTCCTTACTGGTCCATTCTTTTTTGGGAAACATAGCCTATAAAATTATTTCCTCATTTCTCTTTTCATGGCTTTTAAAGTGATGTGAAACACAAGATTCATTCTGCTCTGATAAACTGAAGCTGTACAGAGTAACAGGGTTAAGACAGGATACAGGAATATGTGGTGAGTCAATAAATGAGATAAATAAAAATCAAAACTGGGATATCAGTCACCCCCTTACTACAGTTCTCTACTACACAGAATGCCTTTTTTCATTGACTAATTTTAGAAAGATGTGATTTTGGGTTTTCATGTTTCTGGGTTGTTCTTGTAGTCATCTCTTGAAAAGCAAGGAAAGGGATTTAAAATTAGCTTTTGGAAAACAAGATCGGAACTCTCCATTTTTCCTCTTTTAATTGGAGAAGTAAGAGGATACATTTCAACCCCTTGGTGAAATTATACAATCTCCTTGATGGCATCTGGTATCTGGAAAGTTAGGTAGCAAACTGCTCAATGAACTGAGTTCGCCTGCATCAGAAACATCGGAAGGACACAAATTTGCAACTTGTCAATCCAGCTTCTACATGAAGAGAAGAAAAAGAGTGCTTTGTCTTCTAAGATTTTCTTCAGTCTCAAAGTCTGAAAGAAAAGCCAAACTAAGTACACTTCATGCAAGGTTATTATGGACAGTATGCGATTGATTCCCCAACGGGTGTCAGATCTTGGCTGACTGGTCCTACCTCACTGCAAGGTTCATTGAATGAGCCTCAGATGACACTGCTGTGGTTCTTTGGGTGTGTTCAAATTAAGGGGCAGTGCTACTTAGAGGGTGAGCCATCATCTGCATAGCCCTGAGTGATCTCTAAATTTCAGTTGGGCTCTGGCTACAAATTAGCTTCAATGATTCCAAGAACTGTTGGTTGCCTCTTTTTGTTCCTTTTGCATTACTGACACTGAAAACTCTGCTTGCTGAGAGTGATGAGCATACAATATTTTACAAGTTATTTTAAAAATTTTTCTCTAGCTCAAGTCTGAGATGTATTTAGGTTCTTTTCATGCAAAGGAAGATAGGTATCATTATATACCATGAAATGGGAGGGCATATCTTGACAGAGGAGTGAAAATAACATAAGTAGAGGATACAAAATGTAGCATTCACCATTTACTTGAAGGATAAGTCTGTAAGGCATGTTATTTTGGTGTCATGTTATTGACTTATCTGTTCCTTTTAGATGAAAGTGCTTTATTCAAACAGGAAAAAAAATGACAGTACAGGAGGACATAAAATGAAACACAGGAATTCTTTGACTTACATATTTTTCTCTCTACAGTCCTATTCCAAAGAGGCAGCCGCTTATAATTTTAAATTTTTTATTCTACTTTTACACTACTCCAAATAATAGTATAACATTTTTTAAAAATATAAAATTTTAACTTTTAACTATAGAGTTTCTTTCTTTCTTTCTTTCTTTCTTTCTTTCTTTCTTTCTTTCTTTCTTTCTTTCTTTCTTTCCTTTTCTTTTCTTTTCTTTTCTTTTCTTTTCTTTTCTTTTCTTTTCTTTTCTTTTCTTTTCTTTTCTTTTCTTTTGGAGTTTCCAATCTTCCAATATAACCAATGGTGGTATATATTATTCATACTGCCATGGACATTTTTGTCCCATTACTATTCTGAAAATCAGATAATTAAAGCATTATTTTTCTTTCTTTTCTCGGTTATACTAATAACTTAAAAAGAAACCCAACTAGACACTTCTTTCTAATTTTATCAAATACAATTTCTTGTCATTCTGAGTTATAAAAAATGTAATTATTCAGACCCCTCTCTCCCCTTTCTGTTTTCCCTGCATCATTCTGTGTTTATTTGTACCTTCATTTTTACGTTTTCAAGATTGGTAAGATTTGCATTTTGTGCTAGAAACATAATTTTGTCCCCTGACTTGATTGATAGCATAATCCTCAAAGTTTAAATACTTGCATGATAGTATTATTATAAATAATAATTACACAAAGCCAAAAATTATACTGGACATATTCATGCAAGATTAACTGGGGCCAAGTGATCGACTCATTTAATTCTAAAAGGGTCAATTCTCACAACCTCTGTGTCACTTGGAAAAAAATAATTCTGCCAACAATGTCAAAAGGATTATCTTTTCTTCATTTTAGCAAAAGCTTCAGATTTCAGTTTTGCTTGCCTATTATTTTTCTGTGTTTTTCATATTTTCTAAAGATTATGCTGTTTTCTTCAGTAAGATATATTTATGCCATATTATTATTTCATCTGCTTATTGATTTTTCTTACCAATTACATGTTTACATCTTTATTTTAGAAAGACTTCTAGGAACATAGAATTGAATTAATTATAATTCTTGGCTAATGACTCCTGTTATCATTGGCCATGAATTAATATATTTATTGATTGATATTATAATTGAACCTCATCATTATAACCAAAATTAATCACATTTATGTGTTTTGTTTGTTTTGAATTTTATAAACAGGTTATTATGCAGTGTATCATCTTTTGAGACTAGCTGTTTTTCTCAACATTATGTCTCAAACATTCATTCTATGTGGGCACGTGTGACTTTTTTTTTTTTTAACTACAGTATGTTTCTCTCGTATGAATATACTATAATTTGTCATCTTGGTTATATACATTTAATATTTCTATTAGTTCATATTATAGAGCAATAAAAAGAATGTTATATGTATGTTTTACAGTTTATACATGTAAGAGTTAACTTGCATATGCTCTTATGGTAAAAATGTTAAGGTATAGAGTATGTGTTACCCAATTTCAAAAGATAATACATGAATACAGTCTAGTAGAACCAAAAGCTACTTCCACCAATAATGCACAAAAGATAATATTGAATGCAAATTCTCCATTGCTTGGTATTCAATGACTTCTTAATTTCTGTCATTTGAATGAGCTAAATAATGAAATAATTGCTTGACTTGCTTATACCTCAATTTTTTTGCTAGTGTTTTAACAATGGGGGCTTTGTTTAAATTATATAGAAAACAGCCACTATTAATTTCAAGAAAACAAACTGATAAGTTTGTAAACATGGGCGTAGTCATGCAATCACTACTGCATCAAGATATAGATAAGTCTTGCTCTCCAAAAATTCTCTTCTCTAAGGTTGCTTTGTTACTGACTCTTGCCTCTATCCAGTCCTGGTAAAATACTGATCTTCTTTCTATCACTACAGCTTTATCTTCTAAAATAGCAAGTGAATGACATCATCATATAAATAGACTTCTACAAGCTTCTTTCACCTAGCATCATGCAAACACATTTTTGCATATATTAGCAGTTTGTTGCTGAGGAGCATTCCAATGTATAAGTAAAACATAATTTGTTATGTATTGGGGGGTCAGTTGATACTGACCTACAAGTGTCCTGTAAGTAAAGTTGTTAAGAACATTTGTTTATAAATCTTTTTAGCGACATACCTTTTTATTTCTTTTGAGTATGTTACAAGAAGTGGAATGTCTGAGTAATTTGCTCTTGTTTAACTTTAGCACATAGTACCACGCTGTTTTCCTAAGTGATTGTAACATTTCACATTTCCACCAACAATGTATGAGAGTCTCAGTTGCTTCTTATCCTCACAAATCCTTTGTAAGTTTAACCATTCTAGAGGGTATATATAGTGGTATTTTATTGCATGTATTTTTTTTGTGTGTGTGTGTGTGAAGTATTTAAGTTTTTTTCTTATTTTTAATCATGTTGCTATTTGTCTTTATATGTTTTGCATCCATTTTACTGCATTTTGAAAACATTTTCTCCAATTCTATATCTTGACTTTTAATTTCGTTGGCAATGTATTTGCTCAGCAAATAGTATTTCTTACTACCTGTGAACAACAATAGCTTTACTTATTCCTTTTCAATGTGCCTTTTCTAAGGATATGTATGTATGAATACATGTATGCATGCATTTTTGCCTCACTGTACTGGCTTGAATTTTCAGTACAATGTTAAATGAAATTTGAGAACACATGCCTATATTTTTTCCCAGTTGTAGTGGGTAGGCATTAGTTTTTCATTACTAAGTATGATTTTACCTGTTATTTTGAAACAAATGCCCCCCACTTTTTAAGTTAGGGCAATACAATTCTCTATTTTTAGCTAGCTCTTAATCTTTTATTTTGAACTGGTATTTCATTTGTCAAATTATTGCATCATTAATTGTGATAAAAAATCAATTGAGATAATCTTGTGTGTTTTTTCCCTTCTCACTTTTATATAATGTAAAGTTGTATATAATCTTTATAAATAAACTTTTGGAGGTGACTCCCTATACCCTACATACTCTGAAGTCTTTTTTCTCTAGTTACATGGTAGGATATTTCTAGCATTGTGTGAGCTCTAGGAATTATTTGACTTCATGGTTTCTGATTATTCTTCCTTCATCTGAGGTAGCTTTATCTCATATATGCAGAGATTACTATTTGAACAAGGAATTGCTCTTTAGAGCTTTATCTCTATACAGCTCCTCCTTTGTCAGTATCCCATCCAATAAATGCTGGCTGCTGTGGCCTTTCCAAATCCCAATGTCTTTCTCCTTATCTCAGTGACACCACTGGACTCTATATGGGCTTGTCCTGTCCATTGTTGATAGTGTATTAGTCAGATATCCTTTACTATAACAAAATACTTGGAAACATAAACATATAAAGAAGAAAGGTTTATTTTAGCTCAGTTTTGGAGGTTTCAGTCCATAACAAATGTTGCTTTGGGCCTGTGGCAGCATAACAAGATGGGAATGCATGGCATGGTAAAACCACACACCTTATGACCAGGAAAACAAATGAAAGAGATGAATAGATGAGAGTTTCACAAACTCCTTCAAGAGTGCACTCTTATTAGTTAAAACGTACCACTAGACCCTACTTCTTAAATAAGTATTCAACTTAAGTACTACTTAAGTTACTTAAGTAATAGTACTTTTAAATTATTAAGTAGTAGTACTTTTAAATTATTAAGTACTACTACTTACTACTTACACTCCCGTTACTTATCAATAAGTACCAAGATGGGGATTAAGATTTCAACACATGGGCCTTGCGGGGGCAGTATTTAATATTCAAACTAGAGCACATAGTCACAAGTCTCCACTCATTGATTCCCATTCTCTGGACAATCAAAGATCTGAATTGCTTCTGTATAATGTTTGAAAACTGTAATTTCATATATTTTAGCAATATCATCTTTATTTAAGGTGGAATAATAAAACTGATTCCTGATACTCTTATATGGCCAGAAACTACATCATAACCTGGGTTTTTTATTTTGTTTTACTTAAAAGTTAAATTGGATTATTTCCTAATCTGTTGTTTTTAGAGTCTTCTTTATTCATGTCATCGTTTCTTTCTTTGAATTTTCCTAGCAAAAGACATTTTAAAAAAGGATTTATTTGACCATTGAGGGCTTGATTCTACTGCTTGTTGATTCTCTGGTTCTTCTTCATGGTGTTTGAGTTTTTCATATTTTGTGATTTTGAGTATGAGTTCACATCTTTTGGAAGCTTACCTGGTATTTCTTTAAGGCATTGGTTTAAGATTGGTATCCTTCAGAAAGGACATCAGGTTGCTGAAGTTGCTTCTTTTCAGAATCTATAGTTACTAATTAACTAGAACCACTGTAAAACACATTCATGGTTGAAAATATTTCACAAATTCCAGATATCATAGACTTAGTTTGCAAAAATCCTTGAGAATTTATTAGTATTTACAAATTCTTAGGAAAGTTTTTTCCCCCTTCACTAGCACTGAGCTACAAGATTAAAAAAATAAAATGTTCATTTTATCTCTAGCAGCAGAGGCGTGAGTGTGGCTGGATGGTTGAGGGGTGGAGTGAGGGTGGCAGAATAGGAGGTCGTAAGGGGTAGAGTTCACATTTTATACTACCCAAGAATATGTCACCATATCCTCTCCAGTTTAGTTGGAAAATCATCTGTTAGACTTTCCATGTTGACTTGGATCTAGGGTTTATCGCAGACTTCCTATGACTTGTGAAACCTTGAACGCTGCCACTCAAGTTTATCTGAGTTGGCAAATATCTTTATGGTGAAAGCAACATAATTGTTCATTTTTATGCTTTTTTTTTTACATCTATCCTTATCTTTTTAACACATTCACAAATTTAATTAAGGCTATGTACATTGGATCCTACATTTTTAGTTGTTTTCAGAACCATTTTAGGGTGTCTAGGCTGCCATACTGCTAGATACAGAGTTCTCAACTACTTTGTGGATTTTTGTTGTTGTTGTTATTGTTAAATTTTCTAGTATAATGTATATTCTCTTCCATTTCATTCACTATTATGAATGCACTCTTTATCATTATTGTTGTAACTTTCATTTTAAATGTGTTGCCAAAGGAAAGGAAGGCAAATACATGCGCTAAAGTTCATTAAGATACAAATTATAAGAAGTCATATTTCAATAATTTTAAAGTGTTTTCAAAATAGAAGACATTAGTGTTAGTTTTCAAAATTCCAGAACATTCCTAATTTTTCGTTATTTTGAAAGACTATGGAGTGGTGAACAGGGATTTTATATTGAACTAGATGTATAAAAGCTTAAATAATCACAGTTAATATTATGCTTATAAGATTAGACATTTTTATAAATTTTTTACTTAATTTGTTTTTTTAATAATGTCAGATAGAAATATTCATAGATATTAAATTACTTAATTAAAGAATTAGAGTATTTTCCTTTGAAACGTACTTATGGAATAAGAATGTTCTTCTAATTTTGGGTATTATGGATATTTAAATATTATTTGAGACTAGTTACAAAAATGTAGATTTTTAAAATGCATTAAGTCAAAATATCTGGATATAATACAAATGTTTTTATTTTGCAGTTTTCTTTGTTTTTGTTTTTGTTTTTTAAATCACTGATGTTGCAGAGTTTTCCGGTCCCCAGTCAGAAGTCATATATTAACATTTCATGAAGAATGAGAAATTTGGATTGTATTTATTATATACCACATAGTAAAATAAATATACACTAGATAAGAAAAATTATCTGTGGTTTGGCCCATACAGATGCATTCCCTGGCCAGTTGACAGCTACTCTCTTGGGAACTGTGAACATTAAAAAAAAAAAAAAAAAAAAAAACCCAGAGCGCACCCCCCACCACCACCACTATTTTGGCACTATCTACTCTAGAATAAGCTTGGCTATAGTGTAGCTATAGCAGCTGCCAGTGTTGGTAGCTTTCTTGGAGATAAGAGGAGAAACTAGATGAAATTTCTTTGGATAGACAAAAATCTGAGTTTGGCAAACATTTTCTCAGAGACTATGGTTTACAAGGCTCAGACCTGTGCCAGTTTCACAGGGAACTTATCTGTGTGAGTTCCATGGATCCTCATAGATAAAATAATATCAGTAATCAAGTAGACATGCACTGTGTTAGAAAAACAAGGAAGAAAAAAGTTCTCTCCAAAGAATGCCTTTATTCAGTTAGTACAAAAACAACCTTGGAGTGACTCAAGCCTGAACTTCAGCAGAATTGACCCTTACTATTGAAATTGGGAGATATTTTGAGGTATGGAAAACCTTGGAAATCCACCACTGGCTAATCTGTGGGGATCTGCTATCATGTGTTCCAATTGTTGGTTCCCTTACTGATTGTGATAAGTTGCAACAGAAAAGTTTTCTAAATTAGCTAATAACAATTTATACCTATTAATAGAAATAAATATTCCAGTTCATTCAATGTTATTGTTGTTTTTCAAATCAATACACAGCTAAGATTTTCATGGTGGAGGATTGATAATTCTGCCAAAATCTAAAAGTTCTTTCTTTGGTGTTGTTAAATCAATATGGAGTCTTGCCAAGGGTTTATTGTATATGCCTAAGAAACACTATGTGTATTTGATGAATCATGAAGAGCAATCTATAACGTGCTCTATTTCATTATTACATTTGACTTTTAGAGTCATTTTGAGGTTATTACTTTTTTAGTTTTGTAACAAGAAATTGAGGTCAACTACTTGAAAATGTGATTCCTGTTGTCTTACCATACTAAAATAGTGACCACTTTATAAAATAATACAGTTTTCTCACTTTTAATACATGTTTACATTAGCTGACTCCATTTCCTGCTCTATTAATGGATCATTGTTGGCATTACCTCCTTAAGTACAACCAATTTAAGATATGGATCAAAGAAGGTAGCATCTTACTGCCACAAAAATTTAATTAGCATTAAAGAGTAAGTACTTTGATTATACTTTAGATCCATGTTCAAAATAATGCCTTCATACTTAGACATCACATAGTACTATAATATACACTGAAATTAATACAATACAAACTTACTAACAGATTCAAGTTTAAGAATGAGTACATGTTTCTTTGAAAGCAGGCTTAAGGTTATGCTTATAATATAACCCTTACTTATTTTTATTACTAAATACCTTCTAAAAGTGGTAGAGAGAAACATTGAGTTAAACATAAAAGAAAATGACTTGTGTTTGATCTTGAATGTGCCAATGGGAACATTTTGTCCTAACATTCTCTCAGGGAGTTCTAAATGTTAGCATTTATCATATTTAATTCAACTTTAATTTTTGTACATGTATCATTAGAGTGTAAGCTTCATAAAGACAAGCATTATATTTATCTAGTTCTTATAGTATCCATAGTATTTATCATAGTGTCTGTCTCAGAATAATCTCTCATTGGATGGAAAATTGAACGAGCAAATTACTTTTTGGTATGACAGAAATTTTAGCATTTTTGCTGTGATGTTTAAACTCATAATACCCAAAGTCACAAAAATGGCTAAAATATGCAAGACAACATACATTCATAGGCTTTCTTTTAAGCTTTCAGCTACTTACACCTTCACCTGTTAAGTTTGTTTTTGTTTTGAGGTGGTGAAAGTGCTTATTCGATCTTATTTTTGTGGTTGTGCTAGGTTGATCCTCATGGCTATAGGCGAAGGCATCTCTAAACATTGACAAACTCTTCCTGCAAACCAGCTCCAAAGGCTTCTCTACCACGTGGTGAAGTGAGTCATAGTAAGAACCCCACTTCTCTACCAATTTCTGGACAAGTTAGGTTTTGTCACCATGAACAAAATACCTGACAAGGACAATTTAAAGAAGAAAAAGTATATTTTGGCTCATGTTTCAGAGGTTCAGTCTATGCATAATCAATTCCATTGCTCTGGGTCCCACACTTTCTTTGTTTAAAATAGGCATTTTGTGTATGTACTTTTAACTTTATGATGATAAAGATTATGTAAACTTAATCTTGAGTAATGTTCCTCATTATAAAATGATTCAGATGATATCTTCCTTTTATATTTCCTTTAATTTTTCTTTGAATAGAAAAATACAAATTTTTTAAAAAGTAGCTTTTATTAATTATCATATATAGAAATATAGGTTCAATTTTTGAGCAATTTTTCACATTCTTGTTGGTTATATGTGTGTCTTTGTTTGAGAAATGTCTATTTAGGTCTCTTGCCTGTATGACTTTATTTTATGAAAGTATCAGGGATTCAACTTGATCATCACTTATGATCACCACATGGTTGCTGGACCTCAAGACTTTAAAATGATGTTTGGAGGAAGACAAAAAATGGGAGAAGTGCAAAGGAACCTCTGTCATCTGAATAACCTTTTTCAGAAGTCTCATCTAACTGTTTTTTACATATTTCTGATAAATTTTCTACCTTTTATTGGCAATCTTTTGAGCAAAACAGGCTTGGAAGTGTATTTTTAGTCAGGTGCATTGCCTCATCCTTTCCTTTTTTATAGAGTGTCCTGGGAGTGAAGATTTGCTGCCACATATGTGTTACATTTCAGTGACATCTCAGATTTCTCTTTGGAATTAATCACCTTTGTATAGAAGGCAAATTTCAACTTTCAGCATTAATGCGCCAACAATTAGACTACATTATCTGGGAGGGTATGGATAGAATGGTATCAGCAACTCCTGTATAGGACAGACTCTAGACATTCAACACTGATCAAGACAGACATTAAGGTCCAGGCATGTGATAACTAAGTTTTTCTGTCTTATCAATTTTAGCCCTCTTTACACCAAAGCTGGAATATTAGTTTGCTAGAGATGCATAGCAAAGTACCACGGAGTAGGTGGCAAAAACAGCAGAAATTTATTGTTTCGCAGTTCTGGAGGTTAGAAGCCTAAGATCAAGATGTGAAAAGGAATCTGTTCCGTGCCTCTCCCCTAGCTTCCAGTGGTTGCTGGAAATCTTTTGTATTTCTTGGCTTGGAGATGCCTCACCTTGATCACAGCTTTCATGGTATTCTGGTTTCATCTGCACCAGGTTTGTGTCATGTTATATTAGGGTCCACCCTAATGATCTCATCTTGACTACATGGCAAAGACCTGACTTCCAAGGGATGTCACATTCTGAGGTAATGGGGGTTAGTTAGACTTTATCCTTTGCGAGACATAATTCAATAATTGGTATGCAAATTGCTTCATTAGAAAATGAATCTGGAGAATACTTTCCCTGCCCTTATCGCATGCACATTGCAACCACCTTTCTTTCCTCTTCCAGTGTGGGGATTCTTAAATTGTGGAGATATTTAAGTATCTTTAAGGGACTATTTAATAACATACATTTGAAATATTTCTTTCAGTGTATTATCATGAAAATATATGGCTATAAATCACAGTTGGACTGCCCTCAAACCTGAACAAATAGATTTATTTTTTATTATAACTGTTTGGTTAGCCACTTTTCACCATGACAGCTTACTCTTCTTCAAATAGCACTATTTTGAGGGGAATAACAATTGTTTTTCATTCTTAAGCACATTAAATACAATATGCCCTGCCAATATTATTTCGATAGTATACATTCAGAAAAAGACAGACACATTTATTTAACACACAATAATTTCAATAAAAAATATCCCATGGAACAAATTGAATTTGAAGATGAAAACCACTTTTTGCATTGTTAGTCTGCCAGGCAGGAAGAATGAAGAGGCAGCACCTTTTGAGTCTTCAAGCCATTTTGCCCATGTGTTTTGAACTGCTTTCAGGTCTAGCTTTTATTTTGTTCTAGTGTCAGAGAAAAGAAATTCTTATCCAGTGGGTTAAATGTGTCCAACAAAAAGATAAGTTCAAAGTACTAACTTCTAGTCACTGTATGTAATCAAGTTATGATGCTGTCATAATGAAGGCTCTGTCCCCATAATGATTTGTGTTCTTATGATAGGAGGAAAATTTGAACCCAGAGACATAGAAATGGAGGGTGAATACAGAGACAAAACTGGAGCGGTACATCTGTAAGTCAAGGAACAGCAAGGATTTCCAGCAATCACCAGAAACTGAGAGAAGCACGGAGTGGGGATCTTTTGTCAGAGCTTCTGGTCTGCAGACACCTTGAATTTGTACTTTGGCCTTCAGACCTATGAAAGAATAAATGTCTCTTGTTTTAAGATATCTAGTTTGTGATAATTTGTATGTCAACCCTAAGAAACCAAACATCCAGTATTTCTTCTCTGGATGTCAAAAACCTGTCTGAAGATAAACACCAACCACCCCCCAATCCAATCTCCATGTTCCTGGATGATCATAAGAAACTTCATTGCATTTACTTTGAACTGCATTTTACTTTCACATTGTTTGTTGTATATACAGATCTGTTTTACTTATTCAGTTGATGTATTTTCCAATTTATGAAAATCAAATTTTGTACTGAGATAATATGAATGAAAATTTCCCTTTGAAATTAATGGATGCTTAAAAAAATTGGGGGATTTTTTACTTCATGGTAAGGCTTCTGGAACAAAATTAAAATCACTAAATGACACTTCTTTATTCTGATGCTACAGCATGAGTAACAAAAAAGTGTTTACAGAAATAATAAGGTGAGTATGTTATTTCCATCAGAAAATAGTATTGCATTATTGGAAACATTTCTAGTTATTCATATAATTAAAAGTACATATATTGAGGGAGAGGATATATGTCAGTTTGGCAGGGAAAAATAGAAAAGCAGAGCAAAAAATGAGGAAGAAGGCAGTTATCAAAAAGCAGCTCTTGGGAGGAACAAAATGAGAAGAACCCAAAAAAGTGGATTTTTTACTATCATTCTTGTTTTCTGAAATTTTAAATGATCAGTCATCAGCTCTGTTGATCAGATTGTGTGCAGTTTATCAGATGGCTTTTTAGATGTTCATGTTTAACTGATAATTTATTATTTATAATACAACTACCAATCTCCTCACCTCCTTCACACATTTGCTCAAATATTCACTTGTCCGAGAACATACTGACCACCCAAATTCTGCAACCTGCCACCTGTCAGCCTTCTCCCACCCCTGCATTTTGAAGCACCGTTGCCCTGCTCTACAGATTATCTTTCCATTGCACTTATCACCTTGTAGCAAGCTTTATAATTCACTTCTTGCTTGTCTTTGTTTCTTTCTGCTCCCTATCATCTCAGAATGAAAGGTCTTTGAAGTCAGGAATCTTAAGTCACTGATGAATCCCATGAATCTCAGGCAGTATCTGATTATAAGTGCCTAAATCATTTTTTTTCCAAAAAACTGAGTTAATGAATTTTCCTTATAATTCATAATCTGTTGTAATATTTTAAGAACTTTAAACAAATTCTTCACCCTCTTTGTTATATATTTCTGTGATCATTGCATATTGAGCTAGGAGTTTGGTGGTGTGTATATTCGCATTTTATTGCTTGTCATGGAATTATGTATGTTTAATAGGGATTTACTTTTACTTGACCTGATGTTAGCCTCCTGAAATTTCTCTATGACATAATTTAGCAAGATGCTAACAAATCCTAACGAAACACATCTGCTCTATGGTTGTCTCCAACTCCTGGTCTCATCATACTTTTAAAAACTGTCATAGAGTACTGGGAACACAACTGCATTTGAAATTAGTTCAGTAAAACAGTAGTTGCAGATGCTCTGTTAGGGTTTAAAAACAAAATTGTCAGCCAAAGAAAATGGCTTGTAAAAGTCTGGTCATGACTTCAGTGATGTAGAAGTTAAGTCCTCTGGCCACAAGGGAAGTGAGGCTCCTTTCTTGCTGACACATAAATGACTAAATTGGAGAGATTTCTTTGTCTGTCTGCTAACCAGTGGTATGGATGTGTAACTGAATGCTGGTATTGCAGTGCAGTTGTAGGTGGATACCCAGGAGGTGATGAAAGACAATCTATGGGAATAGAACTGGAGGAGCTCAGGGGACTGGATCGACCAGGTATAGTCTTGCTGCTCCTTCTTTCTCATTTGTATGACATGTTCCCCTTAAAATCCATAAAATACAAGGGCAATGTTTTCCAGCTTAATTGATGGCCTAGTCTGGCATAAATGATTCCACATGGTGGTTGACAAATGACTCTTGAGTTCACCTCTTCCTATTCAAAAAATAGATGTAGGAGGGCTTTCTATTTTTCTCAAAAAAAAAAAAAAAAAAAAAAGGAATCACTTGGGTCTCGATTTATCTGTCTTAGGTGAAATTCCAAGTATTTCATAAACTCAGAAAACCTCCTGTGCTGAATTTTGGGAAAAGAGGAGCACCACAAATAGAACTTTCTTACTACATTCTTTCTCATTGAGTTGATGAATGATTGAAAGAAGAACAGCATCTTGGGTTTTTTAGAGGCAAGTCTGCTTGAGGTCAGATTATATCATGACTTGTAGTGTTTCTACACCAGTATCTCTTTACACCTGTACACAAGAAAAATTACTTTAAATAACAATATGAATTTGGAGTCACTAAAGGGATTTACTAGAAAGGCTTTGAATATGGCAGTGGTAATATTTTATTCCAAAGGTCAAAATTTCTCAGCTACAGAAAAGTTCAACACACTCATTTATCATACTATGCTCTTGCTCATGCGAAACAAAATGTACGACTAAGTGTGGGTTAAACTACCACACCTACATAATCAGGTCTAAAAACCAAGTACTAAATTCCAAGCCACTGTTGTCAATGCACAGGACTCATTTTTTGATACAATCTTTATGTTACAGATGTTTCTGATTGTGTTCCCCAAACTCATGGGAAGAAATAAGCTGAATAACAATTTCAATGCAAATATCTTTCACTTATATAGGATATTTCACCTAAAAGTTATAATGCATATAATGTATAGTTGGCCAGTTAATAAGTTTTTAAAAAATATAAATCCTGAATAAAATACTCTAACTTACCAAGAATCAGACAAACACAATTGAGAGAGAATAAAATTTCATGTATTCTCAATCTGTAGTGTAGGCTAGACTGGGAAGATGGCTTTTGTAACATTCTTGGAAAGTTCTCATTTTAGAATTCACAGGCTATGATCCTCAGATGAGGACAGCTGATACTCACACAAATCACTCAAGCCAAGTGGTGGGATGTACACTGCATCCAAGCCAATTCTATCAGTGAATGGGCTCTGGCCTTTCTGGCCAGGCCTCTCAATGCTGGAGAAGACATCACACATTCTTTGGAAGTTGAATCCAAACCAAAACTCCACTAGATCTTCTGTGCTGCCTCTGGGTGGTCCTGGGTGAGCCAATTTAGTCTGAAGGAGCCCTGGGAAATTTGATATGGCTACATTCAGTTAAAAGGTTACTACTCCTGGGTGGTCTTTAGCAGTTAATAGGGTTTGGTTCTGGAGTCAATGTAAGATTCAGAGAAGTTCAAGAATCATGCCCTGGACCAGATCCAGTATATTAAGTGTGATGATTACTCCTAAGTATCTCAATATAATAAACTGGAAAGAGTAGGGTACTCCTGAGATGCTTAGGCAGTTCGTGTCAAACACACTTCACCAACAATGTGCTGCCAACCTTGGTAAGCATCTTCCAAGGCCTAACTCAAGCCACCACGTTGTCAGGATGAGAAATAAGTGGATTGTGTCAAGGCGGAAGGTCAGAACTTTCCAGGAGTTGCCTTACAGTTACAAAGATATAAAAAAACCCAACAACATAATTTTATCTATTTAAGTACTATGACTTTTCTAAGTAATGTCCATCCTTAATAGTACATACATTATAAGGGGGAATTGAGGTGTGGTCAATATAAAAATCATTACATTTTACCACAGAAAAGAGTATAGTGGAAACAACCTATGTTTTGGAGACAGCCAATACCCAGTTCGTTGTTTACTGATAGGGAGACTGACAGAGAGATATGGTGCATTGTCCCAAGTAGTAGCACATGCAGAAAATATTTTAAAAAGTGTTCAGAATTTGTATGTGCCAATCAGTTGAGATAAGTGATTACTTTTAAAGAGTTATTGGCATAGTGTTGTTTTTCTGCATGCAATGGGAATATTTCGTTAGGATTGATAATGAGTTAGCTTACTTTGTGTTCCCCAGTGAGTGTTCTAGGTTTTTCTGACCTTCAAGGAGCTAAAAGAGAGCTGGACAAGTAGACTGAGTACACAGCAGAGAGACCTGGAAGAAGACAATCAATTCACTTAATCATTTAGTTAATTCACTAACAATTTGACCACCCTTCAATCACTCCTCTCATGGTCCAAGAGCTCAAACCACCAAGCCTTTTACCACTCAGGATCCTGATCATGAAAAGTGATTCCAAGGCTGCATCTCAGCTCCATTTTGCAGCAGAAAGGATACTACCACTCCTCAGGGGCCAGAAGGCAAAGAGGACACAAAGGAGAGAATTCAGAACAGGTTCCTCTTCAAATAGAGCTTCCGAAGGATCAGGATCTGCTTAAATAACAAGCTAAGAAGAAGAGTGAAGGGCAGTGGTGCATGCCTATAATTCCAGCTATTTGGGAGGCTGAGGCAAGAAGATTGCAAGTTTGGGGTCAGCCTGGGCAATTTTTAGACTCCATCTAAAATAAAAAATAGATAAGGATGGGTATATGACTCAGTGTTAAAGTGTCTCTGGGTTTAAACCCCAATACTCCATTAAAAGAAAAAAAGAACATTTTAGAAAATTCACACGGAGCATCTTTGTGCAGATAGATACTTTTCCCCTGTTAAATTCCAAATATTTTAAATTTAAAATCTGCAAATAAATTGAGGAGGAGCATAATTATTATCAGGATAGATCTTAAAGAATAAAGCTTAGATAATAATAAGACAGAAAACAAAGTTAAGTTGTGAGGGAAAGCAGAGCAAACAGTGAAAGAATAGAATGTCTTCGTAGGAAAACTAGATGCCACATTGTTTATATATCCTGTCAGACAATAAATGTTGGGCCTTCCCATAATTCCAGACCCTCATATCTCTTTACTTGCAATCTGAACTTGAATGTGTAACAATTATTTCACGATTAGTAGGTCCAACACTGAACTTCTGATCTTTCTCAACTCAAAGCTTCTTTCAGTGCCCTTCACATCTTTTTTTTTTTTTAAAGGAGACACAATTTTACTCACGATAGGATTGCCCCCACAATATAGGTGTTATGGTTTGGATCTGTAATGTCTCCCAAATGCTAATTTTTTAAAAAATTTTGATTTGTTATGAAAAAACCAATCCTTCAAGCTGCTAAAATAAGAAATCTTTGACTCATCTCTTTCACTCAAATTCCATATCTGATTATCAATCAGTTTTGTTAGTTGCATCTATGTTGAAAGTTATGATATCTAACACTTCCACTGATGGCATCCTGACCTACAGCAATATCATCTCTTAGTTGAAGCATTCATACAGCCTGCAAATCCCTGCTTTCATTCTTTTTCCCTTCTAACAGAGAAATCATGTTAAAAAAGGTAAGATCATGTCACTCCACTGCATAAACCCTTCAATGGTACTCCCTTTCAGAGTATAGCCCAAAATTTAGGCTATGACCCACAGGACCTTAAATGATCTGTCCTTGTTGTCTATCTGCATATCCCCACTTTTACTCATAACCTGTGACCACAGGTTACAAGGAAACTCTTTGCTTTAACCATGTTGGTCTCCTCATTTCTTAAGTGTGTCAGATATACTCCCCTCTTTTCTTGGAACTTTCTTATCCAAGGCTTTATGAATGCTTTACTCCCTTCTTCTTTTAATCTATTTAAAATTTCAAACCTCCTTTGCTTTATGTGTCTCCAAACCAATCATCTGTATTGTATTAAAGACAATATATATATTACTTATATATATATATATATATATATATATATATATATATATATATATATATAAACTATATTACTTATATAGTTTTCTTGCTCCTTGTATCTTGCTCCCAAAACTACTTCCCAAAGTTAAACTTCATTGCTGTAGGAATTATTGGTCTGTTTTGTCCTCTGTTGCATCCTCAGGAACAGCAAAAGAACCAGTATTGAGTGTTGGTTGAAATTTCCTGATTACGGCAGAAGCAGTCAATGCCTGATGGGTCATTTCCTTAGTCATCTGGGCCTGTACTACTGTAGGCCCACTTGGATCCTGTTTTACACTTTCCCCCACAGTTTTTAGCACTAAGTGGATAAATTAATCCCTTTTATGCATATAAGTACTGGAGTCAGTTCAGTTTTCTGAGACAGAACTACTGTTAAAATTCAGAGCAAGGAATCATATGAAAATATCTGTGCTGTATCTACCATAAAGGTAAGGGGTACGGATTTGCTTCTTCTTGGCCTTAGATATAAAGAGAACACTGAGAGCCTTATTCTATTTCATTTCCAATTAGGGGAGATTCAGTATACAGATATCTTACACCAAATTGTTAAATATAAAGGTCACAAATGACTGATTTTACAGCAACTTATAGATGTTCAAGGGAGAAGAAACTGGGACTGAATCTTCACTTCAGAAGTTATCAAAACAAAGGGCACTTGGGTGATTCCACATACCATAAATGGCCCATGTATGAGAGAAAGCCTGCATTATCTACCAATCTTAGGACTCCCTGAAGAAGAAATGTCATCTTGAGGGACTAAGATATGATAAAAAAGAAAAGAAATCTATGCAAGAGATTTTTAATATTCAGGAATCTATTGGTATTATTATTGACCTCAATTGCTAAAAATCAAAACCATATGATAGTATTAAAAAATTCTGAAGAATTATAAAATTTAGTAAGCATTTTAAATAAAAATTCTAAATTAAATAGGAATAAAAGCAAATTACACAAAATGACAAAATTACCCCACACAAAATGAATTATAATTTTAAATCATAAAACTTTCTATTAGAGTGGAAAATTAGATTGTAGTTTCTACTACCCATTTAATTGCATTGGTATGGTGTTCTAGAAAATATTAAAGTCAGTATAAACATTGGACAATAACATTTTTTCTTATGATGATATTGGATGCCTAGAAATACCAAGTCTGTTTTTAAAATAAAAATATGAAAAAAGCTTAAAGAAGTTACTAAGAGAAATGATAAGTTTATATAAAAATCAATAGTTTTTTTATATTATCTGTAAGTAAGTGAAAATGAAAGTGAAAAAATCTAAATAAACAATATTAGAATCAATGTTAAAATATATAAAAAAATCTTACTGAAGGACATAAAGCAATACCTAAACTTTGAGAAAACATACTGTGATCTTGGTGAGAAGAATTGATATAGTAAAAATGCCAATTCTTCAAAATTATCCTATAAATTTAAGGCACTTTTAAGTTGAACTTCATCAATTGTTGACTTTAAAATTGGATACAAAAATATTAAAATTTCCTTGGAAGAATATATGTCTAAGAACAGCCAAGAAAAGTTTGATATAGGAGAATGAGAAGCTGGGAAACTTACTTTACACATTCTTCATGAGACTATAAAGTCACATTATAATTGAATCAACATGGTTTTTAGCCACATGAATTCATGAAAAAAATAAAAAATCTGGAAAAATATATCTGTATATAAAAAGTTCACATATGCCAACATTAGAATTTCTATTCATTGAGAAAAATGACTTATTCAATAAATGGGATTGACAATTAGCTATTTATCCTGAAGGAAACAATGTTGTAACCATTTGAACCATGTCTGTGATGTCCACTATAGTAGCCAATATAGTTTTAAAATACTCAATAGCTACATTTGGATAATGTCTAATTTATTTGGGTAGTATAAATTTTAAAAAATGCTGGATAAAGAATTTAGAAATTTGATAGTGAAAATGGTCAATGAACCAAAAGAATATCTAAGTAAAAAAAGAAATAAAGAGAGAAAATACAAAAAGTGAAAGAACATTTTCATAAAGAGATAGAAATTCTAAAAAAGAAGCAAACAAAAATTTTGGAAATGAAAGTTTCCATAAATCTAATTAAAATTCAGTTGATAGCATTACCAACAGATTAAGCCACATAGAAAACAAATTTAAGGTCTTAGAGGAAAGCTGTATAATCTAAAAAAATACAGCAATAGAGAAAAGAATTTAAGAGATCATGACCAGAATATTCAAGAAATCTGGGATAATATTAAGAGACCAAACCTAGAAGTCATTGGCTTAGAAAAAGGCAGCAAGATACAAACTACATAAATGCACAATGTTTTCAGTGAAATGATACCAGAAAATTCCTCAAACATTGTGAATAAGATGAAAATTCAAATATAAAATGCCTTTGGAGCCCTGAATAGACATATCAAAATACATCATATCCAAAGTGCATTTTAGTTAAAATGCTTAACGTACAGAATAAGGGTAAAATTTTAAATGTCACAAGAGAAAACAGCAGGTCACATTTGGAAGTAAGCCAAATAGACCTTCTGGGATATCTCAATCCAGACTCTAAAAGCCAGCAATGCTTGGAATAATATATACCAAGTTCTGAAAGATAATAGTTGTCAACCAAGATCAATATATCCAGCAAAGTTATCCTTCAGAATTGAAGATGAAATAAAAACTTGCAAAGATAAGCAGAAACTAAAAGAATTCATGAATACTAAGCCAACATTATAGAAAATAATTAATGAAATATTATATTCAGAATAAATGAAAAATAAAAATCAGAGCCAACAAATACTGAATTAAACTAGAAGAGTGATAAAAGGAAATATCCAATTGAATTAAACATTAGAAATAAATCAAAATAGCAAGAAATAAAAACTATCTTTCTAGAATAACACTTAATTAAATGGTCTAAATTCTTCAATGAAAAGATATAGGTTGGCAGAATAGATTTAAAAAGACCCAACCATGTGTTCTTTACAAGGGACTCACCTTGCAACCAGAGATATTCATGGGCTGAATGTGAAAGGATGGGAAAGTTATACAAGAATGAGTAGCTGATCTCAGACAAAATAGACTTTAAACTAAAATTAATCAGAAGTGACAAAAAGGTTACTTCATACTGGTTAAGGAAACTACTAATTACAAGATAATGATTGTAAAATTTATACCACAAATGTTGGTGCACCTATTTATATAAAACCGATCCTACTCAAAATAAAAACAGAGAGATCCCAGTACAATAATATTGGGTGATTTCAACACACCTCTCTCACCAATAGGTCATCCAGAATAAATTAAGTGAAGATTCTTCAGATATAAAGTGCTATTAGTGAAATAAACCTAACAGAAATCTATAGAATATTTAATACATTAAAAAATTAACTTATTATTTTCTCAGCTGCACATAGAGACCTCTCCAATAATAGGACACAAAATAACTCTTAGAAAATATAAAATAACTCTTAGAAAATATAAAATAATTGAGATAATTCCTTGCATATTATCAGATCATAATGGAATGAAATTGGAAATCAATAACTAGATAAAAAACCATTTTAACATATGGAGATTGAATAATATGTTCAGGAATGAGGAATGGGTCATAGAACAAATCAGGGGAGAAATAAAAAAAAATTCTTAGAAAAGAGAATAGAGATACAACATATCAAAATCTCTGGGATTGTGTTAGGCAGTTCTTAGAGAAAAGTTTACTGCTTTGTGTGCCTACATTAAACAAACAAACAGAAAGATGCCATACAAATAATCCAATGTTACATCTCAAGTCTATAGAAAAGCTATTAATTCTGTAGGAATTAATTAAGGAAATAATTAAGATCAGAGCCAAGATTAATGAAATTAAGAATAAAAACTCAAAGAGTCACCACCACAACAAACTGGTACTACTTTGAAGCAATAAACAAGACTGATAAACCCTTTAGCCAAACTAACCAAAAGAAAAAGAATACTCAAATCAACAAAATTAGAGGTAAAAAGAAGATATCAACACAGAAATTTCTAAAATTCAGATCATTAGGAACAATTTTGAAAACCTTCATTACAATAAATTGGAAAACAGAAGGAAACTGATAAATTTTTAGACGTATATGACTCAGACTGAACCAAGAGCATATAGAAAACCCAAATAGACCAACATCAAGCAATGAGAGTAAAGCAGTAATTAAAAGCCTTCCAACGAAGAAGAGTCCAGGATCAGATGGATTCTAAGCTAGGTCCTATTAGACCTTAATATGAGAACCAATGCTAAAACTTTTCAAACACTTTTTTGAATTAGAAAGGGAGAACCCTCCTAAATTTATTCTATGAAGCCAGTATCACTCTGATATCAAACTAGATAAAGACACATTAGGGAAAGAAATCTATAAATATCTCTAGTGAACATAGATGGAAAATTCTTAATAAAATGTTAGCAATCAAGATTTCAAAATACATTAAAAAAGATTGCATACCATGACCAAACTCTTTTCATCCCAGGGATGTGAGGTTGGTACAACATATGCAGATCAAGAAATATAATTTGCAACATAAATAGAATTAAGGATAGAAATCATATGATTATCTGAATAGATAAAGAAAAGGCCTTTGAAAAATCTAGCATTCATTCATGTTAAAAACACTGAAGGAGCTAGGGAGAGAAGAAAGGTACTTCAGCATCATAATGACTATACATTACATACTTAAAGTCAACATAACAGTGAACACAGAAAAATTCAAAACATTTTCTCTAAACTCAGGTACAAGACAAGCACATTCACTCTTGCCACTCCTATTCAATATGGCTCTTGAAACTCGCCAGAGCAATCAGGCAAGAGAAAGAAAGGGACACAAATAGAAAGAATTGAATTTTCCTATTTGCTGATGACATGATCCTATACAAATAAGACCCAAAAACTTCACCAGAAGACTTCCAAAACTGATAGACAAATTCATCAAAGTAGCAAGTACAAGATCTATCTACAAAAATTAATAACTCTCCTGTACTAAAATAATAAATCTACTGAGAAAGAAATCAGGAAAACAGTTACATTCACAATAGCCTAAAAAACACTTAGGAATAAATCTAGCCAACAAGGTAAAATATTGCTACAGTGAATATTATAGAACAAAGAAGAAAGCAATTGAAGAAGACTTTAGGAGATGAAAAGGCTTCACATGTTCTTGGATAGGAAGAATCAATATTTTCAAGACAGTCATGTTACCAAAAGTGTCATGCAGATTCAGTGCAACACCCATCAAAATACCAAAGACTTCTTTCATGGAACTAGAAAAAAGTCTAAAATTCATGTGAAAGAATAAAAGACCCAGAATACCCAAAATGATACTGTGCAAGAGGAGTGATGCTGGAGGCATCACCATATCTGAGTTCAAATTATACTGCAGAGCTGTAATAACAAAAACAGCATGGTATTGGCATAAAAACAGACATAAAGATAAAAGGAACAGAAGACACAGAGACAAATTCACATAGATACAGTTATCTGATTCATGACAAATATGTCAAAAAGGTTACAGAAAAACCTTTTTAATAAATGGTGCTAGGAAAACTGGTTATCCAAGGGGGAGATCTCTCTCCCACTGCAAAAAAATCAATTCAAAGTAGATCAAAGATCTAGGAATTAGACTGGAAACACTGGAAATTCAAGAAGGGATCAGAGTCACCTCTCCAGCATGTGGATGCAGGCACCAAATTTCTTAATAATACCTTTACAGCACAAGAATTAAGTAATTAATAAATGGGATGGTATCACATGAAAAAGCTTCTGCACAGCAAAGGAAACAAGCATGAAGATGCATCCTATAGAATGGGAGGAAATCTTTGCTGGCTCCTCCGAACAGAGTGTTAATATCCAGAACATTTTAAAAACTCAAAAACAAAATAAAACAAACAAAACCCCAATACAAAACCCAAACATAATAAAAAAACAAAAATAAAACCCCACAAATGGGCAAAGAACCTACATAGACATTTCTCAAAAGTAGAAATACAAACAGCCCACAAAAATATGAAAAACAAACGTTCAACATCCTTAGAAAACAGAGAAATGCAAATCAAACCTACGCTGAGATTCATCTCACTCCACTGTGAATGGCAATCTTCAATAATACAAATAACAATAATTGCTGGTGAGGATGTGGGGAAAAAAGTGGACTCATACATTGTTCATGGGATTGTGAATTAGTACAACCACTTCAGAAAGCAATATGGATATTCCTCAAAGGACTAGGAATGGAACCACCACATGACCCAGACAGATATCACACTCCTTAGTGCATATACAAATGATCTAAAATCAATATACCACAGTGATACATGCATACCAATGCTTATTAGCAGCCCAATACACAATAGCCAAATTATGGAACCAATTAAGTTGAATAAATTAAGAAAATGTGGTATATTTACACAATGGAATTTTATACATCCATGAAGAAGAATGAAATTATGTCATTTGCTGGTATTGGATGGAAATGGAGAACATCATGCTAAGTGAAATAAGCTAGACGCAGAAAGTCAGGGATTGAATGTTCTCTCTCATATGCAGAAGGTAAAGCCAAATGGGGAATCTCATGAAAATAGAAGGAAGATCAGTGGAGTAGAGAAAGGGGACTGAAGGACAGAGAGAAATGATGGGAATTGGGAGGAACTGTGCAATAAAATTGACCAAATTATGCTATGTACATGTATGAATGTATCAAAATTAATTCCATTTTTATGTATATTGTAATGTACCAATAAAAGAAACAATAAACATAAGGAAGACAAGTAGAAGAAGGAGATCAGAGGGGTGAGGAGGGGAAGGAAAGGGGAAGTACTAAGGTAGAAATGGAGTACATTATGTTACATGCATTTATGAATGTTAGAATGAGCCCCACTACTATATAAAATATAATGCACTGATAAAAATATTTTTAAAAACCCTTTTCATCATTGCAAAATGTTCTGTTGGACAGCACTGCTTTCTTTTTTTCTCATATTTTATATATTTATATGTAATTTATATGTGTCTAAACATAATTATATATATGCATAAAAATATTTGTTACATTTAATATTATTTATACCCATAACATATTGCATATTATAATATATATACATATTCACACAGTAGTTCTCAATTGATCTAAATTTAAATATAAAATTCTTAGAAGAAAATCATCAAAATTACATAAATAATATAGTAGGAAAACCTCTTAACCATTATAAGAAATGCAGAAAAAAATCTTAAAAGAGGTCTGTCTTATATAAAAATTTACATAAAAATGATATGCAAATAATCTATATACCAAAATTTCATTTTTATACTTTGCATATGCAATTTTTGTTAATTATCCTTCCCTAAATCTGGAAAATATCTCTCTGTAAGTATATATACACACATACATGTATTTTAATATTCTAGAATATTACAGAGGGAATAAGCTGTATGATGAATGAGAATAATTGGAGACAGACAATTTAGGGAGGGATGGTTTGGGATAGCATCTCTGAGGAGAATATCTGAACTGAGACCTGACAGATACCAACAAGCCTTATTGTGGAGAGCTGGACAAAGAACATTCTAAACAGAGTTCACAGTCTTGATAGTTAATTGAACAGCAGAGAAAACCAGGGTGCCTAGTGCATTGGAGAAACATTATTAAGTTCTGCAAATTAAGATCAGAGAAGTAGAAATTATAGTTTTACCTATGGTTATTTTGCAATTAAAATTTGGCTATGAACCCCTCTGATCAACTAAGGAGACAGTAGAAAAATTTTAAAACCTTGGTGGTCATGGTGTGGGCATGCCTGTAATCCCAGCACCTCAGGAGGCTGAGGCAGGAGGATTGCCAGTCTGAAGCCAGCCTTAGCAACTTAGTCTCTGTCTACAAATAAAACAAATATATACATATGTAAAATGGTGCCAGGGATATGGCACCCCTGGGTTCAATCCCCAGTACCAAATAAATAAATAAATAACCTTTATAGCAACTGTTCATGTTGCTGGGACTCAGGCACTTGATCCCTGGACTCATTTTGTGGAATGAGAACTCTTCAGGTGTTTCCAATTTGCATGGTTCCTCTCCTGTTGCAAACTACTTCTGGTCATGTATAATAGGATCTCATATCAGTTCATAGTGGATTAGAAAAACAAACTAAGAATAAAATGGACTCATCTCTCTGAATATTGGTAGAGAAATCCTGTTATAAATCCTTGAAGGATGTTTGGTTGCTATTCTTAGAAGGGAATCCACTGAAATGTTTTAAATAGAAGTGAACTTTTATATGCGTTTTGTGAAAGAACTCTAATTGAACACTAGAATTAGTTATCCCAGCTTTCATTGTGCAGACTCAATTAGAAAGGGTTCAGTGTTACATGAAGGAGGATGTTGAGGAGGTTATTCTTGTGGACCAGGTAGGAGATGGTGGTGGTTTGGGTTGGGGAGTGGCAGTTGTTGAGGAAGGGTGGAGGGAAAGGAATAGTAACCAGGAGCTGAGAATGGCTTTTGGTTATCTTTTCTCTTTCTTTTTTTGCCATAATAACTGGTGCATTCTGATGACATCTATAGAGACAGAGGATGATGAAAGAAGAGTTTGTAAGCAAAACCTAAGTTCTGTTTGGAAAACCTTAAGTCTGAAGTGAATATTAGAATGTCAAGCACAAAAACGTTCATCAGAGAGATTGGGACTGGGGATGTGATTTTAGAAATTATCAGCATATGACGTAAAGCAACCAACTATCCTGTTTTGCATAATTCTGTTCCTCTCTTAGCACTGGAAGTCTCAAGTTTTGGGAAACGCCTCAGTCTTTAGCAAACCAGGACAATTTTTTGCTCTAAATATATGGTATTTACAACATGAAATTGAATGAGAGCAACTGGCGTGACGGCACAGAAAGATTGAGACAGACAAACATTTAGAGGAAAGGGAAGCTTAGAAAATATATCCAGTAAGGGATTAGAAAGACAAGACAATGTCAAATTCCTGGAAACCAAAGGAAGAAAGTATTTCAAGAAAGAGGGAATGTCAGCCATGGACTGCTGGTGAATGTCAAGAACGATCCAAACAAGAGATGACTGCAGGGAGTGATGGGGAAAGAAACTACATCGTAGCATGGAGAGGAATGAGTGGTAGGAAAAAAGATCAGTGAGTGCTCCAAAACTATTCCAGCAACTTTGCATTGAAGGGAGAAGAGAAATGGGGTAGCAATTTAGAGACTGGACAGGACATAAAAGGGTGGTTTGTGATTTTGTTTGGCATAGGGTTGTGTAGTAGGTCGGCTAGGCAATGTTGAGTATCCATGTGAAAATTGTAAAATGCATTTAATGTGATTTTATTCTTCCTAGTTGGTGATTTTCTACAATTGCATTCGTCTGCTGGGAGCCATTAGCCAAGTAGGTATGACAATTTCCTTGCCAGCGTACCCCATGTTGCAGTGACATTGAATGTAGGTGACCTTGTTCAAGGACCAAGGCGGATTAGGGCATTCCCGGTTTAGGTTCCAGGTTTAAGGTTTAAGATTATTCCTGCTGGGAATAGGGCGTATCCTGCTGCCTGAGTTCCCCTTGAGTTCTCACGGGATTCAGACAGTATAGTTTGGAGATAGAAGCCCAGTGGATTTGGATTTGGGCAGAGAACGTGGATCTCCCCAGAACGTGTTTGTAGACGGCTGGTGTGAGTTCGGGAATAAAGAGTTGCTGTTTGAATCTACAAGCTGTGTGGTGGCTCGTGATTGTGTGCCCAGCCAGACTGCGGCATTCGTCTTTTCAGGTGTTAGCATTAAAAAACAAAGCATTGTGACATGTTTTCAACCAGTATTTTAGTTTTTCCAGGGGAGGATGCTGAAGAAAAATGAATGCAAGCTATTTAAAATAATCAGAAGAGGGGCTGGGGTTGTGGCTCAGAGGTAGAGCGCTCGCCTAGTATGCGGGAGGCACTGGGTTTGTTCCTCAGCACCACATAAAAATAAAATAAAAGATACTAAAAATTAAATATTTTAAAAAAATTAAAAGAAAACTATTTCAATTAAGAAATATCAACTGAAAGCCAGGTAAAGGAGGAAGAGAAAATAGAAGCAGATAGAAAGACAGTCAATGATTTGGATGTTTTATTGAAGTTGAATTCTTGAAAAAATTAGGACTTGAGACAAGCAGATAGAGTAGTAGCAGGTGGTAGCCAGAACAGTGAGTGATTCATTTAAAGGTTTCAGGCATTGTGAGTTATTGCTGATACAATGTCAAGGGTGTGACCATTAATTGGGGAGGGTTGAGTCAAGGAGGAAGAGATCTGTCAGGCAGAGTTTCAATGATTTATCCATACAAATTCTGAAATTATCAAGAAAGATGGCATGAAAAGGGATGAAAAGAAAGAGGAATGAGACAAGAGCAAATCTGCCAGGCTGACTGGATCAGTGTATGAGTGTAAGGCGATGTAATGTGTAATTTAATGTGTAGTTTGATTGTGCAAGTACCAAGTGGGAGGGATGACTAAAAAAGACGAAAATTGGAAGCTGCACAAACCTCAATTCCTTGCCCTCTGATGTATAAGGGGTGTCACATACATACACATACATACATTATAAGGAAAATGATGTCAATAGGACTCATGGTAAGAAGCTAATGAGAGAGGGAGGGTGATGGGCTGGAGGAGACTAATTGAAGAAGAGTTTGAAGTTATGAGTAAATCTCATTATGACATATTAGGATCTGTTGCATATAATTTGTAGGTCCCATTGCAAAATGACAATGTAGGACATCATGCTCAGAAATTACTAAGAATTTCCAGACAATGGTAGATGAAGTGTGAGCCCTTCTAAGTGTGGAGCCCTACATGACTGCACAGGTTACATGCTTATGAAGCTGGCCCTACCTATTCTAGAATTTCATAGACCTAGAGAAAAGACTGGGGAGGGAGGGCAGCATTGAGTCAGGGGTTCTATTGTACTTATCTATTTAGTTAGTGAAAAAATACATGGAAACACTTTGTCCTAGGTATTGTTGTGAATGCTTAAAATACTATAATTTAATCCTCCTAACATTCTTATGATATTATTTCCTCATTTTACAGGTGAGGAACCTGAGGTACTGAAGATTTTTGTGACTTCCCCATGGTCATAGTAAGTGACACCCTGATTCTGGAATCTGTGTCCCTAACAGGCTATGTAAACTCCCAGTAATTCCAGAGATAAATAGTAGATGGTCTGGGAGATTTCAAATGTGAGACATGATACAATTAGTCCTGATTAGGTCTCTATGATAAGAAAAATTATCATTTGTAAGGAATTAAGGAATAGTTTAAAATACTTAACATATAAATCTCAGGCTTCTCTCATTTCTGCCTTCTAAAGATGAAGGATACTTTCATTGTCAGGAAGTTTCTGGGCATTTTTTTTTTTTTTTTTTGCTATATTGATGTATGAAGACCATTAGGTAGTGGCCTCAGGCCGCCTGCCTTCTTCAGCGCCTGAAGATTCTGGCTGCTGTGAGCTACCTGCGAGCCCAATGCTTCCCCTTGGTCCTCAGGAGCAGCTGTGCTTGAGAAGCAAACAAGGAGGCAGCTTTCCTTTACTTCCCCCTTTATATGTATATACTTTTTCAGAATTAGTAAGTTCATTCACAGAAATTAATCCTAATTTTTTAGAGTACCGTGAAGTGTTATCTAGAATTTATTTATTTATATATTATTAATTTTTAAAATTTATATATGACAGCGGAATGCATTACAATTCATATAACACATATAGAACACAATTTTTCATATCTCTGGTTGCAAATAAAGTATATTCACACCCATTCATGTCTTCTTATGTGTACTTTGGATAATGACGTTCATCACATTCCACCATCATTGTATTTTCTTGTTTCACATAGCTAACCCCGGAAACCCATATTTCAAAGTGTTATAATGGGATTAAATTATTTCATAAAAGTTTAAGTAACACTATTGAATAAATAAAATAATTATTTATTGAAATGCCACAAAAGGAATAAAAGTAGTCCTTATCTGTAGATTAATTTTCACACATTTTACTCTTGTTTGCTTTGACTTTGTACCTGGGAATGGAATAAACCTATCATGTATTATTTGATGTATATACTGAATAATTATGTCTTATACTAATTATGGCAGAATACCAGATTTATTCTTTGCGTGCAGATAATTTCATACTGCTAAGTGTGCATGAGGGACATAGAATTAATTTCAGCCCAACTGATTATTTATCAGTGCTATTTTGAAAAAGGACATAGCTGCTTGCATGATTTATTGGTTTATGTAATTTTTATATTTACTGAAATTGAACTGATTAATGTTCTGTCTAAACTTTGCTTTTGTCTTAATGGATTAATTTTAAATATGAGTTTTTGTCAGTTTGATATAATCCAAAGCAGAAAACAAAGGACAACTGCTGACAAAAGCCTTCTGATATCTTTAAGGCATTCTCTGGTCTACAGCAATTCCTCCAGTTATGAAGTCTTGATGAATGTAACTATTGGCATAGTCATATATGTGGTGCCTTAGGATGGCACTTCTAGATTAAAAGTAAAGGAAACACATTCAGGCTGTTTTCATTATTCAGCGTTATTTTTTAAAAAAGGATTTTCAATTCATCTCTTGCTTAATAAAGTTGTTATGAAGTTAGACATTTTTTTTTAAAAATTAGAGCAGAATGAAATAAACATTAATGATATATGAAATGCATCTTTTTCATTATTTTAATAGCCACCTTATGGAATTTAAATGATATAAAGGCTTACAGATTTATAAAATATGTTTAGGTTGAAAGCAGTATCATATTTTAGATTTAATACTGTTAAGATGTCCATACCTACCCAAAACAATCTATAACTTCCTTCAAAATAATAATGAAATATCAAATACCAATTCCTATAAGAATACTAATGAAATTTGTCACAGAAATAGAAAATAAATATGAAAATTCATATAAAACCACAGTAAACTCTAAATAGCCAAACTAATCTTGAACAAAATGAACAAAGCTAGAGGCATCATATTACCTAACTTCAAAATATGCCAAACAGCATGGTACTGGTACAAAGCAGAAGGAATAGGGAGCCCAGAAATAAATCTACATATTACAACCAAATGAATGATTCTGGAAAAAGAATATACCCAATGCAGAAGAACAAACTAAATGATTATCTCAATCCTCATATGAAAATTGAATCCAGATGAAATAGACTTAACTCCAACTTTGCAATTACTAGAAGAAAACATAAAGGAAAAGCTCCATGACATTGGTCTGGGGAAAGACTATTGGGATATGACATATAAAACAGAAGCAGTAGTGGATAAATGGGATTACATCAAAGTAAAAAGCTTCTGCACAGCCAATGGAAGAGGTAACAAAGTGAGGAGAAAACCAACAGAGTGGAAAAAATATTTACAGACCATAATTCTGAAAGGGAACATTATGGTTTTGATAGGAGATGTCCCTCAAAAGTTTCTCTTAAATACAGGAAAATTCAGAGGTGAAATGACTGGATTGTGAGAGCTGTGGCCCAATCAGTTCATCTTCATATGAATGGACTAACTAGGTGGTAACTGTAGGTAGATAGGTAGGTAGGATGTGGCTGAAGAAAGTGGATCAGGGGGACTGTACCCTGGAAGGGCACCTCTTCCCTGTGCCTCACCCACTGTCCCAATTTTCTTGACCCCCACAAGATCAGAGCAGCTTTCCTGTGGCTGGGGCCTTCCCCATAACGTATTGACTCATTTTGGGTTCAAAGTAAAGGAGTTGGCTGTCTATGGGCTGAGACTAATCATGAGCCCAACTAAACTTCCCCTCCTCTAAATTGTTCTTGTCATGGATTTTGGTTACAGCAACACAAAAGCTGACTAAAACATGGATTAATATCCAAAATGGATAAGGAACTCAAATAATTTAATTGCCAATTAAAAAAATGGGCAAAAGACCTAAGACTATTTTATGTATCTAGCTAGCTAGTGATAAAATATTGATGGCATCGATTGTACACACTACTTGTGTCTTGGATTTTTAAATTTAATAACTATATATATATATAATAACTATATACATATATATACCTTTAATAAGTATATATATATATATATATATATATATAGTGAATATACACAATTTTATCCAACTTTGGCATCCAATTCCATTGTATGAATTCAACATAACTTAACCAATACACTACTGCAAAACTTTCAATTTTCTCTATTGTAATTTGACAGAATTTTCAAAAAATTAGCACAACTATTTCTGGTCCTCTTTCATTTTCCATATCCCAAAGAGAAGAGATTCTTTATTGTTTAGGAAGATTTTGGGTATAGGTTTTTGCCATGTTTATCCAGAAAGTGGAAGAAGTAGAGGAGTGTATTAGTCTTTGAGGCTGCATTGATTCACATGAGGAAGAGAGAGTCAATAAAGGAATAAAACAGTCAGCTGAAAAATGGATAAAAAGAGCAATAGCAATTTTCAAAAAGAACTATTGAAAGTTTTAATAGAGAATCAGATATATTAGGATCACTGGTATGTGGTAATGATAGGATTTTAGGGAAGAATAATGGGAGAAGAGGAATTTTATTTCTGTGTGGTTATGATTAGAATTTCTCCTTCAAAAGTAATTTTTGAAAGATATGAGTTATAGGATATTTTTTAGTGTTTCTGAATATTGGATTGACATTTTCTTTAAAATTAACAGAAGAGTGATAAAAATGGCTACCTCATTAGTATCATAGAAACAATAGGGATGGACATATATATAGCCCATGTACACTCATAGCTTATTGTTAAATAAAGTACATGGTAAAAGGGTATGAAAAACTTTGAGGTTTAGTTTAAAATTTCAAATTGCTCTTTAGGAAATTGTTTGTCTCAATAGATCCATCAGCACTCTGTAAAAGTGCTTATTTTCCATTTTCTTACTATCTCTCCAACTTTGACAATCTGATCATGAGCAATAATATCAAATCATTTTAACTTTCATTTTTATTAAATGTACTTGGATGTTCTCTCTGTATCTGTCATCTATGTTGTATTTTTTCTCTCTTTCTGTCTCTGTTATCATCTATATAGTGCCTATACATTTTCTTTTTATTAAATGTTTATCTTCTAATTTTTAAATAAAATTTCGTAGCAGAGTATTTTCACTTTAAGTGACATGTAATCTCATATATTACAGGAAAAGAATCCATTTGAGGCAATGGTATAGATCTGACATTTTCTAAAACCATAAAACATTTGTAATTACAAATTTCAGGAATTATTGTTCTTCTTAACATTCTCTTCAGTCTCTGTATTATTTCTTTTTTATAGGTGCTATCTTTTTGATTCAATTTTGTTAAGTATAGTCTCAGTTTTTTAACCTTTCTTGGAGGCCAGACAATATCTGACAGATTCAGGAATTCTTATGACATTTCAGAGAATTGAAGATGAGATAAACTCATTTATATTTTCAGTTTTTCTTATCTATAGTTTCAGAGAATAAAATCCTGTATATACAACTTAACTCTTAAACTTCACCTGTACTCTAGATTCCATTATTTTTCTCAGTTTTCTATATCTTTCTCTTTCTCATTCAGTGATTCTTTTTCTTAGCATATAAAAAGAATTGTTTTTCCCAACATAAATGAAGCTTATTTTGGCCAATGCTCCCTTGGACTCTTTCCCAACTCTTCTTTTCATTCAATCTTCTTGAACTATGTGTTTTACTTGCCAATCAGTCCTCAACCCACCACAATGCACCTGATATGCATTCCTCTTACATTTCCTACTGAGGACACAATTATTTTTCTTGCTAAAGAATTTAAGAAGAAATTTAAACATTTCAATTTTAATGATACCTGAAAACTGTAGTGCTTTAACTTTTGATCGTTCTTTCCTTTTCAAATTCTACATTCCTTTGCATTCATTGAGATCATAGTTTTCTGTATTTCCTGAAATGTGTCTGATACTTTCTTTGTAGCTCTCATTATAGCAATTTTTCGTTTTCTTCTTTGCTTCAAAGTTGCTCTTATCTGTGTTCTGTCTTGACACTTTTCTCACTCTGCCTGTTCTCTCAACAGAAGTCATCTATCTTCCTTAACTCATTCTCCTCAACACTTTCATGATGACCCTCCATGTTCTGAGTGCCTTTATTTCTGATAAGTCCAGTGGAAGTTTAACCATTGTTCTTACATATATAATGTTCATTTCTATTTTCAAGATTTTCTCTGTAGATGTTTGTTATGGTTTGGGTATGGTGTTCCCCAAAAGCTCACTTGTGAAACAATGCAACAAGGTTTGGAAGAAAAATGATCACAATTAGCCTTAACTTAATCAGTGAATTAAATCCTGATGGGATTAACTGAGTGGTAACTGGAGGCAAGTGGAGTGTGGCTGGAGGAAGTGGTTCATTGGGGGCATGGCTGTGAGGTATATATTTGTGTCTGGTGAGCCGGGTCTCTGTCTGCTTCTTGATCATCATGTGGACCGGTTCCCTCTGTCACACTCTTCTTCCATGATGTTCTGCCTCACCTCAAGCCCTGAGGAATGGAGCTGGCCTTGTATGGACTAAGACCTCTGAAACCATGAGCCTTCAAATAAACCTTTTTTCCCTAAAATTCTTCTGGTTAGATATAATAGTCACAGCAGCAAAACAGCTGACTAAAACAATTTGGTTTCAAACAGTTTGATTGTGATATATTTTCTTTGTGTTTATTCTGTTTGCATGTTACATATCTGAATAAAAAGTGCAAAGGATGGAGAAATTGAAGAAAACGAAAGAAATAAGTTTAAATAGATCAAGGAAGAGTCTTCTTTCCCAAAATATGGAGTTTGGAATTTCTCTCATAGATGATTGCGATCCATTAAAGCTTTTTATGAAAAAAAATCTTGATGAGAAATAGTACTTACGCTAAACACAAGGTTATACAAACAGGAAAAAGAAGAAAATACTGCATCCAATAGGATTTGACTTGGGAAAGATCTAGGGAAAGATGGTGTGAAATAAAATTCTTTTTTTTTTTAATTTTGAGTTATTTGGTGGGTTTTTTTTTAGTTCCCCTAAAATTCAATATATTTTATGCGTTTTTGAAATTTTCAAGTTGTTTTAATGCATATAGCGGTCTATTTCATTCTATTTTTGTTATTTGTCTAAATTTTGTTTTTTTGTTTACTTTCTTCTTGTAAGCTTTTCTGATCTGGACCAGGAACCTATATTATACATTGTTATGATACTCTTTCTTTTCTCTTTCAATGTCATGGTCAAGATCTTGGATTATTTTCTATTTCCCAGGTGATTGGAGGTAAGTGATGTGTGAGACCATGTCTTCTTTGTGTGTTTACAGCCTCTCACATGACATCAAATCTGTGTTGGTCTTAAATAATTGAATTTTAAGCTTAAGTAAATGTAGCATCTTAACATCTCATTTATTATATAGAACATAAGAAATGGGCTGATCTTGTTTTAAATAAGAACTTACACAATAATTTCAAGTAAATTTTTATTATTCAATTTCTTATTAAAATAGTGCAGGAGAAAACATATTCTTTAGCTCAGAGTTTATATATTTAACCAAAGGGAAGAATGCTGTAAGTCTCCTTGGTTAGATAGAAATTCATATTCATATTTTGAAAGTTCGTTTTATGGTTTGAATCTTCGTTAACTAAATTGAAAACCCAGGTTTTGTGAATCATGAACTGCCTTCAAATAGCATTATATAATGGAGAGTAGAATAAGAAGAGTTAAAATGCCAGGAGTAAAATAAAGGAAAATAGGAGCCCAAAGGGTGATAGATAAAGATGGCTTTGAAATTTATTATTCTTAATGAAGTATCTAATGGTTTTAATGGTTTCATGTAGCAAAATGGAGTTTTATTCCAACCTTATAATTAAAAAGGCCCTCTACTGCTTTATCTTTTAAATGGAGTAGATCCTCTGAAAAATATCATGCAGTCGAGTGATGTGATGAGACGCTGAAGATCTAAACTAACAAAGTTTTTCTGGACAGTACTAGCCCTGATAGATTTTATATATAATACTAACAATTACAAGCAATTATTGTATACAGACACATACCACACACAAATTACAATGCATTGTATTTTATTTTTTTAAATATTTGCTAAAATGTTTTCCTCAATTGTAAATTTCTTGTAAACAGAATATGTAATTTGTGCCATGTTTTTATATGCATTACATCATATGTTGATTATACTGTATTTATCTATTTGAAAATTTAACTTTTTTCCTCAGTGAAAATTCCTGAAAAGTATAATAAGGCACCAATGCTTAATTAATATACATACCCTGGGAGTTATCTCCTACTTAAGGTAGGGATACCGCTACAAAGAGCTAATGACACTTTTTCCTCTCATTTGTATGTTTATGGTGCTACAGGGATGGAGGTTGATTGAATGAAGAGACCCCAAAAAGTATCATCTTACGCTTGGGGGATTATATACTTCTGAACCTTAGGTTCCTTGCATTCAGGGACTATGTATGACTCATTTATCATTATCTCTAGTGCCTGACGCATAGTAAGTGCATAAGACATGTTTAAATTAATTAATGAAAGAGAATAATCTAAGACAATATGTAACATTCCCAACAATTTAATGGAAAGAGCAAAATGGGTCTAGGGTAGGGATTCTAATCAATCAGCACAGGTAAGAACAAACTAAATTGTGATTAGTTAGAGCCAGAATTAACTTCCCCCTGGTAGACTGAAATTTAACTAGATCTTGACATGGCATTCAATAATAAAATAGAGAAAAAAAATCTCCCTATTCTATGTTTTTGGTATAGGTCATTTGATTCCGGGTTTCCTTTCTATTTTTACTTTTTTCCAGGTAACAAGAAGAAGCAACAATCTCCCAATGTCACAACTGGACACAATGGTAGCCATTATAATGCCAACTATAAATACCTGTATGCCACTTCCAGGAAAGTCTGCTAGATGACCCAGAACTGGCAGCTTTGGCTGCTGCAAATGGTTGTGGTGTGTGATACGTTTACACATTTCTAGCCACTGAGCTAACCTCCTAGCTGGGAGAAACCGACAGGAGGGTTTGGTGTTTAAGTTGAGGCACATATTTGAATAAATATCCAATGCCAACTTTAGTGTTGAATTTTTTTAATTATCAGGCATGACATTCATCCTCTTATTGCTGAGTGAAGGAAGGTAGAGAGAATGATTCTGCTGACCTGCATCTATGCATGAAGGAGAGCACACTGGAATTTTAAAAAGGATATTTCTAAAACTAAGGAAATGTAGTTTGTGATGTTCAGAAGCCAGGGAAATCTAACTAGTTTCCTCATTTGCTTTTCAAGTTTTCTTTAAATTGGCTTAGAGATTTATCTACAATGCATTGCACATGGATATTTTTGTCACTGCATATTTTACAACAGCTGTGATCCTGATGGGGATTTAGTTAACCAAAGGCCCCTCTGCATGCAAGCGGTCACCAGGCAGCTAATGGGTTGAGGGCTGAAACGACAATAAAGGGAGCACAGCTATGCAGCTGTGGACCAAATGTAGGATAATAACTAGCACTTGGCCATTACGGGGTTAACTGCTGGTGTTCTGGTAAGTGTAAAAAAAATGTTGAGGTTCTGCTCAAAAACACAGCCAAAATTTGTACATTTCCATTGGGTCAAAGTAAAAACTGCCTCTGCTTCCTTTTAAGTTGGTGATTATTTTTAGGATGCCAATCTTGGAGTGCCTAATGCATATATTATTATAATTATAATTTTTGTGATAATTATGTTATACTTTTCCAACATGCTTTTAATATAAATAAAGAATCCTTGCAGAATGTCAGCCTCCTCTTGGTCCTTGGGGTTTTAGCCCTCGGTGCCTGTGACTTTATAATTTCCAGACTAGTTATACTCACCCTGGGAAGAATTGTTTTTACCTACATTGGTTGAGTTAAAGAGCTATCCCTTCTGTTGTTTTAAACAAATGAAATAGTATCACTGCAATGTCAGCCCAAACATGTGTAATTAACATGGAAAATATGTCTGAGCCATATTGGTCAAGATAGATGACTTCCTTGCATGACTTATAAACAGTTAGAGGCATAAAGCCAGGATGTCAAAATAAGTTGTATACCACAAAGGTTTATCTGGAAAGACTTTCAAATTACAATGGAAAAAGAGAGACAAAAGCAGCCTGCCATACTTTCTTAACAAGGAGAGCTGTTCTCTGCTATCTGTAGAAAAATAAGCCTCTGTCCTGCTTTTTGACATATGTTACTCACACTGCAAAGCCAAAACAGACATCTCATTCTTCTGGAAATGTTCATCAAACAGTATAATGGTATTTGTCAGAGCTTCCAAATTATTCTGGATGGAAATAGGTCTCCAAACTCCTTTTAAATTTTAGTGGTGACTGTGCAGAATTCTCGTTGGAATTCCTGATTAGTGGCCTAGGTCCTAAGAGAAAGATTTCTAACTCTGTCCCTTATATATTTTTCTAAGTATACTGAAGGCCTCCAGCTCTGACCTTTCCCTGGTCTTGTTTTCTTAGTTATTTACCCAGTTCCACTAACATCTAGGTAATAAGACTCGTAGCCTTTAGGGACAAAGAGGACTTAAACGCAGATGTTCTGTTCCTTTGCTGGGTAAAATGAGCTATTCCTGAGTGTACCTGAAAATGCTTTGTGTCTTCACGTTTATCCCATCCTGGTTTGGGATAAAGTATACCCCAAACTTTATCCTATAGTGACTGACTGTATCCACACCCAAGGAGATTTAGTTCCTGAGGCACTATTTGTGACTCACATAAGGAAAGTCCAGCTTCACTGTGGCTCCATGGCAAAACCTCCCATTCCAGGAGCTATAATAAGGTGAATATGCAGAGTTTGGTAGACTTATTTATGAAAAATAACATTATTGAAAATTGTCCCTCTGAAAAACTTCCCTGATTCCATTCAGGATCTACACCAAGAAGGTTTTTGAAAGCTTGCTGTTGATGAACTAGTCATGGACCTTGTCAGAGTAAAGATCTCAAGATACATAATTCATTCTTTAATTGTGTAGCAGCTTGGATCTGAATGGGTTGTGCACAGGAGAGTGAGAGAAATAGAGTAAGAGGGAAAGGGAGGGGCAGAGAGAGAGAAATAAAGTTATATCTAGGAATATTTTGCCATAGCATTCCAAAAGGAAAACTTATACTGTGTTCTGAGGAGGCCTGAAGCAGGGTGCTCATGAAATGAGGTTAGTTTGTTTGCCAATTTCACTGTGGACTGTAGGATAATTTTAGATGAGTTTTTGATATCTGTCAAAGAAGGGATTAATGCTCTACTAACTATAAGTACTCATGTGGGAAGAGAAAGAAAGTGTACTGAAACAGACAGATTGCCCAGGAATGGATCAAAACTGTGAAGGGTTCACTTGTCCTTGGGAATAGGGTAAAGCAACAAAAGTAGAAATGCTCAGACTTTCTTTGCATGAGATGAATGCTAGCATTCCAGAAAACCTTCTCTCCCTTCTTCCCCTCTGATGAGATCTGAAAAGATTGACAGAATAGTGTGGAAAAGATGTGCAAAAGGGACATATTCCTTTCCCATCTTTACCCTGCTGAGAACTTTACATAGCATCCAAGAGTGTCCCCTCATTTTCAGGGCCCATTCTTCATCTATATCTGAGGGAAAGCCTATCTTTAGGATAATGGATGCCCTCCTTTTCATGAGAGTGGGCTGGTGTTCCAGGGTCAACTGGCTAGACCCCAGTAATTGGGCTGTGTTTAGCTCCCTTTAGAATACTGTTTCTTACATGTACACTTATCTGGATGGAAGACTTAACAGAAGAGTGAAAGAGATATTAGATAACCTTAGAAAGGAAAACTTAAGAACTTACCAAAAGCAGAAAGAAATATCTTTTTATCTTGTAATCATAAACTGAATTTAATTTTCTTCTAGTAAATAGCCAAATGCCATTATCAGCAAATATAATCCAATAAAGTATAAGGTATTAAATGACTGTAAAATATTCTCAGCCAAAGCTAATCTGGGGATGTGTTATATAAGTGTGATATTGGCATAAGCATGACATAAGTATGGAAGTACCATATGGGCCAATTGTCACATATTTGTAAGTCAAGGGATGAAAATATCATCCTGAATGTATGTATTCAATACCTTGTGAAATACTGGGCACTGGAAGTTGGTAGCTGCAGCAACTGTAGCACTCACTGGAAGCATTTCAAAGTATCTGACACTTGGCGGGTGCATTCAAGAAAGACAGCTCTTGGCAAGTTCATCTTATCCTTGCATATGAATAATAAAAGAAGGGAATATTTTCAATCTGGCAGAAATAAGCCACAGGTGCTGGAGGTACTGTGATGCTGTTTAACAGGAGGGAGTATATTAAACTGTATGAAGTAAGCAAATACAACATGCTTATAGGGAAAATGATGACTTCTAGTTAATTCTGGTCTAGACAGATTCAGAGGCCCTATTGCCCTCAAACTGTAGGAGGGTTTAAACCTTTAAAATCTAACAGTGCATAACATGTTTAAAAGTGTGCCTTTTAATAGTGAAAGTCCTTTCGAGCTTCTAAAGTTTAAGAACTGTCTTTTTTTCAGACATGAAGTTTTAAAGGTTAACACTTATGTTTAGGACTGTGGAGCTGCCAATGTGTCCCTATCTAGAGTATATATGTCTTTTTTTAAATCTAAAAAGCTGAATACAGAAAGTATATTATCCTGATCTTTTATCCATTCTGTTTCTTACCATCGATTATTTCCTGCGGGGGTTTCTAGTCACCAAGAATTTATCATCTCTATTGTGAGGAGCAGTCATTTCTGAGTGACTTCTTCCTTAGAAGCTGATAATGACAAAGGTTTGTTCCAAAACTCATAACTAATTATATTATTCTTCATTCTTTGTAACACAGATGAGAATGCAGTAAGAGAAGTCTTGATAATTATTATAAGATTGACTGAAATATTTAGACTCTGGGGTCAAATTAGTTGGATTCAAAATTTGGTTTCTAAATCCTGCATATGTGGCCTTGACTTGATTAACAAATGTTTCTAAGCCTAAATTTTCTTTCTCTCTAAAGTGGGGATAATAAAATTATTTGCTTTCCAGGCTATTAGGCTGTCTTGAAAGTTAAACTTATTAATTATTCAACTTAGTAAAATATTACATTGTGATTATTTGAGAATGTTAAACTCTTTGATTTGTGGTTTCTTGAGTGGGTTCCACTGGAAAGAAAAAAATGGTGGAGGAGGGAAGTTGGTTAGAATTATTATTTGATATTTAGACTTCCTCAATGAAATTTTCTTTCTTTCTTTTTTTTCTTTTTGATGTTGGTAATTTAACCTAGGGGCACTTAACCATTGAGCTACATCCCTGAACAACAACAACAACAACAGCAACAACTCCTCCTCCTCCTCCTCCTTCTTCTACTACTACTTCTTCTTCTTCTTTAATTTGAAGATAGGGTTCTTCTAATTTGCTGAAGTCGTTGATAAGTTGCTGAGGCTAGCCTCAAACTTACAATCCTCCTTCCTTAGTCTCCTAAATCATTGGGATTATAGGTTTGTGCTACCACTTATGGCTCCTTGATGCAATTTCTAAGGTAAACTTTTCTTCTGTTTTAGTGGTCTGGGGATCTGCTTCTGAAAATGTGATCTGTGGGCCAGCAGCATTGGCATTCCTGGGAAGTGGTTAGAAATGTAGATTATGAGGTCTTCTACCTCTGATCTCCTGGTTCAGAATCTGCATTTCAACAAGTTCCTAGGTTATTTGTATGTGCTTTAAAATTTGAAAAGCCTTGATCTATATGGCTATAACCCTTAAATATCCTTTCCAGTTTTCCTGACCTTTCTCCTAATTTTATAATATCTATTTTTATACCTTTTTATTTTTTAGTGCAAATATTTGCTTTTTAAAATTCCAACTACTACCCCAGGAACCCCCCCCCCCAAAAAAAAGTATGTACAGCATTTTAATGTTTGATAATACATACTAGGACCTTTTCTAAGTCTCTCTACTAAGATAGATTTTCCATTTCCTACTCCTGATTTTAAAGTTGAAATAATATTCATGTTGAATTTTGTGGGAGAAAAGCAAAAAGAAAGGTAAAGATCAATCCCTGATCCTCTAATGGTAATTTCTTGATAATTTTAATTGTCTTCAGGAAAAAGTTTAGGAAAAAAAAATCCCCACTGAATGACCAGTTTCAACCATGCCCAACAGAAGACAAAGGCATTTAAATGAATTGGATTTAATTAATTAAGTCAAATAAATTGTGTCAAAGATGGTATACATAATTATTTGGGAAGGAATATGATTGTAAGGTTTTCCTAACTTATATACTTTTTCTTCTTAAATTGCACTTTAGAGTTTCGTATTGTCCTTTGTCCTTCTGATGTTTAAGACCATCATGATTTCAATCAATATGGGAATTTTCCATGCTGCATTTTTCACTTACAATATGACAGCCTGAGAATGTGTGTTAACAAATTCAAACACGACAAATGAATTCTACAGTGCTCTGCACTGCTCATTCTCACCCCATGAATCCAGAAGTGTCTATGAGTTTGAGAGACTGCTGCTGGTGGATGATCTCATCTTCCATACTTGCATCGTCTCTGGTTACGCTTTTCCCCTGTAACTGGCTCCATCCACTTGGGGCTGCACTGCCAAACTTTCTAGACAGGTGTAAATTACTGCTACTTCTCCCTTCCTCGTTTCCTTCATTTATATTTTATACTGTGTGACAAACTGAAATATCAAGTAATGAATGGTGCTAAGGGATGGTGATTATTGCACTTTCTTCAAATGGGGGGGCGTTTTATGTGTCTAAAATACTGAATTATATGATTTTGAATTATATGAATTGTCTGAGATCAAACAAAAGGACTTTAAAACTTTCATTTGTAAGAGGGAAGCCTTGTTTTTACAAAGGCAGCAGCAAATTAGACTTTAATTGCCACCTGAAAGGAATGGTTGCAATCTGTAGCCAGAAAAATATGAAAAATATAGAAAGGTCAAAGTGGTAGGGTATACATTTCCTCTTACATGGAGCATAGGATTGTTCACTGAACTGACATTCCTGCCATAAACTCACTTGCTTGCATAGGAAACTTTCCCCCCATTTGGGAGGAAGAAAGATGGCTATGTCATGCCAGTCATAATACGCAACCAATGGGGAGGGCAACACAGTAAAGCCCTCTCCCTACTTGGTTCATTTAAAATTTATAGACTTTATAAATATTTATCAACTAACTTCCTCCCTTTCTCACTTTTTTTTCCCCTCCAAATAATCTTAAAATTTCTTTCAAGGAAAACACCAGGTTTTTTCTCACTATTCATGTGATATATGATACCTGCCAGGACTTTATTTTTACTCTAAAGATAGTGGCTGAAACAGACTGAATGCCAATTTTTTTTTTTTTTAGTTGCAAGACAGCCAATAGTGGTAAAACTCTATAATTTCTTCCCTAAGGGGTTTTTAACCAAAACTGAGGGGCCAAAGTCTTGATATCATATTGGAACTGGAAATACTCAAGTTAAAAAGAAGGAAGGAAATGAACATTTATTGTCTACTATGTACCAGAAATTTTCCATACATGACTTCTTTTAATCCTCATAACAACACTGTGTGTGTGTGCGAGAGAGCTGTTATTCTCTCTAATTTTCAGTTTAACAGCTAAAATTCAAATAGCTTCTGTAGCTTGCCTGACATCATACAACCATGTTGTCTATGTGGCTCACAGTGTTGCCTTATTTTTACTCTATTTCTCTCCCACTCCTGAATTTTGCAAATAAGAACTATGAGGTGTAAAGAAGTTAAGCAACTAAATTGGTGTCTGAATATGGACTGAAAACTGGTCCTTTGATACAGTGTATCTCACTATGCCATTGGAAATACAAAGATGGGAAAGATTGTGAGTTAAATTCACCTTAAAATTTAAAGTCACATTAAAAAAATCTGTATAAACATTTATGGTGTTTGTACTTTGAGGAATAGAATCTATTCAATATTTCCTGTCTGTATGAAAAAAAGCTATCTTGTGATTCCTTGTGTCTCTTTTTCCTTCTTCAATGCCATGAGTTGATCAGACTCAGAGATGGTGACTATTATTTCTAAGGAATTTTATAAATGGGTGTAGGCAAGACAACTTTTTTTTCTCTCTCTCATCTCCATGGACTTGAGCATAGGTCAGATTTTGCTGTAACAAACTAAATCTACAGCATGGACCTTCTATTTTCTAATTACTGATGCAAACTGTCCTAACTAATAAATTTGTCCAACTGTCCAAAGATTGAGGCTTATGTTATTTATATTTCCTTGCCTTGACCTCCTCCCTCTTTAAATTTTCTTTCACTTGTTACTGTTTCTACATTCATACCCTAGAGTGCATGCTCAACAGAGCAGCCATACTGGTTTGGTCATTATATTAAAACACAAAGCAGATATCATCCTCCCTTTCCCAATCCCTAAAATATCTTGATGTCACTCATGGTAAAAAACCAAAGCCCTTATGATGGTTTATAAGGTCCCATATAATCTGGCCTTTTGTTACCTCTAAGAACTCATCTCTTACCCCTTCCTGTCTCAAGCATCCACTTATAGCACCACTGTCCTCTTTTCAAAAGCTTGCAGGACTCCCCACCTGAAGGACATTGTTGCTACTTCTGTAGGGGAAAGTCTTACCCCAAAGATCTACGTTGATTGTGCCCTGACTTCCCTAATTCCTTTCTTCATATTTCCTCTCTATCATCTTATTTTTCCAACAGAACACTCCCTGATCATCCTAATTAAAATCAATCTACACCCAGCACTGCCTTCCTTCTCTGCTATTTTCATAGCTCACCTTTGGAGCCACCAAGAGGATCTGACCCATTGTGAGTACTCTATACACATTTTCAGACTTATTAGAGTCTATGATGACTTACCTACATATTGTTGGTACTCAGTATTTTTTTCTATTAATTGATAATGTGAAGCTCCAAATTATATTCAACACCAGAATAAGGAACACAGGTTTTTTTCTTTTTCCATTTTATGAATTTTTCACAGTTAACGTGAATTGAAAATAGCTGTATATCAGAAACAGGTGTGTTTCTTCCATGCAGTAAAACAGTGGGTTTTAAAGAATGGAAAAATTCTGTTGCCCCTAGAAAAGGAACTATCAATATAACCAATGATTATATTCTTATACAGACTGTGCTGTGTAACTAGAAAAATGCTCATTCAAATGCTCTAAGGGCACCTTTGATCATGTTTAACTAAGTGAAATATAAAATGCATTTTTCACTTAATGTCTCCTTGTCCCAACCACAACTGGGAAAATTTTTTTCAAGCACAGGAGCCAGAAAAGATAAGACCTGGTTAACTTCTATTTCCAAATCCCATAAATAATTGTATACTCCCTCTAAGACTTTCAGTGGAAAGAAAGTAATTTTTAGAGCTGTTCCTACTCTGAACATTGCTCTGCCTTGCATTAGCTTTCTTCTTCATGTATTTTTTCCCCTTTCTTTTTCCTCTCATTGAGAGCTCTTGGAATGAAGTTTCTCTTCAAAAATTCAAACTAGAACACAGAATCCCAGGCAGACTTAAGAGCAATTGTACAGAGTGATCTATCTTGGATTTTGTAACTCTTAACGTACATATATTTCCCTAGGACTGTATGTATGTACCACACATAATTTCCCTGGGACCAGGATATTTTTGTCCTTGCCCTTACCTGGAGCCTCAAAACATACTCATCCTCCTTGCTGAGGAATAATGGTATAAGTAGAAATAACACTGAATTTGGAAAAGTCAGTGAATTCTAGTCCAGTGAAAACCATTAGCAATTCTTAGAGGTCATTGACTTTCGAACCTAGAGACAGAAATTCTCATCTTCTCTTGTCAGAGCATTATTCTGCAAAGAGCTATAGATATACTTTTGAACTACCTAAGCAATTTTCAGTGCCTCTGGTTTAAGCACATTGAAGATTTATTGACAAAAGTATGTTGTGCATGTATTTTTTTAAAGTAGTAGATTGGCAAAAAATACCCTGGATAGTTGAGTGTAGCCTCCTTTGTCTCTTTCCCTTAACCCAGCCAGACCTCCCTAAAATATATGTGAAAAAGAAGCTCCAGTCTGCCTGTGTCTGTGATGAATGATTTGGTAACAGTCCAAGTAGTAAGGGAGGGATTTAGACCAGTTTCCTTGACTCTAGCCCCATTTATTTATGAGAAGATTGTGAGAAGATTTGCAGGGAAAGTGAAAAAAATTCATAATGTGTCTTTTCATTCAGACTTGTGCTTAGGAATAATCATTGCTGCCACCACTTCAGTGTTGGGGGATGGGGAAGGGGAAGATTGCTGCAACCCATGTAGTGGGGACAAAAAAAAGATAAAAAATAATAAAGTAAAACCCCAGAAGTTCCATAGTTTGATTCTTTCTTTCTAGCTTATTTTTTTTTTTATTATACCCTTGGTCAAAAACTTTCTTTTTTAAATTCCATCAATTTTTTTTCCTTTTTACTTTAGTTTGTGTTTGTGTACAAGTGTGTGTGTGTGTGTGTGTGTGTGTGTGTGTGTGTGAGATAATAATTGTTAATACCCACAATTTTCTTTTATTCCTCAGAAGGACCCTCAGGAGTACAAGTTAGAAATTTGTCCAGTAGGTAAATGATTAAATTGAGACTCAGAGTACAGGGAAAAGTTGAGGTGGGGGAGGGTTGCACAAAATCAAACATAGATAGCCTTGACTTCAAAGTGTTAAAGTGTTATAGTTAATCACTGTGTCTTCCTGCCCCTCCATATAGAGGAAGAGCTGACGCCATTTGCTCCTTGGCATTGTGTAGATTTGTTGGTGAAACATCTGGATACAGGCTCTTCAATGCAGTTCAGTTTCTGCATTTTAATTTGGCCAGTTTAACTTCTGCATTTTTTTCTATTCCCTTCATTTTTAAGGACAGATTCCCTTTATGTAAGGAAATCATTTCCTTATACATAATCACACAAATTCTGATTTAAATAGAATATCAAGCAACACATCAAAGTCCTCTATTCAAAGTAGGCAGCAACATTTAATGTCTGCATTCTTTATTCATTTCAACATTTAATTTTCAGGAACAGTCCTAAAAAATTTCATCTGCATAAGTTTTTTCCATTATTTTATTATGACAATTACCAAACATACAAAAAATTGAAAGATTTATACAGTGAACACTCATATAATGAACACCTAGATTCTATTAATTTGCTGGTTTTACTTTTTCATCTATCCATCCATTAATTTATCTATTAATGAATTGGTCTTGTGCATTTTAAAGTCAATTGCAGATATCAGTACTCTTTACCCCTTAACCCTATGTGTACCATCAACTAAAGTTTACATTTTATTGGCATTTTTGTTTACATAAATTTTATATGAAGTGAAACATGCAAATATTGTGTATTATGTGAAGATTTTTTTTGACCTGTATACACCTGGGTAACTAAAACCTCTTTCACAAAATAGAATGCTGCTATGCCAAACTCAGAAAGTAATATAACTACTATTTGATTAATTTTTTTGAAAAACTTATTTATATGAAAACATCTACATCATACTAGAGATTATAGGTAAAGCAGAAAAAGTGATATGGGTGTGGTATACAATTGTAAAAAATAAAAAAAAAATCTGATTTTTATTTCAATTACTCCAGAGCCAGTGTGGGCTGTCCTCTTGAGCAGAAGATGATGGAACAAGTTACCTGAGAATTTTCAAGCTATCTTCAATTTACAGCTAAACTCTTAGGAATCTGAAGATGACCATCTCATTAGGTTAGTACTTCTCTGAATCTTTCAGACCTGTCACTCTTCCCACCATTCATTATTTTCTTGTAAAACTCAATTGTTCATCTCATTTATTATTTTTCTATGGCCAACCGTGAAACCCAGCAATGGAGGATTGACTTGAGAAGGAGCAGAGGAGTGATAAACACATTCCCCTTATTACCATAAGTTGAAAAATTATGACCATATGCATAGACTGATCCAGAGGGGCAGAGAATTCCCTTTGTCTCCTTATTATTCACCCATTGTGCTGATCTAAGTTCCTCTAGTGGTCAAAGTGTGACAGAAGCAATACATCAGGTTGTTGTAAAATGTTATCTAAAGACAGAAAGTAGACCTGTAGGACAGATAGAATTCTACACTGAGCCATGGGATTTATGATAAAATTCTATAACCAAATAAAAAATATCTGTGACTGCATTTATTGAAGCAATGGTGCCATTTTTTGGCTGGTTTAGGTAATCACAGGTGTGCATTCTTTGTCATACTAGAGATATATCCCAGTAGACATTTGGGGATCTGTTTTGAATTTAAACTGGAAGTTCCAAATGGATTTAGCAATTCCTTTCAAAATTTATTTTTTTAGAGAAAAATGCATATTGTGGGAAAAATAAAGGTTATAGTTCAAAAATAGTGTGCTTTGTGTATATATGTGAAACACACACTTTTGGGTTTGATATATTACTTTTTGTGATGCCTTTCTGTATGCACTGGGCCTATGTAAAGGGAAACATTTAAATAAATAAATTCCACAAATATGAAACAGGCTGTGCACACATGACAGACAAAGCAAGGGCTGAAAATCAGAGGGGCCCAAATTCAAATTCAATATTGGAAAAGTTACTCCATGATAAAATAATTACCATAGTATTTTTAAACATTCAAATTGATATTCTGGTGAAGATCAACTATTTGTGTTTCAAAGAAAAACACTTTAGATATTTTGATGAGAATGGAGAAATGGTGATTTTTCTTCCTTTTGTACTTCAATCAATCTCTCCAGCACTATAATTTTTCTACTACCATGTGAGTCAGGCAATGAATCTCTGCTGTCTTTCTTGATCTCTTTGTTCACTTCTTCTGGATAGGAAGGAGATTAAGGATTTGGAATCATTCTGTATTCCTTGGAACATTGTAAAGACTTTCCAAAATATAGACTAATTAATAAAAAAATTGAACAATCTTCATAGGAAATCTTTCTTCTTGCTTAAATTTCTTTCCTCTTTTCCTCTGGGCAATTGAATATGAGTGTATTAAACACATCTTCCACTTTGTACTTATGTGGGAGCATGGTGGACCTGATATGGCCTAGAGTTTGATGTGGAGGTACTGAGGCAGCTGTTGATCATTAGCTTTCTGTACTTCACCATGGCGTGAATGAAAGTCTGGGAATGATTGTAGCAACCTGGACAAGATACCTTTTTTTTAAATCAGGAAGCCAATAATTAGAGTGGGCTTTTGCTTGGGTTACTCTTGAGAACTGAATTCAATACAGTATCCATTAGCCACATATGATTACTGAAATTGAAAGATGGCTGGTCTGAAATGAGATATGCTTTAGATTGGTATTTTGAAGACTATCCAAAAAAAGGATGTAAAGTGTTTCTTCAATAATTTTTAAAACATTGACTACATATTATAATTAATATGTTTGAGATTTTTATGTTAAAATATATTACTAAAATGAATTACACATATCTCCTTTCACTTTTAAAAATATTTTATTAGAAACTATTGAATTTTAATTTAGAGATGTGGCTTATATTGTCATTAAATAGCGCTATCTTAGTGTAGTAATTTCTCTATTCACCCAATCAGTCAACCGAGGCCTCTTCCCACCCAATTTCTGTCCTTATATTAAATGAATCCTTAAAATGGGCACTAAAAATTCAGCACTGGATAAAGAAAATGTGGTATATATACATGATGGAATATTATTCAGCATTAAAAGATAATAAAACCATGGCATTAGCAGGTAAAAGGATATAGTTGGAGAATATAATGCTAAGTGAAGTTATCCAATCCCCCCCAAACCAAATGCTGAATGTTTTCTCTGATATAAGTTTGTTGATTCGTGATGCGGTTGGGGAGGCAGCACTGGAGGATTAGATGAACACTATACAGGGCAAAGAAATGGGAGGGGAAGGGTGAGGGCATGGGGGTAGGAAAGACAGTGGAATGAGATGAACATCATTACCCTAATTACATGTATGAAGACACAAATGGTGTAACTCTACTTTGTGTACAACCAGAGATATAAAAAAATTGTGCTCTATATGTATAATATGAATTGTAATTGTAATGCATTATGCTATCACATACAATAAGTTAGAATTTAAAAATTCAGGGCTTAGTTGCATTATTCTCTACGTAGCAAAGATGTATTTCCTTTAGTCTCAGAAGTTCTCCCTGTAAGAGAAAATAGAAAGGGCTGAGAGTATAGCTTCATGGTAGAGTGCTTGCCTTTAGCATGTGTGAGGTACTAGGTTAAATCTTCAGTAATACAATAAACAAAAATAGAGAGAAAGAGGGCTGGGGAGGAACATGCTAAAGTAAAAATATTCTATTGTTGTGAAAGTTAGATTTGAAAGTCTAATGACCACATGTTTTGTGCTTTTGTGCGTATGAATTATGCATTCTGAAGGAGGCATAGGCCCTGATTCTGTAACTGTTCTGCAAAGTAGAATTTTCCAAGTGGCCTCAGCAGTGAGTTATAGCCCTGGAGAGTCCAGGTGAGGCCTGAGATGACTGGCACCCTGGCTCAATAGGCTCTACCACTGAGCAGTATTCAGATGATTCATAGATATATGGCCCCCAAACACCTGGATCTGAGGGAAGGCCCAATAATGCTTGCAGACATCTGACAACCTGAATAGTCTTTCTCCGTGGTTAAGGAAATGTTCTACATATGGGTATATATTCCCGACTCAGGTTTAGATTGTGTTAGTTGTGCATCCCTAGCAGATTATAGAGGAGTTCAGGTCCCTGATAAACAAGTATCATGGTATATGTTGGTGGGGTAGGGAAGTTTTACCTGCATTCTTTGTATGCCTAGATGTTAATGACAGCTTCAACCTGTTTTTACGTATGAAGAATACTTACATCTGTTTTTGACATGTGTATTCTCCCAGTAACACTTAAGCTTACAGCACATTGGTTGCAATGTGTACACAGTCTGAGTCCTATTTTGAAATATATGAAAAAGTTCAATTTTATTAGAAATCACTTTTTTTCTTTTAGAAATGTCAACATTACATTTGTCAGTGAAAGACTAGAATGAGTTCTTCAAGCTTCAAATGTACTAGTAGTAGTTTGTAGATACTACTTCAAACTTCTCCTTGTATATTTGAAAATATTTTATTTGAATGTATGATACGAATTCAACATTTAATATTTTCTCTAATGCTTTCTGTCTTTATAATTATAAATTGCTAAGAAAATGTCCTTTTATCACCACAAATGTTTTATAGACACTGTTAAATTCCTTCTGCTTACTCCAGTGAGCTATACATACATGATTTTCTCTGTATGTGAGGGCAAGAAAAGCATAGAGAAGCCCTGCCATATTGCTTATGTGAGTTTCTTTTATAGTATTCGCTGCTGATATTATATGGATCAATGTTATTCATATCATTCTATTTACTAATGGACTAAAATTTCTTTTTTGCATGATAGTCTCAAGCAACAAAGAAGTCAGTGAATACTGTACTCTCATGAACAACTTGTATTTCATAAAGTACATATTAACAGCAATTATAATTGATATGCAGCCATAACTATCTGCCTACTCCTGCTCCCAGGACTCTGGCCCTCAGAACAGCCTTTGCAATTTTTATTCTTATCACCTGTCAGATCTTTCGTATCTACTCTGATCTACAAAAGCTAGCTTTTTAATATTGATCATCTCCCAGCTCAAATACCATTTCATCTGAGAGCCTTTCCTGACCATCATAGCCCCTTTAGTAACTCTATCCAAAAACCTCTCAGCCTTTTGCTTATATTCTTTTTTTCTGATTTTGATTGGTTCTTTTTTGTTACACAAAACATTTTGATTCATTCTGACTTAATTATAAAAGCATGGAATATAATTTTTGCTCTAATTCAGTCTTGAGTACTTCCACTTTCCCTTCACTCCTCCCTCTCCCATTCCCTTCTCTCTACTGATCTTTGTGCTATTTACTTTTAGGGTTTTGTTGTTGTTTCTTTTGTTGTTAGTGTCTTGTGGATATAAACAATCTTGAGTTCTTTTTAGTACACACTGCAACCTTTGTTTCTTTATTTTCATGTATGCATTTATATGCATTTCTCAATAATTTTAAGGATAGTATGTCTCCTGTTTCACTACTGTATTTGCAACTATAGGGAAATGATTAATATCAATTGAATAATTCTTACAAAAGAAAATTATTCTTAACAAAAGAAGTACATGAGTTACATAAAAACCTCAATCCAAGAATGAATGAGAAAATTATTTTTGGTTTCTAGCATATCAGTTGTTATGAAGAACAAATGATTCAAGCATAATTGAATTTTTTTTTCTTGGCAACAATGTATCTCATCTGCTGTTCCCTCTTTTCTACCTTCCAGGCATCAGGACTACTTTTGTGTCTCGGCAAAATCTAGCTTGGTAGCATTTCAGCCCAATCTTCACTATAAACTATCTCATGGTCCAGAGTTTATCTTTTCCTCTACCTAGAATAAAAATGTCTGTTTAATCAGTACCCATGATCTCCAGCAAAGATGCAAAAGGAAAAATCAGTTTAATCTTCACCTTCCTTGGGCATTTCATATTTTAAAAGAAACAGGTATTTAAATACATATTATTCCTACAGGGAAAATATTTGGTGAGGTATTTTAGAGTACTTCTGACTCCCACATTTCTGTATTAGAAGAAAGGATTTAGGAGCTTGGCATCTTATATCCAAAAGATTGCCAAGGTCTTTCTTAAAAGCATACCAACATACAATAATCTCTATTAAAATTATTGTTCAAGATTGCACTCTTTTTTTAAACTTAGTCATTCGTGCCTACAATCTTCCTTTTCTATTAATATTATATTGGTAAGTTTGATTTATAAAACACATACATTATATTAAATTATCAGTTAACTCAAAGCAACATTAGATGTATATTAACATTTTGTTCATACACATTGAGCTTGTGCAACCTTGGTGTATTTGTATCAAAATTCCACTGCAGAGTCTTGCTTTTGATCTGTGAGCTATTAGAAACCCTGTTACTACAGATGAAAGGAGTTAGAAAGTTCTATATCATAACGCAGTGCAATCGGTAATTCACAGAGCAGGTAATTTGCAGTGACTTGCCAAGCCTTTGATTGCACCGGGTTTATGGCTATTAGCAGTTTCCCCTTTCAAATTTGTATGGTTCCATACTTCCTTTTTGACCTCTTTTTCATCATTTATGGTCCAATTTGGTAGTGAAAAAACATAACTGCTTGCTTTGCGCATGGCTGTCATTCAAACCCTAGTGACTCACTGAGCACTTTGACATTTGTGATGATGAAAAAAACATTAAGCAGGTGTACAAAACACTAACCAGGTTCCTGAAACAATGCTTTATGGGATTCACAATGTCCCTCTGGGCTGTAAACTGATTCAGACTTGATTTTCTCTATCAATTTAATCTTGGTGTTCAAATTCCCATTCAAAGAAGGAGGCACAGTTTTCACAAAAATTGAAGTTAAATCAAATTCCCAATGATATTGTTAATATAGGACCTCATAGGAACAATTGGAAGGGCAGTCATTGCTTGCCACTAAAATAATATGAAAGTAGGGCTCACATGTCTACTTTGAAGTCATGCAATTAGGAGTACTACTTGATACTGGACTATATAAAATTTAAGCCCTATAAAATGACTTTACCAATGAAAACTTGCAGCTAAATGGCATGATTCAGCCCCTTAGCTGTCTGAATCGTATGTACCCATGTGAAAAAAAAAACATATTATTTTGTGGAGGTTTTTCTTTGCACATTAAAATCGGTCATCTGTTCTACAGGTGTGCAGCACATCTTGGTGTGAGTTAGTCTGCCTCATGTGCAGTTTGTCTGGGAGATGTGGAAACCTGCAAAATTCAACATAGTCCAGGTCACCAATTAGTGTGTTTGAGGAAGCATTCAAGCTTGGTACCACTGAGTGTGGGGAACAAGTGGTCAGTGATTTCCTAGTTACCGGAATTCAACTCTGGTTACTATTAGACATTGTAGAATCCATTATTCAGGCCCAGAATCCTTTTCAATTTAAAGTGGCAAAATATTCCATGCAGGTACAGAATCATACATCTTTAACAACAAATGATTGTTGTCAAGATCACCCATTTCCTGTCATCATTCCAGCATAAGAAGAAGAAAATACCTTTGTCAATAATACAGAACAGATGAATGTTGCTCTTTGACCTTCTGGATTTTTAACATAAATCGTTTGAAAAATTCCGAATCTAAAATTGATATATTTGAATCATTTTATGTTTGTAAGTGGTGGTTTTTAACAGAGAACATAAAAGTTGAACCCATTTATATATAATATAGGAATATTTTACTGTCACCGGAGTCCATGAAGAGTAACTTTATAAGCAAAATAGAAACATGCAACTGCAGAGCACGCTGACTTGTAGATGATGAAGATATTTATGTGTAATAAATGCACTTGGAGATCAAAAGGAGATGAGAGCAATCCATCCATGAATAGTGACTCATAGATCATGGCACAGAAAATTGTGTATGTCTTTCTCAGCTGTATGTGAGCACATGGAAGGCAACAACAGGAGTTGTATCTTTGAATGTGATGCCTATGTAGCCACAATATTTCCTGCTTTCTTAGGAAAAAACAGTGATATAGTCAGTTTGTTTGCCCTGACTCTCTTGCTATCCTCATGTAATATTTTATCTGTTTTCTATACATACCCATTTCATACCAAATATACTGACCATGATCACTTACCATACACTTTCCTCCTGCCGAATGTGTTAGTCAGAGAGCAGTGACATGGGTGAGCCGAAGACAGGAAGTTCAATTTAAAAACAAGGCCATAGTGATGCTTTATGAGTTTTACAGAGATGGCAAGAAATTTTATATCTGCTGTGTCCCTCAGGCTGGTTGTAATTTCAGTGTAGAGTGGAACTGTTTCTGAGAAATTATTGATCTTGACTTTTACCAGGCCTGCAGTAAAGCAAAGGTAACAAATAATGTCATGCTTGAAGTTGGTGAAAAAAAAATATTTGTAGTCATGGTTATAAGTTGGGACCAAAATTGGGAGCACTGAACCCAAACCCAATAGCATCCTGACTTTTTTTTTAAGTCTCACATAATATTTTTATTTGTTTAGTTTTACTAATGAGATTTCTAGTTTAGTTAACTAGTTCTTCCTGCTAAGTAGTCTTGATGTTTTATCAGGTCTTACCTTACTTGTTTTATGCACATGTGCCGACAACTTAAATGCATAGCCCCTTGTTCATTATGACCTTCTCTTGGGCTTAAGTCTTTTCAAATACTTTGCATGATCCTTTGGTGTAGGTTACTTAGAAAAATGAGTGAATTGATGAGGTATAACTTACAGGAAAAATACGAGCATCTCATTAAAAAAGTTCAAATATAAACCAAAAGAGAATAGGTAGAAACAATTTACTTATACCTATGAACCTTGTGCATTCTATTTTTTCTTTCTAAACGTTCATCCAATTTTGGCTTTAATAACATATTTGCATTATAATGTGAGATCTGAATGATTTCCTTCCCAAAGTGGAAATACTAAGGAAAATCGTTTCAGTTTATGAAATTACACTTAGCAGGTTTATTTGTTCTCTCTCAACTTGAAACCCACAAGTTTTTATTAAGGTTATGGTTCATATTTCAAATAGCAAGAAATCTTCAGGTCTCTCTCTTTTCTTCTCCCTCAAAATAAATCTACAAAACACCTGGATTTAGAAGAACAACATAGATATATTGCCCATTAACTCTGAAAACTAGCAAACACTTCCATAATAAAAATAAATAGCGTGTACTGTAATCGATGGGGAGGCAACATCCCACATTGTTTATTGATTCATAAGGTTAAGATTAAAGTGGGATTCTTGCCTGTGTTTATCAACATTTTTTTTAAAGCAGTAAGTGAACCTGGAATCCCACAAACCAATCAATAAAGTTTAAAAGCTTCAGTGAATCTAACCCATAACAGGTCCTTGTTTGGAGAACACGCTCAAGAAACACATGTGCCTTTAAGAGGTCTTGAAAGACTTTACACCCATGGACCATTACCATTTCCAAACACCCTGCAGCATTACCAGCCCAACATATGCTGACTGTATATCACCGTGACCCTCTCACTAAAGCTCTTTTGACTGGAGTGCTTTTAATACCCACTTTCTCAGCTGAGCTCAGGAGTGATTTGTTTTACATGCCACATTAATCCTTTCCACATTTTCTGGATGAGGCAACCACAATTCCACTTGTGAGGTGTTTCTAAAACACAGTTATAGGAATAAAGCAGCAGGGTCCCAGACTTGACAACTTCCCTTTAGGCAGCTGACAAAGTGGGCTATCGTGCCTCGGTTTAACTTTTCAAACAAGCAGTTGTGCCCAGCCACTAGGGTGGGCCAGCCTTCCAGGCCATAGGAGGCCCCATTTATGGAAGGCAATTTACTCTCAATTAAAACGCGGTAGGAATCTTTATAGACATAATGCCTTATTGATACTAATACATATTAGTAAAATGAAAATCAAACAGAAATGGAAGAGAATGGTAGAACCAAAAATATATAAAACACATCTCAGTAAAGCCAAAGAAAGTTCATACATGGCGTCTTCATAATCAATCATAGGAAGAGCCTTATTTTTTTCTTAAAAAATGGGCAATTAGTGTTCAAAGTCCAGGCTTTTATTATGTGGTAATTTTATAGTTTTAACTTTAAAGGCAACTTCCCCATCCCCCAAATATATTCCAAGACCAACGAATTTATGTTGTGCGCATTTATGAACTTTTCTAAATTTTTCGTGTTCATTGAATATAAGTGATGTAGTTTTTTGAAATTTTGAGTTGTCAACGAGGCTGGTTGAACCAACTGATTTTTTTTTTTTTTTTAATGTTTTTATAAGTCAGCACTGGGCTGATTTTATTAACTTGCTCATATTATGCTCCCAACTTTACGTGTTAAAATCCAACTGTACAAGCAATGTGAGGCCTAAAATCATGCCTTTATCTGATCCTAATTTATTGTTCTTCCCTCATAAATTTTATTTGCAGCTTCAATGGTCTGAGAAAGCAATAAATCAGATGGAGGTGAGTTTCTATGGTTTCGATTGAGTTCCATATTTTAGTTTGAAATTAATCCAATCCATTTCTCTTGTGTCATCCTCATGTGGCTAGTGGTGTGTCTCAAAGCAGATCACTTGAGTCAGAGACCTTTCTCCTCCAGGGCACAGGAGATCAGTCCCACATGCGCAGCTGATGAACCCTTACGTGAATTATGTGGAGGCTGATATAATGCTTAGGAAGCATTTAGAGGTCTATGAATGAAAACATCTTCTCTTTTGTCTCTTGTCTCAGATTGTCCTCCTAAAATAATCAGGAATATTACTCTCATGGTTTTTTCAGAAGCAGCATCTTGGAGAAATGAGGTTTCATTACTACTGTTAAAATCTCAGTGGCTAGACCGTGCCTGGGAAACTGTAGTGCTCCTTTAATATTTACAAAATGTATGATGGAGTCAAACATATCCTTTTATATTCTGAAAAAAAAAAGCTAGTAATAAACAACAACAGCAACCAACATTTATTTTAGTACAAACAAATTTGCAAAATGTTTGTTATTTCATTCAATTATTTAGATACCTAGTATCCTTTAGAACAAATAAAAAGTCTAATCAAGTGACACTGATCATAATCTCTCTTTTTCTTGGCATACACATACACTCACACATGTGCACTCACACACCCACAAACCACTTACTAGAGACTGTGCTTTCAAACTTAATATATATTTAAATGTAGAAAGCAGAATTAATACTTAACAGATTATTTGTAGAAATGAAGCCATTTTATATGTATATTAAGAGAAACTTCATTAATTTTAAAATTACACAAATGTTTAAAGCTTTAAAAACTAAATGAATTTAACAACTTATAGAGAACTATAAATCCATATGTGTTTTAAAATTGATTTGTAAAAAAATGAATTTTTATTTTTTGGAGTTCTTGTCTCAATGTCTAGAATCATCTTCAATTAGAAGGTGCTTTCAAGAAAAAAAGAATACATGAGTATAAAGTTGATCCTGCTTTAAACTTCATTTTAAAAATTCTGTTTTCAGTATCTTTAAAGAATATTTTCTAGATATATATATTTTTTTCTCTAAATTCATGTTTGTTTTTTTCCAGAATCTAGAATCCCTTGGCTGACTTAGACCTATAAAAATAGTGTTTTTTACTCTTTTGGACAATTTGCTCAGCTGAGTTTGGGTTCATATTTAGTTTTATCCACTAAAATTGCCCATTCTCCTCTTGCCATTGGGCATTTTTTCAATCTTAACAAAACCAAGTCCATATTATAGGTCTGCTGGCCAACATTCCAGGTAAATGAACGGTTTTAAAGAAAAATGGTGCTATTTTTCAAAAGCCTGACATTTAAAAAAATACAACTCCAGAATTGAAGCCTTCAATAATTTTTCCATGCCTATATGCTACAAGAAGCAAATAGTTACACAAATGAATACATCTGGGATTGTTTTCCAGCCGTTACTCCCCACCAGGGAAAATATTTAGAAATAGGGCTCCGTCTTTGTGCTGGAACTACAAAGAGGCCAGCCATCTTGATGCTTTTCCAGGCCCTTTAATGACTTTCCTCGTATTGTGTGGTGGCTTTACTGCCCTGTTGTATGTGCCTTCCCATTCACTGTTGGTAACCATTTACGCTGGGTGTGTTCCAATTTCCAAATCTGTTTTGTGGCATTTATAGCTTGCAGCTAATAAGGTCATTCAGTATTTTTAATATAAATATTAAAAATATATTTTACCGTGGAAATCTAGAGGAAATGATTCAAAATTAAAAAATAGCCTTACTGAAGAATGGAGTAACCTTGCTTTTAAACCATTAAGTGAGGGTAACTGTGGTTGAGACGTGGCGTTTTGGTTCTAGTGGCCGAGAGATGTAGTGTTAGGGCACATGTGTGTCTGTGTGCATGTTATATTTATACATACAGTTACGTTATAGATATGTGTACACATGCATATATAAGGTAGCATGCATGTGTGTGCAAGTATGTATGTGTGTACCCACACATTTATTAAATGTATAAATAATAAACAAAAAATAATGATAAATCATATATTTCACATTGTAACCTCTGATTTTATAACAGAAACTTCAAAATCATTCATATTCCTATCCTGGAATAATTTTTATTGTCAACTTATATTTTAGAGTTTTTGAGACTTTAGAATTTTAGTCTTCCTGTGACTTTATATAAAATAAAAATTATTTAGGTTTTGGAAGATGGATAAATACTATGTCTAAGAAACCTAAAAATATCCTGAAATAATTCCAAATGGAGCCACAGAAAAGTAAAAATTATTAAGGTGGTCTTTTTACTGAACATATATGTAAGGAGATCACCTTACATGGTTCTATAGCTCATTTTCAATCATTCTGAATTAGATATTTAACACATATTTCCAAAGTTCAAGTATACCAGATTCAGTTCATAACCTACTCTGTTCCTTGTATTTAGAATGCCTCTTACCAAGTGAAGAATTTTCATTTTTAAAATTTAATTTAGATAATAAAAAATTATTAGAGCTATTATGGTCAAAGTCCAAAGTAAGATAAAATCTTCCCCAAACATAATTAATATTTCTTCTTATTATCATGCTCAATAACTGATAATTCAATGGCATAATTTGAGAAGAAAATTTCTGGCCAGAAAATTTAAGCTATAATTGTTCAAGAGTATATTAATAATTTGTGAGGTGAATGTAGGGTTGACTAACAATGATGAATGCCAATGCTTGAATTTGCCAAATTTCCTTTTTTACTGTTCTTTACTTGTGTTATGATTTCTAGGACTTCTACAGTATTATAACTATTGACTATTTGGCTTCTCATAATTTTGCCTTATAAGCTTGTTAAGGGACTTTTATTTAAGCTTATATATTTTATATTTTGAAATTAATTTTTTCATTTATAGCTTTTGAATTTTGTGATGGACTAGAAAAGCTTCTCTATTTAAGATGATAGATATTTACAAATGATTTCTTATAGTACTTTTTTTTTGTCTTTAACATGTCTACCAGTTTGAAATTTATTTAGAATTTATTTTGGTGGAAGAAAAGTAGCTGTCAGGCTTATTTTCCAAGTATGTTTCATTTATTACCCAAATGCAAGATACTTGGTCCAATATTGCTCAATGAATGATCTAGAATACACAGAAATGCCAACTTTAATGTATATTATTTTCCCATATATCCTTGCATCAATTGTTAGATTCTCCATTTTGTGCTATTGATAAGTTTGTTTCTGCATCAATATTAAATGTTTCTAATCACTTTATGGCAAAATTTACTGTTATGTAGGAATAGGTCACACTTGTTGCTTATATAAGAATTTTCTTAGTGTTACTTTTGTTTGAAACCAAAGGGAGAAAATATCTGCTTTTATTGGTGATGCATTGAATTATCCTGGTAATTTAGGAAGTATTGATTTTTAAAATATTGTCTTAAATTATACTATCTGGGCTGGGCGCAGGGCACACGCCTGTAATCCCAGTGGCTCAGGAGGCTGAGTCAGGAAGATCATGAGTTCAAATCCAGCCTCAGCAAAAGTGAGGCACTAAGCAACTCAGTGAGAGCCTGTCTCTAAATAAAATACAAAACAGGGCTGGGGATATGACTCAGTGGTTGAGTGCGTGCCCCTGAGTTAAAAAAAAATGCTCTCTGGGAATTCAAAATATATATTTGTATTCAAGATCTTTTTACTGTCCCTTATAAAACTTTAAAATCACATTCATGTAGATTTTGGCTATTTCTTTGATCTTTACTTATATTTATATTATATTTTGATCAATTTTGAAAACAGAATATCCATTTTACATGTGGTTAGTATTGGTAAAGAAAAATAAACTATTTAAATGGCAACTTTATTGAAATTTGTTATAATTTTTTTATAATCTTACTTTTCTCACAAATTATACAATCTATAAATAATTAAAATTCTGTTTTGTCTTATGTTGCTATTTTTTCTTATGCGTTTCCTAATTTATAGGTTGATAAGAGATACTCTTATCTTAATTCTGACTTTAATACTAGTTAAGCTTCATATTTTGCCCTAAAGTATACTCTACTTACATTGGATTGTGATAGAAAAATACTTTAACATCATTAAAGAACTACATATATTTTGGATCTAATAATGGATATTGGATTTTATTAGATGATTATTCATTTATATAGAGATTAATTGCCATTTTGATAATTTAATCTATTAATATACTGAATCTAATTAACAAATTTGCTAATATTAAATATGTTTATAGGAAAGAAACTTAAAGATGTTTTAAAATACTACTGGATTCTTATTTGCATTCTTTTTTATCTTCACAAAGCAAATTATATTGGAATATGATTTTTTAATGTTATTTTATTACATCGGAAAGCCTAAATTATACGGGAATATAATTTTCTTTTTTGTATACTTTTTAAAAAAAATAACAATATAATCTTTTTTTGCATTCAAGCTATAAAATATTAACAACATGCTTATCTTTATGGAATATGTACTTTATATGTGATAAGTATGGAGCACAAAACAGATATGGGAGAAAGTAGCTCTGCTTGGAGAAGTTTTTAAAAACATTATTTAGACTGAATGTTTAACTTGTGTCAGAATGTGACATGGGGCCAATATGGCCTACATTCCACAAAGAGCAAGAAAGCTCAAGTCATATATGTCATTTGAGAAATTGTGATGAAAGAAAACACTTTGGTGTTGGACACAATGCCCTCTAGGATAGTCAATAGGGAACAAATCATGAAGGACATTTCTACCATGCTAATAATTTTAAACATTATATAACAATTGTAAATTCATTTAGAACTTAAAAAAAAATTAGCATGCAACACAATTAAAGCATTCCTTTAGAGTGTTAATGGGTTCCATAGGAAATGAATTTGCAGACATAGAAACAGGAAGACATTTCAAAAACCTTCATGAGAAATAATCAGGGCATGTGGTATTGGTCGTAGGGTGTAGAGGAGAGGATGGATTGAGAAGGTCTTAGGAGGTGGGTTTTATCAGATGTCATGAATGAGTGAACAATGTGAAAATTAAAGAGAAAAATGACATAGAAGATGAAGAAGGCCTTCTGATTGTGATACAAGATACCTGTTAGTGCAATTAACAGAAATGAGGAATACAAAAAGAGACAGTGAGGTGACTTGGAGAGATGATAGATTTGCCAGATGAATATTTATAGAGAACAGAGCTAGGCATCATGTTAGATTATAGGAATGTGGCATGGTCCCTCAACTTGTGGAGCTACTCATATAGTAGTAGGAGAAATATCAGGAGGTGCGTTTCTGTAATTCAGTGCAGTAAGGGTTTTCAACAATAATTATTGAACCCCAAAGTGTCTCCAAATAGCATTCATTAACTCTAATTTGTTAAGCTAAGGAAAAATTCCCAGAGACATGTAGACATTATGGGAGCAGCACATGAGAACTTATTCTCCAATGGCAGAGATGTGGACCAGTAGGGTGCATGCAGGAATCTAGTCTGATATGGTTGAAGCACTGGATATCCTTAGGAAAAGCTAGTGGAGATTCAGTTGCTCAATGGGAAGAGCAAAGCAACCGTGTTGAATTCTTGGATACTAAGAAAATAATTAGATTAATCTCTTTATCTGGATGGAAATAGGTCTATGATTTCTTACCTATCCAATTTTCTGGTTTTTCAGACTTTAAAAACTAGTATATTAAGCTCTATAAGAAGTAGTCCTTTTATATAGGAGTACCATATAATAAACTAAAATAAAAATTCTATATGACAATGCATAAAGAATCACAGGATATGAGGTAAAATAAAGTCTATTTTGTCATTTCAGAAGACAGTGGATTTTGTAGAAAAGAAGAACTTTATGAATTTCAGAATGTCAGATAAGACTTGTGGGCCTTTCTTATCATTGGGTGTTATACATTTTTTTAATGGTATTTGTACCAGTGAGAGTGAGTAAATAGTCCAGAGAGGAAAATGAAATTAGAGAAGGGGATTAGTAAACAAAAATCTATGAAAAAATTAACATTTAAAGAAGAAGATCCAAAGGGTTAAGTCTAGTGTACTAGAGTAGGACATTTAAGAAGGAAATGGCAACCAAAATAAGTATGACATACTGAGCCAACAAAAATAAATAAATAAATAATACATATGAGATATTAAAACATGCTAGGTTGAAAGAAAAAAAAAATGTGGGCTGGTAAAATGTGCCCAAGAAGCTGCTTTAGAGTGGTAATCAGGAATGCCTCTGAAGATTTGTCATGTGAGTGGAAATGTGAGTATTCACAAAAGAGAGAGGGAAGAAAAGAGGGTGAAACAAGGATTCTGGATATTTCCACACCAGGAACTAGACTCTTGTGGCATTCTGTAAAAGCTTATAGATCTCTTATCAGAAAAACATTCGTAAGCATATAACATTGCCAAGTAATTCAGTTACATTGAAATAGTAGGTATGAGACCAGAAGTATCTGTGGTAAAAATATTAAAACACAGATCTTTGTAGTTCTAGAGCAAATCCATAGTATTTTTTGCAAAGAACTACATACCTATTTATGTTCTGATATACATTTGTTCCCTAGTAGGCACAGAGTTTCTGGACACGGGATATTAAGTGATGAAGCCTCCAGAGACGTCCATCATAAACTGACTTCTCAGATTACTTAAATAATGTGGTCAGTGGACCTAGTAATAATTTGTCATAAGATGGAAGTGATATATCCAGAATCAGACATGAGTAGGAATAGAGAGAAAAAAAGCAAGTTTCACAAGCAGATGGTGTTAGGGTCTGGAAACAAGTGAGGATGGCGCCTGGCATTTTGCCAGAAGGAGTGGTTTGTGAAGTAACGCCAGCAAGCCATTAAGTGTGGAGATTTCTTATTGGTTGACTGCTGTATCTAGTTTATGTTAATTAAGATAAGCTGTGTGGAATGTATATATACCCCTCCTGTCCTACAATAAACGGCTCCCACTCCTGCTGTATCAATGTACACAAGTTACTCGTCACCCCCACCCCCCCACCTCCCCCCCCCCCAGTTTACCTGGAGCCCCAGGACACTCGGGGTAAGTGACGGGAAAAAAAAAAATCTGCTCATCCCTAGATAGGGTGAGAGGAAAAATGGCCATTTTGAGAAAATGGAGAGGATTGATACAGTATGTTTGTGTCTTGTTTTGTCTCAGTGTATTGTATTGTCTTTGTGATGAAAATATGGAAGGGGTGTTAAGTAAATTGATAAGGGAAAGAGGTACCTCAGTAGAACCAAGAATAGTTAGGGCATGTGATGATGGAAGCCGAGGAACTCTAGTCAGAAAGAAGAAAATTCAGAGGAGGAAGGATTATCAGCAAAAAAGTTGCAACAAAAGGCTATTACTGAATACTTACCGAAGGGTGCATGAATCGGCTTGGCGGTTGCCACGTGTGCGAGTCGGTCATGGCGCAGCAAGGACTTTCTAAGCGCTGGCAGTGGGCTCTTCCCCGCCCCCCGCCAGGGGAGCAGGACGCCACTGTGAGAGCCCAAATCCAAACCTGACCCAGAGGCACAGTCTTGCAGGCTCTTGCTCCCTGTGCCCGGTGGCAGTTTGAGTCCGGAACACTCCCCAGACTCTCCCGGGGCCATCTGGGGCTGTCCTGGATGCTGCAGGTGGAAGATGGCCATTTCCAAGGCCAGTAACTACAATGGTTCTCCCACACCTGGAATCTAATGAGTAATGAGCACCATTAAGGCCTATTTCAAATGTAAAAAACCTTGAGATAATGTACTAAATTGTTCAGAAGGTTGTTTTCTTAGTGCCTGCTGGAATACTACAGGATTTTCTTTTTTTTTTAATATATTTTTTTATTGGTTGTTCAAAATGTTACAAAGCTCATGACATATCATATTTCATATATTTGACTCAATTGGGTTATGAACTCCCATTTTTACCCCAAATACAAATTGCAGAATCACATCGGTTACACACTCACATTTTTACATAATGGCATATTAGTGACTGTTGTATTCTGCTGCCTTTCCTTTCCCCTACTATCCCCCCTCCCCTCCCCTCCCATCATCCCTCTCTACCTCATCTGCTGTTGTTCAATTCTCTCCCTTGTTTGCCCCCCCCCCCCCTTTCCCCTCACATCCTCTTCTTTGTAATTTTGTGTAACATTGAGGGTCTCCTACCATTTCCATATGCTTTCCCTTCTCTCTCCCTTTCTCTCCCCCCACTCGTCTTTGTTTAATGTTAATCTTTTCCTCATGCTCTTCCTCCCTGTTCTGTTCTTAGTTGCTCTCTTTATATCAAAGAAGACATTTGGTATTTGTTTTTTAAGGATTGGCTAGCTTCGCTTAGCATAATCTGCTCTAATGCCATCCATTTCCCTGCAAATTCTATGATTTTGTCATTTTTTATTGCTGCGTAGTACTCCATTGTGTCTAGATACCACATTTTTTTTATCCATTCATCTATTGAAGGGCATCTGGGTTGGTTCCACAGTCTAGCTATTGTGAATTGTGCCGCTATGATCATTGATGTGGCAGTATCCCTATAGTACGCTCTTTTAAGATCCTCAGGGAATAGTCTGAGGAGGGCGATAGCTGGGTCAAATGGTGGATCCATTCCCAGCTTTCCCAGGTATCTCCATACTGCTTTCCAAATTGGCCTTACCAATTTGCAGTCCCACCAGCAGTGTACAAGTGTACCCTTTTCCCCACATCCTCGCCAACAATTATTGTTGTTTGACTTCATAATGGCTGCCAATCTTACTGGAGTGAGATGGTATCTTAGGGTGGTTTTGATTTGCATTTCTCTGACTGCTAGAGATGGTGAGCATTTTTTCATGTACTTGTTGATTGATTGTATGTCCTCCTCTGAGAAGTGTCTGTTCAGGTCCTTGGCCCATTTGCTGATTGGGTTATTTGTTATCTTATTGTCTAATTTTTTGAGTTCTTTGTATACTCTGGATATTAGGGCTCTATCTGAAGTGTGAGGAGTAAAGATTTGTTCCCAGTATGTAGGCTCTCTATTTACCTCTCTTATTGTTTCTCTTGCTGAGAAAAAACTTTTTAGTTTAAGTAAGTCCCATTTATTTATTCTTGTTATTAACTCTTGGGCTATGGGCGTCCTATTAAGGAATTTGGAGCCTGACCCCACAGTATGTAGATCGTAGCCAACTTTTTCTTCTATCAGACGCAGTGTCTCTGATTTGATATCCAGCTCCTTGATCCATTTTGAGTTAACTTTTGTGCATGGCGAGAGAAAGGGATTCAGTTTCATTTTATTGCATATGGATTTCCAATTTTCCTGGCACCATTTGTTGAAGATGCTATCCTTCCTCCATTGCATGCTTTTAGCCCCTTTATCAAATATAAGAAAGTTGTAATTTTGTGGATTGGTTTCTGTGTCCTCTATTCTGTACCATTGGTCCACCTGCCTGTTTTGGTACCAGTACCATGCTGTTTTTGTTACTATTGCTTTGTAGTACAGTTTGAACTCTGGTATCGCTATACCTCCAGATTCACACTTCCTGCTTAGAATTGCTTTTGCTATTCTGGGTCTTTTGTTTTTCCATATGAATTTCATGATTGCTTTATCTATTTCTACAAGAAATGCTGTTGGGATTTTAATTGGCATCGCGTTGAACCTGTAAAGAATGATGATGTTAGTTCTGCCTATCCATGAACAGGGTACATTTTTCTATCTTCTAAGATCTTCTTCTATCTCTCTCTTTAGGATTCTGTAGTTTTCATTGTATAAATCTTTCACCTCTTAGGTTGATTCCCAAGTATTTCATTTTCTTTGAGGATATTGTGAATGGAGTGGTTTTCCTCATTTCCATTTCAGAAGTTTTGTTGCTGATATACAGGAATGCTTCAAAGAAAGAAAACTACAGACCAATATCTCTAATGAACTTGGATGCAAAAATTCTCAATAAAATCCTGGCAAATCGAATACAGAAGCATATCAAAAAAATTGTGCACCATGATCAAGTAGGATTCATCCCCGGGATGCAAGGCTGGTTCAATATACGGAAATCAATAAATGCTATTCATCACATCAATAGACTTAAAGACAAGAACCATATGATCATCTTGATAGATGCAGAAAAAGCATTTGACAAAGTACAGCATCCCTTCATGTTCAAAACACTAGAAAAACTAGGGATAACAGGAACTTACCTCAACATTGTAAAAGCTATATATGCTAAACCTCAGGCTAGCATCATCCTAAATGGATAAAAACTGAAGGCATTCCCTCTAAAATCTGGAAAATTAATATGAAGTGGCAATGAATATACAGAAAAAGAGCAAAAAAATGAAAGAGAAGCAATTTGAGTTCCTCAAGACACTGGGACTGATAAAAGGATTAAATGATGTTCACTGAAAATACAACAAAAGGGGACAAAATAGAATGTTTGCACAACAGATGTTAGAAAAACTGAAGGACAGAGAAATGACTTTAGGGTTCTTAATAAAAATAAGCTAGGGAGTATATCTTTGTTGGTCCATAATAATAATGTAAAAAGAGATGAATTGCTTTGTGTTATTGAAATTAGGAGTAATTTCAATAGAGTAAAAACACTCTTTTTTACCTATAATCTGAGCCATATGAATGTTTTGGGAAAAAGGAATTTTGATTCTCTATACATCTTTTTTTTTTTTCATTAAACAAGACAAGTTTTAATTATGAACCATGTCTCAGGTGACTTGGACAACAGGTTTGCTCACACTAGACTATTTCAATCTTGGTTTTCTTAAGCTGACATGCATTCTCTGCTTTAGTCACAGATGCTCAGTAGCTTTTTGTGGAGTATGTCTCCACATAAGAGCAGCTGTATTGTTGATATAAATCACATGCTATTCTCCAAAATGGTTAAATGATAGTTTCAAAAAGTAATGGTTTATTAAAAATCCCCATGTGACCATGAAACAAAATGATGCACTTTGTATTTTGGACCCACGTAATATATTCAGTGAAGTTATGGTATAGTGTAACTTGAAGGAAATAATTTTCTACTTCAGGTCAGAGTAAATGTGTTATACTGTGAATTCTGTTTCCTTCTCTCAAAATTTTTCCATTTGGGATGGGGATATAGCTCAGTTGGTAGAGTGCTTGCCTTTCATGCACAAGGCCTTCTGTTCAATCCCCAGTGTCACCAACATAAAAAAAAAAAAAAGTTTTTCCATTGTTTTACTGTAATGTACAGTCACTTGCAATGACTTTGATTTTTTATTTGATGACTTTATCTCTTAATTATTTCAACTCAAGCCCACCCCTAGCACCAGGGAAATTCAATAGGCCAGTCTTGGTGTCTAATCCCAAGAATGTGCCACAGGATTTGAAGTCTTTGCTTTCTATCCCTAAATACATTGACACTCAGGCACGTAAACAAGTACCAGCTAAGTTGCCTGTCTTCTTTGAAGTTATTTTCTGCAGAAATCACAGTCACTGACCAAATGATTTGAGAAGATTAAATTGTGCTTATTTTATGGCATTCTAAAACAGCAGGGTTAAATGCTGGGCCAGATGCCAGCAGCTCAGCACCCACCCTTTCATGTTTAGCAGCCAGATACATCCACACAATTATTCTGGAGCAGAAATGTGCGATAGTGCCATTCTAGAGAGCAGAACTGAGTATTTGGAGTTTTACTACTTTTGTGAATGGATGATTCAACTATATTTTATATGCGCACAAAGTGTTTTTAAAAATTAGGTTGAATTTCAGTTGCTGGAGAGATTTTTTTTTTCTTTTTACTTCTTTTGGAGGAAAGACATCCCCTAGTTAAATTACCATTTTATCTATTCCAGGAGAATGTTGGATTCCTTTCTCTATCAAAAATTAGGACATGCACTTAGCCATTTTATTTATAATAGGAACTGGTTTGAAATACATGCACAGACACATATATACATGTATATACATGTTAGCATACATATGTATGTAGAAGCATGACACATTTTAAAATGATGCTATGTGAAAATTTTAAAGGAATAAAATTAGTATATTTCAACATGATACAATAATTTGTTTTGTTAATCTGCACAGGAAATATTTTCTCCTCTGAGCTTTCTGCCATAGTAACCAGGCGGAGGAGTGCCTGTTCATTCACTTCACACATCTTAATGGCAGGATGACAGGGTTTCACAGGCTGTGCAGAGCTGTGTGTGGGGCTTGCAAAGAAAGAGAGCCTCCTACTCAAAATTCACAGTATCACTGAAAAGATTATAGACTCCTAGGTAAAAATCAGTCATACGAATGATTTCAAATATAAGAGCAATAACCGGAAGTGTAAAATGAGTGTGTATTCGAAGAAATCATGCATAGTATAGGAAAAAAAAAAGATGGGAGTTTTGGGCAAGAGACACTACTCCCTCTAAAAACCAAGTTTTGAAGCACTTTTTGATGAAGGTAGGCCTTGACCTTTAATTAGAGAGAATTGAGGCTTTCCCCATATGTGGACAGAGAGGGCTACCATATCCTAAATAAAATAATTTCCATGAAGACAGGGATTTAGGGGCCTGTGGCATAGTGGGTACTGTGAGGTAATTGCCTAAATTGATGGGAGTTTTTGCTTTTAAAGAGATTCGAGAAGAAGAAAATAAGGTCAGGTCGGTTTAGCAAATTGCAAATGCCGAGCTGAATATCCTGATCTTAATCCTATTTACATTTGAGGAAAGAATGAAAGTTGTTGAGTGATAGCACACCTAGGTAAAAGAACATTATCTGGATTCTTGTGTGGTGTTGTACAAGATGGACAAAGGGAAACCTGCTTGTAGCCAGTTGGACCCCGCAAGATAAGACTTCTGGAGGAAGTGCCACAAGACAACCTACATATCAGAAATAATGATCCAAATAAATTAGTGGGCAAAATACGAAACAATAAAAACCAGTAACTGGGTCTCTAGCAACCAGTTGACTGGGGAAGGAATATGCCAAGAACAAAATCCACTTCGTACCAACAAATATTTCTGATAATTTGAGAATCAATTAACAATTAATCAATAAAACAATAAGCACTTCTCAGGATTTATCTTGTCAGTGTAATTACCAATGCAGAATAGATAAGAAAGAAGAAATGTTTGGATGGAGGGAGGTGGGAGAGGGACATCTAGAGAGTGATAAAGTCAATTGTAGCTTGAGTTCAAGGGAAACTGGTCAAAAGTGAGCAGAGAAAAAAAATCCTATCCTGTTTCATGACTTCTTAGAATGAGCTACTTTGAAAGGACAAGACAAAACAAAATATCTTATACATTTTAGATCAGGTAGCATTAAAATTAAACTCTACTCATAGCTTTTAATCAGTTTTACTGATTTTTGTGGCAATATTTTGTTTCCTTGTTTCCCCAGCCCTTCATTCTAAGCAGTTGGCAATCTTTGACACTCTTGTCCTTAGGAGGTTTTGTAGGGCAGAAACAGAAGCTGTACAATGTAGATCATTTTCAAACTCAGCAACAGCCTAAGTTTGGGATTCTATGGGGTAGGAAAGAGAGCAATACCTTTGGGAAGCTAAAAAATGTGGGGTTTTCCTGTGACCTCTGTGATTGACAGAAATCCACAGGTCACATAAGCCTCTGGAACTTGCTGTGAAGTGAACTCCCAGATACCCATCTTTTTCAAAGATACCTGCAAAGAAAGAGCATCAGGGTTTCCACAAACAGTGAGACATCAGGACTTTCTGTCTACCAGTGTCAACTATCAACATGTGACCACAGACATCTCACATCTTAACACCTTGGTAGCACTCTCAGGCAGTCTCAAGAATAATTCGGGTTGAATCTTCTACAAGCCTTGTGTGGTGGAAACTCAAATTTAAAATTAGTCTGATTAAATAAAAGAAATTCAATATATTATGATTTATCAATGGAAACCGGCAAGCTGGAGAATTAAAGATCCAAAGTTGTGTTTTTTTTTTCTTTTTCTTTTTAAATTCTTTCTTCCACCTATATATAGCTTGATATGGTAGACTTCTTCAGATTACTTTCAGTCCTAGAATTAGTATTACAATACTCTGCCACACTGAGGACCAAGTGGTGCGTATCTTCACAAGTATTTATTACTTAGTAGTGTTTCCAATGCTATTTTGATGTTGCTAGTTTCCATCATTCCCCCACACTATGAGTGATATGATTGAACTATGCAGAACAATTTCCTGTAGGAAATTCTTGCTCAAGTTCTTAGTGGTATGGAATTAGAGGCAAATAGTTGAATGTGTCTTGTATTGCATGTGATATCACACAACAATTCTCTTTCTGAGCAGTGAAATACCACTTTTAACCTCAGACCAATGTATTTGAGACTTTCCTCCACCCAATGATTTCTGATGATTTACATAAAAAAATAATTAACATGTTTTGCATTATGGTCCCTAAAGTTAGACTATATCTCAAATCATTTTTAAAGATGAAGGAGTCATAGTGTTAAAAATTAAAAACAAAACATCCATAAAAGTGCTAATTTTCTTCATATATATATGTTAATTCATCATAAATTTAGAAGGTCTCAGGGAATCAATGTCCACGCTTTATAAATCATTCGCTACCTATTTTAATTTTTTCAATACTCCTAAATGTCTATAAAACTTGTATTGTGCCATAATTGAAATTTTAACTGCACTGGGAAATTTTGCATATGTCATGCTATGTGAAGTGATGTTAAAATCTTTCCATAAGTGGTCCCAGAAATACTATTATTATTTCTTTTTATTAATGCCTAAGTAATCTGCATTTTTGATAATTTCAGAAAGACTGTCAACATTTGCCATATTTATACTTTTACATTCTGCCAAATTATTTTTGACATTTCAGTTTCCACTTAATAAGTAAGTAGCTCTCATTCTTGGAGATGTTACTTAATAGATAACACATGTCCAAGGCCATAAATAAACAACATTTATTGTAAAGTAGGTTAATAATACAGCTCAAATACTGTTACTAGAGCTCTATATTATACAAATAAGAGCAAATTATTTTTGTAGCAATTATCTGAACTTGCCAAAACCCAACAGAGGCCATCATGCCTCAGGTGGGGCTTAACACTTAAATTTGTACTAACTTAAATTTGTACTAATCTCCTCTGGAGGAAGGAAGCATTAGCAAATGCTCAGAGGCAGCTGCTCATTTTATTATATAGCCAAATGCTACCAACAGGAGGGAATACTTAGGAGACCAATTTGAATTAACACGCTTGGAAAGTTAGGGGAAGTAGGAACATATATGATGTTTAAAAAAGTTAAAGGGATTATACATTTTTTTTTTCTTGGAGGCACACTTTCCTTTTCACATTTTTCCTGAAATCTTTATTTCTAGAAATTCTATTTAGACCCATAATCTACATGTAGTTCCCAACAATGGTAGTTTATTAATATATCAATTAAAAATGGAGGATCATAAGCCAATAGCAATCATTTTTTTTTTTCCTGAAGAAGCTGAAGTACTTCTCTTGGGACTGCTAGAAAATAGGAGTGATCTCCATTTGAGTAATATCAGCTCAGAAGAGGCAAGGAAGAAAGCTGTCATATGCCTTTGTTTAGTACAGAAAGATCAGAGATTTGGTCTAGAAAAGGAAGATTATCTCTCCTAGAAGGGAGACCATAAATAGAGCAAAAGATGAGCTTAATTATGGATAGAGAGGAATTAATAATTTGTATAAAGAGGAAATTAAGAGATTATTAGACCAAGAGGTCTGTAGGTACTCAGAGCAGCATTAGAAGTTGGAAAACATATTTCTAGACAATAAACACATGAAAAGAAATGTTATTGTTGTTGTAGATTTGTGTCTTTATTATGGGATTTCAGAAGAATGTTGGTTTGTGGAGTTTCTTCCCCAGGTAACTTTATAATTTCTGTTTAATTTATGTACTCATTTTATATAACAAACCTCAAGCACTGATAAATGACAGGCTCTGGGCTAGATAATAGAGATACTCTTCTAGTTCTGTTTGAAAGGATTTGATAATATCAATAGTCATATAGTGACTTAATTTTGAATAATACCTTTATTTCCTTTTTAAAATGGTAATATTCTGTTTAGGTGTACTCTTTGGTCAACATGATGTTGCTATTTATGGCAATGAATTAAAGAAAAGAAGGAATTTTTTAAAATTTAAGGATTATATTCAGACTAATACAATAATCACTGCAAATTTTAGGGGGACACAATTCTGTCCATAACATTGAATTTTGGGCCTAATTTGACAAATGTGGTGTTTTGTCATATTTACAATGAATTTATTTTTCTTTTTAAGAAAGGAGAAGTTTAAATTTGAAGACCCCTTTATACTTCTCTCCAATCACATTAAACATCCATCCTTACATTTTTTTTTATCTTTTCTTTCCAGGTTTATTACTTTATTATTTAGAATAAGAATATTATTATTTATTTATGTATATGTAAATAATATTTAGTACTATATTATATGCTTCAGTATGTTTTGAATTAGTACAATAATTCATAACTTATTCTTTATTTTACATTTTTTTGAAATCTCCTAATAGTATGTGAGTGTGTGTGTGTGAATTTATATATACACATATGCACATACATTACATATATCATATACATCTATAAACATTGTGTATGTAGACATATGTATCTTATGTGTATATATGTTGAAAATATAATACAGAAATATATTAGAATATTTATAACTCATTTTTTATTTGTTCTTTTTAGATATAAGTGATAGTACATTGTATTTTGAATTATAATACATACATGGAGTATAACTTATTCCAATTAGGATCCCATTCTTCTGGTTGTATTTGATGTGGAGTTTCACTGTTCATATATTCATATATGAACATAGGAAAATTATGACCAATTCATTCTACTGTCTTTCCTATTCCCATCTCCTTCCCTTCCCTTCATTCCCTTTTGTCTAATCTACTGAACTTTTATTCTTCCTCTCCACACCTTATTGTGGGTTAGTTTCAACATTCGGCCTTTAGTATTTTGGCATTGGCTTGTTTCACTTAGCATGATAGTCTCCAGTTCCATCCATTTGCTAGCATATGCCATAATTTCATTCTTTATGGCTGAGTGATATTTCATTGTGTATGTACACCATGTTTTCTTTATCCATCCATTGTTGAAGGGCACCTAGGTGGGTTCATAGCTTAGCTATTGTGAATTGAGCTGCTATAAACATTGATGTGACTGCATCTCTGTAGTATGCTGATTTTATGTTCTTTGGGTGTATACCAAGAAGTGGGATAATTGGGTCAAATGGTGGTTCCATTCTAAATGTTCTAAGAAATCTCTATACTGCTTTCTATACTAATTGCACCAAATTGCAATTTATGTGAACATTCTTCACTCACCAGCAATTTATATGAACATTTTTCACCTACATCCTCACCAACATTTATTATTACTTATATTTTTTATAATTGCCATTCTGACTAGTGTGAAATGAAATCTTAGAGTAGTTTTGATTAGCATTTCTCTAATTACTAGAAATGTTGAATATTTTTTTCATATATTTGTTGACTATTCATATTTCTTCATTTGTGTTTTACCTCTTACTATTTTCAAGATACCCTGATACAATACATATATATACACACACTTTATATAGTTATGTATGTATGTCTATATTTGTAGGAAAGTACATATGAATATACATGTACATATATATAAATGTATATACACGTACATGTATATATTTATATACACACAGACATATGTACATGTACAATTGATCAACAAATATATGAAAAAATTTTCAACATCTCTAGTAATTAGAGAAATGCAAATGAAAACTATGCTAAGATTTCATCTCATGCCAGTCAGTATGTCAGTTATCAAGAATACAAACAACAATAAGTGTTGGTGAGAATGTGGGGGAAAAGGCGCATTCATAAATTGCTAGTGGGACTGCAAATTGGTGCAACCAATCTGGAAATCAGTATGGAGATTCCTTAGAAAAATTGGAATGGAACTATCATTTGACCTAGGTATCCCACTCCTTGGTCTATACCCAAAGGACTTAAAATCAGCATACTACAGGGACACAGGCAAATGAATGTTTATAACAGCTCAATTCACAATAGCTAAGCTATGGAATCCACATAGGTACCCTTCTACAGATTAATGGATAAAGAAAACATGGTATATATACACAATGGAATATTACTCAGCAATAAAAGAGAATAAAATTATGGCATTTGTAAATGAATGGATGGAGTTGGGGAATATCATGCTAAGTGAAGTAAGCCAATCCCCAAAAATCAAATGTTGAATGTTCTCTCTGGTAAGTGGTTGCTGATCTATAATGGGGTGTGGGCATGGGAAAATGGAGGGAAGGCAGCGGAGGGGGCAGGGAGGCAGGAAACATGGTGGAATGAGATGAATATCATTACCCTAGGTACATATATGACTACATATATGGTGTGACACTACATCATGGACAACCAGAGAAATGAAAAATTGTGCTGCAATCGTGTACAATAAATCAAAATGCATTTTGCTGTCATATATACCTAACTAAAATAAATATATAAAAATATGTACATATATAATAGAATATGTAAAAATAGTTTTATTTTTAGTATCAGGGATTGAAATCAGGGGTACTCGACCACTGAGCTTTGTATTTTATTTAGAGAACGGGTCTCACTGAGTTGCTTAGTGCCTTGTGCCTTGCAGTTGCTGAGGCTGGCTTTGAACTTGCAATTCTCCTGTCTCAGCCTCCCAAGGTGTTGGAATTGCAGGCATGTGCCACCGCATCCAGCTAGAATATGTATAAAATAGTAAGAGAAAAACAGATATTAAAGAATGAGCTAAGAACACATACATATACACTTATATTTTAAAACTGTGAACGTATTCCATTATAAGAATTGTGAACTTATTCCATTATAAGAATGTACCTATCCCCTCTCCTATTAGAAAGACACGTTGTTTCCATTTATTGCTGTTATAATCATTGCTATATATGTGAAGATTTTCCCAAGGTATTTTTTATCTAACCAGAGAGTTTTAGCAAGTTAAACTTCACTGAAATGCATAAAGTGATGAATGATGTTATCTCTGGTAGTTTTCCTTCCTTACATGCCTGCCGACATATGATGCTAAGAATAAAAGCTGCTTCTTTGAAAGGTATCCATAAAATGGGATCTTGTTTTAAAATTTGCATTTCCCGGATTGGAAATACACTAAGCATGTTTTCATATGATTTTGAGCCACCTAAATTTCATATTTCTTATTTCATGCTTGTTCATGTTTCTTGTCCATTTTGTTCCGTTGATCAAAAGTTAATTCATCTTCATATTCTAAAATACTTTCTTAATTATGGGTGTTTAAAATATCTTCTTCCAAAACTCTCTTTTTCATCCCTTCCCTAACAAAACCTAAATTAAATATCAAATAATCATGTTGATTATTTTATGAACATTTGTTAATGGGATCAAAGCGTTGAATTTAATATTATACTTCGTGCAATCAACTTTCATTGTTCTATTCAGATACACTTTTCTTATTTTAATGTTTAATTTCATTACATGCATATACTACATCTTGTTCATTCTACTGTGAAAGGTATTTGGTATTCTTGTAGTTTATTTAAAGTATTATGAAAAATCTTGTTCCTGTTTTTAAGTCATTTGCCTATTGAATGGCTTATTTTTGGTCTTCTTTATATATTCCTTTCTGTAGCTTTTTGCCTCATTTAAGAGTAGCATATATTCTCTTACTAAATTATTATTTTAATTCTCTGAATAGTACTGTGATGAACAATTTAATTTTTTAATGCAAGTTCACTTTCTTAGTCTTTCTTAGTAGGGTTTTTATTGTGCTCTTAAATAATCTTTTCCTAAACTATGTTCATAAAAATGTTTCACTATATTGTCTTTTAAAATTTGAGTGTTACCCTCACATGGTGGTGAATTCCTGTAATGCAAGTGACTCAGGAGGCTGAGGCAGGAGGATCACAAGTTCAAAGGCAGCCTCAGCAATTTAGTGAGGCTCTAAGTAACTTAGTGAGACCTGTCTCAAAATAAAAAATAAAAAGGCTGGGTTTGTGGCTCAATGTTTAAGTGCCTTTGGGTTCAATTTCTGGTACCAACCAACCAACAAACAAAACCAAACAAAAACAAAAACAAAAAACAACTTGAGTGTTTTACATTTAGACTGATAATTTAGAATTAATGATTTTTTTTTTTAATATGGTGAGAGGCATGTGGAATGGCCTTAGAAGACTCAGTAAAAGTGCCAGCAAGGTGACAATAAACTTACAAGACAAGTGCAAGGTTTCCTGGAGGCTGTCTATGCTCTTAATCAGTGCCCAAAATGGTGCTCTTTTAATCATAGGGAGGATTCATGAATCTAAGGAATACAGAGTGTAGAAATGGAACTGGTACCACTAGCTGTTATCTTTAGTGATTCACGTGCAAAATCTTCCTTCCTGTCCCCATGACCTTATATTCTGTTGGTCTATAGATTACATCCCAAGAGAATTAAGCTTATACCAGGAGATATACATGATTCCATTGAACTGGACATTAAGACTGCCACCTGGTGACTTTGGGCTCCTGGTCCCTCTGAATCAATAAGCAAATAAAATTCTATTCGGGTTATGGTGATTGATCCTGAGAAGCAATTGGACTGCTATTATAGGTAAGGAAGAATATGTCTGAAACACAGGAGACCCCTTAGGGCATCTCTTAGTACTAGCATGCCCTTTGATTAAAGTCAATGGAAAAACACAATAATTCAGGCAGAACAACTGAAGGCCTATACTCTTCAGGAAAAAAAGTTTGGGTCACTGCACCATGTAAAGAAATTATGACCAGCTAAGGTGATTTTTAGTGCAAAAAGATAAAGTGCAAAGTAGTTATAAATATAGATATGACCATGTGACTAGTTACAAAAATGAGCATTGTAATTGTTATATTTATTCCCTATTTTGTCCTGAATATTTTTGCATGTGTATAGTATTTTTTATTTTCTCTAATTTCCCTTATTATATAACATGAAATGCATTTACTTCATATCATAGTTTATAAGTTCTGTTAACTTTACATCTCAGTATATAAGTGACAGGATAATGAAGAGTGATCATAACTCATGAACTTTGCGTCCTCCTCTGGTGAAAGTATTAGTGTACTTTCAGTTGTATGCAAGATAGTTGTTTCTTATTAGGAGAAAGTATGACTTCCTTATTGCCTTTATAAATTAAATATTTTATAAGGAGATGTATGTGGATTCTACATTGACAAGGGGTGGACTGTGATGTTTAATTTTATTTGTCAACTTGGCTAGGCTGTAGTTCCCAACTGTTTGTGAAACACCAGTCATGATGTTGTAAAGCTCTTTATTAAGAGCAATTCTCTGATCAATCATTAGAAATTGAATAAAGCAAATTACTTCCATAACATGGGAAGGCTGTATCCAACCATATCCAATCCTGAGTCTCAAGAGCAAAGATAGGTTTCTGGAAGAAGCTGTTCTGCCTCAAGATTGTAATACAGAAATCCTGCCTGAGCTCTTTGTCTAAGGGCTTGCAGTGTCAACTCTCACTTGAATTTTCAGCCTGCTGGCTCATCTTGCAGATTTCAATCTTGCTGATCCCTACAATCGGTACCAGTCATTTCATTAATCTCTCACTCTCAGGATTCTCTGGAGAACCCTGGCTAACCTTGTATCCAACAACATTGCTTTACTCATTTTCTTAACTAATAATTAGATGTAGATTATTTTTGATTTTCTGACTGTGAAGTGTAACATTTTATTTCCTTTCTTGTTTTACTATAATTGTTTGGGTATCCAGTGAAATATTCAAAATCAGTGCTGATAATGGGATATCAAGGGGAAGCTTTTAGTATTTTATAATTTTGTATTTTGTTGTGGATTTTGTAGATACTTTACTACAGAATGAAATTTTTAAGAAAGTTTTATAAAGATTCTTTTTTCTTAATTTTTATTGTTGGTTGTTCAAAACATTACATAGTTCTTGACATATCATATTTCACACTTTGATTCAAGTGGGTTATGAACTCCCATTTTTACCCCGTATACAGATTGCAGAATCACATCGGTTACACATCCACTGATTTACATATTGCCATACTAGTGTCTGTGGTATTCTGCTGCCTTTCCTATCCTCTACTATCCCCCCTCCCCTCCCCTCCCCTCCCTTCTTCTCTCTCTACCCCTGTCACGAGCAGCTTCTCAGCCTTGTCTGGTTACCAGGAGTTCCCTTCCGGATATCTGCACTGGACCCCGGACCGCGACGTACGCGAACACCAAGCACGAACTCGATTGCCTTTTGAAATGCTGGTTTATTCGCACACCACACAAAGCAATACACGAGGTGGCTGGCTCACACTGCACGATCTTACTCTCAGGCGATGAGAGTTGATTGTGAGCAAATACATGGAGTTTCCCTCGCGCTTATATACTCTATATGTTTACAACAAACTTGTTTATGTCTAACTTATCTAACATAAGCACACTACCTAGTTACATCATCAACTTATCTAACATGGGCATACTATCTAGTCATCCTATAACCAAAAACATGTTTACAACTAAAAAGTCACTTAGTCACTGCAAAGTCCAAAACAAGTCCAAAACAAGTCCTTTTGCTGATTCATGTTGTTTATTCATCCTTGATGTTTACTCCTGTCAACCCCATATAAAGATTCTTAAAAATAAATAATGAAAGCTCATATGTGTTCAATAATTTCTTTTTATGCGTGTAAAATCAAAATAATATAATTTTTTTCTTTATCCCATTAATGTTAATTGAGCCAACCTAGCATTACTGGAATAATCTCCTCCTGGCTGGAATAATTTACTGTTTTCATATTTTTCTAGATTTTTTTCACATTGGGTTTTATATTATTGTCGATTATTGCTTTGCAGCCCAGGAAATGTGTATTGTTGTGGTGGTGCTCAAAATTTATAAAATATTCCATATTTGTTTTTCTATTTTTCCTTGTATTTCTGTGAAAGCATATGATTATTTATTATGTTATATCATTCTGATCACTATGAAGTTTTTTTAAATCTCTACTAATGTCTGCGCCTTAGAATACACTTTGATATCAATATCATTAGAGTAGTTTTTTCAAATCTTTTGACTTGTTTTCCGCTTTTCTTACTTTTGTTCTTTATTTTTAACTATTTAATTTTTACTTTTAACTATTTTTACACATCTTGGACAAGCATGGAGTTGTTGCCATTTGCCGCAGTCTGGCTGGGCACAAATGCCGCAGTCTGGCTGGGCACAAAATCACGAGCCACCACACAGCTTGTAGATTCAAACAGCAACTCTTTATTCCTGAACTCACACCAGCCGTCTACAATCACGTTCTGGGGAAATCCACGTTCTCTGCCCAAATCCACTCCTACTGGGCTTCTATCTCCCAAAAAATACTGTCTGAATCCCTTGAGAACTCAAGGGGAACTCAGGCAGCAGGATACGCCCTATTCCCAGCAGGAATAATCTTAAACCTGGAACGCCCTAAACCCCATTATCCTAAACCGGGAACACCCTAATCCCGGATCTGCCCTGGTCCTTGAGCAAGGTCACCTAACTGCAGTGTCACTGCAAAATGTCCTATTTCCACGAGTCCTTCCACTAAGCAACATGGGATACGCTGGCAAGGAAATTGTCATACCTACTTGGCTAATGGCTCCCAGCAGCCATTGTTGATAAATTCAGTCAGAGAAATGTTTGCCTTTTACAGGGAATTTAATTCCATTAAATTTTACTGGATTAGTTTTTACTGATATTAATTACATGTTTTTGTTTGAATCTATATTTCCCTCTTTGCTTGTGATATTTTCCATATATAGGTATACACATATAGCTGTGTGGATGTGTGTGTGTGTATACATATGTATGTATGTATGTGTATATATATACATATATATGTATATATATGTTTCCTAGCTTCTTTTGGTTTGAATTTTGGAAATTATTTTATTTTAGCCCACTAGTTTGAAATGTTTAAGTGATTATATTGTAACCAGAGTTTACCTTAAGTATGTGTAAATTTTAACTACTATTAAAGACTAGCACATCATGTCTTAGTGGCTTAAAACACAATATTTTTTCAGAGTGAACAAATGACAAATGTTATTGAAAAATATCCTTGGCCATGAGCATATAATCGAAATAAGCCATCATAAGAATGGAATTTTCTAGAAACTTCATTTTACCCCAATAATGTATATTTTCCTCACAGTAGACTTTGATACTCTGTTTGCTTTAATATAAGAGTATATGTTGGTACCCACTAAGAAAAATTAAGCAAAAATGAACAACTTGTATTAGTTATCTTATGGAAGACTCTATCCTTGACTCAACCAACTTCTGAAAACTGGGATGAATAAAAGGAGATTTGATCCTGGATATTTAAATCATCACCTGCAAAGAATGAAAAAACTTTGGTTTGTGTGGAGGGGGGTGAGGGAAGGAGTTAGGTTTTGGGGATGAGAAAGATGGTAGAATGAGATATCCTATATACATGTATGATTATACCACTGGAATGACTCTGCACTATATACAGCCAAAGAGATGAGAATTTGTGCTCATTTGTGTATAAAATGTCAAAATGTATTTTACTGTAAAATTAATTAATTAATTAATTTAAAAAAATCATTACCTGCTCAGTTCTATTTTATGTCTCAGTATTACAGTATTTAAAAGAGCCAGATTCACTAAAGTGGGTGTTTAGAAATATACATTATTTCATTGACTGCTTTTTGAAATCATGAAACATTATCAGAAATGTACTGCATTTGGTGGAGATGAAAGTTGTATAACTTTGGAGTTGGAAGATCTCTGTCTCAGTGACTCCTTTTCAGAGAAGCCAACCACATTGATGGGCACAACAAACTAGGCATTCAGGAGATGTGTATTGTTATTTTGGTGGTGGATGTTATGAGTGCCTCTGGTTTTCAACTGTTCTTGCCTTAAGAATGCCTATATCTGGTCTGGGGATGTGGCTCAAGTGGTAGCGCGCTCGCCTGGCATGCGTGCGGCCTGAGTTCGATCCTCAGCACCACATACAAACAAAGATGTTGTGTCTGCCGAAAACTAAAAAATAAATATTAAAAACATTCTCTCTCTCTATCTCTTTCTTAAAAAAAAAAATGAATGCCTATATCTTAGTCCCAAAGGAATGGAATGTGATATAACTGGGTAGACAGTTCCTTCCTTTAGAAAAGGTAACTCAAGATATAATCCTATATTTTTAGTCTCTTGCTCCTCTAAAACCACAGTTAAGAAAGTAAAAAGGCAAGTTCCAACCTAGAAGAAACTTCACAACATACATATCAAACAAAGTCAATTACAAATAGAATAAAGAATCAACCACAGACTTGACTAGACACCTCACAAAATATTACAAATAGTGAATAATTATACAAAAACATGATCAGTATTAGAGAAACTAAGATTTGCAGTAAGACACTACCATACACCTATTAGGATGACTGAAATCAAAGAGACTGTATCAGTATTTGTGAAAACATGAAACAATTGACAGCATCACTTGAGGTTCTTGCTAAGGTTGGAGAAGGCAGTGCCTACCAGGGCCATCAGTATTTTATCCCCATCCTTGAGTTCTTCACCATGTGGTTTGGTTTCAATTTTAAATATAATCTGGAAACATCTCTTAAAGTGCTACAAAAATTCTGTTGTGTAAGGAGAGAGTGGTCCTAGTAGGGCTTTGAAAACTTCCTGTAGTCCAAGGGTCATGAGCAGTAGTTCCAGAGTTTGGTTAGTCTAGTTTACAATCCACCCTGTAGATTTCTTTGAGTAACATCCTGGCATGGTTGGGTTGGAGTCTAGTTCAGCACTGAGGAAGTTGCCATTGGTGGTCTCAGCAACCAGTGACAACCCAAAGCCTGGAGATATCCCAGAGGTGACTCCTTTCCTGTGGTCTGTGTAAATATAGATGTTGGGCATGAACTTGTTGAAGATGCTTCTTGCAGAATCTGCAATCTAGTGTTCCATCTGAGGTGATAAATGTATGGAGTATGCTATTCCTCTGATACATTTAATTTTTCCTGGATCCATGAGCTTAATGGGTTTCAGGACCTTACTTTCAGGACAAGAGAAAACCACTTTGCCTCCTCCCCTGGAGGAATTCTTCATCACACAATCTTTAGCTCCAAAGATTCATCGCCAATTGCAAACTTTCTCTCAACAAAGGAAGAGCTGTTACCTTGAGAACATCAACCAAAGGGTCAACTTAGTCATTGATCATTCCTCATACCGTGCTCATTGGAATGTAAAATGGCACAATAACTTTGGAAAACAGTTTAGCTATTTCTTAAAAAAGTGAAAATATGTTTTCTTATGATCTGAGCATCCCACTCCTTGGTATACAGCTAAGAGAAGTGAGATTATATATCCATACAAGGAATTGTACCTAAATACAAAGGATTTTTACTTGTAGTGGCCCCAAACTGGAAACAACCCAAATGTCCATCAGCAGATGGATTGCTGCAATACAAGGGAATGCTCTCCAGAAATAAAAAGGAATTAGCTATTGAGACACAAGAAACAATGAGTAATCTAGCATTCAAGGGTAGCTTCATGTTTAGAGAGAGTGGCTATAAATAAAAGAGCAATTAATTATGAAGACATTGACATTTAAGAATGAAACAGACAAACTGGAATGCGACTGCTTAGAGTACTGAAAGGAAAGTTGATCTTTTTGGTAAGTAGTTATCCATATTAGTGAATCCACAGGTTGTTTTAAATATATTTACCTGAATATACATATAACCTTATATACATAAGCCTTAGTGTGTGTACATTTCAAATTCAACTATTTTCATCTGATGTTAAGCAAATGTGAATGACCTGGCTGTATGATTTATAGTACCCGGCCAATGTAAATGTGTAACAATTTTGAACAATAATCTTTTCATAAATAATGTTGATTAAGTTACATGGCTTTAAAGCATTTTGTATTAACATTAAAAAGCTTCACACTAATTTCAACAGCAGAGTTTTAGGCAAAACCAATGTGAACAAAGTTGCATAGTAATTGGTCTCTCTTCTTTATTTTTGTCTATTAACTGCTCTTTGCTTCTAATTAAGCAGAACTTTCTTGCTTTGCCTTCCATCTCTTGAAGCATTCCAATTCTGCTAGGCTTGTCTCTGCTTCTCCTCTGCTCACCCTTCAAGATTTCTGAGGCAAGAAATTTCCAAAAATCAGAAGTCATCCTTTGATGGTTATCGTTAGTGTGCTTAGCAAGTGTTTCAGATTCCCCAACTTCAGGTACATACTGGTTGTACTTGCTGGCCCTTTCATGGAAAACCATGTGACTGTTGCTGGCCAAGGAGTTGAGGCAGAAGTGATAGGTGCCACCCTGGAAGTTTAAGCACATGTTATAGCAAGAGTCTTTCAGGAATCCCTTTTTCTTTTAGAATGATAGTGAGAAAAATCTGAGAGACTGTGGTGAACCAAAGTCCCACTGCAGTGATAGAGATGTGATGTGAACCAGAACAATAAAACCTTTATTGTATTAAGTTGCTGTCACTGGAAGGTTATTCCCTATCACAGCACAGTGCAGCCTGTCCTGACGGACACAGTAACATATTTTGTAGTAGCATTCTATGGAATTAAATTAATCTTTGTTTTGTAATCCATAGGAGTGACTCTAATGGTAGATTTTTCTGCTATGGGAAAGGGAGCAAACATTCCTATTCTGGGAACTGATTGGGACAAAACCAAAGCAAACCAGACCAAACCAACAACAAGAAACACCTCTACATGATTTGCAAAGCATCTTGTATAAGCAGCTGCATATCCAACCTACCTACAAGGTTGATTGATGCTGATGGTTAGTGTTTTGAATCTCTAATTAAAAATGAAAATGCAAGGTGTCAGCTACAGATTTTATCTGCCCCAAACACCCTTTTTAAATTTTCTTGGCATTTTGATCCTCAGACATTAGCCAAATATTTAGGAAGCTGATAGAAACCATTCTATATATAGAATTAACTACTTAAAGCACAAAATGGATGGAGAGTTTCTTTCTTCTTGCTTTAATGAATGTGATTAGTATAAAATTAAGAGGTCAGAGAAAACTATTTTGCAGTTGTCAAAATACTTAGTCAAGCATCTAGATTGATAACATTGCCTAACTCTTCCTTCACCCTTTCCCCGCAAAAAACAACAACAACAAAAATCAACAACAAAGAACCCAAACAAAACTTAAGTGGGAAAAATGCATTTTTAGGGTGATGACAGTGGCTCACCAATAATTCTGTAAAATATGACTAACAGTATTGGAACACGAATAAAGATGTTAGATTTTGCAGAGAGGAAACACATAAACACAGCAACTGTTTTTTTTTTTTTTGGTTTTGTTTTTGTTTTGCTATAGACAAATCAAATGCAACTTCTTAATATTAAAATCAGCTACCTGCCAGAAACTCAAATACGCTTTTTATGAACAGTTTTTCAAAGACACTCAAGTCTTCCCTAAATAAAATTCAATGTTGAATCAGCAGAGAATTAAATATATTTATTTTAAAAAGCACAAGCAAAAGGGCATCTGATATTTTACAGACATTCCAACACCTTCAGGAAATTTGAACTCACACCAAAGGGTCTGATAGTCATTTGAGTCTCCATCTGTACTGGAACACATGTGCACACATAGTGCACATTGAATCAGTGCAGTGGAAAAAAGAAAAAAGAAAAAACCTGGTCTTAAATTATAGACGCTTTCTACCATTCTTCTTAACCACAAAGTCTTTGGCAGCTTGAAACATCAGTGACTTGGGTGTTCTGGTCACAAAGCTCTCTTTGGTACTAGAAGCCATAATGCTGACTGCAAGCAACCACTACTCCCGGGACATGGGGACTCTGAAGTAAATGGCTCAAAAGAAACCTAACACTGAAGGACATTTTGGGGAGCAAACTAAAAAGGAGGAATTAGATGCTCCTTTTGTCTTGGATGGCTGCTTCTCACTTTTCTCTAAGTTTAATTATTTGTTTCATATCATCAGCTTGTTGTCAGAAATTTGGAGGTGCTAAAAATAATTTTCATTTTTCTTCCTTAAAACCTTAAACATCATTGCCATTTTAAAATTCTTGGTTTTCTATGTAAAACAGTCTTTTAACACATATTCTGAGGGTGAATTACAGAAAAGTTTGAATTTCATTGGGGTGAATTCATGAACAGATTGGGAGAAATGTGTGTTAAAAGATATTAATTAATTGTTACCATTTATTACAGTTTTATTGTGCTAAGTATGTGTTGCTTATTATACCTAATATATATCATCTCATTTAATCCTGACAGTAACTCTGCTGTTATTACCCCCATACCACAGATGAGAAAACCAAATTTTTAGGAGGTCACTACTTGTTCCGGGTCATGCAACTTGCAAATATGAAGGAAGCAGGATTCAAACCCAGTCCCAACGCTTAGCCACTATTCTCTGTTGCTTTCTCAGACCCTCTTTTTCTACCTTTATAAAATGCTAGTTTCTCTTGAAAGAAGCTTTATCCATCCTTGAAAACTATCATGGTTTCCATTGGAAAAGAGAGGCAGATGGTTTAGTGCTTTTAAGCTTAGACTCCAGAGCCATATTGCCAACACCAAATCCCAGGACTGCCATTTCCTAGGTGTGGGACTGTAGATGATTCACACGCATTCCCTGTGCTTCAGTTTTTACCATATAATCATCTTGGAGAGATTCAACGAATTAATATGGATAAAACACAAACAGTGCCCAGCAGATAGCATGAAAATATAGGTGTTATTATCATCACATATGTCCATAAATATTATATAAACATACTGAAATAAATCACAGCCCACAAATCAGCTATCGAAGCTCAACCACTCAAATGGTACAGAATGTCCTTTTCAGGAGGTTAAAAAACAAAGGCCACAGTGCAGCTGTGACTCAGAGATGTCCCAGGCCAGAGCAGGATGCAATGAAAAAATGACGGTGTGCCCCATTGTCTCATAAACTTTCTAACTCAAACTCTGACCTCCTTGTCTCCCCCCAAGTAGAAATTCACATTCATGACACAGTCATCCCATTCTGAACTTATCTTACATTTCAACAGCTCTTTGGGCCATCTCAGTTGATATAGTTCAAATTTCCTGCTGGCCAGGTAGCATTAATATCTGCATTTCCCTTTTATTCCCTCCACATCATCTCAGGGCTTTCTTCACTGAGGAGGCACTTCCAAATTCGGGGTGAAAATTGAAACTGGAGTAGCAGTCGGGCAGAAAGGCCAGCAGCAGGGGAGGACTCATTAATCAGGGACCAGAACTGCTGTTGCAGATGAGGAATCTGGGAAGTGGGTTACATTCTTTTCCCCACCTGAATGTGGAAGTGCTTGCCCTCTCTCTTCTCTTTTCCTGTAGTGCCTCAAAAAAAAAAAAAAAAAAGTGCAAGCTCTGGCTCCTGGCCAGGGGTGATTTCTTTGTTTAAGGGAAAGTGTAAAGTATTTTCACATTAAATGAAGAACCGTAGACATCTCCAGGAATCTGTCCTTTGAGGGCTTGTTAAAACTCAACAAAGACCTATTTATACTTTAAGAGAGAACCTCTTCATCCTTTGCTGGGTTGCCTTGGGGATTTTCATTTTTTCTTTTCAACACCGCTCTTTTCCATCATTCTCCTCTTTTTAGAGAAATCATGGTCAAATGCATTTTCTCCTCAAATTTCTCTTGTTCTTTATTAATCTCATCTGTGCTCTTAATTTTTTTAAATTAAGATATAGAAGTTGATTTTAACCATCTAGTCCATATATCAGGTGTGACAGATTTTGATTTTTAAAATCACAGAAAGTTTATCTAGAAACTGGTGTTCCCTGAGTTTGTGATTTGGCTCCTCATTCCAGGTTTTGTAAAAACTCTTCCCTATCCTCAATTTTAACAAAGTTTTGCCGGTCAATATATTTAGAAGGAAATATTGCAATGAAAGTTAATCCCCTCTCTATTTATGTGGATGCATACAATTGTCGTGCATTTTTAGTGGTGAAAAACCCATATTCACAAGAATAAGAAGACTGTAAACGTGAGGAAGGGATGGGTCCTTTGACTTGTGCTCTGTCCATTAGCCAGCAGAGTGCCTCACATAGATCAGTGACATTTCTTACTAGTATGGTAGACTGACACTGGATTTCTAGGCCTTCTGGGGTATGAGGGCCTTGAAGATGGAGACTGTGGACGCAGCCTGGGCATTTCATTCTTGCATGGCTGTCTGGCCCACTTGCAGTTGTGTCAACAGCCATCTCAGAATCGTGCCTGGTGGTGCATCCAATTCTTTTCTTCAACATACATATAAAGCAGGATTACTCTTTATTATTGTTGGAGAATTCCCCCTTAATATATAAAAAAAAAAATTAAGTGAGTTTGTTTCCTGACCATTCATATTCAACCAATTTACCTGGGCTAATGTAAAATTTATGTGCACAACCTCCTTTTAGAGGAATCATGGTCAAATGCATTTTCTCCTTAAATTTCTCTGTTCTATTTTGTAACAGAGGCTATGAAGAGCATTATTCATATAATTTAATTGTCTGACAAATCAGTTTGAATCATAGACAGGCCTTCTATGACATCTTGGGGTAAAACTTTAAACAGTAAAACTGAAAAGCATTTATCAATAATCAACTTATCATCCACCTAGTTACTTATCATTTATCCCAATCTATTTATGAAATGAGCAGCCACGTTTGAGAACCACTCCTGTGTTGTGGTCAATCCTTTGAGGACATGATTTTTCTTAGAGCCCTCTTTATGAATGACTCTTTTCTTTTCTCATTCCTTTACCCCTGGGCCTGGAGATGGGGCAGATGTGCTTCATCGCCATTTTCATGTCTGGTAATCCTTTCTCCTTAATTCATAAATCCTTATAGGTTCAATGCTAATGCTTGTGAGACTATATATTTTTCTTTTGTTGTGCTCATTAACTGAATAATTACTCCCCCTTTTCTTTCAAGAAGTTAATTTTGAGATAAAGAGTTGCTCTCTTCCAAAACTATCACTGACTTGATTTTTGGTAATATCAAAACTTGGCTGCTCCAATCAAACTGGCTTCTTGGTTTCTTTGCTTCCTCATCTCTGAAATGATCACCTTCCCTGAACATCAGATAACCAGTACTATAATTATGTACTATAGTTTCTTTTGTATTAATAACAATAAAACTTATCCAAAGATCTCAATTTTAGACACCTCTGTCCATGACTACTCATTTTTTCAGTTCTTGTGTATTCACACCTGCAGGCTGAAATAAATTAATCATACTACTTGTTCATAACCACCCTTTCATGTCCCTTTATTTACTAACATTGCAATTTGTGACCCATTATTATAAGAATTCTCTCCTTGCAGTATAGGTTTGCAGAATTTCCTACCTGTTTAACCTGTAATTAAATCAATCTCTTCACCTACTTCACATTTACCTTTATACAGCTAAATATGGCTTCAGAAGAATACAAACATAATGATTGGTTTCCTTTAAATTTATGACTGCTATTCTCAACAGGTCTTTTAATGCAGCATAACAATTGTATTATATTTCCCCAGTGCATTCATCCTCCCACTTTCCCTTAAAAAATATTTTCTACTTTTTCTTCTTTCCTTAAACTTCAAACACTTCCTCCTGAATCCTAAATCTGGCCAATGAGTTTGCTTCCAAAGAATATAGAAATAAGCACAAGGAGAACAACCAGTACTTCCCATAATGACTAATCACCTACTTGCATGTATTCCTTGAACAATGGACGAGTTTCTACCCAATGACAAGCCCTTCTGGAGAATGCCTGGTTTTTCTTCTTTTTAAGATATTCTCCCTCCTGTATCATTTATCCCCATTTTCTACTGGATCATTTATATCAACTTTCAAACATGTTCTTATTTCTCCCAGGTGAAAAAAATAATTTTATTGAATGTACCTTTCCACTCAGCTACCACTGATTTCCTCATTTTCTTTTATAGAAAAACCTTTTAAATGTAGTCTAAATTAACTATTCTTAGTTCTTCTTCTACCTTCTCTCTTAAATTCTCTCCAATCAAGCTTTTGAATATATTACTCTTATCAAAGTTTATTATCAAAACACCCATGAACTCCATCTTGCTAAATCCAATGGTTAGTTCTTATTTACCATCTGTGGAGTTCCACACGACCCTGGTTTCTCAACCTGTCACCAAGCGCTGCTCACTCTAATTTTAAAATGCATCTGTAATCCTACCAATTTGCACTTTCTTCATGGCTATTGGTTTAACACAAGTCATCATCATTCTTTTTTCTGAATAATTGCATAACCTTCTAGCTAGTGACCCATTTCCTCCATTGTGATCTCAACAGTTCATTGTGTGGCAGACTTAAGAAACATCAGTTTATACAGGTCACTCATCTACATAAACTCTCCAATGGCTTCTCATCTCATGCAGAGTAAAAGCCAGTCCTTACATTGGTCTGCATAATCTGGTCTGGCTAGGGATCTGACCATCATCTACTGGATGCTCTATTCTAACCATACTGGTCACCTTGCTCTTCCTTTCATACTTCAGACATAATTTGCCTTCAAAGCTTTTGCATTTGTTTTCTTCATGGAACAATTTTCCACCACAAATGTATGTATGCCTATATCACTTTATAGATGTGTTTAAATATCCTCAGGCATTTCCCATTTATTAAATTTGAAATTCAATTTTCTCTTTTTTTATATAGCTTCCTTTATTTTTTCCATAACACTTATCGATGGCTAACTGCCTGTATATTTTACTTGCCTGTTTTTTCTATTATAAATATATGTCTTCTTTTGGTGGAGCATGTTCTCCATTCTGCTCTGTTAACTACTGTATTTACTAGAATAATAATGCCTGGCACATAGTTGCCATTCACTAAACATCTATCCAATGAATAAGTGGATTAATGAATGAATGATATAACAATGCCCCTAATTACCAAATGGCCAAAGTCATTATTGAGATCCTGGGAGTTGGCAGGGGTGACTTTAGCAGAGAAAATGAGAAAGATTTTCTTTAAATTTCTTTTAAAGATTACATATTAATAAAAGACTCTGAGAATTATGGCAGTATATTTAAAGAGCCAGAACATATATGCAAATTGTGTAGGATTCTTTCCTATATTTCCTGATATATAGCTTACATGAGAGTCATTTAGTTTTAAGAATATTGTTTTTCCAAAGATTTTGATAGAATGTTGAAGTTCAGTGTATCTTCTAGAACTTAATGGCTAGATATCAATTTAAAGAGAACAGAAAATTCACAAGGTTCCACCAGCAATAATAAAAACAAAATAGGATGATTTTCTAATTAAGTGATTTTCACTAATTTTATGGTATTAATTACTTTACAAATTAGAAACAGAGAAGCTAACTTTTAGGGCCAAATGAAGTACCACATGAGAAAGGGAGACTTGAACTTTATGATATAAATTTCACACCTGGATTTTATATAGACTTGTAGACAATTCCATTTGTCCTTGAAAGTTCTTTTTCACTGTGATCAGTTATTAGTATCTCATTTTGGATACTTGTGAAGTTTTTGTACCACTTTGTTCATCAGTCTATATTTTCTCTTCTGCCAATGACTATTGAGGTACTTCAGAAGGTTGGATCTTCTTTTTTTTCAGTGAGTGCAAAGCAACCAGACACAGATTGAAGAATTCCAAATACTGTGAAAAAAAAAATCTGACTGAATTAGCAGAGGGAGGAAAAGAGAAGTGGAAAGAGCAGCCGCATGAGTTCACGGGCCTGGCTTTTTATCCTGCCTACTCTCAGGGCCACATCAGTGGCCTTGCTTTCATGCCAGAAGCAGTGCAAGTCATAATTAGAATACGGAATATTGCAAAGAAAGGGGAAAAGGCCCCATCTGTGCAGCCACTTTAACTACAAGTCCAGAACCTGTTTTACAGCTGAGGCACAAAGACTGTATTAATACATGTGGTTAGTTCCTTCTCTATACATACTGTAGATTCATTGTGTCTGCTTTTCCTAGGTGGAGCAAACACAGACATTCAATATTTCGTTCTCTCTTTGCCGTTACACTTCCTTTCTCGCCAGATGCAGCAAACCCCTTCCTAAGCCACTCTGTCTGTACTGCTCTGCATGTTGACACCAATCAGCTTGCAAGTGAGCAGGGCTGTCAGCACTGGATATTTTCTCCTCCATTGTCACTGGTCTAATGACATCCTCTGGTTTATGCGCTTTTCTCTCCAACACCACCATAAGCTAGAATAACTCACTCAGTCTGGGTGTTAGGCACCTCTCCTATAATTCATGCCAAGTGAAGGAAATCCCTGGACTTAAGGACAAATAGTGTAGCATATGTACTGAGTACTGGGCAGTCTCCATGTGTAAACTTTCCATTTAATGTAATGAAACAAAGCATCTCAATGTGTATGGTGCTTTTTTTGCAGATAAAGAAGTAACTGGGGATGGGAGGCCCTGGTACAACAGGGCCATTATTTCTAAAACCATCATGGGACTACACTAGGGCTTTATATATTTAGGTTGATTTCAGAGTGTAGATTGTTATAGGAGCTTAACAATGGGTTGTTAATTATTACTTAAGCACAAGTGTTGACTGAATCATAACATTAATGGATCTCTTTGGGAATATTCTTCTAGATAGCAATAATTTATCCAGCCTTGGTATTAGGGTTTAATTAAATGTGTTTACTCTGATACCAACATGGAAATGCCACATACCTTTTTGCATTATCAGAGGCCTGGAGGTCTCAGAACATAATAGCTGTTCAAAAATATTATTTACTGGGTTTTCATAGCATCTTTTTTTTTATAACTTCTTTGCATTTTTGCTTTGTTCAAGCTGAGAGCTGTATTTTGATTTCTGCAAGAAAAAATACTGAGGACTGATGTTTTAGGATTTTGTTTAGTAGTACTCTTTTAGTCAGCTTTTTGCCTTATGTGACTAAAAGACCTGATGAGCAATTTTGTGGGAGGGAGCGTTTACGAGGGGGCTTATGGTTTCAGTCACAGTTTCTTCTATGAACAGACATCTTAGTCCATAGAAGGTCAACTCCATTCCTCTGGGCTCCAGGTGGGGTAGAACATCATGGTGGAAGATTGAGGTGGAGGGAAGCAGCTCAGATGATGATCAGAAAGTAGAGAGGAGACTCCACTCACCAGACACAAAATATATACATCCCAAAGGACTGCCTTCAAGGCCCACTTCCTCCTGCCACACCCTACCTGCCTTCAGTTACCACTCAGTTAATCCCCACCAGGGGATTAATACATGGATTGGATTAAGGCTCTCATAACCCTCTGAATGTTGTTTCTCTGTTTCACACAGGAACTTTTGGGGAATACCTTATATCTAAACCAAAACATATTTGTCATTGGAATTGCTCCTCTTTAGAATTCCTCTTTGTTAGACTGGAACAGATGATTTGAATTAAACAGAACAAACTTCAGAACATACCATTATGGAAAAATATCTGCATTTTAGTTCATGTTCTTACATCAGGAAAAATAATACATATTGACCCAATAAACTGATTGATTATTTTTTATTTGTTCCAATTAGTTATACATGACAGAAGAATGCATTTTGATACATCATACATAGATAGAGTATAACTTATCATTCTTCTGGTTGTACATGATGTAGAATCCCACAGGTTGTATAGGTATATATGTATATAGGGTAATAAAGTCTTATTCATTCTACTATCTTTCCTTCTCCCATACCCTCCCTCTTCTTTCACTCCCCTCTACCTAAAGTAACTCTATTCTTCCCTAGATACCCCCATCTTATTATGAATTAGCATCCCCATATCAGAGAAAAAATTGGCCTCTGTTTTCTGGAGATTGGCTTATTTCACTTGGCATGATATTCTCCAGCTCCATCCACTTACCAGCACATGCCATAATTTCATTCATTTTTATGGCTGAGTAATATTCCATTGTGTATATATACTACATTTTCTTTATGCAGTCATCTGTTGAAGACCACTTAAATTGGTTCTATCATTTAGCTATTGTGAGGAGCTATTATAAATAATGATGTCATTGCATTACTGTAACATGCTGATTTTAAGTATGTTGAGTATAAACCAAGGAGTATGATGGCTGGGTCTCATGGTGGTTCTATTCCAAGTTTTCTGAGAAATCTTCATACTGATTTCCATAATGGTTGCACCAATTTTCAATCCCACAAGCAATGCACAAGTGCACTTTTTTACCCACATCCTTGCCAACATTTGTTGTTGTTTGTATTCTTGATAATTGCCATTTGACTTGGGAGAGATGAAATCTCAGTGTAGTTTTAGTTGGTATTTCTCTAATTGCTAAAGATGTTGAATATTTTTTATATATTTGTTGATCAATTGTATTTCTTCTTCTGTGATCTGTCTATTCAGTTCCATAGCCCATTTATTGATTCGGTTATTTGTTCTTTTGGTATTAAGTTTTTTGAGTTCTTTATATATCCTGCAGATTAATACTCTATCTGAGGTGCATGTGGTAAATATTTTCTCCAATTCTGTAGGGTCTCTCACTTCACATTACTGATTGTTTCCTTTGTTGAGAAGAAGCTTTTTAGTTTGAATCCATTCCATTTATTGATTCTTAATTTTACATCTTGTTTTGTTAAGAAAGTTTCTAAGCTGACATGGTGAATGAAGATTTGGGCCCACTTTTTCTTCTGTTAGGCACAGGGTCTCTGATATAATGCCTAAGTCTTTGATCCACTTTGAGTAAAGTTTTGTGCAGGGCAAGAGATAGGTGTTTAATTGCATTTTGTTCATACAAATGGTATTGGAAAAAAATGGATTTCCATTTTTTCCAGTACCATTTGTTGAATTGGCTATTTTTTCTCCAGTGAATATTTTTGGCACTTTTATCTAGTATGAGATAACTGTATTTATGTGGGTTTGTCTTTCTTTCCTCTATTCTGTACCATTGGTCTATGTATCTATTTTGGTGCCATTACCAGGCTGTCTTTGTTACTATGGCTCTGTAGTATAGTTTAAGGTCTGGTATTGTGATGCCTCCTGCTTCATTATTATTGCTAAGGATTGCTTTGGCTATTCTGGGTCTCTTATTTTTCAAATGATTTTTGACCAACAAATATTGAGAGCAATGGCTGGAAAGATCAAGAGCCAACTCAATCTTTGATCTTATTGTAACCAAACTGTTGCAGGTTTCTTCTCTACTTGCATAATACAGCTTACAACATATGACAGCCTCCACACTAAGTGCTAGAACATATAACAACCTTAACACTATGTGCTTACTAGAAAATTTCTTCTTTGTAAGTATGAAGAAAGTCAACATTTTCTAGCTTCTCTTGACTGCAACCTGGAGTTTTTGCCCTTCTATTTCTCAGCTCTATTTAACTAGTCTATGTGCCCAGCTTTCATAAATCTTGCTGTTAATAGCTGAGACCTTGAATTTCAGACATTTGCTTTTGGCACTCTCTTGAAGGCCAGGTTTCAGAAGCTTCCTAAATGATTGGCTGTCTGTTCAGTCAAATATTGATCTAGAGAACCTCTTGACGTCCCTCAGACCCTGGTGAATAAACATTTATTATGCAAATATCATTTTTTAAATTACTGTAGCACACCTTATCCTATCCTGACTATACATCAATACCTATTCTCTATACTAAATTGGGAGTACATGTGAATTTTATAAGCTTATATACTCCTTAGGGCATATTAAATATTCAGCATATGAAGGTTAGTTGCTGCATGTGGAATATATAATAAGTTAATTAAAATAAAAAAAAATTGAGGCTACTAAGCATACCTATACATAGTTATAAAAGTGTGTTTATGCAACAACAAGTGCTGGTGAGGATGTGGGGAAAAGGGTACGCTTGTACATTGCTGGTGGGACTGCAAATTGGTGTGGCCAATTTGGAAAGCAGTATGGAGATTCCTGGGAAAGCTGGGAATGGAACCACCATTTGACCCAGCTATTGCCCTTCTCGGACTATTCCCTGAAGACCTTAGAAGAGCGTACTACAGGGATACTGCCACATTGATGTTCATAGCAGCACAATTCACAATAGCTAGACTGTGGAACAAATCCAGAAGCCCTTCAATAGATGAATGGATAAAAAAAAATGTGGCATTTATACACAATGGAGTATTACACAGCACTAAAAAAGGACAAAATCATGGAATTTGCAGGGAAACAGATGGCACTAGAGCAGATTATGCTAAGTGAAGCTAGCCAATCCCTAAAAAACAAATGCCAAATGTCTTCTTTGATATAATGAGAGCAACTAAGAACAGAGCAGGGAGGAAGAGCAGGAGGAAAAGATTAACATTAAACAGAGACATGAGGTGGGAAGGAAAGGTAGAGAAAAGGGAAATTGCATGGAAATGGAAGGAGACCCTCATTGTTATACAAAATTACATATAAGAGGTTATGAGGGGAATGGGAAAAAAAAAACAAGGAGAGAAATGAATTACAGTAGATGGGGTAGAGAGAGAAGATGGGAGGGGAGGGGAGGGGGGATAGTAGAGGATAGGAAAGGTAGCAGAATACAAGAGTTACTAATAGGGCATTATGTAAAAATGTGGATGTGTAACCGATGTGATTCCGAAATCTGTATTTGGGGTAAAAATGGGAAGTTCATAACCCACTTGAATCTAATGTATGAAATATGATATGTCAAAAGCTTTGTAATGTTTTGAACAACCAATAAAAAAAATAAAAAAAAAATAAAAGTGTGTTTATGTATTTATTTAAAGTAAGAAAAGCAGTCTTGTAATTCAAATAGATTGGCTGTCTCTTTTAATATATCAGAAGTAGTTCATATAATTTAGAAAAGTCTCCTACCATATAAAAATAACCTCGTGGTTTTAGGATAAGGCTATACCCAGACCTCCTTCATAAGTGATCCTTAGAAATAAACTCCTCAATTCAACAGAGTTCAGTTAGAAAGTCTTCTGAGAATCTGAACAAATTATTTTTCGGATATTATGCTATTTTCTTGGCCTCTGATCTTGGGAAGTGTTGGCACACGGCTCTGGTTCCTGCTCTTTAGATTTGTTTCCTGAATAGAGAAATCCTGGGCACTGTTTTCCTTTGTTCAGGTGGTTAGTCGTGTTTCAGGGCGGTGCTCACAGGGTAGAACACTTTTATAGCTATTTGCCTTAATCTGGCCTGCTCTGCCAATCTTTGTTCCACTTGTGGTCAGTGAACCCAAACTCCAGAGACATTAGTTTCCCACCCAAAATGCCCACCCAGGCTGGGAGCTTGAATTTAGCATTTGCTTTTTCTTGTCACTTTCATCTTTCTCCATTTGCTTTTACTTTACTCTGGTTCTCATTGAGTTGAACCCAGCATGGTTTTCCTTTAGTTGACTGCTGTGTTGTTCTAGGCATTAATATCATTGTCAGCACAGTTGTGCGAACAAGTTTTATTGGTTATTTTGGGCTGCTTCTGCCAGTGGGAAGACTGAGGCTAGAATAGCAATCAAATGTCTCGGAGAACCATTTGTTCCATGTTTGTCATTTCCCAATTCCTTGAAGAGAATTTCAACTTGCTATTTACAATGATGTTTACTGTTTCTGAATAAAAGTATTCCGAAGTCAATGAAAAACCTAGGAAAGAAAATAAATTTCACCCATAGTTCCATCGTTCAGATACACAATTAAAACTTTGGTATAGTGTTCAGTTCTTTCTTTCCTTAGCGGCTATGTACAGTGAGTTAGAACTAAAAAAAAAAAATCATGCACCCAACTCAAGCAGTTTTTAAAATTGGCATTGCACCATATATATAATTTTTGTATTCAGCTTTTAAATTTAACATCATATTGCAATAATCTTCATTCATTAACTATTCTTTTTTTTTCATTAACTATTCTTATAAAAAATGATTTATTTTTTTTTTTAAAGGAAGGAATGTTTTTTAACCCAGGGCCTCACATATGCTAGGCAAGCACCTTACAGCTGAGCTATCGCCCTAACCCCCCAAAATGATTTCTAATGACTAAAACAATCCTATATAGGTGAATTGCCTTATATGCAAACCATTTACTTCTTGATGTGCATACGGATTATTTTTCAGGTTTGTCTATGAGAGAATATTCTGAGTCACTTTGCTTACATATCAATTTATGTGCTTGTAATTATTTACTTAAGATGACTTTCTAGAACTGTTTTTTCTGGGTAAAAAAAGTATGAAAACTTTTATATATCTCTATTATTATTACTGTTGTTATTTCTATTATTATTATTTATTATTATTACTATTCTACATTTCTTTCCCAAAATGTTTTGTATATTTATTCTTCCCACCTTACATAGCATTAATAATTGTTCTATTTAACCTCATGAAACATTAATATTTGGTATGTTTGTGGATGTAATTTTCATTTATTTGAAGAGAAGTTAGCAAATAACTTATTCATGACTTTCTTGGCCATTTTTAATTCTTCTTTAAGAGTAACTTCAACATTTTGCCTTTTTTTTTTAAATTACAATCTACAATTTTAATTTGCCTTTAAGAATTTTATATAATAAGTATATTAAATGTTTGTTTGTCTCATAGATTGGCTTTTTTCTTCTGCTCTTCCCAGTCTGTCAATTTACTGCTAAATTTTATCTTTTTATCATAGGTCATTTAGTTATTTAAGAAATTTCATTCTATCAGTATGCCTTTATTTATATACATGGAAATATACCTTACAATGAGACCATACAATTATTTTCCTATCATTTCTTCTTTGAAAATTTGAGAAGAATTACCATCATAAGAAAATCTAGTGTAGAACCTTTTATTGGAATTGTTGGGTATTTAATTATTTTATACCAAAGTTTATTTAGAGCTTCTTTTTGGTTCAATTCTGGTAATTTATATTTTTCTAAAATTTTCTATTTAGGTATTTAAATGTAGCATAAGACTTAATTCATTTTAAATTTCAAAGCCTCTGTCATATTTTTTGTATATTTAATTTGTCGACTTAAAATTTCCCATATGAATTGTATTTTTGTCCAGTTTCAAATAACATTTGCTTCATGAATTCTAATGCAGCTTATCAATGTGCACTCATGTGACAACACAGGGTAACATGTTGAAGACTACTACTTTTTTTCTTTTTGGGTTGTACACTTTGTCAATACATTTATCAACAATTCCTTTTCATGGCCTCAAAATATACTTTATCTCAAATTAGTATTTCTTATCTGTCATTAGTTTTGTTCTGTTAATGTTGTCATTAGTTTGGCATATCTGTGTAAATTTTTAACCTTCCTCTCATTTTTTTTTTCAATGATTTTGAAAAAAAATGTAATCAGCCTGTGCTTTCATGCCAATAAATATGAATTATTAGTATGAAACTATAATATTGTAAAAACTCAAGGAAAATATAATGTTATCAATCAGTGAAGGATTTTCAAAGAAGCTAAGTTGGACAGTCTTTACAGAACAATTTCAGGGTTATATTTTGAAGAAACCAGAGCCTAAGGCCAAGAGTCGGTATCAAAATGCAGAGATCACTGCAGTCTAATACCTGACAGGATTGTGGTGTGGGACACAGGCTAGACATCCAGCAGAGGCATGGTTAGGGCATGATTGGGGCTGCTTTGCATTTCTACTTCTAAAATCTCTGTAGTTTACCTTCAGTTATCACAAGTGCATCAGAGAAGAAATTTCACACGGATTGAAGTGGAGGATAAGACCTTTATCAGAACATAGTTAAATCAACACAAGGATAAATGAAAATCCGGGCCAGGTTTACCAGACATTTTGTCTGTCTGAAATTGTCTGACATGATGCAATTTTCAATTATTCTCCTAGATATTCCTTTATTCAGTGATATAGATTTTGTGTTTTCTGAATTCTTATATCTTTCTTTTTTTGTTTCTGTAGTTATTGATTTGGTTGTGCCATATTCTATAAGACATTTTTTAAAGTGACAGGGGACTGTTTTAAGACATTTATGTTCTGAAGATGTCTTCAAATTATCTTCACAATTGATATGTTAGCTGCAATAGGATTGTTAGGTTGAGAATTTTGTTAGGTTGATAAGTATTTCCTTTCAGAATTTTGAAGACATGACTTTGAGTTCTTAGCATTTCATTCTTTCTTATTCTTAGTGTTTCTGTTTGAAAGAAAGGGGATACCTCATTTTTTTTTGTCTTATATGCATCTTGTATATTCCCTTTTTTCTAAACTTGTAGAATATCTTCTTCTCTCTATTACAGTATTGAAAATTTCATAAGGTTGTGCTTGGTGTAGAACTAGATGGGCATTTTAAATTTGGACATCCAAATCTTTAATTCTGGTAAATGTTCTTAAATTATATCATTGATGATTTATTCTTTTCTGTTTTCTCTTGCTGTAGTGACTTATTTATTCTGATATTACATCTCTTGCTAAATCTCTAGTTTCCTTATCAAATGGTTCTTGTTTTGCATCTTTATTTTTTTCTAATCAAATCTTACATATTTTTTTCTTTTCTTTTATGACATTATTAATTGCCAAGAAAATTTTTGTTCTCAACATTCTTCTTTATTTAAAAAAAATTGTATGTACTTGAATCATAGATTCAGTGTTACTCTGAGATTATTAATAAGTTATTTTTCCCATCCCTATTCATATATTTCTTTCATTTCTTTCTTTCCTTTGTTTGCTTTGGCTTGATATTTCATATGAGAGGTTTTCCCAAAATTCCTGTAATCCTGGATTCCTTAGTGTATTTAGGAATGAAGGATTTTTCTGAAAAGCTGATAATAAACTCTGCTTGTATACAGGGCCCACTGGAGATTCACAGTTAGATTATTTCTGCCATTTGTTGAGGTTCTCTCAATGTGATTTTCTTAAGTCCTCTTCTCTTGGGCTGTCCAGGGTTCCCAAAGGGAAAAAAACAAAACAAAACAAAACAACAACAACAAACCTAGTTTTGCCAGAGTGAAGTCTTGGCTCTAGTATTCAGTGAAAAGGCTGGTAAAATTGTGCAGAACATCTTTCCATTCAGTTTGCAGGTGTTCTCTTCATCTTCCTGTCATTGTTTATGTTTTTGCTCATTCTGTAATAGCTCATTTGCTCTTAACTGGCATCCCTCATTCAGACAGAGACCCTCTGAAGTGTCTGGAGAATAAACCTATGAGCATGCTGTAGGTGAGGGCGGTCACTCAGCACAGAGCAGGAGATGTCTCAGGAGACAACTGCTTCCCTAACAGATTTCAACCAGATCTTGCTCTAACAGATCTTGCTTTTCTCAACCTCCAATCCTACTTAACAGAGGTACTTCAAGGCATCAGTTCTGGAGCCCTCTGAAGATTCTGCAGGGCAAATTATGCCAAGGTTGCTTATTCATAGACTGTCATTCCAAAATTGTGAAGCTATCCCTCTCCATCCACTTTCTGTCCTCTGGTCTTAATTTTTTTTTTAAACAGTCTCTTTATTGATTGTTATAACATTAGACTTCAGGAGAGAGCAATATAAAATGTCCCAAAGCCATTTTTGATTTCAAGTATTTCTTTCTTTTTTTTAATATTTATTTTTTAGTTTTAGGTGGACACAATATCTTTATTTTATTTTTATGTGGTGCTGAGGATCGAACCCAGTACCCCACGCATGCCAGGCAAGTGCACTACTACTTGAGCCACATCTCCAACCCCTTAAGCATTTCTCTTATTATAGCATGGGCTCGTGAATAAATTATGTTTTTAAATGTAAATGGAGAGTTTTGTGATTTAAGAGGGAGTTTAACTTATCAAACTTTATTATTCTAAACAATATGACTAAATCTACTTGAGTACTTTATACATTCTACTTATGGTTTTTCCTATTTCTTTTGTCCTTTGATTTTGTTTTTTATTAAATATGTATTTTTTATTTTTCTAGAAACATATGACTATATTATTGTATAATAAATGATTAACACTTCTTATTTTTTTTAAATAAGTTGAAATATTGAGAATGCCTTTACACTTACTTTCCTATCTTTGTCCATATGATTTGTAAATCATTAGAATTTTCTTTGAATTATTACCCTTGTATTAAATGTCTTATTTTGAAATAATTTTCACTTTTTTAACATTGAATTGTGTTACCATTTTTATCTACAATATTTAGACTGTAATTGTTCTTCCTGCTTCTATATGACTTCTTATAGCACAATTTCCCAATTCTTAAGTTTTCCTTTTTTTCTTTCTTTGATTCTTTGCCCGGTCAACTAGTCATTCCCCAAGCAGCTTTATTAGGAATGCTAGCATATTTTCCAACTTTTGCAATGATAAGACTATTTCTTTGGTAGTTCTACAAATATTTTGGCTCAGTAGAGAATTGGAAGCTAACGAATTTCTTTTTACTACCTCTTCAGACATTATGTGAGGTATTGCTTTTGGTTTTGGCTGTGCTGTTGTTTTTTTTTAAGAACTTTTTTTTCTACAATGAAAAAAAAAAAACTGTCACTGAATCCCCATTCCTTAGAATAGGTAGAAGATTTAATTTTCATCCTTGAAATATCTGTCCTTCTTAAACTAGTTCTGCAAATCATGTACTTATCAATATTGGAGAGGAGGTGGGACAAATGTCCTAGTTTCCAAGTACTGAGGGGATTTCCTAGGTAATTTCTAGAGATTTCAATGCAAAAACATGGAAAAAGTCCTGGGCTTCCCAGCTGCATTGGTCCTCCTAGATGTAGACCTTGGTTCCTATGAATTACCTTTGTGGTACCTATTATTAAGGATTCTTGAGCTTGTCAAGTTCAGCAATTTCTTGATGCTTCTCTTAACATGGTTGGCAAAATGAACCTGTAATTAACTTCAAATATCAATTTGACTGGGATAAGGGATACCTAACATAAGTGGTAGATGGTAAAGCATTAGTTGTAGGTGTATCTGGGAGGGTGTTCCACGAAGATATTGGCATTTGAATCAGTGGACTGAGTAAGGAAGCTATATCCTCAATGGATTGGAAGAGGCACCATTTCATCCGTGGAAAGCCTAGAAAGAACAAAAATGCAGCAGAAAGGCAAACTTGCTCTCTCTTAGAGCTGGAACACCCATCTTCTCCTGACTTCAGTAAACAGAATTCCAGGTTGTAATTCTGTTTCCACACTGGAACTTTCAAGTTCTCAAGCCTTTGGTATCAGCCTGGGAGTTTTACTGTTGGCTCCCCTTGTTCTCAGGTCTACAGAGTGAGACTCAACTTATATCACCAGCTTGCAGATAGCAGATGGTAGATGGTAAGACTTTTTAGCTTCTATAATTATGTGAGCCAATTCCCACAATAAATCCCTATCTATCTATCTACCTACCTATCTACCAACCTCTTATTGTTTCAATTTCTCCGGAGAGCCCTGACTAATCAGGGCCTTTTTGCACAGCTTGTACTAAACCATACAACAGATTTGAGCATTTTCATTTGGAATTTTGTCAGCACCCCTGAGGAGTGATGGAAAGCACTCTGTGTCTACCTCTCTGGCTGTCCCTCCATTGCTCCCTCTTCACAGACTCCAGGCTCATTTTCCTAGTCTGAAGATAATATGCCCCCCTCTGTGTTCAGAGATGATGCCATAAAATCCTCTAGGTTTTCCTAAGAGCTTAACTATTCAGAAAAATTTCATAAAGAACTTGTGGCAATTTCTCTCTTCTGCCCTGTCTTGTATCTTTCCTAAAATGATTTAGAGCTCAGTACCTGCAGAAGGGGAGAGGAGAAAATAAGTTAACATCTCAACATGGCACCCAGCCCCATAGCTTCAGAGAAAAATGGGCTTCCCTAAGCCTTTTTTTTTAACATGGGGAATCTATTTATTTTATTAAAATTACTGGATATATTTGAATTAAAAAAAAGAATTTTAGCAGAATATTAGAAGCCAATTTGAGAAGCAAGTTTGGATTTCTTTTCAGTCCAGCAAAAATGCTCTGTTCATCAACCATCAGGATGTGATTTCACTGATGTTTCAAAGCACAACAAGCCAGTACAAATGTGAGTCTCGTTCTTTGGGAACATTTTGTACTCTTTTTAGAAAGCTTACCTGTCCTTTGATGTAAAATCAAATTAACATTCTTGACAGCCTCATTACCATGTTGACAAATACTTTGTATGAAGAGGAAAGAAGGACCAAATACTTGCTTTAGGACTTGTAATATATAGGGTTCCATTTAATCACTCCATAGTAAGTAGATAGATCATCATGATATGTTATAGACTAGAGTTCCCCATTCTGGGTTGCTTTCCTTGAACGGTGCTCCCTCTAAATAACCTTATCATTTTAAATGTTCCCTGAAGACAGCACTGACATGTGGTATCAACTGTGTGAGTGAGAGAAACAGGGTGGCCACAGTGGGAGGCAATCGGCCAAAACAAATTGGGATAGAGATGAGAGACTGTGAGACTGAAAGGCTCTTGTTTGAACTTGGAGTTGAACATGAATGGCCTGGGACAAAATCAGAGCATTAGACAAATTAAGAAAATAAAATATTTGGAAATGTGCTCTTGGAATAATAGAGAAGACTTCGAGGTCTGGCGTTTAACCAGAGCCTAGAATTAGTGGCTCCTTGTTCTAAATGAAACAGTTATTACAAATGTAACAAATATGGCTAAGTCAAGTTCAAAGGAAGATTTTGACTCATTCTTACTCCTAATTCTCTAAGAACAGAGCATACAATTTTCTAACAAATCTGATTTTGAGAATATTGGGGTGAGTTTTTCAAAGTTTTTTTTTCTTTCAAATTTTCAAGTCATTCTTGACAAACTGAGAGTATGCATAAATAACCTATAAAGAAAAATGCCTAAGTTGTGTCAGAAAATCTGGAATGGCATCCCAGCTATGTCACTAGATGTGTAATCTTTCTGATTATATATATATATATATATATATATATATATATATATATATATATTAGAATTATTATATTTATTCCACATAACTAAGTACAACATTTCACAAAAATTCTATGTAAAGTATAATCTACTACTCACATGTAAGCTATTGCCATGAATATTTATGTACTACTCATTTTTCTTTGAGACTCTTTGCTATGTACGAGTTCATCAATATTGTAATTAGATGTTAAGTTGGGCATCCCTAAAGTGCTCTTTATACTTGCACCAAAGTTTGCTAGCTACCCACAGAAGCTTTCCTCCCTTCTTCAGTAGAAATATAATTGTAGTTCATATCTGGGTTTATGTTCAAGTGATGTGTGCCATTTCCGGTATACTTTCTAGATGAGGCACTGCTTTCTTCAGATTTTCCTTTCTCTGTCTTTGAGCTCCAACTTGGATATGATGACACTTTAGAGGATGTTGGAGAAAAACATGAAAGAAACCTTGGTCTTTGAATTACTCTGTGAACCAGAGCTCCCTAATAACTTGGAAGACACACTCTATATTGTTTGGGTAGAGAAATAAACTATTTTTTCTTAAGCTGCTGAATATTTTGTGCTTATTTGATACAATAACTTATTTAATTTTGCCTAATAAAAATTATACTTGTGGCATTTTGAGATATTTTATTGAATTTCTGTCATCATAAAGAAACTCAAAGGGGAAAATTCAGAAATGACCCAAATAATACTCTCCAATTGACATCATGGAATTAAAAGCATTGTTAACATACTGGTTAAATGAACAAGGAATTTGATTTTTTTAATACTGAGATAATTTCCAGATTGGCCGCACCAGTTTGCAGTCCCACCAGCAATGTACAAGAGTACCCTTTTCCCCACATCCTCTCCAGCACTTGTTGTTGTTTGACTTCATAATGGCTGCCAATCTTACTGGAGTGAGATGGTATCTTAGGGTGGTTTTGATTTGCATTTCTCTGACTGCTAGAGATGGTGAGCATTTTTTCATGTACTTGTTGATTGATTGTATGTCCTCCTCTGAGAAGTGTCTGTTCAGGTCTTTGGCCCATTTGTTGATTGGGTTATTTGTTTTCTTATTGTTTAATTTTTTGAGTTCTTTGTATACTCTGGATATTAGGGCTCTATCTGAAGTGTGAGGAGTAAAAATTTGTTCCCATGATGTAGGCTCCCTATTTACCTCTTTTATTGTTTCTCTTGCTGAGAGAAAACTTTTCAGTTTAAGTAAGTCCCATTTGTTGATTTTTGTTATCAACTTTTGTGCTATGGGTGTCCTATTAAGGAATTTGGAGCCCGACCCTACAATATGTAGATCGGAGCCAACTTTTTCTTCTATCAGACGCAGAGTCTCTGATTTGATATCTAGCTCCTTGATCCACTTTGAGTTAACTTTTGTGCATGGCGAGAGGAGGGGATTCAGTTTCATTTTGTTGCATATGGATTTCCAGTTTTCCCAGCACCATTTGTTGAAGATGCTATCCTCCCTCCATTGCATGCTTTTAGCCCCTTTATCAAATATAAGATAGTTGTAGCTTTGTGGATTAGTCTCTGTGTCCTCTATTCTGTACCATTGGTCCACCCTCCTGTTTTGGTACCAGTACCATGCTGTTTTTGTTACTATTGCTCTGTAATAAACTGGTGTGGCCAATCTGGAAAACAGTATGGAGACTCCTGGGAAAGCTGGGAATGGAACCACCATTTGACCCAGCTATTGCCCTTCTTGGACTTTTCCCTGAAGACCTTAAAAGAGCGTACTACAGGGATACTGCTACATCAATGTTCATAGCAGCACAACTCACAATTGCTAGACTGTGGAACCAACCCAGATGCCCTTCAATAGATGAATGGATAAAAAAAATGTGGCATTTATACACCATGGAGTATTACGCAGCACTAAAAAATGACAAAATCATAGAATTTGCAGGGAAATGGATGGCACTAGAGCAGATTATGCTTAGTGAAGCTAGCCAATCCCTAAAAAACAAATACCAAATGTCTTCTTTGATACAATGAGAGCAACTAAGAACAGAGCAGGGAGGAAGAGCAGGAAGAAAAGATTAACATTAAACAGATACATGAGGTGGGAGGGAAAGGGAGAGAAAAGGGAAATTGCATGGTAATGGAGGGAGACCCTCATTGTTATACAAAATTACATATAAGAGGTTGTGAGGGGAATGGGAAAATAAACAAGGAGAGATATGAATTAGAGTGGATGGGGTAGAGAGAGAAGATGGGAGGGGAGGGAGGGGGGATGGTAGAGGATAGGAAAGGTAGCAGAATACAACAGTTACTAATAGGGCATTATGTAAAAATGTGGATGTGTAACCGATGTGATTCTGCAATCTGTATTTGGGGTAAAATTGGGAGTTCATAACCAACTTGAATCTAATGTATGAAATATGATATGTCAAGAGCTTTATAATGTTTTGAACAACCAATAAAAAAAATTAAAAAAAAAAGAAATAATTTGATATTTACAAAATAATTGTGAAAATTGTACCAAGGATTTCATTTATTCTTCATCCAGTTTCTTTTTATGTTAATATCATATAAAATTCTTTGTTTACAAAATATCTTCATTTGTAAAATGAAGATATTAACCTTGGAATAACAGTGTTAACCAAAGTGCAGGCCTTATTCTAATTTCAACAATTCTTCCATAAATTTCATTCATCCATTTCAGGTCTAATCCAGGATTCTGCATTTTAATAATTGTCATGGCTTCAAGTTTCTTTCAAGCTGTGACAATCCTTAGTCTTCACTTGTTTTTCATGAACTTGACACATTTGAAGAGAACTGGTTTATTATTTTGTGTAAAGATCCCTCAACTTGGGTTTGTCTAATATTTTCTCATGATTTGACTGGATGTATTGAATTAATGAGAATTGCACAAAAATTATGTTTTTATCCTCAGTACACCATATCAGAAGGTACAAGACGTTGATATGTACTACTGGTGAAGTTAGCGTTAATCACCTGGTCATGGGTGCCTACTAGGATTTCCCACTCTAAACTTACAATTTTTCCTTCTGGATTTAAGTGGAGAACTACTATGTAAATACACTGCTTCAACTTTAACTTCTGCACCCTCATTTTAGGATCCATCAGTGGTTCTGGCCTGTGGTAATTTTTACTCTGATGTTATATTGGTGAGTTTCCATTTCCCCCAACTTCTTCTCTATTTATTAATTGGAATTGTTTTACAAAGGAAGACAGAACTTTATACCCATTTTTAAAATTCATTTATTTGTTTTAGTAAGAACTTGTTGATTTTTAGGGGTTTCATATAAGTACCAGTTATTTTTTTGTTCATGCTATTCTAATTTTATCCATCAAGAGATCTTTAGCTTGATCCCTGTGTCATTTCATTATGATTCCATCCATACCCCTGACCCCCAGCTAGTTGTTTTCTGGTATTAAAAGATGCACAAGACCCATCTATATTTTTATGTTCCATTTCTAGAATTAATCATCTCTCCCAGGAGTGGTGGTTTAATTTATTGGAGAGTGGTAGTTAGAAATCAATATCTGGGCCCTAGGTTTGCTTATTTGCTCTGGGAATTCACTAATTCTAGCCATATTGAGTGGATAAAGTTCCATATGTATATTTAAAAGTATATGTATATAGATAGAAATAAATATATGTATATATAATGTATATACATATATGTGTTTATGTATAAATGTGTATATATAATGCATTTTTATATGTAAATAAATATGTATATGTGTATGTTTATATTACATATAAACATATGTATGTATAAACAAGCATATACCTCACATATTTGTATAAGTGTATGCTCATTCATACATACACACATATCTATGGCTATTTTTACATCTATTTTCTTGTATGAATATGTATGTGTGTGGATATGTGTATACTTATGTATACTTATGTATAAGTAAGTATATATATATATATCTATGTAACAATGAGTCAGTACTAATACCACCCACTCCAGTTCAGCCCCCACAGCATTCATTCTAATCTTCCCTTTTTCATTATTAAAACTCATTATTTCATAGTATTATGACTGGCTCTTACCAACAGTATATTTATTAGTACTAACCTAACATCCAAATGAAATAGTTTTAGAATTCATAATCCATATCTCCGAAACAAACAGGGTTGCCAACTAAAACACATTGTTTTGGCTCTTTTTTTTGTCTCCATCCCCTATAATGTAATTAAATTATTTACATAAAATGGTCAATTTCCTCTTTGTCCCCTTTCCCAAATCCTGCCTGATTTCTTTTGAAATTTACCTTTAGTAAAACTTGCTTTTTTCTCATGTATGTTTCCACGGATTTTGACAAATGCATAGGATCATTTGTTTACTATAATAGTTTTAAAACAACAGTTCTGTCACTCAAAATTTCCCCCAAACTAGGAAGACATCTTTGTCCCTCACTCCCCATGTCCTGGCAATCACTGACTTGTTTTTCACCATATGGTTTTGCCTTTGCCAGAGCTGTCCATGTAAATGTAACCATATAGTATGTGGTCTCTTGCTTCTGGCTTCTTTAACTTAACAAAACATATTTAAGATTCATCTATGTTGTTTGATTCAATAATTTACTCAATTTTACTACTAATATTCCAACGGAAGTATGTACCCACGGTTGGTTTTAGCTTCACTGCCTGAAGGACATCAAGTTTGTCTCTAATTCTTTTTTTTTTTTTTTGATATTTTTTTTATTGGTTGTTCAAAACATTACAAAGCTCTTGACATATCATATTTCATACATTAGATTCAAGTGGGTTATGAACTCCCATTTTTACCCCAAATACAGATTGCAGAATCACATCGGTTACACATACACATTTTTACATAATGCCATATTAGTAACTGTTGTATTTTGCTACCTTTCCTATCATCTACTATCCCCCCTCCCCTCCCCTCCCATCTTCTCTCTCTACCCCATCTACTGTAATTCATTTCTCTCCTTGTTTTTTTTCCCATTCCCCTCACAACCTCTTACATGTAATTTTGTATAACAATGAGGGTCTCCTTCCATTTCCATGTCTCCAATTCTTAATGATCATAGACAAGGCTTACATAAATACTATGTACACAATTTTGTTCTAATGTTTTCATTCTTCAATGTAGATTCCTAGGAGTGGGAGTGCTGGGTCCTATGGAAGATGTATATTACATTTTATAAGATGCTGCTAGAGTGGTCAGATTTTTTTTTAATTCATTTATATATGATGTGTCAAAGTGCATTCTATTGTCATGTATAACTAATTGGAACAAATTTTTTAAAAATCCCACCAGAAGCTTATGATACTCCCAGTTGCTCATCATGGTCACAACTATTTGGTACTGCTAGTTGTTTAGACTTTAGAATATAGACTCTCAGGGAGACCTAAACTATCTTAATTTAACAGAGGCAGCAAGATACCCAGAAAGAAAAACTCATTTGCTTAAAATCATAACAGGACAATGATAATCTGGATTACAGTAAAAGAAAGGAATCCTGCCTAGTGTTGAGGCTCATGAGATTTTTTCTTCATTTTTCACATAGCTTTTGTCTCCATATTTTGCCTTTCTCAGTCACAATATAGACAATCCATGAGCCTTGTTACCCGGAAGGATAATCAGATATTCAGGAGTCCTTGAGACCTTTCTAAGGTATGTGGATCACATAATGAGCAAACAGAGTCTTTCATTTAACAACTGCCAGATAGCAGTTGAGAATATGAACAGTGTTCATTTATTCATCTGGCAAATATTTATCAAGAATCTAGCCTGTGTTGGACCTGAGCTAGGCACAGAGACCATCATAATAAATAATAATTTAAAAAGTCTTTCCCTACTCCAGTGATGCATGCATTTAATTCATTTAAAATTATGTACATTGTAGGGTAAAAAAGAAGCATTTTCTGCAAGGGTGTATCAGTGTTTCTTGACACAGGCACACACCCAGGGCTAGGATGTGTTTTGGATGACATGGGCATCTGTGATAGGTTTCCGTATGGAGAAAAAGATAATAATCGCTTTGGATTCTCATTTCCTGAGTGAAGAGGTGCAAATATTTTCAGTAAATTGTTGAGATACTTCCTGTTGTAAAGCAGTTTTTAGAGACTTGGAAGAGTTACTTGCTTACATCAGTTTTTAGGAAGTAATTCATAGAAGAACAATTCAATTGCAAAACCTAATATTGTTCCTCAAGCTGCACCCTCTCTCCCTTCTTGTAGAAGAACACTGCCCAGACTTCCTATTAAACACAATGTTTTCCTAAAAGAAGGTTAGTGGCATCAATTTTCAAACAATGGAATGCCATGTGGAATGATAATTTATAGAAAATAAGCTAGCTAAAAAAAATGAGCATTATCATTAGACTGACTCTACATGAGGAAAAGGAAGAGCATTTCATTTTCAAAGAAGACACTTATGATCCCATTCAGAAACATAGATTTAAACCAAAAGTTCAGGTAGAAAAAAGAAATATACAGATAAATATAGTACAAACTGTGTCTGTGTTTGGAAAAAAAATCTGTAGTTTAAGTACATTAAAATAATATTGATGACAATGCAGGTTATATGTTTATTAACCAAACAATGATTTTATTTTTACCTAAAATTTTTTCCATGTCAGGTGTGGCTCTAAGGCACTGTCAGTAAGTCACATCTATACATTTGATGATGTGTTTAGAGGTCATAAGATACAAACCCTCTTTCTTCCTCTCCCTTTTGCCTCAGTTTATTGATTTTTTTCACTCTGTTCTGCGAACAATTTCTAATCTCATCTCAATATCATTGACAGTTTTCTGACGTTGCTAAGGCTCTGAATGAACCTGTAAGGTGTTGGAATCGAGCTTTGGAGATTAGATTGGATATTAGGAACATGGTCATTAGACCTGCAGATTTAAGGTGGCACAGAAGACATTTGAGCCAGCTCCTCTTTAGATTGCAAGAGGTTCTGTGATGCAAAGGACTCATACTTGAAACTAAATGACAAATTCTACTTCCTTTTTACCCCCATAATTCTAAAAATAAGTGATTTTCAACTTTTTCCCCATGTTGTGAAATACAACACAAAGAGATGCCTGTTATCATTGAGGCTTAGATTAGACTGACAACTGGATATCCTGGAGGTCAGCAATAGAAGATCTGGACCCAGTGACAAGTACTAGGAGAAGACTCTAGTTTGCAGAGAGACACAGTTAAAGCAAACAAGATCAAGCATTTTGGAAGAAACTTCAGTATCTGGTAAGTTATGAGAGAAGACTCAGGCATGACAGAATAATCTATGTACTCATCTGTGAAAACTGTTTAGAGGTCAAGAACTTGATCTTAAGCCTGATTGAATTCTATGTTGGAAAAGATCCAATGGACTTAATGATCTGAAAATGAGTCATAGCTCAGACCTCCCCTTAACTAAGGGCAAGACTGACTGAGGACCCCACAGGAGAGTTGAAACTCTCAGACAAAACAATATGTGCGAAAGAACCTATAATCTGGTACTCGGTTAGTATAGCTACTAATTCCTTAATGGCCAGGAATTCTTTAATCTAGGAATTGCTAAGATTATCCATAAATATTACACCACAGGAATGTAATGCTTAAAGGGGTGATTTACATTATCCTCCCCTAAATCAGGAGAATGTAACCTAGAGAGAATTGCCGAAACACAGTCTCTATGATGCTTTATCCTGTGCTAGTACAACACCTAACACTCATATCAGCCCTTGGGGAAAATTAATTTCTTTCTTATTTACCAATATATTAATGGAGAAACTTAAAAGAGACTTTAATAAATTTTAATAATTTATTAAAGTCTATTAAAGAAACTTTAATAAATTTTAATAAAATTTCCTTGTTAAACCAAGGAATTGGTCTAAATAATATCATAAGTGGTGCTTGAAATATTAGACTTGAGAAATTCCCTTCACTGTACTCCTTCTGTAGAACCAGAAACTTAAGAAACAAGGAAAACAAGGATACTTCAGCTCATAATTCTGCAAGGAAAGTCATCCTATCACAAAACAGAACCATGCTACCAGGAGTCGATCTGCCAACCCTGTTTCTGTACTAAATTTCAAATGCCTGGCACAAAGTAACACTCAGCCAGCATCATATGACGTCCTATGAACTTTCAATAAGATAAGCCTAAAAGATTTCTACCAATGACTTTTATGTTTCTGGCAAGAATACCATTTAGATTTCATGTCTTGTGGTTTAAATTCAATATACAACCATCTGAATACCATTCTTGCTTTATGTATATATTTGAATGACTCCTTTTATTGACATACTTTTAAGAAAAATCTTCTTTAGAAATATGAACAAGATGTTCAAGAATGCAAAACTGGTTTTTAGTAAACTGAGTTGAATTTGAAAGTGATGTTGTGAGGAAAAGAGCAACAAACTGTTTCCTAGTGGTTATGTGTGATTGTTTTATTAGGTTTGATAAGACTAAACAGTCCAAAGGTTTGACAGTCTTGACACCTGGCTTATGAAAGATGGAATTCCTGAATGGAAATTATTCTTATTGAGCTTTTTTGAAGAGTTTTGGCTGAAAAAATGTATCTTTTCCAAAGCCAGTATATTCTCGGCGCTCCTTCAACTGGCTGAAAAATGAGGTACTGAATTCTTTGCTTAATGGGAAATCTACTGTTGTTTTAATACATATTTTTTGGAATCTTTTTGTTAAAGTTTTTTCTGTCATCACTTTTCCTTTGTGGAAATAAATATGACACCATATGGGAGAAAAAGGTTATAGCTCCATATGTATAGAATAATGTTCAGACTTTAAAGATGAACTACATCTAACCCTCATTTAATGTTTAGGAAGTTCTACAAACAAATATGCATACAAGTTTATATGCTTCATGGTTGCTATGCAGTACACCAAGTTAATATGGCAACTCTACTCGGCTATGTTTAGATAAAGTCAAAGGTGTTTATAATAAGCATAATAAGATATTTTTATGCAGCTACATTATTTATCTTACTGGTTCTACTGTGTGATGCACAACAGACCCATTATGGTACTTCGGTTCATATATTTATATACTATTCAGTACAAACAATGGATTCCTGTCCTTCCAAATACTACTTAAAAAAATGTAAGGCAAAAAAACAAATAAAAAGAAGTTATAAATCACAATAGTACAGATGTTGAAAAATTAAAGTGCTTTTTTTGGTCTGTCACTGTATCATACAAATTTTTAAATTATGAATTCTATAAAGAATAGATTCATGATTGAAAACAAAACAAAACAAAGGATTATATGGATGAATTGAATCAATTCATACGGGATTATTTAGAGTAGGTTTAGAGCCCTGTGGAAGAGCTGGCCATTTTGAAAGGTCTAAAACAAAGAAGTTATTTTGTAACTCTGGACCTTTTGGTCTACTCAGCTCAAGGCCCAACAGTAGATGTCAATATGAGTCCCTTGCTTGGGGTAGGGAGCCAAGTGCTATACCTCTACATATGCCACTTTAACCCACTTAAATATGGCCCATCACAGTCCAGCATAGTGGTTTGTGATGGAACAGGATTCACAAACCCATCAGAGACATGTGTGACATCTCTTATCTGACCAAAATCAGATGATGGAGAACTCACTTTCTTCTAAGTTATTCCATTTTGTCTATGATCCAAACATGATCTTCCTCTATCTTTTGCTCATTTATCTCTGACACCAAGAAACATTTTTATCTCCTTTAAATCATGTAAAAACAGTTCTCACATTCCTCACTGTACAAGCCAGTTGTTTGGTACAACTATTAGTTGTGTTTCCCACATTTTAAAAATATAAATTGGTGTCATGTGTATTCCATATTTTTAAATGAGTTGTATATACAATTTCCTAAAAAAAAAAAAAACAAAAAACATTTAAGATATGTCACAGCACACTGTAAACACAACCTAACTGTTGAAAGGATAGGGACACTCTCACCCCTGTGGTCAGAAAAACTCATGTCCTAGGACATTTAAATGAACTACTCTTATTTTCACATTGTCAATCTTGAATCATTAACAGAGATACCTTTTTATCATTAATAAACTCAATGTCACTCTCCCTCTGTCCTTCTGTCTCCCTGTGTATAAAAACACATGCATGTGTGCACACACAATCCACATAGAGAAGAAAATTCTATAACAAATTAAAACAATGAATTGAGAAAATAAATTTCATATTTTTTTTCTGAGTTCAAGAACATTCTTGTTTGGTATATCCTCGGGTCAAATGTTGAGAAGAAAATAGTTTTATGTTGAGCTAGGTGAATTTTCATTTTCATATTTTTTGGGAGGAGGTAACTAACATGGTTTGTTACTCACTTGACAGTTGAAATACTTCATGTGTCTCATATACAGTAGCCACTCAACAATCTGTATGCAAGACAGCAAATCAGTACTTTCATCTGAAATAAAATTCTTTTTCCATTTGAGCTTTTGTACTTTTGGGTTTTGAAATTTATATCATTTTATTTGAAGGCTCACGTAATTGACAAACTAGTCATTGTTATTATCCTCATTTGTTCAAACACTTGGTTCAATTTTAAACTCCTGCTAACATATAGGAATCAAGATTCAGCTCTGTAACCTCAAGCAAATATTTCAGAATGGTCCTTGTCATTCTTTTCTGTTAAAAATAATGGCTCACTGGTAGTGAGGGAGCTCCTTTTTTGTGATTCATATCATTACATTATTCATACATCAGCATACAGGAAAGATTCAGATATAGTTACCTGATGTTAAAAGTAGAAGAGGGGAGGACTTTAGCAATGAATGATTTTGACTCCACCTGTCAAATATCTCTGAAAATAGCCACAGATGTTCAAAGTTATTGATTTTTCTTATATTCGCCCTCAGTAAAAGTTTAAAAAATTTTTTCTATTACATTTGTTATGTCCAAGGAATGTTTCAGTACTAAAGATTCATCATTCAATACAAATGTCAGAGTTTCCAGATGCACTGAGTAATTAAATAGTGAAATTTAAAAATGTGGATATGTATGTATAGTTTATGTAATTTAATATTGAGAGATTACATATGATATATATTAGTATAATATGTGAATATAAAATTTCCAAGTCATAACTGATCTGTAGATCATGAAAAATTCCTAGCAATTATTTCACTCATTAATCATATGATAAAGAGTCAGTTCATTAGATAAATGTAAGATTGGTATAAGTATTTTATTTACCTACTCTAAATCAAACATGCAAAAAGCCAACTTAAATTGAGAAGAAATTATTGTATTTTTCTAGAAATCAACAAGAAAGAAAGGAATAAACAGTGATCCTACAGGGAAGTCTGGGAACCTGCTCCAAAACTGTGATGGCTTTAGTGTTAGCAGATCATGCTGCTGTGACAGGATGTTAGAAGGAGACTGATATTCACTCAGTTTCAAATACACTCCAAGGAGAGAGACCGAGATATGAGACACATCATTATATGCAGTTCATACTCATAAAAAAAAAGTATCTGGAGTTCCAGTTTCACCACTCCAAGAACTCTCAGCAGATTTAGATACACAAGGAGTTGGAGTATGGGGAATATCTTATGAGAAGATGCTGCTGTGAGCTTTACAACCAACTAGGCACCCTCCATCTGAGGCACCTAAGTCTGTGTCATATTTTCAAGCCTGGAGAGCAGGGCTTTGAAAAGATAACTTGGAGAGCTAAGGTCCATGTTTCCTAGCAGTTGGGGATAACATGGAGAGCACTGGTAGGCAAAAGGACAAGCCAGTTGTTTGGGAAAAGAGCCAGCCGAATAGTGTAGCAGTATAAACATTCTGTACCCCTAGAGTTTGTCAGAGCAAAGGACACATCCTGTAGATCTCTGTAGGCCATGTGTTGGACAGAGAGCTAACGCAAAGCTGTCTAAGATCATTGTGAAGAAGGTGACTAGGTGCCTGAGAAGATTCCAACAGAGAGGAGAGTGTTAACTGAGTCTCTGAAAGAAAAGTCCATAGTAACTGCTTAGAAGAGCAAATGGTCATGAGGCTTTAGGAGAGAAGTTTCCATAAGTGGCAGATCATTGAAAAGACTGCAGGTACCTCACAAGATAAAAAGAGTTCAGTTTAACAGCTGGGCATAGTAGTACACACCTGTAATCCTAGTGGCTGAGGAGGCTGAGGGAGGAGGATGGTAAATTAAAAGCCAGACTCAGTGATTTATCAAGGTCCTAAACAACTTAATGAGACCCTGTCTCAAAATAAAATATAAAAAGGGCTGGGAACATGGCTCAGTGGTTGAGCACCCTGGCTTCAATCCCTGGTAAAACACACACACACACACACACACACACACACACACCTACTTTAATCATATGCCAAGACAAAAGAGTATAACAAATGTATTTAACTCTTGCTCTCCTGTCCTTTTTCACAGGCTCCGTACTATAGCTAATCTGACCAGAGCATAGGAGAGATTTTATGCTTGATCTAGTTCACAGTTCCAAGGAAAATTTCATTCTGGACCTGATAATTATTGAAATAAAGAAGTGTTTGTGACTTAAAGTGAGTAATTATGTAAGAATGAGCTAAATTCATGGAGTCTAGCTTTCCATCCAAGAGTGGAGCAAGATTTCCCTATTGAATAAAACTCAAAGGAGCTGCGGAAAAAAAAAAAAGAAGAAGTTTCATTTTGATTATCCATTATTTAGGTTACTTTGAAAGATGCTACCAGTTTCTTTGAGTCACTGAGGGTATGGGATGGCTTTGAAGGGTAAAACTTAGGCCACACTTTGATGTCTAGATCCTGGGGACTGAGTCTCAGTCTGGTAAAAATCCCCTCTCCCAAGCCTGACAAGGGACAAGTGGTGAATCTCACCTTCTGCAGACCATTTCCATTTCATCATTGTACATTAGTAAATGAAATTCAAAAAACCAGGTTCTCTTCAAACATTCTGGGTTATGTACAATCCTTGGGACCTAGGGATTTGAAATACGAGAGAAAATTTCTCATAAGTGACTTATTTTGGACTTATTTTGATTTAGAAATATACACATGCTTTATACCTAAATGCTGTGGTTTTATATATAAAAAAGTACTTGATTCATTCTGAAAATTGTGTGGAATAGAAGGAAATGTACATCAGCTGTAGGACGAAGACACATGGATGAAAAGGTCTTTGGATAGGCCTGTACCGGGAGCAGGGACATACTGGGTTTCTGTGTCTCTATCTCTGTGGTCTGCAGGAGTCTCCCTGTCTGCTGCGTAGTTATATGCAGTACAAACATCATAAGGCCATTTTTGAAGATTTCTAATCTTGCTTTTACTTCCCTTCCTGGCAAATTCTCTGTCACTGGTTATTTTTGATCCTTAATAGGTAGGGGTTTTATGCCTCTAGAAATATACTGCAGTTTTATGGCTCTGCCTGATGAGTGAATTTTTCAGCAACCATATGGTGGAGCTGGCTCTGACTCTATCAAACTCTAACAACCTTCATAGTCTGGGGAGCAGCTTGCTCATTCCATCTTTCTTAAGCTTTGCTGTATTGATTGCAGTCTTTGATAAGTCAAGTTGTTGAGTTTTCAGTCTTAGACAGAAGGTTTAAATAAGAAACTTTGAAAGTCATCCTTTGGTTGAGATTTTGTTTGCAAAATATACTTTTTTTCAATGTCATAGGCATGATAGATTTATATAATTTTCTCGTGAATATTTTAGAATCTTGTTTCTCAAGCCTCTATCAAGTTTTGTGGGATAATCTTAATGTCTGTTTTCATACACATTAGAATGTTTTCATTCTAATACAATCTCACAGTTTACACTTACTTTAGTTTTTTGAAATGTGCTTCTTTTTCACAATTATTTAGACTCTAAAGAAGTAAAATAGGGACCTGCGACTGACCAGCGGAGCAGGCCCAGCGGCTCGCCAGCGTGGTAGACACATCGCCCCAATTGGAGGAGGTGTGGAGCAGAGCCGCCACCCAAGCCTGCAAGGTAGGCAGACCTGTGACCAACCAGGAGAACAGGCACAGTGGCCCGCTGGCATGGTAGACACATCACCCCAATTGGAAGAAGGTCCCAGCTGCCGCCCACAAGGTAGGCAGACCACACGTCCCGGATAAGGGGCCCGGCAGCACGCCAGCCTACTTGAAAGATCACCCCAATTGGAGGAGGGGCACAGCCACCGCCTGCGCCTGCAAGGTAGGCCTGCGCCTGCAAGGTAGGCAGACCTGCAACCTGGAGAACAGGCCCAGCAGCCTGCCAGTGTGGTAGACAGATCATCCCTATTGGAGGAGGGGCCCAGCCATTGCCTGCAAGGTAGGCAGACCACGCGACCGGGAGAAGGGGCCCAGCGGCCCGCTGGCGAGATAGACAGATCACCCCAATTGGAGGAGGAGCACAGCCGCCGCCCACCCCTGCAAGGGAGACTTTGCAACTATACAAGAGCAATATAAATATATAGGGGGAAAATTCAATAACACAACAGTTTCACCAAGCAGAAAGAAACGTGAGCAGTATGAAAAGACAAGGAAAGAAAGGACCACAAGCAGTGCAGGTCAACTCAACTTTAGAAGAGGTAATAGCTGCAGCATATGGAATGTCAGATAAAGAATTCAGGATTTACATGCTTCAGATGATCTGGAGTCTCAAGGAAGACATCAGACAGCAAAATCAGACAATGAAAGATCACTTCGACAATGAGTTACATAAACAAATCCAAGAAGCAAAAGATCAACTATATAGGGAGATAGAGGTTATAAAAAACAAACAAACAGAAATCCTAGAAATGCAGGAAGAAATAAACCAACTTAAAAACTCAAATGAGAATACTACCAGCAGAGTAGAACACTTAGAAGATAGAACATCAGACAATGAAGGCAAAGTATTTCAACTTGAAAAGAACATAGACAGCTCAGCAAGACTGTTAAGAAACCATGAGCAGAACATCCAACAAATTTGGGATAACATAAAGAGACCAAACTTAAGAGTCATTGGGATACAGGAAGGTACAGAGCTCCAAACCAAAGGAATGAGTAGTCTATTCAATGAAATAATAGGAGAAAACTTCCCAGACTTGAAGAATGAGACAGAATCCCAAATCCTAGAAGCCTACAGGATGCCGCATGTGCAAAATCATAAGAGATCCACACCTAGACACATTATAATGAAGATGCCCAACATACAGAATAAGGAGAGAATTTTAAAAGCTACAAGAGAAAGGAAGCAGATTACATTTAGGGGTAAACCAATCAGGATAACAGCTAATCTTTCAATACAGACTCTGAAAGCTAGAAGATCCCAGAACAACATATTTCAAACGCTGAAAGAAAATGGGTTCCAACCAAGAATTGTGTATCCAGTGAAATTAAGCTTCAGGATGGAAGAGGAAATTAAAACCTTTCATGATAAACAAAAGTTAAAAGAATTTGCAGCTAGAAAACCATCTCTTCAAAACATCCTCGCCAAAACATTACAGGAAGAGGAAATGGAAAATAACAATGAAAACCAACAGTGGAAGGTAGTACAGTAAAGAGAAAAATAATCAAAGAGGAAAAACAAACCATGTTAAGTAATATAAATAAACAAATATGGCTGGAAGAACAAACCATATCTCAATAATAACCCTAAATGTTAATGGCTTAAACTCACCAATTAAGAGACACAGGCTAGTAGAATGGATCCAAAAAAAAAAAAAAATCCAACAATATGCTGCCTACAGGAGACACATTTGATAGGAAAAGACATACATAGACTTAAGGTGAAAGGTTGGGAAAAATCATATCACTCATATGGACTTTGGAAACAAACAGAAGTGTCCATACTCATATCAAATAAAATAGATTTCAAGCCAAAGTTAATCAAAAGGGATAAAGAGGGACACTACATACTGCTCAAGGGAACCATACACCAACAAGACATAACAATCATAAATATATATGCTGCAAACAATGGTGCAGCTCTGTTCATCAAACAAACTCTTCTCAAGTTCAAGAGTCTAATAGACCACCATACAATATTTATGGGAGACTTTAACACACCTCTCTCACCACTGGACAGATCTTCCAAACATAAGTTGAATAAAGAAACTATAGAACTCAATAATATAATTAATAACCTAGACTTAACTGACATATATAGAATATACCACCCAACATCAAGCAGTTACACTTTTTTCTCAGCAGCACATGGATCCTTCTCAAAAATAGATCATATATTATGTCACAGGGCAACTCTTAGACAATATAAAGGAGTAGAGATAATACCATGCATCTTATCTGATCATAATGGAATGAAACTGGAAATCAATGATAAAAGAAGGAAGGAAAAATCATGCATCACTTGGAGAATGAACAATAGGTTACTGAATGATCAATGGGTTATAGAAGACATCAAGGAGGAAATTTAAAAATTCTTAGAGATAAATGAAAACACAGACACAACATATCGGAATCTATGGGACACAATGAAAGCAGTTCTAAGAGGAAAATTCATTGCTTGGAGTTCATTCCTTAAAAAAATAAAAAAACAACTAATAAATGATCTCACACTTCATCTCAAAATCCTAGAAAAAGAAGAGCAAATCAACAGCAAAAGAAGTAGAAGGCAAGAATAATTAAAATCAGAGCTGAAATTAATGAAATCTAAACAAAAGAAACAATTGAAAAAATTGACAAAACTAAAAGTTGGTTCTTTGAAAAAATAAATAACATCGACAGACCCTTAGCCATGCTAACGAAGAGAAGAAGAGAGAGAACTCAAATTACTAGCATACGGGATGAAAAAGGCAATATCACAACAGACACTTCAGAAATACAGAAGATAATTAGAAATTATTTTGAATCCTTATACTCCAATAAAATAGAAGATAGTGAAGGCATCGATAAATTTCTTAAGTCATATAATCTACCCAGATTGAGTCAGGAGGATATAGACAACCTAAAAAGACCAATATCAATCGAGGAAATAGAAGAAGCCATCAAAAGACTACCAACTAGAAAACGCCCAGGACTGGATGGGTATACAGCAGAGTTTTACAAAACCTTTAAAGAAGAGCTAATACCAATACTTTTCAAGCTATTCCAGGAAATAGAGAAAGAGGGAGAACTTCCAAATTCATTCTACAAGGCCAACATCACCCTGATTCCTAAACCAGACAAAGACACTTCAAAGAAAGAAAACTACAGACCAATATCTCTAATGAATCTAGATGCAAAAATCCTCAATAAAATTCTGGCGAATCGGATACAAAAACATATCAAAAAAATTGTGCACCATGATCAAGTAGGATTCATCCCTGGGATGCAAGGCTGGTTCAATATACAGAAATCAAAAAATGTTATTCACCACATCAATAGACTTAAAGATAAGAACCATATGATCATATTGATAGATGCAGAAAAAGCATTCAACAAAGTTCAGCATCCCTTCATGTTCAAAACTCTAGAAAAACTAGGGATAACAGGAACATACCTCAATATTGTAAAAGCTATCTATGCTAAGCCTCAGGCTAGCATCATTCTGAATGGAGAAAAACTGAAGGCATTCCCTCTAAAATCTGGAACAAGACAGGGATGCCCTCTCTCTCCACTCCTGTTCAACATAGTTCTCGAAACACTGGCCAGAGCAATTAGACAGACGAAAGAAATTAAAGGCATTAAAATAGGAAAAGAAGAACTTAAATTATCACTATTTGCAGTTGACATGATTCTATACCTAGCAGACCCAAAAGGGTCTACAAAGAAACTATTAGAGCTAATAAATGAATTCAGCAAAGTGGCAGGATATAAAATCAACATGCATAAATCAAAGGCATTCCTGTATATCAGCGACAAATCCTCTGAAATGGAAATGAGGACAACCACTCCATTCACAATATCCTCAAAAAAAATAAAATACTTGGGAATCAACCTAACAAAAGAGATGAAGACTTATACAATGAAAACTACAGAACCCTAAAGAGAGAAATAGAAAAAGATCTTAGAAGATGGAAAAATATACCCTGTTCATGGATAGGCAGAACCAACATCATCAAAATGGCGATATTACCAAAAGTTCTCTATAGGTTTAATGCAATGCCAATCAAAATCCCAACAGCATTTCTTGTAGAAATAGATAAAGCAATCATGAAATTCATATGGAAAAATAAAAGACCCAGAATAGCAAAAACAACTCTAAGCAGGAAGTGTGAATCAGGCAGTATAGCGATACCAGACTTCAAACTATACTACAGAGCAATAGTAACAAAAACAGCATGGTACTGGTACCAAAACAGGCGGTTGGACCAATGATACAGAATAGAGGACACAGAAACCAATCCACAAAATTGCAACTATCTTATATTTGATAAAGGGGCTAAAAGCATGCAATGGAGGAAGGATAGCATCTTCAACAAATGGTGCTGGGAAAACTGGAAATCCATATGCAACAAAATGAAACTGAATCCCTTTCTCTCACCATGCACCGAAGTTAACTCAAAATGGATCAAGGAGCTTGATATCAAATCAGAGACACGGCGTCTGATAGAAGAAAAAGTTGGCTACGATCTACATACTGTGGGGTCAGGCTCCAAATTCCTCAATAGGACACCCATAGCACAAGAGTTAATAACTAGAATCAACAAATGGGACTTACTCAAACTAAAAAGTTTTTTCTCAGCAAAAGAAACAATAAGAGAGGTAAATAGGGAGCCTACATCCTGGGAACAAATCTTTACTCCTCACACTTCAGATAGAGCCCTAATATCCAGAGTATACAAAGAACTCAAAAAATTAAACAATAAGATAACAAATAACCCAATCAACAAATGGGCCAAGGACCTGAACAGACACTTCTCAGAGGAGGACATAAAATCAATCAACAAGTACATGAAAAAATGCTCACCATCTCTAGCAGTCAGAGAAATGCAAATCAAAACCACCCTAAAATACCATCTCACTCCAGTAAGATTGGCAGCCATTATGAAGTCAAACAACAACAAGTGCTGGTGAGGATGTGGGCAAAAGGGTACACTTATACTTTGTTGGTGGGACTGCAAATTGGTGCAGCCAATTTGGAAAGCAGTATGGAGATTTCTTGGAAAGCTGGGAATGGAACCACCATTTGACCCAGCTATTCCCCTTCTCAGTCTATTCCCTAAAGACCTAAAAAGAGCATACTACAGGGACACTGCTACATCGATGTTCATAGCAGCACAATTCACAATAGCAAGACTGTGGAACCAACCTAGATGCCCTTCAATAGACGAATGGATTAAAAAAATGTGGCATTTATACACAATGGAGTATTACTCTGCATTAAAAAATGACAAAACATAGAATTTGCAGGGAAATGGATGGCATTAGAGCAGATTATGCTAAGTGAAGCTAGCCAATCCCTAAAAAACAAATGCCAAATGTCTTCTTTGATATAAGGAGAATAACTAAGAACAGAGTAGGGAGGAAGAGCATGAGAAGAAGATTAACATTAAACAGGGATGAGAGGTTGGAGGGAAAGGGAGAGAGAAGGGAAATTGCATGGAAATGGAAGGAGACCCTCAGGGTTATACAAAATTACATACAAGAGAAAGTGAGGGGAAAGGGAAACAAAAAAAAAGGGGGAGAAATGAATTACAGTAGATGGAGTAGAGAGAGAAGAGGGGAGGGGAGGGGAGGGGAGGGGGGATAGTAGAGGATAGGAAAGGCAGCAGAATACAACAGACACTAGTATGGCAATATGTAAATCAGTGGATGTGTAACCGATGTGATTCTGCAATCTGTATACGGGGTAAAAATGGGAGTTCATAACCCACTTGAATCAAAGTGTGAAATATGATATGTCAAGAACTATGTAATGTTTTGAACAACCAACAATAAAATTTTTTTAAAAAGAAGTAAAATAGTAATTAATATCATAAATTTTCTTTATAGAGTTCTTGTATTATTTTATCCATGCGACAATAATATATAATAATAATTGTTTAATTAATATCTAATTAAATTGTTTAATTTAATTAATTGTTTAATTAATATTCACTTTATTTACCACATCACCTTCCCTGGAGAAATTTATTGTTTATAATGAGATACTACTACTACTATCAATAATAATGGACTTAATTGAAATTTATAATGTGGTTTCTACTTGCCACACACCATTGAAGAATTTTAAAGATGTCAATTAATTCTTGTACAAGTGCTTACTAGTGTTTTCTTTTAACATTAAAGGAAAATAAAGTATGAACAAACTTAGTGCCTTGCTCCATACAAATAATAAACATCACACAGACAGTAAATATTGAATTCAAATTTAGGCCACCATACTCTTATGAGAGCTCTTCTAGGAATGAGAGATAAGGATAATTAAAATAGAGTATTCCAATAAAGGAACTCAGTTCCTAAATATTTTCATGAGCATTGCAAACAAAATTGGTCTTTATGTTGGGGATAACAAAGATAAATAAGAGGATTTGGAGAGGGGCTGACATAATTGAGTGTAATTTTGAAAAGCACTTTCTGGTTGTTGTTTGGTGAATTGGAGGCAGAAGAGGTGAAGAAAAAGTCAAGTTTCCAGGTTTGTGTTGCTTAGTGAATGGAGTAGTCATATATAGATAGTAGAGGGGGACCAAGGAAGATTATGAACTTGGGTTTGAAAATATGGCTTTGCATGAAGGTAATAGGAGATAGGGTAGAATTTTACACTCAAAAATAAAGCTATGCACTACAGTTATGGATGGTAAATGAGGCCAACAATCTGAATGAGATTACCCTTGGAGCATTCTGAAGCATTGACAGAAGAAGCCAAGAACTCCAGAGAAACCCAATAATTCTGGAAGTTGCAGGACACATGAAGTCAATGAAATTATCTGGTAACAGTTTTAAACCATGGTGGGAAAAATACAAATCTGGCAGCTATCAAAGAAGGCAAGAAAGGGTATTTCAGGAGACAGGCCAAATGTCATGCATTCTTAAGAATGGCTTTGTAATCTGATGATTTAACAGGTTCTGTTGGATTGTTTAACAATGACATTGTTGGCAATCTTGATGTGAGTGTTTTCCACAGAAAGTGTATTCACAAAGGGCATTCAAAGTTGATTGGAAAGAGAACCATGGTGAATACGCTGAATATCAAATGCAAAAACTCCTTTTAAGAGCTAAACTGCAAAAGATAGGAGCAAAAATGGGTGGTGGTCAGAAAAGGGTTAGGCATAGGCATAGGAAATGTATATATATTTTATAAGTAAATATAATGTCAAGAAGCTAAAGTCCTCAGGGACAATAGAAGCTTAAGAAGATGGTGTTGTCAAAGGAACTTAGAGTCAAATGGATTTCTTTTTTTGTACAAAAGGAAAAGAAACTGATGCAAGAAATGTAAAAGAAACAATATATAATGTTATGGTGGTTCAGATGGCCCTTCAGAGCTGTCCCAACTAAGGCTGTAGGACCAAGCTTTGTGACTTCACATCACTTAGTCGCTGACCACAAGCTGTCCTCCAGGGAGAGATTATCACTGTGGACCAATCACTGCCTGAGGCTGAAGGAAATTCACAGGGAGTGGTACAGCAGTGAGCTCTTGACTGTCCACTTGCCAAAAGGTATAAAAGATCCATCAAAGAGTATCCAAGTGATTACAGTCTCCTAGTGTGCCATTGGGAACAAGGATAAGTGGGGTCATTCCTACTTCTGATTTTTTGGCTCACATGTTTGAATATCAAGAACATACCACCATATAATGTTCATTGATTCAGATTATAAACTGTATCCTGGGGGATGATACACATCTGTTTTGTATTTTAGGTTAAATTGTGGCTCTTCCCCATGACTCACATGTGAAAGCCCTAACACCCAGTGTCTCAGAATGGAAATAGGGACATCATAGAAACAAGGTAAGGTTGTCAAGGTGGGACTGTATTAGTCCAATTTCTTTTACAATAATAAAATACCTGAAGCTATGTATTTATAAAGAAAAGAGGTTTATGTAGCTCACAGTTCTGGAATGGCTCTGGCATTAGCTCAGCTCTGGGAGGGCCTTGTGGCAGATAGAATCATCCTGGTGAAAGTCTGTGTGAGAGATCACATGACCAGACAGGAAGACAGAGTGAGGAGAGGGCTAGGCTTTCATTTTTCCTAACAAGTCTCACAAGAACTAACTCAGGGGTCCCATGAGAACTTTGTTAATACTTTCTGAGGAAAGTTTATAGCATGGTATATCAATTTTCATCCTTTCACTTTCAGTCTGTGGCTGTCTTTGCCTTCACAGCGAGTCTATTACAAACGACATATAGTTGGATCTTGTATTTGACACCATTCTGCCAGCCTGTGTCTGTTAATTAGAGTGTTGAGACCATTTACATTCAATGTTATTATAGAGATTTTTTTTTAATTCCTGTCATCTGCTTCATTTATCATATTTAATTTGGTCCTGTTTCTCCTTTGCTTAGCTACTCTTCAAATGAGATTTGCTCATTTCTTAGCTCTGGGTTTTGTTTTTTTTTAAATATATATCTTCCATATATATATATATATATATATATATATATATATATATATATATATATAGTATTTCTTTAAATATTTTCTATAGTGCCAGCTTAGTAGTCATGAATTCTGATTATTTTGGAAAATTTTTATCTCTTCTTTGATTCTGAAGGATAGCTTTTCTGGATATGGCAATCTTGGTTGACAGTTATTTTCTTTCAGGGTATGGAACACATTATTCCAATCCCTCCTGGAATTCAATGTATGTGTTGAGAAAACACAAGTGTATGTGCTGATTTGTTCTTCTCTAAATGTGACCTGACACTTTTCTCTTGAGGTTTTAAAAATTCTATACATTTCTTTATGTATAGCCCCTTACCCCATCCATTTCTACTTGGGGCCTGGTTGGTTGTTGGTTTGAAATTTTTGTTTCTCCTTTCTTTGTATTAAAGTATAGCTGAAATTTGGGTGTGGTTACTTTGTGCATGGAGCAAAGTGCATTTGCTGGGTTTTGTTCAGCAGAAGAATCTATGAACTTTTAGTGTCTCTATAGATTTCTAGTACCTCACAGAAATGGAAGAAATAAAACATAGAAACAACCAAAGCAAATCATTACAGAATTAATATAAATACCTGGTGCCTACTTTAACATCTACAACACTACTTACCAGAAAAACAGGAATGTGGGGTCAGCAGTTGCCAACAGCAAAACAATAAATAACCATGCACTAGATCTGGCATTGATGTAAACAGCAGATGTCAATTGTGTAATCCACAGTACTAATAAATGTCTCAGCAAGAATGGGGGGGGTAAGAATTATATAAACCAAATGGTTCCAAAAGATTGTAAAACTATAGATCATTAAGAGAAAAAAATGTGAAATGAAAGTAGAAGAAAGTTTAGAATGTCCAAGTCAGAGAGGATGGAGAAAATATGTAGCAAGTGATGGTTATAAACAAGAAGAAGAAAGAAAAGAAAAGAAACTAAAGGGAGAGAGAACAAGAACAAGAGAATGTGGCTATTACTGGGAAAAGGAAGAAGAAGAAGAGAAATAAGAGAAACAAACAAAAACTCTAACCCTCAAAAAATAAGACAACAAAATATAATTACAGTAAATAAGTGTTAAAAATGAAAAAAACAGAAGCAAATATGGAAATGTATACATATATTCATGAAATCAATCAGCACAGCAAGAACACACATAAAGAAAAAAAAGAGAGAAACAACAAGATTCTTAATGAAAAAGAATTATCTCCAACAAAGTAGTTAGAGCTGTTGAGAATGAATGGCCGTAGCTTATGCCTGACTCTCCTTCTTTCTGTTTCTTCTTAGGCTATAGAGAGAGAGAGAGAGAGAGAGAGAGAGAGAGAGAGAGAGAGAGAGAGAGAGAGAGAGAGAGAGAGAGAGAGAATGAATGAATGAATATGCACGACTGAAAGAAAGGTGAAAGAAAGGACTAGGGTTGTTACCCCTTCTTCTTCTTGTGTTATTCACAGAGCTTCCAGGTGGTATGGCCTAGAACTGAATCTGGTTGAAATAGTTTCAGCTTCCCTTCTCATCAGTATGAAGTAGGATGAAGTGGGAAGTATTGTTCATTTGAGTTTTGTCTGGACAAACCACATCAATGCACTCCCAGGGTAGGGATGATACAGAGTTCTAAGGAGGTAGTTCCAGGGGCTGGACCTTGATCTAAACAGGCCTTAGGGATTTTGATGGGTGGTATCTGCTCTGAAGAGACTAGATCAACACACTCTTGGGGCAAGGCAGATGCCAATCTCTTCTGGGAGTTTGAATCTCAGGAGCCTCCCTAGAATTCTCCTTATGGGGCAGGGGAGCCAGTGCTCCACAGGTCTCACACACTCTCCCGCCTACAAATATGGCTTCCCAGGGTTATTCCCTGAATGTATTTATACCCACCTCTTCCATTTCCCAATCTTCTTCAGCTGGTAATGTGAACTCCAAACTCTAGGGAAAGTAAGTTGTACTCCCCTCCATATTTCTGAGTTGAATTCCCCTGGATACAATCTTCCCTGTGTCTGTTTTATTTGTGTTCTGCTAGGGACACCCTAGGCCACACAGTAGGCACCTTTCTGGACAGTGTGGCAATGTCTGCTATGATCTCCTGGCCTCCTAGAGTAGAAAGCACCTGGCCTTCTCAAGATGGCTTTTGTCTAGCTCTTCACTTGCCAGTGGAAAAATACAGAGCACTTTTCAAAACACTTACCAGTTTACTCTGTAGGCTCTGAATGAGCTAAGTTCAGGCTATTTTACTGATCTAATTGTTTTTCCAGGCCTAATTTGTCCTTTGTGTGTCTCTCTCTGTTTGTGTCATCCCTCCCTCTATCATGAACCAGCACCACTGCTGCTGCCACAACTGGCTTGGCTCCAATGTACTTTACCTTATTCTTTGTTCAATGCACCTGGATTTCTGAGTCCGTAAGAGACTCTGACTGTCCAATATTGAATTTCAGTCAATTCCTTCTTTTACACACCAGCTGGGAAGAAGTACGCCTTCTGCTTAAATCATGAGCCATGGAGCAACTGGAAAATCTCCATCTCTTATATTCCCTTCTTCCTCAGCATTACTGAGGACCAGGCCTCCCACACATGGACTTTATTCAAATGATATCCAAACCATAGCAGGACCTTAATCTAGTCTGAATTGTGTACTTCGAGAAGAGAAAATTTGGACATGAACAACTTAAGACCTTTAGGAAATGGAATAAGCAAGGGAGTGTCTCAAGACATTCAGAGATATTGAATATCTGGATTGTGTGAGAGTCTATAGATTCTGTGAAGATTGTAAATTTTAATGAAAGATAATGAGAAACCTTTGAATAATCAATAGTCAATAAGTTTAAGGAATAGAGGAAACATCATTAAATTTGGTTTTAAAAAACCTTTCTGGGGACAATATTTGGAATATTGCAGAGTAGTTTGAAAAGGGACAAGAATACAAGCAAGAAAGCCGTTGAAGTGATCGTACAGGTGAAGAAAAGTAGAGAAAAAAAGACTTATGACAAAGTTGAAGTCTGTGGGACTTGATAGTATATTATTTATGACCATTGAAGGAGACAAAAGTATCAAGAAAGACCTACAGGAAAAGATTTTGGCTGCAAAATGGGCCTGGGGTGGGGGTGATGTTGTGTTCAAAGAATACTGGAGGTTCCAAAGATTGAAGATCTGAAGAAATCTGTAATTAAGTCAGCACCTGTAGATATTTTATGGCAAAAGTAGAGTAGCTGGATATAAAGTGTGGAACTCAATAAGACTAGACCAGAAAAATTAATTTGGGAGTTTTAGAATTAAGACTGAATTTAAAACCAAGGGGAAAAACCCTTAAATATAAATAAGAGGTGGAGTGAGAACTTTAATAAAGGGCCCAAGTAGGAGACATGAAAAATGTTTTAAGTTTGATGCCTGATGGGACTCATTTACTAAATAATCCCCTAATAGTTTCATATTTGCTCTTAAGTTCCTCAATTCCTTGTTATCTCTCTATATCCCACATTCTTGCCTCTCCCTTGATAACTTCAAAATCCTATCAATATGTGCAATTTGTCTCTGGACTGCTAAAAAAATTTCACCAGAAACTCTTGTTATGCTGTGTGGATAGGTTCTAGAAAGTTTTGAGTTTATTTTGTTTGATACATTTATTGAGGTTTAATTAATATACAAAAATTGCACAAATTTTAAGTATACTGTTTGGTGAGTTTTGGAGTTTTGGCATTTATACATAATTGGGACATTATTACCACAACATAATAAAATAGCCATTGTCTTTGAGGTTGTTGTTTATCATGTCAGAGCAAGACCTATACTCTTAACAAATTTTTAAGGACACTATACAACCCTATATTGTTAACTGTAGGTACAAGTTTGTACAGCAGACCTCTAGAATTTTTTCATCTTGAATAACTAAAACTTTATTATTGTTGAACAGAAACTCCCCAATTCTCCTGCCCTCAGCTTCCAACATTCATCATTCGACTTTGTGCTTCTATGACTTTGACTCTTAAAGACACTTTATGTAAGAGGAATTATATTGTATTTGTCCTTCTGTGGCAGGTTTACTTTAATTTGCATAGAGTTTTCCAATGTCATTCATGTTGTCACATATGATTATTCCCAAGTTTCATTCCTATTGTCATGTTACAGGATTTCCTTCTTTTAAAGGCAGAATGATGTCCCTTTGTGCATATATCCCACAAATATGAAAATCTACCCATCCAATGTGGATATATAGGTTGCTTCTGTATATGCTGGCTGCTGTGAATAAAGCTACAGTGAAAATTGACACACAGACATCTCTTCAATTTACTGATTTCAATTCTTTTGGATGCACACTAGGAAGTGAGATAGCTGGGTCACATGGTAATTTTATTTTTAATTTTTTTGAGGAATTACAATACTGTTTTCCATGGTGGTGCCACCATTTTACTTTCACATCAACAGTATATAAGGGCTCTCTTCACATCCTTAACAACACTTTTTATCTTTGTTGTTTTTATAGTCAGACAAACATGTGTGAGGTGCTATCCACTATCGTTGATTTACATTTCCCTCTTGATTAGTGATGTCAACCATCTTTTCATTTATTTGTTGGTCATTTGTACATCTTGTTTTTGAGAAAAGTCTGTTCAAACTCTTTGAAAATTTGGCCAGAGGGTTTATTTGATTTTTTGCTATCATGTTGTAGCAGTCCCTTATGTATTTTGAATGTCAATTCCTTATCAGATGTATAATTTACAAATAGATTGTGCTTTCACTCTGTTTTATTTGATATGCAGAAGCTTTTTTTTGGTTGTTTTATGCATCCTTGCTGTCCAAATATACTTTGTTTCTTGTCAAATCCAATAAATTATTGTCAAACTTAATGTCATGAAGATTTTCACCCAGGGCCATTTCTGGTTGTTTCAAGTCTTTAATTCATCTTGAGTTGATTTTAACGCATATTGTAAGATGAGTTTTCTCTGTATGAATATCTAGCTTTCCTAGCACTATTTGTTAAAGAGATTATTCTTTCCCTATTGTGTATTCTTGGCTCCCTTGTAAAAAATGAGTTCAAAATATTTTGTGGGTTCATGTTTGTACTCTATATTCTTTTCCATTGTTCTATATGTCTGTCTTTATATTAGTACCATACTGCTTTGATTACTATAGCTTTGTAATATATTTTGTAATTAAGGGGTATGTTGCCTATAACTTCATTGTTTCTCAAGATTATTATGGCAATTCTGGATCTTTTATAGTTCCATATGAATTTTGGGATTGATTTTCCTACTTCTGAAAATTTGCCATGAAATTTTGATAGAGATTGATTTGAAGCTGTAGATTTCTTTCAATACTATGGGCATTTTAATAATATTAATATTCTAACCCATAAATGTGTGATATCTTTATATTTATGTATTCATTTATTTCACAGTGATTTATAGTTTTCTGTGTACAAGATTTCAATTCCTTCGTTATGTTTGTTATGAAAAATGTCTTTTTTGGATAGTGGATAATTCCTTGTTAGTGTGCAGAAATGCACAGATTTTTGTATGTTAAATCTGTATCCTGAAGTTTAACTGAATCCCTCAATTAGTTCTAACAGGGTTTGTATGTGTGTGTGTGTGTGTGTGCATGAATATGTGTGTATGTATGTGGTCTTTGGAATTTTGTACATATGTGATCATACTATCTGCAGATAGTTATTCCCTTTTAATTTGGATCCCTTTTATTATTTTTCTTGTCTAATTGTTCTGTCTAGGACTTCCAGTACTATATTGAATATAAGTGGGCTTTTCCCATATGGTAAATTCCTTCTCTTCCTAATTTGTTGAGAATTTTTTTTTTTAATCATTAAGAGGGTGTTAAATTTTGTCATAAGCTATGAAGCCTTGTGTTAAAATCCAAATGTTTCTTCCCAATCTATAACATTTCTGAAAGTGCCTTTTCTTTTTAAAGCCATCTCTTTTATGATTTTTTTCAGTAATGTTTATGTGAGGGAAATATGTTGCTATTCCCATTTTATTGTGTTTAAACATGTGTCTCCTCCTCTTGAACAGGATGTGCCTGAAGATGTGTGAGCTATTTAAATTCAGTGACCATGTCACAGCAACTTATAGTTCCAATGTTCAGCCCCAGTGCATGACAAATAATGGTCAATAGAGGTTTATTGTTTAAATCAATTAATATTAACAGAATAGATGAGTAGAAAGTGGTATGTGACAGGGTCATGTAGTTACAACACTAGAAAAGGGAGTCAGTGACTATTATTCAAAATCACTGGAAGGTTCTTGTATGAGACAGTCTTCTCTGTAGACTTCTCTGATTCCAGGGAAAAGCAATGGATTTAGAGATATTGTCATATATACCAAATACGTTAAACTATTCATCAAATATTTTAAAAGTGTGTTTCATAACACTATAAGAGTGTACACACTAGAACTGTAGAAGAGAATTTTTTAGCAGCTGCATGATAAATTTAGAGGCACCAGTAAGAACGCCTGAGGTTATAAAAAAAGAGAAGAAATGAATCACTTGACATAATAATGACTAAGAAAAGAAGCAAACATTTTTCTATTAGTCAAATGTCAAAGTATGTTGCAAAAAAATCAAAGAAGCTTAAAAACAACAAATCAAAACAAGATTGCTTCAGGCAGAAAAGAAATATCAACCAAATGATAAAGGTTATTTCAGAAGGGTTTTAGCTCTGTTCCATATTCACCAGCAAGCTGGCAGCAACTCAGTTTTAACAATTTACTTTACGAAAGATGATAAATGTGTCAGAAATTTCATCATAAACAAAAGGAGAAGAGAAGGCTGGAAAAGCAGAAGACTAAAGTTAGAGGTGTTGGGAGGTGACTGGGTGGGGGAAAAACATGTTGTGTTTCAGCAATCTGTGTCTTCTGAAAAAGCCAAAGTTGGCATTTTTTTTTTCTCTTTTGCTTAAATGAGCTTTCTTATAAAAGTAAAGGTATATTTCTTAATAAAGAATAAACCAAGTAATGATAACGTAAATGAAGAAAATTTATGTTGCAGATTTCATGTACTTAAAACCATATGAGATTATAAGCAAAATATAGTATTATTCTTTCCTGCCCACTATTTTGGGGGCAAGGAATTTTTTCATTATTGAAAAAGAAAATGATTAATCTGCTTCTGCCCATCACCAGATGGCAACATGAATTTTCAGTTTAGTTAAGGATATTCTTATAAAGATGAGGAAAGCCTTCCTTTTTGTGATTTATTGATAATATGATTGAACATGAATCAATGATCTAATATAAAGTTTCCTGATAGATTGGTTCCCTATATCTTCCCTGAATTCACTACAAATAAACTGTATCCAAAATGACATTATAATCTGACAACTTTATGAAGCTATTAAAATATTTCCTCTAGCAACCTTTTTTTAATAATAAAGGAATTTTCTGTATTGGGGTTTTGTGAAATTAAATGGCACCTAAGATATTTTGATTGGACTGTGTACTATCTTTTGCTTTTATATACAGTGACTCATTCTATGAAAAATATTTTTTCTCATATCATTTTCTGGCATTTTTATACATATGAGTCAAAAATTTACTTTGAAAGAGTCAGAATTTTAGAATATCTATTTTCCTAAAGTTACATTAAGTTATAGGCAATATACACACACATATATGTTTATCTGTATTATTTGCATTCAAATTCTAAAGTCACCTGATACAGGAGTTTGTTTTTTTAAAAGATTATAAAGATATCAAGAATTCTAGCTTGGGATAAAAAATGGGTTCTATCCATGACAACAACAACAAAAAAAATCATCACTTTGGTCATTTTATTAGATTCCAGATTTTCACTTGATACTCCGTGAGTCATTTAAATGTGTTCAGTGTTTATTCAGTGACTCATCTCTGTACCATGTATGTTCTTGCATATATATTCATTCAGTGAACTTTGATTGTGTCTCATATTCTGGGTAAGATGCTAAGGCTGTAAAGGTGAAAACATCTATAATCTCTCATGTTCAAAAGTGGATCATTGTTTAGCAATAAAGGAAACCAGCAATCAAAGCACCAGAAGACATGAAAAAATCTTAAATTAATATTGATAAATGATATAAATCAATCTCAAAATGCTACTTACTGCATGAGTTCAAGTATAAAGCATTCTAGAAAAGGCAGGTTTAGGAGAAGGTAGGGATGTATAGGTAGAAAACAGGTATTTGAGGGCAGTGAAACCATTCTGTGTGATAATGCAATGATGGATCCATGTCATTATGCATTTGTAGAAAACCAATAGAATGTACAACAGAGTGAACTTTAATGTACACTATGGGCTTTATTCAATAGTAATATATTAATATTGGCTCACTATTGAAATAAACATATGTCCTAAAGCAAGATGTTTATAATAAGGAAACTTACAGGGGAGGGAACGCATAGGAATGCTATACAAATGCTGCTCAACTTTTTAAACCTAAAACTACTAATTTTAAAAAAATCTATGTTCCTTGCCTCCAGAATTTCAAGATGTCATTGGAGGTAATTGTGAATAAGTACCTTGCATTAATGTAGGAGGGTTACTGTAACAAATTGCCACTAACTTGGTAGATTTAAGAAACAATAACTTATTCTCTCTGAGTTCTAGAGGCCAGATGTCTGAAATTAAGGTGTGGATGGGCTATCTCCCTCCAAGGGCTTCAAGGGAGAATTCTTCCTTGCTTCTCCCCGTTTCTGGTGTCTCCGGATGTTCCTTGGCTTGTGATCGCTCCATCTCTGCCTTCATTCTCACACAGTGTCTTTTCTCTGTGTGTCTCTTACAAGGACACTTGCTTTGGATTTCAAGTCCACATGTACAACCCAGTGTGATCTCATTGTGAGATTCTTAATTACATCTGCAAAGAGGCTTTCTCAAATAACTTCACATTCAGAGATTTAGGGGGTTATGTACAGACATCCTGGGGGAGGGAGGCCTACAGTTCAATGCACAACAGAGTGTGAGTACAGGCTCTTGACAAGGAGGTATGGAAGCCTCTCTAGGAGCCTGAGAGGAGATGATGGTTGTACTGGTGTTTTTGCTAGGCTGGCGCAGGAGTGTTTTGGTATAAGAGTAGTGGGATGCCATCTCAGGAAGATGCTCCATGCAAAGACAGAGAGACAGGCAACAAATAGTCCTGCTCAGTAGGTGGTCAGAAAGTGTCCCTCAGAGAGAGTGGATGAGGGCTGAGGAAATGATAGTGTATGGGTCTGAGATGTCGGCTGTGGCCTGATTACAAAGGAGCCATTTGAAACATTTGTTCAAAAATTCCTTAAGATCATATTGGTATTTTAGAAATAGTACTGTTGATCGTAGAATTAGAATTTTAGGAAACAAAGACTAATGACAGGGAGATTATCAGGCTATATTCAAAGAGATCCTATTCTGTATCCTCAAGAGTGTGGACTGAGAAGAAAGATGAGATACAAGAGACCTTTTGGAAGTAGAAATGACCGCATGTGCTGAGTAACTGAGTTTGGTGAGCATGGGAGGATGTGGGGATGACTATCTATGACTTCAAAATTTAGCCAGTTTGATGCATTATCGAAAACAGGGACTTTGGGAGGTAAAACATATTTTTATGTGGGATATAGAAAATTATGAGTTCACTTTTGGAGATGTTAAATTTTATTGTATTTTGTACCTAAGTTTTAAGTTTGGCATATAGAAATTTTTGCTTCTGAGCAATAAAGGGACCTGGCAAAAGAAAGAAAGAAAGAAAGAGAGAAAGAGAGAAAGAGAGAAAGAGAGAGAGAGAGAAAGAATGAAAGAAAGAAAGAAAGAAAGAAAGAAAGAAAGAAAAGAGAGGGGGGAGAGAAAGGAAGGAAGGAAGGAAGAAAGAAAGAAGAGAGAGAGGGGGAGGGAGGGAGGGAGGGAAGGGGAGAGAGAGAGAGAGAGAGAGAGAGAGAGAGAGAGAGAGAGAGAGAGAGAGAGAGAGAGAGAAACCTTTAGGGAACTCTTTAAAATACCTGTAGAAAATTTTCCACTTGGGTCCCTCCTGGTCAGTTCCTGTCACAAATGGCAAGCTCCAACAGACCACATGACTATAAAAACATAAAATTAGTGAGGAAATGCCAAGCATGAAAGAAGCATTAACAATTTACAGTACATTCAGATAATGAAATTCTACATAGAAATGAAAAGAAATAAACTAGGGTACACTTAACAACTTGGATGAGTTTTTTACATAACATCCCAAGTGAGATATTTCCAAAAAGCAATTTACTGTATAACCCCATTTGTATAATGGTTTAAAGGCAAACATTATAGTGATAGAGAATATATCCATGGTTTTCAGGGGCTCCCCTATTGGAGAGATGTTTACTGCAAGTAATATACATTTGTCAAAAGAGACAGAACTATGTAGTAAGAAGGTGAAATTTACTATAATTTAAATTACACCTTAATTAAAAAAAGACTAAAAGCATTGTTCTAGGAAAACCATATTGTTCAAAGGCAAGGGTAAAAACCAGATTACCAAAATGTAGCCTATAGCATTTGTTCCATTCTATTTTCATTTTATAGTAACTGATAAATTTTTAAAAGAGGGAGTGGAAAATTTTTAGAAAATACGATTTGCCAACATTGAAATAAACCAAAAATCTAATTTTTATTTTCATGAAAAATTGAAAAAGTTATCAATTGAAAAGTTAATATTACTCAACAAGTCATGTAAAAATGTACTATAAAGCATCTATTGCTTAATTTCTGATCACATAAAATTAAATATATATATATAAAATAAATATATATATATATAATATTATATATATTATATATATAAATATATATATAAATATTGCTAGATCACAGAAGTGAGGAAAAGACCCACAGAATGTTGCTTTCTTCCCTCTCATTTTTATCTTAGCAGAGCTGGTGCAATGAAAGGAGAAATCTATGTTCCAACATAAAAAATAAACACACCATCGCTGTGACAGGGACTGATTCAGTACGGAAACATTGACTGCAGAGGCATTCTGGCTTACTTCAAAAGACTTTCAATAACTGCCAAAAGAGTTTATTTGGATAGTTTCAGTTTCATGTGTTTAATCAACTAAAAACTCAATCCAGAGTTGAAGTGTGACACGGCATGTGTTCAGAGGGGGCGTGCACATGTTCCTACTTGTGGGAGAAGTGTGTGTACATGTGTGGATGATTGAGGGTGAGCAAAGGTGTGTCTGTGTTCTATTATTATTTTTTATTTTATTCCATTCGTTTCTTTGGTAGGGCACACACTTAATGTGCTTCACAGCTTCAAGCCTAAATTCCATGGTTCCTGCAACATTTCACCATACTCCAGATCTTAGGACAAGAGTATGGTGCAAAAGGAGCATGTTGTGAAAGAATTTTGTAACTATAGATAAGACTACAAGTTAGAAAAGGAAGACTGATTTCCTTCTGGTTAATAGACTTCAGCTTCAGGTCCGAAGGCTTTCCTTTCAAGAACTCCTATGTTTTATTAGTTGATTACAATGTATAATATGTATTAGTGAATCTGTATTTGGCCATTCAGTTATGCAAAGAGGATTCATGATGTGAGCTTAAAGAATCCTAGAATTTATTTATTTGCAAAAGGCAAATCCTTCACCTGAGCCATTTACAGATGAATGTGTTAACAACAATGTGATGAGTTCTGCCTCCTGTACATTAGCATTTTAAAGAAAAGAATGGAGGATGTCAAAAAGCTAATCCAGTGGTATCTAATATTTTTAGTATTATCAGAGCATTTGGTAAAATGATGAAGTCACATGTTCCATCCCTGCTAAATAACGAGGTACAGGAAAGGGGAAGTGCCACAGCAAGTACCACTTCGTGAACTTATATAGGTTGAGTAAATCTAGAACATAATGAACTAGCTCAATCTCTTGTGTTTAGAAACCAAGATTGAGGACAAGGAAAATTATTAATCAAATGAAAGATGGCTCCCTTAAGCTCAGAACCCCTCTTTCTGCCTCATAAACCACCATTGTAGTCCACCCACCTCTTAGGCATACAATACCTATAGAAATTCTGGTTTGGGTTTATTAAAACAGATGAATCCTTAATATGTCTAGTATACCACATAGAATTTGGTCCCATTTTTGAATACATGTGTTGGTGTGCAGTTATGCGGTTATATAGAATACAGTGTTCCTGATGCCAAGTTGTGATGGCTATCTCTTTAATTTCATATATAAAACCAAATCCTAGCATTATGTGCCAGCTGTTGTGCAAATGTTTGCTGCTGATCAGAAGGGGATCAAGTGACAGAGACTGAGTGACTCAACACTGCCAGCCATCCACACTCACAAGGACATCACTCTAAGTGCGTGAGCTGCTGACAGTGCCTTAGTAGCAGGATTTGTGCAGATGAAGAATAATTTATTTTTTATAATAAGTGTCATTGTGTTCTCATTCCATATTAGTTTTTAGTGACACTGGTTGAGAGGACAAAGAAATTTAGCCAGATCTAAGCTACATAAAGAGACCAACTACTTTAAGAAACATTTCCTTTTTTTTTTGTAACAAGGATTAAACCAAAGGATGGTTAACCTCTGAGCAACATTCCCAGCTGTTTTTAGTTTTAATTTTGAGATAGGGTCTCACTAAGTTGCTTAGGACCTTGCTAAGATGCCGATGCTAGCTTTGAACTTGAGATCTTCCTGCCTCAGCCTCATGAGCTGCTGGGATTTCAGGTATGCACCACTGTGCCCAGCTTAAGGAATTTTTGGTATTCACTGAAATAGCCCTTCTGTACTGTCAATGAATGAAGATCAGAATGCAAGTACTATGAAGTGCTTTTGATATGTTTTTTCTCCCTCCTTTATAACCAATGATCATGTTGATTATAATGACAAAGCAATGATTTACTTTGATAATTATTTAGGTATAAATGTACATTTTCTCAAACATTTACAAATGTATAATTTTTTTTACTACAAAAGCAATACACATTCACAAAACAAAATTTTGTAGAAATGCTACACATAAAATGGTAAGTAATCATATTTCTACCACCCATCAGCAAGTCCTGCCAATAGCTCAGTGAGTAAACTCTCAATTTCTTTTATGCATATGTGCACATATGTGTATATTTTAAATAATATTAGATCATGCTGCACATTGCTTTTGCAATTTTATTAATTAATCATGATATTTTCATAATAATAAAAAGGAACAATTATTTAAAACATCCTAATGGTTTTTTGCATGATTACTTGATGCAGAGTGAGGAGATGTGTCATCACAAAAAATAGCCATTGTGACCCACAGGAGTTTGGTCCCTTCCTATGCATGTCCCAGGTCATAGCTGCAGTCACACTCTCTATCCTTCCCCTCTCCCCTGTAAAATATTACTATGCTTAATGCTCTTATTTAGCTACTTTTGATTCTTTTCACACTCACTGCTTTGGCCTTCTTATCCCATCTGTTTTTTCCTTATTGGTCTAGTTTCTTTGGGTTGATGACATCCTAGGATGATTTACCTGGACAGCTCCTCAAAACTTTTGATTTTCAGGTTATCAGCCTTTAGTCTCTGCCACTGGCTTCCTGAATACCCATAAGATTCTCCAATCCTGAGTTAAACTAAAGCTTCTGGGATACATGTTCCCATTTGGACCAATGTCCCAAGTTCTTGCTTCTTTGTAAGACATAGCTTTTTCCAAAGTGTCATTTATTTATTTTCATATCCTTCTTTTGGTACAGGGTACCTAAAAGAAATTTAGCCAGATCTAAGCTACATAAAGAGACCAACTACTTTAAGAAACAGAGCTTAACATGAACATGCATAAGTGAAGATTGACACAAAAGCAAGAGACATAGGCCCAGCTGGACCTGTACAGAGACCTGTTTTCTTTAAAAAAAAATTATATTATTATTTTTTCTTGACTCTTATTTAAATTTGTTCTTTTAGTTATACATGACAGTAGAATATATTTGATATATCATACATACACAGAGTATAACTTCCCATTCTTGTGTTTGTACATGATATGGAGTTATGCTGGTCATATTTTCAAATATGAACATAGAAAAGTTATGTCTGATTCATTTTACTGTCTTTCCCATTCCTATACCTCCTTCCCACCATTCCCCCTGTCCAGCCTGGTGAACCTCCAGTCCTCCTCTCTGACCCCTGCCTATTGTGATTCAGCATTTTCAAATTCAAAGAGAACATTCAGCCTGTGTTTTTTTGGGATTGGCTTATTTTGCTTACCATGATAGCCTCTGGTTCTATCCATTTACCAGCAAATGCCATGAATTCATTCTTCTTTATGGCTGATTAATATATACCATATTTTTTCATCCATTTATCTATTGAAGGGAAACTAGGTTGGTTCCATAGCTTAGCTATTGTGAATTGAGCTGCTTTGAACTCTAGTGACAAACTGTAGCCACATCACTATAGTATACCGACTTTAAGACCCTTGGGTATATGCTGAGGAGTGGAATAACTGGTTCAAATGTGGTTCCATTCCAAGTTTTCTGAGAAATCTTCATACCACTTCCCATAATGGTTGCACCAATTTCCAGTCCCACCAGCAATGCAGGAGTGTGCCTTTTCCCATAATCCTTGTCAACATTTATGTTGTTTATACTCTTGATAATTGCCATTCTGACTGGAATGAGATGAAATCTCAGTGTAGCTTTTAATTTGCATTTCTCTAATTGCTAGAGATGTTCAATATTTTTTTCATGTATTTGTTGACCAATTATACTGCTTCTTCTGTGAGGTATGTGTTCAGTTCTGTAGCCCATTTATTGATTGGGTAACTTGGTTTTTGTGTTAAGCTTTTTGAGTTCTTTATATATCCTGGATATTAATGCTCTATCTGAGTTGCATGTGGTAAAGATTTTCTCCCATCCTCTAGACTTTCTCTTCACATTACTGATTGTTTCCTTTCTTGAGAAGAAGCTTTCTAGTTTGAATCCATCCCATTTATTGATTCTTAATTTTACTTCTTGTGCTTTAGGAGCCTGGTTAAGGAAATCAGGTAATAGCAGACATAATGAAGATTTGGACCTACTTTTCCTTCTATTAGGCACAGGGTGTCTGTTCTAGTGTGTAAGTCTTTGATCCACTTAGAGTTGGGTTTCATGCATGGTGAGAGATAGGGGTTTAATTTCATTTTGTTATATGTGGTCTTCCATTTTTCCAAGCACCATTTGTTGAATAGGCTGTCTTTTCTCCAGTAAATGTTTTTGGCACCTTTGTCTGATATGAGATAAATGTATTTGTGTGGGTTTGTGCCGCAGTCCGGCTGCAGCAAAATAACCGGGGGGTGACGAATAACTTGTGTATATTGATACAGCAGGAGTAGGAGCCGTTTATTGCAGGACAGGAGCAGTATTTATACATTCCACACAGCTTATCTAATTAGCATAAACTAGATACATCAGTCAACCAATAAGGAATCTCCACACTTAATGGCTCGCTTTTGTTACTTCTCAAACCACTCCCTCTGGCATTTTGCCAGGCACCATCCAGACTTGTTTACGAACTCTAACATTCCCCTGGCAAAATGCCAGGTGTTATTTTTGACTTGTTTACAGACTCTAACAGGTTTGTCTCTGTGTCTTCTATTCTGTACCATTGGTCTACATGTCTGCCTTGGTGCTAATATCATGCCATTTTTGTTAGTATGGCTCTGTAATATAGTTTAAGGTCTGGTATTGTGATGACTCCTGCTTCACTTTTCTTGCTCAGGATTGCTTTGGCCTTTCTAGGTCTCTTATTTTTTCAAATGAATTTCATGATTGCTTTTTCAAGTTCTATGAAGAAATTCATTGGAATTTTCATAAGAATTGCATTAAATATAACACTTTTGATAGTGTGGCCATTTTGACAATATTAATTTTGCCTATCCAAGAACATGTGAGACCTTCCATCTTTTAAGGTCTTCTTAATTTCTTTCTTATTGTTCTATAGTTCTCATTGTAGAGGTCTTTCACTTCTTTTGTTACATTGATTCCCAAGTATTTCAATTTTTTTTGAGGCTATTGTGGATGGGACAGTTTTCCTAATTTCTCTTTCAGTTGATTCATCACTGATGTATAAGAATACATTTGATTTATGAGAGTGATTTTATATCCTGCTACTTTGCTGAATTCATTTATTAGTTCTAGAAGTTTTCTGATGAAAATTTTTGGATCTTCTAAATATAGAATCATGTTGGCAAATAGTGATAGCTTGAGTTCTTATTTTCCTATTCATAGCTCTTTAATTTCTTTCATCTGTCTAATTGCTCTGGCTAGAGTTTCCAGGAGTATGTTGAATAGAAGTGACAAAAGAGGGCATCCCTGTCTTGTTCCAGTTTTTAGAGGGAATGCTTTCAATTTTTCTCCATTTAGAATTATATTGGCCTTGGGCTTAGTAAAGATAGCTTTTACAATGTTTAAATAGTAGGTATGTTCGTACTATCCCTAGTTTTTCTAGTCTTTTGAACATGAAGTCATATTGTATTCTGTCAAATGCTTTTTCTGAATCTATTGAGATTACCATATGATTCTTTAAGTCTATTGACGTGATGAATTTTGCTTATTAATTTCCATATGTTGAACCAGGCTTGCATCCCTGGGATGAACCCCATTTGATCATTATGCACTATTTTTTAAAAAATATGTTGTCTTGTATGACTTATTTTGTCATTATATTATTAATATATAATCATTATGTTAGAGTTTCATAAATGAAAAACTAGATCATTATAAAGAATTTTATTGAGAATTTTTGCATCTATGTTAATCAGGAATATTGGTCTGAAGTTTTTTTTCCTTGGTGTGTCTTTGTCTGGTTTTGGTATCAGGGTGATATTAGCTTCATAGAATGAGTTTGGAAGGCTTCTCTTATTTTCTATTTCATGGACATTGGTGGTAATACTTCTTTAAAGTCTTGTTGAACTCGGCTGAGAATCTGTCAGGTCCTGGCTTTTCTTGGTTTGTGCTTTTGGTGGCATCTTCTATTTTATTGCTTGAAATTTATATGTTTAAATTGTGTCACTTCTGAAAATGAAGATACTAGGATATTGTACTTGCCTTCAGATCCCCTTAGCCTACTTGGAATTGAGATCTGAGTAGATTACTTACAATAAAGTGGAATAAATACGACTAAAGGAATATGTAACTTTAAATACATTTTACTGAAAATTTTGATTTATGCATTCAAAAGTTGTAAGTAAAGAATATATTTTCATGAGAGTTTACTGAATTCTAGACTTTTCTTTTGAAAAATAGGCCAATTAAATCTAGGTTTGAATTTCACATGTTAAATTATTTGAAAGTCATTTTTAATATAAAACTTATGCCAACAATCTAAGGAAACCATAAAAATTGTATTTTCTGTTTTCCTGGAAAACTTCCTCCACAAAATTTGCAGGGATGGTGCTGAACACATGATGGTTCCCAGGGCTAACCAGGTAAGACTCAGACAGATTTGTGTAGTCTGAGGCACTAAAATTAAAGCTATGACTTTTTATCCCACCAGCCTACTCCAGATACAAGTTCTACCTTCTGTCAGGATGCCAAGGAGCTAACCACTAAAGTAATGTATCTGGCATCACAATATCTGGCTTTTTAAATACTCTTTGCAATAAAACATAACAACATTGCACTTGAGTTTTCAATGGCCTTTTCTTTTTGATTGTCTCTGAACAGACACATATTAAATTTAGAAGATGCACTTAACTTTACTGTTTTCAAAACCATAGATAAAATTTTGGGCTGTTTAAATAAGTATTTTAATGGAAAGCATGGACAATAGTAGGGAGCATAGGAAAATCTAGTGACTTCCCAAGGCATCTCTAAACCATCCACTGATTTCAGAAATTGTGCAAATGATACTCAAAGAGAATCTACACTCCAAAATCAAGCACCAAATGTTCTCAAATCAAATATAATTAGAAGTAACAGTTGAAACTAAGAAAACTAGTTCGATATGAAAAACCTGTAACTTAAGAAATATTAAAGTCATTCTCTGATGTTAATGAAACCAAAATACCTGGAGATGAACACATGTCATTCAGAAAGACATTATCAGTGCTGAACAGAGAACAGTATAATTGGTAATCCAATTGATAATAATAAGGAAGATTTAAAGGCACTATGAAACTAAATATGAGAATCCCCATATGCATAATGGAGAACATGAGTGCAGTAGAACATAATGCTATTCATAAATGATATAAATTTGCTTTATTTTACAGGTAATGTTTTATTCCATTTTCTTTGTGTCTTAAAATATGCATAATGCTGTTTTGCCCTCGGTCTCCATATATGAGAGACATATATGTTCTCTCTTGCTTCCAAAGCAAGAGAGCAAGCTCATTCTTTCCATTGGCATTGCAGTTCACTGCTTTCCCCCCACATATCACCTCTTTTACTATGTCCAGATCACGGGTATTGAAAATGTATACCAGTCCTCCAGTCTTAAAAACATACATAAGAACTCTTTCTCTAAAAATAATAAAAAATAAGTAAACTTTTCTCATATTGGGATCTGGGGCACTGTAAGAAAGGTATTCCAATTGATGGCAGAAAGCCATTATGAGAAAACAACTGTATATAAGCATGGGGACAGAGCCTTTGTAGCTCTGAAATAGCTTACACAAAGAACTCATATATAAATTTGGCTCACCTCAGCAATGCTTTTTCTTTAAATTACACAGAAATCTGAAATGCATTGGGTGTGTGTAAGGGCAAACTGTGGCCCTGAGTAAAAAATGTGTATTTAAAAGGGGAAATGTGGAAGTAATTATTACCTTGATGTATTTACCAGAATGCACAGAATGTATTCAGCATGTCTTGTCTGCACATTCAGAGTTTCTCAGCACACCAATGACTCTAAAATTCCAGCATTTTTCATCATGTTTTACAAGAATTAATGATGAACCACCTTGACTCAGGTGTTGTTGTCATGGGAAGCCTCAGTGAGCCAGTCTGGTCAGATAGACTGAAATTATCATTTCAAATGAATAAATCACACTATTTCTGGCTTAACTAGACTCTTTCAAAATGAAGAAATTGGTGTTGCAGAAGGAACTTTAGAGAAATAAATAGGAACTTTAGTTTTTTTTTTCTGTTTAGATACTAAAAAAGCAAGACTTAGGAAGGGATATTAAGCAACTGCAAAAAAATTAAAAAGAATCTGTTTAGATTTCATGACAACTATTGAATTTTCAAAACTGTGCTCATGGCTAAAACAATATCCATATTTTGTGCTAACCAGACTTAAAAGAAGACTCTGGTCAGTATTAAGAAGTGGTACAATGAATGGGTTGAAACAGTCTAGTTACAATAGATATACTCTACAATGACACTATTAATATGGAACAGAGAGTAGTATGATTGGTAATCTAATGAGTGACCATAAGTAAAACTTGAAGGCATTATGAAATATATATATACATACATATACATTTATGTATGTATGTACACACATTCTTGTGCGCATAAAGAAGAAAATGAGAGCAATAGAACCTAATTCTTTTCATTAATAATATTATAAATTTGCTTTGTGGTAAAACAAGAAATATAAAGAAATATAAATCTTGGGAGTAGGGAAAAACAACAGAAGGAATCCAAGTCAGAGATCTTGAGGAAAAGCCCAAAGCAAAAAGCTGGTTATAACATAGGAGAATCTCTAATCTAGTTGTCTAATTTAGACAAAGCTACAAGTTGGGCCCTAGGGGATAAAAAGCTATATTGAAAGTTGACAAGACAGAAAAAGTATGGAATATTCCCTAAAATTCCAACAAATACTGATGCACATTTAGAGCTTATATTATGAAATCACTAGTGTGTCATAAAATGAATATACTGAGCCAGCCAAATGGTATAGGATCAAGAGAACTAAATCTTTGCATTTGCCTTGACTTCAAGAACAATAGATGATAAACATGGTCTCTTTGCAGCGAAGTTCTTGCACACATTTCTACAACCTCCTGTACATTTGTAATCACATCTCTCTAATTCTCTCAGTGAACTTAAAAATAATGGATACAAATAAAATGCTGAGCTTACAAGGTAGAAGGATTTGGAGTTTGTGGTTTATATAGAACCTTGAAAAACCAAATCTACAAGGAGGAAGCAAGGCTTGATAGAGTCTTAAGGACACACAACAGTTTTCTGGTGAGGGACAGTGCTAGAAAAGTCACTGAAGGTAAAGGAGGGTAGTTTATTATGGATGGACCACAGATTGTATGCAGGGTAAAGGCAGGAGACAAGGTTAGAGATGTTGAATCTGAAACCATATTCTGAAGTAGGAAATCAACCTGTGCTATGAAATTTATATTCTGTCTTTTAGGCTGTCACATGTTTAAATGCATACCTCAGAAGACTTCCTCTGGAAACAACATGAAATATAGTTTGGAAGTGGGCAAAACTGGAGAGGAGTGAGATCGGTTAAAATAAACTTTTTGTCATAATTCAGCCCCACAATATTGAGCTTACGGAATAAACAGTAGTAGTGGAAGATCAGAGGAGAGGACAATTTGAGAATATTCAGGGGTGTGGCAGTACTTATGGAAGTGGGGTAGAAGGAGGAAAAAAAATTTAACTGATGATAAAGGATACAGGAGGTGGGTGGAAAGAAGCATTAGTTTTTAAGCAATGTGCCTGTAGGACATCTGGATGAATTTGCCTAAGATCAAATGGAATGGTTGCTTTCAGAACAAAATGCTATTATTTCAGACACTTTTTGTTGTAAGTGATACAAACTCAATTCAAAGCAGTTTAGACTAAATCAATAGATTTATTGGCCTTTGTAAGTGGGCACAGCTGGATTCAGAGATGCAAACATTGTACTTAGAACTTTATCTCTCATCTCTCTCTGCTTCTGTTTGGCTTTGTCCAGAAGGGAGTCAAATGGCAAACTGAGAATTCTAATCCTATAGCTTCTTGATTCTTGATGAACAAAAAGCAAGGCTTAGAAAAAAAAAAATAGACTTCTTTTTTTTGCATCCTGTCAGGTTGTATTAGAATAAAACTAGAAATTAGCAATGATAAAAATCAGAAAACATTTTAAATCTTTAAGATTAAATAATACACTTTTAAATAAGGAATGATCATAGAAAAAGTCAGGAGAGAAATAAAAAAAATTGGGGAATCAAATAAGAATAGAAATACACATAAAAATTTTTAGAGCAGTATGAAGGCAGTTCTAAAGGGAGAGTTTATGTTGTTGAGTTCTTATATTTTTTTAAAAATATACCAAATAAATAATCTATGTTATAACTCAAGGCCCTAGAAAAAGAAGTAAAAACTAATGCCCAAATCAGTAGAAGACAGAAAATAATTTAGATTAGAACTGAAATTACTAAAATTGAGAATAAAAAAAATCAATGTAAAAGATCAATGCAATTAAGAGTTTGTTCTTTGAAAAGATAAACATGATTGATAAATGCTTATCCAAACTAATCAAAATTAAGATACATAAGATCCAAATCCACAAAATTGGAGATGAAACCAAGATACCACCACAGAGATTTCTAAACAGCCCAATATCAAGCAATCAGATTGAAGCAATAATTAAAAGACTTCCAACAAAGAGAAGTGTGGGACCAGAGGGATTCTCAGTTGAGTTCTACCAGACCTTTAAAGAAGAACTAATGCAAATTCTCCTCAAATAATTTTATAAAATAGGGAGGGGACACTGCTAAATATATTCTATGAAAGTAGTATCACCCTGATACCAAAACCAGACAAGAATATATCAAGGAAAAACTTCAGATCAATATCCCTGATAAACATAGATACAAACATCCTCAAAAATTATTGGTAAGCCACATTAAAAACATATTAAGAGGGGCTACAGATGTGGCTCAAGCGGTAGCGCGCTCGCCTGGCATGCGTGGGGCGCTGGGTTTGATCCTCAGCAGCACATAAAAATAAAATAAAGATGTTGTGTCCACTGAAAACTAAAAAGATAAATATTAAAAAATTCTCTCTCTCTCTTTAAAAAAATATTAAGAACATAATATATCATGATCAATTTGGTTTCATCCCAGGGATGCAAGACTGGTTCAAGCTACACAAGTCAATAAATATAATTCAACACATAAACAAAGTTAAAGACAAAAATCACATGATCATCTCAATAGATTAAAGGAAAATCATTTGATAAAACCCAGCACTCACTCATGTTAAAAAGACTGGAGAAACAAGGGATAGAAGCAACCTACCTAAAAAATTAAAAGGCTAAGGATGACAAACACAAGGCCATCATCATGCTAAAGAAAAACTGGAAGCATTTCCCCTAAAATCAGGAACAAAACAAGGATATCCACTCTCACTACTTCTATTCAACATGGTCCTTGAAATGCTAGCCAGAAGATTCAGCCAAGGTAGGCCAAAAGGAGGAGGGAAAAATGGAAGTGGAGTGGGAAGAATCCCATTGAAATAGAAGGGAGATCAGTGGAATAGAGCTAGGGAATAAGGGGGAGGGAGAAGGAATGGAAAAAAAGGAGGAATGGTGGAATGAAAATGACCAAATTATGCTATATACATATGCAAATATGCCACAATGAATTTCCCCTTTATGTGTATCTATTACATGCCAATTTGAAATAAATCTGTAAACAGAAGGAAAATCAATAGAGGAAGGGGGAACAGAAGGAGATTGGGTAAAGAAGAAGTACTGGGGACTAAAGTGAAGAAATTATATCCCATGCATGTATGATCATGTCAAAATGAACCCCAACATTCTGTGTAACTGTAATGCACTAAAAAATACATTAACAAAGAAAATGCTTCTCTCAATGTTTCTGTCAGAATTTCTGGACACTGATTGGCTTAATTTGTCATGATCCAATTATATTATCAGGACATGAAATAGTTGGGCTGTCCAAACCTTGATCATATTCAGTTTCCTGTGTCCTCGAAGCCTCCCTGACAGCCCTCCCAAGAGAACCACATGGGATGGAAAAGGAAAACTTTTCCTGGAAAGGCGAGCTCTGAGCATCACCTTCTTGTCTTCCATAAGCTCAGTGTAACTATGAGGGGAAAAAGACTAGATTACCCTCCTCTCCAGATCTGCATATATAGCATATATCTTTAGCCAATGAGACTATATCATACACTTAAAACTTTGCTGAGAGGATGGATTTCCTGTGAAGTATTCTTATCCCAATAAAACAATTTTTACTTAAAAAACCCCCTAACTTTCAAGATTTGAAAGGCCTTATCCTAAGTAATGTATGATACGAAATAAAACAACTATAATTGAAATGACAATTAGATAACTAGAAATTCCTCCTGCAGATTTGTCTGCTTTGCTAGACTCTCCTCCTCCAACAACAACAACAACAACAAATGGATGAAGATGATGCTAAAATATGTGAGCAAAATGAACCTCTCAGAGTGAGTCCAGCCTTCAAAGGGCTGGCATTTACCTCAAATATCAAAATACAAACACTTCTTTTTTTTTCTTCTTGATAGTTAAAGATGATTTTTGAAGGTATGGTGTCCACTGAGGGAGCAAAGTAAACAGAGTCATTTGGGAGGACTCTTGGGAAACAAACCTTGTCTCCTGAACAAAGGATAAAGGGCTGAGAGAAAACAGAGGGTGTGTGTGTGTGTGTGTGTGTGTGTGTGTGTGTGTAAAGGTGGTAGAGGAGGGTCCTGGAAGTAAAGGACCTGCTTTGTTCAAGCCCACTGCTCAGATCACTCAAAATGAATGTTTAGTCAGACTGGACTCTCCAAATATCTCCATTCCATTGCTCCCAGTGCCTTGGTTGATTTAGCATTTTTTTTCCCTGATTGATTTTGATATTTTATTGTACATATTTATGATTTACAATGTGATGTTATAGGATACATATAGATAGCCAAATGGTTATTATATTGCTTCTGAAAGTGATTAGATCTGCCTAGAAATCCAGAAGTGAAAAGGTAAAGAGAATGTGAGGAATTCCCACAGCCTTGTTTCAGTCAGCTTTGAATCACTGTGGCCAGAAAACCAAACAAAAACAACTTAAAGGAGGAAAAGTTTATTTTTGTCCACAGTTTCAGAGGTTTAGTTCATGATCAGCTGGCCCCAGAAGTCTGGGCCTAGTGTGAACAAAACTTCATGGTAGAAGGGTATGGCAGAGGAAGCAGAGAGAGAGCTCCACTCACAAGGGACAAAATATAAACCTCAAAGGAACACCTCCAGTGACCTACTTCCTCCAGCCACACCTTCCCTGCTATGGTTACTGCCCAGTTAATCCATAGCAATAGATCAGTTCACTGATCAGATTACAAGATCTCATAAGTCTAATCATTTCACCTCTGAACAGTTTTGCTTGTCTCACAAATGAGCTTTTGTGGGTAACACATATCCAAACCATAATACCCTGTCTCCCTGGGAAGCTTGGTGATCAGCCCCATTCTGCATTTGGCAACCCCAGTGACAAACCAAGCATACTGGGCACTTGGCTAGACTTGACTATGCCCTGGGCCAGCAGGTAGAGATTGCTGCGCAGGCTTACAGAAACCCAGAGAAGAGTGATACCCTGGGAGCCTCAGATATTAGAAGTATGCATAAACAGGCTTCAAGGGCTCCAGTGAAATAGGCAGAGCTTAAATTGTAGTTTTAAAATATTCACACATAGCATGTGGGTATTAGGTCCTGCAAATATTTAGGGCAAGCATGCCTGTGGAATTTGCCAATTCAAGAAATTTCAACATTTTTATTAAATAAAAAGTTTATAATAAACCTAATTTTGTTCCTGCTTAAAAGAGAAATGTCTCTGTCTTAAAAGGATTATTAATCCTGAAGGAACACTCCCAACTTCATTGAATTTGCTTTGCAAGTGGCTTTCCTATCTTTGCTCTGTAGGATAATCAACTATAAGGAACATTTACAAAGTGGCTTTTATATTTTACTTGAGTTAGTTACGTATTTTAAAAGTATCTACTTGTATATATTTTTTCTTTTGCTAACTTCCTTGTATGGACTGTTTCTTCAGGAATGTAGGTGGTACTTGAAATATTACAAAATACCTATAGGAAAAAATCATAGATTTACCTATGAGAAATCAGTGAGCAGGAAAATTTAAGTTCTTGATTGTGGGGGTCATCTTCCGGTAACTTTTTACAGTGCATTTTATAATTGGCCACTTGCCTGTCCTGCCTATTAGCCAATTTGTGGTCCAGTCACAGAGCATCCAGGAACTTCTCCACCTGGAGAAGTCAATTTCCTGACACATCCCCTTCTGTTGCAGGATTCTGGACCATCTTCAAAGGTTTTTGCCCTGGTTTTTGTCAAATCTTTAAAATGCAAAGGACAATAAATATGCAATCTAGTTTAATATATGAGGTTATTTTAACTTTATAAAAGTATCTTCAGGTACAGTAAATATATTTGGTGCTGGTCTAATGAATAATGGAATAATTATACAAATAAAATGTGGAAGACGGATTTAAGATAATGCATTTTGACTGGTGTTAGTTTCCAATATGGCAGAATCTGTTTAAATTTTCAAAGCCATTTAAAGTCTGTAGATGATTCGGTTTCTGTAACCTCAAAAACAGATGTCTGAAGAGTCTTATTGTACTTTTCTACAAATGGTGTATAGGAAGAGTGTTTGCAGAGCAGGGATTACATCAACCCTGTTCTGTGAGTCTCTGTCTTCAGTTGTATTCTTTATGGTCTGTGCTTCATAAACTTTTTATGGAGAGTGGGAGGAGACAGTAGCTGAAGTAAAACTCAGTGTCTTACCATGAGAGAACTTTTATTACAACTTCCTGTGTGACTGATTAGAACACAAAAACAATAGAAATCTTTTATGCACAAAATGCTCTTGAAGATTTCTAACCAATAGAAGTACCTAATTTTGATAACCACCAAGAAAGAAAAAACCTTTTCTGGTAACTATTCCACACATCTAAGTGTTGTCAAAATTACATAAAACTTGGGTTCAGATCAAACTGGATCCTTACTAGCTGTAGTTCTCAAGCAAATTACTTAGTGTTTCTTGTATAGATTAGGGGAGACATATTTTCTGAGGAAGAAATAAATACTGCACAGAGTCTGCCATGTGATAGGGAATCAACAGTAACCAGTCATACATATATCTGTATGACCACAATATAATCACATGCATGACCAAAGATCTCATTCCTTTAATAGTTCAGCATTAATAAATCAATACTATTCTAATTAATAGAGCTTGATGCCTGACATGTGTGCCCACTTTTGAAAAGCAGCAGTTCATCTGAACCATGAGATGAAAAACATAATTAATGCATTACAAATGTCTAGTTAATGAATTTATACCATATAATTGACTAAAATTTTAACTAATATAGGCAATGGCAGAAATAGCTATAACATATTGTAGTTCATCTATTCATTTCAATAAACTTTTGTCTTATCCTTAATAGAAAATAGACACCCTTATGTGTTAAAATCTTAACAGTTAATTTGGAATTTAAATATTGTTTTTCTCCCCAATTAGTTTATTTTGCTTTATTGATCTTTTACTTCTGACTACCTAAATTTGCTTCGTGGGCATTTATTTAATAAATCAAATCTAACATGTTCCAATACCAACTTCAAATTCACTACCCTTCTTTGGCTCCTATCTCCAAACAACTATTCTTTTTGGTTTTGCTATTTCTGTTAATGGTGGTATTTTCTCCATGTCACCTTGACTTGTCCTCTGCTTTTTTAAGTTCTTATTCAAACTGATAGGTAATGAAAAAGTTACTTTGAAACCATTTTTCTATGTATTTTATGCATATCATATGTATCATTATATATGTGCCTATGTGTACATAAATATGAATGCTAGCACAAATATGGAAATTAGCATGTGTGCACATATAAGTGCTAGATATGCATATATACACATATACTATCTTTTTATATATGTGGTAGCTATCATATCTGTGTGTGTGTATGTGCATGTGTGTGTGTGTGTGTGTGTGGAGAGAGAGAGAGAGAGAGAGAGAGAGAGAGAGAGAGAGAGAGAAAGAGAGATTTTAAGGAAATGACTCATGTTGACTCATGAAGTTATGGAGGCTGGTAACTTCAAAAGCTCCAAAAAGTGGGTAATTGGGCTGAAGGAAGACCCAAGGATGTACCAATGTAATAGTTCAAGTCCAAAGGTGCCATCAGGATGGAGACCCAGAAGATAGTCCATGGTACAGACAATGTGTGAAGACAGTCTGCTGGAGAATTTCCTCTTGACAGGAAGGTCAACCTTTTGTTCTAGTCAGCACTTCAACTGATTGGGTAAGGCAATTGGGTTATAGAAAACAATCTGATTTACTCAAAATCCATCAACTTAAATGTAAATATCATCCAGAATAATATTTGAACAAATATCTGGGCCTTTTGGTCCAGTTAAATTAACACTTAACATTAACAATCTTAATTGCTAGTCAACAAGTTTCTCATAATTCTGCCAAATTGGACACTTGTGGTTCCAACATACCACCACATTCTTCTCCATCATCTGCCTTTACCATGCTATTTCCTTTTATTAATCATTACATTCCTGTATCTCATCTTATAATTCAATGAAAGATATGTTGAGTGAATGAAAAGACAAATTTAAGAAGGCAAGTAAAAAGTTAGCAGTCATTATAAAAGTTATCACCTAAAATTATAATTGAATAAAGCTTTTACAAATCATAATACAACCAGGCTTGAATGGCATTAGAAGTTCTCCCCACCAGTGACTGCATCTTGAAGTCATTGGCTGCTTCTATGCCTGATGATCTTCACATGGATTTAGCCCTGTGGTTTTGGTTCTCAAAGTGTGGTCTCTGGATGTAAAGTATGGGGATCATCTGGGGAGAACTTGTTAGAAATGCACATTTTAAGGCTCCATCCTAGACCAACTGAATCAGAATCTCTGCAGATGGGGCCCAGGACAGCTGGTGTTTTCCATACCATACATGCAATTATGGTGCAACTGAAGGTGGAGAACCACTGGTCTGTGGATAATGTCCTTCAAATTTCATCAAGTGGAGCTGGGGTTGTGGCTCATTGGTAGAGCACTTGCCTACCATGTGTGAGGCACTGGGTTTGATCCTCAGCACCATCTCAGTGTCCATCCTCAATGTCCATCTACAACTAAAAAAAATATATTTATTAAAAAAAATTCATCAAGGGATAATATACACACAAAATAAGCACATTAACAATAATAGTTATAAAGATAAGCAATTTTCAAGAACTGGGTATTTTGATTAGGAGGGATAAAAAAGATGTGAGAAATAGCAAGTGGTTAAGTGCAGTCAGATTGACCTGGCTTTGAAACACCAGCTCTTTTCTGTCCTGTTTGTGTGGGCTTAAATATGTTCCAGTAACTCTCATCAAATATTTCAATGAGTAGAGTCAGTTTGTTTGATGGACCATCTATCTATTCATTTTGGTTCTCAGTGGTAGCACAAGCAAAGAGAAGAGAACTCCATTGGGCCTTTTTTTGGAGGGGGGTGTGGAGGGAGGAGACAGTTTTTCCAATAAATATTTGCCCTCGGAACAGTTCAGAGAAAATTCTGTGCAGAAATCCACCAGTCCATGAGAAGAGGCCTGCAGATGTTGCACTTGGCGGCAGGCAGGGAGGGGGGGGTCCCCCTATGAAACACCACAGGCAGAGCACCCATAATGTGGCCTCCCAATGTTCAAGTTCTGTTTTTTTGATCAAGTTATGTCTTTATGCTATACCTTTAAATTAAAACAACTGTCAAGAATCTCTAAGCAGTGTAATTAAATACCTAAAAGAAAAGAAAGCAACTAAAACAAAGAAAAGAAATAAGAACTTGGACGAAATAGAAACAAGGTGAAGAACAAATTTTAAAAATCTGAAACTTGCTGGGCAAGGTGGCACACACCTGTCATCCCAGTGGCTCAGGAGACTGAGGCAGGAGGATTGAGAGTTCAAAGCCAGCCTCGGGAACTTAGTGAGGCACTAAACAACTCAGCAAGACTCTGTCTCTAATAAAATACAAAAAGGGGCTGGGGATGTGGCTCAGTGGTTAAGTGCCCCTGGATTACATTCTAGGTACCAAAAAATAAAAACAAACAGACAAACAAAAAAACCCACAAACAACAAGAACAAGAACAAGAACAACAACAACAACAAAAACTTAAACTTCTCCACTACAGGGTAATTATTTAAATATATGTTTCTTTAAATTCTTTTATGAGATTCTTCCTAATTATGGAAAGAATGGGTTGTAATATTTGTGAAAAATTCCTTATCTTCAAATTTTTATCATATAAAGACTTTCATGTCCAGTCTACTTTATAGAATCTAGCAAAGATATTTACTCTGGTTTATATCTCAGAGATAAATGTATCCTCATATACACAGGACGTATTCATAAAATTTTGGCATCTATCAGAATCTTTTAAATATAAAGGAGACTTTACAAGTGTGAAAATTAAAGGCTTGTGTTATGTGTGAGCCATAGGATGGAGGTTTGCTGACTTATGGGATACAATACGCTCTGGGCTACTGAACAAGCTCTCAGATACAATGTTGTTCTTTGTTTTTTCCCCCCTGTGATCTAGAATTGAGCTAGCTGTTTCCTTTATGAGGAGAACATTATTAGGAAAGTTTGAAGTCTAAACTACTTTATATGTTTCTTAATAAACTGATATAAATTACAATGTAGTAATGCTGATATAATTACAAAGATCCAACAGAATATTATTAGAGGTAAGCTATAATTACTATGCCAAATATCAGCAACTGATCCTATGTATTGACATTAAAAAAGTATAGAGAAAAAAAGACTTTTTCATCCTAATCACAGTATTCCAATATATATGTTTGAAATGGTTTATATGATGTTTTAGGGCCAAGTGAAAAAAATGTAGATTTATATATACAAACTTCATACAATTAACTATATGAAAGCATTGTGAAGAAATTACAACTGCCAAATAGTATGATAATTAAAGTTAAAAACATTTCAAAAATTATTTCTTGCTGGACTGGGGATGTGGGGATGTAGTTCAGTAGTAGAACTTGTGTATACCCAACATACACAAGATCCTGGGTTCAATTCCCAGTTATATAAATAAAAAAGTAAATAAATAATTTTTTTAAAAAAGTTTCATATTAATTGTCTCCATTTTAATTTTGTTTTTTTCCAACACAAATTTTTTGATTATAGGATTATGAATGATATAACATATATAAATGAATTTCATATTAATGACTTAAAATCTACAGGAATCATCCAGTTAAAGAGGCAAAATAAAGTACTTGAGTTTCTAGAAGACCAATCATTATATATTGAGAACTTCACCATTATTAATGTAGTTTCTAGGTTACATTATAAAAAATGACTACTAATAAAGGTCAATGAGGTGATGTTTATAGCATCCTTGTATACATCTTTGAAACTGAAATTTCTTATAGGTAACACATCTGGGGTTTAAAAAAATTACCTATAGGGATAGGAATAGTAAACAGTGAGCAAGGATTCCTGTAACCAAATCCTGGAATGTAGCCAACCCCTGAGGGATGAAATGATTTCTACAACCAGGCTTGATTTGGTTGGATCTGGGCAGATGATGGGGTTTTATTAAATAAATGTAATAGACATTTGAAAACTTTTCACATTAAATGGTTGCTACTTAAAAATAACAGATAAATTCTTACTAGTATATTCATCTAGGAAAATAAATTATTCATTGAAATTTCACAGTAGCTTTTTGATCCTCTAAAGGTTATGAAGCCATTTAATGAAAAACATACTATTTGGCTAGGTAAATACTCCCTTTGCCATCAACCCTACAGTGTGTAATAAGGTTCTTAATAACAACAACAAAAAAATGTCATTTCCTATTCAGATTTTTATGTCAGAAGCAAGAAAAAAAATTTCCTGTAGTTCTTCCATGTTTTAGTCAGCTTTTTCACTGCTGTGGCTAAGGACTTGGGGGCTCATAATTTCAGAGGGCTCTCAGTCCATAGACAATAGGCTCCATTCCTCGGGGCTTAAGGTGAGGCAGAACATCACGGTGGAAGTAGTGTGGGCAGAGGGAAGCAGTTCAAAGGATGATCCTCAAGCAGAGACAGCATTCTACTTACCAGATACACATATATACCCCAAAGCCACACTCCCAGTGCCCCTCCTCCTCCAACCACACCCCACCTGACTTCAGTTACCACTCAATTAATCTCATTAGGTGATTAGTTCCCTGATTGGATTAAGGCTTTCAGGTTCTCTGAACCTTCCTGCATCATTTCACATGTGAGCTTTTGGGGGACACCTCACATCCAAACCATAACATTCCTACAATTATTTATAAGAGATTTTTTTTGGTTTTGTTTTATTTTTAATCACATAAAACGGGTACCCAGTTAAATGGAGACAGGAGTAATAAGATCTGGTGTTCTATTGCACAGTAGAATGACTGGAGATAATATACTATATATCAAAAAAGGCTAGAAGAGAAGATATTAAATGTTTTCTCCACAAAGAATGACAATTTTTTGAGTAGATAAGCTTACCTTAATCTGAATATTAGACAATGCATGCAGTATTTGATTATTACATGGCATCCCCCAAATATGTACAATTTAATGCATTAATTTTTTTTTTAATTTTTTATTGTGGGTTGTTCAAAATATTACAAATTTCTTGACATATCATATTCCACACTTTGATTCAAGTGGGTTATGAACTCCCACCTTCACCCCATACACAGATTGCAGAATCACATCAGTTACACATCCATTAATTTACATATTGCCATACTAGTGTCTGTTGTGTTCTGCTGCCTTTCCCATCCTCCACCATCCCCCCTCCCCACCTCTCCCCTCCCCTCCCCTCCTCTCTCTCTACCCCCTCCACTGTATAACCCTGAGGGTCTCCTTCCATTACCATGCAATTTCCCTTCTCTCTCCCTTTCCCTCCCACCTCTCATCCCTGTTAAATGTTAATCTTCTTCTCCTGCTCTTCGTCCCTACTCTGATCTTAGTTACTCTCCTTATATCAAAGAAGACATTTGGCATTTGTTTTTTAGGGATTGGCTAGCTTCACTTAGCATAATCTGCTCTAATGCGATCCATTTCCCAGCAAATTCTATGATTTTGTCATTTTTTAATGCAGAGTAATACTCCATTGTGTATAAATGCCACATTTTTTTTATCCATTCGTCTATTGAAGGGCATCTAGGTTGGTTCCACAGTCTTTCTATTGTGAACTGTGCTGCTATGAACATCCATGTAGCAGTGTCCCTGTAGCATGCTCTTTTTAGGTCTTTAGGGAATAGACCAAGAAGGGGAATAGCTGGGTCAAATGGTGGCTCCATTCCCAGCTTTCCAAGAAATCTCCATACTGCTTTCCAAATTGGCTGCACCAATTTGCAGTCCCACCAGCAATGTACAAGTGTACCCTTTTCCCCACATCCTCGCCAGCACTTGTTGTTGTTTGACTTCATAATGGCTGCCAATCTTACTGGAGTGAGATGGTATCTTAAGGTGGTTTTGATTTGCATTTCTCTGACAGCTAGAGATGGTGAGCATTTTTTCATGTACTTGTTGATTGACTGTATGTCCTCCTCGGAGAAGTCTCTGTTCAGGTCCTTGGCCCATTTGTTGATTGGGTTGTTTGTTCTCTTATTGTCTAATTTTTTGATTTCTTTGTATAAACTGGATATTAGGGCTCTATCTGAAGTGTGAGGAGTAAAGATTTGTTCCCAGGATGTAGGCTCCCTATTTACCTCTCTTATTGTTTCTTTTGCTGAGAAAAAACTTTTTAGTTTGAGTAAGTCCCATTTGTTGATTCTAGTTATTAACTTTTGTGCTATGGGTGTCCTATTGAGGAATTTGCAGCCCGACCCCACTGACTGTAGATCGTAGCCAACTTTTTCTTCTATCAGACGGCGTGTCTCTGATTTGATATCAAGCTCCTTGAACCATTTTGAATTCACTTTTGTGCATGGCGAGAGAAAGGGATTCAGTTTCATTTTGTTGCATATGGATTTCCAGTTTTCCCAGCACCATTTGTTGAAGATGCTATCCTTCCTCCATTGCATGCTTTTAGCCCCTTTATCAAATATAAGATAGTTGTAGTTTTGTGGATTGGTCTCTGTGTCCTCTATTCTGTACCATTGGTCCACCCGCCGGTTTTGGTACCAGTACCATGCTGTTTTTGTTACTATTGCTCTGTAGTATAGTTTGAAGTCTGGTATCGCTATACCGCCTGATTCACATTTCCTGCTTAGCATTGTTTTTGCTATTCTGGGTCGTTTATTTTTCCATATGAATTTCATGATTGCTTTCTCTATTTCTACAAGAAATGCCATTGGGATTTTGATTGGCATTGCATTAAACCTATAGAGAACTTTTGGTAATATCGTCATTTTGATGATGTTAGTTCTGCCTATCCATGAACAGGGTATATTTTTCCATCTTCTAAGATCTTCTTCTATTTCTCTCTTTAGGGTTCTGTAGTTTTCATTGTATAAGTCTTTCACCTCTTTTGTTAGGTTGATTCCCAAGTATTTTATTTTTTTTGAAGATATTTTGAATGGAGTGGTTGTCCTCATTTCCATTTCAGAGGATTTGTTGCTGATATACAGGAATGCCTTTGATTTATGCGTGTTGATTTTATATCCTGCCACTTTGCTGAATTCATTTATTAGCTCTAATAGTTTCTTTGTAGAGCCTTTTGGGTCTGCCAGGTATAGAATCATATCATCTGCAAATAGTGATAATTTAAGTTCTTCTTTTCCTATTTTGATGCCTTTAATTTCTTTCGTCTGTCTAATTGCTCTGGCCAGTGTTTCGAGAACTATGTTGAACAGGAGTGGAGAGAGAGGGCATCCCTGTCTTGTTCCAGATTTTAGAGGGAATGCCTTCAGTTTTTCTCCATTCAGAATGATGCTAGCCTGAGGCTTAGCATAGATTGCTTTTACAATATTGAGGTATGTTCCTGTTATCCCTAGTTTTTCTAGAGTTTTGAACATAAACGGATGCTGTACTTTGTCGAATGGTTTTTCCGCCATCTATCGAGATGATCATATGGTTCTTATTTTTAAGTCTATTGATGTGGTGAATAACATTTATTGATTTCCGTATATTGAACCAGCCTTGCATCCCAGGGATGAATCCTACTTGATCATGGTGTACAATCTTTTTGATATGTTTTTGTATCTGATTCGCCAGAATTTTGTTGAGGATTTTTGCATCTAGGTTTATTATAGATATTGGTCTGTAGTTTTCTTTCTTTGAAGTGTCTTTGTCTGGTTTAGGTATCAGGGTGATGTTGGCCTCATAGAATGAATTTGGAAGTTCTCCCTCTTTTTCTATTTCCTGAAGTAGCTTGAAAAGTATTGGTATTAGTTCTTCTTTAAAGGTTTTGTAAAACTCTGCTGTATACCCATCTGGTCCTGGGCTTTTCTTAGTTGGTAGTCTTTTGATGGTTTCTTCTATTTCCTCAATTGATATTGGTCTGTTTAGGTTGTCTATATCCTCCTGACTCAATCTGGGCAGATCATATGACTTAAGAAATTTATCTATGCCTTCACTATCTTCTACTTTATTGGAGTATAAGGATTCAAAATAGTTTTTGATTATCTTCTGTATTTCTGAAGTGTCTGTTGTGATATTGCCTTTTTCATCCCGTATGCTAGTAATTTGAGTTCTCTCTCTTCTTCTCTTCGCTAGCATGGCTAAGGGTCTGTCGATTTTGTTTATTTTTTCAAAGAACCAACTTTTAGTTTTGTCAATTTTTTCAATTGTTTCTTTTGTTTCGATTTCATTAATTTCAGCTCTGATTTTAATTATTTCTTGCCTTCTACTTCTTTTGCTGTTGTTTTGCTCTTATTTTTCAAGGATTTTGAGATGAAGTATGAGATCATTTATTTGTTGCTTTTTTCATTTTTTAAGGAATGAACTCCAAGCAATGAATTTTCCTCTTAGAACTGCTTTCAATGTGTCCCATAGATTCCGATATGTTGTGTCTGTGTTTTCATTAATCTCTAAGAATTTTTAAATTTCCTCCTTGATGTCTTCTATAACCCATTGATCATTCAGTAACCTATTGTTCATTCTCCAAGTGATGTATGCTTTTTCCTTCCTTCTTTTCTCGTTGATTTTCAGTTTCATTCCATTATGATCAGATAAGATGCATGGTATTATCTCTACTCCTTTATATTGTCTAAGAGTTCCCTTGTGACATAATATATGATCTATTATTGAGAAGGATCCATGTGCTGCTGAGAAAAAAGTGTAACTGCTTGATGTTGGGTGGTATACTCTATATATGTCAATTAGGTCTAGGTTATTAATTGTGTTATTGAGTTCTATAGTTTCCTTATTCAACTTTTGTTTGGAAGATCTGTCCAGTGGAGAGAGAGGTGTGTTGAAGTCTCTCATGATTATGGTATGGTGGTCTATTAGACTCTTGAACTTGAGAAGAGTTTGTTTGAGGAACATAGCTGCACCATTGTTTGGGGCATAAATATTTATGATTGTTATGTCTTGTTGGTGTATGGTTCCCTTAAGCAGTATGTAGTGTCCCTCTTTATCCCTTTTGATTAACTTTGGCTTGAAATCTATTTTATTTGATATGAGTATGGACACTCCTGCTTGTTTCCGAGGTTCATATGAGTGATATGATTTTTCCCAACCTTTCACCTTCAGCCTATGTATGTCTTTTCCTATCAAATGCGTCTCCTGTAGGCAGCATATTGTTGGGTCTTGTTTTGTGATCCATTCTACTAGCCTGTGTCTCTTAATTGGTGAGTTTAAGCCATTAACATTTAGGGTTATTATTGAGATATGGGTTGTTCTTCCAGCCATATTTGTTTATTTCTGTTACTAAACATAGTTTGTTTTCCTCTTTGATTATTTCCCCCCCTTTACTGTCCTACCTCCCACTGTTGGTTTTCATTGTTATTTTCCATTTCCTCTTCCTGTAATGTTTTGGCGAGGATGTTTTGAAGAGATGGTTTTCTAGCTGCGAATTCTTTAAACTTTTGTTTATCGTGGAAGGTTTTAATTTCGTCTTCCATCCTGAAGCTTAATTTCTCTGGATACACAATTCTTGGTTGGAACCCATTTTCTTTCAGTGTTTGAAATATGTTATTCCAGGATCTTCTAGCTTTCAGAGTCTGTGTTGAAAGATCAGCTGTTATCCTGATTGGCTTACCCCTAAATGTAATCTGTTTCCTTTCTCTTGTAGCTTTTAAAATTCTCTCCTTATTCTGTATGTTGGGCATCTTCATTATAATGTGTCTAGGTGTGGATCTCTTATGATTTTGCACATTCGGCGTCCTGTAGGCTTCTAGGATTTGGGATTCTGTCTCATTCTTCAAGTCTGGGAAGTTTTCTAGTATTATTTCATTGAATAGACTACTCATTCCTTTGGTTTGGAGCTCTGTACCTTCCTGTATCCCAATGACTCTTAAGTTTGGTCTCTTGATGTTATCCCATATTTCTTGGATGTTCTGCTCATGGTTTCTTAACAGTCTTGCTGAGCTGTCTATGTTCTTTTCCAGTTGAAATACTTTGTCTTCATTGTCTGATGTTCTATCTTCTAAGTGTTCTACTCTGCTGGTAGTATTCTCCATTGAGTTTTTAAGTTGGTTTATTGCTTCCTGCATTTCTAGGATTTCTGTTTGTTTGTTTTTTATAACCTCTATCTCCCTGTATAGTCGATCCTTTGCTTCCTGGATTTGTTTGTGTAATTCATTGTCGAGGTGATCTTTCATTGTCTGATTTTGCTGTTTAATGTCTTCCTTGATACTCCAGATCATCTGAAGCATGTATATCCTGAATTCTTTATCTGACATTCCATCTGCTGCAGCTGTTACCTCTTCTAACGTTGCATTGACCTGCATTGCTTGTGGTCCTTTCTTTCCTTGTCTTTTCATACTGTTTGCGTATCTTTCCTGCAGGCACGGGCGGCGGCTCTGCTCTCTCCTTATTCCAATTGGGATGTCGTGGCTACCACGACGGCAGGTCACTGGGCCTGTTCTGGGCGCTGGCGGCGGCTCTGTTCTGCCCCTACTCCAATTGGGGTGACGAGTGTACCACGCCAGCAGGCCACCGGGCCTGATCCGCCGGTCGGTTGCAGGTTTGCCTACCCTGCAGGCGCGGGTGGCGGCTCTACTCTGCCCCTACTCCAAATGGGGTGACGTGTCTGTTGTACCGGCAGGCCACTGGGCCTGTCCCGCTGGTCGGTTGCAGATCTGCCCACCTTTCGGGCACGGGTGGTGGCTCTGCTCTGCCCCTACTCCAATTGGGGTGTCGTGACTACCCCGCCTGCAGGTCGCTGGGCCTGTTCCTGGCATGGGCGGCGACTCTGCTCTGCCCCTACTCCAATTAGGGCATTGTGTGTACCACGCCGGCAGGCTCCTGGGCCTGATCCGCTGGTCTGTCGCAGGTCTGCCTACCTTGGAGGCGCGGGCGGCGGATCTGCCCTGCCCCTCCTACCACACCTGCGGACCCCTGGGCCTGATCTGCAGGTTGGTCACAGGTCTGCTCACCCTGCGGGCACAGGTGGCGGTTCCGCTCCACCCCCACTCCAATTGGGGTCACGTGGCCACCACCTCGGCAGGGCCTGATCCGGGCGTGGGAGAAGGTTCTGCTCTGCCCCTACTCCAGTTGGGGTGACGTGTGTACCACACTGGCAGGCCACTGTGCCTGACCCGCCAGGCTGTCACAGGTCTGTTTACCTTGCAAGCGCAGGCGGCGGCTCTGCCCTGCCCCTCCTACCACGCCCAAGTACCACTGGGTCGCTGGTCTGCCCACCTTGCGGGTTCAGGTGGCGGCTCCGCTCCGCCCCCTCTCCAATTGGGGTCACGCGGTCACCACGCTGGTGAGCCGCTGGGCCTGCTCAGGGCGCTGGCGGCGGCCCGGCTCCTCCCCTCTGGCTCGACGACAAATTGAGGAGACTCGGGTGTCTGTGCCTCACCCCCGCTACCAGGAGACCAACTGTTTCTGTCGCGCTGGTATTGATGAAGTTCTCTCCTCTGCCGCTTTCTGATGACATCAGATCTCTGCCATGTTGGTATCCTATGCGAATGGCAGCCTTTCGTTCCCCTTGCCGGGCAACCAAAGCAACGGGTGAGTCCTGACCTGCCCTCAGCAGGACCCGGACCGAGAAGCAGTTTCCGTGGGCTCCTAGCCCTGGGCCAGGGCAGTTCCGGGAGCCGGAACTCGGCCGCTCCGTGCTCGGTGTAAGCTCCTATAAGGGTAGGCTCCAAGAAGCAGTCCCCGCGGGCTCAGTTCCGGGAGCCGGAATTCGGCCGCTTAGTGCTTGGTGTATGCTCTGATAGGAGCAGGGTCCATGAAGCAGCCTCCGCAGACTCCCCAGCCATGGGCCAGGGCGGTTCCGGGAGCCGGAACTCTGCCGCCCCGCGCTCGGTGTTCGCTCCGATAAGATCAGGTTCTAAGAAGCACCCAGGCACTGAACCCTAGCAATCTGTCTGCCAGCCGCAGGCGAATGGCAGCCTGAAATTAATTAATGCATTAATTTAAAAAAATATTATTAAAAAACCCTATTGTATGATATTATTGTGACAAGACAGCAGAATGAGAAAGTGTAACACCAGAGTCATTTGTTATAATTCTGTTTCTTTGGACTTTTGCTTCTTCATCTAACTCATAAAGTAGGGTGGACTATGGCCACACTGTTCAAATAAATTTTCTAAGAACATGTAACGTTCTACCTGCACTTTCCCATTCAGTAGCCACAAAACACATGTGCCTATTAAATTCTTGAAACCTATGACAAAGGAACTAATTCTTCTCATTCCACTTAATTTTAAAAGTGTTTTTTAAGGGCAATTTTAGGTTCACAGAGAAATTGAGAGAAAGCTGCAGAGATTGGGTACAGAGATTTCTCATATACTCCCCTTTCACAAGTAGAACTTCTGGGCTTCCCCACTTACCAATGTCCTATAAGAATGGAACCTTTGATCAAACTGATGAACCTACACTGACACCCTATAATTTCCTAAAGTGTTTACTTTCCACTAAGGTTCACTCTTAGTGTTAGACAATTTATGGCTTTGAACAAATGTATCTGATATGTATTTGTGATTACAACATAATTCAGAGCAGTTCTATTGCCCTAAAAATCAGTTCTATTGCCTATTCATCCCTGCTCACCAGAACCCCTCACAACCACTGATTTCTTTGCTTTCTCCAAACATTTGTCCCTTTCCAGAATACTATATAGTTGGAATCACAGTTTAGACTTTTCAGATTGGCTTCTTTCACTTAGTAAAATATGAATGTAACTTTCCTCCATGTCTTTTCATGCCTGATAATTTTTTAAAGCTGAATAACATTCCATTTCTGATGTACCACAGTTAAATTTAACTATTTGTTTACCAAAGGACATCTTGATTGCTTCCATGTTCTGTCACTGTGAATAAGGCTGCTACAAACATTTGTGTGCTGGTTTTTCTACGGATGTAAGTTTTCAACTCTTTTGGGTAAGTACCAAGAAGTGTGATTACTGGATCAAATGGTAAAAGTTTGTTTAGTTTAGTAAGAAATCACCCAACTGTCTTCCAAAGTGACTGTACATTTTGTTTTTTATCAGCTATGAATGAGAGTTCCTCTTCTCCACATCCTTGCCAGAGAGCTCTGGTGGATATAAGCAGTTCCTTTTCCCCTCTCCCTACAGGAAATCTGCAAGGATTTTTCTCTGATGATTAAGTTGAGAACCTGGTCAAGTTCCTGGAGGTAAAGCTCACAAAATGGTGGGAGTCCCCTTATGACTGAGTTCCCCCAGAATTTTTAACGCTCAGAAGTGCCCACACTAAATCTCCAGTAATTTGTTAATTGTAGTTTAGGATTTCCTACCCCGGAGGTGATTCACCACTTGTGAGTTTGCTTCAGTCAGTTGTGGCTCCTTGTATTTGCCTGTCTGTGTTTCTAGTCTTGGGGCACAATTTGATTGTGTCCTGCTTCTCTTTTTTTTTTGGACTAAGAATTGTTGCTTTTTTCATTGTGTAACTTTTAACTTGTTAGGATTGACTGGCCATTTCCAAATTCCTTAGATGTGAAACTGAAACCCAAAGTCAATTTTAATTAATAATTTTAATTTAAATAGCCACATGTGGCTAGTAACTATTATGGGCATTGCAGGACTATACAATCTCTAGATAATTTTCTAATTTAATTTTTTTTATTTATATGAGATAGCGGAATGCATTACAATTTTTATTACACATGTAGAGCAGAATTTTTCATATCTCTGGTTGTATACAAAGTATATTCACACCAATTTGTGTCTTCATACATGTACTTTGGATAATAATAATCCTCACATTCCACCATCATTAATAACCGCATGCCCCCCTCTCCCACCCCTCTGTCCTCTCTAGAGTTCACCTATTCCTCCCATGCTCCCTCTCCCTATCCCACTATGAATCAGCCTCCTTATATCAAAGAAAACATTCAGCATTTGGTTTTTTGGGATTGGCTAACTTCTTAGCATTAATCCTCTAATTTTTTTTTATTCTGTGTAATAATGTTTGATTCTAATCATATAACCATGAAAAGTTGGAAATATCTCAGTTCGTTAAAATCTAATTACAGAACCAATAATGGAAAATTCTGAAAAGTGTCTAGATTTGTATTTGGTATAAGATTATATGACAAAATTATTTAATAACTAATGAGAAAAATACATATGATTACAGTATGGTAACAGAGAATGGGTTACTCTGTTGAATAAAAGTAGAGCCACAAATCACATTTATGGTTGTATGACTCTGGACACATCAACTTTCTTCATTGTACCTTAAATTTTACATCCACCAAAGATAAAAATATTTTATTATTGTAATTATGAGTACCAAATGTGCTAAGCGCTTAACATATTGTCAAGCACATAGCAGATCCTGAAGACATTATATTTTCCCCTTTAAAAATTTTTCAAGTTAACTTAAAAAATACTTTGTGCATAGCTTTATTATAGTCTGGAGGATAATCATTTTTTGTCACTTCCTATTGGATTTGGATTCATTTCTTTTTTAAAAAGCCACAAACAACAGCAATAAAAAACCACAGTGAATTATAAATCACACATTGAAACAGGACAGAGTTCAAACACTGAACAAAAGAAAAATATTCTTCACCTTGAAGGTCCCTTTTTCCAAACCACTAAGTTAAAGGATTTCTTTACCCACTGTTGGTGCTGGCAAGGGAACCCCAACCTATTTATTTTCCTTCTCATCTCCCTTTGCTCCAAGTGTTCAATTCTAAGTCTTGCCACCAGCGATGTTGGCTCCCACTCTTCCAAGTAGACCCTCTCATTTAGGGAAAGATTTGGTACAGCCAGGTTGCCGATGGCTCCATGCCCCAGCAAGACTGCCAAATATGTGAGAGCAGCTTCCCACTAGGTATGGGCTGTGTCCAGGCATACTTGGTGCCAGAAGATGTGTGGGGTCCATTCTCACTAAAGGCCTCCTATTCATTGCTTTAGCATTCTTGGAAAGCCAAATTCCAAAGCTTAACAAACAACACGGATAAATTTTGCAACAATATACATTGATATTTATAGTATAGCTGTGAGGAGGGTTTAGAGAAAGCAAAAGACACTCACTAATATTCACACAACAACAACAACAACAGCATCAGACTTAGTAAACCTAGATCCATACTGACATGCATTCTCATTTGAAGTAATGTAGCACAGAGATTGCCTTTTTTTTAGAGAGAGAGAGAGAGAGAGAGAGAGAGAAAATTTTAATATTTATTCATTTTTTTCGTTTTTGGCGGACACAACATCTTTATTTGAATGTGGTGCTGAGGATCGAACCCAGGCTGTATGCATGCCAGGCGAGTGCCCCAGCCCAGAGATTACTATTTTTAAAGGATCCACGAGTTTCCTATAATTGTGTTTGCATTTCTTTTACTAATCAACATCCCATGAAAACTACTGGCTGCTCTCCATTTCTAGAGGGACTCTCTCTTCAGAACTTCTAGTATTTTCAAGATCTTTTTTTGGGGGGGGATTGATTTGTGAAGATTGAGAAGCATAATTTAGCCAGAATAATAAGTCAAGAATATTTCTTCAAGTAAGATCCCTTATCACAAAAGGAGTACATTATAGAATATGGTTGTGACCATAAGTCTCTCTGGTTTATACTGAACTATGCAGATATTTCTCTTTTCAGAAATAGAGTGCATTGCTTCATTTAACAACTTTTTTTCAGCTTTAAAATACTGCACCTATGCTCATGCTAAAGGCTCAAAAGGAAAATTAAATTGTTCTTAATGGAAGAGCACATGTAGTCATTTTTTCCATACTTTCCTGTATGTGCTCCAAGCTTTGGAATGTACTGTGGAATGGATACTAAGTGATTTGGTGTTGATATTTTTTTTCTTCAGTTTTCTTCACATTTTATTTCATTTGCAGGGAGATATAAAATCACTGAGTTATCTTATCCATAGATTTATATAGAAATGAAATACAGTATTTGATACATAATGGATATATTGCTTTCTATATCGGAGAGAATTTTTCATCCCAGAGAAAAATCAAGCAGTCAATTATAAAGTCAATTATAATGTATCTTTCAAACCTTGGGTTTCATTTCAGCTACAGGACATGGAGTCATATCATATATCCTCTGTGTGCAGTGAGGTACAAGGCCTCATTTATCAGCATTGTTAAAGGGCAAAGAGCTCCATGAAATTCCCAGATATTGAAATTTAACTCTTTTATGTCTAAATTGGAGATCAGTCGTTCATTTCTATAAGTACTTAAAAACATTATGCATTGCTTTCATAGGCAATTTCTCCTGAACACAATTTAATCAAACTTGAAACAAATTTAGTCATTTATTTGCTGTAGAACTTTGACAAAGTTACTAAAATCCAGCTCAGCCACTTATTAGTTTTATAATTTTGGCAAATTAGCTAACCTCTGTTTTCTCATCTGTCAAACAGAGGTAATTATACCTATGTCACAGTTTGAGTTAGTTAATTTATATAAAACACCTCATAAACCACCTAACACATAGTAGACCTACTACAGCTTAGTCTCCCAGCCAGGCCTAGACAACATAGCCAGACTGTCTGAATCTAATGTTGCCTATGCCACTTCTTAGCAAGTAAATGTGAATGATCTTCTAAATTGAATCTCTCTGTGCTTCAGTTTCCACATCTGAAAAATGGGGATGATAATAACAGTTTGGATTAAATAAGTATCTCAGACAAAGCCCTTAGAGCAGTGGCTAGCATATATGTTGCATTTAACAAAATTAACTTATTAATAAATCATTTCTATAAAATTTATTAGTTACCCAGTTGTATATAACTTTGTCAGTGTGTGTGTGTGTGTGTCTGTGTGTATGCACGTGTCTTTGACTTATGTTTCGGCTATTTCGCTAATATATTTTGGGAGTTCATCCATAAAAAGTTCTATGAGATACAGCACAAATAAGAATTGTAATGCATTCCACTGTCATTTTTTTTTACAGAGAGAGAGAGAGAGAGAGAGAGAGAGAGAGAGAGAGAGAGAAAGAGAATTTTTAATATTTATTTTTTAGTTTTCGGTGGACACAACATCTTTATTTTATTTTTATTGGTGCTGAGGATCGAACCCAGCGCCCTGAGCATGCCAGGCAAGTGCACTACTGCTTGAGCCACATCCCTAGCCCTGTCATTTTTTTTAAATCAATAAAAATGTTCTATGAGATAAAGAAACATCCATTTCTATGGTTTTTCAATTTCTGCTTGTTGATTTTGTTTCTCTTCCTAGGTTCTTAGTAAAAATATTACACTTCTCTCAGTCAAAAAGGCTGAGGTGGCTGGCAAAATGAGTGTTCCCTTCAGGCTCTGCTGATGTTACAGAAGTATTGACCCAGAGAGAAATTGGTGTCACTAAAGCAAACAGTGAGAAGAAACCTCAGTAGCAGATGAGATGGTTTCAAGATCAGTCTCCAGCCACACCTCTCCCAAAGAGCTAAGATTAGAATGGGGCTCAAATATAAATGCCCATCTAAAGTCTAAGTTCTCCCTTTTTGGCCCACCATCCCAGTACTTACAATTCTAGAATCCCTTGTCCACAGCACACTTCCAGGTAACAACACTGGTAATGTACTTCCCTAGACTAAGCTAGTGCCCAAGAGGAAGTTGTGTGTAGTAACAAGGACAGAGCTGAGATGTCTGGCTTAGATGATCATGTGGATGTACATAGGGCAACCTTATGGTAGGTAGGCAGGAGCCAGGGCTTGGAATGGAGGTCAGAAGGCTTGAGGCTGGCTTCCTCCCACTTCTGTATTCAGATGTGAGCTGTGAATCTCCTTTCCCATATCATTCTATAGTTTGACATGTCAAGGTAAAAGGATAAAACATGTTTAAATAGTAGTTGATAACATTTTACTCTCCACTTCTATTTTTTTCCAGATCTTATAAATATTAGGAGTCAGTCTGCATATTCTTCTTTTTTTCCAAATGGGATACTTCTTAAGAGTTGAAAATTTGAAACTTAGAGACACAGAAATTCCTTGAACAGGGGTATTTTCCCTGAGAGTGGGAAGAAGGCCATAATTTGGGATCCTGTCAATTACAGGGATTCCGAAAATGCTGTTACAAGGAAATAGCAGGATGTACCAGTAGAATTGCCTGCTGAAGCTGGAGGCCCTCCCTTAAGTACCAGAGCTGTCGACAGCATTGCAGACTCCAGGGTCCCCAGTTTGCACAAGAGTAGATTTCTTCAAGGGATAAGTTGGTCTTGAATGAAATATAAATCAGAAGGAAGAAATAATATGGACTGAAGAACAGAAAGGACTCCCTGCATGGATTAACGTTTGTAAGACTCTGGGGTTTTCATGTAACTTGAAGTGACCAAGCACTCAAAATGACTGAGAGTGAGTATTATGCTGGTGAGTGAAGTCTCAGTCACAAAGAAAAATTAAGTCATGTTCTTGGTCTTCTACCTTGAGTTTGTATTTAAAACTTTAGCTTCTGCTATGGAGGGATTGGATTTTAGACAGGATATGTGTGTGGCTCAGAAGGCAAAAACTCTGAAATATGCATGAAAGTTTCACAGTAGTCAATGTCAGCTCAATATAAAGTATATTTCCCAGGGGAGCTTTAAAACTAGAAGAGGTAATGTGTTTATCAGCAAATATACATGCTCTGGTCCACTTAAAATTTGATATTCTCTTTGCAAATTAACAAATGGCATTCTGAAACACCAACATAAAAATAAAACCCAAATAGGCTGTGGTTATGAACTGATTTCAGAATTTTGGGCTTCCTTTAGACATCTATAGACTTTATCACATTTGGTATGCTAAATTAAAGCAAGTTTATTGCTGAATTCTCCCACAGATATATTTATTAGCAAGCTCACACAGATTGGATTGGGTATTCAACCTGAATATTTCATGATGTTTCTTTGTTCTTGGGGGCACTCTTAGAATGAACTTAATTGAGAGGGTCCCATTAAGTAAATGCAGCAAAGTGCTCCTGGAAAAGCTATGTCAGTTCATGACTCATAATAAGGGACATAATCCTCAATGTAGGTCACCATTTTGAAGAATTGAACCAAAATTCAAACAAGCAGAAATTATAAGTCTATGTCATCTGAGACAACATCCATATAATCACAGAAAAATCATTGATGACTTTCCTTAGACTAGTTAGTACATCATCCAACAATGAGCAGTGATGAAGACTCAAGAGAGTTGAAGACCATCATCTGTGGTATGGGATTCTGATATGGCTTTTCCAAGTAATAGTCAACCATCCCCAGGGCATGTAGTCTTCATTAGTATTCTTCAAGTTAACAAATTGTCCCTGGAGAACAGATTGAAACCAACATTGCATACTCATATCACTTTATTTATGCTGAGGTAATCACAGGTAATTTACAGAATACGTAACATCTGTGTCATGAAGTGACAAATTCTGATTCATGGGCGTTTTAAAGCAGAGGCTGTACCGTTAGTCATTACCATCTTTCTCACTGGGTTCTTTGGATCCTCACTCATTCTAAAGTCCTCTTTTTATCCCAAACCACACATCTAATTAGTAGTGAATCTAGAAATAAAGACTGGGTTTTCCTTTTGATCACTTTCTCATTCAGGCTGCCTGCAAGATTTAACAAGTTATTCTACATATAAACAGTCATTTGCTGATTAAAGTTTTTCAATTAAAATACCAGTTGCCTTTCTCACTGATTATTATTTAAATGTTTTCTTAACCTTATTCTCATTTTTGTGATTTTATGATACAATTTATAGTCTTAAGTGTTTTTTTAATTCTGCTGACTAATTTAAAATCACATTTTATATGAAAAATGGAAAAAATAAGACATTTTTAACTCTTAAAATTTTAATTAAGAATCACTTCTAACATTCACTAAAGCAAGACTTTAAGTTGCTCCATAATTCACTATTTGCATAGTGATTTTGGATATTTGTAATTGGTCAGAAAGGCACCATAAAATATTAACATTTTTTATTTTCCTCCAGATTAAAAGCTATGAATTTTAATATGTCAACCTAAGATTAAAAGGTTACTATATGTATTCTTTTCTGTTAATTTAAAAATGAAAATTGAAGCCTTATAATTCTAAACTTGAGTATAAAAAAACATATTCTGGAAAAAAATATTCTGCCTAAATGATATTCTTGGTAAGGTTACCATTTCAGAACAATTAAAAACTGCTTTAATTTTTATAGCAAAATCAAAACTATTCTTCTTATTAGATAAAACATACTATGCAGAACCAAGCTTCTTGTTATTCCAAGGTAACTTTTCCATTTCACTACAGATAACCTTTCTTCCTGTCGTCACCTTCAAGTTTCAGGGACTATGAAAATCAACAAAAGGAACACACTGTTCTGTGGTGTCAGGGTTGGTGGTTTATGGAAACTTAACAGGATCCCTCTTTCTCATAGCTGTCCATATATTCTCAATGAGGACAGCTAAAAAAAGGCCAAACCAAATGTTTCCTTTCTGGGGTTTTGAGGCCTCCACTTCCAGTTGAGAAATAAAGGCACACATTTAGTGGGTTGATCCGTCAGAATCAAAACTACTATTTAAGGTTTGAAGAGCTGGCTGATTCATGAATTAAAAGTCTGAAGGCTTTTAAATGAACACTTTTGATAGACTTTATATTGATCAAGATGTCTGGTTTCTGCATGCCAGATAATGCAGAAATGCATTTACATCTTGCTGTCTGTACAGTACTTGAAAACAGATTACCCACAGTATGTTGTGTTCAGTCAATTTAAACTTCAGACTTCTTGTGGACAGAGGCCTGGTGTTACTGACCTTTATAACCCAAGAGCCCAGCCAGCACTGGGCTCAGTGAGTGACCATTGACTAAGGATGGTCAAGCAAGTCCTATTAAGGTGACTGCTGTATCTAGATATGGGGAAACAAGAGCTAGACCAGTTAGTGGTCAGAAAACTGGGGCTCTCCTTCTATCTTCTGTTAATAACCTCAATTTCTCATTTATGACATAGAACAATGATCGCTGACTGCTTACCTCAGAGATTTAATTCAAGATGAAAAGTCACATTTGTTTTAAAACTATGTGTACTTGATTGCTGTAAAATGTTATTATCATGACATCTGATTAAATAGAATTATCTTTGGGATTCCCAGTTAAAATAAAGGTAGGATATTTATTTTATATTCTGATGCCAGTAGGTGAATTCTAGGAATCAGAGCTCCATAGATGAGTGAATATTTTAACGTTGAAGTAAAACTCAAGTACAATCAATGGCACTCATTTTAAGGGTATAAATTTTATGACTTTTGACAAACATACGCACCCATAACTACTGCCTTATCAAGGTCTAAAACATTTCCACCAACCTAGAAAGTCCCCTCCTGCTTCATTTAGACCCCTTTATAAAAAGCAATGGCTATTTTGAAGTCTATCACCATTGTTTAATTTTGATACTATGAAATTTCATATAAATGGAAAGTACAGTATATACACTTTTGTATCAGACTTCTCTTGCTTAATACAGTCATTAAGATACCTTCTATACTAAATATTACTTAATTTCTGAGTCTCCATATTTATTTATCCTTTCACCAGTCAATAGACATTGATTTTTCCCAGTTTTAGGCCATTATGAATAAAGTTCCCATGAATATTCTCACACATGACCTTTTATATAAATATGCTTCAACTTCTCTTGGTTAAAATGTAGGAGAAAAGATTAATGGATCATTATGTGGTGTTCTCTTTAACTTTATGAGAAAATAGCACTTTCTGTTATGGTTGTAGCATTTTTAAAACTCACCAGTGTAGTTTTAAAAATTTATTTCTCAATTTTTAAAACTCACCAACATTCCTATTATATACACAGGTATATAATTTCACATAACTCCATATGTATACATATACACATAGTATGTATGTATATATAATTTGTGTATGTTATATGTATACACATATTATATATACATATAGAGTACATGAGGGAATCCTAGTTGTTCTGCATCATGTCCAACATTTGAAATTATTTGCATGTGTTGTGTGTGTGTGTGTGTTTGTATGTAGACAGTCTTATTATCTGTAGGTTCCTTATCCATGAGTTCAACCAACTGCAGATTGAAAATTTTAAAGCAAAATTATGTGTATATTGAACAAATTTTTCCTTGTCATTTTCCCTTAATCTATATAACACTTTCATAGAGCATTTACATAAGTCAGGTATTATAAGTAGTCTACAGATGATTAAGGGAGGATGTGTGTACATTTTATGCAAATATCATGCCATTGTATATAATGGAATTGAGCATATTCTGGTTTCACTATCCTCATTGGTACTGGTACCAATTCCCACAAATACCAAGGGAGAAGTGCATGTAATTTTTCCAATTTTAGTGAGTGTTGAGCGGTACTTAGTACCTTGTAGTATTGATTTGCATTTACCTGATGGTAAAAAATACATATGATTATTCACACATCTTTTTGATGTGTCTTGCCTCTTCTTAAGTTTTTTTTTTTTGCCTTTGTAATTCTTAGTCTATTGTTGAAAGCAGTTTTGTGAGATGTTAATTATGCTAATTGTGAATATTTTCTCCAAGTCCATGGTTTGAATTTTCATGATTTATTTTGTTGAGCAATTTTTAAAAGTGTTTTTTGGGGGCTAGGGTACTGGGAATTGAACTTGGGGGCATTCAACCACTGAGCCACATCCCCAGCCCTTTTTTTGTATTTTATTTAGAGACAGGGTCTCATTGAGTTGCTTAGCACCTCACTGTTGCTGAGGCTGACTTTGAACTCATGATCCTTCTGCCTTTGCCTCCCAAGCCACTGGGATTACAGGTGGGCACTACCACACCTGACATAAATGTTTTGATTAAGCATAGCTCTTCAACTTTTTATTTTGAAATTAGAGTTTTTTCTTTCTAAATTATCTTAGTCTCTCTAACTATGCAAACATAATCGTTTTTTCCTTCCAAAATCTCTATACTATTGGCTTTTACAATAGGCTGACAGTTTACTCATGAATGATTGGTATGAGGCTTGGGTTAAAGGACCCCCCCCCCAATAGGTTTATAATGTTTCCTGTGTCATTTGTTGAAAAGTCTTTATTCTCCCCATTAAGTAGCTTAAGAAATTTTTCAAAATTAGGTTGACTACAGATATTTTGGTCTATTCTATGCTCTCTATTCTCATCCATTGATCTATTTATTCTTATGCCAATACCACATAACATACTTGCTTATATACTATATTTTTATAAGAAGATATAAAATCAGATAAATAAGTACTTCAAGTTCAACTTTATCAAGATTATTCTGGCTAATCTTTTTTTTGCATTTTCATACAAAATTTTTATAACAGATTTAAATTTATATAGGAAGACCTGCTGTAAAATTTTGATTGAAGTTGTATTAAATATGTAGATAACTTTAGGGAAGAATTAGCCATCTTTTTGTAATCAAGTCTTCCAACTGATGAGTGTGGTATACTTCTCTGTATATCCAATTTTTCTTTAATTTCTTTCAGCATTATTATATGCTTTTCAGCAAAGAATCCCTGTCAAATTTTGACATATATATTTTTGAGATTTTTTTTCTTTGTGAATGATATTGAGGTTTAATTGTTTTTAATTAGTCTTAATTTAAATAATTATATTATTCAGCACTAAAAAGAAATCAGATTTTTTTAATGACTTAAATTTGACTTCATTCTTGTTAGAGAGCAGAGACCCCACCTGATACCAAGTTTTTTAAATTAAAATTTGTTTTATGTCACAGTATATCTTGGTCAATGTTTCATGTGCCCTTGAAATGTGTGTGTGTGTGTGTGTGTGCGCGCGCGCGCGCGCGCGCGCTCATTGCAGTTGTTTGGACTATAGACGTGCAGTAGGTTGATGGATGCAAATGTTCATATCTACCCCCTAATTAGTATACTGAAATCCTAAGTCTCATGTGATGGTATTAAAATGTAAGACTCTGGAAGATAATTAGGTTATGAGGGTAAAGCATTCATGAATGGATTAGTGTTCTTATGTAAAGAACCCCAGGTAACTCTTTAGTTCTCTTTCTGCCCTATGAGGATTCAAGGGAAAGTCATGAAAGGACCCTAATCAGAACTCAACCATGCTGTTCCCTGATCTCACACTTTCAGCTTCCAGAACTGCGAGAAATAGATTTCTTTTGTTTTTCAAGCCACCCACTCTATGACAATAGATTGTTCAATTCTTCTATATGCCTATTTTACTCACCTGTTTTGTTAATTGGTGAGAAAAGAATGTTAAAACCTATGAAAGGGTTACTATTGTTAGAAATTTGGGTAAGCATTTTAGTTTTGGAAATTTTTGCTTCATAATTTAAAACATTTTAAATTAAAATTTGTTGTAATTTGGATCTGCAGTGTCCTCCAAAGAACACGTGTTGGAGACTTGGTCACCAAAGCAGCAATGTCAGGAGGTGAGGTTTTTGGGACATGAGTGAATCATGAGGCCTCTTAACCCTATCAGTGAATTAATCTTTTGATAGACAAATAATTTAAATGGATTATTATGGGGAGACAGAAATTATAGGCAGGTGGGGATGGCTAGAGAAGTAGATAGTAAGTAACTAGGGGCATGCCCTTGGGAACTATCTCTTGTACACAGTCTCTCTGTCTGTGTGTGTCTCTCTGCTTCCTGAGTTAAGCTGCCATGAGTTAAACAACTTTCTTCCCTGATGCCATTTACCATGATGCTCAACCTCATCTCAGATCCAAAGCAACAGAGCCAGCCAATCATAGATTGAAACATCTGAAACCATGAACCCAAATCAATCTTTCCTCCTTCAAGTTGTTTGTGTCAGTTATTTTGGTCACAGCAATGAAAAGTTAATTAACACAACATTTGACATTGTTGTCTACTTTATAAATTGACTTTTATCACTTGTCAAATAATGTTCTATATTTGTAGTCTACTTTGACATCAATATAGTTGCACCAACTTTCTAAACACTAGTCAATGCATGATAACAAATTTTTATGCTTTTACATTCAAGTTTATATTCTTAAATTTTAAGTATGTCTCTTGTAAGAAATATGTCCTTGAATATTTCTGAAAAAATATTGTGATAATCTCTGCCTTTTAATAGAAATGTTTAGTTCATTTACATTTAATGCAGTTGTTGGCACTATTGAGTTTAAATCTTTTATCTTTCTAACTGATGTAATATATATGTATATATATAAAATATCTGATATTATATATATATATATATATATATATATATATATATATATGATATATAATATATACTATCTGACATAGTATATATAATATTTGGAAAAGATATTTTAAAGTATTTCATATTATCTTCTTGAATGACTTTTATCTCTACCTCATCACTCATATTTTCAGTTGTGGCTTTATAATCTAAAATATGCATTTCATATGATTTCTTTTGTACTTTAATTTTTCCCCCATATGAGATCAGAAGAAGAGTTATTTGTCTATTTGTGTTAGTTGTGCCTTAAGCTCAGATTATGAGATGTTGAAAGAGAGTATTTTTCAGAGTTAATGTAAGAAGAGAGAGGGTGGTAATTCTTATAAAGAACGCAAAAAGTAAGATAGGAACAGCAACTATGCATCAGGATAGAAATTTCATACATTATTTGAATTTGAGAACAATAAATATTTGGTTTTTGAAACTTAAATTTTAGACAGGTGATGCTGAACAATGAGACTTCTTCTGGTAATAGAAATGCATGTCTGAAGCTATCATAGCTGTGAGAGTAAACTGCTTCATATGAATGAAAAATGTATTCAACTATGAGCCATTAAAGGTTTTGCATTTATATTCAATCAATATGAAAGGTAACTTGCCATTTTCTTTTGACTCCATTGGTTTATTCATTCATTTTTTTTTTCATTCAAGCATTAACTCAGTTTGCAATGAGTGTCACCATGGCCACCAGGGAAATCTTGAGCAGTTTTCTAAGGAGAAGGCTAGGAACAGCTAATGCTTCTTTTTCATTCCTTCAAAGCAAATGGAGGCCTGGCCTAAATTAAGCTGGAAGTGCTTTTTTGCAAAGCATACCAAGCTTTATGGGAATTCAAGCTCAGCATTTTAGGCACAATATTTCAAACTAAATCACAAGAAAAAAAATCCCCACTATATTACTTCTTTTAAACAATTCAGCATGGTGTATTTCTTTCCTCTTTGGAAATGGAATACAGCTGCTTCCTGGGTCATGATTATGTTTTAAGGATTTTTTTTTTTTGTAAACTGAGGTCTTCTTGGAGTATATCAGTGCAAAATACAAATCTTAGCACACTAAATATTTATTCATCTGTAGAAAATAGAGCATATTATTTAAGGAGAAGAAATAAACCTTCATCTTTCTAATGCATATTCTATGAGTTTCATAAATTCGGCATCTTAGTTTTAGACCATTAAGAACAATTGAAATCAGATTTTCATTTCTAAGTGAAAGAACACTCTTTACTAAATAATGCTCAGTAAGAAGAAAAGATTCTATGAACTTCCTCAAACATTTAAATGCAAATGTATTTTACAACCAAATTTTCTAAACATTTCCTAATGTAAGAGAAATTAAAAATCTTTTCATCTTATTCTTTTATTTTACAGATATTTTATACAATATAGCGATCACATTTTTTCTTTGAGTATTTTTGTTTCTTCTTTTTTTAGGAAGTGTTTTTATTGGGCTTTTTATTTTTTATTTCAAAAGAAATAGATGCTCATTAGAAAAACAGCTAGAACAAAAGCATTAAAAGTAAAGGTTTTAATATATCATACTTTTCCTATATATGTATTGAAATATTAAGTGTCAACACACATATACAATCATATAGGTGTACATACATGCACATACATAAACATATGTTTACTGAGTTCATACTATACTTTCTAGATTTATTATTGTCTTATATTCTACTTTTTCTCTTCAACATGCTTTAGAAATGTTACATATCTCTAGATGTAGATTCAATTAGACTTTTATACCAATTCCACTGAAACCGATCTACGATAAGATCATCACTAACTTTATTTCAATACACAATCCTCATTTGTCATTTTACTTTATCCTTACATGACTCTGAGGGTCCCTTCTTTTTCTTGAAACATTGTCTTCATTTGACTTTCTGAACTTCTTTTGGTTTTATTCTTCTAAGTCCTCCTTCTTGGTATTCTTGACAGAAATTCCAATTCCATAGTCTCTAAACATTTGATTTTAATTGTGCTTGGTCTGTATACCTCTCATTCTATTTTTAAAAAATTTGTTCTTATTAGTTATACGTGACAATAGAATGCACTTGGACACCACACATAATGGAGCATTCCTCTGGTTGTACACAATGTGTAGTTATATATGCACACAGGGTAATAATGTCTAATTAATTCTACCATCCTTCCTACCCCTGTGCCCCTCCCCTCCCTTCATTCCCCTCTACCTAATCCAAAGTAACTCTAATTTCCCTAGAATCTCCCCTCCCCCTGCCATTTTGAATTAATATCTGCATATCAGAGAAAACATTGGGACTTTGATTGTTTGGGATTGGCTTTTTTTTTTTTTTTTTTTGCTTAGCCTGATATTCTCAACCTCCATCCATTTACCTGCAAATGCCATAATTTCCTTCTTCTTTAAGGCTGAGAAATATTACATTGTGTATATAGACCACATTTCCTTTATCCATTCATCTGTTGAAGTATACCTAGGTTGGTTCCATAGTTTAACTATTGTGTATTCAGCTGCTATAAATATTGACGTGGCTGTGTCACCTTAGTATACTGATTTAAAGTCCTTTGGGAATATGCCAAAGAGTGGGATAGCTAGGTCAAATGGTGGTTCCATTCCCAGTTTTCTGAGGAATCTCCACCACTTTCCACAATGGTTGCACAAATTTGCAGTCACACCAGCAACGTATGAGAGTACTTTTTCCCCCACATCCTTGCCAACATTTATTGTTGCTTGTATTCTTCATAATTGCCATTCTGAATGGAGTAAGATGAAATCTTTTAGAGTAGTTTTGATTTGCATTTCTCTAATTGCTAGAGATGTTGAACATTTTTTCATATATTTGTTGAACAGTTGTATTTCTTCTTCTATGAAGTGTCTGTTCAGTTCCATAGCCCATTTATTGATTGAGTTATTTGTGTTTTTTGGTGTTAAGGTTTTTGAGTTCTTTATATCTCTTGGAGATGAATTCTGTATTTGGGGTGCATGTGGTAAAGATTTTCTCCCACTCTGTAGGTTCTCTCTGCACATTATTGATTGTTTTCTTTGCTGAGAAGAAGATTTTTAGTTTGAATCCATCCCATTTATTGATTCTTGATTTTACTTCTTACACTTCAGGAGTCTTGTTAAAGAAGTCAGATCCTAAGCCAACATGATGAATAAATATTTGGGCCTACTTTTTATTCTGTTAGGCACTGGGTCTCTGTTCTAGTGCCCAAGTCTTTGATCCATTTTGAGTTGAGTTTCCTGCATGGTGAGAAATAGAGGTTTAATTTCATTTTGTTAGATATGGATTTCCAATTTTCCAAGCATCATTTGTTGAATAGGTTATCTTTTTTTCTGATGAATGTTTTTGGTGCCTCAATCTAGTATGAGTCAACTGTATTTATGTGGGCATGTCTCTGTGTATTCTAATGTACCATTGGTCTACATGTCTGCTTAGGTGTCAATACCATGCTGTTTTTGCTATTATGGCTCTATAATATAGTTAAATTATGGTATTGTGATGCCTCCTGCTTTACTTTTCTTACTAAGGATGGCTTTGGCTACTCTGGGTCTCTTATTTTTCCAAATGAATCTCATGATTGCTTTTTCTAGTCCTATGAAGAATGTTATTGGGATTTTCATAGGAATTGCATTAAATCTGAATAATGCTTTTAGTAGTATGGCTATTTTGACAATATTAATTCTGCCTAACCAGGAGCATGGGAAGCCTTTCCATCTTCTATGAGCTTCTTCAATGCCTTTCTTTAGTGTTCTGTAGTTTTCATTGTAGAGGTAGATATTTTACCTCTCTTGTTTGATTGATTTCCAAGTTTTTTTTTTTTTGAGGCTATTGTGAATCAGATACTTTCCCTAATTTCTCTTTATTTTTCTACTCATTCCTGTTGCTCATATATGATGTGATATCTTTAAGTACTGTTTGCACAGTTACACATCCCAAATGTTTATCTCTACTCTTCTATCTACTGTGAGTTCCTTGGTAGCACCTACAACTATTAATTGATATGTGTATCTGAAGCTCTCATAGGCTTCTCAAACTTAAATATTTAAAATTTCAAAGTTCAGTTTCAAGTCTCATGTTTTTGATATCTGCTAAACTTACTACTTTTTGCTATTTCAGCAATTGTCAACTCCATTCTTCCTGTTATAAGCAAAAAATATTGAAATTATTTTAGCATGTTTATTGATATTTTACATCTGATATGAAATCTTGTTAAATTTCCAAATAATCCCTGAATCTTTCATTTACTCCTTCACTAATACCTAGTTCTAAATCTCATTATCTCTTGTTTAAAATATTTATTGAAGAAACTTTACAACTGGTCTTCTTCCTTCTTCCCTTATCTAAATCTAGTGTTTTCTCACTGCGGCAACCTGAGTGATCTTATTGTACTGTGGATAAATCACATTACTTCTCTGCCTCATCCTCTGTGAAGCTCTTGACAGGTACCTCCTGTCTTCTCTGACCTCATCTCCTCTCGGTACTCATCTTTGTGCTCATTCTCCTTTGTTCATGATGGCTCATTGCCATTCTTCAAAGTCACTAAAATTTGCTATTCCCTCTGTGTTAAATCCTATTCTTCCAAAAATATGGATGATTTAGTCTCTCACCTATCTAAGATAGGTATTGAAGCAAATTTCACAGATCTTCATCTTCAGACACCCGATTTAAAATTATGCCATTGAGTTGGGGATATATCTCAGCAATAGAGCATTTGCCTAGTATGTGTAAGACTCTGGTTTCAATCTGAGCACTGCCAACAACAACATAAAATTTCCACCATCCCAATTACCTGTTTTATTTTTCTCCTTAGTACTAATATGAAATGCTATTACAGTTTCCTAGTATTGTGTTTTGTGTGTCTCTCCTGTTATAATGTAGTCTCTAGGAAGGCAGAGACTTTTCTTTGTTTTATTCATCTATGTGTCCAGAATATAGTTAGTGCCTAGAGTATTATGAACACTTACATATTTGTCAAGTGAATGAATACATGGAGGAAATATTACTTTTTAAAATCTGTTCTGGATTGATACATGTTTAGGTTTTTTGTACTTAAGTATTACTATTAACACACTATAATATTTTTAGCACATCAAGTGTTTCATTAAGGTAAGTTTCTGAAAGTTAAATTGCTGCGTTAAAGGACTGACACAATTTTAAGACTTTAATTATATGACCGAAGTTCTCCAAAAGAGATATAAACAGTCACACAGCTACACAGTTTGTGTGTGCCTCTAATACAATGCATCAATTATTGTGAGAATGATTTCTCTAATGTTTCCAAATATGCTACTAACAACTCAGCATCTCATCATTGTTTTATGTTCATGCAGTGTTTCTCCTCTAAGTCTAGACAGCAGCATCTCTCAGCCAGCAAGCATACGGACAGCTTGTGTTAGCAAGAGTGTAATATTTTCCTAAAATGCTCAAAGCAATTTCTAGAAATTCCTCAAATCCAGCTGACATTTCACATTCACCTGCAATTTTTTTTAGTAAGATTCAATAACATGAGCTATATTCATTTTTGTAGAAAAAAACTACAAAACAAACAAACAAACAAACAAACAAAACCCTGACCTGACATAGTCTAAATGTTTATTTCTCCCTGAAATTCACAAGTTGACATCTAATCTCCAGTGTGATGGTGTTAGGAGGTGTGGCATCTGAGAGGTCATTAGCTCATAACAGCTTATCATTTATCTTTTATAAGTATTCTTATAAAAGAAGTCCCAGAGAGTTGCCCTGTTTTTTTTTTTTTTTTTTCATCATGAGAGGCTACATCTTTGAAGAAGGAATTGGGATCTCACCAACCCCTGAAACTCCAGTGCCTTGATCTTGGACTTCCAGCCTCCAGAACTGAGAGAGATATTTATGTTGTTTATAAACCATCCAGTCTATGATGTTTTATTCAAGCAGCCTGAAAAGATAAAGACACCATCATAACTAAAATAAACACATTCACTGGAGAAAGACACTGAAGCTCGTCTCCCATGAAACCCTGGCGAGTCTGCAGGCAGGTGCAGGCTTGGCCTCCTCTGGGAGAAACCGATGGTCAGACTGTGGCCACTGGGGGGGTCTACCCCAGTCCTTTGAACTGAGGCCTATTTGGTTTGGCTGTGACTCTGACAGGCCCCTTTCCTGTGCTCTTGTTAGATTTTTCTGGCTACATTCAGAAAACAGGGAGCCTGTCTCTTGGTGAATATTGAATTACTCTATGTGATAACTTGTGATTTTAATGAAGATTTGTTAATCTCTAAAACATGCACTCTTTCTTTGTGTCTAGTCCGTCTCATCTTCCTGAGATACTTTTTTCCCTCAACTAAATACTGCTCTCTTTCCTGTCAGTATGGTTTAGATTATCTGTGTGTTCTGCAGAGGATGGCCTACATATATATTCAAAATTACATTTCAAGAAATGTGTTTCTTCCAATGACTTTAGAAATAAAAATTGGTTACTCTGATTAAAAGTCGTAATTAATACTACACAGGGAGTAATAGTGAAGGAGAAGTATGATGCTTTTGCATTTTAGGGGAAAAAAAGGTTGATTTTTACCCAAACAGCTTTTCTCAGACATTTTGGTATCCATATACTCTTGAAGATTCCAAAGAAAATAATTTTAAAGATTATTTGTAACATTAAAAAGTTATAACAAAAATAATGGTTAATGTTTTATTTAAAATATAATTGGTTAACCAATTCCATTTTAATAGAAAGAATGCAATTTTAGGAAAAGGTTCTAAAAACTTTAAAGAGCTTTTAGCAAAAAGAGTGGCACTACTGTATATTTTTGTAAGTATTTTTAATATATGACTTAACAAATGGCAGTTGGATTCTCAATCTACTTCTGTTTCCACCCATTTTGTTGCCATATCACACATCAGTTAATATATAGTTTCTGGAAAATTCCAATGCACCCTTGTGAGAAAATGAGAATGAAATAGACAAATAACATCTTACCATTATTATGAAAATGCTCTTGATCTCACAGACCTCTTGAAAATGGATGAAGGGTTCCTCTGGAATCCCCAACCTTATGTTGTCCTTAAAGCATATTCCAGAATATGAAAGATAATAATAATGGACAAAACTTGGAAAGTGTTCTTCCTTCCTTCCTTCCTTCCTTCCTTCCTTTCTTTCTTTCTTCTTTTTGTACTGGAGATTGAATCCAGAGGCACTTTACCACTGAGCTACATCCCTAAACCCCCCCCCCCTTTTTTTTTTTACTTTAAGAAAGAGTCTCACTAGGGCCTGGGGTTGTGGCTCAGTTGTAAAGCGCTTGCCTAGCATGTGTGGGGCACTGGGTTCAATCCTCAGCACCACATATAAATAAATAAAGGTATTATGTCCATCTACAACTAAAAAAAAATAAAAAATAACAAAAAGGAAGGGTCTCACTAAGTTTCTAAGGCTGACCTCAAAATTGAGGTCCTCCTGTCTCAAGCCCACTGGAGCAAGCATATACCACCACAGCTGACTGGAAAGTAGTTTTTTGTTGGCCTTTCTTTACTTCTGAAAATAAGCCATAAAGTTCGTTAAATTTTGGGGGAGAGTGTGGGACATACCAGGGTTTGAACTCAGGAGCACTCAACCATTGGGTGCCACATCTCCAGCCCTATTTTTGTATTCTATTTAGAGACAGGGTCCCAATGAGTTGCTTGATCCCTCACCATTGCTGAGGCTGGCTTGAACTCTCTATCCTCCTGCCTTGCCTCCTGAGCCACTGAGATTACAGGCATGCAACACCACGTCCACCAAATTTGTTAAATTTTTAGTAACAAATGCACACTTTTGGTTGGCATCCTCCCTAGGTTTACCTATTTCTCTTTCCACCTAAACTAATGAACGAATTTTCTTTATTTTCTCTGTAATCTGCCTACATAGCAGAGGTATTATCATACCAGAATAATTCTCTTACTTTGAGTCATTATGTCTTTGATTATTTAAGAAGAAATGGCATAAATAAAAATAAAACAGTTTTCTTGCTCATGAGAGTTAAAGCTCTTACAAAGACATTCAAGGTTTGTTTTGAAAATATTATATAGTCACTTTCATTAGATAGTAACTTGGAATTATTTCCCAGATTCTTATTATTCAATTTTATTAAAACTTCCAAATTGGCTTTGACAACTGTCTCAATTTACCATCTCTATTTAACTGCAAGAATTTAAAAAATAATAAAAAACATTTCCAGGGTATATTTTTGCTCCTAAAATTACATTAGGGATTTTCCAGAGGCCCCATGAAAAATCACAGAGATTTGTCCTTTCATCTTATAAAAAGAAAGATATGAGACAAATTTAAGTTCACTTGATGTGCTACTATTTTAAGAATTACATGGGAAGGGTAGTCAGGTTAGAAGAGACAGTCAGCCCTTCCTAGGGAATGTGTGCACAGGTAAAATGACAGCAGTAAAAATATTTCAGAAATATAGAAAGCCCTGGAAATGTATCCTTATGTAATGTAATTTTGTTCCTAGGGGAAAAACTGATCAAAGTGCTTATAAAATGTCTATATATTACACTTTAGTAGAGAATTTTACTCCTTCTTGTTTGAGAATTATTTATTATGGTGATAATAGTATTGATAATGATAGTAAATTAATAATAGCTATTAAGACACTTTCATCTACATATAGTTTTGTTTTACTCTGGTGCTTATCTGAAGTCTCTGTCATAAGCTACAAGCCAAGAAAGGATGTATCTGCACCTTAAACAACTGAACTTCAGAAAATAGCCTCCTGGGTCCAGACTTCAGAGCTGACATTGTGCTGACAACTTTTAAGCCATGTGAGTGGGCTGCTTCATGAAAGTGGATTATTAAACCAAGATCCAGTAGCACAAGAATTAATTTCTTGAAAGTAAGCATTTATAATTGAAAATAAAAAGTATTTTAAGATGATATTTGATTCTTAATGACCACTTCTATTAATTTTGTAGACTTTTCATAACAAATTACCATAAACTTCCTGGCTTAAAACAACAGAAATTTATTCTCCTACAGTTAGTTCTTGGGGTTAGAATCCCAAAGTCCAAGTGTCAGCACAGTTGGTTCCTTGTGGAGGAACTGAAAGACCTATCCCATGCCCATCTCCTACCTTCTGAAGGTTGCTGCCTCCATGGCCTTCCAAGGTTCCTAAACATATCATTTGAATCTCTATCTTTACAATGTCACTGTCTTCCTCTGCATTCTAAGGATATCAGTCATTGAATATAGGATCCACCCTAAACACAAGATTATCTCCTCTTGAAATTCTTAACAATTACAAAAACAGGGAGCCTATTTCTAAATAAGGTCTCATTTAGAATTTGGGCAAATTTGGTGGGGGGAGTTCACAATTCAACTCACTACTATCTCACCCCCCAAATTCACAAACAGTCAGCTTCCTTACTTTTCATGAAACATTTATATAGGCACAATAAAATCTACCCTCTAGTGTTTTGCTTGAAGTGTTGTATTTGAAAATAATGCTCTTTTAATCAAGCATGGCAACTTCTATCTGAGAAAATAGACTAGTGACAGAGCCAATGCCTCTAAACTTTGCCCCATAAAACCTGCCCACATTTAGCTTTCAGGCAGGTTTACATTTCAGGGTAATAAGGAAAATTCCTGGCAGGCAAGGAATGTTTAAATCTTTGGGGGACTTCCAGAAGAATTTATCCCATAGTAATTCACCCCAATGTACCAGTGCTGATGGTGAAATCTGGTGAATCTTGGAATAGAAAGGCAAAATCTGAGATCTTTGTGAAAATAGCCAGGCAGGGATTTATTTATGGACTTTATAACTGTTCAAAACTCTAGGACTCAGGATTGCAACAAACTTAAGGAGTGGGTATGGTAAATTAACACTCTTGTTGCAAATCAGTCCAAATCCAATAGCCCTTTTTCTATGATCAAGAATATTCTCAGAGATTATTATAATCACATAGAGGATAGATTGTCAAAAATGATGTAAAAGATTTTGAAAAGGCAGAAATGATGACTTGCATCCTATCTAGCACAGTGTTTTGGGTTTGCTGCACCTTTCAATGTCTGATTTTTTTAAATGATTCTAAAGTGTACAAAAATGGTAGCAATAAAAAATGATTCTTGTCCCTGAAAATGAATGAATTGACCCATGAAGTTAGGTTTGTATCTCCTTACAGATCACTTCAGTCAGTATTCCTCATTCTCTTCTCTTTGAATTCTCTTTTGAAACTATTTTAAGATCTTCCTGAATTCCTAATTTATTATTAAATTAAAAGAATTATGTCTTGTGTTCAAAAACTGAGTAAGATACAAAATTTGTCTGTTATATTTATTCACTATTCATAAAGATAAAATTTCAAGAAACTTTGGGATATCTATGTGGGAAAATTGCATATATAGATTCATTTGATTATTGCTTATCTCTTCCTCTGAAGTGGAAGCTTCATATGGGCAACAACTTGGTCTTGTTCAGTTCCATTTTCTCTAGAGGTTAGGATAGTGCTTGGCAACTGCAAGGTGCTCAATAAATGAAATAAATTTTTAAAAATTATTAAATGATCACATTCTAAGGAAGAGAATATTTTTATTTCCACAGTTATGTTTGAGTCAATATTTTAACTAATATCCATAGATGAAATTCAAAGAGTAAGCAATAATATGAAATTTGCCATTGGTTGATATTATTAATTTTGATAATGATTTATTAAAATTTAAGCCAAGATTATTATAATTCATGTTATAAAATTAAATATAATATTTATAAGTCAGAATTTTTATCTGGTAATGTTTTTATCAAAATAGTAATCCAATACAATTCAAAGGTTTTGTAAAAATTGATCACCCTGTTGTTAACACTGTATAATCTAAAATAAATAGTAAAATAATATATAGTGGGTGCTTCATTTTCTTCCATAGGCTTTATTTCTTGTCTGTCTCTCTTTCTCTCCTCTGTATTTTTCTCTATCATATACATTCACTGTCATTAGGCTATTCTCTAGGATCCATCTGTGGAAATCCCCACTTTTCTTCCCTGGGGTAGAACCAGTGGTACTAAGTTTTCAAGGGGTTCTCATCACAGATGGTATTGTGGTACAGCTAATTCTATGTAAATGAATGGCAATATCCCAGAAATTCATATGTGCTCTTCCTAAAACTAATCTGCCTGAGAATATGCCCATGGATCATTGTCAAGCTGTTTCTTCTTTCCCATCTCCCTTATCACAGTTGTTGTACTCACACTTACCCAATAAGAGATATGGTTCTCATACCAAATTTCACTATAATATATTGTTTCAACACGTAAAACCTCAGTGTACTAATTGAAGGAACACCAATATCTACTTTGCTAAGAATACATTTAAAGATAAGTTCATGTTATTATGAAAATTATATTTCATAATTTAAAATATGATAAAGTGATTATTTTCATATTGATAATCATAACAAAAGTTAAATCAAGAAGAAAAATTGTATCTTTTAAAAAGACATTATCAAAAGAAATTTGTAAAAATTTCAGTTTCAATTCACCAGGCAGGAATGAAAAGGAAGTACAGTTAATAGAAAGACGTTCAAATTCAAAAATATTTTATATTAGTATCAATTTGAATAGGAAGGAGAAAGGAAATAATGTTTCAAGGGAGAAAAATAAAACAAATTGAAATTTCCAAATATTAGAGAAGAGCTTGTTCAAGAATATTGTGATAAATAATGACAGATGTCAAATGGCTTATGTATTTGCATTATAATGGACACATTGAAAAAGGATATTCTAAAAAGTGCAACTTACACATAGCTAAGGCATTAAACTATTTTTTTTAATTAGGGGAACACTAGTAAAAACTGTTAAGATCCCAGTCTTATGTCTTTTTGTCTCTAGACTGTCATGAAAGTATGACTGGTAAAGAGTAATCCATCTGTGCTGTTTGTGAGCCAGGGCATGTGTCACCCTCATGTAACTTCATGCTTATTACCTTAAAAAGCTCAGAAGACTATCACAAATTATTCTAAAGATGGATCTGTAAGACCTACTGATAGGTCTGTGAGAACAGACATCCTTATTGTAAAAAGTATTACAGCCTGTCATATCACGAGGCTTAGAGCGGACAATTGGACTTGAACACAGCACAGGACTGAACATTGACTAAGAGCCTGGCACATCATGTTTCTTTCACCAAATTTCTTAAACTTTCTAAACCCCAATTTCCATTGTTTAAAATGGGTCTTTCTCTGGAAAGCCAGTCTTTTTCCTTAGGAGTCTGCTGAAGAACTAATTACTTATCAGAGCTTATTGTAATGACAGGAACATAAAAAATCACTTAATACTTTTCTGGTATTACAATAACTTATGGACATGGTGATTTATTCCTTTTCACAAAATTATTGACTAATATTTACCCCTAATTTGTAATAAAGATATTGTCTATAATATATTTATATTTAACTCATTCAATGTCACTCAGGTATTTCTTAACCTTTAGCTACAGAAAATCAATAATGCCAATATAATGCAAACTAAAATTTCTGTCAACCATTCATTGGAAGACAAAAATAATATCTTTGTAAAAAAAGGAAAAAAACCTTAAGTTTAATTTTTAAAAGATGGGCAGTTTTATTTTTATTTATTTTTTTACTACTATTATCATATGGTAATAACTGAGAAGGAGCAAAGGTTAAAATTCTACTACTTTGGACTAAAATTCATTATTTCCCTTCACCTTAAAAACAATTTTTTAAATGACAAAAAATTTAAAAAACCCCTTTCTTTGAATTTTAATTATTGACATTAAGGAATACACATTAGTGAGGGCCAAATATGAGCATATATTCATTTTAGAAGTTTGACCTCTTTAATATTATACCATTTGGAACTTAATTAAATTTATAAGTACCAAGACTCACAAACTTACATATATTCAGGTGTTTCACAGATGTGTAAATGTTTCAGTTTTGAAGACTAACTCTATCTTATTGGCATGAAATCTCTGATAATTTAACACCTATGTATAATGAAAGTTAAACAAAAATCTCTGGAAGGCTTGCCAAATACTCAATCATATCATGCATCAATCTATGTCCACAGAAGGCATTAATCTAGGTTGTTTTTGACCTTTGACTGTTGCTAAAACCAATCAAGTTGGTTTTAGATTTATTTCCTGGTGGATGTAAAGATGCGTGCATTAATGTCCAGCAAGAGATGGGGTGCATTTGCAGGGTTTATTTACATATTCTCAAGTGTCTCATGTATCCAGGTACAACATCCCTCAGGGTACTGCTAATCTCCTAATAGAGTTGGAGCCCAGCTACAGGCGCAGAAGCAGGGATTTTCAGGTTGCTAATCATACTACACATTATACCACTTATTGGCTCTTATTTAAGCTGGATAAGCAGTCCAATATAATCTCAAAAATAAATAGTCTAATTAGTCTGCATTCCAAATGCTGAGGAAATATGATAAAGTGGTACCTACAGAAAAGCCAAGCAGCTTGAATTTGGCTGTTCCTTCATAAGATCACAGTCATTTTCCAGTTCTTATTTTACTCAACCAATCAGTGGTGTTGGCCACACTCATTCATGCCTACCTCATTGGAACATATTTTTTACCTGGCCTCTAAAATGTCCCTTTTTTGTGCTTTCTTTCTTTTTTTCTTTTCTTTTCTTAAAAAAAAAAAAAAACACAACAAAACAAAACAAAACAAAAAAAACCTCTCCATTTCCCCTCTGCTTTCCTTTCCCAGGTTGTATCATATTCCCCAACTGCTAAACATAGGTGTGCACCACAATCAATCTCTCAATCAATGCTCTATTTATTCTCTTTCTCCAAATGATAATTTTATCTTTTCCTCAACTTTCAGTATATCAACATTCTGATGACTTTCAAATATAAATCTTTTAACTTTGACTTCTTTCCTAGAAATTCTAGAGTTCTATACCAAACCATTTACCTAACACTTCTCCATAGATACCTACATAAATCTGATTTTTTTTATCTTTATACTAATGCCAATTTTTGAAGTTTCTAATTATAAAATTGAACGTGTACGTGTCCTGCATGTCCATGTCCTGCATGTCCTGCATGCATCTTTGGAAAAGATGACTATATTTGGACCATATCATGGAGTATTGGTTCCTTTCTTTACTTCATGCCCTTTAGCCAATGTTTCAATAACATTCAGAATACATTCAGAATCTGGAAACTTCTTCCTATCTCTATGGTGTCTCATGAATTCAAATCTCCATTTTCTCTTATTTGGACTCCTGCATTTGCCTCTTACATACCTTCATTCCCCTACCCTTTTCTCCCTGAAGTCCATTTTCTCACTTTGCTGAAAATGACATACGTCCCCATAAAACTCTTGAGAAGAGACAAGGACAAAGTCTTGATCTCCGAAGCCCTACAGATAGTCCGATCTCTATGGCCAACAAAGGCAGACGGGCCATGACTCCTTTCAGTACTACCAACTGCCTTTCATTGTCAAGGCATGAAAAAGGAACAGTTTCCAACATTTTTAGGCATTCAGAATTCTGGAACTAGCTCTGACCTTCTGCCAGTATAAATGAACTGCTTTAAGATAGTAACTATTTCACAAAAATAATTAATTGGACTTCTGAGGTCAGATGACACCAGTGCCAGAGGATCCATATAATTGAACCTAGCTGAATGTCAACCACTGACCATGACCAGGAGGAAGAAGAGAAAGCAAGACAAACAAAAAAGCAGTACCAAGGTTATTAGATAATTCCTCATCTTTTAGAGTCCTGTATAATGTATACTATTTTTTTTTAATCCATGCCTCACTCTGCCCAAGCAGCACCAACTGTGCTTTTCTTGGCTTCCTTTATAAACCCCTATAATCCCCGTGCAAGTTTCCTAGTGGAATCCTGTCTAGCACCCAGTTACACTTCAGAGGAGCCAAGGCTCTCAATTCCTGTCACTTACTTTAGCCAGGGACTCCTCTCACTGGCCCCCGTGCCTTTCCCACCAGAGCCACAGTTCTCTGCTGATCTATGCTGAATTCTGTATACATGGTTACAAAGTTCCTATCTGATCCAAGCAGTGAGATCTGTTCAGACTCCAGGGCCCATTAAACTTCATCATCTTGAAGTTCACTGGCATAGTATCTATATTCAAGAACACTTAAAGTATGAAATGCACATTCCACCTTTACTAAGTATAGCTTTCATTACTAAGAGAATTTTCTTTTTCTTTTTTTTAAAGAGAGAGAGAGAATTTTTTAATATTTATTTTTTAGTTTTCGGTGGATACAACATCTTTATTTTATTTTTATGTGGTGCTGAGGATCGAACCCAGTGCCCCACGCATGCCAGGTGAGCGTGTTACCGCTTAAGCCACATCCTCAGCCCGAGAATTTTCATATTCAAAACAGAAGCCTAGATTGGATCTATGCATTCTGAAAGAAATCATCACAGAAGAAATCTTCATTTCCCTTGATTAAATAACCCTTTAATTTGTATTTTCTCAAAAAGATTATTTTCAAAATGAAGAATCTTTTGGGGTGATTCTTTTATTATACAAGTGACTTTAAACATAGCATTATTATCTCTTTTCCTGGCCTCACATCAGTCCAGCTAATGCTCTGGAGAACCGGGAGATCTCTAGAAAATTGTTTTCTATAGTAGTTATTGTTTTTATTATTTTGTTAGTTTTCTTAGAAGAATCAAATTAATAAATGTAAGTAGCAATGAAGAATTAAGTAAGAGTTTATAGTTGAGTCATTACCTCCTTAGGGATTTGTGAATCTTGAGAAACACAACATTATTTTCATTACAGATATGAATCTCTGTTTACACCTCCAATGTTGACATATTAACCCAAAGAAAAATAAAAGTGTCTACTCATTTTTTTTTCATATGTAGTTCTCTGAATAGCACTCAAGCAATTGAACAAGGAGGATGACAAGTCCCAGACTGGCTTCTTAAATGTGATTTATTTCCATTTCCTTGAGTTTTTCCTTATAACACATCAATTCCTGACATCTCTCCATTGTCAGTTCTACACCCATTGAGGTTGGAAAAATGCCACAAGTAAAATGTAAAAAGTTGGTAGATCCCTCTAAATCTAGTCAAACAGTGAATAAATACTCCTCAGAAACTTTCATCCAGAGATGAAACACAAATTTTGCACCAGCAGGGAGGGAGGCAGTGATATTCCTCCACTTCCTCGGTGTCTTTGAAAGAGAACATGGTTGTCAAGTACCCTGGAATTAATGACACCTTTTGATGGAAGCATAAGGTCTAGGCGTCAGGGACCCCAGCCACAGAACAGGAAATGGAGCTGTTTCCAGGAGAAATGAAGTTGCCTCCTCTGGGGGAAACACAAAGGAGCAGTTGAGCGGGCAATTGATCAGTAGGAGGACTATAAGGTGATAAAAGGACTGGAAGTCACAAAAGCCGTTAGCATACTAGCTTTCAGAAAAAGAATTCTGTCTCCAGCTATGTTTTATGCAATGAATTCCTTGACATATCTTTCTAAATTTTATCTTTAACAATGCAGATGTTTCCATCTAGAGTCAACCCTTTTCTCTAACAAAGATAAAAGTATCCCTTTGGATTATTTATCTGATTGACAAATTGGGACTTTCATTTGTTTTGTTACTGATTTTTACTGGAGTATTTGTGTCTCTATATTGTCCCAGGTAGGGTAGGCTATAGTTTTGAATATGTGACTTTTCAATAATTACACCCACAATTAACTTTGAAAATACATATTTTTTAAAATAGCACTCATTAGTGATTCTTTTTTTTTTCTTTTCACAAAGTTACTACTTGGCAAAAGCCCCAATAGTTATAAGTAAAATCTTAAATGCTCTAAATTGATTTAGCATGTATTGTATCATGAAATTATATCTTGAAACATTACAATGTTAATATTCAGTGTGTTAACCCTTATGATATGTTGTCTTATAGGATTTATTTTGTGATCATTATATTGGTTTCATAAACAAAAAACTAGATCATTATAAAGGTAGTATAACAATAACAAATGTGTCCTATAATTTCCATAATATATCATTAGATGGCATACAACCATACTAACATTTAAAATAATTTGCAGTTCAAACAGAATGTCTGAGTTTGGGGCTTAATAATTTTCAGGTTAGAGTATCTTGGAGTTTTAAGATTGAAAAAAACAGTGTAGCTCTGGTACCAAACAATAGATCTTTGTGAAGAAACTATCGTTGCCTCTGTAGAAATAGCTTTGTAGTGTGGCAAGATGATCATGATGAAATGTCCTTTTTTTCCTCCTTAATAAAAGAAACCTAGTTCTTCAAAATTAGCATTCACTTGGCATTTTCTAGGTAGGTCAGCACTACTATAAGCAGCCACCTCTCAAAATTGGTGTGAAGAAAGAACTCCAAAACATATGCCTTCTTCTGGGAACTATTGGAAGATGATTTGTTTAAAAGATCCCAGAGAAGTTCAGCAACACATCAGGATCCTTTGTCCATTGTCAGTGACCATAAAACCCACCAGCATTTTGTAGATGTCATCTGTAGTGCTCTAGAGATAGGGGAGGGGAGGCCTTGGAGGGTAGGAAGTGGTCTTCTATGTTTACTAACAGAAAACGGTAACAGCTTGTGTGCAGCAGTTCTATTCACACGTCCTTTGAAACACTGCCTAGAATACAGGAAAAGAGGACTGAGCGTCTTTTATGGAATACTTGGCTATCCACCAAGATTTAAATAAGATTCATCTTAAGGTTACCAAATATCCTTTCTTTTTTTTTATTGTTGGTTGTTCAAAACATTACATAGTTCTTGATATATCATCTTTCACACTCTGCTTCAAGTGGGTTATGAACTCCCATTTTTAGCCCATATACAGATTGCAGAATCACATCAATTACACATCCATTGATTTACATATTGCCATACTAGTGACTGTCGTGTTCTGCTACCTTTCCTATCATCTACTATCCCACCAAATATCCTTTCAAGTACAATAGACTGCACTGGGTTGTTAAGAGATGCTTTTGTACAAGCATAGGTCAGTACATCAAAGCTATAAAGTGCTTTTGTCCTGAGGTAAGCCATTTCTTCATTGGTCCTTCGTATATATGCTTCTACATAACCTGATTAAATAATAATATTAATAATTTGAAGTAGTTCACTTATGCAAATACTGCCAACGTATTCTAATGTCAAATGTTTCTACATCTAGTTATTTACTTATTTTATTTATCTACTGTAATAAAAGAAGACCATCTGTCAACTATTGCCTGAGAGACACATGTTGGCCCTTTTTCTTATCATGCTTTTCAATGTTAGGTGCAAAGAACAGAAGCAGACATACCAAGTAAAAATTCTACCTCAATAAGTTATGTGAGCTTGAGCAAGTTTCCTAACTACTTGGAGTCTCATTTTCAATAAAATGTGTAAAAAATTAACAATCTTCATGCGAATTGTTGGAATAATTAAAGGAGATATTATTTTAAATGCCTGGCTTAGTTGAGTAGTAGATGTTAGAAACTTAAGAAATATGAGTTCCCTTCCCTCCTTTTGTTCACATGATTAAAGTACTTATATTATTTCTCTTAGAATTGAAGTCCTAATTTTAAGCAGACATTTTGTTACAAGAGAGGAGAACTAGGAGTCTAGCTTCATAAAGATCTGGGTGCTTTGGGCAAGTGAATTTAATTCTCTGAAATTATTTCCTCATTTGCATAATTCAGACAATACCTACTAACCCTAGTAGCTATCAAATTAACTGCTATAGTATATAGTGCTTTCTTCTGTGCCAAAAGTAATGCTGAATGGTGTACATTTAATACACGACTACTTACTATGACCCTCTTTTCATATAACTATGCATATAGCAGCACCCACTATGGAAGTGCTATATTATACAATAACTGCACAATTTGGTGTCATAGTCAGAGTGACACTGTGCTTTAAAACTATGGTTTCACTATAATTAGAGGAATATATAATTGATCACTGATACAGGGACACTTTTGAGAATGAGAGTGGGCATGCATGGTTGCCCTAACTATATCTATATAAGAAGAGGGATTTCCAGTGCAATTTAGGATAATATGTGGATAAAAATAATTACTAATTGTATTTTTATAATTTTATTAGAATGTATTCAGAGTATAATATTGCTTTTAATCTTAGAGTAAGGTTTTTAAGAATCTGAGTACTCCACCAAAGGGTTAAAAGTGGTTTTCTTCAGCTGCTTGCATTGTCCACTCAACTTAAGCCTGCTTCAATATATCAGAGACCTGCTAGTACAACAACTTTAAATGGTATTTTTATCTGCTGAACCCATTCATTTTTTTATTACATTTATAGTTATCATTGACTTCTATCATGAGTGGTGCTGTTAATAATTTCTCATAGGTGGATTGTCTTTAATGCAAGCATATATTTGAATGCACAAATCATCAAACATAAACAATTAGTGCAAAAAGTGATGGGTGTACTTGAGCACCCTAACTAGCACTTAATGTACACTAATTAAACACTACAAGCAAATCACAAAATCCTAGGGCAACCACGAGCCCCAAAATACCTCTGATGCCATGAGACTTATCTGACAAGCAGATGTTGTCTTTGTCTGGTGGTTATCTCCAGCAGATGGTTGGGCATCATGGAATGGTGGAGTCAATCTACGGATAGACAGCAAGGCAGCCAGTCCCACTGATGTCCTTGGAGCAGCCTCGTTGATGTGGCAGAACAAGCAATTTAAATATAGTACCAAGTTTGTGGTGTACGTTGGTGATTGGTTATACCCAGCAGAGTCAATGTCCATTGGTTATGTTCAGTGAGATGATGTAACTACAACTGGGCATGTTTTTTTTGTGCATGTCCGTGGAGCTGTGCTTCCTATGGATGGTAACCAGGCATTGTTAAGTATGCCTATGGCTAGTGTCCCCTGCAGCTCCTTATCAATTACAATCAGACATGACTAAACATGCCCATGGCTGCTGTTCCTATGGCCAGCAACTTAGTGAGTGCCAGCATGTCTGACATGTCTATGGCAGATGCTCCTTACAACCTCCAATGAAGCCTACTTACGTCTGGATCCTCAAAGCAAACATTGAGATGAATATTTAAAGCAAGAAATTTGCCAAGAAAGAGCTTCCAGTTCCTTCTTGCTTCTCTTTATTTCTTTTTTCCCTTTTCTTCCATCCCCTTTTGCATTCCAGAAGGTAAATTGGAAGCTATTGTATAAGTAGTGGAAGACTAAAATGAAGTGTGAAGGTTCAAGTGAAGATGAATATTCCATCCAGCTGTAAATATATTCCTGGAAGCGTGAAGTAGGGGCCCTAAGAAGGGATGTTTAGGATTGGATAGATGGTGATGGAAGAAAAGTGAGAAGTGAACCAGATCACAATGTTCATTGATGTACAAGATCCCCATCAAGACCTCAATATTTTGTTTACATTGAATATAGATCACAAACCAAATTTCTGTCTCCAAAATAAAAGTTCAGGCAAGATCAGGGCCCACCTACCTCTCCAACCTCTTTTCATATCATTCTTCTCAGTTTCTTTGTTAATACAATAGCTTTCATTTAGGTTGCAAAACCTTCTAAGCTTAGTACTGCCTTGGAAATCTTGCTCTAGCTGTGCCCTCTGGAAGAGATATGAGAGGTTGAAAACATTTTATATCTTGTCAGGATTGGTTATTGCATAGAGATACTTTTTAAAAAAAATTATTAAAATGTATACTTAAAATAAGTGCAATTTACTGCATATAAAACATAACTTAATAAGTTGACTAAAAGACTCTAATTAATTACAAGAATCTCTAATTTAGTTATAGAATTCAAAACTAAAGTAGAATTGCAGGGCACAGTGGCACATATCTATAAATTTCAGGTATTCTGGAGGATGAGGCAGTAGCATAACAAATTCAAGTCTGGCTTGGGCAACTTAGCAAGAGCCTGTCTCAAACTAAAACAACAACAAAAAAAAAAAGGGAGCTGTGGATGTGGCTCAGTGGTAAAAACTCCTGGGTTCCATCTCTAGTACTGAAAAAACTAAGTAAAGTGGACCTCACAATATTACTTTTAACAGAAAATTTTCAGGCATTTATTTATTTTTTTATTTATATATGACAGCAGAATACTTAGGATACTTATTATACATATAGAGCACAATTTTTTTATATCTCTGGTTGTATACAGAGTATATTCACACCAATTCAGGTCTTCATACCTGTACTTTGGATAATAATTATCATCACATTCCACCATCATTAATAACCCCATTCTCCCTCCCTTCCCCTACAACCCCTCTGCACTATCTACAGTTCATCTATTCCTTCCATGCTCCCTCTCTCTATCCCACTATGAATCAGACTCCTCATATCAAAGAAAACATTCGGCATTTGTTTTTTGGGGATTGGCTAACTTCACTAAGCATTCTCTTCTCTAACTCCATCCTTTTACCGGCAAATGCCATGATTTTATTCTCTTTTATTACTGAGTTATATTCCATAGAGCCTATATCTTGGGAGCAAATCTTTACCCCTCACACATCAGATAGAGCACTAATCTCTAGAGTATATAAAAAACTCAAAAAGCTAAGCACCAAAAAAACCCACAAATAAACCAATCAATAAATGGGCCAAGGATCTGAACAGACACTTCTCAGAAGATGATGTACAATCAATCACCAAATATATTAAAAAATGTTCATCATCACTAGCAATCAGGGAAATGCAAATCAAAACCACTCTAAGATTTCATCTCACTCTAGTCAGAATGGCAGCTATTATGAAGACAAATAACAATAAGTGTTGGTGAGGATGCGGGGAAAAAGGTCCGCCATACACTGCTAGTGGGACTGCAAATTGGTGCAACCGATATGGAAAGCAGCGTGGAGATTTCCTGGAAAATTGGAAATGGAACCACCATTTGACCCAGCTATCTCTCTCCTCAGTTTATACACAAAGGACTTAAAAACAGCATACTACAGCATCACAGCCCCATCAATGTTTATAGCAGCACAATTCACAATAGCTAAACTGTGGAAGTTCTACTTCTTAGGTATGTAGAAGCTGATTTTTCCCAGATAGTAAACAGAAGTGAATGGCTATAGGTTTAGAGAAAGTAGAATGTAGTGAGAAGCAAAGAGCATGAAGCAAAAATGGGTGGACTGAGAATTCAACAGGGACTTACCACAGACTTTGTCCAGGAACAGATCCAGATAGGTGGAGACTATGTAGGGGGGCTTTTAAATACAGCTGCAAAACTCATTTTTTTTTTTGTACTCAGTTTGAGTAAAATTTTAAAGTCAGACCTCAGTTCATTGCAGCAAACAAAACAGAACAAAAAGCCATTGGTTCTTCCTCTCCTAATTTAGGAAGATACACTTGAGACTGTTTCAAGGACACTAGTGAAGTAAGCCTGTCACAACCTACTTAGCATACAAGTGAAAGACATCCTAAAGGAAATAAGCCAAGATGTGACAAGAAGGTATTTACTACTGAGAAGAAACTCTGAATGGACAGGAAAAAAAGAAATTACTAGCAATTGCTAGTGTTTTTGCTTTTTTTTTTTCCTTTTTCTTTTATTAGTCTTCATTTGCTGTGGCCTTGATTAAAAGGAAAGGGAAGAATTTGTGAAGTTGGTTCACCACCCCCAGGTTTTTAGAATTATGTAAGGATAATAGTATTTCCCCACCCATCCCCTTAGGAGCTTTTAAGACCAGCATCTGTGAGGTGCATTTCCTAGATAAATGCAAACTGCCCTTTGACTCTCTTCAAGATAAGAAAACATTGACCCTTTCAACCCAGTTATTTATGACATTCACATAATGTGAAACAGTGCTTGGACCTGATGGGAACGCCCAGAAGTACATGCTCTGAAGGCACTTAAGACTCCCCTCTGCTACTATCCAGGAGAGGCTACCACACAAGTTGAACAATGCCCAAGGCTCATTAAAGAGTTTGATGAATTTAATACAATTCAAATTAAAGAAAATCTCAGGGGAACACGTTTAGAAAAGAAAACCAGATGGGGCTCCAGTGTAGAGCATCCAGGGAGCAAGAGTGGGATGCCCTGTAATCCTAGGGATTCTGGAAACATGAGAAAATTCGATTTATCTTCTTGGCGAATTAACATGCAAAACGCGCTGGTGGCATAATATTGAGTTTCATATTTTATAATGTAATTTTCCAGATTGTGAAAGAAAAAAGACCACTGGATATTGGAAGCAGTCACCTCTTCTTCCTACGAGACTTGCCAAAGTAAATGGGGAACAAAAGAAAAATGTACAAGATACAGCAACACTAGTCATCAAGTGTAAAATGTCAGAATGTGCACCATAAAGTAAATAAAGACAAGTCACAGATCAGAAGTTCAGCTTGACCAAGAGCAATCCTTTCCTTTTCTTAGTTTGGGAATAATATAATGATGCCTGATGCCTTGGACTGGAGACTGGAGGATTGTCAATTCTTTCAGAAAAGAGTGTAGGAAATGGAAGAAAAAATAAATATATCATTCAGTTTGTTATTTTTAAAAATAAAGCTCAAAAATAAACCTTTAAATAGGAAGCTAGAAAAGTTTACTAACTAAATTGCTCATAGTGTGTTATCTATATTTAATTCAATCACCTCACCACTATGAAACAAATCTTGATTAGACTCAGGTACAAATGAGACCCACTGTCTCTGTCTCATCAGACAAAGACTGCTGACTCAAAGGAAATGATGGTGGTTTTGTGGTTGTTTTAGTTTCATTTATTTATTTTGCTTTATAAAATCTCAAGAAAACACTCTTAAAATTTCATGTTGGTGATTTGTATCACTAGAATTTTGTTCTGAAATTTTAGCAAAGCTCAAACACAGGACAAGTGTTTTCAAATGAAGAGAACAAGTATTCTGAATTTTTAATATGCTCTTTACCAGAAAGTATAAAATAGTAATAATTAAAGTCACTCAAAATTATATTACTGAAATAGAATCATGTATAATAAAACCTATTATAAAGGAAGTTCATAGTATTTATCTAATTATGGAATTATTTTTTCTTTATCAAGTACAATAACTTTCACATAAAAATATATACACTAAAATAATAATTTCTAGCAGCTACATAGTACATTATATGTACATAACACAATTGAGACATTGAATATAACACCTCAGTGCATTTGGATTGTTTTCAATTATTTTCTGTGCTTAAAATTAATATTGGGATAAATAGATGAAATTATTGCAACAATTTGTATGTACTTTGACTATATTTCTGGTATCTTAATAAATTAAAGGTAGATCTAAAGTAATAAATTAAAGGTAGATCTAACAGTTTTAATTTTATGGTTTCTGATATATAATGCTGCAGAATTCTTTATCCTCAATTATTGGCATTAACTGGTAAAAGGAAATAGGTATTATTTGGAGAGGAATTAAAACACAGGAAGCCTGGAGTCTCCTACAATGACCTTATTAGAAGCCTAAGGAAAAATGTGTGTCAAATATAAAAAAATAAGTCCAGTGGAGCTCATGCTGGCCAGCTAGAATGGGAAATGAGGGAGAATCAGAGATTGTTGAGGGGCTGAATGAGATCACCATTAAAGGAAAACAAGGGATGTACAAATCTTGGCAGGTTAATCTATTAAAACAAAGTTGTACTGGGTAAATAAAGAGTATGTTCTATATTTAATTGACAGACTAGATATAAATAAGTCATCAGGGATCCTGGGGAAACCTTTGGCTTGAATGTGCAAGCTGTCATACTAAGCTGACTTGTGGTAGCAAAGACTAATGGTTTCCATTACACAGTGTCCATTGGGAGGAAATTGGAAGCAAACCTGGGAACTTCAGAGTAGTGATTGGTATCCCCATACCTGTCAGGATGGCAGCAGCTGGAAAGAATGATGGTATCATGGATTCCTAGAAAAATAGAACTTTGGGGGAGATGTGTAACATGAGTTGTACAAGGGGAAAATAGTGTCCCACTAACTAACTTATACAGAATTGTGAATCCCTTTGGCTGATCCTCCTAAATAGTACCTTTTGCCCTTTGTTGTTGCTGCTGTAACAGCCCAGAGCATTGGACTAGATTTTTCAGATAACCTGCAAATCTGTCTACCTTCCTCTGACCTCACCTTCCATAATGCATCTTTTTTCTACCATCAGACTAATCTTTCCTGCACACATTTTATTGTACCTCTTTCTTGCTTACAGACATTTAATTGCCCAGACTACAGGATAAAAAGAGAAACTCTCCCCTATAGTTTAGAAGGCCTTCTGCAGTAGGGCCTTTTTGGTCCATCTTCCTCTGTGCCTCTACCGCTGAATTCTTGACAGCCTATGTGACCTTCTCCATATTGTGATGCTGGTGCATACCTCCCGGCCTCAGTACTCACTATTCCTGTTGCTCAGAATGTCCTCTCATCCACTGACTACCAAGTCTTAACTTCAGATGAGCCTTCATGGGACTTCATGAAGATAGAATTAGAGATTTATGCCCCCATACTCTCATCTCTTCTTGAATTGCAAACTGTGCAGCATTTTCAAGGCACTTCTTTTTTTGTCTATGTATATTTATAGTATCTAACAGTGCTAAGCACATAACAAGTTTTCAGAAAAACAAACAAACAAACAAAACTTCTTAAGTAAACCAATTTACTGGATTTCTCAGAGGCAATGAGTATATTTTCACTTTTAAGAAGACTCTGAAAGTGTGTATTGTATAGGTGGTCACACAACAATTCTTTAAAAAAAATGATTTCCTTGTTATGAACAATGTTTTGTGTTAAGCATGGAAATAGCTTAATGACAGGAAACAATATGTAGGAATAAATAATAATTTCTATACTTCAAAAAGTGTTAGTGTAAAAATTCACTAAAGACTTATGCTAGAATACAGTCTCAACCAATGTGGTAAGTATATTGCTTACCATAAAAAGCAGAAAGAATCTTTTAAGAGTTGTTTTCTTTACTATAATGTCTTCTGAAGACTGAAATGCAAAGTTGGTGGATATAACAGGAATAAAGTGAAAGAAATGAAAATAAGAATAATGACATTTGACTTGATGTGGGAAAATAGAGGTAACAGGGTTAAAGAAAATCCAATCATCCAATTCATTTTGAGTACTGGTTATATCCAAAGTCTTATTTTGAGTTGCAGAAGGAACATGACTGAGCCATTGTACCTTCATTTTAATCACTGAAATGCATAAGTCTTACAGAGAAACAATAATATAGATGTTTCAAAGGGTAAGAGGTGATTTTTAGTTGGAAGACCCAGGAGTTTTAGAAAAACCATATTATTTGAGCAGCTACTGATGTGCTGAATATGATTTTTTAATTTAATTTTTATGTGTTTTAATTAGTTATACATGACAGTATAATGCATTTATGCACTTTGATGTATTATAGATAGATAGAACATACTTTCTCATTTTTCTGAGTGTACATGTTGTAGAATCATATTGGTCATGCAGTTACATATATACATAAAGTAATAATGTCTGTTTCATTCTACTATCCTTCCTATCTTTACATCCCCTCCTCTCCCCTCCCTTCACTTCCCTTTACGCAAAGTACCTCTTTTCTTCTCTAGTGCCCCCCTACCTTATTGTGAATTAGCATTGGCATATTAGAGAAAACATTCGACCTTTGTTTTTTTGGCTTATTTCACTTAAGGTGAAGATAATTGGGTGACATAAAATGAAGAATAAATGACAAGAGTGCATCAAATATTATTTTCTAAGTAAAATGTGGGGCCACCGACAGTAGGTAATTAACAACCACACACACAAAAAAAAAAATTAGAAAGTTGATTTGGAGCGACAAAAGAGGATAAGATGAATTAGGTGGGGGCAATGGATTTATAAGCCACCTACCCTCTGAATGATAAATTATGACCTAGGGAAAAAAATGTGGGATCTGGATAAGACTTCCACATGTTGGTGCATTGGTAGCTGCAGCAACAACAAAACCATGCAGTTATGCATTCTAAATGTCACTGGAAATAAAGAATTTTATTGGCAATAAAGCATTTTACTAGAAATAAAGCATTTAGTGGGCCCCGATTGTTGCATAAAACCATTATGCTGCTAAACTTGAAAAAGCGTAACATTTGAAGCACTGTATTATTTGCAAGTTCTCTTATGTACAGAATCTTACATTAGGAAAAAGCAACAGAGGTTGTTATCTCATTTTAAGAGTAAAGAGGTATAGATCTAAGTGATTTGAATAACTTATTTCAGATCTGCAGTAGCTAGTAAGATATGGGAAGGAAGAACCAAGGACTGAACCTAGGTTTCCCACATACACAATGTTCTGTTATCTGGGCTACTCAGCACTCAAGGGACATAGACATGAAGCACCAGAAAAGCCTCTAAGGAGCACCACTGAGATGATCAAGACAATCAAGGGGATTCTTTAGAAGGAAAAAATTCAAGTATGTATATTAGAAATATAATTTGGAAAGCAGCGGATTTTGCTAATTTTGTAAGTATTACAAGTAAAAAGAGGTGTCTTAGATTACGCAATTTATATAACTCGAAGCTAGACCAGAAGTTACCAATACATGACGTGCCAGTCACATCTGTCCTCTGGATATATTTTGCATGGTCTTTGAAGTGTTATTTAGTGTAATATTTTAAGTCATTGCCATAATTTTGAAGTTAGGAGACTTTATAGAAAGTGCATACTTATAACTTCTTTTAAGTATCAGAAGCTCTGGGAAACGTGGTGTTTGACTCAATAAATTACTCAGCCAGAACTGAACAGAGGCTGTACCCTTTGAAAGGGAAATTAGTTCTCTAGTGCTGTCTTCTGAAGTATACAATTAGGATACACTACTCCCCAGTGGATTCACACCTTTTTATTACACAGTACATAAATATTGGAATATTGGTCACTACTACAGAGTCTGAGCAGAACTATTTGAGGCATCATTTGATGCTGATGGAAGCTGTATCAGTTTTATCCTCCTCCAAACTTCTTTTGGCATGCTAACCAAAATGAAACTGCATGGCACTTCAAGAGACACCTTCTATCCATAAAAATGATGTTTATGGTAGAATTCCAAGGAGAAATCTGAATTCTCCTACTTTGAAAGAACATAACCACTGGCTCTTTCTGAAGCCAAGTTTATATTTTTTTTTCCTGTAAAATAAAGTTCAGGCCCATTCATTCATTCAATGAGTATTTAAGTGCTCATTATGTTGCAGGTAGCATGTTAGTGGCTGAGGCTAAAGCAAGCATTCTAAATCTAAATCTTAAAATCTCAAGAGAATCCCTGTCCTTATTAGTTTTACAGTTCATGATAATGAAGAGAAAATAGATCTTGTAAATTTGTACATATACAGTATACTTGGGGGCAGAAATTGAGAATCTATAATTGGGTATAATCTTATTGAGAGATATCCTGGGTAAAGGTATTGAGAATGTAAATTTGAATAGGAGTTTGAAAAAAAAAAGAACAAAACGTTGCAAATAAGAGTATTTCAAGAAAATATTCTCCCCAAATCATTAGTATAAGTTTCCTTTTGTGCTTATTAATTCAAGTTATTTCTTGCTACTGGCAAGAGATTTAACCATTTTGACCCATGAGTATAGCATGTTTGATGATCCTTATGTTATTAGATATTTTTAAAGATGTTTATCAGAGAATAGGCATACTAGAATACTATAGGATTTAATAAGTTCAATATCTAATGTCATAATCAATTTTGTCAACTCTACCTTGGTTACAATATTTTCTTCTCTTTTTGTCTTATTATTTTAAAAAGTTCCTCAAGGATCTACATACTCAGAAGCAAACTATTACTTCCAGGAAAAAAATGTAGAATTAATTTGGGCTTTTTCTTAAAGTGAGATGGAAAAATAACAATTTAACATTTATTTTCCACTTTGGGGGTTGTTCCAAATCTCCTAGATTAATTATCATTTTTTAAAGGGAAGGGAAAGAAACCATCATATATTTTTCAGTAAATATGCCCAGATATTTTGACATTTGTCTTGCCTTATGAAAATTATTGCATAAGTGAGTTAACTGAGATTCAGGCTAAATAACTTCTACATGTTCACACAGATTGGAAGAAAGTCAGTAAGGATTTTCTTTATTGTGATAAAGTCAGAAGGCTATTATAGACTTTAGTGTGCTCGTAACTATGCAGTCATAATGGCACTTATGGTGACTACTGAGTATAACACTAATAAATAAATTCCTGCACATTTATGGCAGCTCTGTGTGAAGTGAGTAGCAATCTATGAAGGAAAGATTCATACATGAATTATTAGCTAAAAAGATGTCTTATTGAACGATGACCTCATTCAATTCTACCTATTTACCCTTAGGCAACACTCCCCTTTTCTAGGAAACTTCTGGAAAAATCTCAAACCAGAATTCCCTATATAGTAGGAAACCTAGGGCAGTTTAAAAATAAAGAAGAAAGAAAAGGAGAGAGAGAGAGAGAGAGAGAGAGAGAGAGAGAGAGAGAGAGAGAGAGAGAGAGAGCTCACACCTAAAAAGAAAGCAAACAACAACAACAAAAAACCCCCAAAACAAACAAACAAAAATAACCTGAGTTCCCAGTGGGCTCCACTGTGCTCAGGACACAGCAACCAAACACTGCTCTCTGCGAAAGAAATGTCAAGTCCATGGTGCTTGGAGGACCATACAGCACTCTCACGTAACTGTTCTGATGAGGTGTCACCTATTTCCATCCAAAAGCTGTTGTAATATGATAACACCTTTGGGATAAGGCACTTTTCTGTCTATGAAATTATTGAATGCAGGCCTTATTCACCTCTCTACATTAGGCTTGGAAGTCAAAATCTGACTTCAGGCCCTGCAGAAATGAGAAGAGGCATCCAACATATGAAAATCCTCCATCTGGAAAACTCTTTAATGAGAAATAGATGAACTAGAGGATCCAATGAGGTCCTCCACATCTTTAATTTCCATGATTCTGCCTAGGAAGTATTTTGGAACTTTCCTAACCCAAGGCAGATTCCACTGATTTTTTAAGAGGGATGGAGGGACTGGCATCAAAATAAGGAAAGGAACTGTCCTTGATTGCTAGAGAAAGTTGGAACGCCCAGGGAGGGAGAAAGTGCACATAATTGATCTCACACCACCTTATCTTGGTGAAATACCAGAAGAGAGGAATGGGAGGCAAGGGCTGCCAATTTTCTGACTCCTCTGGCAAAAGAATTGTCACTGAAACTCTCCTCCTCTCCTCTGGGCAATTATCTGTTAAGAAACAGACTCACTTTCCTGTTGGGGCCTAAGGCCTGTTTTACATAAAATAGGCAATTAAGCAAATCCTTTCTGGTTCTTAGCCACTTCTTTAACTTCAGTTTCTAATCTGTTTGTTGTTAAATGTCTGTAAGAGATAACAAATGGCTGTGGAAGGTCTCAGTGTGAGCAGACCAGAAAGGAGTTTGCAGTGTTGGTTGAATACTGCACTTGGTAGACTCAAGGAGTCACAGGTGAGATCTGTCCCATTTCTGAACTGTTGCTTAGAATAGTAAATGAAAAGGTTTCTGTTTCAACTATATTTGGATTGAAGAATAAATACAAGCCCCTGCTCCTTGATCTCCGTAGTTGCCAAAGTTACCAAATCTTAATGAAACTATCATAACAGAGTCAATATTTCAAACTAGATTTGTCTTCTCCAGGGTCAAGACTCTTACTCAATGTATAGTACCACAATGAGAGTTTCTGGTAGTGTGCTATATTTATCATGAGAAAAGCCAATTTCCATGTAAAATTAAGTACACTTTCTATTTGTTTTGTTGTTTTTTGGTTTTTGTTTGTTTGCTTTTTTAAAGATGATCTCACTGTATTGTTCAGTCTCCTGGGCTCAAACTCCTGGGCTCAAATGATTCTCTCGCCTGAACCTCCTGAATGCTGGAACTACAGGCACATGCCACTTCTCCCAGCTGTCTACTCATTTTTAATTCTGGAATTTTGGATCTTTCCAGCTTTTGAGCTTTGTCAAGTCTCTGAGTGCTCACTGTTTTTAAGTGCTCTCTGATGACCTGTATATACAAAAACAGCCTCCCTCTGCCTTCTAGGAATTTATTTCTGATTCTTAATATTTACATGTTTCTACTTCTCAAAAACAAAAATTTTTCAATTATAAAATATATTTTCTACAAAAATGTAAACACTTTTGATGTCTAGCTGAAAGGAACATTAGCATTTATCTAGCCTGACATTCTTTTTTTTCCCCCCCAGAACATTTTTTTTTATTGATTCTTCTTAATTATACATGACAGTAGAGTCCATTCTGATATAATTATACAAGCATGGAATTTATCTGATTCTAATTAGGACCCCATTCTTATGGATGTACATGAGATTCACTATGGTTTATTCATATATGTGCATAGGAAAATTATGTCAGATTCATTCCACTGTCTTTCCTTTTCCTATCCCCCTTCCTTTCTCTTCATTCCCCTTTGTCTAATCTACTAAACTTCTATTCTTTTTTATTTATATATAACAATGGAATGTATTACAATTCTTATTACACATATAGAGCACTATTTTTCATATTTCTTGTTATATACAAAGTATATACACACCAATTCGTGTCTTCATACATGTACTTTTTATTGATTTTATTTTTTTAAATACACAACAGTGGAATGCATTACAATTCTTATTACACATATAGATCACAATTTTTCATAGCTTTCCTACATTTACTTTTGATAATAATGATCATCATGTTCCACTGTCATTTATAACCCCATGCCCCCTCCCTTCCCCTCCAACCTCTCTGCCCTATTTAGAGTTTATCTATTTCCCCTATGCTCCCTCTCCCTATCCCACTATGAATCAGCCTCTTCATATCAAAGAAAACATTCTGCATTTGATTATTTGGAATTGGCTAACTTCACTTAGCATTATCTTCTCCAAATCCCATCCATTTACCTGCAAATGCCATGATTTTATTCTCTTTTATTGCTGAGTAATATTTCATTGTGTATATATGCCACATTTTTTTTTATCCAATAATCTACTGAAGGGCATCTAGGTTGGTTCCACGGTTTAGCTATTGTGAATTGTGCTGCTATAAACATTGATGTGGCTGTGTCCCTGTAGTATTCTGCTTTTAAGTCCTTTGGGTATAGACTAAAGAGAGGGACAGCTGGGTCAAATGGTGGTTCCATTCCCAATTTTCCAACAAATCTCCATACTGCTTTCCATATTGACTGTACCAATTTGCAGTCCCACCAGCCATGTGTAAGTGTACCTTTTCCCCCACATCCTCACCAACACTTACTGTTGTTTGTATGCATAATAGATGGCATTCTGACTGGAGTGAGATGAAGTATTAGAGTGGTTTTGATTTGCATTTCTCTAATTGCCTGTGATGATAAATAGAGTGGAAAATTGTTGGCTTTTTATTTTTTTAACTCTTAAAATATCTACCTCAAGGTAAAAACCTGCCAAATTTCTGAACTCTATTCTAAAATCTGAAAGATTTTTTTTGAAGTATTGTTTTTAATGAACATGAAATTTAAGGAAGGTTGCAGTCTTCCATGATTGTTTTGCTAATAGAAAGTGACAGCTGCGACTGATTTTGAAAATAGTAGCATAGGACCCTTTGACTTTTCTCAGCCCATGTGAAAGGAGATAGTATCATGGTGCCATGCCCATATGCTAGGAAGCATCCTCAATGGCCTTTGCTTATTAAGGGCCAACTGGTTCTGACTATTGCCTAGGAAACAGGGAGCAGCTCTTTCCTGCTGAGAACTCATCCCAGTTCATCCCAGTTGAACACTGTATCCCTAACCTTTTGCTTTGCATATAGGAAGGCTCAATAACTGTTAAATGTTTGCAGTGCTTCCACTAAATAAATTAATGTTCACTTATTTACTTCTCATGTAAAAACAGTATAATATGTGCCCCATGGCAAGACCACTAGCTGTTTCAAGAACAGTGAAGGTGGAATCCTATCAATATAAATAAACATGGTCTTCCACTAATTACATATGTGACCTTGTGCAGGGGACTTCCCTCTCTAGACCCTGGTTTCCTCATCTATAAAGTGAAGGAATTAAACTAGATAATTTCTGAAGTCTCTTCCTGTTATTCTTGTGTGATGACATAGCATGAGCTCTTGGATTATTTACAACATTGAGGGCAGTGGCCTCGAATGCCACTCACTTCTCCTCAAAAAGGAAATGAGATGATTTTAACAAGCAAGTGGAGAGAAAAGGACATATAAGGTTTTTCATCCATTCCAGAAGCTAGAAGGGTGATGGAGGGAATTAGAGCAGCAGGAAAATAAAAATGTAATGCAGGAAAATATTTTATTTAAATCAATTAACTAGATAATGGTTGGTTTTATTCAAAGGAAGAACAGTGCTTTTCATATTCATAAAATATTAATGACTCCAGACCCATTTGATTTCCACACATCTGGTAAGCACAGAAAAAAAGAAACCTAATGATCTAACAGAAAAACACACTTAAGGATAACATTTGGTTCACAGATATATCATTTTGTTGCCAAAATGAAGTTACTGAAGCTTTTGTAGTAATTGCTGTGACTAGGCAGAGCAGAGGGAATTATATACATTCATGCTGGTATGTATACACATGTATTTGCGCCTCCTGAGCCCATATTAGAACCTGCTATTTATTTCCTGAATAAATCCTAAATTAGATAGTGATATTCGTTGACGCTGCTGAGAAAAGTATACGCAATGTGTTCTCATTTAAAAGAGAGACAATGAGTAGACAGCAACACAGGAGCATTGAATTACTGTGCCCAATTTATTTTTTAGCACAATTCCTGTTGAAAGGTCTTTGAGGAAAACAAGGGTATTCAGGAAAGCAATCCTTAGACATTGTGGATGAATGTTGTTTATTGAGAGCCTGCTTGGTGAGCCATATACAGATTCTTAGATTTAGAACTTGTTGGGTATAGAACAATTTTATTTTCTCTGAATCTACTTGGTCAAAACTCCTCAGTTTCTTCATCTGAAAAGTGGGATTAATATGGAATGACTGTGAGGATAAAATGAGTTATTAATGTAAGTATATAAACAGGGAGAAATTAAATGGAAAAGTCACCCTTAAATTCACACCTACAAAATTTACTTCTCCCAAGTTTTTTAGTTCCTTTGATTTTCACCAAGAAAATACGTAAATAACTTTCTCATAGTAGTTCACAATATTCCTCACCCATGTTGTACCATAATTGTTATTACAGACTTATCACTATAAAGGACCAGGATGTCTGCCACCACCCATACCTCCAGGTAACACAGTCATAACTATAGTCCTGCATGGGGGAAGAACTGTGTGTTCCAATATTATAGTTTATGAAACCCTAATTGTACATGAAATCAGCTTTGAACGTTGGAACATGAATATATAGCCCAACTTGTTTTGCAGTAGTATAAGTGCTGAAACTTTCAAGTACAAAGATAAAATATGAGTGCCATAAATTGGAAACACCTACAACTACCACAACCAATTTTCTAATTTCAATTCCTCTGCTGCTGATTTAGGAAACACATTTTAATGTGTGGACTGTAAGAGGAAATTGTCATTTGCTCCCCACCCACCTCCACACTACTTGCTGATGTCCTACCCTGCCAGGAGGAAACCACTTCTGGGATGATAAGATTGATTTGGGTTGGCAAGAGGGGAAATCACTATAACCCAAATATCTTCTTCCATCATTATGCTCCTCACCAATATAAGATTTGCTTTCTGCAAAGAATTTCCTAACCTGGGAATTATCTTTGGAAAGCTTTAAATAACTACCTTCATGAATAACTAATTACATATATGAAACACTACCTATACCTCCCAATGTCAGGGGTTTTTTGTTGTTTTTGTTGGGTTTTGTTTTGTTTTGTCCATAAACTACTTGCTGCTATTTCTTACTAAATAAACCTGGGTCCAAAGGCCAGTGTTGTGAATCTTGTGTTTGGTGAACCCTGCTGGTTAAGTTCCCAGTCTTCTCTGACCTTCTTCTGAATTACCTGCTGGACACCTCTCTATAAAGAAACTAGTTCTGCCGGATGCAAGGATGATGACCTGGTTACCTCAGGTTTCTAGGTTGCCTGATATGTGTGCAAAAAATGGAACTGCTGAGGTTCTTTCTCTGCAATTATCCCTTTGAAAGTCAAGTGCTCTGGAGCCACCAGTGGAGGGCTGCTGGTGCTGATGTCACAGCCCTCCCCCCAAAACCAGGCAGTGTACCATATGCCCTGCTTTTGACTGTTTAATAGCATGAAACAACGTGTTCCAAGGCTAAAAGCATATTTATTGATTTGAATCAATATTGAGAGTTCTTTCCTGCATATCCCCACCTCCTTAATGGTCTTTTAAATTGAATTCTTAAATATTTGAGTTTTTATAATTAGCCATAAAAGATAAAATTGGGAGTAAGAGAAATAGCAGCATCAAGTACAATGTTCTTGAGTTCATTAAAGACAAAAATAAAAGATCGTTTAATCCATAAATATGTGAATTTGACCACTACCATTTGTAAACTCCAATAGATGCAACATTTTAATTTTTGTCACTCAATTATGGTGCTATATTTTAACCATCCTAAATCAAGGCTAGAAATTCAGATAATGTACAACTTTAAAAGAAAATTCATCTGTGTATAAAATAATTTTTAGATTTAAGAGTTGGTATTTTATAAAATACACATGTCAATATATCCATATCATTAATTTTTATTATATTGTTCGTATTCACTGAGGGCAGGAATATAATATACAACCAATAATATTTGCTAAAGGAATTTTAAAAATACATGTTTTAATTGATTACCAACTAAAAAAATATATTATATGGCCCATGGATATGTCTTTGCTCAGAGCTTAAAATTTAAACACCAATTCATATTATACATATAGTGTCAGGCAAGAAACTAAGCCAAGTCCCTACTGCTTTATACATATTCTTTAATTAAAAATTTAAATCTGAGAATTGGTCTTTCAGGAGTGTCTGGGGATTAAGAGGTTATATTTTAAGTTGAAAGATGCCAGATTCACTTAAGTTATTTACTAGGATCCATAGATCTTTACCTCTTCCCTCATAGCATAAAAGTAAAATTAGATGATTACAATATAGCTATATTAAACTACTAAACAAATATTGAGGTGTGGGGACATGCTAGGCAGGGTCAAATAGAAATTTGTATGTGTGAATAACTGTATTTTTATCTGATTACATTTTTTTGACAAAAATATAAAATGATTTTCCCTTTTATTTGACAAGTCCAAGCAAAAGGATCTAAATAAAAATGATTGTTAAGCTGTGAGTATGAATTAAAACACAGTATACACATATCTTAAATAACCAATATAAATTTCAAAGAAATGACTTAATGAAATACAAGTCATTCAGTTTATATTCAGTCTGCAGTTTTCCAAATGAGCAGCTGAACACTTTACTGCGTTCAGACTATTCTTGAATTCATTCATTTACTCATTCTATCATTCAGCAAATACAGAATGTGTCATAAGTGTTTCAATGTAGTTTCTGGGGGTATATAAATCAAACCCCACAATTCTTGCTTCTAAATACTGTCTTTAGTTTTGGAGGCATAATTTTTCTTCAGCCATATGTGTGTCAAAATAAATCTAGTTATACACCTATCAAAATAGATGTAGTCTTACTGAGAAGTGAAGAGACCTAATTTAAATACCTTCTCTGTCTTTATCAGAGAAGTGGCTAAAAAATGTGTATGCTGAGTTTCCACATAAGAAAAAAGCAGAGGTAATCTTTCTTACCCATGGTTTTGTCGATTAACCACATGGGCCATGTAAAGTCGTTAACTGGGTGTAGACATCCCTGTAACAACTTTCAAAGTCTTTTATTGGCACATATATAACTAAGTGTTCATGAATATCTTGCTCTAGCCTAGAAAAATGGAGGTTTCCATTAGTTAAGAGATTGTCCTAATAATGATTCATCTTGAATAATCATTCAAAAAAGTCGGTAAAAGGAAGCAAACAGTGCTGTCACAATTTAGAAGTTACACTTTTAAAAAAAAATCACCTATAAAAATTTAGAAATGAGAGACAAACTTGTTTGCTGAGATTTATACTTTGGAATTGTATGTCATACAAAATATTTATGTTTCCCTTAAAAAGACAAAAGGAATCCAAGTTTTTCCTATCTGAACAGTAGCATTATTCTCTGTATTAATTTATTTAAAGAAGAAATATCAACCCTCATAGGAAAATGGCTAGTCATAAGAGCTGGACCATCCTTATCCTGAAAAGCAAGTTCTTACAGGAAATTGACAAACTGGTTGAAGTATAATTTGGTTTCCTGTATCAATTGAGGAACAGGAACGTGTGGATTGTGTGGGTCATGGCAACTTGCTTTTTACAAAAATTACTTATCACTCTAAATTAATACATTGTTTTTAGGTGAAAGTACTGCCTTTGCTTTTGCAGTAGTAAAAATAAATCAAATTTCTGAGATGTAAAACCTCAAAATTTGACCCTGGACATGACACTATGATGATTTGACTCAAGAAGGGAATTAATGCCATCTCAAGAAGTGCTTGCCACATGTCTCTGGAAGAGAGTCACTCATTTTCTAATGCTTTACAAATTTCTACAAATATGATTTTTCATTTTTCAATTTTAATTTTCAAAACCAAATCTGATTTTCCAATTTAATATGTTTATTAAAGTATTTTATAATGATTTTAATTTTTTCCCAAATATTAATTTGGGAGGATTTTTTTGCCCTCATCTGAACATTGAGTAAGTCTAAAAAAAAATATTATATTTGACTCTTTGTGTTTTCAAATTCTATGTAATGCCTTTATAAATTAGGTTACACTGATAGCATCAAACTGATTCAGGGTAAAAAATAATCTAAATTTAGACAAGATGGGAATATTTATTATGATTACTCTAAGATATTAAAAAGTCATTAAGTTGAAGTAGAAATACTGCATCGAAATGTAGCCACTATTCTTCTAGGAATACAGTAGTAGATTATGCTTCATTTTCCCTTAAAGCAGATTTTGTCTTTAATTCATTTTGGTATAGAAGACCAATGTATTTTTACATTTCTACTTTTTTATCCCCGCAAGAAAATTACTACTGAATTTTTCATTATAACATTTATCTCTGCATTGAAATATGTTTTGGAAACTTTTCTTCTTTTTAAGTTTCATATTCTACATTAGATTTACTTGCTTCTCTAGTCCGCTTCCAGGAAGTTAAATGAATAGTCAATAGTTACATTTATTGAAAAGTGGAAACAGGGAAAATCTGAAAATTGGAACTCTGTGTTTTGGCTTTCCTGAGAAGATGTTTTTGTACCTAGGTGCTTTGGGGCTTAAGCGAAGCACCTAGGTACAAATGGAGAGATTAGCCATTTGGTTGACCAGAGAAAAGATATGAGCTGAATCTTCTTAAATAAGATAATTTTCATTACTATTTTTGTTGTATTCTTTGTGGAAAAGTGATTTAAACAATTCTTTCTGTCCTGATTGTTTTTCCTTCTATAAGGACGCATGTATATATTATAACATTATCAATCCCTGCACCTATTTGTTAACATTTCCTTAAATGTGTTTTCTCCAGATGTTGGAAGTAAAAAAGCCCTTGTTATTTTTTCCATTGTCACTCTTTACTACTTTCCATAGGCAGCATGTTGTGCAAGCCAAGGACTGGAGGAAATAACAGACGTGTGAGCCCCAAATTATAGGCACAAAAATAACTTTCATAAAATAGGTTTTAAGTGACACCACTTTCCAAAGAAGCCAGCTCTAATTGACTCAAGCCTAGAAAGCAGAAACTTGAAGGAACATCAGACACACGTCCACTGATCCCAAGAAAGTGTTCCACGGTGTGACAGCGGGGGGGATGATGACATTCCCAGCTTGCTGCCAGCACATTCCAGAAGTCAGGCCTGGTATTTCGGTACCGGACAGTTCTCCTCAACAGTATTGTTCTGACTTACTGAGATGATAGTTTATTTATACAAACTACTCCTGAGAACGGCAGCTCCATTGCTAACCGGCAAAGAGATAAGAGGAAAAAGGAGAGGATAGAAGAGGGCAAACTTGTGGGTTGCTTTTTCTCTGCAGGCAGGCAGAGTTGCAGCCTGGGTTTAGGAAGGACCAGCTTGGTTCCTGCTGCTGTAGAAGGCTGCAGATGGCTGCGTGGGCAGGAAGCCCTCCCCCTTCCTAACGGTGCTCTGGGGAGTGCAGGGGCCTGGAACCAGCCCTCTCCTTCCCTTCCAAACCTCTTCTCCAAACCCCTACTGAGGGAAAAAAAAAAAAATGGAGAGAGAGGAGAGAGAGAAAGAGAAGAAGAAGAAGAAGAAAATACGCACGTCCCTGGAAACATTCCTGCCAGTCTGTTTTTTAGTGGAATCTTGAATTAACCTCTTCACTCCCGATTAGAATAGCGATTTATAACCTTGCCTGCATCTCTTTAATGTCCTGAGTCAATTTCACCAGCTCATTGAAGTACCGTACCATTTGGGTTGAATTATAAGAGCTCTTTTGAGTTATGCAACAATTTCAAGTAAGCGAAAGCAGGTTTGAATTCTAAAATAATTAAAAGTATGTTAGCGCGTCAAATAATACATTAATAGTGTTCCTCCTTCCTTTTTATTAAATCACATTTCTAAAGTTTTGCTTTTCTCATTGTTTTTCTTTTGTTTTTTTTTTTTTTTTGTATGGCTTTTAAAAACCAGTCTTCTTTGGAGCATATTAACAAGAGGTTAATTTCATAATCAGTCTTTTATTCATAATTTTGAGACAAGGTCATCATCATTTATAATCTTTCACTTATAAATTTTCAAGGCATACTATATCTGCATACTAAAACAAGATGGTTCTTAAAATAATTTATTTTGGACTTCATAAAGTTAGAAATTTTGCTTACATCTCTGTGCTCAAGAGGAAATAAACCATATAGTTCAAGAAAAAATATAAAATGCACTGTTATTTCTAACTTCATAATTGCCATCATAGCAGAAGCAAAATATACCACTTGAAGAATGTAATTATTTGAAACACTTATATTTATTTGGTTCAAAACTACAGTCTATGCAAACTCTATAAAGCTAATGGTAAAATGGATAGCTGTTTATATTGAGAATGATATAGTCTGGCCAACTATTGTAGAGTTGTACTCCACAAAAAGCCAAAAGCAGAAAGAAGGAAAACTATTGACAATGTATATTAAAGAATGTAACAGATGGAAGAGGTCAAAAAGAAACAAACTCCTTAATTTCATATTCGGCTACATCCAGATATTCTGTGATTAACTCTATCTATTCAAGAATTAATTCACCAAGTATTAAATGAATGTCTTCTGAGTTTCAAGCACCATGTTAGACATTAATAATTCAGTCATCTGTAAAACACACCATTTGTTGGCAAGAAACCAACAATGTGGTTGATGGAAGACATGAGAGTCTGGGTTTTCATCATCTTCTATCTAAATGAGGAAATGGCAGTTTAGCCTATTCTCACTTATACAGCCTCACTGGTCTTATACTTTATGTCTACTCTGATTGGCTAATGTATCTATTCCGGTCATAGTCCCCAGGCTATACGATTTATTAAATATTTTTAAGAGCATGCCTATTTAGAGATAATAGAAACTTTGGTCATTCAGTATTCCCTCAAATATTTTTTAAAACTTATATCTATATATTCCATATATTCCATTTCCTGCTAAAAACAAAAGTAAAAACATAAGGGGAAATCCATGGAGGAGTCCTGGAGAAATGTTTTCCTTTGAGAGAGAGAGAGAGAGAGAGAGAGAGAGAGAGAGAGAAAGAAATGTGAGGAGAAAGCTTCAACTATTTTTCCCTCACCTTGGATATTGTTGGGTGAGGAAGTGATGCCCCAACACTCTTGCAGTTGTAAGGGGAGGTGAATGGCAGAGGAGCTGCCTTGCTAACTTGAGCTGCTCTATTAGTGCTTGTGGGACAGGCAACTTCTGAGATTTTTACATGAGGTGTATTGATAATTTTCCTTGATTAATCCACTTTTGCTTTGGAAATCTTTTACTTTCAGTCAAAAACTACTGAAGTGAAAAAAATATACATTTTATTTCCTAGGAATAAAAATGGAATGCTTTTACTTATATTCCAAATAAAGGATTTTGTAATATGTATTTAGTTCATGTATGTTTCCAAATCATAAAACTTCTTGGGAGGCATATTAAACTTCATAAAATCTAGATTCTAGATTTGAATAGTATTGCTTTAATAAACCATCTCCTTCCATGCATTCTTGGACTGTGGTTTATCTGACTCTGATAGCTAAGTTCAGGTGACTCTCAGCCGCTGGTTGTAGAGTCAGTGGAGTGGCCTATGGTCATAACTCGCAATTTGATCAACCACATCATAAAACACTCAATAGAAATATTGGCCAGCACACTTAAGTGAGAGCCCAAGCCAAAAGCCAAAGTTTCCATGTCTGCATCTAACTGTCATTCACTCTAAGTATGCATTTGAGGAAAAAGAAGAGGTATTGGAGAAATTAGAGCCTGTCAGTATTAGCTTACTAGCTATTTCAGAGTCATTTACACATCATGTGTATCAAAATTCAGGCACATAGAAGCGTCTAGAAAAAGGAGGCATTATTTTTTCATGGCACTTTTTGTCTCCCAGATTACAGTCTTCCTTTACTACAATGTGATTGGTTCCATTTCACATGAAGACAATAGTATTTGAGACTACATATATTTGAGGAATCTAAACAACTGATGTCATTCAGTTTATTGCTAAATTATTAGGGCTCAAGGGTTTTAAAAGGATGCATTGATTTCCCAAGTTCAGAAGAAAATTCCATAGATATTCATAATAAAAAACCAAAAAGCAAAAAAAAAAAAAAGCTTTATTTGTGTGTGTGTGTGTGTGTGTATGTATGTATGTGAATGATCTCATTTATTATGGTTTTTTACTGAACAACTGAATAGAAGGAATTGTCATAAAGATGCATAAAAGTTGAAAAAGAACCTATGTTTCTTAAGCCTAATAGATAAAACATGAATTGTGCTTCGGGGAAAAAAATCAAGTCACACTGGAAATGCCTTAAATGTCTACATGTGTAATGATTCAGCAAGGCCCAATGCACTAATGATGGGCCATTGCCGCATGCCGAAACGTTGCAAAGCAAAGCCATTCCTTTACATTGCCCCTATCCAAGTCCATTAAGAAATAATGGTTCTAAGATGAAAGTCTTGTTAGTGTTTCAATGAAAATGTTTGGCACACCATGTAGAAAAGCCAACAATCTGCTTTTAACAAGAGACACTGGAAAAACGTTGGTTAACATACCACTGAAAAATATTAATTCTCCTTAATGGCAGGATGCAACGTAGCTTTTTATAGTTTTTGATCCATGTCATAAATTTGGCTATGACAAAGGGGATACTCCAGTTTTAACTCACTGGCAAGAACATTAACTATTTTCCAGCCCTAAAAGTTTTGGCCCTCAGTATTCTTTGTAATGCACCAAAGGACCAGATTTCTATCCTCACTGGGATAGGCTGTGTGTGTGTGTTCAAGTGTGTGCATACACACTCATGTGCACATGTGAGTGTGATGGTGTGAGTAGTTGGCTTTAAGCTTTTGGAGAGAGAAAAGTAAGGAAAAAATTGTGCAAGTCCCAGGGCCTGGCATTTCTGGTATCATTGCCAGATTCCCCAAATTTGCAAAGTTGAATCAATAAGGAATATAATGGTCTGACAAACCACATTGATCTGATCATTCATTATACGCCTGATAATATGCCCATTTCAACTGGAAATTGTTGGAAAAAGTACATTTTTCCTATGTTTTTCTTTCCCTTAGCATAATTGTAAATTTTGGGATTTTAAGGATGAGAGAGAATAACAAGGGGGAAAACACTCATCTCATCAGCTCAAAGCCATGAATCTGGCTTTGGAACTTGTATTTCAAAACAGTGTTAAACTTGTTCAAGATTTTCATGTAGAGTCTTCCCTTAATAAAAAATAGATACGCATATATGTGTGAGAAACATAGTTTCAGTGCCAGACTTCAACATCTTATCCCTAATGCCTTCTCTCAACTCCATCAGTGAATGAGTGTTTGTTTTGTTTTTTTCTTAAACAGTTGAAGAGAGGAACATGATTTTTGAATTGGATAACTACAAAGACATTCACTAAAGGAATAATTTTTTTGTAACCATAATGGAAGCATATAATTGTAATCATGATGTTTTAAGTTTATTCCTGATGTTATTTTTTTGTTCCTCAACAACAAGAATAAAAACCCATAAACTTAAAATATGCTAATGGAGTTCTGTTTCTTCTATTTTAAATTGCAATGTGAATCCCATATCCTAGAGAAATGATTGAGAAGAGAGATGAAGTGTGAATTTCATATACAGGAAAAATATCTTTCCACCAGAGCACCTTAAATGTTTTTTTCATGAGTAGGAGTACTAGCAGAGAAAATTGTACTTAATGCTGCTTCTTTACAACAGTAGTTTTTCAACTTTCATGAGGCAAAGAATCACTTACTGGGAGTGAAGAATTTATTTAAAATACAAATTTGTAGACCAGAGAGTCTAGAGTAAGTATAATGAAGTATGGTTCAGGAATCTGCATTTAAAACAATTTTCTTCTGCCCCCTGCCTCTGGACACTGATGCCATTGGAACTTTTTACTCAGCTTTGAGTAAACATTGCTTTAAATCTTATGGATAATTAAATATTTCACAAAGGGGATTAGCCTTATTCCTGCCTCCATTTCTTTCCGTATTACAGAATTTTTGTTGTTGTTATTGTTTTGTTTTGCTTTTGTACAGAACTGGGGAAGTCTTTGTACACTCAAGAAAATTGTGTTTCTTCCAAAGATTCAGAGTCCTTTTTAGTGGATGTATTTCTGTGGTGACCTGACAGGCATAGGGAGGGACTATTACAGTGCAAATTTCAATATCAGTGGGATGGTTCTATTAAACTAACTTCAAGGTCAACTCCAACCATGACTTTTATGAGTCTTATCAATATTAAGTGTTAATTCTTTTAAAAACAATTATATATAAGAAAATGGGAAATGGGGTAATAAAGTACTAAATTGTCTTTTTTTGTTGTTGTTTCTTGTTTCTCTTAAACAACATATATTTAAGGTCTGACATCACACATCTATTTTTAGTGGCCTGTGGTGGTGTGGGATGTTGAAATAATCTTTTTCTTCAGTCATTGCATATATTTTTATTTATATGTACTCTAGGAAAATATGTATTCTCTTTCAGAATGCAGACACATTTGGTTCCCAAATATATATTATATATCATTCTCTTCTGTACTTTCCATGAACCATTATGTCTTTAAGTTTGATTCACCTAATGCATGGTATCTGACAGCTCCACAACTGTTCATACAGCAAATCCTTCACAATTTACCTATTCATTATCCCAGGAATGATTTCCCAGGCTGTCTCCATTTACTCCCACCAAAAAGATGCTAGGATATGCATTCTTTTCATGTGTCCAATGAACCTGCATATGTCAATTTTCAGGCAGGTACTACCAATGTATATTTTAAAACAAACTTTGGCCAATGGAAATCTACTGGTGTTTCAAGTTTTCTGTTATTTATTTGGTGCCCTTAGGAAGACTGAAAAAGAACTATTTATGATTACCTTCTGCAAAGTACAGATTGTCCCATGAAATAATTGGTATAATTCATCCTTCTCACTGTAGTACTCTCTAGAGTCAAAAACTGATTTATACAAAGAGAATGAAAAAAGAGAAACAAAGAAATATATTCTCCTTTCATTGATATTCTGAAAAAGAGAAATAGGACCTTCTCTCCATTGCCCTCAAACCTAGTTAGATTAACTTGATAAAAAACAAAACAAAACAAACAAACAAAAAAAAAACCTGTGTTTTTCTCCTGTGATTATTTGGAAAATTAGTCCAAATGTATACAAATGGTCTGAGTCAAATTTGGTAAATAATCCAATGCTTCAAAACTTCTTCTGTAACATTAGCAAGTTTTATATTTTATATTTAAAAATAATATTTGAGTTTCATGTCTCTTAATGAGACACATGCTTAATAGGTCATTTTGTTGTATTCATGTTTATTATATGAACTTTCACATCCTTGCATTTAATGAAGTGTTACCATAATTTGATTTGTTTATCCAATGCTTCTCTCTTTATATTTCTGACAGCAAACACACAAAAGCTGCTGTGCATAGATCAGCAAATATCTTTGAAAACTTAACAGCAATTTAGAGGAACCTTCAGAACACATGTTGGAGATTCTTGCACAGCCCCCCAAAGCTTCTTCGTGTGGCCATTTCTGTTCTTGATTTAGTTTCTGCACACTTCAAACAGTTGAATGACCAGAAGAAGGCTTGAGTAACATGTTTCAAAAAAAATGAGATTAAAATAGAAGTATTTTAACCAAGTTGACGAAAGTATTTTTCCAGGAAGAAACAAACATATTTTAATGGAACCAAAGATCTGAAAGCCTATTGGAAATCAAGGTGGAAATGAAATTTAACATACAAATCTCCACTTAAGTTGCCATTTCAAAGATGTATTTATATTTATTGATTGGATTGTTATTTTGGTGTTAAGTTTTTTTTTTTTTTTAGTTCTTTATATATTCTGGATATTAAGCCCCTATCAGAGGAGCACCTGACAAAGATTTTTTCCCTTTCTGTCGGCTTCTTTCTCACACTCTTAATGGTTGCTTTTTCTGAATACAAGCTTTTGAATTTTATGCCATCCCACTTGTTGATTATTGGTTTTATTTCTTGAGCTTTAGAGGACTTATTAAGGAAATTTGTGTCTGTGCCAATATATCAAAGTGTTGAGCCTGTATTTTCATCTAGCAGTTGCATTTTCTGGTCTAATTCCTAATTCTGATCCATTTTGATTCCAATTTTGTGCAGGGTGCAGGATATAATTTTTTTTAACATATGGATATCCATTTTCCCCAGTGCCATTTGTTAAATCATAATTGTTAGAAAAAGATGAGGTCATTTATTCATTCAGTGGTTTCTCTATAAAGACCATAGGTTAGATTTGGGTTAGTGCTCTTCCTATGATTCTTTAAATGGTATCCAATTCATATTATCAAGTTTTTTCTCCCTAGAAGTCTCAGTCTAATGCAAGAAGTGTGAGGAGCAAAGCTGCCCTAGTAATACCTGGAGGGCCAGCCTGACCTGTTTGACTATCTATTCCACAAAGCCAGCACCTCTGAAGAAGTGCTCAGCCTCTGTTTTTTTTTTTTTTTTTTTTTTTTTTTTTTTTTTTTTTTTTAGAAACCACAGATTATAAAAAGTACAGACCACAAAGGAGATGCAAATGCAACCCTTTGGTCCTGCCTGTGCAAATTAAAAAAGCAAAATCAATCTCAGTAAGTTTGAGAGTGGAACCTGAGTTTGCCTTGGAATTTGACGGAATCTCATGAAGTTCCCTGAGTTAATCCTTTTCTTTTCCAGTGTGCTGTAGCTGCCCGCCCGCAATGAGTCATGTATAACCTGGGCATACAACAGGCTTATTTTGAATCAGTTGTGGATGACATTGCCAACCATTAGTGGAGAAAGCATTATTAGTATTCAATACAGTGAATGTTTTCTCACTTAATCTGCATTATGCAAATTTTACAGACATAGAAATTGATGTGTGAGGAAGGAGAAATGCTTGTGATAAAATTTCATAACACAACACTCTTGAATATTCAACAATACTGAATATTCTACTTTGTGTTTATACTCTTATTCATGGACAAAAGCACTGATTTTTTTTTTCAAACCTTGGGAATCTTCAAAAGTAGGTCTTAAGGGTGGAATCTGTGTGAAAAAAAATAGGAATCACCAAGAAAAACAATATTTTATTGGCTTATTCAAGAACACAATAGTTATTTTCAAAGGGAAATAACAGATAAACACTGTTTACATAAGGGCAATTCAGCATTACTCGGCCACACTCATGTTTGTTGATAAAGCTGAAATGAACTTTCACTCCAAATATACTTTGAAGCCCAGCTCTGGCCTGATTCCAAGGGTGGAGTGAAGGAGAATTTGTCCAGCAGCTGGTCCTGATTGTACTCAGGGTCCTATGCTGAGCACAGGGACACCTCATTTCCTTCCTTGCACAGATTTCCCAGGGAAGGCAAAGTCTCTTCCCTACTGTTTGGAACACCTTTTTCATTTTCCCCTGCTTTGTGATAGCCAGGCAGGATGACCAGGAACTGTGGTGGTGCTGTTTAGAGACCTTATGATAAATATGTTATTAGAATGTACCTCCTTGATGCCAACTTGGTACCCATGTCCTTCACTGGACAGGAGTGATTCTCTATTATCCATGATCTTCTCAAAGTTGTCTTTAGAGTCCAGCTGGTTCTCAATGAAGTTGATTTTAAACACACCCACAGAGGTATAACAGCTCTACAAATGTCTACCCAAAGTCCATTTTCCATCACCTTGTTAACAGAGCCCTAGAGAGCTTGCATTTCTTGTACACTCAACAGAAATTCTGATGATCCATATGAAGCTTGAATATATGCATTGTACATCTGTAAGGAAGGGATAAGAAATATAAAACTTTACTCAAATGTATTTAATTTCAGAATCCTATAGGCCAGTGGTCACTTATTTAATGTTTTACCTCAGAACTTAGAGCCACTTGGATGTGTGAAGAAGGTAATCAATGAATACATGAAAGTGGAAAGGCATTGATGAATCTGGTCTCAGTTCTAGGGGTTCCAAACTTGCTTATGGGTTAGAATTAAATCATAAGCTTTGAAACTTACTCATTCCTAGGCCAATCACATCAAAATCCCTGTAGACTAGGTATGGGCCATATTTAAAAGTTTCCCTAATGCAAACAAGGTTGAAAATTATTGAACTAGGACTGGGGATATAGCTCATTTGGTAAAGTGCTTGCCTTGCACACACAAGGCCCTGGGTTCAATCCCCAGAACTACACACACACACACACACACACACACAATTATTGAACTGAGAGGTCTTTTATATTACAAAAAGTTAAGGCATATTATATCTTTAGAATTTCAAAACATAGGAGTTTATTTATCAAATGATAGGTCAGACTGTTGGTCCATGTTGGGTTTAAACTCACAATATGACATAAGAACTTCCTATGCAGACATAGTATAGGACATCTTAAGTTAACCTTTGTGAACTTCCTAAACAAAATGTGGTTCAAAGGTTTCCAGAGCTTGTTAGAAATTCAGAATCTTAAGCCATGCTGAAGAACCATTAAATGTTATATATGGCTTTTAACAAGACTCTTCTGGGAGATTTGCATTCACATTCATGTTTGGAAAGAATCACTATATAATAGTCATAGGAAAATCTTTTGAAGTTAGTGGTTCATTGTTTTTGTGATCCACTGTTACATTAGAAAATGAAATGAGCACTGAGTTAAGAAGAGGACAGGAGGACAATTCCCCCAGTGTGTAGGAGGTCCTCCAAGTGGGAGCTCTCTAAGGATGATTCATAGGTCTTCATTTCAGTCCTTAATTCTTTTCATCTGACACCTAGTTTCATTTCCTAATGAACACGCTATCTTTTCACATATGCTTTCTTTCTTTGGCACTACATTGAATTTTTCATCCTATGTAAGAAAATTGCAACAGAAGGCAATAGAGCCAAATATCAAGGAATGAAGGGATTTGTGATTGGTGACTGGTGACTGAGAATCTTAGACAGCAGAATATTGAGTTTCCAACACACTTCCTAGTACAGACAACCAAGGTCAAACTGTATTTAAGCAAAATATTCTTAACTTATAGGTATGACTAGTCTGGCTCTCTTTGAGATTTAATCGTTTTCTTTGTGTTTACTTTCAATAATCCCTGACTCTTCTTTGTGTGGGGACAAGCAGGAGGGAAACTTTCTTTGAAAGATGTAGGGATGCTTATTGATCTTAAAAAGTACATCGTACGAGACCTCTGCTACACAAACTTTTGGTGCATAGGAAGGTAAAGACTCTAGTCTGATTACTGATCCTTTGAACACCTTGAGTAAGTGTGTTCAAAGGAAATGTGTTTCCTTCCCTCTCAAAACTTCTTGTGTTTCCATACTTCCCTTCAAAAAGCTAACACTTTTTAAAAAATAACATTTGCGTGTTCTAATTTAGTACAAACTAAGTACTTAATGTATTAATTCATAAGTTTTCACAAGAAAAACCATGAAGACCGTGAAGCAGTCTTTTTTTAATTAAATTATTTATTTATTTTTTTAAATTTAGATTTACACAAAGTTGTAAAGATAGTATAGGAAGTTTCCAAATATCCCACACCCAAGGATATCAGTTAACAGTATTAAAATCTAACAGTATCAAGGTTGTAACTAAGAGACAATTATTATTAATATAGAACAAATATCATTAACATGCTATTCTCAATTGAAATCCTCACTGTCCATATTTTCTTTTTCTCTTTTATTTAAGTTTATGTTTAATAGACACTTACAATCATAAAAATTGCAGGTATTAATGGAGTTCCATGTGATATTTGGATACATGTATATATTGTAGAATGTATCAATTAGGTTAAATATACCTACCTCTTGAATATAATTTCTTTGTGGTACAATTATACAAAATTCCTTCTTCTAACTTTCTGAAATGTGCTGTATATTATTGTCCCTTATCTTTCACCTAATGTCCTTTTCCTGTTCTGAACTTGAGATTTCCAAAGTAACTTCCAAGAATGCACAAGTGTAGTTGATAAAGTCAACGCCACAGACCTAAACGTTTAAGCTCTACTTTATAATAACTTAAGAGAGAAAGGCCTATTCGATCAGATATCTCTCTAAAAAACTATACCAATTAAAAATGGGAAATTGGAGTCTTTGTTATAGTTTGGGGAAAATTAATACAATCAGAAGAATCATCCTGATGTTGTGGCAAGCTCATATGTGGGGTTTGTAGTCAAGCAGATGAAGCTGACCTATGAGTTGCCTCAATTTTTCTTTCTGAAAAAATGGGTGCAATATCAACACTGAAGGACTATTGAGAGGATTTTTGTAAAGGAAAAAGAACTGCTATTTATTGAGAATCTTCTATGTGCCTAATGCTGTGTATTTAAATTGTTTTTTTTCCCCTTCCTCTTGTTGTTGCACATCGTATACCCACATTCATCTGTGTTCACTATATGTAAAAAAAAAATATTACCCTAAAGTAATAAAACTTAGGAAAAGCCTCACAAAGGAAAACCAAGTCATTTCCTTTTGTATTATGGAAGCTAAATGGCTCATCTTCTTATATAATTTTATTATTGGCTTTATGACAACATCATAGACTTGATCCAAATGAGCATTTAAAAGGCTACTACGATCTATTTTTAAAATGTGCTATCTCCCTTCCTCCATTTTAGGATATTTAAGTGACTTGATATAAAATGCCAAAAGAATGATTTTGTACACAAGGATTACCTCAACATTTTAAGGCTTCTATCCAAGAATTGGCCTGGTTTTCCAAAAGAGTTGGCTCCTTCCTACTGCTTCCTGGTGCCTCTAACAGCACTAGGAATGGGAAGTTCATCTTTCATACACACAACATGGCTTTGGCAAAAGAGGGGAAATATCTGTGCAGCCAAGAAAATCCTTCATTGACTCATTCATGTTCATGCCACCCACATCCAAATGTCTGATCCTGGGAGCTGCCTTTACAGTTGTCATCATATTCTGTTATGGACACAGGGGCGAAGATGTACACAGGCTTCCCTTGTTTCAAGCCTGGTAAGTTCTCCCACTGCTGTCTTGTCACTTCCTCTTCTGTTCCTTCCCTGTAACTGCTTCTGCATCACTCAATATATATGATGCTAGATGCCAGGCTGATCACTCAATTGCCACAACCAAAAGGTATATAGTATATTAAAATCATAAAAAAGGACTTTGAAAATTAGATATTTTGAACTTTGTTCCAGCCCCTCATTAAGTATTAAAGGACATACTATCATTTAAATTCACATGTGGTTATATTTTTAATTTTTTCAAAAGATATAAATAAATATAAGAGCACTTAAGAAATTCTGGTTTTTTTCTCTCTTTAGGATACCAGCCATTTCATTTTCCATATGAAGGGGAACTCATCTGTTTCATACATGAGTGGATTTTTTAAATAAAATTATATAACCTTGGGCTCAAAGGAGACCATGAAATGTCATAAAATTCATCCAGAAATACCTAAATATTTCCAAATAACATTGCTGGGAACCTCCAAAAAAGAGATTTTATGACTTCCTGTTGTAAAGTGATTTATTTTCTTAAATACCTCCTGTCTCCTGTTCATACCTCAAGGGAAATAGAGGATTATCATTTCCCATTAATATCCCAAGAGGCTTACACTAGCTCCACAGAGATGGTAGGTTATGTGCATGACATCTGCCAGTGTAAGCTGGGTGGAGGAAAAAAATAAAAAAAAGAGAGAACAAAAATCTCTGTGCATTCAGGTGGCACTATAGCCTTCTGATCAATGGAGTGGGCTCTGCATGTACAGAGAAAAAAGTATCTGCTTCTATCTTTTTTTTTTTAAACGCTGTATGTACTTGGGAAATTACTTATCTGTCTCTGTTTCATCTTCTTTGAGCTAATACTCTTCCGTACTTCATCAAGTTGCAATTCGTGAATTAATGCATTTGAAAGGATTAGAAACATACTTAAAAAGTAGGCTTTACTATTATCTACTACACATTGTGAGTCTAGAGATTTGTAAAAAAAAAATTACTTTTCTTCCATTTGAGTTTCATATACATCACTCACGGACCATTATTATTCCCGAAGTATGGATGAAAAATAATGTAAAGTGGGATTAGAAACTTGACCAAGATGCTATCATGACACAATGGCAGAAATCAGAAAGAGGAGTCGAAATCAGAACCACTTCCCTTAAAAGCCCATTGTACCATTAAGCCTCCATAATGAGGCAATTATTATCTCTTCTTAGAAATGTTACATTGACCTTTGGTTTAATTATCTTTTACAATACAGTTTGTGATGCACCACAAAACAAGTAAACATTGAGTTAAGTCTAAAGAATTGATTTTAGAGATTATACAATAATTACATACTTATCGTATATATAATGAATGGAATAATTAATAATAAGGTGCATATATTAAGAAGACTTGGTAAAGTGAATAGGTAATAAAATAAGAGTTATTTTTCAAAATATATTACTTAGATTCATTTTGATTACTGACAATGATGATTAGGAAAACATTGGCTTAAATATTTTTAAGTATCAAGAGATCAGTGACATAGCTGTAGCAAAGCTGTATTGGAATCTGGATGATGTGTCTGTGGAACTTCTTTGAGTTTCTTTTATGTTTTAATATTGTCATATTAAAATTAAACAAAAATGTTCACACACACAAATTCAGAGCTTTTTATAGGAAGTGAAAAATTGGATTAGTGATGAGACTAAGACAGAAATTTTTATTAGCTAACTAAAAGACAGATGCTAAGTACATATTCTTGCTGTGATTAAAATGCATTTTAGAAGCTAGAAATAACTATAACTTTCATAAGAAGAAAAACACAAGTATCCAAATTGCCAAAGAAAACATTATTTACATAGCAAAAAAGAGAAGAAAAAGCATACAAAAGAAAACAAACAAAGAAAGCAAAGAAAGTGACAGAATTAAGATGAAACCTATTTATCAGATTTAAAAACAATTGAATAGGTGAAATTTCTCTATTTAAATTTGATAAGACCTCAAATCCTGGAATTTACTATTTAATAATGCATTCATAATAAAATGATGGAGAGAGTTTAAACATAAAGAAGTTGGACAGTGAGTACAACCAAAAGAATGCAAGGCAGATTTTATTAAAATCTTTCAAGAAATTATTAATTAACAATAAAGAGTGTAACATGCAAATAATAAAATACATAATAAATATAGACAGGATATTCACAAAATATATTGGAAATAATGTTAATTCCTACTAAATCAATTATTTTTCTGAAGTTCTTGGTAGAATGCCAACTTGAACTATTACAGAAAACAATCTTGAAAAAATTTTCAAATTTTTAATTGTGTGTGTATGTGTGTGTGTAGCCTTTGACTCAAGAATTCCTTTGCTTGGAATTTTCCTAAGGAAATAATCATGAATCAGTACAATGCTTTGGATGAAGAGATAAACAGATGTTCACTTAAGCTGATTGTTTATAATAATAAATTGGAAATATCTAAAAAAAACTTCTTAAGTCAAGCATAATATGTCCTTAGGATGAATATGATGAAATATTATGCAATCCCTAGAAATTATAATTTAGAGGAATATTTAATGTAAGCAAAAATATCTCTAATACATTAAAATTATGTATTATGTAATGCAGAAAACAGAAGACCAAAAGTTGTATATTTATTTATCAATGATGTTATGACAGTATTTCAAAATTCTAATGGACATGGTTTTCACCTCCCTTTGCACATCAGATCACTTCACTTGTTCCCTAATACCCATCTTGTAGTGCTGAAGGAATCTTGAGTACCAGCTATGCAGAGCATCAGATGATCATATACTGCATATAACACAAAGTTCACACCACCTTGCTCCAGTGAGAGTGGTAGCACTTGCATAATCCCATCTCTATTTTCTTCTTTCCTTTTACCAAAAAGGAAATAAATGGATTGAAATGATTTGTATTAATCCTAAAATCATTAAGAAATCCTTGACTTTAAATGAAATTGTAAGGAATATGTGTGTGAGTGTGCGCACGTGCGTGTGTATGTGAGTATGCTAATATATATTCATATATATGTATATATACATATATGTCTTCAGGAAAATAAATTGAGGTAGAGTTTATAAAGTTGCATTTCTTATGTTCTTATATTTTTTTAATTTTTTAAGTTGTTCAAATTAGTTATACATGAAAGTAGAATGCATTTAGACACATTGTACATAAATGGAGTATAACTTCTCATTCATCTGCTTATACATGATGTAGACTTACACAGGTCATGAAATCATATATGCACATAATGTAATAATGTCTGATTCATTCTACTATCATCCCTACCCCTATTCCCCCTTCAGTCCCTTCACTCTCCTCTGTATGTCCTTATATTTTTAATGCAGATTTATAATTGCTACATTAAAATGTTCTTAATGGCAGTTATTTTGAATAATAGCTATATATTCCAAAACTTAGAAGAGTGGTGTTATTTTACATTTTTGTAAACTCTTTGATGTCTTAATCAAAGACAGTTGGATCCTTACATTATATTCTGCAATCCATCTGCAGGAGCATGTTTTTTTTTTTCTAGTTGAGGTATATGAAGAAAATTTCATTTCACACAGATACATAATTGAAAAATTGAAAAGGGAGCAGAAGTTTCAGATAATTGCAGATATTCTTTGATATTATGCCAAAACCTGACAAGCAGTAGTTTCTTTCAAGTTAATTGGAATTTGGAACCTGAAGCTATCACGATGAAGTTTCTTACCATTATAGCAAAATTCACTGGTTCATCTTACAATTTAAATGGCTCTTTTGCACATATGTTATTTGGTAACTTCATTCATTGGGCCACTTAGAAAATGGAATTTCTGGTTTATGTTGTCTTTCCAAAGGTTGGCATACTTCATTATACATTATCAAAAAGTCATATTCATTAATGTCATCACCAGTCTCATGAGAGAAATGTTTAAAGTATCAGGAAACTACTAAACTCATGGTGGTAGATAAAAAGTTTCCAAAATTCTCATTTACCTTTGACAGCTTAATTTTATCACAATTATTGTCAGCTGTGTCTCTGGAGTGCCAGGCTCATTTTATTCATTTTTGAGGAAATGTCTGCCCAATACCCAAGTCTAATGGATGATAGTCTGTCTGTCAATAGAGATTTTAAGTAAAAGAATGTTTTAGGTATCATTTGAGGTTATCCTAGAAGGTTTATATAATAGGTTTATACTCAGCCTTGAAAAAAGAAAAAAGAGCATTTCTTAGAAAAGACACAAAAGTCTTAAATGAGTAGCATCTGTGGACCCTCTTATTGTGCTATTTTATGTGGAACATAAGATAAATAAAAGCGAAACTGAGAGGAGCAAAACATAGAGGAGATTTTGGACCTATTGTAGAATCTTTGAATTTAAGTTAAAAATCTGCTCTACTTATTGAATCACAAATAATCTATTGAAATTTATTTAAATCTCAATGACAGGTCATAAAATGATAGTTTTGTTTTACATATTAAGCAATGTATATAACTAGATCTTTCTTGAGTATTACAATAGTTATTTCTTGAAGAAAGCTTTTAGAGAGATTTTAAATAATGTATTATAATATTAAACCTAATCTACAAATCTAAAAGTCTTTATTTTCCCCCTTTTGCCTAAATCATTGGATTCTCTGGATACAAGTAGAACCATTACGAATTTTACCCAATGTCTGAAAAAGCACTTCTTGGAAACAGCTTCTTAGACTCAATTTTTTTTTCAGTTAATTAAATAGGCCACTGTGTTTGAGGCTTTCCAGCTTATAGCTAGTCCTAGAAATCTCTGCCTACATTTTCACTTAGATTCAAAGGAGCTGTCCTAGTGATTGTTCAACAGTAATGTTTATCTCTGGTATTGCCTTTTAAAAAATGAATTAAAGATTAAACACACACACATGTATGTATCTCAAAGTGTGCAAAAAAATTCTTTGCTGTTAAAAGTATTTCTAACTAAATCTAAACTTCACCAATATCTAAATGCTTTCTTTTTGTGATTGTTGGATCAGATAGAAGTTTTATCCAAACTATTTATCGTAATCAGCAGTTGGAGGAGAAGAATGTTAAATAAACGATCTTATTGTGATTCGTTCTCTGGATGTTTACCAGGCTGTTGACAAAACCCAGAGAATGTTTAATGACTTGGTGGGGGAACTTGAAACAGAAGTGGGAACTGCTCTTAAGGAGACTCATTTGCTTTTTTTTTTTTTTTGCAGTACAACAAAAGGGAAATGATGACAGGCCACCTCTTGGTACCCAGTTTGAATTAGAAAATTCATCATGCTCCTTGTCGAGATTTCAATTCTCTCACATTGAATTGAATAAACATTTTCAATGAAAGCCAGAAAGACACAGATACAATTCAGATGTCTTTGCTAAAAAAAAATGATTTTACACAGGGGACCAAATGGGAAGGGCTCCCAAAGTCTCACACATGGACTTATGCAAGGTTGCTTACAATATGCCAAGAAATAAGGCATGTAGACTGAGCACTGCATTTTGTCTCAAACCCTATGGGCACAAACTTAAGAGAGTTATCTTTTAGGAATGTTGTGATAAACATACAGTTATGATATTAACCAAGGAAACAGTTTGGATGCATATTCATTAAAGGACTTACTGGAGTTATTCAATTTTAAATCCTTATTAATCTTTTTATATCTTGGGTAATACCAATTCCCTAAAGCATGCTATTTAAAGCTTAGAGAAAATGCATCCTCAAGGGCATGTTTCCAAAAATGATGCTGTTTTCAACATCTGGGAATAAAAATCACCACCAAATATAGATCATTGGGTCAGCTTTCTTTGGGAAATAGTGAAATTAAAAAACGTGAGTTCCGACATTTGCATGAGCTTGCTGACTGCACAGTAACTAATTTAGGGTCTATTCTTGAATCTGTATTCTAAGTGAGAAAGTACAGATGTAATTGGTCTATGGTTTTCCTAACTGTTAGCACAAGTCTGGAAACATCAGCAAACCCATCATTTACCTAACCATCATCTTGATTTATTTCACTTTTCTCCTGTTGTCAAAATCCAATCAGAGTTAATTTATGAGTAATTTCCTATCAAAATAATCTCATCACATTGCTACACAGAATTTGAAATTTGTACTGAGTTGCTATTTTCTCTTTAGTATATTTAAAAGTGAGACTGAATTTCTCTGGATTACTATGTGACCCATCATTTTGATACAGGCGGATTTCCAAATTCCGTTAGTCAAATAGTATTTAATAATAATAGCTTCAAACCTTGTATTTTTAAATTAGTTGTCTTTTAATCATCTTCTGATATAGATTTTTCTCCATTACTAAATGTTTTATCTTTCTTCTCATTCAAATTTCTCCAAAGAATTGTCGACCATTAGTACTTACCATTAACTTCTAAGCTACTGTAGTACTTTCTCAACCCGACAATGCAAGAGAAATTGTTCCAAGTAACAATAAAGATTTCCTTATTGCCCAAATCAATGACAATCTGATTACTGACCAGATTTTATTATTCACTCTTTATTGAAATGACATTTCTTGAAATAACTCTTGGACCTTGTTTCTCACTAGTTTTTGGTTATCTGTCTCATTGTGAATGCTGGCTTCCTCCATCAACCCTTATGTTTTGATGTTCCCAGGTTTTTGTTAAGTGTTCACATATTTTCACATTTTCTATCCTCTCTCTGCTCAATAATTTTCATTCTTCTCTCTCTCTCTCTTCCCCTCTTCCTCTTTCTCTCTCTCTCTCTCTCTCTCTCTCTCTCTCTCTCTCTCTCTCTCTCTCACACACACACACACACACACACACACACATATTCTGGAAGGCAGAATTCAGAATTCCCATATTAAGCAACACTCTTTTTATTCAGTTGTATCCTGCATGCATGCATTTGGCTTTCCCATAAATAACTTAAATTGAATGTCTGCAAAGTTGAACATTCCCACTGACTTCCTTCTTCTCAGTGTTCACTAACTATTGGTTATACCATGGTTTTAGAAACCCAAGAATCTCTAGAACTTGTCCATTTCATCTCCCTAATCCTACTTCTAATTATCCCCATACTCTTGACAGTTTAGATCTGAAGTACTTGTTTATTCTGACTTCCACACCTCCATCTCAACCATTGCTTTCCTAAATTTGTATTTCATTATCTTTTTATTGTGTGACTGTAACATCCTCCTAAATGGTTTTCTGCCTTCAATATTGTGTGTGTACATTGTTTAAAAATTCACCTTATATTGTAGTTGACAATATCTTAAACAAAAAGTCTGATCATATTTTATCCTGCCTAATACCCATTAATATCTCCATGAAGCTTATGGTGAAATAAAATACAAACCTCTAAAAACAGAGCATATTTAAATAGACTATGTTGTAGTTAGGAACTTTGGGTTTATTTTGATTTAATAGTAAACCCTAAATGACAATAGAACAACTTATAGAAGAGAAAATTGCATTTCTATTTCTCATAAAAAAACAGTTTAGAGGTAGGCAGACTTAGAATGATAACAGAAGTTTCACAATGTCATTGAGGACTCTATCTCCTTTTTTCTTGCTTGGCCACACTTAGCACACGATTTTCTTAAAGTTACTTTTGGTAGAAGAGGGTTGCAGGATCTCCAGCTATGCTACCTGTGGAACAGGTAGTGGGAAGAGAAAATAAAGAGTGAGAGTTGAGAGAGAAGAGAATCTCAGTTTCTGAGAATTTTTCCTCAGACTGACACATATAATATTTGGGGGAAAATGAAGATTTTAGACAACAGGTTTTAAACAGTGAGTTTTTAAATTTACTATATTATCTTACTTGCATGCTAATACCTTATTATATTTATATTGGAATATAAAATATATTATTTGTATTCTAGTCAGATCTTTCAATGGTAATCTTTCCTTAGTTATTAATTACATTGCTTCCTTCAGAGAATTATTGTGAAGATTAACTTGCATTATGAGAGAACAGTACATGGCAGAGAAAATAGTAAGTCAACCATCTTTCTATCGTTATTAATGACACTAATAGATGAGAAAAGCATCAGAAGATTGTCACTTGGAGTTATGGTAAGCATGGTTTACCATGGGATATTCAGAAGTTCTAATCATTTTGTAGATATCTGACTCTCTGTTTGTGTTTCATCTATGCCAGCCAGATCCTAAGTCCTCCTCAGGTATGATCATGAAAAGAGAACAGAAGAGTGGAATGGAAGTAAATATCCACACATTGGGAAATAAGTGAGTAAGTAGTTAAGTATAAAGTCCAAGAATAAAGAACTACAGGGTCATGCAATGAAAAGGGGGAGAGCAGAGTAAAGGCAAATCAAAGTAAGACCAGTTCAACTCCCTGTGCAAAGTGTACACCTTCAGTCAGAGCTGAGACCTTTTTGATGCAATCCTGTAGAATTTGTGTATGTTCACAATCATCTGCTGACATTTGCATTCGTAGAATATAAAATTTATCCCTTCTGATACAAAGAGGCTTAAATTTCTAATGAATTAAATATTTACTAATGACACTTCCTGAATTTCCTTGTTTAATAAACTACTCAGTGATGATTTTGATCAAATAGGGCTTCTATTGTAAATATATTGTGAAGAATATCATGAGTATAAACAATGGGGAGAGCAATAAATTACATATAAAATGAATCATACAATGCCTGGTATATTTTAAAATCTTAATATGTAGTTTTATATTATGTTGAATTTTGGGGACATTACTCGTTATCAATTCACTTTCTAAGAGAATTGTGCTTTACATAATGTTTTTATAGTAGGATGTTGAAGAAAACTATTTTAGTTGCCCTAGTTTTTTATTATCATTAAAATCAAAACCTGGGGACAAACTTCTGTTGTTATCATATTCTGAAAAGAGTTAAATGTCTTAGAGAATATACAATGTAATATTTAGCAATTAAGATAATTTACTATTTTCAACTTTCAGATGATTGATAGATAATAACATAAATAATTAGTCTAGGTAGAGGTTTTTTCTTTCATATATTTATTTTTTAAATGTGTGACATCACATCTAAATAAATATTACAATAATAAAAATTTTAGGGCAGATCCTTTATAATCTTCTTAAGAAGATACTAAATCACTGCTCCCTCAAATATCCTTTTATTGCTACCTCCCTCTTCAGCCTCTATACACAGAGAGGAAGAGGAATGAATGACTGAAGTCATTTATTGAGTCAGTGGGAAATTTTTCACTATTTCATAGAGTTCGGGAAGTGAATACAATGTTCTCTACCTCTGATCTTGCAAGGTGTTTTGTTAAGAGCAACTTGGAGAGATTGATATCTATCTTCCAGTTAGGTATCTCTTTTTGCAGAGCATTAGCCAAATCTGCCTTTTCACTGGAGGAGGAGGGAACAGGAGAGTGTCAAGTGGGAGGGAAAGCAAGTGAGGCTGCAGGCCTGCATGAATTTTCCAAGTCAAATGGATGCTATGGAAGACAACCAGTCCTGCCTGATCTTGCCAGGACCACCCTTCCTCAGATTCTGATTGCCTCATGGGATTTACAGATAAATTCTTTCCAAACTCTGCTGGAAGTCTTCCTGCACTTTCCCTGACCTGGAACATCCACTTCTAATTTTTGTCTTTCCATGCTTGGCTCAGCTCCTGCTCTGGTAGTGCAGACTGTCACCCAGTAACCAGCCTTCTTGGGTGTGCTTCTTGTGGTGAGAGTCAGGGGCAGCAGCCATTCTTATCTGGAGATGGTGTTCGAAAGCTTTCCTATCTAGACAGGGTGTCTGAACTAAAATTGTTTATATCCTCTTTGTCTCCCAATAGAAGCCATTTCCAGAGTAATCCAAAAAGCTCACTGAACATCACCTAACAGTCTTTTAAACAAAAAATAGCAGACACAATCTGGCTGTGATCTAATGTGACAAATAAACCACTTTACATTACTATTTGGGGAAGGAAGTCCATAATTCATGGAATTAAGATTACAGGTTCTGGGGTTTTTATAGCTATATTCTAATTTTATTGCTGTACCATAAGATAAAAATATTTATTTCACGATTAATATTCCTTTCATGCTGGAAACTCTTTTTGGATCTACTAGTTGTAATATCCAGAGCTCTGAGCTTGCATTAAAGGCACCGTGGAATCTATGGCAGTCCCTCTTGCCTAATATTTCTCTATTCCTCAATGAGTTATGTACCTCAGCCTGTGATTTCCTTCTTCATACTGTCTCTGGTATTTGTCTTCTTCTTTATATTCCCACAGCTCACACTCTAGACTATTCCCTTATAACCTGACATCTGGATTATTACAACTGCCTACTTAGGTAGTCTTGTCAAAGCCGCTTTCAAACTATATTGCAGGCTGCTACCAGATAATTCTTCCTAAAACATGAATTTTACCCTGTCTCCTGTTCAAAACCCATCAACTACTCCTAATTCTTAAGAATAGAATCATTGTTTTAAGATTTTCCATGCCTGACTCCACAGCAACTTGCCAAATTTCTGTACTTTCCAAATAAACTCCCTCTCTAACTGTTTTTATTTTCCCTGTCTCCTACAATGTTCTTTACACATTCCTAACTTCTTTGTACTATCCCCAAGCTTATCCAGCTTTTTGTATTTACCTACAGAAATCCTCCCCAGTCTTTAAGGCCAAAATTTTTTGCCTGTCTCTCTTTATGTAGACTGCCAGAGAATACACCAAATTACTTTCATGTATGAACATTTTCAAATTATTCCATTTGTTTGTTTGTTTGTTTCTGGTGATTTGGAAGTTAGTATTAGGAAAGAACACAGCTTTACAAATAAAAGGTTTCAGCTCTGGGTCCACCATTGCCTACTCATGAAATTGAGCATGCTGCATCTACTTTCTGAGCTTAACTTGATTCATCTACAAGAACAGTCTTACATTTATAGACAGCTTAAGTGTATTTCTAAACCAAGTGTAGTCTAATAGCAAGAGCTCACACCTTGGATTTTATATTGCGTAATGCCTAAAGCTGTTTGTAGAAAGTTCATATATCTGTTGGTGCCAATGTGCAGGCACACACACATGCATGTGTGCACATACTCACACACATATAGACACACACACAGACACAGACACACATAGACACACACACATACACACACACTTCCAGTTCTGTGGTCTTACACCTGTGATCTGTGATTTGAAGGGATACACAAAGATATTCAAATACACAAACATGACAGCTTTAAAAACATGGAAAATTTCTGGGTATTCAACTTCTATCTATGTAATTTCCTGAATCAACTACTTAGGATTAAGTGCCTATAATCAAGGAATTAATTGTCTGTTTCCTGTTAAACAACAAAATGTTTGAATATTATTTTTATTCATAATTCATGGTGTCCAAACCTCAGTGAAGTAAAAACAGAGACAATTCAAAATACTCCAAATATTAGTGTTATTATACTAATAAATGTGTTATTTATAATTAGTGTTGTTATACTAATAAATTATACTAATTACTGATTAACAAACTGTTGTTTTTGCATATCAAATGATTTGAAAAACTCAGCTCTCAACAACATAGAATTCACAAATGTCATCATTCAATTAAAAAAAATAAACATAAAAAGACTCAAGAGCATGTTACCAAAACAAGTAGTAGAAACAAAACCAAACAAAATGACAGAAAAACTGAAATAAGCAGATTCTTTTTAAAAGGTTGTTACAAATATATTCAAGTATTTAAAGGAAAAAAATTAGCATATATGAAAATACATAAGGTCTGAAAAAGAACCAAAGAAAACTTTGAGAAATAAAAATACAAGGTCTGAAAAGGAATTTTACTGTATGAGAGTAACAGCAGCTTAGACACCATTAGAGAAAAAATTAGTAAACTTGAATGCACAGCAATCAAAACTACAAAATGAAATCTGGACATGAAAAAAAAAGAAAGATTGAAAAAGATAATAATAGAGACTACAGTTTTTGTAAGCAATATCAAATAATATTGCACAATCTCAGAACTTAGAATGATTAGATGTGTTAGAAGACATTAATAGCTGAATATTTTCCACATTTAATGAAAATTATGACTTCATTGATCCATGAAGATTGACAACCCACAACAAGATAAACAAAGAAAATTACATTGTGTTCGTTTTCTATTGTTACTTGAACAAATTAAAAAATCTTATTGGCTTAAAGCACAGAAATGAATTATGGTAAAACCATGTATCAAAAGTTGCACATAGTTCTGTTGGGCCAAAATTAAGAAGGCAGCAAGGCTGCTGTATTTCTTTTCGTAAGTTCCAAGGAAAAGTCTGTTTCTTTTACTTTGCCAGGTTTTATTTCCACCCATACTCCTTAACTCATGGCCTACTTTCTCTGTCTTAAGGCCAGCAGCATTGTGTCTCACTGTGCAAGCCTTTCTCAACTATACATCCTTTTAATTTCTGAATCTCTCCTCCACTGTTAAAAGCCCTTGTGAATATGTCCATTATGGAATCAGTGACAGTGATTGAGAGACCAGTGTCTGAGATGGGGTCCCTGATAACTTCTTGGCTATGGCATGCTTGGTGCCTGGGAATGTTTCTGTGCAAAGGTGTAGTATGCCCAGTTGCTATAGTAGTGCCCTTCATGGGGAGGCTCTCTGCTAGAGTCTTATCAGCCTCAACTTTGCTCTCAGAAACACAATTCCTGGGAATAAAGGAATTCTCTTGCTAAGACAACCACAATGTTTCACCAGCTCTGCTGCTCCTGAAACTGCCAAAATAATAGTAACTTCAAACAATGGACTTTCTTGAGAGTTACACAATGCTCCTAACAATGCACATTGCAACTGTAGAATGTTACTGACAAATAAGCTGCACAATGTTGCCAATTCTATAACTTTCATGAATATAAAAAATAATGCTTGCATAGCTTTAATCTGATTAATGAGACATATATAATAAAGATTGCTGGTGTAATTCTTTAGACCTTCTTCTCCATCAGAGAGCAGTGTTCCACTTAGTCTTCAAGATCTGAGTATGTGAGTCTTTATTCTTCCAATCTCCCATTGTCCCTTGCTGGAATTTGCTAGTTTGGCCATGCTGATTGCAGCAATCCATGACACCATTTTAAGGCAACTTTAATTATATATGTAGACTTAATGCCCCTTTGCCAAGTAAGGTAACCTATTCACAGATTCTGGATGCTTTTTCTGCTTTGGGTTGCTATTGTTTTGCTTACCACATATACCTAATGAACTCCTTAATTAAATTACTGAAAACTAATGATACTAGGGAAAATCTTAAAAGCAGAGAGGATTATTACACACATATTACACACAAAGAAAATAAGTGTGACAACAGATTGCTTAAGAAACTTTTCAAAAGAAGAATAATGAACACACAATAAAAACATCTTTCAAAAATGAAGACAAAATAAAAATAGAATAAAAAAAGGTGATAATTTGTTTTAAGATGTTACACAGCAAGAAATGTTAAGGAATGTTTTCTTGGTAGAGGAAAAAGAACAGTTGGAAGCTTGGACATAGTAAACACAAGTGTAGACATAAAATATGAATTTTTCTTATCACTAAATCCAAAATGATGTACTTTTTAAAATAAAATTAGTAACTGCATATTGCACTGGTTACAGTAAATGTTGAAAAGACATGAGGAAATAATTGAATAAAGAATGAAGGAAGAGATCAAACTATCATAGAAAGGTTATGTCTATATTAATTGATTTATGACCTAATTGTATTTTATGATATGCTAAATTTGCATAGTTGAAACTCTAGAACAAGCTAAAACATTAAAAAATCATAGTATATATATAATAAAGTAATAGTGGAAATAAAATAGCATATGGAGTACCCACATGATTCAAAGTAATTCAGGAAATGAGAAAGATGGAATATAAAGTGAATAGGTCATCTGAAAAACTGCTAAAATCATGGCACACTCTAGTCAAATGTATATATAATTGCATGAAATCCAAATGAATTCAATTATCTAGAAAACAGATGTCAGATTGCATACAAAAAGCAAACTCTATGCTTTCTACAGGAAACTGATCTAGAATTTGTACAGGATAATTTAAAAATATAAGGGTAGAATGAGATATACCATTCATACCATTAATGTAAAGTAGAAATGGTTATATTAATATTAGGAAAATTAGAATTTTACCAAGTGTTATTATCATAATAAGGAGGAAATTTATAAATAGGTAAATTCAAGTAAATGTAACATTACAAAAATGCAATTATTAAAAAAATAAATTATAAGTAATATTCTTTTAATATTTCATAATAATATGAATAATATTAGTTATTTTAACATTGACAATTACTTTAATTCAGTATTAAACAAACTAAAAAAGAATAGCACATAATCACCTCAATAGATGATATAACTTGGCATTTGTTGACAAAATTTTATAATGTTACCCTCATTCCTTCCACATTTATTATTTGGAAATATTCTGTAAGGAAGAGCTGTCTTTTCTTGCCCAGATAATTGGCTTTTAAATTATTTACTTATAATAATATGGAGAAATAACATCATTTTATGAGTTAAAATTCAACATTGTAATTATTATTTTCTTAATTTTTTTATTCTTGGACTTGGAGCATTCTTTCAGGATTGTTCCTGTGATCTTCTGATTTGTTTTTTTGTTTTTTTTTCAAATGAGTCCTTACATTTTGGTGACATAGGGGTTCACGCTTATCTTTTTTTTTTTTTTTTTTGCTACCAGAAATTGAACTCAGGATCACTTGGCCCCTGAACCACATCCTCAGGCCTATTTTATATTTTATTTAGAGACAGGGTCTCACTGAGTTCATGCTCATCTTTTAATTTGCCTATTCTAGCTGTGAAATCCATAATTTATTCCAGAAATCTGTTCTATTAATTAAGAAATAAAATATAGCATATACATCTGTATTTATTCTATATTAATAATAGCTATAAATTCATATATATATATATATATATATATGCACATGCATGAACTATACATTTATACTGATACTATTGATTTAAATTCAACACTATGAAATTTACTTTTTCTCCCATTCTTTATTTTTTTTAGTAAACAGGGATCGAATACAGTGAGTTACATCTCCCCACCTTTTTACATCCCCAACCCTTTTTATTTTGAAACAGAGTATTCATAAGTTGCTTAGGGCCTTGCTCAATTACTAAGGCTGGCTTTGAACTTGTGATTCTCCTGCCTCAGGTTCCTGAGCCACTGGAATTACAGGCATGTGCCACTGTGCCTGGCTCCCCTATTCAGATTTGTATGAGAAACATCTCCTTATTGCATTATTTGTTCAATCTTTTTTTTATATTTATTTTTTAGTTGTAGTTGGTCACAATATCTTTAATTTATTTATATATTTTTGTGTGGTGCTGAGGATTGACCAAGGGCCTTGCCCATGCTAGGTGAGCATTCTACCACTGTTCAATCTTAATATATAAAGTAGTGATAGAAAGGCTAACACATAGAAATCAATTAACTTACTTTTGAACATTATTTGTGTATAGATTTGGGGTCTTTCACATACATTTAATGTGGGGTCCTGGAACAGAAAAAGAATTTTGGTAGAAAAACTGTGAAATGTGAATTTGGTCTATAATTTATGTAATATTTTTTACTAATCTTATTTTTCTGATTTTCATATTTTACTATGATCCTTTAAAATGTTAAAATTAGGTGAAGTTGAATTAGAGGCACAAGGAAACTCTAATGTTTTATAAATTTTCTGAAAATCTAATATTTTTAAGTTAAAAAAATTGTATGCTAAAAATTGAAGGGAACTTCCTCAATCTGATAAAGAGCCTACATATAAGAAATTTACACCTAATATCATTCTTAGACTGTATTGTGTACAAGGAATGTATATCTGCTTTTATCACTGCTGCTTAACATTGTCCTGGAGGTCCTTGTAGTTCAATAAAGGAAGAAAAGAAATAAAGCTATGTTAGAAAATGTAGAACTGTATTCATAGGTGACATAATACATAAGTAGAAAATCCTAAGGAATATACAAAAATTAAAACAAGTTTCAAAAGGTCATCAAATAAGATATCAACATAAAAATCAACTGTTCTTCTATATACTAGTAAAAAACTAAATTTGAATCAGGATTAAAGTATAAAATATGTAGGGTTAAATTTAACCAAATTTTTGTAAGACCTGTTAATGAAACCAAAAATTATTTAGAAAAAAACCTAACAAAGCACATTTATACCTCTACATTGAAAAATATAAGTCATTGCTGAGAGAAAATAAAGAGTAAGTAAATAATTGGTGAAACATCCTCATGGGTTGGAAGTCTCTTTAGATGTCAGTTTTCCAAACGTCCATCTAAACATTGAATGCAATGTTACTCAAAATTCTAACTAGTTGGGTTTGTTTTGTTTTGTTTTGCAGAAATTGGCTACTTGGTTTTAAAAGTTATATAGAAATGCAAACAACAAGAATAGTCAAAATACTTTTGAACAAGAATAAAGCTGGAAAACTTTTCATTACTTGACTTCAAGAATTATCTATATGAGTGTAATAATTAAGAAATCATAGCATTAAGGCATTAGTATATACATAAATATGTAATAAATACATATCAAGTAAGAAAAAACAGTACCTCAAAATAAACACACACACACACACACAGAGTTAACACTGTTTAACAAATGTGTTAAGATAATTGAAAGCTTTTATTGTCAAAAAATAATACTTTTATAACTGGATATGTACTTGAAAAATAACATGTGCCTCAATCCTCAACTTACACTATGCATGTAAAATTAATTTCAGATGAATCATAGATACAAACATAAAAATTACAACAATAAAACTTCTAGAAAAATAAAATAGGAGAAAATCTTTCAGAAAATATTGGGTATAGATAAATATTTCTTGGAGCCTCAATAATATGTTTCACAAAAAACTATTAATAATTATACTTTATTAAGTTGAGTAGACATCATTAAAAAGTGAAAAAGACATAGACTGGAAAACAATCTTCATATTCCTTACAAAGGATTGGTTTCTAAATTTTTTAAAAATTCCTATAATTAAATTGAAAACACCATTTTAAAAAGCAAAAGATTTGATAAACCTTTCATAAAAGAAGATGTATGAAGGATCAGTATGCACATTCAAGCTGGATGAGATCATGAATCATTCAGAAAATGCAAATGCAAATCCAAATCACAATCTGATACCACACATATACACTAGCCAAACTAATATTAAAATGCTTGCAAGAATTCTCCCCATGAAGGAAAAACTGCTGTAAGGATTAACTTCTAAATGTGCATAGAAAACTTGACCAAATATGTGAAACAATTGTAATGAGATATAGAACAACAGGCAGAAGACTGGCATCCCTGAGAGAAGGAAAACAACAAGGTGGGCCTATGCAATCTCCAGTGTCCTCCTGGAAGCAATGTCAAGGCTGCAGAGTAAGAAGAATGAGCCTAAGAGGAGGCTGGTGGTCTTGCAGATTCACAAACTAAAAGACAAAATTTGGAAAAACAAGGTGCTGGAATTTGTGAATCAGAAGAAAGTATAGGAAACTACAGAAGAAGAATCTTTAAAAATGTACAAGGTGACTCTAAAATGTAAATGGAAATGCACATGACATAGAATATGCTCATAACTTCGAAATAGAAAAGTCAGTTAACCCAGTATGCAAATTTAAGAATTTACTAAATCTACCATAATCAAGACATTGTGAAAATGGTACTAAAGACATGCAAATAGAAATAATAGGCATCTAAAATAATGCTCATGCCATATGAACAGTTTAATTTTGTCAAAAGTGTGAAGATAAGTATGGATGAAGGAAAGACTTCCAGAACAAATGATGGTACAACTGAATATCTACACAGAAAGAAAGAACCTGAATCCACTTCACATCTTAAGATTAGACACCTAAGTGTTGAAACTGAATCTATACAGTTTCTAGAAGCAGATATAGTAGAAAATCATTATAATCTTGGCATAAGCAAAGACTTCTTAGGATATATAAATCTAAATCATCCAATATCAGAAAATAAACTTTATCAAATTAAGATCTTTTACTTTTATAAAAGAAATTATTAAAAAATGAAAAGCCAAGAATTTCAAGGGTCTGGTGAATGTCTTGTACCTGGAAAATATGTGGTGTGTGTGTGTGTGTGTGTGTGTGTGTATATATATATATATATATATATATATATATATATATATATATATACATATATATATATATATATTACTCAATAAGAAAAAATAATTAAAAGTGAGCTAAAGATTTGAACAGACCTTTCACCAAAGATATAAAAATGGCAAGTTATCACAATAAAAAATACTTACCATCCTAAGTCATTAGGGGGATGCAAACTAAAATCACAATGAAACTCCGTTACACATCTGCAGGAATACTATTGTAAGTAAGGAATCTTTTCCTGATCCAATGTTATAAAGACTTTTCCCCTATGTTTATCCTCTCAAAATTTTATAGTTTTAAGTTTACATTGAGGGCTATGTTCTATATGGAATTAAATTTATGTACATGTTGTGAGGTATGAATTTAATTTTATATTTTACATGATAGAAAATTCCTCCAGTACAATTTATTATTTCTTTTTACCACTGAATTGAATTTGCATCATTGTACAAATCAGTTATACATATATGTCTATTTCTGAACTTTCTTATATTTCTTTGATCTATGTATTTATTTTGATACTAGTCTTTGATGTGGTCTTGCTTACTTTAGCTGTATAAGTTTATAAGTCAACTATTTCATTCTTTTCAAATCTCATTTCAGCTATTGTAGGTCATTTTTATACACATTTTGAAATCAGTTTACTTTCCACAAAAATAGCTTACTGAGATTTTGATTGTAATGGATTTGAAAGTAAAAATTAATTTGGGGAGAACTTATATATTAAAATTTTGAGTTCTCTAGGCCCCATACAAGGGAGGTCCATCATACATTAAGACTTGGTCCTAGAAATGTTTTGTGGTTTCTATATGCAGGTATAGCATGTTTTGCCAGATTAATCCCTTGTACGGTATGTGTGGAACCTCATCAATCCAGACTTATAAACTAACTTTTATTGGAGGTCCACTCTACTGGTGTAGAGTGGACTCCATTGCAAGAAGCATGACTTCCTCCAGGCAAAGTGTTAAGAGTGTCATTCTTCCAGATCAAGCAGAAAAACGTTGATAAAGGGTTCCAATTGGTCTAACTTGTTTTATACACACATTTCTGATAGTCAGGATTGTTTGGGGCAGTAAAACAAAATATTATTTATAATAATAGCTTAAACAATTGAAACTATTTTGAATATAACAAGACTAGAAATCCATGGCCAGAGAAGAGACACAGGAACCATCTTTCTGTATTATCATCCTCAGTGTTAACTTATTTCCTCATGCTTTTTGCTTCATGATTAATGAATGGATGCTGTATCTGCAGATATTACATTTGAATTTTAAGTTATAAAGAGAATGAATGAGCAAAAGGACAAACCAGCTGAGTCTAATTTTTCATACCAAGGGAGTAAAATTTTTCCCAGAAATCCTATTTGGCAAATTTAGGCTTATTTCTCATTAACTAGAAATTGGTCACAATGTCACTCTTCCCAGAGGAGCCTGGGAAATTCATTATTTTCAATCTGATATGGAGTTAGAAAGAAGAAAAATGGATTATGTTTGAATATGAGGTGAGCCTACCTACAGTGTCTGCCATACTCAGCAGTACTATGACTGAAGGAAGGGGAGTGTTATTATTTCAGATTAGGTATTTTAGTCAGCTTTCGCATTGCTATGACCAAAATACCTGACAAGAAAAATATAGAGGAGGGGAAGTTTACTTGGAGCTCAGGACTTCAGAGGTCTCTCTGGGCTCAAGGTGAGGCTGCATACCATAGGGGAAGAGTGTGATGAAGGGAAGCTGCTCAGCTCACGATGTTGTCCAAAAGGGCCGGGGGTGGTGGGGGTGGTGGGGTAGGGGGTGGAGGAGGACCATAAGGGAGATGCAGGCTTTCAAGACATGCCCCACCTGGCTACAGTTACAACACAGTCAGTTCAAACTAGGATGGACCGATTAGGTTATAACTCTCACAATCCAATCATTTCAACTCTGAAAATTCCTGCATTAACAAGACCTATTGGGGGAAACCTCATATCCAAACCATAGCCCTAATTATGGGAATATTTCTGTGGTCAGAGGATAGTACAATCTATTTTCACAAAAGATTAAAAAAAGGTCAAAGTATGACCATGTTGGCAGAAACAGTAGTTTACAATGACAGAGTTATGGCAAGTCTCTGTAATTTCTCTCTTATGACAATAAGACTGGGTTTTCAGGAATATTTCCTTTTATTTAAATTGAATTAGAGATAGAATTTAGAATGACACATCTTATCCATGTCTACAGAAAATATGTATTTCTCCAGAAAAGATGTACTGTGCGTGCAAATATGAGTAGCAAGGATATGGAATCAGGTCCTATGATAAATCCAAGTACATCTATTGGGTGGGTTTTTCAATCAGTAAGTCACCAAACTCTTGGGAACCTCAGTTTCTACATCTATGAAAGGTGGATAATTATACCCAACATTTACAGTTTTAGAGGGGATTAAGTGAGGTAATGTGTATGCAGCACTCAGTTTCTTCTTGCCACTTAAAAATGTTTATTTTCTTGTCTGTTGTGTCTCTCCTCTATTTTTGTGCTCTTCCCCCAAAGGACTCCTTAAATGCCAAGCTAGATCCATATTTTCAGAAGTTTGCATAATATTTATTTTAAAAAATCCATGAAAACACATATGTCTAGTCAAATGAACTTAACTTTCTCTAGCCAACCTATAGCATTGGGAAGCCCTTCTCAGTTTACTGTGTTCAATGCAAAAACTTTCTTGTGATTCAGAGATTTATTTTCTCATAGCATGGGTCAACTCTATTATATATCTTCTCCCTGTCCTTTAGTCCACTCATACATACACCCTAATATTATACAACCTAATATTAACATGCACCTGTCTTTTCTAGCATTCTCAGCAATTCTTTATTTTTAATTGGCACATTATAATTACACATAATAGTGGAATTCATTGTGAAATATTCATCATGCACATAATATGATTTAATCAACCTCAGTCCCTAATACCTTCCCTTTCATTTTTTATTCCCTCATCTCCTTGCTTTACTCTACTGGTCTCTCTTCTATAGTAAAATTTAAATTAGTACATTATAATTATATATAAAAGTAGGTGTTGTATCCTCATACAAATCACTCATTGGAATTCTACTTTTGCAACTGCCTATTTTTAAATTTTGATCTATCTTTCTGAAGGAAAAGTCTTTTCTTCTGCTCAGTATTGTATCCTAAGTGCCTAGGCCAGAAATAATAGATGAAGAATATGCCAGAAGAAATCAAGTAACTTCTCTGAATTTTTCTGGAAACTGCTCTACACTCCTCAACAGCCCTCAGTTTCACTTATCAATACCTACTTTGATATTGAAGAGTTAGGAACAGAATTAGGTCTCTCTATCATTAGCAGCCTAAGGTCTTGCTTCCTTGGTCATTTCTTAATTTTGCATTCATTTTACCAGAGAAAATATCCCAGGTAGTTCCTTTTTTACTTTATTTTATTTTCATAAAAGAGGTCTAATTTGCAAAAAAGTGGGGATTGGGCTAAAAATGTATTTACACATAAGCCGATGGACAGTGTGCAGTTGAATGGACATTTGCTGTCCTACCACCACAGAAGAGTGGGAATGTGAGCTAATGAGTGCCTGTTGGAGCCTTGGACGTGGAGTTCAGCCTTGTAAGAGCTGTGCTTAGAGGGTTTCTTCACTGTCTACCACCTCGTATTTGGAAACCCACTTGACTTTTTCCATTAGTGTTTTTCTTCTTTTTGAAGTGTTATAATTCAACCTCAGTGTGTGGTCTGGCTTCGTTCTCACTGCAGCAGAGCCTGGAAGAATTGAGCCAAACCATGGTGAGCCAATGATAAAAATTGCTCTTATTTTCCATTTAACAACAATTGTTTTTACTTTAACAACTGAGACTGGAAATTTGGGGGAGAACGGGTTGAGGAGGATTTTGAATATCTCAAAGCAAACAGTAAGTAAAAATAAGGGAATAAATCTATGATATATAAGAATATAAAAAGAAAAAAACTATTATCAGTATTCTAATTTTTGATTTAAATTTTTTTTAGAAATGGCTTCTGTGTGATTTGTGAGGAATAATCAAATTGGTATTCACTGCAACGTTGCCATCACAAATTCATTTTCTCTGTTTTATACTTCCTTTAAGATTCATATTTAGACTTGAATTTGTTTCTCCACAATTCAGCTCACTCTTGAACCTGAACCAACTCCCTGACAACACATTTTGAATGAGTTAAGGGGGGAAACGTCCACTCACAGTCAAGACCTCACACTATATTCATTGCCTTTCTGGTTACCCATAATTGAATGATTATGGAAGAGAAACCTATTGTAGATTGTAAAGTGTGATGCTTCCCTTACTATGACAAAATTTATGTTTGTAATATAACTTAGTAATAAATTCAGGAACAAACATGTGGCCACAAACTGAAATTCAACATGACACTCTAAAATGAATGTTTGAAACATTAGACAAATCATTTTCTTTTACTGCCTCAATTTTTAAAGTCTGCTAAATGGGATAATGATTGCTGTCTCCACCTATATTGAAGAATTAAGGGGTTATTGTCTATAATGTGATTCTAAAAGTCATCTGGATCCCAGATGTACTGCTTTTTATAATAAGACTAGACATAGATAAATAATGAATTTTATTCATTGTTTACTATATAGCTCAATATTCAGCTTAGGCTGAATTCAGAAGTTTGAAAGTACTATTACATGTCATACCATTTTGCACAGATAATTTACCCACAACTCAAATTCACCCTATTTTTATTAATTATATCTGCACATGCTGAACTTGTTTCTTTTTCTTCTATAGTTGACTCTGTCCCTCAGAATCTTCAGCATTGATTCTGAACCTATGTTTTGATTAGAAGGTTATTTCAATCATTATAGTATGTGTTTAATCCATTTATTCATTTATTTATCTCTACTTAATTCATTTATTGAGCATATTGTATGTGCAAGATTTAGAGATAGACCAAAAAAAAAAAACACACAATTGAAGAACACAATTGAAGAACACAAATGAAGAACACAATTAGAAGTTTGATGACCAAATTTTTCCAAATATTCAAGTAAATTAATCACACAAATACACGTAAAGAGGTATTTTGCATCAATAGACTATACATGCTAAATTAGTGATATGAATGTAACTCATATTTCTTATCTTTAAACAACTCAAACTTCATAGGATGGATAAAACATCAAAGGTAAAGCGAATGTATGACAGCATGAAATTATACATGCAAAGTATTTAGAAAATGATTACATAAATGAGGGCCTGAACAGTAAGGTAACACTTCTTGGAAAAAGAAGGTTTGGGTCCTCCAACAGCAAGCAGAGATCAAGGAGAGGAATGAAGCAAGGATATAACAGTATTTAGTATGTAGGAATTACAGGATGGAATTTTCTGGACAAACAAAAATGGGGAGAGTCATATTGTTGGGAGTTGTAAGATAAATCTGCAAGATAGGTCAGTAGAAATTCAAAGCTAAACAGAATGTTCTGTATTTAATTTTAAGATACTATCAGAATTTACTCAGGAGAGTAATGGAAGCTCTAGATAAGCAAGAGTGGAATCAAAATAATATGAAGAAAGTTTCAATAAAATGAAAGAAAGGTTGAAGTGAATTAGCTCATCTTTTATATTATAATCTATACAAAAATAGGACCCTAAAAAGTCAACTTTTTCCAGATTTTTATGGCCTATAAGAATCCATGGAAAAAGGAGAAAGAGATATGAGTAGGTGGTCAAAATTGAAGACAGAATGAGCTCATATGGGTAGTTTGGAGTAGTGACAGTACAAAGACCAAAAAGGATGGCTTAAATACATGCATTATAGAATGTATAAAGATTATACATATTATTCATGAATGCATTTTTAGTTTTTAATTGAAATATAACTTGTGTATAGTATTTGAAATACATAGCCTATAAATTTTTGCTAAGAGAACATACTTATGCACCAACCAAATTTAAAAAATAGAATATATAGTAATTCTGGAACAACTAAAAACACTGAGACTAGTTCCTGATACTTGACTAGTAAAAATGCACCTACATGGTATCCAATATGCTCATTCCTATCAACTAGCTTCATTTTTGCCAGTTTTGAACTTAAATGGATTTATAGAAGATAGATATTCTTTTATGCCTGGTTTCCTTGGCCCAACTATCAATTATGTTCATTTTGCTTTTGCATAGAGCAAGAGAGTTTTCCTTTTGTATTCCTGTGCATCCATTTTCCCATCATATTCTCACATTTATATTTTGAGGTACAATGTTATTTTTTGTTGTTTTTAGTATATAACTAGGAGTGGAATTGTGATAGCATGATAAGGCATTGTACACTAAACTTCATAAATATTGCCCAAAATGGCTACATAAATTTATACACCCACCAATTGTGTATTGGCATTCTAGTACCCTACATGCTTACTAACATTTGATAGTCCTTCTAATTTTAAATTGCATTTCCTGATTGCCAGTAAGGTTGAGAACCTTGAGGCAAATTTATTGACATCTGGAAATCCTCTTTTTGAGAGATTCCGTTCAAGTCTTTGAACATTAAATCAAATCAGTTGTCTTTTTTAAAAATTGATTCACAGGAATTATTTTTATATTCTGAGTGCATGTTGTTTTGCCAAATATATTGTTTCCTCCTAAACACTGCATCTTGCTTTTCACTTTCTTAATGGTATGTTCTTGATCAACAGAATTTCTTCAAATTTTGATACAGCCTAATTTATCAATCCTTTTTTCTTATGGATTGTATTTTGTGATTATAATAAATTATTTTTAGAAAGATTTTAAGAAATTTTCTATCAAATAGACATGCTCATATTCTTTCATCTTCTAGGATCTTACAATTTTTTTACATTTAGGTTTATATTCTATCAAGACTGACTGAAATGAGAGGAATAAAAGACCATTTTTTAATGAAAATTTAATTAACTCAACATTCTTTACTGAAAAGACAACCTTTTTATTCTGAACTTTTTATAAAACTTTACTGAAGTATAATTGACAATTTAATGTGTGTGTTATCTGTGTGTGTGTGTGTGTGTGTGTGTGTGTGTGTGTTAGTGGGAGCTGAATCCAGAGCCTTGTACATAATAAGAAAGTGCTCTACTACTGAGCTGTAACCCCAACCCTTTTTAAAGTTTATTTTGAGACAATGTCTTGCTAAGTTGCCCAGGCCACTCTAAAACTTGTGATTCTTTTCCCCCAGCTTTCCATGTACCTAGCATTATAGGCATGCAGAACAATTAAAAACTACTTATATTAAGATGCATAATTTGATTTACATGTATTTGTACATTTTAAACTTTCACTACAATCAAACTGGTTAAAAAATCCTTTACCTCACATGTTATCTTTTTTTAAAAAATGCAATAATTTTTGTTATAAATCATGTGAGTATATATGAATGGGTATGGTTCTGAACTCTATTTTTTATTATAATTATTCATTAAATTTAATTATCCAAATTAATGTTTCACTGTGACTTTTCCTTACATGCATATATAGGCCCTTAGCCAGAGAACTTGATTTTTTTATTATTTTTTTACTATGTACTGGGTGACTTTCAGCCTATTAAAAATTGATTTATCTTTCAACTTTTATTTTCTAAATATTTGTAGTTAGTATATAAATGTAGTTAATCCACATAGAACTTATAATCAGCAACATAGTTTATCTATACATTTTTGCCTTTTCTATTATTTTTTCTTCATTCCAAATTATTTTATATTAATCAATAGTCCAACCACTGATTGTATCTTCCATAGTTTCTAAGAAAACATTAAACCTGTCTTTTATAATTTCAATTTTTAACCTTACAATTTGACTTCTTTTTGATATTTTTCAAACTGTCACTCTATCATACATTTTAAACTCAGTTTATTTAAAATCAATCTATTTATCTATCTATCCCAAATTTGGATCACATAGGCATCTGTGTCTGTTTTCTCTTAGTTTTTGGTTATTTGGTTGTTTATTGACATGCTTTATCAATTTTTAATGAATACTGGGAAGTGTGTAGAAAAAATTAGAGAGGATCTGGATGATATCTTCTTCCAAAGAGGATTTAATATGTTTATTTTTCCAATGCAAAACAAAGTACAGAGAAATCACTTTCATCCAGGCAAAACTGGCCAATTTTTAGTTTGTTTTCACTCCTTGTATGCAATGTTTGCAGGAGTCTCATTTAAAAATGAGTGTAGGTGTTTAAATGGGATCATTCTTATTTGGGGAAGCTAAACACTGCTTTTTGTCTCCTGAGCATAAGATTTTCAAAGTCTCTGTGAAGGTGTTTAATTTCTAAGCATATTTTCAAAATTCCTCAGAATTTCAAAGTCAGTAAATGTTTAGAGTAGAAATTATGTGCTGAATGTCAGAGTTGTTTTAATGAAATCCCCTGATTTTGTCCCTCAGATTTCTAGACTGCTGCTTTGTAATCCATTTCTATGTTCAGAGCTGATTGTTGGATGGTAAAGTGAAAAACTACAGGCAAAGGAAAGTTTCCTTCCAATGTATTTCTATTTTCTTTGGGAACTTGGCTCCTGAATTTGGTGTTGCCTTAGTTAATCTCCAGTAACTTTAAACAGTTGCATTCTGTTCTTTTTTTAAAATCGATATTTCATGCTGGATCTCAGTGGGAGGTTTTGTGCTATTTGAGTTATTGTACCTGTTTAATGTAATTTTACAATCCCAATGAACAGCATATGAGAGACTTTATAATATGACTCTATGCTACTTCTCTAATATCATCTATGATTTCTCCTAAACCATGTTGAACTTCTCAAGGTCCCAAAATATTTCATGCATTTCCTCAAATTTGCACTTTTTGCATTCTATTATACATATAATACATATATTATACATATAATACACATATATGTATTATATTATACATATAATACATATAAGTTTTCCAACTAGCAGTTCCTGAATATTTATTTGTATGCAATCAGTGGGCTAAAGGTGTGATATGAATCCTTTAGCTCATGGAGTACCTGATCAGAGAGCCAGGTGTAGACTGAGAATTCAGGAAAGTTGTCTCCAGCTGAGAATTATTTATCCATTTCCTAATGTGTGCCACAAAAATATTATTATGTATGTCATAATATGAACAAATTTGGAAGCATGGCCAAGAATATTTCCCTCTGCATACTTCCACATCCCCATATACAATCCATTTTTGTTCTGTGACAGATTTTGCTCATTATTTAAGACCTGCTCAAGTGAAATCTCTTTTCAATTCGCTTTATTTATTTCTATAACAACATGATTTTGTAATTTTGTGGCTTTTTATATTGTACCAAATGTATGGGTTTTAACATTAGAAAAACTAAATTTGAATCCTACATGAGGTCCTGCGGTATTTGGTAAGTTTTGTCTGAGTGTCAGTTGTCACATCTATAAAATGAGGGAAATACTACCTACTTCATTACTTTAAAATACTTACCAAATGCATATTTTATGCTGACCACAGAATGGAGCACTGGTCTTAAAAAGAGAACATCTGCGAATGCACAGCAACAGCACAAGAGGAAACGTGGTAGTTGTTCAATTTTAAATTTTATTATTATTATTTTAAAAATCAATGACTTAGATTAATAACAGTTGATAAAGGAATTAGATCAATTCACAGAAATCCAACTTTAGAGCCAGAGTAAATTTACAAATCATACCTTGTAATGTTAGGCCCTCCAAACTCTTACTGCTCTACAGGTGAATGTAGTCTTCTTAGATATCTTCACTCATTAGCTTCATCAATTTAAGTTTAAAAAATCATACAAATTATATGCATATCAAGTTTTCAACTTAACTCATGATTATGTATGTTGTAGTGGCCCATTTATCCAATGCTATATATAGGTAGTCAAGGATCCAGGTCCTAAGGAGGCAGACCTAAGTTTGAATTCATCTTTACTATTTGCTAGCTGTTTATTGCCTATGTATGGCATGTTGGTTGTTTAGTTAACCAACTTAGGTTCAGGCTTCCAAAAATATATATACTGATAAAATAAGGACATATACCTTGTAGGATATTTTTGAGGATAAAAGGGGGTTTTACATGTAAAATTGCAACAGTGTGGCAAATAGGGCTCAATAACTGCTGGCTATTGTTATTGTCTCAACTTTAGGCTGTTTTCCAAGAGTCTTAATATATTAGCCAAGGAATAAGTTAATCTATTTCCTTCTTCCACCCCCATTTTCCACAGTCTTCAATCCCAGGTGAGCATGTTGGAAGAGGTTTTGTTTCTTAAATGCATCTGGGCAGGTCAGTAATTCCACATAAATCAAGCACCCCCTTGAGGTTCCCCTGTCTTTAAAAGCCTGGGAATGTGGGTAGTCTTGGCTTCACTGTCTTTGTCCGGTGTGTAGGATGTCCTGGCAGTCCATCCACTTGAGCCTGAAATTTGGCCTTGGAGCTGGGTTCTGTTCACTTCCTCCTAACTAGGCTTTCAGGCCAGGAAAATGTTGTAATAAAGTTTCTCCTCTCCAGAAAACCCCCAGAGATTCCTCCTCTTGTACTTGAGGGTAGACATTCAAACACTGCCTTCCTTGGATGTTTTTTAGTTTAGTTGAGGATTGATTTTTTTCAAATTGTCTGCCTAACTGCATTTGTCCAGCCCTTCTACTCATCCCTTATTTGAACCCAAGTCAGGGGTCTGTTTATATTCAAGCTTCTTCCAAAATCTCATATTCTTTTCCTTTGCAATCTTTTAACCTGTGTGTGTGTGTGTGTGTGTATGTGTGTGTGTGAGATAGAGAGAGAGAGAGAGAGACAGAGAGAGAGAGAGAGTCTCTATTGCTGACTTTTCTGTTTACAGGTTTAATCTTTTATCTTATATGTTAATATATATATACTAGGGCATAATGAGATTTATTTGAAAATTACATAAGAGGTAGAGAAAAAAAATAATTTGGATCAAGAAAAAAATATCCAGGGAATGATATGAAAAAGACCCTTTTTTTTTTAAGTTTAGCTGGTAAAAGCATAAGTTTTTTTTTATTTTTTTATTTTTTATTTTTTATTTTGAGGGGGGTGGCTGATACCAGGGAATGAACCCAGGAGCACTCAGCCACTGAGCCACATTCCAAGCCCTATTTTGTATTTTTATTTAGAGACATGGTCTCACTGAGTTGCTTAGCATCTCGCTCTTGCTGAAGCTGGCTTTGAACTCAGGATCCTCCTGACTCAGCCTCCCAAGCTGGTGGGATTACAGACATGCACCACCACTCCTGACCCAAGCATAAGCTTTTTAGGGAGGGAGAAAGTGCTTCCAAAGGATAGTCTTAGTAAAAGAAGACACTCACGTGCCCCAGATTCACAGTTTATTTATTTTATGCTTTTATTTCTGAGCACAGTGTGAAAAACAGAAGAAAAACTATATCGGCTCAATTTATTTTTAAGAACTATAGGTCATAGAGTAGAAACTTATATATAAGGGGTTGGTGATATAGATGAGTTAGTAGAGTGCTTGTCTCTCATACACAAGGCCCTGGGTTCAATCCTAATCACCACAAAAAAGAAAGAAAGAAAGAAAGAAAGAAAGAAAGAAAGAAAGAAAGAAAGAAAGAAAGAAAGAAAGAAAGAAAGAAAAAAAGAAACTTATATACATACTGAAGGATAGATATAATGACTCAAATAATTCACTGCCTTTTGAAGGGTAGCGAGCCCATACAAAGCATCATTGCTTATGAGCCCTTTATCCATCTGCTATGCAGAATTTGTTGTTCTTTGATTGAAAACATAAGGAAGGGTGGAGCTATGCAAAGGATTACTCCAGGAACAGGGAGGTAATCCTAGAAAATATGCATATTTGTTGGGAGCGGTGGGATGGCACATGCCTGTATTTGCAGAGACTCAGATGGCTAAAGCAAGAGGATCATAAGCTTGAGGCCACCCTCAACAATTGAATGAGACCCTGTATCAAAAAATAAAATAAAACCCCAAAGATACACATATTATTCCTAAGACCATCCTGAAAAGCATCAAAACTGATGACTGCAGAAAATAACTTTTCTCTTTAGCTAAGAGAGACATACATTTATTTGAAGAAAATTAGTATGTATAATCTAGAAATATTTTCTTTTTCCCTTTTATGAAGAAAATTTTAATATAGTATCTTAATCACTGTCACAGATACTAACTCTAATAAATAATTCAGTGAGACTTTAGTTTCCTAAAGAGTGGTCCGCACTTTCTGGGAGAGTTTTGGAGAGCCCTAAATGAACATCACATCACCTTACATGGTGAAGTTGGCAAGCTTCACTCTCACTTTCTCTTTTGTAATTTGGACAACCTTTCTAATGACTACATCCTATAAGAGATCTACCCATCCTTATAGTACATGTGAAAAGAACTGGTGAGTTGAATGAGACTGACCCAGGTCCCAATCAGTGGAGGAACTAAATACATCTCCAGAAAGATTTAGATATAATTTTTTCCTCCTAACCCTATCTTCCCCCTCCATCCTCACTATCCCTGTAATGCATATAAAGAAAGACTTGATTTGTCAGTTGGGGTGGTTACTGGACCTTTGTAAAATGTTCTTAGATGAGAAATATGTATATTTTTTGTAGCTTGATTTCCTGAATTTTCACTAATTATAATGACTGGAAAACTATCACCTGGTGAAATATGTAGTCATTGGACTTTCTTAATTATCAGCATTAAAATGCTTATGGAGCTTGGCAAGATGATTGGCTATTCTATATATTCTTCTTGCAGAACAGTTGCAACCCAATACTGGGAAGAATTCCAGAAGGATTTCAGCAAATAATAAGCAGATTACTTGGAAATACATAATGAGATCTTCAGACCCAAGTACAGAGACACTTTTTTGGAATGATTGCAATGAAAGGGAAATTCAAAACAGATAATATGTATTTTTGAACTTTTTTATGAAAGTACTTTAATATTTTGTTGTCAGTGAATGTATTATTTATAATATTTTAACTAACAAAATTTATAATGCATTAAAGATATTACCATATTTTTTAAATATTTATTTTTTAGTTACAGGTGGACACAATATCTTTTTTATTTTTCATTTTTATGTGGTGCTGAGGATCGAACCCAGCGCCTCACACATGCTAGGTAAGCATACTACCTCCGAGCCACAACCCCAGCCCTTATTACCATATTTTTATATTAACCATGCCTTTGACAGATAACATTTTTGTTTGCTTTGATGTGGTTAAAGAGAACCAACTATAGATTTTTGTTGTTGTTGTTGCTTAGATTCACATAATTGATATTTGTTCAATACCTGGAGTTAAAAAAAAAAAAAGTTGTTTTCTTTCTGAGCCTCATTTGGTATAAATATTTTGAACATTTGTGTTAGTCAGTTTTTCAACACTGTGACCAATATACCTGACAAGAACGAGTTAGAGGAGGAAACTTTTATTTGGGTTCATGGTTTCAGAAGTTCAGCTCATGGTCTGCCAGCCCCATTGCTCTGGATCTGTGATGAGTCATGGTTGAAAGACGTGGTAGAGGAAAGCTACTCAGCTCATGACAGGAGAAGGAGAGAAAGAGTGCAAGAAGCCAGGGACAAAATATATAATCCCCAAGGCATGGCCCCAGTAACTTACTTCTTCCAGCCATGACCTGCCTGTCTATAGTTTCTACTCAGTAATCCATTCAAATTATTAATCCATCAAATGGATTAATCCACTGATTAGTTTGCAGTTTTTTAAACTTATCATTTTTTCTCATGCATTAATATCTGAGCTTTGTTGAGGTCCTCCTTAGATCCAAACCATAACAAACAAAGGCAAAATTAGCCAAACCCATACACCTCAGCTTATTTACAAACAAAATATCTTCAGTGCTACATCAACAAAAAGACACAATAACTCCATTGTAAATGATCACAGCGGTATTACATTAAAATATGATTCTATCATTTGGATTTCAACTACAAATCTAAAGGAACGGAAATTCTTATATTTGCTGCCAGTTTAATGCCAAAATATAGCAAGCAATGAATAAATGTTCCCTTACATATCATCGACTAATCATAATTGGTATATTTATAGATGTTATTGTTGTCCATTATTTATCAATTTATATTCAGTGTTGAAATCATTGTTTAATAGTTGACTCTGTAGCCTTTTGTGTGGCCTCAGAACAATTATCCTTGTTCAATTATCCTTACAATTTCATTAATAGGAGTTTTATACATATTGGATGTAAGATAAGAATTGGTCCAAAAGCTAAGTATTACACCAAGCATTTGTTCCCAAGTAATGAGTAGAAGGTACTGATGAGATACAACTGCTCCAGACTTTCAGGAGAATGACATATTCCTGGAGGAGTTACCTGATTTACCATGTATAAAATCATGAGAAGGTTTTCAGAAGCAAAGACTTCTGTAAGCCTAATGTATTCACACAATAAACTTGCTTACAAACCATGCCTACAAATCATGCCTACAGACCATGCAAGTGTGAAATAACTAGGATACTAAGAATTGTGCCTGGGAGTTATATCCTATGGCTGCAATGCTGTATTGCACCTTGTCACATGTTATTTCTTTTAACTAAGCCACTTGTTGCTGGACAAAGTCTATTGAGTTTCATGATTTGACTATCACTGTTTAAATCATCATTAACAGCACTGTGTATCTTTTCCATGGAGAGATTTGGATTTACCTTTTTAAACGAAACTTTTGATTTCTTAGGCTATGTTGTGGCCAAGATATCTCTTGGGAGCTGGAGAGAAAGATCTGGTCCAGAAAGTTCTAGCTGCTCATTATACCATATTAGTAAAAGCTTCATTTTGGCGAGTACTGCAAAAACAGAGGGAGCCTAAGTAGAAAATGTGATGTTAAACCCTTTGTGGAAGGAATCTGAAAGTGAGGATGACCTTAATAAAAGTCAAATGTTTTGTAGAAAATGTTAGAAAATGAAAATGTTCCAACATTTATATAATATTATATATAATATATATAATATTATCAGAACTAAGCATAGACAAACTGCTAGATGAAGTCCTGTTGCAGATAGATCTGGTTTAACAAGCCAGGCCTTGTCTGAAGACAGTCTAATTGACCAGGGCAGCCAGAGGGCTTTCTAGGAAGGCTTTTTCCTTTAATGTCTTCCCTGAGTTGTCTTTCTTACCAAAGAGCCTGGGAACTTTAATCATAAAACCAAACTGTAAGATCTATTGTTTTCAAGTAACAAATGATGCTAATGCACGTATTATGGTGCAGTGGGTCTCATTATGTTTAGCAAAAACTAATTCTCCTTATTACAAGCCAAAATTAGTCTTGCCTAATTTATTCATAAATTAATAAATATAAAATTTAGAAGTATTTTTCTATATTTTGAAATATATAAAATAAATGACCTGTTTTAATGGACAATATTTTATAATTTCTTCTGATCCAAAGAAACAGAAATAAAATTTTTCTTGAAAGCACAATTATAAGAATTCCTATATGTCATCTGAATTTTTTAAACTGCAGTGAGAATTTGTTTCCTGTTTCTTTCTTTCAACTCATGCCCAATTAAATCAACAAATAATTATTGAGTGTCAAATATAAACTCAGAATCTGCTCATGGAAATATTAACATCAAAACTCACAGTGATATAAATTTTGATTAGAGATTTTTGATAAAATTTGATTATTTAAATTAAATTTTGATTATTTAAAAACATAAAACATAAAAACATAAAATAGTATTAAATTGTCTGCAACACTGGGTGAAAGGTAGAATAAAAAATATCACTTCATTTCATTTTAAAGAAATTCTGAGAACAGTTGAAGTGACAGAGTAGAGTAAAAAAGCCAGATTCTAAAAGATATATTTAAAAATATAATTTAGTTATTCTGGCAGCAATTATTGAATGCATTCTTATAAAGATTATTATTAAAGATCTTTTTATCATAAGAAAGAGAAAATTTTAACTGCTAAGCATTACAATTAGTTCATTTAAAATATAGAGCAAAGTACTGTCTGCTGAGTAATAAAAGAACACCTTCGAAATAGAAACTGATATTTACATTTGTAGTTTGTACATATTCTTCACAAGTGTGAGTTCTATGCTCAGAATGTTACATACGTTAATCTAGTAGTACCTTCTTGCAACTCTCTAGTGTTAGGACTTTGTTATGTCCATTTCACATATAAGGAAACCGGGGCCTTGAGTGGGTAATTAACTTGCCTATATTCACATATTAGAAAAGTAAAGTTGGCCTTCTAAGCACAATAATCTGACTCATATACCTATAGTCTAACCCTTAAATGATAGCATATGAAAAATATGTGGCAGATTTCTGCTTCTGGCTATAGCTAGTATCTTGAATTCGACAAATGCTATTGCTTAAACTAATGATGAAAACCTGAAGAAGCTAGGCACGGTGACCCACACCTGTAATCCCAGTAGCTCAGGAGGTTAAGGCAGGATGAAAGCAAGTTCAAAGCCAGCCTCAGCAACTTAATGAGGCCCTACGCAACTTAATGAGAACCTGTCTCTAAATAAAATCTAAAAATGGGGCTATGGATGTGGCTTAGTGGTTAAACACCCCTGGGATCAATCTCCAGTATCAAAAAGAAAAAAAAAGAAAAAAGAAAAGAAAAGAAAGAAAGAAAAAGAAAAAAGAAATAGAAAGCTAAAGAAAATGCAAAACACAAAAATCTAAAACAGCCAATTGAATGGATTGGTTGGCAACAAAAGAGACCTAAGAGAGGAGAAAACACATCAAAATAAGTGATGAATTTGCCAGGGCAATTATCCCTTGGGACATTTGGTAATTCAAAGCATTGAGCACAGAGGCTAGTGGAAACCATAAGATTAAAAGCCTTGCCATCAACCTGAGTCTGGAAAACAAAAATTGGAATCAAATAGCCCAGACAACCAAGATTGAAGGGCAGGATGGCAGATAATAAAGAAAATCACACAACATGAATCTAATCTTCTCTGGACAAATTTCTCCTTAAGAGATATCCCAACACTTAACCTACTCTTATGTGAGCTATGCTATGTTTTGCATATAAGGTGTCCTCACAAAGCTCCTGTATTGTTAATGCAGGAATGATACAAGGTGCAGTGTCTGGATTGGGAGAGCTGTAACCTGAGCAGTCCATCGTAATTTTAATGGATTGTGTGGTAACTGTCAGCAGTTGGCACATGGCTAGAGGAGGTGAATCACTGGAGGCATGACTGGAAGGGTTCATCTTCCTTATGGCCCCCTCACACTCTCTCTCATCTTCCTGTCCACCATGAGATGAGTTGCTTTTCTCCTCTTCACCCTTCAGTCATAATGTCCTGCTTCACTTTGGGCCCCAAGCAATGGACTTGGCCATCTATGGACTGAGACCTCTGAAATCATGAGTCCCTGATAAAACTCCTCTAAGTTATTCTTCTCAGGTATTTTGGTCACAGAGATGCAAGGCTAAATAAAAGTGTCCATATTTCTAAAAGAAAGAAAGAAAGAAAGAAAGAAAGAAAGAAAGAAAGAAAGAAAGAAAGAAAGAAAGAAAGAAAGAGAAAAAATAGCTGATAAGGAGCCAAAAATACATCTAGATTTTTATTTATAACATGATATTTAGATGTAGTAATTGAGGCCCTATCTTAAAAAAATCCTTCCTAGGTTTAAGAACATATCAGAAATAAATTAGCCCTCAAAGAAAATGAATTCTATTCAAATTTTTTCAAAATTTAATTGAAACAATTTAACACAAAAATATTCTAATTAATTGCCAGGTAAAAGTTAAATCTCTTTTTACAAGAAAAAGCTTCATAAATTTTCACATACAGCCAGGCACAGTGGTGCATGCGTATAATCCCAGCAGCTCAGGAGGCTGAGGCAGGAAGATCATGAGTTCAAGCCAGTCTCAGCAAGGGCAAGGCACTGAGCAACTCAATGAGATCCTGTCTCTAAATAAAATACAAAATAGGGCTGAAGTGGTTGAGCATACCTGAGTTCAATCCTTGGTACCAAAAAAAAAGTTTTGAGAGAGAGAATCAAATGATGAAAAACCAGGGACAGAAAATAGAAATAGACACATAGGTGATTCAGATATTGGATTTATCAGATGTCACTTTTAATATAATTATGATTAACATGTTCAAGAATAATAGGTATAAAATTTATAACTTTGCTATAAAACACGAATCTATTAAATGCCATCAAATAAAACTAGGTACTAACATTGTGAACTCCAAACAGGATATATGCAGTAAACACATCTAGGTATAGGCTAGAAAGACTGTTGATAACCAAAATCCAAGTGATCATGTTAAAGGTAATCAGAAAAATATGACCATATTACTTTGGTACGTGCAACAGTAAGACTGAGAGTCAACCTCTCAGCATACAAAACACAGTGGAATATCTTTATAGCACTGAAAAAACCCCAGTAACAACCTGGAAGCAAGAACAATTATTGAAGCAAGAACAATTACTTCACAAATCAAGGTGAAATAATATAGTCTCAGACAAAAAAAAAATTCATTGGCAAGAAATTAGCATTAAAATAGAATTTTTCTGTCCCAGGAAAATTTATGGAAGACTAAAACACAGTAATATAAGCAGGAATGAAAAACAACAGAAAAGTTAAATGTAACTCTAAGTAAATATTGGTTGATTTAAATACATTATAGTAATAGGGAAAAGATGAGCATTAAATTAAATTAAAGAAGGTAAGAGCTTAATATTTCTAGGAAGTGGCAAACATATTATTTTGAAAAGTATTTAAAATAAATCAATACTAAATTTTGCAGTTTACAGGGCAACCACAAAATAATTAAGCTAACAAACTAATAGATGGTAAATAAAATAAGAAGATGAATAGATTTAAAAGAAACAGGAAAAGAGCATAACCACTGTTAAATAAGAAGCATAATAAAATATTAAATTAAAATAAATTCATCACCCAAACCTTTAAATTTAAATTAAATTATCTAGCCTGAACTCAAAGTTGTCAATATGGATTAAAAAAAAAGTCTTATATGCTATGTAATGTATAGCCCTTGAATATTTAAAATTACAAATTTTGGCTATCAATCATGCACACTTTAAGTAAAAGAAAACTGATATCGGCTATAATGATATCTGATAAAACTCACTTTAAAGTAGGAAGTACTATTAGATACAGAGAAATATTCTTTCACAATGATGAAGCTAAGGATCCAACAGGAAGACAAGACAAGCAATTGTAAATTTTTATGAACACTCTTTTTGGGAGATTTTTAACACCGTTTTCAGAAACAACAAAATTGAAACGATAAAGATTAATAACACTATTATAATTCACATTAATATGGGTCAAAATTGAATTTTACTTTACACACAAACTTTCATAACATAAACTTTACCAGCATCCAACTCCCCTCTCTGATATAAGGTTTGAATCTCCAAAACTAAGCTAAGCAACACTGTCATTACTTAATAAGTAGCCTGTCAGGTTCTTTGTAGTAACACAAAGCAGAGTAATACAGGTATGTGTGAGGAAGACTTAAGAAACCTACTTCCAAATAATTCAGGATCATGATTGTTTTAGTCAGTTTTTTCATTGTTGTGACCAAAAGACCTGACAAGAACAATTTTAGGGGTGTAAAAGTTTATTTGGCTTATTGCTTCAGAGTTCTCATTCCATAGATGGCTGGCTCCATTGTTTTGGGCCTGAGGTGAGGGAGAACATCATGGCAGAAGTGTGTAACGAAGGAAAATAGCTCAGAATGTGACATCAGGAAGCAGAGAAACAGCCCTGTTCACCAGGGACAAAATATATTACCCCGGTGTCCCATCTCCTCCAGCCACACCCTACCTACCTACAGTTACCACCCAGTTAATCCATTCAAGTGGATTAATGCACTAAATAGGTTAAAGTTGTCATAACCCAATCATTTCACCTCTAAACTTTCTTGCATTGTCTTACACATGAGCTTTTGGAAGATATCACATATCTAAATTATATAATGATGATATGATATTTATTCATAATTTATTACATAGAAAGGGCTTTTTAAGATACCATATAAATATCATGAATGTATGTGTGTGCATGTGTATGTTCACTGAAAAAATTGTAAGAATCAGATAAACTAATTTCTTACATCTGAGTTGACTGATTTGGTAGACTAATGATACATTTAAAAGGGCATATAAGTTTTGTAGTTGAAATAGTCTTTTTGACACTTGACAAGGAGCTATAAAAATTCATTTTTACCCTTGCGAGTGGTTGGTAGGAAAGCGAGGTTGTGGCAGATTATTTTATCTCAGGGGAGTAGGCAGGTTTGACAGCTGGAGGAGGAGGTTAGAACTCTTCACTTGAGTAGAGTGGGAGGAAATTAAGACTCAGAGGTGGGTCAGAATATCTTTTAAAAAAGAGGAGTTGGCAAGTGACTAGATAAAGTTTCAGCTGGACTGACTTGTAGGTGAAGTACTGAGAAGTAATGGGCTGTGTATAGGAGGAAGTTCAGTGATTCATTCTTCAGAGTCAGGTTAGGTAAGATTAAAACATTCTGAAGGTTTTTTTTTTTTTTCCTTTTCCTGTGGTGGGAGATGTAAGGGATAGGAAGGAACACATTTCATTTTCCGAAGTTCTTTTCTAATTAGGTAGAAAGCCACATTCATGTGTCCTAAACCACTGTACTCAGAAACACACTATCTTCACTAGGTAGGCCAGAGAAAAATCTTTAATATCAAATCAATCATTTCAGACTTCAGTTTGATAAGCCAGAGCACTACAGAAAAAGCTGAAATCATATGAATTCTTTTCTTTCCTTTTCCTTCCTCTTGAATCACAATTCTTTCCTAATTCCAAAATTTTAGATAATGTTAAAAGAACACAGTCATTTGAGTGAAACCAATGTGTTCCCAATTCTTTAGGGACAGTGGGCCATCATGATAAGTAAATATATATATTATATAATATATATATATTATATATATATTCATATATATATATATATATATATATATATATATATGAAAACAAAAGCAGTGGAGAAGAGGGGAAAATCTTATTATTTGACTTTGATTTTTTTTTGTACTAACAGTCTCATTTTCATAACAAGGCAAGATCTTTCTGTATCCTTTCAAAAAATAATAAATTTTAGTTTATGGAACACAGATGACAACAGACAATTGATAAGATCAGTAAGGAGATCAGCTATGTCAGACTAATAAAATATTTCTGGCTTTTTTCCTAACTAAATCCCTTAAATCAGAAGAAAAACATTTTAAAATTGATAATTAATCTCAACAGCTTTGGGAAATGAAAACAAGTGCCTTCAATGCCTGTCTGGCTCAACACATACAGAAACAGGGTATTCACGCCTGACTCAAGGGACCACACATAATACAGCATCCCTGCATTGGATGGATTGGATTAAGAGAAATTTTTGTGAGATAAAAACCAGATAGAATAAAATTGGCAAGGAAACCACAGCATAAAGTAGCACAAACACCTGAAAAATAAGTTGTCTATTGTGGAGGATTCACCAAAGTGACTCAATGTGAGGGCCAGAATATAACATAGAAATATGTTGGACTGATTGAATGCAAACTTCACTGAAACTGTTGGTTGGTTCCTTTCATGAGGAACAGTTCTAATAACATTTAAGCAAATGTTCCCAAGCTTAACAATGAGCAAAGGATAGTAAATCAACAAAGATAGAAGAAAAAAAAATTAAATACAACCGTAAGCAAATATAACCAACACGGCTTTGGCACCATTATGAAAACAAAAATAACCAGGACAGAAGCTGACCTCAAATGGATTGGCAAGCTTTCCTTTATTCCTTAGTGAAGTCAATCAATCAGAAGTTGGGGGTGGGGAGTGGGGGGTGGGGGGTGTTATTTTCTGTGTAGGAAAATGGCCACTGGTTATGTGAGTGTGGATTTTATAGTTTTCAATGAGGGTGAATTAATCACTGGAGACAGAATGTTTCAGTTTGGGCCGTCAGGAAAAAAAAAAAGTTGTACAAAGTCTGAAACTCATTGTCACTGGGGAAAGCTCAAAACTCGGTGTTCACTATTTATCTTCTTCCTTTGGGACCTGTTGTTACCCAGAGCCTCACTATTTGCTTTTCTCCTTCCAGGACTCTTTGGCAATGGAAAAGGGTAAAAGTCCAGGGCCCAGCAGTTCAGTATCCACCTCCTCCCTTCGGAGCCCATTGGTTGGGAAGGGATGAATGTTTGCTTTTGGTGGAGATGCTGGGGATGAACCCAGGAAGGGATGAAAGTTTGCTTTCTTTCCCTGGGGGCGGGGGTGGGGGGGGCGGGCGTTGTGACTGGGAAAGGATTTACTGGGAGAGGATTAATGATTGCCATCCTCCTTCATCTTCCTCTAGGTCAGACAGTTTTGGGGGGTTGTCATTGCCCTGTCCTGGTGGTTGTCATTTTCCATATCCTTCAGTAACAGAAAAAAAATCCTCCAGTGAAACTTGGCATCTCATGAACACATATACAACAACATCCTCTGATGAATGAAGAAATAACTTCAGTTGAAATACCATGATATAATGAAGAGCTCCAAAGACAAAGAGGAAAACAAAGCCTTTGGGGGAAACAAAATCAACTTACATATAAAAAGAACAAAAAATTAGAGTAAATCAGGCCTTCATCCATAGCAAATGTTGGAACACCAGAAACAGGATATATAATTGTGAATTTAAACCTTAACCTTATATACTGTCAAATTATTGATCATTAGAAAATTAAATATACAGATGTTATAAAAATACAAATGCTCATACATTTTGCTATAGATGTTCTATAAAAAACAACTACTGGATGAGTCTGGAAACTCTTACTTCATAATCTTTCTGATGTTACTTCTTCCATAGTACGGATTCTGAGAAACACACAATGATAAATAGTATCATGCAGCAGAGGTCCATAGCCCTAAAGATTCTTTGGGTTTCATCTGTTTTGCCATCCCTCTCCCTGATGCCGGGCAACCAGTGATCTTTTAATATCTCCATAATTTTGCCTTTTCTAGAATATCATATAGTTGGAATAATGCAGTATATCTCTTTTTCAGATTGGCCTCTTTAAGTATACTTTTTAGTATTATGAATTTAAAGTCCGTTCATGTCATTTTATGTTTGATAGTTCATTTTGGGGGGTGCTGAATAATAATGTCTCATTTTCTGGTGATACCATGATTTAGTGATTGATTTACTTACTGAAGGAAATCTTGGTTGCTTCCAAGTTTGAGTGATTATGAATAAAGCTGCAAAAACATTTGTGTTCAGGTTTCTTGTGTGTATGTAGCTTTCAATCCACTTGAGTAAATACCAAGAAGCATAATTGCTGGACCATAAAGTAAGAGTAGGTACAGCTTGTAAAACAATTGCCAAAAGAGCTGTCAAAGTGATGGTACCATTTTTTTTTTTAATTCATGCCAGCAATGGGTGAAATTTATGGTCATAATTTTTATAACCTGTTTTCATAGAAATTATTTTATGTATTAATTAGTTTATTATTCTTAGTCTGTGCTGACTTATCATAATCTTTTTATTATTATTTCTCTTATTGCATTCACCATCCTTAATAACTGTACCTTGAACAAATACACTATTTCATTGGAACTACTTCAAGTTAAGACTGTATGAAATATTTTGTAAAACCAAACAAAATTTAAACAATCTAAAAGATACAAATTAAACGTACCATACAGCAATCAAAAGTAACATATAAATTTTAAAAATCCATTGAAAAAAAGCTCGAACACACCAAGACAAACCAAAAAAGCAAGAAAAGACTTTAATCCACAACTTTGAACAACATGAAGAACAACACTGTGTCTTTTTGTAACTATGTGAAAACATAACACTCTGGAATACTCCTGTAAAAATTGTAAATTGGTAATTTGTAGTCTATTGCAAAGTAAACAATTTTAGAAAAAAAATAAGGAAATGCAAAACAGAGATAATTTTTTCAAAAATTCTGTGACTACTAATCTAGTTCACAGAACTAGTTGCTCAATTTTGTTCTGTGTTGTATGAATCTTTCAGGATATATGTCTTCATGAATTACTTCTATAATTTAACTGAAAAAGACATAATGAATAGTTAATTATTCCAATCATATACCCAATTATGGAACTTGACAAATGAGCCCAGAAGGTGCCTTAAATCAAGGAGCTGACTGAAAAAAATCTTTTTTTTTATACATTTTTTTTTGTTGTAGTTGGACACAATACTTTTGTTTTATTTATTTATTTTTATGTGATGCTAAGGATCGAACATAGCATCTCACATGTGCTAGGCGAGCTCTCTACCGCTGAGCCACAACCCCAGCCCCAAGAAATTTTGCTTAAGACACTATTTTGCCATTGGAGATTTTGTGTGTATGTATGTGTGTGTGCATATATCGGCAGGTTTTTTGTTGTTGTTGTTTATTTTGTGTTTGGTATGGGGATATTGAATCCAGGGATGCTCAACCATTGAGCCATAGCCCCAGCTTTATTTTTATTTTTATTTTTTATTTAGATACAGGGTTTCACTAAGTTGCTGAGGCTGGCTTTGAACTGGAAATCTTTCTACATTAGCCTCCCAAACCACTGGGATAACAAGTGAGTGCCACCACACCCACCAGCAGTTTTTTAATATCAAATTTTGGGATGAATTTATGAATTCTATATTAACATATAGTTTTACATTAAATGTAGTTCTGGATGGCAAATAAATTATTTTCTTAGTGAATACATTCCATTGTGAAGATTAATCACAGATTCTAAGAAACATGCATAAAACTTGTTCTTTCTGTAAAACAATGTATCCACTATTTTATCAATAAACATTTAATTAATAATAGCCCCATCTTCTTTTCCTCTCTCTCTCTCTCTCAACACACACACACACACACACACACACACACACACTCTTTCACTCCTATAAGGAAATAGGAAATGATGAAAAGAACACTGAGGATTTCCCTATTATTCTTCCAAACCAATTTTCCTTAACTAACAATGCTAGTGTACATTTTGAAAATTCCTAGAAGGTCCTGTTTGACATATAGCTTTCAGTTTTTGGAAGGGGATGTGCTTAACTTAAATAGTGTGGGAAGATATTCCCTGATGAAGTTGGCAATGTAGCTGTTTCAATGTCTTGTTTACTGTCAAGGATTATACTTGCTACAAGTTGATGTTTTTGTTCTTAAAAATCCACAAGATATGAAAACTGGAGGAAAGTGAAGTCTACCAAACATCAAATATTCAATTGAACAGTTCTATTTCTTTGCAGTTGTTCTAATGAAAGGAAATAATCTAGTGAATTAACATCAGTGCACATATTTAAGTAATGAAATAACATTATTCTGAATATAGGTATTTTTAATAAAATGAAAGACAAGATTAACTCTTTTCAATTAACTAAACAATTCACAACTGCTTGGTCTTGTTATTCTGAGTTAGCTTCCCAGCTACAAGTTCTGAAATCTGCTTTCTGAGATTAGCAATGCCTTCTCCCCTAATTTGAACAAAAATAATTAGAAAGGCACATGTACTAGCTTCCAGTTTATACAAGTTCATTTATTTGAAATCCCTTGAGCTCCTCCAATTAGAAAACAAGTTTTTGAGTTAATATCCTTCAATTGTTAAAAACTTGCGTCACTGCAAGAGCATGGTGAAATGTACAGGTCCCAGCACGCTGGCAGTTGATTGTGAGGGGATGTGATTGTTCCACATTTAGACTGGAAAGGGTTAGGAACTCTGCTTCCCAATGCACTTAATGAATGAAAGGAAAATTGGACCCCTGAGCCAGAGTCAGTGACCTAAGGGAGTGAAAAATGTTCGCAGGTTAACAAGGGCAACTGTTCCTTGCCATAATTCCCAGGGGAGGTGAATGACAAAGGGGCCAATGAACCTCAGTCTCAACATTATCTATTAGTCCATTTTCTTCCTAGGAAAAATAACATAGCATAGGCACTAGTTTGAACGTATTAAGCCTTCTGTTTGTTCCCTTTTGCTGCTGGTTCATTAATCTCTTAATATATTTCATTTTTATATGCTTAACTTAAATGTACTAGGAGACCTAGTTTATCACCCAATAAAATTTTAAGTAATAAGTATATACCCCTTCATGTAATAGGCAACAACAGAGCCACTAATTTTATGGTGACAGAGTATTCTTCATAATCTAATTAGTGCAAGTGGAAATTGAGATTCCTTCTCCCCTTCAAGTGGGAAATATTTCAACCTTTTGTTTAAAAATATTTGTTTCTCCTGAATTAAAGGGAGTTTTCATAGCTATAGCCAAGCCGCCACCCTGTTCATGTTCACAGATATAAAATCCGTGATTGGCTGCTGATGAGTCATTCCTGTTGAGGAATCTTATCTTAACACCTGCCTTATCTTTAACATCCTTTTCAACTTCTTGTAGAAAAACAATAACCAAAAAGGAAAAAAAAAAAATTGGGACCACTCCAGTTTTGAAACACCTGCCTTAGAGATAAAGACTGTAATTTTAGGCATTCATAATGCCTTTACTTTTGGACTGGAATTGATTCTGCATGCTGTGAGCATCCGCTAACTTTCTCAAACACGTGCTTGGCCTGAGTCTTACTTCAGTCTAGTAAATTACAAAGTGACAAGATCATCTCTTTTACCATGGAAAACTCTGTGTGTCAGAAAATCTGTGAGCTCTGGCTTCACAGTAAATGAATTTTATGAGTTGAAGAAACATTACAACACCAGCTCTAATGAATCAGTCAATAATCCTTTATGACTTAATTTCAGCCTGATACTGATAATCTTCAATTTAGAGGATATCCTAGGTTTATGTGACCACTGTGAACCAAAACAAAATCATTTTTGAAAAAAAAATTGCAGACAGGAACTACACAGCTGGAAGCCAGAGGCACCAGTTTTACTTGGGCTATTAAGAAAATTCACAGTTAACTGAATAAAAAATATTTATTCTAACTCATTTATTTTCCCCTTGGTATTTAGAAATATCCCATGTTGGTGGTTGTGAAGAGGTTATTTGAAGGGCATAAATTTGTTTTAAAACCATAAGTTAATTCACTATATAAATTTCAGTAACTACTGAACACTTATGTAGTTTATGCTATTGTGCTAATTAGTTATGTTGATTTTTTTTAAATTTACTTTTCTCTTCATAAATGCTATGACACTACACAGTGGATGCCTTAGGCTCACTCCAGCTGAAGTCCAGGCAACCAGAAATTATCTGGAAGTAAAAAGTTTCAAGGGTTTCTAAGCAGAATTAAATGGCTTCAGAGAACTTACCTGGAAAAATTAAATTAACCTAGTGATAGAAGATGAACTAATACTAAAATCAAAGCATTTTAAAAATAGGCAAATAAAAACTCTATGTGGCCTCACTAGATTCTCCTTATGTTTTATTCTCTGGGACTAAGCTGACACTAGTTTGATGATAGAGAATGGTAGAGGAAGACAATGGAACTAGCAAATGACAGAGGAAAAAAAAATATAAGAGGTTGTTGATGGTGTGCACAAGAGTTTCTTTAGAATGACAAACCTTGGAGTATAAAAAGTACTACTGAAGATGTAGAGAAATTGGAACCTTTATTCATTGTTGGGGATATAAAATAGCACAGTTATTTTAGAAGATAACATGGCAGTTCCTCAAAAGGTTAAATATGGAGGAACCAAATTACCCAGCAATTTCCCTGTTAGGTATGTACCTGTTTTAGAGTGAATAGTAATTAATTCACTGTCACCATAGGCCTAGTGTTTCAGGTTTACCTAACCTGGCACCTCTGGGCAAATCCACAAGCTACAGTTGAGGATGTGAGACCACCACTCAGGGTTGCAGGAGAATCTCAATGGGCCCTGAAGTTGGTGTTGCCACTCCCATAGAACTGGAAGGTGGACTCAGAAGGCAGAGTATCCAGCCAAACAGAATTATTCTCTGACCCTAATGTGTAATAAAATTTGATTAGTTAGGTTTGGAATTTGCATGTGATCTATTGTCCCTCTCATGTTTTAATTTCTACCTCTTATAGTGAGAATGTCTATCCTGTACTTGACTTACCATTGTATTTGGGAAGCTTATTATACTGTGCCTAGTTTCACAGGTTCATAGCTGAAGAGGAATTTTGCTTCAGAGACAATCATACCTGAGTCTCACCCATACTGATCCAAATGATGCTTGGGAAGTGACTTTAGACTTGGAGTTGCTACAGTGAGATGAATGAGTTTTAGATGTAAGAAATACATGGATTTTGGAGAGCCAGAGGGTAGAATATTAGGGACTGAACTGTATCCCCTCCCAAATCCATTCAAATACTCACTCCCTGTCTCCTAGAAAGTACTGACCAAGACTCTTGGGATTTGCCTATTCTGGATATTTCATGTAAAAGGCATCATACAGTATGTATCATTTTATAGTTTTCATAATTTTCAAGACTCTTCCATATTTTAGAATTTATTCATTTTGGTAGAATAATATTTCATTAGATAAATATATCACTTTGGTTTACCCATTTATCAGTTGATGAACATTTGGGTTGTTTATACTTTTGGGCCATTATGAATAATGCTGTTACAAACAGCTGTAAAGGTATTATAAAATATATATATATATATATATATATATATATATATATATATATATATAATATATATATATATATATATATAAAATATATATATATATTAGAGAGAATATAATGAGGAGTGGAATTTCTATGTCATATTGTAGGTCTCTGGTTAGCTTTTTGAGGACCCAACTGTTTTCCAAGGTGTATGTTGAATTCTTTAACTATCTCGTGAGAAATGTGATGTAATGGGGGTATTCTAGACATTAGTAACACCATTTTAATTCTGGGACTCCCTCTTATTCCCAAACTGAAACTTATAGACTGCCAAGAAAAAGAAACTTAAGATCTTTATCCTGTTCCCATATCCCCACCACCCCAAGATCCCTAAACACAAAAACCTGTTGTTACCCAACCACCTGCACCCAAGGTCAATTCTAGCTCACTAAACCCTAGGTCATTTCCAGCTTGCTCTTGTTTCTTATTGAAAAGGGTATATAAACCTCAATACAAGTGACTGGCTGCTATGCCACTGACTGGGCAGCCTGGCAGGCCGAAACTGTCAATAAATTTTGCTTAATTGAACATGAGAGGGTCTCCAGAGATTTCTTTGAGCATTATATCCTCACAGTATGAGCACCAACTCCTTTTATTATCCATCTTTTTCATTTTCTATCATAATGGATGTGAAGTGAGACTTCTGGGGGCTTTGATTTGCATTTCCCTGAGAATGATAACGTTGAGGTCTTCTTATCAGTTTATTTAGGATTTGTAGATCCTCTTTGAAGAAATGTCTATTCAAGCATTTTGCCCAAGTCCTTTACCATTTTTTAGACTTGCAGTGATTTTTTAATTCTTTGGGTTAGGATTTCATTTTCTTGATGGTCTTCCTTGAAAACAAGAGTTTTAATTTGAGTTAAGTCTAATTTGTCTATTTTTCTTTATTGTGCTATTTATATGGATAAAAGAGTAAATTTATTAGGATGAAAAAGCAATAATAAACATGTATCAATTTGAGAACAGAAGCCCCAAATACCAGTGACAAAAACTAACAAAATTGAAAAAAAGAGACCATTCAACAATAGCAGAGACTGCAACACTCCACTTTCAATGATGGATAGAATTAGTAGGAATTACATGACAAAAGAAAGGCAAGACTCAAACAGCACCTTAAACCAGCTAGGCATTAATGGACATCTTTTGAACTTGGTCTAACAGCAGTGAAATGCGCATTGCTCTCTAGTGCTTATGAACCATTCTCCAGTACAAACAGCATTTGAGGTCTTTAAAAGAATCTGCCTCAATTTGAAGAGTTTTAATCATACAAATAAAGACAATTACATGTCAATAAGACGGAGTATAAAAAATTCACAAATTTAGATAAATGCAATGACATACTTCTAAAATGTCCTATAGATCAAGAGAAGACATCACAAGCAAAAATATGTAATGGTTTAGAGATTAATGAAAATGAAGCCATAGCATACTGACACTCTCAGGACATTCTTAAAGCAGTGTTTAGAGGTAAAATGTCAACTATAAAAGTTTACATTAAAAAAAAACAAAAGAGCCTGGAAAGATGGTGTATGCCTGTAATCCCAGAGGCTGTAGAGGCGGAGAGGAAGATCTTCAAAGCCAGCTTCAGCAAAAGCCAGATGCTAAGCAACTCAGTGAGACCTTGTCTCCAAAAAAATACAAAATAGGGGATGTGGCATGGTGGTCCAGTGCCCCTGAGTTCAATCCCCAGGACCGCCCTCCACCCCTGCCAAAAAAAAAGAAACTGAAATCAGTAATCTAAACTACCTGCTAATGAAACTAGAAAAACAATATCAAACTAAACCTAATGCTCAGAGAAGGAAGAAAACAATAATCCCTACACATTATGATTCACCAACATAGCTTAACAATTACTGATTGATGCCTTAACTTTTATATCAAATAAAAGAAGATTTACAAAGAAATGGATATGTACACTGTGACATCTATTTAATCCATGTATACCATTTTTTTCTTTAGATCGAATCACATTATTATGTAATGCTCATTAATTTGAGCCCAAAGTTCTCTCATTAATATTTCTTGTAGGACAACTCTGTTTATAATAAAGTCTATTTATTTTAGTGTCTGAGAAAATTTTAAGTTCTCTTTTGTTTGTGAAGGATGATTTTTTTCAAATATTAGATTTTTGATCAACAGTGTTTTTCTTTCAGTAATTTGAAAATGTCCTTCCATTGTTTTCTAGTCTGGATGGTTTCTGATGAAAGCCAGCTATTATATTGAAGTTTCCTAGTATGTGATTACTCATTTTTCCTAATGCAACTCTTGAACGGATCTCTTTTGATTGATTGTCTGTCATGTGTCTCCATGTGATTAAGTTGAATTACTAGAATTTTGAATTGCAGGCTGTTTTTTTCTTGGTTTTTTTTTTTTTTTTTTCATGTTTGACCACACTGAAGTGTCTGCTTTTACCTTAGTGGTAAGCTCATACGTGGACAGAGATTTTTCTAGATGCAATGAACAAATACAGCACTCAGCCTTTGCCAAGGAGCTCCCTGTATGTGTTGGAGTGTGCCTTGAATGCATTTTATGACTATACCCTTATCTTTACTTATGCAGAGCCTCAAAGTGAGTAATAGGAGAGATATATACAAGTGTCTTTCTCTTTTCTGGCAGGTGCCTAGCACATGACATGGTCTCCTAGAATCCCAGGAATATGTTGGCATTTTTCAAAGACTCTATAGATAGTTCTATCAACATTTGCTTCTTTGAAGATTTTTGGTCAGCCTGTATCACTAGTACCATCATCTCAGACATATCTGTGCTATATAGCTACTTGCTGGTTGATTGTTTCTAACAAACAACTTACAGATGGGACTTTCCCACAGAGTAATCTTAGTCACCAGAAAGAAACACAAGCCCTGAAACTTCCCTAAGTAGCTGCCAGACTGAAAAATAGTGGCAAATTCTAGGAAACAGTCTGAGGTAGGGGGGTGTTGCAAACCAGTTCTGCAATCTACATTGGCAGGTAGGCTGTTGATTGCCACAGCTGCCAAAGATGCAAGTCTATTGGTTTTCAAAGCTACCTTGGAGTTGGGAGAGAGGAATGGGAACAGGATGAAATGCTACAGAGCTCTTTGTTCTTATTGAGATTCAACCACTTTTTAAATTTTGTTTTAAGCCTTAGTAAATTTCCAGAGCTCTATAAAAAATAATTTTACTATTTTCATTTTAATTGTTTCATGGAAGAAAGGATTTTCAAATTTTCTTCTCTTGCTATTTTGGAATTGTTCCTTCCTGCCTCTCTTCTTATTGCAGGCTGTGATTATCCATAATCTAGATTTAATCAAACATTTTGAATTATATCTTTGCAGAAGATAATTTATACCAATAAAATGAATAAACTTTTAGAAATATAAACTTTGCTAAGGGATCCCCTATTATTTAAACCCTCTCAGATCAGATCTTTTATAAGTTCTTTCACAGAACTTAGGCCACTATCCTCTGACTTAGCCTGTTTGTTAAGCAGGCCACACTTGCTCACAACTTCTAGGTTTTGCATAATATTTTCCTTTAATTTGGCCAGCTTGATGTATGAATTTCTTGTCTTTTTCAAGTCACAACTCAAAACTCATTTTCTGATGACTTTCTGTAATCCCAGAGACAGTGTCCTTGGGTATCTCCATCCACTATGTGCTTTTCTCTTAAGTCACTTTTCACACAGTATGCAACTGTTGTTTGCCATTTCCATCACCACCACCTTGATGGGATTAAAGAATTTCAGTTTTGTAAGCCTTGTGTTTAGAAAAATGCATGCCACATCCCATGAACTACTTGTATATTTCCTGAGTAATTGAGTGAGAGTTCAGTCATAGACAAGGAAGTTTGGAGAGAGGGGGATGATAAGAAAGGGAATCATGGTGTTGGCTGGTTTTTAAGCAGAGAAAATGAATACCTTTTTGATAACTTCCCTTTCCTCCTTCCTTAGAAAAGAAAAATAATTGTTCCATTTCCTTTCCCAGTGAGGAAAATCTCTTTTAGCTCACTCAGAAATGCCTCTGTTTGCACTAAGAGTTAATGGTTCAGAGCTCAAAAGAAAAGACTTGGCATGGGCAGGGATGGGAGGAGAATTATTCAGCCAAAATATTTCTGTTCATTTTTTCCTCCAACTCTGGGAAGGGAGAAAATATAAAACTGGATATTATATTAAACATTAAACAAGGAAATCATTCTCTACAATTAAAGGATAATGGTGCTATTGTGGTGATGTCAGATATAATAAACAAAATAAATTATAAGAAGCAATCCTGTTTATAGGAAGTTATACTAGTTGACATGTCATATCTTTTCCATTTGTAGTTTCCCCAACTTTCTGATTTGTTTCCAACAAAAATTGGTATTGGTAAAATGAATAAAAACCTAGGCATGGGAAGAAGTTGATGGATAGCTTTATGTGGTGTGCATGGAAAAATCCTCTTCAGGAAAGAATCCAAATTGCTAACTGGAAAAGGGTGGGAAGAATAACTCATGTCAGTAAAGAAAAATTTATGAAAAATCCAAAGGTCAAAACTTTGGATATTTGTAAGTTAAGGTGTATTTTAACTTGTCCTGGAAAGATTCAACAACTACAATTGAACTGTATCATTTCCAATGAAATTACTTGGCTCAAATAATTTTCTATTTCATTACCTTGCTTGCCATGAGGACAAGTGAAATAGACCAGTGTAGCTAGTAGGCCAAATGACACAATATGTTGGGGAGTACAAACTATATTGCATCCATATTTCTCTTCTCGTGCCACTATTGTAACTAACAGCTACACACACAAAAAAACAAAACTTTTCTCAAATTTTGTCGTGCTATGTTTTCTATCTTTATAAAGTTAGTGTACTTTTTCTTACAAGGAAAAAAAATGAATGTACAGCATACCAAATTATTTGTTAGTTTAAAATCTAGAATTAAAAAGTGCAAGTAGTAAAAACTTACGTTTTGCATTTTATTTAAAATACTACTAATTGGTTAAAATATAGCATTAATACAAATAATTTACTTTGAGTAAGTTTTTATCAAATACCTGGTACTCAGGAAAACAAGTGTGTTAAAGACATTGTTCTGACAAGTCTCAAATTCTCCTCTCCCTTCAACCTATCGATCTATTTATCTCTCTCTCTCTCTCTTCAATTTGTAAGTATAATAGGTATTGATGAACATAAATTTTCCATGAAGAAAATATAATAAACCCACAACATGAGATAACTAATTTAGTTCTTTTGGAAAAATACTTTTATGTTTTTTTTATTTTGTAGATGATCATATAAAATGATCTTGTAAAACTCTATAAACTGTTATTAATTTATTTAATTATTTTTATATTAATGACATTTTTCTAAGTAACTAAATTTTATAACATCATCCTTTTTTCTTTCTAATACTTAAATACTAAGTAACTAAATTTTATAACATCATCCTTTTTTCTTCCTTTACTTAAATATGTACTTTGTTCTCAGAACAAAAATTGTTACTATTTCCTAATGTCTACTAAAAGTCTTAGTCCATCTTTATCCTGAGTAAAATGAGGTAATCTACGCTTAATTTATCTATCCATTTCACACAATCTAGCAACAGCTTAAATTGAGTTGGAACACAAGAGTGTATGACTTCATGTTCTGTCCACCCCACCACATGGAATTTATCAAAGTGTCAGTTTTCAATGTTAGCATTAGTTTCAAAATAAACATTGATTATAGTTAAATGATGGTTAAATCTTGCCATTAACTTGTAAATGACTATTGATCTAAATGTAATCCTAACAGATTAAACTAACTGCTGAAATATAATAATTATTTTATTTTTAAAATGCAGAAACCAAGAAATATCTTAGCCTTTCATCTTTTATTACTAGTTCTTAAATGAGTTCTAAGTTTTCTAAGCATCCAATCTAGAATTTCTTCCTACCTGCCTCACTTCTTTCCTGTCTTATATTTTTCAACACAAGTTTTTAAGTGTTCACTATGCTGCAGTAATATGCTAATATACATACACCAGGGGATATTTTTTTTAAAAAAGAAAGAAAACGAGTACCCTCAGCCAACAGGAGCCTAAATGCCAGACATTCTTTGAATCAGGCATCTAATAATGAGCCATGGTCGACTAGAAACAGAGTTTATAACCTTATTAGCCCTGAAAAGGAATATGAAGAGCATGAGAAAAATAAGTAGGTCCTCTAGGGTAGGCTTTTGGCTTGAGGACATGGCATGATGAAGGGGGAGGTTGAGAAAGTTATGGATCAGAACTCCCATATAGCAAGGTTATGAATTTAAAAAAAAATATGAGAAAGTATAAAAGAAATCATGTAGTCTTTGAACTAGCAGTCAGCACCAAGATATTCTGTCAAGAATTAAAATAGGGATAGTGCTCAAAAGAGAGTTTAGAAAGACAGTTTTCTCTAGGGAGGTCCAGGTAATGCTTGGGATCAGCAGGAAATTTAAATCCTTAAATTTAAGACTTAAATTCAAAAGGTATAGCTGTGATTACTTTTAGTTTGGGAGAGGGAAATGAGTGAAGGAATGATGTATTCATGCCCTAGAAGATGAAAACAGTATTTGCTAAGCTTGTAAAACAAGGGATGTCCATCTGGTATATCATTGTTGGAAACACAACCAGAGAGATGGCCTAGCTTAAAACAGAACTGAGTTCACTTTTCTGACTTACCACTCCTTAGAGTATAGCTAATAAGTTGCAAGTTTGGGTCTACACCTGAAGAAATGTCAGAATAAGCAGGTGTCCCTCAAGTGGTATTAGCTGTATGGAGAGCAGATGATGGTGTTCAAAATTCAGACAGGTCATTGCAACAGACAACAGGAAACAAGAAGAAAAATAAGATTTGGAGAAACATCCCTGGGGCTTTTCTTTCTTTCTTAAATTCTGAATGACTAATATGTCCCTGGATACTACAAACATCAATTACTCATTCTAGAACTGCTTAGAACATTTTTTGTGAGTTTTTCAGAAAACATTTTTCAATCATTATTCCTGGTTTATGTAAGCAGAGTTTAGATATAGCCCCTCTGAGCATTTTTATTTTATGATATACTGGATGCTATATATTTGAATTGGGTAAATTTTCATTGACTTTGCATTCTGGCCTCCAAGGATCTTGTTTTGTAATGTTGAAGAAAAGAAACTTGATTCCACTGAGGCTACCTGTAAATTATGGCATTCTCATAAATGTTAACTTGGATCTCTCTGGAGAAGAGGCAAAAGGAGATACTCCACAGAATAGTCAGCAATAGCCAGTAAGAATCCTCTGGTTAGATCCAGGAGAGAGAATATGCATTCATCATAGCTGAGTGGGTTTAGTATAGCTGTCATAGTTTATGGTCATGTGGTTAAGAGCATATACTTCTACAGCCTCAGCTTTGTTTCTTACTAGTTTTGTGATGTAGTGAAGTCACTTAACCTCTCAGCATCTCTGCTTGCTTATTAATAAAATAGCTATTTAATAATAGGTCTTTGAAAGGCACTATTACAATTATAGAACTTAATATAAGTAAAGTGCTTTAACCAGAAAATTATAATTTTCACTCTCATTATTTGTGGTTGACAATACCCTACACAGGTTTTCACAGTAAGTAGTTTAAGCATGGCCAAACCAGAATTGTGCTCATTTTCTATTTATGTAACTGTAATCTGACAGAAACCAAACTGAATCTCATAAAACTCATTGACCTCTCCTTACTAAAACTTCAAGTTCACAAGACGCTGGCAGAAGTCATGTAATTGACATTTTGATTAACTAACCTAATACATGTTTGATAATCCTGAATTAGAGGGCTCCTACTGTGCCTTCTTTCTATTGTTTTCCATGTATCCTACTTAACATTGTTTTCTAGCAATTTCATTGTGCTTTCACTCATAGCATTTTAATTAAATAAACTCTGAAATTCTCCCCAATATTTTGCAAAAAGTTGGAGGTGATAGGCAAGATAAGCTTCACTTTGATGCTTCTCTTACATTACAAACTACCTACTTTAGTTCTATTGTTTCCAATTAACAAGTGGCCTTATGTGTGCTGACTCACATTCAGTGGTTGAAGAAATGTTGATATTTTATCTTTCGTGCCTTGAGTCAGTCTTCTTTTCTCACTCTCTTGCAGTTCTGCCCTCCAATTTCTTTGAAGCCACTGTCCATTTGACATGAAATATGTACTTATAGTTTCATGGCTAATTATTTCAAAAGGAGGTGAAAAAAATCTTGAACATGGCATGATCAACTCCATCTGCTTTAACTAAAGCAGTGGCACACTTCAGAATATTTTTGGAATGACAGCTTTTCAGCAATTCACTCTTTAAATATTGCATTGCATTTCTCCAATACTGGACTGATTTTTTCCTATATATCTTCAGAGAATTAACTCTTTCCCACAGCACATTTTAAAGATCATAAATTTTTCACTGTGAAATTTTAAGGGACTGACCTGTCTCCGTTAGTTTTTATCAAATTATCATTATTCATTGTGTTGTTGATCAAATCTTTAGCTCGCCGATTCTCTAACTTCCTCTCACAAAAGTGAATGATTTCATTGTGGGGGACTGTCCATTCAAGGTCTGAAATGAGAAGGTGTACTTGGGGCTTCAGGCCGGACTAAGGAGTGCTTTCCGTGTCATTGATATATGACTACAATCTCTGCTACTCAGACTAAGCTTCCTATCAGGAATGTTTCTCCTATTGCTATCAGAGAAGATTTTCTGTGATAAAGCTCTTAAAAGTTTTGCACTTAACTCCAAGATTGGGCTGGATCCTAGATTGCCACTCAGTAGCTGCATGATCTCAGGCCATTTAGACTTTCTAACTCAGATTCCTCCTGTGTTGGTAAGGATAATTAATGAATAATTACCTCTAGTAGAGTTTTTATAAGGATTGGTTGAGATAAATTATTTATTTTGGTTTTGGTTTTGTTTCATTTTTTAGTTTTTTTTTTCTTTCTGTGCTGGGGATTGAACCCAGGGTCTTGTTCATGGTAGGCAATTGCTCTACTGCTGAGATGTATCACTTGCCTTGACATAAAATATTTGAGTGTTCCACATAATGTCCAACATATAGAAATTACTCAACAAAAGGTAAATATTAGCTATTATTTTTCTCTAAAAAAACTCATTAAAAGAGTTTGTGAAATAACTAATAATTTACCTAAATTATCCTGCATTAGGGTGTTTATAAACATTAAAGAACTGGAATCTAATAATGCATTGAAGTAAACAGACCTTTAAAAACATATGTGTGACTGCATTTTTTTGCTTATACTTTAAATTTCTTGAAACTAAAGAGAGGCAACATACCAATAATCTTATTTATTTTCGTGGAAACTAATTAAAGAGATGGCAAATGCCTACATCAGAATCCATCCATGCTTTGATGATTTTCTTCCACTGGTTTATTGCTAAATTTTCTGGATTCTTATGTGGTCTTCTCTCCCTAACAATCTAGCAATAAAATATTACACTCATGTTTTTCTGATAATTATTTCACATGCTACTTTTTCCTAATGTGTCCCTCATGGCTGTTAGCATCCCTTGGAATACATGATTTCAGCCTTAAAACAAAAACATCCTCACTCCCTCAACTGGTTTGGCAATCATAGGGCCTAAACACCCGTATGTGGAGATTAATAAGTAAATCACTAAAGAATAACTCATTCTAGTAGTTCCCTAGGTTGAGAATATTAAGGAGGATGGGTGTTCTAGTCAGCTCTGATCAAAAGACCTGACAAGAACAACTTAAATGAGGAAAATTTTATTTTGGCTCCTGGTGAGTGGAGCTCTTTCTTCTTTGTGGTTTCCATGTCTTGAGTTGCTTTCCTCTGTCACACTCTAACACCATGATGTTCTGCCTCACCTCAGGTCCAGAAATGGCAGACATGAAGAAATTCTTTCCATTTATCATGTGTTAACACTTCTTCATGGTCTTCAAAATGTCCTTCCATTTTTTATCAATCTTATTGGCAAATACTTCTCCACCAACTTGTCTTGCTACATAAATGATTTCCTAACTTCTCTAAAGATCCCTGGGAAGCCTTCAAAATCATTCACAACTTCACTCCGTAAGTTCTTCTATTCGATATTTATAGTTGCTGTTTTTAATTTATCTACTACAACTTTGATGATGTTACTACATCAGCAACAAAGAATTATTTCCAGCACTGTATTATGTACAGATTAGGGTCTGCTTCTATACCTAATTGAATGTAACTTTGACTAAAATTAACTATGTGCTGGTCAAAGGACTAAAGCAATCAGGTTGCACTTGAAGGTGAAAATATAACTTCAACAGTCTTATTTTCATGGCAAATAAATTCTGAGTGACTAGGAACATTATCTCCTATTAATGGGACTTTAAATTTTACCCTTCCCCTTTCAAGCTATTTTTCACATCCGAGTTGAATTACTGAAGGAACCCATTCACTAAAAAGATGACAGTCACCCACACTTCCTTTTTATGTTGCCAGAACACAAAAAGATATTTTTTGCTTTGTTTCTGAGAGTCTGTGGGCTTTTCACCTGTACACCATACCTAGCTTTATTGTATTTCCTGCAGTGTTGCCACATAGTACCACTGATAACCTGTGCTTCCATGTTTTATGCCCTTGTGCTTCCTTTGCTCTTTTATGAATGTGGATTCTGTTGGGCCTCTTCTTCAAGAAAAGTTTGGTTTCATGGCAAAGACATACATTGGAAGATAAAGTTGTTAATCATCATCTTCACCTGTGCTGGATATGTGAATGCAACTTCTACATTGACAAGTGTAGCATCTCCAATAATTTTTATATTTTATCATCCAAATATGTCTAAAAAATCCTGTGCTTGTAGTAATGACTTGATGTTATGTGTTTTAGGGAATTTCTTGCTGAAGTCTTTGTACAGGCTCAATGCTTCCTAAAGCGACATGTTGCCATCATTTGAAACACATTTTCTCTTGAGGTCTTCCAATCAAAATTTTAATGCTATTTGCACCTTAGCTAAGCACTTAGCAGGCATTATTTCCATAACTTTTGCAGGTGGAGATGTGAACAAAACTAGCACATTTTTTTTCCCTTCTTCAGTTTCACAGATACATTCATTCTTACTGTAGATCTGAGCAGCCTTAGTATACAACATTTTGTCTTTCCTTCTGGCCAGAACTTTGACCTTTTCACTTAAAGAATCACTTAATGACTTTTCTTTGGCCAGTTAGAATTGCCAGCATCACTACTCTTGTGTTTCAGGGCCATTATTAAGTAAAATAAGAGTTACTTGAACACTGTGGTACTTTGCCAGTTAAATTGATCAACCAGATGGTTACTAAGTGACTAATGGACAGGTAATACATACAGCATGGAAACACTAGATTATTCATATCCTATTCAGGATGAAGTGGTATAGCATGAAATCGCATTATGCTACCCCAAACAGTGCATAATTTAAAACTTAAGGATCATTTATTTTTGTAATTTTCAACTTACTATTTTTGTATTGCTGCTGACATTAAGTAACTTAAATAGTAGAAAGTGAAATGGCACATACATGGGTGCTATTGTATAGCCATTGTGACTGGGAAGGCAGATACATGGGTGCTATTGTATAGCCATTGTGACTGGAACTGCCTTAGATGCAGAGAATTTCCTCAACTAATGTAGTTCTCTTTCCCAGAGTTGCCCACCATATCTGTGAAAATGTTTTGGACATCTTAAGGGAAACCACAACCCCTTTCCTATATCACTATCCATAACCCTTCCGTGATTATATCTTTCTACATTATCTCTATCTGACTTACTTGATATATTTTTATTTATTTTATATTTTATTTATGTTATAAAATATGTATATTTTTATTCAACAAGAGCAAAATTTACCATCTATTATGATTATTGTAATATCCCAAGAAAAAATACTTAACATACAGTCTTACTTCCTATAGTACATTTATATCTGTCAAAGGCCATTCAGCTATGTCTTTTTCATTTTAAGACACACTCTGCTTCCTAAATTTGCCTTCAAATTTTCTTAAATATATTTGACTCTGTCATATAGTAATTAAGTTTTACATGTAGAAATCTCTTTTTAAAGAAAAGCCTTTTTCTCTTTTCTTTTTTTGGTACCAGGGATCGAACTCAGGGGCACTCCATCACTGAGCCACATCCCTTGCCTTATTCTGTGTTTTATTTAGAGACAGGGTCTCACTGAATTGCTTAGACCTTTGCTTTTGCTGAGGCTATCTTTGAACTCTTGATTCTCCTGACTCAGCCTCCCGAGCCGCTGGGATTATCGGTGTGTACCACCACGTCCAGTGAAGAAAAGTCATTTTTTAAATAAAAATTAACACAATTCCCCCAAACAATTCTTTGTAAATTCTCCTGTCTGTCCACATCAGGCACAATGAATTATTGGCAATTGAAACCCTGGCTCTCTGCCCAACCAGGATTCTAGGCCATCAGTCCAGGAATGTACCAAGCAAAATATTCCCTGATTTCTGGGAAAGGGACTTAGCTTAAAATATTCATTGTTGTTAATTTTGTTCAGGTGTATTTTCATATCTTAAAATTTGCTTATTGCAAATATAAAATTTAGTGGTTACTGGTAACTTTAATAAGTGGTATAAATATCACCACAAATCAGTTTTAGAATCATCTCTCCAACAGAATCATGCTTCTCATGTTCAGTTAATTCCCATTCCTGATTTCTGCAACCATTAATCTAATTTCTCTCTCCAATAACTTGCCTCTTGTAAATATTTTGCATAAATAGAATCATAAAACACCCAGAATGTTTTATCTGGCTTCTTTCACTTAACATAATATTTCAAGTTTATCTCTGATCCAGCATATGTCAGTACTTTTTCTACTGGATAATACTGCACTGTATGGATGGCACATTTTGTTCACCCATCTATGTTGTCTGTCTAGTTGATTTTCAGTGTTTCATTTTGGAGAATGATGTGAGTAGCTGTGAATATGGCTTTGTGTAAAAATATGTTCTCTGTTGTCTTAGGTAGAGATTTTGGAATGAAAGTTCTGAGGCAACCAGTAATTTTATATTTAACTTTTTCAGAAACTGACAAACAGTTGTCTAATGTAGTTGCACTAATTTCTCTTCCTATCTGCTAAGTTCCTTTACATCCTCACCAACATTTGTTAATGTCTGCTAATTTATTACAGTCATTCTAGTAGGTGTGAATGATATCTTATTATTCTTTTAAATTGCATTTCTTCAGACAGTGGGATGGGATCAGGCCAAGTTAAAATATCACAAAACCCACTATTATTTTTAAGTTCAGTAGTTTTTCTAGACTAATAGCTCCTCTGATTATTGTAAACATTTGGTTTATTTACAAAGTTCTGAAAAAGTCTATTTTTCTGATATTATATTGCTTTTGTGGGTGAGAGTATTTACCAAAGTCCCCAGTTCACTGTTCCAGAACTCTTGCCTCAAGTCCAAAATACTGTTGTGATGAGTTTTTCTGTTACCTTATAAAACTTATTTTAAAATTTTTAATTCTCCCTTTCTTTTCTTTTTTTATTATTTGATTTCTCAACACTTGTTTCTTTCATTGGAAATTTATTTTCATAGAAGCAGCCAATTGTCCACCACAAGCTAAATAATTTTTCCATGTGCTTATAATTACTTTGTGATCTATAGGCATTTTTAACTTTATGCTTTTATCTAAAATAACACAGTGCTTTATAATTTTTTAATAATAAACAATTTTTTAAAAAAGTAATGCACTAAAATGGGACTCAAATATTATAGCCTATATATTACATTATTTATCTCTGTACTTACTTATGTTCTCTAAAGTTTCACCTGGGTGTAATTTTTATGTGATTACACTGACCATTGAAGACAGAGACATCCAATAATCACATGAAGAACTCTCCAATTGAATACTAGAAAAAATGTGATGATGATGATGATGATGATGATGGTGGTGATGAAAGGTATGGTATGATAGCAAGCATTTATATTGTATCTAATGTGTTCCAGGTTATCGCGAGTGTTTATATGTACTAATTCATTTGATTTTCACTTCACCTCTACAAGTTAGAAACCATTATTATCTCCATTTTACAAAGAAAAAAATGGAGACACCCAGATTACCTAGAAAATATGCAGCTGAGCTTTTAAAAGTTAGATCCTATTACTGTCCTTCCTTTATATAATTTAAGTAAGGTACATAGAGGTTTAAAAAGTCATCAAACCAGTAACTGATAAAACCATGATTTGAATTCCCTCAGACTCTAGAAGAGGAAGATAGAAACTACTGGGAATAGAACATGCAAAGGTTCCCAAGTTGAAGATGGGAAGAGTTAGGAGATGAAGAAACTCCTAGTGTCCAGTTTGCCTGGAGTATGAGATGTATTCCAGAGATTCATTTTCTATCTACTTGCCCAGAGAGGAAAGCAGAAGTTAGGTCAGGCATACAAAGCAAGAAATGTATTGCTGGATTAACAGGAGTTTGAATTCCAAAATGAACTGTTGTTGGCATAACAGGAGTTTGAATTCCAAAATGAACTGTTAAAACTCAGCAACTCTGCCAACATCCCAGCTGCAAAGTACCACTACACCATCTACATAGAAATGACACAGCCCATACTTTTACCAATCACCTGCCTGAGGATCTGGATAAGCTAGCAGCCCAGAATGACATATCAGAGTCAAGATACATTGTTGGCTCTTACATCCTGATAACTCCAGGCATGCTCACATGATATATGCAGTTACTGGTCAGACATATTGGCCAGTTCAGATTCATAGAACTTCCTAGATTACACTAGGCAGAACCTTTTTCCCTCTTTAGAATCCTGAAAAGCTCCTCCATATCCTGCTCAAGCAGTACATAAAGGAAAGGGACTACTTGAGATCTCTTCAAATTTGGTGGAACATCTCTTTTACCTTTTTTCACCTACATGAAACTTTTATGTTAATTTCCCTTAACTTTATCTAGGCATGGTTTTCATGTGTTCATTCCAGTCAGTGAATGTATACCTGTTAAATTTAAAATGTGGATGTTGACAGGTGACAGTTAGGTAGTGACAGTTTATAAGAATATTATGTGTTTCTAAGCATTTGTTTACTTTAACTATTGAATGTAAACTTGGAATTTCTTCAACATGTAATGTTAAACATATGCTGCTGATTTTAACTCAGTGAAATACATAACATATTTATAAAAATCATATGCACCTCAGAGTTTCATAGGATATACTTTGACAGAATCTGCTTATACCTTCTGTAATATGTGTTTAATCAGACCATTTTATATATTACTTTTTCAAGAGTTTAGTTATTGGGCTTATTTAGTGGTAATCATTAACAAAAGTTTTTATTATATTTACTATAACATACATGGCTAACTAAATTAGACATGGTTAATAACATTGCTAGAATGGTACATACTGCATAAGGTACCTTTTCTACAGTAGGCATTACTGATTTTTAATATAGGTATAGTAATATTTAACTGAACTTCAGCATCTGGTAGCAACCCGTATTTGCAAATAAATTGTAAAATTAACACTATAAAAGAATGAGATCATCCTGAACACTCATATAGGTGCAATGGATATGGCCATTTCTTCCACTATTCTTTACCCAGAGATGGTTCTTGACAGGGTTCTTACCATGAATTGTATTTTGTCCTTACAGAGAACCATAACACAGTTTGAATCTTCAGTTATAATTCATACTTAGTGACATATTCATAACAAGTTTTAAGAAAAGATTCAGAAAACATTTTCTTGTTTTGCAAAAACATTAAGTAACTTTTCTGAAGATTGTTTTGGGTTTTGTATAATAAATCATTTTCATATTTTTTTTCATTCTTCAAAGAAATATTATCTCTCTGGTGTTACAAAATTGTCAAAGACCCTTGCTCTGAAGCTTTGTGTATAAATGGGTTTCCTCGTCCATGAAGAAAGAGATTCTTATCCCAGAGTACATATTTACCAAGTCAAGACTGTTATATCCAGGTGCCCTTAAGGGCATTGGGTCTTCACAGTAAACATCCACCTTGGTCTGAAAGCCCACCTGACAGAACTGCTTCAACTTGGTTGTATGGCTAACAAGTACTCACCCCAAAAGACTAACAATGTGGTGGTAGAACTCCTTCTATGACTAATGGATTCACAGAGGAGGGTAGTCTGCAATTTTCTATTGTAAAAGTATAAGATGCTTAAGAAACAAAAAGATACATTGTTCATAGAGTTCTCCTTTATATAATTTTTAGCAATCCTAGAATGCATTAGAATATATTCTCTCCTCTGTCCTTTTAGTTTTTGTGTCTTACAGTAAAAAATTCTGAATGATTATAAAAAAAAGAAGAGCTGACACTGAGCACACTATATGGTTTTTTTGATGTCCTTAGCCTGTGGTGTACTCATCTCTTGACTGCAATCAAGATTGACTTTGTTCTCAGAAGCTTCATTGCTAGGACATTTATCTTGGCCAAAGTTTTCTCTCATTCTTGCTTTTTTGTCTTCCAATCCTCCTGCTCTTTTTCTTCCTCCTTCTTTTCTCCTCCTTCATTTACTTTTTTCCCTCCTCCGGCTTAATCGATCATGATCTGGGATTCCATTCCTTTTTTAAAAAAATATTTAATGATGCCCCAGGGTTCACAATGTATAGTTATAAATAATCTAAGTTTATTTTCAAATAATATGACATTGCTTCATGTATATTTAGGTATCTTATAATTGAACACTCTCAATTCATCCCTCTTTTACATTGGAACATTGCCATCATTTGTTCCACTTACCCATAAACATAAGCACCCAAAACATTTTTTTTAATAAAGTTTTGTTGTATCTTCATTTAATTCCTTCTCTGACACCATTTCTTTTTTGCATAGAAATTTTCTGACCTAAAAAATTTTCTTTTCTCTGAGCAACATGTTATCTTTCTTACAATGTAGGTCTACTGGCAACAAATTCCCTCAACTTTTGTTTGTTTGAGAAAGTCTTTGTTTTTCCTTCTAATGAGAATTTTAAAGAGAATTTTATTGGATGTAGAATTTTAGATTGGCCTTTTTATTCATAGTTTCTAATGAGAAATCTAATGTCATTATTATTCTTTTTATTCTATAGTTTTTTTTCTATCCTTTTTGTCTTCTTTCAAGATTTTCTTTTCCTTTGATTTTATGCAGTTTGAATATTACATACATAAGTGTGTATATATTTCGTATTCCTCTTACTTGGTGATTTTTGAGATTCCTAGTTCTTTGTTTTAATGTCTGTCATTATTTTAGAAAATTCTAAGCCACTTTTACTTCAAGTGTTCATTCTCTTTCTTACTTCTTATCAAATTCCCATTACATGTATGTTACCCCTTGCAATTCTCCAACAGTCCTTAGATTTTTGTTTGTTTCAGCTTTTTTTACTCCTTATTTTTCAGTTTGGGAAGTTTCTAATGATATTTCTTCAGCCTCTCTGATCAGCCCAGTCTAGTCACTGTTGGTTCATGCCAGCCAAGGAATTCTTCATTTCTGTTACAGCAGTTTTGATTTTTCACATTATTAAAAACTATTTCATAGGGTTTGTTTTCTTGCTTGGATTGTCCTTCTCTTCCTGGATGTTATTTACTCTTTCCATTAGAGCACTTAGCTTGTTAATCATAGCTATTTTATATCTCCAGTATTAAAATCCTCAAATCTCTGCCATCTCTGTCTTGTTTCTATTTACTTTGCGTCTTCAGACTGTAGTACTTTGCCTTAGTGCAAAGTTTGTATTAGTGCAAAACTTTGCATTAGTGCAAAGTTTTCTATGTGTCTGGTTAGGGTTAAGCTGTCTTTATTATTTGTTGTATCTGTAGGTGTCAGAGGCTAAAATTTCCTTTGTTGTCTTTGTGTGTGTGTGTGTGTGTGTGTGTACTCTTTTGTCTTTGGATTTCCTTCTGGACTCCTTGTCAAATAGGGTCTGAGCTCTGTACTTCTTTTAGCTGCAATCCCCATTATACATAGCAGTTGAATTGGAAATGTGTAGGAGGAGAGGAAGTGGCCTATAATTCTATGATGAATATGTTAGTAAGCATGTGCCCCTGGCCTGTGACCTTCCCAAATGCTTTTTAACCTTTCTTTCTTTTTTTTCTTTTCTTTTTGTTTTTTTTTTTCCTTACTGTAGGTGAGGAGACCAGAAGTTTAGAATGGTTGGAACTGGGTATTTGCCTTCCCCTAAGGTCCTTCAGTTTCTAAAAAGAAAAAAAAAAAAAAGAACCAAGTTGGTTTAGCTATGGTAATATAGTATCCCCTGAGGGCAGGTCTTTGTTAGGATGTTAGGAGGAAGAGAACTCTTAAGGCATATTTCAAATAACTGCTTTTCCTCTCCACCTGCCAAAAGCATGACAGGATTTCCTCTGATCTTTGTTCTGAGAACCTGGAGGACTCCTGGAAGCCAAACTCTAGAACCTCCAGAACATGTGGCAGTTTGAAAGTTGTACCCCAGGAGAGTTTATGTCTCAAGCTAGCCCACGGTCAGTCTCCAACAATTAATTACCCTTTAAGTGTCACTATCAGTTTCTGTCTTCTGGGCTGCTTCTGTTGCTAGCAAACTGGGATTCTCTATATTCCAGTTTCTTCAGTTTTCAGTTACCTCTTAGTTAATTATCTCATGACTCTAAGTAGAAGTGTTGATTTTTCCCTCTGTTTATAGTCTTCTTCTATTATAAGGATGAGATTATTACTTTTAAGCTCTTTACATATTGGATTGGAAAAGGAGAATATTTTTATTTGCAAATGACAAAAATTAAAATTATAACAATGTCATCAGTTTAAAAAAATACATAAAGATTTGCTAATTGCGTTCCAGTGGTAGCCCTGAATTAAGCATATGGAAAACAACTCTCAGGGAGAAAAGAGGACAGTGGGTCCCAGGGAGAGAAGACTAGGGGTTCTAAACTTTCACCATTTCCTGTTCTACAACTATTTTCCTGACTGCCCAACAACGTATTCTACTATGATAAAGTCTCTAGTGATTAAGTCACATTAAATATTCTGCTGTGATTAACTCTTACTTAAACCCTGTAATAATTAGACTCCTCTTGTAACCAGTTGTCATTTTCTCCCCTGAAAATGTACCATTCCACTGCTTAACAAAGAAAGCTTGCTGATCCCTTGAGGTTTGTTCCCTGTTTCAGTTATTTTTGCTTTCACTGAAGAAGTCAAAATTTACCTAAGCATTTGCTCCTAGAAACAATGGTGGTTAAGAAACACCAATAACCATTTGCTTTTTAAAATCTTCCAATGTCTTGGCAAGAATCTTACTACAAAGAACTATCCTTTCCTATTTGACTTAGATTAGACCCACCATCTACTGTTTCTTATGACTCTCCTAAAATTCAGGGCCACATCATGAGCCCTATTTTGTACTTTTTTTTTTTTAGAGATGGAGTCTCGCTGAGTTGTTTAGTGCCTCATCCATTGCTGAGGCTGGCTTTGAATTCAAGATCCTCCTGACTCAGACTCCCTAGCCACTTTATCAATAAGGCCCAATAGAATCACTATAAATCCCCATTCTTTAGTTCATAATTGATTATCTGAAATGCTTCTCTCCTGACATTACTGAGACACAGAGGTAAACATTTTTTATTGAGTTGACTAGATGAGACTTCTGCAGTTGTAAAACTTATTCTGACTATGTAATTGCCTGATATATAACTTGTTAATTCCTATATATAAGTGCCAAAGCAAAACTAGCTACCTGAGATTCTATGGCATTCAGACCTGGACTACCTTCCTCATTGCAATAACATGAATTTTAAAAATTCCTTGCTTATTTGGATTTTTGCTTTTGACATATCCTCCTAGTAAATATATACTTATTCTCTGCCAGCTTTGTGAAAAAGTTTTAAAGCCTTTATCATTTTAATGTGTTATGAGTTTTTCAACATTAAACTGTCATTAAAAATTTTAAAACATAATAAAATTATTTGGTGTTTAGACATATTATCCAATTCCCAAAATAATAAATCATACATTGTTAATTGCAAGAAGCAAATCATGATTTTAATATCAATTTAGATAAATATAGAATATTATAATAAGAAACTATTTTCAAGACATGATTTTTATTTTACACAACTTTCATGGAAAGGTCTTATATTAATAAGATTGCCTGCCAATATTTTGACATTTTTAGAGTTAGAGTTTTGTGATCCAGTCCAAATCTTAATACCATGTTAGCTCAGAGTCTGAAAAAAGTGCAAATAAACAAAAAATTAAATATCCTAACCCTACTTGCACATTCTTTTAAGATGCTCATAATTGATGCTTCTTATAGTCCTGTGTTCTGAGAACCACAAATTTTGATAGTCAGATTCAATTACATCCTGTCATTGGCAGTATACATTCTTATAACAGGATGTGAAAATGAAAACTTTTCTTTCCAGTTTTGGCTGAGACCTCAAATTCCAAGGAGAAAACAATAGCAAGCAAGGGCTTCCACATTCCTCACTAGGGTGATCTATTTCTTGTATAAGACCAGCAGAAAAAAACAGTGTGGAGATAAGAATGAAAGCACTCTTTTCAAACCCTACTTAAATAATCTTTACATTATAAGTTTTGAGGTTATAGAAGCTAAGAAATTATTTTTTTTCTTTTTCCTCCCTGCCAGAAAGAAGAAGAATAGCAAGAAAGTGGGAAACGTGCTTTTTATTCTTAACTGAAATTAATTAAGGAAAATTTGATCTAACCATTTGAAGAGCTTAATTTATATCCTGAAGTTGAGGGAAAGATATACAGGTACTTGAGGAATTGAGGGTGGGGAGACAGAAAAAGAAAGAAAGAGATAGATAGATAAATAGATAGATAGATAGATAGATAGATAGATAGATAGATATTAGGGAGCGATTGCAGGATTTCCTGCAATGGGTGCTTTCTGTAATCTACAGTTGTGTCAAATGAGAAAGAGCTGCCTAGTGGTATGCTTAAATTGTGACAAAGAGGATCATCTGCATGTTTGATGTTACTCAAACAAAGGGACAGATATTTAGAATTCTAAGACTGAGGGAGGAATCATGGGTTGTTGACAGGGAGGGAAGAACAAGTAGCTTGTCCTCTGAGCAACAGTAAATGCAGTAGAACACTCCATGAGAGAAAGTCGGATTTACCATTTGACAACACAAGATCACAAATGCTCTGGACACATTACCCTGTCCCTTTCCTCCTGTTCCTTTCTTCCAACTCCTTTCACCCTAGAGAGAATAGAAACCTGGGTTAACAAGTTTGGTGAAGTAGAGATGATGAGGACACATTGTCTTTTTTTTTTTTTTTTTTAGATCAAAGTATATTTATTTATTTATTTTTCCTTTTTATGCATGTACAAGTGCCCTGTTCCATGTCTTCAAAAGATTTTCTTTTTTTTTTTTAATTTTTTTTATTGGTTGTTCAAAACATTATAAAGCTCTTGACATATCATATTTCATACATTAGATTCAAGTTGGTTATGAACTCCCAATTTTACCCCAAATACAGATTGCAGAATCACATCGGTTACACATCCACATTTTTACATAATGCCCTATTAGTAACTGTTGTATTCTGCTACCTTTCCTATCCTCTACCATCCCCCCTCCCTCCCCTCCCATCTTCTCTCTCTACCCCATCCACTGTAATTCATATCTCTCCTTGTTTATTTTCCCATTCCCCTCACAACCTCTTATATGTAATTTTGTATAACAATGAGGGTCTCCCTCCATTACCATGCAATTTCCCTTTTCTCTCCCTTTCAATCCCACCTCATGTATCTGTTTAATGTTAATCTTTTCTTCCTGCTCTTCCTCCCTGCTCTGTTCTTAGTTGCTCTCATTATATCAAAGAAGACATTTGGTATTTGTTTTTTAGGGATTGGCTAGCTTCACTAAGCATAATCTGCTCTAGTGCCATCCATTTCCCTGCAAATTCTATGATTTTGTCATTTTTTAGTGCTGCGTAATACTCCATGGTGTATAAATGCCACATTTTTTTTTATCCATTCATCTATTGAAGGGCATCTGGGTTGGTTCCACAGTCTAGCAATTGTGAATTGTGCTGCTATGAACATTGATGTAGCAGTATCCCTGTAGTACGCTCTTTTAAGGTCTTCAGGGAAAATTTCACTGCAGGCTATGAATTTCCTGAAAAATGGTGTACCTGGAGTCATTCCCTAAGATTTCATTTTTGTCTGGCATCTCACTCTCAGCATATTTTTTATTCATTCATGTTGCAGAACATGATTCAATTACACAGATATTCTACAATTTATTTATTTATTACATTTTGATTGACATTTAGGTTGTTTTCAAACTTCTATTACAAATAAAGCTGTTGTAAATATTTATGTTACAGTACTAGGGATTGGACTCAGGGGCACTTGACTTCTGAGCCACATCCCCAGCCCTATTTTGTATTTTTTTTAGAGATGGGGTCTGGCTGACTTGTTTAGTGCCTCACCATTGCTGAGGCTGGCTTTGAATTCAAGATCCTCCTGCCTCAGCCTCCCTAGCCACTGGGTTTATATGTGTGCATGACCGCACCCAGCTTTATGTTCATTAATCTTGTGGATATATTTATTTCCCTTGCAAAAATGTTTACTTGTTCAATAGCTGAGTCATAAGGTAATTATTTGTTAAACTTTTTAAAACCTTCCAAAATGTTTCCTCAAGTTTGTATATAATTTTTACAGTCTCATCAGTAGTGTATAAGTGTTTCAGTTATTCAATTCTTCCACCAACATTTAGTATCCAAATTTTTTTTTAATATTTATTTTTAGGTGTAGATGGACACAATACCTTTATTTTATTTGTTTTTATGTGATGCTGAGGATTGAACCCAGGACCTTGCACATGCTAAGCAAGTGCTCTACCACTGAGTCACAACTCCAACCTCCCAAAATTTTTAATTTTACTCCTTCTAGTGAGTGTAGAGTGGTTATCTCATTATACTGTTAATTTTAATTTTATCAAATGATTTGTAACAAGGATCATCTTTTTATATACTTAATTTCTATAATTACAGAGTACCAATGAATAAACAAAAAAGATATATCATCATCACAAAAATACTCAACTAACCAAAAAGATAAAAGAGGGAAAATATGAAACAGAAAAAAAACAAATAGGAAGTATTAATATCAATAATCATTAAGTACGAATAATCTAAACACTTCAATTAAAAGGAGAATATTGCTAGACTAGGTAAAATACATTCAATTATCACTGAATGAAACTCCCTTTAAATATTAAGAGAGTAATGGGATAATGGTAATTGAATGGGAAAAGATACCATATTACTATTAATAAAAACTGTGTTAAAAAGGCTACATTAACTTCAGACAGAGTGGATTTAAGAATTAAGAATATTATAGGAAAGGAATAAGAATGTTACATAATGATAAAGGGGTCAATCAATAGAGAAAATAGTCCAAAATGTATGTGTACCAAATAACAGAGCTACAAAACATATGAAGACCAAATTGATGTAACTACAAGAAAAATATTGACAGAGTCACATATATGGAATGAAACTCCATCCCTCCTTAAATACAAAACAAAACTATTTATCAATAAGAACTCATTGATATTTATAGAACACTCCATTCAACAATAAAATATATATTCATCTGAGTACCCAAAGAATTTTTACCAAAAATGGTTATATTCTAAAGTATAAAAGAAGTCTCTGCATATCTAAAGGGCCTCGGGTCACATAGACTATATTTGACTATATTTTCTGACTAAAATGAAATTAAATCAACAACTAATAAGTGCCATAACTGGAAAATCCCCAAATATCTGTACACTTCAAGACAAATTTTTAAACAACACAGGGGTCAAAGAAGAGATCAAAAGAGAAATGAGAAAGTTTTTTTAACTGAATAAAAATGAGAGCACAATATATCAAAAATTTTAAGATATAGCTAAAACTATGCTTAGAGGTAAACTAATGATACTACAGTAAACATGCAAAGAAAGAAGAAAATTATTATCTGTGCTCTCAACTTCTATATTAATAAATTAATAAAATCTGAGCATATTAATTGAAAAGGCAAAGAAATTAAATACTAAATGTAAAAAGCACAAGTAAATGAAAACAGGAAAAAACACAAACTCAAAAATAGTGAAAGCTGCATTATTGAGAAAACCAATAAAACTGCTAAATCTCTAACCAAATTGGTAATGAATATGAAAGAGAAGAAACAAATTACTAAATTCATGATGAGAGAGGTGATATTTACTACAAATTTTATGCATATGAAAAGGTAATAAAAGAATATAAAAATTTCATGATAATAAGTTATTTGCACTAAATGAAAAATTTCTCAAATATACAAGCCAACAAAACTTATTTAAATGAATATATACACATACATATATGTACAACTATACATACATATATACATAGGCACATATACACACACATATTCACATATGTTTGTATATGTACATACATGTATATTTATGTATATGCATATGTATACATATATTCCACCCACATCCCATGTGGGCAGTGGAAATGGGGTTCCCCTGGGTAGAATGGGCTGACTAAGAAATAAAAGGTAGAAAAAATAGGACAAAAAAAAAAAAAAAAACACAGGACACAGAAAGTAGTTTCAACTACAGGGGCAGGAAGGGCAAGCTGATCTGATCAAGCTTCTATACTATGGCAAAATGGAGCCTGCACCTGCTTTATTTATATTGGGAAACATCAAAGACTTTCCACAGAATGTTCTTCTCCAAAAAAGGTTAAAGGTGGGCTGTCCAGTTCTCAATAGGTTGCGCCCATCTCCAGAGCAACTATGAGGTATATATCTTCCTAGCAAAAAAGAGATTAAAGTCACATGCATTGGGCAATGTATTGTCATAGGAGTGCCATGATAGTTCACAATGCCAAACCTAAATCTCCCTGGCTGAGAAAAGACCTTCAAGTAATTCACGGATGGCTTCCTACACATATAAATACCCAATTCTGGATTTTTCATTCTCATTAAGAAACATCCAGGATCAGGGAGCTTTATGTGAAAATTCTACCAGACATTTAAGAAAGAATAATATCAGTTCTACAAAGAATTGAACTCTTCTAGAGAATTGAAGAAGGATGGAATACTTTCAAAATCTGTGAGGTCCTTATGATTCTGATACCAAAATCAGATAAAACTACAGAAAAATGTTCACTATGAACATAGATGCAAAATTATCCTATCTTATTTTTTTTGTAATTTATTTTTTTATTATTTCTTATATACATCACAATAGAGGAGTGCTTAGTTTTATCATGTCAAATTCAAGTACATGTTTATGGACATATGACTAAATTGATTTTCATGCCAGGAAAGCCTGCTTGGTTAAAAATTTGGAAGTCAAACAATGTAATTCTCCTTATTAACAACTGCCAACGATCATCTGAACAGCTCAAGAGAAGGTGTTTAACAAAATACACAATCCCTTTCTGATAAAAGCACTGAGAATACTAAAGTTAGAGGTCAAATTCCCCAAACTATAAGGAGTTCAGTTGGTTTATTACTAGGTTGGAAAAATCCTTTCCTTATCTATGGAGATACTTGTTTTATGACTCTTAAACAAGGCAGTGTAGTGTCTCAGGTGTACTTTAGTGTACAAAACTCCAGTAATGATGCAAAGTCTTTTTTTAAACTGATATTTGCAATTAGTTTAACCACTTTGACAAGTTTGATTGGAGATACAGCAAGGTACATATGTAATATATGAGTGCAAATAGTTGCCCTGCAAAACTCTGTGAAGTATTTCTCAGACACCTGATAATACTTACCATGAAAGACCTAATGCTATTACTCTAAGGTCAGGAACAAAGTAAGACAATTTATCTCATTTTTTTTCTATTCAACATTATACTGAAGATTCCAGCTTGTGGAATCAGGTTGAAAAGAAAACAAAAAGCAATCATCTATGTAGAAAATCCTTCAAACTCTTCAAAGAAAACTATCAGAACTGATGAATGATTTTAATGAGGCTACCAGGCACAAAATCAGTATACAAAATTAATTATACTTTTATTTTACTAGCAGTAAACAATTGAAATTGTAGATATAATACTGTTTATACTATATAAAATTGTTAAACATCTATGGAAAAATCTGATAGATGGGTAAATCCTATACACTGAAAACTACAAAACATACCTAGAACATATTAAATATCTGTATATGTGGAGAAATGTCATGAATTCATTATTTTATGAAAATATTGTTAACATATCAATTTCCTGAAAATTCATTCAATGCAATCCTAACTGAAATTCCAGTAGTTTTTGTTGTGGATATTGACAACTTTTTTTTCCTGAGATTTATACAAAATTATGGAGAATTTAGAAGAATGAAATATCTTTGAAAATGAAGTTTGTAAGACTTCATGCTACCTAGTTCAGGATTGTACAAATTTTATAATCAAGAAAGTGAGGTAATATTATAAACATAGACAAGTCGATCAATGGATTAGTCAATAGGTATTACAGATCAGTTCACACAGTTATGGAAAACTGACTTCTTCCAAATATTCACAGGAATTTCAAAAGAGAAGGATAAGCATTTCAATATATACTACTAGAAAAATTCAACAGCAAGCTATATACAAAATGATAAACTTCAATTCTTGCTTCATGCTATATGCAAAAATAACTCAAATAGATTATAAACAACTAAATATAAGAATTATAAGATCATTGAAGAAGACACAAGAGAAAAATCTTAGTGACCTTGAGGTTGACACAGAACTTTATCATTATCACACACACACACACACACACACACAAAAAAAAAAAAAAAAAAAAAAAAAAAAAAAAACAGAAAAAGCTCAGGAAATTAGCCATCAGAGAAATTTAAAATGTTTACTTTTCTAAAGAGAGTGTTATAAAACAAACAAACAAAATATTTGTAGGACATGCATCTGAGAAATAAGTTGTATCTAGGATACATAAAAGTTTCTAACTCAATAAAGAGATAATTTTAAAATGGGCAAAATATTTTAACAGATTCTTTTGTTCTGATTTTTATATTTTATGTTGGTAAGGCCTGAATAGCCTACATTTCTTGGGCCTCTTAGCACAATTGTAGCTGATAAAGATGTCTTAAATATGTCCAAACTAACACAGAATGATTTAAGTGAAATCAACTACCATAAGGTTTTATGTATTTTTTGCATTCTTTAGGAAAATAACCTATGGATATACTAATATGGCACTGGCTGGCTCCACAATGCTCTGTCACTGTTTCTTTTGATTTGGGTGCCTTTCTCTCTGGTAGTCTAGACATAGCCTGTTTCTTAGACATGTTTATAAATGGATTAGGAAGGTGGTCTAAATACAGGCATCACTGAAACATGAAGCATCTTTTTGTTATAGAGTGTTGTTATTAAGAAAAGATTCCAAAGGAAGGCTTTTGGCAATGAATCATAGATTCTGACAGATGTTTTCTACAGATGAGAGCTCAGCTCCACCTTTCTCAAAAATGCAAGTTTTAGGAGAGGTCTTTCTTTCCAAACCCCTGGGAAATAAGTTGTACTGTGGACTATGTTTCCTAAAACCACTCCTACCATTGTTTGAAATCCAAGCAAAGGTCTTTTCTGGTACATAAATGATTTTCAAACCTTAAAATTTTCAGCATAGTTTGCTCTTAGATTCAAACAGATCTTTTAATATAAAGGACTGGGATGCATAGGTTTGAATTTATGGCAGGCCTTTCCCGTCAGTCTCATAGTGTCCCATGCCAGAGCAAACTGGCCCCGAACCATTGTCTGGCCTCTGAGTCTAAGGCTGCTGGCACTGAAAGGGGTTGCACATTGGAAAATAAATAAGTAGATAAATAAAGGACTATGAAAGGGGAGTACTAAGAAAACTCATTTTCCTTCATGAATATAAAATTCTGGGTGAAGACAAAGCTAATTGTGTCCCAAAATATGGAAGAAGCTTTAGAAATTACCTGATCCAATCTCTCTATTTTATTGAATAAGAAACTGAGACCAGAGCAGGTAGATCCTGGAGCCAGGAGCAGAAACCACAAACCATGATCTGCTCCTAGTCCAGTGTTCTTTCCATTACGCTTTTCAAATGACAGGAGGAAATAATCTCTGACAACATAATGAAGACCACTTAAGTAGGTCAAATAAATTGCCCAATGTCACATAGCTAGGAAGTGGCAAAGCTGGGACAAGACTCTAGATATCCAACACTCCAACACCCATTAATTTATACTATTCTACTGTAATTTTTTATATCCATATAAAACAAAATAAAATTTATTTTTATTAAAATATATTTGAATTTCCTAAGATAAACTTTATGTTTTTGCTCAACAATATATTATTTAACATATCATAAGTACACAATAAGTAGTGGTGACTCATTCATTTATGTACCCATATTGATTGGTTTGAACATATATATTATTTATCCTGAATGTGAACCAATGATGTACTTAAGGGAAAAAGGACCTGTTTCTTGATTATAATTCTCAGGTACCAAGAACTAATCTCTGAAACTCTTAAGTAATATCTTTTTAAAAGATGTCCTGAAGAGAACAAAGAAGTTTCTAGTTGATCTGTTTTACCCACCAAGAAAGAGATAGCAGAAATAAAAATAAGAGAAAGGCATTGCTTTATGCTATCGTAGGTCCATGGCCATAATCAACTCTATATATTGATTTCATTTTCCTGAAGAAATATTTGGCTGATAGTAAAGTAAGAAAATGAATGGGGGAAAAATTCTCTTGTTTAAGTAAATTTATCTTGACTCCCATAATAATTTGGGATTTGTTCCTTGAGCATTTCTCTCCAACTATAAGTCCTCAATTACTATTTTTCTTTTAATTCCTCAGCTTCATTTTTTATGTCATAGTCACTGGGGCTGAAAGTATGGCTCAGTAGTAGAGAACTTGCCAAGCTTATGCAAGGTCCTGGACTCAATCCTTAGCACTAGAAAAAAAAAATTACAACACAGTTACTAAAAATCTGACTATGGACTATAAATCTAGTCCCAAATTCCCATTATAGCCCCTATTATTCTGAAATCAATATGAAGTTCAGACACAATGTTTTGTTGGGAGACAACACAGTATACTTATTCATATATGCTGTTCATAATATGCTAAAAATTGTCTGCCTTAAAATAGACCATATGAAGAAATATACAAAAATACAACTTATGGCAAGCATAATCTCATTTCTCTTATTCTTTTTAAATACTTCAATTTTGTCTTCTAGGTAGTTTGAAATTGTATTTAACATACTGCAATAATTAAAAATAGTACAAGGCTGATGTATTTTTACATGTTTTTTAAGTCTAGAATGCATGCTTTATGAATTTGTTGAATTATATGTGAATTTAGGTAAACTAAGTCTCTTTTTCCATGTAGTCTTTACTTATTGTATAATCTTTAAAAAAAGAAGAAGAAACCAACAAGTTCATGGTTGCTTTAATACATTTTAAACATTCCACATACAATTATTTCAAGTATACAGTTTAAGATTCATTCAAATAGAGGAATAAACTTAACTAATCTTAATAAAATACCCCCAAATAAAGATGCCATAACACATTAATAAACAGTAGATCTTTTTTGTAATACTGAGAAAAATTTGGGAATTTGTATAAAAAAATCAAAAAGAACTACTTTAATAAGTGAATAAAGGAAAAGAAAGCACAAATTAGCATAAGAACTATAAATATCAGGCTGAGGTTGGGGCTTAGTGGTAGAGCGCTCGCCTAGCACGTGCGAGGCCCTGGGTTCGGTCCTCAGGACCACATAAAAATAAATAAAGATATTGAATCCAACTACAACTAAAAAATAAATTTAAAAAAAAATAACTATAAATAACCAGTAAACTCACAGTAAACACCTCACAAAGAGGTATATGTGATTATTAATCTGATAAAAGAATGTTATACTTTTTTACATAACTACTTAATTAAATTAAAAAACTGGTACCATTCAGAGCTTACAAGGACATGGTAAAAAGTGCCTTCATATATATTTGGTGTGCATAGACATAGGTTTGGAAAGTAATCTGTAAATATGTTCATAATGTCTAAATTTGTATACTCTTTGCCAATAATGCAACATCTAATAATCCATTTTCTCTGGTATAGCTGCCTAACCATGAAAGCACATGCATGCACATGCAATTAATCATAGACTCCCATTCAAAAGAATAGTTGCAAAGAATTTAAAGTTACAATGTTAATAAACAATAAAATGAGAGAAGGAATTGCAGAAAAAATACTACAGAACTACTATTTAGGCTATCATTTTTTAAAATATTTATTTCTTAGGTGTAGATGGATACAACACAATGCCTTTATTTTTATGTGGTGCTGAGGACCGAACCCGGGTCCCGCCCGTGCTAAGCAAACGCTCTACCGCTGAGCCATGATCCCAGCCCATCATTTTTCTTTATTAAAATTACAAGTTGAAAAAGCAGGACAAGACTGGAGATATAGCTCAGTGGCAGAATGCTTGCCAGCATGCATAGGGACCTACATTCAATCCCTGGTACCACAAAGGAAGAAAAGAAATAAGGAAAAAGTACATAAAGAAAAAATGGTAGCAAATTGTCTACTAACCAATATATGTATATAAATATATTGGATCTTCTAAATAAAATGAAGGTATTCTGAATATGAAGAACTCAAAGAAAGTAAGTGTTTGGACTGTGGCCAAGGAATAGTTAGCTCCACTAGAAATAGCTGATCTCTTAAAACTAGATAAATATCTGTGATGATGTCCCTTTGGAAATCAAGGTTACCTAGGGATAGTTATCAAGTTGATATATTGTAAACTGAGCCGAATATTGCACTAGGAGGATTGGGTATATCAGTCAGGAAGTCAAAAATCCAAGAGATGAGAAGGCAAAGTCTGAAGAACAAGACAAAGACACAATGAAATAAGCTAAAATACTAATTTGAGGTTAACTTGCTGAACTAAATGCTCAGGAGACTTGACAATAACATGACAGAAAGACAATTCACTTGAATAAGAAAGATTTTTCTCACATCTTTATTCACAATTGCATTATACCACTAGTAAAAAGTAATCATTTTCCTTTCCTTGTCAAAAAATATGGATGCTCTCCAATTTGTCTTTTGCTTCTCAAAAATCACAGATAGTTCATTTTTTTCTCTTTTACCAATTTCTATGAACCTTAACAACCATAACTCAAAACCACATGTTGTTATTTCAATTACTAAAATAATCTTGAGCCTTTTCTTCCTTTTTTTTGATCAACCCTCTACAGAAGTGTCAAGACATCTTTTTCAAATTACGTTTTTCTTATAAAGTCTCACTCTTCCCAAGAATACCAGCTGTGATGAAATATCCTCTCTCAGGCAGCCCCACTCCCAGACTCTCCTTTCTCAGATGGTGTTCTTTGCCACTAGCCTGGATAAATTTCCACTTCTTCATCTCCATAAATTAAGGAAAGTTTTCCTTTAAGTATAATAAAACAGAGTGATTAAGATCATGGGTCTAAAACAAGACTCAATTGATTTTAAAATTTAAATACATTATGTTGCAAATATACAACTTTGGGTTGTAAAGTAACCACTCTAGGCTTAGATTTCTTTCTTTCTTTCTTCTCTCTTTCTTTCTCTCTTTCTTTCTTTTTTATTTTGGTACCAAGAATTGAGCTCAAGTGTGTTTAACCACTGAGCCACATCCCTAATTTGCTAACCCTCTCTCTTCCTCCTCCTCCTCCTCCTCCTCCTTCTTCTTCTTTTTCTTTTTTTAGACAGGGTCTCAATAAGATGTTGAGGCTGGCTTTGAACTCAGGATCCTTCTGTCTCAGTCTCCAGAATCACCCTGCTAAGCCTTGATTGTCTTATCCATAAAGTACCATAATCATATTTCTCATTTCATAATGTTATCATCCCTAGCTTCTTGTTGTTGTTGACTTGGCACAGAGCCTGGCACATAAATGCTCCTAAACATTTTTATCACTTTCATTGTCATTTTTAGGAATTTTAGCATTTTTCTTTAATTTTTTAACTGTTTCTTACCAGTGTATAAATGTAGACTTCTAAAAATATTCAAAATATTTTTGTTCATTTAAAAAATATTACAGTGTAAATTACATAATAAGAAATAACTTACTGGTATGAAGTGATGCAGAATTTGATGTTGACAATGCTCTCCTCATGTTTTGAGCTCTGTTTTTTCCCCATAATGTATACATATATTTCTTTCCATAGTCTGTTCTTCTAAGTGAAAACCCTTCCTCAAAACTTTATTAATCCAAGGCAAAAGAAATTCAGAGCGCAGATTAAGCTAAATATCTGTGCTCTGGAATATTTTATTTTTCTTCCTTAACACTATTCCTGGTTAAGAATGGTATTATTTTATTGAACTAAAATTCACCAAGGAAAAATGAATGTGTCTAATGAATAAAAGGGAATCTCACCTACTGACTCAAAGGAAGTATAGCTGGGATTCCCAGGAACTAGAGTCAGCAGGTGGCTTTTCTCTCCATTTTCTCTCTGACACTCATTCCCATGCATACTTATTATCTGAAAACTCAATACATTTTATTTGAAATCTGATTTATCTGTTTATTTTTATTTTAGGCATAGCTGAAATTGGCCATCAGCCTTTGGAATATATAACCTTAAGATACCTGGGTCCAAAAATCCTCCGAATATCACTGGGACTGTTAAATTTTATAGAATAGGATTAGCCTTAAACAACCAACAAATTGAATAGCTTTAAAGCAAATGTGTGTCATTGTCCAATCAAAAATGAACAGAGGTCTTAGATCAGTTGCTCATTAGCAGAATCCATGGGCCACAGCAAATTCTCTGGGGAAAAAAGAAGAGACTAGTGAATTGACTAGCACATTATCAACATCTGCTTTCCTTAAACACCTACCAACATTCTAATCAATATCTCAAAATAATCCTCATTCTCTCCATCAATGACAATAATTCTTAAAACATTCTTAAGGCACCAGAGTGCAATTTGCTCTTCTATTGTGATGCCAAGTACAGCTCTTTTTTTTTTCATTTTTCATTATCTTCTACCATGTTAAAAATAACAGTTTAAAGTTTTAATTAACAATCGACATTAATCTAGGCTCATATTCAATTAAATAAAATTTTAATTTAACTTAGTTAAAATTTGGGAGAATGGGAATTTATTTTTAAAATATCAAGAATTAGGGGCTGGAGTTGTGGCTCAGAGGTAGAGCGCTCATCTAGCATGGGCAGGGCCCTGCGTTTGATCCTCAGCACCACATAAAAATAGAATAAAGGTATTGTGTCCAACTACAACTAAAAAACAAAATATTTTAAAAAAAGAATTAAAGAGAAATTGGAGAAAGTGCTTATCTTGTTTTTTACTTAACCTCTTTCACCAAATGCCTCAGTTCCCAGAGGCAGCAAGAGGGCTTTCCAAGACTTAGGTACATTCTTTTCAAGACAATGTTAGACATTAATGGTAAGGAATCCCATGATACCTTCTTTTCCTATTGATCCTCATAGACATTTTTGACAGGCTACATCTTTAAACTAAAGTGCAAGTGGAAAACAATCTTTTCAGATATATTGTTCATCACATATTTTATTAATCAGTATCATTGAGGATGCAACATCCTCTGACCTGGAAGTTTTGTAACATCCTCTGACCTGGAAGTTTTGTACAACAATGATGTACAAATCAAATATAAGCCCAGGCCATTTCAGCATTCCATCTGAAAATAAATCAAGAGTAGTGATGATCAACTCTACCCATACATTAAAATCAGATGGACTCAGATGAGAAGTTTATAACCTACTAGTAGCCCAGATCCACCCCCCAGTCAATTTAATCAGAATCTTTGGTTGTGAATCTACTCATTTCTTGTTCAAGTTACCTTAGATATTCTAATACGTAGCCAGGTTTAAGAAAAGCTATAAAGACACATTGGAAGCAGATTCTAGCCAACAGGATCTATTTCTCTAAATGTAAAAGAAAAAAGAAAGAAAGAGGAGAAGAAAAACTGAAAGAAAAAATCCAGAGGAAATGAGGAGGGGAACAACAAAAACAATAAAAAACAAACAAACAAACAAAAACCTATGCTTCCAAGTACCGTGGGAAAGAGGGCTAAGAAGAAAGCAGGCCATTCCTTGGTAGGGAAGGCTGTCCCTCAGTCACAACTTCCAAAGCTGTGTTTTCCATCTCAGGAATGGAGCAGAGGGTATTGAATTCCAATTGCACTGTTCTTTAATCACCTACTCTGTTTAAATACGGAGAGAAATACAATATGTCATTCTTACTGAGACACTCACTATGTAGCTAAGGTAAGGGGTAGAAAGAATACTGAGAAGTAATTGTGATTCCAGGGTCTCAGTGTCTTTCCTCCAGAAAGTAGACTTAAAAAGTGCCTTAATCAAACTGCCTCTCAATATCTTTGCTTCTCAAGTTACTCAACCATCTTATTTATTCTATGAACTGGTATTGCTGAGCAATCTCTTGGCAAACATTGTTTTCAGGGCTAGGCTTTCTATATGGATCACCCAAATTTACTGCTTACAAAATTCTTGTAGTCTGGTGAATAGCCCAGTAAGTGGTTATAGTGCAATGTGAGTTGGAAATATGGGGAGCTGAATAGAAAACCATAAGAGGTCAAGAAAGATTTCTCTTAGGTAAGTGTTCAAAAATGACTGAAGATGTTACAAATTTAAGAAGTTCAAGGGTGGCATGGCAAACAAACAGTGAGAGCAAAACTTTTAAAGTTTTGTGGTTGAATTTCAGTGTGGTTGAATTTCACATTTGAGATAGAGAACTGGGAAGATGAAGTCTCAACAGGAGGGACAATTGTTGAGGGTCAATGTGTGTTTTTATGCACTGATTGTGGTATAATGAGATTAGCCAGATCAGTCCAGTAGCTGCAAAGTTAGTTAGGTGTGCCATTTAAAGAATGGTAAGATTCTTAGGGATACAGTTAGAGACTGAAGCAATAGTCCAGAGGAGAAAGCCATTCAGGAAATAAAGTTCTAATTCTATGATAGAGAATGAGTGAAAATATGAACCCATAACCTACACAAAACAATACCTATCGTGTATTTTTAGTGTGTAGTAATTTCCATTTTCACAAGAATTTTCACAAGAATTCTATTTCCAAATATGTAAATATTTAAAATGCTGAGATCAAGTTTTTGTTATCTTCCATTAACTACCAATAACAATATTATATTATGTAAGAATGACTAAAAATATAGAGCTGACTAATAATATTGTGTTTGGAGATACTCACAGATTTCTACACAGTTCTACACATCTTTACTTATCTCTGTCAAGCCCTGGGGATTTTCAGAGAAAGCACATGCAATGTTAAGTATGTACTTAAACTGTAAGCATCGAACCCTTGGGAACTATCAAGTTATCAGTCTTTACAACTGAAAACATAATGCAATTTAAGTACAGCTACTTTAAATGGTTCAGATTACATTTAGGTAATATTTTGAGTGAGATGAAGACAGATTTCTACCCAAATGACTGGTTTAATCACCTCTATTTGTGTCCCAGGTAGTGTCTTTTTTTGTGAAGTCTACCAAGGATATAGAAAGCATCCTCTCCAAAAAGAATAGGTCCTTATGTTACTGAGGTCATGACAAGTACAATCAAGATATTCTTTCTTCCAAAAACAAAAGCAAAATGTGACATTTGTGATCTTTCGAACTTCTTCATGAAGCTTTTGAAGGAGAAGTCTACCAAATTGAGCTTTATGCCCTGAAAATATTCTTTTCATTCACTTTTTTTAAATTTAAATGATTTTTTAAAATACAATACAGCAGAATGCATTACAATTCTTATTACACATATAGAGCACAATTTTTCATATCTTTGAATATAAAGTATGTTCACACCAATTCTTGTCTTTATACATGTACCTTTTTTGCATTACAATTCTTATTACACATATATACCACAATTTTTCATATCTCTGTTTGTATATAAAGTATGTTGACACCCAATTCATATCTTCATCTTCATACATGTACTTTGGATAATGATGTCCATCACAAAGGACTAAAAACATCATACTACAGGGATGCAGCCACATCAATGTTTATAGCAGCACAATTCACAATAGCTAAACTGTGGAACCTACATAGATGCTCTTCAGTGGATGAATGGATTAAAAAAGTGTGGCATATATACACAATGGAATTTTACTCAGAAATAAAAGAGAATAAAATAATGGCATTTGCAGGTAAATGGATGGCATTGGAGAAGATAATGCTAAGTGAAGTTAGCCAATCCCCCCCCCCCCGCAAAAAAAAAAAAAATGCCTAGCCTAGTGTTTTCTCTGATATAAGGAGGCTGACTCATAGTGGGGTAGGGAGGGGGAGCATGGGAGGAATAAATGAATTCCAGATAGGGAAGAAGAGGGGTGGGAGGGAAAGGAAGGAGGCAGGACATTCACTTCATTTTTTAAAATATATTTTTAATTGTCAATGGACTTTATTATATTTTTTTTATTTGTGGTGCTGAGAATCGAACCCAGTCCCTTACAGATGCTAAGTAATCGCTCTACCACTGAGCCATAACCCCACACCCTCCTCATTCACTTCATTTGTAATCCACAAAGAATGTTATATGTAAAATAAGAAATACCTTGAGGCAAGTAACTAATGTCTACAATGTTTCATTGTTTATGCCCACAAACAATTTTTTAATCCCTAGAGTAGACCAAAAGCCACAGCCAATTCAGTTACCCATGGAAGCATTTGCATTTCATCTTCCAAAAATGCTTATTTTTCAGCCTCATAGATATGTTTGTCCTCCAGTTTACTTTTTCTCCTGATTTTCTAATTGTGTCCAGAAAAGAGAAAAAACTATGGCCTCCACAAGACATATATTTTAAAATACTCAAATTAATTTCTCTGCTTCTGTCACAAGAGGAGGAGGAGGAAGAGGATGAAAAGGAGGGAAGGAAATGAGTGAGTGTGGAGCCACTTGACTATTATTTTTGGACGGAAAAGTTTATACCACATGCTCAGGAGAGATTTTAATGTCTTTTCTTTGAAGCAGCACTCCAAGGGAAACTCTAGAATGGTGCCCCTCCCATTCCACAAGCTCCATATCAAATCATACAAAAGCAGATTGTGATAATGCCTTTATTATTTAATAGTAATTAATTTCAGTTACTTTAAAGTTATATAGGAAATAAAGACTAATTTTCGAGTTCTAAAATCAAGTTAAATCAGTGCTAGGATAAAAGATGGGACTTTTCTGGACTTTAGGATACCATGAGAAAGTTAGTGATGCAGGAAGTCACCAGTGTTCACTGACTGAGAAACCCTCACAGAAGGTCAGGGACAAAGGGCTCATTATTATCCTGAAGAACATGTTGGTAGTGATTAAAATAAACTGGATTGTGGAATAGTAAATAGTTCAGGAGGTGATATTTTGGTTGCCACGTCGATCTACATGAAGTGATTCATAGATTATCTGATACCCTCTTGGTAACTAGAAACCACTTCCATCATTTGTTATGAGGCCACAACAAAAGCTTACAATTATAAATTAAAAATAAAATGCTTTGTGTATTAGACACAACTATATATTGCATGACCTCAGAAATTGCGTAATTTATAGTCAGAAATTGGTTATAGGATGGCTTTTCCACTGCAGTTTACACTGCTGCTGGTAGATGGCACTGTCAGGATGTGATTCAAGGTTACCGAGAAACACATTTCCCATCCTTCTCAGAATTTCAGAAGCCAGTTCCATATTTGCAGTCTGTTTAGGGACTTCTCTTAGGTATTAAACATTCTGAGAATTAATTTTTCAAGTAATTATCAGAAATGTCATTATACTTTGTGAAGTATTTGGGGGTTAATTATTGTTCCAGATATTGTTGTATTCTGGTGTTCCTGACAGAAGCTCACTTCACCAGCACTTAAGCATATTTTCCAATTTTTCTTTTCTTTTCTTTTTCTTTTGTCTTGTGTTTCTCCCCACATTTGGGATATCGTGATGAGTTATGCAGATGTAGACATTTGAAGCTGTTTAAGAAACAAGACCCTTCTTGTCTACATCTGTGACTGTATTATCTTCAGCGAAATTTTCCATTCTAGAATACGTAAACCTTTAAACTCATGCAGCGCTAAAAAAAAAGGAAAAGAAAAAAAATAGTAAATTCCTTTTTCTCATCTTAAGCACTGAAGACTATCTTGTTCATGTAAGAGGTTAGCAAATAATTTGAAAATGTAAGAGAAAGGATTCTGAAGTTTGTAGGAAAAGCAAATAATTCAGAGGGAAAAAACACAGGAACTAAACAAAGAAATATATCTTTCAGGTACAGTTTCCTTAGTGCTAGAGTGGTAAAATCAGCCATTTTTCATGGTTCAGTCAACACAAGTTCAAAACATCTGACCACTGGAAAAATAGGGATTTTCCACATCTACATATTATGGGTCATTTTTTAAATAACAACAATAATAACAATAATATAACACTTTTTTAGAAGTGTGTCCCTAAATCTACTCCAATATTAAAAATTAAAATTTAATTGCCTAGAGGAGTTATCCCCTGTTGTTTTATATTCCTAATTTAAAATGCAAACTTTTAAATAATGCACAAATACAGTATTTAGAAAAAATGTTTTTGTTCAATGGATTACAAAATTAAGAAGTTTCATCTGTTACCCAAAAATGCCTATTTTCTCATAGTTATAGATTAAAAATTCATAAAAAGCACCTTAAATATTTTAAGATTGGCTTTCCGTATTTAAAGCAAGTAAGGAGTATTCTTGAAGGTAATATCTATGTCTCATGTTTTCTCTGTAAAGGTCACACAGCATTTAATGTAGGCCACGTATATATTGGGCACTTAATTAAGAAGCATTCTTTATTTGAGTCATTAATACCTATAACCTATAAAAGTAGATGGTTTAATATTTTGACTTTTATTTTAGAATTCAATTCTGGAATATCTGAAAATATTATATGCTTGCTAAAATTATGAAACTGGAAAAGAAAAAATATAAAAAGATCCTTTCATCTAAATAAAATATATCATTAACATTGTTTATCTGTGTAGATTACTGTTATTTCCAGCTATAACCTGATACTTATTGCATCATTTGGATGTGTGACTTAGTTAAACATGTAATATTTAGTATCTGCTATATTGAAGAAATGTTATGCCGCTTAAAGTGGTGGTTCATATTTACTGATGAGAATTATATAAGTTAAAATTCCCTTAGGGAGACAAGAATTTGGGAACCCACATATATATCCTCCTGACATCAGGACAGAACTGTGGGAAAGAATGAGACAGTAGTCACACAGGATAAGTTTCTTTGTTTACAAAGAACTGTGATCTTTTTGACCTCATTTTAAATCAAGTCAATGACTTTCAGTTACTCATTATAATTTTTTGCTGTTGTTGTTGTTATTTTTCTTGTTTTATTCTAATAGTCTAATAGTGGGTTTATTGCTGTGTGAGTGGGGGATGATCTACACACACACACATACACACACACATATATATATACAAATTTATATTAATTGCATTATAAACTCATGTATTTACATATATATTTAGAATATGTACCTGAACATTTGTCATTAGAGCAATGGTGATTATAAACTATGCACCTTGAGGCTACTATTATTTGCATCAGCCTCTGTACCATAAACCTGCATGAGCATCTCTCCTTTAATAATAAGCATTCCTCAAACTCCCAGATTTGGCCTTGTTAGTGTAATATACCTTTTTAAAGAGACTGGTCTGAAATAATTTTTTTTTTAGTTAAAATAAGTGTCATTTTATGATCTCCTAATTAGTTCAGGAAAAATTGTTTTGTTGTTCAGCATATCAAACAGTGCTCAAATACAAATGTTGCATTTTATAGGTGTTGTAAAAAATGTCACATATCTTTAAATCAAACTCTTTCACAAGAAAATATTTCATATTCAAATATTCTAAATGTAAAATTAAAACAATTGAATAGAATTTGACAAGGCATCAGAAATTTTGCTTAGAGCTTCTGACTGCTGCTAGTATTTCTTTGATTCTATCAATATTATTTTGCCTCAATATCTTCCTTTCTTTTGAAATTAAGCTTAATTTTTTTTAAATTAAAATACAGCTGAAAAATGCATATTATATAATTTATTTTATATTATAATATATAGATGCTTAAATTACATGTGGTAGTAATTGTAAATTGTAAATGTGAAATTTTACTTCATACACATTGATTAATGATAAAATATCTCAGTATTTCTCTGTATCTGGAGTTGGACTCAAATAAATTTTCAGGCATAGAGTTTTTAAATGCAGGCTTGCTTTCTTCCTGTGAAGAAGGTATCTTATGAATTTAAAATAAACATGAAAATTGAATAGGAAGAAAGCATGTTTTCACATAGTGTCATTTTCTTTTTATCATATGTATGGCAAAAATAAACACTGCACTCTTGGTTCCTATTCTACTTTGATGTGGTGTGTGGATATGCATGCTCACAAACACAGAGTGAGAAAGGGAAATTGTCATTTGTGTTAATAATTAGGATGAATTTATCTGTCAAGGAGTCCTCCTTTCACCTTGTTGATGCTCCTCAGAGATCTGAATTGGCTGCATGATTCCCCTCTGCTAGCTCTGCCTGTTCCCACCAAACTCCAATTATTCTCTAGTTCCTTCTTCAAACAGAATATAATTGACATCTTTATTTCTGTTCTCCTTTTCCTGAAGGAAGAACACAGAACCCCACTAGCATTGAAAAGAATCTTCATAGCTATTAACAAACAGAAAGGAAAGCTGTAAAGAGGGGCTCCACTTTTATCTTCCCCTAATTTTCCTCCTCTTCCTCCCTTTGTCTTCCACTTAGAGAAAACAGAGACTTAAAAGCACACAGGAACAATTGCTGTAAGGGGTATGGGAATGTGTGGTGTGGTTCCTGTAGAGTCCTGAGTACTCCGAGGCATTCTCATTGGCAACAAATCTCTGAGCATCTTCTTTTATCTCTTGGAGCATCACCTCTGCAGGAAAAGTGATGGATGAGACTCATATACCCAGGAGAAGTGAGGTGGGCTAGGAGACAAAAGCTTTCTGTCTTCACCTTGATCATTCTCTGTCACTACCAGACCTGATGGCATAAACACTGCCCTTCCTTAACTGCCCTTCCTTACCCAGAGTTAAAGTGAAGTAAGTACATCCCAAAAATTACATGAAGTAAGAAATGTGACTAGAGTCAAAGGGAACAAAATTAATAAAATTGTGTGTGTGTGTGTGTGTGTGTGTTGTAAATGTTTTAGGCAACTTCAGGTTGAAATCAGTGTAATAGGAGAGGAAGGTCAGGAGTGAGGAATTCCCCTGGACTATCATTTAAAAGATTTTTCCGAATCTCTAAACTAGAAAGAAGACTGTTGATTCTCAGTGACATTTGGGCTTAAGGGACATATTTAAGTTGGGTGGATGCATATTGAGAATGCAACTCCATTTTAAATCGTGCATTGATTTCCTTAAAAGGATTGCCTTTCTTTGTTTTCAGCCACATTAGACACTCTCCCAGAATGTTCACAGAAAGTTACAGAAGTGTGTGTGTTTCCAAGAATAACAGAAAAATTGTAACACTTGTCAGCATAAAAAAATGAACCTGCAGACTGAATGAAGCATGTATATATTAAAATAGTCTTGCATTATAAAAATTCTTTTCTATGTGAAAAAAATTGAGTTTATTTCTACAAATTTCATTTCCATCTTCATTTTTCCATATTTTCAGCTCTCACCTTCTCTTCAAATTCCAAAGAGACTTTAGTAAATGAAATTTGCTAAATTAATGCATCTAGTTAATCCCAGAAATACAAAATCCTGTGCATACACTGAGAGTGTGAGGGTTTTTTTTTTATTTTCCCCTCAAATATGTTCTGGAATTCAGTTTAAGGAACACAGTTCCAATAGTATCAACTTTCCAATCTGTGTGGATTTACATATGAGTAACAAGACCATTCTTGGCTTAGAATTATTGCTATCCAGGTTATTTCAGGCTTACAACAATGATAAATACTCTCTTGAATAAAGTGGCATTCTGATATTATGTAAATGAAAGCAATACTAAGCTAACCCTGTAAGATTTTAAGTGGAAAATAGTCACAGATCAATAAGTCTAACATATTAACATAATTTGTACCATATACAATAGAGTGTGTGTGTGTGTGTGTGTGTGTGTGCGTGTGTGTGCGTGTGTATGTGTCTGCTTCACTGCCTCAAGCTTCTCTCATAGTACAATGGCTCCCCTAAGAGAGTTACAATATTCCATTGACTGCTCAGTGGATTCATTTGCTGTGAGTTATTTCTGGCCAGTGGAAAGCACGCAGTTAACTTTTGGGTATTATTCAACTAGGCACTCTATGATTTTACCAGACTGTTTCTGTAGGAATAAATCTGTGTATTATTTGTCTAGTCAAAAACAGAGCATGCTGACATGGAATCAGTGGGGAATTGGAATATGGATCAGAGTTGGAGAGAAGAGTAAGAAGCAATGTGCTTATTTTAATAATACACCCAGGATGAAAAAAAAACAAAATATTCTTTTATTCCTCCCCCCACCAAAATGAATAAGTTATGGAAATAATGTGTATATGGAGTTATATTCAGGAAAACCTAATCTGTTAAACTCCACTGCACAGATATTTAATTCATCTTTATATTATGTCATTCTGCTGTCATTGGGTTCTATTCCCAATATTTCTTATTACATTTCATCATCTTAAATATCATCTTATGGTACTTAACTTAGGGACATAAGTATACAGTACCCAAAGTCCTGGGAATATGTTCCTTACTGACCTCCTCATTGTATACATAAAAAGAGCAGGTACTCACACACACGTACCCTCCCACACACTTTACGCCCCCCCCAACATGACTTTACCATAGTAATGCTCAATGAGAAGTACAAAAGGAACCCTCAAAACTCAAAATAAGAAAATAAATAACATGACTTAAAAATGGACCAAACTCTTGAACAGATTCCTCATAAAAGAAGATATACAGCTGGGGTTGTTGGCTCAGTGGTAGAGTGCTTGCCTGGCATGTTTGAGGCATGGGTTCGATCCTCAGCAGCACATATAAATAAATACACAAACAAACAAATAAATAAATATTCATTGACAACTAAAAAAATAATAAAAATAAGAAGATATACAGATGGTAAATACCATATGAAAAAATGTGCCACATCACATATAACCAGGGAAATGGAGAGTAACTAAGAGATAATACTACATGTGTGTTAGAATGATCAAAATCCAGGTTACTGACAATACCAAGTGCTGGTGGGGATACAAAACAACAGGGTTTCTGATTCATTGCTTGTGGAAATGCAAAATGGCAGAGACATAACGGAATATAGATTTTACATTTCTTATAAAAGTAAACGTGTTTGTTTTATGATCCAGCAATCACACTCTGATATCTACCCAAAAGAGCTGAAAATTTGCATTGTTATGATACCTGCACATGGATATTTATGGGAGCTTTATTCATAATGCCAAAACTTGGAAGTAACAAAAATGCCCTTCAGTAGGTAAATGGAAACAATAAACAGCATTAATTGTTTCTATTTATTATTTAAACAATAAACATCAGGACAATTAAATATTATTCAGGTATCAACTTATGAAAAGATAATGGAGGAAACTCAATTGGATGTTAGTGAAATAAGCCTAGATGAAAAAGCTATACATTGTTGAGATTCCAATTATACAACATTCTGGAAGAGGCAAGACTAGAGATGGTAAGATCAGCAGTTCACTAGGTTTGGGTTGAGGGAGGGATGAATAAGAAGAACACAGATGTATTTTAAGGCAGTGAACAATTCTGTATGATACTATAATGATGGAGATATGTCATTATATGTTTGTCAGAGGTCACTGAATGATGCAAAATACCAAAAGTAAACCCTAATATAAAGAATGAATTTAGGGTGAAAATGATGTATCTGTGTAGGCTTATGGATAGTAACAAATGTACTATTCTGGTGCTGGATGTTTAATACTACCTGAGATTGTTTATGAGTGTGGCAAATGTTATATGAGCAGAAAGTTCTGCTCAACATTACTGTGAATCTGATATTCCTATAAAAAATTAAGTATATCACAAAATTAAAACAAAAACCTTAGGAGAATGCTTTTCTTTAATAAACCAAGTAAATTATATATTTTTAAAAAACATAGGTGTAAAACACTTTTCCATCCAAGATATAAAATACTTTTTTATGCATTGTATTCTAACTATAAGGTGCTTGAACTCTTGTCAGTACTTCACAGGTGTTTTTACTAATCATCACCATCACAAATACTGAAATAGATCCTAATGTTTAAATTCATTTTATAAATGGGAACGTGAATGAATTGGAAAGTTACATGTTAAACTAATACTTGATTTTCTGTAATGCTGAGAGAGTTAAAATAATATATTGTTCCATTTTCATTTTAGCCATGAATTACAACCTCTTTTCAGCTAAATCATTTTGTTAGAGCTAACCAGCAAGATAAGGCAAATTCTGTTTGGTCTGTGTAATGATTTCTCTTCTTTTCTTTCTTTTTTTCCTTTTCCCTGCCCTTTTTGAAACTACTAAATTGACAGTGGAAAAATTATCTGCTAATTAACAATAGAAAATTTTAGAAGAAGATAGGAAAATAGGCATAAAATAAATTCAACAGTTCTGGATTTCTCAAAACTGGGCAATTAAATTTTAGCTGAAATTATAAAAAAAAATGTGGAAGTACTAATTTACATTCTTCTAAACTTGTCTGGTACTGAACTGTATGTGATGAATCTGATTCCTAAAGGTAGGTAAAGTCCATTTCCTTTTGTATAATTTTCCAGAATAGTTTTGAGTTTAAAAAAATTAAACATTTGATTTATTTTGATTACTTAAGTTTGTTTGGTTTTGTTTATGTAATACATAATAAACCCTCGGATATAACAGTTCTGTTTTGTGTACTTTATGCTTCTACAATTGGAACCAATAATATCTGCTCAGAGGTTTCCTAGATACGGCACAAAATCCATGACTAATATAAATGACAGTTGGACAGAAGACTAGGCAAATCCTTTCCACGATGAGAAACAATATAGCAAGTGTTCAACATGTTTCAGTTAAATTAATGAATGAATGACTTAGTGGAATTATGAATGGACATTCCCAAAGGGTTCTCATAAATAAATCTGAAAATCTTCCTCTAACACATGAATTTTTTTAACCCATAAAGGTGAGAAAAATGTTTTTTCTTTTTTCTAATGGTGTATTTTATGATAGTAAAATTTATATTAGCAATACTCAACATGCAATATTTTAGGAACCATTCCATTTGTAAGCCTTTAAAAATCCTTTTGCTGCTGGATGAAATGGGAACTATTATAACCACAGTTTTCCTGCACCACAGCAGTTATGAATGGTCTTTTTCTAAGTGGCATTTCCATCACATGGATTGAATTTTAAACTATTTTTTTCAATGACCAATCAGACATTATAAAATAGTTATGCTACTGACTTGGTATGTGTTCAATGTCAAGCCACGTTTTTCCATTGACAGCTTGAGAAGGTTGTAAAACCATTAAAAGTTTAAACTTGTGGTTCAAAGGGGGTTTTTGCAGTTAGGCTGCTTTTAATTTTCTTATTCTATTTAGTGAACACCTGCCTTTCCTTGGGTGTTAAACTAATGTACAACTGGTTGGATTTTGTTTGTAACCCAGATAAAAATAGAAAAATATTAAATATTTATAAAGAAATAAAAAGGAAGGAACTATTTATAGTTAGACTTTGCACATTCCTAAAAATATACTCGTAAAATTATTTTTAATGAGTAATTAATCACTTAAGATAATGGCATATTACTTAAGGAAAGAATGACTTCTGTGAGACTGACTGTTGGAGGTTCTAGAACAGTAATTTTAGGGGAAACAGCCTTTTGCTAGTCACTGTTAATCTGAGCACCAAAATGAATAGAGATTCTCCTAAAGGACAACATTGTATTATCTACCTTTGTACCAAAGCACCTCATATGTGTGCAACACAGAAGTCATTTGATTAATAACTGTTAGACTGAATCAAAATAAGTATCTTTTCAAACAATCTTTCTTTGTGTCAACTAACTTTTGAACACCAACTTTATATCAGGCATTCTTTTTGGTGCTCAGGCTGCAGAGATGAAAAAATAATTTGTTCTATCTTCAAAAAGTCCCAGTCTAGTAGAGGAGAAAGATAAATGTATAGAAATAGTTAGATGCAGCTAGTGACATAATACAGCAGGCTTTTGACCCTGACTTCACATTAGAATCACCCTAGTAATTAAAAAACAAAAACGACTCACACTATTCTCCCTAGCCTCTGAAAACCATTATTCAACCCTTTACTTCCATGAAATCAATCTTTTTTTTGATTCCACATATGAATAAGATAACACAGTATTTGTTATTCGGTGCCTGGTTTATTTCACTTAACATTCTCCAGGCTCCTCCATGTGTTAAAAAATGACAGCATTTCAGCCTGTTTATGAATGGATAGTATTCCATTCCACAAATCCACCACATATACTGTATTTACTTTATCCATTCTCATCCATTGGAATGAGGAGAGCTTGGTCAATGGGTAAAGTGTTACAGAGACCAGAAACAAATTCTTGTGTTCTTGTATAGTATAGTAATGGAATAATAAGAAATTATATATTTTAAAGTAACTAGATAAAAGATTTTGAATGTTCTCACCACAAAGAAATGATAAATGTTTAAAAGTAATGACTAAGTGTGGTATGGTAGTGCATATTGTAATCCTAGCCCCCCAGGAGGCTGAGGCAGGAGAATACCATGTTCAAAGCCAGTTTGGGCAGCTTAGCAAGACTTATTTACTTATCACAAAATAAAAAATAAAAAGTTCTTGGGGTGAAAGTTTGTGGTAGAGCACCCATGGGTTCAATCCCCAGTACTATACATACATACATACATACATACATAAAGTAATAAAGTAATGGATAAACGAATTATCTTGATTTGATCATTACACAGGTTTATATGTATCAAAATATCACACTGTACCCCATAAATATGTACAATTGTGTATCGACTAAAACAATAAAAAATTCCATGCCTAGGTGCCACTCCAAATCAGTTGTATGTATGCATTAAAATAATCAGAACCAGATTTGGATTTTATTCTTTTGGCAGTATTATTTAGGTTGAATTTGATGAGCTCTAAACTAAAAGCAAAATAACATAGAAGTTACTGTATGAACTCAACTATAGAGATGATCATGAAGACAAAGAAGTAAACGTGTTTAAGAGATAGAATAGTAAGATTTAACAATGAGTAAAGTTTTATGGCTAAGAGAAATAGATGGTTGTATAATGAACTATTTCTTAGACCTAGTCACAGTAAGAAGGGTTGATCAGAATGAAAAACACTGTCTAGTTTCTGTCAGGAATTAATCTTGGACAGAGCATATGTATCAGGAATAAAGGCAATCTGATTTTCATATCCCTCAGTGCATGCAGTGAAGGTTCACAATTATAGATTGTTCAATCACAAGATTTTATGCAACCAAATATACATTTTATACAAATCTCATTGGAATTCCAATGAGTGCTAAAATTTTCCTACTGAGCAGATATGCTGAATAAAATTAAATATTTTGTATCTACTTCACTTACTTTAAAAATGTAAACTATGCTAGAGAATTTCCGTATAGCATGTATTATAGTTTCATTTCAAAGGGTATAAAATATTGTTCAAGTTTTTCAGTGACCTCAGTCCCAAAGCTTTCAATATCTCATGTGATTTTCATTTAAGTAGTAATTCTGCTTCCATAGGAATTTTTATTACCCTCAGTTAATGAGGTATATATAGCATGCTTCATTGATGTAATATTGATTTTCCTTCTTATATATTAGTTTCCATAGCTTTGTATTCCATACCTTTATGGTATATATATCACACACAATTTGTATTCCATACCTTTATGGTATATATATATATATATATATATATATATATATATATATATTAACCACACAGGACATTAATGTTTTCATCAATTTTTTTTAAAATCTGTTGGTATTGTTGAATGATGGTTCTGAAACCAGTTTGAGATCCTGCATCTAACAAATCACCACAATTTGGAAATTAATATAGGTGAGTAGCAAAACTCAAATAGGAGAATCTGAAGAAATGTGCTTAGAAGGCCAATTTTTAAAGCATTTTAAATTATGTGTATTTCCATCTCTTCTATTTATCAGGAATAGTGAATTCTCAAATTCACTAAAATGACATTTTAGAACATATCTTTTTCAACTAGTTTTCAATTTACATTGTAGTATAAGCCAAATTAAAACATTAAATCAGATTTTAAATCAAATGAAATATTTCAATTACCCCTTTTTTTAAGAGAGAGAGAGAGAAAAAATTTTTTAATATTTATTTTTTAGTTTTTGGTGGACACAACATCTTTATTTTATTTTTATGTGGTGCTGAGGATCGAACCCAGCACCAGGCAAGCACGTTACCGCTTGAGCCACATCCCCAGCCCAACCTTTTTTTTTAAAAAGAAAGAAAGAAAGAAAACAAATGAGAAAGTATAGAAATGATACTTAATACATGCTTAAGTTTGAGAGCTACCAACTACCAGCTAATAGCTATTAAGCATTATTTCTGCTAGGCATTGCTCCATTTACCAGACATGTAGCACCTCTGTAAGTCCTCACTCCAATAACAGTTCAGGCATTACATCCTGCTTATAGATGAAGACACTGAGGTGCATTGGGCCCATTGCTTGAGGTCATGAAACTAGCATCTGATAATAAAGCTTTCAAATCTAGGCATTCTGACCTGCTCTTAAACTCTTTGCCTCTCAAATTCATTAAACTGCTGCTTCCTGCAGGGGATCTATGGAGACCAGACAAGCATAACTGAAACAATTAGGGAGACACACTTAGCAGTTTCACATTATCGATTATAAATGCTGTAGGTGCTTAGAGAAAGTAGAAAATCAATAAAGCTCTCATATCATGAGGATATTGGTTGTAATTTTAAAGTATTGAAGCAATGTAATCCTTGCCTCTGAGTGCTCTTCAAATTTAGATAAATTATTTTTTGGTAACTTATTGTCAAATTGAGAAATAACTCTTCTCTAGTTAAGGGTTATTTTTTTAGAAGCAACAAATCCTATATGTAGATGACTAAAAAAATATAGGAAAAGTGAGTCTTGGACTTAATTTTGCAGCTTTTAGAAAGCAAGAAAAATGGAAAGTGTAAAAGCCAAGGAAGGGACACTCTACCTCCAAGCTGCATCCATCTAAACAGGATAGACATTCTCCTGCCTTTAAGGGAGAAGGCTGAGAAATGGTCATGAAATTCTATGGAAATTTAATTCTATGGACTAAATTAGATCTGAATTCAAAATTTATGATGGGAATATTTATTTTGCATTTCTATGGAAAGTTTTCCACATATAACTATCTCTAAAGTTTAAGAAGAACTTTTAAGAACTTAAAAAAAAAAAAGTTCTTCTAGGTCAAAGAAACATTTCTGAGGAGATCAAGTAAAAGGAAGAAAGCATTTTAATCACCTGATTACCCTCTGTGTCGTAATACAAGGGCATTTTCTTTTCAATCAGAAGACTCAAAAGAAAAATTTCTGACCATTTGGGATATATAAGCTTTTGTGGATGTTGATAAATAATCACAACTCTTTATACTATTTAAAGTATCAATTTTCAAAAGCATATTTAGAAATTGCTATGTAAAATGATATATGATTGAGAAATGGTTTTTTTTTGTCTCATTGTGTACCTTTATGAAATACTTTTATGCCTTATCTTGGTTTCAACAGTAACATTCCAAGATTCATGTCCACCTGGAAAACCGGAATGTGACTTATATGAAAATAGAATATTTAGAGACACAAAAGTTAAAGTGAGGTCATTCTAAAGTGGGCTCTAAATTTAATATGGCCAATGTTTTTAAAAGAAGAAAAGAGACACAGTGAACAAGGCCAAGTAAAGATGGAGGCAGGAGGGATGCAGCTGCTGCCAAAAAACACCAGGGACTGCTGGCACCCACCAGAGGAATTCCCCAGAGCCTTGGGGGTAATCTGGCCACCATCTAGATTTCAAACTTCTAGCCTTCAGAACCATGACAGAATAAATTCCTGTTGTTTTAAACTATATAGTTAATGGCGATTTGTTATAGAAGCCCTAGGAACAGGCTTACACTCTTCATATGCACCTTCCACACAGGTGTCCTCACTCATAATCCTAATAAAATTATGGCTTAAGTCTTTCAAAGCACTTTTCAAGAATTCATGACCTTCACATCCCTTTAAACTACTTGAAAGACAGAGCTTTAAACAGTGTTTAATTTTCTCACTCAATGCTCACTTATCTCAATTCTTACTGTATCAGTTTATAAAATACTTTGACACTATTTTAGTTTTTGTGAAGTATGTATGTTTGATCTAACAACTCAATTGTTTTCTGTTTTAAGCAATTTTTGAAGATGTGTTTATAGTACTATAAACAAATTAAAAATGTAACTCTTGCAATTCTGAGGTCATTTCTGGTTGTGGGGGTAAAATCATATTGTTTCTTTTCCTCCTTTTTTTCTCTATTCATAATATAATTTCTCTAAACACTTAAACTCATTGAGTTCTTTCTTTTCACATTAACATGTCTTTATGAATAATGATTTATAGTTCAAAATAAAGTAATTGAGAGTGACCCATATGAAACTTTGCAAGTATTTAAAATATTAAAATGCCATCCATTTCCCTGTAAATTCTATGATTTTGTCATTTTTTAATGCAGAGTAATACTCCATTGTGTATAAATGCCACATTTTTTTTATCCATTCATCTATTGAAGGGCATCTAGGTTGGTTCCACAGTCTTGCTATTGTGAATTGTGCTGCTATGAACATCGATGTAGCAGTGTCCCTGTAGCATGCTCTTTTTAGGTCTTTAGGGAACAGACCAAGAAGGGGAATAGCTGGGTCAAATGGTGGCTCCATTCCCAGCTTTCCAAGAAATCTCCATACTGCTTTCGAGCAGATTATGCTAAGTGAAGCTAGCCAATCCCTAAAAAACAAATGCCAAATGTCTTCTTTGATATAAGGAGAGTAAATAAGAACAGAGTAGGGAAGAAGAGCAGGAGAAGAAGATTAACATTAAACAGGGATGAGAGGTGGGAGGGAAAGGGAGAGAGAAGGGAAATTGCATGGAAATGGAAGGAGACCCTCAGAGTTATACAAAAGTACATACAAGAGGAAGTGAGGGGAAAGGGAAAAATAATACAAGGGGGACAAATGAATGTCAGTAGAGGGGGTAGAGAGAGAAGAGGGGAGGGGAGGGGAGGGGAGGGGGGATAGTAGAGGATAGGAAAGGCAGCAGAACACAACAGACACTAGTATGGCAATATGTAAATCAATGGATGTGTAACTGATGTAATTCTGAAATCTGTATATGGGGTAAAAATGGGAGCTCATAACCCACTTGAATCAAAGTGTGAAATATGATATATCAAGAACTATGTAATGTTTTGAACAGCCAACAATAAAAAATTAAAAAAAAATAAAAAATAAATAAAATAAAATGTTAAAATGCGACATTCCATTTCCTATAAGATATTATTAGGAGAATCCATTTTAAGAAAATTCATTATCTTATGTTTGAGCAAACATGAGAGTTGCTTGATATTCCCTAATTCCAGATCAATGTATTCTTAGATGCTGAATTGTAATTTATGGTTGAAAAAACAAGTTGCAAATTTGTGTAAAAATGTGACTCTTTTGTAAAATTTGTGACTTGCAAAGCACTTTATTTTATTTTTACATGTGCTTAAAAATTTGATTCATAGTTTTTTGAGATCTTAATGAAAAAAAATATTTAGTTGACTTTTTTTTTTTTTTTGTACTAGGGATTGAACCCAGGAGTGCTTAACCTGTGAACCACATTCCAGGCCCTTTTTATTTGTTTGTTTGCTTAGAGCCTTTCTAAATTGCTGAGGCTGGCTTTGAATCTGGAATCTTCCTGCCTCAGTTTCCACAGGTAGCTGGGTTTACAGGCATGTGCCACCATGCCAGGCTATTAAATTGAGTTTTGTTATCTCAAGTTCTTTTTGGTCAGGATCTTCATGCCCTTCTCCCCACTCCCCACGTTCCTCCAGCCTTGGCACCAGGGATTGAACTCAGGGCACTTTGCTCCTGAGCCATGTCTCCAACCCTTAAATTTATTTTATTTTTTTTTACTGTTGTCTAATTTTTTTAATTTTTTTAAGAGAGAGAGAGAATTTTTTAATATTTATTTTTCAGTTTTTCAGTGGACACAACATCTTTATTTTATGTGGTGCTGAGTATAGAACCCAGTGCCCTGTGCATGCCAGGCTAGCGCACTACCGCTTGAGCCACATCCCCAGCCCCTTGTCTATTTATTTTTATGTGGTGCTTAGGACTGAACCCAAGGCCTCGCACATACTAGGAGAGCACTCTACCCCTGAGCCACAACCCTAGTCCCTAAAAAATTTTTATTTAGAGACAGGATTTCACTAAGTTGCTGAAGGCTTCACTAGGTTGTTGAGACTAGCTTTGAACTCACAATCTTCCTGCTTTAGCCTCCCAAATCGTTGGGATTATATGCATGTGCCACTATGCCCAGCTCATGCCCATATTTTTAATGCATTACGACATTATAAAATTTAGTAATTATATTTTTTTACTATTGATTATATTACTTATTGTAGATTTTATTACAGACACACAAAGAAAATATTGCATATAAAGCTCAAACATCTGTAAAATGCTGAGTACAAAAAAAAAAAAACATAAAAAAAGAAACCAAGACCGGCAAGCAATATATTATCTTTAATATCCAAGTGATAATCAAAATTCTACAAATTCACCTTTAATAACAAAGTGATAATCATGCAAAATTCTACAATCTCATCCTAATATATAGAAATGATATGATTTGTACACTTTTTAAAGTTTCCATGAATTACAGAAGAATATCTTCATCATTTATGTCTGAATAATTATCTAGCTGCTTCACTTGTATTCACCCTGTCTTCCCCATATATTCTTGTTTCCATAATTATTGTCTTTCCAGCTGTTTCTCAATTATCCACTCAATAAATATTGAGCCTGGAGACATACTAAGGAAGAGCAACATGATTATTAGTTTCCTCCCTCATGCTTAAATTTCATAATGATTGAATCTTTCTCAGAAAACAAACAACAGCAAAATACTTCTACTCTTTGCCTCTCCTTCAGATACCGCAATAATTTTTTTTCCTAGTCACATCTAAATTTCTGACCATCACTGCACTCCTCTCCACCTTGCCTGCTGCACTCTGGGTCCCCTGCTGCTCTGATGTAACCTTCTCAGTACACCTCATCACGTGCTTTTCTGGGTCTTTTCTCAAATATAATGCTCCAAAATATCTGTACTCTACTTGAAAATGTTCATCACCCACTTCTAAAATTTGTCTTACTCAAAATACTGTTTGCTTGCCTTTTCTTCTCTAATCACTTCTCTGAGGAGACTTCCTCATAGCTTTTTATCCTTCTCTTTCTAACTCAGAAATAAAGCATTGTCTTTGTATTATTTCCCTTCATACCATCTCATAGCTCTGGTTCCAAAAATCGTTTTTGTCCTTGTTTCTTATTCAAGTTCCAATTCATCAAATGTAAGGGTACATTCAATATAGAACCATTAGCTGAAATTTCATGCTTTTTAAATAACACCACCTTCCTAAGATGGATCCTTTTTGATGTTTCAAATTCTGTCAAATAAATAAAATTCTCCTAGCCCACCAGGATGTACTTTGTGGTCATCAATCACTACTCTTTTGATCTCAAGATATAAACAACAATTCTTACTGAATTTGATGCTCTAAGCAAGTCAGAAGCATTTGCCATAAGTAAAATTTCAACCACCCTTCAAATTTATGCTGTTTTATCTTCTGACAGAGCCTCTACATGATATTCTAATATTCTTAATAGAGTCAATTTCTCTTTTCTCTCTCCTTCAATTGTTATCTAGCTGCTTCGTATGTGTAAATCTTGTCTGCCTAAAAATGCAGCAAGTTTCCTCAGGAAAGGCTTTTCTCTGTACTTTGAAAGTGCTCTCTTTATGACTAAGCACTTCCTTGGAGCTGCCATCACATTTCATCAGGTCTTATTGGACTTGAAATCTTAGTTGATTAATTTTTAGCAAATGTGAATTAGTGTTTAGTAACTAAAGTTATCATAAAAATATGAAATGTTTTAGTAATTATTCATATAAAAATTACATTTTTTAAATAAAATGATGAGGTTCAACAGAAAAAAATAAACCAGAGGAAACCATCTGTACTAATATCCATTTGTTACTCATTTCAGAAAAGAAACAGTAAAACCAAATGCTTACAAATATAAGAATCTATAAACTTAAGTCATATTGAAGTAAGCATTTATCCTCCTTTTATAAATGTATACAAATATATTTTATTTTAAGGTAAATTATTTAATACTTTTAACCTGAATTTTTCACTTTAAAAGTCAAGCTATTAAAATTGACTCTATGATTTGTATGATTTGCCTTAAAAAAGTAGTAGGGTACACATGGTTTATATGTATATTATCTCTCAAATAAAGCAGTAATACTTGTGTTCAAAAATAGAAAAAGTGGTTTTAATTTTATGTTACTAAATAAACTGTACTTGGTATTAGTATATTCTGACCAAAAGCATAATTTTCTTTTATGGCACATGGTTAAAGTAATTTGTTCATTATGCAAATGTCAAAAACTCTTATGTTAAAAAAACTGTGGGCATTTGTGATAAACAACATCCTGTAAACTATCATTTCATTATATCTTTATTCAGTCTACTGATTCAAACGCTAATCTCTCCCCAAGCACCCTAACAGACACACTCAGAAACAATTTTTTTTTTTTTTTTTTTTTTTTTTTTACTGGCTATCTGAGCATCTTGGTTGAATTGGATTGACAGGAAATCAACCATCACAAATCCACCCCTTCCCAACTTGACACCCATATGCATTTCTTCAGATCACACTTAGTTTCCAAATGAAGAAAATAATAGGTTCATAATTTGCCTAAACTAATACAACTACCCTGCATGCAATTAAAAGTTAATATCTTCCCAAGAAGAGAAGAACAACCTTGAGAGACGCTTACTCTTCTCTTGATACCCTGAAACCAAGATAGTAGGATATAAAATTTGTAATATTTAAATAATTATATAGAGCCAACCACTTATGTTATATGATAAGGAAATCATAGAGGAATGAGAACAGAGATATTTGCTTAGTAAATGTATAATACTCATCCCAGAATAAGGAGAAAATGCTCATTACAATTATGTTCCTTTATCTGTTACTGGTCAAGAAAGAAGCTCATAGCTGATATTTTTAACAATTCATTTGTATTCCATTTGCCTTCTACAAACACCTCAATTGGTCCTGGTTCTTTAGCTGGTGGGATAACCCAAACTTTTATTCCAGAAGCATATGTCCTTTAATAATCCTGTCTCTATCAGGATATTATAGTTTCAATTGACCTTGATCACAGGGCATGAAAATCATGAGTTGCCTTAAAGGATCTCCTCCATTCTGGGCATACTCTTCTTACCTCCATTGTAGAGTAGGCATCCAATCCCTTCTTGATAGCTCGGATCTATCATCCCAGCCAGCACCATAAATCCTCTTCTTTGCCAGTTGACTCAGAGGCACAAGAAGCCCAAAGTCACTAGGTGGCCATGGAGTCATTCTTATGCCTACTGGCAGAAACATATTTCCTTCTGGAACTAAGGTCTCCAAGCAAGTATAACATAAAGTTATGGGAAAAGGACACAAAACTTGTGTTAATGGGTCACTAGGGATAAAAGTGAATGATGCCATTGCCACTTCTACCCTTGAATTCTTGATCAAATGAACCTTGGCTGTAAGAGAAACATCACATACACTGGATGCTGATTCAGAGCATAACAACCCCCAGAGAATCTTGCACTAGTCCTGCGAGTTTTTGCCACATAGCCAACACTGTAACCAAGTCTTCCAAATGTTATTCCAGCATTTATCAAGCCAGCCACTTCAGGATAATAGGGAATGTAATAAGAACAAATTCCATTGCTGCACTTCTTTTGCTTCAATGATCTATGAATCCTTCTGTGTAAATAAAGAATGTTATATGATAAGGAAATCATAGAGGAATGAGAACAGAAATATTTGCTTAGTAAATGTATAATACTCATCCCAGAATAAGGAGAAAATGCTCATTACATTTGATTAAAATGAGCTCTGAATTCCCTTCCATCTAAGTTGTATCAATTTCATTTTGTTTTAGTCTAACAAAATACCTAAGACACACTAGCTTTATAAAGAAAAGAAGTTTGTCACAGTTTTGGAGATCCAGAGCATGGCACTGGCATCAGCTCAGCTTTGGTGAGGGCCCTCTTGGCTGTATCACATCATGGTGGGAACATGTGTGGAGAAAAGATCAAATCTTGATTGTTTTATTCTGTATTAGGGGATTGAACCCAGGACCTCTTACATATTAAGCAAGCTTGTTCTACCACTCAACTGCATTCCCCAGTTCTGACATTACACCTTGAAACAGGAAGCCAGAGAATCTGGGGTCTGAAAATCACCTCCAAGGGCAGGTCCCCAATCTACCAAAGGACCTCGAACTATTTCTCACCTCTTAAAGATCTCACCATATCCCAATAGCACCACCCTGAGGATCAGGCCTCCAACATATGTAATTTTGGGAGTGTATCCTTAAACCATATCTAAATAATAACACAAATTGTTTTCAATTTTACATTTCAATGAATTTTTACCATAGTTTCAGATCTTATTGTGTGAAGAATATTTTGATATTAATGACATCAATGAAGAGTGTGTGTGGGGGGGGGGGGGGGGGGAGGAAAATGAGCGGAGAAGGGGAAGGAGGAGGTAGAATTGTTTTACTACCACTAAAACTTAAATTGTCATGCAATATATCCTGTATTAGGTAAGAAAAAAACATTTCTTTGCTTATATGTTGGAAATTCAAATGTACTTATTTTTGCCTTGTTAGTTAAATAAAATGTATTTTGCACAATGATACCAACTTGGAAGAAAAGGAAACACCGTCAATCCTTTTTGAGATTTACTGTGAAAAATCTCAAAACTCTGAAACTGTGAACTTTCCCTTTAACCCTGCAGCAGCTCATGCCTCCTACACAATAGAAGGTGTCATGTTGTACTCTGAACTTTTCCTTGTCATTCCTTAATATGAGAACACCTTCTACTGTTCTGACCCTCTAAAGATTAAAGTCTGCTGTTGGGGGGAAAAAATATCTCACCCAATCTCTATTTTCACATGTGGGAGAAGAATCGGTTTCAAATTTACCATAATTCAAACCATTAAGTACTGTATTTGTCTAAGAGAACACCTTAGTTTCTACTTGAAAGGCTACCAAGCAGTGAGTGCAGACTTTGGTCTAGTTGTAATACACTCCACATGCTTTACCTGTCTGCAAAGGAAGACAATTGAATCTTTCACATGGGAACTGGAGATTGCACAACAGTGTAGTTTAGAGTGGTATTATTTAAAAAGAGGAACAACAGTTTCTAAGACAATGATTCAGCAATGATAATGCATTTCACACAGCTGCCAGCCAATCAATAATTTTATATGATTCTGTCTACACATAATGGACCTATTCAATACATGAAAAGTTTCCTCAACTCAGAAAGTTTTTCTACTTCATAGGATAGTTTTTAATTTTTTAGAAATACAGTTTCACTTTCTTGATAACGAAGTGCATATATTCATTACAAAAATTTATAGTAAAATTTGAAATATTTTAGAAAATAATACAAATACCCATTAATCCCTCCAAACAAATAATGACAATAAAAAAAATTCATGTCACTTTGAATAACACTTTCAGTCAATTCATCCTGAATCACTGAATTAAATTTAGAATTTTACTGACTGTAATTTTCTGTTGGAAATCCATTCTAATTAAATTATTCTTGATGGTGAATAAGATTTATTATTTTTCTAAATCCTTATCATCACAATCAATTTTTAAATTTTTATTACATTTATGGGTAGAAAATGCTATCTCCTTGCATGTTTATTGTAATGTTTCAGTAATTTCATAGTTTTTGGTTTTATATATATATATATATATATATATATATATATATATCTTTATTGATAATATTTTTTTTTAATTTTTTATTGTTGGCTGTTCAAAACATTACATAGTTCTTGATATATCATATTTCACAATTTGATTCAAGTGGGTTATGAGCTCCCATTTTTACCCCATATACAGATATTCCCTAAAGACCTAAAAAGAGCATGCTACAGGGACACTGCTACATCGATGTTCACCAGTTACACATCCATTGATTTACATATTGCCATACTAGTGTCTGTTGTATTCTGCTGCCTTTCCTATCCTCTACTATCCCCCCTCCCCTCCCCTCCCCTCCCCTCCCCTCTTCTCTCTCTGCTCCCTCTACTGACATTCGTTTGTCCCCCTTATATTATTTTTCCCCTTCCCCTCACTTCCTCTTGTATGTACTTTTGTATAACTCTGATAATATAATAATTCATGCCCTTTACTTCCCTTTTTAAAAGAAATGTATTTTTCTAGCTGTGAATTCCATGATATTAGATTTTTTTTAAAAAAGATTGTATTAGGTAGTATTTTGCTTTTCAAACATTACAGAGATGTTCTTCACAAAGTTTTTTTTTTAATTTTAGTTTTGACTTTTGATAAGGACAGAGATATGACAATAAATTTCACACTAAAAGTATTTCTACACCCATAATTTTTGTCAATTTAGTTTTATATATGAAAAAAATTCCCAAATACTTAGAGCTGGGCATGATGACCCAGACCTATAATCTCAACTACTTGGGAAGTGGGTAGGAGTTTAGGAAGTTTGAGATCAGCCTGGGCAACCTAGTGAGACCCTGTCTCAAAATAAAAAGTAAAAAAGGGGAGATAACTCAGTGGTACAGCATTAGCCTAATGTGTGAAATCCTTGGTTCCATTTCCAGTATTTAAAAACAAAAACAAACAAACAAAAAAAAAAACACACAGAAAATGTGAAAGAATTGATGACTAGATACTTGCAGACAAAATAAAGGAAAATATGGTTGCTCAAATATTTTCCCCAAGAGTGTGCCCATCAAATGTGAATTAATCGACCAAGAAAACATAGATAGGGCATTTTGCAAGTATCACAGTGATTATGGTTTTCAGGTTGCATCCACGATCTATTTGTTTTTTTGTCCCTGCCACCAGAGTTGGCAGTGGGTAAGAAGAGTACATTGAGCAAGTGATACCTGGTTCCCTTTACCTACATCCATCATGACAGCTCTGCTTCTCACTGTGTACTTTACACAGTTGTGTTCTATAATGAGTGTTCTCAAAGAAAAAGGAATATCAGAGGTGGTTCTGGTGATAATTAATTTTTGAGAGCCACTGATTTAGAATGCCTTTATGTCTTTATTTGACACAATTTTGTTTCATCAAATTTTACTATAAATCCCCACGATACCATTCTGGACCTAGGAAGCAATTCAATTATAAAAATAAAACCCATTTTAATCAGTACCAAGCATATAGTTAGATTATTTTTTAGCATGACACATATTCACTATATAAATCACCCTGATATATAATTAGATATTTAATGTAAAATTTTGTGATATTTGAGGGGTATTTTACTTCATTGTTAGTAAATTTCATTATTTCAATTAAAAGAGTTGCATATAATTCTAGATTGTGGGCAGGGTTAGTCTAGTAGATATTATGCAACTAAACCTCTGTTGTTAAAGGACTGTTTATTTTAAAACTAATGTCTAATAAATCCCCAAATCAAAACATCAAATGCCATTATAAATTCTTTCCAAAATTGCTATAGATAAAGCAATGGCATATAGCTTCTTTTGGTCACATGAAATATTTTTATTATTCATTCCACATTCAAGATTTTACATGCTGACAATTTTTTTGATCTTAATTTGAAACAAGTAGAAAAGTCAACTGAAATATGTGCAATCTAAACATCTGATTTATATTAAAATGTTGAGATACTAAAGTTACATTTGTCATTAGAACATTATTTACTCATTCAATATATATTTATGTTGTATCTATATCTTAGACAGGAATTCTCAAGATATTAGTGTTTATTGGGGAAAATGGGGAATGAATAGATACAAATAAATATTCCAAAATTTTCTTACCAGCTTGTTTTATACAGAAGGTGACTTCATTTTAGACAGAATGTGGGCCAGAGGATGGATAATGATAATGTTCATAAAAATGACCATATTAAGAATACTATAGACACACATATGAAATACATCATTTGAATTATATATAATATAATTAGCAATATGAAGCAATATAAATAGATATCTTTATTTGAAAGATGAGGAAACCTAAACACAAAAATATTAATTAACTTGGTCACAATCAAAGTGATAGTGACGAGACACAATTCAAGGTCTCCTCTTCACAGTTCATGCAAGGAACTCTTACAGAACCTACAGAATTCATCAAAAATAAAATATCACACTTGAAAGTTATAAATATGATTTACACAAATAGACATTGGTGGTATAACTTGATGTCAGACACTTCCTGGCAGATTCCCCAAAGAATTTGAACCATTGTCACTGCATATGTACACAACTGTTGTTCTAATGCCAATGAGGATTGAGAATGAAACCCTTCTCTAGAGAAGAAAACAAAGCCAAAATTTCTACACACACATGCACACCACCACCACCCCCTACCCCCCGCAATCAAAACCAAAACCAAAAAACCCTCATCCAAATAAAACTAAAAATATTGAAGGCAGAATGAGTATCTTATCAGGTAAAATTTCTTTGCAGTTGTATTTGCAGTTACACATTCCTGATGTGGTAACAGTGGATGCATGGTAACAAAAATTTCATGATAAAGTGAAAATTGAAGATCTAAATGGTCTTTTGAGCATATTTATTGAATGCTTACTCTATGTTAGATACTATTCTAGAAAATACCAACATAGGATTCAAAGAAGATTCAAGATATGTAATTTAGTGGTGTGAACTATATCTGTTAGAAGCAAATTCAAAGTTTATCATAGCTTGATATAATAGAGACATTTGCTACTCACCAAGTAGCATATGCTCCAGAGTATTTTCTAGTCCTTTTGAAATTATACATGACTGTTCAGGCCCAGGAGCTGTGAGCAGAAATAACACCTATCACTTCTGCATCAGAATATATAAGATCAAGTATGTGACCCTCCCCTTCTCGATTCCCCTGCTGTGGTCTCTTGGAGAAACATGCTGAGATGACTAATTCACAAGATCAACTGCTGTCTGGAGAGCCAACCATCTTGCACCAGCATTTGCAGGAATAAGAACTAAACATTTGCTAAGGCAATAAGAGGTCTAGCTTAACACATTGTGACAGCATTATCCAGTGCATCCTGAATAATACACCTCACTGTTCTTTCTTCACAAAGGCCATTGCCAAGCAAACTCTTTCAAGCACATGAACAGTTAATTAACAATGATGCTCCTGATACACAGAGGAATAACTCAATGTCTTCAAGTAGGATGTTTTGCTGTTCCCAGGAATTTCCTGTGTTTCCTTGAGATCTTGCTCTGGAGGTTTCCAGGTGTGGTACCACATTGTGAAGCTTCTAATCATGGGGTCAAGAGGATCAACTTACAGAAAGATTTCAGGTCCTACATCATTTTGACAGACCTATATGTAATTTGGTACCTATTTGCAAGGGAGGGAATAAACGAGTAAAAAAAGTTAAATGACATCCTCTAACTTAGCACTGTCCAAGAGAAGTATAATGTCAGCTACACATGTCATCTTAAATGTTCTAGTGGTTATACCAAAAATATAAAAAAGAAAAAAATTAATTTAGATAATACTTTACTTAGCTCTATGTATCCAATGATAATTCTAACATGTAATTGATGTAAAACTTCATTAATTTCACAACACCTTTTTGAAATCTGGTATGCACTTTAATCTTTAGGTGAATCTTAATTTGGAATAGTCAATATTCAAGTACTTAAATACCACATAAGGGCAGCATGGCTTAAAATGTAACCTAATTTATTCAACATTTGAGATTATATTAGATATCATGATAGGCGTGCACATAACACTATCTAATTTTTTCATTATGTTATTAATATATACATTAATAATACTGATATATTCTGTTGGTTAATGTACACATATGTATATTTTTGCAGTACTGATAATTGAATCCCAGGCCTCATGCATTCTACATCCTAGCTGTATTTTAATATCTTTTGAGTTAACAAATGAATACGCTCACAGAATTAGAAAGTGATAGAGCTGAGATTCAAACCAACTCTCCATTCTGCCTCTGGGAGATGGATCAATATTCTAGGCAGGTAGAATACCATGGAATGACTGTGTAATTCAAGGGAGAAAAATGAAGGCTCCAATAAATTACTGCTGTTCGTGATGGAGAGGAGTAAACTAATGAATATTAAAGAGCTATGATTGAGAATACTCTTCTTAATGATGGATGTCATGTAGTGGGAGTGGAGAAGGAAGTAGGGGCTTTATAAAAATGAATTCCTACTTCTGACTTGAGCAATAGAGTTATCAATCATGCTATGTAGAGAGACTGACATGAGTCTTAGTAACCTGGAATTGGAATTTAGTAATAATTTTTTTTTTTATCATTGTAATTGCTAGTCGAGTGTAAGGATCTAATTCACTTTTTGTTTTAGCCATAACTATGTTATATTTGGCATAAGTGGCAGATGATAGTGATTTAACAACTGCTATTGAAGAAAAATGGTGTCTATGTCACAGAACTGTGTGTAGATTGGCAAGTGTTTAATACTGTTACAGAAAGAGGAACACCAGCAACTAACTCAACACCCTTGGATTTTCAGTGTGTGACATTTACAAGCTTCTATGTGCTTCTTCATATCTCTTCTAAGCTTTGTCACTCCATATAAAATAGTGGAGGTTTTTGCAGAGTTTTATAGTTTTGTGTTTGTCTTTGTGTTTGGAAAATGCTAAGCCTGAGCCAGCTGTTGTGGAAGGGTGTATTAGATAATGGCATGCCACACACTGGAAGATCTTACCGTAAAACGTCAATGGGACTCAGTCTCTGACTCTGATCTAATTGCATCATTAACTGTACAGTGTAGAATGTGAAAGTGACTATAAATACAAGATTTGGAGGGGATCAAGCATCTCATAAGCTTTTAAAAAGGTACCACTAGCCCCTAGATGATAAGTAAAATGAAGGAAAAAAAATGAAGCAATTGTCCTAGAAGGTTATAATTGTCCTATTTTTACTTCCCTGTCTTTATCAAATCAGGGAATATTAATAAAGTTATTGGCAATAAATACAGGTGTTATGATATCCAATTATGGACCACCTTTATTTAATTTGACCTTGTGTATGTCTTCATAGAAACATTAACCTCACTGTAACCAGCACAGTAATCATCATTAGTAAGGTATTTAGAGAAATGCTGCCACAGATCACTGCAGATGCTCTAAATCAGAGGAAAGAACTGTCAGGTTTCCCATTACTCACTTGCCATACTCAGGCCTCTTTCAACATCATTATTAAACTTTATTGTATTTTAATCACAAAGTATTCCAGCACGTTTTAACTTATTTTCAGTCACTGTTCTATTTTCCTGTCCTTTGGTTATTTACATTATCAAGAATTTGAAATGTGAAGCTGGATCAAGGCAGAAAATTATAACACAGAGATTACAGGGAAACTCGGATTCTGGGGGAAAGGCCCTGCAAAAGATTCTTCCAGCTGGAGAAGAATCTTTACAAGTCCCTTTAAGTGTTGAAAAAGATTTATTTAATATTTACCCCTCTCAACGTTAGTATAGAGAAAATTTTATTGGGTTTACAGGTCTGTATCCTTTGTGGGTGAAAATAATTGTTTCCTGTTGGTCCAAGAAAGGAGTTCAAGGGCCCAGGTACAACCCAAAATGTCTTATTTGTGCTTTGAAGCACTTAGGGTACAGTTGACCCCATACTTTTTTTTTTCATTCAGCTACTGACAGGTATTTAAAACCAGTTTATTCCCTATTACATACTGTTATCCCAAGTTAGCACAAATAATCCTCTAAAAAATAAATAACATTTAGAAAAAATTTGATGACAATAAGCTTCAGGTTACAAAATTCCAGTTAAATCAAGATATGCACCTGGATTTTTTTGCAGTTATTATAGTTTATGTGGCTTATGATTTACATATTTATATTGACAAATATAAATTATTTCTCACATCATTAAAGTTATCTTACATTCTGTTTTTTCTACCTGCTAAACAGTCTCTTCTGGTTTTCCTTTAGTCTATTCTGATCTCCTATAATCTTTCTTATTACTTAAGTCAACCAAAACATAAGTAAAAAGTCGTCATTTAATCATCTTAATTCTTGTTTTGACTCTTTTTCATATGGCTATTGACCTATATAATATATTCCATATCACTTCTTTTAAAAAATAATCTAACCTATTGGCTGGGGTTGTGGCTCAGAGGTAGTGTGCTCACTTAGTATGCATGAGACACTGGGTTCAATCCTCAGCACCATACCAAATATATATATATATACACACACACACAAAGGGATTGTGTCCACCTATAACTAAAAAAAATAAATATTTAAAAGAAAACAACCTAAGCTAAATTGAGGTACTAATATTAAACTCAGAAAATTTTAAAAAGACATCATATATTTGGCCTTTTTATCTCATTTGTTATATGATATGACAGAAATGTTTTTAAGAATAAAGCAAAAAATGTTGACATTAAAGGCAACTGGGTTTCTTTGCTGAGTTTGAGTCATATAAAAGTAGATTGTCCAATTAAATATTTTAGGGGAACTATACTAACACAGCTACACTAGAGGTTTTAGTAATTCAAATCATAAACCCAGGCTAAAAGGGAAAAAGCCACTTTAAAAATAAAACATTCTAAAAATTGATGAAGTCTGATAAATAAAATTACAAAAGAATAGCATAACATACTACTAAAATGACTTCAATAATGCTAAGCTCTTCAAGTTGAAAACTTAAAACAGAAGAGTAAAATTTTATCTAGAATTCCCATCTTTAGTATCAATTGAATTTTTGTTCTCTGAGATTTATGAACTCATTCTAAATCTAATCCATTTAAAAACACAGCAATACTTTTTATGGCATGCAGAAATGTAATTGTTAAGAGTTTTGGTAGAGAATATATGATGTAATGTATAGTGTTTTTTTATAGAACTATCTGTATTAGAGTCATTGTATACCTCCATTTATATATGGAAAAGAGGCAATTTGCAACTATGAGATTTTGAAAACACCCATGTTTGTCAATATAAACAACTTACAAGGTGAAAATGTAGGAATTTAGCATAGTCCTTTCCCAATTACATCATTATAAATTAACTGTCCAGTAACTGGATTTTGAGCAGGTGGAAAAAAATAGTTAAAATTTTTGAAATCTGAGAAGTAATCAATGTCTTCCTGATTTTAACACTTCACAGGATAAAAGAGAAAGAAAAAGAAAAAATTATTATGACTTTATAAACTTTAAAAATGCATGTGGAAGGCAATTGAATTATGGATGATTGAATATATTTTGAATTTCTAATTAATCTTTTAATTTTATCAGTCATAACATGCTGGTTTTCTGAACATTGTCTTTTAAAATGTTGTAATTTTTATATATCATTGCTTAAGGCAGAGTTATATTTAGGGTTTAGTATAGTTACATTTACTATGAGGTACTTCAATTGAAGAAAACCACCAATTTCTGAAAGAAATCATAAATCTAAATTTAAAAAGAAATGGAAACCAGGAAGCAAATATGTTGTGTACTGCTTCACACTTCAGAGGTAATGTTTAAGCATTCTTTTAACATATGTAGAAATGTAACAAATTTTATCATAAAAGCACCAATTAGTATTATGTAAAAACAGTAACATTTCAATAACCTGTAATAGTATATGGAATCAGTAGATTGCTTGCATTAGTATCCAGCATAATAGTAGATTTGTTCATGAAATTTTATAATGCATAATTTCTTGGAAAACACAGATATAAAATGGAGTACATCATAAATCACATAAATCACCCTTGACTACTTAGCATATATGAATATATCATCAAAATTCTTAATTTCAAAATAACTAAAGGACATATCAGTATTTCTTGTGAAAATATAGTAGAAATAATATTTCTATATACAAAGTTTCAGAGAAAAATTCCAGTTAAAACTTATTCATCCACACTTAAATTCATGTATTATGATTATATTACTAAAGTGTATGTATCAAATAAAATGCAAAATATACTTTTAATGAGTTTAATTTTAAATATTTTGATACTCATATCAAATTACAGGTGTACAGAAGAATGACATCTTTTAAAAGAATCATCATAAAGATTGAAATAAGATTTTATGTTAAACTTTTGGAATGTTTGATATGTTTAATCCCTCTTAAAATAGTTTTGTGTGTGTGTGTGTGAGTTTTATCTCAGTTTTTACTATTGAATCTCATTTCTTTTAAGTGAAGGAAACAATAGGTATACATACTTAAAAAGTTTAAAGAACTTAATGTATTTAAAATAATTTTGGTCAAGTATCCTCCACAAGATAATTAGCTTACATTTTCATATAATCAGTCTCTTTGTAATGGGCTATTTGATATTAAAACTTTGCATAGTATGTTGACATTGATATAATATTTTCCTCAGGACATTTAATATATTGTAGATATAGCATAAATACTATGTCATCAATAGTTTAAAATGACTTATACAGTTTTTTATAATTGTTGTAACTTTTACCATTCATCTTTAATATAATTACTGAAAAGACATCTTTTGCCATTGAATTTTATAGACACAAACACTGAAGTGGCTATTATAGGAACTATGAGGATTTTTTTTTCTCTCTTATTATATTAAAAAAAAACAAACCTCAGTGGCCTACAGAATAAAACACCAGTATTCTACCTTATTACAAATATTCTAATAAATGAGATTTTTTAAAGTATGGAATAATTAACACATATTTAGAAATACAGAGAAAATTTTAAAGTCACATTTAATTCTGAAAGGCAACAAATCCTCCCGTTCACTTCTTTTTTCTGTGTATCACTTTTTCCCCATCCAAATAACATTTTGTTTATTTTATACTTTCTATTAGAAATCTGGACTTCATAATTTTTATTGATATTAAATATCTTGTGTCTTCAATTAAAAAGTCTTTCTTACTAGCTTTATTTTAATTGCATGACTTTGGAAGTGATTTTTTTTTTCTAACTCTTTTCTCTTTCATTTTTTTCCTTCCCATATTGCTGGTCTCACAGAAGTTGATGGACTGAGGTAGGTTGTGGAGAAATTTCTAGACACATTGTTAACATCTGATGCAGTAAATGAAAAAAAAAAAAAAAAAAGCTAGTCCATTCCCTGGGTTGATTCAAGAAGTGACAGCTCCTGGAGATTAAAGCTTTTGTTTGCTTGTTGCTAGTTACCTACAACTCACTGGTTAATTCAAATTCATTAATTTATTAATTAACTTCTTTTAAACACATGTAATGCAAATTTAAAGAACCATTATGAATGTTTTTTTACTGATGTCTGCAGATGAAGTCTATTTTTAGTTAATCTTGTCTAACACTTTCTGCCTTGCCTCTAGCTGACAGCATTGTACTATGTAAATATTTCTGGTTATGTATATTGAGGTGGTTGCCTAAATTTTAGTTTGAATAAAAACTTAAAGTTTTTACCCCGAAGCCATAGAGTAGCTACAGGAGTTAGGGAAGTTTAGTGTTACTCTTTGTACTTCAACTTTTAATATCAGAACACATATTGAAACCATAAACACAATGAAAATCCAAAACCTATTCCTACGATATTGGAGGAATACCCTCCCCCTTTATTTTTAAAGAGCCAAGGGCGTGGGGAGTGGCAGGAATAAATATTTTTAAGATGTAAGTTCTGAACGCCATCCTTCAGTGTTAAACCCCTAAAATTTGCAAAGTAAAGAACAACCCCCACACCCCCTTTCAAAATCTAAAGCAATATTAGATTCCCCAAATATCAGCAAAAAGTCTTACCGTCAAAAAGCTTGCTGCAGGTCCCAGCTCAGACCCAGACTGAGGAGTTGAGCAGCTGGTGAGCAAAAGTTTTAGTTCTTTCTTTTTTTTTTAAACGAAGTCTGCAAAACTAATTTCCCTCAAAATAGGGCTCAATTTCCGTTAAAGAAAGCAGCACTTACAAATCTCAGAATTCCTGATCAACCCCACTCCACCCCACCTCTAAGAAATGGGAAACAATTCTATCTTTTACGTGGATGTGAAGGTTTATTTCGAAGCCACTATTCTGGAGCACTCCTTAAACTTTTGAAAAGGGAGTCAGGCTGAAGCTGGAGGGGCTGGGCAAGGGGAAAGTTTCTGCCTTAGGGACACCCTTCCAAGATTAATCAATACTTTTTTCTAATTCAGACCAGATGTCTAGCCCAGTTTGCTGTGCCCATTAATCCCATTACCAACTTCAAAGACCCGGTCACCATCCTCTGGACACCTGAGACAATGAAAATAACGGGGCAACACTGCTGGTGGCACATTCAGGGTCCAAGCAGGATAGGTGACTGCAGATATTCTCCTGATGTGACACTTCCCAACAGAACCTGGCTGTTCCTGCGTCTCATTAGGTGCTGCTGCTTTTTGTGTGTAAAGGATTCTGCCCCCAGCAGACCGCAAGCAAGTGGCTATAAGAAGCCCCAGTCCCCGCTTTCACAAATTCACTGGTGGCAAATTTTCTAACTCCCTTTTTCAGGGATGCAAATTTTAACCAGGGCGACCTGAAGAGCTAGCAAATTCTGGTGGGTATTGAAGTGTAATCTTTCTCAGTAAATGGAACAGTGGTGGTGGGAAGGAGTGCGATTAGTTATTTTATTTTATTTTATTTTTTTTAAGGAAGAGAAGGTGAACTACTGGAAAGAAATGAGGTGTTACTGAAGAAAGTGAGGTTTGAAATATGCGTGCGATCTACATTTCTCATGTGACAGGGATGAAATTGCTTTGAAATAATTTTGAGCCGGGAAAATTTGGTAGACAAGTGGCTAGGAAACTGAGAGAGATCAGAAAAGTGGAGTAAGGTCTGTAAGGTCCAGGAAAGGGGACACCCCTTAGCATCGCACGTGAGGATGCGGGGCATTGATGTCCACAACTTTCTTTGCCCTTACGCTTTCCCGCCAGTTTCCTCTCCTTTCCGTTTAGAGAACTTCCCTTTGCCATCCGTTCGTACATAACTTTGACTTGGAGTCCCAGCTCTTTAACAACCCATCTATAGACACTAGCGTTGAAAAGATAGGTGCGTCTCTGAGCTCAGAGAAGAGGGAGATACAAAGTTTGAAAAACTTCAGAGCGTGCGCCAAACCAGCTCTGTTCACGTCTTCCGTGCTCCTCAAGAGCTAGGCGCACGCTTAGCTTTCCTGCAGGTGACAGTTCATAAGCAGCACTAACAAATCGCATTTTCTGGGACAAGTGAATGGGTAGCAAACTAGGTGCATGGTTGGAGAGGGGGCCGCCTGAGCCTGAGGCGCGGGGCCGCTGCCAGCTCCGGCGGGATTTAGGCGCCCGCGCGGCGTGTAGTCCTGGACGCTGACTGGGTTGGGCCGGCGTGGACGTGCGGCGTCTGTCCAGCAAGCTATGCGAAGTGGAAGTGAGAGCGCGTGGTGGCGCAGACTGAGCAGGAGTTTTGGAGGGAGTTTGCATGTGGTCAGCGCTGGGCTCCTAAGCCAGCCCCCAGCTCACATTACACTCTATTTATAACCTCTCAGAGTCATTTCCCGCTGAATGCAGTTCTCTGGGACCACCTTCTTTTGGCTTCAACTGCTCCCACTCTTGACATCTGAGCTGCTCAGAGGGAAGCTTCTCCAGGTCCGAGTGTTTATATGTAAAGGAGACTGGCCGCTAGGGCTCAGGACCGGGATTATCCAAGCTCTGCAGAAAAGCGAGAGGCTATTACTTTTGAAGGGGGAAAAAGTCACACGATTTCCAGTGAAAAGTGACAGAGGGTGGTGGTGTTTGGAACCATCCTGAAGTCTTCTGCCTGGATTCCAAAACTTGCATGCTATGGAACACCCGCTCTTTGGCTGCTTGCGCAGCCCGCACGCCACAGCGCAGGGCTTGCACGCATTCTCTCAGTCCTCTCTTGCCCTCCATGGAAGATCTGACCATATGTCCTACCCCGAACTTTCTACTTCTTCCTCGTCTTGCATAATCGCAGGATACCCCAACGAGGAGGGAATGTTTGCTAGCCAGCATCACAGGGGGCACCACCACCACCACCACCATCACCACCACCACCATCAGCAGCAGCAGCATCAGGCTCTGCAAACCAACTGGCACCTCCCGCAGATGTCCTCCCCACCGAGTGCGGCTCGGCACAGCCTCTGCCTCCAGCCTGATTCCGGAGGGCCGCCGGAGCTGGGGAGCAGCCCGCCGGTCTTGTGTTCCAACTCTTCCAGCTTGGGCTCCAGCACTCCTACCGGGGCCGCGTGTGCTCCTGGGGACTACGGCCGCCAAGCATTGTCACCCGCGGAGGCGGAAAAGAGAAGTGGCGGCAAGAGGAAAAGCGACAGTTCAGGTAAGAGCGTGCAGAGCACCCTTCTAGAGAGTGCATGCCATTTGGAAAGGGGGCGGGGAGATGCCAGGAAAGATTCTCGCACTACTGTGAGAGGACTGGGAAGATGAGAAAAGTCTTGCCCTCTGGCTCCCGGTGGCTAAATCCGGCGGTGCAGCTTTGGTTCGGTTATTTGGAGGCACGTGTTTTCCTGAGGGTAACACATACATGGCCAGCAGCACTAAGCTTTCCAAGATCCCAAACTAGTTTACCAGAAGGTTGTGTAAAAAGGGCTAGCGACAGTATGTGAAATCGATTGCGAAGCATGACAGTCCATCAGACACACACGCCTGGAGGGGTGTGTGCCCTGGGATGCGGCGTCTGTTGGGCTGGCGTGCGTGCGGGGTGCTGCTCCTTGACTTTTTGCTTACACATTCCCGACTCCGAGTGGCTTGATTTTTCCCATCGTTAACTGGATTTCCAAATTATTGCACAATGTTTGGAACTTGTAGTGGAACTTGGCAGAGTGCATGAGAAAAAAAAGTTTTAGTATTTTTTTTTTCAATATTCTGATTTTAGAGTTCTTTAAATAGCAACCTCTTCCAAATGGTAAAATATTCCTTTTCGCGGAGGAAAGAAGACATTATCTAGGAATTTAGTGTTCAAGGAATGCTTCAGAGAATTGTTAATAAATAGATGCTTAGGGTGGTCTTGAGGAAAGACCATTCTTAATCACAGTTCATGTTTGTGTGGTGTTAATCTTCTAAAAAAAAAAGAATCCGAGTTTCAAAAGTAGAAAATAAAATCCTCTCTCAATTGGACGATATCTGGACAAGTACCGAGAAGCAAACAGCAACTTGGGTAGTGCTGGTTCACTTCTGGCTTAAAGGTGATATGCTAGCGTGTGCGCCAGAGCACTGATCTATAAGCGAATAAATTGAGCAGACTCCTCAGAACCTCCTTGAACTCTGGTGTCTGAAGGTGCTGTTTTACCGAGTAGATTTTAAGGATCCTGAGGAACTGAAAGTTTTCCAGACAACTCTTCTAAGCCCTTAGCTATCTCTATCATACAACTGTTAAAAGATAGTTTATAAGGGAAGAAGTAGTGAGTTTTCTGCCGTGGCTATAGAGCAACCTGAATTCCATCTTTTTGGAAGGTGTCATTTTACAATGCTTGATTTTTTTTTTTTTTTGAGCAATTGTGTCACTAGTCCTAAAAGATAATCTCAGGTATTAGTTTGAAAAATTGAAAAATGTTTATTCTCTATAAAACTTTAGCTAAGATGCTTTATGAGTAACAATAACTGAGCTATTTCATATTACATTGTAGCGATGGCATCAATTGTTCTTTAGTGTTCGATTGGAATGGATGCTTCTGTCAAGGTCTCAAAATCTAACTTCTATTTTCAAAGGTCAGGGGTGAACTTTTAATGCTCCCTCACAAATTAGTTTATATCTAACAAAGTTACCAGCTTTATCACTCACTTTTATGGATTTTACTAACTATAAATGTAATTCTCTTAAGACAATGAGTTGAAAGGCTAATCATAGGATAAATGTTTCCATTATCATTAGAAAAAAGTAAATTTTAGAATGCAGTGAGCATTTCACAGACTGGGCATTGAAGATGAGTCATTTGGGTACACATATCTCAGTGCAGGTTAGTCAGAGTACTTTTAAAATTACTGGAAAGTCTTACTGTTCATTTTACTTTCTGCAATGAGGAACCTATGTGATGGATTGTTCCTTATGCTTTCTGAACTGAATCAATGCCCTTAAGTTTCTTAGGGCAAAAATAATTTTCATACAAGCGTGTTACTTCTGGTTGGGGGAAACAGAGAAAGTGGGATTCCAGAACTTACGCCCTTAAATTATTTTAATAAAAATTTTCATTTAAAAATAGTTAATTACCATCCCCCTTCATCATTGGAAAATAAAACAATAACAAAATAAACCTTAGTTTTATAATTGAAGTGGATAAGTAGGGTACTGGAAAAACAAACAAAAATAAAAATTTGTATCAGCTGCATAACAAGACAAAATCACTGAGGACTTAGAATGAGTTTTTTCTTTGAAGGATATTTTGAAAGAATGTTTGACTAACAAAAAGCAAGTACCACAAAAGTTTCTGGTTAAATCTATGTACTGTAAACTTGTTGAAAATAAAATTCAACTTGCCAATTTCAATGTCTGAGTTAATATTTATCAGAACACTAGATAAGTTTGAATTTAAAATATTTTTCTCCTGCAATGATATTGCATCTGGTAATTCACAATTTATGTTCAAATTATTTTATTTATAGTACTATAAGGATCTTGATCTAATAGAAACTAAAGCAACATAAAAGATTATTATGATTCTGGTACATTAGCATATATCTCATTACTTATAGCATGGTTTTAATATTTCAGTAGTTCTAAAAATTAAATTAATTTTGAAACTTTGCAATTTAAAATTGTATTAGATGAAAATTAAAACATACATAGTAGAGGTCATTTGATTTTGTCAGGCAATTTATAATTACTGGTACTTGTAGTTGAGAGTTAGTGCTATACGTAAATCTAAGGTAAAGTTGGAACCAGAATTCTGAATACCTGTATCTAATACCCAGACTACATGTGTATTTATTCATTACTTTAAGTTCTAATAGAATTTTTAGTGCCAGAAAATATTGATGAATGACTGAAATATTTATAAACCTACATTTTTATCCTTACTACTAGTGCTAAACTTAAAATTTATAACATTTTTCAGTATGTATTTATACGCATTTTCCTTCCACAAACACACATGAACAAACTCAAACACATATACAAACTTAAAATGCTTAGTGGTTTAGAAGCAAGCATTTATAGACTTTGGTCTTCCATTATAGTTTATTGACAATTGAAAATAACCAAGTTTAATAGGAAAGTACACCATTAGTTTTTATAAGTGTTAAACATTTTTGTAACTTTTAGCCTGCTATGCTTTCCAGTATTATTAGTAAAGCCAACATCTGCGACATCTTCAAAGGGACTCTTAAAAAACAAAACTTTACAACTATACTTAAAACAATCAGTACAAAGCAGGTGATTCTGAAAAATGTCTATAAACAGTGTGAATTACTTGGCTTCAATTACATTAGATTGTTCTCTAAGCAATGCAGTGGTAGGTATAAATTGCCCACTTTCATTTAAAATAACCAAAATTAACTAAAGTAACTTTAGCTTTCAGGTAGGCAATATACAACATAAATATGTAAATATTTTCTATTTGAATTATTTTTTTAAAAAGTAAGCATATATTTTATTTAAAAAAAATCAAACATATCCAAAAAATAGGGGAGGATAGGCAAGCAATTATTTGGAGAGGTGTATTTTACTAGGTTTTGAATCATAATTATATTCTTATAAAATGGCAAATATTTTATTTATAGTCGCTAGATCATGAACCATTTGTTTTCCATGTATGTGTACATGCTTGTATACCAAATGACAAGCAAATATTATATTTAATATTCTGGAAGTTAAACCCAGAGTAATGTCTTACTCAAACTATTTCAGGTATTGTAGTGTAAATTTTCCTAGCTATTTCAGTTATCATGGTTTTTTTGAGGGAAAAAAATGTAACTTTTTTATTCATGTCTGTGTTACTATATTATGGCTTTTCCTTATTTGTATTAAAATAAAAACTAGTTTGCTGGATCTTGAAAACTACAGGAGAATATTGACAATATAAATGACATAAAGGTATGGAATATAGAATAACATTTTATTATTTTTTATGGATGTTAGCTTAATTTTAGGTGTGAACATTCTAAAGTTGTGACCTGATATTAATAGTAATTATACTAATAATAGTAATTGCTATAATTATTGTTGTTGTTATTATTATTATTCTAGGTATCATTGACCTAACATGAGTGTTCATAGATGACTACACTCAAAAGTCAAGAGCAGAAATTCATTTAGAATGAAGTGGTTCAAGGTTGAATGTAAGCAATGAATGGAAGGAAGAAAGCAAATATACACAGGACTAACAGGACTAGCTCCCAGTTCTTCGTAAACCTCTTTATAGTTTATTTGAAAAGGAAAACCATTAAAGTAAGGCAAGGTAATACACAAGCTTTCACTCAGATTAGAAACCCAACAGTAACTATTTAAAATGTTAACTGTTGTTTTATAGTAATTATCAGTTGAAACCATTATGTTGGCCCCTTGTAAGCTGATTCCTACTAAGGAACTGAAAAAAAAAAAAAAAGAAGAAGAAGAACATTTTAATCATTTCTGCATTTTTCCTTCTGTGTTTGAAAACAGATACTTCATCCTAGTGCTGGAATGTAATGTTATAATGTTTATTATAAGACCTGATCACTTGAAGAAATTGATTTTAAATAAAAATGAAACAGCAGAAAGGATCTATTCTCTCTCTAGAATTGGGGAAATTTGGGACACTAATTCCATATCCAATGGAAGATTTAATCTTTTTCATTGAAAAATGTCAACCTATGAATGAATTAACAGTTGATTTATGTAAAGTAAAATTCCTATTTATGATTCTATTACATGTACTTGACATGGTAATTTGCTTTGTGTGGATGATTTTATTCATTTATTATGTTTAAAGGGGCAGCTTGAAACATAAAACAAAGTTAGGTGTACTATTTAGATTTTCATTTCAAGTGAGAAAAACAATATAATACAGTAACAGATTTTAGTTTTAGAATGTATTTGCTTCATTGATTTATATCTAAAATTTTGGAACATACCTTTTTTTCAAGCATTGCTATAAGAATTGTAATTATCTATGATAAATCAATGATAAGGATGGAAAACAATAGAAAATAAATTACATTAGAATTTGTTAATAGTTATAGATGTTTTATCACTCCCAAATTTCTGGGTCTTAAATTTTCAATTTCCTTCAAACTTTTCAATTAGCTTTTTTTATACTAATAACACATCTGTGAGTGAAGTTATCATGTGAAGTAAGACTATCAACAATAGCATTTTTCTCCCTGAATTATAATCATAAAATAAGAAGGACTAACTCTTGACTGGCCAGTTAAATTACATTTCTTGGCTTATGGTATTGGTGAACAACTGCAGTGGTTAAAAGTATAAAGAGAAAAAAGTAAGTATGTAAGGAAGAAATAAACATAAACCAAGATCAAAGTCCACAAATTAGAAATAGGTAGGTAAGATGTATTTCCTATTTAACATACGTGACAACATATTTTATTTCAATTTGTTTCTATATATTATGTTTTAATCATAAATAAAGTTCCCTGATTCATATATAATTTTATATATGAATTATATATATATATATATATATATAATATATATATATATATATATAATATATATATATATATATATATATATATATATATATAAATTTTGTTGTTGTTTTGTAAAGGATGTAAAGGTTGAAATACTGACATTTCCCTATTTTTTGTTATTGTGCCCTTATCACTACTTCTTTGAAAAGTTGTATTGAACAGAAGCCCCCAAGTCAAGAAGGAGTAACAGCATACAGGATAGTTGGATGTAGAGCTTTTCACTAATCCTAAATCAGAGTCACTATGAGGTTCAAAATCCAATTGCAGAAAACCTTATGGAATATTTTAGGTAGTAAAACTCACAATGATAAAAGTTCATTGAGGTTTCAACCTTCAATTTGCCTACATATTTTAAGGCAGAATTAATCTAAAACTGATGCCCTTTTCTTTAATATTCTCCTTTATTTCACTTAAGGTCTAAATATATAGTGAATTTACTTCCCTTTAAGAAAGTTGTGTTACATGGTATTTTATCATACAAGCTAATCAATAACATAGCTACTGATCTATCTGTTCAAGTCTCAGATATTATTTTTATATCTCTGAATAAGCTTTTCTATTTGAAACCTTTTGACATATGTTTTACTAAATTAACAGAAAGTTATGTAGTGAGAGTTTGAATTAATTATAAATTGTCTCTACTTTTGAAAACTTAAATACACAATAAAAAGTATTTCATTGCTAGTGAAATCTTCATTTATAATGTTGTATTTTCCACAGCAATATAGTATTTCTGCAATTATGCATATTGTTCTCTATAAATTTTGTACTTTGTATTGATATTTTGGTTTTTACGGATTCCAAAAGTATTGTGTATGTTCATTGGCCTCTTCTGTTCACATATGAGCAAGAATGATCAGGTAAAATCTATGTTATATCTACACATTCATAAATAGATTTTTGTGAAAGACAGGAAAAAAAGACTTTAAAATGATCACTTTGCTTTCTCTATACTTGATAGATTTTAAAAATTTATATGCTATATTCATTTCACATGATATTTCTGCTATGGCATTTAAAAATTTAGCATTTACTTAAAATAATGATTCTAAGATGCTTGTGTATATAAGTAACTTAATTCTTAAATCTTTGGAATTTTTACTTTCATCGAAAATATAATATGTTTACTACGTAATGACTCATAGTTGTGAAAACTCTAGGTTTTGATTAAAACTTCTAATTCAAAACTTGTTGCTCTTCAAAATTTTATAAAATAAATTTGGTGTGGGTATTGCAACTATATTTCAATACTGTATCATTTGTTTTCATGAACTTTTTAAGAGGCCTTTAATTTGGTAATTGCAGTTTGCCTAGGCTATTGTTTGAAATTATGAAATATGAGGTGATCCCTTTTCATAGTTTTTAGTTTTTGTAAGTTGCAAAGAATAGATAAGAGGGCTGGTGCTTAATTAGCTAGGATGTGGCAGCTATACTTAAAGCATATGTTAAATCAGTGCATTTACATAAAGTCTTAATGTATAGGTATATAGAAAGTGTATGTATATTAATAGACAGAATTTGAAGCAGAATTTCTAATAGTACAAGTGAATCAGAGCATCCACACTAAATGCTGTAATATGATGTTAAATGTTCCACTTACAAATAAAATATTAAGCTTGAAGCATGTAGAGCTGTGTGGAGAGTCTAGAGGCTGAGCTGGTAATCAATGATAGTTGTAAAAGTCCAACCTGCCAAGTCCCCTGCAGTTTTTTTTTTCTTTTGTTTTTCTGTTTTCCTCATTATTCTCTGCACAATTCAAGAGATTCCCATAATGCTAAAAAACAAACAAACAAACAAACAGAAAACAAACAAAAAAAAACCTAGTTTGTCTTGCATGACTGTGGGCAAGAAAATAATTAAGATGAAGTCATCTTGCAGGCTTTGCGGAAATGTACAGGAGAGTCCAACTTAAGTTGGCAGATGCCAGTTGAATTTTAAAGTCCTGGAATTTTACTCTTTGAAAATATAGCCTTAAAGCTTTGCCAGAAATGACACCCAAATAAAAACTAATTTTTGCAAAGTGATAGTTATTTGCAGTGGTGAAACGTATTCAGTGTCTGTGAAGGCGGCTTCTTGCACTGTCTGGACTGCATAGTCAACATTTGGATAATTATTCATAGCTGCCTGAATAACTAGTAAACTAAACTGAGGCATATTCTTAGTAATTGAAAAATTAAAATAAAATGGGCAATGACTCTTATCAAATGAACAGTGGATATAAAATAAATTTTGCAAATTATTGATTTGTTTGGTAGCTAAAACACATGGTTTAGAAAAATAGAATTGTGTCATTCAAAACTTGGAACTAAGGGGTAAAACTTAGCTTTGATTTTGTGGGACATCGGTAATGTAGCAAATGGCTTTCACAGTTGAAGAACCATCAGAATAGTGCTTTCCCACTAACTGGGTAGAATGAAATCAAGTGATGTTTCTCCTTATTTAATATTTTTTCAAAAGTAAAATGAGATCTCAGTATATTTACTGCCTTTAACAATTAAAATCTTCCCAACTATAGCTGTGTTTACACGGGAACTTTTTTTCTCATTTGAAATATAAACGGGTCTGGATGTATTAAACTAGACAGCATGTGGATATAAACTGTTGAGACAGATTGAAATGACAGGAGAGCCAGAGTTCAGGCATCCAAATCTGGGGGCCTGCTGCCGCCCACATTTTCAGGATTAACATTTTGTGAACATTCACGCTCAAATTTCAGGGAATAATAGATGCTTTTCCTTCTAGGACTATTCTTTGTCCTGAGAAATCAAATTTATTCTTGGATACCCAAATGTTTGGGAAAATATGAAAAAGCAGCAACATTGTCTTTTTTCTTTGCAGATTCAGCTCTTAGTTGATAAATTGTAAATGATATGTCATATTTTCTTAACATAAAAGAGAAGGAAATGGGTGGCACACTCAGTGATAATTGAAGAGAATTTGATAATGATGGTTTGATGTTGGGTGCTATTATATGGAGAAAAAGAAACAGGAAATAAGGAATTATCCAGGGTCTATCCCTAATTGGAAAATATTAGCTCCCCAAAACCTGAGAGGGTAAATGGACCAGAGCTCTCATCAGGATCCAATGAGAGCAACAGGACAGAAGTCTTCTGGCAAAGTCCGGGCCTAGCTGGAGGATTGCAGCTCATATCAATTATCATCCCAAAACTTGTCCTTAAGTCCTCCAGTCTCCTTCTGTTGCCTCCCATAAGCCAAATATAACCAGAAGCCCGAGCACAGGAGCCTCATGGATAAAATGCATAAAAGTGAACCTAAGGGAATGTGGGCCACATAGGAGACATTTGGAGAGTAGATCTGGAGAAAACAACAGCCAAGGCTAAACCCTCCCATTTTCTCTGACTAACTGTCAATCCTTGGCCAGCAATATATTTCTCTTTAGCTTAGTTTCCTGAAAATTAAACTGACTGAATATACATAAAACACTTAGGATAATGTCTGACTCAGTAAGTATTTGTTGTTATTTTTGTAATCTATCCATAAAGATGCAGTTTTGTTGTGGGTGTGCATGCTCTGAAAACTATCTCTGTCTTACAGTACCTATTTTTTTCTTTTTTTGGTGGCCCTAGGGATTGAACCTGGGGACTCATACATGCTAGGCAATCACTGAACCATACCTCAACCCCTATGAATTTTATTTTTAAACAAATATTCCCATAAAAAAGTGTTGCTTACCTAAATTATTGATATACATTTAAAATAGCCTACACTATCTCTAGAATTGAAAGAATCATGCTATTTTCCTGAAATGTGGGGTGATTTCCAGCCAGGTTTTATAACAAGCTCAAGTTGCCTTCATGACCCTTAAAATCTTTATTCTGTAGCTTCCTTTGCTTGGGGGATATTCTTATTCCCCATTATTAAGTGTCTCCTGCCACTTGTTCATCAAAGTCTGTTTTCAATAAAAGCATATATTAAACAAATCAAAGAAAAAAAACTCAGTCTCATACAAAAAAAAGTAGTAAATAGTGGAACATTTGGTCAAAAGGAAGTAGAATTTAAATGGATTCAAATATGAGAATTGAATTTCCTCTTTCTGTTATAACTGTTAACTAGGAGAGTGAGTGTGACATTTTCTTACTATGTTATTAAGTTTATTGCAGAAAGAATATATATATACATACATATATACACATACATATATGTATATGTGTATATATATAATATATATATATATTTATATATTATATATATATATTGTAGCTTTTCGTTATTTTTAGTGGTTCTATTTGAAGACCCTCATGAATGGCAAATATGCAAACACTACTAAAATCTAAAAACACATCTCACATAAAACGCACAAGAAAAGTTTCATTTCAGTGGCCACTTCTTTTTACAAAGGAAATACTTTATTTGTTTGTTTATAGTTAATAAATTCTTGAGAAATACTGCTTAGGTTTGAGGCAATACAGGGCAGCAAAGTCCTGAGGAACTGGCCACATTCATTTTATGTAATTTAGTCTCCTCTCCTACACCCTGTGCACTGTGGAGAATTCAGAAATGTACTTGAGACAGATTTAAAATTATTATATGCAATGGTCTTCAGTGGTTGTTTTTGAATAAATAATAGAACCAGATACTGCATTAAAATCCCAAATGTAGAGTTAAATTCTTTTGAAAATTCATAGCAATTTGGTCCCTAAAGTGAGAGAAGTTCAAAGGCATAGTGAGAACTTCTCTGCTTTATAATAGAAGAGCAGGAAGGCAGGAGAGATCAAGATACTGAAAGGACAAAATACTGAATGTTCAATGATACACAGGGGTGACAAGAAAGGCCCAGCTGCCTCAATTCATTCATGAACTCTTTGATTTCAGAGTGGGTTTCATTTGTCCAAGTTTTCTCAATGCTTTTAATATATAATCTTTAAACAGATCATCAATGGCACTAGAAGGGACTCAAGACATTACCCAGTTCAACAAATGTATTTCCTAGATGAAGACATGTGCCCAGAGAAGTTAAGTAACGTCTGCCCATCTGGCCAAGTAGTGGAAACTGAACTTCCATATCCTGACTTCAGCCCAGTGCTCTTAAAAGGAAAATCTCATAAAATATTTTGAAACCTTAAGTTTTCAGTCTTCCCAGTAAAAATAAATTTCAGGATCATTTAAAATGTTGGCTACTGCTTTTGAGAGAACAAAATGTAATTTGACAAAATCATTTACTTGGGTGTAAATTACTACAAATCTGCTTTTATGATTCCCTCAGTCACTTTTCCTTCTTGTTTTATGAATACAGATACTGAGCAACTTAGCTTCTGTTATCACTGACCAAAGTGCCAGAATATTTTTGTTACTTCATATGATATACCATAGCATTTTGAAGTATATGAACTTTGCTCTAAATAATAGACGCTACGTCAATACATATCATTTGCATTTAATTTAGTTCTCTGTCTCCAGGAGTCTTGAGGTAACAGTACCATGAGCGTCTTTATCTGTTTTCATGCTTCCCTAATAGAATTTTATCAATTTTGTTATTTTAGCACATATCAAAACTTAAACATAACATTCCTCTTCTTGCAATTCTATGTCCACTTGAAATTACTGGACACTTAAAACATAAATGCTCAATTACAGCTTTGATGCATATGACACAGGTATTAATGTATTTTAATGAAATATTACCAGATTTGGCTTGTAAACACACACACACACACATACCTAGAGTTATGATTTTCTGGCATAGCAATCTTTTAACTTAGTTTTAGAAAACAATACTAAATGTTAGGAGATTAAGGCAGTGCTCTGGTATTTTCTAGTATGAGTACCTAACTATTTATTGTCCACAAGATTTTCTCCACCCCTCTTTAGTCAAGAACCATCAGTTATGTGATATATCTTAATATCTTATTTCCTCTGATAAGAATTCAGATAATAAATTTTCAATGGATTCATTTATACTTATCCATTCTTAAAAAAGCTATTTTCAGATCATTGTTAATCCACATGCAGTTATAAGCAGTAAATAGACACATATTTTATCTATTTTCCTCACATATGAATTATTTAAGTAATTATAGCACAATAACACAACCAAGAAATTTATATGGATACAGTCCACCAAATGTATATAGATTTCACTAGTTTTATGTGCACTCACACGTATGCACGTACGTGTGCATGGATGTGTATTAGGTTCTATACTGTTGGCCACTTCATTTTTTATACAACAGTATACAACAGTTCATAATATTTTCTGGATCATTTGCATTATTTTTGTTAAGTATGGATGGCAACAGCTTCTCAGAACAACACCAATCCAAACTAATCTTTACATTCCCCTTACCACATTAATATCTATACAATGCAGAATCATGCACTTACATTTTTCCTTGGGGTTCTCTCTGTTGTCCCTCATTAAGTGTCTTCAGTGTCTAATTTGAATTTCATACTCTGTATAAAGAAAAGGCCACATCTCCTTTTCTTTTAGTGTGATATCCATCATAGGGCCAGGTGCAAGGAACTTCTTGGTCAATTCTACTTCTGGCATAGATAATGCTACACTAACAATGAATGAATCATCCATCTCAGGGGTTTTCCAAGGATCTTGCTTCCAGGTTTCCAGTAGTAGAGACAATTTGAAAGGTACGTAGACAGTCTTTGGAAGAGTTGAATATCCAACTTAGCTATATGATTATTATCTATGGATACCTTCTAAAGTAAAATACCTTTGATTTTGTGTTATATACTTACTATTTGTGGATTAGCTGGGACAAAAAAAGTATTTATTTAAGAAGTTTACCATTACTGAGCAAAAATCATCTACATTTTAAAAGATAAGTTATCTATATTTGCAACAATTTGGTTAACTATTAAACTCAAAATGCCTGTTAACTAATATGTAGGAATGTCTTATTCCATTATTTTGAAGTGAAACATGAATAATGTAAATGTTCTAGGCAGAATTATGTTATGCATTGTTCAATTTTTTGTTTTTTGTGTCATACTGGGATTATTAAGTTTTTGAACATTACAGAGTCAGTAACCACAATATTTAAAAAAAAATTAAATGAAACTATGGATGACTGGACAATTGAAAAATGTGATATATTAAGCTATCAACATGTTATCTGATAGTGGCACAAAGAGTTGCTGTTTTGAAAAATTTAAAATGTGTTATTTTCAAAAACTTTAAGTTGGCTGAATTTTAAAAAATTAATTTAAAATCCCTCTCATGAGGTTGATTCCATCCATAATACCTGTGCTGATATCATTCTGCCTTGAGTATGACTTGCTGACCAAAGAAGACTACTGGATTAGAGAACATGTAGTCGAGACACCAACGGTCACCCCGCTGTAGCCTGGCTAGGAAGGAAAGAGCAGTGATGGCAAGGGGTGGGTAAGCTGAAAACACTCATCTCACTGAGTGTTCTAAGCTTAGTTCTATAAACTGAGGGAAGGAAAGGTTGCAATGAGTCTACTTGGGCGGTGAGTCAGCATTTTTTCCTGTAGGGCTGTTCATATCAATCCATACCACAATCTATTTGGACAAGTTTATTTTTTTAATTCTGTTTTCCTTGACTCTGATATTGATTTCTATTTCACCAATTCCTTTAATTCATAAGGAAAAAAAACAACCATTTGATTCTCCACACTTTTTCGTTAATATACTACTTTATTAAGACCAATAATTCTCAAAACTGATTTTACAATGGAATGATATGGACGCTTTTATAAAATGTTTAATTGATTTATTTATTTTTGTCACCAGGGGTTGAACCCAGAGGCACTCAATCGTTAAGCCACATCTCCAGCCCTTTTCATGTTTTATTTTGAGACAGAATCTCACTGAGTTGCTCAGGGCCTCTCTAAGTTACTGAAGCTACCTTTAAACTGCAATCCTTCTGCCTCAGCCTCACTAATCAATGGTTGATGAAATTATAGGTGTGGACCACCATGCCTCATTCACTTTTTATAAAATATTGAGATCCCATAGATTATGATTAAGATAATATTAAATGGAATGTAAATTTCCAATACTGAATTTAACAATCCCAAAATTACAACACAAGTGTAGAAAAAATAGTATAGTGCATTTTCATATTCCCATTATATTCATTATTAATTAACACATGGTATATTTTTTCTACTTTTTATTACTAATGTGTATTAATTGTGCAAATTAATGGGCATCACTGTGACATTTCCAAGTGGGTGTATATGATGCTTTATCTCATGTGTGGCACACCTTATTCTACTTATGCTATCCCAATTTTCCCTTACATTGTTTCAGTTATTTTGAAAAAATGTCACCTTATCTTCCCATCTGAATATTGGTATTTTTAAAAAGTCCCTAAGTGATTCCAGTGTACAGTCAGGAATGAGACCTATCATCAGTTTATAATAGTCTTAATTCTTGATTGATAATTTCTGAGAGGAAGAGACTTTGTATTCTAAATATTATACCTTTCAGCACATGGTCAGCAATGGTGGATATTATGCTCAGTAAAATATTTCAGATTTACTAGAAATAGTTAATTATCTATGCTTATCACCAGTTAGTGTGATACTCTCTTCTGTTGTGTTGTCCACTGGTTACCGTGGCTATTTAAATTTAAGTAAAATTAAAAACTCAATTCCTAGATTCCACTGATCACATTCCAAGTATGCAATATGTGTACAGATTCAACTGGCTGTACATATTGAACAGAGTGAACATAGAACATTTCCATCTATTAGAAAGTTCAACTGGATGGTGCTTAAGACAAAAAGATGAACTTACTATTTAGCCACTAAAAGAGGTATTGAGATTGGGAACCTGCTCAGCAGAGAAATTCAAATACTGAGACTGACAATTCAAATACCATAGGAAGCCAAATATAATTAGAAGTAGAAGTATATCTGAAAGTAAAATACAAAGGGCACTATTTTACTAAAGGCCATTGCTATAAATGCTCATGTTCAATCAACTAAATATTTAGAATAAAATATGTTCATGGTTTCAAATGACCTAAAGTATATCCTAAAACAAGGAGTAATTGAATATAATATATAAGCCTGGGATTTGGGTAGTTATCAAAATAAAGACAAAATTAGAGATATAAAATTATAGATACACAATCAAAATGAAGTGAAACACATCATAACAATGGATATGATTATTAAAAAATAGAATTTTGGAAATGGGAAAGCAAACAATAAAAGCATATTCAAAAATGTAAGGTCAACTAGGGAGATTCTTCCAGGCCTCTTGAGGAATAGGGAGGAGAACATTTTTCTGGGAAAGGATGGGGAACATGCCAGGAACTAGGCTAGATTTTCCAGGGGAAAGTATGAAAACTTAATAGAATCAGACAGTGGCAATTAATGACATAGAATTATTAACTTTTAAAGCCTCTCAAATGATTAGGTCTTTTGTAATCTTTCGTCTGAATTCCAAAATTGCAAGTCAGGTAGCTGACAAACAGAAGTTAGTGACAATTTTTTTATTTTTTAGGAAAAAAATGGGGATAGAATATTCACCTTGGCATGAAAAAAGAGCAAATGCAAAGAAGACTAAAGTATAGGGAGTCTCACATCTATACTATGGAACATCTGGGCCTGTTTGGCTGTGGCCATACATTACGCAATTAAGCTGCCACAACCACAGAGTTTTGAGTCTGTGGGAAGCAGGAGACTATTCACTAGTGAATTCATTTTTTTTCAAAATAGAGATTAATTGGGAATTAAGTGGGGATTGAACTGTTAGTGATTTGTGGTATGAAAGACAATATTAGTATTACACATTAGCAAAGATATCCCTGGGAGTATTCATGTTAGAATTTATGAGTTGAGAGAATGCATTAAAATATGGAAATGTAGAAAAATGTTAATGATTAGATTCATGATATCTTAGGAACACAGAAAACAAATATATACTACATAATAGCACTGGGCCAAATATAAATAAGCATCCCAGGCAACTATTATTGTTTATAAGGGTTTTTGGAATAGAATAAGTCCAGACCAACTATAATTTGTAATAAAGTTTTATTGGCAGTGTAGAAGGGTAGGGAAAATCATTTTATAGTTTTCAGTGAGTGAAATTTATGGGTTTACTTTTATTTTGAAACTCTGCTCATATGTTATTGGCAGCCATCAGTATGTAAATGTGTGGACATGGTAATCTATGTGATTAAAGCTAATTGTTTTTTACTTTTTATTAATAAATGTGATTTTCCCCAATTAAAAAAAACAACAACAAAAAGCATCATTGCTTTTCCCTTGGACATAGTGGAAGCAAGAGGTTATTTTCTTAATAGAAACTCTTTAGAAGAAGTTGTTTATATATGTGAAGCATCTCTGTTAGAGAAACTAATTATAGTATGTTAATTAAATACAGTAATATAGTTAAGTGTATGCTAGTACACAGTAGAAATAGGTAGTTTGCTCATTGAATGGTTTGCCTTGAAAACTCAGGATGTGAGAAAGCCAAACTAAACCAATAGGAAATTCAAATATGTTATTCAAAGAGGTTGGAATAAGTGGATCCATAATTTAACTGTGTCCTAAAGAGGTGCTGAACTAGGGAGGAGTTGCTTAACACAAGTGGCACAAGCAGAATGTTATTAAGGGATTTCCTCATGAAGTAGTTGTGTTATTCTCAGGTCAGACATAAATACTTTCTCACATTTTTCTCTACACTTCTCCAAATATTTTTGGGGGAACTTTCTCATTTTACATTTTCCAATGGGAATACTTCATTTTGAATTACTTATTAAACTCAGGGAGCAGTTAGTATTTTAGATCAATCTTCAGGAAGATTAGTATTTTAGATCAAGCTGACTTATTTTAGAAGGTATCTCAGGAAAGAACTATTTTGATAAGTGGTAATTCATGTCAAATTGTAGCCCATATCACCCCAGCTACCCTATCCTCACACCAAAGCAATAGCTGTTTCAGTAGCACTACAATTCACAAATTTATACATAATTCCCTGAATGCCCACTGTAGTGTGCCTACTATGACTCTGTGATGTGGGCACTTTAAGATGGATGAATACCTCAATGTTCCTGGAAGGGTCCACAATGTAGTAGGAAAGACAAAGTTGTAAAAATCAATCACAACAATGTGATAAAGAATATAATTAATGCTTGCAGGGAATATGTTGAAAATATACAAAGTAATGAAGGAAGTTTTCATAAACATGTGGTGTCTGCTTCAATTTCTCTAGCCTGTTACTTCTAAAATGATCAGTGCATTACAATCCAAAAACTATTGTTCTTGGAAAAAGTGAGGGGTTCTATCCAGTGATGAGTGTATCATATGCAGGTTAGATTTTAGGTTCCTAGAATTGTGCATAAAATCTATTCTGATGATATTTTTACTCATATTCTTAGTTTTTATGATTCCTTTATCTCATGTACCAAGCTTAGTGGGAGAATAATTCATCCAAGATAGCTCAACTTCACAGTTCAAACTTACGGCTTCAGGAATGTTGTTTTAGCTCTTTGTTAGAGCACTTGCCTTGCAGGTGCAAAGCTCTGGGTTAAAACAAAAGAAGAATTTTCCAGTGTATCATTTGATAAAATCACAGCGAAAAAGAAATTTTGCTCATTAATTAAATATGTTTGCTATTTTTGGTATTAAATCAATGTCACTTTAATAAGACAAAGGAAAATTAGGTGCTTGGAAGATACCACAGAATACATTTAGAGGCCTGACACTTCATCTTGAAACCTGTTAGGCTATATTTGAGCACATTCTCATAATCTTAGAATTTTAATGGATTCTAGAATCCATCAAAGCCATCCTTTTGGTCTTAAAAGATGACAGAATTGTGGTACAGAGCATGATATCCTAAATATTGACATTAGAGCTATAATTAATAATTTCCCATTCAGTACTTTTCTCTTATTTTTATAATTCAGTGTCTGAAAATTTCAACTTATATGTTTAATAAGATGTCAAAGAGCTGAGCTTTTACTTTTGTATATTGCTGAGGGTGATTGACAGCATATAACTCTACTTTCCTGGTCCAACATTATTATTATTTAATTATTGCTATCCATTGATTTTACAGCAGGAATTAAATAATAACTAAATATCAGTTTGCTAGTATTTTAAAAAAGTTAATCTAGAAGCTGTAGAATTTTCATTGATGAAAGGATGATGTCTGCCTTGCACAACATTTACTTCCTGGTAAAACTGGTCATTCATTTAGAAGGAATAATTTGCACCATTTTGGAGTTGATGCATGTTATTCAGATTTACTGTGAAAATTTGGAAGAACATTAACAAATATTTCATCAATGACTGAAATAACTATTAAATCTATAGTACTCTTATACTTGAAATACTTCATGATCTGAAATATGAGGGTTTCCTATGTTCTCTTTGTAGATATTACACACCTTCAGTGAATCCTATGATTCATCTTTTTTTTTTTACACAGTATCATTATTTTATTTATTTATTTTTATGTGGTGCAGAGGATCAAACCCAGTACCTCACACGTGCTAGACGAGCGCTCTACAGCTGAGCCACAACCCCAGCCAACTTATCATTTTTTGTTTCTAATATTCTTTCAATTATTTTGAAAAGATATCCAGTGTTACCATCTCATCAGGGTGGTATATTTCTCTTAATTTCGGGTAACCTTGGTTTTCTTTGCTCATTTTCTTTGCCTTAGATTACTCTCTAAGTATATGTGAAGGAAGTAATATAAATTTGCAAATCTGAAGGTACTGAATCTCATGGAATTGATTTGCCCAAAGGTATAACATTGTCTTGAACATTCAGAGTGTGGTTAAAGGGAGCTTGAACTGTAAGAAAAGTACTTTTTTTCTTTTTTTGTGATGTCCACTTTACTAATAAATCTGTCATCACTAACTGGTCTCCATTTCCTCTGAAATAAACAAATCACTATTGAGTTCTTTGAAACAGGAGACTGCCAGGAAAACGAAAGTCACTTTTGCTTCATCTTCCAAGATAAAATATTTAATAAATGGAAATAAGAGGCAACAGAGGAGTGGTGGGGTCTTCACACCTGCTAGAAAGTCCAGGAGATGCCCCAAAAGCTGAAATTCAAACAAACCTCAAACCTTAACAGTCAGCAAAAGTGCAGAGACTAAGCCAAGAAAGAAATTTGTAAGGATCTTGGAAACTTCTTAGGTAGAAAGCTTGACTTGTGGAAGCATAGGGAATATTAAGAGGAAAAGAAAGGAATTTTATCTGGAGATCTGTGGTCCCAGTTGAATTGGCCCTGAACTAGTTATATCTTTAAATTATTCCATATTCTACTTTAAATCTAATGGCCTACAAGTTTGATTTCAGAAAGTTTCAGAGTGATATTTCGTTATTTTTCTATCTAAATAAAAATAAAGCATCTTCTTTAAAGAAACTCACATGAATTTTAACCAGCAGTTCACTAGGGAATACAAGGGTAAGAGGCAAGAGAAAAAGAAGCCAAATTTCATTACACCTAGAAAGATTGAAAAACAAGTGAGAGTCAAAGGAAATAAACAGGCATTAAGAGGAAAAGTAAAAGTATGTCTCCAAATTAATTAAAAAAAAATTGTAGCTGTAGATGGACAGAATCCCTTTATTTTATTTGTTTATTTTTATGTGGTGCTAAGGATTGAATCCAGTGCCTCACATTTGCTAGGGAAGTGCTCTACCACTGAGCTACATTCCTCGCCCCCCAAACTAATTTTAAGACATGATATGTTGCTCTTTCCCCTTTGAGATTAATCTCTTAATTTTTGTTACAAAACTTACTGGTGTCAATGACAGCAGATCTTTCTTAACCTAACCCCATCATGTGTATTTATTATCTCTTTGAGCATAATGAACTGTTATTTATATTTTTTTCCTATGATAACAAAGCAAAAATAGAAACAAACCCCCAAAAACACTTGACGAGAATTTAAATTTTTGTTTGTGTTAAAGATTTTCTTCAAGATCTGATGAACTCCTTAACTCAGGTATATACATTTTTTTTTTTTTTCAAACAGAGGTGTTGAAAGGACCAGGGGGTGTGATTGAGGAGATCAAAACATTGAGTCATTCTGTCTCTGCCAGCAGCTCAGGGATGAAGTGATGCTGGTACTTTAACCCCCTGGTCTCCTCTGCTCCTTAACATCTGCCTGTTCTAGTCTCTCTCAAGGATGCCAGCCACTGTGCCACTATTTTTAATAATTCTAGAATTCAAAAAGCTTTCCATTCATTTTTTTTTTTTCAAAATTAAACTTACTATTGGGAATATAACTCAGTAGTAGACAGCTTGCTTAGCATGCATAAGGCCCTGAATTTGAACCGCAGTGTGACAAAAATAAATTTTAGTGGCATGCCATTCGTATATTTTAAAGGTTATTTCTCTTGCTTGATGTTAACAGGTTTGAACACAAGATGAGTCTGTATTTTTTTAATATTGAATCGTTCTACTCATCAACTTTCATTAATAAATTAATAATTATATTGTTTTTCAGATATAATTTTGAGATGTTCCGGATTTATTTTTTAAACAAAATATTGTTTGTATCTATGAAAGAATGTCATGCCATACACTTTTCTGTGTGGTTTCAGTTACTGGGAACCACTATAGGAAAGTTTGAGATAGGTAGAATCTCAGGGAGAGAGGAAAAGAGACCCTTAGTATTTGAAGACCTGGATCTACGAGCATAATCTTTAGTTAGATGAACAAAACATCCAGCATATGCTTGCAACAGATCAACTACAAAAAAAAACAAAAACAAAAAACAAAACTAATTTAAATGTCACCAGATTTAGAAACTTATACAATGTGCCCACAGTTGATTTATGGCTAGACTACTAAACCAAAAAGAAATATTCCAAACCCCACATATCAAATACTTGTCATAAGACTTAATTTTCAAAGAAGCTTGCATGAAACCTGATGATTTCTTCTCAGGATAATCATATATATAATCAGAGAGCTCAGCTCTGGTGGGTCACTTGTCTTTTCTTTGAGGGGTAAGGGCTGCAGGCTGCCCACTCTCCACCTTTGTGGTGTGCATATAAATTGTTGTTGGTGCCTTGCTTTTGACATGTTGTGGAATTCTTTTCAGCAAGGAAAGTGAAGAACCTGCAAAGGCCCAGTTGAGGTCCCAATTTCCTCTTTGGAGGGACCTCCTCAGATCCCTCCTTGGTGATAAGTTGACTCTGTATTCAGAGGATAAATTCACAGATAGCTATTTGTGGATGTGGGAAAGATGACTATGCTAATATACTCAAGGCTTGAATTGTTCATATTTCTGAATTATTTGATAAAAATTATAGAGGCCTTTTAATTCTGGAACTTACGCTCCTACAGTATTGATCATGCCTTACATTTTGGCCTCCAGAACATGAAATATGCATTATTTGTTAGGTTATTGCTTTCAAATTATGGAAGACATAGCTTGATTTAATGGAACTGTGCTTTAAAATTTTCATATGCACTGCATTCAATCATAAAATTTTTGGAGTGATTTCATTCTTTATAAATCTCAGGATGAAATACAAATAAATTACCAAAAGTACTCTCAGTTACTGCACACTGTGGATATTAAAGAGGATATGGAAAAACTTTGAAGGAATGGGGGCCTGCTCCATTGTTCTAAGCCAAAAATATCAAAATTTGGCTTCTAACACTATGGAAAATAAAAGTCTGCTTATTCCTATAGGGGATTAATGCATTACTCAACCTTGAAAAATTATATTGCCTGGCAACTACAAAGTATGTTCAGTTTTCTCAGTCCTTCTCTTTTTATTCCTTTATTTTGAATCTAGTATCATTCAAAGTTTCTGATCTGCTGATAGTTTCAATCTCATTGGAGTATATAACAATCCTGATATTCATGCTATTGGAGCAGTTTAATCTATACATTATTTACTGATTATAAGGAAAATTGGAAAATTTCTTCCATGTCTATTTAATTACTTTTAGTTTAGAAAAATAGAGAACTCAAAAGTAAAAAAAAAAACACTAAAACTACACACCCATAAGGAGAAAATATTGCATATTGCATTAATATAGTGCACTTATTTTAAGACCTCAGTGCTGCTAAATTTAGGACTTTAAGTTATAGTCTTTGATTGTTTTACTTTTCCTTTTAAATAATTAACCATAAGCTAACCAGCAGTAGTAGTGCTGAACTTCTGTTCAATATTTTATTAGTAAATATCCAAAAAATGAAGAAAATTTAGTATGTAGGGGTGCAGGAGGAGGGCGGGGAGAAAAGGCACTGATAGTTTTCTTTTTAATTACAGAGAATAAGAATTAGGATGGTCTTGCTAAAAATGAAAAGAAAATAGTGAACTTTGCAAAGATCTGTCTAGCTATAAAACTATTTTGTATTTTATTTTTCTCTATTTAACTTGACTTCAGTGTATAATGCCATTGCATATAATATGATTGTACAAATGTGGTGGCAATAACACCTATATATGTTAACCCAGACAGTTGTTATCTATTACTGCAAAATTTGTCAACTAGCTGAAGTGTGGGGAGTGATACTCTAATGCCAAAAACCCAGGTTTAGGTTTTGTGACCTTAGTTTCTCACAGATAATGACTTTCTTTTGTGGATGTAGAGCAAGACTCTAATCATTACCAGTCACATAATAAATACATTCTCTGTTGCACAGAGAACTCTGTGTGTATGTGTGTGTGGGTGTGTGTGTTTGCTAGCCATAAATGGAAAGCCACTCAAGAATGCCACTTTGAATGGTTTATCATAGTTTTAGAGTGATTTATTTATCTTTCACTCCTTCAGGTATTTGGTCATTCATAAAGTACATATGGAGTGCCTCCCGTTGGCAAAGTGATATATTTCTAAAGCAATGAGTACTTGATTTTAAAAAGGGAAGTGGAATACTCAGGCCTCACATTTTATGGAGGTGCCTATTTGATCAAATCAATTTAGTGAATGTGTTAATAATAATCAATTAAGAGAAAAATTAAGAAACTTTGAATATCCCTCTCTCAAATCATAATTAACTTAGCTGCAGATCAGGTTGCACATAGTTATTAGTGTACTATGTGACATTTTTCACCTGTGTCATTACAACAGCTCCTCTTTAATTTATCCCAATGTTTTCTCATTTTTAAAAATACACAATTGTGATCATGAACTTAACCAGCATTCTTTGAACACTGAATATGTGCCCAGCAAGGTGATAGAACTTTAAGGTGGATCACTGATTCCCAAATCAGAGTATGTTTTGTCTCCCAGGAAACATTTGGTAACACTATAGACAAATAACTGTCACAACTTGGATGTGTGGAGGGTTGTATTGTCATTTAGTGGTCACGGATCACAGATGCAGCTAACTATCTTATAATGTACAGGACATTCATCCACCGGGATCCACCTGTTTCATTATAGTGCTCAAGTTGAGAGAAGCTGGAGGGAGGAAGGGACAGAGAGTATCTAAAAGAACAAGATCATGTTCTTTTTCTGCAGAGAGGACCATCTAATTCTGCCCTGATTAAAACCCTTGAGCTAATGTATTTGCATTTCATGTTGTTCATGACTCACACCCTTGCTATTTTTTCCCACTCTTGTTCTGCAACATTTGCCATGGTTTGAGTCTCAACCCCAGGAGAATATGGCTTTTCAAAGGACATTCTGAGATCTTCTGCACTTCTAGATTTTGTTTGTGCTATTTCTTTTGTCTGGAAAGCTCTCTGCATCTACAAAAATTCTACTCATTCTTTAATATGCAACCCAGGAGTCTTTCTCCTTTAAGCCATCCCTAACTCACTGGAGGAAAGATATTCCTTCCTTCATGTCAAGGATCCTGTGACTTATTGTGCATGATTTTATTTTAAAATGTATTCTTTTGCATAAAAATAATTAAACAATATCTCTTAAACTACATCACAGAGATGGAGTCTTTAGCTCCAAGTAATTAGCCCAGTGACCAATACATAGTTTCTACTCAAAACATTTGATGAAAGAATAAAATAAGAACCTGAGTAATTGTAGAAAGAGAACAAAGTGTTTATATTGCATGGGATCTTTGAAACTAAATAAGCTTGATTCTTATTATTATGTGTTTGAAATTCTGGGCTTAGACATTAAGCATCCTTTGTCATAAAACATACATAGATGTAAAATTTGTATTCTATCTACACACACCAGACTGCAAATCAGTTTTATCCTACTACTTATCTCTAATACTTACAAATAAATACATGGAAGTTTCTTGCAGAAAAAAAGGACACAATATTCTAGTTTCCATACCTCACAGTTTAAAATAGCATCAACAAACTTATAAATATAAGTTTATATATTAAAAATAAGCTTTGTATTTCTGTTTCCAGGCAAATGTAATACATGTACTTTTCTCAATTCCTTGCACTGAGAACAGCTAAAAATAGGGGGCATTAAATACAAACAAATATAAGAAGATTCTGAAAGGTACTAAGAGGAAAACAGAGTGACTAAGGTCTTAGTTCAAGCTGCAATATCAAAGTAGTATAGACTGAACAGCTTGAAACACAAATGTTTAATTTTCATCATCCTGGAGGCTGTGAAGCTCAAGGTCAATGTGCTGGCAGGTTTGGTGTCTGGTGAGGACCCTCTTACTAGTTGACAGATGTCTATCTTCTCACTGTGCCTTCAGATGGTTGAGAGAGTTGTCCTTCCTTAGAAGGGTGCCAATCCCAGTTATGAGAGCTCCACTCTCATGATCTAATTACCTCTCAAGAGCCGTATCTCCAAACACCATCACATGTGGATTAAAGCGTCAACATATAAGTTAGAGAGATACAAATTCTTGGTCCATAGAAGTTAGGAACGTTAAGACCTCATAAAAAGGATATAGTAGTGAGTTCCCTGGTTGCTTTTTGCCTCATCTGTTCCAGACTTGGAGTTGAAGAAGTTATCAATACCCAAAAATAAACGATCACATTCACAAAAAATAATTCTTACCAAAGTCTGTGATCTTTAGGTAAAGGTCCATAGTAAAGGGTTGTCTCACAAAGTTTAACACTTTAGTACAACAACCTCTTTACTGCAGCAAAAGACCACCTCACCTCAGCCTTCATACTGGCAAAGGCTGAGTCAATAACCTAGATTTCAACTCTCAGCAGCCTTTAAAAAGGCACTCGAATCTGCCCTCTATCCCCACCAGTCTGATGTCAGAGAAGATTGGAAAAGGACCCATAATTCTTATTTTAACTGGCATTAATGGGTCCCTCGCCACTCCCCGCACAGGGCATCAATGGAGATTGTATGTCAAGACTTGACTTGCACACCAGTTTGGCAGTAATGATTAGTCTCACACTTCTGCCCCTCTGGCATGATGTCTAGTGGAGGGTCAGGACTTTGACCACTACCCAGAGACAATGAGGACAAGTCTCCTCTCCTCTGTTCTGTCAGTAACAAGTTTCTCTTATCTTTTCTGGCCAAGGTAGAGTCATCAGAAGCCTAGTGAGAGCTAGAAATTCTACTCCCATTTTGCTGTAATCAGAATCCCTTCCTCACCTTTGGTATCAACTGAGGCTAAGTAGGGAATGAGCACCTCTACTCTCACCCAACAGGAGAGAAGCTGCACTGCTTCACCTCTGCTAGTTCAGTATCAAAAGAAGCCATTTGAATCAGAGTTTAAAGTAACTTACAGAGTATCATGATAATACCCAATATCTAGGTTTCTATGGAACAATCACTCATCACATTCCTATCAATGAGTTTAGGTAAACCTAAACTTGAATGGGAAATAACAATCGTTGCAAACTAAAACTGAAATAATAGGGAAGCTAGATGTCAGAATTATCTGACAAGACTTTTAAAGTTATCACAAATTTCTTTCTTTTTTTTTTAAATAATAATAGCCATGCTTGAAGCAAAGGAAAAATCTACATTTCAGCGAAGAAGTAAATAATCTCAACAAAGATGTAGAAGATATAAAAATAGAATCAACTGTAAATTTTAGAACTTATTGAAAAAAAAAAAAAAGGAAAACCAACAAAAAATTCCCAGTGGATAGGTTCAAGAGAAGAGTGAAAAGGACAGAGGAAAGAATTAGTGAACGGTGAACAAGAAGAGAGAACCACAGAAATTTATCAATCTGAACAGCCAAAAGAAAATAGAAAAACAAACAAAAGAATGGTGCCTTGGGCTGGGGATGGGGCTTGGAGATAGAGCACTTGCTTAGCACATGTGAAGCACTGGGTTTGATCCTCAGCACCACATGTAAATAAATAAAATAACGATCCATCAACAACTAAAAAAAAAAGAGCAACAACAAAAAAAACCTCAAAAATGATGCTTTGGGGTCTGTAGACCTACAGGGGGAAATAAAACCTAATCTCTGTGTCATTGGGATTATAGAAAGAAAAGAGAGAAAGCGGGTAAGGATGATAGAGTATCTTAAAAAAAATAATGGCTGAATATTTCCTAATTTGGATAAAGACACAAACCTAAAGTTACAAAAGGCTGAGAGAAACCCAAACAATATAAACACGAAGAAATTCATATGAACCACATCACAAGTCCAAACTTTAAAAACAAAAATCAAAGAAAATCAGGTTGTAAAAGCAGTAAAAAACAAATGGCATTTTTCCTCTTTAGCAGAAAGTTTTCAATGATAAAGGATCTCCCACTGAAAACCATGGGGATCAGAAATAAGTGGTCTAACTTTTTTTTTCAGGGGGAGAAATAAAAGAATAATCAACACGGAATTTGGTATCCAGTAAAATAATTTTTATGAACTGAAAGGATAATTAAAACATGCTCAAATGAAGGAAAATTTAGAAGTTTCTAGTAAAACTACTCAGAATGAGTATTTTTTAAATAGAAAAAAATGATAAAAGAAGCAACCTCAGAACATGGAAGGGAAGAACAGTGGCAAGAGTAAATTACATATAGATACATTCTCCTTCTCTTTTGAATTTTCTGAATTATGATTGGTACAGGAAGCAAAACATAACATTTTCTGACATGGTTCCAAAGGTATGCAAAGAAAACACTGAAGTCAATGATATTGTAAACTGGGGTGAATAAAAAGACAAAAATAGAGCACAGGTGATATCTGGAGTCTGTGATGGCTTATAATAATACAGCAACTCCAATAAAGCTATGCAAAGAGAGGATAAAAAAATCCAAGACATAGAAAAATTGAATTCTAGATAAATGTTCAAATAACCAAGAGAATGACAGAAAAAGAAGAGGGATGGGAAAAACAGGAAACAACAACAACAAAAATGTTAAATGGCATGTTCAAACTAGTGTATGTCAACAATCATGTTGTGTTAATGGTCTGAATACAGACTGATTGAAAGTTAGAGACCAGATTAAAAAACATGACCCAATCATTTTGTGCCATAAGAAACTCACTTTAAATATAAAACAACAAATGTAGGTTGACAGTAAAAGGATGGGATAAATACATCAAGAAAACACTAATAAAAAGGGGTGGTAATATTAATTTGAGATAAATTAAACTCAGAGCAAAACAAAACAGAAGAGACATTTTACAATGAAAAGAGATCAATGTACCAAGAAGATATAGCTATCCTAAATTTCCATTCATCAAAAAAATAGAAATTTAAAGTACATAAAACAAAAATCAATAGAACTGAAAGTAGAAACAGACAAACTGCAATTATAGTTGAAAATTTGAATATATTACTCTCAGTAATTGGTAGAACTGAGCAAGAAACAAGCAAGAATATAGAAAAAGTTAATTCCACAAACCATCTGAATCTATTGGATATTTATAGAATATTCTACCCTGAAACAGTAGAACATATATTCTTTTTAAGAGCCCACGGAACATACATCAACACAGATCATCACTTGGGCCATAAAACAAACCTTAACAAACTTAAAAGAACTGAAACCCTATAGAACATTTTCTCTGACCAAATAAGAATAAAATAAAATAAGAGAAAAACATTCACATGCTTAGAAATTAAACAACACATTACTTAATATTATGGTTCCAAGAAGAAGTCATACATGGGTCTGAATTAAAATTTATATAAAAATATAAATGCTTATTTTTATGAGATTTGACTAAAGCAGCACTGAGAAAAAAATTGAGAAAGAAATTATAGTACTAAATGCATATTGGAAGAGGAAAAAGTTTCAAACCTATAATCTAAACTTCCACTTCAACATCTAGAATAATATTAGAAAAATGACTTCAAGGAAAGCTTAAGGAAGAAAATAATGTAAATGGGAGCAGAAACCACTGAAACTGAAAATAGAACACCAACAAGAAAATAAAAGAAATAAAACACTAAGTCTTCAAAATTGCCATGAATCTGACGATCCCTTTGCAAGACAGACAATGAAAAGCAAAGACACTAAAGGCCAACATCAGGTGCCATACGGGAGATACTTCCACAGATCCTGCAGACACCAATGTGGCAAAACAGAGATGCTGTGGACTACTAACATTCATAAATTTGATAATGTAGGGGAAATGAAACAATTTGATGGAAAGCACAAACCACTGTAACTCACCAAAAGTGAAAAAAAGATATATGGAATAATCTATTAAGGAAATGAGATTCCTAATTTTAAAACTTCCAAAAAAGAAATCTCCATGCCCCAGTGATTTTGTTTGGGAATTCTATCATATTTTAATAAGACATAATGCCAGTTCTACACAGTTTCTTCCAGGAAATAGCAGAGGAAAGAATACTTCCAAATTCATTTTAGGAAGTGGTATAATGATATTGAAAGAAGACATCCATTTTAAAGGACAAAACTGCAGAGCAGCATCCCTCACAAATATAGATACAAATGTTTTAAAACAAAATATCAGCAAGGAAAATTCAATAGTACATAAATGTAATCATATACCATGATCAAATTGTATTTATTTTAAGGGTTGTTTAAAAATCAGTGTAATCCACTATATTAAAACAATTCTTATTATCATATAAATTAATGCATAAAATTATTTGACAAACTTCTAGACATATTCATGATAAAATTTCTCAGGAAACTAGAAAGGGAAAAAATTTCCTCAAGAACATTTACAAAGATCCTAGAGCTAACAAAAAAAAAAAAAAAAAAGCAAGAAAGAAAAGAAAAGAAAGAAAAAAGAAACTAAAAAGACTGAATGATTTTTTCCATAAGATTAGAAATAAGGCAACATTGCCTCTCTCACCAAGGTTATTTGACAGAATACTGAAAGTTATAGCCATTACAATGAGAGAGGAAAAAGAAATTACATGCTTACATGTTAGGGTCTGTAAACAAGTCAGGATGCATGCATGACATTTTGCCAGAGGGAGTGGTTTGTGAAGTAACGCCAGCAAGCCATTAAGTGTGGAGATTCCTTATTGGTTTACTGCTGTATCTAGTTTATGTTAATTAAGATAAGCTGTGTGTAATGTATATATACCCCTCCGGTCCTACAATAAATGGCTCCCACTCCTGCTGCATCAATCTACACAAGTTGCTCGTCATCCCCCGGTTATTTTGCTGCAGCCGGACTGCAGCACTTACAAATAAGAAAGGAATTAAAAAAAAAAAAAAAAGCTATCTGCATTTGCAGATGACATGTGTAATTACATAGAAAAATTATAAAATCGGTAAAACTCCTTCTAAACCCTAGAATTAAGTTGCACAATACAGGATAAATATACAGAACCCAGTAAAGACACTATATTACATGAACTAGCTAGAATTGCATATAACTGTCACAAAATATAAAACTTCTAAGTAAATATACTGAATATACTAAGTAATTCACAATATTTAAAAATATATACATACATGTGGACATACAAGCATAACATATATATTACAATATCTTTTGTAAACACCAGTAATTGAAGTAGATTTTCTATTTTCAGACAGAGAATTAGTTCTTATTTTGAAAGCAGCTCTAACACATTGGAAAAGAAATATCTACTAAAAATATAAAATTTATCATAACTCTTATAAATAGCTAAATGTATCTATATTATATTGTATGTAAAGATATTCTAAAGAACTAAAAAGGCATATTTTATTAACCTTGTTATTTTGAGATAATTGTTAACATGAATTGTTAACATTCACCTGAATCCACGTTTCTGCAGATTCTCTATTTCTATAATTTAGTCCTTTCACTTATGTTATTTAAATAGTATAATACAGTACTTAACCTTTTGGCTTTTTCACTTCCTGTGATTTTCTAGAGATTCATCCAAGTTGCTATGTATGAATTAATGGTTCCTTTTATTTAATGGCTGAGAAGTGGTATGAATATACCATAGTTTGTTTAACCAGTCATAGAATTGAAGTGTTACCTACTGTTTCCAGTTTTGAGTTAGCGTGGTTAAAAGAGCTATGGGCATTAAAACACAAATATTTTTACAAATAAAAGTTTGTATCTATCTGAAATAAATGCTCTGAAGAGCAATTGGTAGGTCATATGGTGGTTGCATGTTTAATATTTTGTAAGAAACTGCAACACTATTTTATAGAGTGGATAGGACATTTCAAATTCCAGCCTTCTGTGTGAGTGACCCAATTTCTTCACATACTAGAAATCGTGTGGTATTATCACTATTTCTTAAAATTTCAACCCTTATGATGCCTATGTAGTGATGCCATAGGGTGTTTGTAATTTGTACCTCCCCACTTTGTAATTTGTATTCTCTCCAGAGAATGATGCTGAGTGCTAATAATGTGTAGCACATATTATTACCATCTTCATATCCCATTAGTTAAATGTCTTTTTATATCATTTATACACTTTCAGATTGAAGTTTCTATTGTTGAGATTTGAGAGTTCTTTGTGTATTCTAAATATTGGTCCTTTGTTGGGTATGGAGTTGACTAATAATATTCTCCTATTTTGCAGTTTGTGTTTGCATCCTCTTAATATGGTCCTTCACAAAGTAAAAGTCTATAATTTTGATCAAGTCTGAGTTCTCAATTTTATGGACCATGCTTTTCGTATTATGTCCAAAAATTCTCGAGTTAAAATATTTTCTCAAGAGTTTTAGTCCAAATTTCATAGATTTATTTGTAGTCCACATTTAGGGCCATGATTTGTTTTGAGTTAATTGTTTTTATAAAGTACAAAGTTTAAGGCAAGGTATTTTTTGCTTAGGGTAGTTCCATTACCCTAATACTACTCGTTAAAATACACTGTTTTCCCATTGCTTTCACACCCTTGTCAAAAATCAGTTAGGGGTATTTGTTTTGGTTTTGTCTAGATTTTAACTTTTCTATTCTTTTCCATTGATCTATGTTTCTCTCAAGCAATACCACATAGTCTTGATTAGGGCTTCCTACCAATGTATACTTCTTGTTCAAAAATCCTTTAGCTATTTTAGTCTTTGCCTTTCCATATACATTTTTAAAACTCTTTTCATGTTTCCAGATCTTGTTGAAATTTTGATAGAAATTGCATGAAACTGTCATATCGATTCTGCAAGAATTGACACCTTTACTTCATAAAGTTTTCCACCCCCAAAACACACTACATATTTCCATTTATTTAGATCTTTTTTGATATTCCTCATCAGCATATACATGTTTTGTTAGAATTACATTTAAGAATTTTAAGGTATTAGAAATTGAATTTTGTCTTAATTTTGGAGTCCATATGTTAATTGCTAGCACATAAAAATATAACTGAAGAACAAAAATCTTTTGATTATCAATATTATGCCACAATTAAATGATTTTTTTTTTGCTGTTGTTCATTGCCTATTGTATACCATGAATGGCAAAAATATATAAAGGACCCTGCCTTTAAATAATGTTGACAAGAGGAATTCTCAGAATATCAAAGGAACACAGAAATTTTCATAGCAGTGTAGCAAAGAAAAATAGATTTCATTTATAGATACCTAAAATTGGAAATTCAAACTGTGTTTGTCAGCTTTTCATTGCTGTTCAAAGTACCTCAAATATCCAGCTTATTTAGGCTTATCATTTCAGAGATTTCAATCCATAGTCACTTCACCCTATCACATTTGAGTCTACAGTGAGGCAGAACATCATGGTAGGTGTGTATGGTAGAAGGGTCTTGTTCACCTCATAGCAGACAGGAAGAAAAGAGAAAGGAAGATAAAGGCCTAGAGTCCTAATATTTCTCCCAAAGACACACCCCTGATGATGTAATTTTTCTTCAGTAGGCCACCCCTGCTAAATGTTCTACTGTCTCCCAGTGGTGCCATGAACTGGGAACTAAGCCTTTGGCACATGGGTCTTGGAGGACATTTCATTCTCAAACTATGGGCTGAGGTTGTGGCTCAGTGGTAGAGCACTTGTCTAGTGTGTGTGAGGCACTGGGTTTGATTCTCAGCACCGCATATAAATAAATAAAATAAAAGTCCATTGAGAACTAAAAAAATATTAAAAAAAAAACCTAAACTATGACACAAACCAATTTTCTGCTCTTCCGTTTTAAAGTCAAAATAGCTTCCTGTTACCAAGAGAAAATTCTCAGCATAGAAATCAAAGACTCTCACAGGTTGACTCTGGTCTCGTCTCCTTTCTTCATTCACTCCCCTGCTACCGCATTTGGAGGAAGGAACACATTCTATATGTTCTTTCTCAATCTTCTATTTACTCTGATCTAAATGTATTTTATTCTGTGTTCTGGAAGTCCATCTTAATAAAAGGCAGGACAATAGAATAAGTCACTCCAAGGCAATGCCACCTCTCACTGTATTGACTTATTTTTTAGTTCATTTTTATAAAAGAAAATTGCTAAATATGAAAAAGTGCCAAGAAGAGTGTAATGTTTTCTTTTCTCCCTCTTTCTTTGTGTACAAAGCTGAGACCCTCAAGGGATGAAATCATTTATTTTATTTTATTTTTTTAATTTTAATGTGGTTCTGAGGATTGAACACAGTGCCTCAAACATGCTAGTTAAGTGCTCTACCATTGAGCCACAACCCCAGCCCAGAATGGAATATTTTTTTCTCCTTTTTGTGTTCCCTCATTGCCCTGCACAGTTATTGACACATAGGAAATGCTCAGTTAGTGTTTGATGAATAATGGATTCACAAGAGATGGAATTGATTTGAAATGTTCTTGAGATTCAGTGATGAGATCATCATTTGCACAGATGATACTTAGCAATATAAAATAAAAACATTTTTAGAAGGTAGAGTAAAAGCAAATTGGAAGGACCCAGAAAACAGGTAAAAAAAAAGTCTGAATTGGGCTAAGAGGTTACTGGAATAGGTTTAGCACCAGCTGCCGAATATTTGCCATTTCAAAGGAAAATTACACAGAACATTACAACTAGTAGTTTATCTTGGATTGAGAAAGGTAGAAAGAATTAAAACTGTTCAAGGGTTTTGAGCTTGAAAATGGGAAACTTGTGTCAGTCGTAGAAAGAAGGAAGCTAGCATAACTTTTGTGAAGAAGAACTGAACTCAAAAACTTGCTGATTTTTAGCAGATGGCAAACCATCCACTTGGGAAATCCCTATAGGCATTTCAAAGAGTGGGATAAGTGAGAGCTCTGGTGACTTCCAAACTTAATTGTGGATCCTCAGAAATCTTTGATCTGAAGACTTGGGCCTATCTGGTCACCAACTTTAAGAATTTATAATGAATTGCTTTGTAACAGTTCAAATACATAGATTGAGCTCCCAATTTAATCTCTACAGCGTTGACTTGAAGAGAGCTGCCTTATTTACCCAGGCATATTTAGTCCAGCCTCTGCTGGCCTCAAGCCCTTCACTGAATTCTTGATGGTTTGTTAACAGCATAATGTCCTGTTCTACCACTAATGGCCCCATGACCACACAGGTCAGACACGTGTACATTTGCAATATTCCTTCCTCACTGCTGTAACAGAACACTTTTTGCTCAAAACATCTCACCTCAACTCTTCGTGGAATGACTCCACCATCTCTGTCATCTGTACTCTGTATTCTGGAGGCTCACTTTTTTCTGCACGCACTGGTGACTAGCCTTATGTTTTTGCTCCTATTTTTCAGTTACCTGGAAAACTTCTGCCATCGAGGAAGCTCTGTCCTTTTTTGCCCCCAGTACCGTCGTGAATGCAATCTGTTCATGAAACTTCATGATTCCTTCACTTCATGGGATTTTCCTCATTTAATACATGTATCTGTCTTCTGGCACTAAGTATGTTCTTTGATGCTTTTAGCTATTTCAGAAATTATTTTTATCCCGGTGTCTGCTGCCTTTCCCCATGCATACTTTCATAAGCTCCCTTAAGAAACTACATGGTATTTTACTCACCAGTTCTTATCCTAGTGATTAACATAATATTTTGCATTGTACATTTTCAATAAATATTTGGGGGGAAGATTCATATGGTAACTAATACCTTGAAAATCGTGACCTGTTTAAGATAGGGCAATTACAAAAACATCAGAGTAAAATGTCCCTCATTTTGAAGGGGGAGATTTGGAATCCCAGAGATGGTAACTTGTTTTGACTATTCATAATTGAAGGAGGGCCTCCCAGATCCTAGATCAACTGGGTCTTAACAAGATCATTTCATGTAAATCAGCCAGTATTAATCATATATAGAGTAAAACATTTCTGCTTCTATTTTATGGCTGTGCTGGCAAGTGGGTGCCAAAGGAAGAGGTAATTCCCTGGGTAGCTAGACTACAACCTCAAGCCTCTGTGCTTCCTCTGAGTGATTAATTATGTCACAAGATTCCTAACAAAGGACCCTTGATTCAGATCCTCAAGCGCGAGGGTATTAATGCTGCAGCACTTTCACTGCATCCTAGTTCAGTGAAATTTTTCTCAAAGCTGGTTCCTATTTCTGGCAGTTACTCTTCAGTTCTGGAACTTTAGTTCCAGCCAAAATAAACTATTGTCTCAGGTCTGTATTTTTCCTGAAGCACCATGGCATTTTTATGGAATGTGGAGACAGTTTTATGTAAGACTTTAATGGTAACAATAAAGGACCCAGATCTTTTTCTTTGGCCTGCTATCCTTTCCTCTGTATCCAGCAGTGATTATATAGGTTCCGAAAAAGAGCCATCTGAAACCTTCCAATACAACCTCTCATTTATATGCTGTGTGATATAACGTTGCATTCTTGTTTTCTGCCCTCATCCTCAACAGCATAAAATTATTTTTATGCTATATTTTATTATCTATATTTTTAAAGAAAAAGGTTGCTTATTTTGTGATTATATTTCAAACTTTCTTTTATTCTTTTATGTTATGCTAATAAAGTTTTACTTTTGTGTGTTTTACCTGTAAACTAGTATTGATAAATTCAGAGAGGCAAAATTACATTAAATGTTATGTCTTAAACGCATTAAATACAGAAGAGACAAAGCTTGTTTATGTATTAATTTGGTATGTATTAATTTAGTTTTCAAAAAGTCATTAAGGATGACTTTGAATGCTTTGAAATATCACACACTGATAAGATCATCAAGTGAATATTCAGCATCTTGAAGCCCAAGACTTCCCCACTTCAATGGACAGGCAAAGAAATTTCTTCAGACAGTATTAGGTTACCATTATTTGATTTTGTCTTATGAGCTCTCCAAAACACTGCTTGCAAGTTGAGAAGTTTAAACATTTGAGTTCTGAAGTCATTGCTTTATGAGCTAATGCATGCATGTTAATTCTAGAAAAAATAATTAAATTGTAGAAGAACTATTGTTTTATAAAATGAATAACTTTTAAAATGAGATATTATACATTAGCAAGATTAGGAAAATTGCAGTAAGAAAACTTTTTCCTGATTTTTTACAAATAGTTATGAAGTTCCAGTCATATGCATTGCCATTCGTTAGGTCCTGGGAACAGGGGTTGTGGCTCACAACTTTATAGTCTTTACTTTTCACAACCTAGATCATGAACCCTGAGAACTGTGGTGTTAATGTATAAAATTGTTCAAGAAAGGAAATAGTATAAAGAGGAAAAAATAAATAAATTAAACTATTAAAATAGACTTGAGTAATAAAGCAAAATATGAATGCTTGTTGAGCTTAGTTAGCTATAGAATTGAATAAAATATATTCTTGAGTCAAATGTCTGGAAACATCTTACTATTTAATGCAAAAAGTGTGTTTATCTCCCTGAGGTATGTATGATGTGTTCATTAAACAAATCTAGATTATTGGTAAAAATAAGAATGACAGATTCTTCTGACATCCATTTTACATGTGTTTGCATATCTGGGAATTGCATGATGATTTCTTTTTCTCACCAGAAACTTCAGTATTTTTAAAGCATGTTACTTATCAGAAAAGACCTTAATTCAATTAATAAAAACTTTAGTCCAATTGAACCATTGAAATACCTAAATTAAGGAAATTTTCTGATATTTGGATCTTATCTGAAAATATTAAGCAAAAATTTGATCTTTAGGTAAGGTTTAGCATAATAAATACATTTGTAATATTTGTCTCCCTGTAAGTTTGACTATGTATGTGAACCTGTTAAATGTATAAATAATATTATATGTAAATTACATTTCATATTGCAAACATAATCTGATGTAAGTATTTCAACACAGTCAATATAATACCTAGAGGATAGCAGGATGTTGACAGAGTGAACACTCATGAAAATCAGTTTTTACTATAGAAAGGAAAGGTGAATGATTTGTTAATTCATTCATCATTTTTCATACTCTAGATGTTAGGTCCATGTCAGTGTGATTTTTCTATAGGAGCCCTTCTCAAATTTATGATTAGATGTAATTATGAATTATAGACATTTCTCTTTCCATTTGGAAACTTCACATTCCTGGAAATATTTTTTTTCTTTTTCATTGATGCCTTATAGTTGTATATAATAACGGGATTTGTTGTTGCATTATAGTACATGTGCACAATTTAACAATATAATTTGGCCAAATACCTCCCAGTGCTTCTTGGCTCCCTCCCTTCCTTCCCCGCTAAACCCCTTCCTCTATTCTGCTGATCTCATTTTGCTTTTCATTTGATAACACCCTCGCGTTTCTTTTCCTTTTTGGTATGTATAAACTGTGGATTTCCATTCAGCCATAAAGAAAAATTAAATTATATCATTTGCAGGAAAATGGATGGAACTTTATGATCATTATGTTAAGTGAAATAAGTACAATTCAAGGTCATATATTTTCTTTCATGTGGAAGCTAGAGAGGAAAGTGGAAATATTTTTTAACAAGATGTTGATTTGTAGCTAAGCATGTGACAGAGCCCATATAAAATAAAAGTAAACATTTTAAATATAGTCAATTAAGTAACAATATTCCCAGTAGTCCAGAGTTTTAAGATCACAGATTTTGCAGAATGTTGATATAGTTTATCAAACTCAAGTTCAAAACTTTCTTGTGTTACAAAGAGGATCTCTCCTTTAGTTGAGAGATGTATTCAAGAGTAGAAAGAGCTAGGTGTGTAGATGCATGACAGGGATGATAATAGAAAGCCAAAGTCACTTCATAAGAGGTCTGAAGTGAAAAAAGTATATCATGCAAACTCATCTTCATAGTGTTATGGGAGCTTTTCACAAAGTTATATGTTATTTACGAGGTAGTTTATAAAGTACTTTCATATAAACTATCCCATTCGCCCATTTAAGAAATCTGCAAAGCAGGCAATAAACTAAGAGTAGAGGGGTTACAATATTAGGATAATGAACAGGGAGCAGAAATGAGGTTTTTATGACAAGTTTTTCACCATTTTCATTTCCTTAGGGTTTCAGTGTTGATTATTTAATATTTATTGAAGACCAGGATTTAGTGTATGAAACGGTAAGGTGCTGCAGCCCTGTGTATGCTGAGACCACGGAGCTAGCATGGACTCAGTGGAGCCAGTTGTTGAATTTTCAGGATGTTTGAGAGCCAGTTAGCATCATTTTAGCTTGCTGGCTTGGAATTCCCTAGGGTGAGTGTATTTGCATTATATAAAGCAGCAAATCTTACAGATAGAAGCACATCTTTCTTCCCATCAGCACACAACTATGCATAACTCACCCTGTATTAAAAAGAGATTAAAATATCACTTACATGATTGATACTTAAAAAGGTCTATAAGTGCTTTACATAAATAGATATGAAAATTTTATGTGAATTAGATTCAATGCATATGTGACCAGTAATGACCAAATGAAACATTTTAAATGTTTAAACTACAAATATATGTACATAAACACAAACACGTATTCACAATTTATTTTGAATTTGAAAATAAAAGACAATGCTACTTGTTAAACTCAGAAAAAACAACTTAAGCTTTATTTTTGACTACTTTCAAATAGTGAGGCTATGAAAGAAAATATGGAAAAAATAAAATATACAAACATACAAAGTTCATTTATTTCTTTAGAAGCAAATCTACTTAATTCTTCTTGATAGGCAAAGAAATTATTAGCACCATGGGTCATTTAAAACACATATTGGTAGAAAAAGCCAGAAAATAAACTTTCTTTTCTAAAATAAATTTCACAAAAAAGACAAAAGATATATATTCTCTAAATACTAGGTGTGAAATGATATGTGATTCAAGTAAAATTAAAAGACCAATAAATATGACAGTAAACATTTCAGTTAATTAAATTTTAACAGCACCTTTTAATCTCATTAAAAATAGCGTATATTATTGTATAATAATGTTCTCAAGTATGTATCAGCATATATAATTTAAATTCTCTAATATTCCTCTTTATAACAATCATGTGTGGGTTCTTTTGATGAAAAATCTAAATTGCAAATGACTTAACAGGTTAGAAGATCACACAGTTAGTTACCAAGTAGTACAACAGATTTCTACCTGCAATGACCTGGCTACTAAGCTCTTGCTATTTTTCCCAAGCCTTTCATTCTAAATATGTAAATGTTGCAAACAAATATATACAACTTTATATAGCTTTAATGATATCCACAATTCTGTTTAATAGGAGTAACACTTTAAAACATGCATAGAGCCGTTACTATATTTTTTCTACTAATTAAATTATTGCAAGATAAGCAGGTGATAGACTTCCAGTGTGTGTGTGTGTGTGTGTGTGTGTGAGAGAGAGAGAGAGAGAGAGAGAGAGAGAGAGAGAGAGAGAGAGAGAGAGAGTATGTGTGTGTGTGTATTAGAAAATTATATTCTAGAAGTAAATCACATACTCTTTAGTGGATGCAAGTACAGGTAGGTATTAAGTGCAGCAAAATGTTTATACTTTATTCCCCTTTCCCTCCAATGTGTAATGGAACACTGGCTGTTAACATCTAACCCTACTAAATTTTGAAACATTACAAAAGATATAGGCTGTGATTTATGAAACATGAAAAAATATTCTATTGTGAGTCTTTGTGGAGTGCCTCAATTTGCATCTATCTTGATAGATACTTAGAAATAGATGTAGAAGACCATTCATATTTAGTAAAATATTAAATTTTGGTATGTTTTTATCCTTAGTATTTTGGATGTCAGTGAAAATTATTTTCTCATAAAATTTAATAAGTATACCTAACATTCAAGTTAGTCTCAATTCTTCAGGAGTTTTTAAGGCATTACAAAATCTTTCATACCATATGAGAGATTAAAAGAAAGACTCATGGGTAGATAGGTAGAGTTTATTACATATGCAAATATACATGTTTTTCTCTAACTGCCCAACATGAAATGGAATAATAGTGATTTAGGTACATATTTTCCATAAATTCCCTATCAAAGATTAAATGCAAATATATCAGTTTTCTATAGAATTTTTTTTGTGATAGTACTCTCAAAATTAAAATTTATAATTACTTGTAGATTAATGTTGAGCAGTTTCTATTCTTAAGTTGACTGTAAGCTACTTACAATAGCTGTACTATGCCATAGAAATATATTTTACAAATGTTACACCATCAACTAACATATGAAAATCATATACCACACTTTCACCACAGGGTACTGGCTCTCTGTATATGGTTTAAGATGGATTGCATCGATATTCTTTTATGTAAATGACACTTTATTTTTGAACCTCACAGTTCAGTAATATGGTCAGTTCTCAATACCTCTTTTTCCACAGACAAGAAATAACTAAACTTTATTGTCATCCTTACCCTTTTTTGTCCAAGAAACAGAACAATAGAATCAATTGTGCTAATCTCAACTTTTTTCTTCACCTAACAGCCATACACTAAACTTCACCTTTATCTTTACCTCTCTTATTCATAATCTTTTAAATGCTGCAACCATTCAGTTTCACTGCTCTCTGCATAATCTGTTTGGGATAAGCCAGCACTTTGTAATATTTTACAGTCAAGTATCCTTTCGATTATCATGTCATCTCTCTTTGTGGATCTTACATTTGTGAATTCTTTTCAAGTAAAAGTAATTGAAGTTTTTCCAAGCTCAACATATACATAAATAGTGAGAATTAGCAGTAATAATGGTGATGAGGAGGAGGAGGACGTGATTGTACATTTTGGGAAACATCAGCACTTTTTGTCATTTTCATTTTATTTTGTCCAAATGTATTTACATCAAGCTTATCAGGATAGTATTAAATCATATAACAAGTAGTTTGAAATGTAAGGCACTGAATTTATTATTATTTTATTTTATAAGAAAGCAGTAGTACTTGGTTGAAGTGAACAGAATTCTGTTTGTGGAGGTATTTAAAGAGTGTTTTATAGATTAAGTTCTAAAATTTTAAACTTTTGCCTCAGAAATCTATTGAAAGAATATCATGTCTAAAGGACTACCTCCTGTTATTGGAAAAAATTTTATACAACTGACTATAACACAAATGAGTCACCCCAAGACTGTTTCCTTCTTACCAGTACAACCGTGACAGAGAAACAGATCATAGAACACTGACATTTGCCAGGAGTAGGCAACAGAAAAGACTATTTGCTGTACAGGTCGGAACCTCAGCTTTTTTGGGATTTAAAAATCATTTTTATTTTATTACTCTCATATATTATTTATTATCTTATAATTTGTCTTTGGTACTATGAAATTAAAGTCAAATCAACTTATGAGTTATTGGCCATAAATCTTTCAATGTGCCTATTTTAGTGGTTAAACACTATCTAAGTGATTTTTTCCTAAGTCCTCCTTATGAAGTTATAGATAATATTTCCACATACATGATTGAGAGCACAATATTTACAGATGAGCTTTTTAAGTGTGTGTGTGTGTGGGTGTGTGTGTGTATTACACAAATACCTTCTTATTTTGACTGAAAAAAAATCTATCAATAATATCAGTGCTGGTGATGTGGCTCAGTGGTAGAACACAGATAGGCATCATCTATGAGGAGGTAGGTTCAATACTCAGAGCCACAAAAAAAAAAAAAGTCTTGGTTAAGCATTTTGTATGCTCTAATATCTAGGCAGAAATTGACTTTTATCATCCTAAATACATGGATCTCTTTTCTAGGACTCTTTAAAAAGGAAAAATATTTGATCACATGCACACACACATACAAACACACATGCACGTACACACAGACTTCAATTTACTATGTTTGCTGGGTTTGGATACGTTTCATCAAATTTTCCAATAAAACTTCTGAAGGAAACAAATATTCATGCATTGATCCCACTGGGCCTTGTAAAGTACCACCTCCGGTTTCGGTGGAAAATCATAACTAATCCTTCATCTTCATTCGTACAACAGCCCAAACAGCATATAGATCCTTTTAGGAACTCATCCATCTTCAATGAAAAAATGGAGCATTATTAGTAACTGCATAAATTCCACCCTTTGGAGGCTTTAGATTGAGCTCCACTTTAAGACAGAAATTTTCCTATCTGAAAAAACAAAAAGTATTCTAACTCCTTCCTGATTCTGTCAAAGTCACTTCAGTTACTGAGGCCTGAGACCACAGTCCTCACCTAACAATGGTGAGAACTTGCAACTGATTGCTGAGTATTTACAATGTGCAGCCACTTTTCCACATAATTTTTAGAATTTAATGCTCTTTGCTTTAATTCTGTGTTGAAGATTAAGAAAGTGATGGTAGTAGTAGTTGAGTAAGCAGAGAAGCAGTTGACCATGCTCTTAACATCTGCAAAATTGTCATCTTGGTTAATCAAGATTCTTGAGAATTTCAGAGTTATATTTTCCATCACAATTAAGTGTGGCTATTTCTCTAATCTCTGTTCTTGTGAAAAAGGTCATGAAATAAGTATAGTATATTGAGAGAATTCAGAAAATGTATTTATGTTGTTTCTGTAACTGAATGAAACTCAAGATCTAAAAGTGCTGTGTGACTATAGAACTTTTGGTGATCCTGTAGCCACCCTGAGCCTTATTTTTCTTCTATTTTATTATAAATAGAGTGAGTGGAAATAGGTGATTTGTAAAAATCTCCTCAGTTTCTAAAATCATATAAGTAAATATTATTAATAGGTAAATCATACTAGGTATATATTATTAATTCCATTACTATTTGTTAAATAATATGAATATAATAAAGTAATTGGTTTATTACTCATTATTATATACTGTCATGTATTGTAGAAACATAACACCTCCTCAGAAATCTATTGAAACTATATCACCTCTAAAGAATTACACAGGGAAATGGCAAAAAATTTCTATAGTAATGTCACATGTACTATTTCTGTACATGGCTAATTCTCTGGAGTTATTATAGGCACTCATTCTACAGTTATATGTTTAAATAAATGTGGTCTGACAAAACCCCTTTTTGAGCAATTTTAACTGTATATAATCTTCACTAACTTGCAGGACATTAGATTTGCCTACAAGGGTGGTCACCAAATTATAAAGATGATGTTATTTACAGATAGGTAATTATGAATCAATCTCTAAAACTGACCAACTTTAGAGAACTGTACCACTTGGAATTGTTGATGTCTTTCTCCAAACACTATGCATTGGCCTTCAACTAGAGGAGATTTTCCCCTTTAGAGTACATTGACAATGTCTGAAGACCATTTTTAATGTTACAACTAGGATAGGTAGCCAAATTTAGCCAATTAAATATAGATGCACAGTTAAATTTGAATTTCTAGTCAATTGTCAGTACTGTTTTAGGTAATATTATATATACAATATTTGGAATGGACTAAAATTACTTGTTGTTTATCTGAAATTTATATTGAATTGAAAGTTTTTATTTTTTCTGAAAACACTAAAAATGGTGTTGGGCCTTGTACAGATATCTAGGGAACAGAAGCCAGATATGATGCTAAACATCCTACAGTGCCCAGGACAACCCTGAGCCTGACAGCTTTGTCTTGAATGTTTTTACATACCACTGAATATGAATGTAACAATAATTATCAAGTCCAAAATGTCAGTGGTATGTGTTTAGGAATTCTGATACACTGGAAATCCTTCACTTGAATCTTATGATTGGATCATAAGATTCAATTTCTTGGGTTTTAAACTTAACCATAGTGACACTGATTTGGCACTCTTTTATTTTAACACATTTAAAATATTATTACAGATATAAAAATGGAGGTAATATTACCCATCCCCATCTTTCATAAATTAAATAAGAGGTGTGCAAAAGTACTTTGAAAGTTAAGTATAAAGCAGTATTAAGTGATTTTTTTCCATTTTTAAGCTGGTTTTCAGTTGAATTCTAAGAGAAAAGAAAATTCTTGGGGATATCTCTGAAATCCTAATGCATGAATGGTTTCAGAATTAGTTGTGTAGCACTGATAATACAAAGATAAATAAGGAAAAACTTCATAACCTTCATTTTCCTAGATAGTAGAATCCAGTAGAGCAAAAGAGATATGAAGATAAATGAAAAGCTCAGCAATTCATAAGTAACAACTACAAAAATATATTAATGCCACTACAATGGTTTATTTTAAAAAGTGGGCTAAGAAAAGTGTAAATGCATGCCTTCGTACTCTGAGAAGATGTAGACTCATTTTCTATGATTTTATCCAAAGAAAAACCTATGAAAGTTCTCCTGTTACAGGTCCAAGGGATTTACCAAGCTACTGGCAGAATGGGTACTGAATTTTCTAGCACCTCACTGCAAATGCATATGTTGTTGTCTTATGTCATAAAAGAGCTCAGTCCTTCTTGGCCTGTGGACAGCTATAAATTAAAAGTGTCACAATTCTGGCCATATGCCAAATTACCTATCATCCCTAAATTGTGGAAATAGTTTCTTTCCCTCTCCATCTCCCTAAAGATAACAGTAACACCAAGTAATTCCAAGCCATTTGCTACACAAGAGCTGAATAGGAGATGAATGGGGTACATGTGGAGGGTTTGAATCCTCTTCACAACCTACCTAATTATTCTGCATATACTGCAATGCATGCATGTTATCTTCATTAAACCTCAAAGTCTGAACAAACTAGGACAGAGGTTGGCATTAATAATTTGCATTGCATTAGAGGAGAGAAAGCATTGATATAGTGGCAGAATGTGGCAAGAATTTAAGAAAAAGAAACAAGAAGAATTTGATGTTCCTTGGTTAGATGCACAACCACGATCTTTTGTAGTCTGTGTTTTCTCTCTGGAATAAAACAAGAAGCATAATGTCAATTATGAGTATCTGCATCCAGTTTCTGAGCCTAGAAATGTACAACAAAATCTACAAGTATAGATATGCCCACAAAATATGTACTGGTTTGTTTTTGAATTAAATGCTTTGAAATTTGTAGTGAGAAGAGTTAAATCTATGTCAAATTTGACTCATGTAAATTGTATTAGATTACCATTGTGTGTCTTTGGCTTCTTTTAAGGATTTTTATGAAAAATATTGCCTTATTATATGTATTTGGAATTTTACAACATCAATTATGATTATTAATTTTATCAATTTATTTTGTGGACTTCACTTTGTACTTATGTTACAGAGGAGAAACTAATGAGTTGACTATCTCCTTGCTACCAGTAATAATTACATAGTAAATGAATCACAGAAAGCAGAATAAAGAAATTAAAGTAAAATTAAGAGTTAGAATTACATTATTTAGAAGTAGAGGAACTCCACTCAGAATAAGCTGCAAGGTAAAACGGATGCATACATTGATGGCTACAAACAGTAGGGAATTAAAAGGAGTTATAGACTAAGTATCAGTTTTAAATTGAGTAAACTTTCTATAACTGCCATTATAACAAAATTATGGACAAGAGAGAAGAAAGCAAAAAGAAAGCCTTTGTTATGATACTGGCCAGTCTATTTCAGGAATGCAATGCAAGGCCAAGTCAGGATCACCATGGACTCCAAGAAAGGGAGTAGACTTTAGAGACCTGGCTATTTAATTTTTATGTATATTATGAGGCATCTGTTTTGAAATTTGTCATATTCAATTAATGCTTAGTTTTAAAATTTGTATTAATTGAATAATAATCTTTTGCTATTTATCGCATTCACTCTGTCTACCTTCACATACTTCACACACTCACAGAGAGAGAGACACATGTTTGAACCTGTCTTATTTCTTTTATTTTTTGGTAAATTTTAAATTTTCATATTTTATGATGCATTAATATTAAGGTATTTTTGGAAATCTTAATTCTTTTCCCTTCTAAAATGCAATCTGAAAATATATACATTTTATAAAGCATTTCAAATCTTCATACTTTCCCCCTTTAAATTGTGATTTTGTATTGCATGATTTGTTGTATAAGTTAGAAAATATAGTATTTTTAAGTAATATTGACAGAATACATTATACTAGAAGTTCATTAATCTCATTTTTCAGAATTAATTGCATTTATAATTTTTTAAGGAAGAAGTCAAAATTTTAAAATAAAAATGAAGCCAAACATATAAATGGTTTTAACCTATGTGCAGTTCATCTTTCAATATAGCTCACCAACTAAGAACTTTTTTGGTCTAATTAAAAATAAATAGGATATTTTCTACAAATTCTTTGTTCAAAACGTACAATCTCTACCCAAATGTAATAAAACTGATCAAACTTCAGTTTCACTGAACTGAAATTCATCTGTTTTATTTTGTCCCTGAGAATATGTTACATAGTCCCACAAATAATTAAGACAGTAGAGAGCAGGTAGGCCAGAGGTGGAAAGAGAACATCTACCAATGGACAGTCACTGGACCTATGGGAGAATAGTGAAACCTTAAAGATAACTGTCATTATGATAATTCACTTTAAAATCTGTGGAAGTTCCCTTTTTGTGATATGTAAATTTGGGTTGGCTTTATAAGAGAAACTGTTACCATGGATGTACATTTTAAAAATCAAAGGTACAAAAAGTAATGGGTGTTTTCAATGCTACTGTATTCTAGATCTAGCACAGTGGTTTTCAATTCCATTTTTTTTCCACACTACACACCTCAGTATGTAATAGATGCATTTATTAGTAATAAGTAGTTCACTATGACTGTGATTCTCAAATCTGGAAAGTAGGTGATCAAGAGGATTTTAGCAGTCCTGAAGAAGATTATTTACTTTGAAGAAAAATGGAAAGGCTTAAATGTCTACTCATTAAAAACAAGTTGGATGAATGCCCATAGGAAGGAGGTAACTTCCTGTTCAAATGTGAAAATTGCTAGCATTTATAAGATTATTTTATAAATTTTCCTATGTACAGATGATTATTAGCTTTGTAAATAGCAGAATCTCTCTCATTGTGAATAGTCTACAAAACATTGATATAAGAAGTTGAAAAGATTAAAATATGCTTACTCTTAGTATTCAAACATTCTTCAGGATATGAAACAAGAATTCATTTTAGAACAAGTTATATAGATGTTCCATTACATTTTAATGCTTTACAGACATAGGTAAATTATGTTCTTCATTTAAACAAGTTAATAAAGTTTACCCAGAGTAGCCAAAAATACATTCAACCATACTTTATTCTCTTTTGTTAAAAAACATTCTGTGCCACGAGTGAACACACCAAGCCCTCACATCACTTGTCTTCCATAAAACATTATTGTCTTTTGGCGTCCTCTTGCACTAAGGGAAATAAAAAGTCACATGTGGAGAAGTTCTAAACTCTAGACAGAAATGATCCTTGGAGGGCAATTTTTATCCTCCACGGAAGTGTTGCAGACTTCTTCCATTAGCATAGTCCCAGGGAGCAAAAGGTCAGGGAACTGGGACTCCCAACCATACCTGAACACATAAGTCAACAATGGTGCACTCACAGGTGCATTAAAATACTGAGAGAGAGAAACAACAATTGCACTATTTTACCTTGGAATATACTGTACAGATAGTGACATTTTGTTTGTGGTTGTAGGGAAGAAAGGAAGGCAGTTCCCTAATTTCCCCCTCAACACCTACCATTTGGCATAGGATATGGGAGGCTGGCGAAAACGGAGGGTGCTTTGCCTCAGTTGAAACAGCTGGGAAACAGATGGAGGCTGATGTGAAATTTGCCAAAAGCTTTGTCTAAATTTCGCACCCATTTTCCACCAATGAGTAGCTTGTCGGGTGATAACAGTAGAGGTCTTGGAATCAGCAAATGATAAACTTTGGAAACTTAAAACAAAATAGGTTAAATGGTTTAAGGTCCCAAGATTATGGGATACACAAGTCCAGAAATGCATTTCCAAATGCATGTTTCCAATAAAAGTGGGAGCATTCTGGGTGAAAACTGCAATAGAATCCTATACTAGGATAAAAGTGTCCACTGGATTCATCAACACTGGTGCTACCTCATCAATGTTGACATCCCTCTTAGGTGATACTGTCAGGAAGCACATACCCACTCCTTGTCATATTAATTGCAATTTCATGACTCCTGTGATTATTGTCAACGTAAGTGTGCAAAGCTCACTTCATTTTAGTCATTGGATTTCACTTCATAAGCAATTTTGGTTCGAATTCCAGGCATTCAGTAAATTGTTTTTGGATTTAAGTGTTGAGGTATAGCCAGATTTTTGTTTAAATCCAGTCACTGAATACATAAACCTCCTGTTGTATATTTCTAGCTGTAAGGAATGCATATTTAGATCTTTTACATGGACTGTCCTTCCAAGCACTGGTCCACGTTTGGTGTGTTTGTTTGTGTGTATGTGTGGTATTTATGAAGTACTTTTGAATATTGCAAAAGTTGGAGGAGATCAGTTTCAAAGAAACAAAAATAAATTCAAGTTAATAGGCTTTTCTCAATGTGAATTTGTTCATTCATGCTTACATAAGGGAATGTGCTAACCATGAATCATTCAAATTGAATTGCTCATGAGAAAAAATATGCTGGCTTTGCCTTCAGTTTCCAGAGCTGCTTAACTGAAGGGGAAAAGAGCATTGTCTCCACATAAAGAATAATCAGCCACAGGTTTCAGGCAGAGTGGTTCCAAATTGGCAAAAGTTCTTTTTGCTCACGTGAGAACATAGATTCTTGTGAGAAGGACTTGTTATCAGAATATTCTATGCTGTGACTGACTTTCCAATCTGCCAGAACAGCCCATGGGAAAATAGTCTTTTTTTTTTTCAATCAATCATTTGGAAGACTTACCACACAACCCCAATATAGCTAAATGCTCCAACAGTGTGGATGTTGGCAAATATGTAGCTTAAAACAGGTATGTGGTGGACTGCAGTTCCACTCAGAAGCAGGTAGGTTTGCATTTGTAAGCAGATCTACCTGAGAGCTCACATTTCAGGTATTATGTGACTCACCTGGTCCTAGTGGATTCTTATAAAATGAAATCAACCTCTGTGTGACATATCACAAAATACTTTTTGCAATAGAATAAAGCCCCACCTGCTTGCTAAGGTGGGGAGCCAGTCAACACAGAGGTAAGTGACAAGCCCAGAAATGTAGTCAGTGAATGATGAAGAATTTTAGACAGTGCCAGTGCACCAGTCAGTGAAACACACTGTGATCAGGCAGAGGAAAAGGAGTGCCCAGTGTGCCAAGATGTTGATGCAAATGACTGGGGCTGCTGCAGGGCCTCCACAACTGTACATCTGGTCAGCTCAGACTCTGCTAAGAGTCAAAACAGAAGTGTTTACATTAAAGTGCCTTGTCTAGCACGTTTCCATTATGCAGGGCCCTCTCCAGTTTAGACTTCCTCCAAGCAGACAGAAAGGAAAAGAAGACTGAAAAAAAATTTGTTTTTGTACTTCTTGGCATAATTAAGCATCACTGGATGAAAAAACAAATGTAGTTTAAAAGATAATGTATAAACCATACCACATTATATTTGTCAATTAAAAATAATCAAAATGTCACTCTGTAACCTTTAGTTAAACATTTTTTTCCTGAATCACTTCTCTTGTTTGGGCTCATAGAAGAGCTATTTGTACTCCCACCTGAGAAACGTTTTGCAGCTTGTGTGTACACGCTCAAAAAATTCGAAACCAGAAATAATTTTGATGAAAGCTCTAGCATTTCCTTTATCTTGATTATGTTGATATTTCACTGAAGAAAAAGGGAACTTGATTTACTAGAGCTGAGTATGATTACTTCTTACTTGGTATATGCAGGATTTTTTTTTTTCCATTATAAACACATTCTGTTCTTCAGTGTATTAAGAATGTCTTCTAACTTACATCTCAATAATATTATAAGGATAGATTAAATTAAATGCTATATGTTAATTATGTCTTGATCCCTCAAAAAAAAGTTGGAATCAGATACTTCAAATTATGATTGTTATTTTTACCTGGCCTTATAAGATTTGATGTTGTGGATAGTTGATGCTAGATGTTGTGCAGCTTATGTTTACCATTTATACAACAAAAATGTATTTTAAAACTCTGCTCATCTTTTAAGTTACATGAACCCAATTTTATTTATGAGTTCCACATTGAACTAAATATGCTACCCAATAAAAGAAGAGCATGGCTATTGTCAAGGCCATACTTACATAGCAATAAAAAGGCCAATAAGTACACGTATACTTTTACGTATGCTCAGGCTGAAAACTCAAAGTCCTCAAATGTCAATGTTCTAACATTAAAAAAAAATTCATTATTTACTTATTCTCTCTCTCTCTCTTAAAAAACAAAAAACAACAACCCTACCAGTCTAGAATCCAAATGCTCAAATAGCCCATTTGTTAAACATTTTGTTGCTAAAATATTCACATAATAAGTTGCTACTTTTTTTTTCAGGATTCTGTATTCAATCTTATTTAGCTGTAAATATTATTTGTTAAGGCAAATTAGAGTTGTTTTCTGGCGAGTCTTTGGCTTATTTTGTTATAATAATACCATATTATGAGCAGTCAAAAATTCTTTTCATATTTTGAAAGAAGAAAATAAAATACTCCCCCAAACAGGCTATGAATTACTGGTAGATTGAAAAAAAAAACAAAACAAAACAAGAAATGTTTCTTGCTCTGTTAAGATGAGATCAATCTTACTGTCTTTGCTCTCTGTTTGCCCCTTGTTCAGCTCGATACTTGGAAGTTCCTCAATAACAATAAATGATACGATGACATGTGTTTCAGTGAATGCATTAGCAGTAATCCTCTTTTTCTTTTTTTTTTTTAATTCCAGATTCCCAGGAAGGCAATTACAAGTCAGAAGTCAACAGCAAACCCAGGAAGGAAAGGACGGCTTTTACCAAAGAGCAAATCAGAGAACTTGAAGCAGAATTTGCCCATCATAATTATTTGACCAGACTGAGGCGATATGAGATAGCCGTGAATCTAGATCTTACTGAAAGACAGGTAATGCTGGACATTGTCATCACATGAGCTTTTTAATTGCTTTGGGTCAACAATCTTTTGCCATTTTTGAAATACTTAAATCTTTGATTCTTAAATACCAATTTGGAAGACTAGTGTACTATTCCATGATGAAGGTTTTGTTCAGAAAAATGACAAAATCAAAGAAAATAAAATGTTATTTAAAAAAAAATAATGTAGTTTAGAAAGAATCCTTAATTCTGTTATGATAGCCTTCCTTATTTTTTATTTAAATATATTATTTATTTTACATAATGATGGCATATGGTAAGGGATTTTTGTATGCTTATATTTAAAAATCTTCTTATTTGGAATATAAAAGTTAGTAACCCCACGTTAGTTTCCTGTACTGCATAGGATAGCGCATGCATGTTGCAGTGACTTATTAACCCTCAAATCTCATTGTTTTAACTTTAAAATTTTTTCATTATTTGTTTATTCTTTCTAAAATCTCTACCAGTGCAGTATCCCAAATACTCACTCACAGGCCCAATCTGACTCTCTGGAGTCTCAACATGTGGTGTCCCTGGTCACCACAGGAGGTAAGGAAGAGTGGAAGTTCATGCACTGACCTCTGAATGTTTTCACCTGGAAGTGACCCATGTCACTTCCATTTACACTCTAATGTTCAAGAATAGTTAAATGATGCAGCCTTGGTAGAGAAAGCCTGGGAAATAATGGAAGGCCAGGGCACATAGATCATTGGTAATTATTTCTGTCTCATTATTCAAAATATATTTGTAATTGTACTGGTGTCACTAATTCAAAATTCTGGTACCCACTTGAAGAACACTTTTAAATTATTAATGATCTGTGGACTTCAATTAAAAAGGCATAAATAATATTTTTAATTAAATTACTCTTTGGGTTCTTTTTTGGATTTTTGTGTTTTTCTGTTCTTTTTTTGTGCTTTTTTCCTTATTTTTTTGCATCAACGCTCACAGAGTACTTCTTGTACTGATTCTGATTCGTGCTGAAAGAATCTAGCCTACTGTTGGTGAACAGTTACTCATCTTTACAAAAACATTCTTGAAAGGAAATGCAAACATCTTTAGGGACTGTGTGATTATGATTGGCACTCAGGGTTAGAATTTCATTTCCTCTTTCACTGTACATACCTCCTCCAGGGGTCCCACTGGAACCAAGGAAATAGCAATAGGGTGTGGACAAATGAATACATAGTTTATGAGAGCAAGTTATTTTATCCAATTTCTTAAATCATCTTCTTTCTGTGAATTTTCAAATTTCAGCTTTGGTAGGTTATTTCTGGATCGTGGAAATATACAGAGGGACACTTTTATGTGGTTTTATTTATTGGCAGCTTATATTTTATTAAATATTTTGACTGGTACCTAAGTTATGGAACATATTTCCTTCCGTTGAATTTCACATACAAAGTTCCTTCTATAATTGTAGAGCATTTGGCACACTGGAAAGCAGGATCCAAAATCTACATCATCAGACTCTCTTTTATTTCTACTTATTTATTTTTTAAATGGTAACAGGAAAATAAAGGGGAGGCTGGTTTACACATTAATGCCCTTCTGTAAGACAGTGAACTCCAGGAAATATAACCATGTTTTATAGAATATAAGAAGGAAATAAGAAACTAGAATTTACTTTCAATTTACAGAAACAACAAATGTGGTATGTGCTGTTAGCCAAGAGCAAAGTCAAGATTCTGTGTTTACTATTCCAAGATGTTTTATGGTTATCTTCCATCATTTGGTCACAGAACAGAAGTTTTGCTTTTGTCTAAGAATAATTTCTTTTTTAGAAGCAGTTCTATAAATCTGGCTTGAGGATTTGAAGGTATTTTGGACAGTTCTTCTTCTTAATTGACTTGACATGTTTGGGAAAGTTATAAGCAAAAATGTTATATATATATATATATATATATATATATATATATATATATATATATCCGATTTTAATCAATTTTTTACTTAAAATAATAATTTGTTAGTTAGCCTTAGTTTTATGACCAACCACCCCAAACATTAGTGGCTTCAAACAATAACCAACATTGAGTTTGCTCAGAATTCTGGGGATGAGAGTTTTGGTTGGGTTTGTCAGACTTTCACAGATCTATCATGGAGCTGCATGCAACTGTCAGTTACTAAAAGCTGTTTGGGCCCTCTGTTTGGACTGCTGGCCTCTTTTGCATATGGTTTTGTCTTCAAATAGGCTGGCCTGGTATTCTTCAGTGAGTAGTAGGACTATCCCTAGGACCACTGAGAATGAAAACTCCAACATGAGGGGCTTTTTCAGTTTCTGTTCATATCATATTTACTAAAGTTCCATTGTTTAAAGCAAATCATCTCACATTAAGTGTCCATGTAGGAGTCACTAGAAACCATTCCTGAAATAATCTAACTGGCTACCAAGAAACAAAAAGTTGAGAAAAATTAAGTTCCAAAGGATTGAAAATTTGATATTGTGCAGAAGATAATTTTTAATTTCATAAGTTTACATTTGCAGTTTTACACATTAATGTGAAAAGATGATGTACACATATGGAATCTAAACTCCTAATCAAGATTAAGTCTTTAGAGGATGTGTGGATTGATAAGAAAAAAAACCTAAATTTTAATGAAAAATAATCTGAATGAAAATCCAAGATTTGCCACTTGGAACTGTGCATTCTCAGAGAAGTGAAAATCTCCTTGAGGCACAGAATTAAAACTAAAATTTCCTGTTCTTTTCTCTACTCAGATTTATATATGTCACGATGGATATGAAAAAAAAATGTTTAACATAAACATGAAAACAGAACTATCACCCAGAGGGGAAATAACTTTGCTATGCAAGACATGTTGAATTAATTCACTTGTAATACAAATATTTGTTGAGCTGGTGCTAGAAGTAAAATTTAGTCAAAATAAGCTAGAGAAGAAAACACTAGAATGCACAGAAGAGACAACAAATTGAACAAGCAGTAACAATTAGGATGAGTGCTGAACGTCATCAAAGAGGGCTAAATGGAAAAATATTCCTTATTATGTCAAATATTAGTTTTACTAACATATTATTCCATATTTCTGTATTCATAAAGTAATTTAAATTAGAATCTTAAAGCTTTATTTTTATTTTCTGGGCTACATATTGCTGTGCTGAGCTTATCTAAAAATATATGGCGTGCTTCAACCATTAATATTGCTGTTTTAAGTATTCTATTTTTAGCAGACAAAAAATAAAAGTTGTGCATATTAATGGGGAACCATGTAATATTTGATGCATTTATTTATCATTTATCTATCTATCTATATATTTATTTATTTATCATTTATGGTGAAAACTTACAAATTTTTCTTCTAGCTTTTTGAAATGTACATTACATAACTGTAGTGTACAGTTACCATACTGTGCAACAGTACCTCAAAGTCTCTTGCTTGTATATAATTGTATCTCTAATTTTGCTGTTCTTGAACATTCAAAGGCAAATTCCTCCAAAATGCCAGGTGTTTCACCCAGTGAAATATCTTCTTTTTGTTTTTTGGAGGTTGGGCTTCTAAAGTTATAGTAATTGAATTATAAAATAAATTGTTTTAAATATATCTTCTTTAAATTGGGGTACAGCTTGTCTTACTCCATTGGGGCTACTATAATAAAATGCTATAATATATAATGTATTCCATATAATATTATATTGTATATAATAGTATTATATATTATATCATAATATGATGATTATATCAATAATATTATAAATGTTATAATTGTTATGAATATTCTAATAATTTTATATAATATAATGATATAATTATTAATGTAATATAATATTATAATTATTATAAATATTCCAATTTTAATTATAGAATTATAATAACATATGATTTTATAACAAAATAATTATATAAAGCATAATACTGGCTTACACACATTAGAAATTTTTAAAGGTCTAGAGGGTGGAAAGTCCAAGATTAAGAAAGGCACTTGCAAGTTCAGTGTCTGGTGAGGGACTGCTTCTGCATAGATGGTTCTCTTTTTATTCTAACTTCACATGGTTCATGGGGCTAGATAGCTATCTGAAGTCTCCTTTATAAGGGTGATAATCCAGTAATAAGTGATCTTCTCTGAAGATCTAATCATCCTCCAAAGACCGTGTTCCTAATGCCATCACCTTGAAAGTTAGGATGTAAACATAGGAATTTTTGTGCAACAAACATCCAGACCATAATACAGCTATTCCATTATTTTTATTTTGTTCTCATATCATAAATGCTTATCTGTGTAATCCATATCTTGGCCCCATATATTCCTTAAAGCAAGTTCATATATGATTTTCACATGTAAACTGTTTTGACAATAAATGTATATCCTTTTAGTCATTTTGCAAGATTTATTTTTCCACACCTTAAAACAATATGAAATTTAGTAAAGTAAATTAAATATACGCACCAAAAAATATTAAATCTAATTTACATTGTTCAGTGTCTCTTAGTGTTAGTAGTATTCTTTAAAATATTTTTCTTGACTGATGGAACTTTCATGTTGAAATGAAGTGACAGAAGTCATATATATATATATATATATATATATATATATATATATATATATATATACACATACATACACACACACACACACACACATACCATGTAAAGGGGAAAAAACAACACATATTAAATCATCTAAATCTATAGGAGAATGTTTCAGAGAAATAATTTTCTCCAGTATGAAAACTTACTTTATAACCTGAACTGGTTTTTAACATACTTTCATGTAAAAGTTTTATGTGATTGCCTATAAAACATGTATTCCTACAAGCTATAAATTATTTGTAGCTACCCCTGATTCATTTATATCATGATCAGTACACCTGCCACACATTTTATGATAGACCACATTTATGTCATTATAAAGATATGTAATAATGATCAGGTGTTCTTTTATAAAAGTCATATACGTTAAAACCTTACATATCATTCAAACTTGAATTTTCCAATTCCCATCTGAAGAACAGTAATAAAATCTCATGAAGGAGTCAAACTCAGATTTGTGTCTTCCATAATGCAATGTCAAGAAGTCTATAATTCTTTTTTTATAATCTATAATTCTCTTTGAACATCATTTGGCCCAAAAAGAAGGAAAAGGGAGGGTTTTCCTAATTCCATGCTAGCAAATAGGTATGAAAGAAAATTATTTTATGTTAGATGAAAAGAGAGACCCTAAGAAAACGGTTAAATGTTTAATCATACAAAACTCTTTTGTTGTTTTATGGGTTAGGAATCACTCCAGTAGTCTGTTAGTGTCTACCACGCTGTTTCCACTTGACAACATATTCTCACATAGTCTTTACAATAAATGACAAATAATCTCTAATTGTCAGGGTAATTTAGAACTTTTTGCAGAGCCAGTCAATCTAAAAGGCCTCTTCTCACAAGTATTTTTAAGTTAGACAAAAATTTTATTTTTTCTATTCAGAAAATTTTGGAGAAAGCTCCTGTTGGATTTTTAATATCTCATAGTGGAAGGAAGGAAGACAGCAGCTGCATGAGAGTACACATAGACTGGTAAAATGGACATATTCATAGAGTTAAGGCTGCCAAATATAGAAGCAGTATGAGATTCTTCTACTTTATAAAACATTCTCACAGAGCTAATCAAAGGCTCCATGTTGTAGATTTGTAAACTAGCTTAAATTACTGAAATAAACAGACTGATTCAGGATACCTATTCCAAAATCAATGGAAAAATATCACCTTGTTGGATAAGATTTCACTAGTAGAAATGAGAGACATCATATTTTGTTTGTTACCCATAAATTGTTAAATGGCCTAATGCCAAGGGTTTTCAAAATAGCCATTCATTTTTTGGATGTCTAGAGGAGATTTTTTTTGTGTGTGTGTATGCCAAGTGTCTAGTAGTTTTTCCTTTTGCTCCAACATGTTTTACATAGTCCTTCTTCTTCACAGGTTTATTTCTATACATTTATATGAATACACTGAGTCATTAATTTATTGTCTCCATGACCAGACCTATTGTTGATTCAAGTTAATCCAAGAATATCTGTGTAGTCAATGATTTAGAATATTCTTTCCTTTCTTTACAGCAGTATTTAACAGTTACCTGGAGTATTATTAAGGTGTTTTCCTTGCTTAACTCATGGTGTTCCAGATATTTAGAAAGGTTAAATCTGATTTGACTCCAACTGGAGAAATAAGCTTAGCATAAGCTGGAGGGGATAATAGTGGTGTAAGAGAAAGAGTCTTAGTTTGGGATGAGAGATATTTCTGATAATTCTGTTTTTTTTAATAACTAATATATATCAATGTTATGGATGGACCCTAAGAGCAAAACTCAAAATTACCTTTGATTCAGAAAAAAATAGGATATATGAGAGGTAACTTAAAAAAGATCAGTAATAAAGCAAAATCTACACAGAGTTAATCAATGTTTCAACCCTTTCCTAAATCCGAAATATTATGGGTAAAAGACTAAGAAATAAGCAGTTTATCCCTAGTCATTTACAAATTAAATATGCATATTGGAAATAATATGGAAAAAGAAACCTGAGTAAAATAAGATCCTAAGTTATTGAACTGCACTTGAGAATATATAATCCATTTTCTTTTAAAATGTTATTGTTTTTCTCCTTGGACAGATGATATACATACAGAAAGCCATGCACATATACATACAAATATACATACCTGCGTATACATACGCAAGAATTTATTTATATATAATATATATCTGTACATATGAACCTTTCAAATAAATAAAAAATAATCAACAATACTTTTCAAATAAAAGCTCATTTATTTGAAAAGCTCATATATACCGATATATAGTATATATGTGAATATATTCTCACATACATATACACAGGTATGTATATGTGTGTGTGTGTGTATATATATATGGCTTTCTATATGTCTGTCATTATCCAAGGAGAAAATTTGTAAATGATTAGGGATCAGTGGATTATATATTGAGAAGCTAGTGTGAATTTTATGTTGCCTTTAATTTTAACAAGATTTTTCCTATTATCTTCACAAGTATATAGAGAAGTACATGCAAATGTTCTGTGACATCTATAAAATAATAAATCCAGGTCTAAAAGAACTGGCAATTTCTGGAGACTTGGCAATAAAATACTTTCTATCAATCTTCATTCTCCATATCCCCATGACTTCTCATATAAAAACTCAGAAGTACCTTTAATTTAGAATAGATTTTGAACTTTTAATTCCTTTATCAGTTTTAATTTTTATTTTTGTAGTTGTAATTTTGTATTTTTGTATATATGCAATTATTTATTTGATTTGTGACTTTTTCCTGGCTTTCGAAATTATTGACTATTTTTGAGAATCAGTGTGTATGAATATGATAGTAATAATTGTCTTTATAAATTTGTTTAGTAATTCAAATATAGAAGAAAAGTGTCTAGTTTTGATATTTTCACTCAATTTGCTAGTCATTTACTTATGATATTCTTGGGTAAACAATATTTCACTTATACTAATTGAAATATGTATAAAAAGTAAGGTTAGGAGTAATGAAATTACACTGTTATTTGATATTAATGAAATAGGCCCTGTGAGTTGAATTTCATCAACTGTGACAGAAAGAGGAATAATTACTAGCATTTTCTATCAATCCTCTAACAATTTTTGTTCATCATGTGAATGCTACTTTAGATTCTTTTTTTTTTTTGAAAAAAGAATGAGATCCATAATATTAACATGTAATAATGTCCATATAAGACTAAAATTAATTATAGAGAATTCCATTTGTGGCCTCCCACAAAAGAGTTTCCATTCAGTATATGACTTGCCTATAGCTAATGTGTATTGTTTGCTTAAAAACATGAGAAATAGTTAAGCAAATCAGTGAGATCCTGTCTCTAAAATAAAATACCAAATAGGGTTGGGGATGTAGCTCAGTGGTGGATTGCCCCTGAGTTCAATCCCCGCACCATCCCCACCCCACCCTCCACAAAACACTCAAAATACCAAACTTTTACTATTCACTAAATTAGTGAGCCTATTCATAAGAACTATAAATAGAGAAAAAAGAGGCTTCAGAACTGAAAGTTATAGAGGCAGGAAAATGCTGTCATCGATGTTGTGCTATAATGGAGGACAATGGTGAGACGCATCACCACAATGGAGAATTCACTGGGCAGCATGAAACTTGTCCTAACTCCCCTCTCCACCCCACCGCCATAACATACCAAAAAGCACAATATATTCCAACCAAGTATACTGCTGTAGAAACAGCAGAGTCCACTAGGAGCTACAACATGCTTCTTAGAAGTAGCTGAAGGATTTCTTCTAATCAGATATAAATTTATTCAAATAGACAGGGCAGAGGCTTTCTTTCCTTAATTTCTTGTACGTAACATAAAGCATTCGTAATTCTAATTTCTCAGTTCCACTACTGACTTTGCCACTGAATTATCTGGGAGGGTCTTTCTTGTGCCTATTTAGAGTGGGTTTACTAGATAACTGCCATGAACAAATTTAATCACCGAGGATGTAATCATTAAATCTGAAAATTTTGTTTAATTATTCTTTGCATGTTTTCACATCTTAAAGATGTTAATAAATATTTGTTAGACAGTGTCTACAATATTTCAAGATAAAAATGGAAACAGTTGGAATATTAAATCTATGAATTCCAGATGTTTGGAAATAACTGGATATGTCACTGAAATTTTCAGTTTTCATCCAGATGTTTGGTGTTATGTCTATTTGTTCTTTCAAAAGGCAGACATTTATGGTATTACATAAATATGGGTTAGAGCATTATATAGGTAGAAATTTCTAAAAACCTATTTTCCTCTGGATAACAGTAAATTGTGTGATAGTACAGTTTTATATTTAATTATTGTTTTTGTGATATATTTTGAAACCTAAGAAAACAGGTATAAATTTATAAATAGGATAGTAGAGGATAGGAAAGGCAGCAGAATACAACAGACACTAGTATGGCAACATGTAAATCAGTGGATGTGTAACTGATATGATTCTGCAATCCGTATACGGGGTAAAAATGGGAGTTCATAACCCACTTGAATCAAAGTGTGAAATATGATATGTCAAGAACTATGTAATGTTTTGAACAACCAACAATAAAAAATTTAAAAAAAAGATTAAAAAAATAAAATAGGTAAACAAAAGAAAGCTGTAATATAAATGACTAAATCAGTTAAATAAAGATCTAAATCAATAGTTCACCAATGGCAATAATAATACTCCTTTACAATATTTTTGTGAGAGACAAAAATATTTTTTCTGAATTCTCTCATCATTCAAGCAAATTAACAACAGAAAAAATATTTTGGCTGCCTTTTTCTGTAAAAAAGAGTCAAGATAGGATTAAATATTTTTGTACTTAATTAAAGAGTAGTTTGATCACACAGGCATTGTAAACACTAAATAGTTTGTTGACTACAGGAGAAACGAGACATAATAAAAAAATGTTCTGGAAATTAAAGTCTGGAATTTTACACTTTAAGTATTAGCTATCATGACAATAAGCTATTATACATTTTAGTTATTTTTTGTTATGAAGATTTTGTTGAAAAATTATGTGCCCACAGAGCTATAATAGAATATAAGGTTTGGTTTATACTGCCATGATTTCATGAAAATAAAATAACATTTCTTATTACTCAGATTTGTGGATAGAGGCTTTAATTTAACCATCCTATATGACAAAACACAATTTATATTGGATCTTACATTAGATTTATGCTTGAAAAAAATAAATGTTATTAAAAATACCCTTATGTGTCTTGTAAGTTCTAGAATAGTTGTATAACAGAAGATACAATTGACTTGAAGCACAAACAAAACAATCATAGTTCACAAAATTCATGTATCATGATCAAAGATTTCAATTTTGAGTTTCAATTATATATAAAATACTTAGTTGTATATGAAATATTTGATAATAATTTCCAAGCACCTAGTGTTCTACCCTGGGTACTAGGGTAGAGAAATTCAAGCAAATTAATAACAGATTAATAACATCCTGTGAGCTCAGAAGGCTCACAGGATGCCAAGAACTTCAACAGCATGCGATTCCCAGAGAAAAGGAATCCCTTTCTATAATTATGTGGCAACAGCAGTGTGGGGCACGGAGAGGAGTGGTAGAGCTCTCTGCCATGTCGTGGAGCCCCGAGAGAATCTCCTAGCAAGATGTGCCAGTGACACCAATTACAACAGCAGCAGTTCAAGAATATTCTGTAAAATCTGGAGCTACCAATTATACATCTCAGTATATACCTAATGCCTCCTATACAACCAGCTAAGTACCTGTTATGAAGTTTCCCTTTTCTTAACAGTATGAATTCCTTAAGTGCAGGACTATGTTTTATTGATTTATGCACTCCTTCTCTGACCCCTCTCATCTTTGGTTTAACTTAGTGCCAGTTATTGGCTATTCAGTAATGCTTTTAAATGTATGAATGAATAAATAATGACTAACTCATCCAAAAGATATGAGATTATTTTCACTCTACACAATTTTATAAATTGAGATTGTTGTATGAAATGTAAATTTTAATAGAAAGCATTAGAATACTTAATTTTAAAAAAATGAAATGTAAAGTACCTGGAAATTATGCTTTTGTCCATTTTAAAATCAAGAACAAAAAAAACCTACCCTTTTTAAAAAAATTTCAGCCAATGAAGCAGGATTCATTAAGTGATACTAAATTAAAGTATAACATTTTTATCTATAAATCTAATGTGATATTATTATAAAGTCTATTTATAAATCTACTGTGCTATTATTCTAGAAGCAATATTGATTTATATTTTGGAGTACTTTTATTGCTAATACTACATTGCTAATATGGAAATGTGGGGTTTTTTTTCAAAAAAAGAAAATTTCCTTGCCTATTTTAGTTCATCTCATTATTTTATAATATATTGGATAATAAATCTGGGTGCCATGACTTCTAGAGATCTTCACCATTCCTTCCATTTCTGGAAGATGAATCTATTATGTGATTGCTGCTGTTTTTGTCCCATTACTAACTTCATAGAGTTCCAATATCCAATATATAATCTCACCCCTAAAGAAAATAGTATAAGGAATTAGAATTAAGATGTATCATCAAATGCTTTCACCTGCACATATATATCCATATATATATATATATATATATATTAACATATTTACATGTGCATATCTATGTGTGTATAAATGTATATATAAACATCTCTCTCTCTGTATATGTGTATGTGTATATATATATATATATATATATATATATATATATATATATATAATGGAAAACCATGAAATCTCTCAGTCTATTTTTGTTTTTAAAGGTACAATTCCACATGGTAGACAGAAAACACAAAGTAGACCAAGGTATTTCTAAAATCAATACCACACTCTTTCTCATTTAAACTTGCACATTTTATACTGGTATTACAGAATTACTATACTCTTTATCCTAGAAAAGGAAATAAGTGCAGAATTTAAGAGATCTATTCCTCTTATTCTGCAAAGATTATTTTGACTGACTGTTCAACTTTTGGTGACAGTGATGATGATGGCAATGACTTATGTGTTTCTTCCATCTGGAATTGTTGATGGAGAAAATCTCCCTACTGAGAATCTTGAAGGGCTCATTATTCCAGTATTACAAATATGAAAATTGAGGCAGAGAGAAGTATAATTTTCTCAAATTCACACAAAAACTCAGAAGTGAAGCCAAAAGTAGGACCCAGCTCATGTGGAACAGATCTACGGCAACATGCAATGTCAAGCTTGCAAAGGTAATTAAACTGAGTAGTATAATTACCTAAATTATAGCACAGGAAAATTCAGTGTCATATTTACAAACCTAATTATATCAAGTATGAGAATTACCTGAATGATAGTAATCATATGGATGGAGTTCACATACTTTATATGCTTTATTTAAAAAAAAAAAAAACTAAATATTTTAAAAATAGCAGTTTGAAATATAGCAGGACCCAAAGTGGGGAAAAAGCCCCAGAATCTGCAACAAAACAAGTCCCTAGGTTAGATCTTGCTAAGACATTTTCCATCTGCATAATCTTAGGCAACTCATTTAACCTTTGTCTCAACTTCCTCATCTGTAAAATAAAAATAATGCTATATTATATAGAAAAGTAGTAGAAATAATGCAACTATCAGTACAGGTATGCCACCTATATCCAAGTAGGGATAAATAAAAGGCAACTACTGAGACTTTTGGTTAGGGGTAGTAATCATATGTGAACACTCACCAACCAGTTGTTTTAGTTTTTGCGGTACTAAGGATTGAACTCAGGACCTTGCACATATCAGGCAAGTGAGTTACCACTGAGGTATACCATCAAGTCCTTCCATCAGTTAGCTTTTAATCAATATGTCTTACTGTATTTTCTTATCCATTGTTGTCAAATGGATTCATATATGTATGGGAAATACATAATGCATTCTTTCAATTATGGCCCCAAATGAGACCAACAAAAGTCCAGATTGAGAAATGTCTCAGTTCAATATTTCATCCAAATAGCACCTCTAATGGCATAGAAAGGCCTTTCAGACAGCTTCTTTGTAGTTCCCCAAGCATGTTTTAAACTGACTTAGGAATTGACACATAGATGACAAGGCAAAGAAGTACTTGGGAAGGTGGGTAAACTTTGACTAGACAAATATAGAAATTCTTTAGAGAATCAATCTTGTTGGATGAGCTTTCATGATAGAGTTCTTTCTCATCTGTTTATATCTTTATTACGTATATTGAAAAATATGAAGCACAGTTGTTGGCACATTCTGAGAGCTTGAGAAATATTACTGTGGCCTTGCAACATGATTAAATTCAATGTTGAATCATTTTTATCACTACTGTTTTATGGAGGTCTGGTATAGACCTTTGAAGCACTGTTTTTTCATCAATGCCAAAAAAAGAGATCAACGTGTCATTTTAACTCTCTTTATGTTGTTTCCTTTCCTGCTTCAAGGTGAAAGTGTGGTTCCAGAACAGGAGAATGAAGTGGAAGAGGGTAAAAGGAGGACAACAAGGAGCTGCAGCTCGAGAAAAGGAACTGGTGAACGTGAAAAAAGGAACACTTCTCCCGTCAGAGCTTTCAGGAATTGGTGCGGCAACCCTCCAGCAGACAGGGGACTCGCTAGCAAATGAAGACAGTCATGATAGTGATCACAGCTCAGAGCACGCACACTTATGATCCACATAGAGAGGACCAGCTCCATTCTCAGGAAAGAAATGTTGTGATGGCAAGCCTTACCCAAACATCGTTTACACAGAGAGGACTATGGCAGTGGTGTTTAATATTAAGTTCAGGCATTGCAAGTTTGTTTCATGATTTATAGAGAGTTTACACTAAGGGCCACTTATTGAGGATGCTTCCACAGTGAAGATGAAAAAGGTGGACTTGCTTTGAATATTGCATATATGTTTGGTCGTCATATGTATGACAGTGAGCAGGTGTGGGTTTGCTTTTGCTTGCACTGAAAAGTAAATTGCTATCAAGAACAAACTATGAGACGTTTTTATTCAAGATGCCTTCAGAGTGAAGATCTGAAGATGAACTTGCTTTGAACATTCCAAATGTACAAGGTCATTTTTGTGACAGTGGGCAGGTATTTGCTTTTGCTTGCACTGATAATTAAATTGCTATCAAGAAAAATCATGAAGTATTTTATCCTGAACAGCCACAGTGCCTGAAATCACCAAGTGGATAAAACATGTATTTTAACTCTGTATATATTACCCTTAAGTCATTTTCCTGTCTTCACTAATTTTAGCAATGCATTCATATTAGCTGCTGAAAATAGCCACTCACATTGAAAACCAGAACCAGCTTCTTGTATGTTTTATACATTTCGTCATTCAGAGACTATCAGTATATGCTTACTTGTGTTCAAGTAGAAAAAAATATGGTAGAGTCTGATAGGACATATTCCTGTACCACAGACAAAACAAATCTTATGTTGCATCTACTATCAACTGCTGCTAATACATTATTTTAAAACTTGTCTTGCTCCTCAACTCTTCCTATCTTATAGCTTGAAAAAATTTTAGGATCATAGGCAAATCAGTTACCTTGCAGAGGGAGCTTTGTATGGCAGACATTGTCTGATTTTATTTCTATACCATTTTAGTTGTTATTAATATGATTTAATGAATAAGGAAAAGTTTTCTTCTTGATTGGAAGTGGTGTTAAACATGATGAAAAACAAAATTCTGAATGTCTTCAAATTTAATTCCATAAAATATATTATTTTTTCATATGTGATGTATTCAAGCAGAACAACTTTTGTATTTTGTAAAAAAAAAAAAAGTGTTTAATAAATGATCCTTTGTAAATAATGTTGGCCTCCCTACTGTGATTTCTTAAATATTTAGAAATTTTCATTTCAATGTCTAAGAAAGACTCAAATTCATCTCTTAAGTAAACTCACATGATCAAAATTTATGTCACTTACATTTTTCATTTCTGAATATTTTTATTATGATGGGGAAAATTAATTTTGGATAATCAAAAAACATCTAAGAATAGGCATATTTAATAAGAGATTTCCCTAATTTAAGGAAATAAAATTATTTATGTGATTTTGAATTGAAAAGTAGAAGAAAAAGTGAAAATCAGCACAATGAAATAAATAGTCATATTTTAATAGCTTAATATAATAAATTTGATGTAATCTAATAGTTGTTTTTATTATTTTTTTATATATTTTTCCAGTGTTGGGGGTCAAATGCAAAACCTCATACACGCTAGGGAAGTGATCTATTAGTAAGCTACTGTCCCAGTCTGCCTGTAGTTGTTTTAAAGCCAGAATATTTAGTATTTGATATAAAATATAAACCAAATAATCTAAGGAGAATTCTCTGTCCTAATGGATATTACTGATACAAGTAAAGGATTATTAACACATTTTGTGTCATGCATGATTGCACAAGCATTGGATGCCAAAGTTCTACTTAGAACTTGATTACATTGTTTTTCATTTATTACATGTTTTAGCTAGAAGTACTTGGAAATATTGCCAATGTTACCTCCCTCCTCAATTACTTACAGATAGGAATGGAGGGAAATGATCAGTAAACATTTTAAAAACTTCATTGTTGGGCTGGGATTGTGGCTCAGTGGTAGAGCGCTCGCCTAGTGGGGCGGGACCCGGGTTCGATCCTCAGCACCACATAAAAAAAAAGGCATTGTGTTGTGTCCATCTACACCTAAAAAAAAAAAAAAAGACTTTAAAACAAAACTTCATTGTTTAGTTGATTCTATTTGTTTAGAATGATTAAACAGGTAAAAATAATTTATTTTAACTTAGTTGAAAATGATATAGAGTAATCAAGAAATAAACAATCATATAATTTGTATCACACATTCCCTTTGTGATATAAATTTTATCTCATTAGTTAGGAATATTTCTAAATTAACATTGTGGAGAGACCATTCAAACTGGCAAAAACTGTACTTTTCTATCAATCACTTAAATGAATGCAAAGTATATTTGTACTGATGACATCTATTTGGGTGGACCAACATTCTTATAGTGAAAGAGTATTTAAATTCAAAACATCTTGACAAATTGGAGAAATGGGAAGATATAAATCAAATTGAATTTAATAGGAACAAAGTAGAGGATAATTTATTTGAGCAGGAAAATAATTTCCAGAAATAATAGGAAAGAACTGCTTAATAGTAGCTAAAGAGAGAGTTAATGTTTACAGTGAAATAGAAAGATATTACAAATTATAATTTAGTATGATAAAGTAAGGAAAAGTGATTTTGAATGGATATGACATTTAGGAAATGTGAGGCATATGTAGCATACATCATACCTTCATTAGAAAATTTTAAGCCATTTTAAAATTAAATTTGACTTGGAGAACAGGAAGAGGTTTAAAGGTCACATGCCCCCACCAAAAGGATTAAAATGATCTACCATGTTAGATGCTGGACACATTAACAAGTAAATAAGCAGAGTATTATTAATAAGAACTTACCTTTTTGCAGTATTTTTGTATTCTCCTATCTTTAAATAATACGTAGGTTAGCTAGATATTCCTCATTATCTGTCTAGAATTAAAATTCCATGAAGAAAATTAAGATATTTTCATATACTATCAATCTATTTTTAGTTTTCTCTGGAAGTACCAGTGAACTAAAAAAATAAAAAATAAAATATAGCTGGGTTTGTTTTTTAATCTTCACTAGAATCCTGGCACGTGACTGTGATTGTATCTAATTAGATAAATGCTTCTTTCACATAATTCTTAGTTCTTGTTACTCTGTACGAACTCATAAAAATGTGAGAGGAGCTTTCCCCCAAAATAATATGGAATCATAGGATGATGTTTTTCAGCAGGACTCAGAGGGATGAACCTTAGAGTTTCCTCACAAGCTGATCCACATATTATTTTAAGTCTTTGTTGACATGACCTCAATTATTCTTTACTTCCCACACTTGCCTAGAGCTGTCTGCCTACATTTTCTTTTTCAGAGATCATATATAAGAGTTGAGTATGGAACTCATTTTTTTAAAATGAGTTAAATGAGTTTAAGATAATCCTAATGACAGTTTTAATAACTTGGTGACTTACTTTGCATGGAAAAAAAAAACCTGGGAATTGTTTTCTTTAGTTTAGTAAGGTAAGATTAGAGAGCAGATAGAAAAGTGAAGTAAAGTATAAAAATTAATGCTCTACACTTTCAGTGCCGCTAGTTCACAAAACATTTAAAAATTATTGTCATATGTATGATGGTAAATGTAATTTTATTCTTAGAGATGATTATAGGACCTATAGAACTAAAGCAAAATCTGTTACAAGGCAGTTGAGTGTCATAGGTCAGTAATTTGAAAGTTGTTTTGTTCTTATTTTTTTTTTTTTATTGGCAATTGAACCCAAAGGCACTTAACCACTGAGCCACAACCTCAAACCTTTTATTTATTTTAATTTTGAGACAAGTTTCCCCTAAGTTGCTTACAGTCTTGCTAAGTTGCTGAGGCTGGCCTTGAACTTGTGATTCTCTTGCCTCAGCCTCCTGAGTCACTGAGATTATGGGCATGCACCACCATGACTGGTAGGCTGATGATGTTTAAAAACAAACTAGTTTTAAATATTTTAAAATACAATGCTGTTGAAATAATTCAGGTATTTTTTAAGGTGAGAAGTACTTGGAGTACAGTGTAATGTTTAAAATATCAAATAGTACTTAAATGGCATAATTCTTCTTTGAATCAATTGAGAAATAATTGTGTATTTCTCATCAGTTGTCTTCATTGAATTATTTCAGTAAAAAGAGAGAATCTAAAAAAAAAATTGGAGCTACAGATTGCTTAGTCATTGAATTGCTATTCTAAATACTGAAAATCTTCAGGATTGGCCAGTAAATATCATTATAAAATTTTTAATTTTGCTTTTGTTTTGTCCACTTTTATATTTTTTGGCTAAAGCTGACCATAATAACTAAATAACATTCTCATGTATTTCTCAGCATTTCTGCTTTTAGCTATTAGAGAATGATACCAGGGCCGGTGGACAGAGAAATAAAAATGGCACCAGAAAAAAAATGATTGCTACTCCAAATTTCATAGCCTATAACAGTAGTTTGCTTAAGATTCAGACATCATTTCTTCTTCATCTACTAATTCTGTATTATCATGTATTTTTATGGTTCTCTTATCTTGGCATTTAAATGCATTTATTTAAAATGCATTTGAGAGCAAAATCTCTTTTTCTTTTTTATCTTATTTTCCCCTGAATAAGATTTTATTTAAATCCAGCTTCAAACCACACTCAAGAATTTCAGAAAAAAATTTGATTACTTCATAGTGTACTTATTAAGCTCAGTCACCTTTCATTAAAATATTGTTTACTTTTATTAAAAATACTTTTCCAAAACAATTCCCCAATTAGAATGAATTTATAAAATTATTAAGTTAATTTGTAAATTAATGACTGTCACACTTCTTGTAAGGGGTGATATAGTGATTTTAATGTATAGTAATATCAGGCTTATGCTGAACTTTTCATTTCTGCCCTTTGATATAGTTTACTGAGATGAATATGTATTTTCTTTAAATTAAAGAGTAGTCACAGGATTTTAGAATGCTCAAATTATCTTGAAATTATTTAAGCACACACTCTCCTTTTATACATTAATAGTTGAATATATTAATCTTTGTGTCAATTTTTACATTTGGTGTCTATTGATTTTGAAAATACAGCACTACTTGCACAGTTTGATAAAATGTTAGACCAAAAGTACTATTTAGGTCCAAATTATTAATGCCAGTTAAAATATTTGTTTGGCTTTCATTTTATTTAGGGCAGAGTTCAATTTTCTTTGCATTGACCAACATTAAAATGTGGTAATTTTTTATGTTCACATGATTATATGGTATAACACAGTATACTGGGGTTAATAAAGAAAAAATGGATAGAGAATTTGCTTTCTAAATAATATGGTTTAAAAATCCTTCTTGAATTGTTCAATAGAAAAAGAAAAAATGTTTCATAACACTGCACATTCTATAAGTTTTATCAACTTTTTTGAAACTTAAGAATTTCAAATTTGCCTATGACTGGCAGATTTTTTTTAATCAAATCAACAAATTCTTCAAAGAATGACAATTAGAAATATTTTTTCATTTGCTCCTATATTTAATAAATGTTATGCAATTTATAAGATAAAAAATCAAAAGCTATTAAGACTTGCCTAGTGTTCAATTTAAAAACAGACCACAAGTCAAGCTGGTTAAATGAAAAGGTGCTTAGCTATGACCATACTCTTATCTGATACTCTCATGTATATTTAGGCATGTATATCTAGCAATACGTTAAATCATATTCAGATATTTCCTTTGAAGGCATCCTTATTTATTTTCTAAATTTATATAAAATAAACTTTTTATTCATATAATACAAGGTTTTAAAAAATATATCTCTATATATAATTGCATATTTTGAACAACAGTGCTAATATACCATCCATGCTGCCCTGCTTTTTTTTTATTTAATATACTTGATAGCTAAACAGTATTTATTGTCATATATGAATTTATTTTGTATTACTTAAAAAATCTCCTAGTGTTGGATATTTACTCCTTTTTTTTTCAAGTTTTCCTTATATAGTGTTAGAACATTTCATGTACCTCTTAGCAAAATCTAGTTTTTCCCGTAGTAGTTTTTTTTTTTTTTTTTTTTTTAGAAAAGAAACTATTTGTAATGAGGTGCTATATTTAATGTTAGGACTTTTGATATGCTTTGCCAATTTCCCACTGTAAATTCACACTCTTTTCTTCTTTTCCCATATATAAAATAATTTTAACTATCTGAATTCTAATTTTTTGAATCTAATGAAAATATATTTAAATATTAATGTTTAATTTCTAACAAAGTTGAACATCTTAATACACTTATTAATAATCATATTTTAAAATCATGGATTGATTCAAAATAATTTGGATTAAAATGTTCAAACTCCAAGAAATGCCCTCTGTAATTTAAAAAGTCATTCTACTAATAAAACTCTATGAAAGAGTGATTCTTCTCCACACAGCATTGGAATTTCAAGATAGTTTACCTGGACAGAAGAATACAATGATTTAGTACTAGACTTTGTAAACCATTTAAGTGAAGATAGCACAGGAAAATAGTTATCTTCTATGTTTTCCTTTCTTCTGCTACATTTAATCAATTCTCCATACACATTGCAGGCAGAGTGGTCAACTTAAAATTACAAATAAGATTAATTAATAAGTAGTTCATGGTGATTTTCCTAAATGTAAATTCCAAGAGGTGGCTATAATCCACAACAAAACATTTGTATGTGTGTTCAAAAAAGACAGATGAGATCATATACCTTCTTTGTATGAAATACTTCAATGACAGAATAAATTTCTAAACTACTTCTATCTGGGCCTCAAAACACCCAATACCTAATCACATAGTGGTCACACATTTGGTATGCTAACACTTTTCTTAATATCCTCAGCTCCAAACACTTCCAACTTCCTGCTGACTGTCAGCACGCTGGGTCCACTCCTCGTGCAGGTCTTATATTCCTTAGTCCCATTTCCTGAAATGCTCTTCCATAATGCTGTTGGCTTCTTTCCTTATGTCTTTTAGTTTTTGTCTTCCTTAATCTTGTTAAATAAAATGGCACTATTTCACATTCTACTCTTTTAATAAGTATTGTCCATTAGCCATTAGGTAAGCTATCTACTAATTTCTTCCCCCTTTTGGATATAGACTTCATGGGAACAAAGACTCTGCCTGTTGTGTTCATTTCTATGTCCCTAGAACTTTGAACAGTCTCTAATAGTCCAGGACCAATGCATGTTCTGAATTCATGTAAAATAGAAAAGGTAACTACTGCCTGGAAACACTGGACTTCCATGCCTAGAAACCATACTGATAAATGTAGAATGCTACAGTTTATGTGAAGCAAATTATAACACTTGGAAGTGTGTGATAACATAATTTGAAAAGTATGAGCACTGACTCTGAACTTGACAACTTGCAGTAAGAAACATTTTGAATAATTACATGAATGAGATGGTACAAGATTCATACAAGTAAATACTTGTAAATCTAAATTGGTAAAATTGAAAAAAAGACCCCAGAATATCTTTTTAAATGGGTAGTATATAAAAATCACAAACTAAAACAAAGACTAAAGATTTTGAAAGTACACTAATAATACACCCAATAGAAAAGAAAAGGTAGAAAAAAGTGAAGAACAGATTTTAACAAATGTTCATATATGGTTTGGAGGAAAAAAGAAAAATCTTCCTTCCATTCAAATGCCTGTCTTGAAATTCTCAAAATGTTTTGCAGACGGTTTGGCTAGTTTCCAATATATATTGTTGCTTGACTGCTATGAAGAATGCCATCTGTGCAGTATGGAAGTCCTTTTTTAAAAATGGACTGCTAATTATATTCTGGGCAGGTGCTGTTAAAGTGAAATCAGGTGTCAAGCTTACAATTGCCTAAAATGACTATGTTAATGCTAAGAAAGAATGGTATACCATATTGTAAAAAAGAATTTAAGCATAGCATGTAAGCATTCCATTTTTTGGGTGCTGCAAAGGTCAGATTGCATAGCAAAGCTGTAAAACTTTCAAACTATTTTCACCATCAACAATGAAAGAAGCTTTACTTTGAATCAAGAATATAGGGTAGATCAAAGTTACATATTCCTTGCTGAAATATCTTCCATATTAATTACATATTTTTTCTGAGAAGTTGATGAAGGAACAGTGAGCTGAAAAGTGCAATGACCCATTCCAAAAACATAACTTGCAAAATTAGTTAAAATCAGTCTTCCATAGTTATTAATTGGAACCCATTATATAATGGCAATAAATGGGCCTCAATAGAATTGCTTAGCTCCCTACAGGACAAACATGAACCACTTTATTTTTTAAAAATATACTAATTACTAGAAGTATTACAGGCGTTCTCGGTTTTACTACATACTTGTGGTGACTCAGTTAATACTGCTCTAAATCACAAAGCAAGTAAAAAAAATCCATGAGGCATATTTCAAAGCATAATTATAGATGATATTACAATAAGAAGTTCAATATTGTTATGAGAATCCAACCTTAGTTTTGCCTATTATCTGTGACCTCTCTGTGATTTGCAATGTGGTTAATTCATTATGTCATTCAATCTTTACAGCAGCTCCATGAGTTAGGTTTTAGTGTTGTGAGATCATCATCTTCAAATGAGGTCTTTGGAGCACAGAAAGTTGCAGTATACCTTACACATTCCAGTAACTGGGCAGAGCTTATATCTCTAGATATATACATATATGTGGTAACCCCCAAAGCTTGTATTCTGATTATTCCAAAAATAGTTTCTTTCCAAGGCAAAAAATATAATTTCCTTTATTAGCCTCATTTAATCTCAAAGGAAACTTCACTAACATAGCAAATGATTTTAATTTACTGAACACTTGGTAACAGTCAAAATTTCAGCCACTTTTGGCAAGGCAAACAGTGCCACAAACAGGAAGTTTAAGCCGCTCTCTCATCAGATATAGAGTGGATATGCTAAACAAAGAGAACTAAATCAGAAGTCATTTTTATTCTTAAGTTTTATTTTTAATTGACATGCAGTCATTGTGCATATTAATGGGCACAGTATGATGTTTTCATATATACATGATGTATGAAATGTATAATGATTAAATCATGTTAATCAATATGTCTACCACTTCAAACAGTTATCATTTCTGTGACAAGAACATTAAAAAGCCTGTCTTCAAACTCTTTTGAACTACACAATATCATTATTTGTAGTTATGCATGTGTGTAGAACTCACTCCTCCTACCTATATCTTTGTGCCTGATGACACATCTCTCCTCAAAACAAAACAAAAACTACTATATGATCCAGCAATCACAATAGTGGGTAGATACCTGCTCTAGTTTGGTTGTTGGATATCTCCTAAATACTCACATGTGAAATCATAGTCCCCAGGGTGGTGCCATTGGGAGATAGTGTAACCTTTGAAAGACTGGGCCTAATGGGAGGTACTAACATCATTGGGGGCATGTATTCAAAGGAGATTTTTTGGACTCTCAGCTATTTTTCATTCTTTCTTTTGCTTCTTGTTCACAAGGCAAGCAGTGTCACAGTGTGCTACGTTAGCACAGGCTCAAAGCCTCAGGGCACTTAATCTTGAACGAGATCCTCCAAAACTGTGAGCCAAAATAACCATTTTTCTTACTAGAAGTTGATTATTCCAAGTGTTTATTATAATTATGGAAAAGCTGACTACCACAATATTCAAAGGAAATTATATCAGTATGTCAAAGCAATATCTGTATTTTCATAGTTATTGCAACATTATCCATGAGACTCAAGATACGGAATCAACCTAAGTGCCCATCCGTGAATGTATATGTTTTAGACATTTGGGATGTATACACAATGAACTACAATTCAACAATATAAATGAACAACTTCTGTCATTTGTGATGACATGGATGAAATTGGAAAACATTGTATTAAGTGTCATAAGCCAGGCACAGAAGAGCAAATACCACATGATTTCACTCACATGAGAAGGCTTATTTTCCTATCCAAATTCAGGTGACCAAGTTATCTCATTTCTCAGCCCACAAATATCACAGAGTTTCAAGAAAAAAATCAGAAAGTTTTGCTATTGGACACAGGGCTACCAACAGAAGAACTGGCAGTTTAAATATCAAAGGAGTATACAAAATAATAATAAAAAGTAATTTGGAAATCATTGAATTTATATTTTAAAAAATCTATTTATTACAGAAACATAAGATGAATCAGTTCATTATTATGGATGAATTGAAAATTTATTGAAGTGGAAACTTGCAACTTTCCAGGCTTCACCCAGACCTTCTGAATCTAAAGCTATGAAGATGGGCTCAGCAATGTATCATGCTAGTAAATAATAGTAATTTTCCAACAGAAAGTATCTTTGAATTGTGATGATGCGATAACAATTTTTAAACGTTGTTTGACATTTAAAATAATTTTAAATGTATAATTGATTTTAAATCTCAGAAACCAGATTTATTCTTACATTGGCAAGTGGAAAGCCAAACCCCTAAAATACGAATATATTGAGACTAACTTCATGATGTGTTTTATTATTTCAAGTCACTTATCTGAAATTTGGAAAAATATTGAGCTTCCCATATAATAGTAATTACTTTTAACTGCCACAAGAAAGTGAATTGCATGAAGAAAATCTCCTTTGATTTATATATAAGACATGGGCACCAGTTTGGAGCTTTAAGGCACATGTCACATTGAAATCTCTGGAAGATACATAAAAAAATATATTTATATAACAAAAATTACTTTGGAACAGCAAATATTATTTCTATTAGTAGAAAACATAAGCACACATATGCACATGTACATATGCAAATATAGGCTTTCAGATTCATATCTAATTATTAAAAAAATACTAGTTATGATTAATAAGTTCCAAGTACCAAAACCCTACTACAAGCACAAGCACAAAAAAAAAGAAAAGGGGGTAATATTTGTTGTATCAAATTCATAATGTGGGATGTGCATTTAAGCCCAGGGCCAATGAAAATTAGGTAGCTAAATATAAAACACATCAAATGGAGAAATCCGTTATTTCATCATCATATACAAATACTCAACCAAAGTCAATGAAACAAAAACTATTTGTGTATTTTTTAATACTCAACTAAAGTCAATGCAATAGGTGCTATTTATGTATTTTTAAAGTAGTTAATCCCCCGTTTACAGTAGTATTGCACTTTTGCAGTCTTGAAGTAGACTAAAAAGTAAAAAGACCAAACTTGAGAAGTTCTATTATTTCTTTGGTAGCCATGAGAACATAACAACACCTCAAAAACATAATTCTTAACATAGATTTCATTCTACATTTATCATTTTAGATCTCTCCAAGTCAAGTGAAGCTGATGTTATCTGAATCCACACATTAAGCAGAGAATGACCTGAAATATTTTAAAACGAGTAAGACCAGCTCATCTTGTGTATGATTGTTCAGTAGAGAAGAGAGAACTAGAATTTCGCTTAATGGAAAATGATACAGATTAGAAATATTTCCAAATTGTAAAACAACTGACTCCAAACTTCTTGATGTTTAAATGTGGAGTCCAAACTAACTTTCCATTACTTCTTAAATTATTGCTAATAGTTAAATATCTTCTTCTCCTTTCCTTATATATGCTAGCCAGCATCCTGAAAATTATCCCACTGTTTTCACCCTACAAATAGTATATAAGCTTCAAGGAGAAATCCGGGTATTACTAACCTCATGGAATAAGCAACTACCAAATATGGTATTTTGAGATAATGGCAACATGATGGAACTGTGAATTCTTTCAATTGTGAAATTAACCCATCCTGTATGTTTATGATGAGTGACTCAATAGGAAAACACTATAAAACATTTTTAACTGATATGATAAAAAAATTGCAATTAAACAAGACTACATGACTTAAACAATGTTGGATTGGTGATTGGTTATATCTGTAAGATTATAGGAGCTTTCTCTTCCCTAGACCTTGTCGGATTGTCTGTCTAGGGAATTCAATGTCTTGTTAATGTGAGCAGCTTGGCTTATAACTGAATTTTGCTATTAATTTATATAATATCTGTTTGCTCAATGAAAAGTAAAAGTGGTTTTTAAAAAATTCTGGGTAGAAATCAGATCCAACAGAATCTTCCTTTATAGGTTCAGTCTTTTTCAAATGTCAATGGATTTGCCCAGGTTTTCACCTGAGTGTATGATTTTGGAGCATCCCTGCAAATTGTTGCAAGAACTATTTTCAACAAACAAATCAGGCCTTTTTAATATGCTGGAGTAGCTTTTATAAAATGAAAAAGACTAATGTGATTTGTAATAAAATTTATTATTGTTCTGTACCTAAGGAGGTAATACAATGTCCAAGTACTATCTCAAAGATATAGATTTTAGTTCTTACTTTACTTTTATAGTAATAAGAAACCTCTTTCATGAACACAATATTTATAGTCTTCTCCAATATTTTTCTACTAATAAAACACCACATCTATGCACATCATATGATAGGAGACTGGAAAGAATTTATGAAGAGAGACAGGTTTTCAAGAGAAAAGGATTCAGCCAGGTGTGATGGTGCATACCTGTAATCCCAGTGGCTCAGGAGGCTGAAACAGGAGGATCAGGAGTTCAAAGCCAGCCTCAGCAATGTTGAGGTGCTAAGCAACTCAGTGAGACCCTGTCTCTAAATAAAATACAAAATAGGGCTGAGGATGTGGCTCAATGGTTGAGTGCCCCTGAGTTCAATCCCCAGTACCCGCCCCACCAAAAAATAAAATAAAATAAAACCAAAGAGAGATAGAGAGAGAGGTTTAATTATTTTCCATTGTTATCCTTCCCCTTTGCCAGGAATTATTTCTCCTAATCCCCTTATAAATAGTTGGAAATTTGTGAAAATTCATACATATGAAGAAAATACTTCATATTCAGATAAAAATAAGCACCATGTGAATTCCATATGCCTACTTGCTGAAAAGTAAAAATTTCTAAGCAAAAATCAGAATGCATCCTAAATATAACAATGGAGAGCATGGGTTGCTAAATGCAGAATGACAGGTGCTGCAGTATTAGACTACAGGACAGGGAGCATTTTAGACTCCTTGTGGTAAAGAGGGGACCCCAGGACACCTGAAAAGTAAGTTGAAGGAAACCTTGAATGTGTATGATCTGTGAGAAATATAATCAGGAAATTACCTGCTGTTAGCAATAGAAACATTCTTCCTTTCTTTATGCCTCTTATTAATCTTCTTTTAGACAATTTTACTTTTACTTAGCATTTTTAATTCATTTTAAAGACAATTGATAAATAGGACCTACCTTATTATTTGATGGGGAATTGCAATTATTTTATTTTCTCTTTCATTTCATTTACTTCATTTTGCCAACTCTTTCTTCCTTCCCAAACTTTTAGTTAGAAATCTTTATGCAATAGGCATTATATAAAAAATTTAAGATAAAAATGTCAGTTGGTTAACAATTTCTCATCTTCTGGTTGATAATAAGGTAGGTCCTATTTGATACCAAACCATAACATTGTATATAATCTTAACTTTCCTTTCTGAAACTATTCCCTTAACCTGATATTATGATGACATCTAGACTTCTTTTAATTCCATCTTGTCTGTGGGAAATCTAGCAGGGTAAAATGGTGTGTGTTGGTTGGTTCCCCAGATGTCAATATTGATATATATGCTTTATAACCTCAAGAATCTAATGTAGTTAAAAGAGTAAAATCTGTTGTCAACCACAAGTGAGTTGTTAGTAAATCCTTGATGCTGGAACACAGGCTGAGCATCAGAAGAAAGCAGGAGATTGGCCTTTTAATCTCCTTAAATATTTAATATTTTTCTGTTTAAACTACTTCTTTGGGGCTGGGTGCAGTGGTGCATGCCTGTAATCCCAGAGGCTCAGAAGGCTGAGTCAGGAGGATCAAGACTTCAAAGCCAGCCTTGGCAACTCAGTGAGACCTTGTCTTTAAAAAAAAAAAAAAATACAAAATAGAACTGGAATGTGGCTCAGTGGTTGAGTGCCCTTGAATTCAATCCCTAGTACGCCACCACCCCCTAAAAAAAACCTACTACTTTGGGATCTAACCTTTGGAGAAAATACAATTTTCTAGAAGATTAACATATAAATCCACTGAAAGTGATCATTTTCCTTCTAAAATGGGAAATGAGACACGAGAATACAAATCACTTGTTCTCACAAGTATGGCAAACATGGCAAGGAAAAGAGTGTAACTTGAACAGAGCAAGAAGGTACTAAAGATATAACTCTTGAACTTCAGAATATTGATTTATTGGCCATTCAAGACTGATGAAAGATTGTGTGTATGTTTGATTGTACTGGGGATCAAACCCAGGGGTGCTTAACCACTGAGCCCCATCCCCAGCCCTTTTTTTATATTTTATTTAGAGACAGGATCTTGTTAAGTTGCTGAGGCTGGTTTTGAACTCTGATCCTCCTGCCTCAGCCTCCGGAGCCACAGGGATTACAGGTATGCGCTAACACACCTGGCGAAAGATAGCATTTTATAAAAACACATTTTGACACATTTTTAGTTTATATTTTTATTTCAAACACAATTTCTTTTTTTTCTTTCTTTCTTTTTTTTTAATATCTTACTCCTGTGTTTACATTAGTTTGATGCTAGATTTTCCCTTGTTGGGGAAAGATATTTACTGTTCATTCCTACTATATTTATTTGTTACCTATTTATTTATTATATATATTTTAATTGTCATTACCTACTTAGCCAATGGTTATCTTTTGCTCTTGGTACTAGTTTTTACTTTTTATTTTTTTGGTACCAGGAATTGAACCTAGAGGCATTTAACCACTGAGCCACATCCTCAGCCCACTTCTGTATTTCCTTAGAGACAGGATCTTACTGAGTTGCTTAGGGCCTCACTAAGTTGCTGAAGCTGGCTTTCAACTCGAAACCCCCCTGTCTCAGCCTCATGAGCCATTGGGATTACAGGTGTGTGCCACTGCACCTGACTCTATTAGGTATTTTTCTAAAATGTCTATATATCCAGATTCTGGGAACTAGGTATAATGTATTTTGGTTTTGCATATTAAGTTCTTCTGAAGAAATTTCCAATTAAGACAATTGTTTTTTTTTTTTTTTTTTTCAGCTTTTTGTTGCCATGACCAAAAGACCTGACAAGAACAATAAAAAGAGGAAAAGTTTATTTGACTTGAACATTTAGAGATCTTAGTCCATAAACAGCCAACTCCACTGCTAGGGGCCTGAGGTGAGGCAGACCATCATGGTGGAGGAAAGTAGCTCAGGACATGGCAATCAGGAAGCAGAGAGCTCTGTTCACCTGGGATAAAGCACAAACCCTAAGGCTTCCCACTAGTGACCTGTTTCTCTGAGCCACACCCTGCCTGCCTACAGTCATTACCTAATTATTCTGTATCAGAAGATTAATGCCATACGTTATGGTTTGTATGTGAGTTGTTTGTCAAAAGTTCATGTGTGAGACAAAGTAAGAAGGCTCAGATAAGAAATGATTGGGCTATGAGACCCTTAACCTAATTGTTTAATTAATAGCCTGATAGGATTAATGAGGGGTAACTGAAGGTAGGTGGGGTGTGGCCGGATGAGGTGGGACACTGGGAGTGTATTGTGGCTTTGGGGTATATACTTGTATCTGGTAAGTGGAGTCTCTCTCTGCTTCCTGATCATTGTGTAAGCTGCTTCCCTCTTCCACACTCTTCTGCCACATTGTTCTGCCTCACCTCGAGCGAGCCCAGAGGAATGGTGCCTGCTGTCTATGGATTGAGACCTCTGAAACCATGAGGCCCCAAATAATCTTTTCCTGCTATAAAATAGTTCTAGTCAGGTCTTTTAGTCACAGCAACAAAAAAAAAAGAAAAAAAAAAGCTGACTAAAACACCATTATTAGTTAAGAATCTCATAATCCAATCATTTCACCTCTACACTACCTTGCACGAATTCCGGGGGTGACCTCAGATATAACAACAGCCAAAATAACATTTTACAAAATCTTCATATATAATAAACAAAAATTATGGCCCCATGTTAAGGATTCGGAAAATTTTACATAATTCAATATGCAGTTAATTGTACATTTCTCATTAGTAGGTTTCATGCTAAATGTACAAAGTAATTTTACTAATTTAGGATATACTGGTATGATTAATTATAGCTAAAGTCCAGATATCTCAATTATTTATTTCATCATCTTTCTAATTAACACCACAGAGAAAATATTAAGGTATCATCATAAGTATCATCACAAGCCACTGATAGAATCCCCAATCTTGGAGTTACAGAACGGGTGCTGAATTTCATGGAAGACTTTTATGAATCTATTGAAATACTGTGATTTTTGACTTTGATGCTATTTGTATTATGAGTTATGTTCATTTATTTGTGAATATTCAACCAACCTTGCATCCCTAGAATAAAACCAAATGATCATGGTGTACAGTGTTTGTAATTTGTTGTTGAATCTGGATTGATAATATTTTATTATAAATTCTGTAACTTTGATGAAAGATATTTGTAGTATTCTTACATTTATGTATACTTAATATAGCTTTGGTAACAGGGTGATACTAGTTTTATCAAAAGAATTTGGGTGAGTTCCACCTCTTTTTTTTTTCCTGGAAAATTTTGAGCAGCATTAGTGTTACTTCTTTAAAGCCCTGGTAGAATCCTACTGAGTACTCATCTGGTCCTGGGTTTTTCTTTGGTAGAAGACTTCTTACTACTGTTTCAATCTCATTTCTTATTACTGGTCTATTGAGGTTTGCGTTATCTCCTTGGTTCAATTTTCTTAGGTTGTATGTGACTAGAAATTTGCTGATTCCGTCTATGTTTTTCAATTTATTGGAATATATGTTTTCAGAATAGTAACTCATAATCCTTTGGATTTCAGAATTTTCTGTAATGATACCTCCTTTATCAGATTTTTTTGTTTACCACTAAATGTATTTTTCTCTTGAGATTTTAAAAATTCTATTATTGTTCTGTATGTTAAGTATTTTAATTATAATGTATCATGAATAGGTTCTTTTCTGATTCTGTTTATTTCAGGCTCTACATGTTTCCTGTATTTGTGTATACATTTAATTTCCCAGATTAGGACAATTTTCTGTTTTTGTTTTACTGAAAATATTATGAATGCTTTTAGCCTATATCTCAATTCCCTCTTCATTTCTAATCATTTTAAATGTGGTCTCTTAATGTTGTCCCAGAATTCTTGCATATTTTTTACTTTATTTCTGCCTACTTTATTTTACTTTATTTCATGCTCATATACCTTGTCTTTATGGCCTAACATGCCATTATCTATGTTGTCTAATTTATTGGCAAGGTTTGTCAAATGAAATTTTTAATTTAATTTATTGTGTAATTAAATTTCTGTTTTTGGATTGTTCTCAGAATCTCTCTCTTTAGTGAAATGCTCTTTCACATCCTATATTTTCTCTATTAGTCATTCCTTAGATCTTTTAGTTCATTGATCATTTTAATAGTCAAAATTTTGTATTCTTTCTCTGGGATTTCATCTACATCAATGTAGATGCAGTAATTTTGGAGGTTCTTATTGGCCTGTTTCCTCATGTTTACTGAGGCCTGATATTGCACATCTCTCTAGTTGGATTCCTCTTTCTCTTTCATGTGGAAGTTCTGTGGTGAGTAGTTATATCTTTAAAATATGTCATTGGCTGGACATATATCAGCTTCAACATATTCAATCAGCATAATCAAAGTGTTAATTTCAACCCCCAATACCCCTTTGAAAAGAAAGAATGCCCACATAACAATGATAATTTAAGAACAAACCTCACAGTGTATGCCTGTAATCCTAGCAGCTAAGCTACCCTGAATTCAATACTTGGTACCAAAAAAACAAAACAAAAAAATCACATATCAACATATAAGTGCTATTATTAATGATTTCTATAACTTTATTAATTGGTGAATGTAGACTAGACTAAAATGATTAAGCATTGGCGATACTATTCTAAATTGAGTTAGAAGATGGGATAAAAAAATAGAAAAGCAAAAAAAAAAAGTAAAAGTAAAAGGGTGTGAAGAGACAGAAGACAAAGTTAAAACCGGGAGAGTAAAATGGATGTAGAAGCTGAGATGGGAATAGAGATGAAAAAAAAAAGAAAAGAGGTGTGGAGAGATGACCTAATTAGTTGACAAAACATATAGTATTAGAACACAGAAAAAAATGAAAATTGTCAGGGTGGGGGGATCAGTTAATATTAAACAATTAGTGCAGTAACTAACATGTAGACATTTGATCTTACTGTTGGTGAGGTTATTGAAATAGAGGACTTTCAGTTTTAGAAACGCCTAACAGTGAGGAAGTCTCTATGATGCATGTATCATACTATTTTGTTTTCATCTCTCACCAAACTGGCCAAACATTTAGTATGTATGCTGAGTTCAGCCTTCTTCCTGCCTGGTTATCTCTGCTGGTTGGGGGGTTGATAATAAATCTGGGTTAAGAGGGCATACCTGGCAGTACTGATGACCAGCTCCTTCACTTGCCCTATCTGTAGAGGGATTTGTTTTGCATCATGGTACTTCTTCTGAGAGTCCCCATTTGTATGCTGCGGAGTAGTATATGGGGCATGCAAATCTATCCTTCAGCCCCCTCTGAGCATGGGTGATGTGGCACTGGAGTCTCCACTTTCTTCCTGATATTGATTTGTCCCACTTTCACCTTGTCCACCAAGCTACTTATCCTAAAGATCACTGATAATTTTAAATGAAAGTACTCTTTCTTCTTTTATGCTCTACAGATTGATGGACTAGTCACTCAGAGTTTCTCCCTAGAGGAGTCCCACTCTTAACTTCTGTAAAAACCGGAGGGACTATTTGGTCTTAGGTATTCAAGAATTGTATATACAAAGAACACGGCAATAAATAAAAAACAAAATCTCAAAACAATGGTAAAATGCAAAGTTTTCTGGCGGGCTGGCAAGGGAAATCCAAACAAATTGCTCCTTGTAGCTGCCTGCTAGCCTCTTCTAATCACTTCTCCTCAGAAGTGCTGGATCTCTCTCTAGTCAGAGAACTCCAGGACTTTCGTCCAGATAGACTCAACTTGGCTTCTCAGAGTTCATTTTCTTCTCAAAGTGTGGATATATTGGTGAGCATCTGTTTTTTGTAAACTTGGTTGGAGAATGTCTTTCTACTCCTCAGAGGGGAGTTTCCCCTCCCACGCAGTGCCATAGCACACTTAAATTTGTGGCCATCTGTTACCTTTTAAATGGTTTTTTCCATTCTAGTAATCAATACTTTTTCTTCTGAATTTCAGCTCACCGTGTTGCCAACCAGCTTTTCCCCACCATTTTCCTACCTTGGTTTTCAATGGGGAACTGCTGTTTTAACTCATTCTCAGAGAGCTGCAAAGATAATGTGAGTTCCTCTCATCCACCAAAAATGTATTTTTAGCTATGTCATTTAAAATATTATTAAATTTTTGTATATTACTTGGAATTGAGATAGGAAGGATACCTATAAAATCATAAACAGAATAGGCAAATAGATTTCCACATGTTGATGTTTCAGTAGCATCAAGCTTCCAGTTGAATGGGAAAACTATACTGAGATTTTAAAATGTTAACTCTGAGTTCTATGAGTTCTGCTTCAAGTATGTGAAGTAGTACTTCAATTCAACTTTTGTAAATTTGCCTTCTCTTTATTCACTTAGAATATTCCCACAAGCTTTCAAGGGCACATGCGCATGCACACTGGAGAGAAACCCTATAAATGTGAAGAATGTGGCAAAGCCTTTAGTCTTCGCAGTTCCTTTCAAAGACACGAAAGAACTCACAGTGGAGAGAAACTTTTTGCATGTAAGCAATGTGGAAAAGCTTTTGCTTTGTCCACATCCTTGAACAAACACGTGAGGGTGCACAATAGATTGAAGCCATTCGTGTGTCTTAGTCTTTTCACCACATAGCTCTTTCAGATGAGCTGTAACAGGTGGCAAAACATTCACATCATGTGCATTTAGGCTGCCAGTGATGGTAAATGCAAAGAGTCAGGCCCAGACATATAAAAATATTGTTTTCCTAGACTCTCTTCCTGTAATAGGATGCATCTCTTCCTGGAGTAAATCCACAGATACTTCAAAGTTTAATAAATATCTAACCAAACTTATTTCCTCTTACATATCATAAACCATTCCTTTAGGGTTGTATCTGACTCGATTTATTTAACTACCATCTTTTGAATGCCCAAGTTATAATTCTGAATATGAATTGCCTCTTCTCTCTGTTTCTTTCCCTGCCCTCACACTCACACTAATAATAGACGGTTCATTTTAAGTTCATCCTTTTGATTCCATCTTTGGTTCTACAATATTGAAGACGACTTTCCTTATTATTGGAGATCTGAATGATTTCATTTTCTGTCAGAATGTATTTAAGTTTCCTTCTGACATGTTGTTAGGGAGAGAAGTATGTTGTTTTTGTTATTTTCAGTTGTACATGACAGTAGAGTACATTTTGGCATATTTATACAAATATGGAGTACATCTTATTCTAATTAGAATTTCAGTCTTTTTGTTGTTCATGATATGGAGATTCACTATGGTATATTCATACATGTACATAGGAAAGATATGTCAGAATGATTCCACTGTTATTCTAGTTCCCATCCCCTCCCCTCCCTTTACTCTCTTTTGATTAATCTATGGAACTTTTATCCCCACCCCCATTTGTTGCATGTTAGAATACACATGTCAGAGAAAACATTTGACCTTCACATTTTGGGGTTGGCTTATTTCAGTGAGCATAATAATCAGCAGCTTCATCTATTTATGGGCAAAAGTCATAAAGTCATTCTTTAATATGGCTGAGTATTGTGTATATACACCACATTTCCTTACGCATTCATCTGTTGAAAGGCACCTAGGTTGGTTCCATAGCTTAGCTATTGTAAATTGAGCCACTATGAACATTGATGAGGCTGTGTCACTGTAGTATGCGGATTTTAAGGCCCTTGGGTATATACTGAGAAGTGGGATAGTTGGGTCAAATGGTGGTTTTATTCTAAGTTTTCAGAGGACTCTCCACATTGCTTTCCATGGTGGTGGCACCAATTTTGACTCCAATCAGCAATGTTTGAGTATACCCTTTTCTCCACATTGTTGCCAATATTTATTGTAACTTGTATTCTTGATTGTCGCCATTCTTACTGAAGTGAGATGAAATTTCAGCGTAGTTTTAATTTGCATTTATCTAATTGCTAGAGATTTTGAACATTTTCTCATATATTTGTTGACTATTTGCATTTCTTCTTTGAAGTTTCTGTTTAGTTCCTTTGCTTATTCATTGATTGGGTTATTTTTTTCCCCCTTTGGTGTTAAGTTTTTTGACTTCTTTATGTATCTTGGGGATTAATGCTCTATCTGAGGTGCAGGTGACAGAGATTTTCTCCCATTTTATAGGCTTTCTCTTCACATTCCTGATTATTTCCTTTGCTGTTAAGGAGCTTTTTAGTTGATACCATCTAATTTATTGATTCTTGATTTTACTTCTTGTGCTTTAGGAGTTTTGATGAGGAAGTTAGTTTCTAAGCCAATACAATGGAATGTTAATCCTACATTTTCTTCTATTAGGTGCAGAAGAATTTACTGTAGCTCACCCCCTGGATCAGTTTGACCATGTCCTTGATCATTGATTTTTCCATTTCCAGACATGCCATGGTGCCATCTGAGATGCAGGTTTTCTTAGTCCCCCTCTCTGATTTGTCTGCAGTGGATCCATATTGGTGATTTTGAGTGAATAAAGCATTGAAAAGGGCATTAGGACGTGGACATTCTTTATTTCTGCTCCTGACTGCACAAGTTTCACTTTTTGCCCATGGTGACATCTAGTCACACAATGGGTCTTGTGGTAGGCCTCTGCCAGGTCAGATTTTTGGACCCAGGTAGAATTACACAGGTCTGTGTGCCTGGGTTTGGATCTATACCTGCCGGCCACCATAATGTAGCAGGATATAATGACAGCTGTCTTGGCTCTCAGCAGGCTACCATACAATGGCTTTTACATAAGAATTTACTGTAGCTCACCCGCTGGATCAATTCGACCATGTCCTTGATCATTGATTTCTCCATTTCCAGACATGCCATGGTGCCATCCGAGATGCAGGTTTTCTTAATCCCATTTGTCTGCAGTGGATCCACACTGGCAACTGCCTGTGGTGAGTTTTTCTTTCTATTATTTTTTATTTTATTCTGTCCACACTTCTGAGTCCCTAGGCTGTTCTGAGAGTCCAGTATTAAATCCCAGTGAGTTTTTTTCTTTTCACCCACTTTATGGAGAAGCTGTTTTTGTGTTTTCTTGGTCTCCTGCCATGGAGAAGTTTGAAAAGTAACCACCTCTCCTCCACCATCTGGCCTCAGTCTGCAGTATATAATTGTAATCCATTTAAAATAAGGCAATTCAAAGCTGAGTTTTAGTTTATTCAGTGACTAGTGTACTTCTGATTCTTATTTTTCCTTGTAAATCCTTGGGTCTCTCATTTTTGATCCATTATTCATTTGTGCTAAGTTTCAGATCCTGTCAATTATTTTCATTCAGCTCAGTCCTTCTGTTGCCTAAAGCTTGGTCCTTGTGCCTGATGCCAATCCAATAATGAGGACACAGTTTTGAGAAAAAAGAAAAAGAAGATTTATTGCTTTGCTAGCAAAGTAGAAACATGGGGGAGACTCCTGTCCCAAAGACTGTGATTCTGCCCATCAGGAGGAACAGGGGGCTTTTAAAGAGGTGATTCAAAGGACACATTCCAAGAGGTCTGTGTCTGGAGTTGTAATTCACTTGTTAATTTGGGAGACTGTCATTTCTGAGATCTTCTGGTACCACCCTCAAAGTCTGGATTACCTTGTTCCTATGGTGGGTGTGTACTCAAGGACAGATAACTTGCCTAGTTTGGGGAAAAAAGATAATCTGGTTTCCCCTGAGATTAGGGAGGGGGAGAGACTAGGGAGGAACAGGGAGAAAGGAAAAGAAAGAAACATGTCCATTTTAAAAATAAATTGCAGTGGCAGAGCAGCAAGGATTATATTCAAAGCATAAAGTGGACCACTGTTACACTTCAGCTTTTGAGTTGATGCTTGGAGTCATTTATGGTTTGATAAAGAGAGTTACTACTACATGTCATGATCACTTACATTCATTTTTCTTCAATGCAGAATCGTGGCTTACAAAGATTAACCTACATTTATTGCCTTTTAATATCCACAATTGTAAGTACTTTTAAAATATTTTTGAAATAAAACATATAAAATGAATTCAGTTTAGAGTGAACAATTAAGTGGCATTTTTGACATTCACAATGTTGCGCAATATCTATCCCTATCTAATTCCAAAACATTTTACCATCCTAGAAAAAAACATTAAGTAATTATTCCTCATTCACACTGCCCTTACTCTCTAGTTCATGGAAAACATCATCCTGGTTTATGTGTCTATGAATCTACATGAATTAACATAAAATTCTGAGTATTTCATATGAATGCAATCACACAATATGTGAGTTTTATATCTGTATTCATTTACTTAATAGAATACTTTCAAAATTTATTTATGTTGTATTATGTATCGGAATGTCATTTGTTTTTATAAAAAAAAAGCCATTGTATGCATAGAATGCATTTTGGGTATTTACTTAATCTGTTGATAGGCATTTGGACTGTTTTAAGTTTTTGGTTATTGTGAACATATGCCATTGTAAGTATATGTGTCTGTGATGGTAAATTTGTGTGTTAACTTGACTAGATTGAAAGATGCTGAGAGAATTGGTGTGGAATATTTCTAGGTGTACCTGTGAGAGTCTTTTCAGAAAAGACCAACTGTGGGCCAGAAAATTGAGTGGGGAAGACCCACCCTGAATGTGGATTAGCATCCTCTAGTAGTTTGGGAGACCAGATGAAATAGCATGAAAGGAATGGGATCAGAAAACAGAAGAAGAGGGAAGCTCTTGTTCTCTCCTTTGCTCTTGCACATCAGACCTCAGGAGTTGGTTGGTTGGTTTCTTTTCCATTTTTCTTTTTCTATCTTTCTTGCTTTCTTATCTTTTCTTCTTTTTTTTTTTTCTTTTCTTTTTTATGGCTGTGGCTTTCCAAGGTGAGATACTCTTGGACTTTGGCCTTGGACTCAGAACTACATCACTGGGTCCCTGTTATGAAATGTCCTGCTTCTATAGGCTGCATTGGCTCTCCAACTTGCAGATGGTCATAATGAAACTTTTCAGCCTTTATGATGATGTGAGAAAATCTAATAAATCCCCTCTTCTATTGGTTCTGTTTCTCTGGAGAATCCAAATATTTGTTAAGTAACTTTTTTCAATTCTTTTGGGTATGTACCTACAAGTGAAATTGCCTGGTCGTGTGGTAATCATGCATTTCATTTTTTGTAAAACCACCAAATTATTTTCCACAGTAGCTGAACCAATTTACATCACTATGAGTAATGTCTGAGTTCCAATTTCCCCATGTCCCTAACACTTTTACTGTGTTTTTTTCATTCTTTTCAGATATATGATTGCTAGTATTTTCCACATTCTTTAAGTCCTTTATTTACTTTCTGGAATATATCTTTGATGTATGAAATTACAAGAAGTCCAATTTATTTAGTTATTTTAAATTTTGTTCCTTATGGTTTTATTGTTATATTTATGAATCCATTGTCAAGTATAAGATGATAAAGTCTCACTTCTATGTTTTCTTCTAAGAGTTTTATGGTTTTGGCCCTTGTATTTAGATAATTAATCTGGTTTGAAGTTCAGCTTTCTTCCTTTGTATATGGATATCCAGGTATCTTTATACCAGTTTTGGAGAATACTATTTTTCCCTCTTTAAATGATCTTAGCACCATTAACAAAAATCAGTTGGACATAGATTTATGGGTTTATGTCTAGACTCTCAATTATACTTCACTGTAATAACTTGTAGCCTGTGCATGTACCAGTTTTTCTTTAATTTTTATTGGTACATTATATTTGTACATAATAGTGGAATTTGTTGTGACATATGTATATGTGTGTTTGAAATAACTTGATCAATTTCATTCTCTAGTACCTCCCCTTCCCTTCTCTTCTCCCTCTCCCTTATTCCCTTTCTCTACTCTGAAGTTTTCCCTTATATTTCTGTGAGATACTTTTTATTTTTTATTTTTCTCTCTAGCTTCCATATATGAGAGAAAACATGCAATGCTTTGCATTCTGAGTTTGGCTTATGTCATTGAATGTGAAGGTATCCATGAGTATGACATACTTTTTCTGTTCTATATGCCTGAATAAAATTCCATTGTGTTTATGTACTTTTTCTTTATCCATTCATCTGCTGATGGAGATCTAGTTTGATGCCATAACTTTTCTAGTGTACATTTTACTCCGATACTCATGGCTATGCTGTATCACTATACTATGCAACTAAATACTTTGGGGAAAAAAAAGGAATAATATAGCTGGGTCATAAGGTGATTCCATTCCTAGTGTTTTAAGAGACCTCTACACTGATTTGCATAGTGCTAGTACTAATTTACAATCCCAATAATGGTATAAGTGTTCCCCTTTCCCCACATTCTCACCAGCTTTTGTTGTAATTTATATTCTTGATTGTGACCATTCTAACCAGAGTGAGATACCACCTCATGTTTGCTTTGGTTGCTAAAGACATTGAAGAGTTTTTTCATATGTTTGTTGGCCTTTTACATTTCTTGTTTTGAGAAATTACTGTTTAATTCATTGCTCATTCATTGATTGGATTACAAGGGTGTTTTGTTGTTTGTTTTTGTGTTTTATTTTGATGTTTTTTTTTTTCTTTCTTTGTATGTGCGTGTGTGTGTGTGTGTGTGTGTGTTTTGTTGTTGTTGTTGTTTTTGTATTCTGGATATTATTCCTCTGTGAGAAGAGTAACTGGAAAAGATAGTCTTCATTATGATAGCTCTTTCTACACACTCTTAATTGATTCTTTGCTGTTCAGAGGTTTTTAATTTAACGCTATTGCTTCTTCTTGTTGGACTGTTCCTTTTACCAGTATGAAGTGGTCTTCTTTGTCTCTTCTGATTTATTTTTGCTTGAAAACTGCTTTGTCAAATATGAGAGTAGATAGACCTACTTGCTTTTAGATATTTTCATGGAATATAATTTTCTATCCTTGTACATTCAGCTTGTGAGTTATGTCTCTTGTAAGCATCATATAGTTGGGTCTTGCTTTTTAATTCAATTCAATAGTCTATATCTTAGAGAATTAAGACCATTTACATTCATTATTATTTTTTGTTTATTATTTTTTGCCATTTTGATTTATTTCTAATATTTAATTGTCTTCTAATTCTCAGTTGCTAAACTACTCTTCTATTGAGATTCATCCTTTCCTGACTTCTGTTCTTTGCTATTATTATCTTCCATAAGTGAGGCTCTTTAAGTATTTTCTGCACTGATGGCTTAGTAGTCATAAATTCCTTTAGTTTATAATATGTTGTGTTTAGTTTTAGAACATTCTTTCAGAGCTTGAAACCCATCCACATCATTCCAAGCCCTTTAGGATTTTAGGGTTTATACTTAGATCTGATGTTATCCTGATGACTTAGTTCCAAATGTGACCTTACACTTTTCTCTTTTGAGGCTTTTAGAATTCTGTCCTTGTTCTGTATGTTAGGCATTTTAATTGTACTATATCATGGATCAATTTTTAATCTTTTTTATTTGTGGCTGTAAATGCATCCCATGGCTGAATGTACAAATAAATCCCTAGGTCTGAAAAAAATGTGGTGTCATTTCACTGAATAGGTTGGTTATCAATGACATTATTCCTCCCTTCATGGCCATAATTATTAACTTTGACCTGTTAATATTGTCCCAGAGTTCTTGTTTATTCTAATCACAGTTTCTTGTTTATTTTCTTTATTGCTATCTAAGTGTTTATATTCATAGAGTTTTTATTCAAGGCCTAAAATTCTGTCTTCTGCTTGGTCTATCTATTGGTGATGTTTTCAACTGATTTTTAAATTTGATTCATTGAGGTATTTCATTTTCAAGATTTTTGTTTGATTGTTTTTCAGAATTTTTTAATTGAATTTTTTTTTTATTCTGTACTTTCCCCTTAGTTCATTACTTAGATATTCTTTTAGTTCACTGATCATTTTAACAATCATTTTTTTTTAATCTTTCCTTTCCTCCACTTGGATATCTATAAGGTCAGTTGATGGAGTGTTGAGAACTTTGGGGAGTATCTTATTTCCTTGTTTGTCATTATACCTGTATTTCTTTTGATTTTTCCATGTCTGCTAGGATGATTATTCTCTTGTGTTATACAAGGGACATTTGGTGAGCTGCTTTCTCTTTACGATGTGCCCTGGATTGGGTGTATTTCTAATTGTCAATACTCCCACTCAACATGATAGCACTATGTTTAGTCTCCAGTGCCACTTTGAGAGGAGATACTAATTACCATTTAGACCACATCAAAATAAAACCATATAGTAATAAACCTTTAAAAGTGTTATTTAAATCTTCTTTACAACTCCACAAATTCAAGTGGAAAAAATAGAAGTAAAGTTCTTGAATAGGGTGAGAGAGTAGGTATTAAAGAAAATCAAGTGTCTATTAAGTTATATATGGCATACAATGGTAAAAGGAAAAAAGAATAAAGAAATAATTGAAGGGATAAGAACAAAAAATATAATGCAAGAAGTAAGAGAGACAAAATGGAGAGAATATGAACACAGGCAAGGAAAAGAAGATAGAATGAATAATTCCAATAACTGCTTTAAAACATTAACAAAACACATAAAACTGTATTAAGAAATGCAGTATCAAATAATAAGGGAGAAACTATCAAATTAATATGGAAGTTTATGTCTATGAAATCAAAACCAACATTAGAGAGACTTATTTTATTCCATGTCAAGGTATGGAGAAACTCCTTACTAGGCCTTTCTTATTTGTATTTCATCATGCTGTGAGGCTTAGTAAATGCCCACATATCCTCATTTTAGCTTTAAGTTTCTTTGGGTATAGAGGTAAAAATCTCATTACCCCAACTCTGATACAAACCTTGATGTCTTCCTCTGTTCTTTAGTGTGTTCAGATACCTAATAGCTTTCTGGTTGTTCAGAAGAGATAACCCCTAATTATCTGTAGACGAGCAGCCAGATCTCTCCTTGGTTGGAGATGTAGTCTTGTGTGCCAACTTGTAAAAATACTTTGTACTTCTGGAGTTGTCAAAACAGGTGTGAGATCACCTGTATAGATTTAAGGGTGCACAGGTTGTGGTGACCTAAGGCAGAGATGTGGTGGTTCAGTTGAAGTGGTACTGTATGGCCCATAGGAGATGCAGGGCAGCTGCTTCTGGATGACACACATGTCAGTGGAACTGCATCTGGGCATGTTGGATAGTGACCAACATTTGTTGGGTGCTCATCTAAAGGTAACCTCTGCAGGGCATGCTGGTCTCTTGGGTATGGGGCACTTCTACTGGCTACTAATGGTCATGCAGCTTCTGCCTGTACTAGGGAATTCAGTCAGTGAGCCCACACCTGCACATGATCCATACCTTGAGTCTGTGGCTCCTGTGTCTGTTGGGGCATACAACACTGCTGGAACACGGAGGCCTCTGCCAGTTGCTATGGACCCTGCAGCTTCTGCTGGCCACTAGAGCATGATCAATAGCTCAGGCTCCACAGGTGTCTCTGGGGGTGGGCATGTGCAAGCCACCTCCCTGGGTCATGTGTCCCTGGTGGATTACAAAAGTGACCAGGAATTCTGACAGATGTTGGGGATTACACGACTATGGTCAGATGCTGGGACACTTGCAGCTTCCCAGGTGCTGTACTCCTGGAAAGCAATTTGCTCTCTCTTCTACTACACCCAATTCCCCTTGTCATCCATGGGTGGGGAGGGGTTGGGAACATTCAACTAGCAGCAATCCTTGTATGTCCTCTGGTACAGCCTCTTGAAAGGCCGTCTTCATGATGATATTGCTTCTTTAGGTAGATGAGATGAGGTTGTATAGATTTAGCTCCTTCTAAAGAAAACGGCTTAGATTTCTGCAAGATGAGCCTGGCACTGTTTTCTGCCTGCAGTTTTAGATATGCTGTGCACTTCTCCCTCCTTAAGTGACTTTGCAGCTCCTGTTCTGGTGTAACTCAGTCTTTCTTATGGAAGTTAGTAACTCAGCTTTCTCGCTTCCTCTTAATCACTTTGTTACAGCTACTCCCGACTGTCCAGGTCAGAGTTCAGAATTAAATTATTCTTTTTTTGTTTTCTGTTCCACTAACCAGAATTTCCGAGTCACTCGAAGTCTCTGATTGTCTAGTATTGTGTGTTAGTGCATTCCCTTGGACACACACCTCTCCGATCTGCTGTCTTAATTCTGCTATGATTCTGGAGGACTTCAGAGTCATTCATATTTGCTACCTAGTTCCACTCTGTCATCTTCCTGACTCTGTCTACTCAGTACTATTAAACTGTTTTGATTACTATAGCTTTTTTGTATTTCATTCTTTCTTATTTTCTTTCTAAGTAGACAGAAAATTTCATGTGTTTATCATGTACAATTCAATGTTCAAGGTATATATCCATCACGACATGGATACACCTCGTCAATTTACATGCATCATCTCACATAGTGGGTTTTTTTTTTCTTGTGGTGGTTACTACAGCTAATGATGTATTCTTGAAGAATGTAATTGTTGTTAAAAAATTGAAAGTGTATGGAGAATGAACAATAGGTTACTGAATGATCAATGGGTTATAGAAGACATCAAGGAGGAAATTAAAAAATTCTTAGAGAGATAAATGAAAACACAGACACAACATATCGGAATCTATGGGACACATTGAAAGCAGTTCTAAGAGGAAAATTCATTGCTTGGAGTTCATTCCTTAAAAAAAAGAAAAAACCAACAAATAAATGATCTCACACTTCATCTCAAAATCCTTGAAAAAGAAGAGCAAAACAACAGCAAAAGAAGTAGAAGGCAAGAAATAATGAAAATCAGAGCTGAAATTAATGAAATCGAAACAAAAGAAACAATTGAAAAAATTGACAAAACTAAAAGTTGGTTCTTTGAAAAAATAAACAAAATCGACAGACCCTTAGCCATGCTAGCGAAGAGAAGAAGAGAGAGAACTCAAATTACTAGCATACGGGAAGAAAAAGGCAATATCACAACAGACACTTCAGAAATACAGAAGATAATCAAAAACTATTTTGAATCCTTATACTCCAATAAATTAGAAGATAGTGAAGGCATAGATAAATTTCTTAAGTCATATGATCTGCCCAGATTGAGTCAGGAGAATATAGACAACCTAAACAGACCAATATCAATTGAGGAAATAGAAGAAACCATCAAAAGACTACCAACTAAGAAAAGCCCAGGACCAGATGGGTATACAGCAGAGTTTTACAAAACCTTTAAAGAAGAACTAATACCAATACTTTTCAAGCTACTTCAGGAAATAGAAAAAGAGGGAGAACTTCCAAATTCATTCTACGAGGCCAATATCACCCTGATACCTAAACCAGACAAAGACACTTCAAAGAAAGAAAACTACAGACCAATATCTCTAATGAACCTAGATGCAAAAATCCTCAATAAAATTCTGGCAAATCGGATACAAAAACATATCAAAAAAATTGTGCACCATGATCAAGTAGGATTCATCCCTGGGATGCAAGGCTGGTTCAATATACGGAAATCAATAAATGTTATTCACCACATCAATAGACTTAAAAATAAGAACCATATGATCATCTCGATAGATGCGGAAAAAGCATTCGACAAAGTACAGCATCCCTTTATGTTCAAAACTCTAGAAAAACTAGGGATAACAGGAACATACCTCAATATTGTAAAAGCAATCTATGCTAAGCCTCAGGCTAGCATCATTCTGAATGGAGAAAAACTGAAGGCACTCCCTCTAAAATCTGGAACAAGACAGGGATGCCCTGTTTCTCCACTTCTGTTCAACATAGTTCTCGAAACACTGGCCAGAGCAATTAGACAGACGAAAGAAATTAAAGGCATAAAAATAGGAAAAGAAGAACTTAAATTATCACTATTTGCAGATGATATGATTCTATACCTAGCAGACCCAAAAGGGTCTACAAAGAAACTATTAGAGCTAATAAATGAATTCAGCAAAGTGGCAGGATATAAAATCAACACGCATAAATCAAATGCATTCCTGTATATCAGCGACAAATCCTCTGAAATGGAAATGAGGACAACCACTCCATTCACAATATCTTCAAAAAAAAATAAAATACTTGGGAATCAACCTAACAAAAGAGGTGAAAGACTTATACAATGAAAACTACAGAACCCTAAAGAGAGAAATAGAAGAAGATCTTAGAAGATGGAAAAATATACCCTGTTCATGGATAGGCAGAACCAACATCATCAAAATGGCGATATTACCAAAAGTTCTCTATAGGTTTAATGCAATGCCAATCAAAATCCCAATGGCATTTCTTGTAGAAATAGAGAAAGCAATCATGAAATTCATATGGAAAAATAAAAGACCCAGAATAGCAAAAACAATGCTAAGCAGGAAGTGTGAATCAGGCGGTATAGCGATAACAGACTTCAAACTATACTACAGAGCAATAGTAACAAAAACAGCATGGTACTGGTACCAAAACAGGCGGGTGGACCAATGGTACAGAATAGAGGACACAGAAACCAATCCACAAAACTACAACTATCTTATATTTGATAAAGGGGCTAAAAGCATGCAATGGAGGAAGGATAGCATCTTCAACAAATGGTGCTGGGAAAACTGGAAATCCATATGCAACAAAATGAAACTGAATCCCTTTCTCTCGCCATGCACAAAAGTGAATTCAAAATGGATCAAGGAGCTTGATATCAAATCAGAGACATGCCGTCTGATAGAAGAAAAAGTTGGCTACGATCTACTTCGGTGGGGTCGGGCTCCAAATTCCTCAATAGGACACCCATAGCACAAAAGTTAATAACTAGAATCAACAAATGGGACTTACTCAAACTAAAAAGTTTTTTCTCAGCAAAAGAAACAATAAGAGAGGTAAATAGGGAGCCAACATCCTGGGAACAAATCTTTACTCCTCACACTTCAGATAGAGCCCTAATATCCAGAGTATACAAAGAACTCAAAAAATTAGACAATAAGAGAACAAACAACCCAATCAACAAATGGGCCAAGGACCTGAACAGACACTTCTCAGAGGAGGACATACAGTCAATCAACAAGTACATGAAAAAATGCTCACCATCTCTAGCTGTCAGAGGAATGCAAATCAAAACCACCCTAAGATACCATCTCACTCCAGTAAGATTGGCAGCCATTATGAAGTCAAACAACAACAAGTGCTGGCGAGGATGTGGGGAAAAGGGTACACTTGTACATTGCTGGTGGGACTGCAAATTGGTGCAGCCAATTTGGAAAGCAGTATGGAGATTTCTTGGAAAGCTGGGAATGGAGCCACCATTTGACCCAGCTATTCCCCTTCTCGGTCTATTCCCTAAAGACCTAAAAAGAGCATGCTGCAGGGACACTGCTACATCGATATTCATAGCAGCACAATTCACAATAGCAAGACTGTGGAACCAACCTAGATGCCCTTCAATAGACGAATGGATAAAAAAAATGTGGCATTTATACACAATGGAGTATTACTCTGCATTAAAAAATGACAAAATCATAGAATTTGCAGGGAAATGGATGGCATTAGAGCAGATTATGCTAAGTGAAGCTAGCCAATCCCTAAAAAACAAATGCCAAATGTCTTCTTTGATATAAGGAGAGTAACTAAGAACAGAGTAGGGACGAAGAGCATGAGAAGAAGATTAACATTTAACAGGGATGAGAGGTGGGAGGGAAAGGGAGAGAGAAGGGAAATTGCTTGGAAATGGAAGGAGACCCTCAGGGTTATACAGTGGAGGGGGTAGAGAGGAGGGGATGGGAGGGGAGGGGAGAGGTTGGGAGGGGGGATGGTGGAGGATGGGAAAGGCAGTGGAGCACAACAGACACTAGTATGGCAATATGTAAATCAATGGATGTGTAACTGATGTGATTCTGCAATCTGTGTATGGGGTGAAGGTGGGAGTTCATAACCCACTTGAATCAAAGTGTGGAATATGATATGTCAAGAAATTTGTAATGTTTTGAACAACCAACAATAAAAAATTAAAAAAAAATTGAAAGTGTAAGTACAAATTTTTTCCTCTTTTTTCAATATTGTTTTGACTATTTGGGGGACTCTTGCAATTCCATTTGAGTGTGAAGATTGGATTTTCATTTGTGCAAACAAGGATATTAAAGTTTTGATAGGGATTGTCTTCAATATATGGATCACTTTGAGTAAGTCTACCAGTTCATGAAACTAAGAAAATAATAGAAAATCTTCTTGCTGAGAGCCATGGCCGAGTCTGTATGGCCCCTGGCATTTTGCCAAAAGTATTGATTGACAGGGGAGGCATTACTATCCGCCTCTGCTGCAACTTTTGAGTTCTCCTGGGGATTTCCGGGGATTCCCCAAGAGTTCCCATTGGTTGGGGAAGTGCAGGAGGAGGGATTTCCGGGAGAGATATTTCCGGCTGGGAGTTCCTGGACTAGCCGCGTGGCGTTCGGGAGGATTCCCCAGGAGCTGTGTGAAGTGTTTTCCTGCAGTTCAAAAATAAAGTTTGTTCCTGCTTCAGTGGCTGGTGATTTGTGCCCAGCCAGACTGCGGCACTTCTAACCTATAAACATAGTTACTTTTATCTTCTTTAATATAAGTAATATTTTGTAGTTTTTTCAAATAGTATTATATAAAGTTTCATAAAATAGACATTTTTAGAAGAGATTCTGGGTTAATAGATAAGCAGAGTAAAAAGTACAGAATACTCTCTGCCTTTGACTCCCACACCTCTAGTAGCCTCCTAACCATCTGCATCTGCACCAGGGTGGTACATTTATTTCCAGTGGATTCTAAGTTTTAACTGTAGCTTAAGCTTCTCCTTCTGCAATATGTTTAAATTAATTAGCCCAGAAGAAAGCATGTTCAAATGAAGTAACAGCATACTAGAAAAGTAAATACCCAATTGAACAGATTGACTCAAAGTTATATCATTGGTCTCTTGCAGAAACCAATCTACCTATAAAAGAGCAAACTTAGTTGTGTATAATCATACAAACCAATCCTAAATTTAGTGAACTATTTGTGGACCATTACATAAAATTCTAAATATGAGTATAAATAAAGTCAAATAATAGAGGGTAACTTGCTGAATTTGATAAAGAACATCTACAAAAAAACTATGGCTAATATACTTAGTGTTGAAACACTAGATTCTTTTACCCTAAGGATAGAAACAAGACAATGATACACCCTTTTACCATTCCTATTCAACATCATACTGGAATTCCTAACTAATGCAAAATTGCAAATAATTAGGACAACAAACCATTCAAGAAGTATAGACAAATTGAGAGTATATACTAATTTTCAGAACAGGTTAATATACAAATTCAACTGATTTTCTATATTTCATCAATTAACTATTGAAATTAAAAATTTAAAACATAATACTACTTATGTTAGCTCCAAGACAACAAAATATTTTAAAGTACTGAATTTTGAAATAAAAAACTATGTTCAGGGTTTATTTGAGGAAAATGATAAAATTCAGAAAAAAATAAACAAAATAAAATAAAAATAAATGGAGAATTATTCCATGTTCTTAGGAGGAGTCAATATTGCTAAATTGTCAGATCTTCCCTTCATGATCTATTCAACACAAGCTCAATCAAAATCCAAATAAATTATTTTACACAGAAAAGCAAATTAAAAAGCTTAGCCAATATGATACTACAAAAAAAAAAAAAAAAAAAAAAAAAAAAAAACTCAAGGGCTGGCACTACCTGAATTCATTGCTTCACCATGTTTACATTGTGTTTACATTTACATTGTATCTCTAGCTACAATAATTAATATAGTGTGGTATAGGCAAAATAAAGAAAGCTACATCATTTGAAAAAAATAATCATAGCCCATAAATATATATACCCAGAAGTATGATTTCTGAATCATATGATAATTCTAGTTTTCATTTTTTGAGTAACCTACATACTATTTTCCATGATGTGTCTACTAGTTTACTTTCTAACCAACAGTTTATAGGAATTCCTTTTTCTCTGTATCCTTGTCAACATTTCTTTTTTGCCTTTTTGGTTATTAGCCATTTTATCTGTGGTATATATTTGGATATTAATTCTTTGTTGGATGAAGAGTCTTCTCATAATGCAGGTTGTCTCTTCACTCTGTTGATTATTTCCTTTGCTGAGTAGAATATCAAAGACCTATATCCTCATGTTTACTGCATCATATTCACAGTAGCCAAAATAGGGAATCTACTAAGGAATTCATTGATAGATGAAAAATGTAAAGAAATGTGGTATAAATGAAATATTATTCACCCATAAAAAATGATGAAACCCTGTCATTTCTGGCAATAGATGAAACTCAAGGATGTTATTAAGTGAAATAAGCCAGGCACAGAATAACAAATATCATATGGTCTCATTCATATTTGGAAGCTAAAAATTTTGATTTCACACAAGTAGAAAGTAGAATAGTTGATACTAGAGACTTCACAGGGGAGGGAGGGGTGATATGGAGGGAGGTTGGATAAAAAGTACCAGAATACAATTAAGGCAGGAGGAATAAGTTTTAGTGTTCTAAAGAACAGTAGAGTGAGTATAGTTTACAATTCATTATATATTTTCTAAACAATTTATAAGAGATTATTTGAAGGCTCTCAAAACACACCTAAAAATATTGTTTAAAGAGCTGGAAATGCTACTTATTCTGTATTAATCATTATATATTTTATATGTGTATAAAATTATCACTGTAATCAATAAATATACATTACTATCATGAGTCAATTAAAAGAGAGAGACCAGAAATAAAGCCATGAATGTTCAGTCATCTGATTCTGGACATGGTGTAAAAACAGTTTAAATGAAGGAGAACTAATGGTCTTTTCAACAAACAGTATAAAATGAACTAGAGATTCATATCACACACACACACACACACACACACGCGCACACACACACAATTATACCCTTAACAAAATTAACTTAAAGTTAATCACAAACTAAAGATGAAATATAATACTGTAAAATTTCTAGAAGATTGGTTAGAATGTCTATCAGATGTTGGATTTAGTAGTAATGAATTCTTAGATGAAATACCAAAAATACATTCTCTGAAAGAAAAAATGTTAAGTCGGTCTTTATTAAAATGAAAAAGTTCTCTGTGAAAGACACTTTTAGGAGACCAAGAAATCAAATGCTGAGATAAATTATTTGTGAAGCACATAATTGAAAATGGAATATGCAAAATATATAAATAAATCATGAAGTTTGACAAACAACTGAATTTACAAATGGGCAGAAGATCTCAACAGACATTCAACAAAGGAAATATATAAATGATGCATAAACAAATGAAAATATGTTCAACACCATATGTCATTATGATACGTAAGATACACTATATAACATATAATATACAATCACACAAATATTTAGATAACTAAAACCCGAAGAACAGCCAAAACTGGTAAGAATCTGTAGCAAGAACTGTCTTTGATTGCTGGTGAAATACAAGAAGCCACAGCTACCTTATGAGACAGTTTGTGAGTTTCATATAAACTAAACAGTGTTACCAGGATACAACCATTATGAACCTAGATATGAGTTAAATTAATCTGAAAACATACATACAAAAACTATATAAGCATTTATGACTGCTTTATTCATAGTCATTAAAAACTGAAAGCCACCAAGATGTCCCTTCAAAGATAACTGGGTAGGCAACTGGGGTACAGCAATACAATGGGGTGTTATTCACCACTAAAAAGAAAAATGCTATTAAGCCACCATAAGGCAAGAGGGGGGGATACTGGTAAGTGAAAGAAGTTAGGCTGAATGTCTAGGTGTTGTATAGTTCCAACTACATGACATCCTGGAAAAGGTGAAAAAGAAAGAAAAAAGAAACAATAAAATGATCAGTGACTGCTAGTAGAAGGGAACTGAAGAAAAGAGTAAGTACACAGAGAAAAACAATGGGGCTTTTAAGGCAGTGAAACTATTTTGATGAAATTGTACTCTTGGATATATGACATTATGCATATTTCAAAATTCACAGACTACACAACACAAAGTGACTTTAGATATAAGCTAATAGTTATAACAATAAAAAATAAAGCTAGATGCTATATTTGCATTAAAATAATCTTTTCAATGTACTGTTGTTTTCCATTGTTCTGCATTATTGGTCGCATGTAAGGAAGCCCTGGTCTACAAATTAGTTAGCATCCTTTTCATATTTATTAATCAAATTCCTTCTGATCATCAGTTGCATGGATTTTTAGAGGCTTCATTTTCCTTTGGCATTTCTATAACTAACTACAGTGAAGCAATTTAGGTGTGATTATCTGATTCATATCATACCAAAATGTCCTAATTTCTCAATTCCTCTGACCTCTTCCTATCTTGTCTACTTCAACTCTCCCATTTAAATTTGGTCCGTTACTTATTGCACAGTTTCCTATTTGCACCCTGGCTTGTATCTTTGTCAATTTTATGCAGTTAGACTGTTATCCTTTTCATTCGGTTATATTTAAATTTTGAACGTGGATTTTCCACAACTTGCTATAAAATTCTTCCCACTTTACTTTTTACTTCAAAAACTCAACATTTCTAAAACTGAATTTATTATTGGTTTTCAAAATATATATCTTTCAATTCTGGTGAAATATGACCTTGTTCTTATAGGAAAACATTCTTGAATTCTTGGAATAATTACAGTATTTCAAATTTCCTCTTTGCCCATATCCAATCTTTTATTGTAATAGCTGTATCCGTCCCTTTTATCTTATTCCCACATCACCACTAGGTCCTGAGTATCTCATATCTGAAGCTATTGCTAGAGTCCGCTAATTATCATGCTGCTTCTACTTTTTATTTCTTCCATTCCATCCTATCAAACTTTGCTAGATCAATTTTCACATACCATTTTCAAACATCAACATTCCTCTTAAAAAGAGTTCAGTTATTAAATTGGCATTCTTAATTATTTCCTAATTTTACTCTGAATGACCTCTTCATATTCCTTTCTTTTTTAAATTTTTTTAAAATTTGTTTTAAATCGTTATACATGACAGTAGAATGCACTTTCATACATTATGTATAATGTAGTAAATTTCTTATTCTTCTGGTTGTATATGATGTAGAATAACCCCACTGTTAGTATATATGTACATAGGGTAATAATGTCTGATTCATTCTACTATCCTTCCTATCCACAAACCCCCTCCCTTCCCCATATTTCTTTCTTACTACAGAAAAGTGCCAACATAACTCCAGCAAAACAAACTATTGATTTGTTGATAGAACTTGCCTCCAGGACTCTAAGTCCAGCACTCCTAATTGACATTCACATCCATTCTCTTGTCCACCCAAATGTCAACATCCTGCTCATATTATACTTTCCTCTCTAAATTCTTCCCTAATTACGTCTTAATTTCAGGCTCCTTACTAATTCTACTAATTCATTTTATCATGACTCATCTTTCTTATGTCTTGTTTCCATCAATGCAACTTCTTGTTAGGAATAACAAGGGGAATTCCCTGTCCATAGCCAAGATAATGGTCATGATTTAAATGATGGGGTTCAGTGTTTCCTACAACTGAATAGTGACTTTGCAGTCTGAAAAAGTCTAATAAGAGAAAATGGCATGAAGATATTTTCTCTTCTGTAGAAAAGGTAGCAGGGTTTGACACTTATATTATTAAAAATGATACTAACAGTTTATTCTTTGTAAGAATCTGGGCCAGATACTGGGATACCAGCAATGAAGAAAGCACTTTAGAGCTTTCATTAATTATTGTTCTAGGCATATTGGGTTGTAACTTCTCAACTTTCTAAGGCCTAGCCCTTTAAAAAATCCTCTATCACTCATTGCTGTGTAAATATTTGCAAAGTTGGGGCAGGAGGAATCTTTGTACCTCAAAGCAGCATGAACATTCATTGAGGAAAATAACTATTTAAACTAGAGCCATATGCGTCCTTCCCTATGTGGCCATATTATGCCAAGGAGACAAGTCTTTAACTCTGTTTTATACATCAACACAATGGAGATTTTCCAGGCAGGCTGGAGTCTAAGCCAATTTGCCTTAGTGAAATCTAGAGAACAGGCCTTCCTATTTTAAGAACACATAAGCCATAAGGACAAAGTCATCCAGACATCTCCATTTTCAGAGTTCATAATGTCAAAATTTTCTTTCAGCTTCGTCTAGCTTGCTTTGAAATAGGTTTGCACTTAGTGATGATGCCTATAAATTAATGAGTTCGGTAAAAGTCATACTTCATATACCTCAGTTCATCCAAAGTTTCTTTGGATTTTTATATTTGACTCAATAAGAAACCTCTTATGTAATACCTATTTGTAGCAGGTGTTATAAAAAGCATGCCCTTTAGATTTTGGGTTGTGAGTTAGAAATAAGTTCATTTCAAAATTACTTTTTAATATCAAGACTTGCACCCTGGCAATTTAATAAGGATTGCAAAAGATTAGAATAAATTAATTGGCACCCTTAATAATTACATTGTATGATTAAGTGTCTTTGCAAAGATGTTAATGTCAACCTCTGCTGATAATCATTAGAACTAAAATTATGTCAAAAAATTTTTAATTTTTTTTTTTGATGCTCTGTTTCTGGAATGATTTTTCAGCAGTACAGAGCTAGGAATAAAAAGAAGAAAAGAAAATAACCAAGTACAGAGAGAACAAATGGAAAACAGACATCAAGATGATAAACTTAAATGAAACCATAACAATAATCATGTTAGATATAAATGCTCTATGTACCACATTTAACAAGAAACACCTGTCAGGTTAGATATAAAAACAAGATTGAACTATGAATCCTATATACAAGTAGCACAGTTTATATATAAAGACACAAAGAGATTCAAAATAAAATGATAGAATGACATGCATATACATATAAATAAATAAACTATATATTGTTGTATTAATATTAGAAAAGATAAATTTTATAGAAAAATAAAACCATTGATAAAGGGGACTGCTATAGAGTGATACAGAGCATAAGTACTAAAGTAGCATAGTGATTTTAAATATTTATCACCTAGTAATAGAGCTCTAAAATGCATGAAAGAAAACTTACAGAACTGCAAGAAGAATAAAGAAATCCACAATTATAGTCAGATATTTCAATATAACTCTCCAAAATAAATTACCTCAGTAGAAATTGGTAAGGACTTAGAATCTGGAACACTATCAACCCACTTGGTTTATATGACATTTGTAGAACATTGTAGTCAACACTAGCAGAATACGTTTTGGGTTTTCCTGTGCATAGGAAACATTTAAAGAGGCCATCTGCTGAGTCATAAACCAAATCTCAATAAATGTATGTTATACAAAATATATCCTCTAAACACATTGAATCGGGCTGGGGATGTGGCTCAAGCTGTAGCGTGCTCGCCTGGCATGTGTGCGGCCCAGGTTCGATCCTCAGCACCACATACAAACAAAGATGTTGTGTCTGCCAAATACTAAAAAATAAATATTAAAATTCTCTCTCTCTCTACCTCTCTCTCACTCTCACTCTCTCTTTAAAAAAAATAAATACACACATTGAATCTAATTAAAATCAATAACAGACATCTGGAAAACACTTAATAAGATATAATTAAAAATTGAAGCTAAACAATAAGTACTTTTAGAATAACGTCACAATATTATGGGGGCAATTACAGGTAAATTTGACTAAAGTTTTACCCAGAAAAGCTATATACAGAAAGCTATATGATAGAATAAAAGAAATAAATGATATATCAAGTTCATGGGGTGAGAAGATGCCACTCTGTTACAGTACTAATTCTACACAATTAACTTTTAGATTTAAAGTTAATTCCAGTAAAATCCTATCAGATCTCCTCTGCCCCATTGGCTGGTAGAAATAGGTATGCTATTTCTATTTAGAAAAATTCTAAAACTCATGTTGAAATTCAGATGACCTAGAATAGTCAAAATAACTTTGAATAAAAAAGGCAAAGTCTGAGAACTAATAATACTTGGTTTCAGTACTCCCTATAAATTTCATTAATTAAGAAATATATATGGGTGTCAAGAGGAAAAAAAATCATCAATGAAATGGAAAACAAAGTCCAAAAATAAGTCCACACATAATTGGACAACTGGTTTTCAATAAAGAAGCAAAGCAGAGAGTTATTAGAGTTTTCCATCAATATGGCATTGAAAGCATTGGTTATCTAAATGCAAAGCAGTAACAATAAACTTTGGTGAATACCTTGTATTATACACAAAAAATAAATTAAGCCATTCCATAGGCCTAATGTGAAACAAATTAAGATTTCTGAAATATAGAAGAAAACATTTATTTCAATAATTTTTAGGTGTCATGGAAGGCACAATATAGAATATATAATGTTGTTAAGTCAGATTTTATCAAAATGTAAAACATCAATGCTTTAATATACAATGTTAGGTGAATGTAAAGATAAACTACAGATTGGGAGAAAATAAATTAAAACCATACATATAATAAAGGATTTACATAAAGACATATAAAGTTCTTATGATTAAATTTTAAAAGTAAAAAAATAAAAATAAAAAGATGGTCAAAAGATTTAAATGTTAGTACACCAAAGAGTTATATAGATGGCAAATAATACCATGAAAAGATGAAAAGACACTCAGCATCAGTATTAATATGAAAATGTAAAATAAGAGGACAATTATATTTTTATACCTATTTGAAAGATTAAAATTAAGAAGCATTGTAAAGGTTATAGAAGAACAAGAGCTCTCATGTACTGTTGGTAGGATTGTAAAATGATGATTACTTCAGAAAGCAGTTTGGCAGTTTTCAAAAAGCTAAACACACATTGACCACATGATCTGGCCTTTCTACAACTAGGTATTTTCCCAAGAGAATCAGTCATAAAAGTAGTTTATCCTGAGCCATCCATTGCACATCAGAATCCAACAGCAGCGCTTTATGGACACTCTCCATTTTTGTCACATGGAATATTTAAAAGATGACACTCAGGATTGAAAATTAATAAAATAAGCATTTTTGACTGCTTTAGTCAGAACATTCTTATATATAACCAGAATGTTTTCTTTTTTCTTTTTGACCCCCACCCTTTTTTCCCCCCTGTTGTACTCTGAAGGGTGTGCTGATTCTCAGTATAGATTGTTGCCGGCAGTTTTGTCCATCATTGATCTTAAACAGAGTGAAAAGGGACAATGATGTCTTAGTATTATTATAAGGTAATTGTAACTTTCAGCTCCCTTAAAGTTTCTTAGGGAACCACAGGGTTTTGCAGACAGCACTTTGAGAACCCTTAGAAAAGAGGATATAACAGAAAGATAGAAAATATTGAGGTTATGATAAGGGATATAGTGCAAGAAACAAAAAAGAAAAAGGTAAAATACCTGGGAAAAATCTAAAACCTGTACAAGTAAATTATGCTGCTAATATGAAACACTAAATGTAACATGATTTTAAAGAGTTGAAAGTTCTTAAACAACCATGTCAGTAATATTTTCCTTGCATAATCTGGTTTTTCTCATGATTTAACAGAAAAATTTATAATTCTTTGTATTTTTTGGCCAGCAGTGAAAAATTGTTACATATCCATGTAATTTGGATACAGTTTATTGATTTTCAACTATTAGAGTGAACAAATCATACAGGACTTGGTTGAGATTGTGTAACAGAGTCATGTACTAACACGGACTGTGTGAAGGAACTGCTTCCCCTAGAGAAAGTGCTTATCCCAGGGCACAGCAGTGTAACTAGGCAGGAAAGATAGAGGAATCAATGAGATGCTAAAACCCAGGAGGCAAGGGAGACCTTTAGAAAATGGTTGAAGAACTTCACACTTTAAATAAACTATGCAAAGATACAGTTGTAATAGCAATATAGGCAATAATACAAATGGCAATGTTGAAATAAAATGTGTAGGAGTGTGATGGCATGGGTGAGCTGGACCTTCAGGTTCCAACAAAAGTTGAGAAGTGTTAACTACCCAAACTGACAAGTCAAGAGCAGAGTATAATGGTCATGGAAGACAGTCCCTACCAGAATTAGGGAGAATCCTGTTTGTAGGAAATATGGCTGAAATGAGGAGAAGGGATGAATGCTTTCTTCAAATAGGTACAGTTATTAAATAAACATATAAATAATGTAGAGTATATAATATATAAAAATGAAGAATATAGATTACATGTTAATTAAATTATAAATTGTATTTGGCTTTATGTACCTTATATAAGATTATAAATATAATTAACTGCAGAATTTCATAATAATGATATAAATAAAATGTGTAAGTTATTGTATGAATCATTGTTATTTTTTCTCAAGGATTTAGTCATACCAATGACTCTCATAGTAACAAGTCTTTAATCCCTTCTAATCTATGTAGGCTTTGTTTTTTTATGTTCTAATGCTTACTACAATGTGTAGCATATGAAAACTTCTCAATAAATATTCAGTGAATACAGAACTTACATGTAATGTTATAGCTCCAAGGACTACTATGACATCTTATAAGTAATCTCCTCTGATGAGGCTTTCCTTTCCCCCCCCTGTAATTCCAGAGAATCTGAGCACATACAGGAAATATAATCTGGTAGTGATTTCCCATTTTTAGGAAGATAAAAGAAGGGAAATAACATCTTTGCAGTGACTACTATATGCTCCCTGAGCATTTTATTTAACTTTTATAACCACAGTATGAATTCTGTAGATCATTGCAATAATTTTGTATTCTGTTTTTATGGTGCCACACAAATGATGAAAAGTCATTGAATAAATAAAATATCCTATTTCCATTGAAATGTAGTGGACATAAATCATCAGAAAATGTAGACAACTTTTCAGAGTATCACTAAGTCATTTAAAATGTACTTGTGAAATCTAGAGCCTGGGGATGTCCTCTGTACTCTGGTGTGGCACTTGGAATTTGCCTAGGAGCTCTGTGTGATAGCTCAGTATTGTGGGTGGTATTTTCTAAATTAGCCTTGTCTTATTTGACTTTAAAGAAATGTCATTATGTCTGATCCTTGAACAATCTTACTGAATAACAACAATGTCTGTTCCACATGTGGTTAACAGGTTGAATATTTTCCTAGTCTGTGCTATAGCCCTGAGTATCACAATATTGACTTTGAATGCCCAGTTCTTCCATAAAGAAGCTTGCAGGAAATCGAGGTACAAGCAACAGCAGCTGTTAGGTTTAATATTCTTAAAACCTACATAAATCTGACTACATGTTTTTTTATCATGTGGATTGTTAGGGAATAATGATCAACTCGACCTTAAGTTATGATTGACTTTGAAGCTTACCAAACAACTTGGCTCAGCCATGATGACCTAATCTAAGTACATTCCATTTTCAGTTAGATATGTCAAGTTATTTTTTATATACACATTCAAACATGTACACACACACACCAACAAAACAGAAACCATACCTAACCAACAGTTGCTATCCAAAATGCAACTTTTGGTTTGGCATACTCTGTACCAAGTATCTGTGCTACATTTGGTAACCAGACTAATAATAAATGTCACATGAATCCCTAAAAATAGAGCAGTGCAAGCTTTGATATGGTTTGTTTAGGAAAAACAATATAAAATTCATATTTTCAAGGATGTTCTCTATTTTGCCCACTTGTTTTAATATTCCAGGATAATGCTAAATTATAGAAATAAATAGCAGTGACTGAGTTCTGAATAGTATTTCAAATCCAATGAGAAGCTGCTTATTTCACATTGTTCTGTCTAGCCTCCCTCCAATTGTACTTTAGGAGTTGTGCTTATTTCTCATCCAGTACTCAGAGAATCGAACAGGAAGCATTTGGGGAGTCTGCTTTAAAGTATGGATGTGTCAGGAATAGAACAGAGAAGTGAGAGTTGTCTGCTTTCAGGGAGAAGGAGGATTGGCTAAATTTCTGGTCTCACTGAAATTTGACAGATATCATTAATTACTTTAGATATTTCAATAATTTTCATCAAATACACTATGAAAATGTGTTTAAAGAACTCTGAAGTAAGCAGATGGGAAAATCTTATATTTTTAACATTTTAATTCATATTATATGTTTTAGTATAGGCACTGTTTAAACCAGACTGCGTTATTTCAATTTTTACCTCCCAGACAGGATGCTAGGACTGCGTTCTCTTTTCTTCTTAGTGCCCTTTGTAGTCCTTCCTGCGAAGCCACTGAAGACAGTATGTCCAAAGGATGGGCCCATAGGATTGTGTTAACAGGGCTACAGACTCCTAAAGTATCTTCTGCTCTTATATACTTTTAAAATACAGTGATGATCAATGAATGTTTGCTTTAACTGGAAAATAATCATCTTTGTTTTCTTTTTTTCACTTTTAGGAAATTATAAATATTGAGTTTAAATAATTGAGGCTCTCTTTATAACCTATAGTTCTCTCATTTGTAAGGTGGGATAATATATGACTTAAGATAAGAAAATACATTATTAGTAAAACTTTAGTTTAATCAAAAGCATTGTTTTAAGTAAGATAACATATTAAACTTCAGTCATATGACTATCAATTTTTGAAATTTTGCCAGACCAATGATTTATCATGTTTTCAATTCCATTTAAAAGTAAATACAATATATAAAAAGGAAATTTTTACTTTATACACCAAATAGATGTATCACTTTCTATAAATGGACACTAATTTAAGAATGAACACAACAGAAATAAAATTTTATTAAATACTTTGTAAATTAATAAAAATAAGATCTAAAATATAATTAGTGAAAATCTAATTAATTTATAAAATGCATAACCAAAAAAATTCCTGACAATCAAATGAAACTCTTAAATATGAGTTGGTCATGACCAGCATTGGAGTCAGCATTGCTTTCTTTTAAGATGTAGATGAAGATCTTCATTGTAAGATATTTCAGGGTTTTTCCTTGATATAATTCAGCATAGGCACATCAAATGTTAGGTGTATGCAATAGGAATAAACATTACAGTATACTCAGAATGTCACTTAAAATTTTAATAGAGGTGGGCAGCCTAACTATAAGTGGGGGTGTAGTGCAAACCAACATCAACTTCCTGATACCCATTCAGCCCAGACTTAGCTTCTAAATCTTTAGCTGCTAAATCTTCAGTTCAGGAAACGGATTCTAAGGAATAAGAAATAAAAATAACTCCAAACCTATTTTTTATCCCTTCTTTCTGTGCTGTGTAGTAAGTCAGGTTTGTGACTAGCTTGGTGAAGGGAGAGGGCAGCAGAGACGGAAGGGCCTGGAGTGTTAATCTCCTCCACATTATTACATTTGCCATTTATGGTGGTTAAAGAATGCTGTGATCATCATGGCCTCAGCTCCAGTTACGTGGGACATTTGTATCAGCTCTTACCATCCCTTTTGCACAAATGTAGAGGCCACTAGTATGAGCAGCAAAAACCCAACAGAACCATGAACTCACTCTGTGGCCTCAAAGTGAGGCTTGAAAAGATATTAATTAGTCTTTGTATCTTAAAAATCATCTCCTGTGTCACATGATGGCCCTCCAACAGTGGCAACAGAGAAACATTGAACTAATGAACATATATATTAATATTTACTTATTTTTCCTGACATACTGTGTTAGAAACATCTGAGAAATAAAAACAAAACATCTTTTGTTACTACATTTCCTATAAAATGGTTTTTTAAAATAAAATAGTCAATTGCTACATTTTTACTTTTGAACTGAGAGTACTACATAATCATTATCATAAGTGGCAAAGAGTCAGTGTATGCAAAAAAGGGGTTAGTGAATTAGAGCCTTTAGTCAAACAAGACTGTTGCTTGTTTTGGCAAATAATCTTACTGGAATGCCAAAATAATCTTCAGTCACACCCAATTTATAGCTGTTTTCTTACATCAGTGCAAAAGTTGCATAGTTTTGATAGGACTGAATGGATGGTTTGCAAAGCTTAAATTATTTACTACTTGTTTTTTTTAATAGAAAAATGTTTGTAAGTGTAGTCTAAAGTAATCTGTGGAAATTTCCATCTATCATTATGTATCAGTTTTAATCTAGAAATGTTTAGTGTTAATGGCTTAATATATTGTCTTTTTATTTCACACATAACCTTAAGTGCGTCTTTACCTTACAGTTTAACTTTCATTCACACCATACAACCATGTTTTAAATAAACTAGATAGATTAATTATGCATCTGATTAATGTTTTACTTCAATAATATGTGTGTATTTTAGGAAAATTTTCTATGATAATCAGAAACACAAGCTTCTCTCTCTTTCCTGAATTGCTTTGTGCATATTGAAAATATTACTCATTTAGTAATATAAAAACTGCTCTGCATTGTTATCAAATTTTCCTACATGAGGAGTTTGGAAATGATATCTTCACTCATTGATGAAAGTAAACCCCCTCAGGGGATCAATTTTTTAAAAAATTCCAATATTTTTGACATAATTCAATTGAGACTACAACATTACAGAAATCTTGCTTTTCTTTTGGTAAGAAAAAAAAATCAAGTGTAATATTGAAGAAGATACAAAAAATTTAGAACAGCAGTTGCTTTCCTAAGAAACTAATTCAACTTTTCCAGAAAGTTGAATTAAAATGAAATGAATACCATGTCCAGGACTGACAGTCTCACAGAGGAAGAATGCTGATAGTGCTTGATTTGCTGAACGAAAAAACATAGTTATTAATCTAATAGAAAATAAGGGAGACTTCTCAATTTTTTTCTAAATTCAGAATGTTCTAGATATATACAATTATTAAAAGGATTCCACATATCTAAATTTTTGAACACTCTTTAAGACATATTCAGTGTTCCAGAGATAAAAATATTAACTAAGTACATACATTCGCAAATACTGAGGAAGAGACTATCTAAGAAAAGTTTATAATTTTTTCAATAATTATTAAAAAATGGACAAAATTCTGATTTAAATTTACTGTTAGTTTAAAACCTTCTGCCAAACATTTACTGTGTTTTTCAAAAAACAGAAAATTAAAGGTGAGGACAAGAACAAAAGATGGAACAAATCACAAATTTATTGATGGTTTGAAAAAAGCAAAGTTCAGCATTGTCACGTAGTTGTATAGCTGGGTAATGGTTAGAACTGATATGGAGCTGCACCTTCTAGATGTGTTCCTGTTGCTGTTGGGCTTAGAGGTCTTTGCACTAATGGAGGCATGATCTCAGCTCATGAGCTATCCCCCAAACCATGAATGTACATGCCAACTGGACCTTGTACAGCCCTAGACACAAGCACAGTGTTAAAATTCGTGTTTGATATCATGATCATGTCATAGTTTACTACTAAAATCTATAAAGTCAAGAAACCCTGGGAATTTTTGTTTTTTGAACCTTCTCATTTTTTGCCATGTGTGCAAAGCTGATATACTAAACCCTTAGTCTGAAAAGAGACATCTAACTGGAAGTATCTGAAGCAGAATCTATAAGATATGGAGATAGAATGGTTTTGATAGTGGAGAGAATAGGAGGACTCTAGAAATAGCTATACTCTAAAATGTAGCAACATTCACAGAAGTAGGTATATAGGAAAGGTATAATTTGGTGGTAGTGGTAGTAGGAGAAGGGTATGAGGATAAACATAATGAGCTCAAAATTGACATATTATTTTCTAAATAAGTGTGTAGTATCCATGGAGATATCCAGAAATCAGTTTGTCTTCAAAGAAAGTAACTCAAAGGAATTCATATTTATACTGATTCATGAAGAACCATAAGGATCTGGAGATTCTAAAATACAGGAAATATGTTCCAGACAGAGTAAAAATGACTTAAAGTTGTTGAGGTACATTTGAAATACTGACAGCAAGATCACCAGGAGGAGTTGGGGGTATGTAGGATAAATCGGAGCCATTCTGTAAGTATGGCCTTAATCTAAGAAGGGCCTTAGCCTAAGTAACTCCATTTTAAAATAAAACTGCATTCCCCTCCAGGCACGCCTATGGAACTCTCCAATATTGTCATCAGGCATAGCCTGATAAAATAAGTCACTTCCCACAAACCTGATAAAACTCAGAGTGAATCCACTGGCATTTGCTTTTGCCCTGATAAAGGCAGAGGTGAGAGATTAGGGCGGAAACCACCAGACTAGGTGTCCTGACCCCAGAATAAAAGACGTCGTTGAGAAACCCAGTAACAGCTGATAGGGATTGAAAGGGCCAGTAGAAGCCCCAGAATTTAGCATAAATAATGGAGCAAATGAACTGACATTCAGACAGCCAATACTGATGCACACATGCCCAAAAGCCTGATGAGGACCTGGACTGACATCCCAACTCTTCTCATCATTTGCCTGATCCTCTGCATCATCCTCACGGCTCTCAAACTCTATAGCCACATCCTGACCCAGGTGAGAACAATGACTTCTCCTTAGAACCCTCTCCTCAGTCAACCTTCAGCCTCACCCCAGGAGAAGCCTCTATGCATTCCTGACCTGATCACTGTGGTCTGAGTGAGTATGCATCTGCTGGACTAAACTACTAGGACTTGAGACTTTAGATCTGGCACTTGAGCTTAGCATGTAGAGGGAATGTCTGTAATGAGTCTATCATAAATAAGTGTGTTTGTAGTGCTTAGAATTAACTTAGAATTATTTGCTTTGAATTGATTATGTGCAATAGACATAATCAATTCAAAGCAAATAGTCATCTCTTGATTAAGTACCTATAGATTGGAATTGTATTGAATGATGTGAGTGGATAAAGCACTGAAAAGAGGAGAAGTGTGTGGACTGTCTTTATTTCTCACCCTCGACAGCATAAGTCGCACCCTTGCCCATTGTGACACATCCTTATGTGGTATTCTCAAATTTGAGTAAGGGGCTATGGAGATGTGTACTCACTTTGCTCCAAAATCAAGGGAAAATTATAAGATAGAGAAAATATACTGATATGATGAACATGGTACATGGATTCCAAGTATGTTGGAGATAAAACAGGGAGGTAAAGTTAATTATAGTGATTGAAGAAAAACATGGAGGTAGCATGATAGAGGGTACTGATAGAACTGAAGAGATGGATTCAGATTTGGAGCAGTGGATTTCAATAATTCTTAACTGCAATTCAAAATTTTTTAAAAAATTAAATTTATATGTTTGGGTCTCTGAGTCTGAAACAAAATTTATAAAATGATTCTTAATTTTATGACTGGTAAAGTACATTGGAACTTTGGAATAATTTAATTATTTTTTTCTGTTCCATCTTATTGTTTTCTATTCTATAATGATCTACTAAATTGATTCACAACACACTATTACATTGCAATAGTACACTGGTTTACCAGCAGAACCTACAGAAATTGATTTTAAACAGGATAGAAGTATACAAATGGTATCATCAGGAAGACTCCAGGTTCTAAGCTTTGCAGTAAAATTTAAGAGAATATTGAATAGTCACCAGAAACCAAACATTGAAGTGAGTATGTGTAGCAAGGTTTATAATGAATCCATGAATTAATGTGATTTGTCTGTCAAAAAGTATAAATATACTATGAACATGTGTATGCTAGTATTTGCATGAGTATGGTATTTTCTTCTCTTGTCTAAATACCTAGGAATATGATGGCTTGATCATATAGTAATTGTATGTTCAATTTTTTTAAGAAACTGTCAAAGAGTTGTCCACGGTGATTTGTACCATTCTTCATTCTCACCAGTGAAGTCTGAGGCTCAAGTTCCTTCCCATCCTTACAAACACTTGCTATCAGGTCTTCCTAATTTTATCCATTCTGACAGGTGTGTAGTGTTTGTAATTTGCATTTCTTTAATGCCTCGTAACATTGAGCATTTTTAAGTACTTATTTGCCATTGGAATGATCTTTGGTCAAGAATCTTTTCAAATCTTTACCGATTTAAAAAATTTATAATAGGATATTTTGAGTTTTTGGTTTTCAGGGTTGTTTGTTTATTCTGGATGCAAGTCTTTTATTCAATATAGGATTTGTAAATTTTCTCCAGTCTGTGATTTACTTTTCATTCTCTTAACAGTAACTTTTGAACAGCAGATTTTTAAAAAAAATTATGAACATGTGTGAATTGTACCAAATAATGGGACTCACTGTGGCATTTCCATACACAATTAGCTTGTTCCTTCATCATGTCCTTGCATCATGTCCCTCCACCTTCCACTCCCATTCTCTCCCTTGCAGCATCTTTCCCAGTGCCAGTAATGTTGATGTCATCCTGAGGGAGCAGGGGTGGTGCACAAGCTATGTGCCTTTGGATATGTTTGCATGAGGTACCTCCTCTATTATTTTGAAGAACTCCATGACATAGGAGTTTTATTCACCAGTGAAAATAGCAAGCTTTTAGATCGTGAGGCATGGTTTCTTCCTTTGAAGGGCATGTGACAATGGTGTGCAATCATGTTCTGGTGGTGGCAGTGAAGATGAACAGACTATTCATTTCAGATGTTTCTGGTTTTAGTGGGACACAAGAATTCCTAAGTCATGGTGACAACAGCACAGTCGTTCACTAGAGACAAATGAGTCATACATTTGAAATATATAGCAGCATACATAGTTCCTTATACAGAATATTGAATGAATATTAATCTTTTTCTCAAAGAAAAAGTCTGAAGTAAATGTCAACTATATTGATGTGCATCTATTTTGGAAGATGATGCTTAAAATAAATGTTTAAATAGACAAAAATATCAATTTTCTTGAAGTGATTCTTTAAAAATCTTTAATTCTTTTTCATTGGAATAACTAGCAGAGAGTGACTCTTCTTAATTATGGTTTGTACTCTCATGAGGATAATAAATAAAACTTTCCAGCTGGCTCTCGAGAAAGGCCTATCCAAACCAGGCACTAAATAGATAATTTCTTTTTTTTTTATTCAGAGATTGATCTATTAACTTGTTAAAATACTAATCTCATTTCAAGAAGAAATCAAAACATCTTACACCAGTACACTCAATTAAAAAAAATGAAACAGAGGATAGTTATGCAAGGGAAATATTGGCAGGAATCAACGTGCCCAGTGGTGCACTTGGTGTGTGCTATGGTTTTAATGGTTGTACCCCTGCACCCCAAAGGAAGACTTATATGCTGATAGTTCTCACCTCCAAGGTGATGATAATAGGAGATGGGACTTTTGGGGGATGACTGGGTCATGAGGGTGGTCACAATTCAAATTTGTGACCTTATAAAAAAGAACCTGGAAATTTTCTCTGTACCTTTCACTATGTGACAACAAGGGGAGAAGGGGCCATCTGTAAACAGGAAGCAAGTTCTCTGCTGACATTCAATATGCTGGCACCTTGTTCTTGGATTTCTAGCCTCTGGAACTCTGAGAAATACATCACTGCTGTTTTGAAACCACACAGTGTGGTGCTCTATTACAGTGGCTAGAATGGCTAAGACAGCATGCTACTCCTTGAATCCTATACACTTTGTAGATTTATGCCATACATCTGATACTAAGCTACCTATTAAACCATCTGATGTGGGAAGCATGATTAGGTAGGTGATTCATAGCATCTATAAAATTAAGTAACACAAATGCTGTTCAGGAGAAATACATTATTCCTGGTAGAAACTAGAAAGAAATTCCTAACCATATGCCCTAAAGAATGATAAGAACTGGATTTATGTGTACGATGAATTGCTTCAACTCTGCTTCATAAAAGCAGGTTTATGGGTCCTTTCATCAACAGGTGACAGTTCCTGTGATGAATGGGTAGGTAAGAGACTCTGCCTAACCTGCTGGCATTATTGGAAACACGCCCTGTATGGAACGTAGAACTAACCCATCTTTCCTACTTGCTTTATTTCAAGCACAGACAAGTCATTTTAAGCAACTTTACACCAGAATTATGGACATTAGATACCACTACCAAAGATAGGTGCCCATTTTTTTCCTTCACCAGAAGAAGCAATCCCCACAGAGAACTGAAGATAGAGCAACATCTTCCAAATACATATTTTCAGACATGTTCATAAGTGTTAGATTTACAGTAATTCTGTAGCAAATTGCAATTAAAACTGCTATGTGTAACTTAACAAAGTAAAATAAGTTTATTTTGCTGCTGAACTGTTCAGAATGTTTGAAATATTTACACACAAGATTAATTTGAGAGAGGCATATGTGGAATTTAGAGTTTTCCAAACTTGTGTTACAAAAGAAATCCTCCTCTTTGCAGAGGATCTCATGAGCTATTTCAAGAAATACTCTTGAGATCTCCCACATTCTTTTATTCTGCACTCTGAATTTGGATTTATTCCAACATTGACTCAAAATCAATCCTATAAAGAGAGAGTTACATGCATTCTGACACCGATATGTATGCAACACTTCCAGCCCCTCTTTGGCACTGACTACTGTTAAAATAACAATGAGATGTATTAGCTTGATGGGATTTTAAAGAAATAACTTCTGAAATACTATTTGTTTTTTATGTTCTGACCTCAAGTGTATGCCATAAATTTCTTTAAAGATCATGTTCTACCTGATCTTTTCCTTCTATGTCAGGGAAAGGACTTTGGCCAAAAGTAATAAAATCTGATCAAAGAAAATAGAGAAAGTGATTTAAGTTTCATATGCTGCTATTTTCTAATGAAAAGTATTAATACAAAGAGTTCAGAGACACTTAGAGACATATTGACAACTAGATTCCTAAACAAATGCCCTCAATTGTACAGGAGTACAATGGGAAGAGAAATAATTAACTTTGTACTAGGACAACTATATGTAAGTAATGCAGTTGATTAGATCAGGAAAAAAATGAAGGAAAAGAGAAAACCAAAACCAAAACTGAGACATAACAAGTTCTGGAAAACACACAGAGAAAGTGGAACTGGCATACTGGTGTGAGTGCTAAGTGCATGTATACACTGAAAAGCAGTTTGAATATTTTTCAATAGTTAAACATATGTTTAGGATATACATATAAAATATGAATAGGATATTTCTCTCAATTATTTGTACAGTAAGATTAAAATGTTGTGAAAATTTTATTTTATCATATTTGTATTTGAATTGCAAGAAATTGTCATGAAAATAAATAAATACAATCATCCTGATTTTCATATCAAAAATGAATCTTGTTTATGCATATGAATATACTTAAAGTGACTATAGATGAAAGTCATCCTTATATTTGGTTTGTGACTCATTTTGTTAGTACTTTCTCCTCCTATTTATAGATTTTAATCTTTTGACTCCAGACTTATATTTTTACCTGCTGAAACCATCTCAACTTAGATGTTTATGAGCATCTCATACCATATTTTGAGCCAGAATACCCAGTTGATCCATTACAGTAAGAATTCCATTCTTTCATATGCTTAAACCAAACTCTTGAAACGGTCTGTTTCCCCTCTTTGTTTTATTCCATTCATCTAATCTGGTAGCAAATTTTGTCAGCTTTAGCAATAATATATATCCAGAATCTTTCTACTTTTACACCTTCTACTGCAACCATCCCAGTGAAAGTCATCATGGTTCTCTGCTTGGATTCCATTAATCACCCCTGTCCAACACCCTGCCTTCAGTTTCCCCTTCTGAAGTCTGTTTTTCACACAGATATCTGCTGCAGTCTGGCTGGGCACAAAATCATGAGCCACCACACACCTTGTAGATTCAAACAGCAACTCTTTATTCTCGAACTGTCACCGGCACTTTACACACACGTTCTGGGGAAATTCCACGTCCACTGGGCTCTGTATCCCAAAAAAACTCTCTGAATCCCGCACAAGAACTCAAGGGAACTCAAGGAGCGGGCGCGCCTGAGGCAGCAGGATATGCCCTATTCCCAGCAGGATACACCCTAAACCTGGATCCGCCCTGGTCCTTGAGCAAGGTCACCTTAAATGCAATGTCACAGCAAATAACCTGGGCCATGCCATGCGTCATACCTACTTGGCAATGGCTCTCAGCAGATACCAGACTGACCATTTCAATGCCTAAGTTGACCACAGGGATTCTTCTTCCAAACCCTTCAATGTTTTTTTTTTTCTTTTTAAAAAATTTTTCTTTAAATTAGTTTGATATGACAGTAGAATGCATTTATGCACTTGGATATATCATACATAAAAGGAGTATAATTGCTCATTTTTCTGATTGTACGTGTTATAGAATCACATCAATCATGCAGTCATATATGTATATAAAGTAATAATGTCTGTTTCATTCTATGATCCTTCTTATCTCTACATCCTCTCCCATTCCTTCACTTCCCTCTACCTTATCTAAAGTAATTCTATTCTTCCCCAATTCCTCCAATGCTTTTCAGTCTTAATTAGTTGGTTATTAGTAACTGTTATGTGAACAAAACTCAAATAGTTACATAACATACATTACAGATTTAATATTTTCTCACCTAATGTCTTGACTGATGTTCCCTAGGTGAGGAGAGACCTGGATATTTCAAAGATCCAAAACCTTATAATCTGAGGCTTTGTAACTTCATCATGAGGCTTCCAGATCTAAGATGCTGAAACTCAAATTATTTGTACGATGTAAATTGATCTAGGTAAAATAATGTGCCTGAAATTAAGAACTTAAACATAAGATGCCCATTAAAATATGGATAAAGCAGTAATCTGATTGTTACAGTTATGATGACTTACTTTTTCTTAAATATCTTCATTTTCTATATGTCTCCAGTTAGCATATGTTATTTTCATAACTTAGAAATATAATCAAACTTTTTGTGAAGGTATTGTAAGAAGAGGTGTCTAGTCTAATTCTCAGAGATTCAAAAGACTAAAGAAGAAGACTTGGCAAGAGGGAAAGAATTTTATCAATTTTAGAGTAAAACAAACAATTATTCCCTCATTTGAAGAGGTCAAGTCTAGAGAAACGACAGCAGCATAGGGCAGTGATGGTCTCCTTTCTGAGAACCTCAAGATTCACCCCATACATTTTTTTTTTTCTTAAAGCCTGAGCAGAGAAACACCCACTTTTCTACCCCAGGTTTTCAAGGGCAGTTTTCTTTCTCTGCTGCGGAGGATCAACCCTGCACCCACTTGTGGTCGGGATGACAAATCAGACTCACCCTCTCTAAATTGGGGTCACTTTGGTCTTCAGGGCCAATGAAAGCACAGAAGAGAGTCAGATAGGGTGGAGAAATTCACAGGGAGTTTATAAGAATTAGAAAGAAAGCCCATGGACTTTGCCTTCCTTTGTCTCCATTTCCAAATTGTTCAAAAGCAGAAGTCAAATATTTTTCCTGAATGCCTCCCACCCACACAATATGTTGTGGATATTTGTCAGCCTAATAAATAGAAACTACAAAAAAGGATACTTTAAATGGTTTTTGTTGTTTTATTAATTTTAATGTCTGAAGTAGAGGCCAAGGAGAACAAAAACAAAAACAGGAAAGGTGTCCTCCACCACAACAATCCCAACTCACTGAAAAGGCCTGCAGAGAAAGCTGGGCATGCTTATAGACTAGCTCCCTCTAACACCCTCACAGGCTCACCTGAGAAGATAAACCTAAACTCCAGAGTGTCACATCTACCTTGAAGGGACATAAAGAGCATTCATTGACCTGTATTCGTTCACAGAAAAAAAAAAAGAAAGAAAGAAAGGGGGGGGGGAGTGAGGTAGGGAAAGGGACGTGGCAAAGGTAGCTGAAGGATATTTTTCTGAGTATTAATCCAAAAAAAAAAAAGAATAAGATAAACTATTTTATACAATAGAAGAAGTCAAGCAGGAAACAAATTTAGGGAAAATGAGGATATATGAAAAGAAATAGCCAGAAAACAGGAACTGAGAGAATGTCTTGGAAAAAAAAATTAATAATATAATTTGCAGAATTTAAAGTGAAATCAAAAGGTAGACCTGGAGAAATCAGCGAATAGTAGAATTCAGAAAGAAAATGAAAATGGACAGAGACCATACAACAGGTATGGATGAAAGATGGGATCTGACAAAGATAGCAGGTCCACATTAAATTGTAGGACATTTCTGTAAAGGAAAGGAAGATTTGAATTTGAGCTTTAAGTGAGTTTATCTCCCCAGGATATTCTAGCAAAACCAAAAGCCAAAAGCTAAAAACAAACAAACAACAACAACAACAACAACAAAAAAACAAAACATTGCTGTATGTGTATAAATGTGGCTGTATAATCAATGTGATCCTGCAATCTGTAAAACATGGAAAAATAAGAATTCATACCCCATTTGAATCAAATGTATGATATGTCAAGATCATTGTATTGTCTTGAGCAACTAATAAAAAAAAGAAAAAAAGAGTTACTTAATTTCAAAGGCACAAAAGTATTCTATAAGCACTCAGGATGCATAAATTTGTAACTTGAGAAAAATAAGAAGTCAAATTGAACCCAGAATTAATATTTATATGACATATTAGGCGCCAAAAGAAAATATAGATATCTAACCATGGGGATTATTCCACACCACTTACTTCTCACATAGTGTGATGAAGTCTTTTTATAAATACTAAAGAGTGATGTCTTGTTCTAGTTATTGATTTATTGCCTCTCATCTCCAAATTCACACTTGGTTGCTGGATTCATGAAATGGAAGTGGATCTTTTAAATATTTTTCTTTGCTAGTTGGCATGATGTCAACCTTTGTCAGGAGCAGGATGTGGACAATCATTTTCGAAAGAAGAGCTTTTACTCTCTAGTTGCTCTCTGCCTACTTGTAGGAGTCTTGCGGCATGGATGGGTTCTTCAATGATGTTCTTGCAAAGTAGTGTAGTAAACAACTTGCCTGGCTCCTCAGGAAATGTTGCAGGGAAAAGCCTCAGGTCAGACACCCCTGGCAAATAGCTATTTCTGTTCTTTTTCAGTCCAAAATACTGAAAGTTAAAGCAAGTTCCTCAGTCCAGCCCTGAGGGTTTAGTTGCTTCTTATATTTTCTATTCTCATATAATTTCTCTAAGAAAAAAAAAATCCACAGATTTCTTTGCCCTAATTTTTATTGGCCATTCCTTCATTACCCAATTCTCTGTTACAGTTGATCCTTCTTTATATTAAACTTTCCCTGTTGAAATATGCTTTTGGGGGGTATGGGGGATACCAGAGATTGAACTCAGGAACACTCAACCACTGAGCCATGTTCCCCAGCCTTATTTTGTATTTTATTTAGAGACAGAGTCTCACTGAATTGCTTACTGCCTTGCTGTTGCTGAGGCTGGCTTTGAACTCTTGATCCTTCTGTCTCAGCCTCTTGAGCTGCTGGGATTATAGGCATGTGCCAGGGAGCCGGGTCTCTATGTACTTTTTCTCTCCAAGTTGAGCAGTATTGCCAGAGATTCTTAATCAATTTTTAAATGTAATTTAAATACAAAAATCTTCTCCTATTTTTTTCTTGTGTTTGTGTGTGTGCATATGTGTATGTGTGCATCGATTTGTTTGCAAATGAGAATATTGTAAATAAACAGGTTCTTCATGTCTTGCATTCTCACGGGATGTCTGTCATTTATATCGGTTCTTCCATGGTATTCCACTTCAGTCAGATAAAATAAAGAACATTCAGTAAGTTCCCAGTGATTAGAAACTCTGGGAAGAGGTAACAGAGATATTTGCACAGAAATACATCTGGAAGATACCTTGGAGTTCCTGTTTCTGTCCTAGATATAGGTTCTTTGCTCTCTTGTATCTTTGAGTGCTCATATTTTAAGATAATTAAATTCAAACCAGAGATTTCATATCCAGCCAGGTGTCTTTCACATATCTTGGTATGACAAAGTTATATTAAATATGCAATTATATATGTAACCTTTTGAGAGAAGAAAACAATTTTTGATATGCATTAACATGAATAAAAATATCTTGAGAATGGAGAAGCTAAGGAATAAAAAGATTGGTAGTGAACCTTGACATCATTTACATAGAGAATTAAGTTTAAATGATTGTAGCATGTATTTGTGTCCATTTGTTCAAAGCAAATTTATTGTCTATGATGTCAATTCTTCCCAAATTAGTTCATAAATTTAAGTTATTTACAGTTAAACTGCTGAAGGGATTCTTTGCTAATAGTTTAAATAGATTCCTTCTAGCAAATGTGCCAAGATAGCTTATAATTTTTGAAAAATGAAATTCATGAATAAGAAATTTTCCTGCAAAGTTATAAGATTATGATGATGGGACAGTAATTAAGATACCATGGTACTAGCACAAGTATAGATAAATATGTCAGTGGAACTGAGTGGAGAACCTGGAAATAGCCCAGGTATTTGGAAGTGTAATGTGAAAATATCTACTAACTGGTGGCATGGGGAGAAGGGTGATCCACCAGGACAAGGGAGAAAGGGGAATAACCACTGCACACCAAATACAAAACCAAATTCCAGACAATTGAAGGAACAGCAACCAAATCCTGCAAACATTTTGAAAGAAAACATGAAGCTATATGATAAGAAATAGCCATAAAAGAGGAACTGAGATAGTGTCTTGGAAAGAATTTTTTTTTAAGTAACGTAATTGCAAAATTTGAAGTTCTGGGCCTTCCAGGCAACCCCTGTGGTTTCAATGTTCCCCAATTCTTCCCAAACCCTGTGCTATAATAATATGATCTCTTCCTTTGTATCCCCTGGGCTTAATGATGTTGGTTGCTTTCTATTGATATTAATCCTTAGATTACCTCTTTATTGCTGCTTGGCTTTTTACTTCTTCTGTCATCTCCATAACAAATTCTTCATATTAAATTCTGTAAACATAATACATTTGAATGATTTTTGAGCTAGTTGATATACAAACACATGCACAAACACACACACACACACACCTCTTTCAGCCTTTAGCTTAAAAAAGATTTTAAAAACACGCTACATAACCATATACTGAATGGAAGAATGAATGTTCCTCATAAGTTGTTAACTCAAAGAAGGAGAGTTGATATGCTAATATAGCTCATTACAAAAATCAAACCATATGTGTGTGTCTAAATACATTTATATGATTACCATAACAACTGTCCTCGTAGGGAAAAAATGATATGAAAAAATATCTCCTAGGAAGAAAGGTTATCCCTGTTAAACTGAAGGAAGAGATGTGTGACTTGAGGGAAGGGGTGCTATAAATTTTACTCTATTTACAACTATGTTGTTTGGATTTTTCTTTCTCCTGTCATATCCCACATTTGTAATCTCAAAAAAAATTAAGAACAGATAATAAAATATGTACATTTTTATTTGTAACAGAAAGTGTCTGAAAGCAAAGACAATTCTGCTGTAATGCTTGCTTTGAAATGAAAATCTGTTGCAACATGATTAGAAAATTTGAGCATGCATCTTTGCTGATTTGTAGTTCTGTCAGAGAAAAACAGCAGGTGCTTTTTTAAAACTGCACCCTTTGTGAACTGAAAACCTGAATGGTGTTGTTATGCACAAAGTGTGAGCTCATGCACACACATGTGCACACACTTCTCTTATACTCCTTCCATTGTTCTTAGTTCACATATGTTATCGTGGACTATGACATCCACATATATGTGCATGATATTATAATTTTTCTGTCTGACTGCAGATAATTCTTCTAATACTTCATCATAACTATAATCTGCAATACTTCCACAGTCTATTTCCACAAATTTCAGGCCTATTTCAATGCAAACCCTATATTTAGTTTAGTACTTATGGATGTCTTAATCATGCAATGTGTAAAAATGTGCTTCCATTTTTATTAGGCTCTAAATTTTTTTTTTCTTGTGGGTAATTATGAAGTTTTTGGTTGTTGTGCCCTAATCTTATTTTTCTCAGAAATCCTGTGATTTGTATTGCATACTTTTTTTATAGTATGGTGATTTTTAATTGCCCAAATGTGATATTACAACAGAACTGACTAAAATGTACTAAAATGTTAATAGTGTCTCTGAATGGTAACTTGTTTGTTGCTTATCTATAGTTTCTATTTTTTAAACATGTTTATGTATCAATAACTTCATTAAGTAACAGTTTCAAAGATGAGATAATAATTAAAGATAATCACAGCTCTTTGAGATAAAAGGCTGAGGCTATTCTGTCATGCACCGCATATTCACTGGAGATGCAGAAAATTAATTACCCTCTAGTCTACCTAAAAGGTACAATCACTTAAGCTCTTTCTAGAAGACAGAGGCAAGGTCTCACAGCAACAGCTGGCAGCTTCTTCTGTAAGTGCTTAGGAGAATAGAGAAGACGTAATGCTTATGCAGTAAACATCTGCTCTTGAATTGGATTGCAAACATTTGAAAGTTAACTGGATTGAGATCCAGAAATACATAACAAGCCCAAATTCAGTGCTTACTGACTTTGGAGCTTTCATTAGGTAGAATACCCTGATCCTTCATGAAATAGGGTCTTTGAAGAGGCTACCAACTTAAACACATTGTGAATTTCAAAACTAGGAGAGATAAAATACTCTTTCTGATAAGCTCTGACTTTTGAACTTCCATCCACTTTTCCAGAGTGAACTTTCATCCTTTATCACCTCTCCTTACCTGCTTTTCCTTTCCAAGGCACACTCTTATTTTCGTTTTATTTTAAAATATTTTCTATTTTTTGATGCTCAGTTACTCTGGCTACAGTCAAACTGCACTGTGAGTCTTTGATTTGGGGGACAAGTCCTCCCTTTCCTCCCCCACACGCCCTTTTTGGGATGGTGTCCAGTGAACTCTGAACTTGTTCTTGATTCTTGTTTTTCCTGTCTGTACAGAATCTGCTGCTGGCTGGGCTCTCTCTGGAGCTTTGTCTCTAGCTGTTCCTGACAGAGGCTTGTGCTGTGCAGCACATCTCGTCCTCTTTGTTCAGCCTCTGGCTTCAACCACTGAATCCCAAATACTCTCCAGCTGGGAATCAGAGGAGGGCAGGAATGAAGAACCCAGAAGCCCAACAGGATGTTTCCGTTTCCCAGGGTGTTCGCATGATGTTTTACATGATGAAGCCCAATGAAACTTCATTCCAAACTCCAGAAGAGGTGCCTGATTACGTAAAAAAGGTGAGACTATACTGAAAGAAGCAATCTTGATCTTTTCTTAATAAGAAAGAAGTAAGGTCAACATATCCTGGGGATTTGTTCTCTTTCATTCTTCAAATTATTATATTCCAATAAAAATAATTCAATTTCTTGAAGGCATAAAGCAAAAGAAGAATTTCTACTTGAATTGAATTCTCATACAATATCTATTTTTGTCTATAAATCCCCTCCTTTATATGTTACTCTAGAATATGATAAAAAATTTAAAAGTTTTCTAGACACCATGGCATTGTGCTTTTAGCAGTTAGAAACTCAGTGTCAAACAGTTACACCACGTCAATAAACTTTGTAAAAAAATTTTATTTTAAAATGTTTAACTTGCTCACCACCTCCAATGAAGTATTACCTCTTTAATTAGGTAGAATTGTGCAGAATGAAGAATATGCAGCAGCTTGACTCAGTCCAACTCTGACTTCCTAGATTTGAACTTGAACCAAGTTTTCTTTGAAACTCTCAAGTGTTCAGAGGCACTTTTCACTTTTGGTTCCTGGCTATGATTGGAAGTGGAAATATCCAGAATTAGAACTTGAATACTGAAGTTCCCCACCCTGTCAAGTAGTTCCTACCACACTTGCTAGTTTAAGCCAGGAATAGAAAAAAGATGACATCAGAGAGTATGTTCTCCAAAGTTCAGTTTAGAAAACTTCACAACTCATGATCAGCCTCCAAATGAGTGAAACCCATATTGTTTTCAAAATTCAATATTGCTTTTTCTTTTTTATGTTTAAAGAGAATTGTGTTACTCATCTTCATAAATCATTATTTATATTATAATGTCAAACAAAATCTAATATTTATTCATCAATACTACAGCCTTAATGGTATAAAATAAAACAAAATAGATACTATTATTGCATAAAATAAAATTAAAACTGAAGGTATGAAACTTTGGTGGTGTTTTGAACAAGATGGAAAATTACCTTATTCTCTAAGACTCTCAGAAGAAAATTGTTTTTACTCTTTCAATTTCATCATTAGAAGTAATTTTTATATATATATATATAAAACTAGAAACAGGTTTATTCTTAAGGAAATCCTCTTAGTGAGTCTCACTCAGTCATAGGTATATGATAAACTTCTGGTTACTTAACTTATTTTAAATGTATTTTCTGGAACTTGGTATGTGTCCTTCCTACTTTTATTATTTTCCTGGCACAATTATTATAGTTGTGTCTATAGTTATATTTAATTTTCAAATTTGATGTTAGAATTTGACCACAGATTTAGTGTATGCCATAAATACACTAGATCTCTTTGCCCATCAAATGGGAAAAGATCTTCTAAAATAGGTCTGTGCACATCTCCTGCTGGGTCTCCCAATTATGGAAGGACTAATCAGAAAGTATGGAAGAATTTCATTATCAAACACCATAGCCTTTCTTCTTTGTAATTTCCTTTCCAGGCTACTCCATTTTTCATTTCCTTTATGCTGCTTGAACTGGTCATCAGCTGGGTTTGCAAAGGGAAGCCATTAAGTCGCGTGGATGATGTTTTAACATCCTTATCGGCTGGTATTCTGTCTCGGCTTCCAAGGTAAGTTAGATGGTTTAGCAACAATAATTTTTTAAAAATAAATAAAACATCAATAACAACAAAAAACAAACAAACAAAACCCCTTAGCATCTCCAAGAGTGAAGAGAAAGGTACCTATTATATGGGAACTTGCTTAATTCCATGTATTTCCCCAAAGAATTCAGCTCCTGTCATTATTTACATTTTTGCCATTGTTTTTCTTGGTATTTTTTAAAAAATCTAGAACATAATTTATCTTGATTTCTGAGTTTCTTGGCACACCCTTAAATTTTGCCCTTGCATTACTGTAGTTCAAGCCCTAAGTCATATTCTGATTTTCTATTGAAAATTTTATAATTCACACAGATAGCTCCCTGAGCTGCAGCATTCCCCAGGCAAGTCATATAAGGGTCTGGACTATTACAAAGTCTCAAAGTCCTACCTCTAGTATGACCCCTTTGGCAGCCAAATATGTCTATCATCTGGATCTAATAGAAATGCTTCACTGGTTCTGAATTGCTCTGAGAATAAAGTACAAATCCTAAACAGCAGAGGGCTTTTTCTTTCTGTCCTTGCTTTTGGTCCCTCCATTTTCCTGCCCCTTAGTCATCTTTGTTCTTTCATGCTGTGCTATGTGGCTTGGCCAGCACACCACAGGTGCTTTGTTTTGTCTGCAAAGCCATCCATGTGGCCACCTCCAATTCATTTCTTTTTTCTAAACAAAAGTCACTCTCTTCATTCTCCTCAACAAGCCTCATCCATTTTCCAACCTTCTCTTAGGCAGCACTTCACTATTGTCCCATGAACTCTCATGATCACCCCAGATTGTTCCCATGAACTCCGGGGCAGGTGCAGGATCACCCCAGGTGCAGGATCATGGCCTGTTTTCCTCCAGCCCTCCCTGCTCACTTGCATACAACTTGAGAATGAGAGGTGTACTTATCTCATAGTTTCATTTCATATGCCTGGAATGGTGCCTGGTATGTGATAAAAGTTTAGAAAATAATATTCTTAGTGTGTCATGTTGATGATAAAATTGGACAATGATAAATAGTAAATAATAGTAAATAATAAGTGACCCGATTTATAGAAAGAGTAACTAGTGATGTATTAGGGGAACCCTAATGAATGAAGGGCATTTTCACTGCATAAGGATTAACCAAAGAAGCAGAGGTGAAGCAGTCCTCAGAAGCCTGTACTCTGGGCTGCTGAGGAATGTTCTCATTTCAACCTCCCAGGCCTTGCTGCTTTTACTGTTTTAAGAGCTTTACTTCTGACCAGTGCTCATTGCTTTGGAATGTTTCTATGAACCACACACTGGGAAACTAAGGTGGATTTAAAAAAAAAATGTCAGTACAATTTTAATGTATTTGAGAAAAGGTGAAGTGACTTCATATAATTTCATAATATAGTCTAGATAGAAGTTTGATCTTAAAACATCTCTTAAGTGTTACTCTGAAAAAAGTAGGTTAGGTATATATAGTACTAGTAATAATTTTAGTAATAATGACTCTGAAAAATCATTGTTAAGGTTGAACATTGCAGCTGGAATCAGAGGAAGATAGTCCAGTTATTTGCAGCTAATTCCCAGCTTACCTTAAGGATAGATTTAAAATTATAGACAATTTCCTCCATTACACATCTCCTGGGAACATAAGTGAACATATATGTGTTCAGTATACTCAGGGATATGGAGATTTGAAGGTAGATTTATTTATTTTAAAAATTCAATTTGTGCCAGGTGTGGAGGTGACATGCCTGTGATCCTAGCGGCTTGGGAGCCTGAGGTAGGAGGATCAGAAATTCAAGGTCAGCCTCAGCAATTTAGTGAGGTCCCAAGCAATGTAGCAAGATCCTGTCTCAAAATAAAAAATAAAAAGGGCTTGGTGGTTCAATTCTTAGTAGCCACCCCCCCCCAAAAAAAAAAAAAATCACATTTGTTACTGTAACTTATTCTGAAAACAATTAAGTGTATAGGTTATTGGAAATCGGAAGATTGATCAACTATAAAAATCACTTGATAACTGGAAGGTGCAATTGCAACCCAGCAGGTGCAATTATGGGTCACATATTTTACTGATTTGAAGTAAAAATGTTAAGAGCATAGAGAGGCAGTAAAGTGAATGAATTCAGCATTTCTTTTACTTTTTCAAGTTTGACTTTCACTGCAAATGAAATTAGATTGTTCTCTTTTCATAGCATTGTAACTAGTATAAGCAACATAGTATCCTCAGTACAATATTTCTGCTTAGCAGAAAAGATACAGAACTATAAAAAAGTAAAACAAAAATCAAATACATACTTTTATAAAAACACACACAAAAAGGGAACACACTAATTCCATCCTCTACACCTGACAAAGAAATGGAGGGGTGGGGGGGTGGGGGAGGGGAGGAAGAAGGAAACTATTGAAAGAAACCAAAACAAAAACAAACCCACCTGTCCTTCAGGGACAGAACATGAAGTTCTCTTTCTTTATCCACTACTCCTAACACTCCTTAAGCTAACACAAACTGTTAACTCCAGTACCCTTTAAAGAGAAAGGTAAAAGGTTATGAACTTGAATTTGGCGAATATTTTCAATAGCTGTATCTCAAAAATGAACAGCAAGTGCTCCCCCACCCCCCACCATATAAAGAGCAATGTGTGTAGTTTTCGATTTTGCAAAGAATTTCATCTTCTATAACCTTTTACCTGAAAGATAGAGGAAAGCAAATTATCTGAAAGTGAAATATAAAAACACTTTCTTCTCTTTTTTGTTTTTGTACTATCAGACAAAGACAAGGTATAAGCAGAAATGGAAAGCTGATTCTCAGGGTCCACCCCACTCAATCCTTTTTCGGGGTGTGGGGGGGGGAATATGAAGGGGAAGCTGACATCAACTCTTACAATAGTATTTCAGCTGAAGCCACTGCATCAAGGGGAATCCCTGTGCAAATCATTAACAGCCGAGGGTTAGATTAACACAGCATTGATCACATCCTCTCCAAGGGACTAATTTCATCTTCTACGCTAGCAACAAGAGTTTGCCACATCCTTAAAATATGTAATTGCTAGAAAAAAATGACTATACCATTCACTTGTGAAAAGCTGTGCTTTGGATAATAATTGTAAGTAGATATGTGGCTCCTGAAAAAAAAAAAAAAAAGAAGTGGAAATCAAAGTGAACATGTTTTTCCGCTTCGCCATTCATAGAATGGAAATGTTGTATGCAGACTTTGAGGAAAAGCAATGTTTATTTGAAGATCTCAATTAAATGATTACATAAAATTTGAAGTGTCTTAAAGATTGATAGCGAACTTATCACATTCATAAAAAAAGAAACATGCTGCACTTTTCAAATATTTATATAAGAAAAAATATTAACCATGGACAAGATTATATCTTGTTTACAAGCCTGTCGGACAGACCATGATCTGTAATAAAAGTCCATATGTCCCAAGAACCAGATTCTGGGTATTCCTCCATTTGTTTTGCACTTCTGAAACCTGGTAGGAAGACTTCTTAATCCGAATTTTGTCCTGAATTTATAAATAGATATTTTTATTTATCATATTTAAACACAATTTATCATGGAAATAATCTGCTTTTCTGTCATAATTTACAAGTATAAAAATTAAATTTGATTTAACAAAATAGATACAAAATTTATTTTTAAAAATGCTATCTAAAACTTGTGGCATATTTTGCTACTGACTTAAATGTTAACGAGTGAAAAATAATCACATCTTTTTTTTTTCCTTCTTGTTTAACCAGAACTCAATTTCCAATCCTTCATTAGAGAACCAGGACCTCAATTTGTTACTTCCTTCCAATGTTTCTGCTTCCATAAATTGCATCCTCCCCAGAGAAGCTTTATTCCCGATATAAATATCTACAGTATGTTTGTTTTTAATGGGTTCATTTATTCTGTTGAAACAGCAGATTATAAATCAAATTGCAATAGGTTGGAGGGATAATTTAAGTAGGTAAATTTTCAAATAAGTTGGGGACACTCCACTTTTAATATGTATGGGTCGCTGCCAATTTTTAGTATGGAGCTAGCTCCCGCAATGTTCAATCATACATATGCACAGTTTTACTGACCACGCTTGCTATGGAATTTTCCATTCCTGACAAAAACATTTCAGTTCATTAAAAAAAAAAAAAAAAAAAAAAAAAAAAGGAGGAAATTAAACTACTTTGAAATACTTTTGTCTCCTTAGGGTGGGGCTGGGAAAAAAGAAAAATCGAATATGAGGTTTTTATACATATTAGCCATAAGGGGCATTACTACTTTTGGCAACATTAGACTAACAAATGAGTGTTTATCATTTTGGATGATGAATTTAATAAACAGTATTCACTTTTCCAATCAGAGATAAGTGAATGAAGGTAATGTTTAGAATAGCACCTTATTATTAATATTAAATGATTATTTGCTCAAATAATAATTTTAAATACTTTTAAAACACCATATAAGGAAAATTTCACTTAAAATTTTTTTTTGGTTTGTTGGTTACATTTTCTGGGAAGAATACCTCATTTCCTCTTAATTTTTATATTAGATGACTTATAAATAGACTTTTTTATGAATTATGTAACTTTAAAGATTATTGTGAGACTAACCTCTATGCAGCCTTCTTTGCTTATTCAATAGAGTAATACATTTTCCTGTAAAGAATATAGTAAATTTACTTTTTCCAAAAATTTACCTCATTGTGTTTATAAAAGTTTATAATTTTATGGTTATTAAAAAAAACTATATGTGAATATTTTAGAATTGTAATATAATTTAGCAGTAAGAAATCACTGTACACATTTTATCTGTTTTTGGGAGATCGAAGTTTTATTATCTATCTTACTATTACTGAGCAAAAATCAATATTCCACTAGATGGAGCAAAAGTGGCAGTAGCTTTACAGAAAGGCAGTACAAGTTTTTGGGTCAGTTTTAAGAGATTATGAAATAAATATATAATAAAATTTCTCAGAAAAATATATGTATATAATTATATGGACATATGCATATATTTCAAAATATTTATTCATACTTATTTATCTTTTACTAGTGTTTTTTAAAGAATCTTTTTAATTGGTCCCATTAAATATTCATTTATTTTCTAGCTTACAAGACAAGGCTATTAAAAATAAAAATGTCTAATTTATTTCTATGCTTTTTGCATAATCTGGCTAAATCAGGCAGTAAACACAATTATGATCATAGTTATTAAGTAGTATAAATTGTTGGATGCCTTGAAGTCTGGAAACATAATTCTTACTCTTGAGAGTTGCTTTGAAATGCTAACCATTTGCAATGGGAGCATCACATTAAGTTTCACTTGCTTTTCTTACTGATTAGAGTTTGAGAGTGTCTGAGAGCTAGATAATATTAGGGCTCATTTATCCTAATGTTCTCATATCCTAAATTAAACCCCAAATTACTGAAAATCTGAATGACATGTTCAGTGTCACATTTCTACTGTTGGTAATGATGGATTCAGGCTGAGGTGACTTTCAAAACTAATAGTTTGAAACTCTCAACTCCCAAATAATATTTATTTCAACTTTATTGAATATTTTTAATCTCATCATGATAAATGAACTTTATCTGAAAACCCAGGTCATTACTAAATAGCAACTTTGTACCATACTAATTAGCTTTTTACAGTAACTGAACTTTGACAGGACAAAGTTTTAGTAATGAGAGAAAATATTATGTAAAACACATAAAGAATCATCACACTAGTTAGATAAGTGAGTTACCTTTCATTTGCCAGAAGACATTATCTCTGATCCAAGACTACCTCTATTTGGGGAGTGGGGGGAATCTATGAAGAAATAGGACAATGGGAGAAGAGCCTATTTTGATTTCAAATGTCTCTTTATATTGAGATCATTTTGGGGGCTCACATCCAAACAATGCATAAAGAGTATTTAGTATTTGTAATTCCAAGAGCCTATGCTACCCAATATTCCATCTTTGTGTGATATAGTAAGCTCATTATGTATATACACTTGTGTTTTACATGCCTTTTCTCACAGGAAGGGGTTTAGAGAGTTCAAGTTTGAATTCCAGAGTACAGAGTCATACATAGGGTTTTAGGGTGGATAAAGGAGCAGAGGAATTAGAAAGAGAAAAAAAGGAAGGAGTTTTGGCTTTGATTCAGGGTCTGGTGGGAACATTTTTGAGAATGTAGGTGCTATTTCCTGCAATCAAGGACTTTTCATTTCCAAGCTATATCACTTTGGTGAATTGTCTTTAATTGTGGGCACTGCCTGGTTAGTCTTTCACATGAATAATGGAACAGTATCATATTCATCTTGCTGATAGAAAGGAGGGAATACAACTCCCACAGCTTCTCCCCTCTTTCCCTCACCTTGAAGAAAGTTTGTTTCATGCTAAAGTGTGAAAAAAAAGGCTTGACTATACTATGTCAGACATATTTCAACTAGATTTGTGTCAACCCTAATAAGTCAGTTGACAGAGTAATAAATTGGGTGACTGCTCAAGGTCTGGCACCTGTACAGGAAATAAATAATTTCAGTTGCAAGCAGGTTCTATTTACTTTATGAAAGAAAGTTTTTTCAAGGACCCTCTTTTATTGAGATCTTGGTACCATAATGCATATTTTAGTTGTCATTGGAATTCACAAAGGACATAGAAAAAAATTTTTAAATGATATACATAAGAGAACCCCATGAGGCAGGTGATTATGTTTGCCCCGTTCATCATGCTATGCCTGAAACTTAGTGGACTCGTAATATGGGTTATTTGAATGACTGAATGAATCCATGGATGAGTCTGCTTCAATACCATGTACTGAACTGTACATAACAATCTGTAGATATTTCAACTCTCTGTTGCATTTTCTAGGTTTTAATTTTTCTTTTTTGATTCATTGTTTTATTTAACACTGATTATCAGGTGTGGATAATTTTGCTCTCCAGGAAACATTTGACAATGTCTGGAAATGATTTTGGTTGTCATAAATGATGTGGGAAATGATGCTACTGAAATTAGTGGATAGAAAACAGGGATAAGGCATACATTCTATAATGCACAGGACAGGCCCTCATACCAAGGGATTATCTAGCCTTAAATGGCAACAGTTTCAAGAGTGAGAATCCCTTCTTTAGAGAAATTATTAGGTTGAACTATATAAAGCTGACAATATTTATAATTTTTTGACTAAAACATTAATTTTATATGGGTAATGCTCCAATAATTGCAATTTAGAGCAATTTTAAGATTTCACAGTTGGAGGAAATGTTTGTGCAAGACAGTGTCATACAGCAAGAATTCTCATGACCAAATGTCAATAGCATACAAATGTCAATAGCCTCAGTAATACATGGAGATACCAACTAAGCTAACAGTCTTGAAGATAAAATTTATTCTATTCCTCACCTTGACAGATATCTTTGATAAAAAAAACTTGGAAGGCAGTCATTAAATTTCCAGCTCTTAGATTTCTCAGAGTTCCATACTCAGTGGGAGAACATGACTCAGGGTGTTCCTTGGCCCATGAAGGATCACTCATGCATAGGAACTCCAGACTTCTTGTCCCAATTCTGCTTGTCTACATGTCCCAAAACAACCACTCTTGGCAACATAGTGAGGTCTAGGGATTGACACTTGTGGAGGTCTACCCTCAGCAAGACTTTATGAGAAAGAGTCCCATGGAAGGACTGAAAGCTACTTTATCAGGGGATTGTGGTATATTCAGAGCATTGCTCAGGTTGGGATTGCGTTAAGCAAGATCAATTTTCTTGGGTTACGGACTTCACTCAGGAGCAAAACTTACAGCTATGTAATCTAAAATTTCAAATTGAGTTTTAACATATGATGATGTATAATCCTGCTCAAAATGATAACTACTTGACATTTTATGAGTTATGCATATTAATGTTATTGTGAAGTCACCTAATATTTTGGTTTGCAGATTAAATGATAATAACTTGAAACAAAGTATATGAGGTTATTTTAAATATAGTGAATCATGATTAAATTCCATCATAATTGAACTCAAGAATAAAGTTAAGAATAAAGGCTAAGATCTCCAAATGACTCAGAAACATGCTAATTCATAGAAACTGGACCTATAAAGGAACATACTATTAAAATGAAGAATTTTAATAATATAATCTGAGCTTATGGTTTGATTTTTCTCTGAAATTATAATATTTAAGAAATTTCACAGAAAGTTGAAAACCAAATTTGTTGTTGACTTATAACTAAACTTTATGAGATAGAACGACCACTTTTGCTCAAGTGCTTTTGATTAATAACAATAAAAAGAAAAGGAAAAGGCAATTCACTCAAGTTTATAAAAATGATAATAAAGCAAATGGTTATGTCAAATCTAATATTGAATTTGATTACAGAAATTTTGATCACAGAAAATTTTTTAAAATGCTATATGAAATTAATGTATATTATTTATGTTTTTGAAAGTTATTTAAATAAAACATTTAATAGAATAGATGGCAAGGCATAGTCTGTTATTCAGATTTTTTATTATTCAGTTTTAAAACAATTATTTTAACTATGCTTATACATCTATTTTAACTATATTTGCATACCTCTATATTTGTATTATACCTCTATATTTATATATATCTAACATTCTGAAAGCTCTAATTTTTCTTCCATAAGTGAGATATTAAAATACTGTAAGAATCCAATATGTGATACTAAACATAATCTACAAAACCCTAACTATGTATGAAAGAGAGGAAGGAGGGAGGAGAGGAGAGAGAATAGAATTAGAAATAAGCTATTTTAATCTGAATGTAAATTTTATAAATCAAAATATTTGAAGGCAGCAGGAAATTTGCAGATGTCTTAAAAATATGCCCTATATTTTTCTGCCCTTTATACTTCCTTTATAAGCCATGTTTACTGTGTTCTTCATTAAAATTTAGAAATGAAAATCACAAAAAAATTAATTGTTTTGTATATTTTATAGGGGTTTCATGAAAAAAGTATTTTAAAGGACATGAAAAAGGAATGATCTCCTGAATTCCATGAAATTTTAGAGTACAAACAACTAGCATCCATAGTGGCTATGAAACAGAAGGCAATATCATGAGAATCATTTTGATACTATGTAGTAAGCCTGTAAAAGTGATGAAATAGCAGGAAGAAGCAGCATAATGAAATAGTTTAATTTTTACATATGCTATATAAACTGGAAAACATTTTCTGGAATATTTTAGCAAAATTGAGTATCTAAAGTGAGGTATAATCCTTGCTTGTCACTCTTATTTTCCAGCCTGTTTTTCAGGAGCATTGAAGTGACCAGTTACATTTATATCTGGGAGAACTATAGGTTCTTCAGTTTGCCTTGGGATTCTCCATGGACTTGGTATCTCACCTTTTTAGGAGTAGACTTTGCCTACTACTGGTTTCATCGCATGGCCCATGGTAAGTACAAATAAGAGTTACTGTTAACTTTTGCTCAAGTGCTTTTGATAAATATCAGGCATTCATTAAGTATTTATTGAATGAATAAACAAATAAAACTAATAATAAAAATTTAAAATTTAAGTGGAGACAATCTGAAGCCATTTTTCAAGAAAATATATAAAATTTTTACAAGTACATTTTCCTTATGATTCTAATTTTTAAAAAAGTTTAGAAAATGATGGTTATGCATAATATTTCAATGGGTTGGCTTCCACTGTTTTATTACATTATGCTTTGTAGACTACAGACGATTGCTCAGAATGTCAAACTTCTCAATTATGAGGGGTCACTTAGTAAAGTTGTACTGCAGCAAGAAATTCTAGGTAACATGTGCTGTCAGAGTGAGCTTGATTCAATTTCTTGGCAGTATTTCCACATTACAAATGAAAATGCAATCAGCTAGGCATTGACCATAACGCACTTCAGTGTTACTGTAGTTTAGCAAAAATTCTCATTTAATACAAAGCCCTCTTACTGCACTGGTTCAATGATTTTGCCTTTTGGGATTCTTAGCTGTACCTTCCAAAGAAATATTTTGCTTTGAAAAGGGAAATGGAAAAGCAAGAACCAGGTCTGGGTCTGAATTTCTATAGGGATAAGTGGGAGTTAAGGATGATTGTAGAACTAAGGTGAGCAAGTGGTCTCTGTGGAGAGCTAAGGCATGCCAAAGTAGTTCTGAGGGGAACCACGGGAAAGTACTAATTTTGCAAAACTACTGAAGAACAGAACTCAGGATTCCAGTGGGTGGTTGGGTTGAGTAGGTGGGGAGGAAGGAAGGAAGAGGAAGAAACCTGGAATAATAATAAAAAATAGATGGGAGATGGAATGAAGAGACCCGGATCAGGGTTATGTGTGTAGGAGTACATGCGACCACATATCCTTCCCAAGGAAAGGAGAAGGAAATAGGAGGAGTGCGGCTGAGTGTTATACATAAGGCTGATGAACCTTAAATATAACATTTAAGTACTTTAAACATATGCATTTAATGGAATTACAAGAAGCGCTAATTCGCTGAAACAATTCAAGGTAAATATAAGCTAGAAAAAGAACCTTTGTCTTTGAAAATAAGAGGTCAGCTCCTGACATCATTTCCCTTTGTATAAATGCAAGAAAATACACCCAAGTCCAACAGGATTAACAATAAAAATGGTTTATGTAGTAATCTATTTGGTTTTTATTGCAGAGCTGTAGTTTTCTTCATAAAATGAACTCATTGGCAATCTTCCTCATATTCTATGCAACAGATGGGTACTCCAGAAAGACTTCACATTGTATTATTTAACAGGAACCTTCTAATAGCACACTGTCCTGTACAGATGTGTTTGTTTGGAAAATCTGCAAATTTGCTTAGTCTTTGAAAGCCCATTATAACAGGAAACAAAGACCCAACAAATTATTCCCAAATATAAAACTTTTAAAAAATATGTTGATTGTAAGTGCTCTTACTTAGGAAGAGCAATAAAATAAAATAACATATTAAAAATGTGGAATCAAGGTTATTTAAAGTATGCTTCCCATTAGAATATTTTGAACTGAATCCAGTGAAGGAGGCAGGCATTTAAAAAAAATTTTTTTGAAAACCTTCTGGAAAAACACTCACAACCTTGAGGCTATGGAGCCTAATCATAAGTTCAAAGACTTTTGACTTGTAGTGGAAAGCTGGTAGGAAAAAAATAAATTAGGTAGTTAAATTTTCAGCCTTCAACATGATAGTTGATTTTTAAATTTTACATGCAAATAATAATGAAACATATTAAAGGAGGTTATTAAAATCTATAAATACAAAAAATAAGAAAATCTTACAATATCAGATTTCGTGAGTCTCCAGGATTACTGAGTCCAAACTGAATAACTGGTCAGATTTATTCAACTGAAAAAGTTTCAACAGATCCCAAATCCAAATGTCATCTTAAAATATAGCAAGAAAAAAAAATAAGACATTTTCTGCTTACCATATAACTTTTCTTCTACTACTCTCAATGAAATGATAAAATAAAAACATTCCATATTTGTTAACATGTTAAATGCTATGAGTTCTGAGGAACAAAATATGTTGTATACTTTAAATTCTCTTTTTCACTTGCATTTAGATTATTTAGTAACCCAAATCATTGCTAGGTGTTTTGTTGTTGTTTGTGTTGGTGTCATTTTATGAAATGTATATAGCATTTTCTACCATTAGGCTACAGTTTGATAGCAGTGGGGAAAAAAAACAACTTATTTTCAAAAATTTGAACTCCGTCTCTATATCTGTGGGAAAAAAATCAAAGGGATATTTGGAGATGTGTATTATTTATATTTCATTCCTTTCCCTGTGGAATAAAAAAGACATTGTTGATTATTGCATCCTCATACAAAAGTAAGAGTAGCACAGGGATTTCTAAAGATTGCTTTGATAACTTTAAAAATATAGAATGATAGGATTAGATAGGTCTTAAATTTAAAGTACCTTCTTGCTTGCTTATCCTCCATTATGTAATGATGCATCATTTGTCCTTGTGCTTTCTATTAGTCATACTAAATATGCATGTGAACCAGTAAATAGTTTAGGGGAATATTTAAAAATGAATAAGTACCCCTGGGGAAGAGCAAGAATGAGAATTGGAGGGTGTCAGTAATAGAGTATCTCTTGCATTAGATGGTGGTTACATGCAGGTACCATTTGGGGTAAGTTCATTCAGTTATTCGTGTGTGTCAGGTTTTATGCACTTTATCTACATATACTTCAATACTTAACCTCGGACTGATACATTAGGTAACCAAATTTAGAAATAGGAATAAAGAAGTTATAAATTGTGACTGTAAGCATAAAAAGATGACCTTATACAGTTTATGACTGTATTATTATGCGTAGCCTAACCCAGGGACTGCCAGGATCCTGACTGAGTAGATCTAGCTGTCTGCTCATATAAGAAATATGCAATATGTGGAAAAGAGAAAATTGTGTTTTTTTGCAGCTTGTTCAACCTGGGGAAAAGCAGTTAGATTGCTTATCCTACTGATGCCACAGAAATGGTTACAATTTACAGAATCAAAAGCCAGGAAATATACATATTGTGTTAGCTGTGCTAGACAAGCCTGGACAGGGGGTAGTCTCCATTATTAGCTTCCTTGGCATCTGTCAGGCCAGTGTGGGGGCAACTCTTCAGCCTTCACTCTTGGCATGAGGAAGCTTCTCTCAGTTTTAGAGGGGCTCCTATTTTCATTCAGTCTGTTTCAGTATTGGTTTCCACACTCAATGATGGGGCAGGTACAAGCCAGATATTGGTTCCTCTCCACATCTACCCTTCTGCTTCCTCCCTGTGTTGTCCAAGCTGGACACTGTAGACACTTCTCCTTTGCCATCTGAATGAATTTTAGGCCTTGCCATTTAAGGGATTGGAGAGATACTGTAAGGACAGGATTTTAACTTCCACTTGCTTCCATATTCTTCCTCTGACACTCAGCATACTGTTGTGTAAGGGACCTGGTACTGTTCACTTCATCTATAGGTGACACCCTCTGTGAAGATTCTCTGCTTGCCAGAGGCCACATCTACTTTCTGAGGTCCCCACACTCTAGCAATTTAACCATCATGAGAGTTCTGGTGGTAATCATAACCTCTCCGGAGATGCGCAGGTCTTAAACTCAATGGTGGTATGTTTGTGCATGAGGGGTGAAGGGGTGGGGTAGGAGGAAAGGTTCTTCTAAATCTGCAAACACTTGCCTTGTTCTTTCTCTCTCAGCTTATAGGCAGTAACTCTGTTTTTTATTTGATACCTCTGTAGCACAGAAACATTACTCTATTTCTTTTAATAGTGAACTAACTTTCATTCTAGTTATAATCCTTTATACTTATTAAAATTTTAGTGTGATTGTTGTCTCCTAATTCAACTCTAAATTAGACACAGGCATACTCCAAGTATGTTATATATGATAAAAAATTAGTATCTATTCAAATAAATCTTTGCTTGACAACTCTGAGGTATTGATTATGCATTTCATCTTTAATACAATTTGTTGAATCACCAAATAGGAACCTATATCTATCTATATAATGTTTATAAAATAACCTATAAAATCTTCTCAAACTTCAAATCTTTTATCTGAAAAATAAATTATTTAATTTATTTTCTATTCATTTCTGTATCTAAACAAAGCAAGTGATTACAATTTTTGTATAATTAGTCACAACTTTATTGTGGTTTAAGTAAGTGAGCATCTGTATGGGACTTCTTCAATTTGGCATAACACATTTTTTTCTGACTTGTAAATTGAGTTGAATTTAGATCATCTTTACTTCCATAATTGTTTAAAAGGAGAAAATAAGCATATGTATTGATTAGGAATTATTTTATCTTGTGATGGTGTCAAGATTCTGGGTCACAATGAAGAATAGTTTATTTACGTTCCATTACACTTGTACTTCTTTTTAAAATAGATACCAGAATATACTTAGGAATTTTTATGATTCTTGGCTATATATTATGTCTCCTACTTTATTTTAAAAGTGTATTGTGAGGCTCGGGTTGTGATTCAGTGTTAGATGTGTGAGGCACTGGGTTCGATTCTCAGTACCGCATATAAATAAATAGATAAAATAAAGGTTCATCAACATCTAAAAAAATTTTTAAAAAGTGTATTGTGGAGCTGGGGTTGTGGCTCAAGTGGTAGCCTCACTTAGCACCTGTGAGGCACTGGGTTCGATCCTCAGCACCACATTAAAAAAATAAAATAAAATAAAGATATTGTATCCACCTAAAACTAAAAAATAAATATTAAAAAAAAGTGTATTGTGACTTCATTCTTGTTTCATCACTGAGGGCAAAGGCCACTATGAGTTATTACCATTCTTCTCTTGTCTCCCAGTCTCTCAGCTTCTTAAATACAGCCCTTTGAGGGGAAATGATGGTGATATTTTAGTGTATATATATATATATATATATATATATATATATATATATATATATATATTAAGTGTTTCTACCAACCAATGTTTAACGTTAAATATGGGATGGACCCTGTCATTGAAATGAACTCAGAGGACAATGGTTAACATTGGTGCCATGTTTCTTAGTGGGAAGAATGATGAGAACATGGAAGGCAAGTTAATGGAAATTCTAAGGCTTCCATCAGAGATTCAGAATGATGAGAGCTCCAGTGTCACATATAACCTTAGGATTAAACAACTATAATTGTGATTGAATTTATTGCCATGTTAAAATGACACAATGAAGAAACACTACTATGTGAAATGCTGAAAGAGTACAACAAGTGAAAATTCTAGAGTAATCATCATTCTACTGTCACAAACTTCATTCACACATCTGTTTATTTATGCCTTATTTTTCCCACAAATGTCGGAGACCACTGCTGTTGTATCAACCCTACTCCAGGCACCTGAGATAGATTGTTTAGTGACAGATGATATACTCACTGATTGCTTGTGGATCACAGATGCCAAGATTGATTACAATAATGACAGGAGAAATATGAAGATGACTATGTAATGAAATCCAACACTAATGAAAGAAACTTTGTCCTTCTTAGATTTCCAAATTTCTGAATATGCTTCAGTGATATGCATGATAGCCAATGGAAGTCTATTCGAAGATTATACTCCAGAAATAATGATGCTAGTAATAGTAATAATAATGAAAATGTTATTATTTCTGGAGAAGCAATGTACATGATGGCAAAAAGCATAGATTCTGGAGCCAGATAACCTGAATTCAATTTCTAGTATTGCCATTTATTGACTGATATTTGCAGCAGGTTAATATGTGTCTTAGTTTCCACATCTTTATAATGATAATAATACTATTATTATATACACAATAGAATTTCAAGGAATTTCAAAAGTTTAAAAACATAGAAAATTGACTGATATATGGTAAATACTATATGTGTTACTATTAATATTGAATTAATGTTTATTATAGCATTAGGTACTGGATTATTTGCTTTATATTAATACCATGACCCCTTCTATCACTTAGTTACCTGAACATTCCTATAAAGGAGGTCTCATTCATTGGTAAGAGATCCAGTAACCCCTACTGTACATTAGGGTGCCTTGTAGTTGCTGGGGATACAACAGTGAACAGTGAATGATGCTACTGTTACAGAGATCGCATCCTGACAAGGGAAGGTAGCTTCGAGTGTGGTGTGTATGTTGTAGCAGGATGATAATTGGTGAGGTGTGCTATGGAATAGAGAGTAATGGTCCCTGTAGTCTGCCCAGACCTCCAGTGGGCCTTAGTGAGGAGGTATCATTCTGATGGAATAAGATGAAGAAAATAGCATATGCAAACATAAATGAAGAGCTGTCTAGACAGAAGATCTGCAGGTACAAAGTATTTCAGAAGGGAATATGTTTGTTACTCTTGAGAAATTACATGTGGAGGACACCAGTGCAGAACTGTATAAAAGAAGTTGGGGAAGACTAGATCTTTATAGACCAACTATAATAAAACTGGAAAATCACTACCTACCTTCTGACATACTTATTTTGGGTATAATATGAAATTATGGGGAGGACTTTAAGAAAAGGAATGACATTCATTCATTTAACAAATAATTTACCAAAGACCTACAACATGCTTTAACTTGTAAAGATATGTGGGATCCTCAGATCTGAAAAAGTCTTATGAGGTTTCCTGCCCAATGATCAGATGAATAAGATTAATATTCGCAATGTGCAATAAGATGAATAAAGTAGGTTATTAGAAATAGTGTTAGATTAGTGTGGGTGTTAATTATATGCAGAATGATCCAGAATGCTTATATGATGAAGTGATGTTTAAGCATAGAGCTAAAGCTTTCCAAGAAGGTGATCCCTGTGGTTCTGTGGAAAGGAAGGCCCAGGTAGAAGACCAGAAAGTAAAAATGTTCTGAGGCAGAAGCGAAATTGACTCTTTTGAGCAAATGCAAGAATATCATTGTACCTAGAATCATGTCAGAGAGAGAAATGAGGTTGCATGGAATGTAGAGTGTGTCAGATGAGGTACAATGTGGGCAGATTATGGAACATTGGGTAAAACATTGCAAAAAAAGATTATTCAGAGTGAATGGAGACCTGATAGGATGTATATTTCAAAATCATTTCTTTGGTTCAATGGATTTGAAACTTTTTATATACTTTTTCTATATTAATATACAGAAGTAAAATTTTACAATATACCTGGCAAATACACATAATTTCACAAAACAGTATTATTTATCCTACGTGTATGATACATGTATCTTATTCTATTTTAGTCATTATTTCACTTAAAATATATTTTCAACATAATAAATGCATTTCATGACTCAATTAGTATTAAAAATATGCTTGAAGTGGGGCTTGGTGGCTAACGCCTTTAATCCCATCGACTTGAGGCTGAGGTAGGAGAATTTGAGAGTCCAAAGCCATCCTCAGGATGTGGCTTAGTGGTTAAGTACCCCTGGGTTTAATCGCTGGTACCAAAAAAAAAAAAAAAGCTTGAATGAAGAAACACTGTAAAGTTTAATTTTGAAGTAATTTCATTTACTTTTTTATTGCTGCATACTATTTATATAGAATGGTGGGTTCTATATAAATTTATATAGAAATGTGGGTTCCATGTAAATTGGTATATTTACATGTATACATATACATTTGAATACACACATACATAATTTTATCAATGTCACTCTCCAGTAACTCCCATCCTTTTTTCCTCTCTCCCCTGATGCTCTACCTCTACTTTAGATGTCTACCTTCTACTTTCATTGCATCCTTTCTTAAAAAGTTTTTATTTTCCCACTATAGCTTTCACATATGAGAAAAAAAATGTTTCTTTTCTCTATGATTCTATTTCATTTAAAATTATGCTCTTTGATTCCATCCATCTTCTTGAAAATAACAAAATTTTCTTCTTTATGGCTGAATAAAACTCCATTGTGTATATATACACACTATATTTTCTCTATCCATTTATCAGTTGATGGACACCAAGGAGGAGTCCTAACTTGGGTATTTTGAATTGTGCTGCAATAAACATGGTTTACAGGTATCTATAAAGTATACTGACTTCAATTCTTTTGAATAAATGAATAGGATAGTTGGATTATATGGCTGTTCTATTTTTAGTTCTATGAAGAACTTCCATACTGATTATTTTCTTTCACCACAGGATATTTAAGCTGAGATTGGTTATTTTGTTGAGTGTTTTGGAAATTTTGCTGCTTCCAGGGTAAGAAAAAACAATAGATATTTATTTGCTCATTATCCTGGAGACTGGAAGTTTCAGATCAAGATGGCTGGTTTCTTTAGAGGCATCTCTCCCTGGCTTACAGATTGTCATTGTTCCCCTGTTTCTTCTTGTGAGCTTTCTTAGTATGTCTCTGTCTTGGTACTCTTTCTTTTTATGAGGACACTGATCATATTAGTTTAGGACCTACTGTAATGACCTTATTTTAACTTCATTACCTAAGAGACCCTCTGCCCAAATATAGTCATGTTGTGAGGTAGTGGGGTTTGACTTCAACATATGCATTCTTAGAAGATACCTTTCACCTCATAACAACCACTTATCTGACTGAGGAAACAGTATTGTTCTTTGTCCCTGATCATATAGAGAGCTATTTTATTGACCTCAGGAAAAGAATGTATTTAGTGAAAAAAAAGGACACAGTAAGAGTCAGACTTTTAGTTCCCAATCCATTTAGTCTTTCAGAAGTTCTTCTTCCTCATTTGTGAATCAGAGTAATAATCCTTTTATTTTTAGTGTATTTATTAAAATGCTATATATTTTCTTGGTATTTTTCCTAAAACTTTGTAAATATTGGAAGTTATTCCTCCATGTTTGTCCAAACCATGAATTAAATATAAAAAAAGTCCAGGTTATTCATTAGAAAAGTTTTATTTTTTTTTTAAATTTACTTAATTTCCTAGTCTATTTGTTCAAAACCCAACAAGACTCACATTTACTTCATTTTATAATGTGTTTCTTAGAATTATGATTCTTTTATTATGAATATAGAAATAGGGAGAGGGCCTTGTGAATTTACCTAATGATGTTCATATAAAAAATAGGAATAGCTTCTTTTCTCATTCCATGTCTGTAAAATCTGCAGAATAAAAGCACAAATGGGCAAAATGTAGAAAGTGAAAGATTTATCAAAACGAATACCCTAGAGACCGCCTCTGTACTTGTAGAGTGAGAAAGTAAACTCTGGAGGCAAACTGCCTGTATCTCAATCCTAGCTGTACTAGTTCCTAATGGTGTCATATTGACCAAGATATGTCTTGTCTTTGTGTTTCCTTATTCCTGAGAGGGAAGTAGCAATAGTATAAGCCTCACAGGTTTATTATATGAGTTAAGTGAATTTAAATGGAGAAAATAAGGCACATTCTGACATAAAATGAGTGGAAAATAAGTATTGATTATTGCTTTCTGGCCTCTGTTTAAATAATGTACATAGTAAAATAAAACATAAAAATGTCATGTTTTCTTTAAGTGATAGTTGATATACCCTAGTAGTCAAAAAATCATAATTTTATCATTAGGTATATATACATGTGTCAGTAACATAAAACTAACTAGAGAACTTACATCACATAAAGCAAATCATACATCAAATTTAATGAAATCATCTCTATATTTAATAACATGCATGCAGAAGAAAATGAATATTTCAGGTTAAACCACAGATTTAAGAGACGAGAGATGACTCAGAGTGTGTTTTAGGCTTGCACTTTTATGACATGGTAATAACAGTCTTTTCTTTCTTGGATAAACAATTGTCCACTATGATAAATAAAATTACAATGTACTTTTATTTAAAAATTTTTACTTTTCCTTAAGTGAATAGTATATAATTTGAATTTTTTGGTAGCTCAAATTTGTCCATGTTCCTTTATTTTAAATTCTTCAATGTTTTTATTTGACAATTTAAAAATATTGAAAGATTTTTAGAATAAAGCCCATTAGAAGTTGTACATATATTTGCATTTTAAAGTTTCTTTTGTTGCTTTTTCAGCTTAATTATTAGCCTGACACAAAGCTCCTTTTCCAGCTAGAGATTAAAATCTCTTTTCCAGAAACAAGAGAATGACTTGGAAAAAAATTACTAAAACAGATTTGTTCTTTCTTCTTACACTAATAGATAATTTGATTTCATCATTTTTTTATAAATTAAAGTCTTAATGCTTCTTAAAATGCCTTCCAAAATGTAATTTTGGCATTTATTTATAGAGTGTATACACAGTTTTTTCCTTTCCATACTCCCAAATCAAAATACAAAACTCTCGCAACTGTGTATGATCACATTATGTAGCTTTTTCTACATCATCTTTTTGAACTAATCTTCAATGCCAGCTTTGTACTTTGGGGCTGTTTAAAGCATTGAAGAAGACACATCCTCCATGAGCAGTGCTTATCCTGTGAGTTAAACAAACAGTGCAGAGGAGCCCAGAAAAATACACCAGATGTGCAGGTGGTAGTTAAATCAATAAGAAATCATATTTCATGAGTATTAGGTTTCATTAGTAGTGATCTTTTTTTTTTTTTTTTACTTTAGAAATATACTAATAGAGTGGGAAAATACGTCATTATGCAGGATTTGGTGGGCTCCCTGATGGTGATAACACTGCTTAGGAACTAAGCAAAAGGACAAAGTGAACTGCACATAAAGCACAAAACGAAATATGCAGGAAGCATGAAACAAAGAAGAATGTAAATGAGGTTAGGTGGAGTATATGTGAGTGGAGGCAGTGACATATAAATCATATTTACAGCAATATCTATAAAACAAATATTAAAATTGTCACAAAAAGATTAGTATGTATAATCCTAATTTAAAATAAACCAGATAATAGCATTAGAGACACTTAAATTACCATCACAGCTTAAATTTGACTAAATAAATATCATAAGAAAAAGTGAGAAATGAAAAGAGATAGATACAGTTATTAATGTGAAGAAAAGAGGTTGATGGATATTTAATGAGACTGGAGATAAATGATGATAGGTCAAAGGTCAAAAAACTACATGAGCACAGCAGAACAGGAACTCCTGGGAAGAACCATACACAATACTTAGATCTTAAGTATCCAACATGTTTTAGTGACTCTCAACATATATTTATTTCAGTGTGCACAAATCATTACCCTAAGTACATGTATGAAGACACAAATGGTGGGACTCTACTTTGTGAACAACCAGAGACATGAAAAATTGTGCTCTATGTGTGTACTATGAATTGAAATGCATTCTGCTGTCATGTATAACAAATTAGAGCAAATAAAGAAAATAACTTAAGGATCTCATTCTGATGGGTTTTGCCAAAAGCTGAAGGTTAGAGGGAAATACCAAATTTCACTGAATTTGAAACATGAGGAACTTGTATACAGGTGACAAGACAGCTTGACATTTTCAATTTCTGAGGAACTACAGATTTTTCATTCTTCACTGGAATCAAATATAGTAAAATGAATTATCTGTAACTATATAGAGACCAAATAATTACCAAACCCTCCTGTCCTGTATTGCATTAAAACTTGCTACTCTAGGAAATAATATGAGTAATTAGCTACATTTACTGAATTCTAACTAGGTATTTTAAATGCTCTGTATACATTTTCATCTTAATTTGAAAAACAATGTGATCTTTTTTATCACATAACTTTTAACAAAACAAACTGAAACAAAGGAAGTTAAGTAATACCAAATTCTTAGAGTTGATTTCCCTGATTTGTTGACCTGAGGCCATTGATCTCTAAATCTAAGTGCTTTTCCTTTTCTCTAGACTCTCAGTAGAATTATAATTTTTCACTAAATGCGGCACATACTAATATCATTTAAATCTTTTAGGTAATATATAAATTGACATATAAATTGCCAAATATTTTGGCAGGAAAAAATTTAAATGTAATGATTTGGTTAAGTTGTCCAAAAACTCTTTGAAAATTAAAGATTAAGTACATTAGGATGGATAAATCAGCACTCTCTTCCTGTTCTCCCAAGCAGTACATCATAGTCCTCTCAAGCCCAGAGCACAGATTCTTATTGATTAACCTGTGCAGTGACTGGGCCTTAGAATCATTTTGAAAGCTTTCAAAAACATAGATACTTAAGCTATAAACAGAGCCACTTAAATTAGAATCTCTGATGTGAAATCTAGGCTTAGTTCTTTTTTTTTTTTAAATTGCCATTTATGTATTTTAGGTTCTCCAGTTATTTGAATGTGTAATCCAATTTGAATAATATTAACTACTCATTGAAGATTATTTACAGATGAAACAAACAACATGTTAGCTCTTTGGAAGATGAATCAACAGTAATATTTAAATATGATGTATTGATGGGTGGATAGATACTTTGGTGTTTATGTGTTTATGCATACTTGCATGATTTCTATGCACATGAAAATAAAACTCACCATCAAGTGCTGCATGATATATCCCAACTTTTTTTTCTTAAAAAGCAAAACTTGAATTTAAGAAATTGAACAATAAATTCATTTTATTATTTAGTGTTCCTAATCCATACTTTTAAATTTAGCCAAGGATATATTTTAATTAAATTTTTAGTTAGATCACATCAATGATTACCCCAGGGTTTGCTTACTTATTTCTTCACTCATTTTGTGTCCTTTAAGTTGATGATATCACCCTACTATTTTATGCCATTGATTTCTAAAGAGCCCAGGACTTCTCTATTTCCTCCAGTGTTGTCATCTGTTTCTAAATGCCCAGAAGACTATGTAATCTAGACTAAATTGATTAAATTCAGGTTAAATATTTTTGGAAAGAGGATTCCTAAGTGATATTAAGTGCTTCAAATCAGGATACCCGTAACAGTTTGCCTTATATTTAATTTTATAATATATAATTATATTTTATAATAATATGATTATAACATATATATAATGTATGTCACATAATATAATAATTATATATTATCTCTGTGTGAAATAGAAGACAAATTTTTAGAAAAAAGTTGCATATTCAAAGTGATTCACTAATCTAAGAAAAATATAAATTTCCTACAAATCATTAAAAATTCAATGAGCTGTCAAAACTTAGCAATTTTTGTAAATAATCAATCTATATTTTGGTGTGTGTGTGTGTGTGTGTGTATCTGTCTGTCTGATTTCCATCAAAAGTTTCATATATAGTGATTTTAGTCTCCACTTTTGAAAAATATTGGAGTCAATTATTGAACTGGAGTTGCAAAATGATTTTTTTTAAATATATTATTTCTCTGCAACTATTAGCCAGCATTTTTCTGTCAATTGTAGTGAACAGAGCCAGAATAATTGTACATGTACATGCACATGTATATGTATTTCAAATTCAAGTTAATATTTTAGCCATTTTTCTTTTATTTTTTCTTATTTTTATTTCTATTCTGTAATACTGAAAATACTAATTTTTAATACTATATTCAATTATTGGTGACATTATAGAGTTTACAATTTTTTTCATAATAACAAATGAAGTAGAAAGTTTACTAATAGGAGTTTAGTTTTTTTTTCAGTTTTGTTTTTTTGTTATAGTATAGCTTACTACATATTTTTCAGAACTGTTTAAAAGTCACATGAATTCTTTTGCCTAGTTGAAATAATTTGATAATGTAATTAAATTAATGTTTTTGGTTATATTATTTTTATTTCTCTTTATTTTGAGAAGTATGTACAAAAATAATCAAAAGTATATTAAATAGTTATTCAGACATTGCTGGTCCCTAATAAACCTTATTATGTTTTAATATAGTTGATCATTTTATATGTTGAATGCTTCACTATGCTTTATTTTTCCTGTGTCTTAATAAAATATGAAAAGTGCACACATACAAACACATACACACGAGTAGATTAGTTTCTTAATCATACAATTCTTGTCTCTTTTTGTCCTTTTACAGTTATTGAGAGAGTTGTGCTAAAGTCCTACACTGATTATAACATTTAAAAAAGTTATGATTCGGTCAAGTTTGACTTTATATATTTTTAGGCCATGATATTAGGTGTATACATATTTGAAATTATTATATTTTCTGAATGAGTTGAAAATTTTAACATTATTAAAATTTTAACATTTTTACCTTTTAAGTATAGTTATTCTCCTTTGGGGTTTCAACTATCTGCTTCCTGTATTCAAATTGTATTTACTTTGCAAAAATATTAAAGATGCTTGTTTTAAAACTGTAGACAGTCAGTGTCTGTTCTTTGGTATGCGGATTTTTACTCTTCCTCCTATACAAGCCAATGTTTTTTAAGCACATACTCCTCATCCTACCATCCTGCTTTCTCCAGAGTCAGATGGAATTCAGACTGCTTATTTTTATACTTACTGATATCCTGGGGAAAAGGTAAAAAAGAGTTTATAAAACCTGAACAAAAAAGGATGTAACTCTTTCAGTTCTCCCATGGGCTGAATCTCCTTTGAAATAACTGACAGTCTTTGGATATACAGAAGGAAATGATGAGTGGGGCGACATGTCCAGATGTGTGCTCAGCAGATGTATAAGGTCACATTTCAAAAGACAAGAGTGCAATACCTGCGTCTTCAGAGAGGAAGTTGTAAATAGTAAACACATAACTCAGCTATCAGGTGTAATCTGACTTTATACGATTTTCAAAATGACTGATTCTTTTTCAAAGAAACAGTTTTTCATTTCTTTCAAACATTTAGCAGTGAATTAAAAATCCTTATTTGTGTAAAACCAGTTTTTAAAAGATCATAAACTGAATTAAATTCAAGTGAAGACTTATAAAATGATATATCTTGGAATACTATCTTTAATATATGGATGGATATTTCCAATGAATTTGTTTTTACAATAAAATGGAAATGACTTTATTTATTTATTTATTTTTAAACTTAATGTATACCTGGGATTGCTTGTTCTGTCTCCTCCTTCTCCTTCTCCCCCTCCTCCTCTTTTTTCTCCTCCTTTTTATTTTTCTTTGGTTTTTGGAGTGTGCAATACTTATTGTCATCATTTAAAAAATTTTGTTATTTGGTCTTTGCCAAGTTACTTTAATATTTTTGATCTCATGTTTTACTTGACTTAAAGTTAGATAAATTTATTTTGCAGAATAAGATATTTTAGAATATGTATACCTGTTAGAAGGGCTCAATGGTCTAATCAACATATGTATTACTTCATATACTATTTTTGCATCAAGGACACTTAAAATCTACTCTTTCAGTGATTTTCAAAAAAATACGTTATTATTAATTATAGTCATCATTTTGTGTAACATATAGCATGTATCCTGAAATTCTTCCTCCTATTTATCTGGAATTTTCTTTTCTTTGACCAACCTGTCAACATGCCTTGTGATCTCTTCTCAAGCACCATTGTACTCTTCACTGTGTTTGTGCTTACTCCTCATGTCCTCATATGGTCCTACACATTACAAGCTAAAGCCACTCAGGAAACCACTGAAGAGAAATAACACAATGACTCCATTGCTTATAAGATCCTCAGAACAGTGTCATTCTTTAGCAGTTTATTTCTTAATTCTCTTAGGAACTAATATGAATAATATCTTAAGAAACAAAACAACAATAACAGTCTTTTATATTTGAGAGAGCTACTGGAATACTGCAAAGAATGTTCTACTTTGAGATAGAGACAGTCCTCATTCTAATATTCATTTGTATACAGTGAAATATTATTTTATGCTGTACATGGTTACCGTGCCTTACATGTTTCTGAGAAGCCAAAACATATATCCATGGGAATGACAACAAAGAATATCCTAATTCTGGGGATTTGAAAGGGCTTTGGGATTTGAAGTTGACACTTCTTTGGCTGAGTTCCAACATACAACTGAATTAGGGAGAAGAAAGGAGCCATTTGGTTTTGTATTTTCCTAAAGTTCATGCAGTTCTGGGGATAAAAATTATGTCCAAAATTAAAGTATGATAACTTACTCAGATAATAGGAAGTAAATTCAAAGTGAATTCAATAGGAAGCCTTTAATAAAGAGAAAGTTGTCAGTGGAAATTCACTGGAGAGTTAGGCTAGGGTGAAACATTGTAGTAAGTAGTCTCAGGAGCATAAACAGTCAGAAAATGATTTCTCACATTAAAAGAATGACTTTAAAAGGCACAGCACTTACTTTCTATCCTTTGTAAAGGCACTCAATGGAAGAACTACTTCTCTAGGTTTTAACTTCAATGGTTAATGAACAGGGGAAGAAAAGAATAGAGAACTTCTAGAAAGAGGAAGCTAACACTGCATAAGGCATTTAGTGACTCATTTGTGGCCTCCTAATCCTACCATATATGTTGCTTCTCTCCTTTTAATTGTATATTAGTGCAGAGATAGAGAGGAGAGGGTAGTGAGGAACCTTCCCAAAAGTTGACCTATCTCCAGAAAAGTCTCCATACTTCAACCAGTGATTTGTCTATCCAAAGGAAGAGATGCTGAGTAGAAAGGGTAATTTAGTTATTCATGCAAAATACACCACTAGAGCTATTTCTTTTTTTCCCTCCCTGATATTATGTAGTTATTCATAGAACAATTATTTTAATTATAATATAAATTAATTTTCATTTACTTTTATGCTCTTTCAAGGCATTAGTTTGCTTTCTAGGTTTTTGGATGCCCTTGATTTCAGAGAGGTAGTGTCATGTGGAGGATTACAAGAGAAGTTTAATGTTAGATAGACATGATTTCAAATGCTGAATTATTTATAAACTACTGTGAGCCTGTATAAATTATGTATCCAAGTCTCGATTTTATTTGCAAAATGGACACAAATATACTTCTCCAAAGGTTGTTAGATTAAATAAAATAATTGTATGTTCAGTGACTGTTAGCAGATTCCTATCCATGGTAGTTTTTAAAACTATTTTTATTCATATATGAAACAAATAGGTGGAATCTATTCGAGAATCCATAAAAAGATAGTGCTAATTGATTAAGGTACTTTACCTTGCTGATACCATACTCAACCTCAGAACCTTTCTTGACAGCAAAAAGAAAAGCGAAGTAGAAATAGTGAGCCACACGTTCATGAGGTCATTTTGGATATGTGAATTGGAGAGATCTATTAACCTCCACCTCCAGTGGAAGTGTTGAGGAGGAATTTGGACTTCAGACTGGCATGTGGGGAACAGGCCTCCCTGGAACTCGACATTTGTGCAACTCTCTCATGTTGTTGGCAATAAAAACTGTGGAGAGATTGAGATCCCAAGAAATGACAGAAGACACACTCCTAAGCTTGTCCCAGTGTTGTCCCAATGGCAGGGGTGGGGATTGCTAGGAGAAACAAGAAAATTAGATCAGGAAGCAACATTTTAAAAAATCACAGGAGAGTGGTGGTTCAAGACTCTGAAAGAAGTAAAGTATGTGTGTCAGGAAGAAGGGAATGGTCCACCATGTCAAATACTGCAGACGTTCCTGCTTTAGGAATGGAAGGCCAATTTATAGGGTCAGATTTCCCCTCTGATGGTAATTAAAACTGCTGGGTGAAATATGAAACTGTCTTAGTAGCTTCAGAGAAATGTCAAAATAGTGAGAAATCACCAGGCCAAATCTTGAAGATCCTGAGGACTGAAAATTAAGGTCACACTCCAATACATGTTTATTGTGTGGGCATATGACAATCCTACAGTGACAGGTATGAAAATCAGGGTTATTTTCATTGTCTTGAAGGATAGTGGGTAGTGGAAGTAAAAGCTGAGGGTCAGCCCAGGATGGGGAGTTTATTATTTGAGATCTCAAAAGTTAAGGGTCAAAAATGAGAGCATGTTCTCATACACACTCCTATCAGAGTGTAGGGGAAGTTGTCTTAATTTGGGGGAGATGGATGAAACAAAGAAAACCAGAAACAAATCTAGCCTCTAAGAGTTTGAAAATCAAACACCAGCCTAAACAGATAACCATAGCCAAGATGCACAGAGCCAAGTTTAACTGAAACACTTCAAGCCATGAATGTGGTTTGAAGTGGGGTTCCATGGACCTGACAAAATACCTCTGGAAAAATAGGGATGCTCATCTGTGCTTCAGTAATTTTTCAACTGCAATGATCAACACACATCAAACAAACCCAGGTACACAGTGAATTAAGCAATTATGTTTGACTAGCAGCAAAAACGACAGACAGATGAAACTCATTCCAATATCAAAAGCAACAGATACAGGAGAAGTATTTAATATATTTAAAGAAAGAAAAGAAAATCTTGTATACAAATAGATTAAAAAACAGTTTTAAGTGACATTGTAGATTTGTACAAAAAAGAAATAGAAGTTTTAGAAATGAAAAAGTCAAAATTAAATCTAGAAATGAGTACTTAGATTTGATAAGATTATGTAGAGCAGAAGAGAAAATTTCTCTAGAGTAGATCAAAAGAAATGATTCAGAATGTATTATGGAGGGGCAAAGCAAAGAAAATATGGAATAAAGGATAGGAAGCATTAAGAGAATGAAACATCAAGCATGTTGAATAGTATTAGTTCTCTAAGGCTCCATTGTTCCTGGAGTTAATTCCAATGTTATTCACACACACACACACACACACACACATACACACACACACACACGAAAATATTATTGAAATAGAAAAAGTCTTAGAAAATATTTTCTGAGAACAGCATCCTAAATAGTAAATGTTGCACAATGTTCTAAGTGATATTATTTGAGCTACTTCAAGTGATCAGTTCTATAAAAGGTGTGGGCACATCTCTAGTATATGTATTTCTCAATTGAAAAAGAAATTTGACTTCAACATCAGTGATTAGCAATGAGAAAAGATCAGTGTTTTTTGTTACTTATTTTAAAACAGACAACAGAAAAAAAGATTGGAAAATTTAAATGGCATGAGCTGCTGGATCATTCTGATTCTGCAACATTTGTATAATTGACACATCTGCTACAAAATGAATGGCATTTAAGTTACTAAACTTATTTTTCATGTTCATTTCTTTATTCCTTCCTCTCTCTCTCCTCACCTTTTCTCACCTCCCATCCTCTCCTATTTTTTTTTCTGTCCCTTCCATCCTTTGGCTTAGAAAACAGAAATTTCTTTTCTCATGATTCTGGAAAGTATAAGGTCAAGATCAAGTGCCTGCAGGTTTCACTTATTTTGAGGTCTCTCCTTGGCTTACAGATGGTTATTTTCTCTCTTGCTATTATGTCTTTTGTTCTGTATACACTCATGTGTCTCTGTGCCAAATTTCCTATCATTTTTATTTTTAAATTCATTTTGAAAAATTTCAGCTTTGTTAAAGTGTGATGGCCAAATACAATTCAAGAGATATATTGTATATATGTTTGATGTATATGCTTTGTGAGATGATTAGCACAATCAAGCTAAGTATCCATCTCCACACAGAATTACTTTATAGGGAGTAGGATATTTCAGATATTCTCTCTTAGCAAACTTCAAGTATACAATACTTTATTGTTAGTCGTGATCACCATGCTGTTCATTAGGTCTCCAGGACTTACCTTCAGGTTTATACTCTTTGACCTATCTCTCCACATTTTCCTCATCCTCCTACCTCTGTAAACCACCATTCTACTCTCTCAGTATTTGGCTCTTTTAGTTTCCTTATGTAAGTGAGAGCATGAAGCATTTTTTTTTCCTTATTTGACTTACTTAACCTAATGTTAATTTTTTCCCATGTCATTACAAATAGCAGGATCTCCTTTTTAAAGGTGAAGGATAGAAAATATTAGGAAATATTGTGTCTGTGCTAAACATGCCCAAACTTTTTTGTTATTATTCTATAAACGACATAGTATAACAACTCTTTGTTGAGAATTTACATTGTGTTATATATTTTAAGTAATCCAGAGATGGTTTAAACTGTATGAGCATAGATTATTTATAAATACCAGGGCATTTTAATGTAAGCACTTGAATATCAGAGCATCTTGGTATTCACCGTGGTCCTGGAACCAATCTCCCATTGATGCTGGGGGACAGATGCATATCACAATTTTTTATCCATTCATGTATAAATTCGAACTTAGGTTGTTTCTGTATTTTGGCTATTGTGAATAATATTACAATAAAAAGAAATGAATATCTTTCTTTCAGGTACTAATTTTGGCTCTTTGTGTTATAAACCTAGAAGAGGGATTTCTGGATCTTTTGGTGGATAGCTCTACTTGTACTTGAGAAACCACCATACCATTTTTATAAAGGCATGACAACTTTGTATTTCTATTGAGTGTGTCACAATTTCCTTTTATCCAAGCTCTTGCCAATAATTATCTATTGCCTTTTTCATAACATCCATCCCAATACCATCCCAATTAGTTGTAGGTGATAGCTCATGTGGTTTTGATGTGCATTTCCCTGATGATTAGTGATACTGAGCACTTTGTCATATGCCTTTTAGCCATTTGTATGTCTTTGAAAATATTTCTATTCAGGAGTTTCCCTATTGAGTAGCTTATATACACGAGCTCATTATGTTTGGAATATTACCCTTTTATTAGATAAAATAATCAGTCTGTTGGTTGACTTTTCATTTTGTTAATTGTTTGCTGTGGAGAAACTTTGTAGTTTGATATTGTCCCATTTGCTTCTTTTTGCTGTTGTTGACTTAGTGTTTAGAGTCATTTCCAAAATAAGTATTGCTAAGGTGGAAGTTAGCAAGCTTTTCAGTTTTTTTGTCAGGGGAGGTTTTCAGTTTCTGATCTATGTTTAAGTGTTTAAGCCATTTAAAGTTGATTTTCACATACAGAATAATGGTCCAATTTTATTCTTTTGCATATACATATCTAATCTTCCCTGCACAACTCATTGAAGAAACTAGACTTGCCTCTGTGTGTATCGTTAAACATTCTTCAGCCACATGTTGTTAGGTTTCTTTCTGGGATCTTTACTCTGTTCCACTGATCTACATGTATATTTTCTGATCATACCATCCTGTTTGTATTCGTTCTCTTACTCAATAGTATCTATTTTCTCATAGGTAGATAACTTAATCTTCCAACACTTCACTTTTCTTGCTCTACTTTTCTCATGTAAACATTGGAAACCATAATACTAGTCCTTTTTATCTGATTGGATGTGATTCCCTGTAAATCTCAAGTGAAGCAAATTATGCCAGACTTTTAAGAGCTATAAATTGTAAATGATAATTGCATGCAGAGCTTCTGAACTTCCTCTAGGCAATGTTTTTATGCCATTTTTTTAGCATTTTTTACTATATTTTCTTTTATTATTGAGATTTTTTAAAAAGCTAAATTATCTAGAAAAAAATTATCAGGATTTAATTATGTTTACATGAATGGTATGTATTAAGATATTTTCCCTTTAAAAGAAAAATTAAATGTATTAAAGATATATTAAATTTTCATACTTTATTATATACATGACTTGAGGAAACACAAAGATAACAAAAATATAGTTCACTTTTGTTCTCTAATTTAAAAAAAAGAGAGAGGTTAAATACCATTTCAAACCTAGTAAGGGTGAAGGTTGAGAATTGACAAAAATCTGCTGTTGTGTGGAATGCACATCACTCATGCATCATTGTTAGAGATCTTTCCTTGGCATCTGTATCTCTTCCTTTCCCTGACTGAGTTAAATCTTGTTAACCTTATTCTTATCTGTTTGTTTTTTCTTTTTTTTCCCCTCCCTGCATGTGTTTATCACACACTTCCTCATAGAACATGTTAGGAAGATGAAAGGGAATTTTTATTAGAAGGAGCATTTGCCCCAAACAAGTGCATTTCAATAGTTTCATTGTTTACAAAAATAAATACATAAGCAGCCCACTATTGTTTCTAATTTTCCAAAGAAAAGAGGAAGTTATCCTACCCTTGGCAACTTGGAGTCTTGATTCATTACAGCTGAATATAAATGCTTTTACTACTTCCCAGAAAATGCAAAATTTACAGAATAACTGTATTAATTCATCTAAATTTTGCTCAATTTTTTGCTAAATACTGTAATTCTACATGTATTTCAACCCCCAGGGCAATCATTATTATGTCAAACAATTAATATTCATTTTGATTTTGCCACTTCCATTTTTACAGAGACTTACTTTGTTTTTGCATTATTTTGTGCTCCTCTAGTATAATTTTCCTTCCTGACAATCTCTTGTGGTGTTACTCTTAACATAATCAGTGGGTAATGAATTATCTCTGTTTTTCCTTCAGAATTTCTTTATTCCATCTTATATTATATTACTGTTAACTTTTAATAATGACAAGCACAAGTGTTTAGAAACTATCAGCCACCCAAACAGCCATCCCCTCTCACTGTTCTTCTTTTATACCCACATCCATGCCTGCAAATGTAGTGTGAAGCAAAACTCAGACATTTTATTAGTGAATAGATTTACTATATAGTTTACTATAATATCTATGAATAAGCTTTTTAAAAATTTTCTGTTACATATAAACCCATCCAATCTACAAAATGGCTAAAAATAACTGTTCAATATCATCAACTATTCATTCAATGTTGAAATTTTTCATTGTTTCAACAATGTCATAACATTTTTTATAGCTTAGTGTTTTAATAGGGAGGCAACAGTCAACACCTTCCACTTGTTACTTTATTTATTAAACCTCTTTTCATGGTAAGTTCTGTTTTCTTGCAATTTGTCTGTTGAAGGAAATGTGCTCATTCTCTTCTTCGGTACAACTGTCTAGGTTTTGTCAACTCCACTCCTGTAATACAGCCTACGATTCCTCTCTGTTCCCTATATGGATTCTTGATGTGACCTCTAGGTCAGGTTAGGATTCAAGACACATTTGGGGACTAACCCCCATTGGTGGTGTTATTTCTTCCCTGTGAAGCAGCCACTGTCATGTATTCTTTGTTTTTGTGAGGTTAACAGTGATATTCATGCCACTAGCCTTTATACATTGATGATTCTTAGTTCATTGTGGTTTTGGAAAGCTTGTTCTCTAGTGGAGTCTACTGAGAACAATATTTCTTCTTTTTTGTATGCTGATAACAGTTTGTCCTTGACTTTTATACTTGGAAGTCATTTTGGCTGCATATAAAATCCTTGTTTTCCCTTTTCTTTCCCTGAGTATCTGAAATGTTATCCTTGTTCTTTGTTTCTTTTTGGCACAAAGCATCATTGTTAATACACATGATAGAAATTTTATTTCCTCTCCTGTTTTAAGCAACCCAGTCAATTCTTTGGTGTATGAGACCATGATCCTTTTCTGTTACTCATTTTTATTTCAAATTACTTTCCTTAAGTTTAGTAGAAAGCATAAGCTAGGATGGCTCTCAGCACCCAGCACTAGCTTTCCCTTTTTTGTTGTTCTTATGAAATGTGTGTGTGTGTGAGTGTGTGTAAGTGTGTGTGTGTACATATGTGTGTGCATATAACTCACCTCATACTTTCTGAGATCTCTTGGATTTTTTTCTCCCACTTTTTTTTCCCCCCTCACTCTCCCATTTCCTATCATTTGTAGTAGTTTCTACATCTGTGGCAGTACTGGAATTAATATGCACATAAGGCAGACTATTTCATATGCACTCTAAATGCCAACTATTATATGAAAAATTTACCTTTCCTTTTGTTTGTACACAAGTAAATATTTTTTTTCTTTTTATATTCAAAACAAAAACAGGCAGAAACACACACTTAGTATTATGAATAGTTATCTATCAATGGGTAATTCTTCCCTGAGAGTGATGCATGCAAATGGAACACAAACACTTGGTCATTGGGGACACCTGTGTCATAAGCACTCTATCAAAAAGGGCAGATATATCACTGATGATGGTATATCCAGTGTTTGAATCCCAGCTCTATCACTTAGAATCTGTATGACTCAGGAAAGATTTTTAACCTCCCTATCTCAGTTCCTTCTTTTCCAAATAATAATAATAATAATAATAATAATAATAATAATAATAGTAATTATCTTCTTTTGAAAGAGTAGCTAATTTGTATCATTTATATGCAGGTCCAGGCATAGAGTAAATACTCAATTACTGAATCATGCCTCATAGTATCTTTGAGGGTTTTGAAGAAAATTCAAATTGTTGAGCTCAAAGTACATTTCCAAGTAAATTTAGCAATTTGACTTTACTTTTAAAAATTAATAAATATTAGACAAATCATAATTAAGTTTAAATAAATATTCTTTCTTGGTAGTTTTGATACTTATAATGTAAAAATTGTTTTTTCCTCTTCTTTTCCAAATTTTTCATTGTGGTAGTCCAGACTTTGGCAATTTCCCAAGTATGTAGGAGGACTTTCTTTTTAAAATACTGAATTTGGTATCATGCTAAAACTATTAAACTTTAAAAAGTCATCAAATGGCTCATCTGATAGTAATTTTTGTTTTACTTTTTTTTTGGTAAAAACAGAAGTGCAGAGTTTATTTGGATTTCTTAAATTGTTTCTGTTATTAAGTACTTAAACAAGAAAAATATTTCCAAAACTTATGAAGAAACTGTAATTACCCAAACTATTTTCAAATTGCAATTGTTTGGGGATGTGAAATAAGTTCATTTTTAGAGAAGTAATCACATCTATTATGTTCATATTTATGTTGTCTTTGTCCCCAGGAACAAAACTCAAAACACTTTTCAATTCTGTAGCACAAGTACATGCATAATGCCTATTTTTGTTTATTGGGAAGGAATAGTGACATAGACCTCGTGTTTATTTGAATGGTATAGGAATATCTGCCTGATTGGTTAAGGGGCACAGAATAGTTTTAACATATACCTGAGCAAGCAAGAACTTCTGTACATCCCGCTACATTGTTGATTCATTCAACTAGACAGACACATGTTAGCTTTTTACCATGTCATAAATACAAAGCCTCTGTCTCACTAACTGGATTATATGGCCCATTATCTATATTAGCCAGATATCCCGAGGACCTTGACAAGAACAGGAAAAGAAGAGTAAAATGGGCTCAATTTCTCGTATTATTTTAAATACATACCATCTCTCTTTTTATGAATAAAATAAAGGAATTCCATTCACGAAAATCTTCATTACTACACAAAAAATGTAGCAGTTTAGCACTGGGTGGTTTAATTTGAAATATAGGTAAATCCAGACCTATAGACCATTTTTTAAGAGCTAGTTTAATGACATATATAATAATTGTGAGATTAAAATTGACATTACACAATGGAAGATTCAAAGTATAAACAAAAGTAGAAAAATTCTAGTTGAGGGGATTCGATAACTATGTACAGAAAAATCATAGTTGAGGGGATGCGATAACTATGTACAGAAAAATATTATAATTTTTTAAGGAGGTGAATATTGAACTGATAATTTCATATTTATGGAGGCAATATTGGAAAATGATTACAATGCCAATTTCAAGTTAGGGACATTCTTCTGGGACTTAGAACAGGATGTTTTCCCTTAACTTTTTTTTTTTTAACTAGAAAAGGAAAAACGAAAGCCAGATTTTTTTTAACCCTGTCTAAGTAATAAACTTGTATCCAAGAATGTAGTTGTAAGAAAGTACTGTTATCTATTTAAAACTTACGGAAACACTTAATTTTTAAGGCAACATTAACTGAAGTTGAATTATGGAGCAATTCCTCCGGAAGTTCATGTCACAGGAATGTTATTGCCAAATAAATCCACTATGATCAGTTGAGTGACGGTGAATAGGAAAAGCACTTTAAATAATTGGACACTCAGGGGTACCTTTCCAAAGTCTGTAATGACACATTAGCTTCGTCACTCCCATTAAACCAGTGGGGGTTTTGAAGTTGAAATTCATCTTTACAGATTAAAGTCTTCCTTCTTAACACACTGCACTGTGGAAACCATCAAGAAGGCCAGGGTTAGAACATATCAAATGTTCTTTGGAGAGTAATAGTACTAATTTCCCCAATCAAATTTATCTTTATAAACCTTGTAGTTATAAATTTTGATACATTCAACTGAAGACAGAAGGAGAAGATACAGTGTTTACATTAGAATTTACACATTGAAAGCATGACTTCTGTACTTGGTGTGCTATGTCAGAAAATAAGGATTGCCTTTAAGAATGTTTCCTTATATTCCATCCAAAACCAGATCCTTTTTAGATTTCTACTCCTTCTACTGGTATTAAATCACTCCCTAAATTTCTACTTGAAGGACTGGTAAGGCTTTTACTTATACTAGGTAGAATTGCTTCTATGATCTCTTTGGGGATGATTGAAGAAAGAATATTTTTCCATATTGCACAGAATCAGACTATGTAACTTGAAAAATAGAAATATGCTTATTTTACTTACTATGAGGGAAAATGTAATGTTTCAATGAATATTTTTTTGAATTGATGGCAAGAAATGTGACTTACTTTCTCATAGTGTTTTCAGAAAAAAATGTAGTATTATTACAGGACTACTAATAAAAATTTTACATTCATTGCATGCCATGAGTCAGGTTTTTACAAACAAAAAGTGTTTCCATTATATCTTTAATTACTAAATTAATAAATAGTATAAACAATAAGCAAGAGTTGCCTCAAATCCCTCTTTTACCACTTACCAACTATATGCCCAAATATAATTTGTTTATTTATTTTATTTTGTACCAGGGATTGAACCCAGAGGTGCTTAATCATTGAGCCACATCCACAATACTTTTTATTTTTATATCTTTTTTAGTTTTTAATTTTAATACAGGATCTCACTAAATTGCTGAGGCTGGATCTGAACTTGCCCTCCTCACCAGCCACTGAGATTACAGGCATGAGCCACTGCACCCGTTATCTATCTTCTTTTACTGTCCTCATCTATAAAAGTTTCCTATCAAATAGATAATTGTGAGAATTAAGTGACTAAATGTTTGTTTAGGACCAACTCTTTGTTCTATAGTGACCTCTATTCTAGACTAACATATACACATTTCACTCTGGTTCATCTAGATCAATGACTTGTACTGAGTTGTTTTCAATGGAAAGAAACAAATGAGTAAATGAATTGAGAGAATGAGTGAATGATTATGGAATGGTGGATAAATTGGGCTCCGAATTGCCCTGTATTTCTGAATCAGTGCAACTGCATAAATGGAACCAGTGGTGGTGGATTTACAGCATTGGTGTGGATAGGTTAAGGCAGATGTGTGAGGGAAGTCATAGTTATTCTGTGCCCCTAACATGTAGGCATATTACTAGTGAAGAGTCAGAAACTGAATACAAGATGGAGTTACAATTTGAACACAGGTTCCTGGCATTCAATTTAGTGTTCTTCTTATTATTATTCTTACACAGTCCTTGCATTAGTAACTAAATTTTAAAATAGAACATTTTTCTCTATTCCACTGAATGTATTTGCCTGATCAGCTTTCCACATTTTTGTTTCTATATGCCTAGCATCTACCTACGCCAAACCTTGCTTTTCCTTTGAATTGCCAAACTGACGTCTTCCTTTCTGCAGTTCAACTTTTATTTCTTAAAGTAATTTGCCCTGGCATTTCTTCGGGTGGCCCTTACAGATTCCAGGAGAAGAGATGAGAGTGAGCTTCATGAAAAAGCAACACAGGATGCAAATGTTAGCCAGATCCTCACAACTCAGTGACTCTCTGGGGAGCTGACCCTGCATGTTAAGGAACACTGCTTTGATAATTTTAAGAGGTTCATTGTTTATTATAAATCGTCTCTCTCTCTGAGGTGACAGGGGTGGTATATATGATTATAAATTGCTTCCCAGTCTCCTGCCTCTGGCACTCACCCATGCTGCCAGAATGTGTGTCTGTTGGGGGCCCAGGATCAGGAGGAAGTGAAAGAATGTTTAGAAATGCAGGAGGAGGGGAACAACTGGGGTCAGTCAATCTCCTTCAGTCTGAAATAATGCAAAAGATTGGAGAATTTTGGAAAAGTGTAAAAAACTGAACTTGACTCATCTAACTATTGAGCATTGATCCTTAGAACACTAACAGATTATTTGTTTAAACCCCTGATTTTGCTTAGATAAGCAATGTTCAGAGAGCATAAGTAGATTCATCTGTCATTCAAAATTGAGACTTGGGCTTACATTTTGGGTTACAAGTCTTGAAACACCTCTTTTTTTCTGAATTTTTAATATCTTATCCTCACTAGACAGTTTTAATGAAATTAATTTTTAAACGTTAAATGTCTTTGCAAAGCTAACAAAATATAGAATTCATGTAACTATTGTAAAAGGGAAAACTCCTTGAAACTTGTAAGCTTCTTTAACAGTTGGTTTTCATTTATTCCTCTAGGATTATTCATTCTTAGAATATTTCATTTTGACAGATTCAACTTTTCAGAGAATTTTCTGTCTGTATTTTGTTATGTTGTTTTTTTTTTCCTTTCTTGTTCAATTACATTTATTTTTGAATTAGAATTATGTGTTAAGCTTAGTCTTGATTGTTTTTTAAAAAATCACACACTATTGATATTCTTTCCCCTGTGATCACAAGGCTACCACATATATCCTTCTTATTGTGTGACTTTATTTCATTTCACTCCATTGAGGGTTGTAATAATGGAGTGCACATATGTTAATTTAATCTGACTTAAAACCAGTTATTAAATCAATTGAGTCATTTTGTCATGCACTTTATTATTATTAATTTACCCATCACAAGCATGTACTTTCTACCTCTAAATATTATGAAGCCAATCCCAAACATCATCTTATCTGTGATTATTTCAATTTGTAATCATAACACAATTATTTTAATACAATAGTTTCAACACAATTTACAAAAATCCATTAATAGTATTTAATAAAACACTTTGTTCTTTTTTTAAAAAGAACAAAGAATTAGTATCTAAACAAGGTCAATATAGTGCATTTATCTAATATGGCCTATAAAATATTTTTAAATCAATATAATAACCCCATGATACACACCTTTTTAAAAAATATTTATTTTTTTAGGTGTAGATGGACACAACACAATGCCTTTATTTGTATGTGTTGCTGAGGATCGAACCTGGGTCCTGCCTGTGCTAGGCGAGCGCTCTACCACTGAGCCACAATCCCAGCCCGATTCACACCTTTTTATACCATTTATCTGTTGAAATTATTTTAACTGAAGACCTTTTCTTGTTCCCATTTGGTTGATTTAATTTCCTTAATGTCATTTAACTTATACTTTCTAGTACCCTGATATTTTATGAACACATAATTAGATCCCAAGAATTAAGTTCAATTTGAATTTTGAGGGATAGCAAAGACAAGAACATACTTCCAAGTTGGTTTATCCACTTGTATGTTACCATATCATGACTAGTATTAGGTTGATCCTCATATTATTAAGAGTCACACCAACTGTTAACCCAGTGATTGTAGCACCCAGGGACATTATGTTCCAATTTACAATCTCATTAGATCTTTAAAAATGACACTATTCTAAATATATTATTTCTTCTGCATTTAATGTGCATAAAGGAAAAATTACTTTCACTATATATTTGGTTAGTTAACTAGCTGGTTAGTTCCACAAAGAAAAAAACATGCTTGGTTCATTCCCATTATGTATTAATTTTTCAGAATAAAGAATTGGTGTCTTAATGGATATATATATATATATATATATATATATATATATATATATATATATAATTTTATATATTTTGAATATCATAATAATAGCCATACTTTATGGGCTTCAATAAATGCATTGCTGGGTTGTATGCATTAGATTGATTATTTGCTTTCATATTCAAATACCCCTTCCACTTTTTGATAGGATCTTAGTAGTCTTTTATAAGGTATTTACTTTCAGGCAAGATAAACCACCCCAGGTTCACAGTGTACATCTCCTGATCCAAACCAAGAATCAGCTATTTCTCCAAAGATACTGGCTTCACTTATGGGAAATGGTGCATAGAAGTCACACTCCAGGCTCTAGGGTGCTCAACACTAGTAGATTATCATTGCTTAAGCATCATTGTAGTGGACATATGTACAAAATACTTTTATTCCTTTTAAAAAAATCACAAAAGAGAAATTAGACTTTATCAGACTTCCTTACACAATTATATAAGTTTGGTATTATATAAAAATAGAAAGTATACATATACACATAAACATCTTACATGAATGTATCTGATACTTATAAATAAAAATAAGTTTTGTAATGTTTGATTCCTTGGATTATTTTTCAAAAACATTTTCATTCATAATGAAAATGCTCCTAATGACATGAACACAGTTATTTATCCACTTTATGAAGCTTTCTCTAAAAACAAGAACACTAAATGCAATTTTAGACTATTTTATGGCTCTTTTTTTTTTTCCTTTGGGCATTTCCCACTTGAGATAGACACTCAAAATATTCTGTTTTAAATTACTGGAATTAAAGATTCTCTGGTGTTTTATTAATAAGGTATTCAATTGATCCCACTTTATTTCTAATTTCTAAGGGTTGCTTTAAAATTTCTTAATTAAATATGACATTTGAATCTATAGCAAAAACTTTAAGAAAAGGTACACTCAGAAATAATAAGCTTTCATATTTCCCACATACCCTCATACCTAAGTCTGTTTATTCCCATGTTCTTAAATATTTTTATTAATTCTTATTTCAAATTTCAATGGTTTAATTTAGAAAAAAAATGAAGTCTTTGTGTGTATCTAAATAATTATATTCCCACTCCTTCACAAAATTGCATATAAAGTCTGGGGATATAGCTCAGTTGGTAGAGCACTTGCCTCACATGTATAAGGCCCTGGGTTCAAACCCCAGCACCACAAAAAACGAAAAAAGTGCATATGATAAGTATAATTTGTGCCTTGCTTTTTTAGTGAAGAATATGTCTTGGAGATCATTTTAAGGCAGCTTATAGAAATATACTTTGGTTCTGTTTTATGGTTACTTAGTACATTCTGGATGTTATAGTTTATTCAGGCATTTATTTCTATATTGTTGAATATTTGGATTATCTCAATCTTTGGTAGTAATATTTTTATCACTTGTCCACATATTTCTTATGATTTTTGGCAGTATATATCTAAGATTTTAGAAAGGAGGCTGCAAAGGAAAAATAAATATGCGTTTTTGATAGTTATTATGAAATTCCCTCATATTTGATCAAGTTATTATGTGAATTAGCATTATATGGCAGAATCAGATTTTTCACAGCCTTGATTATATTATATTATTATTTTTTTTTAATATTGGCCAACCTGATAGATGAAAATAGAATCATGAAATACTTTTAGTAGCATGGAAACAATTGGAACTTCTCTAGTTGAGCAGAAGTGTAATCATTTCTCTTACAATTTTTTTTATATACATGTGGAGCTATGATTTGTTCCAAAGCTAGGTTTATTTCCAATTCCTAAGGGTTGCTTTAAAAATTTGTTTCTTAACTAAATATGACATTTGAATCCATAGCAAAAACTATAAGAAAAGGTACATTCAGAAAGAGTAAGCTTTCATATTTCAGCACATTGCAGGGGACACATGAAGTAAGAGCCTAAGTAGACTTTTTTTTTTAATCCATCTCTATTGAGGTATAATAAATTCTTATAGAGAGACTGAAGTGTGATAAGAGCTTTATCTACACTATTTTTTTAACTTATCTCCAGACAGGAAATGAGGGTACAGATATGCTGTATTATGGTCACCTAATAATGCTCTGCTTTGAAAATACCTACAAATCATGATTTACATGTCTTTACTTTTGATTCATTTTCAAGCACAATAATAAGAAAAATTCTGATTCTGTTCATTCTCCTCTTTTCTACTTTTAACTCCTCAGACTTGTACAACTTCACAACTTCTTCAGGGATGAAATGATTTTTTTTTTAACCTAGAGAATTTTTTTCATATTTAGAATAAAAAAAAAAAACTTTCCAACATTTTTGATACTCCTAAAAAAGTTTGAAATTTATAAACACTTCTGGGAATATATACAATAGATGTCTTCAGAAAATACATTTCTCACTGTTTCTCATTTATATTCTGAAAACACAATGAAACAAGAACCAGACACCCTGTACATGTTTGTACCTTTGATTAAATTAGACACTTGTGGTAAATCAAAATGCACTTTCTAAGTGAAGGGATAGGAAGCCAAATTGCTCTTTAGGCTGGAGATTTTCTAGGGAAAAAAATAAAGCACATTGTTTTGATTTGGTCAGTGCATCAGTAAGTTTAATTTTCCAATTGACTGGAGAGATGCAGTAATACCTTATACAAACATGATTTGTAACCTTCTAACCTCTTTTATTCTGTGCATACAAAATGAAACTATTTTTCATCTGTAACAAACTGCAGAAGCATAAGCATGGAAAAGCCATTCTTTGCTTCCTCTATGTATACAAATAACTTAAACAATGCAAATGAGCAAAATAATGTCTCAGAAAAAAGGCATTCATCAGTTTTCTGATGGGAAAATTAGAGTTAGAATTGAAACCATGAAATAGTCCCATTACCTACCCCTTTTTGATGATGTACAAAATAAATTATCATGATTACATTTTTTTACATGAAAAATATTTTCAAAGGATTATAACTATTTATTTTTGAGTGCTAAGAAATTTGAACTATTTCTTTTGAAAACTTGTCTTTGGAACACATTAATATTTTGCATTTTTTCTGTAGCAGTAAATGCAATTGACATTTAAGTGGCTATATGCATAAAAAATAAAAGGTTATGATCCCTTGCAAATGTATCTGTTATGGTTTAGGTATGAGGTGTCATCCAAAAGCTCATATTTGAGACAATGCAAGAAGGCTCAGAGGTGAAATGATTGAGTTATGGGCATAACCCAATCAGTGAATTAATCCCCTGATAGGGATTAACTGAGTGGTAACTGAAGACTGGTAGTGTGTGGCTGGAAGAGGTAGATCATTGTGGGTGTGTCTTTAGGATATATATTTTGTACCTCGTGAGTGGAGTCTCTCTCTGTGCTTCCTGGTAATGTTCTGAGCCACTCTTCTCTGTCACATTCTTCTACCATGGTGTTTTGCCTCTACCTCAAGCCCCAAGAAATGGAGCTGGCCTTCTATGGACTGAGACCACCGATACTGTGAGCCCCCAAATAAACTTTCCCTCTTTTAATTGTTCCTGTCAGGTATTTTAGTCACAGCACTGAAAATGCTGACTAAAATAGTATCTCTAAACTTTTGGCATACTATGTTTAATTGGTGTGAGTTGTTCACCAAGAGGAACTACAAAACTATCCACCTTCATGCAGTACAGAGGAAACCTACTTAGCATAACCAGACAAGCCTTAGCACCCCATATTCCTCTCATCAAGCAAGATATGGTGCTCCACAGATTTTATTTCAAATATGTTCATTTTGTTTAAGGCACCAGTCTCTAAATCTGTTATTTATCAAAATCACAAAGTTTTCTGAAGCTTTAAAACTCAATTTCTTAAGTCCACTCCAATCCTGCTCCATAAGATTTTCCTAGAAATGAGTCCAAGAATCATTTTTTAAATGTTGATTTTTATATCTGTCATGAATTAATAATGAGGTATACCCAAAGCTCATGTGCAAGACAATGCAAGTATTTTCAAAGGTGAAATGATTTGGTTATGAGAGCCTTAACCTAATCAGTGGATTAATCCACTGTCATAGATTAACTGGGTGGTAAACCTAGGCAGGCAGGGTTTGGATGGAGGAGATATGTCCCTTGGGGCATGCTTTTGGGGTGTTTTGTCTTTATTGAGGGGAGCTCTTTACTTTCTGATTGCCATGTTCTGAGTTGCTTTCCTCTTTCATACCCATCCACCATGATGTTCTGACTCACCTTTGGCTCAGAGCAATGGAATTGGTTATATATTGGCCGAAACCTCTGAAAACGTAAGTGCCTAATAAATTTTTTCTCCTCTAGAATTAATTCTTTTTTTTTAGAGAGAGAGAGAGAGAGAGAGAGAGAGAGAGAGAGAGAGAATTTTTTTTAATATTTATTTTTTAGTTTTCGGCAGACACAACATCTTTGTATGTGGTGCTGAGGATCGAACCCGGGCCACACGCATGCCAGGCGAGCGCGCTACCGCTTGAGCCACATCCCCAGCCCTAGAATTAATTTTTATCAGGTATTTTTGGTCACAGTGACAAAAATGCTGACTAAGATAATATTCTTTTAATTTTATCCATTGAGTTAGACACTACTTAAACTAATAATTGTGTTTGTACTTGAGCTTTAGAGCTAATGTGACTGTGTATTTGCTATTCTGTATTATCATTGTAAGAGGAATGAATGTCTAATTGTTAAGTAAAGAGACATTTTTCTGAAGCCTGTCATGAGATGCACATTTCACTTGTTAAACTAGCTCAAAGTTTCTTTACTCCTTGATGATTCTTTTACTCATATTTTAATAATTCTTTCAAATTTAAAATATATTTTATCAACTATATATTAGCTGTTACTAACAATCTCTGAAATAAGATAGTTTTGTTATGGATAGGACCAAGTTATGAGGCTTGGTACATAATGTAAATAACTGGTTACAGTTCAGGCTTTGGAGTTTATTCTGCCTGGATTCAAACCTATACTGTGTCATGAGACTCTTAGCAAGATACTTCACCAACTCACATTTTCTCATCTGTTAAATAGGAGTAATAAGGTTGTCATAAAGATCATGTGTGTAAATATTACTTGAAAATAATTTGCTATTCAATAATGAATATTTTCAGGAATAAATGGAAGAACTTGTGAAAGCAGTCTTCTGAATTCCAGGTCTTCGTTTTTTACTCCAAAGCACATCCTAGAGGCTTCTTATTGGAATCATTTCAAATGTTGCAGCCAGCAGAGAACTGTACAAGAATAGAATACCATGCTGGGAAGTTGGATAATACAAGGTTTAGAACTAGGGGAATTTTGAGGGACAGTCTTTGATGAATATGATGTGGATTTGATGGACTGGGAGCCTGTTTGATAACTGATAAAAGGGAAGGATTGTGAACCAATGAATATTACATGGGGATTGAGACTATGCAATTGGACTTTGATAATTTCATTCAATTTCTTATCTACTACTGATTTTGAAGTAGGGTTTTAAAAATATGCATTTGACCAATGTTTTATTATGTGTATTTTCAATCAACCATAAAAGTTGACAGGATTTCAATGAGTGAATAGCCATATAACCACTGCTACATGCATTCTACAATTGAAGTTTTGCCGTTTTCTTTATCTCATTTCAGTTTGCCCATTTCTGCATGGCAACTGTAATAGGTAGAGTATTTAGCATTTTTTTCTGGTTCCTCAGCACAATCCAGCATGAAAATTGAGGTTACCAGATCACACAGTTGGTTACATGGCTGAGTTTAGGGAATTCACATCTTTTATAATAGACAATAGGCATCCCGCCCTTTGTTCCAAAGAGAATCTTTATCTGAAATGTAGCAATTTGTCATGGTGTTGAAGTATAACACAAATTTTCTTTCAGCATTCCCTCTACGGCTAATGTATGGTAGCTGATCAGGCACACCTCAGTTAGGAGGAATGCTGCTCATGGTGCCTCTCAGGTTGTGCAAAACTATTACTAATTCTATTGTCCATTTAATGTAATTTTAGTGTTGTTTAGATAATATGTACTGAATTTTTGAGTGCCCGTAAAATTCATATGTTGAATAGGTCATGGTGATGGTACTCTTATTATATATACTGCCAATGCTCTTATAATATGAGGAAGGTAGGGGGGACACGCGCTTCCTCCATCCCAACCTGCTTAGGAAAAATCATGTGAGCATATGGAAAGAAGGTAACTGTCTACAAGTTAGGAACCAAAACTCATCAGCAACCAAATCTGCTGGCACCTTGATGTTGGGCTTCTCAATCACCAGAATTATAAGAAACAAATGACTATTGTCAAAGCCACCCAGTGTATGGTATTTTGTTATGGTAACCTAAGCTTAATAAGGAATACAGTAGATAAGCTTAAAAACAGGGGCATGGTAAATTACAAGCTACAGGAATTTAAAATCAAAACCACTTTCCCACCTTAGTTACCTCACAAGGCACAAAGCCTCGATTCCTGTTGAAAGGAAATGGTGTATGAACTAGTTTGGTGAGACTACTTGGGCATCAAGCAATTCTAAGTAAACAATTTTTTTTGATGACATAAGAGTAAATGAATCAGAAACACATGGATTGAATTATCTCCGAAATACACTGGAATATAAACATCAAGGGGTAGGGGTTGTATTTGGAAGTGTGCCAAATTCTAGTTTAAGAAGAGAAAGGGAATTTTATAACTCTAGAGGAGCAACCAAAGTCTTCTATGCCCTGGATTTTAAGGTGATAGAATTTTAAAAATTTGAACCACCAGGCAACATGCTTTAAGGTGAGCATCGACTAGCAGAGACATCAATGATGGAGACTTCCAATTTTGTTTGTGAGAAACACATTAATTTAAGTGTTACTGTCTAAAGCAAATGAACATAAAGTCACACTTCAGGTTCTAATGACAGTAAAATTTATTAGCTCCTAGATTCATCAAATGCAAGGTAATATTAATCAGCATTTGTTTATAATTGTGACAGCTGCCTGTTTGGGCAACTTCTAAAAATTTTCCGGTAATTGCAACATGGAAGGGTCTTTGCATCAGTGTTACCTCTTCTCCAGGAAACTGTATTTAGTGTGGGAGGTTATTTCTCCGGGCTCCTTCTTGTAAATGGAGCTCTCCAGTTAAGACTTTTCTGTAATACTTAAAAGGATTTTCTTGCAGCAGGCATTTTCTATTAACTAGTTATTTATTTGCATAATTATCACATGAATGAGGAAAAAGGCAACTTTCTCCCCTTAAACCTTCTCTCACAGTGAGTGTGCTTCTCCCAGATGGTGCTTGGTCCAAGAGTACCTTTGCAAGGCAGGGAGGGGGCAACTTCATGAATGTCTTATTTAAGTGTTTGGTCCAGTTATGTTAGCTGACACACAATAATTAGTACAAACACTCTACAACTTGAATTCATGTACTTATACCATAATTACACATTTTAATTTTAGTCATTAAACATATTTAGTATGCATTAATTTTAAAGTGAAGTAATTACTTTAATTGTAGCATGAATATAATCAATGTTAATGCACTATATCTGGTACTACATTCTGTTTTAACATATGCCACAGCCTGCGAATAGCTGTACTCAAGTGTCTTGAACCCCTTGTGCTTTGGCTTTCATGAGCCTCCATTTTCAAATCCAAACTTTGTGGAGGAGTGCCTTTTTAAAGCCCTTTTTCTCTATCTTAAGAATGTTGCCAGGAAATATTTATTTAGAGTCTACTAGGTCTGGTATACTGTGCCAGATGCTAAAGGCATATAATATCATGGGACCCACTCATTAATCTTAAAAGCCTTAATTTTGTAGTGAGGAGGAAATAAGAAACACATATTATGAATAAATATCTGTAAAATCATGTCCTAATTTTGAAAATTGTACCAAGATTATGTAACTAAATGTCTTTGTCCTGAGGAAATACACACAAAAGGATTTAGGATAGAGAGACCCAAAAAAGTCTGTGTGTGTGTGTGTGTGTGTGTGTGTGAGAGAGAGAGAGAGAGAGAGAGAGAGAGAGAGAGAGAGAGAGAGAGAGAGAACCAGAACCACATTCGAGCTTGAATGCACGCATAGATGCAAAGGGGGCAAAATGAAAATAAAAAAAGGAAAAAAAAAAAAAACAATGTATTTGGGTAACAATTACATTTGAGTTCCTTTATCTTGTCCACAACTTTGAGTTTGAACTTAAATACAAACAGATAAAGCACTGGTATAAACCTTTAATATCCCATTTTGGGAACTGCTTGATCTATAACTTTAAAATGTTTATACATGAAGTTTGAAGCACTATTTCTACTTTGGGGGATCAGTTCTACAAAAATAATCAGGAAATTGATTTTTGTAGCCTTAGTAGCAAAAATATATAAATTATCTTAAATATCCCATATTAAGAGAAAAAAGTGATGAGATCCAAAATGGAGAACTTCCATAAAGATTTAGAAGGCAAAGTGGCTGGCAAAACAGCACAAGCAGGACCGGAAGGATGGACTGTGGGGGACCAGGATGAAAGCACTATTCTGAGATGAACCAACCTTCCTTCCTTCAATTCAACATGTATATATTGCGTGCCTACTAAATCTCAAGTGTTATGTTGTATTAGTGTTGGTGAAACAATGATAAAACCTGTAAAAAGATATGTGTCTTCATTGAGCTTATGGTCTAGTAAGAATAACAACAAAACAATAACATACAGGAAGTGATAATGAGTGTTTAATAATGCAAAAACTTTGAGTAGGAGAGAACATAGAGAAGATGAGAAATATTTATATTCACATCCATTCAGGGAATATGTGGTATGAAAGGGAAGTGCACACTTCCATGTAGGTACATTTGAATATTTCAATTTTTCCTATGTGAGCATGTTCCACTTTTTGTTAAAAGAAAAAGCATTGGTTTTTAAAAAGTCCAATATCCATTGTTTTTGGAAAAGTAGAAAATAATTTGGTGAAAGTAATGTTTTCAATGTTCTTCTTTTTACAAAGATATTCCCCTTTCTTTAATACAAGAACCTTTAGAAACCACATCCTAGGAACAGTGGATATCTGTTCTAGGAATGAAGTTTCCCAAGTCCTTGGTTTTAATGTAATCACTTTCATGTCACTTATAACTGAAAGAAGTATCCAGCAATTCTTTTTATTAAGCAGTTAGGGTTAAACACCTTAAAAAAACCTTCATGTTCTACCAACTTTAGTAACTGAAACAAATAATAAATACACAGTGAGAATATTTATTTCATTCTTAAACACAAAGAGCTATGCACATCTATTGAGTACCATGGTTCCCTGAACCTGCGAATCAGATGGCATACAAATGCTTGCAAGTCCTTCCCTACATTGCCTTGTGTCTTACCAGAGCAGGCTCTGAATTAAAAAAAAAAAAAAAAAAAAAAAAATCCTGCTATGAAAAGAAATGTAGAGGGCTGGGGTTGTAGATCAGTGGCTGAGCACTTGCCTAGCATGCATGAGGCACTGAGTTCAATCCTCTGCACCACATAAAAATAAACAAATAAAATTAAGGCATTCTGGCCACTCACAATTACAAAAAAAGAAGAAGAAGAAGAAGAAGAAGAAGAAGAAGAAGAAGAAGAAGAAGAAGAAGAAGAAGAAGAAGAAGAAGAAAAGGAGGAGGAGGAGGAGGAGGAGAAGGAGGAGGAGGAGGAGGAAGAAGAAAGAAATGCAGTGTCATATAATATAGAAACTGTAGACACTTTGTATTTGTAATTTCTGTGTTATCAGACAGATATATAACTTTGAGGTCACCTAAGCAGAAAATTCAGAAGCTACAATTCCATAGGATTCTATTTCTTGCCTACATAGGACCTATACAGCCCTGTGAAAAGTCAGGTTTTCTACATTGCTAGTGAATCAATTTATTATTATTACTTTTTTTTTCTGTAAGACCTCAAAAATACTGTGATGGCTTCTAACAAACTGTATACCAATTTGATAGCTTAGCAGAACATCTTGTCTTACCTCCAAGGGTGAGCTATACAATGTGAATATAATGTAGGGTGTAAAAACACTGAACTTCTTTGTTAATCTCATTATAACCATATTATATTTTACATTAATCAAGTCATTTTACTTGATTAATGTAAATTACTCTATTTACATTCCAAGCATGAATGTCAGTAAGTTGCAGTGTTTGCAACCACTTTAGAAAATAGGAAAATCTCTGTGCCTCTGATGTTTTAGTGCTGCCATCATGGTTGACATTGTCATTATGCAAGGCCGAAGTGGAAAGAGAAAAAGAACTTTGCTTCCACTCTCCTTCATTCTGGAACTGTACTGCAAGCATTTCTTGTTTTTTTATCAAACTCATTAACTTGGGCTGGAGATGTAGCTCAGTGATAGAGCACTTGCCTAGCCTGTGAAAGACCCTGGAACTGATCATCAGTACCACCAAAACAAAACAAAACAAAACAAAATAATAAATTAAAATTAATTGAGTAATTGGTTTGAAGACAGGTCAACACCTCACCTTCCTCCATCAAGCTGAAAGGTGGTAGACTTTTTATCCTTCTAATTTTAGGATTAATAAAATGGCTGTTTCCTTCCTCTATGAAGATATACATATTATTTGTTCATGAAGAAAGTTAAAAATACCCTGATAGAAATCCTCCCCCTTCTCTGTATTCCCAATTTCCTTTCATATGTCCTATGGTTCCAAGGATGTAAAAGTGTGAATTTTGTATGAACTGGTAAATACCATGCCATTAAAATGTCCCATATGATAAATTGTATTGCCTCTGGGGTTACATCTGGGGCCATGCCATTAAATTTTAGCCATAGGACATGGTAATTTATTTTCTATCACTAATATGATGAGGTGAACAAAATGAGTTAATATTGCTAAAGTCCTTAGAACTTCACATATAGTACTTACTTTTTGGTATGACACATAATCAGTACTATATTTAAATCTAAGTGTTTAATAAAAGAAACTTGAAGTGAAGTCACTTATTTTCAGTCTGACAACTAATGGAGAGCAAATAGAATAAAAATCAGTGTGAGAGCCGTTCAGCAGGTGACATTATGTTCACTGTAGAGGTGAGACTCTTACTAGCAAGCTTATGTCCGAATTCCCAGTGTAATTTGCCTAGTTTTGCACATATGACACTGAATACTATTACTTATCCCCAGTTTTGTTCCTTTTCTTGTAGGAGTTGCTGGGTGGGGATCTTTTTTCCACATTACTGTATCTTCTGGAGCCTGGATATCCAGTAGCTGTTTAATATGTCTTTTCTGATTCAGAGCCTTAGGAATGAATGAAATAGTATATATGAGTATAATGCCACTTAATTATAAGAATGAGCAGATTAGAGTTCCTAGATTTGTAGACCTTAAATCATCTGGACTCTTGTTTAGGCCTTCACTTGACCTAAAGTCCAGATGGTAGGGAACATTATTACCAAAATGTTGATTCTTGCTAGTATTGATAACTAGTTTCATTAACATAAGTGATTTCTAACTGCCTTTGATCATTATATAACACTTGATTTTTAAATTCTAAGAATTTTTTTTTTAAACATGGATTGCTGAGGAGTTCAAGGCCTGGAGCAGACAATAAGTATTCTATTTGCTCCCCTCCATTTTTTTTTTTAATGAAATAGTGGGATTATTTTTTTATTTTTTATATTGATTTTCCTCTTCACTTGATTTAAATTCCTTATGCTTTCTGCATTTAGAATTGTCTATTACTAAAATGTTCCTTGCAGATTGCTCAGTTTATGGTGTACAATATTACTTTTTCATTGGTAATTGCACTGCAGATCATTATATGAAAAAAAGATCCATTCTTTTCTTGAGGCATAAAACCAAGTTCCTGTCTGTGTTGCGGATGTTAAAAATCCCAAGACATTTAAGGAAGAAGAGTGGGAGTATTAACTCTAGAAAAAACTTTTGGCCAAATACCCATGAAAAATCTCTCTCATCATAGCACAGGGGACTAAGATTGTTAAGAATGATCTTTGTGAAAGAACTACTTTATGCAATTACAATAAAATATGGAGCTTTTCTTTGGATTTTATGCACATTCCTTTCCAAGAGGAAATCCCAAAACAATTTTTAAAATCTTACAAATTTATACTACGAGAAAGTGGAATTAATGATTTAAACAAATTATTGAATGTTGGGAAAATTTTAATTGCTTTAAGAAATATCCTAAATACTAAATTGCTAAAAATGAGTGAGTTTTGCCCATCTTAAAATATGTAATACTTACAGCTTAGGAATCTATTTTTATATACATCTAATACTTAAAAAATTGCTTATGGAAGAATTTTAGAAGAACAGGGATTATGCTGTAATAACTTATTGATAAATCTCCTCAAATTATGTATCTTTCAATTCAGAATCTCATGTGCATCAAAATTATTTTTAAAATAGTGTGTTTAAAAATGTTTTCACTTGTTTTTCATTTAGTTATTTGTCATATTAATTTTTATGCATTATACTTTGGGGTTATATACTCATGATTCTTTTGAAATATTTTGACCTTTTTATTACAAATGCTTATTGAAACTCATTATCTTCATCTCAATATGCAAACCTCATTGACCTTGTGAAGTGTACAAACTCTCTGACCTATCCATTAGCTTAGATGACATTGAGTTGACAGACTACAGGATTCTGGGCTACTGTGCCTTGTAGAATTGATGAACACACTCATTTCAGCTGGGGCTTTGAGTGTGCACTGGTTGTTAAGATAAACACAAGATGTTGACGCCAAGAGACTCAGCCCAACAGAGCCATAGATGGATGTTATTATTTTTACAAAGAAGGCCTCTGGTGATAAAACAGGGTTGACCCTGTTAGTAGGAGCTCCATAAATCTTTCTTGGCTGAAGGTTCCTGGCCGAGCAGGTTGGAGGGCAGACAAAAGAATCAAAAGATCCAGGATGTACTGTACATGTGAAGATTGCCTATGGGACTCTGCAATAATATAACAATAGCCAAGACCGCCCAGCACAGGCTCAGTTCCTGCCTGCTTTCAACTGCTTCTAATAACAGTTTAATTGGAGTCTTCTTTTTCTCCTGCTTTAAAGAAAATTCTTGAAGTTATACCAGTTTTCATTAAGCCACTTAGGGTTTTGTCCCCCCATGATTCTGCACAGTTCTATAATAAACATTAGTTATTTTATCGTTACTTTATGGCAACTATAAAGGTCATGTTTCTTAGTTATTTGGGTTGAACATGTTTAAGAGTCTCTCCTAAATTCAAAAACAATCAGTAAAAACTATAGACTTCATCTTTTTTATAGCAGTGGTCATAATTTGAAGGCATAGGATGTAATTTGCAAGAATCTGTATTTTACCCACCATTGCAAATAAAAGGAAGCAAAAATTGCTGCAGTGTAACTTTTCTAAAAAAGTTACTGACTACTTTAATAGAAATCCTTACCTTTAGTAAACCAATTCAACAGTTTTGAAAATATGGTCACTTTTTCCTGTTCATTTTTAAGATAAAGAAAAAAAATAGTACGACTTAAATTTCTATTATTTTCTACATAAAATATAGGGTACAAATTGAATGTCTTCATTTAACTTTTGTTGGGCAGGAAATGTCCAAGGTATCATCTTTCTTGCTTGTATAGTCAACTACCTTAGGAAAGGTTTGTAAGAGTTCAAAAGAAACAATTGTGAAATATTTATTAATCATTTACTATCTGTTCAGCACTTTAGGTATTTTGTGGCCTAAAAATAAAATACTTGCTATGGCGCTTAATGATTTTCTAAGTTTGGTCAAAGTCCAATAATTCCCCATGCTTAGCCAAACAGATGATGAAATAAGTTTTATGTTATATGCCCCATAATGAACCAGATAATGCCAAAAATTGGCTGTTTAAAATTTATTGAGACTGCTAGCTTAAAGTGATCTTCATGAACTTAAAGAGTATTATAGAAACCAACTTCCCTTTAGTAAAACGAAAGCAAAGCAAACTTTGCTTCTTTTGCATACTAAGATAACTATTGTGAGTAATCACAGGGACAAAACCTTTTTTTTTTTTTTTTAAATAAACCAACTAGAATTCCAAACATCTTTAATATCAAAAGCTAAACAGATTTACTAGGAACATAATATTTTAAAACTACCTTCTACCTTCTGCTCTGCCAAAGCTCAGGTTGAATGGCTTTTGAGAACTTAGGGAAAATGTATTCCACATTTCAATAAACTTGGTTACTTTATGCCTTGCTCTTTGCTTATGGCCCAGCAATAAAATGTGCTGCTTCCTTTGCTTTGTAGTAACAGAGGTTCATTCTTAGCAGATCTTGGGAATATATATATATATATATATATATATATATATATATATATATATATATATTATTGAACTATATATGTATGTATATATTATTGAACAATATATATATTGTTCAAAGACAGAAAACACTGAAGATGTACACATGAATTCTTGGTAATTTTTTTATGAGAAATTTAATTTATTATCCTTAGGAGGTAATATTCTATTCCCCATGTCTCTTCTAATAACACTGTAGGTGAAAATATACTTTGGTTGCCACAGACATTCCAAGAACTTATAAAATGTTTCCAAATATTTTTAAGAACTCTGAATATAGTTTTTATTACTTTGGAAAGCCAATGCCCATTTTTATGTGCTTTTTTTCCCCTCAAAATATCTGATACAGTTTGGCAAGATGGTTTAAATGTAAAACCAAAGATGTGATTAAGAAATGTATTTAAATGAAATAGTAAAGTTTGATATTAGTTTCTATCATATTCAGAAAGAAGATGGGCTTTTCTGTATTTATGCAGTTTTTGATTTTTAAATATACTTTGTACATGTATTTTAAGTATAAAATTGGAAATTTTATCTTCAAACAAATTTATATAAGAATTTACCTCCCCCTTCTGTGGGTTGATTCCTGTTCACCCTGAAATATACTAAAATCTTAATTCTCAGTACTTGTGAGAGTGACTTTTTTGGAAATGCAACCTTTGCAAATAAAATCAGGTTAATCAGGGAAAGTTATAGTCATACTACACTAAGGTAGGCACTAACCTAATGACTTGTGTCCTTTTAAGAAGAGGGACCATTTTTAAAAAATAAAAAGATATAAACAGATTGATACAGATAAATGCAAGTTATTTACCCAGATAGATCATGATATACAAATAAAATCACTGTCCAGTAGATCAGATGACAATCTGATTATGAGAGTGACATGGCAATCTTAATCTTTACCAATATTACATGTGTAATTCAGTTTTATTTAATCTATTTACTTATCCCCCAAATTAAACCTGCCAATACTAAGGAAGCCCTTGATTCTTTACTCACAAAGTTTATGTGACTATGTGTCTTTTGATCTCCTTACCTGTGTTCTATCCTATGGTTAATCTCTAGCTCTTACTATTATAATTTTTATTTTCAATAATTTTATTTTGTTTTACACTGATGTTTTTCTGTTTTAATTAAATTATTCCTTACAATTCATTTTCATTCTTTTTTCCCCACCAAGTTAGAGAATAAAATAAAACTTTTTACTTAAAAATCTTTTTAAGAGAACTATAGCTCCCTCATTACTTAAATGTAATAGAGAAATTTTTAGAATAAGTAATTCAATAATTTTTATTAATTCTTAACTCTCCATCATCTACATAAAGCTGAATGTCATTTAGTAGCTCCCCTGGAGAGGATTAAGAGGTGGAAGGTACAGGAGATAAATGGTGAATGTCCGGAAGCAGGGCAATAAAATGACACTGTTGCCTCCAGGACTCTTCATTTTGTCTCACTTGCTTTTTTTTTTTTTTTTTCCTGTGTGTGTGTGTGTGTGTGTGTGTGTGTGTGAATCAGAATATAGAGAAAAAGTTTACTTAAGCAAAATAATTTTGCCAATTTTTCACAGTAACAAAAGATTTTCCCCCATAATGAATATATTTTAGTCAAAATTATTATGATTTATCTTGAGATAAAATAAATATGAAGGCATTTTAGTTTTATAGAAATCTAAAGTGACCATTATTAATATTGCTTGCCATGGCAATAAGATCACTATTACGATGCAGTTTATTGTAATTGAGATATTATGATCAAGTTTATTGTTCCTTAAATTAATTATATCCCTATTTCTTTTTTAACTACCCTGTTCTGCCAGCCTGTGCATATTTAGATTTTCTGGTTTTATAAGCCTTACATTATGGGTGCTTTTACCTTTTTTCCTTATGTATTTATTAAAAATAGCTTACAAAAATTCAGGATTCATTTGAGTGTTTTATCAAACAAAATTTCCATGTGTTCATGTTTTCTAGGTATTGTCATTTCCACAAATTCATTTGGTTCAATTCCTAAGGGAGTGACTTTTCTAAAGTTCAGATCCACAGGTGTAAACTGCACATAGCCACATCACTCTCTCAGAAAAATATTTTGCCTCCTAAGTCCAAATTACACCCCTGATTTCTGGAGACATTTTGTTGATGGTCTCCTGGAGACCACTGAACTTAGGTAATAAAGGTGAGATACTGAACAGCAATCTTCAGCCCAACTCTGCTAGGAAACAATAGCAACACCTCTGTACTTAGGGAGGGCAGTTCCTGTTGGCTCTGAATTGCTATAGCAAGAATCTATAGCGCATGGCCATGTGGCACAGTGGAAAAACTGTTGCTTTGTTTTGAATGTGGAACTCAGAATTTTTGGTGAGAAGCCTTTCATAACCTCACAAAACACAGACATTGAATAACTGCAATAAAATAAAATCCAACTTTGCTTAATAAGATTGTCAGAACATGACCCTATGATTATACTGAAATCCTTAGAATAGTTCAGACTTTGGAATCCCAAATACTGCTACTTGAAATGAGTGGTCTATATAGGGAAATAAAACAGGCTTCACTGAGAAAGTGGCCTTGCTTGTAAACAAGTCACCCTCCTGAACTATAAAATAGTGAGGAGTAACACGGTCCTGGTAATGATCAAGAGGGGCACCGTGCAGAGTGTGAAGCCAGTCATTTGTCATCTGCGTTTTCTTCTAAGGCCGCCATCAATCTCCATCTGGCCCCAACTTCTCACATACCCCCCACCAAAGTGGGAGAAATATCTTTGCTATGTTTTAAGAAATGAGTTATAATATGCATTTGTTAACACTGAGCAGGGTTTCCTGACCACCAAAGCACTAACCACCCCAGAGACTATATCTTTACAGGAGAAATTTGATGAAATCCATTAAAAGCTCATGACACAGATATAGGTAATTTGGGCTTCTTGGTTTTGTTTTCCATTCTCTGAACTGACTTTGTTGACCATGACTCTTATAACTAAAACTATTTTTGCTCTTCAAATTTTGCCGTATTCAAAGAAAAGACAGATTTTTCTTATCACCATCCTTCTTGTAATCTCTGCACTCATCTTACATTCACATCTCATTTACTTCTTTCTCTTCATTGGTCATTAGAATTTCTTGTCCACTTCTCTACATATTTCAGTGATGTATCAATCAATCTAGCAGACCAGAAATCATAATACCCTTTAAATCAATTGGTTTTGAATTCTATTTTTAAGTATGTGACAGTATACCTTTTTACCTACCCCTGGACATTCTGTGCTTTTTCTTTGCTGTCTTTTAGAGATCCTTTGACCCCCTGCAATTTCTCTCTTCCCCTTTATCAAAATGTGTTCTTAACAACTTGTTTCTATTATTTTCCCAGTCCTATCCAATTTACTTCCCTGCCTTTTCCATATAGGATGAAAGATTTTAGTCCTTTCAAAAATGTTTCAGGAGTAGAATAACTTCTTAGTGCTTTTTAATGTTTTAGTTTCTGATAAACATTTTTTTTTTCAATTATAACATACATTACAAGAAAGAACATAACTCATAAGTAGATTTATGTTGCAAGGATGTGCAGTAGATGAATGTTATAAGAACACATTCACACCATCTAGGTAGACCTATGGAACTTTCCTAGCACTCCAGAAGTCTCCTACATGTCCCCCATCAATTATCCACCCCTCAACATGACCACTTTCTCTATGGATTTCTTAGGTTATATTTGCCCACTTGCAAATTTGATGCAAGTGGACTCGCTAGTACATACTCTTGTGCCAGATCAGAGAAAACAAGATGATATTTTGCGAAAAATATATATGATGATCCATGAGAATTCCTTTATTCTACATCTACTTCAGCATTTCGTATGTATCTTTGTATTTTATATTTATTTCATTTTATTTATTTATTTTTGTAGTACTGGTGATTGAATGTAGGGCCTCACGAATGTTAGGCAAACACTCTATCACTGAACTACATGCCCAGCCCTTTGTTTATTTATTTTACATTGAGAAGGTGTCTCACTAAGTTGCCCAGGCTGGTCTCCAATTTGCAATCCTGCTGCCTCAGCTTTCTGAGCAGCTGGAATTACATGAGTAGTTTGGGCTAATTTAAAGGACTTTGATAGAGTCTTATTTTTTGGTGGACATATCAACTGGTTCAATCATTTTGGAAATTTCTTTGACAATAATTCCTAATATTAGACCTGAATATGTCCTGGGGACCCAGAAATTCTACTATAAAGGACTATCTCCAATGAAAGTAAGTAGATGCATGCACCAAAAGATGTATTAGAATGTTCAATGAAACCTTTTTTTCTTTTATCCTCACACCAGTGGTGAGTGTTATAATAAGTCTTAATATTAGGTAGTATAAGTTCTCCATCATTTTTTCTTCTTCAAATTTATTTTGGCACTCCTACTCCCCATGACTCTTGGTATAAATTTTAATTATCTTTTCAAGTTTATCAGAGTCCTTTACTCTGAAAACTGCAATTTTAGTGAGTTTCAGAATCAACTTGTGGATCTTGATATCTCTCCTGGATTAAGGTTTCTAATCTAGAAAATAGTGTATCTCTCCGTATAATTTATAATTTCTTTTTTCAATCATCTCTTCAAATTTTCTGTATAAAAAGACTTGTCCATATAGACCTAGTTTTATTCCTAGGAGTTTTGTTTTTTGTATATCATTAAAAATTTTACTATTAAAATTATACACCTAATGGACTAATGCAAGACATATAAATATAATAACTGTGTGGTATTAAACATTTATACAGTGACCTTATTAAATTCTCTTTCAGATTTAGTAATTCAATTACACTTTTTCAAGATATTCTAAATACACAATTCTAATGTAAGAGTGTCATGTCTTTCAATGTTTAGTTTTATCTTACCTCATTGCACTCTTGAACAATAATCAGTAAGTGTTTTAAAATATTTATATAATAAAGGAAATAAACTCTACTTTTGTTTATTAATTTATTGACATCATGAATGGATTTGGAATTTCCTCTAATGATTTTTCTGAATCTATTGTCATGCTTACCAGACCAGAGAATATAAGATGTTATTTTGCAAAAAGTATATATGATGATCCCTGAGAATTCCTTTATTCTACCTCTACTTCAACATTTCATATGTATCTTTGTATTTTGTATATATTTTATTTATTTTTGTACTGGTTATTGAATACAGGGCCTTCTTTTTTCTTTCCCAATTAAAAAAAAATTCTTTGATTTTTCAAACATGAACCAAACTTGCCTGGCTAAGTATAGGGTAATTATCCTGTCACACTCTACTTTTTATATAGCACAATTTATATTCATTGATATTTTTAGTGTTGTTCATGTACTTTCATGACAGAAATTGTCTTATCTCTTTCCTTTTTCATGACAGAAATTGTCCTCTTTCCTTTTGTAATCTCTTCTTTAGGACTTGGTACAAAAGAAATGCTAACCTCAAAAATAGAGAAGAAAAGTATCCCTACCTTTTATATTCCATAAAAGTATTTAAATTTGTCATTATTTCTTCATTACATATTTGTGATAATTTATGTGTGAAATAATCTGGGTCTAAATATTTAGTTTGGGTCAGATTTTTGATTACAGATTTTATTTTCTTAGGAAATATGCCACTATACAGAGTTTCTAATAGCTGTTTTCCTTTTGGTAAGTTTTTATTTGAAAATAAATTTATGTGAATTTTCTAATGTATTATCATGAGATTATTTATAATATTACCATATCTGGTTTTTTGTTTGTTTGTTTTATAGATCTGTAAGATTTTTAGGTATATCTTTTTTTTTTTTAAAGGCATAGCCTTTCTTTTTTTTTTTTTCTTTTATTTATTTATTTAGTTAGTTCTCAGCGGACACAACATCTTTGTTGGTATGTGGTGCTGAGGATCGAACCCGGGCCGCACGCATGCCAGGCGAGCGCGCTACCGCTTGAGCCGTATCCCCAGCCCGGTATATCTTATTTTTAAAATTCCAGATTTATTAATGTATACTGGCTTTATATTTTCCAAATTACTCTTATTTAGTGTTGCATCCAATTTTTCAATCCTTTCAATAAACCATCATTTAATTTGGCTGAATTTCTCTATTGTAGTTTTGTTTTCTGTAACTTTTATTTATTTTCTTAGCTTTACTGTTTCCTTCTTTCTTTTTTTTTAACTCTGTAATGTGAATATTTATATCATCAAGTTGTAGCCTACTTTCTCATTGATATGTGTAATAAAACTATAAATTAACTTCAAATTACAGCTTTATCTGCATCCAACAATTTGTGATATGTTTACTGTGATTACTTTATGGACCAATGTGTTAGTCACAAGAATATTGCTTAACTTCTAAACACTTGAGAGTTTTTAAAGTTAGATTTTTCTTATTGATTCCTAGCTCAATCGCACTGTGTTCAGAGAACATGCTGTGCTATTTCAATATTTTAAAATTTATTGAACTTGATTTTTGACCCTGGACTTATCTCCCAAATACAATAGAAGCCCTTAAAAGAACTGAATGATGTATTGATGAATCCTAAACAACTCAATAAACGAATTTGACCCATTTTGATGTCCCTACTAAGCATTTTTGTTTGCTTGTTTTTCCAAGTTAGAGATATGTTTAAGTTTCCTTCATTAAATATGAATTTTTTCCATTTCTTCTTTAATTCCTTTTCTTATATATTTTGCAGTTAGGTTATTATGTTTATAAAATTTGGATTGTTACAGTTTTTTTGAGGGCTGATCTTTTTATTATTATGAATATTCCTTTTTATTGTTGTGAGATGATTTGTGCCTTTTTAAAACAAGGGAACTGTCTAGCTCTTCTCCATGTTAAGCACTAATGTCTTTGGCAGTGTATCACAGAATGGGTGGTAACTCCCAACACTTATGTCACCCTCAAAGTGTTCTCAAAGTCCTTCCCTACTGACAAAGCTTCCACTGTACTCTTCTAGACTGACCCATCATTAGGAATTATGGATGGGATCCTTGAAATATTTGAAACTATCAACTCTTACTTTTATCCTACATTTTCTTGACATTTTTTATGCCAATATTTTCTTTGAAACAGCAAAGTTAAACTCTAGAAGAAATCTTTCTTTAACCCCACAGTTCTGTGCTGGTGTGGTAACTTATAGCTATGCTATGGCTGCTTCTGTTTCTCTCTGGTTCCTGAGAACCCACACTTATGAGGTGTCATGTTCATTGTGAACCATCATGGCCAGCACACACTTGGTTCTCATTTCATAGGGTGTCTGCTTGTGGCTTCATCCAAAAGGGATCAGTTTTCTGTAGCAATGGCAGGTTATTAATTCATTAATTTTATTTTTAAGATAACAAAGAAAAATATGAACTTTAAGATCCAAACTGTTTCTTCTTCAGTTTTTTCCTTCTTCTTATATATTTTTCAGTTAGGTTATTAGGTTATTTCTTGTTAAATGGGAGAATAGATAAAGAAAATACAGTTCACAGGTATTTTATGCTTGAATGCAAAAGAGTTCCACATTTTGGGAAAGTATTTGAATTGATATGTGGACAGAAAGGAAAATCCCAGCCCAAATCAGGAGTCTTGAAAACTAACATTACTCTGAATTTGGCATCTTTGTGTTTAAATGCCAGTTAATTGTAGAAAATCCTAGAACCTTTTACATTTCATTGTCAAATGATCCTAGTTTTATTCTTGCTTCCAGTGTTCTCTTCTACCTTCATGGTATCAACTTCTAGCTGAAGGGTACTCAATTCATGTTTTACTCCTTCATTCCAAACTATGGAAAAGTATTTTCAATTGACTCTAAACATCATTATCAGAATCACAAGAACCACACACTGCAGACATCCTTAACAAAACTTTCGTATGTTCATACATCCAAACTGTATTCCACTCATCTGAAGCTCCTGTACTCCCAATCTGGGTATTCTGAATCATACTTAATTACTCACTATGATAGTTTTCAATCCCCTTTTAATTAACTTTTTGAGACTAATATTTTTTTATCTACTATTCACTCAGACATTTCTGTACCTTTTAATGTGAACCCAACATCTTCTCAGCTATTATAACTACTTCTGACCTGGTCAATTGCTGTCAATCTCATTTTCTCCTATTTGTCCTACCAAACAGGGTAAATTAAAAAAAAAATAGGCATGTTCATGTCAAATTTTTGCTTTAAGTCATTCACAGGCTCTTGGCTGCCAAAACTTAATTTAAATCCCTTATTAATGGGTACATCCTGCATAATCCTGGATCTCCCTTACCATCCCAGCTCTGTTACTAATATCACATCACCACTCACATCTTAACCCTTTTGCAACAACTTGTTATATGCTTGTATCCTTTCCTAGAGAGGGCACACTACAAGAGTAGGAGCTATTCATCTTTGGTTTTGTATCCCTAGCATATAGTATAACACAGGAACAGAGCTAGGCTTCAGTGTTGATGGAATGCATGATGCACAAGAAGGAAGGTATATTTGTATTTAAGTGACTCTTACTAAATTGTCTTTTCAAGTATTAATCTAAAACACAGCTTTGTTTTCATTCCATGCTGGTCCATGAAAAAAGATGATCTCATTTACCTTTGAACGATTTATGTTCTGTGAAAATATTTTGAAAACCTAAAACTGTGACTACGAAATATCCTGGAAAGAACACTGGAGTCCAAAGATTCTACTTCTAGTCCCATGACCTTAGGAAAGTCTCCTCATCTCTCAGAGACTCTTATTCCAACAGGTTTCATTTATCAGGTCTTTGCAATTCCAGAATTCTACCAAAGGACCTTCACATCACCTGTGTTTGTGTCAGGTCTATTCTATTTTCTTGTGCTCTGGTTGCCTTCATTCCTTTCCCAATCTTGCCCTGTTGCACTTGCACTTTCATCTCTTTCAACTCTGTTATCTTAAACATAGCAGCAACAGCAATTATTTTGTGATATCTCTATTTTTCATACTAATTAAATTATTTTAATATCAGTCATTTCTATATAGCAACAATTTTGGAAAAAAAATGCATCCTTGTTCTCTCCATAGATATTTATATTGGTTCAAAGAAAACTATGCATAAGTAATTGTGTGTCTAGCTTGAGCCTCAGAGTAGTATCACCTGCAGGTGCAATGGTTATTAGCTCATTTGTCTTACATTACAGCATATAGGGTTACTATACAAGGTTAAGTTTCCAGTACCTATCCTAGATAATGAACAGCATGACTGATTATATTTCTAGGGCACTAAATTTAGGACAATTCTAGTTATCTGGTGTATGTATTTTAGAAAACTAAATCATTAACCTGAAAATAAAGAAAAGCTCTTGATTAAGTCAAAATAATTGCTTAAGAACTGATCTGATCAGAAGAGCCGTTACTTTAATATAGAAAGCAGACTCTCTGGCTGGCCCTGGAGTGAGAACAGGAACACGATCAGTGATGACAACACTTGACATGGCTGGTGTCTGAGGTTCCCAGCATTATGTGTGGTGTCCTGTTCAGTTCAGCAAATTCCACAGGATTTTGCACCCCATTGAGTGTACTAGTGACAAGATCTGATGTCTGTCAGCATACAGGAGAGTCACAGACACATTGTGTGCATGTGCTGGACTCTCCTTATTTTTGTAAAGTGCATTGGCTGGTTTGCTTCAGTTATCACTTTACAGTGAGATCCACAGTGAGTTTAGAAAGAAAAAAAAAAGTAGTTAAACGTTTCAATGTGTTTTCAATGGTACCTGGGAGATCTGGTCCTTCTTGGAATAGATGGACTCTCTGAAATTTGCCTTCTTATTCTGTAGATAAGAAAATTAAAGAATGGTAAGGTTTAGTGTTTTGTTGTTGTTGTTGTTGTTGTTGTTGTTGTTTTGTTTTTCAATGTCATATGTCAAATCAGAGGAGTTAGGTGCCTGAATTCAATTTCTTCTAATTCCTAGTCCATGCCTTTCTTTACTCTTTATATGCTCATTTTGCAATTAAGGCTACATCTATATGTAATTTGTATGTATGATTAAACTCTCTCCATAATCAGATTTTAGTTTTCTGCACTCATGAAAGACTGATGCCTGGCCAAAAATGAAATTCTCTCAAGAATACATATCTCTTGAATATGGGGTAAAGTGCAAGGGTAGATACTTTGGAATTCCTTACCAATAAGAAAAGTGTTTGGTTGCTGGGTGGATCCAAATTAAAAAAAAAATGCTATATAGAAGGGGTTATCAATCTTGGTTGGGTATCAAAATCACCAAGGATTATGTGATTTTTATATATTCACTTTGAAAATTTACTTAATCATTCTACTACTTTCATATACAAAAACAAATTTTATAGCACTAACTTTGAAACAAAAGAGAAAATTGGAAAAAAGAAAAGAAAAGATAACATCACTTTTAAGTGCCTGGGATACCAAGGCAATACTATTTTCTCAAATCAATTTATGGTAACAATTTTGGAATCTGACCAAAAAAGTTAATTTTTGTTGGCTACCAAGCAGCAGGGATCTATTTACACTTTGTTAGTATCTTAAATACTAGCTACAGATAAATATTATGTAGCTCACAAGAATTTTCTAATTTTTCTTTCAATGTTTTTATTGTTATTCTACTTAAATATGTACAATTTTTTCCACATTTCCTTGATCTAGAGTTTTGTTCATTGACATTGAATATACTCCTCTCTTCTCATCATAGTTATGCTTTGAAACCTGATAGGATCATAGGAGAAGACAGACTGAATGCAAAATTAACACTTATTTGGTGAAACCATCTATGGGGCAAATTTTGTAATCCAATTCAGTAATATGTTTCAGTACCATCTCCTACCAAAAGACATTTAATTATTTCTTACTATATGATTGTGGTTGTTGCTTTTCTGTGGCTTATTTTAATGTTCCATTCATACCTTTAATTTGACATTATCAACTTTGCTTATCACATAAAGCAGTTTGTAAATTTGTTTGTAAAAGAGGCCTTCAAAAACATATAGTCATCTGGGCTGGGTCTGGGGCTCAGCAGTAGTGCACTTGGCATGTGTGAGGCAGTGGGTTTGATTCTCAGTTCCACATATAAATAAATAAAATAAAGGCCTATCAAAAACTGAAAAATATTTTAAAAATATAGTCATCTATATGCTAATAATTTTCTTATATATACTTAGTTTGCTTAGTGCCAACTGATATCACTTCAAATAAAAGTATATCATCATGGGGAAGAGATGGTCTCTAGACTCAGAATGCTAGAGTTCAAATCCTGGCTCAACTAGTCAGCTACTTTATCTCTGTGTATTCTTCACTTGTAAAACTGGGAAATTAATAAAAATAAAATTAACATCAGAGGCCTGAATTAAATTATGTGACATGCAAAATCATTCAAATGGTGCAGTCCTCTAGCTATTCTGTTTTACATATAGTTCACAATATTTGAAATCATGTTTCAATATGCTTTAAAGTCCAGCAGACATAGCCTTATCAACAATTTTCAAAACTTGAAACTTGGCTTATTGTTTCCATGGCACCTCATCCTCCTTCAGAAACTGCAAACCAACTAGACAAAAAGACCACTTCACACACACACACACACATAAAAAAAAAAAAAAAGGATAAACGACCATGACCACAAACCCTGATTTGTGTTTTTTCCACATCTTGGAAAGAATCTAATAGTATATGGAATGTTACAGAGACAATAACTTACTTCATGCTCATAGGAAGATAAAGACAAAATACCTACCACCACCTCCCTTACCCATGGGCTGATGAGCTGCCCTACTTAAGAGTTTCTTATAAAATAAACATTCATTTGTGGCAGGAAGAAGTATTTCATGGAAAAAAGTATCTGTAGAGACTGAAATTTTCATGAAATTTCTAGTTCACTACTTGTAGTAAAATGTCAAGAATGATATAACCCATATGTGGATGACTATGACCTCACAGAAATCTTTGAAACTGTAGAAGCTGTTTTGAAAACTGTTACCTTGGTTTCCACAATCCTTCCTTAATGTCCCCTCCTCACTCAAACAGCAAGGATTCTTGATAAAGAGTTCATCTCCCATTTCTTAGGCAGTTCTGAAGTGAAACCATATTTCTACTTCAAAATGTGTTCCCATTTTGTACATATTTTTTATCAATATGCTTCCACTGAAAATGACACTGTATCACTTAGACAAAAGTTTTGCTTCAGTCGAATTTAAACCAGATCCAGCATCTTACTTACCTTGATGATTAAACTAATAATACTGATGTCTTTTGTGTGATAATTTGCAAGCATTTCTACCTGAGGCCTTGAGGTTAATGCCCACAAATTAACACAGATATTTAGAACGAAGGTAGAGAATATAATCATTTATATTTACAGGTCGTTTCGTTTTGAATCCTGCTTTTCAATTCATTTTTACTTCTATAGTTTTAAGGCTACAGTTGTTCCTAGGTGAGTTATGTTAGAAAAATCCAAATAGAGTAAAAAAAGCATCAATAGATTTATATTTTAAAAATTAAATTCTTTCTTAATAAGTGTTTTGTAATGTTGATTTATAATATTCTTGATTGTTTGCACTGAAGAAAATTAAGTTTGGCCATATCAATGAAACATCTGACAAACCCATAAAGATTTCACTGTACAACTGAAAAGGAAGGTGCCAGATTCCCTATTGCTTGTTTTTCTACTTGCTTTCATTCTAAATAGACAGTCCTAAGTGACTTTCAAGTCTATTCACTCATATTGAACATGCTGAGATAACTTTTATAAAAGAGTAAATTCACATATAGACATGGAATATTTTGGTTTGATGATGTCTATATTATGTTTAAAAATCTTAGTGTTATTGGCAGTATGCAGGTTAATATTGCCGTGACAATGTTTCTTTATATAATGTTAAAAAATAAGATCATGCAATGTTGTTAAAAATCAAACAAGTTCCTTTTCAGGAGAGAAATAATTTTCAAATAGTCTGTGACATGGGGTTCTTTCTGTAATTTAGCAATAGAACTGCATGGCCTGACCTTTCTCAGAGCAGAAATAGACTTTACTTTCTTATATACAAAATTGAGAATTGAGACTGTACAACGTTTGAAATTCCTCTCAGTTCTAAATATGATTCTCAAGTGTTTTAGTGTGCTAGATTGGATCTCCCACATTTAATACTACATTTTTACTTTGATGAAAAAAAACTGGGTTAATGTAATTTGGTAATTACATGCATCTGAGTTTAACTGTAGATCTTTCTTGTTTGGAAATACTTTCCTATTCACTGTTTGAAAATATGGATACGTTGTAAATTATTCTTCCTAAATTAACTAATGAGAATGTTGATCATAGCATGAGACTTTATGATACTGTGATTATGATGATAGAAATTGTGTTGTCTCTAAGCCAGTATTTCAACAAAAATGGTTAACAAGAACCTGCAGCACCGAGTACTAGATACTATGAAGTTTGTAGATTTGATTAGACATAGTCCCTAACCTCAAGGTGTTTGAAGTCTATAGAGAGATGATTGAATTCAATACACCTCTCAAAAATTTTTCTTTAAAACTTGTGTGTTCCAGCATTTAAAATGACCATAGCACTCAGAATTAGGCCCATATTTATTGTTAGGATTCTTCTAAGTACAAAATTCTTTTTTTTTTTATGCTCCAGCCTCCGGGCAGCATAGTCACCCTGCTAATCAGCCTACACTTCTAAGAGTTCCAAGAGTGCAAACTGAACTGCTGCTTTTCCTCCTCAGAGACTTGCAGTCCCATTTGTTTTTAAGCTTTTTGGAAGGAAAGAAAAAAAATCTTGGCATCACATAAGAGCTGTGCTTTGTGGAAGTTTTGGAAATTTTAAATTGCAGTCAAGATCCCCACTTGCAGGTGAAACATTATCTGGTCATCTTGTCATTAGTACTGACAGTTTTGGCTGGGGTTGAAGTTAAGAAAAATGCTGGAATGAACCTGGAAACAGTCATATGTTCCTCATCCATCACCTCATTAATCACAAAGTTAACATTGTCTCTGAAACAATGCTGCTTTATTGTAGCGTAATCCTCATTTATAGTTCAAGCTACTAAACAATGTTCAAGAATCCAGATTCTTCTCCCTGCTTTGCCAAGTATGGCTGAGACATGATGATCGTGACATTATTCATTGATAATTAAAGTAGAAAGAAGGATACTGGGCAATGATATCATTCTTAAAGCTAGAGAAACTGGAATATGCTCATAAGAGATTCCATGTAAGCCCAAAATTGTTATATTGCATTTCCTTTTTTAACTATTTCTATCGTAGCTTATATCTAGATATATAGTGCAGTCAGATAATATTAAATTTAAAGTTCTGTACTTCAGGGTATTACCCCTGTCCACCACTGGCCTGGGTATCTAATATCTCATCACCAGCTTGCAGAGTTGCCAGAGTGTGTGATTTCGGCATGAAGCATTATGGAGGAAATGGGGAAATGATAATGATGACAATTGAGTATGACTCTGATTTATGTGTATGCTGTTCTAGCAGTACAAATAAACCACTTAGGGAAATGTGTTCATTTTAATGTGTTAGAGCTACAATATATCACTAAATCCAGAGAGCAAGTGTATCTCTATGAGTACTAAATTTTTACTCAGAGGCAGTTAGCTGTCCCAGAAAGATGTAGTTATGCGTTTAAAAAACATTCAATTTGGGTCTAAGATGGTGAATATATTTATTATTCAGAAAAATATGTACAATAGGAAAAAATGTGTTAGCTACTCACTACACACACACACACACACACACACACACACACACCATAGGGTACATTGGAAATTAATATTTGTATTTATGGGTATTCTGAGAAAGAATAATAACATTTCTCTGAAAATGTTCTTTTCAAAACTCAGTAAGTATATAGGTATTACTGTTTCTATTCCTATCATTTGCTTTCCTTGAGAATTAAAAATTCAAAAATAGTAACAAAAAATAATATTAAAGTATTTATGATTGCTTAAAGTTTAATGCCAGTATTACATTGATTTGAGAAGTTCCACTTAGGTAACATGAGACTATATTGGACTTTTTTGATCTTTAGTGTGGTTACAAATTGAGATTTAATTTGTCAAAGTTGATCTTTAGAGGTTCTAATTATGAATATTCAATGTTGAAACATTTTAGAAACAGATTGAATCTATTTTTTCATGCTATTAAAAATTTATAGCTGGATGCAGTGGCTCATGACTGTAATCCCAGATGCTTGGGAGGCTGAGATAGGAGTATTGTAAGTTCAAAGCCAGCCTCAGCAACTTAGCCAAGACCCTAAGCATCTTAGTGAGACTATGTCTCAAAATTAAAAATAAAAATGGGCTGGAGATGTGGCTGAAGGTAAAGTTCTTTATCTGATCATACAGCAGATAAAATAAAAATTTTGAAATACAGACTTCATGACAATATGACTGTCTTAACTACTAATATACTAATATAAAACTTCCTTCATTTTCAAACACCTTGCTGTTGATTCCTCAAATCTTTTCTAATTACTGTTTCCAATGTTCTACCAAAAGCTCTTTCTTGCAAGGAATGAATATAATCTCTTAAATTATATAGCATACTTCCAGACTTACTTCATTTTATCTTTTTATTTCAATTCTTTGCATATTACACCATCCTTGAAGGTCTACCTCCTATTTCATTATATTGTTTCCAGTTCTCTTCCATCTTTACCTTTTTCAGTCATTCACTCCTGCTCTTTTTTTAGCCTAAACCTTAAAAAGTTATTTCCATTAGGTTTTAGTTACTTGATCCTTTCCCTCTTTAGACAGTTATTCTCAAATGACACCATCTATTGTTTTGTTTTTCTAATATTTTGTGCCTTTCCAACTATGACAGACATGACAGCCATTCTAATCTTCATTCTCACCTGACCTCTCTCTCCTGTGACCTAGATTTCTATTTCTAGTTATGTCTACTTGACTCAGCTGGCTATTTCCTAGCTCATCAAAATTGACTTGGATTAAGATGAAATTTTCTTCCTTCTCTGTTCTCCTTGGATTCTCTATCTCCATTACTCACATAAGCGTCTCACAGTCATCCAAGACTATTTTCTCTAATAATGTTTCACATCCAGCCAGTCACAAAATCTCCTCAACTTACTGCTGAGACTGTCCTGAATCTCCTGATCCATTTTCATTTTTTTCTATGGTTTCTATTTCAGACTATCTTCCCAGTCTGAGATGAGTTGTTCAACCAAAGTTACAGAACCAGCAAGCGTCTCAATAGGTGGCTGAATCCCAGGGTGTCCCTGACCCTAGTTATTTATTCAGATAAACAGTGATCTAATCAACTTGTGTGTTATAGCTGATTTTGTTGTTGCTATTGTTAACATGTGCTTTAACTGGAGTTAGACACTTTGAATAAAATTTTATCTTTCTTCAACTCTAATAATTTAAAATAATATATCAAATTATTTTATCATGAAAAGAACCATTTCCCTACCTTTTGATAAGAAAAATAAACTATGCATTTGCATATGGGGTTTCTAGATGAATTTTCAAATATACACAGTACAAGTTTTAAATAGCTAATAAAAGAAGACTTTTAAAAGTTCTCATTTCATAAATAAAATTCAAAGCTAAAATAAAATATTATTTGCATATCAACAGTAGTCTTGTTACCTCCAGGAGCTTGGAACACTAAAGCATTAAGCATGAGGCTTCAGTTTTTAGGTCACCAAAATTTTATTTTGTGGTAATTTCTCAATTCAGACCAAGTTGTATACTCTGACTGGATAATGTGAAAGGAAAACAATGCCCACATTCCTAACTGAAAGTTTACTTTTTAAATATGTTTTATGTTTACATGTAAACAAATTCAGGAAAAAAAGCAGAAATCAACTTAAACCACAAATAGAATTTTTAGTTTACTGAGTTATTATGGTATCTTTACTAATATAAAATATATACTATGATATAATAAAAGCAGCATTTTAATGAATTTTATTATTCAGTTCACAGTACTATAAAAAAATTGAAAATCAAGTCATCAATCTCTACATATTTTACCCCAAGTCAATGCAAGCTTTAGAGATTTAACAAGAATTTATCGTATATCAGATATAAATTTCCATAAATAAACAATACACACTCATATACATATATACATTATTTCTATAAAATATGTGTAAATGCTTTGCTTATATATTTAATATGTAACTGTATAGTTCTATATCTTTGAAGTTAATCTCTCTTTGAATTTATATTTCTAAAATACCTTCTTATCAAGTATAGAACAAAATCGTATATACAAATTTTGTGTACATAAACATGTACATACACATGTATACATATAATAAATCCACATTTATAATTATTACATATTTATTACATAAGCCTAGACATATTACACATGTACATATCATTATACAATCCATATGACTGTGTATTTTCCCATGGTGAAATTGTTAGTATGGGAAACTACATGTATGAATGATGTTGCCTTTGAATATTCATAAAATTATTCTTGAGTTATGTAGAAAATATCTTCTTGGTGTAATCAGTCTGATACCAATGTGTGATAGTGTAATCATCCAAGCAAAAACAAAAAAGAAAGCAGTCTTCACATAATGGTGAACCTTGTGTGAATACTATGTTGGGTGTAGTGTAGCACTCTCACAGTATTTTTGCAATCATCATTTAGGCTTAGAAACTGGAGCCCACGCTTAAGTGCGGTGTCTTCTTGAGAGGTTATCCCAGAAGCATGTGAGAATTTAATGAATTGCCCACCTTGCTCAGTCAGGAAGAGGGAGGAGCTGTGGTGAGCAGATTGATTAGAAAATCTTGTTAAGTTAGGTAAAGGAAGAGCTACAAATGAGAAACAGACTATTAGGTCTCCGGAGGTCAAAGGGGAAGTTGAGTTTGTGTGAAAAGGTGGTGGGGGCTTTTGGGAGTCAAGGGTAGAACAAATCTCTCTTCCAGCATTTTAGGAACATACTACTTTGAATGATGGGATATTATCCCAAAGCAGGAATATATAAAATCATTTTTGTAAAAGGATTAAATATTTTCATCTTCAATTATATTTTCTTGAAAGTATATAATTATGAACAAGACTTAGTAATTTCAAATGTAAAATTACTTAACAAATCCCACAACTGTCTCAGAAATAATATTCAAAAAATACTGATACCTGTTATTTAATATGGTGCAAATACCCTGTGTAAAATTCTGGATTTTCTATTTGCCTGGAAGAGCCATTATAGACGCAGTGTCGGGGTGTAAATATTTTCAGGAATCCTACTATTATTAAGTTTCCATACACCATTGTGAAGTCTTAATGCTTTCATATATATTTCAAGTATTTCTGATTCTGTTTTTTGAAAAATGAAGAACACAACAATGTCTTCAGTTAAAACAAGCTTAGGTAAGAAACACTGATATCCAAACAAGAAAAATAATGTAGCTAATGATATTGTCAGGACAAATATTGTAACTGCCATTCTGACCTTCGTTCCTCATGAATTAAGTCTCATGTGTCTGGCAAGTCTTCCTCCACAACAGAAACCCCTTGCTCTTAGGCCTTCTACATTCCCTAAACGTACCTTCGTGCTGCTCAATCTGTTCCACATGTCCACATGAAATTGGGGAAGCCACAGTAAATTCAATATCTATTAGGCATGTAAAAATACAACATTTCATTGTTGTCTGGATTATGCTTTCCATGTAAAAATCCCCCAAGACTGATACATTGAGTAGGATTTATATTCTTCCACTCTTTGATACATATTTTTAAATTTAGCAGTACTGTAAAACCACATAATCCATATTTTAGAATATTATTGCAACAGTACTTAAGAATCATCAGGTTCATGCTACTAAACACTGTTATATATTTCTAATTTACACTTACCTGGCTAAGTTATTACTAGTCATTGTCCTCCTTTTCATTTCCATTTGCTTTTTAATCTTATCTCCTACTATTTACATATTAAAAGACATACAGAAGAGTGAATATGAAGTACAAAGTACGGAATCTGGAATCGTAATTTTGCTTGAACTGACTTTGTCCTCTATTAAAACATGAAACTTAAAACGAACATACTTAAAATTGCTTGGAATGCTTTACAAATATCAACTTATTTAGTATCAATTCTATGTTGTGGATACTATTATCAGTCCATTTAACAAATGAGGAAATTGTATCACAGATAATTCAATGAGATAACTCCTAAGTAGAAGAGCAGATTCAAACCTAGGCAGCTTAGCGTTAAAGTCCGTGTTCTTAAAAATAATTCTATGCTGCCTCTACGTTTTATAAAACCCTGGAAAAGATCCCTTCTCAGCAGTTCTTTATCTATAAAACAGGACTACTTCATGGTGCCTACTTCAGGGAGTATAAAAATCAGATGTGGTAATAAGATAAAATATTTAGAGCGATACTTTTCATATCATGTTAACTTATTGTTATTTTCTACATTGCTTTCCTTTCTGACTTTCTTTTATTTCTTCAGAAGCCCCACACTGCCCCATACAGAGCTTTGCACACACAAGGGGAATTCTCCCCCTCCCTGCCTGCAATCCTCCCCAATTTCAAGTTTAATTGGCCTGTTCATCATGAGATCAATATAAATGTACCTTTCTCAGAGAAGCCTTCCTTGGCTCCCAAACCAGATGAGCATTACCCCCACCTCTTAGTGCTGGCTCCTTAGGAAATAGAGCCTGGAGCAAAAGGATATGTGGTTTGTATGTGGCCAAATATTTTCCCAGAAAGTACAACCCAGAGTGTGAGGAAAATGAAAGGCAGGCATTAAAGGAGAAAGGAACAAACACAAAGGAGTACATTACTAAGCTGTCCCCAGCTTCTTGATAAGCTGATTATAGGGTCCCCTTGTAGGTCTTCCTAGTACTTAGATCTAAGTTGCTTGAGCAGTCCATCAGGGTTAAGAAAATAATTTATTCTACTGATTCTTATTTTCCACTAGTCAAATGTGTTTCATGGGGGCTTTCACTCTCATCCTTCTGTGCATCATACATACCACACAGATCTCCCATGTCTCTTGATTTAAAGGAGACAACAAATCTACAGAGTGAATGGTTGGAGGTGTTTTTCAAAGTCTGAGGTTAAGACCTAGTCTGTGCCTGCCCTTGAGCTGCATGAGGACAGAATTGGAGAGCACTGCAAGACCCTTGATGTGTAATGCGGCTACAGGTGGCTCAGCAGCAATAGCAGCATGTGTGATATGAGGAAGAGCACAGTTAGGAGATATCAGGATATAAAGCTATGCAATCACACAAACTAGTGGGATGGAGGTGCAAGATACAAGTAGTGTGCACATGCATCCTTCCAGGCCTCTTTTGCTTTACAGTGCTTATCTACCACAGTTTAAAATTACATATTTAGATGTGAGATTATTTGCATTAATTCTTATTCCTCTATTAGACCATAAGAATTGATACAGATTAGCTGGATTTGACTCCTGGCCTCACCTATTACCATCATTTTGTCCTTTGGCAAGTGACTTTGTCTCTCTGTGCTGTGTGTCCATACTTGAGCATTGGGATTCAGATGGGACTGTTGTGAATATTAAAGCAGATGCATTCAGTAAATATGAACTACATTACTGTGCAGCATTGTACCTGCAGCAGTTAGCAAGTGCCAGCAGAAAAGACATCACTGGACGTTGAGATGTTGGTCATCTTAATTCGTTGTTGTACTTCCAAATTTTAAAGGAATAGTGTAAATATATTAGGTATTTCAATACAAATCTTCACCATGATCAGACGAATGAAGAAATGTCAACATTTTTTGTTCCATTTGTATTCTCAAAATTGTATCTTATGATGATTAACCCATGAAGTCCCAAGTTTTTAATTCCATAAATATGTCAGTGAAATTGGCACAGGTACATTAATATAGATTGGAAATCATAGTCTACAAAATATTTATATATATATATATATATATATATATATATATATATATTTGTGTGTGTGTGTGTGTGTATATATATATGTATATTTGTGTGTGTGTGTGTATATATATATATATCTTATAAACACTCTAATTATTCACTGATTCACTTAATTTTCTCAAACTAATAGACCTCTAAAACATAATAACTATTTCAAAGTTACCATAAGAGTTATATTTGTTTATCAGTTTAAGTTTTTTATAGATGTTCCATTATGTGGGATGATGGGACAAAATGCATTAACGGGAGGTTTTTCCATAGTTTTTAAAATACTAAACTATGAATTTTAATTATATTTTTCCTAGTTAATTGCTAGAAAAAATAACATCAAGTAAAGAAAGATTAGCAGTTATTGAAAGCACAGATTGACTCTTAAATGTATCTTAAATGTAAGACACTGAGTATTTCCTGTGCTAAAAACATCCTTTGGAACAAATTTAAAAGTTTGATGTTACTGAAATTGTTTCTACTGATTAATGAGGTGAATAATTTGTTTTTCCTTGAATAAAGAATGCTACAAATTAAAGTGTGGTATTTTCCAACATAACTATGTATTTTCATAAAATCAAGTTACTGATCTTTCATCTGATATTATGTAGATAATAAGTTTGTGATGTAGACAATATTGTCCTTTTTTGATTGCTACTTTTCTGCATTTAAATTGTGTTCAGAGATTTAAATTTCACAAAGAGATTACACTTACTATTTTACTGTATAGTAAACTATCATTCAATGATGGGTGCACACAAAGAAGAAATTCTGACAAAATCAAATTGATTATTACAAAGAACCCAATAAGCATTAGGTTGAGATTGATTAACTTTAGTTTGGAAATGGTTTTGGTGGTGCACTTATTATCTGAGCAATCTTAGCAGGTTCTGAAACTCAATTTACTTTTCTGTATAAGGTGGATATAGTCTCCTGATGATATTTTCACTATTAAAAGTAAATACTAGCTGGGACTATCGCTCAGTTGTAGAGCACTTGCCTAGCATGTGTGAGGCACTGGGTTCGATTCTCAGCACTGCATATAAATAAATGAATTAAGTAAAGAGGACCATCAACAACTAATAATAATAATAATAATAAAAGAGTAAAATAAAAAAAGTAAATACTATACATTACCTTTATAATATCAGATTTAACATACCAACCTCTGACCTATAGGAAGACTTCTGTACTTCTTATGACATGAAATTCAAAAATAAGTGTGTTTGTTTTAGGGAAGCAGTAGTGAGAAAGGATGTATTAGCATAATTTGGGGCTACTGATCCCTCACCAGTGGGTTTGTCTTACAGCGACTGATACTCACCAAATCCAGGGACATGAAATTATTTCTCAGAAAGCATGGTAAAGACTTTAAGCTTTTTCTGGGGTCATATTACTACTGCAGTAAATTTCTTCAAAAAAGGAAATGCTTCCTGAGCTACTTTTTATGATTATAGAAAAAAATAAGTCATAAAGCAATGTGAACTTAGTGATGTGTTAAGCTAACATTGACCTCTTTTCTGTGCTTGAAAATTGCAATTAGTATGGAACATGGAATATCACTTCTGTCCAAAATTGCCTCATTCATATTATTAATAAAAATACATTAAATTATTATTTTTTATTCAAGAGTTATTGTCTATGAAGAAGACCTATAATTGCTTTTGGAGTCTTCTTATTAGTGTTATTTTTTTTCTATTATAATAATTTGGCATGTCCATTTTAAGAAAAATTCTATGCTTTGCAAGTATAACACAATGCACAATGTTAATGACCACTGGTTTTGTTGTTGTTTGTTTCTGCTTTTTATTTTCACTGTTAAGAATTGAACCCAGAGCCTTGAATATGCTATGCAAGTGCTCTACTTTTGAACTACACCCATTTCTTAAACTACTGTTTTGTCTACAAACAATACTATGACCTGGAACTCACAAACAACCATTAAGCTCACCTTACATTTTACCAGGCTCATTTCACTGAATCTTTCCATGTTGGAATACATTTCTGTTAGATTAGTCACCTAACTCTTCTTGAAACTAAATTGGCTGGTATCTTTCCTGGGTTATGAAGGAAGTATAAAGCAAACTACCAGAGGAATTAAGTAACTTATGAACAAGTATGACTTATTTGTTTAAAAATGTTTTTATAATTTTTTAAAAAAGTTTTAGTCATACCATATCATATGCAGCACACTAGAGATTAATTTGCCTAAAAGCATTAGCTAAAGACTATATTTTATACTTTAGATAATTTTTAGTATTTTAAAGAGTGTCAGCAGCTAGCTGCATAGATTGTTTATGGCAAATGACCAAGCAGCTCTGGTTAACATTACATATTTTCAAGTAGGGATGAGCAAAAAGGATCTGGTGACCTCGTTCTTTCCAGTTCAGCCAAAGCACTGCATGAATGTGAACCCTAATGGGTGTGTATTTATGTCAGTCTTAGCTGAGGAACTTGGGGGACAAAGCCTTCTTTAAATTGGGCACAGTGGCACACACCTGTAATCCCAGCAGTTTGGGAGGCTGAGGTAGGAGGATCTCAATTTCAAAGCTAGCCTCAGCAATTTAGCGAAGCCCTGAGCAATTTAACTTTGAGTGATCAGGATTATACTTATCTTTTTCAAGGAAGGTTTAAGGAATACCCTTACCTATTTTTGAGAATAGTTTTGGAAGAAGTTGCCAATAGATTTCTCAGGGTTCCATGTTTAAAATTTATACTCAAAATTTCAGTCAGTCCTGCTGAAATATTAAGGGTGATTTTTCTGCCTTGCACAAAAGAGGTTTATCTAAACTTAGGGCTAAAAATAATCAAGTGCAAATTGAAGGCTTTTCTTTTGTTTTTCTAGGCATGATTGTTCAAAATGGTTGAGTAGTCAGTCCTAAAACTGAACATTTGAACAATAATTTCCTTATTACTTTTAATGTTTCTGTTCACTTCACACGAAAATATTCATTCTCATTTTTCCATTCCCTTTGTTTGCATACTAACTGCTCATTCTACCCCTATGGAATATCTTTCTTCTCTCACTACCTGATAAAAAACTCAAGTTTTGCTACTGTTCTACATTTTTCAAAAAGGTTAGTGCATTGTTCATTTTTCACACCGCTATATATATGTCTTGACTCAAGAAGGACATTGAATCAAATACTTACATGAACTTCCTTAGAAAAGATATCTAATTTTGTCTTTATATGTCTAGAGTTTAGTCTATTATGTATTCAAAATTACTTGTTAAGTATTCTCTTAAAATGAAATAGAAATAAAAATTATAGAATAAGGACAGCTAAATACATGATTATTATTTCTGCACATTTGTGTGTATTTATGTTTCCAATTTTGGGTTTAGAGTATAGGGGGGAGAACTCAGGTGTTTCCCTTTATGAATCTATAATGATAACAGTTCATCTTATTAGGCCACATTAGGAAAGGGAGGGAAGCATCAAGTAAGCAAACAAAATTCTCGTATAATCTCAGTGGTTTTTTCACACTTTGTTACTGAGTTTCAGGTCCACTGCTGCTAATTATTACAAAAATGTCTGCTATTTAGTATATTGTGCTTACTCCCTATTTTTTTTTACCTTTATTTTACCTGTTTATTTTTATGTGGTGCTGGGGATAGAACCCAGTGCCTCATGCATGCTAGGCAAGCACTCTACTACTAAGCCACAACCCAGGCCCCTTATCTCTAATTTTGAAGACTATGTACCTGTGAATCAGTGTATCCCTAAAAGGCACACAAATATTTTATTGGGTGATTCAGAAGAGGGAACAGTGCAATGTATTCTATTTGTAACTTATTTCAATTACCTAATTTATATTACCCCATATATTTCCATCCAGTTAACTTCATTCACATTTTTATAGTAAAATTCTGTGAAAAGTATCCTTCCCAGAGAATCTGACAGCCTGACAGCATGTATTCTATTTGTAACTTATTTTAATTACCTAATTTATATTACCCTCTAAGAAAGATGACTTGATGAATTTTAGAACATTCTTTTCAGGGCTATACCATTTTTTCTTTCTCTTCGTATTTTGCATGGTCTCATTTATATATCAATGTTATTCTACTTGGTATATCGGATATGTGATATTTTCATATAAAACCAATCACATGGTAGAGCTTAATTTCTCCTTGCATTTATGAAAGAATTTTATGATGAGAAATTTCAAGCTTTTTATTGTCACCTGACCAGAAATACAGAAATATTTGGAGTTGATGTAGGTCTAGAGCTCCAGCATGTCTTTCAACTCATTATTTAGCCTTGCCTGTTAACTTTTTGAGAGTACAGTAGACAATGCTTATTTTTCAATGGGAAGTATGATTTCTTTTAAGTTATCTCTTTATGCATTTTGTTACTTAATCAGAAATTTTAATTTGGAAATATTCCCCAATGATTATGTTTTATAGAAATGAAAAAAAAAATGTCTATGACATTAGTAGAACTGATTTTCCAGAAAAAATAATAAACTTGATGACTTATACCTAATCAAACAATTTCATAAAAACACATTTCTGGCTTTTTAGAACAGGTAATAAATTAGAAAATAGTAATTTTCACTTTACAAACTTTTACAAAATATCACTGTCAACTGATCTTTCTTGAGCTCAAATGGTATGTAAAACATAATTGAGTGAATTGGAGAGTAAATAAATGAAATTAACTTTCTAATATTCTCTAAAACTTGTATTAGAATTTTGTATAGATGTAGGTGATAAAATTTGCCTACAGCAGCATATATATTCTGTCTTGTTTTCATTTTAGAACATTTTTTGCCTTTTCAAAATAGGATTCTTCTACATCCAATTTAATATCTTTCACCATTACATTTGTGGATCTGTGGAGAGTTATAAAACTATTATGAATTATGTGAAACATTTGTGATACATAAATAAGGAAAAGGTCTTATTTCATTTATTTCAGTGTTTGTATTTGTCCATCATGACATTGAATCTTTAGACCTTTTGCCAAATATGACCACAAAACTCTATTCTTATTTTCCTAGGAGTCCTGGGAATTTGCACTATACTTATTCAAGTAAATACATGTGTAAATATGTGAGCTTCTCAGTTCTCCAAAGACTGGTTTTACTTTCTTGGCAAAGGGAATGAATTCTAAAATCCTGAATCATTTACTGAATATGCTTTCCTTCTGATCTCCCAGAGGTCTGATCAACAAAGTGCCAAAAGACATACTCATTCTAGGGAGACCGGCAGCCTGAGTCTCTCTGCCGGAGGATTTGGTGAATGTTAATTAAAACCTCTACTGCTCAGATATTGTCAAGTTAGAGCTCTAGTAAATAGGTCCTTCGTGACCACAGCAACATTTAAGTAGATCACTATGTACTATAATTTTTTTCTAAAGCCCTTTATGCTGGACTTTACGTATAACACATTATGGTTGTTATTATTATCTAGAGGAGTTGAGATGGAGTGCTAATATTCAGGGGAAATGTTAATGATACTTTGTCTCGGAAGCCTCTTTGAATGTATAATGTTTGAAAATAAAAAGGAGGATCAAATATATTTAGATTTGCAAGGTAAAATATGGAATAATTATTATTATCTTCAAATATAAAATTCTAAATAAATGACAATATCAAAACTATACAGAATTGTAATACTGAGGCAGCTAACTGGATGGCAGAAAGTTCGAAATATTTTGAATCAATGATTCTTTGTTTGATGACTCATGTCTCCACTGGAGATGCCCCTCATCTCTGGGCCTTATATAGCAACCTATTGGAGCAGGTACTATACCAGTTCTCTTTTACACTGACTAGGTCACATAGTAGGTCAACAATAAAGGTATGTTGCTTAAATCATGAGAACATTCTTGACTATAATTCAGGAAGAAATCACAAAACTTTCACAAAATTTATTTATTATTTAAAATATATATTTATTTATTATTTATTAAAGATATAATTTAATTAAGCTTTCTCCAGAATGTATATTAATTTCCAGTTTATAAGTTATCAATTGTTTCTTTTTATCTTATATTTCATCTAAAATATTTCTGAATAGATCTGATCCAACTTTCTCTGATCAATTTGCTATAAAGCTTTCTAATTATACATATACATATATGTACATATATATATGTACATATATATATATATATAGTACATGCATATATATTTGTTACTTTTATACTAATGCTTTACTTTTAAATTCTTTCAATGTGAGTTGAATATCTAATTTCTCAATTAACATAAACCTCTATCAATATTTATTTTTTGGGGGGGTGGTTACCAGGAATTGAACTCAAGGGCATTAAACCACTGAGCCACATTTCCAGCCCTATTTTGTATTTTATTTAGAGACAGGGTCTCACTGAATTGCTTAGTGCCTCGCTCTTGTTGAGTCTGGCTTTGAACTATGATCCTCCTGCCTCAGCCTCCAGAGACACTGGGATTAGAGGTGTGCACCAATGCGCCTGGCTAATTTTTTTAATATTTTATTAAAGTATCTTATTAAAATTATTTTTTTCAGATATTATATAAATCATAATTATTTCTTAAAATACTAAGTATAATTGAACACAGTCTGATTTAGAAAGAAAATATTTTCCATAATCATGATGAATATGACATTCTTGTCTGAGGTTTGTCATAATGGAAACTGTTATGATTTGTGGAATGTCGCCCTGAAAGTTCATGTTTTGAAAGCAAGGTCCCCAATGTGGCAAAGTTCAGAGATGAGAATTTTAGGCAATGATTGGATAATGACAGATGTAGCTTCATTACTGGATCAATTCATTTGATAAATTAATGATATGAATGGACTACTGAGTGGTAATGTAGGCAGATGGGGTGTAGCTAGAGGAAATGGTCACTGGGGTGTAGCTTTAGAGACTATATAGGCCCCTGGCACATTCCTCCCTCTCTCTTTCTCTCTCTCTCTCTCTCTCTCTCTCTCTCTCTCTCTCTCTCTCTCTCTTTCTTTTTCTCCTTTCATGCCCCCTTTCCCTCCCATTTGCCACGAGGTGAGCAGCTTTCCTTTGCTGTATCCTTCCACCTTGATGTTTCTGCAATGAGTTTACCAACCATGCACTGAGACCTCTGAAATCATGAATCGGAATAAATATTTCTTCCTCAAAGTTGTTCTTGTCAGGTAGTTTTATTACAGCAACAAAATGCTTACTAACCTAGAACTATTGCTGGAAAATGGATAGATGTAGATATTGAATCTATGAAAATTGGAGCCTTATATCTAAGATTGGATAAACAAATTTCATTTAAACAATGTATGTGACATTGGGTAAGTAACTGCTTTAAGACTTTTTTGTATCTTTTTTTTTTCCATCACTGTTTAACTTTACCTGGGTAAAGTTACTAATCTTTAGTAAGTATTCAACAAATATTTGTTATTAATGAATTCAAAGCAAGTTAATGAGAATTCTTACATATTAGTCATAATATCGCTTAAAATATAGTGATAATCATATCTTATAAAACATGCAATCCATCTGATGGAATCTACTGTAATGAGGCCACTCATCTCTTAAACAATATTATCACAGTTGGCCCAATCAGTTTGTAATATCTCACTCTATTTACATTTATTTTTCTCTCACAATTTAAAATGAGTCAAGTGTATGCATTGTTGAACCGTAATTTTGTTTAGAGCCATTTTTATGAGCAAAATTACTAAACTCATAGCTTGTGTGGTATGAATTTTAAAAAAAACACTGACAATCTTATTTTTAAAGAAAGATCAAATCTGTTTTACGGATCCCTAAAAAGTTGAAAAAGGATTATTGTGAGATTCACAAGAGTTCATTCCAGGACCTTTTATGATATCTATCCCTCCCTGGGGAGTGGGCAGGAAATGAGAGCATTCGGAACATGACTACTCTTCCTTTCCTCACAGCATCCTGAGGCCTTGCCGAAGGGTCTCTGTCATCTGAGAACCCTCTCCAACCCTACCCAGAAGCACCTTTTCTCCACTGCATCACTTGAATGGTTTTCATTAAAATAAACCTTTTAAAATTAATTTTATTAATTTATTCATTAAAAATTAAAATAGTTTTCATTCAGAACTCATTTAATGACTTTATTTGAATTGGATTACCTAAGCCAATCAAATTGACAAAGCCAGGAGTAAACAGTTCCAAGGCCTAGACCTGAAGATTAAAAAAGAAAGAAAGAAAAGAAATCTGTTGAATTTTATGGTATACTGGTAAAATGGAAGCTTTATGTGTAAGCAGCATTGAAAATGATCAAATTTCTTTCTAAGGTTTCAATATGTAGCAATTAGATGGAATTGTCTAAAACTGGTGATTTTTGTCTCTTTTGAACCTGAAAAAAAATCAATAATTTTGTGTATTTAAATCTAATAGATGATGGAAAATAACTCTCTAATGTAGGCTGAAGTTTTGGAAAGTATGAAATTATGCTCTTAATTGTAAGAAAGAAGAACATGTCACAGGGGTTTTAGAAGGGAGTGTCTTCTTTTCTCTGGATTTGAAAACTGAAATCCAGGGTTCCGGACTTGGCCCTTCTATTTAGTGGTTTTTTAGTTTTAGACAATTCACTAATCTTTTTTGATACTACATTTTTCATAGATAAAGAAGAGATGTTAATAATACCCTCAACAGTTGTTGCAAGGATTAAAGACAGTGATGTATGTGAAAGTACTTTACAAACCATAGAGAGCCATAAAATTCCAAGATAAGATGCAGACTTCTATTTAATACTGTCTAGCAAAAGTGAGATGAATGATGAGAAAAGCAAGAAAATTTTCTCTTGTATAATAACTGATTCCTATCATAAAATAAAAAAATGTAAAATATTATACTTGTTGCTTTATAAGACAGACATCCCATGTGCATTTTTAAGCTATGATATCTGCCAATAAAATTCCCAGGCTAGGCCATTCCTTTCCTATGAAAGCAAGTCACACCACTCCCAAACTTCATGCAAACTGTCAGTGCCATCTAAAAATACTCTTGCATATTATGAATTAATGTTTCCCACTTTAAAATTGCAATATCAATTTTTTCACACTCAGTACTTTCCTCTAAGCATGATTTTATTAATGCAAATTTTTTGCTACAAGACAAAAATATTTGCAAAAAATTTGTTCTTGTTTTTCCTTGGAACTGTGAGAGGAGACTTCTGGCTGTTGAAGGCAGGACAGGATGTCTTTTTTGGGCTGTAGTTGTATTTGGCTTGATCTCCTGAAGGAGAGACAGTGCTCTTCAGTGCCAATATTTGCTTAAGAGCTAACAGCAGAAAAATAGCTACTTTGGTAAATCAAATGATGCTTTCTTTTGGCAAGTGAAAGAATAAATCTTATAATTTAAATACTTCTTTTTTGCTTTATAGCTATGAATAGTTTTTATGCAAATTTACCCACATTTTACATCATTATATAGTTTATATTAGAAGAGCAATTTTTAGCATCAATAGTGTATTATGTATTCAACACTTGTCTGTACTGAAGTGTAAAACATAACAATTGTGGGTGTGATTTGTGTGTGAACTATAGAACTAGGTTATAGTAGATATGATAGCAGGTCCAATTTATTCCCAATGCTTTATTTTTTCAGAATAGGATATAATTGTCATGCTTGGTAATTAAATTCAAATATTAATGACACTTTAACTGAAATGCATATCCTTTCTAATATCCTAGAAAATGTATATGCATTTTAAAGAACTGATTATATAGTCTTATCCTTGTTGAATGTGTCAACCAGTTTGAGATGAGTAATATTATAATGGCAAGCTAATCTACTACAGTTATTTTCTAATACATTTAAAAGAATTGATCATAATTGCAATGAATGATAATTACACATTATGTCTGGGAAAATTCTGCCTGGATAAATATTAAATTCACAGCAGGGTGTCTCAAAACATATTGCAAAGAGTAAATCTTCTACTGGATGTTGATAGGAATTTGCAAAAAATTCGTCAAATTGTTGAATAACTTTAGGAAACTGGAGTTTAAACAAATTTATTAATGTGTCTCTATTGAAGGATATAGCCAAAACTTTGTTATCTTAACAAAAACCATATATTTCTAAAAGGCAGAGATAACTTCATCAAAGTTATATAAACAGTGAGTGACCAGTACAATTCTAAATAAAACTGACTTTGAATCAATAAATCAAGTTCTGTGCTGGAAAATTGATAGACTTAAAATAAAAAATCTCAAACCTTCATTGGAGCATTGAAATTCATTTAAAAATGACTGAATGCTGTATGTTAAGTTGTTAAACGTTATGAAAAGATAACCTCATAGATTATTAACTAATTCAAAGTACAAAGACATGGATACCTGCTTCCACACAAATATGACTGAGTGGCCACTGCTTTCATCTCTCTTCCTTCAAATGGCCTCATGTAAATTAGCAATATGAAAAAAAGAAAGTTTTAGGTCCCAAGAATATTGAGCACTTAGTGGAGAATATTGCAACAAAGCTTTGAAAGCTAAAAGTTGATGGATAAATTAGCTGAACAATAACAACAAAAATCTGAAACACAAATTTACAGGGTATGGAGCCAAGAAGAGGCAAGAAGTACCACAGAACTGCAGAAAAATCTCAAGAATTGCAGACCACAGGTGCATCTAAAAGAGATATGTAGTTGGATTGAAAACCAGAGGATCAGCTGAAATTCTGTATAAGAAGTATTAACACTCAGATCGTCAGCACAGCTGGATAAATTATTTGCTCACTGAGGACAGGACTGAAGGTCCTTGGACTTACAAATAACAGGTAGAGTTGATGTCAAGACAAACAGAAGAAAGAAAAATTGAACAAACAAATGTTTCCTCACTGATTTAAAGAATTCCTGAAAATTTCACATAATCCCTAAGACAATGATAGATTTCTCCCCACCTATAAATATTCAAAGTAACTGAAAAAATAGGGTTAAACAAAAATAACATCAATAAAAACTCAGGGAAACAGAAACAATGCAAAGAGCAGAAATAGCTTTTAAATTCCATTATAATTAATTTTAGGAGAGGGATGAGTAGATATACTATAATTTATGAAAAAGTATGGAGTGTTATATTAGAGAAAAATGCATAGGGCTAAAGTGAGAGTTAGAAATTAAATATAAAACAGAAAACAAATATTCTTCAAACAATGGTTAGAAGAAATGTTGAGAAATCTAAAAATATCCATCATTAAATAAAAAAGAGAATTATAGTATGCTCTTTTTAGAGGGGTATAGTCTGAGAAGGGGAATAGCTGGGTCAAATGGTGATTCCATTCCCAGATTTCCAAGGAATCTCCATAATGGTTTCCACATTGGCTGCACCAATTTGCAGTCCCACCAGCAATGTATGAGTGTTTCTCCCCACCCCCCATCCTCGCCAGCACTTATTGTTGTTTGACTTCATAAAGCCTGCCATTCTTATTGGAGTGAGATGGTATCTTAGAGAAGTTTTAATTTGCATTTCTCTGATTGCTAGAGATGGTGAGCATTTTTTTTCATGTATTTGTTGATTGATTGTATATCCTCTTCTGAGAAGTTTCTGTTCAAGTCCTTGGCCCATTTGTTGATTGGGTTATTTGCTTTTTTGTTGTTTAACTATTTGAGTTCTTTGTATACGCTAGAGATTAGAGCTCTATCTGATGTTTGAGGTGTAAAAATTTGTTCCCAGGATTTAGTCTCCCTATTCACCTCACATATTATTTCTCTTGCTGAGAAAAAAAACTTTTTAGTTTGAATTCGTCCCATTTGTTGATTCTTGGTTTTAACTCTTGTGCAATAGGTGTCTTATTAAGAAATTTGGGGCCTGCCCCCATGTGATGAAGATTAGGGCCAACTTTATCTTCTATTAGATGTAGAGTCTCTGGTCTGATTCCTACCTCCTTGATCCATTTTGAGTTGACTTTTGTGCATGGTGAGAGAAAAAGGATTCGATTTCATTTTGTTGCATATGGATTTCCAGTTCTCCCAGCACCATTTGTTGAAGATGCTATCCTTTCTCCATTGCATGTTTTTTTAGCACCTTTAGGTAGTTGTAATTTTGTGGATTTGTCTCTGTGTCCTCTATTTTGTACCATTGGTCTACCAGCCTGTTTTGTTGCCAGTACCATGCTGTTTTTGTTACTATTGCTCTATAGTATAGTTTAAAATCTGGAATCATGATACCACCAATTTCACTCTTCCTGCTTAGAATTACTTTAGCTATTCTGGGTCTCTTATTTTTCCAGATGAATTTCATGATTGTTTTTTCTATTTCTGCAAGGAATGTCATTGGGATTTTGATGGGAATTGCATTGAATCTGTAAAGTGCTTTTGGTGATATGACCATCTTAACAATATTAATTCTACCAATCCATGAGCAAGGTAAATCCTTCCATCTTCTAAGGTCTTCTTCTATTTCTTTCTTCAGGGTTCTGTAGTTTTCATTGTATAGCTCTTTCACCTCATTGGTTAAGTTGATTCCCAGGTATTTTATTTTTTTTGAGGATATTGTGAATGGAGTTGTCCTCATTTCCATTTCAGAGAATTTTTCACTGATATACAGGATTGCCTTTGATTTATTGGTATTGATTTTATGTCCTGCCATGTTGCTGAATTCACTTACTAGTTCTAGAAGTATCTTGGTTGAATTTTTTGGGTCTGCTAGGTATAGGATCATGTCATCGGCAAATAGTGCTAATTTAAGACCTAAAAAGAGCATACTACAGGGACACAGCCACATTAATGTTTATAGCAGCACAATTCACAATAGCTAGAATGTGGAACCAACCTAGATGCCCTTCAATAGATAAATGGATTAAAAATGTGGCATTTATACACAATGGAATATTACTCAGCACTAAAAAATAACAAGATCATGGCATTTGCAGGCAAATGGATGGCATTAGAGCAGATTATGCTAAGTGAAGTTAGCCAATCCCTAAAAAACAAATGCCGAATGTCTTCTCTGATATAAGGGGGGTGACTCAAAATGGGATAGGGAGGAATAGCATGAGAAGAAGATTACCACTAAATAGGGAAGAGAGGTGGGAGGGAAAAAGAGGGAGAAGGGGAGTTGCACGGAAGATGGAAGGAGAACTTCATTGTTATAGAGAATACATGTATGATGTTGTGATGAGGAAAAGAAAAAAAAGTGTGTCACATTAGATTGGATAGAGAGAAAGGATGGGAGAGGAGGGGAGGAGTAAGGAGGATAGGAAGGGCAGCAGAATAGAATAGACAATATGATTGATGTATGTACATTCCATGTATGTATTATATGGCAAAATACATTCTGCTGTCATGTATGACTAAAAAAATAAAAATAAATCGTATGGTAAAAAAAGAGAATTATAACAGGGAGTTTGAAGTATATCAGCTTTTTTTTTTTCCTCAAAAAAAAATGATCAAGAATGGAGGCAATGGAAAACAAGATTCATAAAAATAAACAAATTTCCAATGCCCAATAGATTATATTTGCCAAATTATGCAAACTCGAACTGAGTTAATGGGTAAAAGAGTTTATATTTGAAGCATCTCAGTGAATTTCCAAACAGCAGAAACAGAAACATAGCACAACCATTTTTAGAGACATGAACAAAGTCAGGATGTTCAAAGTAGATGGAATTAAACTAGCATGATGTTTCTCATAAGAAACTGGATGCTGGAGACCAGTGCTGGAGACCAGTATTCTGAAGGAAAATCATTACCTACCTGACATACCTGGTTAAACTATCAATAATGCATATAACTAGAATGATATGGTCAGAAGTGGCCAGTCTTAAACCTTACCTCCTGTAGAATGGAGGAGGTATTTATCAATATAATTGAGTAAATCACAAAGGAAGAAATGATATCTTGGAGACAGAAAATCCAGTGGGAGAAATAATAAAGGAAACTCTCATTTGATGGTAATAGCTCCAAAACCAACCCGAGACCAACCATTCTAGCTTGGGAAGTTAATTTGAATGATATCAAGTGGAAAAAAAATGTTCATAGACAACTGCTATATCTGCATATATTCCTTGGGAAACATTTCTGCTGCAGAATTTGGGAAGAAACTAATGATAAAGATACTGGGAAAGAAACAAACTTCGTGTAAACAAAATATGGAAGGAGAAAATATACTACATATAGCATGGTTCAGCAGTGCAGGATATATTCATAGTCACAAAAATGCACACATTTATTATTTTTATCAAAAAACAAAAAGAGTAATGTAAGAATGTCACTTAAAAAGTGGAGAAAAATGCCAAGGAAGCAGCTAGAGCAGTTCCATGTTTGTTTCTTGACAGTGTGAACCAGAGTAAGGTAAGAGTGGATCAAGATTTGCTATTTTTTTTTTTAATACCTATGAAAGACTGTTTGGAAGTAGCTCTGAAAAAATAGCACATGTCAATATGATATTTCTAAAATGATAAGCAATAATTCCTGAAAACCAAACAACACATAATAACAGATAAATATTATCAAATTAAAGGCAGTGACTGAGACTCTCAGTAACTCTGGGCTTCTCACTAAACACAGAATCTGCAAACATTGTATAATATTCTTCAAGTATAAAATGATACTGAGGTGATCTGGTATTGTGTGATTTTTGAAAAAGGAGAAGAAGATTTAATTATTTCAGTTTAGTGTAATATAGTCTACTCTATGTTAGACTAATTCTTTTGAAGTTGCTAATTCATATGAATGAGATCTCTCCACTATGGTCTAAATGTTGGTGTTTCCCCCATAGTCATATGTTGAAATCTAATACCCAGTAAAGCAGTACCAGAGGTACAGCCTTAGGGAAATGATAAGATTAGAGAGGATTAGGTCATGAGAGAGATTTACCTTCATGAATGGAATTATTGCCCTTATATAAGACCCAAGGGGATTTGCTCTTTCTGCCATGTGAGGTTACAACAAGAAATCACTATCTTTAGAGCAGAGAGCAAGCACTCATCAAATACTGAATCCCCTTACATCCTCCTTACATCTTATCTGATAGAGAATTATGATCAACAAATTTCTATTGTTTATAAATTGCCTATTATTTATAAATTTCTATTATTTATAAATTGTAAGGTACTTTGTTATAGCATGTCAAATAGGCCAAGACTGTCTCTATTAACTAGAATATCTAATTAGCCAAAATTCTATTGCCTATTTTAGAAATATTTCAATTATTCTCTCATTTTTAAAATATAGACAATGAATTCAAAACTAGTCTTTGAACTTTGTGTTTTACATTATATCAAAAATCTTATCAGATTTATTTTCATTAAATTATATATCCTTATTTAACTTTCCCCTATGAAAAAGCTATAAAATCTCAGCTAAGAATTTGAATAAAAGTGATGAGAAGATTGATTCTGAAACACCCTCTGCTGCAATTTTTAATTTGACATAGCAAAATATGATGATAAACAATTTTCCTAACACATTTAACATCATTCCCACTGATCTAAAACAATGTAATTAAATGATTAATGTAACAGCATAATCTATTGAAATTTTCCTGATTTTATTTTTGTCCCCTCCAAAACTGGGCTAAATTATTTAACTTTGATTTAATTTTGCTGTTATATTGCACATTTTGATTTCTAACTATATTCTTCAAATGATAGTAAAAACTTGTCAAATTGGTTGATTCTATAAAAGGAAATGAATGAGCCAGCAACAGAGCTTTCATTCAAACCAAAAATATTAATGTGCATTTCATCACTAGAAATGCACAAAAGCCAAGTGCTTTATGCATATAGGATTTCAGACATGCTGTATGTGTATGTATATGTGATTTGACTAGAATGAGATTCATCATCTCTTTTATGCAAACATTATTCTTAAATGCAAAGATGGTCTTGTTTTTTACTTTCTTTTTAAAAAAAAGTATATTTGAGTACATATTTTTGGTGAAAAGTTCAGTGTATGAGCATGAATATTTTGAGGGAAAATTAGTATTTTGGATAAGTTTAATTGAAAGAGCAATTAAGATGGTTCAGTTGACACTACAGTTGACCTATATGATATTTTACTCAGATTCCAATAAGTCTTTTAAAGAATTAAGGTCCATAGTTATGTAAATTAAGTTGGAAATTTAACTTGGAAAAGGATTTAAATACTAATTTGTTGGCAGCAGGTCCACCTTGGCCCCTGGAGCCCCTACCTCCACTAGTTTGTTCTGCATGCCAGTGTGGCCAGCTCACAAGGCCATGGCGAACTTGCGGTTTTTCTGTTCCTGCTTATCCGTCTGAGACATATGTATCCCACGGGAATGCCTTGACCTTTTCTGGTCTGATGGACTTATTGTTAAGGGAGGTTTCGGTACCTGACAATAATAGATGTTGAAACTAAATTTCTCCCCCCTCCCTCCTGCTTTTGGGTAGTTTTCCACTTCTGCTGCTTGGGGTATAAAAAAAGGTGTGTTAGCAATAAAGATTATTATTGACTCCTGGATGAAGAACCTTGGTGTCCTGTGTGTCTTTTAACCTCGCCGTCCCTCGCCGGACTCGGCTCCCTTGGCCGGACGCGGCACTAATTCATTTGCAAAAGCAGTTTTTAAAATGTGATTTAAATGGTTCTTCTTAAATGATGTTTGAATCTCATTTTTCCTTTTCTTAAATGGAAGATTACTGAGGGTTTTTTTTTAATATTTTTTTAGTTGTAGATGGACACAATATCTTTTATTTATTTATTTATTTATTTATTTATTTATTTATTTATTTTTTATGTGGTGCTAAGGATGGAACCCAGTGCCTTACACATGCAAGGCAAGTGCTCAACCACTGAGCTACAAACCCAGCCCCATACTGAGATTTTTTTATTTTGTAGACTTCACTTTACTCATAAGTAATAGTTCCTAAAAATGCATATAAAATTAGTTTTTTTAACATCAACTAGTACTTTATTTTTGGAATAGTCAAAAAATACATCAGTTGGGTTAATTTCAATGTCCTTGGTTCAAATTTGTTTTGAAAAAAAGACAAATTGTAACAAATATTTTGCGTTAGGCACACACAGAGTTGTATCCTTAATATGCTAAATTATTTCACCCTTCATCCAGAGCTTCAACACTATTCCTTTCTGAGGATTTACTTGATCAGTCAGGCCTGAGCTTGATTTTCCTTTCACTTGAGCAATGTTTGCATAACTAATCTGGCACTAGTGATTTACTGTTTTGTGTTGTTTACATTTTCATATGAACATTTTCATTTTCTTTTTCCACCTAAAGAACAAATTTTTAAAAGCAGGCCCTCTTCATTTTACTTATGTGTATGAACGAGGGCAGATACTGATATTAAAACTAAGCATAGAGCAGTTCTGAGGCCAACAAAAAGTGAGGCTAGATTTCTTTTCCAGCTTTGCCACTTATTAATTGTGATCTTAAAAAGTTGTTTTTTCAGTTTCCTCTTCTTTAAATAGAGAAAATGAGTGCGGACAATTGTAAAGATTAGCGAGTTGGCAGTTGGCACAAATATTTTTTTTTCCCCCAGTCTTTACTTCTTCCCCCTTATTTTAATGATGGGCTTTTGGTATCCCTAATTCAAAAGCAGAATAAAAAGCAAAAATTTTACTTATGTTGGATAAGGTCTTGTCAGTGGCCAAGGCAAAAACTATGAATAAAATTTGAACTTACTAGAAAAATTACTAATTGCTATTAGAATCAATTTGAGTTTTGTGCTTCAAGTTTTTATTTACAATCTATCTACCATTCATATGTTAGCTCATTTGTGCTGCTAAAACAAAATACCTTAAATTGAGTGGCTTATAAACATGGTTCTGGATGATGTAAAAAATAATTAAAAAAAAAAGTCCAAAATCAAGGTGTCACTAGATTCAGTGTTTAATGAATGGACAAAGGCCCATTCCTTGTCCATACATGACCATCATATAACTGTCACTTTCCCTGGCTGAAAAGGTTAGGGTCTCTCTGGGGCATCTTTCATAAGAGCACTGATTCTCTTCTCTAATTAACCAATCACTTCCCAAGTCACCTTCCAAAGTTTCTACCTCCTAATACCATCACTGTGGAAATTAGGACTTCAACATATGTATGAGACATGCATAAATATATGTACAAGACATTCAAATCATAGAATTCCATGTCACTGGATGGTGTAAAGCATGAGGCTATTTCTTTAAACTGAATTACTAATAATAGCAAGGTAGCAGGTTAAATCCCCATGAAGTTCATTATTTTCCCTGGGTTCAATAGTTTTGAGTACTTTTCTAACCTGAGCCAACCAAGAGAATGATTTATATAATGAATCAAAATCCAAATCATTGATAAGGAAGAAACCCCCACATCCTATTCCTATTCAATAATATGAAATAGGTACATTGTTCTTCATAAAAGGTAATACCTTAAATAACCCATAAAACTGAAAATGCTTCAGACTTTACATGACTTTAACATGATTGCAGTTTCTGAATTTCTTGCTTCAATAGCATTTTTTCCCCACTGTTGGGCTTTGTGGTTCTTAAACACCTGCTGCATGCCATTTTATATAAATTTCTTTCACTTTACTTACATTGCTAAAGCTTCCCTCCTATTGCTATATTCTCCATAGGGGTAGAGGTATAGCTGGAACATGTTATACTGTGGAAATTACTTCTAAAATGCAACTGACAATTGCTATTATTAATGCAATTGATCACTAAGCTCTTATGTCTGGAAGAAGAGGGTCAAAGCATCATTAAACAGATCCAGATTCTCCCCTGTTATCATGGGGATGAAATTTTGGTATAAAGTTTAATAATAGAGGAAATTTTGAATTTAAATCTCTCTTAATATTGGCTAGAAAACGGCAATGGTACCATTTAGCTAACATTCATTTATAACCTTTCGTCTTGCCATTTGGTGCCTCAGAGTTAAACCACTAAGAGTTTTGAGCATTGTGGGAAAGGTTTCACTGGCACCACTTACTACCCTTTAAGAACTTCCCTTCAAAATGTTGGCTGCCAAGTATGTGGTATCCTGTGGAGCAAGAGGATGAGAACATAGATTGCAGTGAGGCTGAACAGTTTGCACTTCCTAGCAGTGACACCAGACATCAATCTTTCCTAAAGACAGCCCAGAACACATGAAAATAACTATTTAGAGAGAACAAATGAGACATTATCCAACCAATAAAAAAAAAAAAAAGCTCCCACCAAAGCATTTTCTTAGCAAGTTTCTCAAAGATGAAGGCACACTGAAATTACTTAGATTGCCATATTAAAGAGACAACTAACATACAAATCTTTTAAAAAAAATAATGTATATATTTGTGAGATTAAAATTATTTATGGCATAGCATTTGAGAATCATCTAATTGCATCTTAGCGTATGTGTGTGTCGTGTTTTACATGTGCATATCAGCTGGCCTTCCAGAAAAATGCTAATTTGGTCACAGTTAATCTGTTTCACATGGTCTTCAGCATCAAAGGTGACATCATTATAGGAAATAGTGTTATGTAACTCTCTGTAACCCCAGGAGAATATTTTATTTTGTTATTTTTTTTCATCAGTTAACAAGGTTTCATACAAGTTGATCATAGGGAAAGAGTTTATTATTAGGAGAAAGTTGTTTTAATCATTTCTTTTGACCTATGCTAATTCATCTTATTTACTAATAGATTTGTGACTGCTCATAGTCAGATGGCACTAAAAAGATCAGAGATCAAGGCGAGGTATTGAATAGTCTCTGGTATTAGACTGTACCACATGGGCCTTAGACTTGGATGATATTTTGCTTCATGTCCTTTTGCATATAACTCACTTAGTGGGTTTTCATCATATCACTTTTTAAATAATAGTTTCTGACACTAATGACCTTACATAAAATTTTTCTAGAGTCTTGTTTTTGAAATTCTGTCTGAATACAAACAGTAATCCTAGGAAAGTGTGTTATTCAATAATTTTTTTTAATGTGGTAAGAGTAAATCAAGTTCACACATGTTTTGTGGCAGAAGCAGGGAGGGTGGGAGGGGATTTTCCAAAACCATGACTGACTTCCTCCAGAGTTTAAAAGCAGGCAGAGATTACAGAACACTTGGACAGGACATCCCTTTGTGTTTTGACCATTTCCTTCTTCTTTCTTTGGGGATTTACAAATGTTTAAGAGATCTTGTGTAGCCATATTTTTTATTTGTTTCATATTAAATGTTTCATGAGAGAAAATATGATTGATAGTGCTATGTATCATCTTCATATTCTTCTAACCTCAAAAGTACATTAGAAACAATATGATGTATATCTTCAGGGAAATATTAAGTTTACTATAGATAACCTTTATTATGAAAAAGTGAGATTGCCTTAATACTGACATCAGCATCAGAAAAGTATTAATAAATCTAAGGGCAGCATCCAGTTGGATTGGATCCAATTTTGAGAGTCTAATCTCTGAGACCAAAGAGACAGCAATATACCATGTGCTAATATTGGATGAACTTTGTTAGAACTAGAGAAAATATCTTTTAGTATGAGAGCTATCTTGTCTCTTTAGAATATTCATATATTAATATAGTTTCTGAGGTTCTTCATAAACTTTTCCTTATAAATTTTCCTCTAAAATATCAAAAATCCTACATCCTGAGGCTGGGGTTTTGGTTAGGGTTTTGGCTCAGTGGCAGAGCACTTGCCTCACACATGTGAGGTACTAGGTTCAATCCTCAGTACCATATAAATATAAATAAACAAAATAAATATATTGTGTTCATGTATAACTAAAAACAAAATATTTTTTAAAAATCTCTCATCCCACATTTTTCTTAATATTTTCCTTAAATATACAATTGTTCCCATTACTTATCAAACCAAACTTTTGGGTAATATTTAGTACAGTATATTAAAGACAAGTGCAAGAGGAGTGTGAATTTATCTTTTAAATTTTATTTATTCAGTAATATTAATTTTTGTCCTGATTATATGTTAAATACATAAATACCCAAAGAACAATAAGAAAGAAAGAAAGAAAGAAAAAGAAAGAAAGAAAGAAAGAAAGAAAGAAAGAAAGAAAGAAAGAAAGAAAGAAAAGATCTAATTCTTCTGTAGAAGCTGTCCTTGGCTCTTAGCTCCCTGGCCTGAGTGACCAAGGTGATGGTGATGCCATCAAGCAAGAAAGAAGAACAGGACAAGTGGGAAGACTATGAGGTCAGTTCAGGGAATCCTAGGTATAGAATCTGCAAAAGGAATTCAGGTCTGGATGTCTAAAGGGGGATTATGCTTGAGAGAGGTCAACATTTGGACTAGTGCTTATTGAAGTCATTGTAGGTGATAGTACAACCATGAAAAACAAGAAGAGTGAGGAGTTAGGAAAAACAAGAGTTGATCCCTTGACAGTGGGTGAAAACAAGGGAAGTATCAGGGGAATGTACATAGTTGGAACATAGAGAGGGGAGAAGCAGGGAGCTGGCAATATTATTGAAGCCAAATTATTTTTTTCCAGTTTTCAAACAGAAATGATGGTCAAACATTTCAGAAAGTTCAAGTAGGATGACATCTCAAAAGAGGCCTTTGATTTTGGAAATATAGAGAACAACAATAACTTTTTGGAGAGATTCAAGTGACATTAACAATGAGTTTAAGAATGAATGGGGGGGTAAAGAAGTAAATAATCCACCCTTTTCAAATGTTTGAGATAAAAACAAATTAGGGAAAGGAAGGGTCAAGGGATTGGACTTCACAAAATGGAATGTTTGGATAGGATTGAAATTAGAGTGAATCATAATAAAGGAAAAGAAAAGTTAGAAAAGGGATTGATTTTGTAATCAAATAAACCATATAACTTCATTATTGATCATTCAAATGAACCAGTTTTATCCAATAAGTGTATGTTTAGTCAAGAAAAAAATTATTAGTATGTATTATCCAAAGACACAATGGTTAGGTACTGTGTTAAATTACAAAGATGGACAAATTAAAAAGATGGATAAACTACAAAGCTGTTTTCCTCTCATTAGAATACACATAAAATACTGTAAGATACAAAATAGTAGAGCATTTGTGTTGTCAGAGGCCTGTCTAAGGAAAATGATTGTGGAATAATTTTGTCTGGGGAAAAAATAATGATAGTTTCCTGAAGAAAATGACAGATGCAGTAGTTCTTAAAAAAATGAAGAATATTTTGTCAGGTGACACAAAGATAGAGGACTATGACAATGTTGAGAGTATTCAAAGAGACCAGAGAATGAGGACAGGTTTGTGAGAAAGAGGAAGAGGAAGATATGCATTTTTTTACATAATATTCATGTGTCCAAAGCTATTGTTTTTATTTTATTTCAACCATTTCAAAAATTAAAAACTATTCTTAGCTTGCTGGCAATTCCAATCGAGTGGTGGGCTAGATTTGGTCATGGGTGTATGTTCATCAAGACCTGCACAGATTTTGAATGCCATGAGGGCAGCACATCTGACTCACAGTTAGCTCCCAGCGCCTGCATAATGATTGTACTGAAGCTAAGAGGCCTCAATCTATGAAAGCAAATATGGAATGGGAAAGAAGTATATCCATGACACAGTGGATGGAGGGAAGCAAATATGGATCTTGAAGGCAGTTAGAAAGACTAGAAAAAGGTTTAATAGTCATATTAAAACACCAAACCCAAACTAATAAATATTAACAGAAGACAATGAATCGGTTAAAAAAAGAAGATTTAGAGTTGAATCTGTGGAAATGGGGTTAGGATTGGGGGGACAAAAGAAGTAGAATATGAGGTTACCCCTGTTATAATTACTGGGGCAATGCTTCTGAATAATCATTTCCATCCCTCAGTGTCCCAAGGTCAAGGACTATCACTCTTTCTTCACCTGCAACAAGAACCAGTAATGGTGCATATCTTGCCTTTTAAATCAGACACACATTCGGATTTGAGGGTTACAATGAAGACAGGCTGACCTGTTTCAATTAGGACATTCAGCCCTGATCTAGTCTGGCACTTTCACTTTATTAAGAAATTAACTTCATGAGATACACAAATTGTCAAATTCATCATTATTTACATTGTTAATACCGATAGATAAATTTGATTTCAAATTTCTCTTATTCGACAATGCCAACTTTTCTGCATACAGAGCTTGTTTTCCCCATGGGTGAGAAGTATGGTAATCCATCTTAACCAGAAATATTTCATTTAGTATGGTTTAGATAATAGATGCCCCAAAAAACTCATACATGAGAAAATGCAAGAACATTCAGAGGTAAAATGATTGTGTTATGAGAGCCTTAACCTAATCAGTGAGTTAATCTCCTGATGGGGACTAACTGAATAATAACTAAAGGGAGGTAGGGTGTGGTTGGAGATGGTGGGCATTGAGGATGTAGCTGTAGGGTAGAGTACAGTTTCTCCCTGTTTCCTGACCATCATGTAAGCTGCTTCCTTCTACAGCACTCTTCTGTTAAAATGTCCTGCCTAAATTCTAGCCCCAAGGAATAGAGCCAACCTTCTATGGAATAAGACCTCTGAAATCCTGAGCCTTAAAATAAACTTTTTTTCTCCCCTAAAATTGTTCTTGTTGGGTCTTTTAGTCATAGCAGCGAAAAAAGCTAAAACATTTGTTACATTTTGTATAATTTCAGTATTCATAACAATTAAGAGTCCTTTAGTTTCAACAACACATATTTCTCCTGAGGACAAAAGAGCTTTTGGTACACATCCTCAGATATACAATGCAGAATTCCCCAGGGGTTTCTGGCCAGGGTCTAGGGACACATACGCTTGAACTGAGAGAAGTTGAGATGATTATTCGATCTTGTTCAGTATTAATATTCAGAATGACTGGCAGTAGAAGGAAATAAATGAAGAATGATGGAACAAAGAAGAGGAAGACTATCTACTAAAATCAGACTCTCTTATTCATAACATGACTTTTAGTCAACCTTGACAATCACCTTTAATAAAATAGATAATATAGTCAAATATTATAAATTTTTCTTAGGGTAGTAGGCAGCCAATTTATCTCATGGTTTGAAAGTGTTAAATAGAATATACAGACTGACAAGCGGCAGTAAACCTCAGTGGCTTCAAACTGTGGGTCAAAGTGGCACTCTCTGCTCTCATGCCTGAATAATACACTGTTACCTTCTGTCCATTGGTAAAACCATTAACATAATACTATGTATCTATAGTACTGAAATATAAATCTTTATATATTTCATTGGCTATCAAAGCATGTATCTTATCAAATATACATAAATACACACAGGGGCACAATATGTAGCATGCATGCCTATATATGAAAATTACATTGTATCTTTTCTCTGTCTTATTATGTTTTTGAAAAAAAATGTACCAAGTCTTCCCTTTTTCATTTTCACTTCATAGATATACCTTTATCCTTCCCTTTTTATAGTTCCAAAAACATATATGCAAGCACTTTCCTGCTATGAATGAGTGGTATTTAAAAATTTTGGTTATAGGTGGAGCTCAGTGGTAGAGTCCTTGCCTACATTGTACAAGCCTTGAGTTAGATCCTCGGCATTAAAAAGAAAAAGTGCCAGAAATCGTGGTTGCAAAATGGCTTTTTAGGAATTTGAAAGATCTTTTCTTAAAGAAAGTATCTTTGTAAGCTTAGGTTCTCAGATCTGCTGGTATACAGATTTATAACTATCATGAAACTGAAATACTGTACTATGTGATGTAAATACCATACTCAATAATACTGTGAGAACTGCTTTTCCATTTGGGAAACCAAGGAACATTTTTCTCTCCCTGCCTTTTTAGGAGATAAACTCCCTCTTAATTTCTTTTCTACCTTCCTGATGCAGGATAAGGGAAATATGGAGTTAATTTCAAGAAATAGTTGGTTTGGGGACATGGTAGGGCAAGCCTGTAATCCCAGTGACTCAGGAGATTGAGACAGGAGGATCACAAGTTCAAGACTAGCCTAAGCAAATTATCAAGGACTTAAGCAACTTAGGGAGGCCTGTATTAAAATAAAATCAGAAAAAGTTGAGGATGTGGCACCCTTGGTTTCAATCCCCAGTAACAGCAACAAGAACAGCAACAAAAATAGAAATAAAAAAACATACAGTTGGTTTGAATTTTTTGTGGCTTTGGACAAGGACTCTAAGTTGGAATTGGTTAAAGATGATAAAGTGTTCAGAGAAATCGGAAGTAAGAGACTATAGAGGTCTGTTTTAGTCAATTTTGTATTGACTAAATTGATATAGCAAAATATCAATGATGGGCTAACTTTACAAAGAAAAGAGACTTAGCTAACAGTTATATGGCAGTTCAAAGGCATGGTGCTAGCCTTGGCTCAGCTCTGGTGAGGACCTTCCTTGGCTGCATTACAACATGGTAGATGTTAATAACAGGACCTTGAGCATGAAGAACAGATCACATCAAGAAACATGAATCTGCAACAAAATGAAACTGAATCCCTTTCTCTCGCCATGCACAAAAGTTAATTCAAAATGGATCAAGGAGCTTGATATCAAATCAGAGACACGCCATCTGATAGAAGAAAAAGTTGGCTACGATCTACATACTGTGGGGTCGGGCTCCAAATTCCTCAATAGGACACCCATAGCACAAAAGTTAATAACTAGAATCAACAAATGGGACTTACTCAAACTAAAAAGTTTTTTCTCAGCAAAAGATACAATAAGAGAGGTAAATAGAGAGCCTACATCCTGGGAACAAATCTTTACTCCTCACACTTCAGATAGAGCCCTAATATCCAGAATATACAAAGAACTCAAAAAATTAGACAATAAGAGAACAAACAACCCAATCAACAAATGGGCCAAGGACCTGAACAGACACTTCTCAGAGGAGGACATACAATCAATCAACAAGTACATGAAAAAATGCTCACCATCTCTAGCAGTCAGAGAAATGCAAATCAAAACCACCCTAAGATACCATCTCACTCCAGTTAGATTGGCAGCCATTATGAAGTCAAACAACAACAAGTGCTGGCGAGGATGTGGGGAAAAGGGTACACTTGTACATTGCTGGTGGGACTGCAAATTGGTGCAGCCAATTTGGAAAGCAGTATGGAGATTTCTTGGAAAGCTGGGAATGGAGCCACCATTTGACCCAGCTATTCCCCTTCTCGGAATATTCCCTAAAGACCTAAAAAGAGCATGCTACAGGGACACTGCTACATCGATGTTCATAGCAGCACAATTCACAATAGCTAGACTGTGGAACCAACCTAGATGCCCTTCAATGGATGAATGGATAAAAAAAATGTGGCATTTATACACAATGGAGTATTACTCTGCATTAAAAAATGACAAAATCATAGAATTTACAGGGAAATTGATGGCATTAGAGCAGATTATGCTAAGTGAAGCTAGCCAATCCCTAAAAAACAAATGCCAAATGTCTTCTTTGATATAAGGAGAGTAACTAAGAACAGAGTAGGGTGGAAGAGCATGAGAAGAAGATTAACATTAAACAGGGATGAGAGGTGGGAGGGAAAGGCAGAGAGAAGGGAAAATGCATGGAAATGGAAGGAGACCCTCAGAGTTATACAAAAGTACATACAAGAGGAAGTGAGGGGAAGGGGAAAAATAATATAAGGGGTTGTACCCCTACGAATGTCAGTAGAGGGGGCAGAGAGAGAAGAGGGGAGGGGAGAGGAGGGGAGGGGAGGGGAGGGGAGTGGGGATAGTAGAGGATAGGAAAGGCAGCAGAATACAACAGACACTAGTATGGCAATATGTAAATCAATGGATGTGTAACTGATGTGATTCTGCAATCTGTATATGGGGTAAAAATTGGAGCTCATAACCCACTTGAATCAAATTGTGAAATATGATATATCAAGAACTATGTAATGTTTTGAACAGCCAACAATAAAAAATTAAAAAAAAAAAAGAAACATGAATCCAGAGAGCTGAGTAGGGCCATGGTCAGATTTTTTAATAACCTTCTCATGAGATATACTAACAATAACATAAGAACTATCTTAATCCCTTCAGCATTTTCTCCAATAATTGACCAAAAGACCTCTCTCTAGGCCCTTCGAATTCAAAGTTCACTTACCTCCCATATCAACATACTGGACACCAAGTTTCACATGGACTTTTAGTGACACACCACATCCAATATGTAGCAGAATCTCAACCTTGTTCTTAACATTCATTCAGGTCTCCACCCTCCCTCCCACCCCCCCCCCATCCCCACCCCACCCCACCCCACCCCAGTTCTATTGCTCCTCAGGACCTATTTCCCTTGCCACCCCTAATAGGTTTGCTTGCCTTGGGACCTTCTGCCCTAGCATTTTACTCTGTCTCCTAGGGAATAGAAGCAGTCATATAGCTTCCCTCCTGCTGCTGTCAAGACAACCCCTCAATCCTGCTGAAGTTCTTTCAGAGTTGTTACCGCTTGACCTGGCAACTTGCCCATTCTGCCACCTTATCCCTTACACACTTAGATAGTAAAAGGAAAAAAAAATGTTACATATGAATGTAATAAAATGGTAGAAACAATAATCCAATTCATCATCTTTTTGAAAAAAAAATTAAAGTCAGACTTGGGTTTTCTAAAGCAGGATAATGATAAAAGGACTAAGGTCTAAGAACAGGAATAATTTTAGAAAAGACAATGGGCATTCTGGGCAGAAAATGGGAATGGGCTGGAGTTGTACATGCTAACAATAAAACACAAGTCTTCTTTTTCTTTCCTTGGTATGTTCAGTCCTGTTATAATCAACTGCTTCAAGGCAAAGCTAATCTCCTCATTAGAATGAAGTGATGGATGATTCAAGGTAACAGAATAAAGGGAGCAAAAAGTCACAGGGTAGTTTTGGATTTCTTAGAGCCATATCTTTGTAGCAGTCATTTTGGGAAGTTGGTGATAAGAAAATTAGCTATGCTAATTGAAAGTGGCTTTAAGACATAAGAGTTTGCCTGGCATCTAATAAAGTGTTTTCCCTATCGAAGTCAGTCTGTAGAAACACTGAGTGGTAGAACACAGATGTAGTGCAATCACTGGTATTTTGTGTGGTTATTACATCACATTCATTTGTATTAAGAAGAAAAATTACCTGTGAGGAGGTATTAAAGTTAGTTCACTAAAAGAGAACAAATCTCAGTGACTTAACACAATAAAGATTTAAATTTCAATCACATCCCAGAACAGGGGTGCTGTTCTCCCTGCTGCTTTTCGAGGACCCAGAATCCCTCCATCTGGTGTCCTTGTATGTCCCAGGGCCTTAGTGTCCTCGACTGACCACTCTGCATCTTGCTTGCAGTTAGAGAAGAGAGAAAGTGTGGAGAGAGCACACCGGATTTGTACCTTGAAACACATGACACACAGCATTTCCACTCACACTACATTAGGAAGTGATCCTATAAATTCACTTAGGTGCAATGGGGCTAGAAAACACTGACTTTACAACTAATAACAAAAATTATTAATATGCAATAGGAATAAAAACAATGAATTACCTTCTGCAAGTTATTAAATCTCCTTGTATCTCCATTTCCTCTTCTATAAAATGACACCTTTAGGGAAATATATAAGTTAATATATGGAAAATGTTTAAAATATTCCCTAGTACATGCTAAGTGCTCTTTGGGTTTATGATCATTGCTGTTATTATAATTATTATTTTTAATTTCATATTTGAATAAGGATACAGAATGACTTTTATGACAATTCTAACTATTGGGACAATTAGGGCAATGACCCAAATTTGAATGCATGAGACATTTTGCAGTTTCATTGCTAGGACATTCTGAGAATGGATAAAATAGAAAGACAGGGAAATGGTCATTTAGCCTTATTAGGCATAGAGTAACTAATGTACTCTTTTCTACTAGGAAGCCCTGGTTATATGTGGCATCCCATAAAGTGACACAAGACAAGCAATTTACAGAGAATTTTTATTTTAATAGGTTGTAATTATTTCTTTCTAGTATCAGACATACATTTGGTTTTTATGTTTTTATCTTATGATAGGCCTTGTGAGGGCTATTAGATTTTGTTTTTGTTCTTTTATTCTGTGCTTTCATCTTTTAGAATATGTAAGCAAAAATTTGTATATGCTAGAATTTCAATAAACTAGTGCTAAAACTATTTTAATTTTTAGAAACCCACACATGAAATATAGTCTTTTAAAATATATTCTTAATTTTTAGACCCTGTAAAATGGTTTTAATATAGAACAAAATGGACAAAAATGAGCATATGTTGAAATTCTGATATTTTTAAATTACTTTTTTATCTGTAATACAAATTAATTCTTTTTTAAAAAATTAATTTTTACACAAATAGAGCACAACTTTTTTATTTCTCTGGTTGTACAAGATGTATACTCACATTGTTTGTGCAATCATACCCATACATGGGGTAATAGCATCCATCTCATTCTACCATCTTCCTTCCTACACATTCCCACTCCTCTCATCTTCCCCTCTGCTCAATTCAAAGTTCTTCATTTTTCCCTTGCTCCACCCCCTGCCCCATTATGGATTAGCATCTACTTATCAGAGAAAACAACAAATGAATTCTTTAGGTTGTAATAACATAATTATCAATGCAATTTGTATTTTTTAGCATTTTGTTCACATAAGTCAATGATGAGCCCTACATTACTTCTTACTTTTACACTGAATAGAAACAAAAGTGTTGATTGGAAAGACAAATTCTTATTTTTTGCTTTATGTTAAAAAGCAATTTCTTATTGTATCTTGTTTAAATTTTGAAAGTGCATAGTCAAACAAATGGAAAAGCCTTTTTTAAAATTCTGCATTTTAGGACTTAAAAGTTTCCACTAAACTTAAATAAAAAGAAAGGAATGACTTAAAGTGTGATTCCCAAAACAATTAGAAGGACAGTTTAGTATTCATGACAATTTTAGTACATTCATTTGTTACTATCTCTAGAGAGATGACTTAATGTCTACATGTGGTCATACGTCTAGATAAAAGATAAAAAGTTTGCTCATTTTTTCCAGATGAGTGGTTTCTATGATGGAATATTTGGAAATATGAAAAATGTATAAAATATGGAGGTACAGCCAACTTACCAGTTTTATTCTAATTGATTATTTTATAAATACTCAGCAGTTTGTGTTTTAATATTAAGTGGGCAGAAGAAAACTTAGAAAAAAATGGAAGTGTCAAGCTTTACTGGTAAAAAATTAACAATATAAACCAGGTACCATCATGCATGCCTATAATCCCAGTGGCTTGTGAGACTGAGTCAGGAGGATTGTGAGCTCAAAGCCACCATAGCAATTTAGTGACAGCCTAAGTAACTCAGCAAGACACTGCCTCTAACTAAAATTTAATAAAAGGAATGGAGATGTGGCTCAATGGTTAAGTGTCCCTGGGTTTAATCCTAGTACTAAAAATAATAATAATAATTAACAATATCATCGATTTTGTCATCATAAATTCATTTGCTACATTGGGAAGTCATTGAAATTGGGATAATGCAATTGATAACATTATTAGTCAAAGAGCAGAAGATATGGAATGTATTGGGAGTATTTTCATTGTTATTCTCAGGATAGATTTAGTTTGATAACTTGCATCAGTTGCTTTATTTTGTTTGCTTAGCTCAATTAATTTTTTGAAATGATATATCAATCCTGCTTAGTTACTGGGAAGAAATGGAATGGACTTCTCAATAATTCACTTGTGCTGATTAGTACCAAATTTACAGTGGCAGTTTTTTTTAATTCAAAAGTCACAGCTGGGGATGTGGCTCAAGCTGTAGCACGCTGGCATGTGTGCAGCCCCGGGGTTCGAACCTCAGCACCACATACAAACAAAGATGTTGTGTCTGCTGAAAACTAAAAAATAAATATTAAAAAAAATCTCTCTCTCTCTCTCTCTCTCTCTCTCTCTCTCTCTCTCTCTTTCTCTCAAAAAAAATTCAAAAGTGAAATGTTTGGTGTATTGTTAGATTTCTTGGTAAAGACAATGCACAGTTGATTCAATTCAAGAGGTTTAGCACTATCATTCAATAGTATATTTTGAGTTTCATATATCTTTCACATATTGGAAATTACCAAAGATGTGCCATCTAACTCTAATAGAACTGTGAATCCAGTCATCTCCATTTCTGAAGGAGAAATAAAATCCTAGGGGAGAGTGAATCAAATAAATCCCTGCTGAGAGAGAGAAAAAAATTTCTACTTCAATGAAACTCTTTTTCCATTTTCCTTTTCAAGCTTATTTTCCTTATATATAAAATTAAAGTTTGGACTATCTGACTCCTAAAGACTCTTGCAGCTCGCAATAGTTTAAATATTTTTATCTCCTCCAAAATGCAGGTATAAAAAATTAATCCCCAATGCAACACTGTTAGGAGGTGGTCTCCATTGAGAAGTGTTTGGGACATGCAGGGCTCCACCTTCTTGAAAGAATTAACACAACTATGAAATGGGTTTTATAGGATTATATTTGCCCTTGCCCTCTTCTTCTATTGGGCCCTATGAGAACACTTGCATCCACTTTTTAGGAGGAAGCATCATTCAGAGGTGCCATCTTGGGAGAAGAGAGAATGGGTTCTAATTTACTAGTATCTCGATCTTGGACTTCTCAGCCTCCAGAATCATGGGAAATAAATTTCTGGTTTTGTAAATAACCCACTGTCAGATATTCTGTTATAGCAGAACAAAACTAAGGTCTAAGACACAGCTTGTATGTTCCATGGTCACTGAAGAGTAGGCCAATGTTTTATAACATATGAGTTACATGTTTTTAGTGGAGCCGAGTATACTAACATTTTGCCCAATTCCTGTAACATCTTTCGTCTTCATAACTGGGTTAAAAAAAACACATTTATTTTTAGGTGTAGTTGGACACAATGCCTTTATTTTATTTATTTATTTTTATGTGGTGCTGAGGATAGAACCCAGGGCCTCACACATGCTAGGCGAGTACTCTACCACTGAGCTACAACCCCAGACCCCATACTGTTTTTTGTTGTTGTTGTTGTTATTGTTGTTTTTGTTGTTTTTTTCCAGTCTATGAGTGAAGGAAACACCATCAATCCAAAGATGCCCTAGGACATTCTGGCCTGCCCAGTATTGGGAATTAAATGGCTGTCTCATATAAGTGTAGAAATTCTATGTAGACCTGTGTTTATATCTTGAATTAACCTAAAGGGTCACTTCTCCCCAATCCATAGGTGACAACATATGAACTGAGAGTGATATATATATATTTAGATGTATAGCCTATATAGACAACTAACTTCTAGACACTAACAGATTTCACATTATCCTAAAACATTTCTCCAAAATAATCTTTGTTTTCTGTTAAACACAGTTATAACTTAATACAACTCTCAAGTATGTATATTAACTTTCATGAAAATTTTTTAAAAAGTTTGTTCTTTATTAGATACTATTACAAAATGAAAAGTCAAACTACAGCCTAGGACAGAATAGATGGAAGTCTCATATCTAATAAAGGGCTTGTATGCAGAATATATCGAATATATTGAGAATATATTGAGATCTCCTGAAGAAAACAATACAACTAAATGTGGGCATACATTTTTAATAGTTACTTCAAAAATAAGATTGCAGATAGCAAATAAACACATGAATCATTATCATTATCCACGACAGCTATGCAAATTAACATTTCAATGGGATACCTATCATAATGACTATCAAATAAATAAATAAATAAAAATTAAATTAATGATTTCAAGTTCTTCCAGAGATGTGCAACAACTTGAACACTACTTGCACACTGCTGGTGCTAATACAAAAATGTACAGCCACTTTGGAAAAGCATCTGATGGTTTCTTAAACTAAATGTAAACATACTGTACAGCTTAGCAATCCTACTCCTCAGTGAAGTAAAGACTTCTGTTCACACAAAATCTCAATGACAATAGTGACAGAAGCTTTATGTGTAATTGTCAGAAAACAGGAAACATCTGAAATGTTCTTCACATGAATAAATAAAAACAACAACAACAACAAATTTGGCACATTTATATAAATGGAATATTGCTCAGCAATAAAAAGGAACAAACTACAATAATCACCACAAAATGGGGGAATTTTTTAACATATTATGATAAACAAAAGCAGTCAGATGCCAAAGAGCTAAATGCTTATGATTCCATTTATATGACATACTCAAGGTAAAACTATAAGAAAACAAATAAGTTAATGCCAGGGGCAGAGAGTAGAGATCGGAGTAGACCTCTGCATTAATTTTTAATTGTTTTATAACAAATTAGTAGCCTAAAGTAAGGTACTTTTATCACCTTATGATTTTTGTGAGTCAGAACATGGGGATGGCTGAGATATTCCTCTATCTCAAGCTTCATAAAGTTGCAGTTCAATGGTGCTGCTGTCAGTAATCTGCAGTGCCATCTGAAGGCTTGACTCGGGGAAGATCTGCTTCCAAACCCCATACCAATTCTTGGCAGGGTTCAGTACCTTGTGGCATTTGGACTCAGAAGATTATTTCCTTCCTGGCTGGGCAGTCAGACACCTCTCCCAATTCCCTGTCACCTGCACTTCTCCAAAATGCAGTTCACATTTGATTCAAGCAGACTATGAACTCCCATTTTTACCCCATACACATATTGCAGATTCACATGGGTTCCATCCACATCCACTTTTTTACATACTGCCATACTAGTGTCTGTTGAATTCTGCTGCCCTTCCTATGATATGTCAAGAGCTTTGTAATGTTTTGAACAACTAATAATAAAATAAAATAAAAAAAGAAACAGATGAAATAAAAAAATAAAAAAATAAAATTAAAAAAAATGCAGTTCACATCATACAACTGGCTTTCCTCAGACAGCATGCAAAAGCAAAAGTGAGCAACTGTGACATAAGCTACTGTCTTTTTTTTTTTTTTTTGCAACTTAATATCAGCAAGGGCACCCTATTACCTTTTCCATTCTATTCTCTGGGAGTTGCTAAATCAGCTCACACCCAAATGGAGAGAATTATAAATCAGCATGACTACCAGTGGGCTAGAGTTACCAGGGAACATCCCCTCAACACTTCCCTGAATCCCACTCATTCATATTTCCTCCGCATTCAAGGGACTCTGGCCTCTCCCAAAGTCACAAAATTCTGCCCTATTGCATTATAAATTCTAAGTTCATGATATCATCATCTGAGTCAGGGACCATCTTAGATTCTGTCTCCCTCCTCCACAAAGTGGGTTGGGGAGACTTTGGGGTTGATGAAACTGATTACATCTTGACTGTGGTAGTGATTACATAGATGTATCTGTTAAAATCTTATAAAACTGAATATTCAAAGGATAGTTTTTATTGTCATTTATATTTTATTAAAAATTTTAAAAGTTAACATCTCAAGAATATAGTACACTTGAATGTTACTTAAATTTTGGCCAAATTAATGGAATTGTTGACTAAGTATTAATAATATATATTTATGCAAATCTACACTTTGACATTCACTGGAAAGCAGTATAATTGTTTCTAATTATGTCATTGAAAAATTATAATAACATTGCATAACTTATACAGTCTATAATTTGCTTATAGGAAAAGAAAAATATTGTTGTTGAAAAGAACATGTAATTATATTAATTAATTCTTTCATAGAAATAAGCTCATTCAGAATAATGTATTTCCCTCTTTTGTTTTCTTTTCTTACAACAGACAATTTGTCAGTGCAAGTGTTAGGGAAGATAAACATGTAAATGCACAATTAACTTTTTCTCATTTAGTTCTCAAAAGAATTATTAGAACAGTTTTTTTATAAAATGATTTTTGTAAACATTTTTTAAAATTAACTTTCTTCCAGGCTGAATATAAATTGCAAAAAAAAAAAAATAATAAAGTCCAGTTTTCCTACTTGTTTTTCCCATTTCTAAAAAGTGACAGAGGTAAGGTGGTAGGATCCTGTTACTGTACCCTGTTTATACAGCTGTACTTCATTGAAGGAAGGCTTGTGTTACACACAGTTTGTGATAGGAAGTAAATGCTTTTAAAACAACTAAAAAGACAGGTCTTTAACCTCCACCTTTGTGGATTCTTTGTTCCACCATTCTTTTCTGTGGAGACTATAAGGAAGTAGCTCCAATATATATTATGAGTCTCTAATGAAACCTTATCTAATTAGGTCATCCCCTTGTTAACTTATTTTATGGATGCATTAGGATGAATTTTTAAAATTAAATTCTGAGAAGTCCAAAAATATACAATGTGTTGACTTATAAGGAAGATTTATAAGTAGTAAGTTCTGAAAAGCATGGTGCTGAGTATGTTCTAAAGGGAAAATAGTGTTTAGATTGCTTCAAGTGTTCAATCTGTAAACAGTCTTAAAACCTTAGTATATTCATCAACTTTATTACCTCTTGAACTCACACCCCACAACACAGGAAGAGAAACAGTGCCACAGAGTTTCTTATATCTCTTACATATAGCTGTGTGTATTAATCAATAAGCCAGAGATTTTGCTTCTAAATTATTTCAAAGATTATGGCAGGGAAGTTTGAGAGGTCATCATGGTGAATTAGTCCTCATTTGTATAGGAACAATTTTCTAAATTTCTTGGGTAGAAATATAGTGTCAATTTTAGAAATGATTAAAACATTAATTATTCAGTATATAAGTTACTTATCAGAAGCTGGGTAATGAAAATACTTTTATAGAAAAAATCTGATAAGCCTACCTATTCAGAATCCTGTTCATAATATTTTCACTCTCACAAAGTTAAGTTCTTCTTATATCTCTGAGCTATCACTTGTTGACTAAGATAATTTTGCTTTCCATGTTTTGTTTGGTAACTCCCTAAACAAAGTGGTCAGAGAGCATACAGCAACTGCCCAGATCAGTAGACTGGTATTTTCACAATTAAGGTCCATAGTTACAATCCCATACATCCAATCCTAAGCTTTTAAATTTATTATCTATACTGATGATACAACGATCATATCATATGGTTAATTCCATCTCCTGGATTTGTAGCAAAAGACCAAACATAAATTAGTTAAGTAAGAACAAATACATGTTTTTAATTGAGTGTTATATATAATGTGACATTTTTAACTGGGATTTTCTTAAGATGAAAAATATCTACACAGAGAAAAATATGGGCAGAATACAAAGTCACCTGGCCTCTTCTGTTCCTTTTTTTTTTTGAAGGGTCATTATGAAGTCATACTTGTAGGCAAAACAAGCCACTCTCCTTTTGAGTGTGTGTGTGATAAAAATAAAAACATTCATTGTCTTCTTTATTATAAGAACAATATCTACTATTTGGAAAAATTTTAGAAATATAATACTATCTTTGTAAGGTATGGGAAGAACCCTATATAACCATTATTTAATGTATTTTTGTAAATAAAAGGAAAACTTTAAATCTTAGGACCGAATATTGCTATTTTTCTTCTTATTTCAACATTTTTTAAGACTTTTCAAAAGCCATCAGGAAATAATATTATGTAATAATTCATTCCAAAATTTATGTACTAATTTCTTCCATCAGCAATCTTCTTTAATTAGAAATGTTATCACATACTGAAAAATCATCACTATCCATTGACTACATTGTTACCACATTTCCAGTTGGCTTTTATGATCTGTCATATTGTAATATGTTAGTAAAGTGTAAATTTCAGAAGTTATTTTAGTTTGCTAGAGGCATTAATTATGTCATATATGCTATACATATTTATTGGCTACGTTTCAAGTTTTTATTTATTTATACTCTGTTGGCTCCTGTTTCCAAAAAATGATTTGAGCAGCCTTATTTCAATTATCATGGTGTTGGCTAGCTTTTCCAGAGATATTCCAGATTTTTCATCCTCACTCAAGAGAGAAACATGCATAAATGGACATGGAAGTTACTTTGTTCTTTTTCTCATGGCTGCTTTCAAATTATGTGTTTTGCAGAGGTTAACATTATTTGGGCTGGACACCAAGTGCACCACAGTTCTGAGGACTATAACTTGTCCACAGCACTGAGGCAATCTGTCCTCCAGATATATACTTCCTGGGTAAGTTATATGAAATTGAATAAATGTGATATAATGATTGGTTTTTTAAGGCTCAACTATTTCTTTTTTTCCACCATTTTTAAAAAAGTTTATTGGTTCTTTTTAGTTATACATGATAGCAGAATACATTTTGATATAATAATTATACAAGCATGGAATAGATTTTATTGTTATAGTCCAATTCTTAAGGATGTACCTGATGTTACATTGCACATATATTTTTAAAATATCTTTATTTTATTTATTTTTTTAATGTGGTGCTGAAGATCGAACCCAGTGCCTCACACATGGGAGGTAAGTTCTCAACCACTGAGCTACAACCCCAGCCCTTGAACATATTTTTAAAAAGAGTATAGAATACTATTTTTAGTTAGCTTCAGGTTGTAAGCATGGTGTAATATGGAGTAAAAGGAAAGTTCTAGGGATTAAAATAAAAGCTCTAAGAAACCCTACATGCAAAGAGAAAACAGATTGTGATTTGGCATTAGGGTTTAGTATTTAATATCTCGTGACTTTGATTAGTGTTTTGTAATGGAATAGGTATAAAACCATCTGCATTATTGACACTGCTCTATTAGTGTCTAGTTGAGAGTACTTGATCCCATCTGATTCAAATGCATAATATGTCAAGATCATTGTACTGTCATGTGTAACTAATTAAAACAAATAAATTTAAAAAAGAAAAAATAATAAATAAAATAAAAGCATTCTGTCCATCTACAACTACAATTTTTTTTTTAAAAAATGAACATTTAAAAAATGAAAACCCAAAAAAGTTATTTAGAAAAACATAAAATGACCAAAAACTTATAGCCAGAGGGATATTGTATTACCTATTCTTATACTATTACAATTAGGAAATTAAACGGTATGTTAGGGACTATGTCAAGTCACCAGAAAAATCATGGAGTATTTTCTTGGAATACCTTCTTTACTTAATGCTAAATAATTTAAAACGTTTGTGTATCAAAGCAAACATTGTGGAGTAAAATGCTTATTAGGAGTATTTTAGTTTGAGAAACATAGGGTTCAAACTTCTCAATCTATAGAAAAATCATCTGGTCACTCAAGCAATTAAGTCACTTGATCAAGTACTCTCAGCTAGGCTCAACTATTTCTATTTCCTCCTATTAAACTAATAGAAGATGTTTACAAAATTTTCCTCTGTGAGGTCAGCCCCTAAAACATTTCTTTCTTCTCTGCAAGACCAGACACACATGAAGCAAATGGCAGTCTTTTGTTTGGCTTAAAAACACACCTTGACATATACAGCAATATGAGAAAGTGACTGGCATTTTAAATTTACTCTCAACTAGTAAGGTAATGTACAAACAATGTATCCCAATCCAAATACATACAAACAGCTTTCATTAGAAACTTTTAAGAGCAATTTAAAAAGTCAGTTCCTATTTCTGCATGCCTAGGTAACATCTACTTCAACCCCTTTCTTTTTTACATTGTTTAGTTGAGAAATAGTAACTGTATATATGTATAGGGTACAATGTGGTGTTTCTTTACATATTTACATTTCAGAATTATCAAATCATGGAAATTAGCATATCCATAGGTGTAAACATTTATCTTTTCTTTAAGGGAAGAACATTTAAACTCTCTCTTGTAGATATTTAAAAATATACAATATATTACTACTAAATATAGTCATCTTGCCAAGGAATGAAACACCAGAAATTGCTTCTTTAACTTTGTACCAGATGACAAATGCCTACATGTTTTTCTCCACCTCTACCCTCACACTGACATGCCCCTCTTCTGTTAACTACTGTTGTACTCTCCATTTTAATTTTTTAACTTCCACATATAAGTGAGATCACACATTATTCATCTCTCTGTGTCTGGCTTATTCCACTTACCATAACAATTGCCTCTAGGTTCATTCATGTTGTCAGAAATAACAAAATTTCTTATGTTAAGGCTGAATCATTTTCCATTGTGTATGTACCACAGTTCTTAAGCCAGTCATCCACTGATAGAAACTTAGATTGTTTCTATATCTTAGTTATTGTGAATAATGCTGCAATAAATATGTGGGGCCAGACATCTCTTTGGCATGTGGATTTCAATTACTTTCGATATAATCCCTGTAGCAGGATTATTGGATCGTAAGGTAATTCTACTTGTAATTTTTTGAGGAAATTTCAATGATGTTTTCCAAAATAGTTCTACTAATATACAATAGTACTGACAGTGTTAAGCATTCCATTCTCTCTGTATCTTTGCCAACACTTCTTATGTTTAATCATTTGATAATTCATTTGATATCCCATTTTGGTCTTAATTTATATTTCTCTCTGAATAGAGATGTTGTACAGTTTTGCATTTATCTGTTGATCATTCCTATTTCTTCTTTTGTGAAATGTCTATTCCAGTTCCTTGCCCATCTTTAATTGGGCTATTTGTTATATTATCTTATATTAACTCAAACTCAATAGTTTGAGTTCCTTATATATAAAATATTGTCCCCTTATGTAATACATATTTTGCAAACATTTTCTTCCAATGTGTGAGTTGTATTTTCACTCTAGTATTTCATTTGCTGTGCAGAAGCTTTTTAGTTTGATAAAATATCATTTGTTTATTTTTACTTTTGTTTCCTGTGCTATTGAAATCTTATTCAAAAATCTCTCCCAGACCAATATCATGCAGGCTTTCTCCTGTATTTTTGTCTATTAGCTTTATAATTTCAGGTCTTATGTTTAAGTTTTTAGCCCATTCCAAGTTTCTTATATAAAGATCCACTTTAATTCTTCTGTGAAAACATTTATTATATATTTAGAAAATACTACGTATACCAAGAATTATTAGAATTGATAAACAAATTCAGTAAAGTTGCAGGATATAAAATCAACTTATGAAACTCAGCAGCATTGCTATAAGCTAACACTAATTTGTCTGAAAAAAATGATTAAGAAAAAATCCCATTTATAATAGCAACAAAAAGAATTAAACATACAACCTACTTTATGAGTAAACTTAACTAAGGAAGTGAAAGCTCTACACTGCAAACTATAAAACATCAATGAAAAAAATAAATGGAAAGATATTGATGCTCATAGATTTTTAGAAGAATCAATATTATAATTTTCTACTCCCCAAATTGATCTAGAGTCAATAAAGTTCCTATCAAAATTCCAGTGTCTTTTGTCATAGGAACAGAAAATAAATTCTAAAATTCACGTAGAAGCATAAAATACACTAAAGAGCCAAAGCAGTCTTTGTCCAAAAGAACAAAGCTGAAAGCATCTCACTAAGAGATTTCAAAATACATTACAGATCTGCAGTAATCAAAACAGCAAGGTATTAGCATAAAACAGACATATTACCAGTAGAATAGGATAGAAATCCCAGAAATAAGTCCACAAATAGATCAACTGACTTTCAATAACAGTACCTAGAGTGCACATCTGGAAAGACAGTCTCCTTTGTTTTTGTTTTTCCTTTTAATCATATTACATCAGTTAGTAAGATGCTTACTATGGTTTGGATATGGTACACCTAAGCTCTTGTGTTGGGAGCTTGATCCCCATGGTGGTGATACTGGGGTTGTATGGAGCATTTAAGAGTTTAAGCTTGGTAGAAAGTATTTAATCCTTTGGAAGTGTGCCCCCAGAAGGAATTGTAGATCCCCATTTGCTCTCCTTGGTTTCCTGTCTGGAATGTGATTACTTACTACCACATCCATTTTTGACATGAGCTTACACAGCCAAGATAGGAGCTTTGCAGAGCCCACATCATATTTTTGGATTTCCAGCAACTAAAATTGTGAGATAAGTAAGCATCTTTTCTTTATAAGTCATCTTTTCTTTTGGGTATTTATTTGTAGTGACAGCAGTGGATTAATACAATGCTCAACAAAGTTCTCTAAAAACTCCTTACACAAGGGGAATAAGAACAACCACGACTAGAAATAGGGTCTGGTTCTAAGGTTTTTCTGTCTCACTGGACAACCCTGAGCTACCTGATAATATCCTTTTCTGTGATTTCCCCTGCTTAGCTCTTTTTGGCTATCAAAACACTGTCCTTAAATGAATGTTGAACCCAGAGTACTTAACCACTGAGCCACATCCCCAGGCCCTTCTTATGTTTTTTATTTTGAGACAGGGTCTCACCAAATTTCTTTGGGCCTCACTAAATTGCTGAGGCTTGCTTATTATCTCTTTTGATCCTCATAAATAAGTTTATGGTTTTCTAGGTCAAATATCATTATCATCAGGGAACTGAAGATCAATGAGTTGAATTATACACCTAGTTAGAAAAAAGTCAAGTACTTGAAACCCAATGCTTCAAAACTGATAAAAGATATAATGGCATGGGTGATAACCCCAAAATTTGCACAGGAGTATAGGCAAAACAAATCTATAAGCCTGTTATAGTAGTAATACATTTGTTGGAATGGATCTTCTAAGAAATCCAGCCCAAACCCATCATAACACAAACCTGTGTTAAAACTTAGATTCATTTCCTAGGACTACTGTAATAAAACACAACAAACTGTCTGGCTTAGAAAAACAAAAATTTATTGCTTTTCAGTTCTAGAAGCCAAAAGTCAAAATCAGGATATTGACAAGACAGTGCATCTTCTCTTCTAAGTTCTAGTAGTTTCTGGGCTTGCAAATGCATAACTCTAGTGGCTATATAGTATGATGCCTATTTTTTTTGTCTAAATTTCCCCTGTTTAAATAAGTACACTAGTCATACTGATTTAACGCTCATCTAACTCCAGTATGACCATATAATAACTAATTATATCTGCAATGACCCTTTTTCCAAACAAGGTAACATTCTGGGGTAGTAGAGGGTGTGATTTCAATGTGTAAATTTGAGGGAGGGGAGTACAGTAGAATACACAACATAACTTTAAGAAGTAAACATGGAAAATAAATAAACATATATTTTCATCACCTGTAGTTTGTCCTGGAACTCTGGATCGTTAAACACAGAAGAAAATACAGTTTATTTTATAGCTGTATTTAATACATATGGCAATGTATTTAATAAATGTCCAGATTATTGAATGGAAGGAAGACAAGGTCTTGGGATGGAGGAGATGTCTGCTCTTTTTTTTTCCTGAATAATTTTTTTTCACATTTTTTTTGATGCAGTGTAGTTATACATATTGATGTGATTTATTGTTACATATTTGTACATAGTATCCTCAAAAAAAAAAAAAAACAGGAATAACTCTAACCAAGGAAGTCAAAGATCTCTTCAATGAAAACTATAGTACTTTGAAGAAAGAAATTGAAGAAGACCTGAGAAGTAGTAGTGTCTCTTTTATGTAATTAGTTGCACACTTGCTTTGGGCTTAAATATTTATTATTATTTTATATTCTTGTTGTATTGTTCTCTTTACAAATATAAAATGACATTTTTGTCACTTATGATTAATTTTGGTATAAAATATGCTTTTCTGAAATGAGACTAGCTACTCCTGCTTCTTTTTTTTGCTTCATTCACATGGTTTGTCAGTATCCATCCTTTCACTTTCAGCTTGTCTATATAAGGTGCATCCCTTGCAAAAAACATATAGTTTGGTTTATCCACCAGCCTATGTCTCTTAATTGGAAAGTGTAGATCATTTAAATTAAATGTTATCATAGAGAGGTTGTTTATTAATTACTGACATTTTGATTTACTTATCATGTTTAATTTAGTCCTGTTTCTTACTTGCTTAACTGTTCTTCAAATGAGATTTGTTCCTTTTTGAGTTCTGAGGTTTACTTTTTATTTCTTCCATGTGCAGTATTTCTTTAATAAGTTCTGAAATGCCTGTTTAGTAGTCATGAATTCTTCTATTTTCTGCTTTTCTTGGAAGGTTTTTATTTCATCTTCAATTATGGATAACAGCTTTGCTCATTGTAGCAGTCTTCATTGACATTATTTTCTTTCAGGGCTTAGAACACATCACTGCTACTCTTCCTGACTTGTAGAAATTGTGCTGAGAAATCAGAAGTGTTTCTGATTGTCTTGCCTCTAAATATGACCTGATATTTTTCTCTTGAGGCTTTTAAAATTCTATCTTTGTTCTCTAGGTTTGGCATTTTTATTACAATGTATTGTGGAAATGTTCTTTTTTGATCTCATCTCTTTGGGCTTCTGAATTCATCTCAGATAGGTCCATCTCATTATGAAGGTTGGGAAATTTTTCTGTTCTTATTTCCCTGACGACTTTATCCATTCCACTAGCCCACATTTTACATCCCTTCTCAATTCCAGTGATGCTTTAAATTGAATCTTTACATGTTGTCCCAAATTTCTTGTACATTCTGATCATGGCTATTTTTTCTTTCTTTCTTTCTTTAATACTGTCTGAATGTTCAAGACTGGCCACTCTAACTTCCACGTTTAAGATTCTGTCTTCAGCATGGTCTACTCTAGAGAGATTTCCAGTTAAATATTTTATTTGATTTTTGTATGTAGTTCATTGCCAAGATTTCTGTTTGGTTCTTTTTTCAGTATTTCTATCTCCTTATTGAATTTCACATTCATATTCAAACTGACTTCCTTAGTTTATCCAGTTAATTTTCTATGTTCTCTTGAAATTTGTTGATCATTTTTATAATAATTCTTTCTAATTTCCTATCTGATATTTCATCTACTTCAATATTTGGAGGGTCATTTGCTGGTGAATCATGAACTTTAAGAGGTGTTGTGTTTGCTTGATTCTTCATATTTCTTGTATCCATTTATAAGGTTTTCTGCATCTCTCGAAAGGGATTTCTCTTCTTATGTGTAGAACTATGTAGGCACAGTCTTCACTTTCCAAAATATCCTATAATCATCTGGATTGAGACCCCTTTATAGGTGTGGTGTCCATAGCCTTTTCATTATTTCTCTGTTTTTGATATAGCAATGGATAACTGTAGGTGGCATCTGGATGCCTACCCCTAGTTGTTTCTACTTGGGGCCTTGTCATTAGAATGTATTTTGGCCTCTTCTCTTCTTTGCATTAGAGTATAGCTGAAGATTGTCAGTAATTTGTGTGTGAAACAAGGTGTGATGTCTTTTGATTGAGTTGCATTCAGCATCAGAGTTTTTATCCTATGAACTTATAGTGTCCCTATAGGTTCCCAGCACCTCACAGAATCCGGGGAAACAAACAATAGTAACAACCAACACAAAGAATATACAGTTTTAAACTAAATACTTGGGACAAATCAGGGGGGGAGGAGGGAAGATGGCGGCGAGGGGAGTGCATTACCCCCGTGTGCTGCTTCACTGTGTGGGAGTATGACAAGTCAGGACGGCTAAAGGATATCTTGTTAGGAATTTCCAGCAATAGTGGGGTGCGCCGGAACCTGGAGGAAGGATTTCCATCGCACGAGGATCGGCTACGGGGACTCAAACGCGAGAGGTTTGTCGCACGGAGGGTAAAACTGCTTATTCAGCAAATCGCCCCGCGGCTAGAGTCTGCAAGGCGCGCTGGGATAGAGACGCAGGGTTACAGCGCTACAGTTTCTGCCAGACGCGCAAGCACCGCACTCAGGGCTGAATTCTGGGTTCGAGACGGGGAAGGAAGCGGTCCATCTCGGTTCTCCACACCGGTCAGACCACAGAGGAGGCCAGCAGCCACCATGTTGGTAAACTGACGTCACCACACCTGTTTTTGACTGACCGCAGCTCATTCAGCCATAGAACAGGTAATTTCAGGCTGCAATTCGCCTGCGGCTTGCAGACAGATTGCTAGGGTTCAGCGCCTGGGGGCTTCTTAAAATCTGATCTTATCGGAGTGAACACGGAGCGCGGGGCGGCCGAGTCCCGGCTCCCGGAACCGTCCCGGAACCGCCCTGGCTCAGGGCTGCGGAGCCCGCGGAGGCTGCTTCTTGGACCCTGCTACTATCAGAGCATACACCAAACACTAAGCGGCCGAATTCCGGCTCCCGGAACTGAGCCCGCGGGGGCTGCTTCTTGGAGCCTACACTTATAGGAGCTTACACCGAGCACGGAGCGGCCGAGTTCCGGCTCCCGGAACTGAGCCCGCGGGGGCTGCTTCTTGGAGCTTACACTTATAGGAGCTTACACCGAGCACGGAGCGGCCGAGTTCCGGCTCCCGGAACTTCCCTGGACCGGGGCTAGGAGCCCGCGGAAACTGTGTCTCGGTCCGGGTCCTGCTGAGGGCAGGTCAGGACTCACCCATTGCTTGGGTTGCCTGGCAAGGGGAACGAAATGCTGCCATTCGCATAGGATACCAACATGGCAGAGATCTGATGTCAGCAGAAAGCGGTGGAGGAGAGATCTTCATCAATACCAGCGGTGACATAAGCAGTTGGTCTCCTGGTAAGGGGGGTGAGGCTCAGTCACCCGAGTCTCCTCAATTTGTCCTCGAGCCAGAGGGAAGGAGCCGGGCCGCCGCCAGCAACCGGAGCAGGCCCAGCGGCTCGCCAGCGTGGTGACCGCGTGACCCCAATTGGAGAGGGGGCGGAGCGGAGCCGCCACCCACACCCGCCAGGTGGGCAGACCCACGACCCAGTAGTACATGGGCGTGGTAGGAGGGGCAGGGCAGAGCCGCCCTTCGCGCTTGCAAGGTAAACAGACCTGTGACAGCCTGGCGGGTCAGGCCCAGTGGCCTGCCAGTGTGGTACACACGTCACCCCAACTCGAGTAGGGGCAGAGCAGATCCTTATCCCACGCCCGGATCAGGCCCTGCCGGTGTGGTGGTCACGTGACCCCAATTGGAGTGGGGGTGGAGCGGAACCGCCACCCGTGCCCGCAGGGTGAGCAGACCAGTGATCAACCTGCAGATCAGGCCCAGGGGTCTGCAGGCGTGGTAGGAGGGGCAGGGCAGATCCGCCGCCCGCGCCTTCAAGGTAGGCAGACCTACAACAGACCGGCGGATCAGGCCCAGGAGCCTGCCGGCGGGGTACAAACACCACCCTAATTGGAGTAGTGACAGAGCAGAGTCGCCTCCCTTGCCAGGAACAGACCCAGCATCCTGCAGGCGGGGTAGTCACGACACCCCAATTGGAGTAGGGGCAAAGCAGAGCCTCCACTCGTGCCCGAAAGGTGGGCAGATCTGCGACCGACCAGCAGGACAGGCCCAGTGGCCTGCTGGTACGACAGACACGTCACCCCAATTGGAGTAGGGGCAGAACAGAGCCGCCACCAGCTCCCAGAACAGGCCCAGTGACCTGCCGGCGTGGTAGCCACGACACCCCAATTGGAATAAGGAGAGAGCAGAGCCGCCGCCCGCACCTGCAGGAAAGATACGCAAGCAGTATGAAAAGACAAGGAAAGAAAGGACCACAAGCAATGCAGGTCAACGCAACTTTAGAAGAGGTAACAGCTGCAGCAGATGGAATGTCAGATAAAGAATTCAGGATATACATGCTTCAGATGATCTGGAGTATCAAGGAAGACATTAAACAGCAAAATCAGACAATGAAAGATCACTTCGACAACGAATTACGCAAACAAATCCAGGAAGCAAAGGATCAACTATACAGGGAGATAGAGGTTATAAAAAACAAGCAATCAGAAATCCTAGAAATGCAGGAAGCAATAAACCAACTTAAAAACTCAATGGAGAATACTACCAACAGAGTAGAACACTTAGAAGATAGAACATCAGACAATGAAGACAAAGTATTTCAACTGGAAAAGAACATAGACAGCTCAGCAAGACTGTTAAGAAACCATGAGCAGAACATCCAAGAAATATGGGATAACATTAAGAGACCAAACTTAAGAGTCATTGGGATACAGGAAGGTACAGAGCTCCAAACCAAAGGAATGAGCAGTCTATTCCATGAAATAATACAAGAAAACTTCCCAGACTTGAAGAATGAGACAGAATCCCAAATCCTAGAAGCCTACAGGACGCCGAATGTGCAAAATCATAAGAGATCCACACCTAGACACATTATAATGAAGATGCCCAACATACAGAATAAGGAGAGAATTTTAAAAGCTACAAGAGAAAGGAAGCAGATTACATTTAGGGGCAAGCCAATCAGGATAACAGCTGATCTTTCAACACAGACTCTGAAAGCTAGAAGATCCTGGAATAACATATTTCAAACACTGAAAGATAATGGGTTCCAACCAAGAATTGTGTATCCAGCGAAATTAAGCTTCAGGATGGAGAATGAAATTAAAACCTTCCACGATAAACAAAAGTTTAAAGAATTCGCAGCTAGAAAACCATCTCTTCAAAACATCCTAGCCAAAGTATTACAGGAAGAGGAAATGGAAAATAACAATGAAAACCAACAGTGGGAGGTAGGACAGTAAAGGGGGGGGGGAACAATCAAAGAGGAAAACAAACAATGTTTAGTAACAGAAATAAACAAATATGGCTGGAAGAACAACCCATATCTCAATAATAACCCTAAATGTTAATGGCTTAAACTCACCAATTAAGAGACACAGGCTAGTAGAATGGATCACAAAACAAGACCCAACAATATGCTGCCTACAGGAGACGCATTTGATAGGAAAAGACATACATAGGCTGAAGGTGAAAGGTTGGGAAAAATCATATCACTCGTATGGACTTCGGAAACAAGCAGGCGTGTCCATACTCATATCAAATAAAATAGATTTCAAGCCAAAGTTAATCAAAAGAGATAAAGAGGGACACTACATACTGCTTAAGGGAACCATACACCAACAAGACATAACAATCATAAATATTTATGCCCCAAACAATGGTGCAGCTATGTTCGTCAAACAAACTCTTCTCAAGTTCAAGAGTCTAATAGACCACCACACCATAATCATGGGAGACTTCAACACACCTCTCTCGCCACTGGACAGATCTTCCAAACAAAAGTTGAATAAGGAAACTATAGAACTCAATAACACTATTAATAACCTAGACCTAATTGACATATATAGAGTATACCACCCAACATCAAGCAGTTACACTTTTTTCTCAGCAGCACATGGATCCTTCTCAAAAATAGATCATATATTATGTCACAGGGCAACTCTTAGACAATATAAAGGAGTAGAGATATTACCATGCATCTTATCTGATCATAATGGAATGAAACTGAAAATCAACGATAAAAGAAGGAAGGAAAAAGCATACATCAATTGGAGAATGAACAATAGGTTACTGAATGATCAATGGGTTATAGAAGACATCAAGGAGGAAATTAAAAAATTCTTAGAGATAAATGAAAACACAGACACAACATATCGGAATCTATGGGACACATTGAAAGCAGTTCTAAGAGGAAAATTCATTGCTTGGAGTTCATTCCTTAAAAAAAGAAAAAACCAACAAATAAATGATCTCATACTTCATCTCAAAATCCTTGAAAAAGAAGAGCAAAACAACAGCAAAAGAAGTAGAAGGCAAGAAATAATGAAAATCAGAGCTGAAATTAATGAAATCGAAACAAAAGAAACAATTGAAAAAATTGACAAAACTAAAAGTTGGTTCTTTGAAAAAATAAACAAAATCGACAGACCCTTAGCGATGCTAGTGAAGAGAAGAAGAGAGAGAACTCAAATTACTAGCATACGGGATGAAAAAGGCAATATCACAACAGACACTTCAGAAATACAGAAGATAATCAAAAACTATTTTGAATCCTTATACTCCAATAAATTAGAAGATAGTGAAGGCATAGATAAATTTCTTAAGTCATATGATCTGCCCAGATTGAGTCAGGAGGATATAGAAAACCTAAACAGACCAATATCAATTGAGGAGATAGAAGAAACCATCAAAAGACTACCAACTAAGAAAAGCCCAGGTCCCGATGGGTATACAGCAGAATTTTACAAAACCTTTAAAGAAGAACTAATACCAATACTTTTCAAGCTACTTCAGGAAATAGAAAAGGAGGGAGAACTTCCAAATTCATTCTATGAGGCCAACATCACCCTGATACCTAAACCAGACAAAGACACTTCAAAGAAAGAAAACTACAGACCAATATCTCTAATGAACCTAGATGCAAAAATCCTCAATAAAATTCTGGCGAATCGGATACAAAAACATATAAAAAAAATTGTACACCATGATCAAGTAGGATTCATCCCTGGGATGCAAGGCTGGTTCAATATACGGAAATCAATAAATGTTATTCACCACATCAATAGACTTAAAAATAAGAACCATATGATCATCTCGATAGATGCGGAAAAAGCATTTGACAAAGTACAGCATCCCTTTATGTTCAAAACTCTAGAAAAACTAGGGATAACAGGAACATACCTCAATATTGTAAAAGCAATCTATGCTAAGCCTCAGGCTAGCATTATTCTGAATGGAGAAAAACTGAAGGCATTCCCTCTAAAATCTGGAACAAGACAGGGATGCCCTCTCTCTCCACTTCTCTTCAACATAGTTCTCGAAACACTGGCCAGAGCAATTAGACAGACGAAAGAAATTAAAGGCATAAAAATAGGAAAAGAAGAAATTAAATTATCACTATTTGCAGATGATATGATTCTATATCTAGCAGACCCAAAAGGCTCTATAAAGAAACTATTAGAGCTAATAAATGAATTCAGCAAAGTGGCAGGATTTAAAATCAACACGCATAAATCAAAGGCATTCCTGTATATCAGCGACAAATCCTCTGAAATGGAAATGAGGACAACCACTCCATTCAAAATATCTTCAAAAAAAATAAAATACTTGGGAATCAACCTAACAAAAGAGGTGAAAGACTTATACAATGAAAACTACAGAACCCTAAAGAGAGAAATAGAAGAAGATCTTAGAAGATGGAAAAATATACCCTGTTCATGGATAGGCAGAACTAACATCATCAAAATGGCGATATTACCAAAAGTTCTCTATAGGTTTAATGCAATGCCAATCAAAATCCCAATGGCATTTCTTGTAGAAATAGATAAAGCAATCATGAAATTCATATGGAAAAATAAAAGACCCAGAATAGCAAAAACAATGCTAAGCAAGAAGTGTGAATCAGGCGGTATAGCGATACCAGACTTCAAACTATACTACAGAGCAATAGTAACAAAAACAGCATGGTACTGGTACCAAAACAGGCGTGTGGACCAATGGTACAGAATAGAGGACACAGAAACCAATCCACAAAACTACAACTATCTTATATTTGATAAAGGGGCTAAAAGCATGCAATGGAGGAAGGATAGCATCTTCAACAAATGGTGCTGGGAAAACTGGAAATCCATATGCAACAAAATGAAACTGAATCCCTTTCTCTCGCCATGCACAAAAGTGAATTCAAAATGGATCAAGGAACTTGATATCAAATCAGAGACGCGCCGTCTGATAGAAGAAAAAGTTGGCTACGATCTACAGTCGGTGGGGTCGGGCTCCAAATTCCTCAATAGGACACCCATAGCACAAAAGTTAATAACTAGAATCAACAAATGGGACTTACTCAAACTAAGAAGTTTTTTCTCAGCAAAAGAAACAATAAGAGAGGTAAATAGGGAGCCTACATCCTGGGAACAAATCTTTACTCCTCACACTTCAGATAGAGCCCTAATATCCAGAGTATACAAAGAACTCAAAAAATTAGACAATAAGAGAACAAACAACCCAATCAACAAATGGGCCAAGGACCTGAACAGACACTTCACAGAGGAGGACATACAGTCAATCAACAAGTACATGAAAAAATGCTCAACATCTCTAGCTGTCAGAGAAATGCAAATCAAAACCACCCTAAGATACCATCTCACTCCAGTAAGATTGGCAGCCATTAGGAAGTCAAACAACAACAAGTGCTGGCGAGGATGTGGGGAAAAGGGTACACTTGTACATTGCTGGTGGGACTGCAGATTGGTGCAGCCAATTTGGAAAGCAGTATGGAGATTTCTTGGAAAGCTGGGAATGGAGCCACCATTTGACCCAGCTATTCCCCTTCTTGGTCTATTCCCTAAAGACCTAAAAAGAGCATGCTACAGGGACACTGCTACATCGATGTTCATAGCAGCACAGTTCACAATAGCAAGACTGTGGAACCAACCTAGATGCCCTTCAATGGATGAATGGATAAAAAAAATGTGGCATTTATACACAATGGAGTATTACTCTGCATTAAAAAATGACAAAATCATAGAATTTACAGGGAAATGGATGGCATTAGAGCAGATTATGCTAAGTGAAGCTAGCCAATCCCTAAAAAACAAATGCCAAATGTCTTCTTTGATATAAGGAAAGTAACTAAGAACAGAGTAGGGACGAAGAACAGGAGAAGAAGATTAACATTTAACAGGGATGAGAGGTGGGAGGGAAAGGGAGAGAGAAGGTAAATTGCACGGTAATGGAAGGAGACCCTCAGGGTTATACAGTGGAGGGGGTAGAGAGAGAGGAGGGGAGGGGAGGGGAGAGGTGGGGAGGGGGGAGGGTGGATGATGGGAAAGGCAGCGGAGCACAACAGACACTAGTATGGCAATTTGTAAATCAATGGATGTGTAACTGATGTGAATCTGCAATCTGTGTATGGGGTGAAGGTGGGAGTTCATAACCCACTAGAATCAAAGTGTGGAATATGATATGTCAAGAAATTTGTAATGTTTTGAACAACCCACAATAAAAAATTAAAAAAAAAAAAAAAAAAAAAAAAACTAAATACTTGGGTTATACTATGATATCTATAATGTCAATTGCCACAAAATCCAGAAATGGTAGGCTCAGCAATTATCAACACCAAAAAACAATAAGTAACCATGAGTTATATCTGGCATTAAAGCAAAGAACAAGTGTCAACTATATCAGCCATAACAGTAATAATTGCAATAACATTAATGGTGGGAGCAGGAGTTATATAAATCAATTAGTATTAAAAGATGATAAGAAAACAGTCAATTAAAAGAAAATGTGACAGGAAGGTAGAAAAGAGTCAATAATTTCAAAAAGTAAACAGGTAATGCAGATGAGATGTAGCTTTTTATGGTCATAAGGAGGATCAGAAATAATAGAAATAACAAAGTAAATGGAGAATGAAGGAGTGAATAATAGAATTTGGCTATTAGCAGAAGACAAGAGAATGAGAAAAAGAGAAACAAAGGAAAAACAATATAAAACACAATCAAAATATATAAACCCCAAATCCTAACCCTCAATAGTCAAGGTAAAAAAATAATAATAATAATAACATTTTAAAAATGCTAAAATGTAAAAAATGAAACAAATATGTATATTATATATGTTCATGAACCAAAAACACAGCTAAAATACACACACACAGAAACAGAAACAAAGAAAAAAATGATTCTTATTGAAAAATTAAGGAATTGTTTCCACTGAAGTGGTCAAAATAGTCAATGAGAATAGAAAGAACTGTCTATACCTGACTGTCTTTCTATTTCTTCATGGGCTATGCACTGTGAGTGAGGGGTGGGTGGTCATTAACCCCTTTCTCTTTTTGTGTTGCTTACCAGACTGCCAGTTGGAGTTGCCTCAGACTGAAGTTAGTTCAAATAATTTTCAGCTTCTCTTCTCCCCAGTATAATGTAGGGTAAAATGAGAAGTACTATTAGTTGTAGATTTTTCTGCACAGACCAGATGGATGCAATCTCAGGCCCACCCTCCCTTTTTAGGCAATACCTGTATTAGTACAGTCTTTTGTAATCTTGTACAAAATAGGCTGAATATATAGTCTACTAAAATATTCCGAAAAACATTTTGTCTCTCTTAGGGGCAAATCAACATGTTCCGTGAATTTAATATCTGAGGAATCATCACAGGAAAAATTTATTAGAGCATCATATATTTCAGAATTTAAAGAAATCATGGATATAATATATTTAGGTCATCTATTTTTAAGGCTAAAAAAATGAATCTCAGAAAACTCCACTATGTCACACCATATTGAACATTGCTGGGTTGGAAATCAAGTCTAGATGCCTGATGCCAGTTTTTTGAATTTTTATCCTGGCTTCGCTTACATTATTCCTGCTATAGAGTCATGGCATCCAAAGTTACAGATAATTAAAAATCTAAGTGAAATGCCGATTCACCCCCTTCTTATTTCTGGGGAAATATTCCCTTTATAATCTCTTTCCCTTTTGTCAGGCACATGGAAAAAAAGTACAGAATAAGGAAATGAGCATTGGGAATTTATCATAAGATGCTAATATTTTGAAGATGGAGATGAGCAAACTTGAGCATAGGGCAATGAATTGTAGGGGTTGTAAGTCAACCTGGATCCTTTTTTAATATTTATTTTTTAGTTGTAGTTGAAAACAATACCTTTATTTTATTTATTTATATGGGTGCTGAGAATCGAACCCAGGGCCTCCCATGTGCTAGGCAAGCACTTTACCGCTGAGCCAGGACCCCAGCCCTGGATTCTTGACCATCACTATTATGTCCCTTAAAAGATAAAAACAAGTTTTAGGCCCTGATAATTAATGGTATGTAATAGATATTTCAAGATATTAAAATCAAAGAGCAGACTTCAGGTCTCTTCATTTTCTTGGATTCATTTGTAAGATTCTCCTCATCAGCACTAGTATAGAAAGCCTACAATTTGGCAGTTACCCAGGTAACAATGCACTTTACAACAAAAAATAAATGAGTCATGTCTTTGAAAAGAAAATTAATGTGTGAAATGAAGAGAAAAATTAAGCTCGGAGTATGTTTCTTCCATATTATCATAAAAATCAGAGTGGCAGATCTATCATGTAAATAAGTTAAAGTTACGAATTCAATTTTCTAGAATTTATAGCCATATTATATGTGTTTTAAATGAAATTTAATCTTAAAAAGAGCTGCAGTGTATAGAGTGCTATTTAAAGTAGATGGTAAGTGCCTCTTTATTTACTATATACTGTAATATCTTGTTTTGTAAAACACTTCAATCTTTGATTATAAATCTTAATATTATGCCTTGATGAAAATAATAAAATAGGTTTAGACCCATGGGTGTTATTAATGTATAATAGTGTCAAGGTTAACATTTCACTGTTTTCTAATTTCATAGATAAAAACATCTGAATACTTCAATTTTATTTTCAAAACAGTGACAGAAGTGTTTGAAAAATAAAAAATGGGATTTTTGCCAAAGGGACATAGGATCCACCTGAAAAGATCATCCAATGGCAGGAATATGAAACAACTAAAAGATAAAATATATAACAGAGTTATAATCCAAAATATTAAATAATTATATTTAATTATTAATTAAAATATTAAAATATTAAATAATTAACAGGACTTGAAATAGCAGAAGAAAAGAAAAGAAAAGAAAAAAAAAACCTCGCACAGCCACTGTATTTCAGCAGGCACCTAGTACCAGACCTAGGCAGTGGCTGACATAATGGGAGAGAAATGAGAGAAAACGGAGTCTTATATCAGAAAGCTTCAATCTTAGGCCACTGCTACTGGTAACTGAGAGCAATAAAATAACCATAAATGGTTGATATCTCCTACCCCTTGATTTCTCTATGAGTATTTAACTTAAGAATAATTGAGAATATTGAAGATAGACATTGACCACCCATTCTGGTCAATTATTTTGACTACTTTGCACCAGGATATTGGATTTCTTTCTTTTTTCATATATTATATTTTCATGTATATATATTATATATAATATATATACACCCTTCATATATATATATATATATATATATATATATATATATATACCCTTAAAAGATAAGTTTTAGGCCCTGATAATTTATACATGCACTTATTTTGCATTTTTTAGTGTAATTATCTTTTTGTTTTAGCATTGTCTTGTGATGGAACATTGGATTGTATATCTTAGTTAGAACTTGTATTAATTCTATGTATTTATTTCTCTTATTTCTCTTTCAACCTTATATTCTGTTTTCAGTCTAATTCTATTGTTCTTTCTCACTCTCTCCCAATACTGTGCTTCTCCTATTTTTCCCCTCCTTCTGTATAAACATAACCTGATACTGCTCTTCAGCATCTCTTTGTTCACTTTCTGAAATTGTGAGTTCTTTCTAATTTTCTAACACATTTCTTTCCCCCCAATTAACCATATTTTTACCATTATTCAGAACTAAATGGTTTATATATCCCCTGCCCGCACTATCAATGCTAATATAGTCATTACTGCTCTGGATTATATAACAGACACATGCTATTTTCTTTAAAGCCAGAACTAGTTCATGGTTATTATTTTGACTGCTGACAATTGTTGAACCCACAATTCCTGTTGGTTGGTGGCAATTAATGTTGAAGTAGTAGATTCTGAGTGCTTACTTTAACACTATTTAATACTCTTTGTTGTTTACAACCATTTTACTATTGTTTATTTTTCCCACATTCTGTGAGTTACTGAGAACCTACAGGGACAGACACTAAAATTTCACAGGTTAGAGATTATGCTACAGAAGTAAACATTCCCTCACAGTATTCTTAATCAAAAAAGGGAGGAGACAAAAGCCCCAAACCATCAATAAGGACCCAAGGAGGAACAAGTAGACAGGAAACTTAGGTCCCACCCATTGACCTCTACTCATACATCAAAAACAGAGAGAACGTCCAGAGCAAATAAAATAAATACACATAAAAGGACTTGCCCCCAAAGAGGACAACTACTTCACTTGATGCATAAGACCAAGACCTCTGAAATATGAGATAACAGGCAAATAAATTCTACTCCCCACTAAGTTCATAAACCCACTGATAGTGAAGTAGATGAAAACCCAGAGAAAGGTTATTAAAAAATTGATTATCAAAATGTTCAATTAAGTAAAAGATGATCTAAGAAAGGAATTAAGAGAGCAAGAACAGGATATGAGAGACCATTTTAATAAAGAAAGAAACATAGTGAAAATAAAACAAGAAGAACTCCTAGAAATAAAAGATAGAATCACTCAAATTACAAACCCAATTGAAGGCATCAATAACAGACTAGATGGTATAGAAAATAGAACCTCAGACCTTTGAGACAGAACTTCAGCCACTGAAGCCAGGTTATATGATTTTGAATACACAGAATCAATAAAGAGGAAAAAAATATAGAACATGACCAGAATATACAAGAACTCTGGAAAAACTTAAAAAGACCAAATGTGGGGATCAATGGGATAGAAGAGAACATGGAGATATAAACTAAAGGTATAAAGCATATTTTCAATGAGATAGTTACAGAAAACTTCTCCCATATCAGAATGAGATAGACATCCACATATTGTAGGCTTACAGGACCCCTAATAGACCCAAACAAATGAGAAAGTGAATGATGCACATTATAATCAAAATGTCTGACATAGAAAAGAAGGAAAGAATATTAAAAGCTACAAGAGAGAAACCTTAGGTCACGTTTAGAGACAAACCAAAGAGACTCACATTTCATTTCTCTTCCCAGACCCTAAAATCAAGGAGGGCCTGGAATAAGATATTCCAAACCTAAAAGAAAACAACTGTCAACTAAAGTTACTATACCCAGCAAAACCCAGCTTCAAATTCAAGGGTGAATAAAAACATGACAAGAATGAATTAAAAGAATTCATGAGCACCAAAGGAGCACTACAAAGAGTACCCAAAGAACAACTTCATACCAAGAAACTAAAATACAGTTCCCAAAGCACACAAACTGAGGCTGTTTAATAGAAGAATAATCCACTAAATGAGAATCATGACAGAATAAAATATAGCAAAAAACCAATAGAACAGGAAAGCATAACCACATATTCACACTAACATTGAATGTTAATGGTCTCAACTCCTTCATTAAAAGACATAGATTAGCAGAATGGATCAAAAAACAAAATCTAGCTCTATGCTTTCTACAAGAGACCCATCATATAGGTAAAAACACCCATAAGCTGAAGGTAAAAGGATGGCAAAAAATATTCTAGGCTTATGGTCCAATAAAATAACAGGAATAGCTATTATCATTAAGTAGGTTCCAAACAAGAATTTGTCAGTAGACACAAAGAAGGCCATTACATCCTAGTAAAGGGAACATTCCAACAATATATATATATATATATATATATATATATATATATATATATATATATATATAACCATAGTAAACATTTATGCCCAAATGTCTATCCACCTAATACATGGAAAAAATATTCCATGACATTAAATACCACATAGACCCTAACACAATAACACTGGGGAATTTCTATACCCCCTTATCACCAATAGACAGACCTTCAAAACAATCAATCAACAAAGTTATCTACCACCTCAACAACATCATAAATAAAATGGCGCTAATTCATATCTATAGAACAGCTAAATTTACCTTCTTCTCATCTATGCATGGAACTTTTTCCAAAATGTATCATATTCTAGGATACAAAGCAAATCTTATCAAATATTAGAAATAATAATAATCCCATGTGTTCTATCAGATTAGAGTAGAATGAAGCTAGAAATCAGCAGCAAGAAAAAGAATAGAAACCACATAAAGACACAGAGATTGAATACTGCTCTCTTAAATGAAGAATGGATCAAAGATCTAATGAGAACCAAAATCAAGAAATTCTTAGAAACAAATGAGAACCAAGATACAACATGTCAAAATTTCTGAGACAGTATAAAAGCAGTTCTAATAGACAATTTTTTATAGCACCGAGTGCCTACAATTAAAACATACAGAGATCTCAAATAAATAAGCTTATGCTCCACCTCAAGGCCTTAGAAAAATAGGAACAAACTAACTCCAAAATCAGTAGAAGTTAGGAAATAGCTAAGATCACAGCTGAAATCAATAAAATTGAAAATAAGAAAATAATACACAGGATCAATGTAACAAAGAGTTGATTCTTTTAAAAGATAAATAAAATGACAAATCCTTAGCCAAACTAACCTAAAGAAAGAGTGAGAAGAAGAAAACCAGCAAGATCAGGGATGATAGAATAGATATCACCACAGACTTCTGAAATTCAGAGGATTATCAGATCCTATTTTGAAAATTTATACTTGAGTAATGTGGAAAATACAAAGACATGGACAAATTTCTAGACATATATGACCTATCAAAAATTGAACCTGGAATAAATAGAAAACCTAAACAGACCCATATTATGTAACAAAATTGAAACAATAAAAGTCTTCTAAAATAGAATAGTCCTAGACCCAATGAATTCTCAGAAGAGTTCTACAAGACCTTTGCAGAAGAACTAATGCCAGTCTTTCTCAAACTATTCCATGAAATTGAAGGAGAGTGAACACTCCTTAATACTTTTTATGAAGCTAGTATAATCTGATAACAAAACCAGACAAAGACACATCAAGGAAAGAAAACTCCAGAGCAATATCCCTGATGAATATAGAAGCCAAAATTCTAGATAACATATCATCAAATCACATTCAAAACACATCAAGAAGATACATATCATGATCAAGCATATTTTATTTCAGAGATGCATGGTTGATTCAACATATGCAAATAAATAAATGCTATTCATCATTTAAACAGAATAAAGAACAAAAATCACATACATGATCATCTCAGTGGATGCAGAAAAAAAAAAAACCTTTAATAAAATCCAATATCCACTTACATTAAAAGTGTTGGAGAAGCTAGGAACTGAAGGAACTTACCTCAACATTGTAAAGGCTATTTATGACAAACATAAGCCAACATCATACTAAAAGGAGAAAAACTATAAGCATTTCCATTAAATTCAAAACAAGGTGATCTACTCTCACCACTCCTATTCAATGTAGTCCTCAAAATATTAGCTAGAGCAGTAAGGCAAGAAAAGGAAATCAAAGGTATACAAATAAGAAAAGAAGAAGTCAAACTATTTTTGTTTGCCAGTGATATCATGTTATATCTAAAAGGTCCAAAAAACTCCATGAGAAGACTTCCATTACTTAGAAATGAAATTAGTGGGATTCAAGATCAACACTCATAAATCAATAGCTTTTCTATACTTCAGTAGTGATTCAGTCAAGGAAGAAATCAGGAATACCATTCCATTCATTCCATTCACAATAACCTAAAAAAAATGTGTATTAATCTAACCAAGGAGGTAAAAGAGCTCTACAATAAAAATCATAGAACACTGATAAAATAAATTGAAAAAGACCTGAAAAAATGTAAAGATGTCCCATGTTCCTGGATAGGCAGAATTAATATTGTCAAAATGGCCATACTGCCAGGCACGGTAGCTCATACCTGTAATACCAGCAGCTTGGGAGGCTGAGGCAGGAGAATGGAGAATTCAAAGTCAGCCACAGCAAAAGTGAGGCGCTAAGCAACTCAGTGAGACCCTGACTCTAAATAATATACAAAATACAAAAATAGGGCTGGGGATATGGGTCAGTAGTCAGGTGCCCCTGAGTTCAATCCTTGCGCTCTCTCTCTCTCTCTCTCTCTCTCTCTCTCTCTCTATATATATATATATATATATATATATATATATATATATATATAAAGAAAAAGAAAAAGAGGTCATAATACCAAAGCAGTATTCAGATTTAATGCAATCCCCATCAAAATACCAATGACATTCTTCACAAAATTAGAAAAAAAAAAAAACAATTCTCAACTTCATTTGGAAAAAATATGAGACCCAGAATAACCAAAGCAATATTAAGCAAGAAAAGTGAAGCTTGAGGCATCATAATACCTAATCTATACTATGGAGCTGTAGTAACAAAAACAGCATGGTATTGACAACAAAATAAACATGAAGACCAATAGAATAGATTAGAAGACACAGAGAAAAACCTACAACCTCTGGCCTTCTGATATTTGACAAGGGTACCAACAATATATCCTGGAGAAAAAATAATGTTTTTACCAAATGGTGCTGGGAAAATGGGATAATTATATGTAGAAAAATGAAATTAGACCCCTACGTTTCACCCTGCATGACCCTCAAATCAAAATGTTTTAAAAATTGGGGAATGAGACGAGAAACCCTCCAACTACTAGAAAAAACATAGTGTCAATTTTCTATCATACAGTTGCTGTCACACCCTTCTTTAACAAGAACCCAAAGCACAGGAAATAAACCAAGAATCAAAGTGGATGCCACTGAATAAAAACTTTTTCACAGATATGGAAATGATTAAGAGTATGAAAAGAGAATCAAAAGAATGGGAGCAAATCTCTGGCCAGCTACTCCTCTAATAGTGGGATTCATATTGAGAATATACAAAGAACACAAAAATTTAACTGAAAACAAACAAAAACCCAAATAACCTGTTCAATAAATGGACAAAAGAAATATAGAAAAAGTTCTCAATAGAAGAAACACAAATGGCCAATAAATACATGAAAAAATGTTCCACATCTCTAGCCATCAGGGAAATGAAATCAAAACTGCAGTAAGATTTCATCTCACTCCAGTCAGAATGACAATGATGGAAAATACAAACAACAATAAATATTGGCAAGGTTGTGGGGAGAAGGGAACACTTGAATATTTTTGGTGGGACTGAAGACTAGGGAAACCACTCTGGAAAAACAGTTTGGAGATTCCTCAAAAAACTAGGGATGGAACCACCATATGATTCAGCTATCATATTCCTGGGTATTTTCCCCAAAGATCTAAAATCATCATACTACAATGATACAGCCACATCAATGTTTATAGCAATACAATTCACAATAGGTAAGTTATGGAAGCAACCCAGATGCCCATCAATAGATGGATGGATTAAGAGAGTGTGATTGATACACACACACACACACACACACACACACACACACATGGTGTTTTACTCAGACATTAAAAAGAATGAAATTATGACATTTTTTCTGGTAAATGGATAGAAATGGAGAATATATGCTAAGTGAAATTAGCCAAACTCAGAAACTCAAAGGTAAAATATTTTCTCTCATGTGCAGAAGCTAGAGTAAAATAAAAGAAAGGGGGAGGGAAGAATAAGATAACATAAGGAACTAATCAAATATAAATGAATAGAAGAGCAAAAAACTAGTCTAGTAGATTGGGAGGGGGTGGAAAGGAAATGGGGAAGGAAAATGGGGATTCATGAGCTAAAATTTATTTCTGTTTGTATGAGTTTGTTGGGATGAACCCAACTACTATGTACATGCATAAAGCTCTAATTTAAAAAAAAAAAAGAATTTCAAATACTATATGCAAATATTGTACCTTACAGGAAGTGAGGCTTAATTAGCTTTCCCTTCTCTGAGTTTGGACTGAGTGTGGAAAAGGAGCAACTTTAGAGTAAGAAACTCGGCAAATATGATCTTAGGTCACAGTTAACATCAGTAGTAATAACATGTCAATAGCATGCGCCCAGGGTAAGGATAAGATGGAATGGCCCTTCAGCCCTATGGTTTTATCTGTTAAAACCCATAATCCCAATCTAACCATGATAGCAGATGTGTTGATTCCATGTTGAGGGACATTCTACAAAGTACTTCTACAGTACTCCTTAAAACTCTAAAGTTCAAGAAACACGAAGAACATCTCAGAAGTTGTCACAGATCAGAGGAAGTAAAAGATACAAAGACTAAATCAGTACTGTGTCCTGGATGGGATCCTCAAACTGAAACAAGACAGTAGGGAGAAGGAAGGAACGAAGGAAGGAACGAAGGAAGGAAGGAAAGAAGGGAGGGAGGGAGGGAGGGAGGGAGGGAGGAAGGAAGGAAACTACACCAAACACTTAGTGAAATGTAAGCATGGTTTGGAGTTTGTTGATACTAATGTACCGATGTTGATTTCTTTGTTGTGGCAAATACTGCAGAGCAGTGTGTAAACAACAGAGCTAGGTGAAGGGCACAGACAATGCCATGTTACCTTTCCAACTCTTTGTTTTAACTATATTAAAAAATAAATAGGTTACTAGAAGCACAACTACATATATACATTTTCTTACTCAGAGTCAATGTAGATTATCTATCTACTCCAGAAAACAAAATTATAGCAAGCCATCAAAACAGACATTGATGCCTGGGAGCCCTAGGCTGTCATAAAGAACTCATCAGCCAGTGCTATTTTCAACTGGCCATTAATCTAAAAAAATCGTCATTTTTTCAATCTTAATCCCACAGTACAACTCCCCATTACCTTTTCAGAACACAATTCTCATCAAACTAAAGCCCTCTATAGTTTTGAGAACAAATATAATATATTCCTTAAGACATGCAGAGATAGTCAAAACCTGGTCATTCCACAAACTTCATTGTCATCCCATCTTGAATTAAAAGTAGATTTTCAATTTTCTGAATGTACCATACCATGATGCCTTGGCAGTTCATTGCACATGAGTTACCACTGGCTGGAAATTTTTCTTTGCTTTACCTCTGATTGGTATATTCTTCATGATTTATTTCACTATTTGCTCTTCAGAGAGATGCCTCCTAGCTTTGAGCAGATCTCTTTCTTATTGTTTTGTCTACAATTGTACTTAATGACTTTCATTATTGTTTTTCATGATAGCCTATAAAGAGACAAGATTCTAAATCTGCTATTTTCACTGAACACTTAGTATGCATAAAGTGTTCACTACACAGTCAGTGCTCAAGAAGTGTATGCTACTTGAATGAATGGAGTAAAAATATTGTAATTGTCAAAATAAATGCAACAACAGAATTACTTTGTTAAATTAACTAAGGTAAGGCCAATGTGAAACTGATAAAAGCACAAGGTATGAAAATATTTGTCAGTCATTTAAAATTCTTTATTTAATATGCTTTCCAAAAATTAGAATTTAAGATATGACTTATTTACCTTTTTTCAATAAAATATATTTTAAAGTATTTCTTTCATATATATAGTATAAGAATTGAGTGGGAAATATTCAACTATGTACCTTCAAAGACCTGAGTATGTTTTTCTTAAAAGTATAGTAAACTAAAGATGAATGCACTTAATTTAAATGACTAGTGTGAATATATTTTAGATTTGTCTTGTCTCTCAATCTGTAAAACTGCTTTGTTCTCTAGGTTAGTATTGAAATTAATTTTATAAGAATGAATACAATGTTAATACCACATATTAGTAATCTTAAGAGAGGTAAATCTTACTCACTTTAAGAGAAAGGAAACATAACACCAAATTAAGAACACTTCTATTAAAAGCTTTATTATTGTAAGTTGGAAAATATGTATATAAATATAAAATGGTCATTTTTAGTATTGGGGATTAAACCCAGGGTCATTCACTGAGCTAAGTTCCAGCCCCTCCTCCTTTTTATTCTTTTGAGATTGCTACAACATCTGGATATACCTTGACTTAATCTTGAAAGCATGGACCCGGACCTGCTCTTCAGTCCCCAGCACTCACCCTGCTGGCCTCCTCCTTCCCCCCTCTATTCCACCAATTCTTCTTCAATCCAATTATAGTTTACTTTTTTTGTTTCTATAATTAGCTGAGATATACCATGCCACATCTGCTCATGCATATATGAAAGCTGGGTCAGATTCATTCCACTATTCTTCCCTTCCCCCACCCATTCCTTCTTCTTCCTCATCAATCCTATTCACCTACTCTAATGATCCTTCCTCTATTTGGATGAAATCCCCACCCCAATTTCTCACCCCTCTCTCTTTAAAATCAGCCCCAAATTATTTTTTTTTTAAATTTTGTAGTTGTAGATGAACAGAGTACCTTTATTTTGTTTAATTTTAAGTGGTGCTGAGGATGGAACTCAGTTCCTCACACATGCTAGGCAAGGGTTATGCCACTGAGCTACAGCCACAGCCCCCCTCCACTATTTTGAATTAGCTTCTACGTATCAGAGAAAATATTACACCTTTGAATTTGGGGTACTGGCTTATTTCACTTAGCATGACAGTCTCCAGTTCTGTCCCTTTGCCAGCAAAAGTCATAGTCATTCTTAATGGCTGAGTAATACTCCATTTTATATATATATCACATTTTCTTAAACATTCATCTGTTCAAGGACACCTGGGTTTGCTCCATGGCTTGGCTATTGTGAATTGTGTTACTATAAACACTGATGTGGCTGTGTCATTATAGTATGCTGACTTTAAATATTTTGGATATCTATTCAAAAGTAGAATAGTTTGATGATATGGTGTTTCCATTCCTACTATTTTGAGCAACCTCCATACAGCTTTCTGAGTGGTTGCACTAATTTGTAGTGCCATCAACAAGGCAGGAGTGTGCCTTTTTCCCCATATCCTCACCAACATTTATCATTACTTGTATTCTTGGTAATTGCCATTCTGACTGGAGTGAGATGAAATCTCAGTGTAGTTTTTATTTGCATTTCTCTAATTGCTAGAGATGTTGAATATTTGTTGATCATTCGCATTTCTTCTTTTGAGAAGTGTCTGTTTAGATTTTTTGCTCATTTATTGATTGGGTTATTTGGGTTTTTTTGGTGTTTTTTAGTTTTTTGTATGTTCTGGATATTAATACTCTAACTGAGGAGCAGGTGGCAAACATTTTCTCCCATTCTCTTTTCATGCTTTTAGTTAACTTTGCTATGCAGAAATTTTTAATTTGATACCATTCCACTTTTTTATTTTATTTTTTTTAATGTTATTTCTCATGCTTTAGAAATCTTGTCAAGGAACTTGGTTTCTGTGCCAGCATGTCCGAGTGTAGGGCCTACATTTTCTTCTAGTAGGTACAGTTTCTGGTCAGATTCCTAGGTCTTCAATCTACTTTGAGTTGAGTTTTATGAAGGGTGAGAGGGGTTAAATTTCATTCTACTACATGTGGGTTTCCAGTTTTCCCAAGACCATTTGTTAAAAAGGCCATCTTTTCTCCAAAATATGTTTTTGGGCCCTCTGTCAGAATCAGATAACTATATTTATGTGGGTTTGTCTCTTTGTCTTCTATTCTATTCAGTGGGTCTCCAGTTTTGGTGCTTTTGAGAAAGGATCTCACTAAGTTGCTGAGATTGGCCTTGAATTAGCAATTATCCTACCTCAGCCTCTTAAGTCTCTGGGAGTACAGATATGTGCCACTGTGCCTGGTTTTGTGGACTTATTTTTGAGGGTGCTATTTTTTTTTTTTTGGTTCCAAGTAATGAAACCCAGGAGTGTTTACCACTGAACTATATCAGTCTGTTCATTATTATTATTATTATTATTATTATTATTATTAATTATTGTTATTAATTTTGAGACAGGGTCTGTCTAAATTGCTTAGGGCATTTCTGGCTTTGAATTTGTGATCCTCCTGCCTCAGGCTCCCAAGCTGCTGAGATTACAGGTTTGCATCACTGCCCATGGCGAGGATACTAATTTTTAAAAAACCTTCATTACTTTTAGGAAATAGTAGAGAGAAATTGACTAGAAATAAAGAAATCTGGATCCCAGCCCTAGTCCTGTTGTTAACTAGCTTTGCCACTCTGAGCCAATCAATCATTTGAGTGTTGATGATTTTATGCATGAAATGGGGCTATTAATATTTGCTCTGACTTCTCATATGGTTATTTTGAATAGCACCTTAAATAATGAGTGTGGAAATTCTGCAAAATATATCAAGTATATTTCTCATGTATGATATTATTTTTATATTACATATAAGAATACAGAGGAACCTCTGTGAAATCTCAGATCTTCTTATTACATTGCACTCTCTGCCAAACTACATAAACAAAGTGTTTTTCAGTTGCTGCAGTTGGAGTTATTTAAAGACAAATGTGATTGATTATATAAATATGCAAAAAACTAACAATTTTGATGTAATGCACTTGAATGTGCTGAGGATAAAATTCTCATAAGTCTTCTTTTTAAAATGAAAGCAGACCTTGAGCCCCCATGAAGTAAAGAATTTCAGAGCCTCAAATCTAGCACACATCAGGAAAATGGAATTATTCTGTAGCTTATCAAGTCATCTAAAGTGTAGGACTAATACTATTCATTCTCTAATTATCAGTGTCTTTCTTTACAGAAATCTGATAGTCATTTGCAATCTTTTCAGTGTAGGGCGAATAAAATGAAACAATAGTTGTACTTGAGGTAGCATTATTTTTTTTGTCACATTTAAACATTTTACAAGTGGCTAAAAATTCTACTTCCTTTACATGTTATTTTTGATTGAAGAAGTTCATCCACTTGAGGATATAAAGTATGAATTCGTATTCTCAAGGTGATTGCTTTCCTCGGAGGGAATCAGGTAAATATATAGCTGTGGTTACAAACTGTTAAGCTACTGAGAAGGCTCTGTGTCCAGTGAAGCTTCACAGAAGAAATAATGGTTAGTCAGATCTGTAAGATTGGTAAAATTTTGCCATAGGTACTGTAAATGAAACATTAAAGGTAGAGGGACAATATCTATAGAAACACAAAACTATGGCTGGACATGGTGGCATACACCTGTAATCCCAGCAGTTCTGGAGACTGAGGCAGGAGGATCGCGAGTTCAAAGCCAGCCTTAGCAACAGTGAGGCATTAAGCAACTCAGTCTCTAAATAAAATACAAAATAGGGCTGGGGATGGGGCTCAGTGGTTGAGTGCCCCTGAGTTCAATCCCTGGTACACAAAGACACACACACACACACACACACACACAACCAAAACCACAAAACTATGGACAAATATGATAAACTTAATGAGGAACAAAGTACATGTGTGGTATGTGTGTTAACTCTCTGAGGGCTTCAGGAACATAGGACCAAAAACTGGTGGCTTAGAGCAGCAATGTATTGTCTTACAGTTTTGGAGGTTGGAAGTCTGAAATCAAGCTGTCAGCAGGGCCAGTTCTCTGCTCAGACTGTGAAGGAGCAGCAGTTCAGTCCTCCCACCTGGATTCTGGTGTTCTGCAGGCAGCATGTGGCATTCCTTGCCTTGTAGATGCATCACTGTGGTTCCCACCTTTATGTTCCCTTGACATTCTCCCTGTATGTCTATCTCCATATTTACATTTCCCCTTTTTGTAAGACAACAGTCATACTGGATTGGGATCCACCAAGTTTCTTCATTTTAACTTGATTACTACTGTAAAGATGCTATTTCCATAAAAGTCCACATTCTGAGCTACTAGATGCTAAGGCCTCACATATCTTTTGGGGAAGACATAATGCCACCCATAGTGGTATGATTATGGCCATAACACATGAGAAGGTGGATTGTGTAAAGGGGAAGTAGGTAAGAGAAGAGGCATGGGTCCAGGAACATAGGCCTAGGTTCCTTTAAGATAATGACTAAGAATTCCAAACACGTAAAATATAAGTAGGTATATTCTAAGGATAGAGATCAGTACTCTCTATAATTCAAGAATCTGGTTCTTTGTCATTAAAAATCATAGATTAAAGAAGGTGGGACTTATCACTTGATTCTTCAATCAGTGTCTCAAGTCTGAAGGAAAATTTAAATTTTTTTTTTTCTGTGAAACAATGTTTTAAAAATAATTGAGAATCCCAGAGGTAGAGACACTACAAAAGTTGATTCAACTACTTAAAGTAGACAAAGAATCCTGGAGCTCAAAAAATTGTTTTTCTTTCAAACTAATTATACCCTTAAACTTCAACCATTTTGCTTTTTGCAGTGTATTTGTGAAAGACTCTCTTCTCTAAAAGTCTGCCTTTTCTCCCAGTTTGTCATCTCCTTCTGGCTCTACTTCCTGCCTCAGACAAATTAATATGCTTAATTCCCATGACCCTGGCAAGCCTGTCCTGCATTCTCTGCTAATCTGCCTTGAAGTCCCCAGTGCATGAAGGACTGTGCCATCCACAATCTTCCCTCCCATCCCCAGACTGCTGAGTGCTGGGGACATCCTCCAGCACTGGCCAGGTTGGTGCCCTTCCACGTATGGCTTCCAGACACAGCAACTCCACACTGCCTTCCAAGCCAGCAACATGAGACTGCTCAACATGAGGCCACTCTATTTTCTTTTCTCTGCCTTGGAAAAGCCTTTCTAGAATTTCACAGCCCCCTCAACATCTCTTCTCCACTGCTGCCTGAGGAACATATTTAAAACTTCACAGAGAAGTGTGAGTTTTTCCAGTGTTCCCTGGCTCTACTTTCTTTTCACCTGTCTTCAATTAAGACTCGCGAATTCACAGGTGAACATGCTTTTCTTACCTCTCATTTTAGAGAAAATGTTCACCTCTCTTCAGCAAGTCTAATTTGTAGGTTGGTGACCTGACTCTGGTTGCCTCTCTTGGATTTTGTCCAATAAGCTATTCTTTTTTTTTTTTTTCCAATTTTACCAATTTATTTATTTATATATGACGGCAGAATGCATTGCAATTCTTATTACACACGTAGAGCACATTTTTTCATATCTCTGGTTGTATACCAAGTATATTCACACCAATTCATGTCTTCATACCTGTACTTTGGATAATAATAATCATCACATTCCACCATTATTAATAACCCCATGTTCCCTCCCTTCCCCTCCAATCCCTCTGCCCTATCTAGAGTTCATCTCCTGCTCCCTATCCCACTATGAATCAGCCTCCTTATATCAAAGAAAACATTCGGCATTTGTTTTTTTTTTGGATTTGCTAACTTCACTTAGCATTATCTTCTCTAACTCTATCCATTTACCTGCAAATACCATGATTTTATTCTCTTTTATTGCTAAGTAATATTCCACTGTGTATATATGCCACATTTTTTTAATCCATTCATCTACTGAAGGACATCTAGGTTGGTTCCACAGTTTAGCTATTGTAAATTGTGCTGCTATTATCATTGATGTGGCTGTGTCCCTGTAGTATGCTGTTTTTAAGTCCTTTGGGTATAGACCGAGGAGAGGGATAGCTGGGTCAAACAATGATTCCATTCCCAATTTTCCAAGACATCTCCATACTGCTTTCCATATTGGCTGCACCAATTTGCAGTCCCACCAGCACATTTGTCTCTTTTCCTCTCAATGGTGTCTTTCATATCAAGCTATAAATATATTCATGTCTCTCATATTTTAGAACATAATATACAAAATGTCCTTCATCATTCATTGTTTTATTCTAGGAATATTTCTAGGTTTCTTCTTTCTTTTTCTCAGGGAAAAGATAAGCAAGTGATGATCTCTCCCTCTGTTGTATTATCTCCCACATCCTCTGGGTTATTCTTATACTTACTGAGGTTTGGATTTCAAGTCTACTGCTGTTCTAATCACACCTGAAAATCCAGTGTAATTTTTAAAAATTCTTTTATTATTTAGACACTTATTGGGAATCTTCTCTCCATTGTAAGAATTTCTCATTTGTGTCTAATGACACCAAGTAATCTTTTCTATCTTCGTAACTGTCCTTTTTTTAGCCTAATTTGCTTCCTCTCTTATTTCTAAGTGCTCATGGAGTTACACATTTGGCTGTTATCTTCTCACTGTGGATACCTTCATTAGTTTGAATACAATTGATATTTACATGGTACCACATCAGCAAGCTTAACCCAGATAATTTCTGATTCCTTGATATTTGATTCCACACTCACAGTTCCAACTGCTCACTCCGTAGCTTCCTGGGGGTATATCTCAACACAACATTCCCCAATCTGACCTTCATTAGCTATTCCTCCTGTTCACTGTGAATACTCTGAGGGAGAATCACTTCTAGACCTCTCACCTAGATTCTGGTGGTTTGCAAGCCAGAAATCTGGATATGGTCTTATACCTCTTTATCACCCTCTACTCCTATGATTAAATAGTTGCTGATGTGATTAAAAACACATCATTTTCTACTGGGCTTTTGAAATAGGCTCCAAACATATTTTTATATTTGTTTTTTTCTTACATGTTTAACAAGATGAATGTTAACTGTTTCCTTATGTCCATTACTTAGAATGGTAATAAAAGCCTTCCCTCTTGATTTAGTCACTTTCTAAATTCTTTTTCTTTTTCTTTCTTTCTTTTTTTTTTCTATAGTGAGTCACGACACATTGGAAACTCCCTAATCAATAAGAGTGATGGATAATTTCTTTAGAACAATGCAAATTATTGTAATGGTTTCAGGGTTTCTGAACTTCCTGGGATCTGCCCCAAAATAGCAGAATCCAATCCAGTCTCTTGCTACCCTATCTCCAACACCTTCAACAAGGCTGAAATACTTATAGTGCCCCCTACAGGCCATGTGATTCCTGGCACCCTGATATTACCTCAGGTGTGCTTGCTTCACTCCTAATGGATAAAATCTGCTTACTTTCTGTTAGACAAGGGACACCTCTAGGCTTACTCACATGTTTTCCTCACACGTACAGATCTGTCTGGGTTATTCCATCTTTATGACCCTATTATATATGTTTTCTGTCTAAGGTAAGAGAATAACTCAGGGCAAACAGTATAATAGGGCTAAAGAGCCTTGGCCTCAGAATGCCATAGGTGTGAATGGTAAGAATGGATATATTTGGTAAACAGTATACTGTCCCTTGGCCCAGTTACTGTTACTAAACTCAGTTTGAGGAAGAAAAATTTTTCTTAAGTCAAGTTAGTACAACCAAGGATTTATGATGGAAATGGAGTTTTCATTGGTTTTAAAGGCTATAGACAATTTGGGAGTGCTAAGATTTGAGGTGGAAAAGAAGATAAGTAGGCTGGGGATATCCCTTGGTGGTAGAGTCCTTGCTTAGCACATGGGAGACCCAGGATTTGATTCCCAGACCTTAAAAGTGAAAGAACAAACAACAATAACAAAAACGATATGTGAGAATTCTCCTAATTGGTCTACGTTTACTAAACTCCTTTGAATCTTAAAAAATTATGATCTTGATTGTATAATTAGGTTTTTTTGTAACATTATATTAATCCCAAAAATTATAACTCAATGAATGTGACTTATTGACAATCTATACTCTTACTTATTAAAAGTGTGATTGTTTTTTAATGCCTGGTGAACTCATTTTTCCAATTCAGTTCATCATTATATTTACTGATTGGTAAGGTTTAGGATATTGTTTCATAAAATGAGTTTTTAGGAAATCTAATCCTTTGGGAAATTCATCAAGAAATTATTCCATGGGCTAACAGGTGTGGTAAAGGCTCTCAAAATTCTTTGTAAAGAAACTTCACCTGTTTAATCCACCATTTTACCTCTTAACTGTAGAACTGCTTTTTCCATAACTGCTGTTAATATTTCATGGGACTATTCCCCAGAATTTGAAAAATTATAATTAACTATAAGTATTAATCTGATTAATCTGCCATTTACTATTTAAAAAAAAAACAGAACTATTCATTAAGCACCCAAATAATTTGTTTTACATTTTTTCTCATATACTAAAGAGTAGTTTCCAGATTATCCCTTTGTCATAGGCCATAAATGTGTTGTAAACAATGGTTATTATTAACCTATTATAATATATTATAAAAGTCATAAAGACATAGATCTTTTGGAACCCCAAGGATAATTAGATTTCAAATGGTGTTCTACTACTCCACTAGTCTGAGAAAATTGAGTCCTGGAGAAGCTTAAGAAAATTTTGAATATAAAAAAGAGAGTCTACAGTGGAACCACAGCTTAAAAGATGATCTCTTGAGTAAGGGTCCTATATTCTTTATTTGCTTACCACTTTATTCTATTTATCAGGAACCCATTTATAAATAATTAAACTGACCTTGCTTGTGATAATAGTTGATTTTTTTTAGTATTGTTTTAGTTAAAGATGAAAACAATGACTTTTATCTTATTTTGTTTTGTTTTTATGTGGTTCTGGGATCCAACCAAGTTCCTCACATGTGCCAGGCAAGTGTTCTACTACTGAATCACAACCCCAGTCCAATAGTTCATATTTTTCATGACTTAAGTTTAGAATCAGAAGCTAGAAGATTTTATGTAAATATCTAATTTCAAGTGCATAATTTAGAAATCAAGTTGTAATGTTTAGAAGAAATGTTTTTAATATATCTGGCCTTTTAGAAATGTGGACTCTCATATCAGAAATATAAAGTGCATGTAAGATTCTTCTTATTCTTCTTTGGTTGTTCATTTTTTTTTCATTTAATAAAATGTTTTCTACCAACATGAAACCATTCTTGGGGATCAAAGTCATTAGGAGAACACAGTAGATCGCGCTTTTTAGTTGATTCTAAACAGTTCTGTGGTTTAAGCAAAAGATTTTGTTTTTCCAAGGCAGAGGCATTCCATCCGTTAGGAAATATGGACTTCAGAATTTGTTTCCACTGTGCCACCACATATTACCTCCTACCTTAATGACTTCCAAGTATTAGAAATTATGATACCTTTAATCAGTTACATAAAAAATATTTAAAATGAAAAATATATTATATCCTTTCTTTATTCAAAGACACTTTTGTTTATTGTATCTCATTTTATTATTAAAAATGCCAGATAACACAGAATTTAGGGGTTGTCAAAGGTACAAAAGCACATGTTTCTACAATTTTTTTACTTACATAAGGTAAGATTTTATGTGTATAAGAAATTTCTTTATGTGCAGGAAACACATCTAGCTTTTCAAGGTTAAGCAAATAATATACACAACATATGGCATTTTTACTAAACAACCTTAAATGCAAAAATAGAAGGTTAGTGGATTTAGCTACTATTTGTCTGCAACTTTATCACAATGTGAAAAATTGATGCCACAATGCAAATATAATAAGAAAATATATAGAAAAAGGTATATTTTCTAAAGAAATGTATATTTAGAATATTGAACCATTGATAAATCCTATGCTGAGAAATACTGTATGTAATTTTTTTTTTATTTTTAATTTTTGTCTTTAAGATTTTCTACTCTCCCATGGCCCTCTTCATACCACCCTCTGTATATGCTGTTCATCTTCAGTTCAATCTACTTTACCAATTTTGGATCCATACTGAGGTAACTTTTTTTACCCCTTAAGTTTTATATCTAAATAGCCTGAAGTAATGTCCTGGAAATCCACTAGAAGCTGATTTATTGTGTAAGAAAAATCTTTGTCTGCCTTCTTTAAGGAGAAACATCTGTTCATTTTTATTCCTTTTTTCTGAATATATATTGCAAAGTTTATAAGAAGCAATGAGGCCAGTTGGTCTTGATTAAATAAAACAATTTTTGAACTATTAAGTACCAAAACATTTTAATACTATATTCAATACAATATCTACCTGTATTGCAGTTTATTAAATATTACTAAGAGATGTTAAAATTTATTTCAGTTTGGAGATATAAATTTTTATACATTTTATATAGATATATATTTATATATATTCATATACTAAAAAATCTAGAGACATCTATATAGATATATCAGTAGAAACTTCTTGAAAACTCCTTGGAAAAAATTAATATTTATGCAAATTAGAAAAATACTTTTTTTTGGAAAATATTATTTTAATTATATAGTTTAGGTTTTATTTAAAGGCATTCAATATATTGTTAAGGCTTTATTTGTCTTCTAAAAAATTAAACAAATAGAATTTTTTGTTTCTTCTGGGGTATTTCAATTTGTCAGACTTGAATGTTTGCAGATAGATCATTAAGCAACTGTTTGGTTTATGAACTATTGTACTGATCTTGTTGTTAAGTATCAAAAATCACAGACCCAGAAAAATTCCTACTTATACACTCGAGAACCCTTTCAAGCATTTGGTATTTATTGGAAGCCTTTTGAAGTTACGATAGGAAGCACATTGACAGGTGTTGCAATTGGTTGAAAAATATCACATATCACAGCTGCATAAGATGTCAAATCTTGATACAACAAAGAGCATTATTTCATTAATCTGCAATATTTCTTGCTACTGATTTGCTTGGAATAAAGAGACTGTTACCCTGACTTCGAACATATGTTGCATTTTTTGAAGATCGCTCATGAAATACTATTGTGTTTTATGATAGTTGACACACATCAAACAGTCAATACTACAACCATCTGAAAGAGTTGTTGAGGCCAATTCTGACTCTAGAGGTCAAGGACCAAATTTGTTTAAATCAGTGGATGGAAACTTTCTGATGATTTACATGGAGGGGTTAAAGGAGAATTACACTTTTATAGCAGTTCTGCCCCAGGTCGTGCCACGTGTTGGTCAGCTTTTTGTCTGGATACAGAACAATGGTGCCTAAGTAACTTCCATTTTTTTTCCTGTCTCTTAGAAATGTCCCTGAATAGGATTTCAGTTCCATTCCCTGAAGTGGGAAACTGAGAGTGAGGAAAAGCCAGTGGTGAAAATTCTTTCTTTTAAGCTCAGAATGAACCTCCAGGTGGCTTCCTTTCCAGTTCAAAAGCAGTGCCTTAGAATCTCTCCCTTGTGCTCTACTTCTTAGTTTTGAAAGTACTTTGCCATGTGTAATTACAACAGCTGGACTGGCCTGAGAGGCATGAAGACACTTTATGGAAGTGATGGTTTGGATCCTCAAAAATCAAGTTATTAGCTGTGGATACATTTCTGAAATTTTTTTTCACAACTGTGTGATGTCACTAGTTTATTGTACATAATATACCACCATTTGTTTACAAATAATAGAATAATTCTCCAGGGGTTAGAATCAAGATATTTTTCATAGTGGCTGCTTTGGGTAAATGGAATACAGAACTGGAAGAACTGGAGTAAGGAGAAGATTAAACTATTTTTTTTTAAAATATTTTTAACATGTGTTTGCTGGACTTTTTCATATAATGCTAATACCCATATTAGGAAATAAAAATGGAGACTGAAAACAATAACCTTCAGTGTAGGAAAATATCCACTTTATGACTGGAAAAAGTATTAACCCCGCTGAGTTACTTGCACACTGTTTAAGATCAGGCATCCTGGATATAGCTGACCAGGCACAGAAATGACATGTGTGAGCTATAGATGAGACAGTGTTGGCCAATGCAATTTGTGCTATCCTAAGTGACTCTCAGTTCTTTCCCTTCATGAAGATCAGTTCTCACTCTCAGGGTAAACTAGTCTTAAGGTGGTATGGATTTTCTAAAAGTGAAGAAGAAAAATGTTTTTCCTTTCAATCAACCCAGTTAAGATGAGAGGAAGGAAAAATAAAAACAATTTTAAATCATGTTTTTAAAAAATTGTTTATAGGAAGAAAAAAAAATGGGTCATTAAACAAATTGAATAGTTCATTGAAATTTTCTGTTTACTCTTAGGGTACTTTAATGAAGACACAACAGATTCTTAGTCACATATTGTTTTTTGAAAGTTACAAAACATTTTGCTTTAAATTATATTCTCTTGCTTAATTTTTGTGAAGACATTTTGTTTGTAGATTGTTCGTTGATCTAAAGTGTGTGTAACTTCTTATGAATTTGCTGAGTTCAATAAAAGAAACTTTTATCTAATATATATTTTTAACTTAGTAACTACAACATTTTTAGAGTTTTAGATATTTTTCATTATTTGGGTGCTAGCTGATTTTACATGGTGCAGTAATATTACTAACATTAACTGCTACCTTTGATCATAAATTTACTATTTTTTTCATGTATATATCACATGATACTTGAGTACAAAAATGTTATAACAAACAAAATTATTTAAAACTTTAGTATTGAAGATTTGAGTCAAATTATTTGATGATTTTTATAATACTAAACTGAAACCCCTAAATGTAACACTATGCAAATATTAGAAATATAATGAATAGGGCTGGGGATGTGGCTCAAGTGGTAGCGCGAATGCCTGGCATGCGTGTGGTCCGGGTTCAATCTTCAGCACACATACAAACAAAGATGTTGTGTCCACCGAAAACTAAAAAATAAATATTAAAAATTCTCTCTCTCTCTCTAAAAAAAAAAAGAAATGTAATGAATAATCTCTGTATATTGATATGAATAGAATACCAAATAAATCAAAGTATATAGTATGTGTTATGTATATTATGTGCTAATATTTATGCTAAAAGACATAAAGTTATATATTTTGCATATTCAGATATACATAAAATGCCTTTAGAAAGACATAGGGTAGCCATTTCTCTTCCTGTAGGAGGGTTTTTTTTGGGGATCGCTAAGAGATAAAAATCAGAGTAAGACATTAATATGAATTTAACCATTATACTTTGGGTAAAATGTGATCTCTGTATGTTGTTATTTCTTTAATAATGATACTGAGCAGCTGTAAATTTGATGAACAGAAATACTGAATTTAGAAAAATTTTAATTTCTTATTTTTTTTCTTTTTTTTAAAAAAAATTTTTCTAAGAAATTTTAACTGTGTCAAACTCTGAAAGATATTCTCCTAGAATATTTTTTGAAACTTTAAAGTTTTGAATTTTACCTTTAGGCCTATGATATACTTGGAATTCACCTATAGGTCTGTGACATACTTGTAATTATCTTTATATAGAGAATATGGTAGGGAACAAGATTAGTTATTTCTATGTGTATATCCACTTGCTCCAGACACATTTATTTGGAGATAGTTTTGTTCATTGGATGGCTTTGGTGTGTTTGTTGAAAAGAAAGTAACCATGTATGGTAGTATCTTTTTTTTTTTTTCATTTTACTCTCTTTCATTGATTTGTTTTCCTTTATATCAATCCCTTATTTTATTTATTACTATAATTTATAGCAGAGTTATCATATTGTTTATAATTGTTATATTATTTATAATATAATATAATTATTATATTATTTATTTAAATAAGTTATACAGTTTATAAAATAATTTGCTTACAATCCAATAGAATTTTCTTCTTGCAACATTTTATACTCTTTCAAACAGAAATAGAAGGACATATACAATTTAAACAGATCAATTTCAAGCAATGAAATAGAAGATGCCATCAAAAGCCTACCAACCAAGAAAAGCCCAGGACCTAATGGATTCTTAGCTGAGTTCCACAAGACCTTCAAGGAATACTTAATACCAGTACTCCTATAACTATTTCACGAAGTAGAAAAGGAGGAAACACTTCCAAACTCATTCTATGAGGCTAGTATTACCCTGATACCTAAGCGAGAAAAAGACACATCAAGGAAACAAAACTTCAAACCAATATCTCTGATGAAGAAAGATGTAAAAATTCTCAATAAAAATCTGGCAAATCACATACAAAAACATCTTAAAAAGATAGTGCACCATGATTAAGTGGTGTTTATCTCAGGGATGCAAGGTTGGTTCAACATACAGAAATCAATACATATAATTCATCACATCAGTAGACAAAAAGATAAAAATCATATGATCATTCAAATAGATGCATAACAAGCATTTGAAAAAAATACAACACCCTTTCATGTTTACAATATTGGAAAAACTAGAGATAGTAGGAACATACATCAACATTGTAAAAGCTATCTATGCTAAGCCCAAGGCCAACATCATTCTAAATGGAGAAAACAATAGAACCATTCCTTCTAAGAACTGGAACAAGACAGGGATGCCTCTTTCACTACTCCTATTCAGTATAGTCCTTGAAATTCTAGCCAGAGCAATTAGACAGGTGAAAGAAATTAAAGGGATGGGAATAGGAAAAGGAGAACTCAAACTATCATATTTGCTGATTACATGATTTTTTACTTAGAGGATCCAGAAAATTCCACCAGAAAACTTCTATAGTTAATAAATGAATTCAGCAAAGTAACATCAATACCCTTAAATAAAATGCATTTCTATACATCAGTGATAAACCCACTGAAAGAGAAATTAAGAAAACTACTCCATTCACAATAGCCTCAATAAAATAAAATACTTGGGGATGAATCTAACAAAAGAGGTGAAAGACCTCTACAATGAAAACTACAGGACAGTAAAGAAAGAAATTGAAGAAGACCTTAGAAGATGAAAAAAAAGTCTGTCATCTTCATGGATAGGCAGAATTAATATTGTCAAATAGCCATACTACCAAAACTGTTATACAATTCAATGCAATTCAATTAAATTCCAACAACATTCCTCATAGAAATAGAAAAAGCGATTATGAAATACATTTGGAAAATATAAGAAACCCAGAATAGCCAAAGCACTCCTTAGCAAGAAGAGTGAAGCAGGAGGCATCATATCAAACCTTAAACTATACTACAGAGCTATAGTAACAAAAACAACATCGTACTGGCACCAAAATACACGTGTAGACCAGTGGTACAGAATAGAAGAAACAGAAAAAAAAACCCCACAAAAAATAGTGTTTTCTTGTACTAGACAAAGGTGCCAAAAACATACACTGGAGAAAAGATAGCCTCTTCAACAAATGGTTCTGGGAAAACTGGAAATCCATATGAGCAAAATGAAATTAAGGCCTTATCTCTCACCATGAACAAAACTCAACTCAAAGTGGATCAAGGATCTATAAGTTAGACCGGAGACCTTGCACCTAATAGAAGAAAAGTAGGCCCAAATCTTCATCAAGTTGGATTAGGTCCTGACTTCCTTACCCGGAATCCTAAAGCACAAGAAATAAAATCAAGAATCAATAAATTGGATGGATTTAAACTAAAAAGCGTTTTCTCAGCAAAGGCAATGATCAATAGTATGAAGAGAGAACCCACAGAGTGGGAGAACATCTTTACTACATGCACATCAGGTAGAGCACTAATTTCCAGGATACATAAAGAACTCAAAAAATTTATCACCAAAAAAACAACCCTATCAAAAAATGGGCTAAGGCACTGAACAGACATCTCTCAGTAGAAGATATACAATCGATTAACAAATATATGAAAAAGATGTTCAACCTGTCTAATAAGTAGAGAAATGCAAATCAAAACTATTCTAAGATTTTATCTCCCTCCAGTCAGAATGGCAATTATCAAGAATACAAGCAACAAAAAGTGTTGGTGGGGATGTAGGGGAAAAGGTACACTCAGACATTGCTGGTGAAACTGCAAATTGGTGCGACAAATCTGGAAAGCAGTATGAAGCTTCCTTAGAAAAACTGGACTGGAACCACCATTTGACCCAACTATCTCTATCCTTGGTCTATACCCAAAGGACTTTAAATCAGCATAATATAGTGACTCAGACACTTCAATGTTTATAGCAGTTCAATTCACAATAGCTAAACTGTGGAACCAACCTAGATGCCCTTCAAACCAATATCTCTGATGAATGGATAAAGAAACTGTAGTGTATATACACAATGGAATATTACTTAGCATTAAAAGAGAATAAAATTATGGCATTTGCACATAAATGGATGGAGTTGGAGAATATCATGCTAAGCGAAGTAAGCCAATTCCAAAAAAAAACAAAGGTTGAATGTTCTCTCTATAAGTGAATGCTGATCCATAATGGGGGGAGAGAGAATGGGAAGAATGGAGGAACTTTGTATTGGAAAAAGGGGAGGGGGTACGAAAGATGGTGGAATGAGAAAGACATCATTACCCTAGGTAAATGTATGATTGCATAAGTGATGCAAAATTGTGTACAACTAGAGAAATGAAAAGTTGTGCTCCATTTGTGTACAATGAAATAAAATGCATTCTGCTGTCATGTATAGCTAATTAGAACAAATAAAAATTATTATACTCTTAACAAAAAATAATTTTATTTTTTTCTTTTCTGTATATATGTCACTAGTTTCTTTTTATTATTGCTCTGTTGAGGAGCTATAGTATAAGGTCAAAGTGATTATAGAAAGATATAGGCATCTTCTACTGATTTGCTTGTGTGTGTGTGTACATGCACATATATGTGTGCATTGAGTAGGTGTTGTATTTCTGGTGATTTAGCAGACATTCTATCTTAAATTGATATAAATACCACTTATCATAAATGTGATGGTCTTAAAGCATAATTCTATTAAAGCCCTCTCAAACTTTTGGCTATTGTTCTTCCATGACAAATTCTCATATGGTATAAATTTCAAAATATTTTTATTATTCTAAATTTAATAAATTGATTATTTTTAAAGAAACAAACAAAAAAAGAATTAGTCTTTGCCATTTTTTTCTAATGGAGGTTTGTACCGACAAATTTATTCAAATTGTATTTTTTTAAAGAGATCTCCATTTTTTTCTTCACTTTTGGATATTTTCTTAGTATCAGATAATTCAATTGATATTCTTCTTATTGTGATTCTATATGTGATATGTCTTTTCCCTCTTAGCTGTTTATGATTTTTCTTTTCACTTTTGACTTTGCTTAGTTTGACTATGATGTTTCATATGTATTTTTTCGTACATCAAATAGATTAGACTGCATAGCTATGTACTTTTTAAGGCAAATTTGGGAACAAAAACCTGGTCATTATTTCCTTAAACATTATTTGTGTACCTTTCTCTTTCTTTGTCTTCAGACATTAATATTTTGAGGCTTCTTTATATTGCCTCAGAGACCAAGAATGCTGTTAATTTTTAAAATTTTATGTTTTCTCATATTCATTTTTGAAAGCATCAACTTACCTTCAAATTTATTTTTCCTTTACCTGCTCTCTCCAATCTGCTACTAGGCATGTTTAGTATAATTTTCACATTAGATACTTTTTTAAATTGTAGAATTTCAGTTTATATATTAATGGTTTTTATTTCTCTGAAATTCTCTGTCACTCGTTACAACTATCTTTTCCTCTAAGTTTTAATTATATAGCTATTTTTACATTCTTGCTGATTCCAATATTTGGGTTATGTTCAGATTTATTTCAATCAACTGTTTTTTTTTTTTTTTACTTTTTTGTTACTTGATATGTATTACATTTACCTTTTTCTTTGTATGTCTAGTAATTTATTTTCATTATATGCTAAATTTATGACACATTTATTATAGAGATTCTAGATTCTCTTATGGTCCTCTGATCACTTCTTTAAATTTTTTATTCTAAGAGGTGTTGAAATAATTGGCTAGCTATTCTGTATTTTGGAAACTTTAATTTAGATTGTGTCTGGAGTTGTGCCTTTTGTCATTGTTTTTAGTCCTAAGATGTCCTTATCCCTGTCTAGAATATTAGGGCAAGACCTGTTTCTTTTTCTTTTCTTTCTTTCTTAATGAAATTCCTGAGTTGTTTACAAAGTCCCTCTCATTTGAATTTAAACTCTAAATTCTCTTTCTTGCTGGCCTGAGGCAGCAGTCAAAATTCCTGCTCAGGGTTTCTTTGGCTTTTCACCTTCCTTGCTTTCCATCAAGTTCCTCAGTGTCAAGTCCTATGCAAGAGCCAGCCAAGGCTGGAAGGAGATTCTTATGCAGTTATTGTGGCTCCCTTTGTGTGTCTATTTCCTTTCTGAGATTTCCTCTTTCAATTTCCAGTCACTTTCATACTCACAAACTTCGAGGTCTGGCTCCTAATCTAGTAAAACTGGCACTCTTTGAGTTTGCCTCCCCTTCTTGCAGTCTGACATGTCTTAAGCATTCTAATAGGATCTTACTGTGAGAACTCTATCTGCAAGGCACACTGCCCATGTAGTGACCTAGTTGCTAAGTTATGAGGAAAACAAATTCTTCAGCACTCCGTAGTCAAGCAATAAGTACAGCCAGATATTTTATCTGGGAATATATTTATGAGAGACTTAAACAGTAAAAACTAAAATATAGAACTACAGGGATGCTATGTGGAATCCCACTTCTTGGTTTATACCCAAAGGATTTAAAATCAGCATACTGCAGTGACACAGCCACATCAATGTTTATAGAACCTCAATTCACAATAGCCAAAGTACTGAACCAACCTAGATGCTCTTCAACAAATTTATGGATAAACAATGGAATACTACTCAGCTTTAAAGAAGAATGAAATTAAGACATTTGCAGGTAAATGGATGGAGCTGGACAATGACATACTAGGAGAAATAAGCCAATCCTAAAAAAAAAAAAAAACAAAGGCTAAATGTTTTCTCTGGTAAGACACTAATTCACAATAAGGGAGGAGACTAGGAAAAAACAAGAGATTCTTTGGATTAGGTAGAGGGGAGTGAAGGGAGGGGAGGGAGTAAAGGGGTAGGAAAGATAGTAGAGTGAATTGGACATTATTACCCTATGTACATATATGATTATACAACCAATGAGATTCTACATCCTGTACAACCAGAATGAGAAGTTATATTCCATTCATATATGATGTGTTAAAATACATTCTACTGTCATGTATAACTAATTTGAACAAATACAAATTTTAAAATATTACTCTATTAGAAGCAGCAAAAATCATAGGGTGGTAGCAGCTTGGGCAGAAATGTAGGAAAAATGAGTCCTAAGGACACAACCAATACAGCATTTTGATTACTGCCCTTTTCCCCAAAATTACAGTTTCCTAATCTTTGGAAGTGTATATCTACTCTCTGAAACCTTATAGTCTACTTAAAACTTTGTCATGTGTAAAGGTTTGTGTTTAAGTAGATGCTTCATTTTATTTTACTATTTTATTACTCTATTGAAAAAAATAAATATTTGTGATATGAATTTTAACTTACAGTGGCAGAGAAAAATAGGTATTTTGTAAGAAACATGGTTATTTTGTCCCTTGTGTAGGTGGGAGATGTATTGAATTTATTACGTCAGCATATATTTTTCATTAACAAATATTTACTTTGTGTAAAGATAGGTGAGACATGGGAATATTTTACATATTATGATTATGAAAACTTAAATTTGAATATTAGAAGCACACAATTAGTTCCCTGAGTGTTTTTTTTAATCAAGATTAACTACAAATAACAATACCATTTTTATAATGTAAACAGTATTCTTTCCTTTGTGGTTTCTGATGTTAATTTTCCTGAGTTGAAATCCTGATTTTATCTGCTATTCTAAATATGCACTTTGAGTTTTACTTTACCTTCCTGTACCTCAGTTTCCTAATATGTAAAATAAAGAATCATAATATATAGCATTGAGGATTAAAGATGATGGTTTATGTTCTAGTCTAACAATTAGAATAGTTCTTAACACATAGAAAGTACAAACAAATGTTTTCAGCATTGTTCTTTTTGAAAACTAGATGTCTATTTTGTTGTATGCAAATTATAAACCATTTCTAGCCACAATCATGATAATTTACACACATTTTGTGATATAATTGGAATATAGCCTATATTTTAATAGGAATTAACCAATATAATAAACAAAGTCTTAAAACTCAAAATAATTAATCAATGTGCAAATTTACTTGAGAAAAATGCATATGTAAATATAAGAGTGTGAGATTATGATAATGAGTGCAATGTTTAGTATTTTTCCTAATTCAGAAATTGATTAATATAGGAACTACGAAATTTGACAAATTAAATACTTCAATTATATCCTTCAGACATTTATTCAGTCTCTGTGGCATTCCTAGTCATGTATATATTATGAACAAAAAGGATAAAATGGTAGAATAATAAGCTATAATATTCTGCATGAAGGAAAAGTTGTGGATATTGAGGAATATACAAAACCAAAAATCTGAAACCAAAACCAGGTCTGAAGTTTAGCAAAAAGTTGCAATCATCTTATGTCAAGAATTCTGTTATATATAGTTGTCATTGTCTGACATGTCTCAAGAAATATTTCATGAGATGCCATTTGTATTTGTCTATTTTATTTTATGCAGCATATACTTGCCTAGCACTCACATTTTTCAGGGAGTACCTTAAGTATTTCAACAAATGTCACCTCCTTACATCTTTATAAAAACTCTTTGGAATGGGTAGTAATATTACCTTAAGTCCATTATACTAAGTAACCTGCCCTGGGATGCACAATTAGTAAGTGTCATAATGGAGTTTTCCTGCAGGAAGAGTATTCAAACTCCAGATGCCTTGTTGTCATTCCTTACACTCTGCAGCTTCCCTTGAGACAGCACACTTAGGTCTTAACATTGTCATAAAATACCCACCATGTTAACCATCCAATATGAGCCAAGTAGAAAAATTTCACTGAATTTCCACAGAATAATTTGAAACACTAAAGGTGAATTAAACCTTAATAGGTTAAAAGAATGAATTTAAGTTCACAGTGTCTTAATAATGGGCCTTTAAATTAATGGTATATATAGTCACTCATACTGCAGATAGTTTTTTTCTGAAATGTAATAGAAAAACTTTCAGAAAATTGAAGTTTTATATTCATCAAAATCTGTAAGCAAACACCATCATTTTAAAGCTAAGAATATTGATATTCTGTGATTTACTTAATATGACAATAGCTGGCTTCAGAGATGACTTTTGAGCTTTACTCCTCTTGCACACTTACTCTCTTAGCAATACATTTATCCTGTTGTGTTCCCAGCAAAATAACTGGGGGGTGACAAACAACTTGTGTACATTGATACAGCAGGAGTGGGAGCCGTTTATTGTAGGACAGGAGAGGTATATATACATTACACATAGCTTATCTTAATTAACATAAACTAGATACAGCAGTCAACCAATAAGGAATCTCCACACTTAATGGCTCGCTGGCATTACTTCACAAACCACTCCCCCTGGCAAAATGCCAGGCGCCATCCTGACTTGTTTACAGACCTTAACAGTGTACCACAATGAATTGCAGCAGAATTTATGAAGAATCAATATGGTACAGTGAAAAAATCAAGGCCATTGATTAAGACAGCTCAGTTTTAGTCCCACCTGTACCAAACAACTACATATCCTTTGTCCACTCCTATTGTTCCCTTTAAAAATCTTACCTATTTTTAGATGCCAGTGCTGACGCAAATCCTTTGATAATGTTCTGCTGCTTATTGAATAAATTAAAAATGTCTTGCATTTTATGTTCTTCATAAACTGTATTCAATGACAGCACACCTATATCTCCTGATCTACATTCCATTAATTTTTATTCTTTGCTGAACTTCACCTTTTTATGTTAATAATTTATATTAAAATATAGATCACATTAAAATTGTGTCACAAAAAAGCACATAAATAGTCATAATGATGTCTAGAGATGCATAGTACACTACATATAATAATCAAGTTATCTATTTAAAAATATAGTTATATCAAATAATACTAACAGCATTTTTTAAAACTTTCTTTGTGTCAAGCACCATTCTGATGGTTAGACTAGAACATAAACTAGATCCATCTCAATTCCTTCACTTCATAAGCTCTTTCCCTTATTAAAAGCAAACACCTACATAGCTCAGTCCATGTATAAGTCCTTGTACTAAGTATTTTACACACACAGTGATCCCTCTGTATTCTTAGGTTCTACATTCATGATTCAAAAGTCCAAGTATCAAAAATATTTTGAAAAATATTATTTTCAAACTGAACATTTACAGACTTACTTTTCTTGTCAGCATGCCCTCTATAATTCAGAATCACAACTGTTTACATAGCACTTACACTACATTAAGTACTATAAGAAATCCCTAGGTGATTTTAGAAATTTAGTATAGAAAGATATGTATAGATTATTTGAAAATAGTATGCCATTTTAAATAAAGTCCTTGAGAATCCACATATTTGAGTATTTGCAAAGGAAAGTACTGAAACCAATTCCCCACAGATACCTAGGGATGACTGTGTTTACATATTGATAACACTTGTCCCCATTTGAAGTGGGGGAAACAAGTATATACAGGTTTTATAAAGTGCCTAATGTTATAGCTAGTTAATAGAAAATCTGTGATTAAAAGCCTGATCAGCAATTTTTCCCCCTCCTCTGAAATCCTGTGTTACTAATTTTATCTTTTAGAGCTAGAGTGTCTATATATCCCATATTGTCTGGATCTGTGCTGCTGAATGCTGTTTTGTTTTTGGCTTGATGGATAATAGGACATTCTTGCACTCTCTTAAAACTTATTTGTACACTTGTACAGTGTACAGGAAAGAATTGCTTATCAGGCTTTAAATCACAGATCTCCTATTAACGAGCTGTAACATTAGGCACTTTCTCTAACCTCTTTTAGAGAGGTTACATAAATACCTTAAAAGTATTTATGTAAAATTTAAAAAATATATATAATATCTGTGAAATCATTTAAATAATACTTATTACTAATACTATTTTTAGTGTCAATTACTAATAACTACATTGTATTATCTATGTGTGTTTAAATGTTTGTACTTACATTTTTGTCATAAATATATTTATTCCATATCTCCCCCTAATAGTGTATGTTTTTCAGGCTTATGATGACATAGTTTGGATTTAAGGGAATTTGGTGGAAAAGTAAATTATATTCCAAAATATATGTTTTGGAAAATGCTTATTCAACAGGAATCACGGATTTATTAGCATGACTTAATGAAAAGAAGATGAAATTGGACTTTGCCCAATTCAACTTTCTCATGTATAAATTTCTAGTGTTTATACAAATGTAATATATATTATCTATCTATCTATCTATCTATCTATCTATATACATATATATATATATGTGTATATATATATATATATATATACATATATATATATATATATATATATATATATATATATATATATATATATATATATATAATGTAATGCCCGGCAAAGAATCTTTGAAACTTCTGACCTGAACTGACAGTTTTTTTCATTACCATTTTGAGGGTCACATCCTGCTTCAAGAATCTGTTCAGTTGTAGTGATTCTTTCCCAATAGTAACAAAAATAACAAAATTTTGAGAATTTTCTTGAGCTTCCAAGCTCATCTGAGGACTGTCTACAAATTTGTGGATTTCCATTTTAAAATGTCTGTTGTGAAAGGATTGGAATTTGAGCTTCAGAACTCGTATGTTGAACAAGCACCTCAAGAGATTAGACTGAACATTGATGTGATAAAGTGTGAATATCAGGCATATGGAGTTGACAGTAAACTTTTTGAGGACAAACACAAAGTCTACATTTTATGTTCCTTCACTTCCCCAATGTCCAGATAACTAAACATAAACATCTTTTGAATGAATGAATGAATTGATTGATTGTGTTAACTATATTCTTTACAATTCATGTATGGGATAGGTGATAGGGCAGAGGGAAAAACAAGAAGAAAGTATTCACAGTAGACTTTAATAGCAGGCCAAAGAGACTAAAGATATACAGGTATTTGTATATTCTATTCTACTGTTTGAAAACATATTTTGTATATTTGCCTTCAAAAGATTAGTATCTGTAAATGTTTTTAACAGACCAAAATTTGTATTGCATGGCAATAAAGAGATTTAATATTTGAAAATGGAAGTTGAGATGGATATTCATATCTGTTTTGTTCACTAAAATATCTAATGCTTAGAGAATGCTTGGCATGTGGTTAATAACTCATTAATATTTGTTGGTTAATAAACATGGAAGTCACATGTTAAATTGGTAATATGATGATTAAGTGATCACAATATAATGAGTTTTAGGATGAGTCAGAAATATGGGCATGTATTATAAGATCACTTGGACTGAATTGTTAAACATGGATTACCTCTCATTTTTCAATTGCTTTTTTTTAACATAGAGTTAATATTATTTAAAATATCATGCATATCTTTCTTATTGGCTGCCCAAATAAAGAAATATAAAATGATGTGACAAAGGGAATGAAATTTTATATGGTTATGATTATGGATGTTTTCAGTTCTCCTTCTGTCAATTAAATTGGTCTTAAAAATAAGTCATTTGGAATCCACCTCCCTTTGAAGGAACATGTTTAGCATTTCCTTGTATTTATTTTTCCAAAAAGAAATCAAAGTGTTATTTAACCTCTTGTTTGAAGAATAATGTAATCACCAGTGACAAGAATTAGCCTTCCAGATAATTTGTTTTAAACTTAGTTCTTTAAAACTGTTGTTTATTATGTAAACATAACCTAGTCCCAGTCTTTGTTAAAACCAAGCCTTTAGCTCCTTAACCCTGTGGTGTGGATTCATCAGAACTTTACTCCCTATGAAGCTCTTTATGATCCCAACAGTCTTGATTCCCCCAGATTGTTTCATTTCCAAACTATAAATATTGTTTTTTCACTCCTTGCTGTGGAAATTCAGCTACCTCCATATTACATGCTTACTGAAGTAGAAAACTGCCTAATCAGGTAGGAAAACATTTGGCTGTGAATAAATCAGCATTTGTTGAGTTTTTCAAAGTGTGAAACTAGGCAGACAAGCACATATCCTAGGAGCTCTGCTTTCTCCTACTTCCCTGTAGAGAAATCAGGGGCCAATATGGCCGCCTCTGCCATCTGTCTAAACACTTGAGTGTGTTGTCTTGAATTAACATAGCAGAACTAGTGGGGGATGTAATTAAGATTTTATTTTTACATTTCATCACCAGATGCTCTACAACATAAAGTCATCCATAAATGTTCAGATTGATTAAGCTTTTAACAAGGAAAACAATGTTAAAGATCAACTCATTTAGCACAAAAAATAAAATGATTTTAATATGTGGACTTTCTAGTGTTCATGGATTTTATACTTTTCTCCCCAAAACTTTAAATGAGAATTTTATATATATATATATATATATATATATATATATATATATACACATACATATATATATTTTGTTTTAAAGAACAAAGTTTATACCATCACTCATTCTACCTCTAAGAAACAGTAAATTATCTGATATTAAACTGTAATTTCCATTGTTGAACTTTGTGACCTTTCAAAGTCTTAGAACAGTATCATGTCTTCAGTAAAATCAAATGAATAAATGAAACCATGCAGATAATTTTGATTTCTATGTAATCCATTGAAGAAGTTTATGAACTTCTGAATTTTCTAAAATATTTTTTGAGAACAGTCCTTTGGGCTACTTGCAAAGTTGTACTACAGGGAGATAAAAAACAAAATAAAAAAACAACGAATAGGAAAAGCATGCATCTTTACTACCAGATAATTTTCAGCTTGGAATTTGGAAAAGGAGTGCAATATGATAATGGATAATTTGTGTATCTCAATTATAAATTCAAATTGAGTATAAATTTAAGTCTTTATTGTGCAATAATAATTGATTTTTTAATTGAATGGTTTTTTCATTGGTCCCAAGAGGAAAAAAAAATTACTTGAAAAAGGTAACATTTTTAGTAATACCTTTATTCTGAAATAGTTATAACTTTCATTTGAAGACTCCACTGGAGTGTAAATAACTTTCATTTGGGCAGTGACTGTGACTTTATTTCATTTTGCTTCTAAAACCTAGGAAGTTCTCTAAATATTCAATAAATGTTTGTAAAATGAATGTGCTGGCTGAGGAGAGACTTCTTGCTCTGTTGATTATGAAAATAGCTTTTAATAAGAGACTCTGATAAGATTTTAAAATACATACTTTAATGCTCTGATTATTTCTAGTGCTCACAGAAAATTCTTATTGTTAGCTTGTTGCTTAAAATAGCTCTTTGGAATTTGAGTATATATTTAATATTTAACATGTATGATAAATATATTTAAGAAGGATAAATATAGGTATTTACATTAATATTTTTGTTATTCAGAGTCTCTATAAATTATGCTAAATATAGGAATATATTATTGAAATGGCATAGAAATATTTACAATGAACCATGTAAATGATTCATGAGAGTAGAATGAATCTGACATAACTTTCCTATGTTCGTATATGAATACACCACCAGGGAAACGCCATATCATGTATAACCATAAGAATGGGATCTTAATTAGTAAAATTTATACTCCACGTATACGTATGTCAAAATATAATCTATTGTCATATATATATATATATATATATATATATATATATATATATATATAACAAATAAATTTCAAAAACAAATATTTACAACCACTCACTTTTCAAAAAGATATATATGAGCTTGTAGTAAAGGATATATTTCCAAAGAAAAGATTCTCTACATTTTTATACATGCACATAAACATGTTTAGGTAGGTAGTTATAAAAATAATTGAGTTAGATGTATAAAGGAATAAAACAGGAGAGAGAGAGAGACAAAGAAGGAAGACAAAGAGAAAGAGAAAGAATAGGAAAGGAAGTGGGAAGATTGGCCAAGAAAAAGTCAGCTAATCATGGTTTAAATATTAGTCCATTTAATCTTAGTTTAGGCTTGCACAGAATCTTGTCACTGTTCTCATCTGACAGTTTTGCCACTTTTGAACTGTTCTCGAGGCATATCTTTCTCAATTAAATCCTGTATGACAATGATTTTTATTTTAGATGATAAATGTATTAGTAACTGGCTTAGTGTTTCTCTTACATACCGACTGCACTGAAACAAGGAGACCCACAGTGGTGTAGTACTTTTTGGAACATCAATCATACACGATGCTGTAAAGAAACTCTTGACTGGTTGTAGTCAATGTCACCAATGTCATCACTCTAACCTGTGCTCATCTGAATGCAGGCATTTTTTCCTGCAATGGAGATTTCATTTCACGTCACCCTCAACCCAGTCACACCTCAGTCATATTGTTTGCACATTCACTGTTATAATAAGAATTCTAGTAAAGCATCTCAGGACATATTGTCCTGATTAGATTTTTCCCTCTCAGAAAGGAAACATGAGTATTTGTAGGAATCTCTTATTTAGAGTTAACTTTACAATTAACTATAAGCTCATAACTTCTTTCTAAAAAGTAAGCACTTTTAAATACTGATATGACTTTTCAACATATTTTAGCTTTTTTCATAATCATTAGCAGATGAAAAAACAAAGGATAGAAATATTGTGTGATATTCCCATTATTCTTCTAAAACTTGTGAACAGAATTCAGCTACACATTTCATTATTAGATTTAGAAAGTCTCTTTTCCAACCTCAGTTGTCAGATTAAAGTGAGACAAGGCAAATTTTTGAGCAAATTTAACAATTGAAATAATTTGCTTTGAATTATCAAAATACTTTTCTTAAAATCATGTTTTGCCCTGTAACTCAATCATTAGATTAGATTATTGCTTTGATACTTTCTGTTGGGCTTCAGAAATCTAGCCCAGTCAATGTCTTCTAATCAAAAGATTCTTTTTACATATTTCAAAATTACACAAAATGAAAGAGGTTAATTTCTTAAGAAATAATTTATAAAAGTAAACTTATTTAGAATAATTAACTTGAGGTTTTATAGAGTTCTAGTCTAATTTTTTTTTCGATTTAAATTAGAAAGATCTACAGAAGCTTGTTTTTTCAGATAGGGCAGAGAGTGAGAAAATACCTGAGAACTATATAATGGTAAAAAAAATTACAACCAAAATTCATAATAGGCATTTAATAATATATTTGCTATTTACTATATACTTGTAGGGTAACCTTTCTGAGTTTCAGTTTTACACTTTTTTTAAAATAGACTCTTGAATAATACTATGTTGAGGATCCCTATATGTTCTAAAAGCCCATAATTTAAATGAACTCCACATCTAAATCTAATAAAGACAAATAAATAACTTTTTTTCTAACAAAGAAGAATAGCTGCAATTATTCCCAGAGTAACATTTTCAGGAAGTGAATTCAAGCTAGATGTGGTTGAATTACTAAATGGCTGAATTTGCAAATGTGGGCGATAATTAAATCGTTACGCTCAACCCTTATTAAATATTAATGAATTCTCCATGACTTTGAATCAGAAGGGTTTTCTACATGAGGGGTTCTGACCCAGCTGTCTGACTGATGAATCATATCCCCCTCTGAGGTGGTCTTCTCAAGCTCCAAGGTACTCATAGGCCCTACCAGGAAATTTAACTGTGGTTAACAGTGTTATACTTGGCTTTTAATAAAAAATGGAGGGGGGGGACTTTTAATATTGATATCACCATGTTTTTGCCTGCAAGAGCAAAAAAATTTCTCCAAGGAAGAGTTCGACATTAAAAAAAATAATAATAATGCCCTCAGCCAAGGCTCCAGTCATCTGAATGCACTCACCCTTTGTGTGGCTTTCAATCTGGCTGCAGACATGCCAGGACCAAGGATCAGAGCTGCATCTGGGTAGCAGGAGCTGGTCAGCGTAGGCCCTCCACCCGCTTTTGTTGTTTGTTTTTGTAACACATGTTAGGCACCAAAGAGACAAACAAGGATAAAATGGCTCTCTCCTTTTACATCTGGTTGTCTGCCAGAGATACACAGTCCAACCAAAACATCAGATTTCAATGTTCCAACTGCTGAGGAACCCCCACCTTCTTGTTCTCTGTCCACTACCATTCTTCTTTACAAATATTTTTCCACCAATGAGCATAATGTAATACAATTTCTATATAACCCTTTCCCAACTCCCAGTCATTAATATAGTATTTGTGAGATACTTTTTGCCTTATTTCATAGGAATATAGTCTGAAATGAGATATATGTTCACAATATTTTGAACTATTGAAAATTTAAAAATACGGATGGTCTTTGGTATACAAAAGAGATCTTATTCTATGAATTATTTAAAAAGTCTGTTGTTTGAGCTCAGAATACATTTCTCATAGAAATAACTTTAAAATGGTGAATGAGACTCCAGGTAAGAAAAAGGGAGCAGTGGGGAGCAAAGAGAGAACTCAACTATCATCTAGTACATAATATTATTATTTTTTAACCCTGCAGGCAGACAGTCTGTCCAGTAAGTAATAGAAACTGAGAAACCCTTAAAAGCTGGGCAGCAGAGCAAAAGGCAAAGACTGTCTCTTTCATATCTGGGAACAGTGGGACAATAGGGACATGTTGGTGGCACCTGTGCATCTGAAGGTTCTGAAGGATGCCTGCTACTCTATGGCAGCATTGTTACGGCTTCCACTTTAAGAGGGTACAGGAGGCCACAAACTAAGGACACTGTGGCCACCCTAGCTGCTGACATTTACAGAGAAAGTGTAAATTTGGTGTTCTAAAGTAAGAGCTTGCCAAAAAATAATTAAACCCAGGTAGATAAAGAGTTTCGATTTGGAGGTATGGTTTGGAACTTGGAGATCTATTGGATACTTTCAATTGGCTTTGTGCATGTTACACTATATTAAAATAGTATAATTTCTTTTATTTAAATTTTTATCTTAAATATTTCCAAACACTCATAAAAATAGAAAAACAGAATGAATTTATGTCTCTTTTGCTCTTGTTCACAAATCAAGATTTTGCTTTATTTGCATAAATTATCCTTTTCTCTTTTACATTTTTATTGTCAAAATATTTTGAAGAAATTTGGATCTTGTGTTATGTATTCCTCAGTTACACAACTCTTAAAACCAATTGCATTTTCATGCATAAAATCCTGTTTTAACTCCCAATAAAAACTTTTTTTCATTTAATATTCTGATAATAATAAAATTTTCCCACTGCTTAAAATATCTTTTATGTATGATTTGTTCAAGTGGGTATTCAAACAGGGTTCATATATTATGTTTGGTTCTCTTAAACATGAGCATCTCCCTATTTTCCCCCTGCTCTCCTGACTTGTGACCAAATTCACAACAGAGTCTTGTTTGTCAGTGGCTATTTCATCCCCTTAAACACCACCTAATTTATTCCTGTTTTCCTCAAAAGTCACTTAAGTGGAAAATAATTCTAAAGGTGTTTTATTTTTTGAAATACCGTAACAAGAAATTGATTTATCATTACTCAATATTTGTATAACACATCAAGTGTCTTACATAAAGCTTACTGTACATTTTTAATGGCACCTATTTGTTTTCTATTGTCCTCAGGATTTTTGGACTGAGGAACAGGGTATTCCTCCTGAGAAATGTTGAGAGACCTTTAAAGAGTTAGGGACCAGATCTTGTTGTAAGTTACTTGACTTTCAACCAAACTTTGAATTACACCTGTAAGATGGAATTGTGGAAGGTTCATCTACAGGTAAAACTCCATTCAGAATTCCAGTTGAATAAGCATGATTACCCTAGTATAATCAGTAATTACCAGAATAGAAAACTGTAGTTAGATGATTCATTGCAGGGTAGAACCAACCCAATGATGTTCTGCTAACATAAATAAAGCCTTAGATGAAAAGTGAAAAACAAAGTAGCATGAAACTTGAAGGAAGTGTTCCTTGCCAATAGTGATGCATAAATATAGTAACCTTTGTAATCCCAGAAACATATCATTATCTACTTACTGTCATTTCCATGGTAAAGGTGAGAAAACTAAGGGATAAAATCTAAGCTATTTCTCCAAGATCACAGAGTTATAAGTGGTGGATTTGGGAACTGAACTGAGGCAGTCTTGCTCTTCACCATGTTACCATACTGCCTCTGGGAATGGAGTTGTGCAAACATTAGTCTCCTTATTGAACTCCAGGTGACAAGGAGACTTCTTCCTATTCTCTAATGTCAACCTCAAAATTTGGTATAATTCATCAACTGTGTGGGTTTTAAATGTATTTGTATATTATAAACTCACTTAATAATAGCTATGTGTGGAAATATTTCTTTTGTTTAAACAGATCATCAATAACCTTGGTCCTTTGGAACTGATTCTTAATACTCCTAGCCATCATAGGGTTCATCATGGTAAGGAAGTTCTATTTCTTCTTTATTTCTTTAAAAATTCTATAATTGTTATTTTGTCTTGCTTCAATTCATGTAAATATCCCATATAGTCAGCACACATTGTCTACATAGCTATATTTCTTCTGTTATACCTAGATCAGTCTCAGGTTTGAATCATGGTCTGTGGTGGGGCAGCACTTTCTCCATCAGGCTCTTGAATTCCTCCCTTTATTATATCTCAGTCTCCTTGTAGAGGGAAAATGTGTTAATCAGCTGAGGAGATAACATTGTATCTATTGAAGCAGTGTCTTGAAGGCTCAGTTCTGAAGGTCTTTTCTGTCTATAACCAGAGAGTACTTAGTCTTGAAAACTGTTGGGAGTTGTACAGAGTCTAATAAGCCACACTCCTCTCTCCTGCTGAACTCCTATAAACAAACTAAATATAAGCTTCATTTACCAGAGGAGCAAATCCCACGTGGCTAGTGCCTAATGTTTAGAAACAACAACTTAAATGATAATAGAAATGTTTACATTTGTGCACCAGGAGAACTATAAAGAATGTGCATATCAACATTATTTGTGATGCAAAAAAAAATAATTCAAATGTTTATCAGCAGTACAAAAGGTAAATAAATTATAGAAAATTCATTTTTATCAATAAAAATGCTCAAATAATTGCTATATTCAATTGTATGATTAAATCTTACAAACATAATGTTGAGAGAAGAAAGCTAATAATAAAGGAATAAATACTAAGCTTTGTTTTTAATATATCCAGGTTTCATATGAGCACTGCAGTCCTGCCTTCTCAAGGGAGGTACATCCTTCCTCTAGAACAGGGGACAGAGCAGCACAAGCTCCCACAGGCAGAGGAGAGAATGGGTCACACTCTTCTAAATCCAACTGTCACTCTCCCATTCCCAAGGAAGAGTTAGAGGGGGAGAGGTCAAGAGCATTATATTCTTGCAGTTTCCTATGTATAGAAGGAAAAATAAGCAATGGAAAAAAAAACAAGTCTAGATTTAAAAACAAATAGCTGCTGGTTCCCTTTGTTTGACTTCACTTTCTTACTTCTACTGCTCTCTATCAGGGTTTCTCAACCTCACCATTGTGGACCAATACTTAGTTGGAGGGCTATTCTGGGCACTGGTTTCTGTGCATTAGGTGTCATTGCTGCTCCTTCTGAGCTGTATCTTTCAAGAATGTGTCCATATATTGTCAAATGTCCTTTGAGGGGCAAAACACTCCCTCATCCAAAAGAGAGCCATTGTTTAGACCATGTGATGGGTTGAGCATCTTTACTGCCAATCTCATTCTATTTTTGCTGTGAGGAAGATTTTTGCTTTATCTATGCTTCAAATGTATATTTTCATGTAAGAAAAGCTTGTCAGGGAATGAGAACACGTGAAGATAGTTAAGTTTATTGGAGTAGTGGCTTGGTGGATTTCTACTCTTTTTTAGATTTGTATTCATAATGATATGATCATGTCAATTAAAAATATATTAAACAAATTGTAATTTGAGTACTTTGGATAAGGAAAAGCATCATATGTTAAATTAAAAAGGCCAAAAGCAATTTAAATTTTACTTTTGTCTTTTATTAATTAAATTATTAAAGTTATTTAAAATTAAACAAGATTTATTCTAATTGTCTTCTTAAACAGATGTAGAGAAAAGGACAAATGATGTGACACATCAAAAATTAAAAATAAAAAACATACATATATTATTTCCTTATTTCCCAGTTTTCTCTGTACCCATTTACTTTTTAAATTATTTATTAGTAGTCTTGAAAAAATAACCATGTAGATTTATCTTACATTTTTTTAAACTGAAATTTGTGGAAAGTGCATATAATTTAAAAAAAAAAAAAACTTGTTCTTTTTAGTAAAATTAACTGAAAATAAATAAAATGAAACTCCATTGCTCGAAAAATCTGTTGTTGTCGTCAAGCCCAAGATACTCTCAGAAACATTATTCTGTTACTTAAATCTTAGTTTAATAGTACAAAATGTCTGCATCACTAAAATCTTGTTCTAAAAACAAGAAAACAATATTTCAAAATGCCAAAGCTCCTTTTTATTGAAAAATTATTGTTTATTATTTTCTTTCATAGGCAAAAATCGTTACTGCATAGACAAAAACTATGGTGGCACTCTTATCATTTGGGATAGAATTTTTGGTAAGTGAAACATACAAAAATCAAACAATTAAATTTACTTCTTTATTCACAGAATGTCAAAGATAATATCCTTGTAATGTTTGTCTTCCAGGGACTTTTGAAGCAGAGAAAGAAAGAGTTATATATGGTCTTACACATCCAATTAATACCTTTGACCCACTCAGGGTGCAGGTAATAAGATTGGTCATACTCATTCTGAATTTGTATTATTTCATAAATATATAGTTAAGAGAAAAATCAGTTATTGAAAGATGGAAGTATATTACACTGCTGCAAAAATGCTTAACTGTAAAAGAATTTGGGAGTGGGACTTTGTTACTCAAGCAAAAAGTTGAATAAAATTGGGCAAATACATTTAAAAACAACTCATTATAAGAATTTTTGAATATGTCTATTTTCTATTATAAAAATTATTTCTCCTTAGGAAACATGCTCTTTCTCAGAATAGACTTGAAATATATTCATGTATTCAGAAGTAGTAGTAACGTGTAGAATTAAAGCTGATCTTGCAGTAAGAACAATTTTTGCTTCCAGGATGCATGTCTCTAGTTAGAAATTCAACATGAGGCCTTTGCCCTGCTCTTCTTAGACCTAAGTGTCAAGAACTATTACAGAATGGTTAGGTCTGACATTACCTCACCTGATAAGACTTGTTGGACTGGTCCAGTTTTCTGTTAGACATATGGTATTGGTTGTTCACCAGCTTCAATGGTTGGCACTAGAGAAATCAAGAATGTCTGTGAGGCTCTGATATGTCAGCATCAGACCATCACAGAGACTCCTGGGGTTAGGGACTCACAAATAAGAAAAAGATAAGAATGCTCAAAGAACTGAATAGGTTAGTTAACAACAGTTCTATACAAGGTACTGGTTACAGCATTCAGTAACTGACAAAACTATAGGTTCATGTTGGGTCTGTTTTTCAAACCTACTTCAAATTTTCACAGAAAGTTGAAATAACAAAAAGTCAACATTGCTGAATTTCTACTATGTGCAGCATGCAGCAAATAGCACGGCACAAATATTTAATGTCAGCATCACTAAAATATTATGAGACAGAAGCTCTTTTTATTCCCATTTTCTGGTGGAAGAAACTGAGTTCTTCAGGATTTAATTAGTTCAACCAAGTTCACACAGCTTGTCAATTGAGAACTTAACCAAGGTGGTTGTAGACCAATGCCAAGACTCGATTTAACATTTACCCTATACTGCCTCTTTACATAAAAGATTGTCTCAAGTTGCCTTCACATTTAAGTGAAAGGCATTTTTATCACACATACACCAAAAAAGAAAAGCTAATTATCTCTTTTCTAAACTACATTGAACTTCTTTCTGTCTCTCTTGGTTAGACTTTACTAAGAACATGATATGACTCTCAGGAGAACAACAAATATTTTAAGAAACTTTTTAATGATAAGATTTATATGATTTAAAGCAAGTTAAAAATAATACATTGAAAGCTACTGTTCCTTCACTTCACAAAGGGTTTGTTTCCTTACTGTGGAGATTAAAAATAAAACAAAAAAAAAGTAGACAATTGATCTCTGTACTCTATGAAAGAGCTATCCAAATCTAGCATGCATGTGAATCACAGCAGAATCTTACTAAAATGTAGACCCCATCCAGCAGGACTAAGTTCTACAATTCTGTTTCTACCAAGTTCCTAGATTGTGCCAATGCTGATGTTTGATAAATGAATCTGTAAGTAGCAAGCCTTGGAAATGTACACTCTTGCTGAGGAAAAGTATTCATATTTGAGACAGAATAAGAGAGTTGCTATTGTATACAGTGAGAGCTACACTAAGAGCTGGATGGTTAGGTCTTGATGAGGCACAATAGTGAGACAGACAATGTTAAGGTCTGTAAACAAGTCTGGATGGCACCTGGCATTTTGCCAGAGGGAGTGGTTAATGTTAAGGTCTGTAAACAAGTTTGGATGGCACCTGGCATTTTGCCAGAGGGAGTGGTTTGTGAAGTAATGCCAGCGAGCCATTAAGTGTGGAGATTTCTTATTGGTTGACTGCTGTATCTAGTTTATGCTAATTAAGATAAGCTGTGTGGAATGTATAAATATCACTCCGGTCCTACAATAAAGGGCTCCCACTCCTGCTTTATCAATCTACACAAGTTGCTAGTCACCCCCCTGGTTATTTTGCCCAGCCAGCCAGGCTGCAGCAAGACACAGGCATCTATAAGCCACTGGTGAATCTGTGAGAGGAACATTTACCAGATCTCTGCCCTTATATAAACCCTTTCTTTAGTTAGAAATCACCAAGGTTTAGTATCCCACATGCTCTCATATATTGTCAGAAAGGTCAAGTCTACAAGTTAGAATAATTAAGAGTTCTTAAATGTATAAAAATGTAGTTAGTTTTAGTTTTATTCAGTTATTCACAGCTAAATTTTTCACTTATCATCAAGGGGCATCAAAAACAACTTGGAATGGACTTGTGTTAGATAGAGGGTGATGATGATGATGATGATGATGATGATGATGATGATGTACAAATCATTTATTTTGGTCTTCTTTGGCATCCAAAAGTTTCAAGGCATTGGGTTGTGCCAAATAAATGAGAAAATACTCTATTTTAAAACATCTCCATGTATTTTTCATGGTTTCCATCCAGAATGATACAACAAAATTGTGTTCAGTTTTCAAAAATCACAAAAAATGTAATTATTTTAATGTATGTTTTAACTCCTAAACACATTACTTTTTCTGTATTATCATGAATACAAAGTCCCAGGTTAAGTTTCCATCTAATGTTTGCTTTGTCCTCAAAATTTAATCTATTAAATCCCATGTAGTTCCTTAATTGCTTCTTATTCCTTATTGTAATATTTCAAGCAATTTTGAAATACAGTTTTATAAACACACACTTTAAATTCTTTCAGAGAAAGTGCAAGTATCAGTAAGACCACAAATTCTGAAAGCCAAAACTTGTTTTTCCATTTGTACATTTCTATAGTTACTGTGGAACTTATCTCTATAGTCTGTAGCTGATGTCCATACTGTAGGACAATTTTTATTCCAATGGCACATTATGAACATTTTATTTCTATGGCAAATATGGGATATATAGCAAAATTCCTAAGAGCTAACACTTATTGAGCACCCTTGTGTAGGCATATATTTAACTTCTATACATGTCAAATGTAAGTTATTTAAAGAATGTGGATTCTTGCTATGAGACTCAAAGAGAACTTTTTTTTTCTTAGTAAAAACTTATTTTCTAGTTACAGAATATGAGCTATTTAATACTCAGAAGTCTATCATCTGAAATGGCTTTGAAATTTCAGAGATTTTATTTTAAATATTTGAACATTTATGCAATCTTTTCATGTTTTCAAGTTTAATCCAAATATCCACTTAGCTAGACTTCACAAAAGGTGTCATTAGACAAAGATGTTGAGTATACAGGCTGCTAGTTAATCCCTCTTGAGGCATAACTTCATAACTTGCCTTTTTTACTTTGCTCATTTTCTAACCATTTGTCCTATTTTTTATTTCAAAATTGAAATTGAGTTAAACTTCAGAAATATTGACAAGAACACAAGTAACACAGAATTCATAGGACAAATTACAATAAGGAATGTAATTGCATATTAAACTGTGTTAATCAAATCACGCATGAAATCTGTACTGAAGAAAAATATATAAATTATATTGAACAATAGCATAGTACATATTCATATTTAATCCTTTTCATTATGTTTTCCTTATTTTAAATAGGTATATTTTATTTTTTTCTAGTTCCACCATTTATTTTACATTTGGACTACATTTTGGGCTACACCTGGATTCTTCCATAAGTTTTCTGTGATATTTAAAGGACCTGGTTGGGGTCCAGGTAAACCAAGACTTGGGCTGAGTGAAGAGATCCCAGAGGTAAATAAAGTTCATAGACTTGGAGATGGTGGAGATTCCTGTCATCTTGTTCAGTTTAGAGCGAGTCTGCATGTATGCTATGGTCATGCAAACTCTTAAAATATGTTCCCTTAGTCAGATGCAGCATGGTGGAGCATAACTTAAAAAGTGGACACCTGCAAAGGGATGATAGAGGGATTTCTTCAACCAGTTGGATATAAGCTCTTTCTGAAGAGTACAGTTTGGTGAGCAGAGCAACAGAAGCTAGTTATCAGATCCAATCAAGCCTGAAGCCAATGACCTATGTGCAGAGCAAAACTTCACAAATTCATGCAGCTCACATGGAGAGTCCTGGATCACTACAGATGGAGGGAGCCTTAGGAATCATTTGGTCTACCCTTGGTTTTGCTCATGAAAATTCAAGGACCCCTAAATAGGTCTAAAGGCACATCAAGACAATGTCATTGTTGGGTTAGACCATGACTATATTCCTTTGATAGTAAAATAGAAGCATTAAATACAGCAATAACATTTAAAACCAAGAATGAAGTTGTAAAGATTTAAACATCCTGAAAACCAAAAGAAAATTTCAATTTTTATCTGAAATCCCCCTTTAGAAAAGAAAAAGAATTTCTTTTCAACCATTTAGGATACATATTATATTTTTTCATTGAATAAATATTATAAATAGAAATACAGGAAAAATAGGGAAAGCAAACTATTGTTGATCTCAGAGATGATACTAAGTATGAAAGTTAACCTATGATATTTCAAGGAAATAAACTCATGTTTCATTTGAAGAGCATTATTTCACAAATATTCCATATAGTTTTGTTTATAGTCACAATTATTTATAAAGCAGGAATCTTGAGATAAGTGAAAAAAATCTAGTAAGGAAAGATCTAAAAACCTAGTAAGAAAAGATCCATTTATAATTTTTCTTTCTAGTATATAATTCAAAGTTAATATTTTAAGGTTATGTAGGTGCTGAAGTCTGCATTATAATAATAGAAGTGTGGCATTTCTGGGAAAATCAGTAGTAGAGAAAGTGTCTTCCAATAAAATTATGTTTCTCTTTGAGGCATGATTCCCTACACTAATGAGAATCAACTTCCTTTTTTTTCCTTTTATGTTTTTCTTTGATTAAATATATTCATGGGCATATATTCCCATTTGCAGAAAATCCGACCTATTCTTTTGTGCAATCTTTGACATTAGTATAGATTGTTGAATCAATTCTTACTTTAATCTTTAAGGCAGACTAAATTTCAAACCATGAGACCTCTTAGTTTAGCAACTTACAGACACTTTGCTATCCAGACAGATGAATATTCGAGTCTTTTTGGAAAAATTTTAAAAGGGGCAAATACTTCCACTTCTTTCTGCATATCTCTTTTTTAAAATATATTGGTTATTTTTACTTATATATGACAGCAGAGTCAATTTTGATATAATTATGTAAGCATGGAATTATATCTTATTTTAGTTAGAACTTTCCACACATCTCTTAAGTTAGTGTGAATTTCAGTAAGAGGAATAAGTCCTGGAACAAAATAAAATATTTTTTCTTTTCTATCTAGGTTACAGGAAAAGAAGTTCTCTTCTCATCATCTGCCTCTCAGTTATTAAAGATATACACAGTTGTACAGTTTGCTGTGATGCTAGCATTTTATGAAGAGACCTTTTCAAATACTGCCGTGAGTAATATCCATTTAAAATTGGGTGTGAATAAGTTTTCTGTCATTCTGTTAGAAAATGAAAATAAGTTATCCATTATGACTTAGCTCTATTCTTTTCTAACTGTCTGCTATAATTTTGGAAACATCTCACATTTAAACAGGTAAATTAATCCTTCTGAATAGTAAATATGAATGACTTAAATGTATCCAAACTATTGCATAACATATTAGTCGAATCTTATACTATCAATCTGATAAATAAGAAAATTTTGCCACATGTAAATTTCACAATTGCATTAAATATACTTTCAAAGTTATACTTCTCAGCCAAATAATACCATAAACGGCTTCTAACCTAAATTCCAATAGAGTTCAATTCTGTGAACCCTTTTGAGCTCCACCTTCACTGTTCACAGTACTATTGGCATTCTAGTCTTCTGAACTCCCACCAGAATTGGCCATTAAGCTCCACTTAAAACAATCTAAAGCATTTCTATTATTCTAAGGCTTCTGAACCACAAGGTCAGTTTGTCATGCAACAACCCCACTTCTCAGTACCAATTTTTATTTTAGTCAGCTGTTTTGCTGCTGTGACTAAAAGATCTGACCAGAACAATTTTAGCGGAGAAAAAGTTTATTTGGGGCTCATGGTTTCAGAGGTCTCAGTTCATAAACATGAATTCATTGTCTGTAAGTTGGATTCATTCTTCGGGGCTTAATGTGAGGCTGACCATCATGGCAGAAGAGTGTAGTGTAAAGAAGCTCACATGATGATCAGAAAGCAGAGAGAGAGAGAGACTCCAGTCATCAGATACAAACTGTATACAACAATTTTTTTTCCTCTGAATCTTCTTGGATTGTTTCAAATGTAAGCTTTGGGGAGACACCCCAAATCCAAGCCATAACAGTTGCTATATAGGTATTTCTGGGTTTTTGTTTGTTTGGGGGCCTGTGTGTCTGTTTATGTGTGTGTGTTTTTAAATTTTTGTTTATATTTTTGCATTCAACTTTAGTAACCAAATATTTCTCCATTTAGTGACCTCAGTTTTGGACAATAGATATTTTTGCATGTATTCTCTTTCTATATGTAATTAAGGAAATATAAAGAAAAAGTTACAGGGAAACATCTAATAGATTTTTCCTGATTGTAGCAGAAAACAATGATTTGGATTCTAATTTCCATTTTCTTAAGTGCCATTACAAACTAGAATGCAATGTGACAAGAAATATCATGAAAATATTATTACTGAATATATACATGCTTGTTATTTCCTCTTATATGTGTTTTAACTAATGATAAAACCAATTACACATTGTGCCTTGCTGGTTTGTCTTTAGCTCCCCAAAAAGACAAAATTTGCATGCAAGAATTCCTTTCAGGGGCAAAGCTGTCATAATGGCAGCATGAACCACCTCATTTTTAGGAGTAACATGCAGATATCAAACTACTAAAATGATTAAAGTTTATATAGCTGTTCCTGGGTATCTACAAAGTAGTGATTCCAGAATCATCCCCTCACTCTGTGGACACCAATATCTGTGGATGCTCAATTCACTTATATAGAATGGCTTGGTACACCCACATGGGAGCTCAGGCCAGGGCCAGGGCCCAGAAGTGCCCCTGCCAACCTGTGTGGGAGTCCAGTCTCAGGGTAGACAAAGGTCCACCGCCCCTCACTCCAGGCCTAACCCACTTCCATCTTGGGACACTGTAGCCATTGCCATGGCATTCTCCACTCAGTAACCTCCACATGGGAGGACAGACAGGGCCTAGAAGCAGCTGCATCTCAGAACAGGCATCCCAAAGCCAGTTTAAGGCTCACCCTTTCATTTCAATCTCTGATAGTGGTTGCATTCATTTTTAGACACTTCCACTGATATCTCCAGTTACTTTTGCTATTGCTGCCACCACCTATACTTGAAGTAGCATCCATCCTGGGACACCAGCAGGGTCTGGAAGCCCAACCCTTAAGGTGAGGTACAGATAATTTTGCATGGATACTAGAATATTATAGGGAAGACAATATAATACCTCAGATCTGCACTGCAAGAAAGAAGGACACATAGACAACATGAAAAAATAAGAGAGGAAAGTGCCCCAAACAAACCAGGATACTACAATAACAGAACCCATTGACAGTACAGTTGATGAAATGTCAGAGAAGGAGTTCAGAATGTACATAATTAAAATGATGTGTGAATTAAAGAATGACGTAAATGAGCAGATACAGGCAAAAATTGATCACTCCAAAAAAGAGACAAGAGAACAAATATAGGCAACAATTGATCACACCAACAAACAGATAAGGGAGCAAATAGGTAGCAAAAGATTACTTCAAGAAAGAAAAATTCTTAAAAAAAATGTCAGAAATCCTTCAAATGAAGAAAACAATAAACCAAATTTAAAAACTCAATAGAAAGCATCACTAGATCACTTTGAAGATAGAATGCCAGATAATGAAGACAGAGTATACAATCTGGAAAATAAAGTTGACCACACAGTGAAGATGATAAGAAACCATGAACAGAACATCCAAGAATTATAGGACAGCATCAAAAGACCAAATATAAGAGTTATTGGGATAGAGGAAGGCACAGAGATTCAAACCAATGGAATGCACAATCTCTTCAATGAGATAATAACATAAAATTTCCCAAACATGAAGAATAAATTGGAAAATCAAATATAAGAGACTTAAAGAACACCAAATGTACAAAATCACAACATATCTACACCAAGGCACATTATAATGAAAATGCCTAGCATATAGAATAAGGATAGAATCTTAAAGGTCACAAGAGAAAGAAATCAGATCACATATAGGGGGAGACCAATTCATATCTCAGGAGATTGTTCAACCCAGACCCTCAAAGCCAGGAGATCCTGGAACAACATATACCAATCTCTGAAAGAAAATAGCTGCCAGCCAAGAATTTTATATCCAGCAAAATTAAGCTTCAGATTTGAGGATGAAATAAAAACCTTCATGATATACAAAAGTTAAAAGACTTTACAGTGAGAAAGCCTGCACTAGAGAGCATTTTCAGGAAAATATTTCAGGAGGAGTAAATGAAAAACAATAATGAAAATCAACAAAGGGAGGAACTGGCTAATCAAAGGAGAAACCAAATTAAGTTAAAAAACCAAAAATAAACCAAAATGTTGAGGAATTCAAATCATATTTCAATAATAACCTTTAATATGAATGGTCTAACCTCATCCAATTAAAAGCCATAGACTGACAGATTGGATTAAGAAAAAAAAGATCCAAGAATATGCTGCTTTCAAGAGACTCATCTCACAGGAAAAGACATCCACAGTCTGAAAGTGAAAGGATGGGAATAAGTGTATCACTCACATGGACCTCATAAACAAGCAGGGGTTTCCATCCTCAGATAAACTTGACTTCAAACCAAAACTAGTGAAAAGGAATAAAGAAGGACATTTCATACTGCTTAAGGGATTCATACATCAACAAGACAGAACAATCATAAATATCTATCCCTGAACAATGGGGCATCTATGTATGTCAAACAAACCCTTCTCAAATACAAGAACCAAATAGGTCACAACACAATAATACTGGGTGACTTTAATACTCCTCTCTCACTACTTTATAGATCTTCCAAAATAAAACTAAACAAAGAAACTATAGAACTCAATAACACAATCAATAATTTGGACTTAACAGACATATATAGAATATCCCATCCATCAACGAGCAAATAGACTTTCTTCTCAGTAGCATATGGATCCTTCTCCAAAATAAACTATGTGATGCCACAAAACAAGTCTTAGCAAACAAACAAACAAACAAACAAAAAAAAACATAGAGATACTACCCTGCATTCTATCTGACCATAATGGAATGAAATTAGAAATCAATGATCAAATTAAAAAGAGAAGCTACTCCAACACCTGGAGACTAAACAATACATTATTGAATGACAAATGGATAACAGAAGATGTCAGGGAGGAGATAAAACATTCTTAGAGGTAAATGAGAATTCTGATACAACTTACCAAAATCTCTGGAAATCTATGAAGGCAGTACTAAGAAGAAAGTTCATTGCATGGAGTTCATTCACTAAAAAAAAAAAGAAAAAGTCAACAAATAAATGACCTGACATTATAGCCCAAAGCCCTAGAAAAAGAAGAATAAACCAACACCAAAAGTAGAAGAGGACAGGAAAGAATTAATATCAGGGCAGAAATCAATGAAATTGAAATTAAAGAAACAATTCAAAAAATTGACAAAACAAAAAGTTGATTCTTTGAAAAAATAAATAAAATTGACAAACTCTTGGCCACTCTAATGAAAAGAAGGAGGGAGAAAACTAAAAAATTACAAAATTTGTGATGAAAAAGGAAATATACTCCAATAATATAGAAATTTATACTCCAATAAAATAGGAAACCTCAAAGACACTGACAAATTTCTAGAGGTATATATGATCAACCCAAACTGAGGCAAGAGAACATACATAATTTAAACAGATCAATTTCAAGCAGGGAAATAGAAGATGCTATCAAAAGCCTACCAACCAAGAAAGCCCAGGACCAGACGATTTCACAGATGAGTTCTACAAGACCTACAAGAAATATCAATACCAATACTCCTCAAATTATTCCATTATATAGAAAAGGAAGGAACCCTTCCAAACTTATTCTATGAAGCTAGTATCATTCTGATACAAAAACCAGACAGAGACACATCAAGGAAAGAAAATTTCAGACCTATATCCCTGATGAAGATTGATGCAAAATTTCTCAATAAAATTCTGACAAATTGCACACAAAAACATATTTAAAAAATAGTGTGCCATGATCAAGTGGGGTTCATTCCAGGGATGCAAGTTTGGTTTAACATATGGAAATAAATAAATGTAACTCATCATGTCAATAGACTTAAAGACACGAATCATATGATTATATCAATTGATGCAGAGAAAGTGTTTGACAAAATATAGCACCCCTTCATGTTCAAAACACTAGAAAAACTAGGGATATTAGAAATATACCTCAACATTGTAAAATCTATCTATGCTAACCCCAAGGCCAACATCATTCTAAATAGTAAAAATTGGAAGCATTTCCTCTAAAAACTGGAACAAGACAGGGATGCCCTCTTTTACCACTTCTATTCAACATAGTCTGTGAAACTCTAGCCAGAGCAATTAGACAGGTGAAAGAAAATAAAGGAATGTGAATAGGAAAAGAAGAACACAAACTATCATTTATTTGCCAATGACATGATTCTATACTTAGAGGATCAAAAAAAATTACACCAGAAACTTTCTGAATTCAGGAATGTAGCAGGATATAAAATCAATACCTATAAACCAAAGGCATTTCTATACATCAGTTGACCATATTTTAAATGTGGAATTCTACCACATTTAAAATAGCCCTGATGCTGGTCATGCTGGCACATGCCTGTAATCCCAGCAGCTTGGGAGGCTGAGGCAGGAGGATCACAAGTTCAAAGCCAGCCTCAGCAATGGCGAGGTGCTAGGCAACTCAGGGAGACTCTGTCTCTAAACAAAATACAAAATAGGGCTAGGGATGTGGCTCAGTGTTTGAGTATCCCTAGTTGAATCCCCAGTACCAAAAAATTAATAAATAAATAAAATAAAATAGCTTCAAAAAAATCAAATACTTGGGAATCAACTTAATAAAAGAGATTAAAGACCTCTATAATGAAAACTACAGAACACTAAAGAAAAAAATTGTAGAAGATCTTAGAAGAGGGGAAAGATCACCCATGTTCTTGGACAGGCAAAACTAATATTGTCAAAATGGTCATCCTCCCCAAAGTACTATACAGATTCAATGCAATTCCAATTAGAATCTCAATGTCATTTCTTATAAAAATAGAAAAAGCAATAATGAAATCCATTTGGAAAAATAAGAGACCCAGACTAGCCAAAGCAAGCCTTAGAGAAGAGCGAAGCAGGAGGCATCACAATACCTGACTTTAAACTATACTACAAAGCTATAGTAACAAAAATGGCATGGTGTTGGCACCAAAATAGACATGTAGACCAATGGTCAAGAATAGAAATCACAGAGACAAACCCACATAAATACAGTTATCTCATACTAGACAAAGGCACCAAAAACATACATTGGAGAAAAGATAGCCCCTTGAACCAATGGTGCTGGGAGAACTAGAAATCCATTTGCAGCAAAATGAAGAAAAACCCCTATCTCTCACCAGGAACAAAACTCAACTTCAAGTAGATCAAGGACCTAGGAATTAGACCAGAGACCCTGAGCCAAACAGAGAAAAAAATAGGCCCAGATATTCATCATGTTGGATTAGGCCCTGATTTCCTTAACAAGACTCCTAAAGTGCAAGAAATAAAATCAGGAATTTATATATGGGATGGTCTCAAACTAAAAAGCTTCTTCTCAGCAAAAGAAACAATCAATAATGTAAAGAGAGAGCCTATATTTTGGGAGCAAATTTTTGCCACATGCATGTCAGATAGAGCACTAATCTCCAGGATATAAAGAACTCAAAAAAAATAACATCAAAAAAACAAACAACCCAGGGCTGGGGTTGTGGCTCAGTGGTAAAGCACTTGCCTCCCACATGTTGGGCACTAGGTTCGATCCTCAGCACCACATAAAAATAAATAAACAAAATAAAGATAGTGTGTCCATGTATAACTGAAAAAAATTAAAAAAAACAATCAATAAATGGACTAAGGAGCTGAACAGACACTACTCAGAATAAGATATACAGTCAATCTACAAATATATAAAAAATGTTTAACATCTCTAGTAATTAGAGAAATGCAAATAAAAACTACTGTAAATTTTTTCTCACCCCAGTCAGAATGACAGTTATCAAGAATACAGACAACAAAAAATGTTGGGAAGGATGTGGGAGAAAAAGCACACTCATGCATTACTGGTAGGACTTCAAATTAGTGAAACCAATCTGGAAAGCAGTATGGAGATGTCTTAGAAAACTTGGAATGGAACCACCATTTGATGAAATGATGGAAGGACTTAAAATCAGCATACTATAGTAATGCAGCCACTTCAATGTTCATAGAGGCTCGATTCACAATAGCCCAGGTAAATGGATGTAGTTGGAAAATATCATTCTAAGTGAAGTAAGACAATGCCAAAAAAAACCAAAGGCCAAATGTTCTCTCTGATAAGTGGATGCTGATCCAAAACAAGGAGACAGGAGGCATGTCTCCATGGATTGGGCAAAGGGGAAGGAGGGTGGGAGCAGCATTGGGGCAGGGAAGATGGTGGAAATGAGATGGACATCATTACCCTAGATTCATGTAAAACTGCACATAGGGCGTGACACTACATCATGTACAGCCAGAGAAATGAAAAGTTGTGCTGGAATTGTGTACAATGAATCAAAAGGCATTTTACTGTCATATAGACCTAATTAAAATAAATAAATAACAAGATAAAATAAAACGGCTTGTTATTTTATATAACATAGGTACCTCTTCCTGTATACTTTGAAAATCTCCAGATTACTTATAACACCTAATGCTTTACTGTCGTGTTTAGAGAATGGCAAGAAAAATGTCTGTACATATTCAATACAAACACAATATTTTTGGAGTATTTTCCCTCTATTTTTGATTGAATTTGTACATGTAGAACCCACAGTTATAAAAGGATCACTGTAGTTGCTTAACCTATGGTCTCATAATCATCTCTTCAAATACTACATAATTTATCTCTCACTACTTATGCTTATACATGATCTAAACATGTTCACCCAAAGCAGCAGTAAGATTTATGTGCATTAATAGAGTACAGATAGTTGCATGAAGCCAAAAGAAAAGCTGGGTCATGTGCATTAAACTATGACATTCTTGATATGTGAACCAATGTTGAGTTTACAGTACTGATTTTTTTATTATACTATATAAAATCTCTGAATAAATTATATTAATTCATAGAATCCAAAATGTAAACTTACTCATTTTAAGCTATTCCAGTCTCCAGCTTGGTTTTGAAATACAGGCCTAATACTGGGTTCACCAAAAGATTTGAATGCTTGAGTATGTGTGAATGCTTCCTGGGTAAAAACATAGGTAGGCACTGTATATATTAAGAGATGTGACTTACACCATAGTGTTCCCAAGAATATTTCTATTGTCATAAAAAAAACTATATGAGAAACTCATGTAGTTATATTGACAAGAGAAATATCAAGTGTTGAAACCCTTTTCAAACTGAAATTAGACTTGGAGACAGCTTTTCTATTGACACAAATTAAATTTGAAAGGTGCATTTGCTTATTTCTCACATGTGTTTTTCTTTGCTTAAAACATGCTGTGTGACTAGGAAAAAAAAAGGTTGCTTATTTGAAAAATTCTATAGTGCCTTTCTAGTCTCAGGGATGTCTAAAAGCATATGAAAACTTTGAAATCCAACAGCAATATTTTTTTTCTAGATTCACTGTGGCCAATAATCACATAGAGAAGTTGTGGCTGACTTGTAATTGAGGATCCTGCTGTGGTCCCACGGCCTTTTCTGTTTATGCATATACTAGAGTAGATAAATACTTACTTGTTTTATGGGTGCAAGTTCTATATAAATAATTTTTGGAGTGAAAAAAAAGCGATTTGATGGCCACCACAAAGGTGTAAGAGGCACATTCCTTTCTTACTATAGCTAGTGCAGCATAGATTTAAATATATAGTGTTTAGTTTAGTGATATGACCCACAGTCTTTTATGTTGATTTTGGTTTAGTAATGCTTGGGAAATCAATTCCTCAGCTGCTAGGTCTACTTCATGGGGTGATATCATGAATGCATGCTTGAAATAAAAATATTGGCTGTGCTAGCATGTTCTACAAATCAAAACAGAAAAGGCAACGCTACCTTTTACTAGACACAAACAGTTTGAATATTTAATAAGGTCTTATAATGGAGTGTGTAATAAAGTTAGTGCAAATATGTTTTAACACAGATTACTTTGATGCTGTTTTTCAAGTTAATAAGTCATCTGAGAGTTTCCAATATAAATTTGGGAGCAGATTTTTATGGTTTTGAGTTGCCCTGGATGTAGAGCTCTGTAAAACATTATGGGCACTTCAATTTTGTAACTGATGTTTTTATATTGACATTTTTTAATAGACCCCCTGAAAAAAATCAATATACTCAGTTCTACTCTCAGAACAGGGAGTGTTCCTTGTGTAAATTAGTTGTAGCTTAGGACTCACATGAAAACTCTCAAGTCAACATCATTGTATACTGTTATTCTCCAGTGCAGGCCTTTGAGATTTCATTTAATTTCCTAAAGTTTTTAGGTAGCCAGTGATGTGAAAAAAGTAAATGTGAGCCAAATGAGCATCAATTATAACTTAAAGCCATGAAATGAACATAATAAATGTGGAATTACAAAAAGGATATTAGCTAGCCAGGTGCAGTGCTGCATGCCTTAATTCCAGCTACTTGGGAAACTGAGGCAAGAGGAATGTAACTACAATGTCAGGCTGGGAAATTAGAAAGCTCCTGTCTCAAAATAACAAATAAAATTATAAAAGCAGTATGGATGTAGCTCCATGATAGAGCACTTGCCTATCATGCATAAGGCCCTGGGTTCAATCTCCATATTGAAAACAACAGCAAATATTTCAGAAATGTAGAGAGGTGATGATTTGTGTATATATATACACACACACACACACACACAGAGGTGGGATTATATATATATGTGGGATTTTATATATATGTGTGTATATATATATATATATATATATATATATATATATATATATATATATATCCACTATATTGAAATAAAACAATGAAGTGAAAAATTGTACATTTTAAAATATATGCATCTAATAATGAAATATTAACTTTTGGAGTATCCATTAGCATTGTCCCCAAAATTGTTCAGTATCAGCTCCTTTTAAAGTTATTATATAATAAACATGATCATCCACACACTGCTTATAACTTGAATTTCAATCTTGTTTTGACTTATTAAATGTATGTAGCAGTTAAGCATTTTAATTCAGTTTGTATTCATGTTCTTAAACCCAACTTTCATTGAGTCATATTTTCTTTCTTTCTTTTTTCTTTTTCTAGTACCCGGATTGAACCCAGGACATTTAACCACTGAGCCACATCCCCAGCCCTTTTTTATACTTCATTTAGACACAGGGTCTCACTAAATTGCTGAGGCTGACTTTGAAGTCACAATCCTCCTGCCTCAGCCTCCCAAGCCACTGGGATTACAGGTGTACATCACAGAACGTGACAGCAATCATATTAACTTATTAAAAGGAATCTATATAAAAAGGAAGTTTATCTCTGTGGATAAAACTGTCTTTTAACTTCTTTTTATTTTTTATTGAAGGTGGGGGGACCTAAGAATTACAAAACATATCTTCACTTGTTTCTCAGTGAAAAAAGCAAGTATCCTATAGGTAGTATAAAGAAAGTTTATGTACTGATTTCAGTGAGATCTTAAGGCAAATATACTCTTCAAGCCTCTGTTTATTTGGAGGATTCACTGACCCCAAAATAGGCTTACTTAGAATTCAGGAAGATGATATGTCAATATGGTAATTTTCCAGCAACAGTTGTAGGATCTTTCATTGCTGATGGTGCTCAATCTTGGACTGATTATTACCCAATACTAAAGAATGACCCTTGCATGGTCTCTAGTCAGTGTCTGTGGATCATGAGGTTTTTCTACTTTGCTGAAGGCAATATGTATAACACAGAGCTGAGCATTGTAAGATATAAAATTTCCTGGGTTTAGATGTTTTATTGACATGCATGAACTGATATACTAAAGACATGGTCAGTATCCTCTGCAGACTTCCAGGGTTCTCTCTGCCACTCTCTCACATATGGTACTCTGTCTTCCAAACAATATTTTCTTGGTTTCTTTCAGTCCCAGCTGCATCTGTTCAATTCAAGGAGTTCATCAGGCTTCTCTGAGTTTCCTCTGGGATATGACCTAAAATGTCTTAAAGTCATAAGCTCAGACAAAAAGGATCATTCTCTGACATCACTGTCTGTTGCTGCCTGGTGTCCAGTGTTTGAAAATAATTGCTTCAGATATTGTAGTATTTTTTAAGAACATAGGGGAAAATCTAACCTCTATTTCTACATATTGTTGGATGTACACCCATATTTTAATGGAGTGGAGTAATACTTTAAAATATAACTGTAATATATCTAATCTTTCTGTATTAAAGTTTTTAAAATGCAATTTTTAGCTTTTATTTCTTACAAATTTTTGTAGACACTATCAATTCAATGTTTGTGAGGTGCATACTAATATCCTGCTTAAACAATATATTTTCAGCCTTAATACATGTATTAATTTTGCTTTTCTGGAAAATTTTTATTTCAGTCATATTCCTTTTAGTATGCCTCAGTAACTAAAGAATTCTGAAAATTTAGTCGAAAATAAAAAAGGAACATGATAGACAATTTCACAAATTCTTTAAAAAAGCAAGATATTATTTTAAGATGGATTCTTAAGACCCACATAGAATTATAAGTTTCATTATATTGTGTTCTGCTGTCGGGGCTTGTGATGTAGTACTGGGAAGCATACATAAACCTAAAGATTCAACATGACAAATTCAGAATCTAAAGGTATCTGGAAGGTGGAGCCCTCAGACAATAGGTATGAGGAGGGCAGTCCTTTGGGTGTGCCAGCAAATCCAGTCAGCTGTCTTCAAGTAAGAGTTTTCAGAGGATTACATGTTCATCAGTATTAATCCCATTTTGCATATGTTTTAGAAGATGGGCTTTTGAATCAAAATAATGACTCCAATAGGTCTTGCTAGACAACCTCTTAGAGAAACTTCTAAAAATGCACCACCTTTTTAAAATAATAACCAAATTCATATGTTTTATTTCTAAATCTTTAGAATTAAATCATGGAAAATATTATCAAATTATCATTGATAATGCATATTTAAAAAAACTTTTTATATAGAAGCATTCTATTATTTTCGGACTTAGTATATGGGGCTGGTAGTTCTCTTTGTATGATATGTTGGATGGAGAAATAAGAAAGGTAATTATGTTAACCACCAGCTCTTTTCCATGGAAAAGTAAGAGGATGATAGCCCTCTTCAAGAACCACTGGGCTTTATTCACTTTGTCTGTGGGTGAAAGAAGGATTCTTATATGTTCATGAATTGTTTAAGCAACATTACATCATCATTCATGTATTTCTGAAGTCCCTGTGTATGTTTTTACATCTATTTGAAGAAAGGGTAGGTAGGTAGTATTTTTTGGCATATTTATGACTACATTCTCTCACTGGAAAAATCATTGAAGAAAGGTTAACTGAAAATGCTTGGTATCTTAAAGGGGAAAACATAATTCCATTCACCATAAAGTTTTAAAAATAATTTTTAAATTTATTATTTAATGAAAGGTAACATGGAAATATTGAACAATAAATTTTTATGGTTATATCATTTATCATGCTCTTTATGATAAGGCCTAATAATATACTGAGTTCAATGTAGAATCATTCCATTTTAGCACTTTAGGACAGACATATTTGATATGAAAAATAAGCAACGGATGATATGAAATCATGGTCAACCCAATAAAAAATAATTTTTTTTCTTTTTATGAAAAACTCATAAGCTATATCTGATTGAACAAACTCTTTGAATGCATAAGAATAAATATTTACAGTGGCCAAGGATAATAAGTTCTATTTTTTCCACTTTTTGCTCTTTTGTAGCTGACCTGTGATTCTATGTAGAGGAATGAGGTGATATTGGTTTCAAGGGCAAGGATTTTGTTCTTCTTGCTCAGTCTCTTAAACTCATATTTACCATAGAACCCAACACATGTTCAATAAATGTTCTTTGAATATATTTTATGCATATATATCACATATACATATAAAATACATAATCAACTAATCCTTATTAATCAGTCAAAGCATGCTGTTTGAACATGCTCTGAGTTTAATATGAAAATGGACTCTCTGAAGGAAGCACATGTGTTCTGTATTGAATTCCCTCTTTCCATTCTTTCAAACACTATTTTTTCAATTTTGTTCTTTGTGGGATTGAATGAATAAAAGTTAAGTTATTTAACATTAAATATTTAACATATAAGATCATTTAATATGTTAATGATAAATTGGTGATTAATTTGTTTTAAAACTTAATGATTCAAAATATTAATTTTATGAGTAAATATAATATAAAATTATTGATGAATTCCACTTTTAATGAAATTATTATTATTAAAATACAAATTATTTACTCAGTCTTTGAACAAACATATATTAGGTACTATGTGTCAGGCAATGTTCCAGGCAGTTGGCATACAACAGCGAATAGAGATCAAACCTGGGCTGGGGGTGTAGCTCAGCAACAGAATGTTTGCCTAGCATGTACAAGGTCCTGGATTAGATCCCCACCACTGTGAAAAGAGAAAGAGAAATAAAGGCTTTCATGGAGTTTTCATCTCTATGGCCAACAAGTAGAGAATGCACGAACAATGTGTGTAGAAGTGATAATTCATATGGAGGACAAAAAAAAAAAAGCATGGTGCTTATAGAAACTATAAAGAAGTACTAGTTTATTTAAGGTGGAAAAGGGCATGCATTTGTATACATACTTGAATGAAATGAACCATAAGGATTCTTTTGTATACATACTTGAATGAAATGAACCATAAGGATTCTTTTGGAAAGTCATTCCCAGCCGAAGGAAGAGTAGGTAAGATAGATTTGAGTGGGGAGGATGCTTATCATGTTTGAGGAGCACCATAATGTCTGATATTGCTTAAGCATAAAAGAGAGTATGTATAGGCCATAATAATGGCTTTGAACTTCATTCTGAGTGATATCTGTAGTCCCTAGAGAAATTAGAACATAAATGATATGATCTGACTTACACTTTGAAAGTATAATTCGGCACCCTGGGGTTGGGAAGGATAGGTGGACAGACAGTTTCACAAGTGGTAAAACCAGTTAGGAGTATATTTCAACAATTGTGGTGGAGATCATACTGGGATAACAGAGGATTAGTTATGCTGTTTATGCCAATTGCCTTTGACTGAGATATACTCAATAACTACCAACATATATCTCTGATATGTTAAAAATAGACAGGGGTAAATAGAAAGAGAGAGAGTGTGTGTCAAGGAGGAGTCACAGATTTTTGTCTTGAGTAGTTGAAAACCTGGTGTTGACATTTCCTAAGAAGAGGGAAATGGGGAACCTGTAGTATAGAGGAGGAAAACAAATGCTGCGTTTTAGACATGCCAAGTTTCAGACGAATATTAGCCAAGCCCAGGATGAGGCAGCTAGCTTCTGCATTAAGTTGGTTTCCTCTCTGATCCCAATAGTCAGGAAGCAATTTAAGAAAGAGAAGTTCATTCTTTTGCCTATGGATCATAAATTTCCTAACCATAACAAAAGATCTATTTTATTCTGCTCTGTGAGTTTCCTTTGATACTTGGAAGAGGTAAAAAACATTTTATTCAAGTATTTCATTTCCATTTTATTGTTATTAATTAAGATTAGCCTAAGCACCTGAACATAGTAACAATGATAGTAATCATGACCATTAATTGACTTTTTTCATTGTACCAAGCACTCTTCTCAATGTTTTATTTCAGTTCTTCCCAAAGTCATATTTTATTTCAAATGTACCTCATGTGTATCCAAGTCCTAGAAATGTCGAATAATTTGCCTGTGGTTACAGGGCCTATAGGTTTGTGCAACCCCTCAAAATTCGTATGTTTTTATAAAGCATTTGCAATCATACCATAGTTTTCTGGCACAAACCATTTTCTTCCATATGGATTTTTCTCTTATAAATAAAAATGAAGCAATATGATGAAAGAAGTGTTTTTCTTTAAAGACAAAATGTTTCCCTTAACTGAACATTAGTGTACTGCAGCACACCTTGGTTACTTCTACCACTGAGAAAATATTTTTCTGCTCATTTGTGCTTTACTGTCCCAAAGCAGCTATTGCTAGCTTTCACATACCTAAAAATATGTCTCTCCTGCCTTCCTCCTAGACATTCTGACTTCCATTGAGCTTCCCACCCTGTATCAGACACCTACTATAACCCATATCCCTCAAAGTTCTGACACTTTTTATTTAGATTTTTGACCACTCAGCAATATTCTTCTACTGAACTATTGCTTTGGAGGATGTAAAATCCCTTTACAATTCTGGCTGTCATCCCAGGAAATTAGCCATGAGAAACAGGGTTGGTTTGTGATAATAAGGAGCCAGATTACTACATGTGACTAGGAATTGCAAGCAGCTTTTGCTTATTGTTTATAATTATTTATAATTATAATTATATTGTTTATGATTCTGGACATTTGTAATTGTAGGTAGGGATACTTGCTATTAATGATTTAAAATTAAAGTTATTTTAGGGGAAAAAAGAGAAAAAGTTTTTGAAAAATATTTAGATATCTATTTTACCAATCTTTTCTATCACATCTCTAATATTATCATAAAGTGAAATTCAAGCACATTTGCTGATTAGGGAAATCTTTCTGGACCTATGAGTTTACTTATTCCCTTTTCACCTGAAGCAGTATTCACCCAGCCCTACAGATTGGCTATGTAACATTAACTTATATCTGTTTTAGTCAGCTTTTCTGCTGCTGTGACTAAAAGAACTGACAAGAACAACATTTGAGGACAAAGTTTATTTGGGGGCTCATGGTTTCAGAGGTCTTGATCCATAGACAGTTGGTTCCATTCTTTAGGGCTCAAGGTGAGACTCAACATCATGGTGGAAGAGTGTGATAGAGGGAAGCAGCTCACATAATGATCAGGAAGCAGAGAGATTCCATTAGACAGATATAAAATATGTACCCCAATGGCATGCCCCCTTGTACCCACCTCTTCCAGCCACATCCTTACAGACCTTCAGTTTTCACTCAATTAATCTCATTATGGGATTTTAATTTACTGGTTGAATTAAATCTCTCCCAACCCAATAATTTATCCTCTGAACTTTCTTGCATTGCCTCACATATGAGCTTTTGTGGGACACCTCACATCTAAACTATAACAATATTTTTGCCACCAACCCCTTTAAGTCTCTTACTCATTTGTATTCTATTGTTGTCATACTTTAGGGTCAAGCAGATCTATTTTGAATTTTAGAAGCACAGCTTATTTTCTGTGTCATAATAGAAAAGTTACATAATCCTTTGATTTCCAAGGTTTTAAAATATATATATAGATATATATGGCAAATATGAAGACACCTACTCTGAATTATTGTTGGGTACATAAAAAGGATTAAAGTATAAGAAACACAGTATAGGAAGCTGCAATACAGCAGATGTCCAATATTCACTATTGTTAGATTTTGACATGTAAACAAAATGCATAATAATTTATAAGTCTGATAGTAAAATATTTTGTGACAATTACTTATAAGGCAACTTTTGATATGCACATATAAATATTTAGATTTAATTAGAGATGAGTGATTGTATGTATATAATCTCTTTCAAATATGTCTTCTCATGCATAAGGGCATTCTCCTTTAAATATTTTCTGAATTAGACAGCTTTGGATGTAAAAAACACAAATAATTTGTGACATTAAAAATAGCTATTGGAGCTTGATACAGTGGAGCATGCCTGCAAACCCAGCAGCTCTGGAGCCTGAAGCAGGAGGATCCCAAGTTCAAAAGCCTCAGAAAATTAGCAAGGCCCTAAGCAACTTAGTAAGACCCTGCTCAAAATAAAAAGGCAGGAGATGTAGCTTAGTGGTTAATACACCTGTGTTCAATCCATGGTACCAGAAAAAAAAATGAGGTGCTATTGGCATGTAGCATTTATTTGTAATAATGTGAATGATAATTCTTGACACATGGGTTTAACACATTTCAAATAATATAAAAATTAAAACTTCAAAGGGGAACTTGTAGAAAGAACACATTAAACAGATATCATTATGAAATTATCTGATTCATTCTCCAAACATTCAACAAGGTAACTAAGTGACATTAGGAAAAGCAAAATATCTTCTATTAGTCAACCTACATGAAGAGAATAAGTGACAAATGACATAACAGAAAATACAGTTGGGGCTTTTTTCTTGTAAGTTTTAACTCCTAGTGTTTCCTCTAATAACTCTTCTGAAGGATCCACTGATGTCTGTGTTTGTTTACAGGCACTATCACAGGTAACTCTCCTTCTGAGGGTTCTCTTCATCATCCTGACCTTGACCTCCATTGGATTTCTTCTGGATCAAAGGTAAGAACTGAAATGTTTTCATTATTTTTCTCTTTTACTAAAATTAAGAATTTTCCATAAAGCCATGAAAATAATAGTATGTTATGTAACTTTTTAATATAGTTTTAAAATAAACATGAAACCTTGATAACTACCCTTCATTATTTTAGAATAGATAGATATGTCAGTTCTCCTAAGAAACCTTTTTTTTTAATGTAAAGTAAAAGACACTGGATCCGTGAGGGGACTCATTTACATTATGCTCTACAATTTAATTGTCTAATATTTTAATTTTAGCTGAAAATAAGCTTCTTCCTAACCCATCAATGCTTTAACTAAGCCAAAATTTGATAAAGAAGAGATTTTTCTTAAAAAAATACATTTTCTTTTTTACTTTAATGCCTATTTTTTAAAAAAAACTTCAGAGGGACATCTCAAATATGTTAAAATACTACATATTTATTGAAAATCATAAGAAAATGCAATCTATATATTAATTATAATATATACATATGAAGAGCTTAGCTAAAGCTAATGAAAGTTATTGACATGTCATTTCAGACCTAAGGCAGCTATTATGGAAACTCTCCGTTGCTTGGTGATCCTGATGCTGTACAGATTCGGTCACATTAAGCCTCTTGTCCCCGCCTTGTCATTTGTTTTTGAGGTAAGCCATTCACCATAGGCAGCTATAGCATGGATTATACATGGATTGCATGTTTAATTCATTCATTATATGATGTCTCCTCTCTACTTAATTTGTGAGAAGTACTTGTGAGAATTTGTGTCTGTTTACTTAAGTAGCAGTACTTGTTAGTTGTGTTACTTTGGGCTAGCTAATATTGCTGAGCCACAGTTTTCTAGTCCCTAAATTTGGATCAATATTGTTAAGCTTATATAGTTTTGGGAAAAATTTTGTTGCATAATTTTTATAAAGAAATGTCAAGACATATGGCATGTTGTAAGGAAGTGGTAAAAGTGATTTTATAAGAAATTTTTGTCAAGGATTCTACTATTTGAGAAATTTTTAAAACTTTAATTTATTAAATTTTTAATTGGTTCATTTTAGTTATACATAAATTAGGAGTCATTTTGACATAACTGTAAAAACATGAAATATAATTTGTTCTATTCAGTCCCCAGTACTTGCTTTTTCCTTTCCTCTTTCTTCCTTCCTATTCACTTGCCTGTACTCTACTGAACTTTCTGCTATTTATTTACAGTTTTTTAAAATTAATGCCTAACATATATTCATAATGGTGAGATTCATTGTAGTATATTCATATATCTGCATAGGAAAGTTGGGTCAGATTCATTCCACATTTTCCCTTTCCCATCCTTCTCCACTCCCCTCAACCCCCTTACTCTGCTCCACTGATCTTCTATTTTGATGAAATCACTCAAAATTTTCTGTTCTTTTCTTCATTGTGGACTTGCTTCTGCATACCAGAAAACAAATTCAACCTTTGACCTTCTGAATCTGACTTATTTCATTTAGCATAATAATTTTTAGTTCCATACATTTTCCAACTAATGCCAATATTTTGTTGTTCTTTATAGCTGAATGATACTCCATTATCTAATTTATTACATTTTCTTTGTCTATTTATCTGTTGAAGGGCATCTAGACTGGTTCTATAGCTTGGTTAATATTAGTTGTGCTGCTATAAATATTAATGTGGCTGCATCCCTATATTATGATGATTTTAAATGAAAAGATATAAATAAATTAATAGAGGTCAAGTGAGATTTTCCTACAACTAAATTTATATAAATATGATATATTATGAATAAAACTTATTTCTCCAAAACTACATTGGAATTTCAGATCTAGGCAACTGTTAAAATTTTTTCTTATCATTTGTATTTTAATAGTGTGTTTTCAAAATCTAGAATTATATTGTTAATTTTGGTGTGGAGCAACCTGCCAGTATCACTAGAATGTGCAACATGAAAGTTTATTTAAGGAAAAAAAAATGTTAACAACATATCACCCTACTTCAAAGTAAAAACTGACATAGAAATAATTATAAATCGGAAAACTCATTTACAAGAAATTTGAAAATATCTATCAAAATTGCAGATACAAATACCCTTGGAAGTGCATTCTACTTCTAGTAATTTATACTCTAGAAATAATACATTCACACATGTACATTGATGCATAGAAAGATTATTCATTGGGACATCATTTGTAGTGGTATTAGACTGGAAAAAATCTAATTATTTAAAAAAAATGTCTAGCAAATAAAGATAAAGAACTCTTTAGTACAAATCAAGAGTAATTGCAATAATATATGATATATTATGTATGAAATAATACATGATACTGAATCACATATGATGTATTCTACCATACAATGTATACAAATATAAAAACAGGTTGAGAAACTTCTGTATATACATATATAAATGTATTTTATTGTAGGTGTATTAATATATCTAGGAAGATAAAAATGTACCTAACGGTTTTCTGTATGAAGGGAATGATAATTATGAGCTATAAGAAAGAAATTGAAGAACAGTTCTTCAAATTAGTATTCTTTGGAAACAAAGTTTATGAAGCATGGGAATATATTTCACTTTTAAAAAAAATGATGTTTAGATAATGAGGCAAATTCTTAGTAACAGGATTTTGGATATAATCTAAGGTAATATAATTTGCATTAAAATAGACATTAAAGTTTACATAATATCATACCTATGTTGTTTCTTGAGATTATAAACTAGAAGAAAAATTCAGAAGCATAAATTATACATGTTTAGGAAAATTCAGAAGTTTACATACCAAAATAAGACTTATAATCAAACAAAATAGATTGTCAAACTTTAAATAAGAGGCATATTCTAATTATGGGCATGAAAGCAATTAATTCCATTTAATGAACCCCACTGTTGGGTATATGGTAATAGTTAATCTTGCATGCTCCAGAAGCAAATAAAGTGTCTGGGTTCTTTAAATTAGCCCTGGTTTTAATCAAATAGGAGTATATATTTACAAAACTTTATTGCATTTGGAATTCTTTAATGATGGAGTGGTAGAGAGCAATATAGTATATGCAGCTTTTGAGTTGATATGCTGTTAATTTCCTAATTTAGTAACAGGTGAAAGTGAATGAGTAAAACATGAGCTTTGAAGCCATGCTGCTTGAATTTGATTCCACTCTGAGAACTTACTTGGTGTGGGTCCTTGGGAAACCACTTGACCACTTAAATAATTGGCTTTAGCTTCCTCATCTGTAAAAGGTGGGAGTAATAACATCTATCTAATAAGGTTTTGAGAAGTAAATGAGATAATATGCGTAAGAAATTTGGCACAGCAATTAACACATAATAAGTGATATTAGGTGCTATTATTATTTTTGATGTTGGTATTATTATTTTATATTAACATGAAGATCCTCAAAATAATTGCTTGGTTTGTCTCAAGAAACACTAATCATATTTAGGGTCAGCTAGTATGAGAAGTGGGAAAAAGTAACAATGTTGAACAAAAAATCTAGTTTTTAGTCTGAAACTCATTCTATGACATTGGACTTTGTGACTAGGTTATTCATCTATAAAACAGGTTTACTAAGAGATAACATCATTTGAATCCTTTGAGCCCTTATTGTGTTCCAAATGTTTTACTTGTAATTTTTCATTTAATCCTCATACACAATCCAAATTTATGTATGTATGTGTATATATATATATATATATATATATATATATATATATATATATACACACACACACACACACACACACACATGCATATAATTTGTTTGTATACACATAGCTAGTAAGGGAACAACCCAGGATACAGACTTAGGAGCCTGACACCGTATTTCTTAATCATCCAGGAACATTTTCTTCTATGTAATGATAGCAGTACTCAACTTCCCTAAAGGTTCCAGATGAGAAAGACAGATGCAATATAGCAGTAAGAGCTTGGAAAATGGAAAAAACTGTAATAAATGGCTTTTAAATTTAATTGCAAAGGTACTTTTGAAAAACAAGTGGTTTGAATAATTTACCTCTGAATTATCTTTGGTTTATTATTCAAAGAAGGGAGGAAACCATGACACATGTTCTCTGGGTGCTTACCTCCTCTTTCCAGAATTTTTCTGTACATCTTGGCATGCACATAACTAGTTCTTCAAAAGTAGACATTGCCTGCAATTTGACATTAAAACTTTTTATTAAATATGCATAATAACATTGACATCACATGGCTCTGTAGTTTGTATGTACTTTTTGCATTTAGTCAGGCATTGGTTCTGAAGCTTGCTTCTCAGTGTGGCAATGTTGGGAGGTGGTGGGCCTTTAATAGATGGAGCCTAATGGGAGGTCAAGTGGGTGTGCCCTTGGAGAGATTAATGTTGTTCTCATGGAACCTCTGAGTCAGTTTTTGTGAGAGGGTCATCATTAAAGAATAAGCCTGACCACTCCCTAGTCTCTTTGGTTGACTGTCTGATGATATCATCTATCCCTCTTGTACATGCTTCTGTCATTTGTGATGTTATTTGCCATGAGGTTCTTGCCAGAGTTGAGCTGACCCATGCTGTACAATCTCCAAAACTGTAGCTAAATAAAGCTCTTTCCTAAGTACCCAGCCTCAGGTATTTCCTTAGAGTAATTGAAAATGGACTAACACATACAGCTGTGTGGAAAATTAAATGCCTCAAAGGACATAGGAAGCATTCAGTAAAATTTGGTTGTTATAATTAAGACAATTATTAAAACTAAGCCATTGAATTCCAAATGGTTAAACCTGAACAAGTCTTCTGTGATCAGAATTCAATACATATGTGCCAGAATAAAAACTGGGCAAGTATGTTCCCATGGGTATTTTTACCTGTGAAGTAGCCTTTTCTTTTTTTGCTTCCTTTTAAAGTTCAATGCATTAAAAATTACTGTCAGTCTCAGTTCTTATATTTTTAATTGTACATTTCAAAATTGCATTTTTTTCACATTTTTATCTATTAGAACTTTATGTAAATCTTTTTCATTCATCATAGTTTTAATAAAACTGTTCTTTACCCCATATAAGGAGTATAGAAACTTAATAAATGGCCTCAGTGACTCCATTCAATATGAATTAGGACTGACTGACTAGAGTCATTAGACTATAAGGACATAATGTTCTCATCATTTTTCTTTGAAGCTATCACATGAATCCGTGTCAGTGAAGCAATTAATCGCCTTTCTCTTATAAATCAGTGTTGTATATATTGGCAACACCAGCTTGCAGCCCTGTGACTCTTCTTTATTTATCTAGAAGGCTGACTGGAAATTTTCTTACAGTGCTTTATTATGTTAGTCAAACTTTATAAGTTTGCTCATAACAGTTCTTCTACACCAAAAGACACTTCTAGTTACATTTTACAACTTGAATATCTGTCTCTCTTTCTCTCTTTCACTCTCTTTCATACACACACACACACACACACACACACACACACTGGAAAACTGGCTTTAAATTATTTTTCACTCAAATTACAAAATTGCGATTGAGTAATGACAATTCTGGTTCAGAAATACAAGGTATTATTTGAATTTGATACTGTGACTTGTATGTTAAAGATTTACTTCTTTTAGCTTATGACCAAAAGAATACTGAATAAGGGCAAAGGGCTCTTGTTATTTATAAAGGTAATACAGAGTGAATACATAACCACCAATCTGTGTATGCAATGATTATCTCAGGCCTTGGACTTTTTGCTTTGATTACTTTAGCAAATACTTTGATCACCACCTTCCATACCTTTCCAAAGCTTGCTTTTTTATAAGAAACTTGACAGAAGAATACTCTGTTCATTCTTTCATTCACTCATTTCTCACTCATATATTTTGTGTTTGTAAGCTCACATGTAATTTGCTGTAAGATACACCTGTGGACTTGTGATTTATTTTGCTTTTCTTATCAGTGGCTTCCTAAATGTTTAACCTGGTGAATTTTAAAATAAAGAAAATGAAATAAGGTCCAAGTTGAGAAGTCATTTTGGATAAATACACAGATGGTCCCAGACCTAACAATGGTTTGATTTATGATTTTTAGACCTTACAGTGGTGTGAAGGTGGTACACATTCAGTAGAAACTGTCCATTAAATTTTGAATTTTGGTCAATAGAGTGTGGCATGATGATCTCTTGGGATGCTGAACACTGGCTACAAGGTGCAACTTCCAATCAGATGCACTATCAGGATTCAGAAAAACCATCATTCCACTGTGCAGGAAAGATGAGTATTTTTTGGGTAATTTAGCAGGCTATTTGGACTTATTATATTTTCAATTTATGATGGGTTTATGAGGATGTACCACTATCAAAAGATAAGAAAATCTATATGCATATATAAAATGAGAAGATACTTTCTTACATTTTGTTATTTATGCACATTTTGTTTCATATAACTTTTAATTCAATTAAACAGAGATTAATAAAGGAGATAATGTATGATTTAATCTGTCATGAAGGCCTCAGTGGTTTTTACTCACATAAATCTGTGGGTCAGGCTCAGTTCTGCAACTTAATTGGTTGTGTAGCCTTAAAAAGTTATCTAAAATAACCATGCTTTAGTTCTCTTAGCTTAATTTCTTCACAAAAAAAGGAAAATATAAGCTCTAAGAGGCTGTCTTGAGATTCAAAAGAATGAAGAAGATATGGCCTATAGAATCTAGCATTGTATCTGACATATAAGTACCAAGCACAATTAGTAATAATTATATCTCCTGATTTATACTGTACGTACACCTGCACACACATTTAAAATAATATTTTGAGAAATAATATTTTGAGCAATAAAAAGATAAACCTGAGAATATCTGCTTATTGGTGTCAAAGTAATTGGATTACAAAATTATATGTGATCATTTTAAATTTAGAACTCTGTTTTTAAAATTTGACTTTCAGTTTTTAGTATAGGTCATGAAAAATGAGAGCATATCACCCTTAAATGACAAATCAACTTGTATCATCTGAAAATGTGCACCAAGAGATGGAGAGAATTTGAACAAGTGGAAGGGAAGGGAAAGAATGCAGAGAAAAGTTGAGAAGCAAAGTTGACCATGGCTGTGCAAGGGGTGAGATGAACCTAGCAACAACAGAGCAAAGCGTGGGTCCCAGGGAAAGACAAATAAAAGCTCATGCAACTTAAATCCAACTTGCTGGTGTTTTCAGTGGCATGCAGAAGAGTCTATCCAATACATATTAAATGCCTGTTTCACCAAAGATACAACAGAAGTACTATCTTTGTGGAGCTTGGATGTTAGTATTAATTTTCAAAATTGCTGAACAGCAAATAAGCACAAATTTAGCGGCTTAAAAATGACAAACATTTTTTTATTTATTTAACAGTTTCTGTGGATCAGAGGTCAGTGTACCTCAATACTCTGTTTATGGTATCTAGAAGCTAGATTTAAGATACTGGGAAGACTGCACACTCATCTGGTGGCTCAGCTAAGGAAAAATCCACTCTCCTACTCGTTCAGGTTGCTGACAGAATTCATTTCCTTTTAGCTGTATGGGTTAGGGCCCAGCTTTCTGCTGGCTTCTGACTGGAGGCGGCCTTCAGGTCCCAAAGCATGCCTGCAGCTCCTCACCCAATGGCCTTCCTAATCATGACTGCTTACTTATCAAGCTGGCAAGAATAACCTCTTGCTACAGAGATCACTCAGTCTCTCTTTTAAAAGTCTCACCTGATTAAGTCAGGCTCATCCAGGATAATCTTGTAATAGACAGATTTAGGGCCTTGGTAACATCTGTAATATCCCTTAATATTTGCCTTATTCTTGTGACTAGAAGCAAGTCATGGGTCTCATCTACATTCAAGAAAAGGGGATTATATAGAGTGACAGGTCATAAATAGCAGAGGTAGGAATCACAGAGCCACCTAGTTTCTATCAGTGGTAATGAGAGAGGGTAGAAAATAACTTAGAAAAATATTTATATACATATTCATGTATATGTGCCTACATAAGTATGGTTTATTAAGTAATGGTAAGTACTATAGAGAAAAATGGATATAAGAGGCAAAATTAGAAAATTAAATAAACAAAACCCCAAACAGTACCCAGGGATGTCTGGTGGCATTTCAGTACAGACTTTATTTCAACCAAAAATCCATGTTAATTCCTGGGAAAGTTCAGGTAAAAGGAGGCTTGAGTGCAAACGTACTGAAGTATTTAGTACCTGGGATCCTTGGTTGAACTAGAGTAAGCAACAGGGCAAGTAAGATCAGGACAGTAACACGTAGGTGTTTTGGGTTAATGTGCTTATCTTGGCTTTTACTCCAAGTGAAATGAGAATACCCTGAAGAATCTGTGCAGAGGAAGTATATGAATTAACATATTTTAAGATCACATTGACTGCTGGGTTGAGGACAAATGAAAGGGGCATAGCAAGAAGCGAAGCAAGAATATAAGGTAGCAGGCAGATGAGCAGAGTTGGTGTCCTAGGATGATACTTTAGAGAACTTGGGAAGTAATCATATTCAGGTGCTGACTTTAAAGTATAGGAGGTAAGTTTTTCTCATGGGTCAAATGAGGAGTGTGAAAAAAAAAAGAGGAGTCAAGAATGAGTGCAAGGGATTTGTTTGGCCAAAGGAAATGAAACAATGGAATCACCATGAACTGGGATGGGAAACTCTTGGAGAAAGAGCTAGGAGTGAAAGGTGGTATGTCTATTTCATTTGGAAGGATTGTGTTTGTTGATTTCGTAGTTATATTCTTCTAGACATAATTTTTAATACATTTGGCATACAGAAATTAATTATTCAATGTAGACAAAATAGATGATAAGAACATAGGCCCACGTTTTGTTAATGGTTCTATTTATGTTTTGTGATTTAAATGTTTTTCCTTTCTCATTTTTTCTTCATGTACTCTTTAATGAATTTATATGACATTTAATTCATTACCTCATAGTTTTTTTTCAGCTAATATTTGATGTTCAGAGTTTTATACTAAGTGCTGAGAAAAAAAAAAAATATATATATATATATATATACGCACACATAAAGAGAGAGAGAGAGAGAGAGAGAGAGAGAGAGAGAGAGAGCGCTGGACATGGTAGTGCATGCCTGGAATCCCAGTGACTCAGGAGGCTAAGGTGGGAGGACTGCAAGTTTGAGACCCACCTCAGTAACTTAGTGAAGCCTTAAGATCTTCTTAAGCCCTGTCTCAAAATAAAACATTAAAAAGGGGTGGGGGGCTGAGGATGTGGCTCAGTGGTTAAGAGACCCTGAGTTCAAATGCAAAAGAATAAATGAAAATATCATTGGAAGACCAGAGTTGTCACAGCGTCAAGACACTACCCTGTTTTTGAAAATGATGGAGAGGGCCACTGTACAGGGAACCTGCTTCTAATATCAATGTTCTTGGGCCTTGTGTTAGTCAGCTTTTTATCACAGTGACAAAAATACCTAACAAGAATTAATTCAGGGAAACAAAACTGTAGTTTGGCTCACAGTTTCAAAGATGGTGAGCCAAATCCACTGTTCTGGGCTTGAGATAAGGCAGCACACCATGGTGGAAAGGCAGAAGGACATGGTGGAGAAGCACTGCCTTGTTCATAGATGTCCAGGAAGGAGAGAGAAAGAGAAGATGTACCACAGGAAAGATAAGCCCTTTCAGGTTATGTCCCCAGTTACCACTTCCTGCAGCCATATTTCACTTACTGATGTTTACCACCCTGTCAGTCCATTAAAACTAGGATGGACATTTTTGGTTACAGCTCTCAAAATCCAATCATTTCACCTCTAAAATTCTCTGCATTAACACAGGAGTTTTTGTGGGACAACTCATATCCAAATCTTAACATTTCATCTCTGGCTCCCAAAATCTCATGTGTGTACAACAATGCGAAATGCATTTAGTTCATTTACAGGAGTCCCATAATCTTAACAGTTTCAGCATTGCCCAAGTCCAAGTCTAAAGTCTCTTCTGAGACTAAAAGGAAACTCTTGACTGTGAACCCCTGTAAAAATTAAAAAAAAACAACTTATATATATCCAATATTCAATGCCATAGATTAAATATTTCCTTTCCAAAAGGCACGAATACAGTCATAGAAAGATTGGATGGAACCAAAGCAAGACTTAAACCCTGGTAGCAAGTTCTTGTCCCCAAAGGGCTTGAATGGCCCCACCCCTTGGCCTTGCCATTTGTAGAGCACATGGTCTCTCTTTTAGCTTGGCTGTCTTTATAGCCAGCGGCATTTCTGGGCAGACAGTCATGTTACTGGAATCTCTTAATTACCGGAATCTCTATTCCAGCTTCAGTTTTTCCTATACAACTTCAAGGATCACCCTCTTAGGGACACACACAAAGACACCAACCCTGTTATAATTTGCCTGGCCTCCCAGGTCTTCTCCTGAAATCTCAGTGAAAGCTTCCATGAACCCTAACTCAAGTATTCTACACTAGTTAGAACCAGCACTACATAGATACTAAGGTCTGCTGCTAGCTCATGCAGAAGTCAAGCTCACTGGAATTAAGTTTGCAGTAGCCTCAGAGTGGCTACACCAAATTTCTGAGATGTCCTCAAGCCACCTTTTCTATTATTTTTCTGCAAAGTACTTAGCATATCCTTAGAAACTATAATCTCTTCAACAAACACACTTTATCAGCCCAAGTTTTGCATGCACTTTTCTGGTCAAAGTGCAAGTTTTAAAAATCTTCCATCCCACTTTCTGTTTCTGATTCTTATAGTACATCTGACTAAAAGCTGAAAACAATATCCATGCCATTCCCAAATGTTGTGCTTCCTTGAAATTTCCTCCACCAGAGTAATTAGTCCATTACCTTTAAATTTAACCTTAATTAGAGTGTTAGATTGTGAACAAAAGTAGTTAAATTCTTTGCCAAAATATAGTGTGAATGAATTCTAGTCCAACTCTCAACGGAATTCTCATTTGTCTCTGAAAACATAAGAACACAGTCCACATTTCTGTAGGCATTCTGGTCCTCTGTGCTCTCACCCTGATCACCAGTAAGCTCTGCTTACAACATTCTAAGACTTCCCTATCCTCAATTTCCAAAATTTATCAAACTCTTCCCATAAATCAACTCCAAAATTTTTTGAACAACATGGCCAGGTTAGTACCAGCAATAACCTCACCTCTCAGTACCAATTTCTGTGTTAGTATGTCTTTGTTGCTGTGACCAAAGTACCTAACAAGGACAACTTAGAAGAGAAAAAGTTTATTTGGGCTCATGGTATCATAATCTATTATGAACTTAATCTATTGTGGGCTGACTCCATTGCTTTGGGCCCAAGGTGAAGCAGCCCATCGTGATGGAAGGGCAAAAGGGTATAGCAGAGAAGGGCTGCCTTGTTCATGGATAGCCACAAAGTAGAAAGGAAACAGAGAAGGGGCCATAGGAAAGGTGACTGCTTCCAGTGTGTGATACCAGTTATCTACATTCTCCAGTGATGACCCACCTGCCTACAGTTACCACCCTGTTAGCCCATTCAAACTCGGATATTCTGATTAGGTTTGAGATCAAATCATTTCACCTCAAGACATTCCTAAATTAATGAAGAAGCTTTGGGGGATGCCTCATATCCAAATTATCATAAGAACTGTCTGGATCTTGATATCTAGAATTATTTTAAGCCACAAATATCAGAATTCCAGCTATAAAACGTCACTAAGATGAAGAAGGCAGAAGGATTACACTTTGATTTCTTATCTATGCTTTGTTTATTTTTATGTTTTTTTAAAAATTTTCATGGGTATTATAAGCCAATTTTATTTGCATGTTGTCTTAGATGTGTACATGAGGATATACAGTCTTTATTGATCTGGGATCTGCTAGATTTTAAAACATCAGTTACTATAGTTTTTGTATATTTATTTCTTTATTGATCTTTATTGATCTGAAAACTGCTAGATTTTAAAACATCAGTTACTATAGTTTTTGTATACTTATTTCTAACTCCTCTGGATTAGGAGTGGTGTTTGAGATAATTCTTCATAAGGGATATAGTGGAATATGAAATTAAAATGATTTTTCCCCCAGTTGCTTTCTCTGAGTATTCAAATTGTCTTTGAAAAAGAGATTTATACTATTTTTTAAAATTTTTAAATCATTCAAATACAGTATATTATGCAAAGTTTGGGTGTGTTTTATATCCATTGTTTTATATAATAAAATTAATCATGATTAGTGATCATAAAAAAGAAATTGAACATTTAACTTTATGATTTTCAATAAATGAGTTGTGTAATGTGGCTCAACAAGACAGGGACAGAACTGAATTTCAGTTGACTTTATGGCTCATGAAAACGATCAGTTCAGTAAGCTTCAATTGAATTTTGTGCATAATGTGGTCGTTTTTGTATGTATTATCATTTATTTAAATATTTCAAATACATGTCATGGGTAATTTTAAGTACTGAAGTTCATGTTCTACATGGTTAGCAAATATCAATTAATTTGTTAATTTATTAATTTAGTTTTTAAGTCATAATAACCTTAGAATGTATTATAAGTTGCTTTTTTTTTTTAATGAGGAAACTGAAGTCATTTGTCCAAGGCCCCAGTACTTTATGTAGGTAAAACAGGATTCAAATCTCCATAGTGTGGCTCTGAAGCCCATACATTTACAAGGCAAGCTCTAGTGTGCATTACAAGTTGAACTGTCTGAATCTTGTGTTCATTGATGTTAAAACTCCATGGGGCCTGAGCCTGAAGCAACCTTTCTCATCTACCCACCTTTGTTTATTTTTATCACTTGTAAAACCATGGATGAACGGTGACTCTCACATGTTTATCTGCATAGGACCTCCTCCACCTTCATGGGTAGAATCACACATTCTCCTACCTGAGTAAGGTCTGCTTTTGAACAGGATAGGCACATTACAGAATAGCATATCTAAAAGTGAGCCTTCTAACCATCCTGTATCTCAAGACTTTATGCCTCAAAAACCATTTATCATCAACAGTTACTCATGCCACAGATCTAAGAATCATCCTGTTTTAACATGTTTCTGTTCCACTCACTTATTCCCCCAAAACTTCTGTTTTTTTCTACTCCAAGACATATCTCCTATTAAATTCACATGTTATGATCCTACTTTAACGTTTTATAACTTGCTCTACTTTAAAGCATTATATCTTGCCAGGACAACAACAGAAGATACTGTAGTATCCACCTTACTTCTATTCTTGACAACTTACTATCATATATATACATATATGATTAAACTTAGTTTAAATTGTTTAATGGATTTAGATTGCACTCAGAATAAAATTCAAACTTTTTACCATAGTCTAAAAGTACCTGAGAAATTTGCCATTTGAAAACATTTGTAGACATCCCTAATCTGGAAATTTAAGTTTATAAAGAAAATAAATAGATAAAAGAAGTCATTGCTTTAATATAGAAAATGTGACTATAATATACAGAATGTGACTCCTAATAGTGTCTTGAGAAATATTAACTTTTTTATTGGCTTTATACGTAGTAAATTCTTAGAAAAACTATACTTCTACAAAAAATAAAATGGCATACCTGTAGCACTGATCCTACTTAATTTTTTAAAATTTCTTATCTTTTAAAATGTAAGCATATCTATTTTACGTGGAAGACCTTTAAATACAATAATTGAAAACAATAAATTTGAATGCTCCCAAATAGAAATACCCCACAAAATTTAAAATGTTTTTATTTTTATGAGTAAAAATAAAAGAAAGACTGGTAAATTTAAAAAAAATATAATTAATTCTCAAATTATCATATCTGAAAATAAAATTCTTGTAAAAGTGGCATTGAATGTGATCTGTATTATATGGATATTTACCTCAGTGACATTTTACAAGCCACTTCTAGTATTCATATATTTTACTCCAAATCCTGTTTTCTTTTAAAAATTTCATGTTTAAGTGATCATCTTCAAAACTTCAATGAATATGGTCAAAACAAACACACAAAGTTAAGGCAAGTATACAGTCTCAAAAGTCATAGAGAATTTCTGTGTCTCACTCTCAGTAATGTTGTGTGTAATAACTCCACTTTGAGGTCATGTTCTGGACATTCCTTTCAATATCAGAGGATATTTGGATTTGAGTCATCTGGGAGTTTGGTATAGGATGCTCTCTCATGGTTGTACAAGTTCCCACTAAGCTAGAGAATAGCACTTCTGGTCTCAAGAACCTTGGGAACTGGTTCAGTTTTGACCACAGAAAGGACATCCCAGGAGGGAATCTTTGGCAGGAATTTTAGCTACATAATTGAGTTCTGTCGAAATCACATCATTAGTATACATTTCATCCTTTAAGAAACATGCCAATTGACCTACAAATCTAGAATCTAATTATCACACCTTCTCATTAATCATTCCACATTATTATCCTGAGTGGACAACTCTTTTGATAAAATATTAATCTAGGTTAGCAATTTACCTGTCAACCATTTTATATATAGAATACAAACCAAAACTCATAGTAGTATCAATAAGACTCTTCAATATTTATTTATTTATTCCATTAATATTAAATTTGAAAAACTGAGGTGAGCACATTTCCAAAACTTTAACCCTAAATAGAAAGCTGGATTAAAATTTACTAACTTTAAATTATAATGAATGCATATTCGGATGTCCATTATTACAATATTCAGTCAAAATATGTGGTGTCAGTAGATTCAATGAGGCATTTCAGAGGAAGGTTGCATTTCTAGTTGCTTCTTAGCTGGTAGTTCAAGCAATGATGGGACTGCTTCTCAGTGAAGTAAGTAAAAGAAAGATTCCACTGAAATCCAATATCAGACTCATTATTCTGGTGCATTGAACAAAAGACTGAAAAAGAGTATACTGAAGCCAAGTCAGTTGCAACAGCTGACGTGGTGCTATTTCACTGGAAAGGGGAGGGATAACTCAAGCAGAAAGAGGAACATAATGAAAAAATTTGATATGAAAAACCTGTAGAATAGAAAAGTAGTGTGAAGTTAGCTGAAGCAGAAGCTACACAGTGAACTGGTATTTGAAAAGTGTTCCATGTTTCTCAACTCACAAATGGAGAGTTGAGACCAGGAACCATTTTGAGGAGGCCATGCTGCAACTTCTGGCTGCAGGAACCCAGGAGACAGTGACAAATATTGATACACTGCCTCAGTAAGCACCTACCATGTGGCATAGGGTGTGTCCAGCAGAACAGACTGAAATAGGCACAGAGAAAATTGTATCCAGGAGGATTCTAGTCAGAGATATGTAGGGGAGTGAACTCACTTTCCCTTTGAGTCTGGCAGCTCAAGCAACTAGCTAAAGAGAGTCAGGAAACTGAGGAGGTGGTGTCATTACCCTTGGGGGTTGAGCCTGGGAAGGCTATGTTCATGGGCAGTGGAATGTAGAGAACCTTGAAGGAATGGCTCCCTCATTCTATAAGGATAATTCTCAAGAGGCTCCTGAGGTTCACGTTTCCAACAGAGATCAGCATCTGACCAGCCCAAGGGATGTGTTGATCTAATAACTCCTGAGCAGAAACAACCTGATAAAACCTCAAAGGCCTCATTAGAGTTAAATTCTGGGACTCCCCACTTATAATTCCATATTAATTTTTTCCTCAGTTTTAGAATTTTTTATTATTGTTATTTTTCTTTGTCTTCCCTTTTGAGGGTTAAGAGTATTTTTTTGTTTGTTTATTTGAGATTTTTTTCCTTTGCTGCTTTTTTTTCTTGTTTTCCTTTCTATCTCTTTAGTTTGTTTCCTTCATCCCCCCCTCCCTTTATAATCTTTACTTTATACATTTCTTCTGCTTTCTCTCTTCACATTTGGAACATTAAAAATTTTCTGTTACCTTCCTATCACATTTATTTTCTCTTAATGAACTTCATTTTACTATATTTTTGAACTATTTGGTTTATGTACTTCCTGCCCTCCAAAATTCATGTTTTTGAAGCTATTAATGCTGTGGATATTATAGTTGACACCTGCTATATACATTAAAACCATATCTAGTTTACAGCTATTAGATGTTTTTGCTATTAGCAATTCCTGACAACATCATTCCTGTTTTTGTGGTAATTCATGTTGTAGATTTCATAGTAGACAACAGGGTATTTGTTTCGATGCTATATTGTTTACTTCTGTTGTTGCTATTATTTCCCACTTTTTTGGTGAGGTGCTCAAACTGTACTAGGACAATAAAAGTTTACAGGATAGAGAACTACTACAATGCAACACCCAGCCAAGAGACAGTGCACCTTTCTGTACACACAAATTAATCATATTCAAATTGTAATACAATGAATAGAAGAGAAAAAAACACCACTAATGACAAGGTTGCAAGTAGGAATGACTGGGGAGGGCTCCCCAGGCCACACATATGGACATCCACTCCTAAAGCAGAAAACAGGGAGAATTAGCACAAAGACTGTGTATACCACATACAAGTGATCTTAATATAGATCATTCCTTTATACTTTTTGAGTACACAGAGTTAGTAAGTGGAGAAAAGCAACCACAGAGGCATGTACCACATATGCCCTGCTCTATATAACACATGATTGCCATATCTACACATCTACTCTTTTCAGAACTACAGGGAAAGTAGAAATTTCAAGCTCTGACACAATATATACTGCATCAAAATACACTAATTATCACCAAAGAACTAGCACGGAAACTATACTATAAAACACTCTTAGAAATACATTAAAAGGTCTACTACAATCTGATATCACAGAACACTTTGGCAAAAGAAGGCTATGCCATGGAAAGGCCCACATATAGGAGTTAAAGAAAAATACATCCAAATAAAGGCATAAAACCAATGCAGAAATGCAAGAAATATCAGAAAACAAGGTAACATAAAGCCTCTTAAAGTTTAATTCACCATCAACTGGCGGCAAATATAATGAAGATACTGAAGTGGATGAAATACCAGATAAACAACTCAAAAATGATTTAAAAATGATCAATGAATTCCAAGGGAGCACTGAAAAATAACTGAATGAATTAAGGTAGTAAATACAGAATATCAAAGGGAAATTCAATAAAGAAGTAGATATGCTGAAAAAGAACCAAAGAGAAATCTTGGAAATAAAATACATATATACAGAAAGAAAGAAAGAAAAAGAAAGAAAGGAAGGAAGGAAGGAAGGAAGGAAGGAAGGAAGGAAGGAAGGAGTCTTTATAATAGAGTAGACTATGATGAAGGCAGAATCTTAAGGCTGCAAGACAAAATTGCCTGTCTGGAACATTCAGACAGTATTAAAGAAACAAAAATAAGTAAGCATAATCAGAATATATAAGAACTCTGGGACAACGTTAAGATACAAAATTTTAGAATTATTGGAATTGAAGAGGGTTGTGAAATGCAGATTAATGGCATGGACAAGCTCTTAAGAGAAACGACAGAAAATTTCCAAACCTTGAGAATGAGATGAACATCTAAATATAGGAAACATTCATAACCCCATATAGACAAGATCAAAAAAGAACCTCTTCATGACACATTATAATTATAATGCCTAATATACAGAGTATGAATAGCATTTTAAAAATCTCAAGAGAAACACATCAGGTCACATTCAGCGGCAAGACAATCAGAATTACTTCTGATTCGCAGCACAAACTTTGAAGTCGAGGAGGGCTTGGGATGATGTGTTCCAACCTCTGAAAGAAAATAACTGTAAACCTATATTGTTATATACTGCAATGCTATCCTTAAGATTCAAAAGACAAATAAACATCTTCCAATATGAAAAGAAACTAGAAAAAAATTCTCATCACTACTAAGCTGAACCTACAGAAAAATACTTAAGAAATACTACACACAAAAGAAAAAATAAACTCTGTAGCATGCAAATGGAAAAATCTTATTTGAAGAGTAGCTAATATTGAATGTAAATCATCTCAACTCTCCAAGTAAAAGACAAACTGACAATTTTGGCAAACACAAGAGCCAATTATATATTGTTTACAAAAGATTCACATTAAAATCAATGACAACCACAGGCAGAAAGTAAAAGAATGGAAATAGATAAACCATGAAAATGGAGGCCAAAATCAAGCAACATTAGCTACTCTCATAGCCAACAAAAAATATTTTAAGCCAAAATTAATCAGAATAGACAAAGGTCATTCCATAGTGGTAAAAGGAAAAATTCTGCAATAAGACATAACAATAGTAAATATCTATGTTCCAAATGTCAGTATATCTAATTGCATAAAACAGACACTACTTGACTTAAAGACTGAGATAGACCCCAATATAACAATAGTGGATAATTTCAACGTATCTCTTTCACCAATAGATTGGGGAGGTGAACCATACATAAGTTCAGTAAGCACTCTTCAGATATGTGTGTGTGTGTGTGTGTGTGTGTGTATTAAGCCAAATAGATTAACAGACATCTATAGAATATTTCATCCAATAACAGCTAAATTCACTTTCATCTCCTCTAATTGAAACTTTTTAAGCAACAAAGCAACTCTTAGCAAATTTTTAAAAAATCAGTATAATTTCTTATATCTTATTCAATCATAAAGAAATAAAATTAGAAATTAACACACAAAAGTACAAAACTAAACACATGAAGATTGAACAAGATATTTTCAAATGCTCATCAGGAGAGAATTAAAAAACTCTTAGACTGAAATGAGAATAGTGACACAACATGTCATAATATATATAGGACATTACCAAGGTGGACCTAAGAGGAAACTTTGTAGCTATAAGGGCCTACTTCAGAAAGTTCGAAAGATCCCAAATAAACAATCAAATGATCCATATAAAGTCCCTTGAAAAACAAGATAACCTCAATTCTGAAACCAGTAGATAAAAAGAAAAAACTAAGAGCAGAGCTGAAATCAATAAAATTGAGATTAAAAAGACAATGCAATGAATCAATGAAATGAAGAATTGATTATTTGAAAAGATAAATAAGATTGATAAACTCTTATCCCAACTAACCAATAAAAAAGAGAGAAGATCAAAATTAATAAAAATACAGATGAAAAAGGAGAAATAACTACAGACATCACAGAAATCCAGAGGTTCATTAGGGACTATTTTGAAAACATATAACCTAACAAACTGGAAAACTTAAAGAAATGGATACATTTCTATATATTAATAACCTGCCAAAATTGAATAAAGACAACACAGAAGACCTGAACAGACCAAAAACTAGCGATGAGTTAGAAACAATATTAAAAAAGCCTTCCAATAAGGAAAACCCCAGGACCAGATGGATTTTCAGCTGAATTCTACCAGACTGTTAAAGTAGAACAGATTCCAATGCTTCTCAAATTATTCCATGAAATAGAAAAGGATGGAACATTTTCAAATTCATTTTAGAAGCCAGTATCACACACATACCAAACCCAGATACAGAAATATCAAGGGGGTTAAAAAATAAAACTATACACCAATATCTATGATGAACTTAAATGTGAAAATTCTTTATAAAATATTTGAAAATTATATTCAACAACATATGAAAAAGATTACACATAATGACCAAGTTGGTTTTTTGGGGGGAGGGTGCAAGGATGTGTTACCATACACAAATAAATAAAAGTAATTCACCAATAAATAGAAATTAGGACAAAAATTACATAACATCTCATAGACACAGAGAAAATCTGATAAAATTCAGCACCCGTTCCTGATAAAAACACTGAACAAACTAAGAATATAAGGATCTATCTTCAACATTATAAAAGCTATATATGACAAATCTAAAGCCTATGTCAAGTAAATTAGAAAAAACTGAAAGCATTTTCTATAAAATCTGGAACAAGACATTTTGTCCACTCTTACCATTTGTACCCAATATAATACTAGAAGTCATAGCCAGAGCAATTAGGAAAGAGAAGAAAATAAAAGGAATAAATATAGGAAAGGAAGAATTTAAATTATCACTGTTTCAGACGATATAATCCTATACTTAGATGATCCAAAATCCTTCACTAGAAGACAACTAGAGCTAATAAAAAATTTCACCAAAGTAACAGGTTACAAAATCAACATACAAAAATCAACAAGTTTCCCATTCCAATTAGTCTGATGAGAAAGAAATCAGGAAAACAGTCCCATTTATGATAACCCTGGAAAAAACCCAAAATGAAACAAACAGAAAACAAGGAATAAATCTAACCAAGTAGGTAAAAGACCTCTACAATGCAAAAGAACACTGAAGAAAGAAGCCAAAGAAGACAAGAAGATGAAAAGTCTACCCATGTTCACAGATAGGCAGAACTAATATTCTTAAAATGGTTATATTACCAAAAGCAATATATATAGTCAATGCAGTACTCATCATAGTACCTATGACTTTTTTTACAGAACTGAAAAAAAAATTCCAAAATTAATTTGGAAGAAAAAAGACCCAGAATACCCAGGGCAATTTTAAGGGGGTGGGGGGGACACAAACAAAACAAAAAAACAAACAAAACTTGCTGAAAGAACACTTGACTTTAAATTATACTACCGAGGTATTGTAACAAAAACTACATGATACTGGTATAAAAACAGACACAAAGACCAAGGGAACAGAATAGAAGACAAAAGACACACTCACACAGATAGTCATATTATCCTTGACAAAAGTGCCAAAAACATACATAAAAGGAAAATTTTTTTCTAACCAATGGTGCTAGGAAAACTGGTTATCCACATGTAGAAGAATGAAACAAGAACCTTATCTTTCACTCTGCACACAAGTCAACTCAAAATGGATCAATGACCTGGGAATTGTATTAGAAACTGCAACTTCTAGAAGAAAACGTAGGGTCAACACTGCAATATATAGGCCTAGGCAACAGCTTGCTCAGTAAGATTCCTTAAGTTTGGGAAATAATACCAAGAATTAATATATGGACTAGTGTCAAATTAAAAAGCTTCTGCACAGCAAAGGAAAACAATAAAAATGTCAAGAGGGAACCTATAGAATGATAAAAAAAAAATTGCTACATGCTCTTCCAGTGGAGGATAAATATCCAGAATATATAAACAATTCTAAAAACTTAATAGCAAAATCACAAATAACTCAATTATTAATTAGGCAAATAAACTAAATAGACAATCCTCAAAAGAAGCAGTGCAAAATACTGAACTGTAGGGTGAGTCAAGTACAAGGTTAATTAATGAAAATAATTGATTTGAGGTGAAAAATATGCAATTTCTCTTTTTAAAAGAATAATGTCCCCTTCCTATGTTTCTTCCAAAATAATCACTTATATCCCCATAAACAAGAAAGTACTACATAAATAAAATAGAATAGTAGAATATATTACTCATGTTCTGGTTTATATGAGGTTAGTTTTGATATAATAAATTATAAATGATCACATAAAATTTCCTAAAATTCAATGGTCTTCCTGGGGGATTTTAAAATATTGAAGCCACATTCATGAACATACTAATGCATGGTAGTTTTCTATGTATCATCTTTTAGATAATATAAAATTAAGAGGGCTGAATATAGGTTATATTCATTTCCACCTGAAAGTTCTCCCTTAGTCCCTTATTTCAATAGTATTAGTGGTGGTATCCATCAAGTGTAGTTATTTTTGCACATACTTTATGTTCAAATAGATGTTCACCATCTAGCATATCTTCTGCATTTTAACATTATATGTAGTTTGGATAACACTAGTTCTGTATTTCTGATGACCATATACTAGATCATCAAAATATAGGTATTTTAAGGAAAAATTTTGCAATGAAAAAAAAAGGGTTTTCAAAAGAAAGCATTCTAAACACATTACTTTCCTCCCTCTTCCCCACTCCACCCCTTTCTCTTTTCCAAGCTTGGTTTTTGGCTCATTTCATTTTGTCTTGCATTTTTTATTGTTTTACTTTTGTTTGAAAATAGGAAGCGATTTCCTGCCAAGGGGTAGATCAACTAAAAGGGCAAACATGTTGAATTTAACATCACTGACTTTAGAATTTTAAGAGTTTTCAAATGGATACAATTCCTCTTAATTGCAATGTTTGGATAGAAGTCTTACTTTGTGCATGGCTCATTCTGCACCAGTGAACCAGTTTCCACCCTGTGGACTCACATCTCTACATTTTTCATGGCTGTCCTATTACCTGACTTATTTGTGGGTGTAATCTAACAGAGTCCGCAGGGTGAATTACGAGCAGCAGCTTAAAATAAACATCATTTACTCCCAAGAAATTATTTCCATATCACTCTTGGTTTTCTGGTTGGCTTTTAAAAGGGAAACCATGCCCCTCTTTTCTCATAATCACCTGTGCTTCATTTGAAATAACAAAGAGCCTCACACTTTAGCCCCTCTCTTGTGAGTGTGCCACGCTCTGTGCTATGATTTATGACCTGAGCATCTGACACTCCATGCACTATCAAGATGGCCCGCTGCGTTTGAAAATATATCCCTCAAATGAAAGCAAACACAGTCTTCTGATAGAAAGCCTTGTCAGCACACAAGGAGTCCAACACATACACGTTCTGAGTTGTGTTCTTTTCTTTTACATTGACTTTAAGAACGATTGAAATAGGTGAAGCTCCACTATGGAGAGGATTTCAGATGCTAGACCAGAGCTCCAGAGGAATCCTGTCACTGAGGAAAAGGCGCAGGGATATTTGGCAGCCGACCAACGTGGTTTCCACTAGTACAGGACAGGGACTCATTACGGCCTTGCTGTTGCCTGTAAGCTGGTTTCACTACCATCAACTATGAGGCCAGAATGCCTGGTTCCAGATGCGCTCACCAATTGACCGTAAAATTGCTGTGCGTTTCTGGCCAAGGCTGAGGTTTTAAAAGCTCCCCTCCCCCACCCCTCAACACCCTAACCCCCAATTCCCTCTGAAAAGCTGCTCATTATTCTTCTTTTGCCCCCTGATCTAAGCAAAAGAAATACTTCTGGAATCAATTAGAAATGTCTGCCCTTGATGAGGTTTGCACGTGAGTTTGGAGTTGTGCAGCTCTGATAGTGGCAGCCAACAGCTGCATTTTCAGGTGGTTAAATCTGAGAAGGAATTTTCCAGGGTTTATTTACCATCATGAAAATTTTTTAAATAGGCAAAACATGTCGGGATACCGTCTCATATGCCTTTGAAAGTGAGGTTAAATTTAGATTGTGTATTTATTTTATTCACAATGAGCAAAGTGAAGCTCTCTTTGATTGGAGGATCTTTCGTTTGCCTTGATAGGTTGTGTCCAATGGTTATAAATACTGGAAAAAGGGTTCCCTTGATGTAGGTTAATGGTTAAGGGGGGTGGGGGGGAAGCATTCTTTAGTCCTGTTAATTGCTTGACAAGGAAAGATAGTCAGTGTTAACAGAAATCAGAACACATTTTCTGAAAATATATGAATTAACAGATGGCTTATTTATTTGCAGATGTTAATGTATATGCTGTTTAGTCTTTAACTTGCCAGTGTTACACAACTCAAATACTGCTATATAGCAATATATACTCCATATAATTCATAGTGTTAGTATTCACATTTGTATCATTACATTTTTCCAATGATTCATGTAAGTTAAGCATCTTTGGAAATTACCCACTGAATGTTTGCCTACTTTCTTTCTCTGTAGCCGTGTGTGTGTGTGTGTGTGTGTGTGTGTGTGTGTGTGTAAGTATGAATGATATTTAATTTAAAGATTACTAGAATTTATTTTTCTTTCCAAGTATGTCTATTTGGCAAGCTTCATGGCCTTTTATTTCTTCTAGTATGTGACATACTTCATGTAGCTCTGTTTTGTTTCTCCTGCTTTCTAAAATATAGGCACAATTTCAAGTGTATATTTTAATCACTAAACTTACATTCATACCTTCAAAAAATACTATTAACTTGCCCCTTGCCACCAAATACTCAATGCAGTTTTAGATCCCACAATTACCTCTTATTTCTATAGTCAAATTGAAATTCTAAGCACCTGCTATTTTCCCTTAAAGTGTTGCAATTTCTGCCCACACATGCCAAGAGTTGAATAAGAAGAATTTTTGTGTATGTTCCTCTAGTATGATCTATGTATTTAGACATCAAAGGCATGTTTGAATTTGTGTTCTTATAAGGATCTTTTTTTTTCTTGTACAGATTTTTGTCTATAGTAAGATAACAAATGGTAACATGGAGTGAATTTAACTGTATTACCGGTTAAGTGTTCCTAAAATTTCATTATTGCCATGAAATAATCTTAAGTAGGTTGAAAAATTCAGTTACTTAGAAGCATGACACAATGAGATAAAGTTGGCTAAAAAGTCATATTTTGCCTAAAAACTCCCTGAGTAAATTAACACATATCAACAGCATCCAGAACAAAAAGAAACAAGGCTGAACAATCTTTAATTACCATCTTTCAAAAATAACGCCTAGTATATTTTTCTTGATGTCCTCCATGTGCTCAGCCTGTCATTGATGAGACAAACTTCCTTCTACTAAGAAAAAAAGAAAAACTGCTATACACAATCTTTATCTGTATTCTAGAGTTTACTTCACTGTGATTGTTAAAGAAAACAAAAGTCAAATAATTTTTTCATTCCTTCTGTCTGAGATGAAGCATCCTGCCTGCCAGCTTTTTCTAAGTGTATTCAGATTTAAGAGTGAAACCTGTTTAGTATTAAATATATTGATAGTTGAAACATTCTGTGCTGGGGGGGAGGCAAAAATCTACTCTTTCTTACTCTCATATATGAGGGCTTGTTCTGCAGGTGAGACTGGAACCTCTCTAATAACTACTTGGATGTACAATATCAGAAAAATAAAAAAAAGCATCTGGCTGGTGCTGAACTACTGCTTGAAACTTTCACTGCCACTCATAAATTTGCTCTTTAAATAGTTTCCTCTCTGTACAAGTTGACATAATCCAAGGGAGTTGGTAGATATAAAAATTAAAAGCTAATATGGATTTTCTCCCCAGTTTGTAATGTCTTTTATATTGACTGCATTTTACATCTTGTTATGGTTTGGATGTGATGTGTCCTGCAAAAGTTCATGTATGAAAAAATGCAAGAAGGTTTGGAGGAGAAATGATTGGGTTATAGCTTTAACCTAATCGGTGAATAAATCCCTGATAGGATTAACTGAGTAGTAACTGAAATTGTGGGGTGTGGCTGAGGGAGGTGGGAATTGGGGCATGGCTTTGGGGTATATATCTGTATCTGGCAAGTAGAGTCAGTCTCTCTCTCTCTCTCTCTCTCTCTCTCTCTCTCTCTCTCTCTCTCTTTCTTGATCACCATGTGAGCTGCTTCCCTCTGCCACATTATTCCTCCAGGATATTTTGACTCACCTAAAACCCTAAGGAGTGGAGATGGCCTTCCATGGACTAAGACCTCTGAAACATGAGCCCCCCAATAAACTTTTCCTACTTTAAAATTGTTCTGTTCAGATATTTTAGTCACAGCAGCAAAAAAACTGACTAAACACATTGTTAACAGAAATCAGAACACATTTTTGCATGTGATTTCCCTTTACTGTTAACCCATCCCTGCCCTCTAACTAAAATGGTGGACTTCGTTGTGTAGTGGTACTTTTATCTTGAGATTTTTCCATCATCCTATGGAAAATTTTCAGGGGTGATTTTTTTTTTTTTTTTACTTATATTGAACTCAAGTAAAAACGGTGAGAAATAATTTTCTGGGACCAAGAACATAGCAAATCAAGGTAGTATTTGTTTTAAGTTGTGTTTGGTCTTTACACTTTCAACAAGCCAGTATCTGGACTGGCTTGGACCAGCCTTGAACATGTATTTTATGAGATAGAGAAAAATCTGGACTCAGATTCCAGGGCCATGGCTGTTGTGAATTACCACTGTGAGGAAAGTCACTCAGTTCTCATTTCATTATCTGTTCAGTCAAAGGGATGAGGTAACTTTCTAATGTTACTCCAGCCTTTAAGATTTCATACTAAATGTGTGATTTTTAAAAAGATTAAATAGCTATTATTGGTTACCATTTATACAATTATCTCACGGAGAATGGGATTCCAAGGAGTTTGTGAGCAATGAGGATAGAAACAGGGTCTATGAAACTTTCTAGTATATGAGCACATAAAAGACAAAGCTGACACAATAGTGATTTTAATTGTGCCTAGTATGAATTTAACTATCCTGACATGTTATCAGCACTGTGACCACTACAAAGTCAGTCAAAATAAATGAATTATCAAAATAGATTTTAAAAGTTTGCTTGCTGTAAATCCATCTTTCAGACAAACCCATTTACTGGCAAGGATGTGACTAACAGGGGCTCCAGTTCTATGGAAATGAATTAAGATTATTAGAGGAGCCAGGAACAAATGTGCAATTGGGAGAACACTGAATATTAAAACACTAAAGCCAATATCTTTGATGTAAATGACAACAAACCTGTAAGAAGGCTCTCTGAGAATCCTTGTGCCAAGAACTGATGATAGCTCTGCATAGAGAACATTCAGTAAGATTAAGTTATTACCCATGTGCCTGAGTAAAGGCAGCACCAGAGGCATATGTTCCTTCTACTTTTTTCCCTATAAAGTGGTACATATAAATCATGGAGATGTCACTCACAGAAAGAAATCTCAACGTGAGACACATTACTGGTTTATAATAAGCATGTGGAAGTGTTTAATCTAAATGCATTAGGCGGATAATTTTAAAGAACTTTGAGATTTGCAATTCCACTTTTTATTAGTGATACTGTGTGGAAATCACTATGCAAAACTTGTTTTGTTGTTGTTATTTACATTGCTAAATGTTCTTCAGATGATTGCTGAAGGCTATAAATATTTTTGCATGTGATTTCCCTTTACTGTTAACCCATCCCTGCCCTCTAACTAAAATGGTGGACTTCATTGTGTAGTGGTACTTTTATCTTGAGATTTTTCCATCATCCTATGGAGAATTTTCAGGGGTGATTTTTTTTTTTTACTTATATTGAACTCAAGTAAAAATGATCCCTAACAAATAAACACTTTATACAAATATTCCTTTGTTTCAAACCAGCAGATACAAAGGAATCAAGTCAGAGTTATAGGAGAATAGTACATATTTGAAAAGTACTGTTCTTCAAAAGCCATAGAGCATATTCTAAGGTACTTCATTTTATCTAAGTTTTCTATTCTTTTTAGCCTTTTTTCATCTGATCCTCAATTAATCTTTTCTAACAGTGACATTTTTCCTACGTTTTCTTTAGCTGTGAATACCAAAACTCTTTCTTTGATTATTTACTTGCTTATCTCTGTACAGGATAATTCTAAGTACCTTTTGTTTAGCTTTTGTACTCTGAAGATGTATGTTGATGGGAGATTCTGCCAACAGACATGATATAGATTAATGAATTCAGGTATCCTTTGGAGCAGGTCATTAGAACCCAAGCTCTTAGAGTACAAGACTGTGAAATGTTAAAGTGTACTCCACTGACTCACAGGTCAAGAGGGCATCTATGTTCTTCCCACTTCTGATGAAACATTGTGTATGTTCAGTGACAACATAAGTAGGAAAGGTATCCTGGAAGAACAAAAGTCAGAAAGAGAAATAGTGAACCTCATGGAAATGTTTCTGGAATAAAAGATACAAGATAACTTTTTTTTTTAAGAGTAAAGGCAAGAAAGTTATAAGTAGCTACATTTAATATAAAGATAGGTTTAATTCCCATTAACATCCTCCATCTTGTGTCTAAGAATTGCAGTAACAGAGTTTAGTTTAGTTGTCTACTTACTAGTCAGCTGATTTTTAATTTGAAATAAACTCAGGAATCACAATTTCAATCCTTGATTTTGTTTGATCTGCATAGAACTAATTGTTTTTCATTTAAAATTTGATTTTGATAAAATATTTAAATCAAAAGACTTTAAGAACCTATGTAAATGGTTTCTCTTGAAAATTTCAAAGGTCAATTGTATCTTATTTGTCAAAGTCAACACTCCTGCTAATCTTTCCCACCAATGTCAACTGCTGAGAGCTGTCACCTGATCATTGTACTGTGAGTGTAGGAAGAAAGATGTACAATTGACAGAAAAAACCCATGGCACACATCAGAATAAAATGTGTTGTTTATTAATGCAGTTGCAAAAGAGATACAAAAAGAACTGCAAAAGTAGGCATGTTTTCTTTCTTTTGCAACTCTCTACCTGTAATTTTTGCCTGAGTGTAAATTATTCCTAACTTTAATACAATGCTTACTGAATGTCTTAAGACTACAAAACATATTTTCTATTCATAACAAAATATCATATTTTCACTGTATTATGTTATCAGTTTATATTAAATAAAATAATATTAGATATTAAGGGCTTTAAAAATATCTGGCCACCCTGAGCCTGCACTTCCCTATGTCATCACTGAGTTGGGGCTGAGGGACTCTTTTGAGTGGAGGAATCATTTTGTAGGCAAGATATTTATCTCTTTCAGGCCATAAAACATCAAGTTGGACAGACAAATAGAGGTGACAGATAAGATAAATCCCTGTGCTTTTAAGACACAGAAGAAAATGACCAGATTTCCTACCATAGTTTAAAGAAGCATGTTTGAAAGAATAAATGGAGAGATAAGCTGCTTCATCATCTTTCATCACTGTGCTATCTTAGATTGAGGAGAAATTTAATCATTTATTTTGGCACTTTCATTTTGCATATGTGGAACTGCATCAAAGAGATTGAGTGACTGGTATAGATACATGGACAGTGAAGACCCGAGATTTAGGGCTTGACCTTGACAGCCTTGGTCTTTGTTGTACGTTAAGAAAATTTGTCAGGAAATACACATATAAAAACTGTTAACAATCTTCTGCAGACAATTGAAAGGGGAAAAAAGAAGAAAGAAAGAAAGAAAGAAAGAAAGAAAGAAAGAAAGAAAGAAAGAAAGAAAGAAAGAAAGAGAACCTATATGGACAGTCAAAAGTAAATTTTCTGTGAGTGCATAAGAAACAAATTAAACATGTGAATTCACATATGTAAAATAGTTATTTGAAAATGTTCTGTTAATTTAAACAAGCAAATCTAATTTTCAATATGATAATTATGAAGTGTGGTTCAATTAAGACAATTTGGTTTTGTACTTATAGTCAGTAGTAAAATTTTTACAGTCATCTGCTGCATATTGTCAAGTCAATTTTTGAACTTTAACCCTGAGTAACTCTTTAAAATTAGCATCTTGACTAAAGTCAAATTGTTGAATTTTTCAGAGTGTAACTTATTTTTGTTACTGTATTATGTTTTACATAATGGCTCAATGAAGGAAGATGAACATGTGTCTGTTTTACAACTGAACCCTAAGCCAAGAATACTTGAAACACTGTTGTTTAAATGTTGGAAATAGGTGTTATGAAGAAATGAGTATACAAAGCCCAAGTTATTTACTAAATAAAGTACTCAGGACCTAGACCAAATAATGCTATTACTTCTTTCCCAGTGGAATTTGAACGACTACATCTGTCTTGGCAAAAGTGGTTTGGTTTATCTTAATGTAGAGTCCATGTAATGCTTATATTACATTGTTTACATTGCTGATTGAAAGCTAATACACAGTATATGCCATTCTGAGATGCTTGTTTCCAAACTGAAAAATATAGTTTTTCTATAGCAAAAATACTGTCATTTGGTTCCAAAATTTACCTGAATTTGAGGCATTTTTGACTGTATCTTCCAAAAAAAAAAAAAATCAATATCTTTCTTCATATTAGCAATGAAGTATACTCTTTTATTTCAAAGGAAAATGTTAAGCTGTATTTAATAATAATTGCATTAACATATTCAATAGAATTAGCATACATTGAATAGAATAGAATTAGCAAACATTGATGTTTCATGAGTACTTCACTTGGATTATGTAGACCCATCACCACACACATACTCAAAATGTATTAAGTGTCAACTTTGATGAAATTATTGGCATAGTGGTTAAGAATAAAAGGTCTGGACTTATATGATTTGGTTTGGATCCTGGTTTTGATATTTACCAGATGTGTAGGTATTGGTAAGTACCATTTTTAATCTTTCTGGAGATAATTGTTAATTTGAAGTTAATGGAATATTTTTTAAAAAAAAATCCTTAGAGTACATGGTAAATATTAACAGTTTCTGCATGCTATATGACAGAAAATATTATATAGTAAAAACTTTGAACAATTTCTGATTGTTGATGATGATAGAAGCAACAATAAGAATATCCTCAGTACCAAGTAGTGAGAGAAATATAGGGGGAAAAGAAAAATTAGACATCATCCCAGTCTTTAAGAAGTTCTTATTGTAGCAGAGTTTAACAAATGCAATGTTAAAGTTATACATAGCATGGTTTGAGATAAAATAGAAAAGTAGCTCATTTTGCAGTGGTATGTGATAAGAGTTCCTGAGGTGGTAGAAGTTCTCCAAGCTTCCTTCACAACTGAAGGGTATGAGAGAAGGCATCCAGACCAAGGAACCTGGGCTAAGGCTAGGAGGTGAGAAATTCTCACTCTGAGGAATTGAGGATCCTTATGGCTACAGTGTTGAGAATGGAAGAATGTCAAGAGATAATACCAGAAAAATGAACAAGAATAACATCAGAAAAAATATATGTATACTTCAGAAATATACAAGAAGAGTGCAGGACTTTTTCTTCAAGGCACTGTAATGTTTTTGAGGTATTGAAACTGAAATTAGGATTAAACCCATGGGACACTCTACCATGAGCTACATCACCAGACATTTTGATTTTTTTTTTTTTTTTTTTTTTGATTTTGAGACAGGGTCTTGCTAAGTAGCCCAAACTGGCCTTGAACTTGAGATTTTCCTGTCTCAGCCTTCCAGCTGAATAGCTGGAATTACAGTTATGCACCACTCCAGCTGTTGTTGATGAATTTTAAGCAGAAGAGACATTTTATTAAACTTGAATTTTAGTATAATCACTGAAATTGTTTCAAAAGGAAGAAATTGGAGTGGAATGGGTAAGAGTCATGGAAACATTAGGCATCTCTTGAAGTATCCTGGTTAAGATGTGACAGTGGCATAAACTAGTATAGTCACTGTGAGTACAGAGACATAGGGTCTGGAAACTGAGAGATATAGGATGATTTAACTCATTCTTTTTAATCTCAAGAAAATGATGATTTACCAAGAATATAAAACTAATAGGAGAAAAATAATAAACCCACTAATTCAGATAGAATGTTAAAAGGTGCTTTGTTTAAATTTAGAGAAATATTCATTCTTTGAAAAAGTATAACATTCAGGTAGCCTTAACTTGTTTCAGAAGAAAATGTCTCCTATAAAAAGCCAAGAAAATCTGCATCCACATTTTTAACTTCAAATTATAAGATATATTTTTTTTTTACTATGAAGATGAAATCTAGATCAGAAACAATTGGTCCTGCTACAAAATCAACTATGCCAGGGTTGTGTTTACTTTATGGAGAAAATCTTAAACTGCATAAGAAACTTAGTACACAAATATACCTATATATGTTTATGAAATTTATGCATCCTGAAAATATTATTGAGTGACTAACAGTAACAAAAACTATAATAACTGCATTGGTATATGTTTTTAAACATATGTATTATATTCTAAGTGAGTAATTAAGAAATGTTTTTATTTACTCTCCACTTTAGGATTGTAATTTTTTAATGTTTTTCATGGGTTATAGTTATACATAATATTGAGGTTCATTTTGACATTAGCATACATGCATGGTATATAATTTGCTCCACTTCAGCCCCACTACTTCCCTTTTCCCTCCCCTGGAATTATATCTTTTAAATTTGTATCAACCCCAGTGACAGGTATGTTTTCTGTTTTTAATTTTCCACATCCACAAAAGAAAATCATAGCCAGTGTCTTCCAGTGAATTCTATGAACTGCTAAAGAAAAAACAGGATATTTTGAAATCTCTTTTTTACTTATGTGTATAAGTGAGTAGACATATCAGATTTTATGTTTGTTTAAGATGTACTACCAAAAGGGCAAGTTTTATCACTTAATTCAATCCACTGTAATAGATGGATGGGTCAGATCTCTTTCACATCCAGAGTCATTGTTGAAGGTAAACACTAGCACCACCATATGAAACTTTGTGGTTAATATCCTAGCAAAATGTAAGCTGAAACCACAAGGATCTTGTCATATTCAACCATATACAGATAAAACGAAAACAGCAGTGAGGTGGAGCAAGCAGGCTGAAGACAGGCTGGGTATGCAATTCAGAATTTTCTGTTGCCATTGAAATTTGAGCTTTTGAATTATATATATATTTTTTATTTCTCCATGTTAAACCCTGAAAGACTAAGATATCATGAATGCCAAAAAGTAAACCTGTATCTACTAAAAATTATTTAAATAATTTCCCTAATCTCTTTCTTTCTAAAATTTTTAATCCCAAGATTTGAGACTATCTGCCTTACATTTCACATTACTTTGAGGTATGCTGGTATTTTAGGATGGGAAATTCATTAATTATCTGACAGAATATTGTCTATAATTATTATAATATGATATCAAAATCTGCTTTTTAAATGAAATAGGGCAAATGATAAAGTAAGACCTGACTGACAGAAAGAAAAAGTATTAAGTGAAAAAGTCACCATTATATTCTACACTTAAAGGCACATAGTTATTAATAAATAGAAATGATGGCTTTACAATGGAGAGTGGTAAGAAATACTATCACCCTAGTATGTGGTGCTCATGGCGTCCTAATTGAATACCTTATACATTTCAGGTTTCAATCTTTACTATAGGAAAATGTGAAATTTCTCAAAGTATTTTATTTGTAAAAGTACAATAATACCTAGCACATGAAATATAAAAACAAAGCCTTCATAAAAAAGGACACTGATATTTATCAAATTTTTATTCCATTCTAAGTATGTTTCTATTTATTCCTTACCTTGCTTTTTAGTAATTGTTATTCACACTCTTCAAATGAGAAAATTGAGTCTCAGAGAGTTAATTATCTCGTCTAAGTTCATACAGTTATAAAGTGTAAGCCAGATCCATTTCAGTCTGTTTTTTTGGCTATATTATACATCCAGATACAAAATAAAAATCACAAGTATGTAAATTGTGTTATTAATACAGATGATTTGTTTTCTAAATATATACATTAAATACAATAAGCTACTTTTCTAAAAATTCAGATCAGGACAATAAGCTCAGATGTCTTGATCATTGAATATTTCCATTACAAGCATTTTTATTGATGAACCTGACTCAAACTTGAGAAAAAAAAATCTGATGAGGCTGAATACAAATCTTTCCATCCACTGTGGCAAACCCAATTCTGACGAATGGCAGACATGTGAGGTGGGTTGGAGGACAGAGGAGGTTACCACTGAAGTCAACAGCACTGGATTTTAAGGATGAGTAAATTCTGGTTAAATCAAGGGCGATTTGGAAGGCATGAAGAGAAACAGCGTAGACTGCTCTCTCCTTCCTCTTTCCCTCAGGTTTCCAAGACAATACCTGCAGATGGTTATTTGTGCCTTCCTGTCCACTCCTTCTCAGCTGCTGGAGGCCTATTTTCTGTCCAACTCCCAACTTACCTAGTGTTTTAGCACATAATCCTCTTGGTTACTAGTCTCAACTCAGTCCATGTGTTCAGATGCTTTCTCAATGTTGCTGACATAAAGTTTTATGTACCCTGCTCTGCTACCTCATTTTGAAACCCATATATATATATATATATATATATATATATATATATATATATATATATATATATACACACATATATACATATATGTATATATGTATATATACACACTAATTCCATATCTATGAGCTCACATATTGTCATGGAAATGATAGTTCTCTAACTGGAGATGCAAAGTCAGGAGAAATCTAATTAAAGATGCATGAGAATTAATAAATAAGGAGAGATAGGGTATACTTCTTTTTTTTTATCCTAAGTACAAAATGCAAACAAAGCCATTTCAGCACCAACTCCTATTACTTTTTTGAATTTATCTATTTGAGCCCAATTAAGCTTTTTTCCCCTTTGCGTTCCTCCCTCCCTTCTTGCCAGATGAGGCTATTTAATGATTAGTTATAATTTAAACAATTTGTTTGAGAACTACCAGTTAGTATTTGCTTTTAAAAAACTACAGCATAACTAATTTACATAGAAGAGAATGATGAGGCAATTTGGTGTCATTTCCTTTTCTTTAATTTCTTATCAAGCATCTGGGATTCTGTTTCCTAAACCAAATTCCAATCAGTATTAGAGATCTAACAGTTATAAACATTTAAAGGGAGTGTGATTAGCTGAAGGTGATTCAACATGTGTTGCACATTCTTAATGAAAAATACAGTTCAGGTGGTAATGAGATTTACTCTATTGTTAAACAAACTTTCATTTATTCATTCCTTCCTTCATTCATTTACAACTCAAGTAGTAACTGGCAAGCCTTCATAGTGTCAGAGAGTTTTCCCTGTGTCCTGAAAATCTCAAATGCTATTTTAAACATTGAAAGCAAAGCAATGACCATGTAGTAGAAGAGATTGTATAACTAACATTGAAAGAAGTTGTTAAATTTAATGAGACAGTCCTTAGTGTGACATGGGTACTGAGCAATAGCAGCAGCAGTGGAAATTCCATGAGAATATTCCTAAGGGGTAACTACCATAGGGTGATACATGAAGGACAGTACCTGTTAAAGATGAATCTTTGAGTAAGAAAATCAAGTTGTTGTTGAAATATAGCTTTGTAAAAGGATTAAGTAGAGGATGACCACTCCTAATTTTATTTTAAAAGGAAAGAAATAAGAGAAACAAGGTTTTTACCTTGAGGTTCAAGTCACAATTATAAAAAAACACATAATAAATAACTAATATATACATACAAGTTTATAAATAATATAAATGATTAAAGTAGAATATAATTAATAATAGGCATTAGTATGATAACACATGATACTCTTCACTAATAATAGTTTTAAATATTTTATACTGTGTGTGTGGTTGCCTTTATCTCTTACTCTTGATCTCTCTTGTATCTTGGTTGATAAATATTTGGGTATGTAGCAGGATGTCCTGGGCACCTCTAAAGAGGTGATATAAAGTCTAAGAGTCATTGTACTTATATCTGGGTTATGATATTCATCCCATCTGTAACTTGGTCACAGTCTCATGCAGATATCCTACAACTTGTAGTCTGAATTACTAATTTAACAGATATTAATATTGCCCAATTCTCAAAAATGAATTCAGCAATTGCTAGTATATAATTGATATACAATCAATAATCGATATCAATTTAGAAAGAAGACTTTAAAAAATTCCACACTCACATTCACTCAACTTGGTTGAATTAAGAGAAACTTTACAGGAGGTTTTGCCTGAGGTATTTTCCTAAAGGACAAAAGGTTACAAAACTTGCTAGTTTTTATACCATTTCTATACAAGTATAGAAACGTAAGGTCTGTTAGCCATTTGCTAGATCTCTAATACCTCTAATTTCTTTGTGGGAAGTCTGCTTCTGATATTCATCATGCCAGTCAGTGTGCTCCATTTTTCAATAATAAAAATTCATCTCTTCCCTACAGTGTTACAAGTTAACAAAACTTGGGGTAGCCTCTTTTTGAAATAAAGCTAGGTGACCTACTTTGGTATTATATTTGGGGTTTGGATAGATAAAAGGATACAAATAATATCACACTGTCTCTGTAGATTATGAATTGACAGATATAACCATTGGCCGTTATCCAAAATGCATGCAGCAATGTCTAGAATATAGAGAAAAAAAATAAAGTGTAGGTATTCTTATATAAATTAAATTGCAGGGATTGTATGCCTGCTAATGGCAGTTATCTTTACATAAGTCATTCATTGCAACCTACTTCAAATTTAAAGAAAAAAAAAGAAAGCATTTCATTCTGATTTTAATTCTGTAAATAGTATTTACTATGATTTTATGCAAACTTTGCCTTCCTTACAACAGTATTTGATCTTTGCCTTCCTTACAAACAGCATTGACCCTGTAAATATTTTTTGCAGGCTTCTCAGCAACAGCTTATCAACTAATAATCTGGACCTATAACACTCCTCCTGTTGCTACCCCTCTCCCTGACTCTCTTGTGGGCTTTATTTATGGCCAGCCTAATGCACTTTTCCACATTTAAAGAGCAGTCGTCAGTACAGTTGCTCTATTTTGGATCTAAAATGTCCCAAAGTTTCATGTGTTAAAACTTCTGGCTCCAGATGGTGGCACTATTGGGAGAGGATGGAACTTGAAGGAACTGGGGCCTCATAGAAGGAAGTGAGGTCATTGGGGGCTTTTCCTAGAGGAAGATATTGAGATCCCTGCCCTTCTCTCTGCTTCCTGGCTGCCACAAGGTGAGCAACATTGCTTCATCACAAGCTCAGACCTAGATATTCTGACTCACCAAAAGCACAGAAGCAATGAGGCAAGCTGATAATGAACTGAAACCTCAGAAACTGCCAATAGAAAAAACAAAAACAAAACAAAACAACAACAACAACAAAAACTTCCTTCTTCTAAACTGATTATCTCAGGTATTTTGTCACAGCAATGGAAAGCTGATTAACAACAGTTACTGAGATAAAGTATAAGATGCTGATTCCAACACTAAAGACCCATAGACACAAACTTTCCTAATGATTCCATTTTTCAGCCAGGTATGAAATGTATCTAGAGGACTGAGATTGCTCCCCACCTGCCAACAAATGTTCTACTCCCTTGTGCTGTTTAAGGTAGAAATGCCTTCTTTTTCAGTTGAAATGATAAGATATTGTGTATCTATTGATGAGTAAGATATGTAAATTGAAGGTAAAGGTGAAATGTTCCAGGATCAGAGCCCCCTTTCCAGAAAAAGTAAAACCAGCTAGAAGAGGTCAAAAGAGCAAGACAAGTACAATGACAATACCGGGAATACATGCAGCTAATTGCACACAACCCTTCATACCTTCCCTTTTTTGCACATAGACAAATCTTTAGGAATATTATCTACATTTCATTAATTTATTGTGAAGTTGGTTTAATTTGTGGAAAGCATAGAAGTGCTAAGTCTCCTGGTTCTTAAGCAGACTGCACTGAGGTAACAGGAGACCTGCAGAGTTTTAGTCACCAGATTTCAGGATGGTAAGCTGAAAAATACTTTACTTGACAATAATCTGAAAGATTAAAATGCAGTTATCCTGTCCTTGTCTACAATTAAAATTAAATTCACTTATGCTTTTACGTTTTGTCTATCATAGGAATGTGTAAAATTCACTTTTTTATTTAGAAGTGATGACAATGTTTTGGAACTTGAGATGTAGTGGTTTCATGGCTTTGTGAAGATACTAAACGCCCTTGAGTTATGTACCTTAAAATGATTAATTTTATGTCATGTGAATTGCACCTCAATAAAAAAGATTAAACATAATATTACACAGAGGAAACATGAAATCTCCATAGTAAAATTTCTCTAGGTAGTAAAAAAATAAAAACCTCTTCATTTATTCTTGTACATCAAGGTATTCATCAAGTGCTTTAGAAAACAGTTTTCTCCACCTGAGATAAAGTTTTGTGACATAGTCTCTTCAGCCATCCTAACTCACTAAATGCTAAATTACAACCCCAGATCTTCTGTTATGTCTGTCTTGGCTCCTTTAATCGCCCTTTTCAGTTAATTGCTGGGGCTAAAATCCACTAGAGAGAAGTTTCCTCTTACAACTCAAGTTGGGAAGGTGGAACCCAGGTGGCTTGATTTATCTGCCCATAGTCAAAAGGGTTAGCAATCTGGTAGATGTTAGAAACAGCTGGCAGGACTCAGCCCCTCCTTGCACTCAAAGACAGGTGGACAAAGACTGCTAAAGAGATTTTGCCCCTTGAAAGCTGCTGCTGCATTTTGTGAAGCTATTACTATCAAGCATTAAGATTATTCAGGGTTAGCAGGTGGGTTAAAATTTGCTCTCCCATTTCCCCTGGCAGAATTATAAAGAGCTCTTCTCTGGGGAAATGCTGCTTATGCATTGCAGGTAGTGGTGAATTTAATCAGCCTTTCCACCTGCCCCCTTTTCCAAAACCATTCCCTCAGCTGGAAGATCTCTGACAAGGAAGAGAGGAGTAGCTGAGTAGCTGGGGTGGATATTATTAAATGTCCCCTTCAGTTGTGCTAAGCTATCAGACATACCCCTGTTTTATGAGTAATCACGCCTTTTATTGTCTTCCTTTTTCCTGATTCACTCCCTTCCTGGTATGATTGGAAATATTAATTACACAATTATGAAATATACTATGTTATTGGAATGTGATTTTTAACATAAGATCTTCTCTTTTGCACCCATACAACATTAATATTTGGAAAATAATGCTGAATTTGGGAAGAGTAGTGATATTTAATGCAAACTATGGTTGCAGTTAAACTTCTTCCTCCTTCAGAGACCCTTTCTCCTTATCTCATAGATTCAGAGCTGTGACATTTTGCTGCCCTCATAAAAGGATACAGTCATTTTTTTTTCAAGAAAACTTGTTGGCATATGACATTGTGATATACACAGTTACATATGTTTGGGTGCCCCCAGGGAGGACACTGGAATGTTTGACAATTCCACACGTGTTTTTAGATGTTGAAGTTCATGAACTTTAAAGGACCAGGTGTCAAAATGATTTTGTTTATGCAGTTTGGAAAAACTACTCTATAGTCTAAATGTAAATACAATCTAGTCCATACTTTTGTTGAAATATATGTAGGATTTGATAAACAATTACTTAATGCTGTTCAAATCATGTAAATATTATAGCCAAAGACTTACTAGCAATTTATAAATTGCAAATGACACACCTAAGTTTCTCTATGACTCTCAATGCATATCAAAGCACACAAAGTAGCAGAATTACAAATACTTGATAAACATAACAGCTCATATCCTAGAATGTAAAGAATTTCATTAATACTGTTGATGACACAATTAAATGAAACTTGAAAATTCCACAAATCATTAACTGTGAATGCATAATTTCATGAAATATTTTTCATTCAACAGTCATCCTTCTACATGAGCCAGTAAGATTAATTTGGGAATTTCAAGTTGAAGAATAGTAAGTGGGTATGCGGAAAGTTAATGGTGTATTTTTTTTCCGTACTGAGTCAACCAATTTAATAGGAAAGAACGATGTCCACCAGATTTAAAGAAAACAAATAAACCTTAAAATAGTATGACTGCCTTAATTCAGTTGGCACTGAGATTTTTCTAAATAAAGAAAAGAACTGGGTGGACCTATATTTGTGGTAAGAGCATACCCCACTGTGGGTCTGATACATTTCTTTTACTGTCATAATTTTTGCCCTGAATTATTGTCTTACAAGAGATGAGCTGCAGAATTTGCATATTTACTTTTTAAATGATTACAATCACATAATAATAGAAAGTATAAGAGCAGAGTAGTTGACTTAAACTCACATAGTAGATAACCACATAGCTTTACATTATTGTATACTTTACAGGGCCCCAGTTCTCCCAGGTATTTTAGAGCAGATCTCTCATTTACTATGTGTTTTTTCATATGGGGACATATTAAAAAACTAAACTAATTTCTCTATGGATTAGTAAAACTATTTGGAAATTTCTACCTTTGAGTGTGATCTATTTAAAATAATATGAAGAACACTATTAAATTTGGGTAAGAAATCTGAATATTATGAATTTCTATTAAAATCACAATTGAAGATGTAATACATAGACCATGGATTGCTACTGTCTTATCCAAGTTATGTATATGAAAGCAAAAATATATTTATCTACACATGGTATAATAAATCTTAACAGTAACTGGTATGCAGAGAACATTTCAAAGGTAGTTCTGGCCAGACACAAGTCATTTGGCAGTGGCCCTGCCTAGTATATATTTTCAGGGCTGTCTGCACAAAGATGCTGGCACGCTTACCATGATTTCTATTCCAGGTGATGGATTTCTATCCAAGTAAGCGAGTGACTAAATATTTTCCGGTGGAATCTAGGCACCATAAAATCACTGAAGCCAAATAAAAAAAAAAAAAAAGTTGTCTACCTTTCTAAAAAAGTAATTGTAATAGCTTCGCATACCACTATGACAGAAGAAATATTTCCACTTAGATCACCAAATAATTAAATGGGTTGAACCTAATTAGGAAACAACAACAACAAAAAAGAGTACTATAAATGTGCTGCCAATACTGTTTTTATCAGCATGAATGACTGTGTTATTGAATTTTCATGCATTTCCAGAAAACTTCCTAATCATTAACAATAGCTGAATGCATAGAGTCCACACCCAACTCTATCAAAAAAATGAAATCCAATGTGGACCTACTGAAAACATATGCCATCATCACTTCAGCTGATTTATTCTGCACAAAACTAGTTAAGAAATGGAACACTTTACATTCGTTTATTTGTGTTACCCTAAGCAATTTAGAGATGAATAGCTCTTCCCAAGCCATACAAATGTGAGTCTCCCTTTGTGGCAGGTTGTTTAAATTTACAACATAAAACTAGCATTTCCACCTCCAATAAAATCCAAACAGACATTTAATTTTGGTGCATGACATTTCTGACTAAAATTGAGCCAGAAAAGTTTCTCGGACAGCTCTTATTGTTCATGAATTTGAACAAATTGGGGAATCTGTGAATTTATAGCTAGGTTTTCTTCTACCATTGTTTAAAATATAGCACACATGGAAAACACGCCATGAGTGTGTTGTAATTCAGCTTTAATGATGTAACACTTGGTTTCAGTCAATTGTTGGAGGGCTGCAAGTGACATTGGTTTTGGGCTTCAGACATTGCATGTAACTTAGCAATTATAGTAAGGCTTTCAATAATGGTTGTTGGCGGGATATCCGCAAGTGAAGTCATAGCAATTTTGAAAGAGAAAGCTAATAAAAATACACCTGCCTTGTAGTGGAAAGTGAGCCTTTAATATCTCTGCTTTGAAGTTGGGCAAAGCCTTTGGTATTAACTAACAGATATTATGATGAAGGAATAATCCACTGCCCCAGGGGAAAGCAAGGCATTGAAGTTCCAACAGATTGTTATTTTCTAATCAACTACATTTCAGTCACTTTGATATCACAAAAGAATAGAATTAAGTGACAATTTTTTAATGTTCCAAAGAGGACTTTTTGAAAACAGGTCATTGTCATTCTAAACCAACAAGATACCATGTGTATAGTCCTTAAAATAAATGAGTAAGAACATGAATAAAACATTTTTGATCACTTTTAATTGCTAATAACTTCAGAATGATATGAATATATTCATTCATTCTATATTCCAATATGTCATTTCACTATGATGTAAAGAGTTTTAAATTTGTTTTATGAATCCTTCTTTTCCCTTTTGCCTCTTTTCCCTTGTGCTTTAGAGTCATTGGTTATTGGTTTTTTGCATATAAATGATGATAAGAAGAAGATATAGGCATTTATGAAACTTCCTTTTTATCTGCTGGAACATTGATGATAATGTTAGGGGAGTTCCTTTCTTTGATAAATTATTTCCTGCACACTTACTTGTGCTTACTTATATCCTATAGTGAATTGTATGCAAAATTTAAAGTATAAAAAGCATTACAAGTAGTGCTATATCAAGATGGGTAGCGGAAGAGATGACTTCTTCAAAGAAAATAACTATTTAGTACCAAACTAATTATTTTATCTGCTTTTCACAGATATTCATTGCAGTCATCTTGGGGACTACTGATTGTGATGTATAGATTACTGGAAAATAATTTGCATAATCAATACTGTTCCAAATACTTTAAATGTTGATAGCTTTTTCTTGACATTTTCCTTACAGGCTAATGTTTGAATTCATGGCAAAAACTTTATTCTTTCTTCTGTTTTGTTTTTTCATTTTAATCCAGTAGTGCATCTCTATAGAGTATCAAGTAATCCAAAGGGTATACATTAGCACTTGACAAGGTTATATTTAACATCAACATCCTAAACACACTGAAACTTTCCACCAAGTTCAAAGGGAATTTAAGGACTCTAAATCCCTGTTGATGTGGAAAAGTATCATCATCAAGTTGTTTGTTTTGTTGAAAGGAAGTCACATTTTATTTTTTATTTGTAAAATGGACTTTAATGTTTCTTATACCAGAAGACAGTTTTCTAATTTACTTAGTCTATCAGTTAAGTGCGCTCTCATTAGTGTATAGCACACAAGAAGGCTTTTTAGGTCTAAGGAGTGGAGTTGTTTTCTCTGTAGAATTCCAGTGTGTAATTTGCATTTAACTTTGAAAGTGGATTGTGGTTGAGTCTTGACACCTGCTGGGATGAGTATCCATTTCAGGCTACAAAGTGGTCCTCTGAAATAAATATCAGCAAGCTTGTTAAATTTTGTCAGCTGTATCATCACATTAGTGCAGGATATTATGGTAAAGTAGAGTTGAGTTCAATTTTCTGCTTATATGTTTGGACTGAAGCTTTTCCTTCTAGTGTTCACGAAAGGTTTTTATTGCCAGAGAGATTTCAAATTAAGAAAAAATGAAAAACTCTACAAAAAAGGAATTAACTCATTTGATATTCATATACCTAGAAATCATGTAATATATACTGTAATGTAAAATATTTGTAGTTGCTGTCTGAGATTTGGAATATTACAAATATTTTACATTATGTATATGATATGAACGTGTAGGGTTTAAAATATTATTATATATCAAAAAAGTAAATATGTTTTCATTTAGATGTTAACATAAGCCATTTTGGTAAGTAATTTCTATTTTGAACAATAATGGATATTATGTATTAAGCATCTGCTAAGTACCAGGCACTCTTATGGATCTCCTGCTTCATTTATGTTATCCCATTTCATGTTAATTACCCATAGAATTATACTGGGATAGTGAATCATGCCAGCATGTGTTCTTCCCAGAAAAGATGTGTGCATCTTATGAGCATAAAAAGATTGGAAGGCTTCTGTAGAAATTCAAATTGTTTGGATGTCATAATGTGAAGTAAAGGGAGTGGTTAACATAAACCACCAGAAGAAAAAAAAAGTCTCAAAACTTTCTAGTAACTCATAACCAGAAATGACAACACACATGATTATTAAAAGTATGTGTTTTTTACATACAGATTATAATACTAAGTAAGTCATCAGTTTTATTTTTGATGTTCAAATTAACAGAGAAGGATCACAGAGTTGGAATTCAAAGTGTATCATGTTCATTTTGAACTTTGTTCCATTTTTTCCTTCTCCTCCTAAGATAAAGTTAATATTTACCAACTGTTTCAAGTGTGGGACTTACAATTAAAGTATAGGTGCAAGAGTCTATATTCTTAGTGCTAATAGTAGTTTGACAGATGCATGTATCAGTTTTAAAACACTGAAACAATTCAGCTTATCATTGGTGGAGCGCTACCAATAATGTGTTGTTAAAAAGCAGCAGATTAAAAAATATTTAAGAAATAATTCCATTACATCTTGTAATGTAAGTTCCAGACTGTAAGTTCCTTGAGCTTGTACAAGATGTGTGTGGTTTTCACTTTTCAGTCCTCATATCTAAAACACAGTGCTGATCTTCATTAACTTTAGAGAGCTAGAGCTCTTCTCTCTAGCAAACAGCAGAGAAGAAATGTTCATGGGATAGGGAACTCCCTTCTCCTCTTAGCAAATACCATCAGAATTCCCAGAGTTGGATTTGAATTCCAGACTATCACTTCCTGACCCATACTTTTGACCAAGTGACTTGATCTCTCTTTTCCTTTCCAGAAAATAGGAAAATGTCATTGCAGGTGATAGTGTTAAATATGATAATGAACAGAATATAGGTAATATAAGTGCTGATAAGTGACACCTATATTGTCAATGAAGTTTATATGTTACCTATATAAAAATGGTATCTTCTAGTTCCTTGGTTATTCCTGTCTGATAATTCAAATACAAATACTTGAATTGTTTTTATCATTTTAATTCTAAAAGCAAATATTTTCCCATCAAGCAAGTGTTTATTATTTACCTGGTCCAGGGTTACATAAGGATAAAACATCTCTTGACATGCCTTTAGGATTTTCCCATTTAATCATGGAAGGTTTTCTCTTTGCATTACTAAATTTGATTTGGATAACATCATTACCTTTTTTTCCTAGATTTTAGAACTTTTTAATCATTTGTTTGCACCAATGGCAGTTTAATTCAATGAAAAAATTCAAAAAGCATCAAGTCGGGGTCAGGAATTATCTTAAAGATATACCAACAATGCAGATAAAAATCAAAGCCCCTGGGAAGTTTATTTTCTAAAAGAGGAAGACTAAAGTGATAAGCTTATAAAATGTAGAGTATCCTACTCGGTAATAAGTCATATGTGAGGGACAACAAAACAAGGACTAAAAGCTGGGACTCAGGAGAGGAAGGTCATTTAGGAAAGTATCACATGTTGATCTCTGTGAACTTGAGCAGATGCCTGAAAGACATAAGAGCCAGCCACACTGCTGTTGGGGGAACAGGAAGGTAGAGAGAAGGATGGTTCCAAGGTAGGGCTGATTAGTGCATGATCAAGAAAGAGCTAGAAGATCGACTTGTCTGCAAATGATGGAAAGAACTAATTCAAGGGCAGTGGAGTAGGAGACAGGTCAAAGATGGAGCACAGGGAAGAGAATCTGTGCAGACTTGTTGACAGTATAAGGAGCATGTCGGAAACTTGGAGATTTATGAGTGGATGAGTAATGTGAATTGATTGACTTTTCAATAGATCAGCCTGCAACTTATCATTTGTTGTTTTTGTTGTTTGTTTTTTGGTTTAAGTGCTGATCTACATCCCTGGCCATTTTCAATTTATTTTCCTTTGAGACAGGGTTTCACTAAATTGCCCAGGCTGGCCTCAAACTTGCTATCCTCTTTGCATCAGCCTCTTGAGCTGCTAGGATTACAGGCATGGGTCACAGAGCACAGCTGCAATTCATTTTTTTTCCAAAGGAATACTGACTATTTTAAAATAAAAATATGAGTTCCTCTCTCTTATCTAAAGCCCTTCATAGCTGCTTCTGGACATTAAGCATGGCATAATAAGACTCTTTTTGTTAGATTATCTATTATTGGATTGCTTTCTCAATTATCCCTGTTCTTCCCCTTTTTAAAGAGATAATATTTAATATTTTCATAGTTAACTCTGATCCTGTAGGAAGACTTTCCTAGGCCTCCAATCACAAGCTTCTTCTTTAATTTACCTAAATTGTTTGTAACTTAAGAAATCTGCTTATCACACTCTCATGGAATCTTCTTTCCCTCTCTCTACCTTTCTTGTCAACAATGCATACCCCAAAGGTAGGTAAACTTTCTACTGTCTTCTGTTGTCATTGACATTTCCTATGTAATCTGCTATAATAGTCTCTTCTCTAATTTTCTTGTCTCATTAAACTCAGTTTCTTAACTGTCTCATATTTATGGATGTCTCATATTTATATATTTCTCTCTCTCTCGCCATTTAAGAGAACAGTCCTAACTCAGTGGCTGATACTGTAGGTGCTGAACAAATCATTTTTGCCCTGTGAGTAAATGAAACTCCAGGAAGATTCCTCAGACTCAGCCTAGTCATTCTCATTCTTGCTCCTTTCTGGCATCCAGGACCTAGCGCTCCTTTGGTTAGCTGATATAGTCTTTCTATTGCAGGGTTCTTGTCAACTCCAACACTGTTGTCTTCTACCCTGAAGACTAAACTCAATCCTTTATAAACTTATGACTCTCCTACTAACTGCAAGTAGGAAAAAGAGATAAAAATCCACAAATATAAAAAGAGATTTAGTAGATGAAGCCAAAACCATTTTGTTCATGAATAGCAAGTTGAGAACAACAGAGAAAAGTTTTGATGCATATCTAAATTAGTTAATTAAACTTATTCTTGAACTTACAGGCTCATTCCTTACACAAAGGCTTTGCAACAGACTGTGGGATTCAGATCTCTGCCTGTATGACATTACAAATACTGTATGTCATGAACTTTCAGCATTGATCAAGAATAATTTAAATAATTTACATTAAAACTACAAATGCCAAAATTCTTTTCGGGAAAGTTGCAAACTTTCCAGCAACCTACAAAATTTTACTATCTCTTGGTCCTGAGTTGTTAGTTTTTGAAACCGTTCCAAGGTATTTTCCAGAAGCGTGATCAGTTTAATGACTAAAGGCAGGGGCACTGCCTGTCTAGTGACTTCTTTCTCACCACACCTTTTGTACATAGGAACCCATCCTTTATGACTTCCTGACTTCTCAGAGGCTAGAGATACAAAAAAATAGATGACATCTGTTTGTCCCAAGTCAATATATATGATCAGAGTTTGGTCATGGGGGAGAAGGTCATTTCTTTAATTGAAATCATTATAACCACATGTAAAAAAATATGTGATAAAAATCAAGAAGGAGTGTTTCAGATGATTAGCGAGTTCATAAAAGAGTAAGAGCTGGAATAAGAGCAATATTGATCATTATAGAGGGGCCTTTACAGAATGTGGAGGGTCAGGCACAAATAGTAGAGAGGTCTGTGTGTTCTGTGTGGAGGAGAATCAGCGTTGGGGGAAGACTACCCTCAAGAAAAGAAGCAATGTCTAATTTTCATTAATTAGCATTTTGCTAAGATACTCTTAAGAACTTTCTGTACAACCAGAAAAATGAAAACTTGTGCTCCATTTGTGTGCTATAAATTGAAATGCATGCTGCTGTCATGTATAACAAATTAGAACAAATAAATTAATTAATTAGTTTTTTTTAAAAAAAGCTACTCTAAGAAATAGCTACTGCCTGCCACCCTTTCAGGTTATCTTGCTCATTTGCCAGTTTCTGTCAGTCATCCAATACAGCTAAATGTATAAATGTAAACTTATCAAGTTTGGCATATAGATGCCTGGGCTCCATCTAGTGGTAATCACTGTAGGTTTCTCCCATTTAAACAAAAAGTCCTTTTATTCAAGAGTCATAAACAGAATTTGTATCTTGAGCTTCATATTCTAAGTTTCACATCCTAAGAATAATTTATAATGTTAAAACTTGTGTTCACCATTTTACTTCTAAAGAGAATATTTATTTTATATATTCTGTTTTATAAAATTTGACTTAGTTGTTATGATGAATATTCATTTATATAGGTTTTTAGTACATTGTTGTTGTTTTTTTCTCTCTCTCTCGCCATTTAAGAGAACAGAAAAGTTGCAGAACCACCAACTTAAAATTTCACAAGCTTAGTTACACCTCAAATGTATAACAAAAATAGCAAAACTTACGAAAACAATAATAAAGCCTGACTCAGTGACGTGTGCCTATAGTCCCAGCTACTTAGGGAACTGAGGTAGGAGGATCATGAATTCAAAGTAAGCCTGGGTAACATAGAAAGACCCTGTCCCAGAAAGAAAAAAAGTAAAGAAAAGAAAAACACAATAACAAATAAAACAAATATGAGGCTAGAAAAAAATTGGATGAAAAATCTTAAATGAGTGGATAAAATTGGGATTTGAAATGTTACAAATACCATGTTTTCAATTTAAACATTTTACTATTTCATAACATTTCTTTAAATGTTGTTTTTTCCCCTGTTTCAAATGATTTCTTTTGTTATTTTTTTTAAAAAATCTGATGTGTTATTAAAGCAGTATTATTTAAAGCAATGAATATGTGTAATGCTTTACACTTTACTGGAGTAGAGCTTGGATCTGAATTTTGTGAGATATTTAGTTTAAAAAATTAACATAAGCTTTTTATTGTAATTTTTAATCTGAGATGTCATTATACTTTCACTGATTAAATTATTACAGATAAAATTATATATTAAATTTTACATATTGAATAACTTCTGATATACGCAATTAAGTGTATATATGTGAAAATATAGTAGATAAAATAATTATAATTACTGACTTCATACCTTCCCAATAAAGATAACATTGTAAATTTAAAATGTGTTTTAATTTGGAAATAAAATTTAAACATCACTGCAAAGGAGCAACTGGGTATATCCAGTATATATTTCTCAAGGAGTAAAATTAAAATTGGATATAATAAAGTTCTCTTCCTTCAAATTTTACTTATCAATAGGAAATAATTAAAGTGTTTCTAGGCGTGATTTTCAAAGTGTGTTAAAATGTTATTTGATTTTTAAAAAATAAAGTAGTTTTTATTTTGATACAAAATTTGGATTTGATTCAAAGTAGCCTATAAAGAAAAACTTCAGGGGTTAAGGGCTTTAAGTGGAAGAATAACAAACAAACCATGGGTTCATTGGACATACTGGGATCAGAAGTCAGGTACCAAAACAGAAATCATGAAAAGACTTCCAAGACATCCTAATTGTACCAAAGAGCCAATGCCTCTACAGAGAATATGCCATGAAAGATCCTGATAGAATTGTGGGAACAACCCAGGATGGGTACTTAAAGAAGTGGAGTATCAGCAACTCAAGAGAAACTTGAGATTTGGAATTTGTAAGACAAGGAGCAAGTAAAACAAAGAACTGCCTGAAAGCAGCATCTAAAATCCCAGAAACTGAGGCAGTTTTCTGCCTCAATGTACTATGTAATTTCTATCATTGTTTGGGAGAATCAATGGGCAAAGCCTCCTCTGAAGGTCACTTGGAGTTGCTCAGTGGTGGCACTGCCCTGGGGTGATGATCACAATAACAGAAGCAGGTGCCTGTGGTAGTCGTACCCTACTACACGTATATTTATAATTCTATATGCAGTAATCATGCGTACACATGATTATGAATATGAAATATGAAATACAATTTTACAGAAAGCCTTGTCCTGGAAAAATAATAGTGTCTGCTGCAGCCTTGAGTTTTAAGGTTGCTTCACTCTAGGGTAGTAACAAGATTATTCATTTTTAATATACTTCTCTACAGTAAAAATGAGCTCAAAGCAAATCTCCTATTTGACAGATTCCTATGTCTATTTTTATCTTGTTTTTTTTACTCATTAAAATGAGTAAAAATAAGTCAATGCTCCTAGTACAACACGATGGATTGTTGCCTTGTTATCAACTGCAAAGCTGCTAGAAGTTTGGAAGAAAGCTTTTCTATCACACAGCTTCTTGCTCTGGAAAAAGTCACGCTGAAGAGAGATCCATGAAAGATCAGTGACTCTCCAGGTTATTCTGTGTATGAACATTACAGGAAATCGGTAGTGTTTCAGTGACCCACCTGAATGTTTCTTTGGTTTTCTGTAGCATGAAGTTGGAGATATATGATTCTTAAAAGAAACAAACCAAAAAGAACAAATAGCATTCCAAAACAAATGAAAGATGAGAGCAATTTTGAGTTCATCCCTTCTATCTAGTTGAGAACTGTTTACATTGTATATGCTATATTTCCCCTCTTATTTTTTTTCTTATTCTGCCTTAAAAGAAAAGTAATGGAATTTCTCTCATTCTGGTTATTTTCACTCTTCATCTGTTTTCCTCCAATTCCTCCATCTTAAACAATTAAAAAGCAAAACAAAGCAGTAAAAATACAATGTAAAAACAAAAGATCAAACAGTCAGAATTAATTTGCCTGTGACCATTGGAACATTTTCTTAGAGTAAATTGTCTATATCTGTTCAAGTTATTCAACAAATAAAATTATCTCATTCTTAATCTAAATTATGGAAAACAAGATCATTCTTTACTTATACACTTGCTTACTGCCTCTTTATATTGAAAATTGAAAAGAATTCTAATAACTGTAAGTATTGAACTATTATTTAAACATGTTTATTTTAATATTAGTTATGCTAATTCTATCCTTCAATTGCACAAGATGACCTTCATGGTAGTGTGTATATTACCTACTCTTTCTTTATACACAATTTTTTAAAATCAATGTATATATTTAAATTAGGGGTCATCAGTCTTGGTAACTTGTGCTTTTATCTTCTTCACCACTTGCTGTCCCACTCCTTCCTAACTGGCATGCAATACATCTGCCTGTTTCCTGCCAAGTTTATATAAAGTGCTTATGAATGGTATCTGATAATGATGTGTGCTTTCACATCTCACTTCTCTTATTATATATCCCTGCTTAACAAAGAAGTAAAATTCCTCTGGAAACTAGAATCTTTTTTTTTTGTCCTAAATTCATTTGGTTATTTTCATTTGCAATTAATTTATATTACAGTAAAAAATATTAAATAGAACCTTGATTTTATACTGCATGTTTTAAGATTTGGGATCTGAGAATTGGCTCTGTTATAAAGGTTAAAGTAGACAAAATAGGCAATTTATTTTTTGATGGAGAACAATAACCTATTTTTGGAATGTTCAGGAGTTCAAGTTATTTTTTAAAAAAAGCCTCAGTCCTCTTATATCTTTCTATTTTCTATTTAAGTTTAAAGATAATTTTTTTGCTTGGCAGTTGTCTTCTAAATGTAGAAGTGATAATCTGTCCCTTAGAAATGTTTAGTGTTATGGTTTGGCTATGAGATGTCCCCCAAAAGCTTACATGTGAGAAGATGCAAGAAGGATTGGAGCAGAAATGATTGGGTTATAGCCTTAACCTGAGGAGTGAATTAAACCCCTGATGGATTAACTGAGTGGTAACAGGTTGAGACAGGTGGGGTGTAGCTCGAGCAAGTGGTTTGTTGGGGGGCGTGACTATGAGTATATATTTTGTGTCTGGAGAGTGGAGTTTCTCTGCTTTCTGATGTCATGTGAACTGCGTGCCTCTGCCACATTCTTCCACCATGATGTTCTGCCTCACTTTGAACCCTGAGGAATGGAGCCAGCCTTCTATGGACTAAGACCTCTAAAACGGTAAGCCCTCAAATAAGTTTTTCTTCCTCTACAGTTCTTCTCCTTTAGTCACAGCAGCGAAATGCTCACTAAAATATTTATATATTGCACTGATAAAAACTGTAAATTGTCTTATCCACAGAGGTTAAGTGTGGAGATGGGAATCTTTCTCTATATCTTGTTTGCATTATGTCCCTTGTCCCCTTAAAAAACATCCTCAACAACTTCTTTCTTGTGGACGTGCCTATTATTGCTTGAAGTGATGTCTTCAGAAACATTTTCACTCATAGATTCTTGATATTGTTAGTATAAAAAAAATCCATCTTGGAAACCTGTGTTGCTAGATGGGTTTTGAATTAGGTATACTTTAGAGTGTTAAAAAAAGTAAATCGTATTGTGATATTGTGAAATATGCTTATGGGGTCTGTGTCAGTCCCTTTTGTCGAGAAATCAACATTTTGTTGTCTAAAATTGTATGAATATTACCCTTGAATTATCTAAATGAGAATATAAGTAGGATTCTGTAAATTCTATTTAGATAATATGGCCAACTCAAATATGGAAACAAAGCAAAAAATAGTTAGAATTCAGAACTTTTGGGTTTCATAATTGTAGAAAAATAGTTATAAATTTGTATCACATACTCAAAAGAGTTTTGCCATCTTTCTCCATCTATTGCTAGGACAGAACAGGTAGGTACATATGATGTGAGAGACTATTTTTAGCTAAAATCTTTATACAAGTTATTTAACAGCTGAAGTTTGCTTATTAAAAGGCCCAGCTACATAACCCATATGTAACATATACTTGACAAGTTAGTTAAATGCAGTTGTTTCCATTTGATGCCCTTGATTAAAAAGGGAAAGACTTTTTTTTCTTTTATAAGTTAGGTTTTATCAAGCTTATTTACATATCCATACACTTAATAGGAATATTTTGTGACATTATCATCTCATTTAATGATTGTTGTTGGTTTGCTTCTCATCACAGACAAAATAAATGAGAATGTTCAGCTACTCTGAAATCTAACAATTCGGAAAACCAACTGTAAATTTGTATTTAATGCTCTTTTTCTTCTTTCCCAACTATGAAGATGGAGTGTGAACCTTTTAATGCATGAATGAAGAATGATTGAGAAATTTATTTTTTCACTTTTTGTAAACTTAGCCATAATCTATTTAGAATATTTAGAAGAAAATATCTAAGCAGTTACCAAATTGACATGAGAATACTTGGGAAAGAATCCAGAATTTTCATGATGTATGGTGACTATGGTAGGGCTTCTCTCTGTCTACTTTAAAGGCTTTGCTTTTAGTTTTCTGTAGTTACTGAAATACATTTAGTTTTAAATTTCTCTTATCTTGTTTGATTTTTTAACTTTTTGAAAAATGTAAATTAATGTTTTTCAGCAATTTGAAAAATATTTGTTTATTCTCTTCAAATATGTCTGCCTCATCCTCTGTTCTCTCCTTCTGAAATTCTAATTAGACATTTTAAACACTTTGTTTATATATCCTTTCACAATCCCTTCTATTCTGTCTTCCTATCTCTGCTCCACCTGCTATAGGTTTCATTCTGGATTATTTATTTATATCTATATTCTGCTTCATTTATTCTTAATTCTATGTCTATTTTTTGCTAAATAACTAAATATTTAATACTAATTATTTTATTTTTCAGTTCTATAATTTCTATATAATCCTTTTCTAAATCTTTTCTGTAACTTTATACCAAGGTTAAAGTTTGGCATCTATCTCATTAATAATATATAAGTAAGTATAACATGTGTGTGTGTGTGTATGTGTGTGTGTGTGTGTGTGTGTCTAGTCTTTGTATATATCTTGTATAATTATATATAAAATACGTGTCATTAGTTCTAATTTTCTTTTATTTTAGTTTTGAGTTAGAAGTACCTATTAGTTTATTTTATTGTCTATCACTGCTCTTGCTGCTTACTCATGGCATTTTTTTCTTTTGGCTACTGAACATCCTTGTGTGATGAACATTATATTTAAAGGTTCATTTAGAAATAAGTTTAGTCCTAAGAAAAAAAAATGTCATTTTTCCACCAAAAATTATTTTAAATTTGCATGACCATCATCTCTGACAAGTCATGTTAGTTCAACCTTATAATATGGGTTTTTATATGTATATAACTAAAGACTAGGGTTTGGAGCACTTCTGGGGTATATCCCTTTGGAGTCCAAGTCTAAGTTCAGTATTGCCCCAACAGGGTCACTGCTTTAGAAGACCCCAGACTGCTTTTGCTCCTCTAGCCTCTTTCAGCTAATAAGTTCCATGAGGGTAAAGTAGTCCTGGATGTTGAACTCATCTCTCTGGATTTCTGTTCTCTTTCATTTCTTGCTCTGGTAATTCCACCTTAGCATTCAGTGATGTCCCATAAACCTAACTTAAAATTATTCTCCCTCCTCTGTAGCTTTGGTGGGGTTTAGGGCATTCCAGGTTTAAGATTATTCCTGCTGGGAATAGGGCGTATCCTGGAATGCCCTAAACCCAATTATCCTAAACCGGGAACACCCTAATCCGCCCTGGTCCTTGAGCAAGGTCACCTACATTCAATGTCACTGCAACATGGGGTACGCTGGCAAGGAAATTGTCATACCTACTTGGCTAATGGCTCCCAGCAGTGGGGCAGTTAGTTACCAAGTTTGCTATTACACAAAAGGCAGTCATATGGTAAGGCAACAACAGTCACCTTTGTGGAGGAGAGAAGTGGATGAGAAGAGTGCAGGTGTAGTAGTGGAAAGAGGGGATGAAGAAAAAGACCCAGTGAAGGACTTTTACAATAATCTGAGAAATAGGAAGGAATCATGGAAGGCAAAAGGAGAGTTTCAGATGTCAATGGTCAATGATTAACACTGTAAGAACAATCAAATAATATAAATCCTCAGAAAAATGTAATCACATTTATATCTAGGAATGCTTTAGGGAGCTCAATGTGAGCAGCTTAATAAACCTGATTTCAGGGTTTTCAAAAGCATTAGTTAGATAAAAACTACATTTGGCAACTTCTTCAAGAAGTTGTATAAGAGCAAGAAAAAGTTCTGGGTCAATGCTGAATGTAATTCTAGCACACACATTTAAATACAGATTAATTAAATAATAGCATGATTAAACTGTAATAAAATTTCTTCATAAATAGACCCCACATATAATGCTTATCAGAACCTTTTGAGAGGGTTAAAGGAATGAGAGTATTAGATATTCTGTATTTTAATATATTTCATAATATGTAATTTCTGTGAACACGTGAAACATCTATAGACACTGGCTTGGGAATTCATCTGAGTCGAGCATATCAGCTTGTTTGAACATGTAGACTCAGATTTAAATCAGTAAAATGTTCTATTTTTAAACTGATCCATTTTAAGTTAATATCATTTTGAGTGACAGCCCTCCATCTAAGATCCTATCCTTTTTGGCAGAAATTTGAAACTGATGAACTTTTAATAGGACAGAATTCATAGAAGTAATAATTGTAAAGTTTCATGACTTTTTTACTGTATACATGAAAAGAATGGAAACATTTCTAAATCCCATCTAGAGAAAATTATTTAATGTTGTTTTCTATTAAATGCTATTGTCTTATTGGATGGCAAATTCTCCTCTATTGTGTGCTATACCAGATACTTGTTTCAAATCACTTTTTTACTATTAGTAGCTATAATAATAATGTGTTCATGTTAACTCCAATCAAGTTCTTAAGGAAATTTAACAGGTGTTTAAAATGATAAGTAATTTTAGACCAACCAGTAGGTTAGGAAACATCTCTAATTTCAAGGTGATATTATATCCAATAACGTGAGTGGAATTTGACCCTCTTTGCCTATCCCCACTCCTGATTTAATAAAGAAAGCTGGATTCCTCTATCATGATTTATTCTAGTCTGTACTTATTTTTATGTCCCAAGACTAAATATAAGCATCTGGTTTCATCTAGACATCTGTCAATGGTCAGGTTACAGTTAAATAAGTGTTTACAGTGTCTTGGGATTATGGAACTGACCTTTTCTGGGCCATAAATTCATACCTTATATAGGTTAGATAGAATAATATTTACAGTTCCCATCAGAAAAAATTTAAAGGATGAAGATTCAAGTTATTATTGATCAAGTTAATATTGAAGATGTTGAAATAGTGCCCTGTTTTGTGTGAAATAACAACAGAATTTAATAAGTTGAAAGTCAAAGTTTCTACTTTTATGGTGGAAGTCCTAAAGATTCACTTGAATGATAAGAGGGGAAAACAGTTGTAAACTTACTCTTTTTAAAAGGTTTCTACTTTAATAACAATGACATGTGTGGATCTGACTGATGCATTTCCATTTGTTTATGTTCATCCTATCATTCATAGAGAGCAAAAACCTGAATATTGTTTAACAAAGACAATTTGAGTTTTTTTTGCTATAAAATTGAACTGCCATTGGCAGACAGTGAATTATACTGTCTTTAAACTACTGAAAATCATTAATTTAAATGTATTTCACTTAATAGTCAATAAATTTACAAATACATTTTTCTTCTATACTAAAACCCATAACTGTTTTATCTTGGATATTTTTGCTTGAAATTACATTGTTTATAGTTAGGCTAATATACATAGTAGCTTTTTAATTCTATTAAAGACTTTTGCATGTCTTAAAGCAAAAAAAAAAAAGCCCACTTTATGGAGATTCTCTTGACTTAATTATCTAATGGACTTTTATTGTTAGCATATTTCTTGGAAAAGGTATCCTCACGAGAACAGTCTTCAGATCTCACTTTAGGTCACATGAGAATGGGTCTTGAGGCTGAAACACTTTGTTACCTATTCTGACCTATTCCAACCTTATCCATAAACCTAAAAGTAGGAATATCCTCCTTTCAGACTCAGTAAGTACTCATTTGTTCCCAGTCAATGGCCATCAGGTGTGCCCCCAGGTTTCAGTTTTCCATACTTCCAAGGCAGAGGATCAATTCCTGTAGTCAGAGGTTCCATGTAAGACAATTCTCCTTCAGTAGCTGAAACATTATGAGGTGAGAGAGTCCGGAGGAGTGGAGGAAGGAGGTCTGATATTAATGAGAGACCCATGTACACCACTGGAGCTGATATTGCTCCTCTTGATCTTGCTTTTCTCTGTAAAAGCATTTTTCCATTCACTGCATACCTATGTTGTGTTTATGTTGGAGACTCTAATACCAAGATGTAATGATCAGAAGTAGTTAGACTTATATTCTTGGTGGCTGCTGTTGTAATGATCTGCATTATCATCCATGAAGTTAAGGTCCTCCTCTGGGACTGGTCACTGCTGCATGGTGTTCTGCCTGGTATAATTGTTCCTCAGGCTACTTCTGAAAAGTAAGCTTCTTGGAACATCATTCAGAAATTATTCTTGTATATACTTGAAATTTCAGATATCAGAGATCTTGTGATCTTGACGTTTTCTGATCTGCTTAAGAATTGTGAAGTTAACCATAGTTAAGAAAATTATGAAGAATTGTGTGATGAACAGTTTTACTCCATGAATGTAGTTGAGGGTTTTGTTGAGTAGTTTTCCTTATGAAGGAGAATTTTCTTCTGATTTCAATAAAGTGAACTATGAAACTGGAGTAAAATATTCATATCATGTATATCTGCATTTGTTAAATTTTAGAGCTAGACATTATTTTTCCTTTTGCAATGGTTGCTAACAATCTGTTAAATATGTGGCATATATTTATCCATGTTTTGCTTTTCTTTTGATTTATATTTAAATTTTACTTAAAAGATTTGCTGTATTTTTTCATTTGCTACCATAACAACTTAGTGACTTACAAGAGTACAAATTTATTATTGTATACCTATGTATGTCAGGTGTTTATTTGTCTCAACTGGTTTCTCTGCTCTAGGTTTCACAAGGGCAAAATCAAAAGTTCACTCCATTCAGACATTCAGGTTGTTGGCAGAACCTTATTCCCATTTCCTTGCTTTCTGTTAACCAGGGGGCTGCAACTATCTCCTTAATGCTCCCTCTAGGCCTTACCCTGTGTCCACTGCATGTTGGAGCCAGCAATGGCATTCAGGTTCTTCTCATTCTGAAAATCTCTGATTTTTTTTTTCCTTCTTCCACATCTTTTTTCTCTTCTGCCTCTAATCATAGAAAGTTCATTGCTTTTAAGGTCTCACTTGATTAGATTGGGTCTACTTGAATAATTCAAGCTGATCTTCTATTTTAAGGTTTATGGCAGTAGTTATATATATCTGCAACATGTCTCCTGCTATGTAAATTAATGTACTTACAGCTTCTGGGGAGCAGAACATGGACATCATTAGGGGGGACATTATCCAAACCATGTCATTATTATGTTGTAAATTTTTGTATTTTGTGTTTTAGCTTGTCATAAATTAAATTTTCGGAATAAGCCAAGAAAACTTTCATCAGTCTATGATCTAATGAACTAAGAACCTCAGGTAATTTTAGATGCAACAGAATCTGGTTAAAAGTCTGAAAGTTAGATCTATAAAATTGACATACTTTAAGCACACACACGCATACCACAATTGAGTGTTATTTTTGCTTTTCCTACGTTACTGAACAGAGAATGTGCATAATTATGAATATTATATTACTATGATGTCATTATCTCCTAGCTCTCTCTTGTTTGAGTTCACAAAACAGTTCCTTTACTAAATCAAATTTAGTGTTTGACAAGAATAAATTCCTTGACTCTCCAAAATACAGACACATCTGCTAATAAAAATTGCCCAGCCCTTTTCAGGAAACCCTGCTGTTAAGACATGGGCTTTCCAAAGCAATGAAAGTAAGATTGAATGTCATCCTGAGTACTTACTAGATTTAGGATCTTCCTCTACTCTGACTTCACTGTCATATTTCCTCATTTGCAAATGACTTTAGTTGTACCTACCTAGTAGGATGGTGGATAGTGATTGTAAAATGTTTACCCCTCTGTTTAGAATATAATTTAACAGAAAGTCAATGAGGGAGGGTATTATTTTTATGAAGAAGACTATTATTACGGGGGTTAGTGAAGAAAGTAAGCTTGTTGCTATGGAAGAAGGCAAATCAAGGAAGAGTTTTCTCTGCATTTAAAACTGGCGTGGGGCTGGGATTGTGGCTCAGCGGTAGAACGCTTGCCTAGCACATGCGAGGCCCTGGGTTCGATCCTCAGCACCACATAAAAATAAATAAACAAAATAAAGGTATTGTGTACAACTAAAAAAAAATAAATATTTTTTTAAAAAAGTGGCTTTTATTTTCAATCCCACAAAGCATTGAGCACAGTTATGTTTACACAGTAATGTTCACATAGATATGTTCGTGTAGTTCAATGCCTTTCTCTGTATTCTCTCTCCATCTCTGACCTGCTATCAGATCTTTTTATTATTATTCTTATGAAGTTCATTCTTCAAAATTTCCTTCAGTAAGAGTCAGCTGGCAGTGAATTTTCAAGTTTTTTATGTCTTAAAATAGGTTTATTTCACAACTTTATTCTTGAAACATCTCCACCACAATCTACCCCTGAACATGCTGGGTATAGAATTCTGCTTTGGCAGCCCTTTTTTCCAGCATACTAAATGTATATTTAATTATCTTACAACTTCCTTTACTGCTGTTGAGAGGTCAGCTTTCATCCCAACTGTCAGTTACTTGAAGAAAGCCTGCCTTTTATCCTCCTTCCAGCTTAGCAATTTGAAGTATTGTCTCTTTGTCTGTTAATATTTTATTTATTATGATTCTCTTTTTATTTAGTATGCTCATGTTTATCTGACTTGAAGACAGAAAATTGTGTTTTAGCCCTTTTTCTATTTAATTATTGCCTCTACCCAATTCTTCCTTTCTTTCCTTTTGAATCTCTGATTAAATATGTTAGACCCTCACACTCTGTTTCATGATTTTCAACTTGGTTTCCTCTCTCCTTCTTTTTTTTTTCCTTCCCATTGCTGCATTTGGATAATTTCTTTTACAGCCACGAATTCTTTTTTCATATGTGCCTAGTCTGATGTTAAAACGATGCAAGTAGTTTACAAATTTTTTTGTTATAAATTTTTTATTCCTAGAAGTTCTCTTTAAAATATATTACTTCCTGGTTTCTTAGTCTCAGAAATACTTATTTTTTTATGAATTAATTAATTTACTTTGGTACCAGGGGTGTTTAACTACTGAGCCACTTTCTGTTTTTTTGTTTTTGTTTTGAGATATGATCTCACTAAATTGCTGAGGCTGGCTTTGAACTTGTGGTCCTCTTACTTCTGCCTCCTGAGTTACTAGGATTCCAGGTGTGTATCCCTGTGCCTGGCTCTCTGAAATACTTTAAATTTATCATTTCTTTGAACATGGTAGAGTTTTATTAGAATGTGTAGTAATTTCAACAAAGAAGTTTCTACTTTCTACTACTTGGGTATGTGCTCAGATGTTTTGTTTTCTTGTAAACTTTTTATTCTGGTTGTCACTAATTTTAAGAGATTATTTATAATGATTCATTAAGGCTTAGGAAAAGGGCATCTTCCTTCAAAGATTATTTGTGTTTTCTGTGGTAAGGTAACTTGGGGTTCTAATGGAACAGATGCTTGATCTACCTAAATGATGTGAACTTAGTGGCTTGTGATTGCTACTATTTTTTGACATTTATTTTCCATCTCTGTTCAAGGTCTAAGGAACTTTCTCTGTAGTAGCCTGGGTTTAAAAATTAAAAAATGGGGTGGGGCATTTGATATTCCAGATTAAAGTGGGGAGGATTTTGTTAAGTTCCCAGCTTTGTGTGTCTCCCGGATTTTCATGTATGTCCTGCTTCACCCAGGTGAGTATGTATATAAACAAGTCCCATTTGGTAGAGCACAGATAGATACCCTTGGTCCCAAAGTAGCTTCTGCACTCTCTGACTTACAATTGCTCTTGAATTTTTGGTTCTGTAATTCAGTTGCTAACTTTTCAAAACTTTCAATAGAAAATTTAAAAATTCTAGCATTTTCGGTTTTGTTTTGATTAGCAGAGTTGTTCTACTCCGTGTGGTAGACAGAATAATAAATGTCTTTCTTGAAATTCTCTGATCCTGTGATTATATGACAAGGAACAGTTAAGGTGGCATATGGAGTTATGGATGGTAATTGGTTGAAACTGAGATCTGTAGAACAGTGGGGATTGTCTGTGTAGGCCCAATGTAATCACGGGTGTTTTTATAAGTTAAAGGTGGCAGTAGAGTCAGTGTGAAGGGATGTGAGAAGGACTCAACTGGCTGTTGCTACTTTGAAGATGGAAGAAGGCCATGAGCCAAAGAATGCAGGCATCCTGGAGAAGCTGGAAAAAGCAGGGAAATAGATTCTCCCTTAGAGACACCAGAAGGGAACACAGCCTTGCCAACATTGTGAATTTGGAAGAGGGACACCCACTTCACACTACTCACCTCCAAAATCAGAAAATAATAATTTGTGCTGTTTTAAGTCATTAAATTTGTGATAACATACAATAGCAGCAATAGGACAACAATATATCCAATTTACTAGAAGCTGATCCTGCATATATTGTAAAGAGTGTAGTTAAATACTAAAATAAGATGATAATAGTAGCACTATTCCATCTTTCTGGTTATTTTAAGTGCATTATTATTTAAAACATTACACTATCACATATTATGGTGTGATAACAAATAGAATAAGGGAATTGCTTGTTTGATCCAATTTTTTAACAAATTGTTTTTTCTTTTCTTTTTTTTTTTTGTAATAGTGATTGATGCACCCTACTTTAAATACTGATTTATTTGAAGCCAAAAGAAGAAAAATTTCCAAATGGTAACCAAATATACTCATCTCTGGCAAAGTGATAGAAATTGAAATTTTTGCTGGGCCCCACACTAAAAAGTTATAGCTAAGAAGGGAATAGAGAATTTTGCTAAAAATATTATCTTGACATTTTTTAACAAATAACAATCTAAATAATCACAGCTTTGATCATTCACTACATGTGAGTTCTTGAGAGAGATTTTACATTTGTTTAAATCACATTACTGAATCAAATTATTCTTTAAATTAAAACCAAACTTGATCTATTTAAAGTGTGCCAAGTTACTAAGCCTGACTGCTATGTGTTTGCTCATAGCAGCTGCTAATCCTAAAAGGACTGGCACAGAGCATGTGAGGAGCCTGGGAATGGGATTCTATGACACATTATGATGAGCAGAAATTTCCTCCAGACAGCATATGATACATTGTTTTCATTGGAAAATTAAATGAAGCTCAAAAAATATAGATGCATATTTTGTTAGGGATGTATATGTGTATAGTGTCAGTAAAGATGGCATTGGGAGAATCAGATTTTAATTCCGCTGATCCTGGAATCGGCAGATGTTCCAATAAGTAATAAGGTTTATTAAATAAACAATGTTAATTAAATAGCATGCTGCTTAGTAATTGAACAACCTTAGACAAGACAGTTAACTCTTCTTGGCTTTACTTGTATTATCTCTAAAATAATCAGGAATAAATGGAATAATAACTAAAGTTCTTCCCTAATATTCTACATTAAATAATGTGTATCCACCCACACATACACACACTTATGAACACATGATATTGTAGGTAATACAGTAATTAGAACCCTTTCCTAACATTCTGAATATTTTTTTAAATAAAAGTTAATGACAATACTATCTTAAGTGCATTGCTACATGAGATCTTTTGTGGAGGGGGAGATGGAGAAAGGTATATTTCCTTGTGTTTAGGGCAATGGACTTCAATGTCGGCTTAGGTTCTTTCCATCCTGAGCGTTTGTTTATGGCTCTTTTGATATAGTTGGAGATCATACTACTGTAGAGAGCTGTTACAAAGTATAAAGTATTTCCCTCTGGTGATATTCTTTTATTGGTACCTATTCAAAAATTTGAAGATGTCCTCCTATGGAAAAAATGTTGGCACTCCTCTTGCCTGTCTGTGAAACTGCTCAGTGAGGATAATGATGGTTCTTCTTAATGTGTGCCTGCAGTTGCAATTAAGAGGTTCCACCAAAGGATTTTTAGTAGGACTTGACTTTATATAATAGGCCATATCCCTTTTATACTGAACTTTTCTGGTTCCAAAAAACTATTGCTTAATGTGGCTTTTCAAAGAGTACTTTTAGCCTAATACCTGAATACCTGGGATAATAGGATAAGTGTAATGCTATGAATATTAATAGTACTATTAATTTTATTCCACTTTTATATTGTAAATGGGAGCCAAATTAATTTCTTGGATCAAGTTAGTGATTTTGAAGTCAAACTTAAATTGCATTGAAGGTCAGATTTACCATATACTGACAGTATGTGTTTGGATAAATTATGTGATCATTATGAAACTTTGTTTCCTTATTCATAAAATATAGAAAATATTTTGTTTCCTAAAGTTATGTGAAGACTGTTGTAGGGTATAAAACATATTATCTTTCTTTTTATATTCTCATTTTACATGTTATAATAATATCAACGGATATAAGAAAATCAAAGCACTTGATGTGAGTATTAATGTGATTTTATTTGTTTTAACATTTTGACCTATTCAGGAAACTTTGAAAAGAAAATTAAAGCTTAAACCTATACTTGAGAAGTATATACGAAATTGAGATAAGCCAATATGTTTTCAGTACTATATATAGTGAAAACCATCATGATGTAGGTAGATATTAAGCAAATGTACTGGATATAGAAGGGAAGTTCAATTTTGGGAATTCAAAAAAGTCTTTTCAAATGAGGTGAACTTGATCTAAAGCTTAACAAAGAAGAATGAGAATAAAATAAGCAGAGGAAGAGGATTTAGACAAGTATTTAAATGGGAAAGATAAGCATGCAAAGTTGTGCTGAGTTCTCTGTATGAAAAAGAACTATCAGTAGTTTGGAATGGTGGAGCTTGCATGAGGAGTGGGAGGAGTCTGATATTTAGGGACTGTACACACAGGATAAGATGAATTTATTCTGAAATTGTGAGGAGAATTGAACTTTTTTTTTAATAGAGAAGGGATATAATAGATTTATTTTCAATCATTTTCCCAGTGGCCTATGGTGATGGATGAAGAGCTGAAAGGGAAAAGTGAGGAAAAGTAGAAGCAAGAATAGAGGTATATATTTTGTGGGGGGAAGTTCTACGTACTTAGAAATCAAGAATAAAATTGAATTATATGAAAGCATTAGAAATAAATAGGATTGACAAGAGAGACACATAAGAGAGAAACTGTATTTGTTTACTCATTGGTCAAAGGTGGGAGTGAAGGATAGAAGAGTCTGTCTTGGTCTCTTATTTAATTTTTGGATTGAACAGCTCATACTCTTACTGAAATAGAGATCTGGGAAAAGCAAAGATTTGAAGGGAGAGAAATTAAATTTATTTATTTGCACATTTATACTGAGGTACTTGTGAAATTGAATCTCAATTGCAGGTTCAAAGCTTAGAAAAATAGATCAGACCTGAAGGTGTAGATTTGAACATGAATCTGAGTATGGTGATTGAAACCACATGCATTAAAGTGATCATCTTGGAAAATTTTAATTGTCCCTCACTTTGGTGTAACTATATTGTTGGTAATTATCAAGTTTTCTCCCTATAACATCATCAGAGAGCAAATCTAGTATACTTCATTGATTTTTTTTTTCAGTGCATCAACACTAGAATAAGTTGATTAAAGAGTCATACTATTTTAGATTTTGGATTGAGTTGTCCTTCTAAATTAAACAGTTCTATATCTACCAATGGCATTGTCGCTTTTATATTATGTTGAGCTATAATTTGAAGTAAAGGTGTATGCCTGTTTTAACATTTTACTATGTGATAAAATTGGTAATTCAAGATTTCTTTCAAATAAATGGGTTTGGCTTGAAGACAAGACTTGTCAAACAAGAATTCCCATATTTTAAAGGCCCAAAGCAGTTTGTTTTAATGGAAATAAATTATATCTTTGTCTCTCACAAGTCTATTAAGAGTTAGGTGACTAGACTAGACAATAAAATAGTATAGTATGTAAGTCTCAACATCATTAGTGTTAGATTTGTCTTACTAATGATAGAATTGTATAATTATAAAATATTGTATCATAACTTTTGGAATCACCTCATCATTTTACATTTGAATAATATTTAATGTAGACAACTTTTTAATATTAAACATCCCCAAATCCAATATGCTTTAATTCTTCTTGATTGTAACTTATAGATTTTTAATGGTATACTACTTTTTACAAAGGAGTTCATTGACTTTGTTTTTATTATAACTTATTTTAATAATTTATGTGCTAGATGTATAAATTCTGTTTCAATAGCCCTTTTCAATGAGGTATACTTGGTATAATGAAGTAGAAATCTTAGTTCAGGGGCATATCATTGAGCTTATAAGAATTAGTACAATCTAAAATAGTAGGTGAAAATTTAAATTGTGCTAATTCTAAACATTAAAATCTAACTGTGTAAAGCATTAACAGCCCTTACTAGTGTCATAAATCATATTAACTTTTTATCAAGGCAACAAAAATTGCTATATTTTGCAGTACTTTTTTCCCCACAGTTTAGTCTGTTAGAAGTTAATTTGGGCTTTAGGCCAAGTTGAACTTTGGAGAATTTTTAAGTTTGAAGGACTGTCTCACAGTTGGAAAGCACCCTAAAGTGGATTGATTGTAGAAGAATATGTTTTCTATTATCTAGCTCTCTCCCAAACTATTTCTTGTAGCTTGAAAATAATAAAGATTTTGTAAGCCCCAAGTGGTCTTTTTTGATCCATGAATGAAGTTACCCTGGATTCATATAACAAAAATCTGACTTCCTTTCAGCCATTGAAATTCAAAACCCTTCTATTTATTAGGATGGAATAAGGAAATTCCTCTAAAAAAATGTCAAAACTTTATATTAAATGAAGTCAATGTGAGTATATGTGGAAAGATTCCATTTTATTTAGGATGAATACAATAAGAAGTGAAAGGAAATATAAGGAGGAAAATGGAAGCTGGCTAATTAAAACAGAATATTAGAGAATGCATTCAGATAGCCTTTAAATTGACCTTTTATTTTCTTTGATGGAATCATACTTTTTTCTTTTACTAATCACAATAGAATAAATATCTTTAAATGCTTAGAACTTACAAAATTCTAGAAAAGATCCTTGATTTTTTTAATTGCTTCAATTTTTTTTTATTTCCCAGAATTCAAAAATGAAAAACTGTGTTTGAAAATACAACTTGTTTCTCTAGCCCAGTGACATATCCGTAATGCTGTTTACCCATGATACACTGAATATAATTAGTACATTTCTATGAAAGAAACCAAGTGTTTCTTTCATAGAATCCTCTCTCTGACTTCTCTAGAACTATACTGCCATCATTTACACTGACACAGAAAAATTGAACTGCTATGGGATGCGAGTAAATTTGCAACATGAGGACAGTAGAGTCTGGATCTTCATTCCAAATTCTAGGCCACATGTACCAACTCATATATAGGAATTGACTTTGGAAGTAAGTTCCCTCATAGTAAAATTGTGAAATATTATGATTTATTTAATATAACCATCTGACACAAAGGAAACAACTACAAAATCACAATGTGTAAGAACTGGCACAGTCACTGGCTTTGCCAGGTGAAAAGGAATTGATGCAGCATGGTGAACTTGGATCATGCATGTGTCACCAGTGAACCCAAACAGAGAACTCTTTATTCCAATAATATGCCTATTTTCATTTTCCTGTGTCAAGAAGAAAAGGGGATATGGAAGAATATAAAAAATCTGCAGATAATCTTTTTTTTATTTTTAGAGAGAGAGAGAGAGAGAGAGAATGAGAGAGAGAGAGAGAGAGAGAGAGAATTTTAATATTTATTTTTCAGTTTTTGGCGGACACAACATCATTGTTTGTATGTGGTGCTGAGGATCGAACCCCGGGCCGCACGCATGCCAAGCGAGCGCGCTACATCCCCAGCCCTGCAGATAATCTTTAAATGATATTTTAGACAATACTTTTTACTTCCTGTCCTATCAGGTTTTTTAAATGAGATTTTCAAAAAAGGGTTGCTTTGTCCTTGTCCCTGCCTGCCCTCTCGTGGAGAACAGCAGGACAATAAAAAGAAAGTAAAGGAGAAAGACACGTGGCAGAAATGTCATGGAGAGATGATGAATAAGTACTGAAGACAGGTATCACCACAAGTAATTGGGTGATTGCTTTTAGTGAGAATTTTATTTGTATTTTTCAAAATAAAGCCCTATTCTTAATATTAAATTAATTTTAGCTACCATATATCAACTGGCTCACTGTGCTTTAATATTGCAAGAGAGAATCCCAGAGGAAAGGGAAAACAAGAAAAAAATTGTTAGGCACTCTACTTTCCAAGCCTTAACTAAATCATTGTCTAGTGCTGACTTCCTTCTTAAAATGATTTTTGTAACTGAAAGAGTAACAGTGCCTCATTTTCATGAGAATATTTGGGCAATTGGGTAAGGGAAGACCTATTACTTCCCAGTCCTGTTTAAATATCTTCATTAATAGTTTTATATTTGCTCATTCAGGCAGTATTCTAAAAAATAAAAATAAAAAATTCTGTTTCTTGATTTCATTGGACTATTAAAAAACCATGACTTCTAAAGGTTCAATCAGGGACATTTGCAGTAAACAAACAACCCTTGACTCATAACCAATAACTGAATAAATAATAATTTTATTATAAAATAACGGGAAAGCTCAAATCCTTCAATTCTAAATCTTCCCCTCTATTTCCATAATAAACCAGAGGCTACAGAGCATTTTACATCACCATCTTTTAACAATAATAACATTTAAATATCAAGCATTTTTAGGTTTTCTTATGCCAATAGATTTTAGAGTATACCCAAATTTCTGACTTTGGCCATGAACTTCAGCCCAACTCTTCCCTTCCACAGCTGTTCACTGGATGCATTCTTACTTAAATAATGGGGCTCTGTGGAGAAGACTCAAGGGACTTGCATGGACAGAGTGAGCTGAAAAAGAGAAAGGGATGAAAGAGACTTTAAAAGATGAAACAAATGTTTAGAGTTTATGTAGGTCAAGACATTTGAAGTTTGCTTTCATTTATATTGTAATGTGGGGATTTTCTGTTCTTTGAGAAGAAAGCCTATTTATTTTATAGAATAAAAAGTTCTAAGGATCCTGTCAAACATTAGATGAGGATATTGACTTTACTATTATTATCTGGGGAGGAAAAAAAAAAACCTGAAAGTAGACCTAACATTGATTTCTACCTTAGACTTGGGACTCTAGGAATTCATAGAACATATTGTTGAGTATTTTGAGTTATTGGAGATATTTCCCCAGACCTATTCTCATGCAGATAAATATCATTATTTTAATGATATATGTAAAAGATTAATTAGAGAATCAATCCTCACAAACAAATAACAACAAAAAAAATCTGGGTGCACGCACATGCACTTAGAAGCCTATGTACACATGCTTCTTATTTTTCTTTTCTACCTAATGTTTGTAGATCAGGGCCAACGTAATATTCCAATTTTTTTTTTCCATAGCTTGCATCCAGTTCCCAATGCTCTGCTCTTTTCTTCTGCTTTTCAGCACCTTCATTTTCCTCACATTCTTTCATGGCAGAGCACAACTCTCTCACTTTTTCTAACAAGAAACACACATTGCAGTTAAACAGCCGAGGTCGTCCCCGTGCTCGCGTCACAGGTCAAGCAAGATCACTTACATTTTTTAGGGGGTCACTTCTTCTCACTGGGTGGGATATAACCTTTTTTCCTTTTCCTAGAAAGGAAACCACCCCAGATGTTCGCCACCCCTTCTCTCTTTCTCTCTTTCATTCTCTTCCTTGTTGGAAGCCAAACACACATACTCAGACATTAATCTTGCTAGTTATCTCCTACTCTGTTGGTAAAGCAGTGATCTTTATTTCTACCTAATGTATTTTAAATACCCAAACCAAACACTGATACCAAAAACAAACATGAAAGCCAGATATTTAGATAAACTTGAGGAAATAGATTATTTTTTTTTCACTTTGTATATATAATCCTAAAGTGCCTGTGATATTTTCAGCATTTTTATAAAGTCATTTGAGTATGTTTCTCTCTGCTTCTGTGTCGCCATCTTAATGTCATCTGTGGGCTGCACTTTTTTTCATCACCATCTGCATTTTGCACTTTTTGAGATGGAGTTCTAAGAATGTGTTTACTTTTGTTCTTCCTGTGTGGATTAGGCCTCTTGCCTCTTGATTGAACGTGCCAAATACCCTGGGTCTTTTGAGATCCTTCAGATTTTCTCATTGAATATATATGGTACAATCAAGTTCACAGGATTTGTGCACTAATTACTCATATACTAATGATTTGCCAGTTTATCTTTGATAAGAGTAGTGAATGGCTGGATGTGGTGTTTTCACACTTGTAATCCCAGCAACTCGGGAGGCTGAGGCAGGAGGAATCACGGGTTCAAAGCCAGCCTCAGGAATTTAGGGAGACCCTGTCTCTAGATAAAATACTAAAAAAGGTCTGGGGATGTGGCTCAGTGGTTAAGTATGCCCCTGGGTTAAATCCCTAGTAAACAAACAAACAAACAAACAAAAAGGGAGTAGTGAAAGAATGATATAATCTACAGAAATTACTAATCTGAACAAAAATGTCATGACTTAAACCTGATCTTTGTGAAGATCAACTGTAGTTAATGGGCTCATGTGGTACATATTAGTTGAAAAATATTACTAAATTTCAGGTACTATTCCAGATGATGGGGATAGATCATGAGCAGAACAAAACAGAAGACTGCTCTTCATGGAGCTTACAGACTAGTGAAAATAGACTTTCTAATTGAAAACATATTAGAAAATAAATATTTGCTTTGTAACAAGCACTGAGCCAAATGTCCTACACAGTACTTTTTTTTTAATGTATTTGTAATGTTAGTTAATAGGAAGATTTTAATTTTGATATATTTTATCCTTCCCATCTATTTTATTTTCCTAAATTAGTTCTTATTACATTCTGAAGTTGAAACAAAATAATGCATTTTGAGATAACAAATCTGTCAGAACGCCCTACATGTGTGTTCACCATGTCTGTTTTATTAGAGAATATTCATAACCTATAAAAATCCATAACCAAAGAGATTTTAAAAAATAACTCCATTGTCTAATTTTTCAATTAGAGGAATAGGTCTGCAAATTAAAGTCACATTTCCCTTGAAATAAACTATATCTTTCCACAGAAATTTTATTTGACAGATGAAAAAAAATTATGAAGACCAAAAAAACGTTTATCTTGAAGAAAATTCTAAAATTTTACCCTGAAAAAGATCTAATGATAAATAAATATTTATTGAACAAAAGATTAACTATAAATATTTTAATTGTGAATTAGTACAAAACAAAATAAAATGACAGGAAAAAAAAACCCAGAAAACTTGAGGTACTAAAATGAGTTTTATCAAATTTCATTATGCTATGTCTGCTCCAGGTATTTTAAAGTAAATAAAATATTATAAACTCAAGTTGAAAAGCTCTGTTTGTATACTATTCTTTAATATAATACCATTTGCCTACTTCAGCAACTTCAGGTAGGATTACATTTTGACTTTCATCTGCGCTGGGCACTTGCTTTCTTGAGCCCATTTCTACATCAGTACGTTAACTGTGTTAAAATTATATTTAATCATGCTGGTATAAAGATGAATTTTTGTGTTTTTTTATTGATTACTAGTATTTTAACTTTTTCCCCTTTGGTTTTAAATTAAAACATTTACATGATCCTCTAAAAGTATCATAGGGTCTCAGCACTGTGACTTTTGTACCTATAGGACAATCAGCCCCAAATTTAGCTCTTAACATTGCTATGTTCTCGCTTTTTTATTTATCTATGATTAGTTCTTGAATTACCAGTTATATCATTGGATTTTGGATATTTTGACAACTGGTCTCATTATTTTGTTCCTCATGTGCAGGCGTTGTTAAAAATCTGTTTGTGTATGTGTGTGGATAAAGTACAACGAAGACACTTTAAATTTCACCCCCACAAATGCTTGCAATCATTGAAACAATGTTAAGTATGAGAAAGACTTCTTAGTAACCTATTGTTTCATAGAACAGAAGAAATCTTTTTCTTATGTTCTCCAGTATAGAAATCATCTCTGTGTGTTTATATGTGTTTGAGAGACAGGTGTTAGTTGAATCTTTTTTTTTCTAAGTGTAACTTATAATATGCAGAAAAAATACACTAAAATGTTGGCATGTTTGGCCATTAATCCCTGGAAAAATGTGCATTTTGCCATGGAGAGAGTATCTGCTGCTGTTTGGCTTTAGAGTTCACTGCCATAATTTCTGTCATTTTTTTTGGACAAGTCATGCTACAGAATGTCATCCACACCTTTAAGATTTACTAATTTCCTCCAGGAGGTTATACTGACTATTTCTCATGCCAGTTACTGGTAGAAAAATAGCTTCTACCATTCATCAGTTGAGGTAATGCTCTAGCACTATTCAAATTTAAATGTAATATGAGCAGTATATATAAATGATATCCACAAAAAAAGGAAAAAAAAGAAAATTTTGATTTTTTTTATTTTGAAGATTATTTCTTATTGTGCTTTGACTCTTTTTAGATTTTTACGATAATTCTAGCAAAATATTTTCTTGAAATTTTTTGAGTGTTTATTTCCCTTATTAATTATCAGTGCTAGTAGTTCAAGACATCAAAGATGGTAACACTAGTAGGATAAATTCATCTTGTCACATAACTGCTCTGCCTGAGATTTGACATAGCCACATCCAGTTAAGGTCCTAGCCGAGCAATCCTGGCCCCATTCTTACTAGTGGAAGACTCTATTCACTTTGGCTATTGTGCACTGTGTATAGGAGTGCTCTTTACTCGTACTTCAGCATGCTCAGTATTTTACTCCTGTGCTTGATATTGCCAAATTTACCTCTAGGGTATCTCTATGTTTAAATCCTAACTTTCCATGTCTTAACTGAAATGCTACAGATTCTTTAAAATCTTCCTCATTTTTTTCTCAGTTAATTCAACCTCTGTCTCCCGACACCCTGTTCTTCCTGACCAAAGTGGAGGCATTTTTTTTTCCTCTTTAAATCCCATGCCTTGGTGGTCAAAATTTAATGGTATTCACAGTTTTAAAACGGTTTGTTCACATCTTCTCTTCTTTACATGTGCTTATCTGCTAAGTAAGTGGAAAGGATAAATTGAATATATATTTCTAACCCACAAAACTCAGCACAGCATCTGTGCTTAATAAATGTTCACATAAGGATTAACTATCAGCTTTTAGCTACACTTAGATTAGGTGCCGAGATACAGAATTGAGGAAAATACTACACAACTTCTCTCAAGTCATTCTGAATCTACTTGGGAACACCAAAGTAAACAAACAAACAAATAAATTTTGGCAAAGCATTCTTATTAGTGTTATCATAGAGATATGAACAGGGAGCATGGAACAGAGAAAAGGAACTAAATACTCTGGATACTGTATTTAACTTTCATTGAAACAGTATTGTTATTAAATTGTACATGATATGAAAACTGAAGCTCAAAGAGTTTTACTTGATCAGGGTAAGTAACCCATAAACAGCAAAGACAAGCTCTGAATTTCAGGTCTAGCTAGAAGATAGAAAGAAGAACCTAACAGATTGGGATAATGATGAAGGTAGCTAGAGAATAATTCCATGAGGAGGTCATGCTTGTGCTGAGTCTTGAAAGATGCTTGGAAATAGCAAAGTAGGAAGGCCTCATGGACAATAACCAGACATCAGGGGAAATTAGGTAAAATGAAAACAGTTCAGTGCAAGTGAGACAAAGAGGGATGAATTAGAGAGATGCACTAGAAAGAAAATCATAGAGGGCGCTTGATGCATGGACATTTATATATTTATCTTATAATGATGAATTTTAAGCAGGATACATTGGTCAAGGCATTTTGCCAAGGAGAGAGAGTCTGCTGCTGTATGGCTTTATAGTGAAGGCAAATGTGAAAATTAAAAGACTTAGTAGCTGAAATGTGTGAGTGACTTTATAACAGAAAAAAAACATGAAAGAGATATGAAATAGAAGAAAAAGTAGATAAGACTTACATGACTGGAGTATTGTGAAGGGAAATAATGAAGGGGAAATAAAGCAAATTCAGTGAACTAGATAAAGTAAAAAGTCTGCAGTGAACTAATAGTGTTAATGCATTTTATATCACATTAATAAAATTTAAAGAAAAGTTGGCTAGCACATTGTCTACCAGTATAATTCCTTAAAAATAGTCCATGCCTAGAGGACATGATATTTTACATCTCAGATATTTTCTTTGACATATTCAAATACTGCATTTTAAATGTACTTGAATATTTTACTGACTTATCTTGAATTAAAGTATTCCCATTAGAAGGGACTCCTCTAACCATTAAGCTAAAGTATTTCCTGTCAACATTGTATTCAGCATCCAACCTAAGAAGAAATATTTAAGCAATTAGAATAGTCTTCTTGGCTATTGGATTTTGTGTTAGTTCAATATTTATTATTTATTCTTAATACTCAGATCATTCACATGTGTTTGCCAAAGTTCCATCAACTTGTTAATGTGCATAATTCTCTTTCCATTACGTGACAATGATTTAAGGGGAATATTCTTAGAGCAAATACTATAATAATCATTTGAAAACCTTTCACATCCTCACACAATAATGATCAGTGTTGCCTGGGGAAGGGAATATGCTAGTTAGATATTTTTCTTTTTGCTGATTTGTATGTTTTATTCTTGACTCCCTGGCCAAATGCAACACCAACTTGCCTGTGATTTACTCTGTAGTAAATTCAGAAAGAGGTGAACCTTTTCTTTTTAAATCTGCAGGTTTTTGGCAAGTATTCATGAGTCATTAGATGCTGAAAACATACCACACTGTACAGTTATATCCCCATTTCTATTAAGATATTTGACTTGAAAAAAGGCCATTGAAAACTGTATTCCATAATGCCAATAGCTACAATAGTAAAATGTAGCACCACCTAGGATTTATATACCCTTGTCCTTTAGAAGTATTAAAAATATTTTCCATTTTCACTGCTCTACATTCTTTATAGTCTCATGTCAATGTGAATAGTCTTCGATGGTATATTCCAGGATTTCTTGCCCATGCTATCTTTAACTGGAAGTAGAAATGTTGGGAAATGCTAATGGTGATAGATTAAATAAATATTCTCTTTATATTAGTTCAGAAGTATTTTGGTGAGCAAGCATTTTTTCTCTATTGATTTTGTGTGTGTGTGTGTGTGTGTGTGTGTGTGTGTGAGAGAGAGAGAGAGAGAGAGAGAGAGAGAGAGAGAGAGAGAGAGAGAGAAAGAGAGAGAGAGATGTAATTGGGCATTAAGAGAAAGTCAGGTATCTGTAATCTCAAGACACATAGATACACACAATATACAACAATCTGTAAATTATGTTAGTCCAAAATATGTTAGAGAAACAGGGAAAGGAGAGATTTCTTCTAGTTTATGGATCTTAAGAGGACTGTGGAGAAGAAGTTACTAACAGAACTTATAGTTGGAAACCTATTTCATTAGACAAATGAGATAAATTACCTTGTTTGATTCCCACCTACATGAATTCAATATGAAAGTTGTTCTTCAGCTAGATTAACTCTGGATTTTGTGGCATATGGAATGTTACGTAAAAGTCTGTTCTTAAAGTGGAGCAAATTTTTGTCACTGATATTATCAAAAAGGTGTTTGAATCATTGTAGAATGGTTTCTCTATGGGTGGGACATTAAAATTGTTGATTATATAATCCCTCTACTATGAAAATTTGGGAATCTGAAAAAGCACTATCATTTTAAGTCAGATTATTTCTGTATATCTTATTTCATGAAATATTTTGTTTATGAATGTTTATGATAGAGATAATTGAAGAAAATTTCATATGTAATAAAATACTCTGATTTTTGTTTATATTTTCCATGTTTATAGGACTTGAAGGCATAATTTTTAATGATCACAAAAATAAGTAATAATGTCATTGAGTTCTTTGTAAGCATCCACTACTTATGGATGTTCAGGTTTCTAATTTTGTTTTTTCAAATTTTGACTGTTATAAATAAAATTGGGTTCAGCATTGTTGTTCCTAAAGGCTATTTCTATATTTTCTTCAAATATGTTTACAAAATTGGGATTCCAAGGAAAATGTTATGTACATTCTGAACAATTCTGAAAAATATGCCACTCTGCTTTCTAAGACCATTAAAATTTCATACATTTACATGAGTGAGAAATGCTCATTTTCTGTATTTTCAAAACATCTATATATTATCTTAATTCAAGATTTTTGTATTAATAGTGAGGATTAACTTTTAGGTAATATTGTTATTCTTAAAGCACTTTTTGACTAATTAGAACTATAAACTCTGGTCTCCTCCTTCCCTCCCACTCCAAATTTCTTATTATTTTCCCCTGATTATTTTTCTTCATGGCAGTTAACACCATCTAACAGTAAAATATATTTACCTCATTTAATGTCTCTAGCCTGCATTAGGCTTTATTATTTATTTTTATTATTATTTAATAATAGTAATACTTTATTATTTATTTGCTTGCAACTTTTCTTTAGACTTGTAACAGTGCTTATCATGTACTATATATTCAGTAAATATTTGGTTAATTACATGTTTCTGATGACATTTTAAGCCCATTTATCTTCAGAAGAATATGTGCATTTTTATGTGAATGAAACCGATATAAAACAAATATATAAATCCTCTATATTTTATGTTCTGAAAATATTTTCCTAGTTTGTCTTTTGGTACTTAATTGTATATTAATTTTTGTCTTTATAAATATTTTAAATTCTCAAATACCTGCTTATCTTTATTTTTGCAATTACAATTATGTCCATATCACAAGATTTAGAAATTTCTCCTTGATTTTTTTTTTTTTTTTTTTTTAAAGAGAGAGGGCAGGGAGGTGGGGGGCGGGGAGAGAGAGAGAGAATTTTTCAATATTTATTTTTTTTAGTTCTCAGCGGACACAACATCTTTATTTTTCATTTTTATGTGGTGCTGAGGATTGAATTCAGCACCCCGTGCATGCCAGGCGAGCGTGCTACGGCTTGAGCCACATCCCCAGCTCTGATTTTCTTTTTTTGAAGTCTTTTTTTGGTAATGATTTCTATTAGATTTTAGTCTCTTCCAATATTTTTAAATTAATTTATTAGGTTTATGGTGTAGAACTTAAAGTTATGTTTTTATAGTTGTTACTGGGCCACTTTGGAGGCACTTCCATGACTTTTATATCTTTTATATTTACTATATGAAGTATTAAATTATCATATTAATTCTATATATTATTTTCCATTTATTGGGTTTTCTTATTGATTAGAACGAAACCTGAGATGTACTTTAAAATATTTTGGTAAGATTCCAATGATTCCCAATACTGTTAATAGGGGAATAGTTTTCAGCTTCTAAATAAATGTGAAAATGAAGGGCATTTTAAAAACATTCAACTTTCCTGTCTTCCCAGATTAATATTTGTCTTACATTACTCATATTCTTAAGAAAATATTTTAGTAGTATCAAAATATTGTCTTATATATTTATATATCACACAATTTTGTTAGTATAATTTCAATGTAGTTCATATTTTTGTTGCTTTTACAATTGAGGTCTATATATTTGATAATCAGATTTTTAAATTTTTTTTTAGTTGTCAAAGGATCATATTTATTTTATTTTTTATATGCGGTGCTGAGGATTGAACCCAGAGTCTCACGCATGCCAGGCAAGCGCTGTACCACTGAGCCACAACTCCAGCCACAGATATTTTTGATATGTTGAAATTTAGTATACATTTATCTGGTAATTTATTGACCATTTTAGTAATTTTAATGGGCTCTGAATTTATGAATTTGGAGTTATGTGAACTAACAATTTACTTTCTTGCATTTGTAATTCCAAGTTTGCAATTAGAATTACATTTCTCATTTCTCTTACATATCTTACTATACTTTTAAGGACATCTAAACGTATTAACAGATATATCTACATGATTCAATTTTAAATAATTTATCTTATTTTGCCTAGACTGTGGTGATTTTGTACTGTATGCTCCAAGATCTTAAGAAAAACTAATTTGTTAAAGGTCACATCTGTCCCACTATGACTAAATACCAACTATGTTATATTATTAATTTAAGTAGCATTTGCTGGCTGCTTGTCACATGGTTTGATAGCTCTACCTAATTTTCTTGAATTCGTTCAGGATTTTTAACTTTAAAATGTTAATTATTCTTTAAACATAAATGCTTTGACCTAAGACATCTCTTCATAAATCATTATAATGTTAGCCAACATTAAGCTCCCAATTCTCTTTTTCTGCAATATCTCTTTACTTAGACTTCCTGCTAAATTTTTATTTGGATAGTACCACAAAACTTGGCTTAGAATGATTATGTGATTATACATTCAAATAAGAGTTAAGGAAAGGAAAACTTAGGTTAAATGCAGAAGTGGAGGCTGAAGAACCAAACACTATACATATGGAAATCTTAATATTTCAATTCTTCCCTGACTTTCTTTATGTTCTTAGGACTTTTCCCATTCTTTGAAACCAACAAAATTTCACAAGCAACTGCAAGAGGAATCTATACAATACTGCATAATGCCTATTTCTAGATGCAAAATATTAAAAATTGAACCCCATAGTCATTTCACTATATCTGCCCTCTAATATTTTTATCAGTATTAAGACTTAACTATTTTCTCAGTTCCTCCAGTAAGAAATCTCAACAGTCAATCTTGATATTTCCTTTCATCTCATGACTTACATTTCAGACCATTATACCCAATAGTTATCAGTTGTGGCTTCATGTTAAAACTTATCTGAAAAGCTTTCAAAATACTGATAAAGGTTCCACCCCTTTTAGATATTCTTATGTATTTGGTCTGGATTATATTCAGGACATTATATTATTCCAGTACCCCCAGTGATTCAGTTGTTCGGCCAAGATGAAGAACAATGGATCTCAGTGCTTTTGGCTAAACCCTCATCTTCTCTTGCCCAGCATATCACAGCCTCTTCTAATTTGTATCCTTATCCCAAACCCCACATCTACCCCTATTCTTTAAAAAGCTTTGACTCTGGCCTCAGAAACTGAGCAAGGCCTAAGCAAGGTGAAGAGACCCTGTCTACAAGTAAAATATAACCAATGTGGCTCATTGGTTAAGTGCCCCTGGGTTCATCCCCCAAAAGCAAAAAAATAAAACAAAACAACAAAATGACTCCAAATTCACCTGAAAGACTTTTAATAAGTTTCATCCCTTACTTTCCTTGAGTCTACCTTTTAATCTTAGTGCCTGATCATATTCATGCTTCATACTCTGTCACCACAGTCTTTGCAGGTCAAATCCTTCAAGCCCATTCACAATTCTCACATTTCCCCCACTTCCCCTTGAATGTTAATCTCTTTCTTCTCCATCTAATGACTTTGACTTTACTCCATCTTTTCAAAGTTATGCTCTTTGTAAGTAAGTTCTTCCTAGGTGCTCACAGGCTTCCGAATTCCTTGGTGTTTGTCACATGATACTTTATTGTATGTCTGCATGTCTTTGGCACTAAGCAGAATTTCTAGGGTAGGGACTCTTTTGTTATACCTCTCCATTGTTGAGCCCTTGCATGGTTCTTGTCATCTAAAGACTGTACAAATGATTTTTTTTTGTCTTGATGAATAATGATTTTTTAAAAAAAGATAATTTTATAGCTTGCAAAAAGTTTCTTTGTCCTTAATATATAGATAAATAATTATAATATTTTCTGTTCTTCTTAAAAAACTTCTGTAGTACAAAGACTGAGTCATATTTTAGGAGGAAGGTTTATTTCATTAAGAACTAGTGTCCCTGGTCTGATTGTACAGTAGGACAGAAAAGAACAATAGAACAGTCTTCTTTTATACAAACAAGCAAATTCCAGAAAACACATATCAGAATAGACATCCTGACCACTGTCTGCCCTCAAGCAAAATGTACATGATAAAGAACACAGACTCTTTTCATGAGATCTGAGGTTGAATTTCATCTATGTTACATGACAGCAACTCATGCTTGGCAAAGGAATTCTGTTCCCTGAGCTCCTTTTCTGTTAAAAAAAAAAAGACATAATAATTATGGTAGGGTTGCTGTGAGTATTAAATTAAATAGTGCTTAAATGGTGCTTGACACATAGAAAACCCTGGGCTAACTGAGTTATCATTACTATTATTAATAACATTATCATCATCTTCAGTATTATTTGTACTTAAAATTGTATCAACTGAATTAATAACTGTTAAAATATGCTGTCTTGTTTCAATTAAACAGAGAATACTTGTATCCCTGTAAAGTTTGAAATGTAACAGACCTAAAGAAATTCTGCATTGCATAAATATTCACATTTTCAGAAATATATACATGTGATGAATGGGATTATAAGGTTTTTCTTCTTCAGGGAATAAAAAGTTGTCAAAGAGGACTGGGGTTGTGGCTCAGTGGTTGAGCACTTACCTAGCATGTGTGAGGCACTGGTTTCGATCCTCAGCACCATTTGAAAAAATATAAAGCTATTGTGTCCATCTGCAACTACAAATATTTTTTTAAAAGTTGACAAAGCATTTGTTTTGTCATATACTTATGTATTTATCTTATTTTTTATGTAAACAAAACCCCCACAAATATTTGAAATAAAATAAAAATTCGCATGTTATAAGAAGTACAATGTGCACCATCTGAAATTGTATATATCATCTGACTTGTACATATTGTGATATTCTAAATACTAGAGGAATGGCTGCACCAGAAATTTTGTAAAGCTTACGATCTGTTATAGGTGAGAATAAATAAAATTTACTGTCAATAATAAAGAGCTAAATTATGTTAAGAACCCTCTGTTATCTTTTCTTACAGATTATATCCTAGCTCTATTTTTCTTAATAATAATCCTGGAAAAGAATAAGTTAAAATTACAAATTCCCAGACTCCTCATCCAGAGATTCTGAATCAGAAAGATCATGAAATCTTTGTTTTTAGTCATAATTCAAACGAATTTTTTTTATCATAGAAGTTTGGGAATTGTTCACAGAAGTAAAATTTAAGTTGTTTTCTTTAAATGGTTTGATAATCGAATGTGTGCGCCTGGGAAGTATCCTATCTAAACCTTTTCTATAGGGAATTCCTCCTATAACATGCAAAATCATGACAACCCAGCTCACCAGTGAGGCCTGAACTCTGCTCCTTATATGCAAGACTGAATCATTTAGAACAATGGAAAGCACACAGAGGCACTAAACAGCATCTCATAAGAGATTAGTCTGCTTTTTTTTGTTTTGTTTGTAATTTCAAGATATTGTTCACTATTTTTTTTGTCTTTTTTTATTGACTTAAAAAACACATAAAAATAAATGACAGAGGAATGGTTTACAATTCTTATTACATGTATACAGCACAATTCTTCATATCTCTGGTTGTATATAAAGTATGTTGACACCAATTCGTGTCTTCATACACGTACTTTGGATAATGATGTCTATCACATTCCACCATCCTTGCTAATCCCCCATCTCCAAAAAACAAAAGCCGAATGTTTCCTCTGATATACGGAGGTTGACTCATAGTAAGGTAGGGAGGGGGAGCATGGGAGGAATTGATTAGTCTGCTTTTGATTATCTTCTAGGCTGTAAGCAGTCCTTCAGAAAGAAAATTCCAAGGATTTTTATTTAGCCCAATGGTTTCTCCACCATCAACATCTGTTAATACCTATGGAAACAATGCTCGAAGAGTCATATTTTGGAAAATTTTACAATAAATAATATTCTTGTATGTGTCAGATAACAAGTAAAAAATTAAGGCAAAATGTTAGTCATATATATCTCAAGGAAAATACCCATTTGTCCACTTTTTATTATAGTGAATTTAGATGTGTTTTAGCATAGTTTATTTTATGTTTCAACAAATCAAGTGAGACACTGGAAAAATTAATTTTAAATGCCAGAATTCAGTTTTTACTTCTTTCTTGAATTTTCCTTTATGTGCATTCCATTTCTTAAGGTGTCAGAATTTACTGATAAATAATTTATGGATTCATGAAATAATATAAATGCTTGAAGACAGATGGACTCAATAGTCTCTATTAAATGGATTTGTAAGTAGATGCTTAAATTTCTTTTTCAGGTTGTATATATTCTTGGGACACTATGAAGCATATATTATCAAAGTAATCACTAAGCCAGAGTTATTGGGGTAAAACTGGGTGCTTATTAGTAATATTTGATTTTTTTTGGTGTAAGTATAGTGTACTAAATATTCATAAAATGTGTCATTTAATAATAAACAGAATATTAATCACAGAGATAAATTTACTTTTTTAATGCTATAAATAATAATTCATGAGTTCTATAAAGGAATACAATAACACTATTTTAGGCAACTAGTTGAAAGGATTTTTGAAACTATAATTCCCCTTGTTTTGGCATAATCAAAAACGGAGCCAGAAATGTATCCATATTATGAATTATGAATCAAGTGAATTGGTTCATGTATGAGGCTACAGTATGAAGATCATTTATATGTGGAGTTACAGTACTAAATATTTTTTTGTGTATGATTATACAGTGCTAATAATCTTTAATAAAGAAGAAAAATGAAGTAGTTCTTCCATTACTCTAAAGATTCAACAACAATAGGAAAAGAATATGAAGAAATAATTTTTAAAAAAGTTTCAAATGGAGCCAAAAATGTCAGGTAATAGAACAACAACACACTTAGCAGATATCTTCCTACCAAAAGTTTTGGATCATCTCCCAGCTTCAGAAGTTGGATGAAACTTGTGTGATGCTTTCCAGAATTGATGGAGCCCCTAAAAATGCTTTTTAAAAAATTCTGTGTTTATAAAGATAGAAATAGTCTTTCTTCTCCATGCATAGTTTTTCTTTTATTTTCCAGGATGATTTAATTCCTAAAATCTATTAGGATAGCACACTAAAAAACTTATTTTGGAGAGAGATAATAGATGATATGATTTAATTAGAAATAAAAGTTATGCATCAGAATCTTTATAAAGGCATAAGAAAATTACCAATATTTAAGGCTCAAGATAGAATTTCTGTTTTCCTTTCATAAATACATTCTTTAGTAATTTGTGTGAAGATCAATGTGAATGCAAAGAATTCTGCATTTACCAGTTCATACAACTGTTAATGTATCCTTTCCTACTTATGGAGCATTATAGTAGATGGGGTAGAGAGAGAATATGGGAGGGGAGGGGGGATAGTAGAGGATAGGAAAGGCAGCAGAATACAACAGACAGTAGTATGGCAGTATGTATAAATGTGGATGTGTAACCGATGTGATTCCGCAATCTGTATACGGGGTAAAAATGGGAGTTCATAACCCACTTGAATCAAATGTATGAAACATGATATGCCAAGAGCCTTGTAATGTTTTGAACAACTAATAATAAAAAATATTAAATTAAAAAAAGAAAATAAGATACAATCCATAATTTTCATGAAGATTATTATATCATAAGTTATTTTTGAAAAGAAGGAATCATGGTAAGAAATTCATCCACATATAATTCCAGCTCACCAGATAAACTTCATAGAGTAGAATTAAATCTTGCATTTGTACATCTTAAGTTTCAAAATTAAGGAACATATAATTTAAAGTTTAGAGTGGGCCATATTTAAAGACGGTATATTTCTATATGTTGAAACAAGCATTAATCAAATTTTTTTCAAAATAATAATCATTTTTAAAGGAGATAATAAACCTAGTTGAATTAATTTGATATCCAAGATTTCTAGAGCATCTAAAAGTGAATATTATAGATAAATAACTGCTGAGTGATTCAAAATGCCAGTAATTTAATTGCCAATAATTATTTAATAACTTACATATTCTGGGAAAGAACTTTTTGCATTGAGAACACAATTGGTAAACCAAGATAGTCTAAAATGCCAGATTTATCATATGAAAAATTATTTTTAACTGTTATAATGCATCTAAAATATTCAGTGTTGACAATAAGAATTCTTGATAAGTCACTGGAATTATTTTTAAAAGTCTGAGACCTTCATATAAGTATTCTTAACTATATACATACTGAAGAAATGTTCTCAGTGTATGTTAGATTAAATTGACACAACTCATTTCTTAAAATTGACTCTATGTATTCTCAACATTTGATCTCTCCCAATTATAAACTGACAAAAATCAGTCATGACACAGAATCTATCTTGTGCCGGATACAGGACCAACAGAATTGTCTTGAGAGTCAAATAGAAAACTTCAGAGCTAATGTTTTATATTCTTAAACACAGTAAATTATTTGACAAAAATATCCCCCTGCCTGGTAAGGAGGAAGACCTACTGTCAAAGAGAAGACAAATATAAATATCAAACATGGAACACTTAATAGAAGTCCGAAAAAATTGAGTTGTCTTTTTCCTGGTGGTTTGATACTTTCTGTTAATTTGGTGGTATGGTTTTATGTTTTGATAGAGCATATTTTACAAGAACACTATTAAGCAGTTTACTATTTTAAAATTATTTTTTAACATTTTTAATTGGTAAGTTATAGGGATTTGTTGTTACATAAAATTCATGCGTGCACACAATATATATTATAATATAATTTGGCCAGTATCACTTCCCAACCTTGCCCCCATCCCTCACTGTCTCCCAGTGTTTGGTTCCTTTCCTCTACTAATCTCCCTTTGATTGCCATAAGATCTGCACCCACCTTTCTTTTCCTATTTCCTCTCTAGGTTCTGTATGAGACAAAACATACAGCCCTTGACCTGAGTTTCATTTACTTTGCTTAACATTATGGTCTCTAGTTCCATAATTTTTCTGAAAATAACATAATTTCATTTTTCTTTATGCCAAAATAAAACTTCATTGTGTGTGTATTATATATAATATATATACATTTTCACATTTTTAAATTATTTTTTTTTCAAGAGGAAAATCTACCACATTTTCTTTATCCATTCATCTGTTTATGGACTCTGTGTGGGTTCCATAGTTCAGCTATCATAAATTGTGCTGCTATAAACATGGGTTATGCATGTATCGCTATAGTATGATGACTTTAATTCATCAGGATAAATACCAAGGAGTGGTATAGCTGGGTCATACGGTGGATGCTTGCCAAGCCTTTTCAGGAACCTCCATACTGGTTCCATAGTGGATGTACTATTTTTTTAAATTATTGTTTGAAAGACACACTGAGTTAATATAATTCCAGACATCTCCAAAATCAACCAACCAAAAACACCTAATAATTAAATGACCATATGGAATGCATGAATACATTTTTCTCTTTGAAATATTGGCAATAGCTAGAAGATACTTATTTAAATCTTCATAGACTTAGGAGGACCATACTAGTAATCACATAAATCATTGGAGGAGCAGAGAGAAGAATTAGAGATGGAAGAAAGTTTGCTTTTAAAAAAAATAATCTTAGAAGAAAGTCTAACTTAGAAAATTAGTTACTCAAAGGATTTTGAAACACAATCCAGATCTATATCCTTATTGTCCACATAAGGCTACTAAAACTTAAGATCAGGGTGAATTTTTTTCTAATTATATTAACAATAATTGGTAACTGAAAAGGGATACTAATATAACATGTTTTATCAATTGCAGATCCAGAATTAAAATACCACAAAGTATGGTTATATCTATGCTTCCATTGAGAACAAATTATTCTTGATGATCATGCAGGTTATGTATCATACCCATATTAGTTGTTCAATAAATATTTGGTTTAGATTTCAGCTGAATAATATATAAACTTAATTTAGAGTAAAATTTATTTGATTGATCATACTTTATTACATATTGCCTCTGGCAGTACTTATAATTTTTACAAATTTGTTATATTCCTAAATTTGGAAATATTTATAATATATTGGGATGTACTGTGTTAGCATTTTAGGGAGAAAATCATGCAATTTCACTTCCCATTCCAATGTAAGTTTTTGCCTTCAATTTGTTTAATGACTACTCTTAAACACTATCAGTTTTTGTTTATGAGCTTGTTCTCATAAATACACTTTTGTTTTCCAAACGTGTTACTGACTTAAGCAGATAGAAGTAGTATTCCACACTCTTTGAGAATATAGAGCCATAATGAATGATAAACGAAAAATGGGCATGGAAAACAGAGATGTGAACAGTTGTATAAAAATGTAAAATCCAGTTTGTCCCTAGACAACAGTCCTAACCATAAGTAAAATACTCAATAGAGATAAATATACATTGGTTTGGATGGAACAGTTGTTGGAGCATATCAATCTAATAATTTTGATGTCTTTTCATCTTTAAGTACTTTTAACACTTTGAGAAGTTCACTTTATTTCATGATATTTGAAAATACTTTGAATTTATTTTGTTTTTCATTTAATTATGATTCCATCTTTATATCAATATATAGAACACATTCCAGTGTAGTCAATGTATCTCAGTGTAATGAGTCATAATATATTTTCCATAAAAAACAAAGGAGAAATAATGAAAGTAATAGTTTTTTTTCTAAGTAAGAAAATAATGAAGATTAGCTCTAACACATAAAACATTTAGGTTTCTTTCTTTCTTTCTTTTTTTTTTTTTTTTTGGCATTTACAATATTTTTGGCGAATGTTTTAAACTAACCCTCAAGGGAGTTTTTTCTTTCTTCTTGATGAGAAGAAACCTCCCACTTACTGCAATTCTTTGAAACAAAGTAAGTACATATAATGGGACAGTTTCATCTGGAAGTGAAAGAAAGTACAGTTTTTTGTGTGTGTATGTGTGTTCTTTCTTCCATTAAGTTACAATGTTAGGAAAAGTAAAGGGGGTTATTATTGTATTATTATCAATGTGTCAGACCCGAAGATTTCTCCTTCTTTGGAGTTTCCAAAATTGCCTGTTTAGATTACTGACTTCATTAGATAAGAGTATTTTGTTGCCCTAGATATTGTGCTCTGCCATCTGTATGTCTTTTGCTGACTAGTAAGATACTTGGAATTTCCTGATTTTTTTGATAGTCGTAGGGAAATAAATACAAAAGAATAAAGGAAGAGTTTTCTTTGTATTATATTAGTGGGATAATTATTTCATACAAACTTATGAAAGAAAGCTACTTACATATTAAAAGTATATATCTGTGTGGTAGACTCTTCAAGAATACTTTTAGAAAACTGAATTCCTGGAAAAGAATTAGAAAATGACAAATACTGAGCAGAGTATGAACTGAACTAGAAGCAGCAATAACCCAGATAGAGAAATAAATCACTGTCCAGAGGAAAAGCTTCCACTTAGTAAAAATTTAATATCAGGAAGTTACCAGAAGAAATATTCCATAATAATTGCCCATTTGAAGTTAATGAAAATTACAATTTAAATGGTGATATAAATAGCAATCAGTATCAAACTATTACATTCAATACTAATTAATACCTCAGAAAAACATGGCTGATCAGGTAGCACAAACTACATTTTCCAAAGTAAACTTGAATTATTTTTTGGCTAACCCACTATTTTGGTTTTACTGCAGAAAAGATAGAATTATGACAATTATTTATTTATGAGGAAATTCTTTTTATGTCAGTTTTTTTGACTGAGTGTGATTGAAGGAATGAAAGAATATCTTTTGAGCTTTCCTATAATTGTTATTTGAAAATGTGTGATTATCAATTTTAACAACTTTTATTTACACATCATTTACATACATACACATAATTAATAAATATACTCTTAAGACAATGTTTGCTTTCTTCTCCCTTTTTTTGATATTTCAAATATCCATTTTATCTTTTTATTATTAAATCTTCTAATTCTTTGTGTCATACCCTCATTTCTTTTTTCAGGGAAATTGCCTGCATGGTAATAAGTCCTTTCATGGCTCTATTTAGAAATAATTTCTGTGTTTTCTTGATGTTATACTCATCAAGGAAATCTGCAGGAATTTCCAAAAAGAATTCACTTAAACCCATGATGATCTCACTTTGGATAAAAAATAAAGGTTACAAAAGATACACTAGATTGACATAGAGATTTTTATAGCATACTAAAAATGTAACTTTAGGGGATCAATATATTTAAATGCACCATAGTGTGTGCCATCTAGTGCCATGTAACTAATTAAAATTAAAAGAGAAAAGAAAAACAAAAACAAACTATTCAAACCTTCTAACTAGAAAACTTATCTTTAGTCCCACATAAACATATACCTATTTTAAACTTTTGATTCATATTGAATGCTTCAAAATTAGAAGCCATAACAAAGTAGAAACGCTGGCTTATAACTAAAGATGACACCTTTAACAAAATCACAACCTAAAATAGCACCTTGAAACTAAAGATTTTATATGAATAGAATAAATCAAACTATGAAGAGATGATCATCTGGTTAGGAATGTTATAAATTTAAAGAAGAATGGAGAACCATGTGTTTTTGATTTATTATTCTGGGTTTTCATATTACGCTAAACAGATTAATTAAATACAATTTTGGTTAACTACAAAGAAAGATTCCATAACATAAAATCTGTTCAGGATATGTGATTGGGTGTGGTACTAGCAGCAGTTTTATGTTCTAGCATAAATTATTACATGCGTGGTAATCTCCACTGCCCACAACAGTTGTACACAGACGTTTTAGAAAGTAGTATGAAAGCATATGATTTGATTTAGACAGAGTAGCCATTGAGGCCTTTCTTCTTTGTCCTTCCTTGTCCTTTCTGTTCAGGCTTTTAATTGCCTTCTATATTACCATAACTTCCTGAACAGAGAGTGTTTCAGGTAAATTATGTTTATCAATAAAATGCAATATTCTTTAGATCTACTATTCTTTTTTTTTTGTCTTTTCTCTCCCACCAGGTTTTATTTTATTTGTTTATTTTTTTGATTTTGAAGTACCAATGAATTTTTTTTTTACTTTCTCTATTATTTACATATAACAGCATTACAATTCTTTTTTATTTTTATTAAATTGTGGTATAAAGGTGTATTCAGAATTGTAATGCAAAAAAAGAGAGCTTATGTATAATGGCATTAATTTGGCATGAACATACTTAATATGCATTACAATTCTTATTACATATATAGAGCTCAATTTTTCATATCTCTGGTTGTATACACAGCATATTCACACCAATTCATGTACTTTGGATAATAATTAATTACCCAATGCCCCCTCCCTTCCCCTCCCAACCCTCTACCCTCTCTAGAGTTCGTCTATTCCTCCCATGCTCCCTCTCCCTATCCCACTATGAATCAGACACCTTATATCAAAGAAAACATTCATCATTTGGTTTTTGTGGTATTGGCTAACTTCACTTAGCATTATCTTCTCTAACTCCATTCATATGCCTGCAAATGCCATGATTTTATTCTTTCTTATTGCTGAGTAACTGTCCATTGTGTATATATGCCACATATTTTTTATCCATTCATCTATGAAGGGCATCTAGGTTGGTTCCACAGTTTAGCTATTGTGAATTGTTCTGTTATAAACATTGATGTGGCTGTGTTCCTGTAGTATGCTGTTTTTAAGTCCTTTGTGTATAGACAAATGAGAGGGATAGCTGGGTCAAATGTTGGTTACATCTATTATTCCTGTTACATTGGATAGTCTTAAAATTTCATGTGCCCTAGAAAAATTATAGTCATTAGAGAGAAAAAATTTAAAAGTATCCTGTGAATTAAATAAGTAGAATTTTTTATGTTTTATAATCATGGAAATTAAGAATCAGCTTAATTCTTTGTTATGAGAAGAGCATAGAGTATTTCAGTGAAATAACCCCCCAATTTTATTTTGCAATAATTGCATTAATCTATTATTATATCTGTAATAGGTATCCTATTCATAGCTTAATATTTAGATTATATAAAGTCTACTCAAGAAAGGATTTCTTGTTAGACATAGAATTCTTTCTTCACCATTCATTTCATATTTGTCCATATTGTTTATGTAAATAACATATTTGAAGCATTTTTAATGTTTTTGAGTTCATGAATTATCATCTGTGTTGTGATTCGTAGGATTCTTTAAAAGTAAAATTTATGCTAAAATTAAACCTCACAAAAAAATCTGTTAAAAGTTAAATGCAAAATCACTTTTAATCATTCTTGCCTTTTAAAAATATAGAATCTTAGAAATGTAAGATTTTTATTAATTTAGAGGATTGTGTGATGAATACTAGAGCACCTGTATTATTTTCTCTAGTGTCTTTGGATATTTCTTGGGCTCAAGTAATTAAATAGCAAAACTGTTTGTACTATGTTTTAGAATTGGATTTCTTTTTTAAAAATTTCTTATTTGTTTTAATTAGATATACGTGATAGTAGAATGCACTTATATACTTTGATATATCATACATAGATGGGATATAATTTCTCATTTTTCTCATTTTTCTGAGTATACATATTGTAGAATCACATTGGTCATACAGTCACATATATACATATATGAAATGTCTGTTTCATTCTACTATCTATCTTATCCCCACATCCCCTGCCTTCCCTTCCTTTGGATTTCTTTGATTCACTGTTTTCTGTGAGTACAGTAATATGTTAGTAACAAATTAAGATTTATAATCTTTTCTATTGTTGCAAAGTATTTATTTGAATACAAATAAAGTGGACATTTGGGGCACTTTTTTCATTTTCTCACTTTTCTCTTTTAAAATCAATGTACCAATGTAGAGTTTATCAGCCATTTGTAATGTAATAACAAGTGCATACTGAGAATCTGTTACTTGGAAAGGTGCTCAGTGTTCAGTTTACAAGAATAAACATGTTGATATGCTACCTGTTCCTGAAATTTAAGGATTGCTATGTGAAATGATGTAAATGGAGATGTGCCTGTTCTTGAAGTACATAGGAGGGTCCTGAACTGGCCAGTTGGTGGGTAAACTTGGAAGAAAGATATTAATGTTTTAGCTATTCAAAATCTAGGAACTCAAGGGATCTTGACAATGAATTAGGTGATAGGTATTTTGGAACAGGGAGATTTAGAAAGGGTTTGTTTATGAAGAGTGAGAGGCAGGGGACACGGGTAGAGTTTTCAAGAAACTTGAAGTACTTTGTTGTATTCAACATGTAGTGTGGAAGAGGCTAGGAGTTGAGGCTGGAAATGTAAGCAAGTGCCAGATGGAACTGGATTGTTTTGGCTGTGGGGGTTCAGAATTTATCCTGGTAGTTATTAAAAGCCAGTAAAATAATTTAAAGAAGTATTCCTACAACTATACTTATTTTATAAAAATATCGTTTTGTCATGCTATGGAGAATGAATTGGAGGTACCAGGGACTTTGTAAAATGGACTATCAAAACAAACCAATATGAAAAATTCATTTCACTTTCTTGGTCTAAACGAAGCCAGTTACTCTGCTTCATCCATAACACTTCCAGGTGGAAGCTCTTATTTCTTTCTTAGCCATGAACCAGTGAGTGTAGGGGTGAGTGAGGTGATTTCCTTGCTCTTTACCAATGACTTGAACCCATTACCTCTCTCCACCATAAAAGCACTCAGCTTTTACTCTCATGTCGTTACACTGCTTCAGACACCACCACCTCACAGTTGCCTTCTGTAGGCTTCGAGGACAGACTCACTCACTTCCTAATGTTTGTTATCACCCAGATATCTTCACCCTATCCGATCCCACCAAATTCTGGACAATTTTAATACACAGGAAGATATTCTTTCCAAAATGGTGGCCTACTCTCCTCCAATGATCTAGTCATATCTCCTGCTTGAAATTTACTCCCTTGGTTAGATCCAATAATCTTGTCATTACCAGTAACTGCTGATACCTCCAAATTCTCAGTGTCACAATCCTACTCTTTGACTACCACCTCCTGTTGTATGAAATTACAACCTCTAGTATCTCAACTGTAGCAGTCTTTCCATTACACTATGGCATTGGCTTGATGGAATACATTGCCTGCTCATTATCTTCATATCCTTGATATCAATATTTCTGCTGTTATTCAGTTTAAATCCTATAGCCAGTCATTGTTTTCCACATTTTGTATATATTCTCTATACTCTTATTACCTTTATTCTTTCATGGTACTTTATAGCACCACAAACCTTGTTAATTCTAAATTCCTACCCATCCTTGTATGTACCTGACCAGCTGGATGGAACAGAAGAAAACCAAAACTACAAAATATCATCCTGAATCATCTAAACTTAAAGATCAGAAAATGAAAATTGATATCATTCTCTCTTTCACATTCATATTCTCTCCCATTCTCCAGGATGTTTTTTTAATTAATAAACTTATTTATTTTAATTGTTATACATGACAGCAGAATGATTATTCAATAACATCTAGTTTCTACTTGAACTGCCAACAGCCTCCCTTCATGCTTATTCTTGGATATTTTTCTTTCTTCCTATTTAATTGAAAATATCTAGTAATTAGGAAAGAACTTTAGTAAGTTCCTGCCCACCAATATGACTATCTCTGTATACTGCCATGTGTCCTGCTCTAAAAAAAAAATCTTACTTCTATTCCTACCCAGGACTTTGCTTTTGAGAATAATCCACCCTCTCCCATCCACACACAAATACAACTCTAGCAATTTTTCTCTCTATTCCATGTTGGAGTTTTAGAATATCCTCATTCCTCTTATCTCAAAATTACAGTAGCAAACTAATATTTGTTCTTTCTCCCATCTACTATGTATTTATCAAATTTAATCTCATCACTCTTCTGAATCTGTTCTTAAGAAATTTATCAATGACTTCAACTGAATGAAGTGATTCTCTATTTACTTATTTATTTTTTATTAGTTGCTCATGACAATACAATGATCTTGACATATTATACACTTGATTCAAATGGGGTATGAATTCTCATTTTTCCACATGTACAGGTTGCAGGATCATATTGGTTATATGGCCACGTACATACATACAACAATACTCAGTTTATTTTTTATCTCTCACCAGCCTTTGCCATGGATCGAATCATTATGCTAGGCATGTTCTGTCCACTTGACTCTGTCTCTCACAATCTCTTGGTTTAATTTTAATTCATTGCTTCACTTTTCTCAGGTTTTGTTACTAATTCTATATTTATTGAAAATTGTTTAAAATTGAAATGCTCCAAGACTTAATCCATTGCCACCTCGTCTTTCCAGTCCCTCCTTTAGAAGGTTATCTAGCCTCATGGCTTCAAATACCTCAACGTATCCATCAGACTGCACCTCCCCTCTGAATGCTACTAATACCATAATACATCCAATATAACACTTTGGCCAGAAGTCTGATAGACAGTTAAAGTTATCTCATTCTTCAGTTGAACTTCCGATCTTTTTTCCTTCTGAATAAAAACTAAAGCAATACAAAAATCCTTTTCACTCACAATATTCTCTATTTTGGTTTTCTGCCCCAAACCTGTATTCATTCTTGAGTCTTTTTTCCCCCTTCCACTATGTATTAAAGTCATCTGGAATTCCAGTTAATGGTATCTTCAGAATATAACCAGAACCAAGCCATTTCTCACCACATATTCTATCACTCACTCTGTTCCAGGTCATCATCATCTTTCACTTAAACTATTGTGATAATCACCTATCAGTTCTCTTTTATTGCTATTTTGACCTATTTTCAATATACGAAGTATGCAGCTATTACAATGTTAAGTCATAGACTGCTAGTTCATTCAAAACATTCGCCATCTCCATTTCACTCCAATTCTTTACTATCACTTATAAATCTTTATATATTCCTCTATTTTTTCTCTTATTACTCTCTTCCTGCTCATTCAATTGCAACTGTCTCTCTCCTTGCTAGAATATTAAACTCTTCTTTAGTGTTTTTTTTTTATTCTGTTTTCCATCTGCCCTAAATGCTCTTCACTCTGAGAATCACATGATATTTAAGCACCTTATCATTGAGAACTGTTTAGATGTATTAGCTGCTGCATGACAATATCATTACAAGTTTAAGACTTTAAAATAACGCATGTTTTTTTTTTTTCCTTCCATAATTATTACAGGCCAGAAATTCAGAAATGGTTTTACCTGGTCCTCTTCAAGGCTGCAATTAAGCAGCCAGGCCTACAATCCTATCCAAGACTTGATTGGGAAAGAATCTATATTCCTTGCTCACATGGCAGTTTGAAGCTTTCGATTTTTCATAAGATATTGGAATGAGGGCCTTGTTTTCTTGGCTCAAATCTTCCTCCAGTTTCTTTCCACATGGGCCTTTCCAAAGTGAAGAATTTCTTCCAAAAAACCAGAAAAGGGAAGGCATTGCGATCACATGTAATATAATCACAGAAGTAACAGCCTGCAGCCTCCACCCTGCTCTTTGTTATAAACAAGTCACAGGTTCCCTCCACCCTTAATGGGGGGGAATATCACAAGGGCACAAGTACCAGAAGGTAGGAATCATGGAGCCCATATTACAGTGTGCCCATCACACTGGACCACCCTACTTATCATTGTACCCACCTTGAACTTCTGTCCTTATCCTTTTCCACTTTTGTACATAATATTTATCAACAAATAATACATTGTATCTTTTTTTTTCATTTTGATTATTGCAGATAATCTAACAAATCCTCTTTCTCCACTGCATTGAAATCAGATCTTCATTTAAACTCCTGGCTCTGTTTCTCTGAAAAGACCTAAAAATGGTGTCAACTTTGTTGTGAAGTGCCATTGCTTATACTAATAATGACCCTTGATTGGTAAATTCCATAAAAATGAGATCATCTATGAATGAACTATAAATACTTGATAAATGTATTATATTTTGAGCTTGTCTGAATCCCAGGAGTCTCAAATAGCATGTCCGTTGCAGGAGAAAGTGAAAATTATATTTATGGACTTGTTAAGGGCAACACTAACTTCTGTGCTGCATAAAATTGTAAGGCAGATATATGCTGGCCACTTTCTGCATCTACCCCTCGTGAACATCATTTCCTGGCACTGACCTTATCTGTTACAGGGATGTTGTGTGAGGATTCCCCTGGGGGAATGTCTGATACTGCCTTTCCAGCAATCTCTGGATACTGTCCTATATCCTTTTGTGTAGACTGGGTAGTCTGTTGAATCTGAATATTTAATAGAGAACAAAAGTCCCCCAATAATATTGTGTAATTATTGTCTCCCTTTTGTAGAGCATTAACTTCACAAGGGTGAGAAGATCTAAATCTTTTGTTCCCAACTGGTGCTAAAAACACCAGCCTCTTTTTCCCTTCAGTCTAGGGATACAGCAACTTCCTTTCTGCATTGACTCACTCCCCCACATTTGGCTTCTTTGCTCTTTCATTACAGATGTAACACATTTCTTGCATTAAATTATCTTTGTTTTAATTACCCAGGATAGTTTTTATTTCCCTGGTAGGAACCTGATTGGTACAAACCTCCCAGTCTCTGCTTAAGTTCTAATTCCAAATCTCTGTGAGAGAGAATTTCAATGGTTCATATTTGGCCATGTATCCATGTCTGATTTTGTTAGGTATGGACAAAGAATACGGAGCCACTCAGGAAGGGTGTGACAGATGGGTTTGGGAAGGGTATCTCAAAGAGAGAGCACTGTGAGCTGGGCTAGGGAACATAATGCTCTAATTGAGCTGTTACATATCCTATTTCTTTATTAAAGGAAAACAGCCCTGAATAAAGAAGCACATACATATGAACAGAGTTTCTTGATTCAGAAACAATTTTTGCTGGCTAAAACATTCAGGTATTCATGTTTCACTTACTCATCTCAGTGAACTTTCTCTGTTTAACCTCACAGTGTAATGCAAGGTGAGTCTTTTCAAATGTTTTTAAGTGGGTCATCTCTGGGGTTTCTTCAGCCTTAGATTTTTATCTGCAAATCAATTCAGTGACATAACCAGTGTGTGTGTGTGCATGTGTGTGTGATTTAATTTCCGTTCAGTCTCATTTCCTTCTGTGCCTTCTACTTACTGGAATATTACCAAAGTATCAGACAGTCTGAATAATGCTTGAATGCTACCAGACTGTGGCTCTACCTAGTATAAAATAAACAGGTCATTAATTTTCATAATTAGCACATACTTTACTATTGTGTGCTTTAGTTTTTCATGTATATAAGTTTGACTTCCTTACCCAGAAAATCTAGCCACTTCTTGAGTATCTTAGGATTGTTCCTGCAATGGTGGGAATATCATTAAACACTTTTTTGTTGACAACTAACTTGATTATTAAGAAAAATTAATAACTTATGATGGTTGAAAACAAGACTTTACAGATGTTGTTCTCCAGGGATCATCTAGGGCAGTTTAGGTCAGCCAACAAATGTGAATATTGGACTTAAGTTAATAATCTTACAAATTGTGGTAACAGCACAATTATTTTAAATTGTTGAAGACTTCAACTACAATTACGAAAAGATTGAGGACATACCCATGAGTGGAATGCAATCACTTGTCTACTAGCCTAGAATAAATCCTGACAGATGCAACCTTGTAAAAGGCTATTTATCAAATGATACTTTCTAAGTCAAGATTTAAAATCTTTCTTTGGACATTTTCCTAAGAGAAAATGTTGCAAGTCTAAAGTTCTCAAGCTAAATTTTAGAAACCATTAAACTTATGATATTAGGTCATAATTCTTTCCTGATTTCACATCTGGGAAAAATGTTTTTGGAGAAGGAAATCTCCTACCCATCTCCAGGACACAAGGATAGCTCTAGGAAATTTGCGGAAACAGAAGTACTTTATCTTTCACATCCTACCATCTTCTTTCTTTTCCTCTTTCCCATTCTGGGAACTCTTCTTACCAATGCCCATTGCCTTCACTCTGTTCTGTCCCTTGATCTGCACATTCTGCTCAGGCCTATCTTCAGCTAAAGGATGGCTTTTCATGGAAGAGTGCCATGCTTCCCAAATTACCTGGCTTTTTGATTTTTTTTTTTTTTAGCACTGCGTATTAAACTTGGTGTGCTTTGACACTGAGCTACATCCTCACTCGTTTTTATTTTATTTTATTTTTTTATTTTGCAACAGGATCTCACTAAGTTGCCCAGGCTGGTCTCAAATCTACCTCAGCCTCCTGAATAACTGAGATTACAGGTGTGCACCACTGTGTCCAGCCCATATTACCTTTTTAATATCTTTTTTAATACTAAAAACCTGTCATTTCTTCAACAAAAATAAATGGACTATCAGGAAAGCAAAGACAAAATACTATATGAAATATTTTTGCATCTTTCTATAGGTGCTCTAATCTTGAAGTCATTATTAATTAAATGAACTTACCCTCATCTTTTTTTTTCTTAGTTACCATTCTTTCTCTTTCCACACCTATACACAGAAATAGGCTACAGGCCTTGTCACCTATGTCTTCACTCTGAACCCACTGCTCTTAGAACATCGACAAAGAAATCATGGGTTCAATTCAGTCATTAAAGTCAGTGTTATCCTTCCAATTCCTAAATTCACTGGCTGATTTAGATATTTGTGTGATTGCTCTGAAGATTTTTACACAGATATTAATTCCTCCTTGAAAAATAATCTCTATGCTCTTTATTTCTGTGGCACCTAATGGTGTCTTATTTCTCTGTCCAGTTCTTCATTCTTAGAGTCACCATGGTCTTGGAGGTTCTTTGTTGTCCTTAAATTTTGTTTTGCTAAATATTGGAAAGGAACCTTGTCAATATCCTTCCAACAAATCGACTATTTCACTGCAGAGTCAGAAATATGCATTTTCTCTTGTTATCAAGGAGTTTTAGGGTATATGAAGGAATAAAGAAGTAAAACAGGGCATTTAATATCATGCTATTCACTTTCATTGTAGAAAGGGAATTATCAAGTTGTCCTTTTAATGAGAGGTTGAACCCATATGCACTCTACTGCTAAGCTACATCCCATACCCTTTTTTATTCTTATTTTGAGATAAGTTCTTTCTAAGTTTCCCAGGCTGGCCTCAAACACTTGTGATTCTCCTGCCACAGCCTCTTTATTTTTTTTCCCCAAAGAGAGTGAATTTTAATATTTATTTTTTAGTTTTCGGTGGACACAACATCTTTGTTTGTATGTGGTGCTGAGGATCGAACCCGGGCCGCACGCATGCCAGGCGAGCACGCTACCGCTTGAGCCACATCCCAGCCCCTGCCACAGCCTCTTGACTAGCTGGGATTACAGGCATGCACCCTCAAAGCTGGTCCCCTGTATGGCTATGTACTTGGCTGACTCAAGACTCCTGAGGACCATAGAGCAAACTTCTTAGGGCTTCTGCCCATTCATTCAGCATTATTTCCTGTCACTCTCCCAGATACATCCTATGTTGTGGTCCAGAAATAGTCACAAGGCAACATAAATTTTATGTACTACCACTCTCAAATTTAGTGTCCATTCATTCTTAGTAGATTTGGTAGCAGCTCTGAAATTTCCATCTTTCAGAGATAGAACAAAGGCTCACAGGGCACTGCATGGCCTTACCAGTGGTCTAGATGGGGATGGGAATTTTTCTTAACACAGTCATATCTGATTACTAGGAATAGGCATTCAAGTTAAAACTCTTTGTCATCCCTGTTCTAGTTAACATATTCTAAAATACTATTTGCTGCACTATGAAAATTTTTAAAAATCACTTATTAACTAGTAAACATATGTCTGAAAAAAAACTATACATTTATTCAAGTTTTAATGTTCAATGTTTCAAATTAAACATTCACTACTATCTTTAGTTTACTCAAATACAAATACTTTTGAAAACATGTTAATTATTTGCTTATTGTAGGATTCTTTTTAATCACAACATTAAAACAATAGTAGTTCCATCAACGAGATGAAATAACAGTGAATGACTGGATCTACACCCTTCCAATATTTTGTTTGTGTACATGCTCTTTTATAAATAGCAAGATTATATTTAACATAGTTTTATTGTCTGTCTTTTCAATTTGAAAATGTGAATATAAGCAAATATAATTGCTGCATTGAAATAGTTTTTAGCACTTATTTGTACTGAAAAACTATAACTCTTTCTCCATCATTAGTTCTTTATTAATTTACACTGCTGTGACATAAATTTTCTGTTAAATAAAGTATTTCAAATGTTCATTATTCTTTATTTAGACCCTAACCCTAACAATAGAATCATATTAACTCAAGGATTATAGGTCTTTTTTAGATTTTTAAAACACTTTGCCAAATTGCCTTTTGAAATGATTATTTCAATTTTTATTCTTACTAGTTATGTATGAATTATTTTTCATATAAGTTTTATTAGAAACATGTCTTAGCCCATTTTTACTTGCTATAATTAAATGTCTGAAGCTGGATAAATATAAAGAAAAGTGGATTATTTAGCTAATGTTCTTGGAGCCTGCATGTCCAAGATTAGGCAGTCCCACTGGTTTCACCTTTGGTGTAAGAGTTTTTTAGCTCCATCACAACATGCCAGATGCCATCATAGTAGGTATACATGCAAGAGGAAGAGCACAGTCACATGGTGAAACAGGAAGCAAGAAGGCCAGGCTTGTTCTTTTTATAACAATTTCTCTCCAGTGACCTAATTTTGTTTCATGAGAACTACATTAACTATTCTTCTGAGAGTAGAGCCACCAGTGACCTAATTATATTCTATTAGGCCCCTATTTTTAAAGGTTTCACCACTTCTAATCATCACATCGGAGACCAAATTTCCAACATGTGAACTTTCAGGAAACAAAACCAAACGATATCCAAGCCATAGCACAAATTATAGGTGATATTCTAATTTTTATTTCTTTAATTACCAGTGAATTTGTCATTACAACATGCATTTGTCCTTGAAGAAAATTGAAATTGAGTTGTTAAAAGGATCAGGAGAAAAACAGGAATCATTTCCAGAAACCAAACAGATGAGTTTCTGTTGCCAATGGCAGATACATCCTAGAGGTCACATATTTTAAAGACAGCAAGATGACCAAGGGGCCACTGGTGAAACATTCTTGAGAAGTTTAGGATGGAGATGGGAAATTGATTTCTATTGGGAGCTGAGGCATAATGGGAAGCAGAAAGTAGGACAGTGACTATGGAATATGCTTTACAGAAGAATAGTTTTCGAGAGGAAAGAGAAAAAAAAGGATGAGTAGAGAGAACCTTAAGCCGGGGTAAGGTGTGATGAGAAATGAGAAGCTCTGCATCAAGAACATAAGATGGCATTTGATATGCAGCCAGGTACATATTAAAGGAGTTGGGTATAGAGCAAAGGGTTTGAACCACAAACTGAAGACCCTCTTACCATGGGAAGGAAAGGAAAGATACTAAAACATAAAGCTTGGGAATATGTATTTGTGGGGTCACAAGGATTTAAGATAGCTTCTATCTTCTGCTGGAAAAGAATGCAACATAATGGGTAGACTATGAATAAACTCCATGTCATTGTCTATTAACACCAATGTCATTTTTTTAAAAATCTGTTTTCTGAAGAAATATAAGATACAAGGTTTAACCAGTAGTGTTGCCTATAAATGTCAATATACAGTACATCATTTAGGGACCTACTTTAATTAACAGCAGGTCACAGAGAAAATTTATTCATTAAACACATTTCTATTGCATACCAAATGTAGCATATTCTGTTTGGAAATGCTTATCTATTTTAACCACTGGAAGCTATTTTGCAAAACCAGCATCCTTGGAGAGCTATTGCAGGAATATGTAATCACTTTGGCATAATACTTAATCCCTAAAAATACAGTTTAAATCACTGCATGATTTCTTTATCTTCAGTAAGTGAAGGTTTGTGATGAAACAGATGAGCCATTTAATCAGCTTTAAAAAATGCCATCAATGATGTATTCTAGGAAAATGTTTTTATTTTCTATGATAAGACATCCCTTAATCATACTGGACAGTTTCATTGTATGTGCAATAAAGGAAATGAACAATGGAAACATTTATGTAGTGTCTGATTGTCTGGGGATGATGATCTATAAGATACAGACCTATTATTCAATGCTTATGGGGATTCCCTTCTCTTCCTCTATCATTCCTTTAAGCTCTGGTTTCTGTTATAATCCTAGGAAGAAAATAACAAGCATTTATAGTATTTTAGGATTGGCAAATTAGACTTAAGAGTTAAATAATATTCTTAATTAACTAAAAATAAAGTGGTTAAATTATGAGTAATCATTGTGACATTTCTGCCTTTTTAATAGAGAAAATGATCCATAATTCGGGACATATATATGAAACCCTTCCAATTTGTAGGTTCACGATTGTAAAGCTTTGAATATTTATGGTGCACAATACCTTTGTGATGGTGATTTATTTTTACTGAGCCTCATGGGTTACAGATTGTCTTGCCAAGTTGGGGGAGGATCAGAAGAAGGAAGGAAGGCTGAATGTTATTTTGTTCCCTGTTGAGCTAATTAGGAATCTAGGGCTAATTTAGAAGGCTGCAAATCTAAGTCTCCCTCTCAGTCAACTAGGCTAGCTCAGGCTCCAATTTAGACTATATTTAGTTATTCCTAGGTCAAAAGGGAAAGAGAAGTATATTCTTAAATCTATTCTTAAGCCCAGAGCTGCTTGTGGATGGGAGTTGGGAGTGATGACATTGGTAATCTGGTAAAACAGGAGATTAATTAGGAAGGAGGGAACCTTTCAGTGGTTAAAAAATAAATAAAAAACAAAAAACAGAAACAGAAACAAAGATTTGTAATAGAATGCATCATATAGAATAACATGATCTACTAGTGGACTAGCACTTCCTAGTGGTCTGGAATACTCAGACTGTTGATATTTTTATCCTTGGAGTCCACACTAACATTTGTTTTTAATTCTTCATACTCTAAAAGGCTTTCTTTAATAGACTAATAATGACATTTAATATTATTTTCAAGATAGTGAATCAATTAAAATTAGTTATGTTTTCATTCTTTTTTGGCATGAATACATTCTCTAATGTGTTTGATTAAGATAGGAATGAATCTCTAACCTCATCACCAATGTATTTATAGTATAAACTATTACTTTAATAGAATGGGAAGATTTTGTTTTTTAATAAATTTGTTATTAGGTTTTGTTCCAGAATATATACTGCATAGGGGTAGTGGGGGTGATGGTGTTTTGCGATGCCCTTAATGATGCATAAACTAAAATAAATAAATAAATATGGGACACAAGGATCAATAATGAATAGTCCCTCTTCTAAGGAAACTTACATAAAAGTGTGGGAGAGGATGTTTAAATATTTGAATACACTTTAAAATCTGTTCTAAAAGTCAAGACTATAGACAAATCTACACATGGAGGACAGTTATTCCCTCTCACATTATGTTTTCTATCCTTCTATTTCTTTGTGAAAATTTAAATAAATATGTATATACGTTTTATTTTCCCTTTTTTTAAACACAGGCTAATTTATTATACATTTGCCATTTTGATCTCATACAAAGTTTGCTGGAACGTCTAAGCAAAATTCTTTAGAAAAGACAAAAGGGGAAAATTACTTCTAGCTCAGTAGACTTGAGGATATTCCAAGGAAGAGTTCTTATTTGATTTATGACCTCAAATATGGAGATGAAGGGGAAAGCAGTCCATATATAAAATATAGCCAAAGCCCATTGGCAGGAAGGTGGAAGTACAAGGAATTGTCAGAAAATTTCAATTAGGTTTCTGCACTGTAAATGGAGAAGGTAGTGAGAGACAAACATGGATCAGAGATTTAGGGGGAATTGTGGGCACTTTTGCTTAAAATTTCATGTGCCTGGAAAAAATAAGTGGATTGTGCATCCTTGGATAGACATTCTGAGTTTTGATAACTGTTAACATCTCATTTGTCTAAACAACTTGATGGTTTTGATGTTACTACTTAGAATATCTAAAATCCAATTTAAAACTTAATTGACATATGTTTTGATCACTGTATAACTTCCCTTTTGAAGCTCTCCAGCCATGTACTCTGTAAACTCATCTCAGCCTAGTGTCAAATGGCATTTACACTATCTATGGTTGTTGGTCATATGCCAACACTAGAGAAAGAGAGATTCTTCCAAGTCCCAAAAAGTAAGTAAACTAGATAAATCTGGGTTGATTTGATATTTTGCTCTATCTTCTGGGGAAAAAAACCTAGCTCATAGAATTTCTATGTAACCAAAAATCTTCTGATAAAAGATTATTTTAATCAGATGCTTTTCTGGGTCTCTAGATGATAAAATAATAGGATAGTCTAGAGAATAACAAGGGTGTGGCTGCTTAGGAAAACAAAGAAACTTTGATAAATGCTTACCACCCAACTTTATAAAGATGCTCTACATGGATTTAATTTGATGATGCTCATTTTTCTAATGTTTTGAATCTAGTGAGTAGAATTACAAAAGTAATCCATAGAGATCTATCCTTCTCTGCACATTAATATAAGACTTATTTCATCTAATTCTCTATTTGTTAAGAGTATATATAATTATAAATATAAAGTAATAGAATAGGCATTTAAAGTACTACAAGAAACTCCTCTCAGCAGCTTCTACCCACACATTCTTCCACAAATCTCTACTGATAATGCTTAATTTTAATTTAAAATGTCTTATATTTTATTTTGAAAATGGCATAATTCATTTATTGACACATGAAAAATGTATCCTAATAGAGTTGCAGAAAGTGCTGTTATATTTAGGTGTAATAAAGCCACACAAAGCATTTAGCCAGTGAGTTTCCCCAGACATTAGATATTAAAAGCCAGTGAGTGAAGGGAATTCTCTCTAGTTTAGCACTGTCATGGCAAGGGGCCAGATCTTCAGAGAAGTCTTTTTTTAAATTTTTTAATTAATTAATTAACTCTAACTGGGTATATATGACAGAATGCATTTTGATTCATTGTACAGAATTGCAGCACAACTTTACATTTCTATGGTTGTACATGATTTAGCATCACACCATATGTGCAGTCATACATGTATGTAGGGTAATGATGTCCATATCATTTCACCATCTTTCCTGCCCCCATGCTCCCCATGCTCCCCTTTGCCCGGAGTTCCTCCATTATGGATCAGTATCCACTTATCAGAGAGAACATTCAGCCTGTGGTTTTTTTGAATTGGCCTACTTCGCTTAGCATGATATTCTCCAGCTCCATCCATTTACCTGCAAATGCTATAATTTTATTCTCTTTTAATGCTGATTAATATTTCATTGTGTATTTATACCATAGTTTCTTTATCCATTCATCTATTGAAGGACATCTAGCTTGGTTCCACAGTTTAGCTATTGTGAATTGAGCTGCTATAAATATTGATGTGCTGTATAACTATGGTATGCTGATTTTTAAGTCCTTTGGGTATAGACCAAGGAGTGGGATACCTGGGTCAAATAGTAGTTCCATTCCAAGTTTTCTAAGGAATCTCCATACTGCTTTCCAGATTGGTTATGCCAATTTTCAGTCCCACCACCAATGTATGAGTGTGCTTTCCCCCCACATCCTCACCAACTCTTATTGTTGTTTGTATTCTTGATAACTGCCATTTGACTGGGGTAAGATGAAATATTAGAGTAGTTCTGATTTGCATTTCTCTAATTACTAGAGATGTTGAAAATTTTTTCATATATTTGTTGATTGACTGTATATCTTCTGAGAAGTGTCTGTTCAGCTCCTTAGCCCATTTATTAATTTTTTTCAGGTGTTTTATGAGTTCTTTATATATCCTGGAGATTAGTGCTCGCTCTGATGTGTGTGTGGCATACATTTGCTCCCAGAATGTAGACTGTCTCTTCACCTCATTGATTGTTTCTTTTGCTGAGAAAAATATTTTTAGTTTGGATCCATCCAATTTGTTAATTCTTTTTTTTTTTTGATTCCAATTTTAATATTTATTCTTGGTCATATAAGGATTCATGTTCTTACTGAAATTAAGGTTTAGTGTTCCTTTAAGTGCTTTATCTTTTCTGACTTTCCAATTTAGTATATCTGAGTTAGTGATGGACACCAAAGTATAAGTCAAACACAGGTTAGTAGGGAAAATGAATAAAGTTAGCTTACTTACATAAAAATAACATCAAAACAAACCTGTGATTCTCTAAGCACTCTTTAACATTGATGAGCTTCTCTGTTTCAACAAATTGGATTCATCCTCTATAGACTACATCATGAAATGAAAGAATCTGAGCAAAGTTTGCACCATTAGCCCATTTAATGATGAACAGCCATTTTACTGTGTTTATGTTTAGCACTAAGGTTGACTTTTTAACAGAAAATTAATTCTTATTTTTGAAGATTTTTTTCTTTTTTTTTTAATTTTTTTATTGTTGGCTGTTCAAAACATTACATAGTTCTTGATATATCATATTTCACAATTTGATTCAAGTGGGTTATGAGCTCCCATTTTTACCCCATATACAGATTGCAGAATCACATCAGTTACACATCCATTGATTTACATATTGCCATACTAGTGTCTGTTGTATTCTGCTGCCTTTCCTATCCTCTACTATCCCCCCTCCCCTCCCTCCCCTCCCCTCCCCTCCCCTCCCCTCCCCTCTTCTCTCTCTGCTCCCTCTACTGACATTCGTTTGTCCCCCTTATATTATTTTTCCCCTTCCCCTCACTTCCTCTTGTATGTACTTTTGTATAACTCTGAGGGTCTCCTTCCATTTCCATGCATTTTCCCTTCTCTCTCCCTTTCCCTCCCACCTCTCATCCCTGTTTAATGTTAATCTTCTTCTCATGCTCTTCGACCCTACTCTGTTCTTAGTTACTCTCCTTATATCAAAGAAGACATTTGGCATTTGTTTTTTAGGGATTGGCTAGCTTCACTTAGCATAATCTGCTCTAATGCCATCCATTTCCCTGTAAATTCTATGATTTTGTCATTTTTTAATGCAGAGTAATACTCCATTGTGTATAAATGCCACATTTTTTTTATCCATTCATCCATTGAAGGGCATCTAGGTTGGTTCCATAGTCTAGCTATTGTGAATTGTGCTGCTATGAACATCGATGTAGCAGTGTCCCTGTAGCATGCTCTTTTTAGGTCTTTAGGGAATAGACCGAGAAGGGGAATAGCTGGGTCAAATGGTGGCTCCATTCCCAGCTTTCCAAGAAATCTCCATACTGCTTTCCAAATTGGCTGCACCAATTTGCAGTCCCACCAGCAATGTACAAGTGTACCCTTTTCCCCGCATCCTCGCCAGCACTTGTTGTTGTTTGACTTCATAATGGCTGCCAATCTAACTGGAGTGAGATGGTATCTTAGGGTGGTTTTGATTTGCATTTCTCTGACTGCTAGAGATGGTGAGCATTTTTTCATGTACTTGTTGATTGATTGTATGTCCTCCTCTGAGAAGTGTCTGTTCAGGTCCTTGGCCCATTTGTTGATTGGGTTGTTTGTTCTCTTATTGTCTAATTTTTTGAGTTCTTTGTATACTCTGGATATTAGGGCTCTATCTGAAGTGTGAGGAGTAAAGATTTGTTCCCAGGATGTAGGCTCTCTATTTACCTCTCTTATTGTATCTTTTGCTGAGAAAAAACTTTTTAGTTTGAGTAAGTCCCATTTGTTGATTCTAGTTATTAACTTTTGTGCTATGGGTGTCCTATTGAGGAATTTGGAGCCCGACCCCACAGTATGTAGATCGTAGCCAACTTTTTCTTCTATCAGACGGTGTGTCTCTGATTTGATATCAAGCTCCTTGATCCATTTTGAATTAACTTTTGTGCATGGCGAGAGAAAGGGATTCAGTTTTATTTTGTTGCATATGGATTTCCAGTTTTCCCAGCACCATTTGTTGAAGATGCTATCCTTCCTCCATTGCATGCTTTTAGCCCCTTTATCAAATATAAGGTAGTTGTAGTTTTGTGGATTGGTTTCTGTGTCCTCTATTCTGTACCATTGGTCCACCCGCCTGTTTTGGTACCAGTACCATGCTGTTTTTGTTACTATTGCTCTGTAGTATAGTTTGAAGTCTGGTATCGCTATACCGCCTGATTCACACTTCCTGCTTAATTCTTGATTTCATTTCTTGCACTTTAGGTGTCTTGTTAAGGAAGTCTGGACCTAGTCCAACGTGATGAAGATTTGGGCCTACTTTTTCCTCTATTAGAGCAGGGTCTCTGGTCTAATTCCTAGGTCCTTTATCCACTTGGAGTTGAGTTTTCTGCTTGGTGAGAGATAGAAGTTTATTTTTATTTTGCTGCATATGGATTTCCAGTTCTCTCGGCACCATTTATTGAAGAAGGTATCTTTTATCCAATGTATGTTTTTGCACCTTTGTCTAATATGAGATAACTGTATTTATGTGGGTTTGCCTCTGTGTCTTCTATTCGGTAACATTGGTCTACATGTCTATTTTGGTGCCAATTTTATGCCATTTTTGTTACTTTAGGTTTGTAGTATAGTTCAAGTTCTGCTATTGTGATGCATCCTGCTTCAGACTTCTTGCTAAGGATTGCTTTGGCTATTCTCAGTCTTATTTTTCCAAATGAATTTCATGAATGCTTTTTCTATGAGGAATGATGTTGGGAATTTAATTGGAATCTCATTGAATCTTTATAGTGCTTTGGGTAGAATGGCCATTTTGACAATATTAATTTTGTCTATCCAAGAGCATGGGAGATCTTTCCATCTTCTAAGGTTTTCTACAATTTCTTTCTTTAGTGTTCTGTAGTTTTCATTGTAGAGGTCTTTCACCTCTCTTGTTAGATTGATTTTATTTAGTTAGTTAATTGTTTTTTGAGGCTTTTGTGAATGGGGTAGTTTTCCTAATATCTCTTTCAGAGGATTCATCATTGATGTATATAAATGCATTTATTTGATTTGGGAGCATTGATTTTATATCCTGCTACTTTGCTGAATTCATTTATTAATTCTAGAAGTTTTCTGGTATTGTCTTATATTTTAAATTACTGAAATGTAAATATTGTAAGACTGTCTATTCTTTTACATATACATATATTTATATAATTTCACTTACCAGACTTCTTTAATTTAATAAATTATTTTATTATTTTAGTATAGCTCAGATAAGTTAATTATTAGCTGACATTATTCCTGATTATTATTCACATGTTTATTTTATATTTTACATATTTTGCTTATCATGTGTTTTTTTATCCTGAAAGTTTTTACTCTATAATGAGGAAGGTGGTAATCACATGAATATGTAGGTCCTTTTCTAATACAATCTCAGTTTTAGTGATACTCCTTTTATATGAACATAATTTGTAATTCAGTTGTTAATTGATCAATTTAACTCTTTATTTTGTTCTGGAACTGATATACACAGCCTCATAAGCCTTTTATATTTTACTGTAGCATTTAGTTAAGACTATTTATTTTCCAATTACCAACACATAATTTGATTCTAAAACTTGTGGTTAAAAAATAAGTTAGATCCAATACCTAATTTCATCCCTAGAACCCTATGGTATAAAGTACTTGTCTATGGATGAATTAGAATTTGAATCCAATTCAATCTATAAGATCTATCCATGAACTAGATCATTTTAAAACTCCTTGAATATTTTTTATGGGGGCGTACTGGAGATTGAACTCAGGAGCACTCAATCACTGAGCCACATCCCCAGCCCTTTTTTGTATTTTATTTAGAAACATTGTCTCACCAAATTGCTTAGCAATTCACTGTTGCTGAGGCTGGCTTTAAACTTGTGACCCGCTTGCCTCAGCCTCCTGAGCCTCTGGGATTGCACCATGCACCACTGCACATATTTTCTGGAGTCCAAGATGTCATAGAGAGTAGGTAGAATCTTAAAATGGTCCTCTAAGATTTTCTGCTCTAATCTCAGAACTGTGAATATGAGATGTCATGACCAATTTATATGTGGCAAAGATATAATTGAGTCTACTTATCATTTTATTTTGTATTTATTGAAAGAAAGACATTTTACTGGTCCTAATCTAATTGTGCCAGCACTTTTAAAACAAGGTTTTAACGGTTCTTTGGCTGGTGAGAGATGAGGACATTTCAGAAATGCTAACCTTCAGAATTTCCCAGGACCTACTTTGGGCTTGAAATAGGAAGGGAAGATGTAACAAGGAATATGAGCACCTCTAGAAGCTCACAGATACAACAAAAAAGAAACCTTTGTCTTAAAATCTCAAGAAACTACATTAAAACAAACTTTACTAGCTTAAAAGTCCATTCTTCCCTTACAGCCTCCATATTGGAGCCCAGCCTGACCTACAACTTCATTTTGACCTTATGAGACCCTAGGCAGAGAAGTCATCTAAGCCTAAAAGGAACTTATGACTTACAAAATTTTGAAACAATAAATGGGTATTGTTTTAAGCCATTAAATATATAATCTTTTCTTATATAGTGATTAAAAAACTCAATATGCCACTTTCAGAACTCCACTAAACTGGGGCAGAAGGGTTTTATATGATGATGTGAATAAACAGATTAGTACTGGAGGCCATTAAAGGGGAGGTTGGTCAATGCAATCAGGCCATCTCTGTTTCTTGTTTGGCTCTTGTCAAAGATAGGCTCCAAAACAGCATAATACAGGGACACAGCCACATCAATGTTTATAGCAGCACAATTCAAAATAGCTAAACTGTGGAGCCAACCTAGGTGCCCTTCAGTGAATGAATGGATTAAAAAAATGTGGCATATATACACAATGGAATTTTACTCGTCAATAAAAGAGAATAAATTATGGCATTTGCAGGTAAATGGATGGCATTGGAGAAGATAACGCTAAGTGAAGTTAGCTAATCCTCCCCAAAAAAATGTTGAATGTTTTCTCTGATATAAGAAGGCTGACTCATAGTGGGGTAGGGAGGGGGAGCATGGGAGGAATAGATGAATTCTAGATAGGGCAGAGGGGTGGGAGGGAAAGGGAGGGGGCAGGGGATTAGCAAGGATAGTGGAATGTGATAGACATCATTATCCAAAGTACATGTATGAAGACATGAATTGGTGTCAACATACTTTATATACAACCAGAGGTATGAAAAATTGTGCTGTATATGTGTAATAAGAATTGTAATGCATTCCACTGTAATTTATTTAAAAAAATAATAAAAAATATAGGCTCCAACCCTCCTACAGAAACTGGGATAGATAAGGACTTGTGTTTAGCAGTAGATAGCTAAAATTAGTTCCCAGGTCTCACAAAGACAATCCTGATTTGTAAAACTGGGTGGGAAAATATTTACATCACAGAGAGGTGGAGAAAAAAAATTATAATGCCAACTTTTCTAAAATAAAATCTGTAAAAAAAAATATATGAGTTAGGAGGGAGGTTGGGCATATGTTCAGGAAGAAACTTGTCTAAAGTTTGGTCAAACTGAGGGGAATATTAAGACTGTCTCTATGTCTATTTATATGAATACATCCATGTATGTATATAACTATTATTTAAAGGTCAACTGCAGATATTTTATACCTGCCACTAATATATCCTAACTTTATCTTGATGTTATTCTTATGAAAGCATATCTTTGGGCTTCCTGCCCTTTAATTTCTAAAATGGACTCTAAATGCTGTGTGGTTTTTGTGGGCATAGTTCAAATTTAAATGATCCTACATGCAAAGAGAACAAAAAAAAAACTTTATCTAGATCTAACCTGTATTATTTTATTTTTCTCATTACCATACAAATGCCTGAAGCTTGTAACTTTATAAAGATAAGAACTTTATTTAGCTCCTATTTCTTGAGGTTCAAGAGCATATCACCACACCAGCATCAGCTCACCTACACTGAAGTCTGCATGACAGGTAACATCACAATGAAGGGACCACATTCATTAGCAAGAGATTACATCACAAAACAGAAGTCAAGCTTTTAAAATTTGCTTTCTCAAGTATAAATGCAGGAGCCCCACAGGAATAACCTTAATCCTTTCCAAGGGAAGTGCCCCCTATGACCTAAGGGACTTCCCACTAGGCACCACCTCTTATGGATTCTACCACCTTTCACATCACCACCCTGAGAACCAAGTTTCCAATACATAGAAACTTTGGGACACAGTCTCATATCCAAATCATAGTGTAATCCAAATATAAGTGTAATCAAATATTACATAGGTGATATCATAGAATTTTAGACAAGTTCTTAAATACCACCTAGAATATTTTTTAAAAAATTTTCACAATGAAAAGAATATAGGAAAAGTATGAAGAAAGAGAGTCTGCCTGAGATTCTTCCCTTCCTTCATATTTCTTACATCTGTTCTGGTAGGAATGTCTTTGAAAACTCTGACACAAGCCTGACCCTCCAAAGAAGAAAGAATACACAACATGGTAGACATAACTTTTCCACCCACAGCTTCTGGATCTCAGCTGCTGCTTCTGGAAGCTACTTCTTGTTCTCTCTCCATTGTCTGCTGTGAATATGATGTGGACACAGAGCAAGTAGTAGAGAAGTTCCAAGAATTACAGGGCAAGTTTGAAGTTGATTTTTCAATGGTTGTAAAAGAAAAGTGTTCAAAGAGTCTTTCTTTGCCTTAGTCCTAAAAATCTCATTACTTTTTTTTTTTTAACTGAGATTTGAACATTTTCTATTTCTTAGATGACCATTGACTAGAATTTAGTTCATGGATATGCTTATAGTACCTTAGTGTTTGGTTTTCATTTATAGTGAAATTGAACATTTTCAATTATGGCATTTGGGAAAGTGTTAAGAGAATTTTGGTAGGATGGAGTGAAAAAAATGGCATGAAAATTTGAGGCATCTAAAAAGTGTCAGGCCAACATTTTACTACTAACTTGTAATGAGATTCCAGTTCTTTGTTTTTAATTAGCACAACTTTCACTGGATACAAGAGAGCTGCAACCACAAATCTCTTCATCTTTAAATTATGTATTCTCAACCACATCTTAGTTGTCTTTATCTTTGTTGAACCTTCCAATTATATCACCTTATTATTGGCTTCTTCAAGCTACTGAGATACAAACTTCACTCCTGGAATCAATTATTCTCTTCTTACATGTTTCTTAAGTCCATTTCAAAGCAGGAATCTTAAAACAGCTTTTTCATTTCTAATATCTAATGTGACAGTTCAAAACAGGGATCTTTGTCTTCCTTTGCTACATGTACTTATCAAAATCCTTTTTCTTTTGTTGTACTGAATAATTTTGTTAGTAAGTACATGATCATTATGTGTCTCCTTTACATTTATAGACATATAATGAAGTCCTATGCACAATCAGCAAATAAATGTAGTTTTTAACAAAGTCTACTGTTATTCTACTATATAAAATCCTGTTAATTAAACCTTATGATCCAACCACCCCACACTCATATAAGTTTTTCTTTAAAACCTTCATAATTATTGCTTTCAGTTTAGGAATTATTCCAATGTCTTTAAATTTTTGTATCCTAGTAATATTTACCAAAGTATAACTTGAATTCCTTATGGTTGTTATGTATTTTGCTCAGTATATAGAGAATAGCATATAATTTTCCTTCACTTACCATTTCTTTGTAGCATTTGTTATGAGGTTGCTCTTGAAGTCTTCATCCAGTAACACAATGTTTCTACGAATCTTTCTTTAAACCACTTTTTGGTGGGGAGAACCTTTATAGTCTCCTAAATTACCCTTTAAAAGAAAATCATACAGATTTTGCATTCTGAAACAATATGGCCTTGTTTACCAGTTTGTTCCATCAAAGTAATGTTTTAAATTACTTTCAAAAGTGAATTATTTCCTTCTCCTATCTAAAGAGTATTGAATTGACAAAAGTCACCGGTGGGGTTTCTGAGCATTGTAACTGCATGGTTCCAAGTGTCCCTGCTATTCATGGTTATTGTGATCCAAATTGCTATTTTTCTTCTTTAGGATCTGTGTTTTAAAGCAATAACTAACTTAATCTTTTGGAAAACAAAACAAAAACACAAGTCATTTTTTTTTTATTATAGCCATACTAGCAGAAGCCACCAAACTCCTGTTATTGTTCTAGTTATTTATGAACAGTGAAATGAATTTTTAATTCTGATTATCTGAACCAAACTTACTAGTGGGTGGATGAGAAAACATCGCTAAATTTAATTTAAAATTCCACTCAATGAACAAGTATTCTTTATGCATTTGTTGCAGCCCAGGAATTCTGCAAAATTCTAGGAATGAAAAATGAATCAAGATTTTTGTCATGATTTTGTGAAGAATCAGTGGTGAAAACAAATATATACCAGTAATATCAATACAGTGAGAATCATGTTTACATAGGTATATAGATTATAGATCCTGAGTGATTATAAGAAAACTACTGGATAAATGAGCTCAAAGGCCTCTGAGGAGGGTCTCTCAATATGGATTTATAAAATACATAGAAAGAAGTGTTACTCAAGCAGAGGAATTATGCAGCATAATGAGCTACAGAGAATTGCAAGTGGTTCAGAGTAACTGAATCATAAGGTAAGAGTGAAGGTGGGAACAGGTACAACTACAAAAGTAAGTAGGGGCTGGACTTTAGAGTTTGTTATAAACCAGGGTATACAGCCTGGTTTTTGTTTTTGCACTGCTTGCAAGCTAAGAATGATTTTTACATGTTTAAATAGAATAAAAGTTAAAAAAAAGAATATTTTGGAACATATGAAATGGTATACAATTCAAATTTCAAAACATCATTTTTGAATAATCTAACATTATAAGAACATAGTCACCTTCATTAATTTCCAGATTGTCTTTGGCTATTTCTGCATTATGATAGAGTCCAGTAGTTGAGACAGAGACAATATGGACTGTACTATCTGGCCTTTTCCAGAATATTCTAGAAATTTTATGCTGACCCCCTGCTATGAACAAGAGTTTGCATTAAGAGTTTGCATTATAAGAAAAAAACTATGGATGAAATTTAAAAGTGAGAATGTCTCTTAGTAAGAGCTGTTTTGTCAACTGTTCTCTTACATGGCATATGTTGAAAATAGTTTATAAACAAGATCAGTGATAAGTAAGTATACAAGTATATATAGTAAAAGTACATCAGTAAATATATTTTGGAACTTTCCTGGGTTTGGAAGGTGTGGAAGATATGAAAAAAAAATAAGTGTGATAACAACCTTGGGAGGGAGAGGCATTCACACAGAATAAAGTCCTTAAAAATGGCATAGAGTTGGGTACAGTGACACATGCCTGTAATCCCAGTGGCTTGGGAGGCTGAGACAGGAGGATCTCAAGTTTGAGGGCAGCCTCAGCAACTTAGTGAGGCCCTAAGCAACATAGCGAGACCATGCCTCACAATAAAACATAAAAAGGGCTAGAGATGTGGCTCAGCAGTTAAGTGCTCCTGGGTTCAATCCCCAGTACCACCCCCACACCTCCGCAAAAAAAAAAAAAAAAATAGCATAGAAACAGACTGGTCTCTCTTAAGAAAGGCAACATTGAAAGAATGTCAAATTAGAAGATTCAATGATTTTTTTAAATAAATAAACATAAATTTGTATGTGGTCAAAAAAGATAAGAGGATGGAAGAATTTTTTTAAAAATTCCATTTCCAAGTTGTAGTTAGTGATCAGATTTCCAGTGAAGATTTATTTTGACCTTTCTTTCTCCAGTATGTTGTATAATTTGGTCAAATACATATAACGTTTTCATCAGAATCCTTTTAAATGTGCTCAACTGCACACTGCAGAGATATATTTTGTATGAGCATTAAGTGCGTTTTTGCTCCAAGATCCATTTCCTCTATCTTCCTTTCTATACTTACACCCTATTGCAAGAACCAAACTCTGCGAGCTGCATTGCCACACCTCTTAACCTCCAGTCTTCTGCCTAGTTTGGGCCACTGTAAGTCACCAGTGGACATTAGTAGTTGGGGGGAAAAGGAGAAGCCAGATTTTTTTACCCTTTTCTCAGCATCTTCATCAGTGATTGTGTCTCCTTCAGGATCCCAGCTCTTGTCAGGAGCCTCTATTGTGGTTCATGCTAGAACTTTGGCTCCCCGAATTTGGTAACCCCATCCTTCCTTCCTCAGGTTTTTCCATCCTAGGTAGCAAAGGCTTATTGCTACAGCTAATCTGCTGTTCTTATTTTCTAAATTTGCCCCATCACCTTCTGTTGTTTTTCATGCTCTGCCATCACATTTTTTTTATATTGGCTGCTCCTTTATTTATTTGATGATGATGATGATGATGTTATTTGTTTCTCTATTTTGTGGCACTAAGCATTTAATGCAGGTCTTGTATGTACTAGACAAGCACTTTTCCACTGAGCTATACTTCCAGCCTTTCTTTTATTTTGAATTGTGGTAAAATATATACCATATGAAGTTTACCAATTTGACCATTTTTAAGTGTATGATCAACATGTTCAAATCCTCCCTTCAATCTCCCCAATGATAGACTGTGTTTTCTTATCTGAACTTCTCTGACACACATTAAGATTCCAGGAAGAGAATGTAGCTTCTTAAACCCATACAGACAAGCATTCTTAATACCAAGCTGTGACTACCACTTTGGGTAGATTTATTTACCCTATACATATTAATAAGCCTTTCTTAATAGTATCCCCAAATAAACAGGTAAAATGCTCATGTAAAAATCTGTAGATTCAAAGAATATTCATTGCTTTTCTCCTTTGCTAATGTCTCCAACTTTTAAAATGATGGCCTTTTTCTTTCTCTTTTGGGACAGTTGATTTAAATCAAATAAATGGCTATTTATTTAGAACAGCAGTCTGATTTGTTTTTGTATACAAATCATTGTACAAAATTCCATCTCTGTCACCACTTGTTATTTTGTAATTTCCATTTATTCTTTAAAGTTATTTGTTTACCTTTCTCTTGGAATTTCTATTCTCTCCCGTCTCCCTTTTCTATTCTGCATTCCTTTCCTTCCACTTGCTATTTTTAGAAAAACCTAATCTCAGAATAGGTTGAAATGGAACTTTTATTTACTTGTATGTGTGTATCTGTGATTTGTGTGTGTAATATTACATACTGGAGTATTTAACTGTGTTTTTATAGAGTACTGAAGTGATGAACTGTAATTAAAATAATTTTGTTAGGTAGAAGTTCCTTTGGCTTAGACTCTATTTGTTGGCAGATGTTTCATTTACTGTTGTTTAGTGTATGATCTTCAAATCTTTGCATAGACATTCCAAGTTAGAAAGGCAAAGCTCTACTCTTCAGAAAAAGAAAACTCCATCAAACTTTTGGCCCTTCAAGTTAGCGGCCGTGCAAGACCCACATTTTTATGCCTCATGTATTCTGATGTGTTCCTATATGATTAGTTGGTTTGGGTTATTAAAACAACACTGCAACAGGAACAGTGGGAGTGGTAGAAAGGGAAGAATATGTGAATGTTAAAGCTGTCTTTTTCTTCTGAAGTATGTTACCTTGTGCAAGTCCCTGAGCCTCACACATCCTAATTTCCAAGTGTTTGTGGATATTCATGAACCTCTACACCCAGGCAATTGCCAGCCAGAGTCTTGGTCCTTTTTTTGTACAGAATGAGCAAATGCATAATTGGGATGGAAGGGAGAAATGCTTCAAAGAGGCCAGTTTGCTAGTTGAAGAGAATAACACTTTCAGCAGGTGGGAGGGGGAAAAATAAAAAGTCACTCTGCAGATTTTTGTGAGAAAGCTTGAGAGCAGATAAAATTATATCACAAATATGACCGGGGTAAGATATAAAAAACAGTATTTTTTAAGAGCATTTTTAAAGCATTTTTGTTTTCTATGTAGGATACCCTTTGGTATTTTGCTGAGTCTGCATTAAATACATAAATTACTGCTCCATTATTTTTCATTGTCAGATTGGTGTTACTTTGGCGATACCCTGTGCTATATCTGAGCCTTAATGTTGCTGTTTTAGTCAGTTTTTTTTTTTTTTTTTTTTTTTTTGTCACTTGACAAGAACAATGTAAAGGAGGACAAGTTTATTTGGGGCTTACAGTTTTAGAGGTATCAGTAAACAGATGGCCAACTTCATTGCTCTGGGCCTGAGATGAAGCAAAAGATCATGCTGTTGTGGAGGAGAGCACAGGACATGGCAATCAGGAAGGAGAGAGCTCCATTCAGGAGGGACAAAATACAACTCCAAAGGCACGTCTCGAGTGACCCATCCTCTAGCCACACACTACATGCCTACAGTTACCACCCTGTTAAATCCTATTAGGGATTAATGCTCTGATTAGGTTTAGGCTCTCCTAACAATCATTTCACCTCTAAACTTTCTTGCATTGTTTCATACATGAGCTTTTGGGGGACACCTCATATCTAAACTGTAATAGTTGCATAGGTTTTTACCACCTACATATGATGAGAGGTGCAGAGGAAAGAAAAGAAATAGGTGTTGAAGATCACCTTTCATTTTATCCTCACAGAATCCTGCAAGGCAGGTAACTTTATCCTCACAGATAAGTTAGGAATGCCTACCTGATCTAAAATCCTAACCCATGTATGATTGGCATGACTAGAGTTTTGGTCCTTTTTTGTACAGAATGAGCAAATGCATAATTGGGATAGGAGGGAGAAATGCTTTGAAACTTGGAATATGCATGTCCATTGTTTGCTATCATTTCTTATATAAAACTGTTGAATAAAGACTGCTTTCATGTCATAATTTTTAACACATTATCTTATCTCCAAAAAAACCTAGCATAAAATATAATAGAAAACTTGAATTATCTTAAACAGAAAGGGGACTCCCAACAAAGTGCATAATATGAAAGATACCAATCTGATCCATGTCTTCCACTACGTGGGGCCTAATTGAGAACTAGGAGAATATACATCCACTTATATCACTGGGGTCAATGAAAGACAACTTTACAATTTATATTAATTTTTTATTCTAAAAAAGTAATGTTTACACATAGGTACACAAAATATTAAACCAAGTTTTCTAAAATCATCATTTTCCCCATTAAAAGATGACAATGACAAAGATAAAAGAAAAGGAAAAGGAAGTAGAAGTAAGAACAGCATAAGCAGTAGAAGTTTGAAGAATTTTGTGCCAAGGGGAAAGCAGAGCCCATAAACTTAATGTATTAATAGGTTTAAATTGTAAAATAAAAGCAACAGGAAGCTATTAGAATCAAGTAAGATTCCCATTTTTGTAGAAAAGTAGAGATCATATTTCTGTTCTCCTGCAATTTCTTTGCTGTAGAATAGCCATCAAACTGATATATTCAAGGATTAGAAAAATATGGAGAGCAGGTATTTTGTGATGCTCTGGGGAAAAAAAAACAAAAAAAAACCCTCTTCCAATGATGCTCTAAATCACAATGTGAGTTGATTGGGCTCCTTTTTACTATGTGGAGCTCAACTCTGCATATACCTGAGCCACCATGCACTGGAAGAGCTGATTGAAGTAACAAGCCAAAAAAGGAAAGAATTAGGTAGGTAGTTAAACTATGATGACATTCAGCATTTGTTTTTGGGGGGGATAAATTGTGGTATAAAGGTGTATTAAGAATTGTAAGGCAAAAATAATAATAATAATAATAACAACAACAACAACAATAAACTATGATGACTTAAGTGGAAGTCTAAAATCATAGAAATTGGGTACTCCCTTTCCCTTCTCCCCGCTGGAACAGTGCTCTGGTCAAGGGCAAGGTGGATCCACAGACATGGGGGTCATGTCAATGTTGAGAGAGTCCCTGAACAAAAAGGCTTCAGCAGTTTTGTCAGTGATGGGTAGGGAGAGAATAAAGCGAGCTGGGAGTGGGAGTGAGAAGTACTGTGCTGAGTCAGAATAGGGTAGTGTCTTCAAGAATTCCTCCTCTTCCCTCCATACAGAGGTTTTAGCAGAAGACCTGTCCAAGTCCTCAGATAAGGAGCTCCTGGAATGAAGAGGCCTAGACTGGGAATGTAAATATGTCAAAGAGCTCACTGGCCACTGGAGCCTTGCATCTTTTTTTCCTGGAAATCCCTTTAGAAGCCGCCATGCACTGGCTATGGACCAAGCCTGGTGCCAGGAGAGCAGTTTTCCGTTGAGGCCCCTTCAGATAAAGCTTCTATGTTCCTGTGTTCAGGCCTGAAAAATTATACAAAGTGTTTTCACCAGGGTCCCAATTGCTCAATTATCTTCATGGGTGAATTTTGAATGTGAATTTTGCATAGTGCCAAATAAGCTTATAAGTTTAATGGGAAAAAATGCAGGAAACTTGTCCTTTTTGTTATGCAAGAAAATGGTCAATTTTTGCCATTTTTTTCCCTTTTCTCGGCACAAAATTCTTCAAAGTTCTGATGCTACTGTTCCCACTTTTCTTCCACTTTTTCTTCCTCTTCCTTTTCCTTTATCTTTGTTATTGTCATCTTTTAATGGGGAAAATGATCATTTTAGAAAACTTGGTTTAAAATTTTATGTGCTTTTATGTAAATATTTAATTTTTTAGAATAAAGAATTAATGTAAATTGTACAAGTTATCATATTAATTTGGGTTTATTGATTAAAAGTTGGAAATGTTTTATATTTAACTATTGTTGGGAGTTGCAAATTGACTAGAAGCACCATCTCAAATTGTCAAGTATCAAGAGGATATTTCTCATTCTCTTTACAGAATATCATTTCGCATATTTTGGATTCTACAGCAGTGCATATCTTATTAGAAAATGTAGCCTCCTATTTGGCTTGCATGATATTTGCAAGTTCAAATGAGTATTTTTATTGTCATTTTTTCCATAAGCATTGGCATTTCTTACATTTTAATTCTTACAAGGGAACCAATTCTTTATTTTTAACTTCAAATGGCTGCAAGTGCTGTGAAGTTGGCAAAGTTATCTTTTTTCCCCTTGCTGAATGTACTTTTCAGAGTACTGTTTGTCATATTTTTGAAAGAATGAGGGTGAATATGTAGAGGAAGGAAAGTTTCAAGGATAAAGTAGTAAAAGCAGCAAAGAAAAAAAAATTGTACCCTTTTGGGGATAGCCTTTAATTTCTTGAAAAATTCCAATGATTAAAATTCACATTTCATTTAGATACATTAGCTATATGAGTATGAACACTATATGAAGGGATTGTGTGGATTGAAAGCATGCCAAGTTTACATATAGTATCTCTGGTTGTAAACATGATAAAATTATCAATGAAACTCTCTAATTTGATCCTGAAGTAAAAGGATGTTGTCCAATGAATCATTTGTGTTTGTAGGAGGCATCCTCGTTGCTAATAGACAGGAATGGGACCCAGATGTTTTCTGGAAAGTTGGTTGCACTGGAGGCAGGGAGCATTACCTAAAGTGTAGGCGGCCATATGGAAGTAAAGGTTGGAAACATCCCATTACAAGTCATATATCACTGAGCTGACAGCAAGGGTTTCAGCTTGTTTTTATTTAAATCATGAAAGCAGCTGCTCAGCTGTCTCGCTGTATTAAATTTAACCCCTTTTCCTGGCAATCGAATGCAGTAATTTATGCAATTTTGATTGGACCACTACGTAAATATCATTTGGAGAGCTTTCACTTATTCTTGTCCCTTAAATTCACATCCAGATCCGTGATTGGCTACTTTTTCTCCTGGATGAGAATGCTTACAGATAATGCACCTGGCTGAGTCTATTATGGCGAATCACAGAGGAATACTGTAATTTCAGCTTTGGCAGATAATTACCATGGCAAAACATGAATAAATGCCAGATAGCTTTTTAAGTGATCATTTATATCTCTTGGTGTCTCTTCTTTATTTTCCTTTAGTGATTTTGTTTCCTTCTGTTTTTCCCTTCCTCCTCTTCTCCTAGTGACTTTCTCTTTCACTTTTCTGCCATGCATGCATTTCCAACATATGACTCTGCCTAGCTCTTATCATTTTATTTTCTACTTGGGCACCCTGGCTATTCTATTTGACCTTTTCACTCATATTCTTTCAGCCCCTTTTCTGCAATCTTTTGTTCCTGTCTCTCCATGTATCTCTCCTTCCTTGTACTCTGTTTATCTCTCCTTCCTTGTACTCTGTTTTTTAAAGACCTTATCCAGCTTGAATTTTTTTTTAGTTGGTGGCCCTTTCCTCTATGAGCTTTAGGATGTTCCAAGCCCTGCATGAAGTCTTCTTTCAACATTTGGAAAGTTCAAATCCAGATTTTGACCCCATGTGCCTCAAGCTACCTATTAAGATACATTTTATCACTTGCCCGCAAAGTAGAGACTTATACTATTGCCTGTTGGAAAAGCATAGACTTTGATTCTCCTTGGAAAGAAACACTATGGAAAGAAACATGAGTTTTATCCCTAACAATAAGGGAAACCTGTAAATAGAGTTAAGCTGGTTCTAGGAAAACAGATGCAATTAAGGCAGACATTTTTCAGTTGTCTAGATTTTTCAGGTAATTAAGTAATAATTCAATGTTCTTCCCTAAGTGTAATTAAATGTCCTCACCTTCCTATAATATATGATGTTTGGTCAGAGATATCCCATGTGAAGGAAGTGTTTTTAATTATTTAATTGATCTGATATGAAGTACTCCATTTAATCATTTTTCATTGATACAGTATTCTTCAGAAAATGTTTTTAATTGTGATTTATCTTCAATGATCAGGATCCAATGTAAAAATAGTTGCAGATTGAGGTTTGAGGCTAATGTAGTGTGCTATTAGGTGCCAGAATGATTTGCTGTGGGTCACTGTGTGATATGACATTTTCCAGGGTTATTTTCTCCAGGGCTATAAATAAATAAAGGTCCTATGTAGAGATATTACTTTTTTTCAAATGCTAGATCTGCCTAAACAGAAATTCTGACCCCATATTTCCACTCTTCAAAAATGTAGCATGGTTCTATAAACTAAGTCACACCATAGGCTAGCAAAGACTATGTTAGTATGCAAACAATAGAAAATTGTATTGTGGTTAATTTTATATTCACTATTTTCTCATTAAAAGTAAATACAGACTGTCCTCAGAATTTGTGTCAGAAAAAAAGTGCCATCTCATAGCTTAAGTAACGTCTAAAGTCATATCTCATATGGTCAAGTCCCTGTAATCAAGATGTAAAACTATTTTTCCTGTGCATTAGTGTGATTCTACATATGGAATCTACTCTAGTAATATTTGAAATAAAGAATGTGTTAGCAGGTATTATGAAGAGGTAATATAGAGTTCAAAGTTCTGCTTTTTTGGACATCCTCCAGACTCAGGTTTGATAAGATTTTAGTCAATAATACCCAATTTCAATAATATCTGATGTGAGAAAGGCTGTTTTTTATTAGGACTTAGGATGAATAGGACTGGGCCAAATAAAGCAAGAACAAATGTTGGCCATATTTATGCATGTAGAATATTCAGTGAGAATCCACACATTGCAATAGAAGCTGACTTGTCTCATTCATTCATTCAAAAATTACTTTGGGGAATATTCTTTGTGTCAGATGGTGGGCTAGGTGCCCTTACTGCTGAGAGAAGGAGAGCTACTTTCTCCTGATACCATCACAATGGGGTTAGTATTTCAGTGACTAATTTGGTGAGGGGTGGGAATTGAGCTCACAAAATTCAGTCCATAACAGAATGCAGAGATTCTCTAAAAATAATCTAGCTGTATGATTAATTTTTCTTTTAACCTATGATCATATGTTAGAACTCTTTGGAAGCCTCAGAATAGGGAGCTGCACCATTCCTCCTCAGAAGGAATGGATGCCTGACTTCTCTGTTTAAGTTAGATCTGTATTTATTCTTATTACCCATATATAATAACCCTGATGCATCAATGTGAATAAAAGATTATATATCAAAGATTTCTGGAATTAATAAATTTTCTATCTGACAGCCCAAAAGAGATTTCTCCAGCTGTGTTTATTTGGAGTACTTATATTTAGTAAGTTTCCCAATGAAGTTGCTGAGGAAAACAGTTTAGGAATATGCATATTCATGATCCCTTATTAAGAGTCCATTAATTGCATGGATTAGAAAAATTCAAATGCAAAGTGATGTTATTCTTCTGATGTTAATGCAGTCATCATTGTAAAAATTATTAAATGGATGGGAGAAAGCATTAATAAATATATGTGTTTCAGTGAAACAAAATTATTCATTGTCTAGACACTAGAGAAGACTGGTTTGGGTAACAGAGTATAATTCTACAGAACGTACTTTACAACTCTATAAATTACTTATAACTGATAGCGATGTAACATAATTCTTAACCATGGACATAAATTCTGTTCTGTCTGGCCTTACCCATGCCCCTGTGGAGGAGGCAATTTGGCCTCCCTTTGAACATTTATTTTCACATTCTATAAATATGTCTGTCCTTCACATTCTTTTGAACAATTTGTAACTTCTGTTTTCCTCACTGGATATTATTTTTAACAAATTATTGTTCTTATATTTATGAGAATCACATTTTTCTGAAAACTATCTTTTTGTAAGGATAAGGTATGTTGGTAAAACATATCACTGAAACTATATTTGGATTAAAATTTGTTGTCTGATCACTGTGTGTTGTATATTAAATAATGGTAGCGTTTCTAGTAACAGTTTCGATACTAAATTGAACATCACTAATGATAAAGTAAGAAGTTCCAATTATTGTGATATTTCATGTTTTCTTCAAATCATGTAAGTTTGGGTGGCAACTAAATTTTAGTATTTTCTTTGAACCACTCATTTTAAATTTTTGAAGTTACTGGATTCTAATTATTATGTTTTTATTTATGTCCATAAAATCTTAAAGGAGTGTTTATATTATATAAAAATTTAACCAAATGCAATGCTTGATTCTTGTGTATGTCCAGGTTGTGCATGCAGACCTGTATGCACACAGGTCTGCATGCACAACCTATGTAGGTCATAATTTGAAGCATGATAGATAAATTTGGCTATGGATGATGTATTACATAATTATTAGTAGTATTAAGTTCTTTGCATGTGATAATATTTTTGTAAACATGTAGGGGAAAGTTATAGTTCTTAGTAGATGCATAGTAAAGTATGTAAGGTAAATTTTTATCTATTAACAACTTCAAATATTTAGAAGTGTTGTGACGGGGGGAGTACATATATATGATAAACTATAAGTCAGTTATCCATATCTGTGAACTCCAAGAATTTTACCGACTTGGGATCAAAAAAATCAGAAAAAATTACATCTTTTCCCTACATGTTCAGACACAGTTTTTGTTGTTATACCCCAAAAATAGTATAGCAACTTTTAAGTAACTCCAAGATGACTTAAGGTATACTGGAGGATTGAGTAGATTAGATGCAAACATTACCCCATTTTGCGTAAGGGAATGAGTATTCATGGATTTTAATACACAGGGGGCATTCTGGAATCAATCCATCACATACACTGAGGGGCAAGTATTTTATGTATGAAAGATGTAAAGGTACATACAGAGATACATGTAATATTATTCTTTCTATTTTCTTTAAATTTGAAAATATTCATTATAAGAGGGAGGGAAAAGTAATTTATCAAATAAAATGAATAGTACCATAGTTGTAATAAATTTCCTCCCTAAAGCAGTATTCAGCTATCATGGCTGGTATCTACTAACTCTTGCTCATAACTAGACATAAAGTAAGTTGAACACAGGACTATTATTGAAAAAAATCTTTTGCTTGAAGAGAATATTTGGTGGACTCTTAGAGACCATTAAACCCCAATTACCTCATACTCTTATTGTCTTTTTCTCCATTTTATTTTCAAAATATATGGAACCTATTATTTAAGTTTTCTGTTAGTCAGGCTGTGTCTGAGTTTATTCTGATTTCTCAAACCCAAAGTTAAGGCTACATTACAGGTATCTGTACACTACTTAATTAAACTAACCACCAAATCTTGAGTAACCTCAGGATTCTATTTATCTAGACTCTAAAATTTTTGTTATCAGATTGTTAATATATGTGGACCTAATATGTTTTGAAAACATTCTTTCCAAAATGCTTTAATAGAGGGATTAATAAATAGTACAATGGAAAAATTGGAAGTTTGCATCTTGTTTTCTCTTTCATCAATAGTATTTTAGATTAAAATATTTTGAAAGGAAATTTCAGGATTAGTTAGAAGTTGTGCTCTCCACCTGACTAACTACATGATAATTATGTAAGCTATGTTTCACTTCATTGTAAAGTCTGATATTGTTTTAAAGTGAAAAAGATAATGCTATATAGTACTAAAAACCTTGACCTTCATATTGACAAATATTTCTATGAAATTGCCACAACTGCATCCATATATCTAGTAATCAACTGCTAGTTCATAGCTAAAACAAAAGAGGCAAAACTTTTTTGTTGAGTTTCTCTCTAGAGGGAGGGCAAGTGGATATTCTTTCAATGAAGCAAATGCTTAAGTTTAATTTCATGGATGGCATGTTTAACATTCGGTTGAACAATAATTTTACCAAAAAAAAGAGCTTCCATATGCTCATTGTCTTTTTATAAATGATTCTACAGCTTACTTCTAGTGTGAATGCAAACAAAGGCAAGGCAACATACCCTGCTCTTCAGCAAGGAAAAAAAAAATACAAGTTGACTGCTATGAAATCAAGACTCTGTACTTGGATTTTTGAGGGGAAGCGGGGATTATGTACAGTTGCCACTATTGCCCTTTGTCTCAGCAAGGGAAATAAAGAATTCAAAGGAAAAACAAGAAGGGATTTTTAAAAATCATCATTTCCCCCTCCCTTTCTGAAATTATGATGTAGGTAGAGTTGCTATTCATGAAAATCACCTCTGCAGCCGTCAGCATTATCATCCAGATTCCAGAGTTTTGATAGATGATGTTCAAGAGCTCAGCTCTGGCTCAAGGAACTGACAGATGGAGTTTTCTTCCAGAGGGGTTGGAATATATTCATGGAAATCACCCTGCAACTCTGATCCAACACACATGTCCTCAATATCCAGAAGCCAAATAGGGGCCAAATGATTCTTCTATGTTTACTATTGGCACAGTACCAAGGAAACATACTGATTCAGGAAAAAAAAAATGTTTATGCTTTTTTCCTCTTTCTCCTGATCTTGGGGGTATAAAACTATACCATCCTATTAAGCATTCCAATGGCTTAATTTTATTTTTCCAACTTTTTTAACAATTTAATATTTTAGTTTTAATACCTTATATGATTTTGAGTATCATCACAGAGAATATCATCATTATCAGCCTATGTGTCTTTGAACTATTTAAAAATTACATGAATTCAGAGGACAGATTAAAATCTATATATGATAACTATAGTAATAATGGCATATAGTGATATCAACCAATTGTTAGCTCTAGACTTAGTTTTACAATCAGTGCTGAATTGCAATAACTTTAAAATAAGGCTAATTTTCTATTGAAATAACTTGTAAATCCAAATTTAACGGAGTATGTCTGAATTAATAACGTACGTTATTAGTGCTAAATTTTTGATAATGCTTAAGACAACATGTCAAACGTGGTAGAGGAAGACAACTTGTGTCTGATGTTTTCCCTTTCCTTAACAGTTGAGCAGGCATATAAGATGCACCATTGCCATGATAGCAGGCAGTTTGTTGTAAATAGTTTAAAATAAAATGAGGTAAAAGAAATTCTGGAGATTTAGAGGAAGAAGAGACTTTGTAGAGATCGTGGAAGATTTCATAAAGAAGGAATCACTGAGGCCCATCAGAAGAAAAGAAATGGAATTGGAGGAAGACGGAATTAAAGGAAGTGAGTGTGAAGGGAGCTATCCAATAAAAATGCTGGTTGTGTTCAGGAAACACGGAACACACTGTCTAGTTTGTCTGTAAAGATGTCAGGGAATTACCAAAGGAAGATAAAAATTGTATGAATACAGTCCTTGCAGAAATCATTCATTCATTCTCATTGTATAATCCCCTAAATGCTTTAAATCCACCTCACTCTCCAACCCCAAGGCCAATACCACTCTAATTCCGGCCACTGTCATCATCATCTTCCTGAGAAGGGTCCTAATGTTCCCCTCCTACAGTTTGCCAGCCTCTTGTTCTCCATACCAGTTAGGTGTTTAAGGACAAATCCAATCACATGACACCATGGTGAGAGCCCCTCAATTCCCTACCCTGTCTTATACATCTCTCCCTTCCCTTTTTGCAACTTACTGGGGTCAGACCTCTCCAAGTATTTCTTCATTCCTCTCCTAAGTTGTCTCTTCTCTTTTCCCCTCTCTGGATTGTTGTCTCTGCCCTGCAATCTTTCCTACTTTTCAACTAGCAAATTCCCCATCACTCCTCCGGTCTAGTTTTAAGTATTAGTTCATGTGATTATGCATTCATTCATCAATAAATTCTTAAATGAGCAACTGTCATGCTCTGTATACTTAATTCTTCCAAGACACTTTAGTCTTCCAGGCGGTCCTATGTGTCCCTGCTATACATGCACATTGTGATTGCACAGCAATCTGTATTTTTAAAAAGTATTTATTTTTTTTAGTTGTAGTTGAACACAATACCTTTATTTTATTCATTTATTTTTATGTGGTGCCAAGGATCGAACCCAGGGTCTTGCACTTACGAGGTGAGCCCTCTACCACTGAGCCAAAACCCCAGCCCAGCAATCTGTATTGTTGCTTCTAATTCAAACCCCTTAATAGTCAAATTGGCCTGATTGGTAAATATTACTTTATAAGTAATTATCTGTTGAATGAATATATTTTTTACCATCTTTATGTTGATGACTACTATTGTGTGGATAATGTGTGTGTAGAAGTACTCAATAAAAATTTGATAAATAAATTAAACAAAGCTACATTGCTTTGGCAATCAATCACCAAACATGATTCTACCAACTTTTCCTAACTTGATCTCAATTCATCACACCTATTTTTAGCTTTTATTAGAATCATTCTACCTAAAATATCAAATGAGATATTTAGTCTGGCATGGAATTGTCCTATGGAATGTCTCCTTTATCTTTTTTCCTTTTACTCCCAAATATGTCCATGGAGAGTCAAGTCAAGCCCTTCCTGACATGGCTGATAGTGCACTCTACGCACTGGGCCTCCCCCCCAGGATAGTCCTCCTTTATCCACCTCAGATCCAATCTCACTCGCAGGCACACCGATGTATTACCTGTCCCTAGAAGATTTCCTGAACTTTTATGAGTCTTGTTGGGCCCCTTTATATTAATTAGAAATTAAAGTCTTTTAAACTATACTTTGCTTAAAAAATAGAAAAATAAAACAAAATATCTATAATTTGACATTAAACAAATTTAAGCAGCTACTTTTTTTGTTCAGATTATTTAAAGAAAATACACATTTTATCTGAACACTTGGAGCTCTCTGCCCTCAATCTCATCTTCTTTTCTTTGTAGTGTAGTCACTCTGCAAACTATTAAGAGTCATAGAAAGACTAACCTTTAGAAGAACTGAAACATATGTCTTCCAAAATAGTATAACAAAAATTTTTATAATGCATATAATAGTCAATGTGATATTAATGTTTCCCATTCATCTGCATGATAATGTGGTTCCATTCATTATATAACCTTAATATATAGCAGTGTATTCTACTTTTAAAAAAATTATACAGGGACTGGGGATGTGACTCAGTGGTAAAGCACTTGCCTAGCCTATGTGGGGCTCTGAATTATTCAGGAAATCTTCTAGACACAGGTAATACTTCTGTGTGCCTGAGAGTGACATTGGATCTGAGGACCCCCACACTGACAGCAAAGAAAACAATTGCACAAATGACACTGTAGTTATATTTTCCATTCAACTTTATTATTAAAATTTATCCACTCTGGAAAAATGAAATTTTAGTTTTTAACCTGCAATATTTAATTGGTTGTGTATATCATACTTTATATATATATTTTATTATTGGTTTAAGTATAATAATTCCTTTATGTATTTCAAATGCATCCTATAAGTTTGATATTTGATATTTAATTTGTCATTTAGTTATTTATAATACCCTCTTGTACATCATACAGAACAATAAAATAACAGTATGTTGATAGTGGTATTTGTTTTTTACTAATTTTGTAATATTTTTATATTAGTATTCATTTTATCAGAAACTGTGATCTGTATATTTCTTTTTAAAAATTTTATGTATACATTGTTTTTTTTTATTAGAGGTTTATAGTTATACATAGTTGTTGGGTTCATCTCAACAACTTCATATGTGCATAAAATTGATTTGTTTGTATATTTCTTTTTGGTTTAAAAGTAACAACTTTTATTTCTTACTACATGGACTTTAAAATATAATTCACATGTGCTTGAAAATAATATTCTCTTATTATTTAGTATGAATTTTAAATATATGTAATAGATGCATACACGAGTATATATGGATGTGTGTTTAATCATGCCTAAATCTATTTTCTTATTAGAATTCTTGCTGCTAAAAATATACATTTCTGAGAAATATATGCTAAAATTTCCAGTTATTTAGGAACTTGATTCATTTTTATAATTCTTTCATTTTTATCTTGTGTGCATTGATTTAATATTGTTTGGCATATTCAGATACAGGATGGAATTATATATAATTGTTCTTTTTCAACATTGTAATATTAAGTGATGATGTTCTATAATTAAAATATTTTGCTTTAAATCTAACTTTTTGAATATTCTATTAATATCCTTTTACTCAATTGTCTTAACATAGTTTGTCATTTTTCTTTAAGCATTTCTACATCATTGTAAGTGTATATACAGGTATCTGTTTTATGAGGTGTATACATATATACATATGTATACACATATGTATATACATATGTATATATGTATATATGTATGCATGTATTTTATATATCTGTGTTTATACATACATATACACATGATAAACATATGATTAGAAAAATTTTATTCAATCTGAGATTCTGAGAATCTCCTTTATTTGGCAAGTAAAATTCATTTGCATATGTTTCAATCCCTAATATATTTGATATCATGTCTATTAATTTGTTTTTCAATTTTAACCTGTGATACATTTTCTGTACTTTTATTTCTCTCCCTCCTTGCATCATACAATATAGTACATTCACTGTGCTTTGTGTGTGTGAGTGTGTGTGTGTGTGTGTGTGTGTGTGTTTATAAACTTGTGTTTTACTAATTTGGAAGTCATAATTTCAATTCTGTTAGTGATTAATCTTACATTTTTAATGTTCAGTGTATTTAGTAATGCTTTAAGTCTAATTCATTTTTCTTCAATATTGTAGTATTTAATTCCACCTAGTGTTAATTCTACTAGTTACTATTGAATTTTATTGCTCAATTTATTATAAATGAGTCAGGATTCACTTGCTTTATCAAAATCTCCCCTCGCCCATTGCATTGTGATTTCCTCTTTTTCTTTTCTATTTTCTATCTCTCATCTTTATTTCCTGTTTAACTTCATTCTTTCTGAAGTATAAATCCTTCTGCAATTAATCAGCAATGGTTTGTGATTAGCGAATTGATTCTGTTCATCTGAAAATGTTCCCTGTATGCCCTTAATCTTTCTCAGGCTGTCTGCTGTGGAGTTTCAGGTTGACACATGAAATTTAAAGAGATGTGTGGAGATTTCAAAGTATTTCCTTCTTACTTAAAGTCCTACATAGCAATATTTATATTTTTCCTGGTAATATAATATGCCTGTCTGGTTTCCATTTAGATTTATCCTCTTTTCCTGCATCTTGTAGTTTCACTAAAATATATCTGAACTTTTTCTTTCTTTTTAAGCTTCTTGGAATTCATTTTAATGCTTAAGGGGATACTTGTCTCCTTTTTTTCTCCAGTTCTGAAATATTACTATCCATTATCACTTCTAATGTTACCTCTTCAACATTCTATTTCCTCTCTTGAGCTTTAACACATCCTAAATTTCTTATTTAAATTCCATATTTCCAACTCATTTTCATATCTTCTTTAACTCTTGGTGATTTTTTTAATCTTCTAAATTAATAACTTTATTTTTTATTGTTTTTTGACTTTCATTTTAACAACTACATTTTGAGGTATTTTGGTTTTTGTTTAAATGTACCTATTACTTTTTATTTCATCACTTTTTTGTTGTTTTTCCCTCTTTCTATTATTTTTGGATCTCTTTAAAACTTTTAAAAATTCTTAATTTCTATTTCCAACTTTCTCATCACTTCTTATATTTGTGGCTTAAATTCTCCATTTTCCCATAGGTTAAATCCTCCCTTATGATGTCTTAGTGCGTGCTCACATGCACTCAGGCATGTTATATTAGCTCATACTCAGCTGGGATTGTTATATCCCTGGGCTTCTTATATGCCTTGGTTTATGAAAGATCTCTCTGTTACTTAACACTTATTTCTTTCTTCTGGTCCTCAGCAATTTCATGTGAGAGACGGAAATTTATGTTAATTTTCACTCCCATTGTAGAAAATTTCAGCTTTTCGGTTTCCACAAAATTCCCCCATCAGCAGCATGGAGTCAACTAAAAACTTCTTCACTACTTCTCTGGGCCAGTGGTTGTTTTTATAGTACCTTTTCATGGACTATTTGTAGGATCATTCTTAGGATTATTTCCAGTTACCACAACTTCTCAATAATCACGGCTACATTTCATGGCCTGAGCAGAGCATCAAAGCTTCAGTTTTCTGTTCCTTTCATCTCTTGTTCTTTCAGCCTAGAATCCAGAATTTATTTTTTTATTTTTTTGAGATAAGGTATACATTAGGTCTTCAAAGGTTGTTTTTATCTAGCATTTCAATGTACTTGTAATAGAAAAAAAATGACTATGTAATATGTCACTTTATAGGAATTCCTAGTCCTTTTCTTAATATGCGATGTATCTATATCTTGCATTTTCTCAACACTGTCAAGAGTATTTTGGAATATGGATATAAAATTTCTCTGTCACTTTCATTCTAGTAGATTCTAAGAATATAGTGCTTACTCAATAGATACTTGTTTATTGATCATAGAGCTTTTAATTCTGCAATGCAATAAGCAACTGTTAATTTGATGCTTTATATTTTTAAATCGAACAATAAAAATGTTTAGTTTATCTGCCTTATAGTTGAATCCAGTATGCAATTTTACCAAGCATAGTTTTTTATTATTACATAGAATTTTTGTAACCCTTAAAAATTTTTGGTCATTGTTTTCAATCTTATTATTACCACTCTTTGTAAGTGATGCACATAGGATTATAACCAAAAGATTTGGCTCGTTTTGTACCACAAAAGTATTAGTTAATTTTCAGTGTGAAAATCAAGGCTCTTGGAATTTAGTATTACCTCCCACTGTGTCCACAGTTGTTATTGGGGTTTGTTTAGTTTAGTTTTTTTTTTTCTTTTTTGAGAGAGATAATTTTTTAATATTTATTTTTTTAGTTTTTGGTGGACACAACATCTTTATTTTATTTTTATGTGGTGCTGAGGATCGAACCCAGCACCTTGCACATGCCAGGCGAGTGCATTACCGCTTGAGCCAAATCACCAGCCCCCCCCCCTTTTTTTTTTAAGTAAGAAAAAGAAAGTGTGTAAAATCTTAGCCATGGAGTAAGTATGGAGTAAGTGTCCCTTTCTAACACCCACTTAAAATTTCCCCAGGAGAGCAGGCAACCCCTTCACAGGCATGGGGTTTGAACACAAATTCCTGAATTCTCTTTCTGATTGCTGTTTGCCCTACGAGTTTTCTGGAAGCATCACAGTCCCAGTTAGACTGCTTTCCAGCTTTTCAATGCACTAGAATATGATTGTATTATGTGTTGACCTTGATTTATGTTGAAAACCCAGAAACGTTTTTTCCAGAAGAAGGACTTTGTGTTTGTGTGAGCCTTTGAGGCCTGGCCTCATCTGAGAATTGACTGGCTCACCTCTGCACACTGTTCATTTATTCAGACGGCTAGACTCTAAAGGAGGAATCTTTGAATATCCAGGGGTATTTCATGAAGTAAATATTATAAAGCAGGTATGGCTTGTTTAAAATGTATCGCCATGATGTAAGATGTCAATGCTCAATTATACATTTGCATGCACCTTAAAAACTTCTGTCTCAAGAGGAAAACTGATTGTCATAATACTGCATTTCAATTAAACCCACATCCTAGGCATTCAGACTTCCAAATTCCAAAAACCCTCAAGTTAATGTGTTCCATGTTGCGGGGTTAATTTACATAAAGTTCTGGAGCTCCTGCTGTAGTGTTTCAAATCTTGGTAGCTTTGATATTCTCAATAGTGCTATACACAAATATTATAAACTAGTTTTCACAGAGGCAAGTTATGATTATCAGCAGGAATTAGTTTCATAGAGTGATCTCTAACCATATTTTACTAAAACATTACCCAGGCCTCCTTATTCATGAACTTCATTTTGCAGTCCTTATAAAACACATCTGTTCCAACTGTATGTGTTTTGAAAATTAAACATACTAATATCATTCTGACTGACCCAGCCACCAAACCCATGTGGGAGAATTCTGGTCTATACCCAAGCAGTGTTGAGTCTTTAGGTCTTATGGGAGCTTGTAACTCACTTCACCACAAAAAAAAAAAAAAAAAAAAAAAAAAAAAAAAAAAAAAAAAAAAAAAACAAATTACAAAGACTATTTCTGAATGTGTTCTTTCTTTTGATTAGAGTATGGAGAAATTTAACCCATTATAATGCAATTTAATCAATATTTATTCTGGTGAAATTGTTAAGGATCACAGCAATTTCTTTGTGCTAGGATTCTGGAAGTTTCTCTCTGACTCTTGCTTTATAAAAAGGGGAATCCCTGAAGTAAATACACTCTGGTAGACTGGATTATTGCAAAGGATCTAAAATTGGCTAACTCTGCTTATAACAAATTCTTGATATGTTACATTTGGTGTGACAGAATTTATATTGAATTTATTCATTTAAATGTTTGAAATTAAACTTCTGCCTGCCTAGGCTCTTATAGGATCATTGCTGTCAAAGATGCAGAAGTAGCAATAGACAAAAATACAGGCAGTTAAAACATCATTTTAAAACAGAATTTTTTACATCAAAGAAGCCAAACTGAATATTCTCCTGGATATGAAGATAAAGTACAGTAACATAATTTGCACAATTAAGCTACTCTCAGAAATTGGAATTTACCACTAACATCAAGATGTATTCCACTATCTTATTTGATCCTCACAAAACAATTACATACATTTAACATGTACTAGAGTAACAGAAACAATTTCAAACATAATTGAGTAAACCCTCCACATAAACAGAAGCTTGCTAGAGTTTATTATCCATTTCTCTGTTCTCTGATGAGAATTTTACAACTTACTTACAGTCAGGATTATGTTCAGCTGACACACATCTATGTATAGATTTTACTTTGCTCAATGTCTTCAGTCTAGCATAGTGGTTCTCAAACTTGAGTATGTAAAAGAATTACCATAAGATTGTGTATCCAAACCATGTTTATTGTGCTATGGGGGATATTTAAGGATTTTCTAGGGTAATTGAAATCTGGGCAATTTTGTTGCACATGCTAACTTCAGAAGCTGACCAAGGAGGTTCCACTTGCTCCCTACTTATTCACCACAATTATTAACACATTTCCCCAGAATCCATAAAAGATAATTTGACAAAATGATAAACAAATCTGAAGCTACAAAGTCACTTTCTGAACACTCATACAGTACTAAAGTATAATTTGTCCTTTATTCAACATTTTATATTAAAACTTTCCTGCTTATTTTTAACATCATTATTTTTAAGAACTCTAGTAATTCATTCCCTCTCTCTCACTCCTTCCCTCCTTTCTTTCATCAATGAAATAAGCATCCACAAATTATGGACTAGATAAAAGGTAAACATTTTGAAGTTTTTATTTTGTAAAGCAACCAAGACAGTATTTTAATGTACAAACTGTGTTTCTTCAACTATAAAGACAAACAAGCAAAATATTTACCTCCAAAATTTCTGTTGTCCCTAAAACTCACCATCATTTACCAATAACCATTACAATTTTCCATGACTTGTTTTTCTTCAGTATGTTCCTCTCTGCAAAGTGTGAGGATTACTGTCCCTGCTGAAATGTTACCTCTCATCTTTCTGGCAATAACCACTAGGTCATTTTTCAAAGATGAGTCTAGTTTGCCCTAACTTTGTAAAATTTCAGGCAGAAGAATGCCAGGAGACCAGCTTGTGTCCATGGAGATTGAAGATCATTTATTTTAAATTATTTTTATTGATTCTTTTAGTTATATATAACAAAAGGATTCATTTTGACATAATTATGAAAGCATGGAATATAATTTGTTAGAATTCAGTCCCCAGCATTTTCCTTTCCCTTCCCCATTCTTCCAGCCTCTGTCCCCTTCCCTCTATTCTATTGATCTTTCTACTATTTATGTATAGTTTTTTTTTTTTTAATTAGAGATGTTGATACCTAGGAATTGATGACTTGGGTATCTATCCCTGTTTTTCCTTTTCAGCCTCTACACATACTTCATATGTGTGCAAATGTTTTATTAAAAGGCTTTTTAAAATATAATATATATATATATATATATATATATATATATATATATATATATATATATATATATATATATTTATTTATTTATTTTTAGTTGTAGTTGGACACAAAACCTTTATTTTACTTATTTATTTTTATGTGGTGCTGAGGATCGAACCCAGGGCTTCGCACACTCTAGGCAAGCTCTGTACCTATAAGCCACAGCCCCCGCCCTTAAAAGGCTTTTTTTTTTTTTTAATGTTCTAATTAGTTACACATGACAGCAGAATGCATTTCAACTCACTGTACACAAATGGAGCACAACTTCTCATTTCTCTGGCTGTACAGGATATAGAGGCACACCATTCATGCAATCATACATGTATATATAGAGTAATGATATCCATTCATTCCACCATTCTTCCTACCCCCATACCCACTCCCCTCCATGCACTCCTTTCTACCCAATCCAAAATTCCTCCATATTTCCCGAGCCCCACCCCTCCCCCATTATAGATTGGTATCCACATATCAGAGAAAACATTGGGCTTTGGTTTGGAGGGACTGGCTTATTTTGCTTAGCATAATATTCTCTACCTGCATCCATTTACCTGCAAATGCCATAATTTCATTCTTCTTTAAGGCTGAGTAATATTTTATTTTCCTTCCTTCATTATGTCCTTCAAATTTCATCTCTTCTTTTGGAGTTTTGCTGTTGATTGCCTACTTTAAAAATTTATCATTCTATTATGTTGGTTGGTATTTCTCAGAATTAATTCAGCATTGCTTAATGTATTTCTTTCTACATATGTCAAAGAATATTTCAAGAGACACTGCCACTAAAGAAATGCCTATATATTGTATTCATTAGGTTGCTCAGGATCCTCCTGGATGAAGATCTGTGTAAATACAACAATTATGTTGAACTGTTTCAGATATAGGGAATTCAATATTAATGTGGAAGATTATTATAATAGGTAGATAATAGAAGAATGGAAGAATATATAATAGTGGTTTTTATGTTTCTCCTTGCCCTTCAAACATGGAGATTTCATATCTTTTCAAAACTTTGTATAATTTGAACTTCTTCCCAACAGTTTGCAATATCATGTTTCCTCTACTAATCTTTGTTTCATAATTAAAGCTCTTATCATCATCATCATCTTCTTCATCATCTTATTTGGAACAGACAAAACGTGGGGTGTTGGTATGGGTTCACACCTTTTTTATAGCTTAAAAGCTAGAAAATATGCTCTCTGAATGTCTGTAGTGTTTATGTAATCAGTACCTAAGTTGCCAAGCCTTATTGAAAACAGCTGGGTGCCTGCTGCCTGCCTCTCCCTTTGTTGGAACTGTTGCCAGAACAGGTAGTCAAAAATGGAAAGTAAGGGAAAATTCAGGCATCTGGGGTGTCTCTCAGAAAAGCAGCTGTGGCTTCCTTAGGAAGCAGTCATTGTTTCCCATCAGCCAAGACTGTGTATACCCTTGGGTCCAGTTCTGGCATGGCTGGCCTAGTAGGATGCAGTTTATGACTTGGGACTTACGCGAGAAACCATTTGGGCAGTCCCATCTCTGGCAGAACACAGAGAATTCCCCCAACCTGCAAGCCATATGTGGGCTGTTGGCTTTCTATTAGCCTACTCTGGGAGGTTCCCATATACTCTAATCATCCCTTTGACACAAGCAAAAACACTAGGAAAGGGCCTTTTCAAAACACATCTTTCCAAGATAGACTATCCTATTTTTAAAACTAGACATCACTATTTTTTTCTATAAACGTGACATTTTTTCTTCTAAAAATGAATTTGTTTTAAGAGATGTTCTTTTTGTTTCCTAGATAGAAGACAAATACAAAAAAAATATTTTTGATGACACAGTAAATATCCTGGATAAGCAGTACTGAATGGTATTGTGCATGTGTAAACACACATTCTTCTACATTCTGTTTTTGCACATCAAGTTTTAAAAATTGTTATCTATGTGAGAAAACTTAGGCTCTTTTTTTTATGTCAGAGATGCTAGAAGCATTTGCTTTGAATACACTGAAAGATCGACGTGCTGTTGTGATAGGATTATTGGGGGAAAGGGCTGGTTGCCACTCATTTAGCACATAAATGGCATTTTGGCAAATTACGACTGAATGATATCATTGATAATTTTTGTCGAAACAGTTCCAATTTTAGAAGATAAATGTTTTAAATTTATGTAGTCAGAAATAAAAGGGTGGAGAAAGGACTATCACTTTGATTTTTAAGCTATGCACTGTATTTCTCACCATTAGAGAAAGTTCTATTAGGACCCTTAAGGATTATGATTAATGTAGCTAATTTTATTCAAATATTTTTATTTTCAAAACATGTGGGACACAAAACAATTTTGTGATGGTAAGCATACTCAAAAAAATTAAATAAAATTTTACTTAAAATTGTAATCATAACATTTTTGCAGGAATATGGAAGTAAAAATAAATTTGAATAATAAATTTTTAAATTCACTAAATTATACTTTAAAAAAAAAGAAAAAGTTCGGGGTTTAGCTTTAGAGCATGGAATTGTTTTATTCTGAATGGTTCACCCATCTCTAATTTTAATAAAGTCTTAGTACAGACTCAAACTAGGTAATAGTAATTAAGTGCCTTGTTATTTATTCTATTATTATTTTGTTCCCAACTTTTAATAAACTAAACAGGCCATCCTTAAAGGTTTTTAATTGCCTTTTGTTTTTCTAAAATTTCATTCTCAAATCTATAAAAAGGGAAAAAATGAGGCTCTATGGTGAGTACAAGTGAAAGATTATTATAGAAAAATGATTGTTTCTGGAAAATATGCTATCTTTCCTGATTTCCCCAGCACAGTTGTCAGCATTCCCCATAACTTCTCTCCTCACAAATGATACGTGATCCTTTATTTATTTGACTTTATTCAAACTCTCTTTATGTATCCTTACTGTTTCTCTCCTGTAGTTAAAGAAAAGGTGCTACAAGGTCTTATTCTTCTAAGGTATTAGAAACTTAGCTAATAAGAAACATAAAATCAAGCATAAGTTTTAACATGGGACATGTTCTGGTCACCCAGTGAACATAAATCCTGTCTCAGTGACTTTGCTTCTCTCTTAATTTTTCTCTATGTGGTAGTTGATATGGGTTCACACCTTTTTTATAGCTTAAAAGCTATAGGCATTTCTTTGTCCTTTTGACAAACTTCAAACTTAAAAACAATGACAACAACAAAACCTAAAATCTAACCTGGAAAAACTGAGGAGGACACCAGGATATGGAGACTATACATATCAAAATGTAAAGAAATTTTCCTGGGGAAAAAATCAAAATTGAAATGTATCATTGTTTGTAAGGAAAAGTAAGAATCCAGTGATTAATCAAAGACAGTGTTAAAATTGAGATTAACACATTGCCATACTCTAAAAGGGTTGGCAATACTGGAAACTTTTGAAGTTGTACATCAGTAAAGATACTTTTATTCAAACTCTGAATTCAAAGATGAAAACTCCACAGATGTTTTTGAGAAAAGTAGCATGTATTTTCACTTTATGCTAATTATGGTTTATACAATTTTAACCAGATGGGTTTGCATGCACGGTAGCTAATTCATGCCAACTGTCTTCAAATATGTTCTCTGGATTGTAGGTGGGCTTTAGAGACCTCAATGTGATCTCTAATCTTCCTAGTAATGTTTATGATTTTCAGGTATTACACTGGTAGCTCAAATGTGTTCTGCACAGACAAGATAGTCTTTAGGAATATTGTTGAAAAGGGTGGACCTTCTTGGGCAGTTTAGACTTTTAGAAGTGAACAAACTATCCTCCAAAAGAGAGACTCAGCTCTGGGGAACTGAAGAAGTGGTTGAAATGAATGATACTGCATTTGTTGTGTAAATAAAGAGGATACTTTTTAACTCTAATGATGTGTCCTTTGTCTCTACTGAGTAGTAAAATAGTTAAATATTGGATTTTTCAGTTTTTAGAAGTCATCTAAAGAATTTTAAAACTCTCTTCTAAAGTTTATTTTGTGTTCTTATAAAGCTTGATGATGGTATATCTAGTATATTCTCTTGTTTAAAAATTAGGATCAGTAGATATTTTATGACTGTTTATATATATATATATATATATATATATATATATATATATATATGTGGAAATTCACATGAACTTTCTTTTTATATTGCTTTTTCTCAACTAAGAACTTTAATATGTATTTAAAATTTAACATTAAAAATGTTTATTTTAAAAATTAAGTAATAAGTTCTCCTACAATTTTACTTTTAAAATAGTTGTGATTGTATTTTTGTTGAATAAGGCATAGAAATACACACACAAAAAAAAAATTGTGTATAGTGTCTGGAAATTATTTCTCTTAGAATTTTGTTTGCCTCTTTCCTCATATGACTTATTTTGGTTTTCTATATACTATACTGAAATTAAGAAAAAAATTCTCAATTTCTTTTTAGTTCACATTTATTGCTAAGTTGTTGCAAAATCCTAGGGGGAAAATGTGTCACTACCTAATATCTTTCTGATGTTTTAATTTCAAAAGGACCTTCAGTACATTTGGCCTCAATTTATGTTCCAGTAATATTTGTGTTTATTTGCTCTTTTGAAATAATAAGAAATAGAGATATTTTGTAGCAATTCAGGATTGATTTCTCTTTGAGTTCTTACTGTACAGCAGATAATGGTCACCTCTACCAAGGCCAAAACATTGTGTTAAAAATTATATTTTGAAAGTAGTGGGTTTTATTTTACTTTGAATAAATTTGATCAAAAATAATGCATGTTTAATATGTTTTCATTAAAACAGATTTTGCTATAGTGATTGTTATAGTCCTATTTAGTAGTAGTCAGTTACCTAGTGTTATGGACCTCATTGTATCAAATAAATAATTTTTAGGTAAAATATATTCTGGTATTTATGGGCAATATATGATTTGTTAGAGATAATATACATTCCAGGGGAATATTAGTAATTCAATATAAAAATTCAAATTTAGCTGTAAATTTATAGTTAATTAAACAATGATTTTTATAAAGTGATTAATCCTGTAATCTTCCCAAGAATGCTATTTGATATTTAAAATGATTTAAGTTCCTTCCTTGACAAGTAGAATAAGCAGCTCTACCTATCAACAAAATGATTTCACTCATTTGACATATTCATTCCTATTATTGCCAATTCAGGATGCATATACAATTTACTGCTGCTGCCAGTAGGCATACATTTAAATGAGACATCTCAGTATTTTCTGTTTAAATATTTATGATAATCAATACATGCTTGAGAATCAAAATAAATTTAACTATTTTCAGATATTTTGTTTCTCTTGTGAATAATTCAAGTACTTTAAAGTTTTCATTAGACTTGTAAGTTTTTGTAAAGATTAAATGACATAAGAAGCCTTTTTTATTTTATCACCTCCATAAAAGCTATGGGATTTTGCTACATAATCGAAACTTCCCACTGCTCAGGGTAACATTTTTTTCTTTTCTTGTTATGTCATTTATTAATAAGTAGAATGTCTACTCAAACCAGCAAACACACGTATGTACATAGACACAACATAAATCCACTAGCTTTATTTGTAATTTGAAGGTTTAAAATTTGAGGGCAGGCCACATGCACACAAATACCTCCTCTGATTCTCTTCTCTCTCCTTCACAATTGGATGCCTGATTTGCTCTCATAAGCACCATATCGAATAAGGCCTCTGAAAGACAGACATACTGGGAGGAGCTACAGAATAACACCAGGTCCCACTGGTTTTAATATGGACTATTGCTCAGATTAGCCACCTGCCAATTGATGAACTTTTTGGAAAGAGGTGGTAGAAACAGAGAGAGCATCTGTGGAGGCCAGAGTTCAAGCATCAGAGTTGAAATCCCTGGGAAGCCAAGGAAATAGCCTGAAGACAAGGGCCACTAATGATGTGTTAGTGCAAGGAGAGTTTGACTCTAACAATGAACTTCCTCTGTTTCATATTTTGCATCCAGCTGCTACAATCATGGGACTTGCCCAGTCCTAGGGGTAAAAAGTGTGCATTGCGTTTGTATGTATCTGGACCACATATCTGTAGATTAGAGAAGAATATTGCAAAAAAACATTTTTTTTAAATGCTAAAATTTCCATTTATTCTTCCACTAACCAAAGTAGAGATTCTGCTGGCTTCATTTTACAAATATTTGATGGAAATATGTGTTAATGAAATATTATCTAATGTGACACATTTAATATAAACATGGAAACCTAAAATGAATAACTTAATGTGAAGGCAAGAGAAAGGTTAGACATGGGACATTTTTAAGTGGAGCGCCTACAATAACCAATGGTTGGGCCCATGTTAAATAATTTTCTAACTCAAAATTACATATGTAACATATTTAAATTTACATATCTATGCATATATAAAAATATAAAAGCAGTAAATATTCCTTGCTTGAATATTTCTAATAGCACAGGGTGAACATTTCAGGGTCATATATATTTTTAGAAGGATATTTTATTTCTATCATTTCATACCAATCTGGGTTTCAATACATAAGAATTCTAATTTGTATCCTCAAGATATTATGAAAAGGTCTCAGAAACCTAGAAGTTACTGATGTAAAAAAAAAAAAAAAAATCTAAGCACCTGGGTGTGGTAGTGCAGGCCTGTAATCCCAGCTACTCAGGAGACTGAAGCAGGAGGCTCACAAGTTCAAGGGTATGTGTGCAATTTATTGAGATCCTGTCTCAAAATTAAAAAAAAAAAATAAGAGCTATGGATGTAGTTCAGCGATAGAACACCCCTAGTTCAATCCCTATTATACTCAAGCAAATACAGGTGACTACTATAAAAAAAAGGAAATAAATTCACTATGAATGTTCATATTTATGGAATGGACTTCATTTATAGTGTCTCACAGTTAAATTTTCTGTGAGACACTATAAATGTAAAGCATGATCCCAGCTCTAATATTTGGTAGTTGTATGATTCCTCAATAAACTACTTAAAAGTTGACTTTCCATTGCCTCATCAACAAACTTGATACCAGTTCACTGAAGTTTGTCATGATAGGTATCATAATCTATTAAAGACGCCCAAGACAGTGACTGGCCTAAGCAAGGGTCACCATTGCACATTACTGTCATCCAATTCTGATACATCAGCTTCAACTGCTTTATGTCTTTAGGGAGGGATAATGCACAGGAGCCTGAAACAGATAAACAAACCAACTGAATAAAACTGCAAATTTAACCCTGAATTTTTGGTAGGAAGATGGAGAAATTGAAAAAAGGGAAGGTCTTTGTGAGTGTATTTGGGATCAGGACTGCAGGAAATAAGGACTGTAATTATAGTTTCAAAGGTGGAAAGACTTGGTGATAAAGTGGAGGACTAATAACAAAGACATAAGCTAAAATTGCTATTTTCATTCTGTATTTAGGTCAGAATTTTAACTATTACTGGGAATCCAAATAATGTTGAATATTAAATCCAGATACAGATAGTCTGAAAGGGACTATCCATTCTTTTGGAAGTGGTGAAAAGGAAAATATGACATACAAACTTTTACAGTTTTTCAGGTTTCACTGAAATAGTTCTCCTGAGCCTCCCCCCATGGAGATAGTCCTGTGACCATAGACACCATATTCAAAATTAATAAAAGCTTTTATTGCCAAATATATTTTTGGTCTCAGTAACTTGTACAATACAAAGTACCTATTAGTTGCTCAAAGAATATTCTGGATCCAAACTGATTATAGATTTGATGTTATAGATTTGTCATCTCTGTCCCCTTTGAAAGGTTGTCTTCTTGGTTATCTTGTCATCAGTAAACCATCTTCAGAGACAAGAGCAACTCACTGCACAGGTCTAAGAGCTTTCACAAATACTACCCTAATCTTGGTATTATTTTACCTGGCACTACCATAAGGAATCCCATGAGGTCATTCCTCTTGAATTACAGTCAAGAGTAACAAAATGAAAACCAGCCTTTAAATATATTGTACTTGACTTCCAAGGCAACTCCATAATGTTAATATTATTCTTGACTTCTGCTTCAATATAACTGCTGGCTTTCTTTTTTAGTATTTTTTTCATATTATGAGTATTTTAATCTGAAAGGAATGCAGGGATTTGAAGAAAATCATCTAATTGTCTGATGTGAAGGATAAGGGTTGCCTTATCCATAAGGTAGAACCATAAGGTTCAGATGAAACCGGGCAGTTCACAAAGCTAAACATTAGTGTTTGGCAGGGTTTTGTTGTTATTAGTTGTGGTGGTGATGTTCTTTCCCCCTATTCAGGCCTTAATAGGAAGCACTGTGCAATTTAAGATATTTTCTGTGAATTAATGGCTTTGGCTTCATCTCAGTCTCTAACCCCAGAACGCTCCATGCCTCCGTCTTATTATTAGTGTTCTTCCTTTGTGCACTCCCATGGATCTTCTAGGCATAATTATCATCTTCCTAGCCAGAGGCAACTGGCCATATTGTAATAGCTAGGAGAAGTATTTTGCACACACACAAAAATTTTACACATGAAGAAACTCTCACACACCTATCCTAACAGCTAGCTGTTTGAGTATTGCTCTCTTTCATCATCTCTCTAATATTCACCCCCATAAAATGGAGATCATGAAGTAATTTTAGCTTACTTATTGGAAAGTAGGGAGAGGCAAGAGGAAAAGTTTGTCTAGTGAAGCCTGATGGTACAAAAACTACCCTCAATGCACAGATATATGCATTATGGGGTCATGGTTTTCAGGTTACATGGAATGAAAAAAATCCTACAACTGTAATTCTTTCTGAGGAGGATTGTGTACTGCTTCTTGCTAAGATAACTAGAAACCAAGAGAATTGCATGGATAATTTTTGGTGATTTATTGTGAGTGTCTGATGTTACTTGAAAGCAAGGCAACAAACTTGATGCAGTCTGAGGTTACCTATTATAATTTAGTTATATCTTCAACTTTAAAAAGAATTTTACAGCTAGATTTATGTTAATAAGATTTTTTTAAAAAAGAAGGTAAATCAGCCATGATACTTGAAACCAAATTCATATTGGATGGAATTCATAATAGGCTAGATTATATTGCCTCCAAGAGGAACAATGTTTTAATTTCTCCTTTTCTAAAGGCTTCTTAACTATTTAATCAATGAGAGCTTTTCATACAACATATACAACATGCAATATCCTCAAATGCCAGAACAAAGTTCCATTTCGTTCAGTATCTTACTCAGATAGGCCCATCCCTTGAAATGGCCCAGATCTCTGAGCATAAGGGAGAAGAAAAACACAAAAACAAAACATTTTACTCCCACTCCTGTCTTCACATAACATGTTTTAAGTTAAATTGGTTAAAAGCTGTGAGTGAACAATTTCTGGATTTAGTTTAACTAATTTAACTGTCTAAAATGTTTATGTTTATTTTCCCCTAGGAAATATTTGCAACTCAGTGGAACAAAAGTATTAATTCAATTTTTTTTCTTTTTATGTTTTATTTCTTTAGATTTTTTATTCCATTTGCATAACATTCTGGGGAGTAAGAAGCATGAAACTTCTTGCCACTGGTCCTGGGAAATAACCTAAGTGTACACAGCACTCTTGTTTTAATCAATTTTCCATAGCCACAACATACTTTCACTGAATATGGAAATGCAATTATCTTATACAATGCTTATAGGGATGATTTCTCTAATGAAAAGTAAATGTACTTACTTATCCTTGCTTTTTACATTTATTATTTTCTATTAAAGTCAATTAACAATTACTTTCCTTTTGCTCTACCATTGAAAAGCAAATGATTTCAAATATACTGATGTTATATTTACTGGTACTATCTATGACAATGCATATAAGAAGAAGGGAGGAAATTTACCAACAGTAAAGAGGAATGGATATTGAATTTGTATTGTTCTATTGTTGGATGCTCTTTTTTTTTTTTGATGTTTGGTAAAATTATACTTAATACAGATTTGTAGTCAAAAAGACATACTACAATAGTTATCTGCCTAGGACTGCATTTGCCTTTGCAAACTATGTAATGCCAAGTGTCATGATGCAGAAAAACATCATTGAAATGGAAATGAATGAATATGACAGAATTGGTTTGTTCAACAGACTAATTTGTGATACATATGTCTAATATGTTTGCTCAATTTTTTTGGAAGATTGAGGAGCATGAAGTAATTCTATGTTATTAAAAATTGTCAAAATATTGTTAATAAAATTCTCTAAGTAAATCTGCACAAGGCATTGTGTGTATGTTGATTATTGGGAATGCAAAAATTGCCAAGCATTTCACTAGGTGGGAACTGACAGACTCATGCAAAATGAGGCTTAGAGAAAAAAGATTGAAAAAATGTTGGGGAAAAAAAGTATTTTCTTTCTCCAATATTTTTTAGATTTCGAGTTACAATTTAATAGTAAAAGGAACCAGTACTAAACTGAAAAAAAAAATGTTGTCATTCATTGAGCTTTGATTTTATTGACTACTGGATTAAGGAGATTGATCAGTTGGTTAGCCTCATTTAATAAATACATTATCAAACAATGAACAGAAAATAAGTATGGAACTATTAAAAGAATCAGACTGCAGGTGTCTATGTAGGCTCATGATGTAGGACTGATGAATATTTAATTTTCAAATTGGAATAGCAATAAAAGATTAAATTTTGCATGATGGAAAAATTACCAAATTATATCTCAAGCGTCAGAAGTAGGGTTTGGCTTTACTTCATTCATCTTTTTTATACTTAATTAAACACAGAGTTACAGCAAATAGTTAAGCCCATAACGAATATTAAATCCTACTTTGGTTCATTACTAACAATTCTTGCTGGACTTTACATTTATAGAATCACATTGCAGCAGGGAGCCCTCTACTGGCTTGAAATTACTGAACATAAAGTATAAAAAATTGTCAAGACCCAGATTCTATATTCTAAAGACATTTCAGCTAATAAGTAGCATAATTCAGTAATGACAAAGAAGAGAGACTTTTTCACAAATCTTCAAATGAAATTTTAGCATGTCAAAAAAGTTTAATGGTTTCCCCAGAAGTGATGCGTAAATATGTATATATGCTTAATATATGGGCTTTATAGGAGTAATCTAAAAATAGGTTTAATGATGGAAATAAATAATTTAAAAGATCCTTTTTTCAGTTTTCTTTGAGTAAGATCAAACTTATCCACATTTTCTTTTTTCTCTCTTGCCTTTATTCACTATGACTGTGAATAGTCTTCTTTTAGAAATGCAGATATTTTCAAGCCACAGATTTTCCAGGCCTGTGAAAGTAGATGTGGTCCCCAGATAAATAGTGTCCCTATGGTCTCTGTGCACTTTATTCTTCACCTTCAGCCCTGCTAATTTTCCAGCCTAGTTTTCTCTTTCAGAGCTCTTAACACATGATGACAGATAATATAACTATTAGTAATGTTGTAAATTGATCTTGAGTGATACCATGTAATTTATGTTTACTGTTGACTGGAAGAATTTTAATTTTTTCTCCTTTTTTCTCTCTCGAGAGAAAAGCATTAAAAATAGGACCCATCACTAACCTGCCACTTCTAATAGAGAGATGCAAATAGCGTTTGCAAATGAGGACAGTTTTGCTAATGTACATAAAAATGGGAAGGAGCATTTACTTATTGAGTAGTAGTATATTAGCAATGTTTATCTAATTTAGCCTCTAAAACCTTGTTAATTAGGAGCTGTTAATACCATTTTGCAGAAGAGAATTCTGAATCTGAAATAGGTTAAATAACTTAAATACAATAAATGGCCATTTTTTTAAAACTCTCTGAATTCTGAATTCAAAGTTCATGGTATATCTATGTTTCATGTTATCAGATAGCCAGAGCAAAAATCTTTATAATTGTGGTTTCAGGGTTTTCTGTTCAGAGTATTTCCCATTTAATTTGATGTTCAAGGTACAAAATAAAGTTTGAAGGATAAATATTTTGGTTCTAGGATTAGTTAATAAAGTAAGTGAGTTCTGCACTTCTAAACTTCCTACTTAAGAATGGTAATGCCCTAGTTTATTAATAGGCTTGCCATATGTATGTGAAAAAGCCATCCCTATACTTGGTTTGTCAATTTTCTCTAGAATTATTCCCATTTATATATCATTGACTTCACCACCATCTCATTTCTTCTAATCATCTTTTCTAAACTTAGTTAAATCATTTCTGGGACATGATATTCAACAATATGTCAATCCATAACTGTGTATCAGATGTTCAATTAATGACCAAAATATATGAATTTCCTCATTATATTTAACATTATCAGTTTGCATTACTGTTTATTAGAGGTTTCCAAATTTCACTCTACTCGTGACATATAATTTAATGCTTAAGAAGGAACTGCAATAGGACCACTGAGTGGCAATCTTTAAGGTATGGTACATACATGTTAGTGTATAGAATATGATTTACTAGAAAGCAGTGGTAGTAATTAAATGAGCCCCCTTTTTTATGTCTCCTTTTATTTTCTCAAGCTCATAGCCTGCACAATCCCTCCCTTTGAGAGACAGTACACAAATGCATTTTAACTCACTGGTAAAGTCATGCTAGATGGGACACTCAGCCCCTAAGGACAGCTAGCTCCTTCAGGAAAGGCAACAGATGTTAAAAAATCATTTAATCATGGCCCCAGCCATCACTCAAAACATTAGAAAGTTTTGCTTAAGGAGCTCCAGTGGCGCAATCGGTTAGCGCGCGGTACTTATAAGAAAGTTTTGCTTAAGCCTGTACAGTAGTCTACAAGATGCAAAAAGTCACCAGACTACAAATTTGCATATATGAGCACCCCCCATTAAAAATGCATATTTAATCAATTAGGTATTGCATTTTTCTCCAAGAAAATTTATGCTATGTTATGAGGATCACAACATTTTTGTTCTGTAATATAAAAACAAAATTTTGGTGTATTACAGTGTGATGACAAGAGTGGTATTCTAAATTAAGAAACCAATGCCAGAGAAATTCTTTCAAATTATTTGTTAGACATATAATTAGTAGTCATGTTCAAAAAGGCATATTCTCAGCATTAAAAATATTTTATGTATGCAGAGTTTTAAACAACCTAGACAATAGTTTGTTGTTAAGATGTTAAACAAAAAAGACTACATCAACACAAGGATACATTTTGCTGCCAGATATCAAACAAAATTTAGAACTGCATGAGCCCCTAAAGAACAATTTTGTAAGTCAAACCCAACTCCTTAAATAATATAAAAATTTGGGGTAGAGTTCACTAAATTTGGTTCCACTTTCTTCAAAGATTAGTTGGAAATCCTTATACAAATATCAATGCATAGCGATAGAGTTTCTCAGGTCTCAGAGCTGTTAGCAATTTTTAATTATTGACAATAAAGCTTGTAAACAAGAGCTAATAAAATTTATCCCTACAAATATAAGAACTCAAGAAATTAATAAGATATCTAGTATCATGAGATTTTATTCTGAAATCATATGATTGATTTGGAGAATATCTCCTTTTTAAGAATTGAAAATGTATATATAGGGATAGATTATATATATATAATATATGAATATGTGAACTTTCTAAGGGGATAAATTTAAATTATATACTGAAAAGGAACAAGATCTAAAGAGGCTACAAATTACCAGCATCTAAATCTACTAAAACATGTAAAAAAGACAAATTACTTGATAAACTTTTGTTTTTAAAATATTTTTGAAGTTAGTTATTCTGAATGGAATCAAAAATGCAACATCTGTGAGTACTGCTTGACTCATTAGTTTAACTCTTTCAATAAGAAAAAAACAGAACAAAATATGCATTTGCCGTGTTTTTCTAGGTTCAGATGCACTTTGGTAGATATACACATTATTTTCACATTCAAAAATGTATGGAGAAAAGTCAATTAAAGTGTCAACACTTTTGAAGATATTAACCATAAGATGAAACTTTGAATAACGGTAATGTTATGAGAAAATTCAAAATAATAAAACCATATTGGAAATAACATCTTAAAAACACCACTGAAAAGCTATTGGGCATGCGAGTGACTAAGGAATTGATTAAAGCAGTGAGTATGTATCAAAAATAATTATTATGAGTATGTTATTTTTAATATTCTGGATTCTAGATTATCAGTGTGAAGTTTTTTAATTTGCTTTGATCATATGGTTTGATTATATTTTGAAATATTTTTATTTTTTGGAAGGGTTTTGAACATAATTTAATCATTATAGTGACCAATATTATGTAAGCTGTTTATATGTATCCTAAAGACAGGAAAATTGTTCCATATTCTTTAGCACTAATAGACATGTCTATGTTAAAGGGTACTTGTGATATGTTATATTCTAAATATATTGATTTAATAAATATAAGAAAGAATGAGTTAGTGCCTAATAAAACTTTTACTAATAAAAACTTTACTAATAAAATATTAATAATAATTTATTGAAACCCTTGAAAGATAATGTTTTTGATCATTGGTCAGCTTTGAGTATCTATTTAAAGCTCATCATGGTGGTGATGCCTATAATCCCAGCCACTCAAGAGGCTAAGGAAGAAGAATCAAAATTCCTGGTCAATTTCAGGCATTTGGTAAGGCCCTGTTTCAAAAAATAAAAAGGGATGAGGGTGTGTTGCCGCGATAGAGGGCCTCTAGATTTAATCCTCAGTACTAAGAAAGAAAGAAAAAGAGATAAGGGAAGGGGGAAGGGAAGGAAGGAGAGAAGAAAGAGTAAAAAAAAAAACATTTAGTTTGACTAAGGCATTATGATGCTCTCAGTGTTACGACATTTAATTGCTCAAAAGCTTCCTTTTGAGCTTGTAATTGTTGATCTTCCATCTGAAATTTAATGTCTCACTATATAAGAAATGATTCTTTTTTCAGTTTATTTAAAATATAAATTTATGCAATATACATGGGGTCATTTTTGAGCAATTTACAATATTTTTCCTGGAAAGAAATGACATAATTGGCAATATGAATATAGCAAATAAGTCCTAAAGACAGGTTTTTGTGTGGTTGTGAAAAACCAATATACTAATTGTATTTATATTTTCACATCAATTACTAGCTATCTGTCTCTGATCATAGATAGAAAGTGGCTGAAAAGTCCTTAGAACTCAAGCCTCAGAACCCAGTCTGGTTGTCTGTTATCTTGATATCTGTAATGGAAAAATGGAAGCCCTAAATCAGATGATGCCCACAGTCTCCTACAACTCTGATGATCCTATGAAAGGTAAATCCAACTTATTTCTGTATCTTAAGATACTTTTAAAACTATATTTCTTATCAAATTCAGACTTTTCAATAACTTAAATTACATCAGTAATAATGAGGTTTTTCCAATACCTTCATTAGAAGCAAGTCAATGGGGACAATTAGAAAAAAAACATCTGCCAACTAGGGAATGATGATGCAAAAATTATAATTTCCTTCATCCATTTAAGAATCTTATGTGTGCTTATTATGGCCACCACATTTTAACCTACTAGTTGATAAATTACTTCTTTGGCCTTCTTTTCACTGTTTAGGAGTAAAACATAAATAAGTAAAAATCTCAGGTAGGTACTTAATAAGCATTTCCTCTGGTATTACAAGCAAACAACTTCTCAATGCATATCTCATCTGGAAATCTTGAGAATACAGACTGTGCAAACAACTCAGGATATTCAGGTCATCTGATACATGTGTATGTGAGTACACTGTGGAGCAGCAGGGAAGGTCACAGAACACAAGGTAAATCACTTGCTTTGTCAGGATAACATTCGGGTTTTAATTTGATTATTAATATGAATGATAAATAACATTTAAAGAACTAGTAAAATTATTCAGAAATGTAAACTGTCAGCTTAAAAATACAACAAGGAGTTGCTTTTCCTATTCTTACCTCTCTGTGCTGGAATATAAGACAAGACAAGATCATGTATAAAAATTAGCTCTACTTAGGTATCTCGATGATTAAAAGTCACTGACATATCAGTATTTCCCCATGGAACTCTAGAATGGTATAGAAGGTCAAAAGCATCAAAGATGTTGCTGATAGGAGAGAGGATGTCGTCCCTGACATTTATTGGCAGATTTAAATTCAACCAGCAGTGATTATAGTATAAAGTTAAGTTTTTCTTCTAGCTCTCTAATGATATGGAGCCTTTGAATTTTTTATAAAACGAGATCTTATTTTCTCAAGTGTTTGAGAAAGAAAAAGAAATTCTGAAGAAATAACCTATCAGCTCTTTTTTGTTTGTTTGTTTGTTATCTCCTTTAGGATACCTTGCAAACACCTATTTGTAAATCCCATTATTAACCAGGTCAGGTTTTTGTTGGTTGGTTGGTTGGTTGGTTGGTTTTTATTACAGTTCTTAAAACTCCTGGATTTCTTAAAGATTTTAACTGGTTACCTTCTCTAGTATTACTGTGTCAAAATTCTCAGGAATCCAATATCCATATAAATGTTCTCTCTAGTACCTTAGCATTTCAGGTCCTTGTGATCTTTGTCCTAAAGATTGTGTCGTTCACTTTAGGTCATTCTTGCTGTCATTTCTAGGAACAGCATTCCTGCCAATGCCTTAACCTCAAAGCATTCCATTATCTTACCACTGCTTCCCCTCTTTCAAGCTCACTCCCTTTGGGATTCCACCACCAACATCCGCCCCACTGAGACATAACTACCATGTTTTATTTGTCTATCTCTTCCTCATGTATTTACTAATGTTCATAAATTTTTCAATTTCAAGATCAATTATAATGATTGCTCTTTTGGTCTTATTAAATCACAATGCAAATTTAACCCAATTACATAGCTCCCTTATGTGTGCACCCTTGTGCATGAATATAGTTAGAGAAATATACGAAATGAAACCAGTCTCATCTATTCCTGATTACATGTCATGTGAGCTCTTAATTCTGTCCTTGTGTCATCCTAAACTTCCCCAGTCCATATTCCCCAACAATAAGTTCATACTCCTCAAACTTTCAGCACATTCTTGGTGTTGGTTGATAAACTCCTTCTTATTTCACTGAATTAAAAAAAAATAGAAGCCACCAAAGAGAACAGCACCTAGCTAATGACATCATCCACATCTCTCTTTATTAAACAATACCCAGGCTCTATGGCTGACCTCTGAACTTCTGTCATGAATCCCAACCACCAAAGCCTCCATGGACTTGGCTTTAGTAATCCTACACTTCCCTTTATCTGCCCCACCATTTCTGTTAACTAAAGTGCTGTTTGTCGTTTCCCTTCAATTTTAAGAAAACTGTTCCTTTGTCCAGCTTCTATTCCAGTTAACATTATATGTCCCATCACTTTATCCCAAATTTCATTCACACCATTGTCTATAATTAGCATTTCTAATTTTCCTCCTCCTGTTTTTCCTTGGACACACTTTAGTCATGACTGCCTCTCAGGAATCCACTGACATCACCCTTATCAAAGTCAGCACAGTGCCACTGTGAAGTCCAACCTTAGCTCATGGCACGGCCTTACTCGACTTCTCAGTGGCATTTGACACTATCACAACTTTGTCTTTTTGAAATACTTTCTTCCCTGAGTTCACAAAGCACTGCACTCACTTCCTCTTTTGTTGAACACATGGGTCCTTCTTACTGGGTTTTTCTCATCTCCACACTTTTAATTCTTTAGTGCTCAAGGTTTAGAACTTAATCCTTAAATATTTTTTCATATTTGTCATATTTATTCCCTGGGTATCATCATCCAATTTCAAAGAACTAACCTCATCTATAATTCAAACTTACCAAATTTATATCTCTAACTATAATTTTAAAGGCATATTCATTTCCTTATTTCCTTTTCATTCATAGTAAGAGATACAAAATACAACATAGAGTGCCAGGCACTGTTTGTTAGATTGTATAAATAGCTTGCTTAATCCTCACAAAAAAAATTATGGGTGAAAAATAGTAACCTCATTTTCAACTTAGAAAACTAAGACATTAAGCAACTTACTTGAAGTTATACCACAGGAAATGGCATGAGTCTAAGCTTGGGCTTTCTGGTTCCCAAATCTATATTGTTGTCCCCTGTATTGTTCAATAGTTAAAAGGCACCTTTCAATGTTGGTAGTGGGGCTCCCATTGTTGCCTCAAGGTCTTTAACCAAATGCCACCTTCTCATTGAAATTTTGGCTCACTGTGTTTATACACCCATGCTTTCCAAAGAAAATTTCTGTTTCATATCTACTATGCTTTAGACTTACTTATTTTTTGTTTTCTTCACTAAGTGTCCATAAAAACAACAATTATTATTTTCTTACAGTTCTCTTTTTTCAACTTCTAAAATAATAGCTAGCATATGGGAGGTGCTTGATAAATATTAATGTACTCATTAGTTTTTTAAGCCTGGATATAAAACCTTAGAAAATCTGAAACTCTTTCAGCCTCAGTTGTAGCTGACCTGAATTATAATATTTGCCAACCAATCCTAAATTCAAAGATTATAGGAAACAATAAGGGACAGACATTCTCTGAACTTGGGGTTCTAAGATCTTAATTTACTCACTAAGAAGCTGATGAATATTTGAGAGTTTAGAAGATGAGAATAAGGGAATTTCCATGGAGAGTTTGTGGGATATGAATTTCCATTTGTCACTCCCTCCACAGGGGAACTGTATGTGGCTCTTTCTCTTCGGAATCTGATAAGAACTTACTCTTCATTCTCTGAAGTTTGTGGCTTATTTGAATGGGCTTCTGTTTGTCCGATATCTGTTTAGCTAAGTGACCAAAGGCTGCATTTGGAAAGTTGCCACACTCATAGTGGGCTTCCTTTGCAAGCTCCCCAAGCACTAAAAGGAGGCAGAGGGTGTGAGAGCCAACATTACACATGGGAGACACAGTGTTGACCCAGAGATGCTGCAGATGTAATGCTAGTTGCTGGTGAGAGGGTAGAGCCAGAAGCTGCAGTGTGAGAGGTATCATCCTTGTCAGGAATTTACCTGATTGGTCCTATTGGGTAATAAGTTTTAAACATTACCAGGGTAAGGGAGAAACTGTGAAATCAGGGGTAGCTAGCAAAGTCCTTTCTTGACCCTTCTTCCTTCTGCTTTTACCCAGACTGTGCTCTGGGCTTTAGGAGAGAGAAGATTTGGCAGAGTAAAGACAACTCAAGATGAAATTCCCAGGACACAACAAACTCTTCTTTCTCCTTCTCTCTCTTCCACAGATACATCCTCACTTGACACTTCACACCTACAGCTGGGCAAATTGGGAGGATAGGAGCTGCTGAGAAAGGAGAAACTCTAATAAACTTTGCTGGGGATGATGATGTAGCAAAATGGAAGAGGGCTTCTCTGCATAGGCAATGCCATGGGTTAGATCCCAGCACCATATACAATCAAAAAAAATTTTTGGTTTTCAAATATAGATATTGAGATATAGTTCTGAACTGAGAATTTTTTTTTTAATTTAAGGAGTCTTATTATCAAAGAGTAATCTCATAAAATAAGAATGTTGTACAAAGTACATGTATGAAGACTTGAATTGGATGTAAACATACTTTATATACAAACAGAGATACAAAAATTGTGGTATATATGTGTATTAAGAATTGTAATGCAAAAAAAAAAAAAAAAGAATAGCATTACCTTAGATTAGGTAGAGGGAAATGAAGGAGGGGAAGGCAAGGGATGTGGGGATAAGAAAGATAGAAGAATGAAGCAGACATTATTACATTATATATGTGACTGTATGACCAATGTGATTCTACAGTATGTATAATCAGAAAAATGAGAAATTATATTCCATCTATGTATGATACATCAAAGTGTATAAGTGCATTCTACTCTCATTTATAACTACTTAAAACAAATAAAAAAAATTAAAAAAGAATGTTGTCCATGATATGCTCAAAGGACAAAGAAATATCTATCTCCACAGAGAAGATGGAGGGGCAATGGAGAAATACAAAGTTGTTTCTATATTTATGAGTCTTGTTTTATCAGCATTCTGGTCCCATATTCTACTGTTCGAACAGGGAAATTTGTCTCCTTATGAAAATTATTTGACAATTATAGGATGCAGTGTTTAAGTTTTATGTGGAATAAATTACATGCTCTAATTTTCTAAATAACTGATCCATTTATATGAAAACTCTTATTTAAAAAAACACAATTATGCAAAACTTTCTAAGATGAAATTGCTACTGTGAGCTTTCTGAAAGATTGCACAGAAAGCCTCATTTATTTACTTGCATTTTATTAAAATAAAAAAGAAAATCATTTTATAAGTGGCTTATATGGCTAGCATTGTGGGAAAGGTGAATAGGTCTAAATTTTCTTCTCTATTTCAGCACTTTTGAAAGGCTCAAAAGGAAATAAAACCAATCCAGAAATTCATTCTTTCTCTCCAATTTTTCCTTTTCCCATATGAGCAAAACCTGGAAGTGTGCAGACACATTAGGGACCGTTTCCACTGTGTGGGAGAAACATCTGCACTGTGCGCCCTGGACCACCAGAAGTGGAGTGAGATGGAAGCATGTGGGGGCGGAGGCGGCAGACAATGAAAGAAAAACTGGGAGCTGGTTGGGACCAAACATCCAGCTGAATTGCCTAACCTTCAGTTTACCTTTTACATTATATAAGATGTCTGAGAGCCGTAACAGTCGCCTTAAAACCAATTTTTTAATATGGTGATGAAATAGAGTTCATAGATTGTCTTTAGAATTTTCTCCTTCTGTGAGGATGGGAGCCTTGCTGTACACGCATAACCCCCTTTAGAATCTAAGCTGCCTGGTTTTCTCTTCATATTCATCCTTTGCAGCCTTTTGTTAAGTTGGCCTGCAAGACCAGGAAATACAGACCTCCTCTCAACCCAGAGAGAAGCACAGTGAAGACAGAGATGGATACATTGTAAAATATTAGGGCAAAAGGGTTCTGGAAATGCAAATGATTATCATTAGAAAGTAATGTGCAACTACTGAAGGAACATTTGAAAGAATAATGTGGTCTAGCAAAACAATCCTGCAATCTGTATTCAATCAAAACTGACCAAAAATGTTTGCAATGATCCTTTGTATTGTTGGGAGCCAAATGCTTTCTGGAACTTATGAAGAAAGCTTTATAAAGTGGCATATTACCAACAGAATATTAGTGAAACAATAAGCAGTCTTAGAGTTGACTTTTGCAATAAAGGGGAGACTCTCCAACTGTAAAGGCCAAGGTATTGAGAGTGACAAGAATATTTACATACCTGTCAAGTGCTCACCAATGAGCTTTATTGGCCAGTTTGTTTTAGTCTACAGTTCTTGGGCCTGGACATTCTGTCTACAAAATAGCTTATGTATGAGGCCAATTAAAATTCAGTATACAGAGTTCCAAAAATCATATGGGGCAGAGCTATACTTAGAAGATTGAACAAGAAAAAAAAAAAGATTACCATGAACTGTTGGAACGTGCGTAATTAATTTTTGATTCTGGGCCAATTTAATAAGCTGCTTATGGGCAATAGTACTGAAATTCTATTAACCTTATTCTCATAGAAAACAAGACATACATTCTTTATAGATTTCAGTTTCACTACTTACCTTTGGTTCAAGGCCTTAGTGAACCAGGCTTTTGGGCTCCAATCTTCAAGAAAGACAAAAAAAAAAAAAAAAAAAAAAAAAAAATACTAACACTGGCTGAGATTAATTTTCCAACAAATCATCTCTGTTTGCCCTTCACAGTTCACACCTGGCATCCATGAGCAGGACAGCCTCTGTGGGCTGCTGATTGGCAGTCATGAGCCGATGTCCATGAAAGAACCACTTATCCAGGGGCTATATATTATATATAACCAGAGTGCACAGTTTAGAAGATGTTAGGCATGCTCAGGAATCCAAGGCCTCATTCATTTGCCTACCAGAAGGAGAAATATGTTATAAGCAGCTTTTTCAACAAAATATTATAAAGTTAGAATGAAATTGAGATGGACCATATTTACTGCCAATATCAAGCAGACAAATGGGAAAGGCAGTAAACCAAGTACCTTAGATTTTTATATTTAAACTGTATCATAATTTTTAGTCTATATTTCTGAAAGGGAACAGAAGAAATTAGTTAAAATCAATATTTAACCAAAACACAGCATTGAAGAATGATAGTAAATAAGATGTTGACCTCTTTAAATAAAATTTTAAAATGACAAAGTAAGTTGCATTGTAACAGGAATGTAAAAAAAAAAATTCTCCTGAATTTTAAACTTATAGAAATGTTAATATTTTATATTTGAAGAAATTTTAAAAATAGATGTTTATTTCAACACTAGCATTGCATAGTAGAAAATTGACTCACATAATAAAACAATTATAGGTTCATGATTCCCTTAAATAAGCCTGCCTTCTTTCTTCTCTTTCTTCAACTGCCCCCCCCCAAAATGTCATTTTAATTTATTTTAAAGTTTAAAAAATACAATGCACATTGGCACTTTTGTATTTAATAATTAGTTTTAAGATGATTTCATAGAGATTAAGTATAGGACATTTGTAAAGATATTCAGATTTGTGGAGATAGGAGATTAAGTACTGCTTCCTCAGGAAATAATATTTTTAACAATATTTTTAAGCAATTTATTAAAACATGCTAAGATTTTCTGCCTAACTAAACTGTGCTTAACCATGACAATCACATTGCAGAGAACTGCTTCCCTAGTAGCAGTTATCTAATTTTGTGAGTTTGAGAAACTGAAATTTTAAAAATCCCAGTTGTGTTTGTTGAGCTCCTCAAAAAGGAATTTTAAAAGATTAGTTTAAGTTTTTCACTTGAATATAACTGGTTGATACTAAATGACCTAATTTTCTCTAATGGAACTGTGAGTTGGCCACAAAATACCTAACAGATGACACAGACTGATATTCAGTTCCTTATCATGGACATTAACTCATTGAATCCTCCACTGACTCTCTTTAGTGGCTATTATCTCCATTTTATGACTCAGGAAAGTGAACCTTAGAGAAAATAAACAACTTGCTAATAGCCATACTTGGTTAAATATAGGAATCTGAAGGAAAAGGTAGGATCATATAAATTCAGAATCTGCATATTACTGAACTGAAAACCAGGAACAATATCTTGCAAATAAAGACACCAAAGTGAAGAAATGATGATGCTATTAATAAAGAAGCAAGAAAAGAGATTCATGTAGAGCATGGAATTAGCATTTTATATACTAGAAACTGAAGCATCAGAAAATTATGTCAAACAATTAAAAAATGCATCCTCCTTAATTGAAAATATATGGAATCATAATAATAAAAATTTAAAAAGTTATTTTAACCAAAAAGGTATGTGATTTTATATATATATATATATATATATGAAATATGGGTTTTTTATTGGTGTTTTTACTAATTTTCATTGTGGTAAAATATACATAACATTACATTTATCATTTCAGGCACTTGTAAGTGCAAAGTACTGTGCCATTAAACACAGTCACATTGTCATGTAACCATCACCACACTCCACTTCCAGAACTTTTCATATTCCTAAACTGAAATTCTCTACCATGGCACACACTCTCCATCTCCTACTTCCCCCAATCCAAGGACCACCATTCTATTTTCTGCCTTATGAATTTGACTATACTTTGTACTATATATAAGTCTTTTTTTGACTGGCTTATTTTATCTAGGATGATGTTTTCAAGGTTTATCTATGTAGTAGTATGTGACAGAATTTCATTTTGGGACTGAATAATACTCCATTACTTATATTTTGATTATCCCTTTATTCATTGATGACACTTGGATTGCTTCAACATTTTGGTTATTGTCAACAACATTACTATGAATATGATGACACAATTTGTGCTATTGAAATCTATAACAAGCTCAGAAGTTTAGAAAAATACTAAATGCTACACGATCCACTGCTACAGGGGTAAGTTTGTTTTTTGTTTTTTGTTTTTTTTTTGCTTTCTCAGGGGTATACACAATAAAACTAAATAAAACAAAACAAAACAAAACCAGTTCTATCAAAAATCTGATTTCTAAAATTCCTGTAATTTTTGATTATAGTTAATATAAAAATTTAATAAAACACGAGAGTAGTACATGCCTGTAATCTCAGCAGCTCAGGAGGCTGAGACAGGAGGATTACAAATCAAAGCAGGCCTCAGGAATTTAGCAAGACTCTTTCAAAATAAAAAGTTTAAAAAAAAAATCTGGGGATGTGGTTCAGTGGGTAAGTGCCCCTGCATTCAATGCCTCATACCAAAAACAAACAAAACCTCAAAAAACCAAACAAAACACACAGGAGATTCCAATTTCAGGTAATATATATTAAACTTACAAATTTATCTCATTTCCCTATTAAATTGAGAGCAATTAAATAAGAGAGTATGTATCTACAACAAAGAATAAAATAGGTTTGAAGGGAGGGTGAGAAATCTAGAAGATCTTTGGAAGCTATAAAGCAGATATGTGGATTTGTGGTAAATGCTAAAGAAGTTTGGCATGGTACCCCCTAAGGAATCTGAGGAACAAGGGCTCTAAGAAGGTAATAGGGTTGTTCCTGAAGAATCTCAACAGATAAAAATGGTGAGCAGGCATCAAAGGTGGAATCAAATAAAAATTAAAATTTCATGTTGAAGACTTTTCTATATTTAGCATGAATTATGAACATCCAAGTGATTCCTCCCTATACAGCAAAGTGAGAATTCTTCTCTAACAAATAAGGAGCCCATACCAAAGACGAAAGTGTCCTTCACAGTGGTATTAAATCATTTAGGGATAATGTGATTTTCTTTTCTTGATCAGCTAAAGGCCAAGTGCAGGAAGGAAGATGCTCTACTTAGGACCACGTATATGCAGCCATTTGTAATAGTCTCAGATGAAAGGAGTCACCAAGAAATATGAAGAATAGGAAGAAAGCCATCAAAAAAGGGAAATGTAATAACTTATAAAAACAAGAACAGCAGAAACAACAAAAACATCTTATGACTAGGAGAACTCCTTGCACTAAGTGTTTGCAGAGAGAAAGCTGGGTTAGGTAGCAAATGGGTTTCAGACTTTTTCATAGCAAATAATCTGCAGGAAGACTGTGTAACAAAGCCTTTAATGGTCACAGGAAAATGAGCTTAGAATTCTCTGTCAACCAATCTATTTATGAAGTGGATGGATATATCAGGAAAAGGGGTCTAAAGAGTTTCCTCAGAAGAAGAGAAGTAGACCTCAGTTTAGCCTCAGTGGGTTCTTGACTTTTGCTTCAGAAAAGAATTTCAGGGCATATCAGAGCACTGTCAGAGGTTTATTCAATGAAAGAAAACAATGGGGCCATATATACACCCAAGGGAAGAGGAAGTATGGGTACCCAAGATTGAGACATGCTTTTGAGTCTTAGCTCTTCTTTTAAGGAAACTTGTGAGGAAAGGGCATGGGAGAGCCTATGGGGATGTTGTGAGCCCGTGAGCTCAGTTTCTCTGGTCCTGGACCACAGTGTTTATGGTGGTCTGGTCTTCTTCCAGCATCTGAAAGCATTGTTGGGACATTGTCTTCTCTCTCTAGATGCTATTTGGAGTGTATCTATATTATAGGTTTCTTTAAAAATACATCTCCCTTTGCTTTATCTACTCTATGTGCAGGCTAACAGTGGACTTCATCTTTAATCTAAATGAGGTAATCTTCATAAATGGGCAAAAGTAACTCTTCAGTTTTATAGATTTCCATTAAATTTGGGAGTGACAGGCCTACAGGGAAAAACAGGGTAGGGGAGTGAGTTTGATCATTGGGTGTTTAGATTTAGAGCTATAGTCTCTTTATACTTCCCCTTTGTCTCCCTTCTACCTATCTTTATTTCTTCTATCTTACCTCTGATGGAGTAAAAATGAAGTCACCCAATGACTCAGAAGCTTTCCCTGGAAATTCCTATTTCAGTGAGTTATTTGAGGAAATACTTTTGGGGGAAAAAAAAACATAAAAGAGGGAAATGTGATCTAGGAAATAGTGGACTCACTTCCTACAAGAGGGTGGTAAGAGGATGTCCCAGAATAGTGCCAAGTACCAATAACAAATTGAACCAGGAAGGCAGGAAGGAGGATGGCGGGTGATGGGGGGGCAGGGATAGTAAAAAACATCAAACAGATGCTATGACTAAGAATTTGAAATAATTGAGGATTTGATGGGGTAAAAAAATAGAAATTTATATTAATTTGTGCCCAAAATATTTTCTATGGAGAGACATGGAAGTGGCACTGGACACATCAAAGAAAGCCATGCCATTATATAGAAAGCAGTCTTTCAACTCTTAGAATCCCCTAATAAAAATAATGAGCAGTACAACTATGGTAGTGAACATAATGTTTGTGTTTAATCTTAGAGCTGTAAAACAGAAGGTTCAGAAGACCACAGGGAGGTGGAGGTGGGTAGAGAGAAATAGAATTTTGAAACCTCTAATAGTTGATGATTTTTACAAGCAGAGTCAAGACATACTGTTTAGGGCAAATGGATAAAACAGAAGTTTAAGGAGATTTCTGAAGTAGAGGGTAAGAGAGGTATAGCAGGTGATAGATGTAAAAACTTGCATTCCTATCAAAAAATAGATCAATGGACAATGGCTACATTTTATGAACCAAGAAAAAGTGTTATAAAAATTTTTCGAGCCAGGTGTGGTGGTGCACACCTATAATCTCAGCCATTTGGGAGGCTGAGGCAGGAGGATTGAGAGTTCAAAGCCAGCCTTAACAAAATTGAGGTGCTAAGCAACTCAGTGAGACACTGTCTCTAAATAAAATATGAAATAGGGCTGGGGTTGTGGCTCAGTGGTTGAGTGTCCCTGAGTTCAATCCCTGGTACCAACAAAAAAGAAAAAAATATTTTTGAGAGTGTTGCAAATCAGTAGCATCAAAACTAGAAAATAATAAGATAATTTTTGCTTCTGGAAAACCAGAACTTTTAGTGGGTATGGAGATATTAAAAAAAAAAAGATGTATTTTTAGTAAAACTGAAAACCATTAATTTAAAGGAAAGCAAAGACAAGAATGACACGGTTTGTGCAAACAAACTATAAGGAACACCTTTTTTTTCTTATTAAATCAGATATTAATCTTTTTTGTTGTTTTGTTTTGTTGTTGTTGTTGTTTGGTTTTGGCCTTCAACAAAGGCATAGACCTCATCTCATTAAAAGCAATGTCTCTAAGTTTTTGAAGGTTTTTGATCTAGTAAACAGCATGTTGACTGTGGTTAGTAATACTGTGTTACTTAGTTGAAATGTGTTAAAACAAATTTATGTGTCTACCTCCCACCCCAACCATAATGACATATAACTATGTGTGGTAAAGCATGTGCCAATCAATTTGATCTTGGTAATCATTACATGAAGCACTCAAATCATCAGGTAGTAAACCATGAATATATGTGATTTTTGTCGTATCTCAAAGAAACTAAGAAAAAAAATGCCATCATCTTATATTTTGCCATGAGAGAGTAGAAAGTGGAGAGGAAAGCTTGCTCTCTGTACCTGCATGATGTACAAAAGACCCTCTCTGATCACAAGGAAGAATCTATTTTACTGTCACTAAAAATAACAAATTAAAAAATTCAATAGGAATAAAAAGGAAAAGAAACAGTCCTTCAAATATTCAGTTCTGATCCTGAGAAATTAGCAAGTTTACATGCTCAGGGACAAAACTGAGACAGTAGAGGTTCAGAAATTTGCATTCGGTTGGTCTGTTAGTCTCTCAGGAGTCCAGTCCTCATCATAATTCAGAGAACAGAAGAGGAGCAAAGTCTGAAGAAATAAGATAATGGACCTCTTTTCTGATGCTTCAAACATGCTAAAAGGAAATGTAAATAATAGATGAGCGAGGCATTTTTTCCCATTTTTTTTTTGTGAAGTTAAGTAGGTATAAATACTAAAGTAGAAAAGTAGTAAAAGTTGAAGTTAGAGTAGTTTAAGGATAACAAAGAAAGAAAACAGCAGGCATAATGTGCATTTTATTAATGGTTCTTTCCAAAGCCATCACACTGCTACTCAGTGTATGAAGATGCCTATTTTGTGACGATAGTGGTTCAGAAAGTTCATGTGTCATTTCTGGACTCAATAAATACTAGTGATGTTTGATTAAATGCAAATTTTAGAATAAATACTCCTGTTTTAAGCCAAATTAAAAATTCTCATTTCTCTCTATAATTAATTTGTTGTGAATCAATTTGAAAACTTTAGTAAGTAGAATTATCATGCTTTATTTAAGGTAAATTAAGGTTCTATGATAGTGGAAATAGAATGGATGGCAAAAATTGGATATGTATGTTTTCAAAGATTGAAAAGCCATGTGGAAATATTAAACCCCTTTTCAACTGCAAAATAACGTGTTGAATTGACTATCACTGGGAAGCAGAAATCGAAGGATAAGGAATTAGACTTTATAATGAGAGGATATGGAATGAAAAAGTGGCAAAATAGTAAAGAAAATAGGAACTATCTAGAAAATTTTCAGATGTTACTTTATTATTTTATTCCTTTTTAAGCATCATGACCCCTACACTAATTACATTCCTCCTAAATAATAACCATTCTGTGTTCTTCAGTTGCTGTCCTTGTTGGAGTGCTTAGACTGGCTATTGCATTCTACAACTTTAAGTTGTATTAATTTAAGTACATAAAACAGGAAAGAAGGGGAAAATATTTCCTGTTGTGCTTCAGATAGGCCTATTAAATGACTATCCCTTTTCTTTTTTGATACTGACATCTATTGGAAAAGAGAAGAATATGTTTGTATGTTTGTTTTTTGAAGGCAAATAAAAGCACGTTAAAATTTAGGTCCAAATTTAAATTAAAAATTATATATATATACATATAAGAAATTAACTATTTTTTTCTAATTTTTCTAGTACCATTGCCAAAAATTCTCTTTTCTCATTGAAATTTCTTTTGCTCTTGTTTCAAAGATCTCATCACTTTGTGTCAGCCTATTTTTCAGTTATCCTGTTGCACTAAGTTTTGTATCTCTTCTTTCACCAAAGTCATGCTATCTAGATCTGTAGCTTTATTAGTAAGTGTCATTCCCTAGGTTAAAAAAAAAAAGGAAAGTATTCTTTTTAATGACATCATTCTCTAATTGTTCAAAAATAGAAACAACACCCATTTTGTATGAGTTTTCAATCTTAAAAACCTATTTAAAATTAGAAATTGTTGTTGAAAATATAATTACGTCTATTTTAAAACTCATGTACTCTAAGTAATGTGTTCACGATTTAACTAAAAATTAAACTTTAAAAAATGAAAAAGTGATTTTGGCATAAACTCAAGTTTTCCTTGTCAGACTCACTGAAGAATTAGCATCCTATCATTTGAATCAATAATACATAAAGAAAGCTTTTTGAAATAATTTAATTGACTAAATCTGTAAGTGTTCTTTTTAAAAAAATGTTTCTGGAATGTTGTGGTTAAGGTCCGAATCTATTTATTTGCTACTTGGGCAAAATCATATGCTCAGTAAAGTATATAGGCTGATAAAGATTGACCATCCCTAATCAGAAAATCTAAAATCTGACATGATCCAAAATCTGAAATTTTTGAGGACCTAAATGCCACTAAAGAAAAATTCCAAATTTGACCTTGTGTGATGGATTACAGTCAAAATATAGGTGCACTGAAAATGTTGTATTAAACATCCTTCAGCGTTTGTGTATAAGGAATGCATGAAACAAATGAATTCTGTGTTTAAACTTGGGTACCATCCTCAAGATATCTCATTATATGTATGCAAATATTCCAAAATTAAAAAAATAATCTAAAATCTGAAATATTTATGGTACTAAGAATTTTGGATAAAGAATACTAAACATATATGCAGTTGCTACCCAAATCTGTCCTACAGTGAATTCTATCTAAATGTACCTCGATAATGTGATGGTACTAAGAATTTTGGATACAGAATACTCAACGTGTATGCAGTTGCTACCCAAATCTGACCTACAGTGAATTCTATCTAAATGTACCTTGATAATGTGTTCCTTAAGTGAACTTTCAGACATCTCCATGGAGATTCAGAGCACACAACTTGTTCAGTAAAACATCCTGTGAAGTCTATATTTTCTCCCCATTGAACTGGGTTGGAAACCTCACCAAAGGTTCCATCTTGTTTTGTTTTCCCCCCCATTTGAACTTTTACTTTTACCAATGTAAGACTATCAAGCATGTGATAAGAAAAGTGCTTTTCTTAAAATTTAATATTTTTCTTGCTGGATGCTGGCACATCTCTGCAATCTCAGAACCTCAGGAGGCTGAGGCCGGAGAATCAGAAGTTTAAGCCCAAACCGGAAAATTTAGTGAGACTTTATCTCAAAATAAAATATAAAAAGGGCTGGGGATATAACTCAGTGGTAGAGCACCTCTGGGTTCAATCCCCTTCACCAGCCCAAATTTAACTTCTTTCTTTTCTTGCTTAAAAATTAGATTTAAAATTACTAAAGCAATATATGATCATATTACAAATATAAATAACATACAGAGATTAATATTTGAGCATTTCTCTCTCACTTCTCCTAATACATTTCCCTTCTCTGTGGTGAAACTGTTAACTTTAATTTTCTAATTTTTACACATTTATATATCTCAGATGTATGTACACAAAAGGATTTGCACTTGTTTCTATATATGTATATACATATGCATCTATATATTTGGGGAGGAATGTTAACTTAAGAAACTAAAAAAAAATACTTTTAAGTACTAAAAACATATATAAAAAATGTGTAAAACAATCCCCTGACAGTTAACATCAAGGAAGAATTTTCCTCAGTATTTTATAAAAAAAATTTCAGACTTCTCACATCTGTAAACACATTTACAAACAAAAAAGATAAAACATAATCATGCTCTTCACATTATTTTAAATTTATTAAATTTAGGACAAATTTTGCATAAATAAAAATTTAAAAATGAAGCCAAAGGAATCACTGGCCTTTGAATAAATGTTTGTATACTATAAAGATACTAATTCCTATAAAATAGCTCCAACCAAACATTTAAAAAATGAAGATAATATAAAAGAAAGAAGAATAAAAGCATAATTTTACTTAAACTGCATTTTTCTATGTACACTGTATCTATTTCCTTTTTTTGTTAAAAATAAGAAAATTTATAAACTCCTCATTCCCTTTTTGTTCCTTATTCTCTATTATTTTGCTATATTAATTTTACATGGCCATGATTCTGTAATCATAAGTACTACAACTTAGTTGTTTTATGTTCATCTACTTTATATTTATTTCAGTATTTTTCCTATGTTATATTAATAATCTTTTGTCCTTTTCATCTATAGTTTCATTCTGGAACTCGGAGTTATAATCTATGGGCAAGACATATAACTTAATTTGGACTTGTCTTACAGGAGCTAGATCCTACTCATACTGTTCTAAGAAATCAATGTGACTTCACAATTTTTTAGAGTCAATATTATATAAAAAGGCCACCAGATAGAAAATTTATTCCATAAAAGTTGATGACATTTTGTCCTTTCCTATAAAATGAGACATTTCATGCTATTTCTTTGATTTAGGTTTTGTTTTTAAGAAATCTGTGTAAGGATAACCTTTCAGTGAATGCCTTTATTCAACAGAACTATGATGAAAAATCAAATTCAATAAAAAGTGTACACATAGTAAAGATGCTATAAAGAAATATTTTATCTTCTGGGCAGATATAATGGGATGGAAATATTTCAGAAGCTCTTATTGGTAAGATTTGCCTCTCTCCTACATTATTTTTGTCAGTTGTGATGAAAAGATGTCCAGATATTAAATGTTACTGGAGAGTGTTTGTATCTGAATGCAAATGAGTGAAAGGCCATAGGGTATCTCCCTCTTCCCCGCACTTACTGGGACTCAGACTTTCCTCATGCAGTCATTGAGACTTTTAATTTTGTCCTTTCCTTCTCATCTCACCTTACCTTACCTTTCTTTTCACTCCTTCTGGAATCTGGATAAGCAGAATTCTTCCCTGTAGCTTCTAGAAGGCACAAGAAGCTCAGCTGGCCATGCCTTCAGTGTCCATTCCTACAATATTGGGACTACGGTTTGAGGAAATCTCCTGGGTCTGCCACTAGGACTTTCAAAAGAGAATGTGTTCAACCACTTATTAATGGACTAGGATTGCAGCCTAGCACCAAAGTTTGTTCTTCATTCCAACTAAATCAAATGTTAGGGTTTGTTGTTGTTGTTGATAAATCTTGATGTTTTAGGCAATCCAGGCCGATCACTGAATCTACATAATATTGCTGAGGTCAAGAAAATGACTGTTGCAGTGGCACTTTTGGCTATCTCTGTAGGATTGCAAGTAAGTTCACTTAAGCCCAGGGATGGTTCTGGTTGGAGTCCATATGGGAAAGTTTTGACCCATGCATCCCTGCCTACTGAGAGATACTTACAGATTCCACATGGAGTTGGAAGATGGGTCCACCAGCAATAGTTCTCCACTTCCATTTGGGATAATGGCAATGTTATTCCTAAAGCATAGCCAAGAACACCTCTTTTCTGCTCCTTCCTGAGGCTGTGATCTCAAAGTTATAATAAAGACTGAAATTATTGAGGATTTCTTGGCTACGAACAATTAACTTTCAGATGTAGTCCATGCCTCCAAGTCTTTCTGTGAAAAAGAGAACTCTCTGGCATATCTTTGTGTTGGAACCCAAAGAAGAGCACTCTTCACTGCCCTGTTGCAATGTGGCTATGAATTTGAGATTTGATGTTATCCTAGGCTCTCAGTACTTGCTACATAAGTGTCTATAGTGCTGCAACATAGGATTGATTAGATACCTGGTTATTCTTCCATCCTTGAGAGAATCTGTTTCTTCTAAATTGTTGACATTTTCTAAATTCAGCTTATATCAGTGGTAATAAATTTTCCTCATGCATTACTCATGTTTTGTGATATTTATTGCCGTGTTTATAATTGTTTAAAAGTTAACTTAAATGTTAATAAGAGATTGATTGAAATTAATTATAACACACATATGCTAATATGCTAGGATGCTAGGCACCCATTGAAGTAATGTGAAAATCCTATTGCTTAGTGCAACAAAGTGCTGGTTGAATACATCACTAAAGAATGAAAATAGAGGGCTGGGGTTGTGGCTCAGCGGTAGAGTGCTTGCCTCGCATGTGTGAGGCTCTGGATTCGGTCCTCAGCACCACATAAAAATAAATAAACAAAATAAAGGTATTATGTCCATTTACAACTGAAAAAAAAGTTAAAAAAAGGAATAAGAACAGACAAATCTTCCACGCAGAATTCCAAATAAATTACATAAAAATTGTACCCTCAAGAAGGTGGAACTTCCCACACTGGAAGTACAGGGTAACACTGTCCTTTACCTTGGTAAACACTACTTTTGGAAGCTGAAGGTCACTGGATGCTATATGCTCTTGATGAAATGTAATGAAAATGGCACTCAGCCTCTGGATCTTCCCCCTATAGACCACAAATTCAGTAAAAATATAAGAAAAAATATTCAAACTCAAATATGGTGGCATTTTACAAAATCCTTAACTAGCACTCTTAAAATATGAAGATCTCAGAAAGCAAGAAAGTCTCAGAAACTTTCACAGCCAAGAGGAATCTAAGGGGTCTTGAGTGTGACACAGAATGTAATATTTGTCCTTGTTGAGTTGTTGGAACAGAAAATTATGTTGGATAAAAATTATTCGTGGAGCCATGAAAACAGGATGGACTTTAGTTAATAATAACATATTAATATTGGTTCACTAATTATGATTTCTGTATCATGCTAATATAATAAACTTTGTATGAGTAGCTTGCAACATGCGCTATACTGTAAAGATGTACTTCACAATGTTTCTGTAAAACTAAAATAAAAATATTTAAACATAAATATCCTGCTTAGCATGCCTCTGTTATTATAAAATATACATGCATGTATGGACATATATATTAGTGAGACATTTAGAATAATATAATATGCTAACCTTGGTTGTCTCCTGATGGTGAGCTCTTTTTTTTTCTTTTTATATACTTATATTTTTATGTTAATAATTAATTTATTGCATAATAAAAAATCAAGTGAGTGCAAAATTATCCTTCTGTCTGCTTTTATTTAATTCATTTTAACAACTAGTTACCTATATTCTATAATGAATATATTTTTTCCCCAAACAAGTGGTCCAGAGTTTAGGTGGATTCTCTCATGTATGAGTCAGCGCTCTGGAAACATTATATTCTCTTTATGAGCTCTGCCAGTGTGCCCTCATTTTCAGTTACAAAATATATGCCAATATTAATTATATAACAACATGATTTCTTGTTCATATCCAGTACAGGAGAGAAAAAAATTTTTTTTCAACTTTGGTGTCATGGTTTAGATATTAGATGTCCCTCATCTGTGAAACAATGCAAAAAAGTTTAAAGATGAAATAATTGGGTTATAAAAGGCTTAACCTAATTAGTTTGTTAATTCACTGATAGGGATTAATTTGTTGGTAACTGTAGGCAATAGGGTATGGCTGGGGGAGGTGAGTCCCTGGAGGTAGGTGTCCCTTTGGGGTAAATATTTTGTGCTTGTAAACATAGCTTTCTCTCTGCTTCCTGATTGTCATGACCTGAGCCTCTTTCCTCCCCCACATTCTTCCACCATGATGTTCTGCCTCATCTGTAGCTCTAAGGAATGGAGTTGTCCATCTATGGACTGAGACTTCTGAACTACAAAATAAACTTTTTCTCCAAAATTGTTCATGTCAGGTCCTTTAGTCACAGCAGCAAAAAAACTGACTAAAACACTTGGAAAATGATTTGAGTCAACTCAGGTCACTGTGCCCACACCTAATTTGTAAAAGCTGCCATCATATATTACAAATGTTCCCTGGCTTAGGCCAAGTTTCCGGAGCCAGTCACTGTTAAGGGAGTTGGGAAGGATGGGTTAGGCCTAATCAGGATCCACCTGGAACAGGAACCAAATCAATTTCTCTGATACATGAGCTGCCTATAGAAGACTGCAACAAAGTGTGCTATCAACCTCTCATAAATCTGCTGATGAAAAATAGCTGATGATGTTGTCAACTCCCTCTGCTCCAAGTGAGGGAATAGACACCAATTACCCACAAACTACATGCAATTAAGACCTTCGGTATCATAATTCTGTCCAATTACACAAACTAATGATGTAGTCAAGCACTCTGGAAAATCTATACTTATAAAGAGATAAGGGATAGAAAAGGATGCTAGAATAATAATTTTGATAAATATCTCCCCATCCAAAAATGAAGCATCACCTATGGTCAAAAAGAGCTCCCATCTTAACATGTTGGCCTTACAGGTGTCAGCAAAAGATAGCAGCTTTGGCACCATTACGCCTGCTGTTTATTTTTATACATACTGTAAGAATAGGCTTTAGCATTTTAAATGCTTTAAAAAATAAAAAGAGTTATATTATATGACACATGAAAATAACATGAAAGCCAAATCTCAGTGTCCATAAATAAAACCACATTGAGCATAGTCACATTCATTTGTTTACATATTGTCTCTGGCTGCTCTTGTACCACACATTTGACAGGGTTGAGTAATTGTGTTAAAGGCCATCTGGGCTCCAAAGCCAAAAATATTTACTGGCCAGTGCTTTACAGGAACTGTTTGAAGACCCCTGACCTACAGTCAATCAGGGATTTTGCTACTCCCCTTAGTGGGGGAGATCAGCAGTCTCTACAGCCATGTGTCTGCCTTCTTGAGGCCTCTTCTCCTCCTTCCTTACCTACCATCCTTCTTCTGCTTATCCTCCTGGAACCATTGACAGTCAAATAGAATTTGCCACTAGAACAATTCCTTCAAATGCTCTGATACAGAAAAAATTACAGTAATTAATCTAATTCCAAAGCTAAAAATTATCTTTTATTCTATTGCCTAATGCCAATTATTTCCAACTGTTTTGTTCCATAGAGCCTATCAGAATTTCTTTTATGTGAGTGGCATTGAAGACACAGGTGTCCTGTTGCAAAGTTCAGAAATTTGCCAAGAAAGCATTTCCAACTGTCAGATTAATTTTAGGTGACTTTCTTTCATATCCAGCATAATTAAAGCATCTTGATTCTGTTGTTTTAGAAGCACATGTTTCTGACACCCCAATACTGAGTGTGGGCTCCATCTAGTGACAGAGCATGAATACTCTTGTACTTTGCATCCTGTGTCTTAGAAACTGTTTCCACTGCCTCTTGCTATGAAAATGCTTATGTGCAAAAAGTAGCCTGCCTCCTAATGATAGTCTTCCTCTTAAATAATTAAACAGGGCAGAGTCAAAGGGAGATAAAATGTTGCTGTTGATACTCAAGCTTCTGAAATCTCTCTTGAATTTGAGGTTAGCACTTTCACAATTTCTTTCTTGGCTCTATAACTGATTACATTTTTGACAGCACATACTGACTAACTAGGTGGTTACCTAAAATTTTTGCATTTAAGAACTCACTAATGTTTTGTAGATTAAAACAAAAAAAAATTGATCTAACCATCATTATATAAAAGACTTATAAAGGCTCCCTTTATTGTTGTTATTTCCCATGGCATTTCCTGAATCCTTCTTCCCTTCTTTTGGACTTATTAGGACCTGAGGAAGACCTCCAGCATAAGCTGAAAATATCCTATGCCTGCAGTAGGGTTGCTAGATGTGGTTTAAAGTCCAAATCAGAGTATATGGACCCAGAGGCTGCCCAGGCTGGCTAATGGTATACTAGAATACCATTAGCTAGTACCGCCAGCCACACTGTGCAATCAGAATATGCAGCAGGGTCTGCATGGATAACAGGTCGCATAGAGCCTCTGCATCTGTATGTTTAATGACATATTTTGGTCCTTTCACAGAAGGTCCTGGCACCTTCTCTGACACTGTATGTTCACTGAGGTGTGGTATTTCTATCCAGACAGCCCATTACCTATAGATAAGATTGTTGTGTGCTACTGAAAAGGGTTTGTTTACATCTCACATTCATTAAGAATACAGCATTTAAAGTCAAGTTCAGCTTAGTTTCTGAAACATCTTCCCAAAGTGAAGAACTTGGAATTTTAAAGATGTATTGTTATACAGTTGAAAGATACAGGGGCTGATGATGCCAAAGCACTGGTTTAAATTTCTTGCTTTAATTGACTTAAGAGAAACTCCTACAGTGGTTGAAAAGCTTTCAGGTTAGCCACAGTGATCTTGATTATACAAACTTAAGGACATCTGAACTTTGGGTTTTCACTAAGATCTGATAACCCAGTAAGTGTTTAAAACGTGTTACAATTGGCTTTAAAAAATGTTTTATTTTTGTTTTTACTTCGTAGTGTTTTGAGGTTGTAAGTGCCTTCCAAATATGTAAAGTTTAAGCATGATTAATTCTATTCTTTAAGCAGGGGCTGGTTGTATGAAGCAGCGTGAGAGTTCCTGGTGTCCTCTGGTGCCACTCACTCTAGCTTGCCCTTCAGAACAACATTTTGCCATGTGCCTACTTATTGTTGGATACAAAACTCTTCCTAGATATTTCTTTTAACTACATAAAATCTGAAGTAAACTTTATTCCATGATTTCTGATGCAAATTATATTTAAAACTAGTTACATTAATAAAGTAATATTCTAAAATTATGCTTTATATGAGTTTTTTCCTTCAAAACTGCATGTGATCCAAACTCTTCCATCATTCTTTCTAAATAGTGTTTTAAAACTCTCCACATATATAAAGATCACAAATATATAAAGATCTCTTTATATATTTAAATGAGGTATTTTTAAAACTTTATTGGACGTTGTTTGAATCTACCAAGATGAAACATATTTGCTTAGAATTGATAGACACAACTGAAATGTCAATTAAAAATATCTAAGAATCTCCAAATGTGAAAAAGAAATATAATTTTCTTTCTTTTCCCTCTAACTCACTACTGGACATACTACTTGAATGACTCAGAGCCATCTCATACTCCAAAGTCCCTGAATTGAATTCCTGATTACCCTGACTGCACTGCCAATCTTGTTCATTCTAGAGACCTCTTTATCTCAGTTGTTAGAATTGCCAAACTTCTACTTGCTCAGGCAAAGAGCTTTGATCATCCTTGACTCCCATCTTTCTTGCATTCCCTAGTTGAATCTCCCAGGAAGTCTCAAAATATATTGAGAAAGTGACCACTTCTCCCTATGTTGCCTGCAGTCTGACACAGTCATCATCTTTTCTGTTCTGGTTGCCCACAGTACCATCCTAACTGACTTCTCTACTTTTTCTCTCTTTCCCTTTAGCCTCTTAGTCAAAAGCCACCAGCAAGATCAATTAAAAAATTTTTTTTTAAAGTTGGAACATGTTTCTACTCTTATCACAACCTAAAATTAGCAATTAATTTCACTGAGAAGTAAAAATTCTTACTGTTGTCAAAGAGCTGTGTATGGTTGGCACCCTGTTTCTTTCTGAACTCCTCTTCTACCACCCCTCCAATTCCCACTCCCCAGATGTTCTTTGTGCCTAGAACAAGCACAACCAGCATGGCTACCCTTCATCAATTTCATGCTTTGCTCAAGCATCTCCTTGTGATTCTCCTTAGTAGAGCAACCTGCTCTCCTCTTCTTGTCCAACACAACTGATTCTCCTTACCGGCTCTATTTTGTCTATTTTTTTCTATCACATTTTCAACATCTGTATAATAAATCTTCATAATGGTTAATTTGAATTGTCAACTTGATTGGATTAATAGGCTTATAGTGTCAATCAGGGTGTGTCTAGGAATGATTGGCATGTGGGATAGCCAACTGAAATGGAGACCCTCCCCAAGTGTAGGCATCACTGTCCAATAGCATGATAGCCTGGCTGGAATAAAAGTTGGACAACAAGGAAGCAGCAGCTGTTGTAAGCTTGATTCTTCTTGAACCTGGTTTTCCATTGCTGCTGTGATCTCAGAGGATATCAGACTATCTCTTTTTCACTCTTCCAAAGTGGACTATGCCAGTGATTTTCCAGAAGCCTTCAGTTTCAGACTAAGCTAGCACCATTGGTCCCTCTGTTTCTGGGGCTTGAGCCTCTTGGACTGCACAGCTACTGGTTCTTCAAGCTTTCCAACCTGCAGACAGCCAGTGTGGACTATCTAGATTCTGGTTGTTAAGTCAACCTAATAAATCCCCTTTCTATAATTTATACTTTCTGTTGCTTCTGTTCTGCTAGAGCACCCTGACTAAAACAGAAATAGGCACTGAGAAGTAGGGTCCTCGCTGTTCCTAACTTGACCATGTGGTTAAGAAACTTTTTGAACTTTTTGAAATTGGTTAGAGGAATTTTGAGATGTTTAGCAGTGCAAGCTGTAAACACTTTAGGTTATTGTAAGCGGAGCTTAATGGCCAATTCTGGTGGGAGCACAGAAGACCAGAATGCCAATAGGATCATGGTTATTGAAGACAGGGTTCAAGAGGGTTCAGGAAAAAAATGGGGGGGGACTCTATTGGAATTTGGAGTAGAGGTCATTTGGGTTATCTTCTGGCTGAGAAGTTGTCTGCATTTTTTTCCTGTCCTGAGACTTTCTATGAAGCTGATTTTAAAAGCAATGGGCTTCTTAATCTGGCAGAAGAAATGTAACAGTATCATAGCATTCAGGTGTTGGTATGGATAATGCTGGAAGCATCTAGCAAAATTTATTGTGATAATCAGGAGAAGAGATTTGAAAAACTTTACTTTTTTTCTTTTTTTCTTTTTTTTATTGGTTGTTGAAAACATTACAAAGCTCTTGACATATCATATTTCATACATTAGATTCAAGTGGGTTATGAACTCCCATTTTTACCCCAAATACAGATTGCAGAATCACATTGGTTACACATCCACATTTTTACATAATGCCATATTAGTAACTGTTGTATTCTGCTACCTTTCCTATCCTCTACTATCCCCCCTCCCCTCCCCTCCCATCTTCTCTCTCTACCCCATCTACTGTAATTCATTTCTCTCCTTGTTTTTTTCCATTCCCCTCACAACCTCTTATATGTAATTTTGTATAACAATGAGGGTCTCCTTCCATTTCCATGCAATTTCCCTTTTCTCTCCTTTTCCCTCCCACCTCATGTCTCTGTTTAATGTTAATCTTTTCCTCCTGCTCTTCCTCCCTGCTCTGTTCTTAGTTGCTCTCCTTATATCAAAGAAGACATTTGGCATTTGTTTTTTAGGGATTGGCTAGCTTCACTTAGCATAATCTGCTCTAATGCCATCCATTTCCCTGGAAATTCCATGATTTTGTCAATTTTTGTGCAGAGTAATACTCCATTGTGTATAAATGCCACATTTTTTTTATCCATTCATCTATTGAAGGGCATCTGGGTTGGTTCCACAGACTAGCTATTGTGAATTGTGCTGCTATGAACATCGATGTGGCAGTATCCCTGTAGTACGCTCTTTTAAGGTCTTCAGGGAATAGTCCGAGAAGGGCAATAGCTGGGTCAAATGGTGGATCCATTCCCAGCTTTCCCAGGAACCTCCATACTGCTTTCCAAATTGGCCGCACTTCTGAAACGGAAATGAGGAAAAACACCCCATTCACAATATCCTCAAAAAATAAAATAAAATACTTGGGAATCAACCTAACAAAAGGAGTGAAAGATTTATACAATGAAAACTACAGAACCCTAAAGAAAGATATAGAAGAAGATCTTAGAAGATGGAAAAATATACCCTGTTCATGGATAGGCAGAACTAACATCATCAAAATGGCGATATTACCAAAAGTTCTCTATAAGTTTAATGCAATGCCAATCAAAATCCCAATGGTATTTCTTATGGAAATAGAGAAAGCAATCATGAAATTCATATGGAAAAATAAAAGACCCAGAATAGCAAAAGCAACTCTAAGCAGGAAGTGTGAATCAGGCAGCATAGCGAAACAGATGTCAAACTATACTACAGAGCAATAGTAACAAAAACAGCATGGTACTGGTACCAAAACAGGCGGGTGGACCAATGGTACAGAATAGAGGACACAGAGACTAATCCACAAAGTTACAACTATCTTATATTTGATAAGGGGGCTAGAAGCATGCAATGGAGGAAGGATAGCATCTTCAACAAATGGTGCTGGGAAAACTGGAAATCCATATGCAACAAAATGAAACTGAATCCCTTTCTCTCGCCATGCACAAAAGTTAACTCAAAATGGATCAAGGAACTTGATATCAAATCAGAGACTCTGCATCTGATAGAAGAAAAAGTTGGCTCTGATCTACATATTGTGGGGTCGGGCTCAAAATTCCTTAATAGGACACCCATAGCACAAAAGTTAATAACAAGAATCAACAAATGGGACTTATTTAAACTAAAAAGTTTTTTTTTTCTCAGCAAAAGAAACAATAAGAGAGGTAAATAGGGAGCCTACATCATGGGAACAAATTTTTACTCCTCACACTTCAGATAGAGCCCTAATATCCAGAGTATACAAAGAACTCAAAAAATTAAATAATAAGATAACAAATAACCCAATCAACAAATGGCCCAAGGACCTGAACAGACACTTCTCAGAGGAGGACATATAATCAATCAACAAGTACATGAAAAAATGCTCACCATCTCTAGCAGTCAGAGGAATGCAAATCAAAACCACCCTAAGATACCATCTCACTCCAGTAAGATTGGCAGCCATTATGAAGTCAAACAACAACAAGTGCTGGCGAGGATGTGGGGAAAAGGGTACACTTGTACACTGCTGGTGGGATTGCAAAAACTTGAACTTGAAAAAGAGAGTAAAACTGGGGCTAAGGAAGTTGCAGTTGTTAAAGACATTATCCCCACTAAACAAATATTAAAGACTTTACCTAGAGACAAGAAGAAAGATGGCTTGAGGGCATATCAGGAGCTAGCAAGACCAAACCCAACTCAAGCTCTAGGGAGTAAAAGTGAAAATTCTCTTGAGAAGAGGGCAGCGGGGCACCCTTCTTGCACAAGGTGGCATAAGAAATGTTTTCAACATGCTCAGGCACCCAGACATTCAGAGGCTGCTGTAGCAAGGATCCCTGGAGGCTTGGATAATGCTTGAGATGGTGGCAGACCTTGGAATAAACCACATGGTGCTGGTTCTACAGGAATGCAGGATGCTGGAGTTAGGGGGTCATGGAAGCTTCCACCAAGATTTCAAAGGAAGGCCTGGGAGGCCAGGAAAAATGCAACAGGAATGGAGTCCCTGTGTGTATTCCCTGAGAAGTCAAAATGTAGAGATGTGAGGAGAAAGCCAAAACTGCAGTGGAGACCACAGATATTAAGAAATGCCAGTAAAGTGGGACATCATTTGAGGAAAGCTGCAGGGATTGAGCAGAGATAAACCAAGAAAAAAGCTACTTGGTCTGCAACCCACAAGGCCACAAGGGCACAGTTACACAAGGCCTTTGGAGAATACATCATGATGCCTTGTGCCCCAGATGCAGGACACAGAACTACAAGACCTGTTTGCCCAGCTGGATCTTGGTCTTGCTTTGGTCCTATCCCTTCTTTCTATGCCGTATTTTTGTATGGAAATGTTTACTCTGTTTCATTACATGTTGGATACTTGTAAATTGCTTTTAATTTTACAGGAGCTCACAATGTGAGATTTGCCTTGAACCTCAGAAGACTTTGGACTTGAACTTTGAGCAATCGCAGAACTATTGAGACTATGAGGACACTTGAGATTAGACTAAATGTATTTTGCATTGTCAGATGAGTATGAACTTTTGGGGGCCAGGAGCAGAATGTTGTGGTCTGGATGTGAGGTGACCCCCAAAAGCTCTTATGAGTGAGACAATGCAAGAAGGTTCACAGGAGAGATGATTGGGTTGTAAGAGTCTTAACCCAATCAGTGGATTAATCCTTGATGGGATTAACCGAGTAGTGGGAGACAGGTAGGGTGTAGCTGGAGGAAGTAGTTAATTGGGGGCATGGCTATGGGGTATATATTTTATATGCGGATAGTGGAGTCTTTCTCTCTCTGTTTCCTGATCACCATGATGTGAGCTGCTTCCCTCTGCCACCCTCTCCCATCACGATGCTTACCCTAACCTGAGGAATGGAGCTGGTCTTCCGTGGACTAAGACCTCTGAAACTGTGAGCCCTCAAATAAACTCTTCCTCCTCAATAATTGTGCTGGTTGGGCCCTCTAGTCACAGCAGTGGAAAAAAGCTAACTAAAACAACCTTTATTTTGTTTATTTAATAATTGTATTCTCTATGAGAATGTACACAATGCCTGGAGTTTTTGTGTGTTTTGTTCACATTTGAAATCCAAACACCTAGAGTAGTGCCCACCACAGTAGAAACATAATTATTGAAATTATTGAGCAAATCAATGTTATAAATAAGCTCTTGTGTGTTTGTGTGTGTATGTGTGTGTGTGTGTGTGTGTGTATATATGTATATATAGTATAGATTCCATTTTGTTGTAAAATAGTATCTTTAATTCCTTACTATGAAGTGTTAACATGATTTCAATTTTTACTATTTTAATCTTTGATAACCAATGCATACATAAATATTTTTTACTTACCCATTTGAAGGAAAATTGCCCTTGAGTTTTAAAATGACCCTATTAGCAAGGCACAGTGGCATGTGCCTGTAATTCTAGCAACTTGGGGGACTGAGATAGGATGATCATAAGTTTGAGACCAGTTTTGGCAACTGAGTGAGACCCTCTCTCAAAGTAAAAATTAAAAATCTCTACCACTGAGTGCGTAGATCAGTGGTAGAGTGCCCCTGAGTTAAATCCCCAGTGCCACAAAAAATAAATAAAAATGTATCAAGTTTGTGTTATATATGTTTTAAGAGAATATATTGCATATTGATTTAAATAATATAATATAAAATAATATCATGGCAGTAAGAATGAGTAAACACCAGAAATGATACTATATGATTCTATATAATTACTTAAAATCCTTGCATTTTTCCCTACATATAGATTAACGTGCACTTTGTCTATTATCTATGTCATTTGTTTTAAAGAGTTATAATGAGTAATATAGAAGTGATCATGTTGAGAACAATAAAACTCTATTCATGTATAGTTTTACCCTATTAAGATATTCTCTAACTCTTAAGAGTTGTAGTTACCATTCAGACACATTCATGTTGACATTTGTAGCAACTGAGAGTGGAATAGAGATTATATTTTATTATTTCTAATCACCCTGATGTAAATCAGCATAGAAAACTGAGGATATCTTGTTATGGGTTAAACATGACTTGTGACCCTGAGACCCATATTGAAGTCTAATCCTCATTGTGAGGTGCAAAGGAGGTGGAAACTTGATTCATCCACAGTACTTCAAAGTGGGATGTTTTGGGAGATGATTGCAAAGAAAATCACAGGGTGAATCCTCCTGACTAAGTCTTGATGGATTTAAAAGAAGGAGGAAACGGATCAGCAGAGAAACAGACACAAGTCACATTTCTGTCTCTTGCCAAATAGAGGATAAGAACAGTGTCTTGTTATTCTGTGCATCCCTCACAATAAGAAGGGTGTATGGTAGATTTATTACTCATGTTCTCCAGAAAGACAGAACCAATAAGATGTGTGTGTGTGTGTGTGTGTGTGTGTAAGAGAGAGAGAGAGAGAGAGAGAGAGAGAGAGAGAGAGAGAGAGAGAGAGAGAGAGAGTGCACAAAAGCAATAATAAAAAAAAAGAGTGTGCATTCTAGCAAGTCCAAAATCTTCAGGGTAATCTGGAAAACTGAAGATCTGTGGAAGAGTTGATTTTGCAACTCTCATTCAAAGTCATCTGCAAGCAGAATTTGTTTCAGGGAATATTAGGCTTTTTTTTTTCTTTTTCTTTCAAGGCCTTCAACTGATTAAATGAGGCCCACTTGCACTATGGAGTGTAATCTGCTTTATTTAAAATATGCTAATTTAAATATTAATCTCCTCTTTAAAATAGCTTCAGAAGAGTATTCAGACTAGTGTTTTGCCTAATCCCTGTGCTCCATGGTCTAGCCAAGTTTGCACATAAAATTAATCATTAAAGCAGGTGAATCAGAGTAAAAATGATAATCACCATCTATTCTGAAAGTGAAAGAACTAGAAAACCCAAAGAATCATTGTTTAATCTCTTTTTTAATTGATGCAATATATTTGATTACCATCACTTTTTTATATATCCTGCTTTCTTATGTCTCTAACTCAACTTGTTTCTCTGCATGCAAATTTCTCAGCTTTTGAATTTCTATCACCTCAGTAGCAAACACATACAGGCATGTGGTGCAATGTGAATACTGATATACTTTCCATTTTGATAGAGGGAATTTTTACTGCAGGGAAGTTTCACAGTTTATCTCAAATGTCCATCCTGGTACAATCAACTGTGGTATAGGTGGTGCATTCTTAAGTATAGTATGATTTCCAGGGGACTGGCCCTTCTGAGATTCCTCCTTGTTCTTGATATTGTAAGGATGGGTGATATATACCTTTCAAAAACAGTTGTTGGGATATATGTCAACAGGTGCCTTCTGAAGGCAATTAAAGCAATTTCTCTAAGAAGCATTTTATTAGGTTTTAACACTTTTAAATTTTAAAAACTTTGCAGGTAAAAATAGATTTCTTATAATTCATAAATGATTATAAAGTATATATTTAAATTGCACTTACCTATAAAATTATTAACTTTTGCCATATTTTGACTTTACTGACTTTATTAATGTTTTGATCTTCTATTTCAGAAACATCTTGCTAAAAACTGCTGAGGTAGAGCTGATGGATAAGTGTCTCTAATTCAAAAACTACCAAAGTTTTGTAGTCATTTTTTTTCCAGGAATCATAAAAATACACACACTACTCATAATCTCTTTTTAGAATTTAAAAAAAAAAATGTTCCCAGCTCTATACTAGATCAAATCAGCAAATTTTGATATTTGAAACAGTAAATGAGGGTTTCTTGATCACAAGGACTGAAGAATGTTAAAAATAACAGTATTTTTAATATGTCTGCCACCCTTATAAGTCACATAACCATGTTCTAAGAGAAAAGTTGGCCTCAATAATTGATAATGAGGACTGTGTTTAATGAATGAGATCTGACAAGATACGTTTCTTATATTTACAAGGTTCTTTGCATTATTACACAATAATAATCAATTGAATTATATGTGAACATATATTCCCTTATCCTCTAAAGCCTCTTCTTTTTATATATAATATATATGTTCATATATTATGAATATTCTATGTAGAAAGTTTAATTTATACTGTTTTGAAGTATTCTTTTCTAAGAATTCACAAATTAACGAAGTGATACAACAGCACCACAAAACCCCTCAAGTTGGAGCAAATGGAGAATCTCTGAAAGTATCAACCTGCTCCATCCTGCAGCGTGTTAACATTCCCCACCTATGTGACAGAGGCAAAGCATCCCCTCTCAGGTTGATGTTGTGAATCAGTATTATATGTGTTAGCCTCACCTCTTTAAAGATTTCTGCTTCCTATTTTCCCGAGGCAAGGCAAAAGTAGGATTTTCTTCTTCTCTCTATATAAATTTTCTTTTTCTTCTTTCTTTTAAAAATTTTTAAGTGTTCATTCTAGTTGAGAATAAGCCCGGGGAGAATGTAGTAACCCTCTGTTCTTTTCAAGTCCTGGACACATGCCCAGAGATCATGTAGCGAGAAGAAACAAGAGAAATGAAATCTCTTCAGAGGAACTGAAAGCTAGCTAAGCAATTAATCTCCACTTTGTCTCTTAGCCCTTCTTTAGAGCCTAATTTTTTTTTCAGAACAAAATCTTGAAATAATTTGAAAAGTATATTTCTACCCATGTCTGCAAATTTTATCTCATCATAGTTTCCCTATATTTGAACCTCACAATTAACCAGAAATACATTTTGAAAATTCTATCTCAAGTTTTTTCTTCCTTCATTATGTATTAAAAGCTATTATTGAGGAATTTCTAGTTATGATAATACATATGAAATACTGATAGGAATCAAATATAAAAAAGTACAGTGAAGAACCATATAAAAGGCATGATATATGTTCAAATTAGTTGCTTAGAGTATATTTCCACCTCCTCCACCCTCAATTCTAAACTCTGAAAAAAGCAGCATGCAATATTATCCTGAATGTGGGTCTCTCTTCATCATTTTATATTTATTTTTAGGACCAAATCAACTTTATTTGTATTCATGGATATTTTTAATATTTCCTAGGAGCCCTCATTGATTAAAACACTGTTTTAAGTCCTGAGATACATTATGCAATTTATTTTCCTTCAGGAAGGAGATTAAAATTTAATTCAGAGGGAGAAAACAAATAAAAGGAAATCAATGATATACCAGGGCTTTACAAGCCCAGTAGCCTGAGTGATTCTTCTCTATGAATGGACCTCATTTATTGTACATTCCCTTCACTTTGGGACACATTTATCTGCATGGAACTCTATTCTACAATAAGAACACTGTCTGACCAATGCAAAACAAAACTTTAAGAAATCAAATGTGTTAATGGGAAAGCCATGTGGTGGAACATCTGTTGCTGTTATATAGGGATAGGTTACCTTCATGTTGACATCATATGCTCTGATTTTTGTTATTTTTTAAGTGTTTTCTCCACAATTGTGAAGGTTGTTCATCATTACTTTTTATTTACAGCTGTGATCACAGAGCTTCCCTTAGGTCCCATAGCACCCATATCTTCCAGCAGTGCTTCTCAAACTTGCACAATTAGTATAATCATCAAGAGATACTTTCTAAAATGCATATTCCTGATTCCAATCCAAACCCAGTTGCACGGCCTACTTCTCCATTAGCTCCACACTTTCAGAAATCCAAGCTAAAGCACTAATCCAAAACCTTGGATTATATTCTTTTTATATCAACATCATTGTAAAATATAACGTTTAATATGTTTATAGATAAACAAATCTATTAGAGACGAAAATGTAGAGCCCATGAAAATGAGCTAGCACATTTAAGAGAGGAGCCTATAGACTCTGTATTTTAACCAACATTCACAAGAAAGTCCTTGAAACACTGTTGTTAAACACTATTTTAAAATTGTATCCTTTCAGCCAGGCAAGGTGGTGGCACATGCCTGTAATCCCACTGGCTCTGGGGGCTGAGACAGGAGGATCAGAAGTTCAAAGCCAGCCTCAGCAAAAGTGAGGTGCCAAGCAACTCAGTGAGACCGTGTCTTTAAATGAAATACGAAATAGGTTTGGGGATGTGGCTCAGCAGTTGAGTGCCCCTAAGTTGAATCCCTAGTTTAAAAAAAATTATATCCTTTCTGATTTCAGTCAAAGTTCAATCTGGGAAACAGAATCATTGAGTAGTACAAAATAAGGAATTCATTAAAGGAGTCAGAACTTACACAATCATGGGGGGTAGGGGACAGAGAAATAATATTTAAAAAGATATTTAGAGGATCTGAGAAGTCACAAGCCTATTCTTCTGATAGGTGACCTCATGGAAGGCTAAAAGCTAGCAAGGGGATCTTGGAAGCAGGACAGTAAGGTGAAGACAAGTTGAGGAAGTTTACAGCAGGCTGTTAGCTCTGCACCTACAAGGAGGGCTGGGGGTGGGCACTAGAATCACTACTTGTCACCAGGACCTTCAGCTTGCCAGGTAGGGCATGGGATACTGAGAAGGAAACAGTAGGCAAACTTGAATACACCTAAAGACAATGCCGAGAACATTTGGATAGCTTCTTTACTTCTGCTTTCCAAATCTAAAAATTTCCCATTCAGTTAACCTGGAAGTATGTAGGAAAAGGATTCTGGGAAACATAGCTCCAGTGTAGCACCACTGGCAATACAAACCACTGGAGAATGATTTACACTCCATGGATTTAGCTAGGTTTGTATAATTACCATGACTCTGTCTTTGCTCTCTGTCCTCTCACTTACGAGTTGAGGTATTTGGGAGAGATTTTCTAATCTTTCTAAACCTCATCTTCTTTCATCATATGACACTGGAGTAAGAATACTTACTTCAAAAGATGTAACTGAATGAGATAAATAAAAGAAAGGTTTGGTTTGTTTTACACCAGACTGTCAGAGACATGGTAAATATTAGTTATATGTTTGTTATTGATAAAGGAGATCAAAATTCAAGTGACTGAAATATAACTGTAGAAATAATAATAAATTTGCATCAAATTACAATTCTATTTGTCATTTGAGTACTTCAGCATATCCAGAGAGAAGAACCAGAATATCAAGAAAGAACAATAATTAGATAGTTTTGTAGTAGCAATATTAAAAGCTCGTAGAAAACAAGGGAATAATATCTTTGATGTGCTGAGAGAAAATAGCTGCCAGTCTAGAACTCTATATTCACAAAAATTATCTTTCAAGAAGAAAAGGTAACTTTGAAAGGATCAATCCACTTTTGTTATTTTGTCCATAAATCCAACCTCCTCGGCTCCATCCATTGGAACACTTATTCTATTTCATGTAATACAGTGTTGACTGATTCTAGAATCAGAAGTAAATCATTTAAAAATAACAAGAGCAAAGTATACTTTATATGTAACAGATCTACCACTAAACAAACCTTCCCCTACAGAGATAAAAGTGTGTATGTGTGTGTGTGTTTCAGGCAGAATGAGAGTAATTGCAGAAAAAAAGAACTAAAACCTGAGAAAGAAGAGTAAACATATATATAAAATGTAACTACGAAGTAATAAATACTAATTGTATTACAAATAAATTAATACTACTAGTAACTGATTCTTTCCTTAAGTTTTTTTACCAGGGTACCAGGACTCCTTTCTGAGAGTATTTGCTACAGCAAACATGCAATATTGAGCTGTCTTACTTTAGTTGGTTACTCCTACTTCTACTTGATTGAAAAAACATTCTAAACTTGACATGTACATTTGATGCTATCATATGAATATTTTATAATGAATGAAAGCCCAAATAATAATACTCAAAAGTCTAGTCTCTAAACCAAGGAAAGACTATGTTCCAGTAATTCTTTCAACTGTTATAACTTTTCTGGACTTGATTTTGAGAATTTATGTAAATTTGACTATTAGCAGAGGCTACCAGGTTTCTTTTAGGATGTGTTTGACAGAGACAAAACTTGGCACACAGCAACTCAGAAGAGCTTACATTTTCCAGAATCCTTTGTAGGTAACTGTAGCTATGATAATCAGTTCTTTCAAAGGAGATACATTAAAATGCAATGGGTGCTATGCCCAGGAATACTCTGGGCTGTCAAATGCCCCAATCCACTTCTACAAGGCTGGACTTGCAGAATGTGGTAGTGAACAACCTCAGACCCTAAGGATGAAAAATTCATCTGGGGATGATCTAGAAATAATTAAGAGGAGCCTAGACCCCTGACACTGCAGACTGATTCATCACATGAATTTCAACTCTTTTAAGAGATAATTTAAATTGTTGCTGAATCTATGCTAAATAAAGCACTAAAAAATGCATATGCAATTTTATAGGTAGAAAGATATGTTTTATTACAAAGATTGCTTTTTAGTCTTGAGAGTTCAGTGAAAATGTGTTAATTATTTCTTATTTAGTTGATGGTTCAGCAACTTTCAAATGCTAGTTTACAGTTTAGAAGATAAATTCATGACCAGGAATGAATTAGAAAGGTCTGAGGGAATGTTTTATGGTGATACACTTAGATAATTTTTTGTATGCCTTGTCCAAATTTATAGGTAATTTTAAGCAATAATAATTATAATAATAATAAACAATGTATTTTTGGTTTTTAGTGTTAATAAAACTAAAACTCAGACTCAGAACAAAGAAAACTAACATATATAATTATTTAATTTTAACATAGAGAACTTGGACAAAATATAGTTGATTGCTTCCTTTGCTTAGACAATGTATTTTTTGTAAACTGTATAGAGCTAAGGCTAGGAAATAATTCAATTATACAAAATTTAAGCCTTGTTTTCATGGAACACTAAGTAATTCTATAATATCTTTCTTTTAGTAATTCATTTGTTGTTGCAATATTTAAGCCACATGTTCAGCTTGTTGTTTAATGTATAAATGATTTATACCCCATTCTCTACCATTTCCAACCATGGCAAAGGCTTAATGTATTTAATATATAATTTTTTGAAAAATATATTTCAGTAAACTCCTGACTAATGACAAGAATGTGAATCAATGGCATTCCCTGTACACTGTAGGAATATATTGGAAATTTGGCACAACTTCAGAAGATTAAGCATTTATGTATAAAATGACCCCAATAATTTCCTTCCTTCCTTCCTTCCTTCCTTCCTTCCTTCCTTCCTTCCTTCCTTCCTTCCTTCCTTCCCTTCCTTCCTTTCCTTCCTCCCACCCTCCCTCCCTTCCTGTCTTTCTTTCTCCCTCTTTCTCATTCTTTCTTTTTCTTGTTTTGTTTGTTTCTTTCTTTGTGATGCTAGGGATTGAACCCAGGGCCACCAACATGCTATGCCAGCAATGCTGTTTCTAATATACTACAACTTCTTGCCCCTCAAAGACTATAAAACATGACAATCAGAAGACAAGAATATTAATAACAACACTATCAAAAATAAAATATGGAAAGTTATTCCAAAGGCTTTTTTCAGGAGAATGAATATTATCAGCAGTGAAAATGAATGAACAAGTTACATAGACTAATGTGGATGAAACATTGGAACAATTATGAGTTGAAAAAGCAAGTCAAAGGTAACAACCAGCACTATAGTACCACTTTAGAGAGTGGTACACTTTATGAGTATAAACCCAGTATAGATGACCTAGAGTTACATATGATATGTGATTAAAAAAATAATAATAATACAAACATGGTAAGTGATAAATATGAAATTCTGGAAAGTGGTCTCTTGTTTGATATTAGGCAGAGGAGGAGCTAGGAAGACAAAGATTAAAACACAGATTTGAAATTCTCTAGATCTTAATTTGGGTGATTGATTTGGAAGGGAAGAGGATGTTTAGTTTGCTACTAACCTTCTTAATTTGCATATGTGACACAGACATATTTGTAATGTGTAAATTAGTACCAGTAACATTTTCAAGAGCCAAATAAAAAATCCAATTTATAATTTTTAAGAATTTTATTTATAGAATCAGCCTTTGCACTACATTTTATTTATTATAGGTTTCATGAACATTTTATATTCATCCAGCAAGATTAATATTCTGTTAATCAGCTTCATTAAAGTTAATTGATATGTTGTCATCTCGAACTGTGCATTACTTGTGAAAAGTAATGAAGCCTTTGTTGTTTGGGTAATAGGTTTTTCTGCTCTTTCTCTGTTTAATTGATTCCTGGTTGTATGTGTTATAATGTATGGCCCAGACAACCAAATTATTTTAAATGCTTTTTGGTTAATTTATGACTATGCTTTTTTGTACAGGATATGTTTCTCATGTAGATAATTGAAATTTTATTTTATATCACTAAGCTTGATAAATACTGATTCAGCAACTCATTTCCTCAGAATCTATAGAATTTAGAGGATGTCATGATTGTGATTTAGCTAGCCCAAGTTGTACAGTGAAATCTAATTACAGGCTGTGTCTTTTACTCTGTTTAAATCATCCAGGAGGAAATAAAGACATCAGACTTGTACAACATGTACCTTGCCATTATGGTCTAACTTTAATTTCACAAAAGAAAATGTTTGGACTTATGAGTGAGTAAAACAGCATGCCGTCTCCAGGACTGTAGAGCAATGGGTTCAGAATAAATAAAAATCATGAGATATAAAAACATCAAACATATGAATTATAAGTGTACTACAAAAGGGAAATATCATCCAAGGGGGAAAAGCAATCCTAATTTGGCTGGGGCTAGTGAGTTAAAGAATAGAGGAATTTGAGAGTTCAGATAGATTCAAAATTCGTGAACAATATAATTTGGAGGACAAGGAGAATAATGGCCTTAGAGGACCAAGCTACAATGTGAGCAAAAGAATAGGGTTGTATTGGGAACCCAGAAGTGATGAAGAGACTGTATTTCTCTGAAAACTCTGATGCAAGGGGAGAAGTTTTTCTGGTTAAAGTCTTTCATATTGTTTTACTGCTTCCTGCCTCATCTTTCTACCCTCTCTTCTCAACACTCTCAGATTGTCCTTTTAAGAACTCTTTTAATCACTGCACCTCTCCACCTTCCCTTTATACGTGCTAATATTCATTCTGAGGCTTGAACTCAAAGAATTTTTTCCTAACTTTTTTATTTGTATACTAGTCTGCAATTGATTTTTTTTGTCTTTTCATTCATGTAGGTCTTTAATTTTTTCAATGATATTTTGCAGCTTTCAAATATAAGTGTTGCATTTCTTTTTTAAAGCATTTTTAAAATTTTGATTTGTTATACATGACAACAGAATGCATTACAATTCATATTACACATATAGAGCACAATTTTTCATATCTCTTGGTGTACACAAAGTAGATTCTCATCCTTCGTGTCTTCTGACATGTACTTAGGGTAATGATGACCATCGCATTTCACCCTCTTTCCTACCCTTATGCCCCCTCCCTCCCTTTTCCCCTTTGTCCTATCTAGGGCTCATTTAATCCTCCACACACACACACACACACACACACACACACACACACACACCAGCATATTATGGATCAGCATCCTTAAATCAGGTTCTTTAGAATTGGCTAACTTCACTTCTCCAGCTTCATCCATTTACCTGCAAATGCCATGATTTTGTTCTCTTTTAATGCTGAATAATATTCCATTGTGTATATATATCACATTTTCTTGGTTCATTCATCTACTGAAGGGCATCTAGGTTGGTTCAACAGTTTAGCTATTGTGAATTGTGCCACTATAAACATTGATGTTTCTGTGTCCCTGTAGTATGCAGTTTTTAAGTCCTTTGGGTACAAACCAAGGAGTGGGATAGCTGGGTCAAATTGTGGTTCCATTCCCAGTTTTCCAAGGATTCTCCATACTGCTTTCCATATTGGCTGCACCAATTTGCAGTCCCACCAGCAACATATGAGTGTGCCTTTTCCCCCACATCCTTGCCAACACTTACTGTTCTTTGTATTCTTTTTTTTTTTCTTTTAGCTACACATGACATTACAATGATCTTGGCAATTCATACATTTGAATCAATTGGTGTTTCTCATTTTTCTGATCGTACAGATTGCAGAATCACACTGGTCATAGAGTCACCTATTAAGAGCTGCCATTCTGACAGGAGTGAGATGAAATCTTAGAGTAGTTTTGATTCACATTTCTCTAATTGCTAGAGATGTTGAACTTTTTTTATATGTTTGTTGGTTGATTATGAATTCTCTTCTGAGAAGTATCAGTTCAGTTCCTTGGCCCATTTATTAATTGGGTTATTGGTTTTTTTGGTGTTAAGATTTTTGAGTTTTTTATATATTCTAGATATTAGTACTCTATCTGATGTGCCTCTGATAAGACTTTGTTCCCAATTAGTAGGCTCTCTATTTATCTCACTGATGATTTCTTTTGCTGAGAAGAAGCTTTTTAGTTTGAATTCATTTCATTTATTAATTCTTGATATTAATTATTGTGCTATAGGAGTCTTATTGAGGAAGTTGGGTCCTAATCCCACATGATGGAGATTTGGTCCTACTTTATCTTCTGATACATGCAGTGTCTCTGTGCACCTCAAAAACCACTGCATCCCCCCTTTGCCACCTATTTTGAGAGAGATGTCAAGTCTGACTTTCTCCAAAGCATTCCCAAGTCCCTAAGAAATGATTTAGTTCAAAATTCTGTATAGTAAAGAGACTAAGACAATAAACTATTAATACTATTAATATAGCGAGTAAAAAAGTAGAGAATTAAAAGGTAAAAAATACAAATAAACAAAAAGAAAAATCTAGGGCAGAAGAACTTAAGTGTCAGGTCAAAAATATCCATGGGTTTTCCCCATGGGAAAGTAAAATATTTAAGAATATATAAAAATAATTTCTCCAGTATACATAATTTCAAAATTTCTAAATAGCATGAATACAAAGAGTACGAATTTTCTAAAGATATAAGTCTCTGAAAAGTGGGCAAGAATTATCAGAAACTCTGCCTACCCAAAAGCTATAGAATTCTTTCAATTCCTCAGAATAGTTTTCAACTGAATACTCTATATCCAGAAAATTAACAACCAAGTGAGGAATGTAAATAAATAAGTCATTCTTGGAGAAGCAAGGCCAAAGAAAGCTTACTTTCCATGACCCTTTTTGTTGACATTTTATGAGAATATAATTTGGCAAACCAACAAATTGAACCAAGGAAGAGGAAATCATGGCACACAGAAAACAGAGACTCTAACCAGAATTTTAGGGCAAAGAAACTACTGTGTGACATCTGTTTGGCAGGTCTAGAAAGTATCCCAGTGGGAAGATTCTGGTGGGGAAAAGCTTAACAAAAGATAAATAGTGGAAGAAAACAATACAATTTGAGAATTCCATACAATGAGGACAAAAGCAACTCAAAATTCATTGCTTTTATATGAAGCAAAATAAAATATGGCATAATGTTAAGCAATTTATGAACTTTAAAACACACACACACACATACACACACACACACATACACACATATTGTTTGCTATTCTTGCAGGGAACTTTCATTTTTAAGTGGTCCAGGGACGGATTTTGGACCCAAAGAAAAGGAATGTATTTACAAAACACTGAATCTTACAAAACACTTGAATCTTAGGTATAGTATATGTGGTCCTATTTTGTTACCAATTCTATAATCAAGCAATGCTAAATAATGATGAATTTGGCATCAACTTCCTAGCAGAATGTGAGTGGAGAGAGATACTTTGATTGTATAAATAGAATGTTGCAACTGAAGATTTGGGGGTTAAAGGGGAAAATGGTGGAAGAAGGAGCAGGGGAACTTGCTCCCTTATTTTACAATGTGAAAGACATGCTATCAAATCCACAGGCAAAAAAAGATAGAGTTGTTTACAACATGAATTAAGGATACAAAGGAAAGAAATTGAAATTTGAAATAATAATATAACTAATAACTATTTGAAGGAAATTAGCAAAAAATAACAAAAAATCCAGGAAAGTCCTCATCATTTGTATGGAAAAAAAATACATATTGTCTAAATATATTAAGGAGTAGGGGGAAAATAGCATATTATATACAAAATTATTAGAAGTAAACACAGAAGAAATGAAGATAAAAACATCTAAAAGAGGGTCCTCTGAGGAACAGAACTTTGATACAAGAATTAATTGCTTTTTATCCAGAGCTTTTCATTATTTGATTTGCACATTGATAAAAAATATAGAATTTTTAAAAGACAATATTACAAACTATTTAAATATGCCAATTTGGTTTTGAAAGGCAATTAAATCCATTGTGTAAATTGGTGTGCTTTCAAACATACAAGACAAATTCATAAAACCAAAAAAAAAAAAAACTGTGGTTATTTCATTTACTATAGCAATTGTTCACTTGAGAAGAAAAGCCTCTGGTTGCTGATTTAAGGGAATATTCTACAAACTTAGGAAGAAGAGAAGTCAAAGATTCTGTTTAGCTTTGATCACTTTTTGGGTTCTATTTTCATACTGTGATCTATTTTCATAATCACACTAAATAATTCTCTTAACCACCAGATTGGTAGAAAATATGTATAAACAAATACACACACACACACACACAAACTAGCATAAACAGGTTTTGACTATGTCTGTTCAAAACTTTTTGTTACTATAACAAATACAGAGATAAGACAGTTTATATTTATTTATCTATATCTATATTTATGTATATCTGCCAAATTATTGAGTATTTTTGTAGATGGTAAATATATAGTAAAGAAATGGAAATTTAACATAGTAATAAAAGTAATAAGAATTTAAAGAAAGAGAGCAGAAAAAGGAGTAATAGAGGCAAGAAAAAAAACAGAAAATTACTAATTTTTTCATATGGAAAATTAATAAATGCATATTAAATACATTTACTACTTAAAGATATATATATATATATATATATATATATATATATACACAAATAAACGTATATATAAGCTTATTCCCCTTCTGTGTGTATATATAAATAAATAAATGTGTATTAATATATTATGTATGTTATATATATATAGTGTACATATATATATATATATATATATATATATATATATATATATATATATCCATCCCCAGAAATTTACAATAATGCATATACATGTACACAAAGCAACTTCATTTATTCCTTGACCTTCTCTAATCTAATAAGATTTTGCATCATCTTATCACAAATAACCACTTCTGTGATCAGATTCTTGATTGGAATACAATGTTAGTAATTATACCACCAACAAAATCTGCACTGAAAGTATTCCACTTTGAGATCACCACCATCATTTCACAGTTCACTTGCTCTGTAGTCCTCCCTCTTCAACCACAAAAACTCCAGCTGCTATGACCAATCGCTTCCTGTTCTCTAGATTCCATGGTTTTTAGGATAAGCATACCACTAAAGCTAACTTCAGCACCATGGCCCTGTTTTCCTCTATTGTGTTACCAATACCATTTTGAAGCCAATTATCTACTCTTACTTTGCTTTTACCTGAGTTGCTGACTATTGCTGAAGAAACTCACACAACAGGGATAGCTACTGAGATTCTAATATAACGGCTGTATTTCCTAAATGGGCCTTTGGTGATGTTTGTCAGTCATTTCCTAGCACATTCTCTTTCCCACTGCCCTAATGGGTTATTTCACTTTTACTGTTTCCTTCTCAAATGTACTGAACTTGCTAAATGCTAATTTGTCACAAACTCAAGAGATAAAAAAGGATTAGTTGTACCCAACTTCCCACTAAATAACCTCACTTTCCATATCTGTTGTTTTAATGGTATGATGGTTCTGTCAGAGTTTAGCCATCATCCCAGGGCTCTTCTCTTGAATCCCCTTTTGCCTTCCCACTCTGTGCTTGCAATTGTTTTTGTTGTTAATGTCTTTGAATAAGATCATTCTTTTTTTTTTAATTTTTTATTGTTGGCTGTTCAAAACATTACATAGTTCTTGATATATCATATTTCACACTTTGATTCAAGTGGGTTATGAGCTCCAATTTTTACCCCATATACAGATTGCAGAATCACATCAGTTACACATCCATTGATTTACATATTGCCATACTAGTGTCTGTTGTATTCTGCTGCCTTTCCTATCCTCTACTATCCCCCCTCCCCTCCCCTCCCCTCTTCTCTCTCTGCCCCCTCTACTGACATTCATTTGTCCCCCTTGTATTATTTTTCCCTTTCCCCTCACTTCCTCTTGTATGTACTTTTGTATAACTCTGAGGGTCTCCTTCCATTTCCATGCAATTTCCCTTCTCTCTCCCTTTCCCTCCCACCTCTCATCCCTGTTTAATGTTAATCTTCTTCTCATGCTCTTCGACCCTACTCTGTTCTTAGTTACTCTCCTTATATCAAAGAAGACATTTGGCATTTGTTTTTTAGGGATTGGCTAGCTTCACTTAGCATAATCTGCTCTAATGCCATCCATTTCCCTGCAAATTCTATGATTTTGTCATTTTTTAATGCAGAGTAATACACCATTGTGTATAAATGCCACATTTTTTTTATCCATTCGTCTATTGAAGGGCATCTAGGTTGGTTCCACAGTCTTGCTATTGTGAATTGTGCTGCTATAACATCGATGTAGCAGTGTCCCTGTAGCATGCTCTTTTTAGGTCTTTAGGGAATAGACGGAGAAGGGGAATAGCTGGGTCAAATGGTGGTTCCATTCCCAGCTTTCCAAGAAATCTCCATACTGCTTTCCAAATTGGCTGCACCAATTTGCAGTCCCACCAGCAATGTACAAGTGTATCCTTTTCCCCACATCCTCACCAGCACTTGTTGTTGTTTGACTTCATAATGGCTGCCAATCTAACTGGAGTGAGATGGTATCTTAGGGTGGTTTTGATTTGCATTTCTCTGACAGCTAGAGATGGTGAGCATTTTTTCATGTACTTGTTGATTGAGTGTATGTCCTCCTCTGAGAAGTGTCTGTTCAGGTCCTTGGCCCATTTGTTGATTGGGTTGTTTGTTCTCTTATTGTCTAATTTTTTGAGTTCTTTGTATACTCTGGATATTAGGGCTCTATCTGAAGTGTGAGGAGTAAAGATTTGTTCCCAGTATGTAGGCTCTCTATTTACCTCTCTTATTGTTTCTTTTGCTGAGAAAAAACTTTTTAGTTTGAGTAAGTCCCATTTGTTGATTCTAGTTATTAACTTTTGTGCTATGGGTGTCCTATTGAGGAATTTGGAGCCCGACCCCACAGTATGTAGATCGTAGCCAACTTTTTCTTCTATCAGATGGCGTGTCTCTGATTTGATATCAAGCTCCTTGATCCATTTTGAATTCACTTTTGTGCATGGCGAGAGAAAGGGATTCAGTTTCATTTTGTTGCATATGGATTTCCAGTTTTCCCAGCACCATTTGTTGAAGATGCTATCCTTCCTCCATTGCATGCTTTTAGCCCCTTTATCAAATATAAGATAGTTGTAGTTTTGTGGATTGGTTTCTGTGTCCTCTATTCTGTACCATTGGTCCACCCGCCTGTTTTGGTACCAGTACCATGCTGTTTTTGTTACTATTGCTCTGTAGTATAGTTTGAAGTCTGGTATCGCTATACCGCCTGATTCACACTTCCTGCTTAGCATTGTTTTTGCTATTCTGGGTCTTTTATTTTTCCATATGAATTTCATGATTGCTTTCTCTATTTCTACAAGAAATGCCATTGGGATTTTGATTGGCATTGCATTAAACCTATAGAGAACTTTTGGTAATATCGCCATTTTGATGATGTTAGTTCTGCCTATCCATGAACAGGGTATATTTTTCCATCTTCTAAGATCTTCTTCTATTTCTCTCTTTAGGGTTCTGTAGTTTTCATTGTATAAGTCTTTCACCTCTTTTGTTAGGTTGATTCCCAAGTAGCTTATTTTTTTTGAAGATATTGTGAATGGAGTGGTTGTCCTCATTTCCATTTCAGAGGATTTGTCGCTGATATACAGGAATGCCTTTGATTTATGCGTGTTGATTTTATATCCTGCCACTTTGCTGAATTCATTTATTAGCTCTAATAGTTTCTTTGTAGACCCTTTTGGGTCTGCTAGGTATAGAATCATGTCATCTGCAAATAGTGATAATTTAAGTTCTTCTTTTCCTATTTTGATGCCTTTAATTTCTTTCGTCTGTCTAATTGCTCTGGCCAGTGTTTCGAGAACTATGTTGAACAGAAGTGGTGAGAGAGGGCATCCCTGCTGGGCCTTTTCTGTCGGTGGTCACAAAGATCATTCTTATTAGTAGACAAATAAGCTCTAACAACCTTCTGTTGTAAAACACAGACAAGCGACAGAAAACCTTCCTTGACCTCATATTTGTGTTATTTCTCTATTTCATTTCTTTCCCTTTTTAAAAGATAAGTACACTCACTATCTCCTCTGTATTTTTCCACATTCTATTTTTAACCCAACCCAATTGATCTCTGGTCACAATCACTTTCCTGAGATCACTTTTATTAATGTTGCCTGTTAACTTCAGTTGTCAAATCCACTTTCCAGGTCTTGACTGGCATGACCTAGTAGCAATTTCTTGTGATAAATAACCACTGCCCTTTTGAAACTTTCTTCTTTTAGCTCTATTACATCACACTCTGCAGTGTGTTCTCTTGTCTCCCAGAATGCCCCTTTTAAGCCTCATTTACTGGCTGTTCCTTCTTTAGTCAACCTATAAATAAAGTATTTATTCTCTGTCTCGTCACTAGAATTGGGGTTGTTTGGAAAAGAAGTACACTGGGTATTTCATTTCGTACTCTGTGCCTCAAACCTAAAACATTGTGTCATATTTATTCATTAAATGAATAAAAAATATGAGTTTGTCTGGCTCTGAGGAGATAGCACAGGCTGCAGTTCCAATGCTACTTGCTTATGAGCTCCATGAGCCTAATAAAGGCCATGTAAGGGCTTTGAGAAGAGAACTGAAATCTTACTTCAGGAGCCTAGAATAATTCTGAAGTTGGTGCTAGAACAATTTTAATTGCCTCATCTTTTAGGACTAAACTTAGTGGTATCTCTTCAGGAAAATCGTCATTGATAATAATACTTAAAGACCAGCAACCCCAAGTCACATCAGATGACTCTTGTTCTAATGTATTTATGGCACTGACCCTTAATAAATATTATTTGTTTGGTATTTGTGTTCTCACACTATTCTTCTAATGTTGAGTCCAAAATATGAAAGTATTACATTTCAATATTGATAAACAATTGTTGAATGAATTCATGAATGCCTATTTGTAATTTTTATTTGATGTCTTATGGGTTAAAAATCCAGTGCTGTGTGGTGTCCTCATGCTCTTGAGATTCATTCTCTACCCATCTCGACTCCCTTCTGTCTCAAAAGGCTGACCTGAAGGGAAGCATTCACAGGTATCCTCAATTTTTGGTTTCAGATAAGATTTGGCTAATTGGCCACCCTGTAGAAAATTGGAGAGAGAGAAAAGGAGAGTTGGGTTCAGAATGTTTATTTCTATAAATCTTTCCCTATGGGGTTGCTTTGTGCTGGCTGCATTCCCTTAACTCCAGGCTGCAATGACTCTAAAGGCAGCCTTCTCACCCCAACTGTCTCTTTGGCTTTTCGGATTCACTCAGACCTTTTTTTTTTTTTTTTCTTTTTTAATTGAGAATATGATAATAGTTTTGCTATGGGTAGATCCACATTACTGCCTTATTCACTGTTTTCTCTGTATCTTTCCCCTGCATTTGGAAATTACTCCTGTATTAGATCATTATCCTATTTTGAGTATACCATCTGCTTTTTGTTGAAACACTGACTGATAAAAATGCAGGGTGATTGCAGAATTTCTGTGAACCAACCACTTTCTGTAATCTTCATTCACTCCTTGTATAGTCTAGCTGGAAATGATTTCAGCTCCTGGTTAGGTGACTATGGCACTATTTTATTATCATTAATAAGAGCCAACTCATTTTTTATGCCTTGTTACAATGAGTTAATAAAGCTTAACCTAGTTCTAGAATCCAAGGGATGAAGAACTTTGAATCTTGTTAATCTTTAAGTTGCATAGCTCAAACTCCACTTTGAAAAAAAAAAAAACATCATTTGGGTTCTGTCCTTATTAAAACATTGTTTTATTTACCAATAATAAAAACAAGTCCACAGATTGAAAAAAAACTCCATATTTTTGTATGAAGCCATTGTCTGAATTAAGACTCTCAGGGGGCTATAGAAAAAAATTCCTATTTTTCATATGTATTTCTAAAGTTGCCTCTTCTTTAAAATAGGGATTTTTCATCTATCCAGAAAAATATTCCAAGCAAAGATATTTGAAACAGAATGATATAACTATTGGCACTGAAAACTTAAAAGTGTTTGAAGCTTAATGAATCACTTAATTTTTAAAAATTGTTTTGCATAAACCAAGGCTCTCTGTTCAAGGAAGTTAGTTACTTTGAACAATATAGCAAATGTAATACTCATGATAATAATGAAACACATTTCTCACTCCTGAGAAATATATATATATATATATATATATATATATATATATATATATATGTATATATATATATATATATATTTATATGTATATATATAATATATACACACATACATATATAATTTATTTATATCACACACAAACCAGATGTCATAGCATTCATATTAAAGTGATGTCATAATTTCAATACTGTTCTATCACTTCTCTACTCCTTTAAGCAGTATTTAAAATAAACAAAAAATTTTCTTCACTGTTAAAACAATAGCCAAGTGTATATATAACAGGATATTACTATATAATGGGATTACCAATATCTTAGTCTATTTTCTTATTTTCACTTATTCTTTTCCTTGAGTATGGTTAGTGCTGTAGTTTTCTTGGCCATACTGTATAGAAATTATAGACTTTTTTTCATATTAGAACAATTTTTCAAATGATTTCCACTGTTAATTATTTGGGTGGGGATATTGTATGGAAAGAGTAGAGAAAAATGTCAGAAATATTATGCCAACATTCATGAAAATGTTCCATTGCTCTATAAATTTTTTTAGCTCTAGAAAAAAAGAGTGACAATGACAATAATAATAGTATTTGATTTTAATTTGGGAAAAATGTAGGATATATGTAGGCAACAGTCTTATTTTTAAACATGAGAGCAGAGGACAAAAATAAATATTGAGTTTCTAAATGTAATTATCAAATAAATTTGGAAATCATTGCCCTAAACAAACCTAAGTGGTCAGAGACTAAATTTAAATATATTTTAGATTATTAAACTATATTTTAGTTTGATTCATGCTCTCAATAAATAACATATTGAAATTACAAATAGGAGAAGAATTATATGCAGCATTTTATAATTTCCTATTTATGAAACACAGGTCCTAGACCCCCCAATTCTTATACAATGCAGGTTTTCCAATTCTTTCTTTAAATTAAGCCTTTGGGATTACTCAAGCATGACTGATACACTTAGATAATATCAGGCATTCAATACACAGTATGTGCCTTTGATTTGCCTGACAAGTGACAACAAGGCTATATTGAGTTAAGCACAGACACTATCATTAAATGACTATTTGCAGGACCTGTGTATGGTTATTGTCACTCCAGAACAGAACTCTTGTTCAATATCCTGTCTGAGAAGCAGCCATTTCCAGATGCTTCCTAAAAAGGGCAAAACCACCCATAATGCAATTGGATGGACGTGCAGTTCTCCACCCCTGAGGGAAAACACTTCATCCTGGCCCTGAGGTGGGGACACATGCTCTGTTTATGTTCTGTGAGCACTGATATCTTCAAAGAATATATTTTAGGGGAGATTTTAGTAATATAGCTTTAACTTTCTAACATTAACAATTTTTCTGATTATAAGTCACCATAGAAGAAATACTAAATTGGTCAGAGTGAGTTGCTCTTCTCCATTTTTCACACAAGATTCTTTTATTTAAATGTATATTAAACACATAGCACCATCTTCCTAAATTTATTCACTTCTTCATATCATATGTGTGTATATATATATACACTCTATATTTACAGAGTTTAATTTAATGAACTATAGTAGAAGTAAAGTAAATCTACGCATAAATTAAGAGGTTGCCTGTACAATTGAACAATGTCCAGATAATATATAAGTCTCCAAAATAAAACTCTTGACCCACACCTTTGTTGCAGTCAGCTTGGGAAGCCAACCATCAACCTCTACAGTGATCAGTCCAGGAAGTCAAACAATACTCATATGGCAAACATCCTAGGATGATTGACTCTGCCTAAAACTCCCAGTTTCCCTATTTTGTCCCCTCCCTTGACTGCTTCAAACTGAGGATCAACAAAAGAAAGCAAAATATGCTACCCAAACTAATCACATGAGAGAGCCCATTTCTTGTGTTCCTGCCTCCAGCAATCTCCATTCCAACAACTTTCAATTAGAGCATATCTGAAGAATTTCTTTATTCACTGTAGGGCTTCAGAATCCTCTGTCTTGGAGTGTCTCCAAACATAAGTGAGAGTGGCTGAATCCTAGCTCCAGCAAGTTCTAAATAAACTGCCTTGGTTTGCAAACATCTTTATTAAAGTTGCAATGTTAATAAGGTATATTAGAATAAGGCATATTTATCATTGCCTTTTTATGGAAAACAGGTGCAAAGAGTTTAACTATTTTATGGAAATGCACAGTGAGTTAGTAATAATGTCTAAATAAGAAACCAAATAGAGAGTAACTTCTATTGTGCTCTTTGTGCCTCATAAAATGGGGTTTTCTGTGTGCCTGATTTCCAGTTCTTCCTTGGTATAGCGTATTCAACTTCAGTGAATGCCTGTGCCTAGTGACAAGAAATTCTAACATTTGAATAATATTCATTACTAACTAATATACTCTGAAACACCTTACAAATATCAGTTACTATATTCAGTGACTTACAAATATTTTCTTTAATGCTTATAGAAATGTTTAAAAGGAAGTGACACCGTTTTCATATTTAGGTAAGAAAATTGAGATTCAGACCGATTAAATAATTTGAGGTCACACAATTAGGATTCATACCACTGTCTACTTAATTTTATGTTTCTTTCAGGATCTCCAGCTTCTTCAGGGATAAAACACCTCCTATTTTCATGTGAATCTATTGTTTAGTCTCCTGAGTTGGCCCTTCAAGGACCCACTGGTTGGGTACTTTCTTTATCCTGTCCCTTTCTTTAAGCTGATGGTTGTCATTACCTAATGTCTGGAAGAGAAATATAAGACAATTGATAAACATAAACACCATTCCAAGAATGTTTTCTAAATATGAAAAAAGGACGAGATTCACAATAACTAAGCATCTAGAGATAAGTCTGAGGCAAAAGGTGAAAAGTTGGGAGAGATCTAGAACAGGCTGTCTATAGCTTACCTGTATTATTATATGGTTCTTTACATTAAATTAATCATTTCTTAGCAATAAGTTATGGGGTGCTTGGTAGTAGTCTAAACAGAAATATGCTTTGAACCTTTCAACTTTTATTTTATTTATTTTATTTTATTTCCATAGTATTGCATACTTCATTGTAGAATTTATCTAACACTTTTATCATGACTAATTTCTGTCATGTTTCCTCTCTCTTCATCCCCAGTAATCAGAGTTCTCTTTGCTAGTGGCTCCACTGCATCTTGTTTACTTTCAGGATTTACGTGCTACCATGACTTCAGGCTTTGCGGTAGGCACTATAGTCGGGCACATTCACTGAATATTTGAATCTAGATATAAGTGATCTTAATAGTTGCATAACAGTCTGACTCCAATGTTGTTGAAAATATTTACATCTAGTTATATAAAATCATCAATGGAATACTAAAGAGATGAAGAAGGTAACACCATGTCTAATTTCCTTCCAAACATAAGGGGAACATGTCAGTGAATGAACCATTTTGTAAGTAGGAGGAGGCTTCATCTGATTCAACTTAAGCAACTCTGGACATAAATCTCTGCATATTGCTCTAGTTTCTGCTGAGGACTTTCCCATATCCTGAATCGTGTTAGGCCCGCAATGGCACAATATGTACTGCTGGAAAAAAATTACATAATCACCATAATTGACAATCTAAACTGACTAGGAAAAAAAGTCCAGCTGTGCGTATTTTGTCATACAAAAAGAGTGTAACCAAGGAGACACTATGGCTACCACAGAGATAAGTGGCTTAGGTAAAAGACCTAGTATGGAAAAGCTGGCCAGCCACCAACAGGCTAGAATAATGCTGTGGGCTGTTTTGTTGTTGATTGTTTTGTTTGTACTTTCACTTTGTTCTGCCTGTCTTTTAATGCCCTTAATTATATGTGCGAAGCAATGAGTATGCTGTCAGTCACTACCTCTCAATGCTATCCCTACTGGAGGTATTCAACGAAAAATATAGTCAAAACCATGAGCTTTATAAAACATTCTGATATGCTAAAAGTTACTTATATTCAATATTTATAGGAATATTTGATACTGGCATTGATGCAGATTTAATAGAAAAGCTACAATAAGCTATCTGAGTAGGAAAACTGTCCTAACTATGGGTATATCCACTTCACTATGATAAATGACTTGATTTTATTGTTGGCCGTATTTTTATGTGATTTAAATGAACTCCTCAATGCTTTATGAAAAAACTAAGTTAAATTAGTTATTTCTCTAGTTCAAGATCATTATCTAAGTTTTTTAAATGTATAATGACCAAACTCAGCCTTACCCCATTATTGCTAAGTTATTTTTAGGTTCATGTTTACAATCAAGAATCAAATTTTAGGCAGGTCACTTCTTGAAGACTCATTTAAGGAGGAGAGTAGTAATACATGCATCATTTTCCTCATAAGTCTGTTAGAAAGTCAAGTCCTGAAATATGTTATAGAACATTGTAAAATTTGAAGTTCTATGTGAATATAAACATTCCTGTATTCATTCATACACAAATATTATTGAGAACCTTTTTTATGCCAAGTACACTTCTAGGTATATGGCATATATAAAAATAAGTAAAATAAATAAGTACTTTCCCAAAATTCATGTGGCTTCTACTCTAGCTTAGAAAACAAAAGTTAAATACAATTTGAATTATATACTGCATTAGAATATCAAAGGCTTATAAGAAAAATTGAGCCCAGCAGGTGAGATTAAAGGTCCTGCTTAACTTTTTAATCAACATGATAGATGAAAATTCATTCACAGTTAGACAAGTTTTCAGTATCTAATCAACTAGATCTATATAAAACTTCAGAATAATTATCCTTTGGGGGGCAAAAGAACACTTTCTCTCTTTCTCAGTTTAGCTACAGAGATTGATAAAAGCATGCCATTTCATATTTTTGATCAATGCCATTTTTTATTGAAATATTATTACATCAAATGTGGCAATTTTGAAACCCTCATCTAACACAAGAGGGTTGAGCACTGAGAGCAGGAGAGAAAAGGATGATAAATAAATCTGTCAGCTGAGCCTCACCATATTCTCCTAACCTGTATACCTTAAACATGACTCAGCATTCCATGTCATGGGTGGTATAAGAGTAAACAAGGAAACACAGCTATTTAAAATTTTGTATATATAATTTTCTTCAGTTGTTTCTTTTTAAAAAATAAATTCAGGTTGCTGAGGTACTAAACTACAAATAATAAAATTCATTCTTTTTAGGATCACAATGAAAGAAGTGAGTTTTGACAAATATACAAAAAATCATATAACCCACACCAAAATTGAGATACAGAATATCACCCTGAAAAAGTTAGAAATGTCTACATGTATCACAGTTATATTACCCCTAATAAAGTTCCCTTTTGTCTCTCTATAGGTATGCCCCTCCTACCACCCCAAGCCCTAGAAACCACGGACATGTTAAATGTGGCTCTATTTTTGCTTTTAACAGACTACTACATAAATGTGTTTATAGATGTAATATTTTGTATCTAAGATCTTTTATTTAATTCCATGCCTTTTAGGGTCATCTAAGTCTTTCCACATATCAGTATTTTGTTTCTTTTTAATGCTGAGTCATCTATCACTGTCACCATCTGCTTGTCCACTCACCAGATGACAGTTATAGGGATTGCTTCTAATTTTTGGTACAATGAATAAAGCTACTAGGTTTAAGGCTTTATGTGAACATCCATTTTCATTTATCTTAGAAAAATACATAGAAATATTGGCTTATGAGTGAGTGTATGTTTTAATACAAAGGAACAGCCAAATGTTTTCAAAAGTGTTTATGCTATGTTGCTTTTCCAGGAAAATGTATGAGAGCTGCAATTGCTGCACATTCTTCACAGTGTCATCATTTGTACGTTTGACTTTTACTTTCTTATAGACATTTAGTGATATCTCCCTGGGGTATATTTACATTTCTCTAGTGACTAATGATGTGCTAATTTGCCATTTGTATCTCTTCTTTGATGAATTGTCAGCTCAAATTTTTTCCAGATTTTTTTAAAGTATTCATTGATTTCTTTAATTGCTCTGCAAGAATTATTTTAATATTCTAAACAAATAATTTATATAGGCATGTCATTTACATCAGATATATCATTTTCTCCCAGTCTCTGCCTTGTTTTGATTTTTTATTTCTTTTTATTTGATTTTTTATTTCTTTTAAGAATATTGTTCTTAGTGTATAATTCAAAGTCACAAAAAGATTTTCTCCTATAGTTTCTTATAGAAGTTTACAGTTTTTCATTTTATATTCAGGTCTATGATACAGTGTTTAGTTAGCCTTTGTATGTAATGGAAGTATGGATTAAGGATTCTGTTTTATTGCGTATGGACATCCAGTATTTCCAGCACCATTTATTGAAAAGATGATCTTTTCTCCTTTGAATTTTTTAGACACCTTTACCCAAAATCAATTAGCTATATTTGTGCAGGTCTAGTTCTATAATCCTGTTATATTCTGCATTTGTATGTCTGTTATTTAGTAAAGGATAAAATGCTTTCATTATTATAAACTTGTAAGTAGGTCTTAAAATCAGGTAGATTGAGTTGAGTTTTCTTTCTTTTACAAAATTGGCTTTAGCTATTTTTGCTTCTCTATTTAAATTTTGAAATCAACTTGTTGATTTCTACAAAAAAAGGAGTGTTACTGAGGTTTGGTATAGCTTTTGTTGAATCTATTGTTTAATTTGAGGAAAGTCAATAACTTAACAATGTTGTCTTCCAATCCATTAATATTGTATATCTTTTTGTTCAAAGTTTCTCTGATTTCTCTCATCAGTTTCAGAGTGTTTTATATGTGCAACACATGAATTTTCCGTGTATTTTTCTAAATTTATCTTTATATAGATCATTTTTTGCTAATATTGCAAATGATGACATTTCTTTTTTTTAAGAGAGAGAGAAGAGAGAGAGAATTTTTTTAATATTTATTTTTCAGTTTTCGGTGGACACAACATCTTTGTTTTATTTTATGTGGTGCTGAGGATTGAACCCAGTGCCCCACGCATGCCAAGTGAGCGCATTACCGCTTGAGCCACATCCTCAGCTCAAATGATGACATTTCTATTTTAATTTCCAAACTTTTCATTTCTAGTATTATTTATATTTACTTTCCTTGTAATTTTCTTCATTGACTATCATGTCATATGTGAACAAAGACATTTTTATTTCTTATGTTGCAACTTATATGGGTTTGTTTTCTTGTTATACTTAATGATGTTCAATGTAATATTTAATTTGAGTGAGAGGATAAGAGAAATATGCCCTGAAGGGCTTGGGTAGAATTTGATATTACTTCTTTATTAAAATTTTTCTAGAATTTGCCAGTTAAGCTTTCTGGACTGGGATATTTCATTCTGCAGAGTTTTAAATCACAAATTAAGATTTCGAACTGTGAAAATTATCTCTTTCTCTTTGAGTGAGCTTTGGTGGTTTATGAGTTTTCAAGACTTTTCCATTTAATCTACAAATTATTGTAATAAAATTATTTTTAATATTCTTTTTACATTTAATGTCTAATCTAGAATGACATCTCCCCTTTTATTCCTATCACTGGCAATTTATCTTTTTTCTTCTCTGTTCAATGTTTCAATTTTATTCATCTTTTCAATAACTCATTTTTAATTTATTTTTAAAAATTTGTTCTAATTAGTTATACATGACAGTAGAATACATTTTAACACATTGTACACAAATGGAGCATAACTTCTCAAACCTCTGACTGTACGTGGTACAGAATCACACTAGTCATACCTGTATATAGGGTAATAATGTCCAGTTCATTTCACCATCCTTCTCACCTCCACATCCCTCCTTTCCCCTTACTCCCCTCTGCACAATACAAAGTTCTTCTATTCTTCCCTACCCCACCCCATTATGGATCACCAATTGCATAGCAAACATTTGGCCTTTGGTTTTTTGGGTTTGACTTATTTTGCTTAGCATGATTATCTCCAGTTCCATCCATTTACCTCCAAATGTCATAATTTAATTTAATAATAATAATAATAATAATAATATTACTCAGCCTTAATTAAATTTATAATTTAATTAAGGCTGAGTAATATTCCATTGTGTATATACCACATTTTCTTTATCCATTCATCTGTTGAAGGGCATCTAGGTTGGTTCCATAATTTAGCTATTGTGAATTGAGCTGCATCACTGTAGTATGCTGATTTTAAGTCCTTTGGAGTGGATACAAGGAGTGGGATAGCTGGGTCAAATGGTAGTTCCATTCCAAGTTTTCTGAGGAATCTCCACACTGATTTCCAGAGTGGTTGCACTGACTTGCAGTGTCACCAGCAATGTATGAGGGTATCTTTTTCTCCACATCCTTGCCAACACTTATTATTACTTATACTCTTGAAAATTGCCATTCTAACTGGAGTGAGATGAAATCTTAGAGTAGTTGTGACTTACAATTCTCTAAATGCTAGAGATGTTGAACATTATTTCATATATTTGTTGATCAATTGTATTTCTTCTTCTGAGAAGTGTCCTTTCAGTTCCTTAGCCCATTAATTGACTGGGTTATTTGTTTTTTTAGTGTTCAGTTTTTTGAGTTCTTTATATATCCTGTAGATTAGTGTTCTATCTGAGGTGCATATGGCAAAGATTTTCTCCCATTCTGTAGGCTTTCTCTTCACATTATTGTTTCCTTTGCTGAGAAGAAGCTTTTTATTTTAATCCATCCCATTTATTAATTCTTGATTTTACTTTTCATGAGTTTTTAGGAGTTTACTTTCAAAGAATCCATTTTTCTTTCATTAATTTTATTTTTTCTCTTTTACTTTAATGGATTTTGCTCATAAATATTTCCTTACTTCTGTTTGTTTTGCGTTTAATTTCTCTTCTTTGAACAAAGATCTAGACCAAAGGACCATAAATTTGAAAAGCAGAAAACAAAACTTTTACAAATGAAGGACTAGGGATCACTCATGTTTCTACTGCTTGATTCCCAGACTATTGAATACTGGCAATAGGAGAGAAGGACCATGTATTGGATACTGATAGAGAATATATACAACACCCTGGAGGACATTTCTCCAGTATGCTAGGTTTTGCCATTTCATACTGTAACTGACTCTCCTAATGACCATCCACCATTTTAATGAACAAGCTACTTCAAGCTTATGATAAGACCAGTTATGATAATTCCATAAATGTGGGTGTATTGTTGAACTTCACCTTCTGTGAAATATGTTTTTTACTAGAGATGAAGTTATGTGGAATCCCTGAGAGGACCCAACATGATTGTGGATAAACCTTTCTATAGGTCCCAGGATGGTGGTTTCAGAAGAAGCATTTGGGACAGGAAAATATATATATATATATATATATATATATATATATATATATATATATATATATATATCTCCAGAGCAAGTGCCTATTCCTGTGAGAATGAAGTAAGATCCTTTTTATGATGGACACAATCTAACACAATCAACCTGCCACTAGGTATTTGGCTTTTTCTCCACACTGGTGAATTCTGTCATATTGGACACTGAGTGTTCATCTCTGATGTTGATAAGTTGGGAAGTCAGCAGTGGCTCAACATTGGTAAATGGAAATACATATTTTAGGGCACAGGCATCACTTTTATTCCTCCTACCATGGCCACATTTTATTTTCATGAGTCTCTTGAATAATGACAAGAATTATAGAATGAGCCATTTTATCTACCTTAGAATTAAAATCATTCCCTATTGAGGTCATACTTCAGTGAAATTCTCGTTGACATAAATAATTTGCTGTCATTTTAGAAATGTTTGCCCAAACATCTCCCACAGACCTACTGGTCAATGTAGGGGAGAAGAAGTTTATTTTGGCTTACAGTTTCAGGGGTTTAGTCAATTCTGGGCCAACTTTATTGCTCTGGGCCCAAGGTAAGCCTTCAGAACATTGTGAAAGAAGGGCATGATGGAAGAGTACTGCTACATTTATGGCAGAGAGGAAGCAGAGTGGGGGAGAAGAGAAAGAGAATGGCACAAGCAGAAAGAAATTGGAAGTGGTGACAGGGAAAATGAACACTTTCAGTGCATGCCACCATGACCCACATCCTCCTGCAATGCCCCACCTGCCTATAGTAACCATTCAGTCCATTCAAAATAGGATAGACTGATTAGATCACAGTTTTCATAATCCAATCATTTCCCTCCAAACTTTCATGCATTTAACATAGGAGTTTTAGGGGACACCTCATATCCAAACCATAACAATCACCAAATTTCCAGGTGTGTATTTCCATGACCCTAAGCATTGAGTCAAAAACCATTAGTCACATTTATAAGTTTATGCAGACAACTTCTCTGTCCAACAGAAAGAACAACCAGGTACATGGTTAACAGTTCTATTGACTGCTTTTGTCTTCATTGCTGTTCATTAGATCCACCTCAGACACTGAGTGTTCATCTCTTATGTTGATAAGACTATAGTGTTAAAACTGTTCACATTTGAATAATACCTGCTTATTATACAGAACCTAAGCACTTCAAAGCTCAGTTACTTCTTTTCAGTCAACGAGTCATATAAACTTCTAGCAAAGTAATAGTGTGTGTTGAGCAAGAGTATGTATATTAATAGGAGTAAGAACAATGGGTATTCAGACCACTTTCTCATCTGAATTATTTGTACCTTCAGCACCTGCTGAAGCCCAACTCATACTTCTATTTGTTGATGGCATGTTGCTTTCCACACACAGATTCATGATTTACCAGGTCAAAATATGCCCAGTATAAGATAGGTCCTTTTGGGTATTAGAGGCAGCACATCCTTCATTTGAGAGTATTGCTTCAGTCCATGTACTGAGTAAGCTAAAAAGCTGCAAAGCTTCTGCATCAGGTCCAGGCTTCTATGTAAATATCGTAACACTGAGCCCAATAATAGATGGAATTGAGAGAAAATTCCATTGATTGGTGGGCCTCTGTAAACTGCTAGTCTAAAGGGTGGACCATAGTGAAGGTTTGGTTCCTTATGAATCAGTGTCAATTCAGATTCACTAATAAGTGACCCCCCAAAAAAGTTTTCTTTCCTCTCCTCCAATGCACAGTCATTTTCAAGAAGTTATAGGGCCCTTTGGGGGAAGGAAAATAGTATTAACCACTTTGTCAGAGTAGAAGGGTCTTTCCACAAGAGAATCCATAATTAATTTATTTAAGAGATCTGGGACTGTATACTAATTCATGTTTGGAAATTGATTGTGAGGCCATGAGTGTTTTGGTAATTCAAAACAGTTTGGTAGTCAAACTTGATCTAGAGTCTTATTCACTAAACCACAAGTTTCCACTTGTATATATAAGTAACTTGCTAGTCTACTATTTCAGTTTTAGGGACACAATGGTCAATTAGACAAGAGCAAATATTTCTGTAGATTTGGGTCTAACCCAATAACCACATGTACCTTGTCCTTGGCCATTAAGTGCAACAACTTGAATCTTACAACCTCAGAATCCTTATTATCATTAGGGTTTCTTTTTTAATTGTAGCAGCTTCCTCTATAAAAAATGGCCTGCAGAGAAGAGCTAGTGTAGAATTCATTAAGAATATATGTAAAGGGGAAGATGTACTCCTATCACATTTTTTTCTCATTGCCTTAGTAAAGTGAGTGTTTTTAGACATGGGGGAATCTATTTAAGGTATGAAATTGGTAAACAGCTCTTAATTGGTAAATCTACTACACCATTCAATTGCTTTAAGGCTGTGGGTAACACCTCTGCTGCTCACTAAAGAGGAGAAAACTTTCAACTTCATTTGGTATAGGTAACTTTTGGTCCATATGTCAGTCAATCAACCAACAAATCTGATCACCCTTAATCTGTGAACTATCATATTAGATTTGGAATCTCTCCATATCAATAAATCTAACATATTTCTTCTACCAAATATATCCCCATACATATTATCCATGTTTGTATTAATGTAAATGGTTAAAATCATGTTATTTGGGTGTTTATTTTATCTCATTATTGTTCAAGCTGTATCTCAGCTTTTGGGGCCTGCTGGGACTAGAGTTTGGCTATAAAATCTAGGAGCAAGGTAGAAGAATTAGTGGTAGTTCCTCAGCAAGAATAGCAAATCCTTGAAGAACTGAGGGGTTCCTGATCCTCCTTAGGATAGCTATTGTAGGTTCCTGACACAAGGAGAACTTGACTCCTTCCCTCTTCTGCAGATTTAGAATAGTTGCTTCTATTAATAATGTAATCTCAAAAGAATTTGGGGCTTCAAAGTCTTCATCTTCAATGGAATCTGTCCAAAGGTCTCTATTTCAATTTTCAGAATTCCATTCTTTTTCAAAGCATGATGGTAAGTTAACAAAAGAAACCTTGAGAGGTTAAGAATTAAAATAATTTAACTTTCTGTGGAATATCACTAAGAGACTGATTTTGAGAAATCTTGATAGCCACAAAAAATAAGTAGATGGTTTACAGTCTCTTATGTCATCCTTATGCTGGAATTTAAATCCCCAAGCACATCATTTTTTTCCCCAAATTCTCCAACACAAGTAGAAACAGGCAAACGTCCTCATTATTCTCCTTAATTTCACTAACATGACCTAGATGATATATATTCGGTCACACGAAGCTTTGTCTTCCGTAGTCATCTGAGTAATACTTGCAGTGTTATTACTATATTTAAATTTAGTCACATTAGGGAATCAATACTAGGTAACCCAGAAACAATTCAAAAAACTGTAGGGGAAGAAAATGTGTCTTATTTCTACCCTTGTAAGTTCTCTGCTGGGGTCACTATGATAAGAAGATAGACCAACAAGAGAAAAACATATTTATTAAATATAAATTCTATGTGCCATGGGAATCTTAGTAAGGAAATAAAGATCCAAAGAAAAGGTTAAACCTGGGCATTTTTTGTGCTACAATTAGTGAGTTGTGGAAATTCACAGAAAAACATGCTATGACAAAGAACATCAGCTAAGTGTAGAATCTGGGAAAGACTTTAGCAAAGGCTATGTGTTCAAATTCTTCCTGCTGTCCTTTTATCTTTGGAAGATGTTTCTTTCCTCTGGCTATAGGAGGACACATCTCACATGGGGTATTATGACCTGCTTCAATGGGAAATTGTACCTGTACCTCCTGATTCTCAACATATTAAATATGTCAAGGTGTCATATATTGGGGGAATGTGTCCTCAAACTCATTAAAATGATCTTTAAATTCTGTTCAATTGTAACCATATTTGATATGTTCAATAAGAGCATTACAATGACAATAGAAATGGATATAGATGTAGATAACTAGATATCACATATATGTAAATTTTTTAAATGAGGAGTTTATTTTCTTTCTAGCCAGGGCTTGCCTTAATCTGAAGCAGTTATAAGAAAGATAGATGTAGAATATGGAGAGCATCCACAAGGAACCCAGAAACATACTTGGGAGCCCACAAACAGAACAGAATTTATGTCACTTCTGTCTGCCTCCAGCCTTGATTATATAGTTATTCCTATATAAGAGAAATGAGTATCCTGCATTATAGAGTTAAATACAGTTGGCCCAGGAGTTGGGAAAGCTGATGGAAGATCCATTTGGAGACTCTGTCATTTACATGGCCAATGTGAGCAAGTAAAAAAAGCAACAGCATGCATGAATAACAGCCCTGGTTTTGTGAAACTGTTTAATTATAATAACCTTATTCTGGATTACTACATTACTATGTCAATTTGTGAAATTTATATTTATAAAACTTCACCTTGCCTAATACTGCAAGTTTCTTATTTACCATTAGAATTTTGTGTCAAGTCTAAAGTATGGGAACCGAAATTAAGCTCATGTTAACTAATTTTTATAGCATAAATCTTAAAATGAAATTTCTAATTTCTTCCTATAATTAGATAATTTAATATTCACAAAGCTTTCAATGATAGGAATTATTAACCACAACTTAGAGGTTAACACAGAAGTTAATTTGAATTAAAAAAATTCTGGAAGTAATAAATAAATTTAACAGTATTACAGAAAGCGATACATAAAAACCAACAGTATTTCCACATACCAATAACAACTATTTTGAAAATAAAGAAACACAAATTTGGAGAAGTTACACTCCCTGATTTCAAAATTTACCATATTTATAATAACTAGTATAGCATGGTATTGGCAAAAGAATGTCATAAAACTAATAAACAAGACCAGAATCCTGGAAAAAAAAAAGCTGATATATTATGTTCAACTAGTTTTTACCAAAGGAATAAAAGTAATTAAGTAGGGCAAAAGGATAATTTTTAAACTTTTCTTATTAGTCCTAATCAGTTATACATGACAGTAGAGAGATTTTCAATTCATGGTACACAAATAAAGCAGAATTTTTCACTTCTCTGGTTGTACATGAAGTAGAGTCACACCATTCATGGAATCATACGTGTACCTAGGGTAATGATGTCCATCTCGTTCCACCATCTTTCCTACCCTCTCCCCCTGCAAGTGGAATTTTTTTAAGAAATGATGTGAAAATATGTAGATATTTGTATGGAAAAATAAACATCAACCTAGTTTCACATCACAGAAAAATATATTGAAATAGATCCAAGGCCGAAAATATAGAAGATGAAAATATAAAACTTTTATCAAAGAACAACAGAAATACTTTGGTAAGTCACATTGAAATGGGGACAGAATTTTGCCCCCATCATTTCTCCATCATTAAATAAAATACTAACCTAGATGCTACTATGAAGAAATTTTACATATTGAATAAAATATTGTAAACTTTGCGAAGTCACTTGAGGATCAAATAAAAATAATTTGCAGATAAAGTATTGATAATCTATAAAATATTATTAAAATATAAAGCATTAATTAAGCATACTGGGGGAGTCATAGGGATGGGGAGGGAAATGAGTATACAGAAATAGACTTTTAAGGTCAGAATCAAAACATTTTATTTTGTTCATAATTTCTAAGCATAATTCCAGAATACTTACTTAACAAGTAGTCAACATGAAGAGTAAATTGTTATACCTATAGCAGAGTAAGCAATAGAAAAATTCCAAACTTTGAATTGGAGAATGATTTTGTAAAATATTGCATTGTGCCCTGATAGGTTTTGAAAGCACTGTATAATTTTTTGAATGTATTTAAAGATATATCTAAATTTATTCTGACATTTATAGTCAAAAATTTTAAAGCTCAAAATTATATTTTAAGATATTGGATTCTTTAAAACTAAATCTATAGCCTCAAAATTAGCCTAATACAGCGAATTTGACAGGATCCAGTACTCTCCAAATGAACTACTATCATTACACTTAAAAATAAACTACAAAAATAGGATAAACACAACATAAAAGTGACAGAAAGCCTACTGAAGAAATTAAACATAAAAGAAATAGGAAAAAAGGATGTAAAGAAATCACATAGGAAACATGAAAACACATGGAATGAAAATATTAAGCCAATTTCTATAAAATAAATAAATACAGGGGAGAAAGCCAAAAGAAGATGGACTCTTGAACTGTTGCACATTACATTTATCACATTGCAAATACAGTGTTTTGACTTCTGGTTTGAATAGAAGTTGAAGTATGTGTTTGACAATTTCTATTTAACATAGCTTTGCATTCATTTGACAATTTAGCTAATCATGTTTGTGTATAGGACTTGGAGGATATGTCTGAGCATGCATACGAATTTGCACATCACCCTTGAACTCAAGGAGAGAAAGGTAGGTTACAAAAGCCTGATCTGAAAGTTAATTAGCTTAATTCTGAAAATGCTTCTGTAAATAAAGTTGAGATGTCTGTAGAAAGAGATTGTGAATCAAGGACATGTAGTTCAAATTGTGAAGGGTCCTCAGTCCTCCCTTTCCTCCCTTGAGATAATTAATCCCAAGGCTAGGCATTAAGCATGTGTTTACCAAATAGTATCTATCAAAATTTGCCTTGAGAGAATTTGAGAAACATCTTTGCCCTATAATGAATATAAAATAAAAATTCACTAATAGCCTACATACAAATAAAATATAATAGAACTCAGTCTGCATTCACATTTCAGATGACCTCTTATGAAATGTGTATTTTACAATAAGACTTCAATCTTTATTAGGCAAATGAAAGGTTCTTTATTGTTGGTAACTCAGATATTGTCTAGCATTGCTGGGTGGTTTTCTCTTTTCAGTTTTTAATTTTGTTTTTCAACAGAGTTCCAGTAACATTCCTTGAACTTTTCACATACTAATAAGGTATTTTTTCCACATATGAGTTTCACTGACTCTAGAGGAGGTATTTCTTGTTTCTACAGGAAAAAGAAATTTAGGAGTGATCCAGGGAATAGAGTTCCTTTATATAAAAAAGAGCAATAAAAGGATATATATTTTAGTCAGTATATTAAGTCTTAAGCTGTTATTGAAATAGAGTGTGTCTGATTGACAAATGATCACACTGATTTATTGAATGCATGAATGTTATCTACAGAAGATATGAAAATGCATTTTTCTCAAAGGAAAATTAAAAGAGTTACTTTTTAAACATATCTAAAGCACATATATGTTTCCAAGTATAGTTTCAATGTGATAAGGTCACTTCAAGATCATTTTGAAAAGAAATGGGTTATATTTTTACAAAGCATAATAATAATGTTTAATAAGGTTATATTTCTGAATACATATTTTATGTCTGAAAAACATTGATTCTTAACACTTGCTTCAAAGAAAAAGTAATTATTCTCTTAAAAATATTCACAAAGTGAATTATTTAAATTCATTTCAACATTTAAGAGAATCAATCAACAAATATATGAAAAAATGTTTATCATCACTAACAATTCGAGAAATGCAAATCAAAACCACTCTAAGATTTTTCTCACATCAGTTAGAATGCAGCTATTATGCACACAGGTAACAATAAGTGTTGACCAGGATGTGGGGGAAAAGGTACATTCATACACTGCTGGTAAGACTACAAATTGGTGCAGCCAATATGGAAAGCAGTATGGCGATTTCTTGGAAAATTGGGAATGGAACCACCATTTGACCTAGCTATCCCTCTCCTTGGTCTGTACCCAAAGGTCTTAAAAGCAGCATACTGCAGGGACACAGCCACATCAATGTTTATAGCAACACAATTCACAATAAATAGCTCAACTGTGGAACCAACCTAGATGCCCTTCAATAGATGAATGGATAAAAAAAAGTGTGATATATATACATAATAGAATATTACTCAGCAATAAGAGAGAATAAAATCATGGCATTTGCAGGTAAATGGATGGAGTTAGAGAAGATAATGCTAAGTGAAGTTAGCCAATCCCCAAATACCAAATGCCAAATGTTTTCTTTGATATAAGGAGGCTGATTCATAGTGGGATAGGGAGAGGGGGCAAGGGAGGAATAGATAAACTCTAGATAGGGCAGAGGAGTTGGAGGGGAAGGGAGGTGGCATGGGGTTAAAATGATGGTGGAATGTGATGATCATTATTATTCAAAGTACAAGTATAAAGACATGAATTGGTGTGACTATATTTGTATACAACCAAAAATATGAAAAATTGTGCTCTATATGTTTAATAAGAATTGTAATGCATTCAACTGTCATATATAAATAAAAATTTTAAAAAGAGATATTCATATCTATAGAATTTTTAAAAAATAGAGTGTTTATTTAAAACAAAAAAATATTTCTCAATTATCAAAAGATTACAGTTTTTCCAGTAAAGTCAATATCAACAGGCAATAGTATGATCTTTAAATTGTATGTCCAATATATATGAATTGATATAAGTAATATGTAAAACTCAAAAGACTCCTTCTTATTAGTAGTATTATATTAACACATAATAATTTTAAAAATTAATGGCTTTCGTGCAAAATGTCCACATATGCATATTTTGTGACTTGATCATGTCCACCTTCCTTTCTGCTCTTTCTAGCCCTCTCCTCCCTCCCCAATAAACTTGGTTTCCTTCCCACTCTTTGATAATCCCTCTTCTACTTTCAGGTCATTTTTTTGTCTCTCTTTGTTTTTTAGTTTCAACATGTAAGATTAAAGGTGTGATACTTTTCTTACAGTTTTATCCATTTTCCTTCAAATGACAGATTTTCATTCTTTATGGCTTAAAAGTACTTTAATATATATATATATATATATATATATATATATATATATATATATATATATATATATAAACACACACACAATAAAGTACTAAAAAGTACTAAAAGTATTTTATTATATATATATATATATATATATATATATATATATATATATATATATATATATATATATATATATATATACTGTGATATATATATCACAGTTTCTTTATCCAGTCATCAGTTCATGGGCACTTTGGTTGATTCCATATCCTAGCTCTTGTGAATAGTGCTGCAATAAACATGAATATGAAAGTGTCTCCTTTGTATGCCAACTTCATTTCCTTCAGACATATATATTCACAGGGGTAGTAAACTGGATCATAGGGTAGTTCTAGTTTAAGCTTTTGGAGGAAACTCTATACCGTTTCCCATGGTGGCAGCAGTAATTTACATTACCAGCAAAAGTGTATGAGTTCCCTTTTCTCCACATCTTCACCAGCATTCATTTTTTCTTTATTTTTATTTGTTTGTTTGTTTTTGATAATTGAAGTTCTGACTGGAGTGAGATGGAATCTCAGTATAGTTTTGATTGGCATTTTTCTGATGGCTAAAGATATTGAGCATTTTTAATGTATTTTTTGGCCATTTGTATTTCTTCTTTTTTTATGGTACCAGGGATTAGCTTTGTCATGTATAGACTTTATTATATTAAGGTCTGATCCTTCAGTAACTAACTTATTCAGAACTCAGAACTTTTCATGAAGGAATATTGAATTTTACCAAAGGTTTTTTTCTATATCTATTGAATTAACCACATGCTTTTTATCCTTAATTCTAATTTTATGCTTTAATATATCACTGATTTGTGCATAATGAACCATATTTGCATCCCTGGAACGAAACCAACTTGATCATGTTATATAATCTTTTTAATGTGCTGTTGAATTTTATTTCTTTTATTAAGGATTTCTGCATCTAAGTTCATAAGGGATATTGGTCTATAGTTTTCTATTTTTGTTGTGTCCTTATAAGGTTTGGAAATAAGAGTAATACTGGCTTTGTAGAATAAATTTGAAATGGCTTGTTCCTTTCAGATTTATGGAATAATTTGAGAAGCATTTGGGTTAGTTCTTCTTTAAAAGTCTGACAAATTCTTTTAACTTTTCTTTATCATGAAAGGGTTTTTATTTCCTCATCAAATCTGAAGCTTAATATTGCTGGTGTAAGATTTTTGGTTGGCATCCATTTTCTTTCAGAGCTTGGTATATGTTGTTCTAGGATCTCCTGGCTTTCATGATCTGGGTTGAAAAATCTGCTGAGATATGAATTGGTCTCCCCAATATGTAATCTGATTCCTCTCTCTTGCGGCCTTTAAGATTCTATCCTTATTCTGTATGCTAGGAATATTCATATAACGTAAATTGGTATAAATCTGTTGCAATTTCGTACATGGAACCACCATTTGACCCAGCTATCCCATTCAGTCTATACCCAAAGGACTTGGCTGCATACTATAGTAATGAAGCCATATCATGTTCATAGCAGCTCAATTCACAAGAGTTAAACTATGGAAGCAACCTAGGTGCCCTTCAATAGATGATGAATGGACAAAGAAACTGTGTATATATACACAATGGAATATTACTCAGCATTAAAAGAAAATAAAAATTTGGCATTTGCAAGTCAATGAATGGAGTTTGAGAAAATCATGCTAAGGGAAGTAAGCCAATCCTCCCAAAACAAAGGCCAAATGTTCTCTCTGATTAGTGGATGCTGATCCACAATGGGGTGAAGGGAGGCATGGGAAAAATGGAGGAACTTAAGGGGAGGTAGAGGGAAGGTGCATGGGAGCAGGAAAGATGATGGAATAAGATGGACATCATTACCCTAGGTACATGTATGACTGAACATATGGTGTCATGCTACACTGTGTACAACCATAGAAATGTAAAGTTGTGCTGCAATTATATTCAATGAATCAACATGCAGTCTGCTGTCATATATACCTAATTAAAATAAATTAATTAGTTTTTAAAAAGCCTAACAAAAATCAGCAATGAATTCTTCTGGACCTGGGCTTTTCTTCATTGGGAAATTTTTTATTACTATATCAATCTCTTTATTTGTTATTTATCTGTTTGGTATTTTTAACCACCTTAGTCCAAATTTTTAGGTCATATTTGTCTATTTTTTCCAGATTTTCCAACATATTGGCAAATAGATTTTTAAAATGTGCCCTAATGATCCTTTGAATTTCTGAGGTACCTAATATAATGTCTCCTTTTTAGTCTCTATTTTTATTTATTTGTGTCTTCTTTCTTAGTCAGTTAGTTTAACTGAAGGGTTGTTATTTTTTTTTTCAAAAAAATAGCTCTTAGTTTAAATTGTCCTTTGCATTATTCTGTTAGTCTCTAAAAATGTATTTCTGCTCTGATCATTATACTTTTTTTCCTTCTGATTTTGGTTATGGTTTGTTTTTAAAAATATGTGATTAATTATTAAGTTATTTCTTTATTTTTAATGTAGGCACTAATTGCTATAAATGTCTCACAAGTTCTGGTTTACTGTGTTTTCTTGTATATTGTGTTTCCATTTTCATTTGATTCTAAGAATTTTAAAATTTCCCTCCCAAATTTCTTCAGTGATTCATTGTTTAATAATATGTTTGGGTAATCTTCACTGCATCGTTTCTGTACTTTCTTTTGATTTCTAGTTTCATTCTATAGTGATTTGGTAAGATGCAATAAATGAATTCAATTTTGTGAACTTATTAAGACTTCCTTTATTGCCTAATATATGCTCTGTTTTGGAAAAAGTACTCTGTGCTGATGAAGAAAATGTGTGATCTTCAGCTGCTGGATGAATATATTTTGTAGATGTCTGTTAAATCCATTTGATCTATAGTGTTATATGATGCTGATGTTTCTTTATTGATTTTTTTCTGTATGATTTTATCTATTGGTGAGATCGGGGTATTGAAATTGTCCATTATTACTGAAATGGGGCTTATCTCTCCCTTGGTGTCCAGTAGTGTTTGTTTTATAAAATTGGGTGATTTATTATTTTCCATGCTTTTGTGATTGTGTTAATATTTCTTACTATTCTGTGTCTAGGATTCTTTTAATTATCTTCTATAATGTTAGTCATGAATTTCTTTTTTGTTTATTTGCTTATCTTAACAGGTCTTTATTGCTTTATTATTTTTTGATAATAAAGTATAACTTTGTTGGATATAGTAATATTGATTGTCTATTATTTTCTTTCATGATGTGAAATATATAATCCCATGCCCTCCTGGTCTGTTGTGTTTCCACTGGTAAACCTGTTGTTATTCTAATGGATTCATGTTTGTATGTGGTTTGATATTTCTCTTTCACAGCTTTTAATATTTTCTTTGTCTTGTACTTTTGTCAATTTAACTATAATGTGTCATAGATAGGTTTATTTCTACTTATGTTTATTTGAGGCTCTAAATACCTCTTGCATCTTGAAGTCTATGTCTTTCCCAAGATTATCTAATTCTCTGAAAATATTTCACTGAATAGAGTTTTTTATTCCCTCAGCCTGTAGCTCTTTTCCCTCTTGTATGCTAAATATTTGGACATTTGATCTTTTAATGGTTTTCCAAAGTCTGTGTATATTTTCTCCATCCTTTCTTAGTTTTTCCCCCATTATTGATATCTGAATGTTCTATTTGGCAGAGTAGTCCTCATACTCTGATTTAATCTATTCTTTTGTTGAGACTTTCAACTGAGTATTTTATCTGACTTGAAAACTGACTGAGTTTTTCATTTCCAAGATTTATATTTGTTTTTTTTCAGCTTAACTCTTTATTGAAGTGCTCATTCATGTTCTATATTGTCTTTCTTAAATCTTTCAATGGTTTTTTTAATAGTCTCTTTGATTTCATTGAGTTTTTAAAAAATCATTCATTTGAATTCCATTTCCATTTCATCCACTTTGATGTTTTTGGAACCAGTTATCACAAATTTATTATCTTCACAAAGTATCACATTGCCTTGTTTTTTTCATATTTCTTGTGCTTTTAGTAGAATTTTACATATGTATTGGAATGGATATCTTTTCCATTTTTTTTTTGTATGAGGGCCTTTTTATTAAACAGGGTTCTCTTAATGATGTGCTTTGGATACGAGTTATTGTATAGTGCTGAGTTTAATTCTAATTATTAGAATTAGTATGTATGGTTTCCATGTGGCTTTTTGTGACTAGTGGGTTTTGATACAATATGTTGTATTAAAACTTAAGAATTAGACTTCTCCTGCAGCTCTCACAAGTATGAGGGCCCTAGTATAAGCAGGTGTGGTAGAGACAGTAGAGTATGTGGTGCACCCTCTGTGGTGACTCCTGCAATGGAAAACCTCTCTCAGGTGTTAGTCTTCATTGATATTTTCTCTGGTATTTGAAAACAGTTCTGCTACTGGCTGTTTTCAATCATGGTGTTGTGCCTGGAGATTTTATTCTCTATTTAGACACTAGTATAGCTTCAGTTGTTTCACAAGGAAAGGCAGTGACCAGCATCACAGCTCACCCTCTGTGGCAGTTATTTCCCATTTTGTCATCAATGTGTGATTTAATAGGGTATGAGTAGAACTAAATCTGAGATCCTTTGTAGGTATGGTACCTACAATAGTTAGGCTATTTATTTCTACTATTGCTAAGGAGTAGAACTTCAGAACCCCAAGTCATGCCTACTTGGAGATGGATTTTCAGCTTAGGGTTTTAAGCATTCTGGTTCTTAGGTTGAGTTACCTACCAAGGTTTGACCATGTAGCAAGCTGAACTTCTCAGCTGTGCTGGGAGTATAATGGCAGTGCATCCACCCAATGTGCAGAGTGTAGGGTTCCATTCATAGCATTATAGATAGTAGAGGGAAAAGAAAGGAAGGAAGAAAAAAAAGATTTCAAAAAAAATTTAAAAAATCAAATAAAAAAAAAACAATAGAAACACAATGAATAACAAAAAAAGAAAGAGGGTAATATAAAGTAAAATAAAAGGTTTAAAAGTACAAATAAAATTAATAAAAATTTTAAAAGAAAAGAGGAAGTAGAAAAAAATAGAAAAGTGAAAAGGGGAGAAAAGAAAGGAGAAAGGAAAAAACAGAGAAGAGAAAAAATTTAAAAAATGCAGGATAAAAGTGAAAAAAGTTGGGGGAAGGAAGAGGAAAAAGGGAAAAAAATGAAAAGAGGAGGAGAGGAAAGAAACAACATAAAATAGCAACAACAAAATGTATTCATAAGAGATAAAAATTTCCTCCCTGCCAAGGAGCTCAAATGAGTGGGCAAGAGTGGATATTTGTAACCTGTGTTGATCAAAGCCTCTAGTCTCTAGGTTTTCTTGGACTGTGGCCTTGGATAGAATAAAGGCTGGGGGTTATTCATCCCACCTTCTTTCTTTTATGTTGCTCATCAGGTAAGTGGAAGTGATTTGTGACGGGAGTCTCCTGAAGTATCTCTCAGCTGCTTTGTCTGTTGGAAGGAACTTCACTAGAATGCAGAACTCCTCAGATAAAGATTACTTCCCCAGCTGGGAGCAGTGGTGCATGCCTGTAATCCCAGCAGCTCTTGAGGCTGAGACAGGAGGATCAAGAGTTCAAAGCCAGCCTCAGCAAAAGCAAGGCACTATGTAATTCAATGCGACCCTGTCTCTAAAATACAAAATAGGGTTTGGGATGTGACTCAGTGGTTGAATGCTCCTGAGTTCAATCCCCAGCCCCCACCAAAAAGATTATTTTCTATGCTATTTGGTCTGAGCTCTCAGAGATTAGGTCAGATGGTGCTACCACATCCTGTCAACAATTTAAGGCACAATGTGTTACTCCCAAAATACTCTTTCCAGATTTTTTTTTTGTGCTGTGTGCTCACAGTCTGGGATTAACACTGGCTCTTTGGTGAATGCTTTACTCCCCATAGGGCAGAGAGAAACTATGGAGCCTCAAAGATATTTTTTTTTTAATTTTTTAATTTGTTTTAATTAGTTACTCATGAAAGTACAATGATCTTGACATATCATACATTTGAATCAGATGGGGTATATTTCTCATTTTTCTGAGTGTACAGGTTGCATATACATCACATTGGTCATGCAGTCACATATATACACACAGCAATAATATTTATTCTACTATCCTACCTTTCCCCCCTTCCCCTCCCCTCCCCTCCCATCACTTCTCTCTACCCAATCTAATATGACACACTTCTTTTTTTTCTTCTTCTCACATTGTCATACAAGTATTCTGTATAATGATGAGGGTCTTCTTCCATCTTCCATGCAATTCCCTTCCCCCTTCCTTTCCCTCCCACCTCTCTTCCCTATTTAGTGGTAATCTTCTTCTCATGCTCTTCCTCCCTATCCCATTTTAGTCACCCCCCTTATATCAGAGAAGACATTCAGCATTTGTTTTTTAGGGATTGGCTAACTTCACTTAGGATAATCTGCTCTAATTCCATCCATTTCCCTGCAAATGCTGAGTAATATTCCATTGTGTATAAATGCCACATTTTTTTTTAATCCATACATCCATTGAAGGGCATCTAGGTTGGTTCCACAGTCTAGCTATTGTGAATTGTACTGCTATAAACATCGATGTGCCTGTGTCCCTGTGGTATGCTGTTTTTAGGCCTTTTGGGTAAAATCTGAGAAGAGGAATGGTGGTTCCATTCCAGGCTTTCCAAGGAATCTCCATACTGCTTTCCAAATTGGTTGCACCAATTTGCAGTCCCACAAACAATGTATGAGTGTACCTTTTTCCTGGCATCCTCGCCAGCACTTGTTGTTTGACTTCATAATGGCTGCCATTCTTACTGGAATGAGATGGTATTTTAGAGTAGTTTTAATTTGCATTTCTCTGATTGCTAGAGATTGTGAGCATTTTTTGTGTATTTGTTGATTAATTGTATATCCTCTTTTGAGAAGTGTCTGTTCAGGTCCTTGGCCCATTTGTTGATTGAATTATTTGTTTTTTTGTTGCTTAACATTTTGAGTTCTTTTTATACCCTAGAGATTAGAGCTCTATCTGATGTGTGAGGGGTAAAAAATTGTTCCCAGGATGTAGGCTCCCTATTCACCTCACATATTATTTCTCTTGCTGAGAAAAAAAAAAAAACTTTTTAGTTTGAATTCATCCCATTTGTTGATTCTTGGTTTTAATTCTTGTGCTATAGGTGTCTTATTAAGGAATTTGGGGCCTAACCCCATATGATGAAGATTAGGGCCAACTTTTTCCTTCTATTAGATGTAGAGTCTCTGGTTTAATTCCTAGATCCTTGATCTATTCCTAGATCCTCTATCTATCTGAGTTAACTTTTGTGCATGGTGAGAGACAAGAATTCAATTTCATTTTGTTGCATATGGATTTCCAGTTCTCCCAGTACCATTTGTTGAAGATGCTATCCTTTCTCCATTGCATGCTTTTAGCAACTTTGTCTAATATAAGGTAGTTGTAATTTTGTGGGTTGGGTCTCTGTGTCCTCTATTCTGTACCATTGGTCCTCCACCTAGCAGACCCAAAAGGTTCCACCAAGAAACTTCTAGAACTAGTAAATGGATTCAGCAAAGTGGCAGGATATAAAATCAACACCCATAAATCAAAGGCATTCCTGTATATTAGTGACAAATCCTCTAAAATGGAAAGGAGGAAAACTACCCCATTCACAATATCCTCAAAAAAAAAATATTTGGGAATCAACTTAACAAAAAGGGTAAAAGATCTATACAATGAAAACTGCAGAACCCTAAAGAGAGAAATAGAAGAAGAACTTAGAAGATGGAAAGATATACCTTGCTCATGGATAGGCAGAATTAATATTATTAAAATGGCCATATTACCAAAAGCACTTTGCAGATTCAATGTGATTCCGATAAAAATCCCAATGACATTCCTCTCAGAAACAGAAAAGGTAATTATGAAATTCATCTGGATAAATAAGAGACCCAGAATAGCTAAAGCAATTCTAAGCAGGAAGAATGAAACAGGTGGTATCACTATACCAGACCTTAAACTATACTACAGAGCAATACTACCAAAAACAGCACAATAGTGGCCTCAAAGGTTTTTGCTGGTGAGATGGGAATGAGTTCCCAGTCATTGCTGCCCACTACTCTGGGATTGCTGCCTGTCTCCTGTACACAATCACACATGACTGGTCATTTCACAGGCTCTAATAGCTGGGCTGTCAGGCCACTGATTACAAAGGCAAGTGTCTTCCATTCCATCATGCACCACACAGCAATCTCCCACCACGTAGAACACTTAGGGAGTCTGGAGTTTGGGCCAGAGTCTCTCTCCACCGGGTTGATCTGATTCTGGAGACAGCTGCCCACTGAGCAAGTATGGTGATATTTCCATAGAGGTCTATGAGATAGGAAAATAAAATGTTTTTGACTCCCAAATAGTAATTTCAAACAATAGGACCTTTCTCAGATGGCTCCCAGTTTTAGCACTGTGAGAATAGGATGGGAAGCACAGGTCATTTTAAAGAGCCAGACTACCATGCAAATCCTAGATCTGTGGTCTACTTAGACTATATTTATGCAGGTTGCCAAATCCTGTGCCAGTGAACTCACTGGGACACTCCTTCTTTCACCTCAATCCTGCCAAGGGATACCCCACCCCACTTCTCTTGTCCACACTACTGTGCAATTGGTGTTGGGGTGCTCTGTTTTACCATCTATCCCACGAGTCTATTTCTCTAAGTATATATGATCTATTGGGAACTCCAGCACTCTCCTATAGTCACCCACTTCAGTAAACTGTACCCTAGTTGTTTTGATTCTATTTCATGGAGAAGCAGGTAAGTGTTGTATGTTCTAATCCATCATCTGTGCCTCCAAGACTCCTCTTTATAGCAACTGAGAATTAAGAAAGTTTACATCTTAATGCATCCACATTAACAAGTAGTGTCAGATTTCAGACTGTCTAGTCCAGGATTTTTCTAATACAGACTAATGAATCACACTATTGTTTAGTATACTGGACACCCAACATCAAATTATATTCATTTAAGTGAAGCATGAAACCTTGTCGTTGTGTGAAGACATGGTGTGACTCTACTTTGAGTACAACCAGAGATATGAAAAATTGTGCTCTATATGTGTAGTATGAATTTAATGCATTCTGCTTTCATATATAACAAATTAAAATTTAAAGAAATAAATTTTAAAAATTTTAAAATAAGAATAAAAAGCCTGGGGATGTAAACAAAAAGATGCATCAAATATTTTAAAGTATACTTATGAACAAAATTAACAGTCTAGATGGAACACATAAAATTTAGCCATGATTTATGAGTGGTAAATGAAATCTTGACTGCAAAACAATTACATTCTGATACTGACATTGGATGAAAAATTACCACTAACATTGGAAAAATAAGATTACAATATTTTTAGAAAATAAAACTGGAGTCTACCCTAAACATGAAGAGAAAAAAGCAAGAAATTATTCCATTGTTCTGAGTAGAATTGTAATAATATCTTAAGTATTTATATCAGATTTCTAGGAATAAAATAGTCCTTGCTAGTCCATGGCTTTTAATCAAACACATAATAAAAAATCATACAGAGTTTAATTTATGTGGGCTATAGCATGATGACATTTTTTGTCCTTCTGCTAAAGATGGAGCTGAAATAGCTTATTTAAACCAAAAAGTAAAGATGAAAAGAACATAGTAGGTGTGTTAAGACAATAATAAAAGTCCTATGAGGATTCTAAGGAAAGAGAGATCACACATTTGGCATAGAAATCATAATAAGAAAAATGTTTGGTTGTTTTTTTAGAGAGAGCAAGTGATTTGCTCATCTGATTAACCATGTTTTAACCAGCCTTACTGATGGGACAAGAGTATCATAAGGTAAAAATATTATAGATTAATAAGAATATATATGTTTATTAAAGAAAGGATAAACTGGGATGGAAGAGTGTGTGTATATTTGAATTCATTGAAGAATGTTCAATTTATTGAAAAAAAAGATTAGAAAAGCAACAGAGAAACATATGTGAGTCTGAGTTTGAGAGTATAAATGAAATTTCCCTTCTATCTTTGGAATATCAAACTCAATTCCAAAGTAATGTGAAGTTATATATGATAAAACAGAAAACAGAGAGTAAATACATTAGAAATTAATGCATATTAGGTGGTGCCAGACAGAAGAAATTAGGATGAGGTGTTTGAGTCAATGAGAACATCTCATCGCAATTCAAAATTGTGTATTCAACAAGAGAGATGAATTTTTCTATATATGAATTGTGTGTTCAATTAGAGAGATAAGTTTTTAAGCATAAGAGAGATGTGATCCATTTTTATTTTAAAAAACTATTCTGAAAGAGTGATAACTTTGGAAACAGGAAGAATAATTAGCAAGGTATCATATCAGATGAGAATCATGTGCTGAAGACCTGAATGAAAGCAGAGGAAGTATCAGGTGATATAGGAACAGATTCAAAATGATGATTACAGCAATGATGGTGTTGATGATGGTGATGCTGATGGTGTTGATGATGGTGATGCTGATGCTGATGTTGATGAGGATGGTGATGCTGTTGCTGCTGTACTGATGATGATGATGATGATTAAAGATAACATCTTTGAGTATGTACTATTTGATATTTCTGTGATAAGTTTATTACATAAATTATATCAAATAAGCCTTATGACAGCCCTGTAAGGTCAGACCTATTTTAATCGTCATTTGAAAGAAGAGAATATGAATCCTTAAAAAGTTTGAGTGACTTGATCAAGATTGTGAAGTTACTAAAAATTGGGGATGGATTTTCAACAAGGCTATCTATAGAGTGCCTGCTATAGGGCCACTTTATTATTTCACTTCTCAGTAAATATTGAAGAGGTGAAATAGTCAACTGGATGGTAGAAGACAAGTGGTATTAGAGCAGAACCTAGGGTCTTACCCACAATCACTAACTTAGATAATTAGAATAACATTAGTCCTGTTTATTGGTACTGAGAATGTGGATGGGGGTACTAGATTGCTAGATCATTATTAGTCATGAGGAGAGGCGCTGTCTAGGGAAATCTGGGCTAAAAAAATGTTTACATATTTATTTGCGTAAAGAGACAAGCCAGAAAAGTATTTTGCTAAGTACTTTGGAAATGTACACAGCTGGACCAAGAATCAAGTACCATCGTATAGCTTAATAAGTTCTTCCCATTCTTCCTTTATATCAATGCTCACTTTTTATTGCTAATTTTATATACTTTTAAAAATAATATGAAAAATATTAACTCAACATTGATTTGTGCATACCTATACAGTTAAGTACAAATGTTATCAGAATTCAAGATATGTATATATGTCTTCAAAGAATACATATTCTAAAAACAAATCATCATCATCATCATATCAATTCTATAATTCCACCTGAAAAAAGAATGATCCCTATAACTTATCATCTAATTTTAATACTCATTCCTAGTCTTCTATTGACTACTGACACTATAATATTTATGCCATTTCTAATTTTTATATCTTTGCTAGCTTTTCCTGTGAGACCAGCTGGTCTGGTAACTACAATTTTATTGCCTTTTTCATGGACATCCCTTTTCATGTTAAAAAAACAAACACTGAGAACACCCCTTAAAAATACCTAGAGTATATGAGATTTTCTTATAACAAAATCTATGAATTTTGGTCATTTTTAATTGTTAAGAATTATAATGATTAATCTATAAAAAAATTCCAGGGTTTCTCAGATAAACTTTTAGCATGCTAAAATTTTAGGGAGACTGATAATTAAGATTAAAAAATTGCACAGAAAATAACAATAATTTTGAGGTTTTATTTGATTGATTTCTTGGATTCTAAAACATTGCTCTTCATTGTTCTGTTTTGACAGTGTGGATGGGAGGGAAAAAACAAACAAACAAACCTTGTGCATCCCTGCAAACTTGATAATGACATTCTGTCACCACTGGCACACGAGGTGAGCCCCTAGGGAGAAAAAGAGACTATCTTGTCCTAAATGGACAGCTAATGACATACTTAAAAGCACAGCCTGTAAAACGTGTTACTGGAACCGGTCTATACAAATTTATTTGAGGCTTCCAGCTCATTGATTTGTTTTGGGAAAATCTCTTAGATTCATATATCTTTCAGTGTATTTGAAGACAGAGTGAACACATGTTTAGTGAAAGTTCCTGGGGGAATATCAAAATTAGCAGCCCCACTTAAGGGTCTCTTGCTGGATTAAGAAATAATTAATTAACCAATTAAACAGCCATTTCTTTTCCAATGTTGTTTATATTGCATCTGATTCTAATTGTCAGAAATTTCCTCCAAACAAGCAAACCAACATTTTTTTTTAATTATCGGTGTCATTGTCCATCTCACTTACAAGTAATGTAGCTTTGTCTAAACAAAGAAAGTAAATGAAGAATGGGGCAATTAAGGAGAAAATTTGTTTTTATCTAATCAGACTAGATAACGATGTTTTCCTCAGTAATACCATTGATTCTTCATTTCCATTTCAGAGTATAAATAGAAAGGAAAATTAGAAATAAATCATGCATTCATACAGTATATAATATGTTTGAGAGAAAATAGCATAGAAAAGGATAGGCAGTGATATCAAGACTCTAAGAGAATCAGCACAGTTCAATATACCCTGAGTTCTGAGTGAAATATAAGAAAATTGATTCATGTAAATAGGAAAGTGGCTCACAAGGAGTCCTTAATAAATCAAGAAAAATGATATTTAAACTGATTTGTAATGTAATTTTTCATAAAAGTTGTTAGGATGAATATTACCAGATTAATATACAAAAAGAAAAATAAGAAATGTTTATACCAATTTAAGAGTCCAAGAAAAACACACTTCACATACATAATTGTGAAGTGTGTATATATGTATATGTATGTATATATATATATATATATATATATATATATATATATATATATATATATATATAATTTCTCACAGAGTAAAAACAAGTCTAAAATGAAGATATGTAACAATCAGTAGAAAAATGGTTGCACTTAGAAACATCTAAAAACCCTGCAAAACTCATATCCTTAAGTATAAGTAAAAGAGAATATCTGCTAATTCACTGTGTCGTATATGTTCAAATGTAATGAGTTATTGTCAGAACAAATGAAAGAATTTAAGTTTTCTTCCATATTTCACCTTACAAATATCAACTGATATACCTTACGTAAGACAATTACAATTTTAATGATTTGCAATTTATATCTGGAAATTGCAGAGAACAAAATAAAATTGTAGAAGTATTTACAGATCACTTATCTTTACTGAAAATTCAATCAGCTTGAGCATGGGCATGAGCACTGATGAAGAGAATGATGGTCCACCCATACCAATCATGTTCTTCTTGTCCCTGCTTTCTTTTGTTTGCACTCATTATTGAATCAGTTGGAAAAAGATAATTTAAAAATATTTTATTATTTATACTATCTATTGTCTTCAGAAGGATATTTTAAAATATCTAGCCTCTATGTTACTGATCGAATTCTAGTGTCATATGTTATATGAGAGGAGATACAGTTATTTACACTTTCCTTATTGTATTTTAATTATTATTTTGTAGTATGCATTTAGCATTTAATTCAGATCATTGGAATTGCCAAGTCAAAAATATCAGCAAATTAAGAGGGTCATTTTTTTACAAAATTTTGTTGCAATTAATGTGCTTATTTTTATCAGGTAGGATAAACAAATTTGTGTTGCTTTTAAAAATGTCAAGATCTCATATTAAAACCAGTAAATTTTTCACTCAAAACACAATTCTTTGATGACTAATTTTGGGGTCCATTCCAGCTCCCCTCATTCTAAGACCCAGGGTAATAGAGTAGTTGCCATCTAATTTTTTATTTGAAAAGCAACAGACCAAAGGGCAAATCAACTGGCTGATTTTGTAAATAAATTTTTATTGTGTTACAACCATACCCATCTGTTTGCAAATTGTTTATGACACTGTAAAATAAAGGCCTTGAAGTTTGCAAGGGCTAAAATGTTTTCTATCTGACTGTTTGTGAACCCCTGATCTGGTACATTCTTTTTGGCCACTGTGGTAGATGGAAAGAAATTGGGATGCTGTGTCATGCTCTAACTCTTGAAGTTTCATGTCTATTTTGATTGAATCTCATCACATTTTCTCTTTCCAGCAAAACTCATGGGTTCTATTTGCCATGACTTATTATTGGTTTAGCACTATTTGCTTGTTGAGTTTAGATTATAAGAATAGCAAAAAAGAGATGAAAATTGTAGATCACATTTTTTCCTGAAAATCTTAGTCTTCATTCTGTTTTTTTATGATACTAGAATGTATGCAAAGAAGTCTAAGGTCAGACTAATTTTTCTTTCATACCCATTGACATTTCTCCCTCATATTTTGTGCCTGATTACCTGAAAAAATATTTCTTTATCCTGAATATGTAATATTTTAAACAGAATGTTTCCATTTGAATTGTTCCTGAAAAATCCCATTAAGCTTCTCAATAAAAACAATATTCTTGTTCAATATGCTGATTCATTTTTTTCCTTCATTGGAAGAAAATACCATTGCTTTATATCCTTTAGTACTTTCTTTTTCTTTACTTTTTTTTGTCCTTTAGTACTTTCTTCTAGTCATGCACTGGATGGAGAAACTGATAGTCACTGTCATCCTGATGCTACATGGTCTTTATTCTCAGCTAATAAAATATTTTCAGTTGTCTTTAGTTCTTTTTCCCATTATTTGGTATTAACAGTAATTATTTTAAGTCTTTTCTGTGTGCCATTAATTTATTTCTTCCCTTCTTATTCTCTTTTCTTAAACTTTTATAATAGAATCATTTAATTCACAATTTGTCCCTCTAAGTCTCCATTATTCCTATTCACATCCTTTTGCACTTTAATCATCTCATATTTAGCATCTCTTTTCATAAAAGTATGCTAAGTTCTTATATAAAGAAAACTGAACATTAGTGAAGTTATTTTTTGTCTTAGATTTTATTTCATCTCGGAATTGAATATGTCAGAATGTGATTGTTTTGCATCTTATTTTTTTTCTTTTTGTGGTATTACTGATATAGTCCATGTTACGTCTTTTCATTTTATTCATTTCTAACTTGAGCAATTTTTATTAAGTTCTTTATGATGCAATGAAGTTAAATTCTTCTTATGTCTTTCACTTCATTATTTAGGGCTTATTTTTCTCTATGACTAAGCTTGAGTTTGAAAAATATGAATTATGTGATTTTTTGGTTTTCTGAGAGCCTGAGTAAGTGTGTGTGTGTGTGTGTGTGTGTGTGTGTGTGCGTGTGTGCGTGTAGAATTGGAGAAGGGGGGACTGAATTAGGGTAAAATTTGCTAAGTTAGAAGGATGTGTTTTAGTATGGCAAGTGATAGTTTTATCTGCAGTTCTGATATAGGGTCTATACCTTCTGATTGGAGTATATTTTGTTCTTTTGGAGGATCATCTTGAGCTTTGAAAATCTTGCCCAAATTCCACTTGAATCTTAGCTTCTGGAAGATATCACAACCCAGATATATTCATTTTCTACTGAATCCACATTTCCAGAACTGTGTGCTCTTTTTATCTAATCATTTAAAGAAAGAAAATTAAATGAATATACTTTAGTGATAATTTCATTTATTTGTCAGAATATGGAATAGAATTCCCCCTAGACTTTCTTTTCTATGTCTTTCATTGAACACTCAAATGATCATATATTTTGTCTTCCAGTCTTCAAAATTCTATTATTATTTTTCTAAGAATAAATATTTCTAAGTAAAGAGAATTAGTCTGCCCTTTTCATATAATTTTTCCTCCCATTAGTAAAGCAAAACACTCACCTCTATTGATGCTTCCTTTCATGGTCGGGTATGAGGAGTGTCTCTGAGTTGATTCTTAAGGCATCTGACATCTTTACTTCAAAAAAGAGAGGGAATGAAACATTATTTCACCTTTTTATGGAATATGAAATAACAACTTTGAAAATTTTTTTCTAATAGTTCAAGCAGTGGGACTATTACATTTCTCCTTGAGTATTTGTATATACATTCATATATATATATATAAATGAATGGAATAAAGGTATTGTGTCCAACTACAACTAAAAAATAAATTTAAAAAAAAGGACAGGGGTTGCTTTAGGAATTTTGATTTAACCTCTCTTCTAAAAATTTTAGTAACTATACATTAAATATATAGATGCATAGTTAATATATACTTACAATCTAGGAGATCTTCAGTCATTTTTAGCACTCTTTCCCCCACCTTCCTCAATTGTACATTGACTGTGTTCTGTTTTTTAAAAGATACTAAATAGCATTCTCAAAACCATTACTCATCAACTTTAGATTTTAACACTAAAAATGAAACTCATCTCAATGTCTGTTGGACTAAACACAGCCTTCCATATCATTTTTTTAAAATTATAGATAGACAGCATGCCTTTATTTTATTTATTTTTGTATGCAGTGCTAAGGATCAAACCCAATAACTCACACATGCTAGGCAAGTACTGTCCCACTGAGCCCCCAGTCCCAGCCCCCCATATAATTTTTGATCAACTAAACAAACCCAAAATATTATCACCAAAAAATTGATATTTTCAGATCAAAGAGCCATCGCTCTTTGAAGGATCAACCAATGATTACTTTCCCTATTTCTTGTTTGCACACAAGAAAATTATGATATTGCATGTAAAAAAAAAGCCTTCCCTAAAAGGCTTGTGACATTTAAAAGTACAAATCTTCATTTTCAGTGTTTGCATAAATCTGAGTCTTTTCTGCTCTTGAGCAGAAAGATGTAATGCCTTCCTGGTGTACTTTACAGAGGGTTCAATCAACATCACACATGGAATATATTTGTGAACAGACAGAATTATGTCATAGCTAGAGGGGAAAAATCAGGTAACAATCAAGCTTTTGCTATATTAATCATATTCTTCTGACTAAGAGAAGTAAAAATTTAGTTGGTTATTAGTCTCACAATGACCCTGGACTCAATCTCCCATTCCAAAGTGGCAAGTCTGTTGATCTGTATGTGCACTGTGTGATTGGCTAAGCAGAGGTAGCACTTCTTTATTGGCTTAGGGCTTCACAAAGTGATTTCAAGTTTTTGTGTTCCTTGGAAATTTTTATACTGAAGAAAATTAAGGTATGCACTCTCATGATGATTTGAAGAGGATTTTAAGTGTATAAGACATTAAAATTTAAGTAAATCGAATGTTACATATATATCATTGGCTTAGAGTTGGTTTTTGGTTTAAGAAAAAAATTAAAATGTAGTAGTAGAGCTATTGGTATTTGAATGCAATAACATGGAATTTTAAAGAGAAGATTTGATTTTTTTTGTAAGAAAATCTTACATTATACCTGTTAAGAGAAAATTTGGTGAATATCTTAGGTTATAACTTAGAATCTAATAACAATGTTAGTGACTTTAAAAGTGATTTTTAATGTTGGAGCCTTTGGCAGAAATTTGATGCATTTAAATGAAAAAAAAATGTTATATTTATAGCTAATATAATAGAAAGCATATATGCTGCTGTTTATAACCTAAAAAATCGTATAAAATGGAAAATTGAGTGAAAAGAAAATATTTCTGGTGGTTAAATTCAACACTAAAATTTGGAAGTAGCTATTAAATTTTCTATGTAGTGATCATTAATGCTATGCCAGCAACTCAATCCTAATTTTTAAGATGCTATGTGAGGAAATACTCAAATATCAACAACCCATAAGTTTAACTAAAGTTATTAAGGCATACTCATTAGTTTAGAATCATGTAATATGCTGATAACCTATATGATAATACTTCCAAAACCAGAAAGCCATGGATGAAGAGGGAGAGGAGATTTCCTATTAGAGAAAGTCAGTTTCCCAAAGGATATCTCATTGCAAATCAGTTGCACATGTCTGTCAATGTCAACTTGCAGACAAATACAGAATGGAGGAAAACCTACTTTTTATTTTAGGTCAGAGAAGGTAGATCTGGTAGCCTTTTCTAACTTTTCTTATTACTAGAACTTGAGTTCTGCTTAGATAACTGTATACTGGAAAGGGATTCATATATTTCAGAATTTGCATTCCTGTGTTATAATTTTGCTCAACTAAACTTGTGATGGTAATTCAAATTCCAGGGCAAAACTGGCATCTGTATTAACATGCTATGGAATTATGCTCTAAGAGATGGAAGAAAAAATCCACAGGAGGGTTCTAGATATGACTCAATGTTCTCACTGGGAACAAATAAAAGTAGAAGAAACAACATGTTTCTCTTTGTTGGATTATTTTGTTTGCCTGAAAACTTGGTAGTCATTTTGGGAACTTGAGTACAGCCATCATAACAGAATTAGCTGAATACATGTAGACAGAGAATAATCATAAAAAGAATTGAGTTATTATGATGTAGTTTATTGACTACATTAGCCAATAATTCTACCTCTGACCCACTTTTTATATGCAATATTGCATATCTATGTTGCCAAGTTATTTTTGACCCCTTCTTGCATAATAAATTGGTACTTATTCAATATATTCAAGCACTTATGTAAGAATCTATTTGAGGTAAATCTGAAAGCCTTGCAAGTTTGTTAAAGGCACAGGCATACAAATTAGTATTTTGTTTATCTACATTTGTAGGATGAATTTTAGGAAATATAATTCAAATGTAGAGCAGAAGAGGAACTTATATAACTTAACTTGATTTATACCTCATCATTTTATAAATAATATACTGAACTCCAAAAATATTAATTGGCTGACCAAAGTAGCTTAGCTGTTTATATTTAAAAGTGGTTTATTTAGAGCTGTATTAAAAACACTTGTCTTTAATCCTAATCCAATTTTCTTTCCATTATACCATGCTTTTCCTAGAAGCCTAGAAACTAAGTGTCTGATTTTAATTATCATATTAAAAGCATTGTTATGTAGTTGACTCTTCTTTGTAAAACCTGTGGTATTTATGAATTTTCCAGATTAACTGAGAGACTGGGCTGAAATATTGGTGATAATGAGTCACTGTCCATGGTGCTATAATCCTGGAAAGAGGAACTTAATTACTGTTTGACCCTTGCTTTTTGATATAAGACATATGCACATAGTATGACTTAAATGTAAAATTTATACGCTTATGCTTTTTTAAAAAAATAAAATGTTTATTTCATTCATTTTCATTGGGAGCTGCCACATATGAGTAAGCACGGACCCTTAGCCTTGAGTGACAGTGGGAGAGCAGGTGGACGTCAGCTCTGCTCTGCAGGGGAATGAAGCTCTGGGAATGGGTGTCACCCAATGAGATTGGGCTACACCTCCCTGAAACCAAGCCCTTGCTCATTTGGGTAGAACTTTCCGGAGAGTCTTCCCCTCAATAAATAGGGCTTCAGGCTGTTCTCTCTCTCTCTCTTGTCTGCCTCTCTTGCCTCCCTTGTTGGAGCTGGGGCCGAGGAGCCATCGTTGAACCCCAAGAAAAAGGTATATTCTCTGTCTCTGTGTGATTATTCAGTGCCAACCTAATTCACCTGAAGCAACCCTGACTGATTTAGTCCTGTGTTGGGTCATATCTTGAAATTTGTAATCAGAAATCTTCCTTATGTACTTGTTATTATGGCAGTAGTTAAGATAAGCCACTTCCTAATACATTGGATTCTTTGTTATGTTGTTCTAATCAGTGTAGATACATACTGTTATTTTTCTCTTCATAAAGAAAATCTTCTTTTAATAATGTTTTCCTTTCCAATTTCATCCCTTTTCAATAAATTTCAAAAGCATTATCATATTCACTGGTTTTTATTTTTTCCTCTCATTCTCTTTATAATACACTCTGATCAGGCCTCCCAAATAGTCTACCAAAGACATCCACGTTGCAAAATTCACTAGCAAAATTTCAACACTCTTCTTATTTTACCTATTAATATCACTGCCTTAATCATGTGTCATCAAAAACTAGTCTGTTTGAAACTTTTGAAACTTTGGTCAAAAATTAAAAAAAAATACACAAAAATTTTTGCCTTCTTAAGGTAGATAGATATTCCAGTAATTTATCATAGTTGACCATCCAGTCTTCCTTTCTTCTTTGGGGTTCCTGTGTAGCAGTCTCTCTTTTTGTTTTCAACTCTAACTCTCCAAACTTTCACAGATTGTTTGTGTTTCTATATTTTCTTCATGACCACTTATTGTTGCAGCATTGCATTGTTAAACGACTGGAATCTTTTTTTATTTCTATTTGTCACTGACTTGATGACTTCATTCATTCTTGTGGCTTAAATTTACATTTATTTTCAATTTTTAAATGTGTATTTCATGCTTGTATCTATCTTATGGACTCCATATTCATATTCAATTGTCATTTCACTTGGATAACTAATAATCCTCACATACTTAACATGTCATCATGTTAAGAAGATTAATTTAATGTTATTTTCTCTTCCAAGCCTTTTGTACCTCAGTTAATTACAACTCTATTCCCAATGACTGCCCTTCTGTAAGCCACTATCATCTTATCATCTCTTACCTGATGTATTGCTGTAAAAGTTTAACTGTAATTCCTGGTATTATTTTTGTCCTTCACCAACCATTTCCAATAAGACATCCAGTATAACTCCTGTAAATTTTATATAAGACAATGTCTCTACTCTCCTCTAAGTTCCTTAGGGGCTTACCGACTCATTCTCAGATTAAACAATGATATCCATACAAAAGCCCAAGAGGAAATACATGGTCTGGATCTTGGTAGACTCTTTCATCTTCTGCTAAAAGGCCTCCTCCTTAATTTATTACAGAAACAAGTGCTTCTTAGATGGTCTTGCAACAGACCTGCAAGTTCTCACTGGAAATCTAGCTCTAATTGTTTCTTCTTTCTTCAAACACGTTTTCTCCTGGATATCCACTGTATTTCACTTACTACCAGTATAGGTTAAAAACTTATTGTTCCAAAGGATGTCAAAAAACAGACAAATGCAATTTGTTAAAATGTTGAAAACATGATAATGTTTTCATGATAATAAAATGATCAATAAACCATATTCAAAGCCTACAAACATATACCACAATCTTTTTTAACCTAATAACACAGAATAGCTCTCCTTGCAATTAATTAGTTGACTCAAGAATTGTGTTAAGAATTTTGATTGAAGTTTTTATTTCTACAACTTAATATTAGGACTATTATATCTTCCCATTTGAAATTATGAAAACAGACCAGGTAACCTAAGACTATCTGGTTTATAACTGATAAAACTTAAAGAGTATATGTTTTTAATTAATATCTTACTCCCACATCTAAAAAACTATCATAATCCTAAGAATACTTATAAGTTCGTTTTCTTCAACAAACTTCATACTGTTTTGTAAGAGCGTTTTATAGGTCTTCAAAGACAGGTTATTTTATTTTGCTTTTACAATATTGTTATTTTTCTTCTTTCTTATTTTCAACATAGAAGGACCTTTATCCAGTCATATTAAAAATATAATAAATTATGGATTTCCATGTTAAAGTAGAATTTCACATCACCCAGATCTAAAAATATCCATAGAAGTTTAGTTGGCATTCTTGAGTCTCCAGGCATTTTTATTTTCAACCTGATACTGAACTCCAAATCAATTTCACCTATTGTTGTATTTTTTTTATATTTGAGCCAAACAAGTATAGAATATAGAGCTCAAGAATCTTTAATAACTTCAAATGAAAAGTTAGATAAGTCATGAAAATCCTATCTGGCTATGTCCCCAGTGAGTCCATGAAAGATACATAGCAATATAGGAACGTTTGAACATTTCTGTATATCATGAACAAACTGACAGCTTCTCAGTAAATTTTAGAAATTTCAATGTCTTCAATCAATGGAATTCATGAAAATATAAGAAGTTTATACTGTGATAATTCAACTTGTCTGTTTCTAATGATTTGCGCAAGTCTATAACTAAATCTTATTTGCCTACTTATATACTTATGTGAAATGCTGAATTAAATAATCCAGAAATGAACATTAAAAAATGAAAGAAAAAAATGAAAATCAAGAAGAAAGAATGAAAGGAAGTTTAAAAGCTTCAAGAGGATAGTTTCATGATCCCAGGGTAAGCAGGAAATAAGTGGGGTGGTTATAAGGATTTTTGTAGAAAAGAATTACCAAGGATCATGAATAGGTGAAAATAAGTGTTTTTCTAAACTCCATTGTCACTGTCTCTGGGTAACAGTAGTTTTGCACATCTCTGCCTAATTGAATTCATCATATTTTGAGAAAGAAATTATGTGCTAAATAAATGCTTTACATCTGACTGAGAACCTAATGGCTTCCATGGAATTGTCCTGCCACAATTTATTTTTACATTTTCACTCTAGCTTCCCTTTTTCTGCTGCCTCTTAACCTTCCTACCTCAATTTGTAAGAGTGGTCGATGGCTAAATGTCTAGCCCTGAAGAGACAATCCTGAAATGAAATAAAACTCTGGACACACAGGGCCATCAAGTAAATCTAACTCTTAATATCAGAATTGCCTCAGTCTGAATGTAATGAAGGTAGAAACTTGTCTAAAACAATTCAAAACAAAGGAAAAATGAGCCAGCATTAAAGTGGTCAAGAAAGTGAAATGGTTTCAGTTTTCTAATAGGATACTGGGTTACTGAACAAAAAAGTATCCTATAAGACAAAGTTTCTCCATTTTCATCAATGGTAATATAAACTTCTTTTTTATCCAAGAGAACATGTACTTCAAGTTGATGATCAATTATTTATTCTAACATCTGCTAACATTGGTAGAATTCCCAGAATCTTCCAGCATTACTACAACATTGTGTATGAACATGGGATTACTAGTGAATGGAAACTCACATTTTAGTCAATGAATCGATTTCACTCAGATCTGGGTATAACTTTTTGATTTCGTCTTATTCTTTTTTATTTTCTTTTTACTTATTAGTTGATTATATGATTGCATGACTATGAGAGAAACAGCTATCACTTAAACACTGTTATGGTTTGGATGTGAGGTGTTCCCCAAAAGCTCCCTTGTCAAACAATGCCAGAAAGTTTAGAGGAGAAATTTTTGGGTTCTGAGAGTTTTAACCCAATCAGTAAATTAACCACCTGATGCGATTAATTGAGTGGTAATTAAAGGCATGCAGGGTTGGGCTGGAGGAGGTGTGGCATTGGTGGCATGGATTTGGGGTATGTGTTTGTATTGGGCAAGTGGTGATCTCTCTCTGCTTCCCTCTATCACCTTAGCCTTGAGGAATGAAGCCGGCTGTCCATGGACTGAGATCTCTGATATTGTGAGCCCCCAAATAAACTTTTCCTCCTTTACAGTTGTTCTGGCCAGATCTTTTTGTCACAACACTCAAAAAGCTCATAAAAACAAACCCTTAAGCACAGGAGTGTTCATATGACATTATTGTAAAGATATGTCTTCTAAGTGTATGATATATGGGAAAGATTTGAAATACAAACAATTTCCTTTGGGGGGCTTGTAGTTACTCTAAATTAGTACATTATAGATAGTTATATTTGAAATCTTTATTGTTTATAAAGCACATCTACTTTTGCAAAGTTTTGAAAAGAAAAAAATGGAATGGCTATTTTCTTGAATTCAAATATTTTATTAGATTTTACTGTCCAAGGAAAGAAATTATGGATAGGGTAGATTCCATTTTAAAATTTTTATTCAAAGTTAAAACTTTTTGTAAATATATACAATACCTTACTCAATTACCCCACCCCCCACATCTCTCCCCTGCTTTCCACAATATATTCTGTAATAAACAAGATTCTTTAAATTGGAAGACAGAATGGAGTTTCAGACATTTTACCTTTAGGGTCTTTTCCTTCCTCCTTCTTTGGCTTCATCCCTGTTTTGTGCTCACTCCAATCGTCCTAGATTTCTATATTCTCACACTTTAAATCCACATGCAACTGCCTACCATACAATGCTTATTCTTCAGAATCCCACTTTATTTAATCTTGGATGTTGTAAATAATTAATTGAGATCCTGGGAGCTGAGATAATTTGTTTCTGTTCCACCATGTATAGTGGTTTACTCTCCTGAGGGATCTCATCCTCACACATGACTTCTTTGATCTGTGTGCCTCATATGGAGACGTGAGTACCACTTCCTCCTAGATGTGGTTCTGATGATTGTTAGTGATTTTCAGCAGCAGCTGGCACAGCTGAGTACTGCCTCTCTTTTGGAACATTGACTTCTCTTATTTATGACTCTGATTTTTCCTGGTTTTCTTCTTCTTCTTCTTTTTTTTTTCTTTGACTTTCTTCTCAGTTTCCTTTTTTCTAATTTCTGTTCTGGATTTTGTGCTCTAATCTAAATATGGAATATGTTTGGCTTTAATTTGGGTCTGTCTCCTAAATACATAATAAAGTACCTCTAATAAATGGATATATCTTCTGTCTTCTCTCTATATATTACACCTCTATATACATAATATATCTTATCTATATACATGATAATGCATCATTCATTAAACTGCTGTTGCAAATAGAAATATTTAATTGTATTCAAACAGACTTAAGACACATTCTTTTAAAAAATATTTGAAAAACCACTTGTGATCAATTATCTTGTTATAAAGTGAAGACCTATGCTATAATATTAACATTGTTTGCATTGGAAAGACAAGTATTTTTCTTACATACATTTAAATTATTTATTTTATTTACTATATATGTATACAGTAAATGTAAATTATTTATACATATGATTCACATATACTTACATATACCAAAAGAATAACATATTTTGATTCAAAAAGTCAATGAATAAAACAATTCTTAAAATTGGTACATATCATTTACTTCACTAATGTTTACTTTGTTTTTAGATACAGATTGTATTACCTTGATTTTAGATACAGATTGTATTAGATTCAGTGGATAGAATTGTGGCTTTTATGATGGAATGAAAATGGATTAAAATTTTTACCATACACATCATGTACTAATCATATTTGGTGACTCAAATGACCAAAAATTATCAATTTGGAAATAGTCTTTATTCTCACTAAATGTATTTATCCATTTTACTATATTTTCCATTACTCTTTTATACTACCTTGGATTTTTTCCCAAAGATTGTAATTAGAACCATAAATTAGAATCAAATAATTTGTTGCTTATAGTTATGTGTCAGTTTTCTTTTGATACTCTAATGCTGCCCAACAACAACAACAACAACAAAAACTGTATACTCAGTGGCTTAAAAAGTTAGCACTTATTAGCACACAAGCCCACATCTTAGTACTTTAAAGAGGGTTTGATCATTTTGTCTGGGGTCACTCGCAAGGGTGGCAATTAGTACCTGTAAGCTGATGAAAACTGGCTGCAAAAAAGACTAGAAATGCCCCAGGGCCTTCAGTTTTCTATGTTACCCCCGTCTCTTAATTGTTTAGTGGGGCATATGCTCATAGTAATGGCAGAGATACAAGGGTATAAATAAAATTTGCTAAATACTTTTTAAATCTCTGCTTTTGAAACACTTGCTAATACTTCATTGACAAAAGCAAATCACAGGGCCATCTCTATTCAAAAAGCATGGTCAGAGGGATAGGAGTAGAATAAGAGACCCATAGTAAAATCTGTCTACCACATGTGTATGAATGTATTAGGGATCATAATCTTCTGTGAAACATCACATAGCTTTGCTCCTCAAACATTCTCATGCAAGGAGTCTAGGTATTCAAAAACCCATACAGATGAATTAAGTTTATAATCTGATTGACAACAATGTGGCATGAAAATTTGATGAGTCTAAGTGAAGTATGCTTGTGTTCCAAACAGTTTACTAGTTTCAGACTAGCCACAAATTCATACAGAAATGAAGCCATGGTACAAGGGAAACTTTCTTTCTCAGGACTTATTATTTAATCCCTTGCTCTTCCTTTGCAAAATATAAAAATCAAGCATAGCAATAGGTCAAATTTTAATAAAACACTCTTCCTGGATTCTGTGTTTCATGTTTTTGCTTGATCTTACTAAATTCTTCATTTTTAATCAATTTTCCTCTTGGTTCTTTTTTTCCCAATGGATCTATCTTCATTCTGTGACTTACTCTGATTCAAAGGACAATTGTAAAAATGACTTAGTAATAAAATCTAACTAAACTCCATTTTCTCTTCAATCTTTTAATGTCCTAATAATTAATAATAAGAGGGCATTATTCAGTTCCTTTATAGAACATGATGTTTAACCATAAATATCTTTATATGCAAATCAGTTTAAAAGACAGAGAAATAAGAAAAGTATATATTAAATTGACTCCTGGCTAGACACAAATACATACCAGGACTCTATTAAATTTTAACTTCTCAGAAAAAAATATAGACCATCTCTTTATTTTTCCCCATATCTTAATTTTCTTCATTAGCTGGCTTTTTAAAATAATATTTCATCAGGAAAAAAAAAAACTCTCATGAAAAGAATAAGGTTATTTTTGGTGATCAAGAGTACTCTTTGGTATAAAAATCAAACAAAATACTTTATTTGAGGAAGTGATTTAAGTGTGTGATCTGCCTATTCAAACTTTGAGGCCTGGTTTCAGAAAGCTGGGCCAGAGAAACTCTACGAAATGCTTGAGGCATGTTCCCTGGCTACGTCTTGCATCACCTTTTCTGACTCTGTAGCCAAGACTCATAGCTTCAAGAGTTGGATGTTGATTGCCAATGTGTTACTAATAAAAAGTTAAGCCCTCAGATTTCTAAACCAGACGTATTTGCAAAAAACATTGAATTTTCTTATTTTTCTTCCTGTATCGGCTATTCATCTCACACTCCTGAAAAGCAATGCATGACTTCATTCATTATGATCTATGTTTCAGTCTGAACAATTCAGGAATATTCATCAAGATTTGCCATTAATCAGTTAAAGATGTTCATAAACAAAGCCAATGAATAATTCATATAAAATTGACTGCATGTGCTCTAATGATGAATAATCATGAACTGATCTGGAATTTGTTAATGACTTATGAATATTTATCTCTAGATGGTACTCCTGTGCAATTCACAATTCCATGAAAACTGTTTCCTTTTACATTTCATCCTGTACTTTTGCTGAAGATGCCTTTGGGACCATTAAGTATCTTTCCTAGATGTTTTAATACAATCAGAATTGTGGATACGATGTTATTTGCAGACCTTACCAAACACACTAAAACCTCTTACTTATTTCCATCTCAAACTGGCAGATTTTTCTTAGGTAATATTGTCTTTCACCATATGATTTGATATACGACAGAAAGATTGCAACGTGAAGCCCACTTAACTACTCAGATGTGAGAATGTGGGGAAAAAAAAAAAAAACTAAACTGAGAACTGAATGCAGGAAATAACATTTTCCTTAAGCAGCCACTAATCTTATGCCAGGTGCAGAATGTGCTGCTTTTCAATGAATGTCTTAGTGTGCCCTCTGGCCACTTGCAAATTGGAAATTTCACAACTTTAAGCTGAGTATTTGTAAGAGAAGAGGTACTTCAAGCCTAGGACTGTCATCAGCTGGCCCTTCTCAGAAGGAGGAGAATTAACCAGCAACATTTTTGGAACTCTTCAAGTCTTCCAAGTGCTTGGCAATCATTTACCAGTTAATCCTCCTTTGAGGGAGGTCAGAACTCTGCTTGAAATTTCACATGAAGTATTTCACACAGATGTGAAATAATCTCCAAAAGGACATAGTGCAGCAAATCTGGGGATAATAAATACAAGAGACAGACCAAGGCAAAACTGGGGAGCAAGAAATTTGTATTTTTGGTTGCCCATCTGGATGCTCTGAGGACTTCTCATAACAAAATCTTAGTAATTGTCTATGTGTGAGGAACTATTGTAATGAACTATTCTAAACACTCTTATACAAAAGCCAGGTTAGTATTTATTACCATCCTATGAAGTGGGTACCACACTGTCTCTATCACACAGATGAGGAAACTGAAGCACACAGTGGTTAAATCGATTGCCCAGTACACAGCCAGTAAGTGGCAGAGCAGGCATTTAAATCAAGGTACAGGGCTCCAGAATGGGTTTGTACCACCTTGGTCTTCCCAGCTGAGCTTACCCACCCAGTCATTATTGTGTTACATATTTCTGTCAAGTCTCTCCAAAAAAACTTGTTTTATATACAGTTACTTGCTGTCTCTTCTCGGGTGGGCACATATACAATTATCCCTATAATGAACCTATATTTGGTCACTAAAGTGTTTTAAAGGAGAAAACCTTAAGAAAACTTTTCTAAATATCATTTGAATAAGTTCCCACTGGGTTCCTTTAACAGGATCGCCTCTGCGGGAAAATGTGGTGAAATGTTGTATCATTGTCTTCTCTAGATCTGAAAAATTATTAGATCCCTCAAAGAAGAAGGAAACTGATGCAGTTAAGGCAGGGAGGTGTTCGTGATCAGCCTGTGTGCAGAGCAGATGGCATCTTCATCCAGACTTTTTATCCTCTCTGCCAGGATATATTCATAAGTGCTAATGCTTTGGGAGGTGTTTTAGGCAAGTAACTTTGGGAGGTGTTTTAGGCAAGTAAATTCCATTGATGTCACACATTGGGTGGCTAAATTCCTCAATTTACAAGGAAAGTTAATGGCTGCTATGAGATCAGTTTCTATTCATAATAACTGGTCCTTTTGAGGGGGAGGAAAGGGAGCTTAGGAACTATTTTTATACTCTTTTTAGTGATCATCTCTAGATTAAGCTTTTAGGTTTATGTATTTATTTTTTAAATACTTTTTCATGGACCCCTTCCTATTGTATCAGAAGGACATTAGCATTTATATAACTAACTAGAATTCATAAAATTAAAAGTACAATAAGAATTATACCTTATAGCTTCCCCCCAAAAGGGCTGCAAATAGACAACAGTAAACATGATGCAACAAAGAAATTTTGTACGTTTAAAGGCTAAAGTGGCAGAACTAAGTCTTAGAAGTAATTGGTACGGTTATTTATTGATTTTTTGTGATACTGGGATCAAACCAGCACATCCTAGGCAAGTGCTCTACCACTGAGTTACATACACAGCCCATCTTAAAATTTAATTTGGAGACAGGGCCAAGTTTAATTTTCCAGACTGGTCTCAAACTTCTGATCTTCCTGCCTCAAACTTCTGAATAGTGTGCATGCTAGAGCATTTGGCAAAGGCTTTTTGAGGGGTGTACTAGGTATTGAACTCAGGGCACTCAACCACTGAGCCCCATCCCCAGCCCTATTTTGTATATTATTCAGAGACACTCAAACTGAGTTGCTTAGCGCTTTGCTGTTGCTGAGGCTGGCTTTGAAATAATGATCCTCCTGCCTGAGCCTCCTGAGCCACTGGGATTACAGGCATGTGCCACTGCACCCAGTGTGGCAAAAGCATTTTTTAGATGGCACAAAATTTAGATATTCATAGCACCTCTTCCGTGTGTGTGTGTGTGTGTGTGTGTGTTTAACATTTTTTTCTCTAAGGAAGGACCAGTTGGTATCCTAAATGTCTATAAAATTTCATGAAAATTATTTTATTTCTCTTTTATTTTAGTAAAATAGTCTGATTCAGCAGCATGAAAACTACCTTTCATCCATTAGAATTAACAGCAATTTTAAGTGGACAAATCTTGCTCAGGATTTTTCAAAACTTTTACCTCCTTAATCTTGCTAACAGTTTTTATAAATATTATACATTATTAATATAGATTATTTCTTTATAAATTCATTATTTTTGTGAGATCTTTTTCTCATCTTATACTTTACATTACTTTTTAAAATTGCAATTGTCGTCTTAAATATATTTAAAATAAGTACCTCCCAGGTATTAGTTCATTCATCCTTTTATACCTCTCCTAGGTAGTTGTTTTCTTTATTCTTGTATTTAAAAATAGAGACAGAAAGAGGTTAATTTATAGTCACACAGTCAGCAAGAGGCCAATGTGGGGCTAACAGTAGACCTGAATACAAAGCAGGAATTCTCAAGCAATACTCTTATTTTTTAAATGTCTAATAAACTAGAAAGCTGATAATAAAATGTCCTTTGTTTGCCATCATCAATTATTACTTCCCTTAAAATCTTCATGTTCATATTTTTCAAAAAAAAAGGTTATCTCCAAATTTCTAACTACATAGTCTATAGTTATTTCTCTATTTTTTGATGTTGGACATAACTTACTGATTTACGTTACAGAAAAAGAGGCTATGGATCACAGAGTTCTCTTTCTCTTTGAGACTCCACATATTCTAAAATTATCCTCTCAAATTTTTTAATACTATACCATTTTTAAAATACTAACATCTTGCTCAAATTTCAGTGTTAGCATTTTGATAGTATTGCAAATATTACTTTCTGTTGAGCCACTGACAGAACTCTCACACTTCAGTTTTGCACTGAGATCACTTTTACAGTAATTCTTATATGTGTTTTTCCTTCCTGGAGTTAACTTAATGTTCAGTTATTTTTTTTTCCTACATATACCTATAATGAGTTCATCACACAAACTCTTTCATGCAACTGTTAAATTATTCTTCATCTGCTCAAATATTTCATACACACACCTGAATTCCATTCTTCCCATTGATACATCCCTCAGGACCTCTCTTTCTGCCCCCACCTGACCACTTTGTTCAGAAAGCACACTGCACATCTGGCTTTAGAACATTACCATTTTTTCATCATCCTGGAAATTTCCTTCCCCTCCCCTTTTTGCTTCATGCCTTTATCTTGATCTCCATTATTCCTTTCTGGTGTTTGCTCCCCAATTTTTGTGGTATACATTTCGTGCAATCAGGAGTTAAACATTTAAAGAAGTGATATCTAAGCATGACTTTATTGTACATTGAATATATAGAATTGCGGGCTGGATTTTTTTCATCAGCCTTTAGCTTTAGACTTTCTAGGCAAAATAATCCAGATGCATTATTTGCACAAAGAAAACAAAATTTTAGATTTCCCCTTTTCATTGGTATAACACTTTTTACTGTTTTTTGTTTGTTTTGGTCAGACGAATCAAATGAAGGACTGAGTGATAATATAGAGAGCATCTTCTATTTTAAATGTGAACGCATTTAATATCATAGGAGCTTTAGCTTAAGGGAATTTCATATTTTTTCCAAGTAATTTCAACTTTAATCAAGAACAACTTAGTTGAATTCCATGGAGACATCTATTTTAGATAATCATGAACTTTCCCCCCCTAGGGACTTAGAATCTGATGTAGTGATTTTATAATATAAATATTATTCTTTAATTACTAGTATATTAGCTTTTTATCATTATAATGGTATACCTGACATAGGTTATTTATGAAGAAAAAGAGGTTTATTTAGTTCAGTTTTGGATAATGAAAATCTAGTAGCATAGTGCTGTTTCTGGCATCCCTGGAGAGGGCCTATGGCCAATGGTAGATGGTGGAGTGTGCGTGGAAGGTCACATGGGAAACAGGAGCAGAGAGAGATGTGTGGTCCAAATTCAGGCTTTCACAACATCTCCCCTGGGAGAATCACCAGTTCTCCAGGAAAACTACCTTTGGAGGGCATCTCCCAATAGTGCCATCCTGAGGACAAAGACTTCAATCCCAATGACCTCTACGGGACACCCAAACTATACCAATGTGATAATAGATAGAACACATCTTTTTAAAATATTTTTAAACTGTTTATATTAGTGCTTTACAGCTATACATGATAGTGGGGTTCATTTTGACAAAATCATAAATGCACATAACAGTTTAGTCTTTCTCAATTCCTAGTCCTCCCTTTCCTTTCCCTCCTCCCTTTCCCTGATCCTCTACAGGTCTTCCTTCTGTTTATTTTTAAATTGGTACATTAGAGTTATATATAAAAATGGAATTCATTGTGATATATTTAGACATACATATAGCATAACTTGATCAATCTCATTACACACATGCTTCCCTTGCACACCACATCTCCTTTCCCCTCTATCACCTTCTTCTTTCTATTCCACTGGAGGTGAGATAATTCTATGTTCATTATGGTATTTTTTTCAGTTGCCTAGGCATTTATTTAGGATTTTAACATCTGTATTTATCTTTTTGTTTCCATGTATTCTTCTTTATTCATTGTATATGTTTTGCTAGTTTTTATAACTGACTGAATCTCTGCTCTGTGCTTATGTGCCTATATGAAAAAAAATCAATCTACTAAATCTAGGTGACCAACAGTGGATATAACTTGCCAAATTAATCATTTTATTTCTGTTTTTGTTTTGTCACTTCCCTGCATGGGGCATTTAAATTCGTACATTCCAAAAAGTGAGGTAGTTTATAACACAAAAGTAGATTAAACAAACAAACAAACAAACAAAAAAGTAAGGTGTTGAGACCCATAAAAAACTACTAAATTAGGTATCAATGGACATATGTCACTGATGGGATAAAATAAATTGGCCAACAGAGAGCTCATCTTTATGCTTGGTAATATCCCAGTTCTTATCGTTTTGTGACGTTTGATTGTTCAGCTGTTTTACTTTAGTTGTTTAACTTCTTTATCCATATATTAATTTTCCATCATCTGAATTAAGTTTCAGATACCATGGTAAACTACAGGAAACTTTGAAAGATTATATAACATAGAATTATCCATTCTTCACGTGCTCAAAAGAACTTATTTGTAAGTTATTACTCCAGAGCTTCATTTGGGATGTAGTTTTTAAATTTTTATAACATATTCTGAAGTTATCACTTTATTCATATTTTCTTCTTAAATCAATCCCCTCAAGGTGTATGTGTGTGTTTAATAAAATCATTAACTAACTATGATTTCAAGTTAATTGGCTGTATTTGAGAATAGTTTCCCTTATAACATTTGTGGTCTCTTTTATATACTTTGGAAGAATTCAACCATGCAAATTCTTCAGAACTGAAGAAATATTATACGAAGTACAAATTGAGAATGGCAATGGTTTTTATTTTCTCTGAAAGATAAAATACTCAGTCACCTAGAACTATGGCAGAATTTCTTTGAGAATCATTTGTTAAGCTTACATTATGTCTGAAGATAGTTTCTGACTTATTTATTTGCAAACATAAATAGCACTTTTGACATAAAAATAGGCAAATATTATTTAATTAGCATAAATACAAAGAAAATTTTAGCATAAATTTATTATGAGAATTATTAGAGAATTCTGGTGCTCCTCAAGGAACAGCAGACATAATTAACACAGATGTATTTGTCAAAGTTAAGTGAGAAAGCCTTGATTTTTGTCATTTATTCTCTTATATATTTGTGAGTTTGAATTTTCAACCCATGTAAACATAAAAATAAACATTAAATTGGTTAAATAGAAACAACTGCATGTTCATTGTTAGTTCTCAAACTGCCACATTTCCAAATGCCTATTTAAATTTAATTTTAACATTATTGTGAAACTTGCTCTTGAATAATTAAAATTTATTTTTGCTTTATTATAAAAATTATATCAATTGATCTTTTGTCTTGAAATGATAACCCACTATTTAATTTTTAAAAGTGTTTAAGGAATATTCCTTGTAATACAGTTTCTATATTATAAATAAATTATAACTGAATTTTAAAGGAATAAAATAAGTGTGATTGAATTTTTTTTCATCTTTGAGAATTTATGTAGCATTTTCCCCCCACAGGAAAATAATTATGAAATAATTATTCAATACATTGAATGATGTAGTTTCAGAATCATGAATTTAATGTAAGATTTTAATAATTTCCTGATTGCTTAGAATATTTTAACTTATTTTGTTCCTTAATCTATACTAGCTAACAGTTAGTTAATTTTATTTGGTAAATAAAAGTAGCCCTAGCTATTACTGCATTGTTTTTAAATTAAAAGAGATGTCTGAGATTTTTCTTTTACCATTTAACAAGATATTGCCATCTGGTTCTAAATCACACTAAATAATATTCAAGTGATGTTTTTTACCAAGACTTTTTTGTAATTAGGACTGGATGGTGATTTCAATTTTAAAAATTGGAAATTTATTGATATCATGATTTTTCTGTCCATTGAACTATGTAAACAATCAAATTCACATATTTCATAATAGATGTTCATGAATTTCTCAAATAATGAAGCACAAAAATCATCATGAAGTAAGCATACAAAAAATTGTTCACTATAGATGTGCAATGTCAGCAAAAATCAGTTTTCATTCTTTTATCCTTCTCACAGTACAATGCAAACCAATCAGTAAATAGAACAAGAGAAAGCAGGAGATGACATCAATATTAAAAATAAAAATGAGTAATAAATATTCAAACATTAATAAGTTTTATAAGACTAACTTTCCAGGTTTCTATATAAATAGATTTGAAAACCAAGATGAAATTGATAATTTCCTAGGGACATACAGATGACCAAAATTAACCCCAATAGCATTTAGCAGCTACAATAGACCAATATAGGAAATATTAATGGACTGCCCCAGAAGAACCAGACTCAAATATGTCATGGAGTAATTCTACCAAACCTTTTAATAGTGAATATTCTCAATGCTTTAAAATTCATCTGAAACCAATGAAAATGAGAGAAGATTTCAAATCCCTTTAAGAAAACAATTATAAACCAATACCTTAGGCCCCTTCTTCTGTCTTTGCCAATTTTCCATCTTCTGCCTTTCTTCCCATAAACCTATGCATGAAGAGAGAATGGCATGGTATTGTGAGAAATCACATGTTGCTACTTGGAAAATTATTTCTGTTTTGCCCAAGTTATTTTAAAGACATGCATTGTCTACCACCAAATTATCCTCAGGGTGTAGATTTGTGTTATATAATTTTTCATTCCTGTTTATCTGTTGGATGATTATTACCAGGTGGAGATACACATGGGTTCAGGTGTGGCATATTATTGCCCCATTGTTGGCACAAATTGCAGCAGTTATGACTTGGTAACATATATACCTGTTTACATCACAGTGTTACTTTTCCTATTTACTGGGTTTTGTATTAAATATTACTTTGCCTTATAGTTTACTATATTTTATTTTTCAGTCTTTTCTTTTTTTCTTATTTTCTTATGTAGCATTTTTCTCTCTTTTTATTTTTAAACTTCCTAGGTCATACTAACTACCTCATTAATTCTGATGGAAATTAAATGATTGAATATATGAAAATCACCTCAGAAATCACCTAAAACCTAACAAAGTGCATGCATTTTCTTTTCAGTAAACAAAACATACTTGGATTTAAAATTTTTGTATGAGACTGTTGTTCTCCAATGTGGATGTGAGTTGGCTTTATTGTGCACAGCCTAGATTCCTTCAACCTTCAACCCTACCTATATCTCCTGTATTTCTGCCTGCTGGCTCACCAGCTACCAAGGTAACCAACTCCACATGACCATGCTGGTCTGCCTACCTAAGGCTGGTGCTGAGGCTGGTGATCATCCCACCACTTCCAGATGACATACTGTTCCTCATGGCATGCAACTGATGTCCCCAATGGCTGTAAGTGGACCAGATAATGCAACCTGAAATCTAAGGATAGTAACTCCTCATGGGGTAAAATTTAACCAGTGGGAAACTATAAATATATAGAAGATAAACTTCCCTCTCCATTTTCTTTATTAATTTTTCTGAAGTTGAATATTTGAATAACTTCTTTAAAACTGTTCTGTTTGCCTGATATAATATTAGTGTCTGTAGATGAAATAGTAGACATTAATATAAGTTACTTGTGTTTTTGGACTATCTGGAATCTTGTCCTAATTGTTCAATTTCCATTGTATAATGAGTTGGCAAAACACTTATGAATTCAGGATTCAGGACCTCAATAGCATGTAGCTCATGAAAGGCAGTTCAGATTTTTGGTTGTTTATCATCCATTGTCAAGCTCTCTAGAAGAGTCCAGTCGCATATTAATAGACATTTCTCAAAGTAAGATCTATTCACGATTACCTGTTAGAATATAGAATCAATTCTATATAATTTATTGGGTCTGACTAGCCAGGGATCCCACTAAGGAAAACTCCAGCTGTCAAAAGCTTTGCATAATGGGGCTCTTTGGCAAAGAAATTTATTTTGCACTGTAGACTTGTATCAGAGCCTTTCTCTACTAGCACTGACTCACAACCAGCAGCCTTCCACAACTTGTGATAAATGAAGCAGAAAAATATTCCCAAGTGTATTAAATGTAGGCTGCCTCTAAATTCCCCATTCCTAAAACCATTATGTTCATTTCTGAGAAGCAGGTATAAAATGTGCCTTTATCTTATCAGGTATATTCCAGAATACCTCAGACCACTAGAACTCTCCAGTTATAAAGTTTGCCAATGCAGTAAGTTCCTCAATATTTTTAAAGTTTTTTTTTTCCCCCAAGAGTGTTCTGGTAAATATAACAAGTAGCTTCCCAGGAAAAATTGTAAAAGTCTTGATTTTTAGCTTTGTCAATTTTACTTTTGGGTCAATTCTGAATATGTTCTTGGAAAAGATAAGTACATTTGGACCTTACAAACTATTAGAAGCCAGCTCTGACAAATATCATTTATACTCTGATGTGTGTAAATTATCAGAACATCTGAGATCCTTGCTGCATTATGCTTATCAGGATCAATGAAGTGTCATTGATAGCAGATCATGGTGATATTCTTTAGACTATGTTTCATAGATCATCATGTTTAATATAATGTTTGTGTGTATGTATACACTTGCATGCATTGGAGATGCACAGTTCAACCTAAGGCCGCGGTGCATACTGGGCAAGAAATCTACTGTGAAGTCATATCCTAAGCCCTATTTATTTTATGTTTGAGATAAGTTCTCACTAAGTTACCTAGGCTGGCCTGGAACTTTTGATCCTCCTGCCCCAGTCTCCCTGAAACAGGTTCCATCTGAAATAAATGGCATCTTTCTCACCCTAAAAATCCTTTTAATTTCTAAAATCACTCACCCTTAAAGAAGAAACTCCTGTCCAGGCACCACTGACATGTTCCCTAATGCTGCCTGTTCAGATGCCTATCATTAAATAACATTAAATTCACAGGCTACACCACTTTAATTGATGTCCGTTCTCCAAAATACTTATGGTTTACCTGATAGTCATAAGTCAGGCAAACAAAAGCTCTTTTATTCCAATATTAATTTCTAGTATGTATAATACTTGATTAACACCTCATACTTCACACTAGGATATATAAATAGGTCTAAGGGAAGATTAAGAAAGGATTCAGATGGCCAAATAATTACAGGATACTGAGCCAAGGCACAGGCAGAGAAAGATATGAATGCAAAGTAAAAGAATCACTATAGGTGGTCAGACTAAGAATTTTAATGAGCTAGTTCCACAGAGTTGTCAAAGTAAAGGATCCAATACAATGCACTTTCAATTTCAGAGTATCATTTTGGAGTGTCAGATTGATGTGTGTCATCTTAGAGTTTCAGCTCTTGGTGTCAGTTTGAAGTGGGCCATGCATGATCATCATGAGCAAAGAAAGCACACTCTATTAAAGTCCAATGGGACAAGAAATGAGATGTTTGTTACTGTGGCAATTTTCCTTAACAAAACTAGTGATGGGTGGCCAGGTGATGAAGTCAGATTGTTACCTTGTCTAGTCTCAGGAAGTTCCTCCATTTATGGTTCTTAGGTGAGGGGGCCAATTCTCGTGAGTTTGATAAACTTCCATGACTGGTGTTCCTGATATGATTTGGGATGTCTATGTGTCCAGGTACTCTTTGATTTAATCTGAGAAGTTGTCCTGTATAAGTGTTTATCAATTTATGTTATGGTTTTGTCCTGTGGATGGTGGTTGTTTAATTGTAAAAAACAAAATACAGAATCATTCTACCTTGACAATCATACTTAAAATGGAGTAGTCTGTGCAAAACCACTGCTTTGTAAAATGGAGTAACTCAGTTTTATGCACAGCCTGAACATTGAACATTGTTACTCCTTTTCTACACATCATGGAGTAACTCAAAGTAGGGCACAGCTAGCTCTCCATATCTACATATGCATATTTTTCTGCTTTTTGTCCCATTCTGCTTTCTCTTCTCTTATTAAAGCTGTTCAGGCCTCTAAATTTCTAAAAATGATGATTTGAAACAACAACATCAAAAAAATTTCCTCTATCGTCTTTCTTTTTTTTTTAATTTTTATTGTTGGTTGTTCAAAACATTACATAGTTCTTGATATATCATATTTCACACTTTGATTCAAGTGGGTGATGAACTCCCATTTTTACCCCATATACAGATTGCAGAATTACATCAGTTACACATCCATTGATTTACATATTGCCATACTAGTGTCTGTTGTATTCTGCTGCCTTTCCTATCCTCTACTATCCCCCCTCCCCTCCCCTCCCCTCCCCTCCCCTCTTCTCTCTCTACCCCCTCTACTGTCATTCATTTCTCCCACTTGTATTATTTTTCCCTTTCCCCTCACTTCCTCTTGTATGTAATTTTGTATAATCCTGAGGGTCTCCTTCCATTTCCATGCAATTTCCCTTCTCTCTCCCTTTCCCTCCCACCTCTCATCCCTGTTTAATGTTAATCTTCTTCTCATGCTCTTCGTCCCTACTCTGTTCTTAGTTACTCTCCCTATATCAAAGAAGACATTTGGCATTTGTTTTTTAGGGATTGGCTAGCTTCACTTAGCATAATCTGCTCTAATGACATCCATTTCCCTGAAATTCTATGATTTTGTCATTTTTTAATGCAGAGTAATACTCCATTGTGTATAAATGCCATATTTTTTTTTATCCATTCGTCTATTGAAGGGCATCTAGGTTGGTTCCACAGTCTTGCTATTGTGAATTGTGCTGCTATGAACATTGATGTAGCAGTGTCCCTGTAGCATGCTCTTTTTAGGTCTTTAGGGAATAGACGGAGAAGGGGAATAGCTGGGTCAAATGGTGGTTCCATTCCCAGCTTTCCAAGAATTCTCCATACTGCTTTCCAAATTGGCCACACCAATTTGCAGTCCCACCAGCAATGTACAAGTGTACCCTTTTCCCCACATCCTCGCCAGCACTTGTTGTTGTTTGACTTCATAATGGCTGCCAATCTTACTGGAGTGAGATGGTATCTTAGGGTGGTTTTGATTTCCATTTCTCTGACTGCTAGAGATGGTGAGCATTTTTTCATGTACTTGTTGATTGAGTGTATGTCCTCCTCTGAGAAGTGTCTGTTCAGGTCCTTGGCCCATTTGTTGATTGGGTTATTTGTTATCTTATTGTCTTATTGTCTTATTTGTTCCCAGGGTGTAGGCTCCCTATTTACCTCTCTTATTGTTTCTTTTGCTGAGAAAAAACTTTTTAGATTGAGTAAGTCCCATTTGTTGATTCTAGTTATTAACTCTTGTGCTATGGGTGTCCTATTGAGGAATTTGGAGCCGGACCCCACAGTTTGTAGATTATAGCCAACTTTTTCTTCTATCAGACGCTGTGTCTCTGATTTGATATCAAGCTCCTTGATCCATTTTGAGTTAACTTTTGTGCATGGCGAGAGAAAGGGATTCAGTTTCATTTTGTTGCATATGGATTTCCAGTTTTCCCAGCACCATTTGTTGAAGATGCTATCCTTCCTCCATTGCATGCTTTTAGCCCCTTTTTCAAATATAAGATAGTTGTAGTTTTGTGGATCGCTCTATCATCTTTCAAAACTGGTTTTGAATAAAACCTATTTTCCCAAGTCTTTATGGAGCACCGGGAGCAGAGATCCTAGCTTCTTGCCCCAGAGATAACACCCTAAGTAGCTAGGATTGTCACAGGGCAAGTCTGGCCTTGGAACCAAGGCCACTTTGGTTCTCATTGCTTCTTATGATCTTGCCAGAAATATTTCACATATGTTACTCAGAGTAGCAGGTATGAGTTTATTAGAAGAGAAAGGAAAAGGGGATACTTTCAGTGGGGAGAGTGTGTCCTCTAAGTGAAAAGGATGGTGTGCCCCTCCTGCCCTCCAGTTTTATTGGGTGTCCCAGGAAAGTTTCCAGAAAGATCCACCCAGGTCTACCTCTTGACTAACAACAGATGACATCAGACTTAAAAGTCCCTGCTATACATGACAACTCGAGGTCACTTTGGCCCATGCAGATCACTTCTAATTGGAACTATTCTTATGGATTTTATGGTTATAGGGAACTATCCTAATTTCCCTTAGTTCTGGTTTGTGTAAGGATCACAAAAGTCATTCCACACCACACACACACACACACAAAAAAAAAAAAAAAAAAAAAAAACCTTCAGGGTAACTTGTGTTCTTCTTACTGGCATTTTGTACCTCAGTATATAACAGGTTGTTATTTGAGGAATGTAACATAACCTGTTACCTGAATTGTAACACTGATTTGTGTATGGAAGGGCATTGGCATCCTAAACAACTTTGCACCAAATGGTTGAACAACTGAGTGGCAAGCATCTATGTTTAGTAAAGATGTTTGATATTGTAATCCATAATTTTATAAACTTCATCATAAATGTCCAACTTTAAACAAATTTTTGAATATTTTGCATCCAGATTTTCTAGGACATAAGCAAGTTTTCCTTCACCTGTTTTTTTTCTTCTTTTTCTTTGGGAGATTAATTGAAAACTGTCTTTTTATGGATGAATGCACATATGAATAAATGTATATCAAGATACACATACATGTAATTTTTAGAAAGTGACTTACTAAAGAAAAAAGTGCAAATATCATTCAGGTTTGAATACTGCTTAGGTTACAGGTATGTGCTTAGCAGCATTTATTAGTGTAATTTGCAACAAATATGTAGGCTTAACCCAGAGTATAAGGATGTTCAGTTTCTTTAAAGAAAAGCCGTTAAATTTAAGACTTTCAACTTTTCATATGTGTACACATGTAACTATTTCCCATTGAAAAAAATAGATTGAAATAGTGTAGGAAGGTTCCATTGGAATTACTTGTTAAGAAATATGTTAAGGGCTGGGGATGTGGCTCAGTGGTAGCGTGCTTGCCCTGGCATGCGCAGGGCGCTGGGTTTGATCCTCAGTATCACATAAAAATAAAATAAAAGATGTGTGTCCACCGGAAAAAAAAATTCTCTCTCTCTCAAAAAAAAAAAAAAAAAAAGAAATATGTTAAAACACTAGTTTTTAAAAATATGCCTGAAATATTATTAGTAAACAAAATAATTTTCTCATGAGTAGGAAAGAGAATAAAACATAATAGGAAAAGAGTAATACCATTATTATTATTATTATTATTATTATTATTATTATTATTATATAATTATAACTTTGTAATTTTAACTAAATAACCTATTTTCTGCTGATTACACTGAAATAATTTTACAAATTGTTTTCTTCATCTTTGATCTTTTTTATGGCTAATGACTAAAGAACAAAAACAAATATTCCTTTGAATGAATTTTCAGGTTCAATCCTTACTAAACATCTATCTTCTTTTCTCTTTCTCTGTTGCTTGAATTAGAAATGTCTAATCTGCATTGAAATACATGCTTTAATAAATCAGAAACATTTTCCCTTGAGCTCTTCAGTTTGCCTCAAAGAATAAGATATAGTCATAAAAAATGGAGACATAATATTTGGGGAAGGAACATTTTCTAATATAACATTAATTATAAACATTAAGTAGCTTTTTTATTTTTTATTTTTTGGGGCCTTATGCATGTGTAGATTTTTATTTTAACTATTGCTACTTATTTATATTGAATAAATTGTCCTTTCAAATTACTCTCCATATAAATACACACATATTCATACTCATTAACATAAGTCAATTAAATAAGTCCTGTGAGACTTTTTTCCCTTGAAATTTTATCTCAATATATAATCTAGCTGGAAGTAGATTGCTGTAAATACACACTTATCTTTTTTCAAATCATTTTGCACCGTGTAATTAGCACTGATGAAAAGAAAGGCAAGGGAGGTAAAAGAACAGAAGTATCTAAAGCTCATTTTGCAACCAATAGAGAAATGTACTGAAAAAGAAGTAGGGTGTTTTGATGTAGGACTTCTGGAGGTGAGCAATGGCACTTGCTAACCTTCTCTTTTGGAGGAGAATGCAACTGGACCTCTGCTCAGCTCATTTGTGTTTGGTCCCCTCAGGAGTAGATTTCCTAACCTTTGTAATATAAAAGTGTCTGTGATAATATTCTGCCAGGAACAAAGTTATAAAGGTCCGAATAACTATTTCCATCTTGATATCTTCACACATAAACTATTTTTTGACATTTCATTATAATGACTCTATCTGAATAAATATAAGTCGTTTTATCCATCCAGCTAATAGTTTAGGAACTTCCTTCTCTAAAGTTTCAAACAAGATGTATTTAATAATCTTTGGCCCTTTAGAAAGAGATTAAGCCATTACATGATGCCAGTGTATTTGAAATATCACAATAAACTTACAATTACGAAGCAGTGTAAACATATTATGATCTCACTGTTCAACACAGCCGGTTTTTTTTTTGTTTTTTGTTTTTGTTGTTGTTGTTGTTGTTGTTTTTCCTTTTCAAGCCAATCCTTTGAAGGTAGAATACACAATTATCTTGTCTTTTTCTTTAAACATTCGAATGCTACATGAAGATCCTTTTATACAATACTATTACTACTAAAACTATTCTTTGGAAAATCCTTAAAATTTCCCTAATATTTGCCTGTATTTTCACCAACACAAAGAAATGGCAAGAGAAAAAAAATATTATCAAGAATAATCAGAAACAAAAAGCAATCTTGGATACACCTTTATGCAAAAACTGATTCATTTATATTTTAGCTGACTTTAAATGACAAAATTCATTACAGCAGGCAAGGACATCACAGGGTGTTCTGCAGTCTAACAAACCAATAAGAACATAACAAAAGATGAGGTTTATTTTTCCATTTAGCAAATGCATTACTAACATAAAATCCTGATATATTTGTTTTTATTCAGAGCTTTCCTTTATTTTTGGTTCACCCAAAATGACATCAAAATAAACACCAGCTATGTTTTCTAGTCAAATTTTGATCACTCTTATGTAACTGAGCTTCCACTGGGATATTATACTATCATGTAGGACAAGGTGTGTATTGCTTTCCTCTAAGAGAGTTTTACAGTGTGAATAGAAATTGGTAAGAGTGGTGCTGAGCTTCTGTTGTCAGAATATAGGATATAACATTGACCTGCCTGTTTATCACTAGCTTGCATATTGTCATCATCTGACCGACCCAGTTCATATAGCTTAGAAAGAGGGCTCAACCCAGAGGGTCAGGGAAGGTAAAAATACTTCTGATCTTTGCAAGTAAGCATATCAGTGTCCTTGAGAATACATCTGAGAAATTGATGCTACCATGACATCTTGGCTTCACAGCTTCTATAGTTCAGATATTTTGGGGTAGATTTGGTTCTCAATGTCCTCTGGACTGTACTGTTGGACATGAAAGAACAAAAAATATCAAATTTTCTTATTTTAAAATATTATGACCTGAAATAGTTTAATGTAACTCTCTCGCAATTGGTTTTGTTGTATCAAACACAAAATAATATTTTTCAATTCTTTGTAGCATACTTTTATTCCTATAACAAGACATGTAAATGTTTTAAATGATATGGAAATTAAAATATTAAATTCTTCTTCTCAAAGTACATTTAAAAAGAAATGTAAAAACTTGACTTTCATATAGAATTAACATGTGCCAAATATTTTTTAGTTCATTAGTGAAAGAACTAATAGGAGATGAAAAGTAGTTGCCAGTACAACTGGATATTCATAGGTATTTTTAAAAAGATGATGTTGGGATAAGTTTTCTATTTTAGGCATAAAAATATTAAGGTCTTACAGGACAATGAATTCAAATCCTTCAGGCTTATTTTTTCTCTCAGACATAAATATACATGTTACTACATCACATCATAGTTTCTAAAGTAAACTGCAATGTCAAACACAGATATAATCTGTTAGAAAATTTAATACCTTTATCTTTATCTGTGATAACCATGCTCTGATATAACACTGAAAAATTATGTATTTTGTTGTCTTTTATCTCAATTTTGAGAATTTCTCAATTTTCTTTTTTTTTCAATTTTCTCTCAATCTTGAATATTTGTCTCAATAGTTCCCACATTTTGATAAATAACCTCCAAGTATACTTGAACACAAAAGTTGAACTGTTTATTTGTATAGTTAAATAAGAGTTATTAATTTACCACTTAAGTCTTCTTGAAGGCTGTGGTTTAAATACTTATGTTCCCCTAAAAATTCCTATGTTGAGATCCTTACCCCTCAAGGTGATAGTGTTAGGTGGAGGAAGCTGTGGTGACAGAGCCCTTATGAATGTGATCAGTGCCCTCATACAAGATTCCAGAGAGAAACGATCCTCACCCCTTCTACCATATGAAATTAGAATGAGAGACCTACTGTGTATGAGGAAGTATAGGAAGTCATCAGATATTGAATTGACTGGCTCCTTGATCTTGGATTTCTCAGCCTCCAGAAGAGTAATCAATAATTTTCTGTTGTCTATAAGCCACCCAGTCTATGGTATTTTGTTACAGCAGCTGGAACAACTAAGACATTAAGCATAAAATTCTGAGCAACTACTGGGCCTTTACCAGAGAAATAAAACTCTCTAGATAGTCTCATAAAGAATCTCAGTTTGGATTTTTGCAAGCATATTTTATTTGATCTTATTTACCAAGACCAAGAAAGCCTCTACTATAAATTTGGGGAATTCTAATTTTTTTTTTCAGTGGTGGGGGTGTGCCAGGAATTGAACTCAGGGGCATTCAACCATGGAGCCACATCCTCAGTCCTATTTTGTATTTTATTTAGAAACAAAGTCTCACTGAGTTGCTTAGTGCCTCTCAGTTGCTGAGGCTGGCTTTCAATTTGCCACCATCCTGCCTCAGCCTCTGAGCATCTGGGATTACAGGCATACACCACCATGCCCAGCAAATTCTACTTTTTTAAAGGTGTGTAAAATTGGTTAAATTTTCTAGTCTGTCAGGAAGGGCCTTTCTTCTATACAGGACTAGAAATGTATAGCAGGTCACTGGGCCAATTTACCTGAGAGGCATAATTAAACATAGACTCCACAGACAAACTTATTCTCAAGTGTGGGCTTGGCATTTACTGATAAAGTCAGACATGTTCTCAGTAGGATTCTCTAGTTTTGATCTAGGATACCTGACTGATTTTTCCAACTATAACTTAGTAAAGGAAAAACAGAATTTTACTTAATTTATGCAAATGATTCTATTTTAATAAAAAATTCAAACTAAATAGAAGTATTTGATTTTCAATTATGAGGAGTAAATGAGACTAGTAAATTGAGAGTTAGACATAGATTAAAAAGTGAACACCTGGCATGGTGGTGTATGCCTATAATTCCAGTGGCTCAGGAGGCTGAGGCAGGAAGATTGAAAATTCAAAGCCAGTCTAAGCAACTTAGTGAGGCCCTAACTAACTCAGAAAGCCCCTGTCTCTAAATAAAATACAAAAAAGGGGGGCTAGAGATGTGGCTTAGTGGTTGAATGCCCCTGGGTTCAATCCCAGGTACCCACACAATGAAACAAACAAACAAAAAGTAAGCAAACTCATTTATGTACCAAACAGAAAAAAAAAAAAAAGAATAATGTAGCTAAATCAACAATATTGCAAACTAATACCCACAATTAAGTTTCCCTCCTTGGTTCATTGAGTCCAGTAGGATTAATTTTGTTATGAGTCATAGGCCAGTTGTCTGTTTTTAATGAAGTTCTCTATTTCTAGATTAAGAAAAAGACGTACATTTCCTGACTCAGTGTACTGGAGCAGTATGACAGTAGTCTAAATGATGTTAGCTTTGAGCTTCAAAGCCTATAACCCATGAGTCTGTCTGTTCATGGCTAACTTCTTAACCATCAGTAGTTAAAAGTCTTGGCATATTGCTTCCCATGAGACTGGAAGCATAATTTTCTTTGTCAAAGGCAAAAATTTAGAACAAAGCTTTCAATAAAGCATAAGATGAAAGCAATATATTGTAGGTAATACTGAACTTCTGTGGTTAATGTTACAGAAACCAATGATATCAGTTTATAGAGGAAGAAAGTTGCTTATTGAAGTGCAGTGAATAACCTTTTCATAAACATTTTATCAGTGTTACCTCTGTGAACATATAAGGACAAGAGAAGCATTGACAAGTCTTGGAAGCTTTGAAATCCATTTTGCGAATTGTGGAATCTCTGAAATATTTATATTATTGACAATTCATTTGTATAAATTCATCTTTTGGATTGAAACCTCTTTCCATGCAGCACCTTTTATAGTAGTGCAAAGCTAGTCAAGAAATAGAGTGCATGTGAAATGAATCTAATTATTTCCTCATATTTCTGTTTTGATAAGGTGAAGAAGCCTTTGATTCCCCCAGAAATCCTCTCATAAACTTACACTTTAGTTTTAGTTTCAAAGACATGCAATTTTTTCCCCACTAAACTTAGAGTCTGATTTGGTAGACTACAAAATACAAAGATTAGCACAGAGAACATGGTTACTTGATTAAAATAAGTATATGGATGCCTAAGGAGAATTAATCAGTGTGACAAGATAATGTTTTGTATAAACATGGAGAATGTAACGCATTGTTTAGAACCTCTTCTCCTTTAGATATGAGCAATATTTCTTCATTGTTTAAAACTCAAGGACATAATAAAAGCATAGAGAATTATTCAGTTATTCTGAAGAGGCATGACAGAGGAAAGCCTGGGCATTCCATTTTAATACTTCTTTTTAAGAAAAGTCTGAATACTTCAATTGTCACTTTAAGGGATAACAAATCCAGTTCTGCATTTGTGATGTGTTCCAGTACAAAATTCATAAGTTTAATTAAAATATATAATTTATAAATCCATCGAAGTAAAAAGTTGCAAATTTTTAACAAATTTTATTGTTTCTTTCTAGACTCAGTATTTGCAGAAAAAGAATTATTTCCAAGGTAAATTAAGTTAGCTTCTCTCAACTTTTTAGAGAACTTCTAAAACTTTCTACAAAAACTCATGCTTTCTCTTTCACTTTTCTTTTTTATATTCTGAAATGACCTGACAAGTTTAAAGTAAATCCACTCTTTTTTCTCTTAAAAATCAAGAACTTATCTCATACACAGAGTTGCTTTATTCCTACTGTAATTTCAAAAATCAATATTAATACGACTTTTAGTCCAAGTCACTTCCCTTACACAAAGAAAACTAGCAGAGGGTGATTGATAACTCTCAATACCAAGCATACTGGCAGACAGCAATGGCACATGAGTACATTAATGATCATCTACTGAAAACCACACCCCTTTTATTTGTTCCTCAAATAGCTAAATGGACACCTTAATTAATTTGGCTCAAAGTATAGCTATTCTGTAAAATATTAAAGAAAGAAGTAAACAAGTGTGTGTTTTTATAAGTGCTGTGCTTGGAATGTGTCCCTCAAAAGTTCTTGAGTTGAAACTCAGTCTCCTATGCAGCAGTGCACCGACAGGTGGTACTTCTGGAAACGGATTGTGTTATGATGGCTTTGCTATCCTGGATAGATTAATCCTTTGATGAATTAATGGATTATCACAGGAGTGGCTTTGTTATAAAACAAGCTTTCTCAAGTTTACTGGCTCTGTCTCCCCACATGATGCCACATCATGTGATGTTGCAGGAAGAAAGCTTTGCCAGATGCAAAGTACCATACTCTTGGACTTTTCAGCCTCAAGCACTGGGATCTGAATAAATACCTGGTAGTCAGTAAGTCCAACAGAAAAAAAAAAAAAAACTAAAACATTGTGTAAATCCATATATCCATATATATGTATCTAAACAGATATGCATAAACATATATGTACATTTAACTGGGTGCCATGATGCATGTCTATAACCAACTTGAGAAGCTGAGGCAGAAGAATTGCAAGTTGAAAGTCAGCTTCAGCACCTTAGTGAGGCCCTATCTAACTTAAGGAGACCTTGTCTCAAAATAAAAAATAAAAACGGTCTACAGATGTTGCTCAGTGGTTGAATCCCCAGTAAAAAAAAAAAAAAAAGTATGTGTGTGTGTGTGTGTGTGTGCTTAAAGTGTCAGCATTCCATCTTATTTAATATCACCAAGTATCTAGATATTGTTTATTAATTATTTGATTACATAATGCCCAAGTCTTTAAATTAAGTAAGGGTGTTGGAAATTATTTTAAACTTACATATTCAAAACTATGCAGAATATAGTTGCTCTTAATACGTAAAATACTAACATATTTACAGGTTTTAAATTTAAGATGAGCCCACCAAGAAATCTTAAACTCACTAAAATTCTATTTATATTATGCTTGTTAGTCTCTATAAAAAAATTAAAACAAAGCTCCTTCCATTTAAGATACTCTAGTCAAAATTATTGGTATACTTTGAAGAGAAGAAATTATTTCAAACTCACAAAAAGACATATAGGTGTATCCCAGTCAAAACCACACCAATACTGATAGAGCTTACAGGCTCATTTTTACAAGTATGTTACATAAACACAGAATGGTGCTTGGGTGTAGCTCAATGGTTGAGGATGTACTTAGTATGTGCAAGTCCCTAGGTTCAATTCCTAGCACCAAAAATAAGTAAATAAATATATTCAGAACAAAAGATTCTCTGCTGCAGGAAAGGCTTCTCTCCTAAGTAGGCAAGGGATGTTTTTCTTTATTGAATTAAACTCACAAGTTGAAAAGTGTATGAACACAATAAATGACTAAATAACTGACAAAACAAACAGAGGTGGATGTAGGGCTGTGGGATTCAGAGGTGGGAGAGAAAGTGCTACTGGCAGCACTTAGGAATAACTCTAAGGGTCAAAGCAGCTTTGTAACCTGAACATTAAAAAGTCACTTAAATGGTAAAGCTGATTCTTAATGCCTTTAGGAAGCTGGGCATTTATAAATATAGAAAGAGAAAGATATAAGGAATAAGAGCAAGAGAAGGATATAAAGACAAGAACATTAATCAGATTACAGTTCTGGTTAATGTCCTACGTGGCACTAAAACCTTAACCTTTAGGCTAGTCTTTTCTAACAAACAGAAATCTATAAGGTAATATCTCAGGGTTTGGACCACAATCAAAAAATAAGTAAGAGGGGCTGGGGCTGTGGCTCAGCGGTAGCACACTTGCCTGGCATGTGTGAGGCACTGGGTTCGATCCTCAGCACCGCATATAAAAACAAATACATAAAATAAAGAAGTATCAACAATTTTTTTAAAAGTCTACTTTAAAAAAATAAGTAAGAAACAGATACATTCTTCTAGGATCTAGAAGATTAAGTGATACTTATTAGAAAAGGCAAATGATGACATTAGAAAGGAATTAGGTACCTTGAATTCTTTTGTTCTTTGTTTTTAATTTGCAAGTTGGTATTCTATTTCTTTGTACACTGTAATTTCAATTATTAGAGATAATATTTTCTCTACAGATTTTTTTCTCTACATATATTTACATTTGTGAACTTTATATGGGCTCTTAAAATATGCAGCTTAATAGCTTCACATTTTTCACAGTGGGATAATAATCAACCTATTTCATTTTAGATTTCCTAATGCATTGAAATGTCTGAATGATTTTGTATACTTTCCATCCTAATGTATGCCTTCACTCCTTTTATTAAGTTATTACATCTAATATTCATGGTAAAAATTTAAATGCTTAATATTTTAATCTCACATTAAAAGGAAAAATTTAGAGCACAAATGTTTTTGTTAAATTTTTGTGAGTGGTAAAGCAGTTGGAAGGTATAGTTTTCTAAATTTATTTTGTGCTATTTTCAGCAGACATCTGTCTTAATGGTGAATGAGAAAATGACTCACTATTAAATGAGGCTTTGAACCATGTTCACTTTTTCAATTGAATGAAAATAACACATATTTCTATTCAGTCAATTTCTATGTATTCACCTACATTTTCTTTGGAGTGCATCCTCAACCAAGCAGGAGAAGATATATCTAGGTATGTCATATTATTTTCTACATAGATTCTGTGCATTCTATCTAGCTTCTCCTAGGGAAATCCTGAAGTCTACCAGTAACATCATAACTATGGTTTCTTCAGATGAATAAGGAAGTTTTGACTGTTAGAAATAGGATATAGGTATAGGATACAAGCATGGAAGGAAAATGGAAAAGGATAAAAAGAAAAAAGAAAAGAGTCACAAAATAAAAATCTCAGATTGCAAAAAGGCCTCATGGAAAAGCAAAACCCTGAATGTACCATCAACCCTACCTTGATAAACTCATTCTAAATTCATTACAGCTCTCTAAACTTTGTGATTTTAATGGATAATTTCAATATTAGAAAAAGTTCATAGTGAATAAAATAATTCTATAAAAGAAAGCATTTCTTAAAAGTAAAATCATGTATATATTTTCAAATATTGTCCAATGTTTTAAATTTCCCCAGTTATTGTTAAATTATATTTATAAAAGCTCATTTCCCAATGCTTTAAAAATTGGGGGCTGGTAAATCACTGCAATTTTTTTTAGTTGTTGATGGACCTTTATTTATTTATTAATTTATATGTGGTGGTGAGAATCAAACCCAGTGCCTCACACATGGAGGCAAGCGCTTTACCACTGAGCCACAACCCCAGCCCTCACTGCAATTTTTATAATCTTTTTCTTCCCTAGATTATTCACATATTCCTTGAGTGGTAAAAAGTACAGTAGAAGAGTGCTTTCAATTAAAATGCATAATAATTTTTTACATACTTTTAAGAATTTTTCTGCCCAAAACTTATTTTATAAAATAAATCTAAAACAAGTTCAACTTCTTTTATAAATATGTATACAGTATAAATATGTTATCCAAAATAAAAAATTTAAATATTGTTAGCCCTCTATGTGCAAGTTAGCATGAAAAGCTTTTAAGAAAATTCAAAAAGAAAATAAATTTCTATGTTAAAAATAAATGAAATATCATCAATATAATGTTAATACATGCAAATTTGCATGTTAGGAAATTGAGAGAAATTGCTAGACCAGCTTCTAGGGTTCATGTTTATCAAATGAGCATATTAGACTTTAGGAATGTGAATACCATCAATAATATCTAGCACTTTTTTAGGCTTCTCTATATTTCAGGGAGTTTTCGAATGCATTACATTATCTAATTTCTTTAACTTTATGAAGGAAAGAAAGCAGAGAAGAAACAGATCTGCAGCTGCCAAAAGATTTATCTGGGATAAAAAATGGAGTAACTCTTGCATTGAGCACACTTTTCAGACTTCTGACCATGAGTTCATCTTTTCTCAGGATAACTTTAGCTCTTTCTTTAGAAATAAATTGTTTATACTGAAAATGGAGCTGTTGCCTGGGTGATGGGGGCTAATTCTCTTCGTCATTATCACTGATATTTTTGTTCCCCAAGGACATGCTGGTGTGGTGTATGGTATTTAGATGGAAGGGAGTCCATATTTCATACAGTTTTTTTCCCATACCCTAATATTGAAAAATTGGATAAGCGTTAGTTTCTCTGGTTACAATTTCCTATAAAATGAAGAATAGTTAAGTTAAACATTTGTTGAAGTCCATTTCAGCCAGATTATTGTTTTACTAGCAGATTATACTATGACAAAACTGAAGTTGGCAGCTAGGAGATCAATGTTATTTGTAAACAAGGAATTTCTAATTGTAGTTCCTTGCAGCTAACTATTTTTATTATTGTATGTTTCACCATGCAGACATATATCTATTGTGTATTGTAATTGAAAGGCTAAAAAATAAATGAAATATCATCAATATAATGTTAATACATGCAAATTTGCATATTAGGAAATTGAGAGAAATTGCTAGACCAGCTTCTAGGGTTCATGTTTATCAAATGAGCATATTAGACTTTAGGAATGGTGAATACCATCAATAATATCTAGCACTTTTTTAGGCTTCTCTATATTTCAGGGAGTTTTCGAATGCATTACATTATCTAATTTCTTTAACTTTATGAAGGAAAGAAAGCAGAGAAGAAACAGATCTGCAGCTGCCAAATGTTTAATGTTTATTCACGTTAGATTGGGGACCTCATGGGGAGTAGGAGCATCAGGGTAAAAATAGCACTTAAATATACTGAAGAATGGCTTGAAATACAGGTGAGATTTGTCTGAAAAGCAATGTTGACCTTTCTAAAATACTGTCTGCCAAGCAATAAACAGAGTAAGTAATTTATTTACTAATATCTAATACACTGAAAGTATTTTTAATCATTTTTATGACAATTTTGAGAATGCAAACCCCGCAAACCCTGTGAAGCTTATACAGTCAGACTTTTGTTAGCTCCTTAAGCAAGAGTGTTTCTTTTCAAAATACTCTGAGCCTGACATACTGTTACTCTAACATGTCAAATTGAGTTACATCATGTAATAAACATACTTAGAAAGGTATACCATTTTAGAGAATTCTTTGAAGCTTAGAAAAATGCATTTTGTATAAAAGGTGTAGATGTGCATATCATAAATTTCTCTACCTGCATTTTTTTCGCCAAAGAGGAAGCAAGATGTTATAATTATGTAAGCAAATAACATATCAATTGAGAAATTATGTTAGTCTATCTTTATCAGAGTTTTAAAAACACTACTTACTGAGAAATTGTTTATATAAAATATTTTTTTGGGGAAAAGACAAGATTTGGGTAGGGAACATTTGGAAAACTGAGTGTTTAGGAGAATGTATCAACAGCTTCATTCACAACAGATATATGGTGCCAACAAGGATTAGTTTTCATTCCTCCTGACAGCAAGTTAATCCTATCTTCACAGTAAAGAGTACTTCCATATGATACCCATGAGGAAATGCACAAGCTATTCTGAAGATTTAGATGTGATTTTATTTTTTTGTGCAAATTCTTAATTTGTCTCACTACAAAATTTTGTCTTTGATGAAATTTATTTTTCAAGTGATGCTAGCATATAGAAAAGATTATAAATTTACTCTTTCACTTTCAAGTTCCTCATGTACAGGTATATTTTTGTGAATAGGCTATAGCCAGATTTTAGATTTTTAGAAACTCTTAGCAAAACTTATACTTAAGAGCAGAAGTATAGAGAGTTTAATAACCAGTTCTAGAAATGTAAAGATGATAGTCTTGAAATAATTGTGTACTCTGAAGCTACAGTGTAGAATAAAGGAATTAAGTCATCTTGTTAACTTAAGAATTGCAGCAATCAAGGGTCCGTCTCACCACTTGATTCTTTACTCTCCCAGAGTGTGGGCACCAGTCATCCTTTAGCCTGGTAGCTCTCAGATGCCTTCAAACATATGGTTTTCTTTCTCTTTTCTTTCAGTTTTTTTTTTAAATAGTTCTGTTTCATTTTGTTCTGAGCTGGGAATTGAACCTCTGGCTTTGTGCAGGCTGTGCTCTACCACTGAGCTCTACCCTAACCCCTGCTAATTGTTCTTTTTTTTTTTTTAATTGATTTTTAAATTTTGTATTTGTTCTTTCTATATATACATGACAGTAGAGTATATTTTGACATATTACACCTACATAGAATAAGTATAACTTGTACAATTAGGATCCCATTATTGTGGTTGTATACGATGTGGAGTTACATTGCTCGTGTATTCATATACTAAGAATAGGAAATTTATGTTTGATTCATTCTACTATCTTTTCTATTCCCATCACCCTGCCCTTTCCTTCATTCCCCTTTATCTAGTCCAATGAACTTCTGATCTTCCCCTACTTTGTTATGGGTTAGCATTCAGATATCAGAGAGAACATTCTGCCTTTGTTTTTTTGTTTTGTTTTGTTTGTTTTTTTTTGAACTGGCTTATTTCAAATTGCACGATATTCTCCAGTTCCATCCATTTATCTGCAAATGCCATAATTTCATTCTTCTGTATGGCTAATTGTTCTTGATGAGACAATTGGTCTAACATGTTAGTCTCCCATTGAGGAAAATACAGATTCTTTCCCTTTCTCTTTTAATTTAAAAATAAAACAATAATTATAAGTGACTTAAAAACTTCAAATATATCAATAAACATGCACAGTCAAGAATTCTGGTATCATAATGGGTGAAACTCAGTAATTGATTTCATGGGAATCGAATGCACTTCTAATACACACAGGGAAAAAGCCTACTATGTCCTTATTATTTTGAGTTGCACTTCTGCTTGTGCAATGACCAGACCAAAGTTGAAGAGTGCAGTTTATAAACTTGTCCATACCTCCCCCCACACCCACAATGCCATGGATGATGTCCTAATTGCCAGAGTTTTATTTGGTTTTGAAATAGAACCCTCACAACAGCCTGGGCAGAAAATTACAGCCCACAAGGCAATAGGCAGAGACAGATCTTCAGTGGCCACTGGGCCCTGGGGGGACCATTTGATAGCTATAGAAGTATCTTTCATACTGTTCTGTGGCAGGCATATGGTATTCTGATGTGTCATGAGAATTATGGCCACAAGACTCAAGTCTATTTGGGTTTCCCTTGAAAATTTTATGGGTGCTGCCTTGTTTTTAATTATAAAAATTGGATGTGACTTTGAGGGAAAAGGAGCTAGCCAGGAGTCCTGCTGCCTGAGTTGAAAAGAGCAATGAAAAATCAATGAGAAGATTAGATTCATTACAGAAGCTCTAGAGCCACCTGAGCAGAGGTCAGACCTCTGACATTGCAAACTCTGTGTCTGATAGCAATTGATAAAGATGCAAACAAGTGTGCTTTTTTTTTTAAACTGGGGGATACAGTAGATATTCTCAAGCAAGAACAGAAAATCCAGTTACTTAAAGTTTTCCTTCATGCAATAGTGATGACTAATCTTGACACAGACACTCAAAGGAGGCATCAAAATCTGGCCAATGCCACGTGACTGAAGCTGAAATATCAGACATTATAGAAGCTATAGAACAATGTCAGAGGGAATGGTTAATGTTTTTGATGAAGATGCTCAGCTTCAAGAAGCTGCTTTTGCAAGAAACTGCTGGAAGGAAAGAAATGTTGGAGCTGAAGAAATTGGGGAGTAGGCTACAAATCATCAATACACAAAGGGACAGGAGGTCAGTTATAAGGAGAGCCAGTCAAAATATCTGACTGAAGTCATGCTGAAAATGATTAATGAATCTGCTGTCTTTAGGGAAAAATGACACCGATAATGACAAATGACAAAGAGTGTCGGAAAATGGAAGCCAAGGTTATCAATCAGATATCAGAAACTCATTGATGCTGTTAATTTAAATGTTTCCATTTAAAAACTTGAAATAAGAAAACATAATATTCTTAAAAATTCTAACGTGGGCATCTTGAGAAAATGCAGGTTATCAGTGGGATCCAAAAGCTTCTGACTGAAACTGCAGACACTGCCTGAAGTAATAAAGACTATGAATGTGACTTTGCAGAAAATCAATGGAAGAGGGAATTTATGGTTCAGAAAAGGAGGAGAAACTTCTCAATGCTTAGGAAAACATCAGCCTTACACATCAAAGCATAGATTCCCAAAGGAAGATGTCCGAAGGACTAGAGAAACAATTGGAGAAAAAAAAATGGCTGAATTTGAGTTTGAAATGCAGCTTTTTTCAAATGTCCCCATTTGCACCTGCCATTCTACATGTGATCCAGTGCAGTGACTGGAGAAGGCCAAGAGAGCAAAAAAGTGAATCATGAGGGCTGAGGGATACAGGGCAATGTGGAAGCTTGACTGAGGTTTACAGCAGCCAAGTCCTGAATATCTACGTGCCCAGCAGAACATCTGATGCCTTTTGAACAATTGATGCCTTTTTGTTATAACTGATTATTTAATTGAGGCAGTATGTACTTTATCCAAGTTTTATATAATTATAAATACTAAGTTGTAGATTCCAGAATACAGATAGCTTTAATATACCTCCTAAGAATATATAATTTAATTCTAATGTCCTCTCTAGGATTAGATTCTGTAAGTACTATATTCTAATTTACTTAGTTTTTCCACTATTACCTACATTATAACTGAAGTTGTACCTGATCAGGGGAACGATTGAAACAGTAAAGACCATTTTCATTTGATAGGAAATGTGAAAACAAAAAGTAGTGTCAACCTCAATAAATTTTGAAACACTGAAAAATAAACCTAAACCAAACACAACCACGTCTCAAACAGATTTATTTGTATTTTTTTAGTTTTATCCTCATTTCAAATATTTATTTGGGGGTATTGACATTTGGAAACCATTGAACTCTTATTTTGTTTATTCTTTGTAACCACTTTGATGCTGTTTATAATAAGGTTTACTGTGTAAACATTTCTTAATTTTATGTAGTCAAAAGATGATTCCTGGGTTCTGGGTTTCATTTTTGACTTGGAAACACTCTTTTCAATCTAAATTTTTTTAAAAAAATTTCTGTTTCTCTCTGATCATAATTTTTTTAACATTAAATGTTTAATCCTACTCTGCTTTGCAGGAAGAAGAAATTAGAAATACCAAATCATTTCCTCCCAGTTCCTTATGCAGATTTCCCAAAAGAGTTCATGAGACAATTCAAGGTTTTCAATTTAGTTTAAGTGTAATTTTTCAGGTATTAAATTCACAAATGTTCTTAGGTCTATGACCAGGGCTTATTAATAATGATCATACAGATTTCAAAATCTCATAAAGGTAATGAGTTTCTCATTTAAAAAAAATTGTTCTCTTTACAAATTTCTCTTGATAGTCCAATTTTTTATGGATGTAATAAAACTTTGTCAAGTTCTCCTTCCATCCCAAGAATATAAAATGTATGTATTTATTTAGGACACTTTTTAAGGTCTTTTCTAGAACAAGTGGATTTCATGTTGACTTTTGCTTTCATTCATGTAATAAAGTTTTCTTCATCTATGTGATATAATTTTGTAATGGGGTTCAATAGTTCTTTAATGTGTTACTAATTATGAGTATTTAGTATTTTAAGATATTAATCCTTTTTCCTGCATTCCATATTTCCCTTTCTTTTTCTTCCTTTCTTTATGCACTGAATATATAGCCCTAGAAAAAGGATATTACCAGAGATAAAATCTTAAACGTACAAAATATCCTTGTCTTTTATTTGAAAACTCTTAAACATCACAATAGGGAAATGATTTGGAAAGTAAATAATATACCTTGGCAAGAAAAAAAATGATAATAGAAGGCATCCCTCTAACTGCCACCTGCACAAACAGAGAAGTGAACATATGTGTCCTGCTTAGCCTCCTCTTGAATCTCAGGATGTAGTAAGAGAGGTAGGACTGGATTTCCTAGTCTTCATGTTTCTTGCAACCTTATTTGAAGCACTAGAATTTTCTGCTCCAACAGAGTGAGATACCACATGAAATTTGATGACCAAGACAATCTCCATCTCAGGAGATAAGCAGAAGTGCAAAATCCACCATCCTGGATGAAGCTTTCCTAAAACGTGGCCGTCCCCTAATAGGCACACACACCAATGGTCTCCAGAAACCTCCTTTGTCCTCGAAACCAAAGGTGATACCTACAGTTTATTATAACTGTGGCATTCTTGTCTTTCCTTTCTCCAACCTCCTGTCATTTTGTAAATTCATTTCAAATCACAGATGCCACTGTGTCCCTCAATTTTGCCATTTCACAGAAGCAATAAGCTGATACATCAATTACTGCTGTTTTTACCGAATTCCATAGTCTACTCAGCATCTACAGAAATACAGTTTCCCTCAGACTGTCCTCTTGATTTATTACATATTTCACTAAATTTGGGATGTAGTTTCATAGTGTAAGGTTTAGGATTCTTGTTCTTCCAGAGTCCAGGGATTTTTTTTTTTCTTTGTGACTTTATAAAGTCTTAATGTTAATACATGTAACATAAAAACAAGTATATAATACATGGTCATTTATTATAAAGTGATCTCTTTCATAGTACTATGGCCAACAGAAAAAAATATATCTGTAACTTTTGAATTCATTTCTGAATATGTTGCTAAAGTCTAATTTGAAGTACATTTTTATATGTAAATCCAATTATTTAATGAAAGATCTATCCTTTCTAAAAGGAATTATTGTCATTTTACCTTTGATGAAATCAGTTGAGAATGAATGAATATATATATATATATATATATATATATATATATATATATAGAGAGAGAGAGAGAGAGAGAGAGAGAGAGAGACTAGTCTATTTCTTGATTTGCTATTCTAGTCCATTGCTATATATTCTTTCTCAAAGACCATATAGCCTGCATGTTGAGTGTAATAATATGACAGTAAAATTTCTCCAACTTAGGTTTTATTCTTAAATTTATTCTAATTCATTCCCCTTTCCATATACTTATTTTAATAATAAATTATTAATTTATACACAAAGTCATGTTAAAAATCTGTTTGGAATTTTATTGAATCTACAGAATAGTATGAATAACCACAGGCTGTAGGGGCCTACATTTGAGAATAAAACCTTCTTCCTGGAGAAGAATAACCCCTTCTTCCTGGAGGCAGATATTATTGTCTTGTTTGAATAATTAAGTGGGCATCAAGGAACTGCAGTCTGCTAGTCAAGAAGTATAATCACATGAGATATTATTCAGCCTTAAAAAGGAAGAAAATTCTGTCATACATACAACATATATTGACCTGGAGGATATTATGCTAAGAGAAATAAGCTCATTACAGAAGACAAATACTATGATTCCACTTACATGAGGCATTGAAATAATCAAACTCATAGAAGATGAATAAGTTCTAGAGATCTGCTGAACAACATTGTACCTACAGTTAACATGACTATTGTGTACTAGATGCCATGTGAGGTGTTCTTATAAAATAAAACCAAACATTAAGGCACAGAGAAACTTTTGGTGTTGATAGATAGGCCTTTGGTTGTGTGTTGGTTTCATGGCTGTAGCATAAGTTCAAACTAATCCAAATCATATACATTAATTATATACAGTTGAGAAAGAGTGAGAGAGAGAGAGAGAGAAAGAGAGAGAGAGAGCAGAGACAGAGAGAAATATAGAAAATAGAGGCATAAGCAAGAGCTTGCCTAGTTCTCTAAAAAGAGAGATTCATTTGACCAGGAACCATATCCCAAGGAGCAAAGGGGAAAGATAAGCTTACATATAGGGCATTCAAATCATACCTATTTATTCTTTATCTTATGTTCAGTGTCTTTTCTAAAATTATGGGACTTGCTATGTTTAAATTTAGTGGGATCTCCAGTATTAATTGAATGTCATGAAAGGTTGCCAATCAGTGCATTTTTGCAGATGGTAAAGTTAATTAGGGACATATGTTGCAGAAGTGCAAAAGCTAATTTACTTTTTTTTATCTTTTCATTAGATTCATTCTTTTGGTAACTTTTGGATTTCAATTAGGTCCATTTTATTTTTTTTATTTCTCCCCTTATATCCAGGCTTCTCCTTTTCTTCTTCTCCCCATTCCTTCTTTCCCCTTCCCCTCCTTTTTTTTCTTTCTTCCTTTTTTTTTGTTGTTGGTTTTTGTTTTTGTTTTTGTCACTGCACATACATTAGTGTGGGGAGGCGGGTGCACATGGGTTGCTTGTGTGTATGTGTTGGGGAGGGGATTCCTCTCTAAACTACTCATATTCACAATTTATTCCTCCAGAAACTCTCAAGTTAGTATCATTAGGGTTCGTAGCCTCCCTCACAGCAATGGTTGCTTTATAGCTCACAAGGACCCCAGGTTTAAGTCAGGTTTGGGTTTTATGCAGATACATTGAAGTCACCCTATGGCCTCACCTTTTTGGAGTGAAGGCTTCCTTTTCTTCCCCACTTGCCTCGCTGTACAAATTCCTTCAGTATATTTAGTATTCTATCACGTAAAGTCTGAATTTTCAATCTTTGTTTTTGCCTGGTCATCCAGGATGCAATGCGTTTCTGGGTGGTTACAGAGAAACACTCAGGAGCCCCAGCAGCCTCCTAGGTACCCACTTTCTCCTGAAGGAAGTGCTAGTAGATCTCCCTGAGGGTCACACACAGTTTGTCTTACTGAAGGACAAGCCATTTTGTCTTACTGAAGGACAAGCCATCAAGCCATGGGATTACAGGATTGTTCTTTGGCATGCTGGTAAACATCAGTACTTAGCAAAGCCCAGACACACTGACTAAGGCCTCTGCATTGGGAGAGTAGTTGAGTTCCTTCCTTGATGTCCTGAGAGGAGCTAGTACCAAATTCTTTTTTTTTCTCTTCAGTTCCTGGGCCACAGGCTACCATGGGCATGTACCTCAGTCCCTTTGGAGGTCGGGGAAGAACATATGATAGATCAAGAGAGCAGCAGCACTGCAGAAGTTGAGCAAAGCCACTAGTCTTGCCTGAAATTAATGACCAGTTGGGCAAGCACTTACACTGAATTCTTCCTGGGATAATCTTATTTATACAGACCTCTAAAAGATCCATCTCCAGCCCTTTTACCTCTAATTTGCTATCACATCCTGTTGAACCATTCTGTTTATTATGCCAATTGTTTAACTGTTATCTTTTCACCCTGTTGGTGCACAATGACCAAAAAAGTCCATATGGCTGCCCCAAGTAGCCAATGACAGTCACCAGAATAGATGCAGTGACCAGAAAGCATAGATTGGGTTAAGAAGCTACGTTGTCACTGTTTTAGGTGGAGCTCAAAAACAACCGGCCAAACAGGCTGAATCTGGCTGTCAGTGATCCTGCAGCAGAAAAGAAGTCAGTAACAATTTTGGTTTAAGATATGTGAGTGTTTTAGGGTGAAACAGTATGGCAACACCTGAAGGAGGTAGCAAAGTCGACACAAGCAAAACAAGTCCACCAGCCATTGGTGGTTCTGTTCCAGGTAGCCTTCACTGTACCACAGAATGAGTGAGTTACCAAGAGCAGTCAGCTAGAGCTTCTCAAGTGACCTCCATTATGGCTGGGACACTGTCTTCATTATGCCAACTGTTTTAATTTTCTTATTTTCACTCCTTTGGTGAGGGAGCTCTTTTACCTTAGGATTAAGGGAATAGCCACTCATGACCCTTGACACTGGACAGGTGAGGTGGACAGCAGTTTATTAATCATATGTATTCAGAGTCTATGAGAGGAGGGCACCTAGGGCCATACAGGGTTTACATTTGAGAACAGAGTGAATAAACAGGAGCTGTGAAGAGAGACATTGTAGTAGGGAGAAGGTACGATGATCCTTTTTTTTTTCCATGGAGCATGTGATTGACTTCTTTAAATAATGCCAAGGGTTGATTGGGAACTTAAAAACACTAATGGTCAATAAACAGGGACCACACCTGATCTCATTGGTGAGGGCATTATAAAAAGGAGAGAGTGAGAGGGAAACTTGTAGTTAGACTTGCTTTCATTGGATGTCATGGCAGCACATGGTATTGGGCTTATTTTTAGCTCTTGTGCCCGTATGGACAATGCCAGTTTTTGTCTAATGCATTCTAAAGCTCTGCTAGTAGGTTTTCTAACATTAGGTCTATTACTTCCTCTAGAAGCATGGTGATGTTATCAGAACATTTTAAAATCATATATTAGATGCAAGACTTTTATTTAGCACAGATAAAGAAGTTTCCAACTCAACAAGAAAAAGACAATCAAACTTAAAAATGAACAACAGCTTGGATAGAAATTACTCCCCAAAATAGGCAATAAGCACATGAAAGGTGCTCATCTGGTCAACATTTCATTCATTAGTCAAATACAAATCAGAACTACAATGAAATATCAATCCACATATTTTAGGATGGCTATAATTACAAAGAGAAAATAACAAATATTGGAAAGTATTTGGAAAAGTTGGGACCCTGACGAAGATGTTAAATGGCACAGTCATTTTGGAAATCAATTTGACAGTTATTTGAAAGGCTAAGCATAGTTATCATATAAACAAACAATTCCACTCCTGCATATATACCTGAGAATTGAAAAATGTGTCCAAAACAGGACTTGTTTATGATAGCATCATTACTCATACTAAACAAAAAGTAAAACAGACATCCAAATATCTTTCAACTGATGAGTGGATAAATAAAATGTAGTATATACATGTATTGGACAACTTGGTCATAAAGAGAAATGGTATACTGATACATTCTACAGCATAGATGAACCTTGAAAGCATTACATAAGCCAGTCTCTCTCTCTCTCTCTCTCTCTCTCTCTCTCTCTCTCTCTCTCTCTCTCTCTCTCTCACACACACACACACACACACACACACACACACACACATAGTGTGTGACTTCATTTATATAAAATGTTTAGAAAAGAGAAATCTAGAAAGTTGGAAAGTAGATTAGTAATTGCTTTGGTTTAAAGGGGTTGGGAATAAATGGAAAGGGACTGCTACTGGGTATGGAGCTTCATTTGGGGATGATGATTATTTCCTGAAATTGATTATAGTAATGACCTTACTACTCTGTGAACATACTAATGAATCGTACAGTTTAAATGGATAAATTATATGGTATGTGATTTATGCCTCAAAAATCCATTATATTAAACAACCAAGGAACCATATAGACTAGAGGACTTCATCGTTAATTCAAGAAATATGTCCTACCCTAAATGTACACAGGATATTCTGAAAGATAGAAATGAAAGAAATACCTCCCAGATTTATTTTATGAAGCCAGCATAACAGTGATATCAAAATACACAGACTTGAGCTTGGCATGTGGCTCAGTGGTAGAGTGATTACCTACCATGCACAAGGCCCTGGATTCCATTCATAACACCACAAAGAAAAAAAAAAAAGTCAATGCACTTTGAAAGAAAAGTTGAATACTGAACTTTTAATGAACATAGGTACTCAAATCCTAAAATAATAGTAATGATAATAATAATGCAAAATATATAAAGCACATCATATCAAAACCAAGTTGGAATCATTCCAGGAATGTGAAGCCATTTTAATGTTCAAAAAATGATGCACTTCATATATCAGCAGGGTAAAAAGAAGAATAATTAACGTATTATTAATATATGGATAACAAGTATTTGATAAACTTCAACACTCATAAACACACTGGGATAAAAATAACTTTCTCAATCCAACACAGCATATCTACCAACTTCTAAAACCATTATCAAAAGTTACTGGTGAAATTGTAAAAATTTTACCTTCTAGATCAAAAGAAGTACAAAGAAGTACGTCTCTTGTCATTGTTAAGTTTTCTAGAGGTACTAATTGATTACACAAACCCAGAAAAAAATATGTTGGCATAGAAAATAAAAGGGAGAAAAGGAAAATGTATGTATGTGGTAAATCCAAAATAATATACAAGTGATATAGTTAACATATTAATTTACCAAAATTGTTAGGTAAACTTTGGTTGCATTTTCTAGATAACAGTAAATAAAAATATTTTTAAATTATGGTACTAAAATTAATATAGAAAACAGGCCAAGCTTGGGCATAAATATAAAAACATATGTGCAAGAACTTCATAGAAGTGCAAGTCTACAAAATGTTACAGAGAGAATTGAAGGTGACCCAAATAGAAGGCAGCATACACCATACTCATCATCAAGAGGCTCATAACATAAAGATGTACTGTGCTCTCTAATTTACCTATTTTCAGTACACTCCATATTAAAATCCTAATAGGTAATTTGATGGGAATTAAGAAGGTTATTCTAATATTTATATATAAATGTAAAAGGAAATTCAGGATGATGAAGTGATGAAGAAATCAGTTTTATATTTAGTCTCTCGCGCGCACTTTTGTGTGTGTGTGTGTGTGTGTGTGTGCCAGTGATTGAACTCAAGGACATTTAACCACTGAGCCACATCCTCAACCCTTTTTTGTATTTTATTTAGAGACAGTCTCACTGAGTTGCCTAGGGCCTCGCTAAGTTGCTGAGACTGGCTTTGAACTCATGATCCTCCTGCCTCAGCCTCCAGAGTCATCAGTCTCTCTTCTTACTTTTGGATACTCTTCCACTTAAGGCAGTACCACACTTCCACAACACCACAAACTCCTTTAGAGTTCCCCAAATCAGAGCACCTATATTTCCTTTGGAAAGCTGTCTTCTGCTTGTGAAGCCATTTCAAACACTGAAGCCAGGAGCACTTAGAAGGAGTAGTTCTTTTGCTACTCTTTGGCAGACGCCAGGCAAATTACATTCCGTTCCCTTCTGATGTGGATCCCAGGATTCTGTTATGAAAACTCACCTATGAAATAAGTTCTTATCTCTGAGTTACATGGGGTTACCAATCCTACAGTTACTATATGTTTCATGATTATACTAACCCTATTTAGTTCATTTCTTTCTTAATTTCTCATTTCTTTTGTTTGATAAGTCCTTACAATCTTTTCAGGTCACTAGAACAGGTTTGTTTTATTAGTATTTAGTTTGGGCATTTCACTAGGTTTTTCAAAAGAATGAAGAAAACCTGATTGTTCAATCACTCATCTTAACTTAGATATGTCACTATTTTGCAGGTATTATATACTAGTATATCTAATGTTCCGATTAATTTTAGAATAATAAATTATAAATAATAAATAATAAATTCCTGATGCCCAACTGTTGACTGAAAGTCAAAAGAACAAAAGAGCAAAATAGCCTGTATCCTTCAAAAACATTAGTAGCTTTCCTGGTTATGAGGAGTTTTTATAAGTTTCATATTAAAAATTTTTTCTTGTCTAATGGAATTAAACAACCCATAGCTTATAAAATGATCATATAAAAAAGCCTTCAGTGAAGGATCTATAACTTGTGTATCTATTGATTTAAGTTCTGGAATTTATGACTCATACAGCCAAATAGAGGTGAGCACATCCTGGACATTATGAAGTACATTTATGCGTTTTTATGAATTGGTTTCTTTCTTAGCTGGTAGCAGAGCCTCCATAAAATTGAATGCCTGAAGGATTTTAATAGCAAATAATTGACTTTCCATTCATTTATTACTGCTCCTCCTCATTTCTATTTTCTTGGCACTAAATAAGCTCACCTTAGAAGCATATATGAAATTGAGTAGTTTTGACGCAAATGGAAAATTGACATATTGTTTGCTAAAAGAGAGCAGAACAAGTTATAATAAAAATATTGGACAGCCTTACTTATTAAATATAAACTAGTGTATATTCACATTCAAATGCTCTTTAATATTCTTGGATCTCCCTCTCCATTGTCACTACCCTAGTTTAAACCCCAGCTATCTCCTCCTTAGATCCTTAGAAGGACCCCAGTCTTTCGACTTCTATTTACCCTTTTCTTGTCTAGTCATTTTCCACATAGGATTCAGAGAGATGCTAATTACATGCAAATTGAGATCATATCATTTTTCTGTTCAAATTCTCCAACATTTGCACACTTCTATCTCCTCCCCCTAGTCGACCATTGCTGAGAGCCATAGCCAAGTCCGAATGACGCATGGCATTTTTGCCAGAAGGGAGTGGTTGAGAGGTGATGCCAGCAAGCCATTGAGATGATAATGGTTATGTTAAGCTGTGTATATTAGACCCCTGCTGTCTGCCTCCTCGGCCTGCTACTTTGGAGTTCTCACGCTACTTTGAAGTTCTCCCTACTTTGAAGTTCTCAGGGCATTCCTGGAGAGTTCCCATTGGTTGGGGAAGTGCCAGAGGAGGGATTTCTGGTTGGTGGTTCCTGGAGGAGCCGCGTGGGTGGCGTTTTCGGGAGTTTGGAAATAAAGTTTGTTCCTGATTCAGTGGCTGGTGATTTGTGGCCAGACAGACTGCAGCAGACCATTGTTTTTTTTTTCCTTTAAGTAGCACCTCCACAGAGATAAGACCCTAATCTATCTGGAGTATTAGTATATGCTGTTTTCTCTGTTTGAAAAAAAATATTTGTTTTTGTTTTGTTTTGTTTTGTTTTACTTTATAATCAAATTAGTCCCATATTTATATTTTATTCTTTTGTGCATTTGAGAATCTTCTACTCACTACCTTGAGTGTGCAAACTACTGTGATAATATTGGTGAGCAATATCAGACATAGTCACTGGCCTCAAATCTAAGGACAAAAACAAACACAGAGCAGTACTTGAACAAATAAATGTGCAATTGTGCAATTTATAAAAAAAAGTAATTTTTTATGAGAACATATAATAAGAGCATAATAAAGAAATGTCATCTAATCCTAGAGGCAAAGTGGAGGGAAGAGCAGCATAGAAGGAGAGATCAAGAGCGAGCACCTGAACATCAATCCCTCAAGGAAGGCCTCCCTATATCCCAGACGCCCCTGAAGTGCCCCTGGAAACAAATCCATTGCCACTGCCCTTTTCTTGCTGTGCTCTCTCAGTTTAGTTTCCCTTTGGTGTTGCTTCCTACCATGGACAATCATCTACCTGTGACTTGGGATAGTGACTAACTTTATGTAGATTAATACCCAGAAAATAAATATATTCCTTGTTCCTCCCCCAACACACATATACAAATTCCAGAGAAAAGCAGCCATTTGCCCTGCCAGGCTAGGGACATTACTGTTGGCCAGATATGGGTTCTGTGCTCACCACTGTCAGGGAAGGGTCTGTTACCAGAAGGAGGCACATGGGAAGACCCAAGCTGGGTAACCATAAGTGATCACTATGACATCCCACTATGCTCAAGTTTTAACTCCCCTGATTTCTGACTCCATCTTTTATTCACTTCTTTGAGAATAGTATTAACTTCAAAGGTGGCTCCATCTTCCTTAAGTGTTTAGAAAAATTACATTAAAAAAAAAGCTTAAGAAACCTTTTACAATTTGACTAATGCAAACTTTTTTTTATCTCAAGTGTGGTTTTCCACATACAAAACTGTTACAGTGGAATACGTGAAATCATATCATGCATTAGAATTCAGCAGCATTTTATAACCACAAGGGAAAAAATAAGCCAGCTTTTCGACTTTTATAAGAGCTAAATCTTTTTCTGCACTCACTCATAAAATAAGAATTGATTGTGCTGACTTTTCCATTTATATTGCAAATTACAATTTCACCCATGAAATCCTTTAACACACAGTGAATTCCTCCATAGAGAAAATAGTGTATCAATTATGGATATATTTCACCATCCTTCATAAAATCTAATATGGATGAGACTATAAATGAAGAAAATAAACAGTTTATAGTAAAGTAGGTAATTTTAGACAAGTTAGGAAATTAGCTGTGTTATTATAAAAGCTGCCAATCTGGGTTACATAGTATAGTAAACTTCAGAACAGAAAGTGGTGTTTTACTTTATTCCTCGGGATCCCTGGGACTAATTTGAGGGTACAAAGAAAATAAATTCATAATCCTAAATGGCCTAGAGTAGCATGTTTGTCTCACTTACACTAAAACTATACATAGTAACACTTTCACTTGATGAAAGTGATTTTTTGTAACATAAACTTACTGAGCACTTACTCTATGTCTGGTACTCTTCCAAGAACTTGGGATACATCAATGAATAAAGCAAAATATCCAGAACTCATATGGATTATGTTGAGAAGGTTCTAATAATTATTTATGTTCCAAGTTAGGTGAACATTTCAAAGATATCTCACAATGAGTAAAGGACCTATGATGGCATGCCCATCAGGTAGCCCCCTACAAATTGACCCTTACCTTGGAAAACTCAGTTCATTTCACTGACTGACCTTCATCCACATAGAAAAGAAACCTGGCATTTTGGTATTGAGTATATTAGCTGGTCCATCATCTTTCACAGGTAGAGTTCCCAAACATGGTGATAATAACAAAAGCACTGATTTACTGGCTAACATTGAAAACTACTGAGGTTGCTATACAGGGAGTGGAATACTGTATTCCTTTCTCTGTGAAAGGCCAAGTTTATCTTTGGAAAGCCAAAAATTAGTGAATTACTGGTAGAATATGACATTACAACATGGCAGTTAAAGATGGGTTTCAATATCAATTTCAATATCAACTTCAATATCAATTTCAATGTTTGAAATATCAGGATTAAAAATATTGCTATTATCAGCCTCCTATGAAGTACCTAGCTCTAAATTTCTGTGCGAATTATTTTGCCTTTTCTAAAATTTATACAAAGAGAAAGAAATGCACACATGCTTCTTGATGGCTGATCCAAAAAAGAACATTCTGTCTAATTACAAACATTAAAGCTCAGTCTCCAAATTGCCCTAACCTCAGATCCACCAGCCTGGGGGAGCAGGGAGGAAAAAGATGTGGAAAATATACTTATTTCTGCTTTAGACAACTGCATGACTTTTATTACTTCCCAGCTGATCTGCCTCACCAAATATAACACAGGATTTCAATACAGAAATTTCTTTAAAATTTGTGATAATTTTAGGAATTTATAGGCTTTACACATACACGCACACACATGTGTACACACACACACACACACAAATTCTTTCCACCTTTTTATAGACAAGAAAGTGTTTTGGGATTTGATGATGTACTTATTCCTTTTACTTTACTTTCTCCTGTAGATGTGTCCAGAATATTGTACAAGAGAATAGAAATGTATAATTTTTCCAAGAAAATGTGTATTTAGTGAGAACCTATGATAAAAGCTAATAGCAACATCATTTTCATCTTGGTAGAAGATAAATTTTGTCATCCCCTGAGTAGAAGACACACATTAACTCTATGCTTCTCCTTATACTTCTCTTGCTTCTGTTCTTCCATAAAAAATATTAACTTGTGATTTTTTTTAATAATTTAGTATATGTTTTCCTTTTTAATCCCTCTGGGAACTATAGTTTGGCTGGTTGGTTTTCCTTATCACTGTAATTGACATCCAGTGATCTGGTTTTAAAATTGCTTGCAGTAATTTCAGAAGTAAGGTCTATCCTTTCTCCTTTGAACAATGATCATCATGAATGACAGACATCCACCTTATTTTCCTAGAACTATTCAACAATGGGAGATTTAAGCTAGATCTCAAATTTTATTAAAATTCTGAGATCATTATTCAAGAAAGAAATATAAAGGGAAGAATGTCTCCTAGTGAGCATTCAAAATAAAAGTAAGGAAATGTAATTTAACTGCTGAGTTTTCAGAAAAGTATGATTACTTCTACATCATTTATTATTATTTCTTTTTGTAAGTAGATGAGAACTAATCACTTTATTATAAAATCTGATAGAAATATCTCAAAACTTTGGTTGCCTAAAGAAACCTAATGAACTCCTTGAGTCTATATTTTTTAGGATTATTACAATTATATTTTACATGTTTTATGTATTTTAGTTCCAAATGAATATTGATCTACTTAATTATTACAGAATTATACAATATTAATTATTATTTTCTAAGAATATCAAATTTAACGATACAATGAGTATGATTTTTTCTCTTTAATATTTTTATTTCACTTTTGTGAACAATTTCAGTGTCTTTGTGTTCTTTTACCCCAGTCCCTCTTTATCTTCTTCCTTATTTCTTACCATTTTCCCTCTGAACATAAACTACCAGCTTCTATTGATAGACTTCTTGTTTCTTTAAAAGTGACCCAGATATTTCTAGTCTTCTACCTTAGAGAAATAGTCTAAGAATATATTTCATATATATCATTTCAGTGTTCATTTATTCTGCATACTCAATGTATAAGATAAAAGAAGAAAGGGGCAAAGAGGGTTTTCCTTACTGCTAGCAGAAAGTGAGATACAGTTAAACCGTGTATAGATTTTAGTTTAGTCTCTGTTTCTCACTGTTCTAAAATCTCCCTAAAAGAGCAAACTGGGAAAATACGGTGTTTCATCATGATCAGCAGAGCTCTGTGACAATATTAGCCTTTCCTATCTGACCTATCAGACAGGAAGTCAACAGAGCCTATTATTGTTTTTAGAAACTTAGTTAGGAAAATCCAGTGCCTCTCTGATTCATTTATTCATTCTTCAAACACAGTTAATTCTCTGTTAGGCTCTAGAGGAGTGTATTAGTCAGCTTTGCATCACTTTGACCAATATATCCTACTTAAAGGAGGAAAAGTTTATTTTGACTCACAGTTTCAGAGATTCAGTCCCATGGCTGGATGAATCCATACCTCTGGGACTCAGGTGAAGTAGAGCATCATGGCAGAAGAGTGTGGTAAGGGAAAGATGCTTAGTTCATGACAGTCAGGAAGCAAAGAGAGCTTGAATGCAAGGATCCAGGTATAATATAATTCCAAAGGTCACATCCCAAGTGACCAACTTAGTCCATCCATCCTCTACCTGCCTACATTTACCACCCATTAACCAATTTAAATTATTTATCTATCAAAAGGATTAATCCACTCATTAGGTTATGGTCCTCATAATCTAATCCTTTCACCATTGAACATTCCTGCATTTTCTCACACATGAGTTTTTAGGAGAAACCTCATATCCAAACCAGAACAAAGAATAAACACAAAGTTGAATGGGACATGATAATTCTCATTTGAGTGAAGACAATCTATCATAATTGCTTATTTTATGACAGCAGATATTTTTTGAGTCAAGTTATAACACTAGAGAAGAAAACATCAGCATATGGGTGGCTCAGTAATTGAGAAGAAGGAATATATTGCCCTTTGAAATAACCTGGAGGGCTGATCTGTCTTTAGTAGCCACCTTCATGACCTGTTTAGAAACATTTTGCTTTGAGGCTTAACCTTGTTCAGTGGGGTTTTCTCCTGTATCCCACTGTGGTTACTTTTGGCCCACAAGAACATCATTTCTTGATTTATTTTCTTTTTTTCTGATGACAGATGATATTACCTGATAAGATGGCATCCTCTAGGACCTATCGCATCCCTTGACTTCCTTCTCAGTTCACAGACATTGCTGTTACTCTTCGGATAAGATTGTGTATCTATCCAGAGGCTGAAATTCTCACATGAAAGAATTATGCATTTTCACACCTATAGAAGTTACTTTCACAAACTTCATGTCCATACCAAATCAAAAAGAGGCAGTTGCTGAACATGTGTAGTTTTATACATTTTTAACATGCTTTGTGTTCTCTTTTCCATGGATTTACTAGTCCCACAAGAGTCTTCAGAAGGAGATAAGGTGTATAATTCCCTTTTAAAAATGAAGGAGTTTAAAGTTGGCAGTTTAATGATTTACCAGAAGTCATGGAATGGATTACAGCACAATGAGAGCCAGGAACCAAGTTATCTACTTTCTTAAAGCAGGACATTTCCCACTGCATTGAGTCACATATCTTGATCAGGTTTACCTGTGAGAATGAAAGTGCTAAGAAATTCATAGGAAAGTACAGGAGAATATTGCCCATTTAATTTTAGTATATATGAGCTACTAATGCTATTACAAACTTAGTAAAACTCCAATAGATTATGGTTAATTTGACTCAGGGAAGACATTTTTATTTGATTTCTTTTAATTCATTGCAGCCATTTCCTTTGAGAAAGCTCATTAACTGAACCAAAAATAGAAGAGTAAGTTGTTCTTTGCGATTTAGAACATCTGTATCTAGGTACAATTTTTTTGTGTGTGGATGTGTGAGGGGGAGGGTTGATTCTGAATGAAACCAAATATAAGTATGCCTGCTTTAAAATTAATTTTAGGTAAGCAAGTCAAGTATCTTACATTTGACTTACATTTTTATGTAAGGTTCTATTTTTCTTCCTGAGTTAAGACACTAATTTTAGAGACTTATAATTAGGTCAAAAGCTGAACAATTTAAGTATCCATAACCTAGCAAATCATAGATCCTTAGTCCTAATTCCCAATGATTAAGTGGTCTTTGTCATTCTTGGAAATGAAAATGGGCTTAGAAAAAAGTTTTAATATAGGGAAATCATTCTAATGGAACCCAGCTCTTTCTTCTTAATTCCGTTGCTCAGCTCTATATGTTTTAGGACTTCTATATTCATGGCCTGGCTCCCCTTCAAAATCCATTAAGGCCAAGTTTTTATCCTCAAATGTGATGATTATTTTACCAAAAATAGAATCTGTTGATTGACAGTATTCATTTTTCTCTTGTGTTCTATTCACTGTGATTGTTTTGTTGAATATATGTGGTTAGAATTGCTCCTTATGGCTGCTTAACCTTTGGCATTTCCATACCTGGTTTGAAATACATTCTGCTGGCTAAAATCTAGACATAGCTTTTATGGGCTCAAAGGATGTTATTTGCACTGTAGTTTTTTCTAGGTTTATAATTCTTACAGAACCACAGACCACTCTCTAGAGCCACAGAGGGACCAATCACCAGGTTATATATTGAATCCAGAGGCCAAGAGTGTCAAAGTGTGTGGCCACAGCAATAATTGGCTCTTTAATAGTGAATGAGAATGCTTCAGCTGATCTACTTCTACTCAGCTGGGAAGCTTTTTCAACCTTGAAGCTCATATCTCCCAACCAGAGATCTTGATTTAAGTGGTATAGGTGGAGCCAGGCATAGGTAAATATTAAGTGATTCTTTAATGACTCTTGTTTGCATCCAAGGTTAAGACCCATCAATATATCCTCAGGGATCACAGATGTTCATCAGCTGAGTAGGAGACAGAATGGCAAGTAGACTCCAAGGTAGAACCCATTTGCTTTCCCATTTGATCAATATCACAGCAAAGCACACATGACTAGCTAAATAATGATTATATTTACATATATTAGAAAAACAATTATTGCTAATTATTTGAATTAGGATCACTTCTCTTTTATTATGTGTAAGCTCAGAATAGAGTATAGAGTCCATGTTCATAAACAGGACTTGACTTGTTTTTATGTAGATAAATATTAACTTGGCTTTAGTGGCTTGATTTAGTATCTAGCAATCCACCACAACAAAGACAAGAATAGAAATCAAATATACTGAGATTTCAAACATTCATCTTTTGTTCTAAGGCTTGTAAGCCTTTTAAGAAGGCTTCCAACTAATGTGAGCTTGAACACTTCAGACGTAGTACCCATAGCTTCTGAATGATGTCTGGCTTCTGAAGCTAAAAAGTAATTTGGGAGATATTGGAATCATTGGCTGATATCAGTAGTCTTTGACATTTGCAATTTTCAAAAATTCATGAATAATAAGAAACTAAGCATGGGTAATGTTTACATAGCTCATGGGGAAAAATATGCCTTCCACATATTCTTATAAGAGCAAATATACTTACGTAGGAGTCCTAAAGGATGAGTTCACAAACTGGGCAAATAAATCTTGGGTTTTGAGGTTTTAAATATTAGGAATTGAAAGACTGAAAAGATCACAAAAGATGGATAAGAAAGCACTTGGAAAGTCAAGATGTGGTAATATATCTGAGTTCCCAACAGGGCAAAGATTATGCACGACACATTAACATGTGCACATCTGTGCTCTTGAAAGGGAAGAAGGTGGATTAACCAAACTTTCCTAGAAAAGGAAAATACTTTGTTTAATATGTTATGTCTTTTTAAGCATGGGGTAAAATATATTGGTAATATAATACTTTTGAGAGCAGTATATACCTAGTATTATTCCCATTTACCAGAAGTTTGTAAAGTACATAATTTTGGTTAAACACAATCAAGTGACTAGAACACTATAACTTGTCTTTTCTTAAAGCAAAAGATTGCAATCTTTTCTTTTTTTAAGAGCATATACTAATGCTAAATCTCTCCCCCACCTCCATCATCCATCATCATTCCTAATTGCACAGTACTTCATACTAAGAATCAGGTCTTGGGCTGGGGTTGTGGCTCAGCAGTAGAGCACTTGCCTAGCACATGCAAGGCCCTGGGTTCAATCCTCAGCACCACATATAAATAAATAAAATAAAGGTATTGTGCCCAATTACTACTAACAATAAATATTAAAAAAAAGAATCAGGTCTTCCTTTTGGTACTATAAAGAATAATACCTATTGCTTTCATTCACACAAAAATGTTATTAAAAGCAAAACAAACAAAACACATTCTTGGGATGATTTGCAGTACCTGTCCATCCTTGAAGTATAGTTTTTATAGAAGTGCACATAGTAGGTAAACAGTTTTCATGAAGTAACTAGAGAGCTTCATATGCTCTTCTGCATGGTTCTCTTTTGGTATCTTTCCCACCTAGAGAGGAGAACAGGTTTTCTGATGAAAGGTTTGGGTGTGCAGGTTTTTCTGTTGCTGTTACCCAATGTCTGGGTGACATGGCATGAAACTAGAGGAGAGCTGTAAAATAGTTGCTATTATACCACACAGGTCATGGCAACATTAAATGTTAGCTGCTGTCACTCTCCTCTGAGAAAAGGTCTTAAATTGAGACTGTTTTTGCCCACCCCTATATTATGGCAATCTCCAAATACCTTGGAGAAATTTTAAAATCAGACTGAATGCTCAGTGAGAAAAATATAATTATCTCTTGAAAAATTTATATGGATATTAACACATACATGAATATATACATATATGTTTATAAATGTGGCCATCATTGTTCCTACTTATAAACTTAACTGGGTTTAGATCATGTCTTATGCCCTAAAGTCCTTTACTCCAAAGAAGAAATTGTCTTTGATTTCCCTTCTGTTTATTATGGAATTAGATATCATGTCAGGGGCTTCACAGATTGCTCATAGGGATGCTTCTTAGTAATCCTTGCTCTATAATGTAAAAATAGATACTATGCAAAAGAAAATAAAAATGATTACTATTTTGCTCCTTGTGTGGACAGTACCATAGTCTAATTAATACTGAAATAAGACAATTATTTTATTTTATTTTCTGCAGGACAGCTATGGATAGGCATCTGGTTTAGAATTAGAGGATCAGGTGTTGTTTCTGGCATGGCCATATGGTGTCTTGGGCCCATCATTCATCTTCTCTGATCTTCATCTCTCTCATTTACAAAGGAATAATACCTATTGTTTTAATTCACACAAAAATGTTGTTGAAAGCAAAACAAACACATACTCTTGGGATGATTTGTAGTACCTGTCCCTCCTTGAAGTATAGTTTTTATAGAAGTGCACATAGTAGGTAAACAGTTTTCATGAAGGAACTAGAGAGCTTCATATGCTCTATTTCTGGGCTATTTTGACAATTTTGCCTCACAGAGGAATTTTAAGGATTAATTTATAAATCATTTGTTAACTACACCAGATTATGCAAATAATTATTTGCTAATATTCTTATTACAATTTATCAAAGTTACATGAGGTATCAAATATACATTGCTTCACATATCCTCAAAAAACCATGTTGAATAGTATTCTGGTTATCAGCCACTGTATAACAAACTAGTTAGCCCTCCATATCCATGGGTTACACATTTGTTAATTCAAACAGTCACAGATTGAAAATATTCAGAAAATAAATGCATATGTGCTGAACATATATAGACTTTTTTCTTGTCATTACAATAGAGTAGTATACCCACTTACATAGACTGTACATTGTATTGGGTAATATTAGTAACCTAGAGATGATTTAAAATATACAGGATTATGTACATAGGTTATATGCAAATATTGGGCTAATTTTTATAAGGGATTTGGGCATCTGACAATGTGGTATCTATGGGGAGTCAAGGATTCAATCCCTCTCAGAAACCAAGGATGACTGTACTCCACCTTAAAGGCTTATCTGTTTTTGCAGAATTTTGCACAACAGAAATTTGGAAAGCCTCAACTAAGGTGTGTCTCTAATCCACTTGTGGTATAAGCTGAGGTAGCTGGGCCAGGATATCCAGGATAGTCTGATGCTGGGGCCCTTGAGCTGCTCTCTTGCTCTCTCTCCACCTGACATCATATTCTTTAAATTTTCTCCATGTAGATTTGACTTCTTACAACCTGAAATATTACTCAGTGTTTCTATGGGAAGCATTTATAGGCATTTGAGGTTGTGGATATCCTCATAAATAAAATGTCAAATCAAACAAATGAATGAGAGTAAAGATAGAATGAACAGAGGGACCATAGTAGAGATCAAGATCCTGACATATATAAAAGATGTGAGTCTTCCTGAGGTGAGCACTCTGTACTGCATGGCCAAATCCTATGAGAAATGAGGAATAGGAGGAGCAAGGTAGAGAAATAGATGCTCAGGAGATTATAAAATGGAAGAGAAGAAAACTGATGCTACAGCATCCAGGTGATCTCAGGGAAGTCAAAGCAGTCTTATGACCCTCCGATCCAAAAGAGAAGGGACAAAAGTTCTACCTCTTAATAAGGGAAAGGCCAGGTCAGCTGGGTTTTGAATCCAATATTATCTATCATCTCTTAAGTCATATGTTTCTTTTTGCTGATGTATATTTAATAAATAAACAGCTACAGCTTCTTATGTGATACACAGACATATAGAGACACACAAAACATTGTATGCTAAAGGCAGATATTTTCTGCTATTTTATCATCTAGAAATATCCATTCACTTGACATTTGCACTCATTTTTGTTACACTGACAACTGGTATATTGTATATCACCCTCAGGTATTGAAAACTTGTGAAATGTCAAGGGAGAATATTTACACTTTATTTTAGGCTATTCTAAGTACATAGAATAATAGAAGTCTGATGCCTAAGGCAGCCTAGCAATGAATATATTTTAAGATGTAGGTTCTATGGAGGCAGCTACCACCTCTGCATAAAACCCAGGCATGTTTTTCATAATCTTGAAATGTGGAAATACATTTTTGGTAGAGTTGGTATATCAGTGTGGGTGATATGGCCACTTTATTCCTGAGATATTTTGTTAATGAGACCACCACATTTCCTTATTATGTCAAAAACAGAAGATTCATTTTTTAAAAATACTTTCATGAGTTTTCTTCTTAGTACTTCTTGCTATATAAACATGACTATTACAATGTGTTTAGTAATCATAACAAAATTCTTACTGTGGCCATCCATTAATAGTATGAAGTTGAGGTTGAGGGACCCTTTGGTCTTTTGTTTATTTGTTTTTTGTTTTGTTTTGTTTTGGCACCAGGAATTGAACTCACGGGTGATCAACCACTGAGCCACATTCCCAGCCCTTTTTTTATTTTTTATTTTGATACAGGATCTGGCTAAGTTGCTTAGGCCCTTGCTAAGTTACTGAGGCTGGTCTTAAACTTGTGATTCTCTCAGCCTCCCAAGTCACTGGGATTATAGGCATGTATGACTGTGCTGGCTGCTCTTCGTTGTTTAACATCATTGTTTTCCATCCTTTTCCTCTTCTATCCATTACTTCACCTCCTTGACATCTATTTCTCTGACTTTCTCCTCTCATCCTATATTTGAGAGTGAACAATTTCTAAACTGATTTGGCCATGCAGCACAGTGAAGCCCACCTCAGGAAGACTCACACCATTATACATGTCAGGATCTTGAACGCTACTATGGTCCCTCCACTCACTTCTGACTATGCTGCATTTCACTTGTTTGACTTGAAGTCTTATACAGTGAAGCCCACCTCAGGAAGACTCACACCATTATACATGTCAGGATCTTGGATGCTACTATGGTCCCTCCACTCACTTCTGACTATGCTGCATTTCACTTGTTTGACTTGAAGTCTTATTTATGAGGACATTCACAGCTTCAAATGTCTATATATGTTTAAAAGGAAATATTGAGGAATAATGCAGGTTGATGCAAGTGAAATAGAGCCTTCAGGGTTTATTTATTTTTCTGATTTTTCTCTCATTTGTTTACACATTTCAAACATGGGCAAAAAGTATTTTTACCTACTTTACCACATTTATCTGCCATAAGAAGAAATTTCACCCATGTATCTGACACTCCTCGGACTCCTGTGGAGACAATGGGAAGTGGTATAGTGTGGCACATGGAAAGACAGAAGCTCTACAAATGAGGGAGGCATTACTCAGCTCTATGCAGATGAAAATGCAGACCTATTATTACCAAATTCCATTGGCATGTAAGTTCTCCTGATTTGTTAATGTCAATGGTTATTTTAAATTTTAAACAAAAGGAAATAACATACAACAGTAGATCATGTCTAGGAGCCCAATTCTGCCCATGGATCACTAGAATATAAATCTTTTCTTGAATCTTGATTCTTATCTTTATCTTCCTGTTGAGTTCTAGATTCATCTCTAACTAATCCCATGACATCTTCATCAAATATCTGAAACCCACCACGCTTCATATGTCCAAATCAGAGCTTTTAATATTTTCTCTTCACATTTTTCCTGTCTCAGGAAATGGCACAATTATCAACTTAGTAATTCAACTTGATCACTTTTTTTCAGATTTGAGAAGAATAAAATATGAAAAACTCAGATCATCAACAAGTTCTATCATTTATTAATACCCAAAATTGTAGCTAAAATACCTCCATTTTCCCTGTCTTCAGCACCACCATCTTTTTAAAAAAATGTAGTTGTGTAGATGGAAAGAATTCTTTTATTTTATTTGCTTATTTTCATGTGGTGCTGAGGATCGAAACCCAAGGCTTCACACATGCTAGGCAAACACTCTGCCAGTGAGCTACAGCCCCAGCCCAGTGCCACCATCTTAAATTTTGCTCCACCTTCACTCTCCTAGACCATGCAATAACTTTTAGATCAGACTTTATTTCTCTTCCTTCTCCTTTTCAATCTATACTCTGTCAGCACTGGAGAAATATCTGTCAACTACAAGAAAAACAGCAAGAACAATAACATTGTTTCTCTGAATCAAATCTTGCAGTAACTTCCATTAAAATAAAAGTTGCAATGTTTTCCACAGCCTACCTCTGATAACACCATCCCTCACTCACTGTCACGAGTCACATTAACCTTCTCTCTGTCCCTGAAGAAACCAGCTCTTGTCCCATAATAGGATCATGGTATTTGCTTCCCCCTGTTGCTTTGAATAGTTGACTTTTTTTTTTCTTTCACATTTTAGCTCAAATGTCTCCTTAGAGACTTTTTCCTGACCCTCTTCTAATAGCCCTCTGCACTGGGGTTCTCTCTGTACCATCATTCTGTTTCCTTTCTTCATTAAAATACTGAAGTTCATTATAGTTTTTTTTTTTTATTTCTTTACTATCCCTCCCCACAAACAAAATAAGAATTCTACAAAAAGAATCTGGCACATGGCACTTTCAAAATAAATATCTAAGCTAATAAATGGTTGGGTACCCATAAAAATACATTTAGCATGAGGATGTCACTATTTTACCAAAGCCTCCTGTGTTGTCTAGACCTGCCTATATTAATCATGTCAGGCAATACCAGCTTTTCTCACTCTTGAACCAACTCTAAACTCTCTCACTCAGCATTTCATAGATATTCTGCCATAAACATCTCTCAACTCAAACTTCTGTTGGCTAGCCTCTACTCATGCTGTTCCTCCCTCAAATGTCAACTGATGGTTATTTTGTCAGGGCAGCCTCCCTGTCTGATTCCCATCCCATAACCTGAGACATGTATAGGTCCCTCCCAAAGTGTACTTTTATGGGCTGGTTTTTTTTTTTTTTTTTTTTTTTTTTTTTATATCCTTATACCAATTGAAATAAGCCTATTTTCTTGTGACTATTTGTTTATCATCTGTAAGGACCAAGGCTGTCATGTTACTGCAGCCTTACTGCACACTTCAATACTTCCTAAAGAAGAATTAAGACTTGTAGATGAGAAGCAATTAAAAATGTAGAACTCACCTTTCTGCCATCCCTGTTCCCTCAGAGCACACATCAATTAACATTAAAAGAAATCAATTAGTATGGCACATGCTACCACCCTCGCATATTAATGCACAGCTTTCATTCTGTAAAATGACCTCCATTAATTTTAGGAAAATTTAAAGAATTTGCTGGGGGCTGGGGATGTTGCTCAAGCAGTAGCCCGCTCTCCTGGCATGCGTGCGGCCCGGTTTCGATCCTCAGCACCACATACAAAAAAACAAAGATGTTGTGTCTGCCGAAAACTAAAAAATAAATATTAAAAAAAAATTCTCTCTCTCCTCTCTCTCTGTCTCTCTCTCTCTTTAAAAAAAAAAAAAGAATTTGCTGGTGTGCTTAGACCCACTCTGTCAGCCCCCATCAAGTTTGCTGTTTTCTCTCCTCCTCTGGGTGGACCTACTGCTTTTTTCGTGTTTGTCACCTGCAGAGCTGTGCAAAATTACCTTGCTGAGATCCCTCAAGATGTCAGCAAGGTAGACTTCCATTGTTTAACCTTTGGGACCCCATCAATTCCTGTCAACATATGTGCTTCTCCTGCCATGGAAGTCCTGAGGATTTTGAAACATTCAGTATGGATGCACTCCATTGAACAATATTTAGAAAAATAAAGAAGATGCCTTGATTTCTCTTGAATTACACATCCTGACAGTAAGTAGATTCCAGTGTTGCACAGATTTTTAAAAGAAGAGTTTGATTACTTCTTTAGATATTTCTAGCCACCTCTCTTAGGATTCAGGCCTAAATCCTTGAAGCCCTGAGTGAGATATAAATTCAACAATTGTTCTATACTTTTCTCAGAATCACCTTGCCCTTCTGATAAATGAGGGTTGGATGTACTTCAAACATATCTCTCTTCAAACATATTTCTTATATACATAGATATCTGAAAAGGATGTCCCATCCTTTTCCCAGTGGGGAATATCAATGAGAATCGTCCCCTATACCCCTAAATTTTGTTTTGGTGAGGAAACAAACTAATTTGGCAGTCAGGAAGATGTGGACCCTTGTTGAGATCCATTGAAAAATACTGCAATTCAAGCATAATGAATCACCTAAAATTTTATGTATTGTGACACTACATAAGCAAAATATTTAATATGGTTTTGGCATCACAGGGTCAGTAATGGACCTAGCATATGGATATATTTATCACCAAATCATTATAATCATCAGGGATCCCAGCCAATGCCTCCTTATTTCTCCTTTTCCCCACACTATCACTGATGATTCAAAAGAATTTTGTATGCATATAAAAAGGAAAAACACTAATGGGAGATCAAGGTCTAGGAATGGCAAAGAGTTGACTCTTGCAGGGAATGTTCTTTCAATCTGTACAGTGACTAATCTTTTCCATAGGAAAAAAAAAAATTTCCACTCAGATAAATCTACGATACTTTATGACCAAATTCAAAACAAGATGATAGACACCAAGCAGTCAAGAGACAGCCTGGCTTGCCTTTTACTGCCTTCAAGAAGCCAATTTAAGTTCTGAGCATTGGAATGAGTCAGTGCTTAAGACACACCAGGAAAGACTTCATAAGAGATTTGTTGTTAAAATAAGGAGTTAGAACCAAATAGAAATCTTAAATTTAGGAAAGTTAGTACAGATGAAACCACCCCTGAGAGCAAAAGTTTAAAACAAGAAGAATAAAAATCATTATAAGGAAAACATAATTAGACCAAAGGAAGATTGTACCATTTCTTATGCACTCCTTGTAGAGAGGGACCAGTGAGGATGAAATGAACATGAGTAGAAACATATAACTTTTGAAATATTTAAATATACTGTGTGATTTAAGAAGGAATTCACATCGCAGTTAAGACTGCAAGTATTGAAAATTTTTGTTACTTTATTAACCACAAGCCACAGTTACAAATGTTAATAATTCATGTCAGTGATGAAGGATTATAAGAAAGAATTTTTCACAGTAGGTATCAATGTATTCAAATATGACAAGCACTGAGATTCTTATTGTAATTAAATCAAACTCCCACCAGGGGGAGCAAGGGAATAAATCTGAAAGCCCTATATCCAGGGACCTTTCCAATTCAAGATACACTAGATTCTAGAGAAAACCGCTCAGTAATTTTTTTTTTTTTCTCTCTCCTCCTCCTCGTCCTCCTCCTCCTTCTTCTGGTGAATCATTTACAGCCTGCATGTCACTGTGGGATGTTTCTTTCAGATTTATTTTCTCTGGTTTTTCAGCAGCTTTCTTTTGTTGTAAATCCATGCTGTGGTTGAACAGCAAAGCAATTTTCCAGCGAGCTCCAGCAGGGATGCATTATCCTACAGGATTTTAAAAACCTTTCACATTCATTTAAAGCCCTTTTTTCCCAGTGTCTTGCCAAAGGTAGCGCTCTGGTAACTGAGCCTGGGGACTGGGAGAGGGGATAAAATTAGAAGAGAAGGGGACACACCGCTTAGGAGAGCTTTTGGAACTACTTAGTGACTCAGAAAGATGAACTGGAGAAGCAGGCGGGTCAGCACAATAGAATGCAATTAGCAAATGCAATTATCATCAGCATATAAGTCCCTCCCCCTTGACATTCTCCTTTGTATTGCCAAGGCAACCCAGGCAGACTCCTGCTTTTCCACCTCCTCCATTCCAACCCAGTTTACCTCCCCTTCTCACTCACTGACTTTGCCCTTGGAATTGATTTCTAGCAGTTGCACCTGGATAACATAGGTGGGCGTGGAGGATGGGAAAACCCCGGGAAATGAAGAGAGGGTAAAGAGTGAGGACCTAGGTTATGTAGCTGTGATTTTATATCTTGATGGCTCTTGCTGTTTTGGGAGATATAACCTGGGTACTTAGGAATATTTTATTCCTTGTGACCATCCGCTGGCAGAACAATGCTCCTCTTGCCAGCTCAACTTGACAGTTTGCAGATGAATAGATGAATATCCAAGTCCTTCACTGCATGCTGTAGTACACATATCACACATCTAAACTTGTCACTGGAGTAGTTTATTGTGAGATAAACAATGTTTCAAGTTTATTTTCAAGGTAACTAGCATATAGAAAAGAAATGGAGTTGACTAATACATATAGTAATAATGTATTATTACTATATGTATTAGTAAAAAGTGGTATTAGAAAAAGAGCACTTTGATTTTTTTTTTATTTAAGTAGTTTTTTATCATATGAAGCAAATATATAATGCTTTAAACAATATAAAACTAACCCTAATATTACAATACAATACATTTGAAAATGAAAATTCTGAACACTTGGGAAAAAAAAGTTATAGAAACTAAATGAAGCAAATAACTCCAATAATAGCAAAACATTTATTGAATGTTTTCTGCATGCCAGGCAGTATTTTAAGCACTCACTTGATTCTCAAAAGAACCCTAGGATGTAAGTATTTTTATCACATTTTTTTTCAGATAAGAGAACTGAGGAATAGAGATAATTTGTCTAAGATGATTTAGCAGTATAAATCATCATATTATACCACTGCCTCTCGTGTTCCAATTTGTTACAATTTGTTTATAACATTATGTTTGTTGTATATTCTTTTAAGAAAGAAAGAGTAAAGGAAGGTAGGTAGCTTTGTAGAGTTAAATGAAATTTACCTTCATGGCAATGATCTTATGGATCTTAGAATCAGAAGTGAGTTCATGTCTAGGATCTACCATATACCAGCCTCAGGCTACTGAGGCAGGCCCCTCAGGTTCCACATGTATAAGAGATGAAAAAAGAGCTACCTGTCTTCCAATCTTCTGACTTCCCATTAGGTCCTCATGTCATCCACCTGGTTTGCCCCACATATGCTTTTCCATACCATGATTTCAGATACTATCTTCTTTCTTCTTGGTAGAAAGAGAGAATTTGATAAACTCGTTTAAATAATATTTTAGTTTCACAATGCCTAGGATATTGGCACATTTTAAAAAGACCCAACCAAAAATGAAAATGCTTATACCAAAGGCATAATTTCTTTGTGAATTCTTGAAAAGATGAGCTCTTACTGTTACTATGTCCTGACTTGTACTCTCTTAGTTATTTGCATTTTCTTCTCAATTCTTAACTGTAGTTCTCTCCACATTAGCCATAAATATACACATACAGAGATACAGAACCCTTTTTTGGAACACTCTTCAAACTTGCCTGGCCCCACATAAGGATGTTAGGTCCAAGCTAACATTGGTGATATTCTTCTTGGTAGAAGAATATCACCAATGTTGGTCTCATTTTTTTTTTTTTTTGGCTGGATTTTCCTCTAGAGAATGTTTAATGAGAAAGAAATCAATATCAAAGACAGTCCATTTTATTTTATATAGTGTCCTTGAATGTGATGTTTAAATGGTTTATCTCACAGAAAAACCTGCTGTCCCCACTGCAGACATCAAACTTGAGAGCTAAGCAACTATTAGTTCAGTAGGGATCCATCTCTCTTTGCTGGCTATAAAACTTACTCCCAGATAGGACATGGAACCACCATATGACCCAGCTATTCTACTCCTTGGTAATTTTTTCTAAGGAATTAAAGTCATCATACTATAGTAATATAGGCTTACCCACGTTTATAGCAGCACAATTCATGATATTCAAACTATGGAACCAGCCTAGGTATCTGTCAACATATAAATGGGTAAAGAAAATATGGTATGTGTATATATATGTTTCACTCAGCCATAAAGAAGAATGAAATTATGAAGTTTGCAGGAAAATGGATAGAACTTCTAGCATTATGTTAAGTAAATAGCCTAATTCTGAAAGCCAAGGGACACATGCTTTCTTTCTTATGTGGAAAATAGAGAGAAAAAAAAGGGGGGGAAGAAAATGGGAGGGGAACACATGAAAATTGAAGGGAGATGATGAGAGTAGAGGAAGGGGACCAGGGGGAAGGGAGGATGGAAGAAAAAGAGGAGGTCCAGGGGAATGAAACAGAACAAATGTACTGCAATACTGTGCACTTGTATGAGAATGTAACAACAAATCCCATATTAGGTATAATTATGATGTATCAATAATATATATATATATATATATATATATATATATATATATATATATACACATACATATACATATGTGTGTGTGTATGTGCGTATGTGTAAAACCTGCTTTTAATCTTAATGATAAGACACTTTCCTGGAACTATATTCAGACTTTAACTTGTTAAACACCAGAATTTAAAAAAGAAGTACTAGTTGATACCTATTAGGTAGACTTTGAATTGTTAGTATGTGCCAGCTGTTCATTCGTGGCCATAGAGTCTAGCCATTCCCTGAGAACAGTAAGACTGTGAGACATGAAAATTTGAATTTAGAAGAAACCATTCTCTACACACACACACCTGAGAATCCATGTCTGTCTTGAATGATCAGGGAACATTGACTTGAGGCAAGTTAGGCAAGAAGAATATTGCTGCTACCAGGAAACAGCTGCTGAATGGTGTAGAGGGTTTGCTGTCAATGATTTTGCTTATACCTAAAATTCCAACTCGTAATAACTCAAGAACTAAGAAAATGTATTTCACATTATAGATCTTCCACATTAGCCAGTTCTAGGATGGGACACCTCTGTAATACCAGTGACTCTGGAGTCTGTGGCAGGAGGATCTCAAGTTCAAGGCCAGCCTCAGCAATTTAGTGAGGCCCTAAGCAATTTAATGAGACTCTGTCTCAAAATTAAAAAAAAAAAAGTGAAAACGGCTGCGGACTTAGCTCAGTAGTAAGTCTCCCTCGGTTAAATCCCAAGTACAAAAATAAATTTTATAAATAAATAAATAAATAATAAAAAACAAACTCATTAGTTTTTTCTCATATGTTTCAGAGAGTTAAAGAAAACCTCACACTAAATAAGTAGACCATTAGCAGGGTTCCCAAGTTTGCATTATTCATCAAATTAGTTCTATAATATTCATTTTTTAAACCCATCAAAAATTTAAATTTGCTGAACATGAAGGATTTATAATATGGACAAAATCAGCCCTCAGTGAATCATTTTAAATAGTCAACATTTTTTTTTCATTCTTTTGCTAAAAGGATCTAATTATAAATTTGCTGAGAAACAGATGTTGTATAAATCATTCTTATGGGTTGGCTGTTTGGAAGCTGTTAATTCTTTCATTTACTCAATATACAAGTAACAGTGCCTAGAGCTAGGCACTATTTTAATGTCTTGGTGAGAGCTATAAATAAAGTCCTTGAGCCATAGAACTTGGTTATAGTATATCTGTGTCAATCTTTTCTATGTCAAATGGAATAACTTAGAAAAAAATACACTATGATATTGTCTAAGGGTTTTTAGAGATGTAATTCTTAAATAAATTCTGCTGCCTCAAATGATTTCTGAGTACTGCTTTCCGATTTTCATTGTTTAACTGTTAATATCCTTACATATCACTGAAAAGCAATATGGAATTTTAAACAACCTTTCATACACAAAGGAATTTTCAACTAGACCAATAAACTTATTTGTTCATTTCAATAACTACAAGCACTGTGGTTTGCAATAAAGAAATTGGATTTGGAATCAGAAGCTTAAGGGAAACCCTGTCTTGCCCTGTGAACTCAGGCAAGTTGTTCAGCCTGTCTGAGCTTCAGCCTCATACCTAAAAAGGAGCCTTAGGAATGGTGCTGCTCCAGGTTTTCTTAAGTCTATGGTAGAATGGAATGTTCTGTTACTCTAAACTCCAAAAGTCTACCGTATTAGGCTAAAATCTAAAATACTTTTAGTTTTAAAAATATCAACTAAATTTGTTGAAGACTTTAATATAAAATATACTCATTAAAATGAAGAAAAAGGTAAATAGCTTTAACGAAGTTGAATATTTTAGTCAGAATATCGGTTCATTTATAAAATACATCAGGTAAGACAAGTCCTAAAAATGTGTCAATTTATTTAATTTTCTTTAATTTGCTTACAGAAAATTAAAATAGCACACTCAAAGCAGAACTGACAGAACAGAAAATGTTCTATTTTTATAAAAAGGGGTGAACACAAATAATTCATTTTAAAAGGAGAGCTTTTTGCATCCCAAACAGCACAAGTAACCTATGAGCATAGTTTTTCACTATAGCAACTATATCACCCTTCAGAGATTGAATACGGGTGACAAAGGCATCCCACAGGTAATATTGACTAACTCACTAGGATTCCCTATGCTCAATGAGTTGATGAAATAAGTACCTGCAGAGAGATTTTAGACACTCAATAGAGGATGGGAAATGAACAGCACCAACTGAAAGTGCATCCCTACAGATAAGTTAAAATGGTCTTTTAACTTTCCACAATCAAGTTAAAGACTCCAAGAGTTAGAATATGAATGATGGTAATACCCAAGGAGGCTACACTGTATACTCACATCATTTACCTCAAGAAGAACAACCATCACTTTCAGCCAAAGGTGACCCTGACATTGTACTGTAAACTTCCTCCTTCCCATGCCTTGCTAAGAATGGTGTTTTATTTTAAAATATATACTTGAAATATTTACACAATGGAATTTTCTCCTTACCCAATTATGATTCTTTACACATGGTAAAACTCCAAGATAATAACACAGAAACTGACACTTGGAATAAGAAAAAAATATCTGAATATGATGGAGTGTGTTAGAAAGCCGTTCTTATTATAAAGAAGTGTTGGCAAGGATGTGGGGGGAAAGGCACACTCCTACATTGCTGGAGGGACTGCAAATTGGTGCAGCCAATATGAAAAGTAGTATGGAGAATCCTTGGAAAACTGGGAATGGAACCACCATTTGACTCAGCTACCCCACTCCTTGGTTTATACCCAAAGGACTTAAAAACAGTACAACAGGGACACAGCCACATCAATGTTTATAGCAGCACAATTCACAATAGCTAAACTATGGAACCAACATAGATGCCCTTCTATTGAATGGATAAAGAAAATGCCCTTATACATGAATGTATAAAGAAAATGTGGTATATATACACAATAGAATATTATTTGGCATTAAAAGAGAATAAAATCATGGCATTTGCAGGTAAATAGATAGAGTTGGAGAATATAATGCTATGTGAAGTTAGCCAATCCCAAAAAAACAAATGCCGAATGTTTTCTCTGATTTATGGCTGCTGACTCATAATCTGGTGGTGGAGGCCATGGAGAATTAGATGAACTCTAGTTAGGGCAAAGGGGAAAAATGGAAGGAGTGGAAGGAAAGGGGCATGGGGGTAAGAAAGAAGGTGGAATAAGATGTACATCAATATCTTAAGTACATATATGAAGACGCAAATAGTGTGATCTCTACTTTGTGTACAACCAGAGATACGAAAAATTGTGCTCTATATGTGTACTATGAATTGTAATGCATTCTGCTGTCATATATAACAAATTAAGATACAAATGTTTTAAAAAGAGAGAATTTGGTTGTAGTCCACGATTTAACAGTCATTTTTTAAATTTCCATGTTTTCTTGACAAAGTACCCAGACATAACATTTAAGTACCTGGGAAGTACAGAGGAAATGGTTAACAAAGATCAACATTTACATTATATTCAGAAATTTAATGAAGGAAAACAAAAATACATACAAATATCATAAGTGATTATTTTATGTTTTCTTACAATTTAAATAAATTCATCAAGTGGTAACCTTTTATATTTAAACCAGATGCATTTGCAGCTCAAAAAATTTCTTTGTGATGTATATTCCACATGAATACCTCTAAAGCTGTTCCTTTTTCTATGCAACAACAATTGAATAGTCAATGGAAATCATTTAATAGCTATGCTGCATTTGGTACACCACTTGTCTCATGCAGCTTCCCACCAATTTTGAGGAAGAAAAAGAGCAAAATTAGAACTAAGCTGTTATGCAATTGACAAAATAATAAGTAGGAACCCAATAAAATATGGTGACAGAACAAAGGCATGAACAACCCAGTACCAAAGACATTTGTTTCCACCACATATAAACCTAGTTTAATATTTCAAAGAGTAAATATAGATAGAAGTGAGATGAAAGAATTGCCAAGCTGCAGTGCAAGAACATACATGCATTAATGGGAAGTGATAATTATTTTTAAGAAAGTCTTGATGTTGGATTTAATAGTATAGAGTCATTCAAACTTCTTTCTAAATAAATCTTAAATTAATATTTAACTTTGCTTATTCCCTCAAAGACCAAAGAGAAGAGGAACAGATAATATTTCCTAAAACACAATAGCAGATAAATTAAAAAGTTTTTTGCTGTAGACACTGAGGTTGGTTCCTTCAGGACCAACACACAATTTCCTCTAGATGCTGGGACTGTTGCCCCTGGTCACTGCAGAGTTCTTTCCCATAATTGCTTTGTATCAAAAAACAAAAACAAAACAATCTCCATGGGTTAAGGCTAGAAGGGTATAAATGGCAAGCTTCCTTGCCTCCATTTGGGGAATCTCTGTAGGGCCATGGCATCAACAGAGCTTCCTAAAAGACCAGCTGAGCCCTATTTCAACTCTTACCTTCACCCTCTCTCAACCTCCCCAATCCTGGTTCCTTAACACATTCTGTCTTTCTCTTTGTCTCTGTCTGGGTCTCTATCTCTGTCCCTCTCTTCCTCAGGTGTTGATCTTTATTCAATAAACCAGATGCATTTAAATGTCAATCTCAGAGTCTTCTTCCTGGACAACATGACCTTAACATTGGCCTCCTCCCTAATTAATTATATTTTGAAATTGCACACACTCTAACAGGAAATTGGAAAAAAAATATGCATTTTCTTATTACTTCATCATTATCTTATTAAAATATTTTTATTCATATCAAAACTTTATATAAAGCTTCTCTGTTTTTTTTCCTACCACATAGTTGATAAAATTCCAATCACATCAAGAATACAAGACACTGACAATTTTGTTTCTTGATGATAAAAATCGTGATTTAATAAGGACAGAGAGATTTGAAAGGTCACTGAATCCAGCTCTAGTTATAGTTTTCAAAAGCCAATAGACTATGAAAATTCTATTCCATCCTCCAAATTAGCATTAGTCATCCCTATTCAGAGATATCCCTGCCTGACAGTTCATTCAGATTTATATTCCCAGACCTTGGGAAACTAAAAATTAAGTTTAAAAGAAATAAACCAGGCATTATATCATGAATGCTGCCTAACTTTTTAAGCATCATGTATATGTAACAATATGTATACAATGAAAAAAATTACCCTTATTTACCAATATTACCATCAACTATATATCACACTAGGTATTTCTCATTCCTATTTGCTAAACCTTACAAACATAGTGCATGATAACTCTTTTTTTTTTTAATTTTTTATTGTTGGCTGTTCAAAACATTACATAGTTCTTGATATATCATATTTCACAATTTGATTCAAGTGGGTTATGAGCTCCCATTTTTACCCCATATACAGATTGCAGAATCACATCAGTTACACATCCATTGATTTACATATTGCCATACTAGTGTCTGTTGTATTCTGCTGCCTTTCCTATCCTCTACTATCCCCCCTCCCCTCCCCTCCCCTCCCCTCTTCTCTCTCTACCCCCTCTACTGTCATTCATTTCTCCCCCTTATATTATTTTTCCCCTTCCCCTCACTTCCTCTTGTATGTAATTTTGTATAATCCTGAGGGTCTCCTTCCATTTCCATGCAATTTCCCTTCTCTCTCCCTTTCCCTCCCACCTCTCATCCCTGTTTAATGTTAATCTTCTTCTCATGCTCTTTGTCCCTACTCTGTTCTTAGTTACTCTCCCTATATCAAAGAAGACATTTGGCATTTGTTTTTTAGGGATTGGCTAGCTTCACTTAGCATAATCTGCTCTAATGACATCCATTTCCCTGTAAATTCTATGATTTTGTCATTTTTTAATGCAGAGTAATACTCCATTGTGTATAAATGCCACATTTTTTTTATCCATTCATCCATTGAAGGGCATCTAGGTTGGTTCCACAGTCTAGCTATTGTGAATTGTGCTGCTATGAACATCAATGTAGCAGTGTCCCTGTAGCATGCTCTTTTTAGGTCTTTAGGGAATAGACCGAGAAGGGGAATAGCTGGGTCAAATGGTGGCTCCATTCCCAGCTTTCCAAGAAATCTCCATACTGCTTTCCAAATTGGCTGCACCAATTTGCAGTCCCACCAGCAATGTACAAGTGTACCCTTTTCCCCACATCCTCGCCAGCACTTTTTGTTGTTTGACTTCAGAATGGCTGCCAATCTAACTGGAGTGAGATGGTATCTTAGGGTGGTTTTGATTTGCATTTCTCTGACTGCTAGAGATGGTGAGCATTTTTTCATGTACTTGTTGATTGATTGTATGTCCTCCTCTGAGAAGTGTCTGTTCAGGTCCTTGGCCCATTTGTTGATTGGGTTGTTTGTTCTCTTATTGTCTAATTTTTTGAGTTCTTTGTATACTCTGGATATTAGGGCTCTATCTGAAGTGTGAGGAGTAAAGATTTGTTCCCAGGATGTAGGCTCTCTATTTACCTCTCTTATTGTATCTTTTGCTGAGAAAAAACTTTTTAGTTTGAGTAAGTCCCATTTGTTGATTCTAGTTATTAACTTTTGTGCTATGGGTGTCCTATTGAGGAATTTGGAGCCCGACCCCACAGTATGTAGATCGTAGCCAACTTTTTCTTCTATCAGACGGCGTGTCTCTGATTTGATATCAAGCTCCTTGATCCATTTTGAATTAACTTTTGTGCATGGTGAGAGAAAGGGATTCAGTTTCATTTTGTTGCATATGGATTTCCAGTTTTCCCAGCACCATTTGTTGAAGATGCTATCCTTCCTCCATTGCATGCTTTTAGCCCCTTTATCAAATATAAGGTAGTTGTAGTTTTGTGGATTGGTTTCTGTGTCCTCTATTCTGTACCATTGGTCCACCCGCCTGTTTTGGTACCAGTACCATGCTGTTTTTGTTACTATTGCTCTGTAGTATAGTTTGAAGTCTGGTATCGCTATACCGCCTGATTCACACTTCCTGCTTAGCATTGTTTTTGCTATTCTGGGTCTTTTATTTTTCCATATGAATTTCATGATTGCTTTCTCTATTTCTACAAGAAATGCCGTTGGGATTTTGATTGGCATTGCATTAAACCTATAGAGAACTTTTGGTAATATCGCCATTTTGATGATGTTAGTTCTGCCTATCCATGAACAGGGTATATTTTTCCATCTTCTAAGATCTTCTTCTATTTCTCTCTTTAGGGTTCTGTAGTTTTCATTGTATAAGTCTTTCACCTCTTTTGTTAGGTTGATTCCCAAGTATTTTATTTTTTTTGAAGATATTGTGAATGGAGTGGTTGTCCTCATTTCCATTTCAGAGGATTTGTCGCTGATATACAGGAATGCCTTTGATTTATGCGTGTTGATTTTATATCCTGCCACTTTGCTGAATTCATTTATTAGCTCTAATAGTTTCTTTGTAGACCCTTTTGGGTCTGCTAGGTATAGAATCATGTCATCTGCAAATAGTGATAATTTAAGTTCTTCTTTTCCTATTTTGATGCCGTTAATTTCTTTCGTCTGTCTAATTGCTCTGGCCAGTGTTTCGAGAACTATGTTGAACAGAAGTGGTGAGAGAGGGCATCCCTGTCTTGTTCCAGATTTTAGAGGGAATGCCTTCAATTTTTCTCCATTCAGAATGATGCTAGCCTGAGGCTTAGCATAGATTGCTTTTACAATATTGAGGTATGTTCCTGTTATCCCTAGTTTTTCTAGAGTTTTGAACATAAAGGGATGCTGTACTTTGTCGAATGCTTTTTCCTCATCTATCGAGATGATCATATGATTCTTATTTTTAAGTCTATTGATGTGGTGAGTAACATTTATTGATTTCCATATATTGAACCAGCCTTGCATCCCAGGGATGAATCCTACTTGATCATGGTGCACAATTTTTTTGATAAGTTTTTGTATCCGAGTGGCCAGAATTTTATTGAGGATTTTTGCATCTAGGTTCATTAGAGATATTGGTCTGTAGTTTTCTTTCTTTGAAGTGTCTTTGTCTGGTTTAGGTATCAGGGTGATGTTGGCCTCGTAGAATGAATTTGGAAGTTCTCCCTCTTTTTCTATTTCCCGAAGTAGCTTGAAAAGTATTGGTATTAGTTCCTCTTTAAAGGTTTTGTAAAACTCTGCTGTATACCCATCCGGTCCTGGGCTTTTCTTAGTTGGTAGTCTTTTGATGGTTTCTTCTATTTCCTCAATTGATATTGGTCTGTTTAGGTTGTCTATATCCTCCTGACTCAATCTGGGCAGATCATATGACTTAAGAAATTTATCTATGCCTTCACTATCTTCTAATTTATTGGAGTATAAGGATTCAAAATAATTTTTGATTATCTTCTGTAATTCTGAAGTGTCTGTTGTAATATTGCCTCTTTCATCCCGTATGTTAGTAATTTGAGTTCTCTCTCTTCTTCTCTTCGCTAGCATGGCTAAGGGTCTGTCGATTTTGTTTATTTTTTCAAAGAACCAACTTTTAGTTTTGTCAATTTTTTCAATTGTTTCTTTTGTTTCGATTTCATTAATTTCAGCTCTGATTTTAATTATTTCTTGCCTTCTACTTCTTTTGCTGTTGTTTTGCTCTTCTTTTTCTAGGATTTTGAGATGAAGTATGAGATCATTTATTTGTTGGTTTTTTCTTTTTTTAAGGAATGAACTCCAAGCAATGAATTTTCCTCTTAGAACTGCTTTCAATGTGTCCCATAGATTCCGATATGTTGTGTCTGTGTTTTCATTAATCTCTAAGAATTTTTTAATTTCTTCCTTGATGTCTTCTATAACCCATTGATCATTCAGTAACCTATTGTTCATTCTCCAAGTGATGTATTCTTTTCCCTTCCTTCTTTTATCGTTGATTTTCAGTTCCATTCCATTATGATCAGATAGGATGCATGGTATTATCTCTACTCCTTTATATTGTCTAAGAGTTGCCCTGTGACATAATATATGATCTGTTTTTGAGAAGGATCCATGTGCTGCTGAGAAAAAAGTGTAACTGCTTGATGTTGGGTGGTATATTCTATATATGTCAGTTAAGTCTAGGTTATTAATTGTGTTATTGAGTTCTATAGTTTCCTTATTCAACTTTTGTTTGGAAGATCTGTCCAGTGGTGATAGAGGTGTGTTGAAGTCTCCCATGATTATTGTATGGTGGTCTATTAGACTCTTGAACTTGAGAAGAGTTTGTTTGATGAACAAAGCTGCACCATTGTTTGGGGCATATATATTTATGATTGTTATGTCTTGTTGGTGTATGGTTCCCTTGAGCAGTATGTAGTGTCCCTCTTTATCCCTTTTGATTAACTTTGGCTTGAAATCTATTTTATTTGATATGAGTATGGATACTCCTGCTTGTTTCAGAAGTCCATATGAGTGATATGATTTTTCCCAACCTTTCACCTTCAGCCTATGTATGTCTTTTCCTATCAAATGCGTCTCCTGTAGGCAGCATATTGTTGGGTCTTGTTTTGTGATCCATTCTACTAGCCTGTGTCTCTTGATTGGTGAGTTTAAGCCATTAACATTTAGGGTTATTATTGAGATATGGGTTGTTCTTCCAGCCATATTTGTTTATTTATGTTACTAAACATGGTTTGTTTTCCTCTTTATTTTCCCCCCTTTAGTGTCCTACCTCCCACTGTTGGTTTTCATTGTTATTTTCCATTTCCTCTTCCTGTAATGTTTTGCCAAGGATGTTTTGAAGAGATGGTTTTCTAGCTGCAAATTCTTTTAACTTTTGTTTATCGTGGAAGGTTTTAATTTCATCTTCCATCCTGAAGCTTAATTTCGCTGGAAACACAATTCTTGGTTGGAACCCATTTTCTTTCAGTGTTTGAAATATGTTATTCCAGGATCTTCTAGCTTTCAGAGTCTGTGTTGAAAGATCAGCTGTTATCCTGATTGGCTTACCCCTAAATGTGATCTGCTTCCTTTCTCTTATAGCTTTTAAAATTCTCTCCTTATTCTGTATGTTGGGCATCTTCATTATAATGTGTCTAGGTGTGGGTCTCTTATGATTTTGCACATTCGGCGTCCTGTTGGCTTCTAGGATTTGGGGTTCTGTCTCATTCTTCAAGTCTGGGAAGTTTTCTCGTATTATTTCATTGAATAGATTGCTCAATCCTTTGGTTTGAAACTCTGTCCCTTCCTGTATCCCAATGACTCTTAAATTTGGTCTCTTGATGTTATCCCAGATTTCTTGGATGTTCTGCTCATGGTTTCTTAACAGTCTTGCTGAGCTGTCTATGTTCTTTTCAAGTTGAAATACTTTATCTTCATTGTCTGATGTTCTGTCTTCTAAGTGTTCTACTCTGCTGGTAGTATTCTCAATTGAGTTTTTAAGTTGGCTTATTGCTTCCTGCATTTCTAGGATTTCTGTTTGTTTGTTTTTTATAACCTCTATTTCCCTGTATAGTTGATCTTTTGCTTCTTGGATTTGTTTATGTAATTCATTGTTGAAGTGATCTTTCATTGTCTGATTTTGCTGTCTGATGTCTTCCTTGAGACTCCAGATCATCTGAAGCATGTATATCCTGAATTCTTTATCTGACATTCCATCTGCTGCAGCTATTACCTCTTCTAACGTTGAGTTGACCTGCAATGCTTGTGGTCCTTTCTTTCCTTGTCTCTTCATACTGTTCGCGTTCCTTTCTACTTGGTGAAACTGTTGTGCTATTGAATTTTCCCCCTATATATTTATATTGGTCTTGTATAGTTGCAAAGTCTCCCTCGCAGGCGCGGGCGGCGGCTCTGTCCCTCTGCGGGCCGCTAGGCTTGTTCTGTCGGTGGTCACAGTTCTGTCTACTTTGCAGGCGCAGGCAGCGGCACTGCCCCTCTGCAGGCCTCTGGGGCTGTACTGCCAGTGGGTCGCAGGTCCGCCTACCTTGCAGGCGCGGGGGGGGGGGGGCGGCGGCTCTACCCTTCCTCAGGCCACTGGGCCTGTTCTGTCTCTCGGTTGCGGGTCTGGCCTGTTCTGATGGTGGTCACAGTTCCGTCTACCTTGCAGGCGCGGGGGGGAGGGGGCGGCTCTGCCTCTCAGCAGGCCGCTGCTCCTCTTCTGCCGGTGGGTCGCAGGCCCGCGTACCTTGCAGGAGTGATTGGAAGCTCTGTTCCGCCGCGGGCCACTGGGCCTTTTCTGTACGTGGTCACAGTTCCACCTACCTGGCAGGCGCGGGGGGTGGGGGGCGGCTCTGCCCCCCAGCAGGCCGCTGGGCCTGCTCTGTGCGTGGTCACAGTTCCCTCTACCTTGCCGGTGCAGGGGGAGGGGGCGGCTCTGCCTCTCAGCAGGCCGCTGCTCCTCTTCTGCCGGTCCATGATAACTCTTATCAGTATTACACAAAGAAAGTAAAACAAGATTCGTAATACTGAAACCTTGTTTATTTGCTTATTCAGTGATTTTAAGAAGAGTTGTACAAATCAAAGTTCTGATTAAGATTATTGTGAGAAGCAGGGGATATTTGCTAATTGGTTATGAATTCTTATTAAAGATATTTAATCAGAAGAAAATGCTTATTGTCCATTTGCTTGATGCATAGTTTATTTTGTGGTTTATGAGGAAATAATTGTAAGAGGGTTCAAAGCAACTTCTTCTTTGACTTAAACCCCATTCCCATGATCTAAAAGTTTCCAAGACAGTCTAAGTGAACCTATTTTGTCATGACAAAAGAGGTGTCTCTGAGGAGGAGTCTGAGGAGTTTCCAGAAAGAGAGGAGATCTCTACTCAAGAGCAGTAGATTCCCTGAAATATGGGATGGAAAAGAATTTCATTACATGTAAGTCAGAGGCAGAGACAGAAAATGAAAAGTGTCACATATTCACGGAAGAATGAGAGCAATTTCAAGAGAGGGATGGCTTTGTGGGTAAAGCAAGGTATGTACCTCAATAGTGAGAGATGCAGTTTTAGGATTCCAGGCCTGCTCTTCTTAAAGGATACTTGGTGTGAAGGGTGGGTATAAGAAGGTATGTAGGGATGATCTCAAAATGGTTTCTAGAGGTTTGGTCAACCTGCAGATCCTTAGGTTGTCATCATCTTTATTATCTGATCATTAGACAGCACTGCACCCTCCCCTAAATTATAGATTATCAAAATAATGCATCTTTTAAAATCTATTCATTAGGGGACTATTGAATAGATTAGGTAGTGCACAGATGATTTACAGATTTCTTAAGAATTTGGAAGCAACAGGCCTAGAAAGAGACTTGGGGAGTGACAGGCCTGGAAAAAAAATATATGGGACTTCTGAATTAAAATCATAATCTCCTTGTCCTTCCTTTGTGTTTCTTATCTACCTATTTCTTATTCCTCTATTCTACCTCAATTTCACCTGTTCAACTCCATCATGTTACCTTTAACATGAACAAGGCTTCTACAAAATGGATAAAATTGTCTTCTTTTATATTTGTGTTTTCATTTAGGGTAAGTTATAATGCCTTGCTGGTATGAGCCTTTCCATGAACTTTCTCTTCAACCAAGTAAGAATGTCCTTTTTCTTTTCTTCCCCATATTTTCAGGATTGGATATTATCGATCACAGTTGCTAACACAGCACGGGAGGGCATGTGAATTTTGGAATAGACAGCAGAAAACACTAAAGCACTCTGGAATGATTTGAATTGAGGAGTTAATCTTTATATATAAATAGGATTCATTGAAAAACTCTCATTGAAAGTTTCTGAGGTGGAAAAAGACATCCAGAAAATATTAATGTAATGAATTTGTGAAACTATATGAAAATTAATGAAGACCTCATATCGGGAAATGGGGATATGGTCAACATCTTGCAATAAATTTAATGAGGGGCAGATGTTATGGAGCTCTGATATGAATTATTCATCTGAGTAATAGTTGCCAGTGGTTAAAATGTCTTTAACTCACTGAGCAGTGTATATTAGCCCTTCCTTAAATGGAAAAATCAAGCTGATCTATTTTAGACCAACTGATTTTAAACACATACACAGTGACAGATCTGCTCTTCTCAGTTTCTTCCAGGCTTTGGAAGGCAAAACTTGAGTGACTTTGTATGCTTTTTGCAAAATTACATAGCCTTGATTAGGCCTGGCCATCTTCATGACAACTGCAGAAGAGTGGCACAGTCACAGGTCATAGAGTAAAACTTCATCTAGCTCTACAGTTGAATCTGGTGACCTGGCTGGACAAAATCTGCCTTCAAACATGTAAAGTAATTATTCTGAAGTTTCAACGTGACTCATTTGGGGGTTGTTCTAACTATTAGATCTGAAAATCACTCCATAAGCCAAAACAACAACCACTTTAATATATCTTATGATTTGGGGGCTCAGAAATTAAGGCAAGGTGATTCTTCTGCTGTACAAGAACATAATTAGAGTCACTAGGCCTTATTCAGCTGGGGCTGAGCTAAACTGGAAAATTCAAGATTGCTTCAGTCATATGTCGTTGTGCCTTAGTGGGGATGGCTGGACATCTGGATTCTGCTATATTTTTCTTCCTTTCCTTTTCATGTAGTCTCAGAGTCACATCATTAATATCTTTGGCAAAGTAACTGGACTTACGTTAAGCTGAGGTTTATTAGCACTCTTAATAGGTAAGTGCAGAAGTAGAATAGTTTTATCTTGTGCTAAACCCTATAGATCAAAGTTGCCATAGACCAGCCGAAATTAAAAGAGAAGGCAAGGAGACCCCACCTCTGTATGAAGAGAATATCAAAGCATTTGGGGCCTTCCATAATTTTCCATAGAAGTGCAAGAAATTCTCACACTTAGTAGCATCTCACATATCTTCTGCACACATCAGTTGTGAGAGAACTAAGGATACTTAAAAGGCTTTCTCATTGAGCATTACCCATCCTGAAGGCCTCTGGTATTTTTTTTTTTTTTTTTTTACTGAAAATATCTAGTATGGCTTCCTTTTAGAACAATGTACCTTGTAAACAATTCAGAGTGCTTACATTCACCAGTTCTCAAAACAACCAAGTTGAATTAGAATATAGACAGTTGGAAGTAGAAGACAATTCTGGAATAGAGATAAATGTTTAGAGAAGACATGACATAAACTCTGCTTTTGGTGTTAGTAGAACAAATGAACAGATTAAAAATATAATATAGTAAAACTATATTATAAATATATTGTATACATACTGTTCTAAATTGTTTATATAATGTATTTAGGAAAACTATTCAAATTATTTACTTGGAACTAGACTCAACTGCAGAGTCTAAGACTGCATCACATGGCTTATGCCTTAGAAGTGATAGCTAGAAGCCTCAATTTTGAAAGTAAATTGGATTCCTGGATGAGATTGTTTTAAAACAAGACATTTTTATGTGTTGAATATTATTTACATAAATATATTTTCAAATCCATAATCCCATTATTGATCAATGCACATATCAAAACAAAATAATGCATCTAATGTAACTAAACTAACAGGTAATAGCATATTCTCTTTTAAGTCAACAAGGTCATCAATTTCAAGGACCAGCATTCTGAAAACTATAAATTAAGAGTTACTCCTTTGTAAACATGTCACTAAGTTAAATAGTCCATTATAACCTATATAATTGAAATTGAATTACAAATAGAATTTTTAATACTCAAAGCACTATTTGCTTTAATTTTAATAAGTCTTTTTTTATGAGATATCTTTATTGATTAAACATAAAAATGCCTTGGATTATAATATTCAATCTTATGATAGTTGGAATCTTTTCAATAATTATTATACATTCACACACATAATCAATATATTTGTAATGATTCTGGCCTTATCTTTGAAAAAAAAATATTCTCTTTTGTGCAGACATTGTGTGGTTAGTTAATAGGAAAATATTATGAGAAATATATTTTCAACAACTTTTCTCAAATATAGAAAAGCTATGTGTATGAAGTCCTTAAAATAGAAAAAGCATGTATAGATCATCTTCTCACATTTTATTTGTGGATTCATTTATTCTCTAGAATAGGTGTTGTTAAAAAAGGAAATATAGCTTTCTGATAGTCACATAAGTTTCCCATTGAGTTTTACTCAAATCTTTGGGTAGATGATAAATGCACTCATGATTTATGTGTATAACTGTCTACCTTTTAACAGTGAGATATAAAACACCTGTGTATCTATCACCATTTCCTAAAATAGATAAGAGGAATTTCAGCATTTTCATATTTAATGAGTTTATATAGCTCCATAATTCACTAGATAAATATTAACTAAGCTTCTACCCTTGTCAGACTGTTTTGGGAGTATAATAATGAACCAAACCAACTTAACTCCATTATACCAAAGCTTACATCTATAGTGGAGGGAGAAGACAATAAAATAGTAAGAAAAATAAATATATAAATTATTAGATAGGAATTATTACCAGAAAAAGTTAAGTTAGGGGGAAAGAGTGATGGGTAGAGTGAGCAGGGACCATTTCTGAATATGTTGTCAATCAAGTCCTTTCTATGAAGGTAACATTTGACACATGGTAAATAAACACAGAGGAAGTCATGCATGACCCAGACCCTAACATTCTAGTTCATCTTCCATGACCAGATTGCCATATTGTTTTATGGTACTAATTAATATCCCATTACATTCATGATTACAATAAAATAGTTGTGTGTGGGGGGAGTGTGTTATTGTTAAGTTCTGTCAAATAGAAAGTGAACTAGAATGACAGGATTTGATTCAATGTTATTTATCACTATATCCCTATAGAAAGTCTTATTAATATATTTAGTTTTACAAATGAGGCAGCAAAGGACCATTACAATTCAGTTACCTTAACCAAAATACCATGTAGCATAGTAAATAGGATAAAGATACGGGAAGAAGAAATTAAACATATATTGAATGCTACCATGTTCCAGATGTCATGGAAGACACTCTATCTACATTATAACTTTAATCTTGAAGGCAACTATAGCAGGCTGAATAATGGTCTCTCCAAATATCTATATTGTAATTCATGGAACCTCAGAATGTCACATTATAGGTAAAAGAGACTTTGCAGATGTGGTTTAGTTAAGGATCTTGAGATGAAGAGAGTATCTAGGAATACCAGGTGATCATGGGTGTTTTTATAAGAGGGAGGCAGGAAATGGAGAGAAAGCAGGAGATAGGATTTCAGAAGTGAGAGTTTGAAGAAGTGGGAAGAAGCAGCAGGTGGCTTGTAGAAGCTAGAAAAGGCAAGAAGATTGATATTCAAGAAGTTTCAAGAAGGAAGCAGCCTAACCTGTCAACATCCTGATTTTACCCAGTGAAACTGTTCTGAGACATCTGGCCTCCAAAACAGTAAGAATTTATTCCTATTGTCGTAAGATACCAAGTTTGTGGTTTTTGTTATAGCAGCAATTTGAAATGAATATAGCAGCCCTGTTGGGGAATTCCGATAAAGGTTAGGTATCTTGTTCAATATAACAATATCTCTGTAACAGAAAGTTAAATGTTCTTTTTCTTAAAATAGTAGGCAGTAATTGTTCCCCTATTCTAGAATGTCAAGTTGTTACCTTATAGTTATTTAATAAAACATGGCAATCAAGTATTTTGAGCTATCTTAATTAGTTGAATTTATTTCCCCTTGGAAAATCTTTGGTAAGATTTTCCTTCCTGAAGATTTCCTGAAAGTCTAATAATGAATAATTGCATGTTATACAGCAACCACAAATAACACACTTAGCCCCAGGCCTGACCCTCTGCATGCTTACATCCAGGATCCTTCCAACCTAGGTAAGAACAGGTGTAGAGGAATTCAGGGAAATATGAAGTAATCTGGGTTGTTGAGTTGTCATCCAGTGAATAACAGGGCAAGGAGATTCTTTCCTTCCCAAGGCAAGGTGATCTTAGGAAAACATGTAGAAGACCAGCAGTGCCTTTAAAAGAAGCAGACTGTTTAGCACACAATTGTCAAATGCTTATGAGCCACAGGATCTCACAATCTTATCCTGGGTCACCCCTTGGAATAGTGCACAATGCAGTGCTTTACTAGTCCTCTATACTATAAGTAAATGATTAGAACTGGCTTATTATATGAGTCTTCTGTGAGTGGGATTATGGCTTGAACAGCCCACTATCTCAGAGATACCCAAGGGAAAAAAAAGGAAGGGGGTATTTATGGCAAGGATGTATGGCCCAGTAAGACAGAATAATGTAGATCAGCTTAAGTTTTTTGGTTTGGTTTGTTTTACTGTGCACTATAAAGTGGGAAGGTTACCAGGAGAAGGATACTCAGAGTCTGATAGCCATATTGTAGTACTATGTAATACAAAACTAAGTATTCTGAGGTGAACTTTTTCCCAAGAGTTCTTTAAAAATTTGCAGATATTCTACTCCACAAAAAAATTTTTAAAAATTAAAAATCATATATGAATGCTTCCATATAAAGACATGTCATTCCTGATTTGTGGAGAATAAAGAAACTTCGAATGAAGTTAGAGATTAGAGCTCTGATTTAGACTGGAAGGAACATCTAAATAAGTGAGAATGAGTCATAATGATTGAAAAGGAAGAAGAAATGACTTGGGAATTATGAGATTTGCATGATGTGCTATCAGGGAGTGGGAAGGTTGAATAGATAATGAAAAATAGTCACTTTCTGAACATATTTCTATCAAATTCACCCCCCACTGAAGGCATTAGTTAACCTTTTAAGATGTGGGCTGCAACAGCTGGGTCTTGAGACAAGACCTCTCATATTGTTGTCATCTTTGTACATTTTAATACCATATTGGGTCCCTACTCATCATAGAAATCAAAATTTAATTTTTCCTGTCTTTTGTTCCAGCAAATGTGCCTTTTTAAAACCATGGTGAAACACATTGGTTTGGGCAGTCATCCATCCAATCTCTTCTTTACTTAAAAAAGCAGAGTAACATCAGACTTCCTTAGTGGGCTTTTCCCTTTCTCTTTCTCTCTCTTTTTTTGAGAGAGAGAGAGAGAGAGAGAGAGAGAGAGAAAGAGAGAGAGAGAATTTTTTAATATTTATTTTTTAGTTTTCGGTTGACACAATATCTCCATTTTCTCTATGTGGTGCTAAGGATCAAACCCAGCGCCCCACGCATACCAGGTGAGTGCGTTACCACTTGAGCCACATCCCCAGCCCCCCTTTCTCTTTTAAATTATTCTTTCAATTTATGGTTTGCTCAACTTGCCACATCTGATTCTCGCTTGGATTTTTCCCAGTTTTTCATATAGTGGTCAAGTGGGAGAGCCTTGAGATGATAACAAGTTAAAAGAAATGTTTCTTGGAATAAGTTAGGATACCTATTATAACATAGAGGTGATATTTACGTGTCCTTAGATCTTATATTTAGAATCATAAGGAGATAAGGAAGAACACTGGGGAGGATTATTATGTGCAAATGGTTTCTTGAAAAATTGAAGGTGTCTTGAATGACAGCCAATTAAGGGACTGTCAATTTGAATAACTCAATCTTGGTTATAGGAAGTAGATAAATATCCTTTATAAGAAAGAAAAAGCAACATTAAATGACCTAAGAACATTTAGAGGATGATATTTTAAAAGTATCTTTGAAACCTCAGACAAATTGAAGCAACATTTTACTAAAGCAGTTACACAAAGCTGTCTGATGTGTTAAAGCTCTCTTCTTTGTCTTGTTCTATTTCAAAATGACTGAGAACTAATATTTCTCAATTCTCCATTTAATATCTTAATTCTTATGCTATTATAAAAATTAAGGCATTTTCACCAACACATTGAGTTTAAGGATGGATATCTATTTTACTTAATCATCCTTAAACATGCACGCCCATCAAAACTACCTTGAGCCTACTCTGTATATGCTATTACAGGATGTTAAACATTTTATTTTCCTGTCTACTAAGGAGTTCAAATCACAGTCATGGATTGTCGAATCTGGTTGAAATCTTGATTGAGATCACTCTGTTCATGATTGAACTCAGTTTCATAAGGTTTCCTTGTCAAAACTTATAGAACTTGAATCAGTAAGTACTTCTGTTGAATGCTGGCCTTATCCAGTGCACCCACTCTCTATGAACAGTATTTTTTTCTTGGCTCCAAACAGCATACATACTTACCATCTCAAAGAATACAGAATAAATTTTGGAACAAAATATTATTTTCTATTTCTTATATGCAAAATTCAAAAGCACATTGTTTCGTGAAGTGTCTTTGTATCTCTATTATTCGCCTTCTCATTTCTTTTTCTCCAATTTCTAATACCTAATTTTTCCTGCATTTGAGCGTTTGTGCACTGGTGAGTGTGGCTGTGGAGAAGGGGGTCATTTTTAGGAGAAACAGGACAAGTGGGAAGGTGACAAACCAGAGACCTTGGGTTAGTTTTGCTCATTTTCTAATTACTGAATATACTTACAAGTGTTTATTCTATTTTAGGCTGAATTAGGTGCTCATTCCAGCATGGAAATAGGATTGTTTTGATCAAGTTTCCATAATCATTTCTGAGTTAGATAGTAGAAGCTAAAGTGCTTTAGCAACAGTCTCAAAATGTAATGACTTGGGAAGAAAATAGAAATTTATTTGTGCACAATACTCTATGGTAATACTTCCCAAGGTAATGGTCCCTAATGCTATGACAAAGAATCTGTTAAAAATAAAAATTCTTGAGTGTGACCCTAAATCTACTGAGTCAGAAACTTTGGTACTGAGATCCAGCAATCTATGCTTAAACAAACCTTCCAGGTGATTCTCATGCTTGCTAAAGCTTATGCACAACCCAGGAATATGTGTGTGAATAAAAGTGAAGGAGAGGTTGTCTGTACTCCACTTGGTCATTCAGGGACTCAAACTGACTCTGCAATCCTTGACGTGCCCAGGTGAAAGGGAAAGGGCTACAAAAGGTATACCTGAGAAGGGTCATAGGGTACAGTGCTTATCATATATCTTTGGAGAGAAATACAGCACATGGTCAGAGCTAACTAGAAGGGAGTCTGGAAATGTAACATAGTTGAACAGTAACATGCCTACCTACTATATCAGAAGGGAGAAGTGATTTTGGTAGACAGGTAATAGTTATCTTTTATGATCAAGTATACAAGAGATGTGCTTTATTTCTTTTTTCTTACATTCCCATTGCTATTGATTTAATTCTGGCATTGGTCAAGAGGGTTGTATCACAGTACTTGAAATTAAGAGGGTAATTCAAGAAAAAGAAACAGTTGACAGTGTCAGATACTGCTGAGAAATCAATTAAATGCAGAACAACAGTGTGCCCCAGATTTGATAAGATGAAGGCCATTGGTGATCTTAGGAAGGACTATCTGAAATATAATGTTACAGAAGCTGTATTGATATGGAGTGTGTTAGTATGTGCACAGGAGATGAGAAAATGGAGACAGCAAAATGTGAATAATATTTTTAAAAAGATTGATTATGAGGTGGAAGAGAGGTGGGGTTATAACTGGAAGAAGATATGGAATAGAGACCTAAGGATGATAAACTTTATAAACCTATTATAAACTTCATGGCTGAGATGGTGGGGTTGAAAATTCAGGAAAGGGAAATTGAGTAATATTCCTGAGAAGGTGTAACAGGGTCCAGACTTGTAGATGAGAGGACGAGCAAAATGAAGCAGACAGGCAGGAGATGTTTAGAAATAGATGGGAAAATGGAATCATTAAGAAAATCGAGAAAGAAAGCATATAGGATAAAAAAGATTAACAGCAGTGTTAAACACCTATTTTAAGTCAATTGCACAAATCTATACAAAAGCATTGTATATCCATGTTAATATTATATTGGGCTTCTGCATTAATTTGAAATATCTAAAAAAAGTTACATTTCTTTGAGTTTCTCTTTCCATTGTTGTTCATTTTTAAGACATTTTACTTCCTAAGAATAAGGAAGTTGTGATATTTTATTTTGCCTTAAATTGCTTAATTAATCTGTGAAAGGAATTTAAAATTCAGTGACTCTCCAAAGGCTTCAGAATGAGCATTCACATGGGAGATTTTAAAAAACTGACATCATTTCATTGGAATAATAAAAAAAACCTCTAAAAATAAACTCATCAAATGAACCAATACTTCATGTTTATTAAAAAGTAATTAAGAAAAAAAAAGAGTAATTAAGAATATTGAGTGCATACTCCAACATTTAGTTTCTGTTCAAAGAAAAAAGAAAAAGTAAGCATGCACTCTTAATCATTAAATGTATTATTTTAAAACAGAATCTCTAGGCACTCTAGGTGCTTAGGAATTGTGGGGTGATCTGGGTACTTACCCAGAGGCATACTTTAAACCTCGAAAACTGGATGTGTTTGGGCATATGAGGGCCACACTGCCCACCATATTCCTCTGAGAGGTTGACCCAATTCTAGCCATTTTGGGGAGCTGATCTAGAGATTCCAAGTTCTGCTTGAGTTTTAAGGTTTACCATCCAACTACAAATGATAGAGATAATCTATGATGCCCCACTTCTCAAACTGCAATACAAATGATCTCTGATTTATAATTAATTGCAGTTGTGAATTTTCAAACTTATGATGGTGTAAAAGTTATAGGTTTTGAATAGAAGCCATATTTTTAATTTTTATTTTTTTATAGGACAGTGATATGTGGTATGTTACTCAGCAGCAGTGAGCTGCAAGCTCCCAGTCAGCAGAGGATCATGGGAGAAAGCAACTGACCCTTTGCAGTGTGCTATACTGCTAAGCCATGATGTGAGGTAGGCTAGATGAATTGAATGCATTCTTGAAATATATTGTCAACTTAGGATAAGTTCATCCAGACATAACCACATTGTAAGTCAAGGATCACCTGTATTCTTAAGTTATGTAGACTTTTTCTTGAAACCTGTCAATGCACTCACAATTTTCAACATGTTTTAGGAATTGAAAACTTAATCTGATGTACTAAGTTGTATTTACATGGTCTATATTACTCATTTATCTAACTAGGCATAGGATCCGTTTTTGAACAGAGGAAGGACATGTTCTGATTTAGTTGAAAAAGGATTACTCTGGCTGTGACATAGGGTAAAGGAGGGATGAGTTAAATTGGGTGAATAGGAGAATATTTTAATAATCTATATGAAAGATATTAGTGACTTGGACAAGGAAGACAGATGAAATAATTACAAGCATACTAGATATATTTTGCAGTTGAATCAACAGAATTTTTTGGTGGTTGGATGGGAGTATGAAAATAATACAGACCTCAATAACAACTTTTTCTTCCTCCCCTAGCAAGTGGGAATTTATTTGTGTAGCAAGAGTACAAAATGTGAAAGTGGGTGGGTTTGGCAGACAGGAGTTTGGTTTTAGACAAGTTTAATATGGAAAAATATAGTTTTACATTATTTGAAATTACAGATGTAACATTAAAAATTGAATGCATGAATCTGGAGTTCACTGGGGAATACCCAGGTAGAGATGTAAATTTCAGTGTTGTCAGTTTACCGATTTTTTTAGACCCATTTGTTTTTAGACGAAGTCATCTGGTGTATGGATATAGACTTAAGAAATAAATACAAGATAATTAGGCCAGGGTGTAAGCACTTGGATATTCACTGTTCAACTGTTGGGAAAAAGAAAAAAAGAAAGAAAGAAAAACCACCAAAAATACAAAAGAAATTGAAATGGAAAATCAGTAAGTTAGCAGAAGATCTTGAAGCCAAAAGATGGCATCTTCAACATGTTTAATACTTAAAGTAGGAATCTGAGAACTGATCTTCAAAAGTGAAAATGTGTAAGTTGCTGCTTCCCTTGGAAAAAAGAATCATAAATAAACCCACATTGTTCGGTTTATATCATCTACAGAGACACCATCTTGATGCATTTCATCTTGGTTTTCCCTTCTAATTTAATGTTCATTATATTTTGGTGCTCAATTATTTTCTAATAAAAATGGGAACAGAATATTTAATATTCCTCATCTTAAACACAGATCTATTATTTGGCATTTCATTTTGCTTTTCGATGTTATAAAATCTACAACATGGTAAATATTTTTATATTTATGACCCGCATTAAAAGGAGAAAAAAGTTCTATTAGCAAGTGACATACAAAATACCACTCATTAGAATCTAACTCTAAAGTTAGTTTGTCATGTCAAGGAGTCATAATCACTGATCCATGGAGTCAAAGTTATCTTCATATATCTATGAATGGGTACAGCTTGGAATTACATTTTTATATTAGACCCTCTTTACCCTAAGTGAGTCATAAATGATAGACTAGAATATGCCATAATAACATTTACTATATTACCAAGATATCTTTGAGGTAAAGTCCCCTAAATCTTATATCTTGTTACAAAAAGAACAGACTAATTTACCCAATATTAGGCTTTATGTCTTCATGAAGTAATTAAAACCAAGTTTTTCTATATTTTTCATAAACATAATACCCTATATCTGTTGAGTTATTACTAAAGTACTATGTGCTTAATCACTTGAATGCAACACAATATTTTTATTTGTACAGTTTATCAGAATTATGATTAAAGAATTATGTAATTATGTAAGCTGTTAAAAGTCACATGGTTCAAAACATGTTTATGAAATTTAAAGTATCTCACCTACTTTGGAGGTGACCCAGTATATCTTTCCCATCTCCATCTGTGATATCCATTCACCATCATAGTTAATTCCTTTTTTTAAAAATGTGGTATATACACACTCACTTTGCTCATCAAATAAATGCAAATGAAGATGATTATTTTCTTCCTTCTTTTATATAAATTAAATGTTAATTTTAGATACCCTGCTATATACTTCACTTTTTTATTCCTTTTTAAACTTATCAATGTATGTTATTATGTATTGTACATTAACTACTACTGAATACCTACTGCGTTTCAGGCAATAATATGATAGTTATAACATATAACGTAGTTCTAAAAGATACATCAGAACACTATAGATAAAAAACGCTGACTTTGTGGCAATTGCTTTGTAGTATAATATAGCGTAGACTTCAAGCTGTTGCTGAGGTTTTTTGTTTCCTTTTTGTCTTTTTTTTACTATATATTATTTAATTTATAGGATGGTCCAAAATTTAAATAACACTTTTACTGATATTACCAATTATTAAACTTACCCATTTGTAATTTTGTAATGCCTTTAAAGATAGATGTAGGATAAATGTCTGAGAGTGAAATGCCTAGATTAGAGAAATTTGCATTTATAATATTAATGCATTTTATCAAATAGTTATGCATATAAAGATGTTTCCATCTATTCTCCAATTATTGAATATTTTTAAAAAGAATAGTTGCCTTTTGGGAATTTAGAAATATAGTACTGATTTTTTTTCTTCCTACCTGTTAATGCTAGTGGATTTTGAGAGTATATAGACAACTTTCCTAATCTAATTAATTTAGAGTAAACTTTTCAAAACAAATTTTAAAAAACTTAAGAATTATTACCATTACTGTTATTAACCCTGTTTTTTCTGTGATGTAATATACTTGCGCTGGCTTTTTGTCTTTAAATGATGTGTTGATCCAGTTTTGAGACCCTGGCTATAGACTGGTCAGTAACCCATTTCTAGAAAGCAGAGTCCGCATTCCAACCACTACCTTCATTAAGCTCTTTTACTCTGAGACAGATACAACAGCCCCAATCAGCCATGGCCAAGTACTCAACAATTGGGCACAGTGCTTTAACCATTTCACTGAAAGTGTGAGAAACAGTTAAGCCTGCCTTGTTTGCCATAGCTACCCCACATAGCTGTCTCCTGCTGTGCTCTTTTGCTACTGCCCCATCCCTGAGCACAGTTTCTAGTGAGCCTGTCTGACATACTTCTCTCATTAGCAGTTGTAAGCAACAAGAAATTCTGCCTTTCATCTATTCAAGTGTCAGTGTATTAAATTCTGACATCAAAGGAATTCTTAAATCTTATAAAACAATTTGCATTGTGCTCAGAAAGCTGTGGCCATGACCGTTGACACTTGGATGCCTTCTCAGGAGTCTGCTCTTGGCTTGCTAATTGCTTCCAGACTATTGTAAGAGCTGCTTCCATGGAACTTGAGTTTGTGCTTTTAGCCTAGTTGCCAGCCACTGTGTCTTCCTGTGTTTGCTGTGTCTCTCCAGGTCTTTCAGGATATTATAAACAAACTGCCAAAGGAGCAAACTTTGGAGGCCAGATAGATGCCTAAGTGAGCATACCTTATGACAGGAAGAATGGCTGACCACTTGAAGTGTGCATTATGGGGTTAGCATTCTATTGTGCTTCTAGCCAGCAGGGTTTTGTTTTGTTTTGTTTTGTTTTTTTGCAAGGGCCTACTCAAAGAGCCCCTACTTCTTTGGCACTGGTATTCATTATTACTTGGTCAAGAATCCTGATTTGTTAATGTGTTTCAGAAAAAAATCCCTGAAGAAGAAAATGTCAATTGAATTTCTCTGTGGTGGGGAAATGGCATCCATGGTTGCCATTGTTGCTAAGGTGGGGTAGCAGGCTACTGTCTTCTTTGCCACATATTTCATGTCCTCAAGAATCTCAGGAACATCCTGGGCTGCAACCTTGGAGATCATCAACCCAATGTTTAACCCAAAGGGTGCTTCTGGGGCAAGAAAACTAATACCTCACCCCTGAAAACTCCTTCAGAATACCTTCAAAAGTTACCCAGTTGCTTAAGTAATGCAATACCCTAGACAGTCAGGGACTCTTGCATATCAACATGAGAAGGGGCTGGTACTTCAGCTTAGGAGGCTATTGTACTATACCAGGGAGAAACTGTTCTGGCCCTCAAGTGAAACTCTAATCCTTCAGAGGTAAATTGGGAAGCCTTGGAATGAAAGCTGGCTTCCATCTAGATAATCTATATTATGGTTATTAAATAGAGAAAGAAACTAAAAAATAACAACAAAACACAACTTTAGGTTGCTAGAAGCACAAATAATTGAATTTTTTTTTTTACCAAAAAAAAGGAGATATAGAAAGAGTAACTTTAAAATAAATATATAAATAATGCAATATAACTATATATAAAGATATATATGTATGTATCCATAAAGTATTTGAAAGTTCAAAATTTGATAACAAAATGTTATTATAAAAAATTAGAGTAGTAAGTACTCTAATTGAACTTTTGTGCCTATACTGTGATGATTGTAAATTGACTTTATTTTTTTGGTACTGGGGATTGAACCCCACTTTACCACTGAGCTACATCTCCAGTTATATCTATTTTTTTTTATGCTGAGACAGGGTCCCACTAAATTCTGAAAGTCTCGCTAAATTACAGAGACTCACCTAAAATTTATGATTTTCTTGCTTCAGCCTTCAGAATTGCTGGGATTACAGGTGTGCACCATCATGCCCAACCTAAATTAACCTTAAAATTTGTTCTAATGCATGCATTGATTTTATCTGAATCTCAAATTATAGTTCTACCAAGCAATCCCATTACATTTAAACATGATACTGCCTGCAATCTTAATGATTACCTAAATATAAAATAAAGATAATTATTTCTAAATTTAAGCATTTTCCTAAATTTTCCAAAGACATAGTATCTATTGTCCCCAAAATTGCCCTTTTGGGGCATGGATGCCCTGATACAATGTATAATAAATTAAAATGAAATAAAAATTTGGGCATTTAAAAAAAATGACTTAAGGGTTCCCATACACTCATCCCTGTCAAAATAAGGATTTCAAGAATTTAAACTTATTAATATAAAACATTCCTGGGTTCAATCACAAGACCAAAAAAAAAAAAAGAAAAGAAAAGAAAAGAAAAAAAAGGGTGATTATGCCCACTACTTTTCTACTTAACTCAATTTTAAACACTTTGCCTTTGCTTATCCTTTAAAAAATTAAAAAATAAAGAAAGGCACCCCATGGTGGTTTACTGAAACTTCAATGCTGTGGTCCCATCTATTCAGGTCCCCATACTCAATACTTATTATTATTAAAATTATTATCATCATTCTACCAAACTAGATTTTGCTGATATTTCTTTTTAGTAGCTATTTCAATGACCTTTCGGTTGCAGTTTGCCTTCACCTTCAAAGGAAAAAGTACACCTCTTTTACACCACCCAATGTGGAACCTCAACACCTCTGCTATAATTCACCATCTTGGCAGACAGGAGCTTAACTATATCCATCTTTCTCCATCAACACAGGTATGATTTGCACTGATCACATCCACCTCCAAGGAGTTTCGTTTGATATACTCATTATGACGATAAATGTCCAACCTTTTTTAGTCCTTTTTGGGTTGTGAAGGCAGTATTTTTCTCATTTACATGTTCTGCTTAGTCCGATACTGCCATTTACAAACCAGCCCATATTAAATGGGGCCTGTTCCAGCAAATAGCTCCAAAACCTTTACATATTAAAATCAGCTGGCCCTGCAAGGGCCCACTATAGGTTTTGTCTGGGGTCATCCAGTGCAGTTGGATCTGGGCAGAGAGAGCATTGGCTTCCTGAAGCTGATCACCTTCATGACTCTTACATATCATTGTGTATCTAATGCCTGTGCAGAGGCTCTAACGCCCTGGAGCACCTAGTGTTAGTGTTGTCCCTGACCATTGCAGATACCCTTCACCTGAATAGGCCAGAGGTCAGGCCAGCTTAGATATTTCCACAGCACACACTTGTGCAAGCACATGGCGGGGAGAGACCACTTGCTTGATGAGTTTAGCAAAGTCTTCATCAGGGACTGCCATCTGAATTCTCACACCCTGATTCACACTGGAGAAATGTCTTTTATTTGTGTAGTTAGCAGCTGTGATAAAAAAAAAAAAATTCAACACAAAAACTAATTGGAAGGACCATTTTGCATGCAAACATAAAAATCAGTGAAAGAAGTATTTACATAATTTTGAAAGATGTAAAGAGACTTTTAAAAACAGCAGCTGAATATCCTTCAGTGCCAGCATAAAAACAACCCATTAATCAAGGTAACTATGAAAGATGTGGGAAACACTTTGTTTTATCCAGCAAGCTGAAAGGACACAGGAAGATCCACAAGGACAAGGTGTGTAACAAATAACTTTCTGAAAACACTAGAGAAATTCATAAAAAGAAATGACATCAGGTATGCCAGAAAACATTCAAATGCAAAGTTATCTCAAGCAACATGTGAAAACTCATGCCTCAGAAAGGGATGTATACTAAGGTCCTAGAGAAAACTGTAACAGAACCTACCAACTGTGTGTTTCATCTCCAGAGCCATATTCTCTTTTCATGAGGAAAAGCACCATTATGTGTGACCAAGACATATGCGACAAAAGATTTGCAATGAAACAAAGTCTCACAAGACACACCAGTATGCATGATCTTAACACGGAGAAAATGAAGATCAAAGTAAAACCATCTGTACAAAATTAGTATTTGGCCTCTCATCTAAGTGGATAGATACATTCCTCCTAAAAGAAAACAAGAACAGGGCCTATCTGCCTAAAAGCAGTCATTGAACTGTATTGATCTCAACAATCACAATACTTACCCTTAGCTAAATATCAGATGGTTCTGTTTAAAGGACTACAGACGAGTGAACTCAGTGTCTCTCAGACATTCATTTTTCGATATTAAAATCATTGATTTAGGAGAGAAATGGCAGGAATTTTTTAGTCCCTTAAGTAATTTTCTGTAGAGAATTTGGTAACCTCCTGTCATGCCTCATGGACTCTAGACCACCTATAATAGCCACAGTTTGTTCATGGACTGCTGACACAAGAAGTCAGTCTTTTTGATTCTGTGTTATACACTATTAGGACAAAAGGGACTGGCCACATAATGGGCTTTCATAGCATTAGAGGCCCTCACAGATCCTAAGTATGTGACCCTTCCTCCATATCCAATTGTCCATTTTGCCTTAGGATGTAAAATCAGAAGCCCAACAAGCTCAGTACTACTATTGAGGCCTTCTTGATTAGGATGGATCTGAACCTGGGCCCTGTGTCATATTCCACCCAGAGGAGGTGATGACTTCCACTGTCCTAAGTCTCTTGACAGATGCCATAGTGCTGAAGGAGATCATATCACCCAAAGATCTCTTGGGTATCTAGGAAGTACCTTGAGATTAAATGACTGAGCAGCAATGAAAGTTCACAGAACATAGGGATGGCACTGCTAACCATCCTAAGAGATTGAGCTTTGTGGAATGTTGCTTTCCACCCCTTTATCATATTTCTGATAAAGTACAGGATCTGAGAATCAGCAAATTGGCAAAATTTCAGGTGGTCTTCCTAGTACGGTTTGTCCTGGTTAGCATATGGCTTTATCTGTACATTTTTTTTTCAAATTTTTGAATCATTGCCTGAGAGATGTCCTTTCAGAGTAAAGAACTCTGTCAATCTCTTGCCTCACAGATATCAAAGTCACACATGTCTCTAGAAATACTTAGTCCACAATACAAGGCTTCAATAGAACACTCCTTATCCTCTTTGGAAATCTAGACATTAGTGAGCGTTACCCATGATTGGCAACCTCCTGTCATGCTTCCTGGAAAATAGACCACTAATAATGGCCATAGGTTGGTCATGGACACATCTCACTTCTCAGAATTCCTAACCCAGCTCTTGAAAAACTGCAAAACAAAACTTTCATTTCCTTCAATAGGTCTCAGATAACTACTTTAATAAGGAGACTTAATGAGCTCCTCACAAAACTCTTATGTCAGTTACAAAAAAAAAAAATGTAAATATGTACAGGGTTATCAATTTTCCCTAGGCATTTAATAATTTTTAACCCAAGTCCCTTTAAAATACATTTAAAACCACTTTTTTAAAACTTTGTATCATTTTTTTTTCTTTATTTAAAGTGAGGGATGTCTCACTTCAATGACTATAAACTCAATGACTATAAAGACTCCTTACATTCTTGACCGTATAATAACAATTCCTCTTATTTTTATGGATTTTTAATTCTTCCTCAACTCTGCAACTGTGATAGGCCAGATCTAAAACAATGACTCCTCTGGAACCTGTTAACAATAGATTGCCCAATGAGCCAGGACTCTGCCCATCTGTTTTAGGAGCCATTTGAACCTAAGCTTCCACCACCCAGAAAATTGTTCTCAGTATTTAGCATATGGTGGTTGAATGAATGATTCAGGCTCTCCTTCTGTTGCTGGCTAGGAAATTACTCTTAGGTTTCTAGGAACATTCCTGTGGACAGTGTAGACACCAAGAAGGGAGACAGAAAATCCGCTTATTAAATAAAATAATATAATGTCCAGAGATAAAAATGAAATCAATATAATAATCCATAATGGTGAAAGAGACAACCTCTCATTGGCAATAATGCATGCTGGAAGAAAATCAGTATCAGACAGCGAAATCCTGTCAAATATGGCAATAGATCATTCTGTTGACTATTGGTCTTATTATTGTTGGTCTGGATGCTTTCATTGGTTTGTTATTCAGAGGCTCAAACCCTCCAAATGAACCATTGTTTCAATATATTAAATACTGAGGTCCATATTCCAGGGAATTTGGCAAGGCTAATACAAGCCCTACTGCTAAAACATAAAGCTGGAAAACCAGCAACCGAGACAAAGGACCCATTAGGTAAACTGGAGAGCTTGCCTATATGATTAGTGCTTAATACCCTATTAAAAACATGCACAAGTCTTGCCATACAATTTAAAACCTAACTGTAGCAGAATCTCCCTTATCAATCTAGACAAAAACCTTGGAATTTGGGGAGTTTTTAAGTTCTGACACCCTTAATTAAGGTTTTGATTATGCAAGTTGGGTTCTATACCAGATTGTGCCAATTAAGTATTAGCTAATTACACCAACATCACAAATGCCATCACTTCCTTTCTTAGCTGTGTACCCAAAAAGCCTTGACTTAAAAGATATTTACAAGTCAAGCTTCCAGATCCATCTTTGCCCTCAGATTTTACAAGAGACTTAGTTTTACTATAATATCCATAAACCAGACCCACATCAACTTGAATAGGCATCTACTTAATATGGATACCTCAATCCCATATCCCAGACCACAGTGTCCAGAGACTAGTCATTGGAGATGATATTACCTCAGATAATGTGACACCACTCAAGACCTCACAGTTGAGATGACTCTGCTTTTGTGCCAGAGACAGTTTCATCCCAGACACTAGACCCACCATATCAGCAACACCATCAGGCTGCATATCCTAAAAGGCTGAAGAGTTGGACAAAGAACATTAACTTTTTTTCTTTTTGATATCAGGAAATCTATCACATTCATGAGCTCCCTATTTACTTATCCCACAATCCTAGTACACTTTCACGCCTAAAAGAAAATCTTTTAGAGCTTATAACTATCTGTGCTATTTTAATATAATGAATGCTTCCTACTGGTCCATGATAGCCTGTGCCTCTCTCTTCGAAGACTTTCTCCTATTTTTACCTTTCAGCTTGCCACCATGACCTCATGTTCTTTTCTCTGTCCATGATCACCATTACTTTTCACTCTTTGTTACAGAAAAATATCACTAATCTTTATATAAATATCATTATCAGTTCATATTATTTTGCAGCAAAATTGGTGCCTGCCATTCACCACCCTGATTGAAGGGATACATCAAAATATTATTATCACAAAAATAATATAACTCGTACTTTAAACACAGTTTAAAATTCCACCAACATACTTCTAGAAAACCCCAAATTTCAGAATATTTTTGCCATATAAATGGGACACATGGTTACAGTCTGTCCTACAAGGGTTCCTTATATTAGTGCTTGTTTGCTTCCTTTCAACTCTCAAAATGTATTTCTATCTGTTTAGGGGAACTTATATCTACTCTCTATAACTCTGTGCTACCATTTGGGCCACTCAAATATGTCTATAATTAAGCTCAAAACTGATGTAAGTATGATGAGAGGTCAAATAATACACATATGTATGCAATATGTGGGTGTGCCTAGGTGTATTATTTGACTTCTCATTGTATTTAGTTCTTGTCTGACTGCACCTCAGTTCCTGGCTGGGCTTACTCAGAGGTATGTCTTATAGGTCTTTGGAATTGGGTGGAAGGAAAGCAGACTCTGAGTTAGAATTCTTTGTTAAGGTCTCCATCAGTTTGCAGAAATCATTCCCTCCTTAATGCTTCCCATACTGCAATAGTAAATATGTCTCTTGAATATAGTTAAATACATTTATTATTTAAAGCAGACATGAAGCAGAAGTAGTAAAAAGTGAGATTTCTTGATGACCTCAGAGACCCATCTTTGTTTTAGTCAAAATAGTGTATTCTAATCAGGCTTCTCTAATCTTCAATGTGAAATTGTCAAGGCACAAAATGAACTTGATTTCCTTATTTACACAATGTAAATACTGATACCTGTCTTTGAAGTTGTGAGGAAGCTAAGATGCAAAGGCTCTGGCCCAGCAGTGCTAAGACAATGTCAATTCTCTTTTCTGAATGAAAGATCAATAGAGAAAGTAGCTCTAATGGGCTGCTGCACTCTAGTAGTCCTTCTCAGATACTCAGCCTTCCTGACAACCTTCCTGTCTCGTGATACTTGGTCTTAGCTCAGATTTCCTAGCAATTTCAGGTAATAGAGTAACAGCATCTAAGGGCCTTATCTCTGGCTCATGGAAACTTGGTGGGAAAAACTTACTTGAAATTTCTGCAGCAGTGGCATCCACAAAAACAAGTGATGTAGAATCACCAGGCCCCAGGAAATGTGACAGAGTGGCAGAAATCCAGGTTACACTGCGATAAGTGGGGGAACAATTAAGAAAGATGATACATGGAAGTCTGAACAGCCAAAACATCTTCTGCCTCTTCTGTCCCAACTGGCTCGCACTAAACCAGTCTGAGGTGACATGGCATAAAGTAAGTATCTAAAATTTCTAATTTCAAATACATAACTTGTTCAGATTTTCTATATAAAAATAAAATATTTTATTAATAACAGTGAAAATACTATAGCTTTAATTAAAGCCTTCTTTATTCATGGAGAGCCCTTAGCAAACACACTGATTTTTTTTTAACCAATTAAAAGTTTATGTTTTGGGTACAGACTATTTACTAAGTCATTGTTTTTAAAGAAAATTAGAAGGATGACAAAGGAGCTGTGGTATTTTTCACAGTTCCACCAATGAAAAAAATCAGTGAAGCAGACAGGTAATTGGAAGTAAGTAACCCAGATATTTTCATTGTTTATCTCCTATAAACTGATATTTTGAACACATATCAGAAAATGTTTAAGAAAAGAACTCTTTCTAGTCTGAAATTTAGTTGTGATAAAGTGAAATTTATCCAGAAAGCCTCTGCTATCCCTTTATTTTAATTAGAATTAATTTTTCTTAGCAGATAAGGAAGTGATGTCTGGTCGGATTCATGCATCCATGAAGCATCTCATGGTCTTCTCACAATGAATCTGCATAGTCAGCAATAGACACTGCCTCCAGGATTGAGAGATGTCACATTGGGGATGGGGGGGGCAAATTTCAGCATGGGATCATTTAACAGTCAACACATTTTGAATTATTATTTTAACAATATATTCTGTAATTATGTTTAGTGAAAACTTAGTTACATCATAGTTTGATTTTAAAATGATTATTTTAAAATATTGTAAGCACACAAAAATTCTAACTTATTTTGTTTTTGTTTGTTTGTTTTGTTTTGTTTTTTCTTGTCCTTCATTTTTCTATTCTGGTGACCTGAAAATGGGTATTTTCTCTCCACCTCTAAGAGGCTCTGCCAACATTGTTCTCATTGTTTACTGTGATAACAACCATCAGGGAACTGGAGTAGGAGGTCACTGAACCATTTAGAAAGCACGTCATCAGACATTTTTCAACAGTAGTCCTTTGGCATGGAAGGTGATTACTTGAGGGCATTTTGCCAAGGCTGTGTAGGATGGAATCCAGAATTGTGGACTATCACCACAATATCACTCTTGGAGTCCAAAAAATTTAAAAAGGATTAAAAAAATAATTAAACTAGGGGAGCTTTAGTATTTGGCAAAGGCATTTGAGAGAAAACTCTTCCTTAGCAACCAGTTAATCATGATCTCTTGGCTATGTTCACCAATATCCCCATCTTTCCTTCACACTCTTATGTTTTTATCTACATTTCATAGATATATGAATCAATCAATTAATCTCAAGTCCTGAGTGCTTTCCTTAAGTAAAGCTCATTTACCTGTAATATATTAAACAGCATGTTTTACAGCATTTCACATATAAAATATACCAGGAACTGGTGCTGTTATTTTTCTCAGATAAATCGCTGCACTGATTACCATGAAGCACATTGATGTCACTATCACTATGACAACATTATGACAAGAACTAGTCACTCTAAGCTACCTAGTAAAAGGAAATGTCATCTGTATTTCTGAATAAAATGTAACATGTAGGACCTCTGCTTTCATACATAAATTAGTACCTTAATGGTTAGAAAATGTTGAATCACAATTGGATGAAGAAACAGTTCGTGCTAATCTTTCTCCTAAGGTAAGATTTGAATATTTGAAGAATGTGTACTGTAACTTTTTGATCCATTAAAAGGGAAGTGATTGTCTTTTCATTATAATATAAGGAACTTTTTAAGTTAATAAACCTCTCATCATTTGCTTATTTATATTTTGCAATTACGAGAGTATACTTCAGTGAAAGTAACATACAGTTTAAATAGGTGAGCTTCTTGGGAATCTATTTGAAGATTATTATGTGAAAAAAACATTTGAATCAGTCTTTGTATTTTTAGGATATTGCATAATTTAAAATTTTTAGCTTTTTAAGATAGAAGTGAGTCACCCACTTGTACTGTTCCATTTTTAATTAAGCAAGGATTCAAAGTCATTTCTTCTTTGTTAACTTTAAAAATAACTTCACTCTTCTGTTCTCTGCCCCCTTCCCCTCAGGAGGGTACTACAGAAACAAACGCAGGCCTGCTAAAACCTAGAAATAAGATACAGTTATCACAAATACTGTTCATTTACAAATGCATCATTGCCAATATTTTTGGATCATTTATGCTCAATTTTGTACTTGTTTTAGTTTGTACAGTAGAGTGTCAGTATTCTGACATTTGCTGTTTAGAGAACTGTATCACACATGATGTGACATGGAACAGTTGACAAATGGCAATTTTCCCAGTAATGTTTGCCTTTTAATTTATCCAAGCCAAATCTGAAACTCTTTAGAGGAATTCCTTCCTGGTAAGACTAAATTTATTTATTAAAAAGAAAAAAAAAAGAAGACTATACAACCTGATTTGAATTGAAATATTAAATTTTATTTTGAGTAATTTAGAGATGTGATTGTTACAGTTCATGTATAAAGATGGGCATTGATCACAGAGATGGTCTCTTTGTTCCCTTTATAACTTCTTAGACACATAAACCCAATTACAAGCCTATTTTTTTTTCTGTAATACTTGGTGCTAAAGACACTAAAAGAAAAACAAAATATTTTTGGTGACTGGTGTATTATTCTGAGTATATTTCTAATAAAAAAACTGAAGTATGTTTTCAGTGCTACTCAAATACCCAATTATAGTAGGTGAGAGGAAAAATATCAAAATATCAAAAATACATAAAATGTAGCTTAAGATCTCTCTGAGAAATGATATTACTGAATAACTTGGTATTCAATCCATAACTTACCTAATTGATATGTTTTAGAATTCTGATGTATATCTTCTGATTTTATTATTTTTAACTAAACAGTATTTATTTTCCATATTATACAGATTTTATCTATATTATACACCATCCAGACAAAGAAGAAAATAAATTTCACTTCTATGAGGAATATTTTGAATATCCCTTAAATAGCATTTTAAACAAAAGTTAAATATAGGTAAGCACAGATATAAGCAGAGAATAAATCTAATTAAAAGTCTAGTGGATATGTAGAAATTTGAAGAGGGAAGGATTTCAGACTTGGATTTTAGTGAAAACACTTCAAAATTGATTGCATTGAGCTTCATTTTCAGGAGGCAAACTTGCCTTACAAATTATAGTTTCCATTTTAAGATAAGCCTTTAGCAGAGCATATTGTACATCACTTAAAAATAATTCTTTATCATATAACCTATTTTTCCTATATTGGTTAGATTTCCTATGTCCTATATAAAGCTACCCATTTTCTCCACCACCCATATACACACATTCTGAGATATACATCTCTTTATGTCCAAGATGAAGAGATTGGGAGTTTAGTAGGTGCCTGTTCTTATGTGTTATCTAAATTCTTATCATAATCTTATTTTATTATATCTCTTTAAAAATTATTAAAGAGGTAAATAAATTAAAAATTATCCTCAAGGATAATTTTTATTTAAAAATTCAAGCAATGTGTTTTCTGTAATGTTTGAGAGAATTAAAAAATTAGCAATCATATTCTTATAAGAAGCATTCAAATCTTAAGTAATATAGTTCAGATCTAATATAATATTAGTCATATGTTAAATTTACCACTTCAATATGATGATTATGCCCTCATCTAATGTTTTTAATTTATTTAAATTCAGTGATTTTAGTGCAACTTAGAAAGAAGTAGCAAGGTATTATTTTCTTTTTTACCCTTCAGATTTAAAATTGTCAATGTTTTCTACACTGGAAATTTTGTTTGTCTTTTTTGTCAAAAATTTTCATAAATACAACAATTTTTGACAAAAAGACAAACAAAATCACAGACTTGGATTTACTCCAGTTTGCCACCATTGTTACATTAAATAGCTTTTTTAATACACAAGGAACGAACCCTAACATTTGGAATAGTAATAAATCGAAAATGGAAACTTTTCACTAGTTTTTGTTGTAGTAAGACTACAAATGAAATCTGAGTTTATTTGCAATTCATGTTGAAAATGGCATTTGTGAATTGAAATGGGATTCCAGACTAAGTTGCATCACACCTAGTTCCTAATATATAGTGGCCTCTCATTTTCTGAAGCAGTATCATCCTGATTTGTCTTGAAAATATATTCCAAACACTTTCATAGGCAAGTTTCCACATTGCTATGACTTTGAAATTAAATAAATACTTTCAGCTGTCTAGGAATTTTTCCATGCACATTATTTCATTTGATAAGTTTAGTGTTAACACATATGCTAATTTTCTTTCATTCTTTTTCCTGAGTAATCCTAATTGGCTTCATAAACATTTGTTTTAAGTTTAGTTGTCTCTGTCTTGCAGTTAGGATACAGAACATTGGCTACATGTTTGTACTCAGCTACAAATTTTGAACCAAATAATCATTATAAAAGTACTATATTTAACATATTCAAATAATTTTATCTTAAGGATGAAGTTTTCTGCCAAGAACACAATATCAAGCCTTTTGTTAATATTATTCAGAAGTGGAAAAGGAGGTAGGAAACGTCCTTTTTTTTTCTTCCTCTAAGATTTTTTTCCTCTAATATCCCAAAGCTCAGTAAAACATAGGAACACCTTGAAATATATTTATTTATGATTATAGTTCCTTTAAAAGCTTAGGCGTTCTTTCACCTTTGAGATATGCAGTTCTTATTACTGCTATCACCATCTGTCAGAAAATATTTTGAATCAAACAGAACAGCAAAAGAATAATCCCACCTGCAGATGCTCTTCAAGTGAGAAACTAATCCCAACAATTGAAATCATGGTGGAGGGTGCACAGGCTTAGTTTTCATCATGACACAATAGTTTGCCTTATTTGACTCCTTGGGGAAAGAAAAGAAAATTTTAATTATTTTTCAACAAGATTTGCATTTGAAACTTCATTTTAGGGTTTTACACAGAAAAATGGTTGAAGAAACTTGTAACACCTTCATTCCCTCACCCCACTTGGGGATCTGGGGCATTCTAGTGTATGGATCTGCTCTCCAGCCTGCCCTCTACAAAGGCTGGTCACAGAGCTTGGGGCTGATCTCTGGAAGAAGGAGTTCAAGGGATACTACAGTGTGTCCTCATCTCCCAGATTTATATTCTCATTAAAGCAAAATATAGCTTTTCGGGCCAGAATTACAAAAAAAAAAAAAAAAAAAAAGGCTGTTATGCAACTCTGGGAATGGGCAGGAAAACAGAGACTAGTTTTACCTGCTCTCCCTTTATGATTGATGAAATAGAAGCATTTTTGAGGATGATTTATATCTGCTTGTCTTTTTCTCCTCTCGGACATTCATTCATGCCTTCATTTTCTTTTTCCCTTCAGCTATTAATTTATTAATTCAGCTAATATTCATTAAGTATTTTAGCTTTATGATCCACTTTATTCTTACTCTATTATTTGCCAAACATGTTCTTGCCTTCAGGCATTACATTTTCGTATTACCCTTTGGTGTTCCTGTAAAGCATTTGTCAGTACTTGAAACCATCTTATTTGTTTGCTATGTTGCTCTTTTCCTTTTCTGAAGCATAAGTGTAGTAGGAAAAATAAATTCTATGTGTTTTTCAGTGTTGTAATTACTAGACATAGGGGTTGCCTGGCATATTGAAAATAGTGATGAGTATGGTTAATCCTCATCTTCATCTTCATCACTGAGAGCAGCTAATATTTATAAAAATTTTAAACATTTGCAAAATAAATGAAAGCACAAATGATTGAAGTTGTATCATAGGATTACTGAAATTAATTGGACCCAAACATGTTACTACACATAATGATGGATTGAACCAATAAATTTTCACTTTCAATAGCTCAAAATTTCCTAAAGTCAAAGTGTGTGCAATCACTCTTGTTTATTTTTCCCCAGGCACATTTGTGTTCCACAGGGATTAGGATCAGTCTTTTTGTGCCATCTTAAAGTATTAAATGGATATTTGCTTAAATGTATTTATGATACAAAAAGCCTTAAGGAAAACGGATGGTAACATCAAGCCTCCACCTTCAGTTTGTCTCTGGCAGCATCCTCTTCTGTTGCGGTTACTGTGGTTTTATTGACTCTTTTACAAATTGCATAATGTTGGATAAGGCAATTAATAATCATAACAATTTTGACAGATTGGAAAATAAGTCCAAAAAAATGACTAGCATTTTACAAAAATTAATGGAGTTTCTTCTATTTAAATATTAAAAACAGTTGAGAATACATAATAAGAAAATACCCAGAATAACACTATTAATGGTGAAAGCAAAACACTTCTCAACATTTTCCTGGTGCAAATATATGGTAAATATGATTTTAAAAATGTGTTTTAATAAACATATATGTGTTTTAATAAACATATATGTCTGAATTTTAAAAAATAGCATGCACTGTATTTCAAGAGAGATATGAAAATTTACTTCAATTTTAGTAGGGTCAATTTAATTTATTCCAGCCTTTTCCAGAGCAAGATACCTGAACCTTACCACATGAAGCTTTGGGATTTTAAAACAATATGTAATTTTGATTCAGGGTGGTTATAGGCAGAATCCATGCAATGGATGTTGGAAAGGTCTGGAGTCCCTTTCAAGTCTGACATTTGATTATCTGATAAATCACCCAAGGCAAAAACAGGGCCAAGGGAAGTGAATGAAGTCTTACTTTTCACTCTATCCAAAGCAATGTTGCATTTAGTTTGGTTCAAATAGTCATACACACAAATACAATAAATAAAAGGTTATTCAAATAAAATGTCCTAAAGCCTTAAGTTATGAGCTCATTTGTTTTAATTGGTTACATTCTGTTACTTCTCCACTTAGAGCAGGCTTAGTGTTTCTTGATTAATATGAGAGTAAGTCAATGGAACTTTCTATTCTTTTCCTACTTATTGTTTTGCTGAAACAAGGAAGGGGGAGGGAAAAGGTCAAATTTGCCTGAGATTAAAAGATATAAAGAGGATCATATAATTCTTTATTGCTTCTCTACTCCTGGTAACATTAAGCAGAAAGTGGCCAAAGTCACTTGAGTTTTGAATTTTTCTGCTCTATAGAAGTGGCTGAGTGGGCTGTCACTATTTCCCCCCTCACATTCATGAGTCAGAATTAGGAATACCCACTAGTCTCAACAAGTGTTGGAGTAGGTTATGGCTTTGGGTTGACTTTAACTAACCCACTATTTCTCTCTCTCTTTCTCTCTCTCTCTCTCTCTCTCTCTCTCTCTCTCTCTCTCTCTCACACACACACACACACACATATCTTTTGCTCTAATTAGTTTTCTGGCTAAACATTGTGCAGTGAATTTCATTAGTCTAATATATTTTACTGAATTCCAGTATTTTAAACAAGATTATTCTTCCATAAGGCAATTTTAAGTTTTTTAAGCTCTACAATTGCATTTTGCAAGAAAAATAGGTCTCAATTTATGTCAAATAAGAAAATAAACTGGGAGTGGTGGCACACACCTGTAATCCCAGCAGTTCAGGAGGCAAGAGGAAGCCAGCCTCAGCAACAGTGAGGTGCTAACCAACTCAGTGAGACCCTGTCTCTAAATAAAACACAAAATAGGGCTGGGATGTGGCTTACGGTCATGTGCCCCTGAGTTCAATCCCCAGTACCTAAAAGTAAAAGAAAGAAAGAAAACAAAACTTTTATTTTTAACTATAAAATACATTTTTTCCTAATAAAGTCAACTTTGTGTTTCTAAAATCAGAAAGCACTTATTCTTTAGGATGTACTATGGATGAAATGAAGAGTTTGTTGATATCCTTATGTAGCAGGTTTCAAATCCTAAGATTTCCCTTAGCAAATAAGGATTAATTTTTTTTCACTTAAAATGTTTCCATCTTTCAGATTAAAACAAAATCTTCAGCCAACTAGCTAAAATTTCAGACTAAAAAGAAAAGTTAAAATTAATTCAGTTATTTAACTGAATCAATAACCACCATCAAGCATAGGACTAAATTGGTTCAATTCATATAATTGGCTCATTGCAAAGGTTTGCATTAGACACAGAAGGAATAAAATGTATCAGAGTCTGTTGTAAAAAGTACAATTCATGTACAATATTACTTCCTTAAGATTGATTTCTTCAGGGTTTTAAACAGGAAGAATCTTGTGTAATTGTGTTTTTATGTAGTATTTTGTAAGGTAGATTTTATGTAGTACATTTTAATGAAATTTTGTTTGTAATTAAATAAAGGTATCCTTTTCTCTAATTGCCAATGATTTGTCTTTACAACATCTCTGTACTTAACCAAAAAAAGAAAGAAAGAAAAAGAAAAAGAAAGAAAATAAAAAATTAATTAGACTGCCTAAGGTTATTGTGGAATGAGGCCAAGGAAAAAATCCAAATAGATCTCTCATCTGGTCAGTCTGTTCTAATGGAGGAAGTACAAGCTCAGGCTGTAAACAACATTGATTGAATATCCCCTTAAGAACTTCTGCCATTCCTATCTAATTCAAGCTTTTCCTTGAACAAGGAAAATGATGCCAATCCATTCTGATATTACCATCGTGAATCACTAAACGTTATTTAGTAAGCTTTATCTGTGTTTCTCCTATCGTGCTACGTGATATAAAAAAGCCTTTTAGGACTTAATGCATCAAGGCACTCCGTGTTTAATTAGGGAGAGAGATGTAAAAGCTAAATTATATTTTGTTGAGAGCCACAGCCGAAGGGGCCCCAGCAAACTTCCAGCTGCCAGCAAACTTCCAGCTGCCGGCTGATGATTGGCTCCTCGGCCCCAGCAACATCTAGCTGATTGGCTCCTCTGCGGTGATGCTCATTGGGCTGTTTCCCTGCCCTTTCAGACCACGGAGATGCTCATTGGGGGACTTTTTTGGCTCCGCCCACGTGACCCAGCCAATCGGCCTCAAGAGCAGGAGGATTGTGGGAGGTGGGGAGAAGCTTGTGTGGGAGAGAGAGGCTTGTGGAAAGCTGGTGGTGGCAGTTGAGGCTCTGAGGGTTTTTCCTGAGAGGCTGTTTTGTTTGGCGTGTGTGGTTCTAAAAATAAAGTTAGTTTCTTTTGACAAGTGGCTCCTGATTGTGCCCAGCCAGACTGCGGCAATATTTTACTCATCCTCTTGTAGGAAATGGAAGGAAGCAGTTAGTATGGAATGTCATAACAAAATATTCAGAGATTAAAGGCCCTCCAGCCTTAAGGTCATAACTGGATACGATGTAGTTTTGTTGTAAGAAGTGTAGAAATATAACATGGGAAATGATGGAAAAAGATTCAATCAAATTGAGAACATGGGAATGGAAATTTTGGAATAAGTTTATGTGTGAGTTGGAAACGATTTTCAGTATGTAGGACTGCTGCCAAGTAATGGTGTGCACCAAAGATTCAAATGTGGTGTGAGGATCGAGGACACATTTTCATAGTATGTTACATTCTTTCTATGTCAGGCCTATGTAAAATTAACAGAACATGGATGGTGGTGTTCCTATATTATCACTCAGTCCTTTTTCATTTCTATGACTATTAACCACTGCTAATCCTTTAGAAAGTTATAAATGCTTTTGTTGTGTTGGTTTTATTTAACGTTTGTTCTAAAATTTGGAAAATATGTATCTTATAAATCATGCTGTAAAATGTGCTCGAGTTTCTATCAGCAATTTTCACAAGAATTTTTTATACTAAAGTTCAGCTACTTGATATAAGTTGTTGATATAAAAATATGCTTTGAGTTCACATTTGGGGGTGTTAGAAACTGTTCTCATACTCAAATATTGATTTTCACAATTTTCTCACTCTTAACTATGTATTTATTACAACATATTTATTCTCAAGTACTACTGTCGCTTCCATCTATATCTTTAAGACTATTTAACTTCATCAACTCTAAATCCATATAAAATACTGCCTCAAGGACTTTCTATTTGTGTAATGTATGTTAAATTGTACATATCTAAAATAAGATCCACTCATCCAATTTACATCATACTCACCTTATATTCTTCTGATCTTCCCAAATGAAGTTTGGATGAACATCATAAAACCCACCATCAAGAAAGAAAGAAATATTGTGAAGCCAATGCCTCTCTGCTGGTTCTTCCACTAGTCACATCTAATCAATCCATACCCTCTATGTATTTTATCTCCCTCATGCTATTCAGATTGTGTCAATAGTTGGATTATGTGAGCCAGTACTATTTATTGCTTAAGCTAGTTTTAGTTGAGTCTCCATTACTTGCAACTAATAGAATCCTGGAATATTATACAAGCCTATAATTTCAATCTTAAGTGTCACCGATTTAGTTTTATATTATATCTCTTGCCTCCTATATCATTTAACTGCTAATAGTCTTGTCTTTCTTTCCTCCACATTCTTGCCATAAAAGTCTCTTAACAATGAAAATGTAATATTTTCATGTCTCTTAACTCATTAAACTCCTGTTTACAAACTTTCAGTGTGATATAATAAATCCCAATATATAAAAGTTTCTTCTTTTTCTGGTCTTGGCTAAACTCTTTGTAAGACTTTCTATGTGCTTTATTCTCTATTTATCCAATATATTTATGAAAAACTTAAATATATTACTTTGTGACTCCATGCCTTAGCACATATTTTGTGACTCTGTGCCTTATTCTTGTCCACAATTCAACTGATAATTACATTAATTCTTCCAAATCTTCCCTAGATATCACCCCCAATGTAAAATTTCTCCCTAACCCCAAATTTCCACTTTATGTCGTATATAATCAATTTTACTACTTTAGATTTTGCTATATAACTTTAGTATAACAAATATCCTGTGGGTGTATGTGTATACACATACACTCACCCACATGATTTTAATTTTACCTTTTTCTCTTCATAACTTTACTATGTGTTGCTACAGGGCAAAGTCCATTCTATATTATATCCATGTATTGCTGGAGTTCAACAGTTCCTGCAACATGATAGATTTTAATAATATTGTGTAAATTAGAGTAAATCTTCCATGTACTACAAAGAAGTCCTAAGAGTCTAAAATATTAGCTATTGAATGGGAACATAGACATATAAAACCAGGAGCTCTGAAACAGTCCTTTTTGGAAATAAAATTTTTCTCAGTCATTCCCTTGCTTACCAACTGTCAAACAATCGTCTTTGAATTTTAGTAGTGAATTGAGTTTCAGAAGTCAAACATGACTTCCCTCACTCAAATTCAAATAGCCTCATTAATTTTTCATAAAAAGGGTGAAACATTTGAATTCTCAAATTTTTTTGCAACTTATTAAATAGGTAACTTCACTGTGCCTAATAATCTTGTGCCTAATTGATTGATTACTTCAATCAATACTTAATATGCTGAATTAAACTGAGGGAACAAAACACACACCACTTGATTTTTCTTGGTGAACATATTCTCCATCTTATGTTACACAATGAAGTGCTCATTTTGTGCATTTTTGTATATTCAGTCCTTTATAAAGCTATTTCTCAGAGAAACTCTGAAGTTTTATAAAGGGCTTCCTTATTAGTAATCTCCTCTGAGGTCACAGGAAGAAGTATCTAGCAAGAAAAATAATCAAAGGCCATCATATGAATTTTCATTTGCCTCTGGTTTTTTGTTTGTTTTGTTTTATTTGTTTGTTTGTCGCTATGGATTAAACCCAGGAATCCCACTGAGCTACCTCCCCAGCTGTTTTTATTTTTTATGTTGAGAAGGGTCTTGCTAAGTTGCTTAGGGCCTTGTTAAATTGCTAAGGCTGACTTTGATCCTCCTGCCCCAGCCTCCCAGGCTGCTGGGATTATAGGTTGTGGGCCACTGTAACCAGCTCATCTTATGAATTTTTAAAGTTAGAGCTCTAGAAAAAGGATTTTTTTTTTTTATCTTGGAATGTGATAAAGAAGATGAAACCTTGGAAACTGCTTATGTCAAAGGTTCTAGATTTATAAAGATGGGTTATTGGAGAGAGTAAAACAACCAGTCCAAGAGATGCAAACATGAGTGAGTAATGAAGAGAGTAAGAACACAATAGTAAAGGAGGGGCTCACTTCTTGGTTCTAGTAGTTGAGACTTATAGTTTCACTAATGAGCTATCAAGTCCATATATTGCCAAAGCTCATTTTAGTGGAGTGTTTGTCCCTTGTAATCAATAGAAACCTGTATCATGTAATACCTTATATATTATCAGTTATGAAATTTTGTTTGATGAAAATAATAAAATAGAAAATCCAAAATTAAATAACACTTGAAATAACTGTAGGGAAGCTTATTACCATGTTTTCTACTTGTTTGCCTACTCTCTCTCACACACACACACACACACACATGCAAATACATCTACTTTCAAAAATTCCATAAACATTAATGTCTTCTCTGAAAGCACAAATAGATGTTTCATTAATTTTGAATGAGTAAATAGTCAAAACCATGATTTTTAGTATCATGATTAAAATCTTCTGTTTCTAAACATAACTATGTGCTCTTATCTGCAAATAAATTATTTCATTCAAAACATAAAAATATTAGTGTGACTTTGATTTTTGAAAACGCAGCAACTGCTTTTGCTGCTGTTGGTACTGCTAATATTTTAATCAGTGCACAAGGAAGGGAACAATGTGATGTCTCCTGAAATTCTGCTGGATAAGTAACATGCCAAATGAAGACAACCTTTCTCAAACTAAAAAGTGGCTTATTCACATCTGAAATGAGAGAAAAGGTGTATTCAAACTATGGATATGTAAGATTTTTCTCTGTTTTGAGGGTCTGGAAGTGGCTTATAAAATATCTAATCCATGACATAATGAATAATGAATTAAACTGATGGTAATTGAGGATTATATACTTGTGTCATATACTGTTCAGATTTATAATTTTTTACTCAGTTCTAGGCAAATGGTTTTATGCTTGGTAGATGGTGTTTGTAAAGAACTCACACACATACCAATCCCATATGATTTAAAGTCCAATAAGTTATGCTTTTTCCCAGCGCGAGGACATTATAGTTAATCAATCTGTAACATTTTGAGTTAGTGTTGTTAGAAAATAATTTCTGTATTATCTGAAAACTGGATCCTTTGAGCAGCAAAGGCAAAGATTGAGGTTTATTAGGGTACAAAGTTGTATTCATGAGTAACATCTTTGTAAAAAGTGGGATAGTGATAGGAAAGAAGCAGAATTATGCAGGAGGAACTTTCACACCATATTTTAGATTTGATAAACTCTGCCATCCAACAGAGAGGTCTGAAAGAAAGATTTCCTAATGGAAGTGTTCTGGGTTGAAAAAATGTGGTCTAATTTTTCTATTATTGTTTGTTCATGTATCAGCTGTGGCTACATGAAGAAGAGTGGTCTTGGCTTAAAAGCTGTGATAAACTAGAAGTTGATAGCTGGAAACTATCTTCCCAGTTACATTCTTCAGAGCTGGCTGAGGGTCATCCTTATACTTGTGTTTTGCAGCACCATGTCTCCTTCATTCCAGACATTTAAGGCTAAAAGTGAACACAAAGAAATGAGATAAGACCATTGAATAAAAATCAAAAATATGTGTTTTTAAATTTGGAAAGTTTTTCTTGCTAAAGAATTTTGGGGTTACCACTTGGGATTGCTTTAGTAGAAGATGGAGAGATATGGAAATAAGTCAATGCATGAACAGTCAATAATAAAAAAAAATTAAAGGGAAGTTGTGTGCAGAACCATCTCCAAAACAATAAAAATATTCAAATGTTTTCAAAATATGGCACAAATTTTGAAAACAGAAAAACAACACAACTGAATATATTCAAAATAAGGATGGAATAAAAGAAAACTAGGAAAAGTATACTAGAATTCTAGTTTATTTTGTCCTAAACTAGAATACATGTCATAATAAGCAGTACCATCATAAGAGACCTCTGTTTTGAATTGCTCTTATAAATTAGTCATGTCAGCACAACCCCTACAATAGACTACAATCACAAAGAACAGGATTGCTGAAATGTTTGAGTTTGAGTTGTTGTGACATGCCATAAGTCTTTAAATGTTTGTGTTTTCTGATGTTTGTCCTGAACCCTTCTCCCTGAGATCCTAGGTCATAAAATATTTACCAATGTCTTATATTTAGCTTTGTCTGACAGCAAGAGAAGTATTTGTTACTATAAGTCATAAAATTTGAGAGGAAGAGAAGATAAATGAATTATTAGTACTAAATATACAATATTCACTTTGACATCAGAATGCATAAGAAGATGATCTACTGCATGACAAGGATAACAGTATCACAGATTGACACTAGTTAGTATCAGATGAAGTTTTGAGGGAAAATTACCATATTCATTGTCAATCTATACCTTGATTGCATTTGCTCTGACTTCATCATAGAAATGCTATTTGTAGAATCAATTTACTGAATTACTATATAAAATTAGTTTACTTTCTTTCTACTGTTGCTTACCTTTACCACAGTACTATTTCTGATGATATTTTATTTAAATTTTATATAATTTTTAGTCAATCTTGTATAAATACAGAAAAAATAAAGTCAGGATATTATTTGTAGTTCTAACATCTAAATGTATGTACTACTAATATTTTTGGTCCATTTAATTATTTTTATTTATATATTTATTTATTTATTTTGGTAGCAAGGATAAAATCAGAGGCATTTAATCACTCAGCCCAGCCACATCTACAGCCCCCAGACCTTTTTATTTTTACTATTTCCTTCCTTTCTTTCTTTCTTTTTCTTTTTCTTTTTTTGGTACTGGGGATTGCACTCAGGGGCACTTGATCACTGAGCCACATCCCCAGCCCCTTTTTGTATTTTTTATTTAGAGACAGGGTCTCACTGAGTTGCTTGAACCTTGCTTTTTGCTGAGGCTGGCTTTGAAATTGCTATCCTCCTGCCTCAGCCTCCCAAGCTGCTGGGATTAAAGACATGCACTATCATGCCTGGCTTTATTTTTACTTTTTATTTTAAGATAGGGTCTTGCTTAGTTTATTAGGCCTTTGCTAAGTTGCCGAGGCTGGCTTTGAACTTGCCATCCTCTTGCCTCAGCCTCCCAAGCTGTTGGGATTCTAGGCATGTGCCACACTGCTGGGCCATTTAAAAAAAAATTAAGACAAAAATTCTCTTTTGTAAACAAGTAGTATATAAAAACTCTGGATTGTTCTTCCTTTCGTATATCAAAATGTTCCAAGCTATTGTTATATGTTCTTAAATGCTACTTTGAGTAGCATCATAATATTCTAGCAAGTGAACTAAATGCATTCACCACATAATAGCACTTGGAGTTTATGTTTTAACTTTATTGATTTTTAGACTCTAAAATAGTAACAGGTGAAACTTAAGAGGCTGATCTTAATTTTCACATATTTGTAAGTTAGAAGGCAGATTGGTCTACAAAAGTCGCCCTGGGATAGATCTCTAACTTGTAATTCATGCCTATAGTCACAATTAACTGATGAAAAAGTCTTCCCTGTGTAAGTACACCAAATGTAACCAATTTGTTGAGAAATAAAGGAAAAGTTGTACTCTCACCAGGAGTAGATTGAAAATCACTTTGCTTAAAGAAAAACCCGGATGTTTCCTAGGCATATAATAACTGTATGTTGGTATGTATATAATATTCATAAGCACATAGTCATTTTCATATGAGGTAGGAGAAAATTTTTTGGTTAAATTGAAAGTGAAGGAGAAATATTAGAGAATGCTGTTGTTTTTCTATTTTACTTTCAGTGAAAAATCTGATGTTATACAGTTTCCATTTCCCCTCACAATAATGAGTATGGAGGAATGACTGTAACCTCTCCAGACCTGAAACGTTTAAATTACTGAGCTTTCCACTGACCTCTCTTAGCTTGACACATTGGAACAGTTATTTAGCTAGCATGGCATTATGTAATTTAGTGACAAATGTTACTAAGTTACAAATGAGTTATGTTGTCCTAGATGAACTCTAGGATTGTGTATACCCAAATTAGTTTCCTCCCCAAATTCCAGTTAAAAATATTAAATCCAAGAAACTAAGGAATATAGGACTGGGGAGGGGGTTGTGTATCAGTGGTAGATAAAGAAAAATAAAAAGAAATGGCAGATGGAATGAACAAAGGTATATAACTCTTCTTTAACCCAAAATGCTCTAGAAGAGCGAAAATTGTATTTTTAAAAATATCTCTGTGGAACAGGCAAATTTCAGGCATAAAATTAATAAGCCAGGTTTAAAATCAATCTGCCAAGATCAGGAGCTTTCATATAACCAGTGGTAACCAATGGGAAAATGTAACTGCAAAAAATATATAAAATGTCTAGAAGTAAATTCATCAATAAATGTGAACTCTTTCTGTGAAGGAATTTACTACATTTTACTGGAGAATATAAAAGACCTAAGCAGGTGAAAAAATATTCAAAATTATAAAATGAGAAGACACATTTGTAAATATGTTAATATTGCAGGTGTTATTCTTTCATTTTATATTTTGGTACTAGAGATTTAACCCAGAGGGGTTTTACCAGTGAGCCACATTTCCAGCCCTTTTGGTCTTTCTTTCTTTCCTATTTATTTATTTATTTTAATTAGATATATGTCACAGCAGAATGCATTTTGTTTCCTTGTACACAATTTTGGATTTCTATGGTTGTATACAATGTAGTGTCAAATCATAGGTACAATCATGCATGTACCCAGGGTAATGAAGTCCATCTCATTCCACCATCTTTCCTACCCCCCATGCCCCCTCCCCACACCTCTCTTCCCTTTGCCCCATCAAATTTCCTCCTTTTTTCCCATGTTCCCCCCATTATGGATCAGCATCCACTTATCAGAGAGAATATTCAGCCTTTGGTTTTGGGGAATTCGCTTACTTCACTTAGCATGATATTCTCCAACTCCATCTATTTACCTGCAAATGCCATAATTCTAATCTCTTTTAATGCTGAGCAATATTCCATTGTGTATATATACCACAATTTCTTTATCCATTCATCTATTGAAAAGGGCATCTAGGTTGCTTCCACAGATTAACTATTTTTAATTGAGCTGCTATAAACATTGAGATAGCTGTGTCCCTGTAGTATGCTGTTTTTAAGTCCTTTGGGTATAGACAGAGGAGCAGGATAGCTGGGTCAAATGTGGTTCCATTCCAAGTTTTCTAACGAATCTCCGTACTGCTTTCCAGACTGGTTGCAACACTTTGCATTCCCATCAGCAATGAATGAGTGTGCCTTTCTCCCCACAACCTGGTCAACATTTATTGTTATCTGTATTCTTGATAACTACCATTCTGACTGGCGTGAGATGAAATATTAGAGTAGTTTTGATTTACATTTCTCTAATTACTAGAGATATTGAACATTTTTTCATATATTTGTGGATCAAATTTATAGCCTCCTCTGAGAAGTGTCTGTTCAGCTTTTTAGCCCATTTATTGATTGGGTTTGTTTGTTTTGGTGTTAAGTTTTTTATATATCCTGGAAATTAGTGCTCTATCTGAAGTGCATGTGGCAAAAATCTGCTCCCAAAATGCAGGCTGTCTCTTCAACTCATTGATTGTTTCTTCTGCTGAGAAGAAGCTTTTTAGTTTGAATACATCTGATTTATTGATTCTTTATTTTATTTCTTGCACTTTAGGAGTCTTGTTAAGGAAGTTTGGCCAAATCCGATGTGATGAAGATTTGGGCCTACTTTTTCCTCTATTAGGTGCAGGATCTCTGGTCTAATTCTAGGTCTTTGATCCACTTTAAGTTGAGTTTTGTGCATGGTGAGAGATTTTCATTTTGTTGAATATGGATTTCCAGTTCTCCCAGCACCATTTGTTGAAGAGGCTATCTTTTGTCGAAAGTATATTTTTGGCACCTTTGTCTAGGATGAGATAACTCTATTTATGTGAGTTTGTCTCTTGGTCTTTCTTAATTTGAGAGGGCCTCTCTAAGTTGCTGAGGCTGGCCTTGAACTTTAATGCTCTTGTTTTAGCTTCCCAAACCACTGGGATTACAGGCATGTGCCACCACACTGGGAAAGATGTTAGGTTTTCAGTCAAGTTGCCCTTCTATCGATCCTTTCTATTTCATTTAACTCAATGAAATCCCAAACAAAATACAAAATGAAAATACCAAATTAATAACAGTAATTTTTTTTCAAAAATTGACAGAGGAATTTGAAGAACAATATAAAAAATGGAACTGTTCAGTTTGTGGCTAGGTTATTCTTTGGCTTTTGACATTAAAATCTAGATTATGTATTCAGAAATGATCTTTGACATTTCCTTATGCACAAAATGTTAACCCACCTAAAGATTCCTTCTCAGGAGAGCTTTCTATGGAAGGTGAAAAGACCCCAGCATAAGGAGATAAATCCATCCACCTGTGTGCCCACCATGTGGCAGGCATCTTACTTCATGGGTTACATTTACTTGTGAGGAGATGATGAAATGTGGCATAATACTCCTGTGGAAATATACAAAGAAGCTGGAAAACTTGAAGCAATGAAAATGTTGGTTACTTTAATTAAGAAAAGCATCTTTGGGACATTTGGTAATAAAACCAATCATTAGTGAATGAAAATCAGGTCCTTTTGGCTTAAAATACTGAAAAATTATTTTCCTGCAGCTGAGGCTTTTTTCCTTCTATTTTATTAACATCTCCTAGAGGGTGTATATGTGTGGAGATATTAAATGATTAAATGGGGGTGTGGTGAGATTAGCAATTTAGGGAACCTTCTAATTCAGTTATATGTGTTCACTATCTGCCTTTTCCTTCCTTTATTTGTCCAAAATTAATTCATGTGGACTTCTCTCCACAGCAAAGCCCATCCTCAGGAGTTCAGGGGGACCTGCTGGAGGCTTTGGCTACATACTGGCAAGTTTGGCAGCTCAGCAGGACACAAATACCTATTAGCAAATGGACAATGCTGACATGTAGTGAAATGGACATCAGGGTTGACTGGATGTTTATTTAACTCCTATGGACCCATGCTGCAAAAAATTGCTTGGAAATCTGGAATTTAAAACAAGAAAATCTAGAATTGGTATAAGGGTTTCAAACCAATGCACTTAAATTACTTATGTACAGCATCACATACTCCACATTAAAACAGATTCTACACAAGTACACATTTTATCAAATAACTGTTAATTACTTAGGATATATTTCTGATAAAGTATTTTAAAGCAACATTTATGAAGTTTATGCTTTCACAGTTTATGCTGTGTGTGTGAAGCCAACTTTACAATTTCACTGTATGCTTGTATTCTCTTATCATTCATTCACAGCTTCATAAATGAGGGTTTTCACTTTGTCAAATTATCTGACTTCAGGTAACTACATGTATAATATTTTGGGGCAGGTGTTTTTAACAACTCTAATTATAAGTAGGCAAGGTAATAAATTGTGTCAATCTCATGTGAAAAATAAGTGCTTATAAAGCAAGTATATGGCAATAGGTACTATAAGGACTTTCACAACCATTATTAGGTGGGCTAATAGCTAGTCTTAGGAAATATTAATATATCTCTCCCTACCTTTTTAGACAGTTCTCTGTAAAGTTTTACTCAATGTTATTGGGTAGAATTAATCTATTTCTTCTCTTCCTATGCTTTGTTGAACCATAATTATTACATTCTACTTTTGTACTGTAGTTGATTACAAAAGAAACTATCTCCAATGCTAGATCACATTATTTTATCCCTCCCACTGGCAGCAGAGAATAAATAACTCTCTACATAGACCAAAGCAGCATTGTAAACTTTTCTGCTAGGAATATTTCCAGAAAGCTCCATAGATAATGTTTTTTTTTTTTTTTCTTTTTTTTTTTTTTTAAAAAAAAGAAGTGTCATGCATTTTCAAGTTCTAACTAGTGTCTTATTTTTGGAAGCACTGAATCAAGCTAAAAATTGTTAAATATTTTAAAGATCTCTTTGTTTTAAATATAACGGGACAAAATATTTAATAAGACACTACAGATTGAAATAGAAAATTTCAACTAGGAAATTAGAAAACTACAAAGACTCCCAAATCTAACTAAAGCATTTTATAGACTCTGAAAAAAATGTTAGTGTATGATTGACAGGTTTTAGGTTAAAGATTTCATTCCTTTGTAAGAGATTACTAAAGGTAGAAAGAAGAAAGCCAGGAGGTAGGGACAGGAAGGAATGCTACAAAAATGTTTAACTTCCTCTTAACTGCACTTTGGCCTAGGGGAAGAGAGAGAGAGAGAGAGAGAGAGAGAGAGAGAGAGAAAGGCAGAGAAATTGCCTTCTTTCACTTTTTTTAAACCAAAGAATCACACTTCAGACATAAAGAAAATCCACCTTTAATGCGGACATTTTATGTTATGATTATATATAATGTATATATTATATATTTTATTATATGCATTATATAATGTATATATTATATATTTTATTTATATAATATAATATATATATATATATATATATATATATATATATAAACATATTTCAAATTTTTAAGTATGGGGAACAGAACCCAGGGGCACTTTACCACTGAGCTATACCACCAGCCATTTTTATAATGATATAAGGTCTAAGTTGCCTATGCTTACCTCAAACTTGAGAGCTTCCTGGGTAATTCTCTCCAGTTGCTAGGATTATAGGTGTGCACCACCAAGCCCAGCCACTTTCTGATCTATACATTTTCATTGTTGCATGCAAAGGTATAATTATCCCTTTTTTAAAAATTGTGTGCCCATAAATTGTTACACAAATACATTGGTCTATGATGTCACAATAATAATGAATAGAAAATGAATTTTTGCCTGATGTGAACAACTTCCTAAAAGCTGAGAAGTTATCTTACTCAATCATGTCACTTCTTTGGTACAAATAGAACATATATTAATTGTTGAATTAATGGAATTATTTAGCAGCCCATTTCTCATCTCCTAAAAATATGGGGCCATTAGTAAGTTACTAGTATGGAACTCATTTTGAATTTAAATAAAGGCTTCCTAAAATCCTTACCAAATATTGAGCAAAACTTTAGGTGATTAAAATGTGTGTTGTTATTCAAATTTGTTGGGCAATAGTACACAGTCTTTCACAAATTAAGGGAGTCCTTTAGTTTGTGACCATTTGAGCCATGGGGAGAGGGCAAGACATTCAGGTTTAGGAAGGATCCTACTATATAAAGTACTGTGTTTGAAATTCTTTGAAACATGTCAGGTCTTTCAAACCTGAATGTCAAAGAAAATTATTTCAGTCTCTTGATCTCTACTCAGTTTTGTACTGTGTCAAAGGTATCATCTTCATTAAAATTACCTGAGATGGCATTTAGCCTACTTTGAATTTGTTCCATATTTTGATACATCTTGCTAAACCTTGAGCCTTGCCATCCTTAGTATTATATTCTCTTTTAGAGGATCACTTTTCTCCATCACATGAGATGAGACTACATTTACATGAAACCACACTTATCTGTAATCTGCCTCTTCAGTGTAATTCTAAAAGTTATTTCCAAGTGATTAAATACTAATTGCCTAAAACAAAATTAAGATATGCTCACCTTTCAGATTTGACTTCTGGTCGTCTTATTAGTAAAAGTCATTATGTGGTGATTATCTACATGAGATTTACATTTCGGTACTGTGAAGAGAGGAGGTAGGTTTATCTACAGCAGCACTGTTTCCCTCAGACACTTTAATTGGCTTTATCATTGCCCTCCTCTTCTTTTAATTATTGTAATTTTCAAACATTTCTTTCTATTTCTTTAGTTCCTGGACTCTTTCCTTCCAGCATCTTTTTTTAAAGATATTTATTGAAGAGTTTTCTGAAAAATAGTACTAATATTTGCATGCAGCAAATCAACAGGTCTGTGCCACCAACTTAAGTTACACTTATCCAATAAAGGACTCATACAGATGAAAATAAATACACGCCACAGCAGCAGCAGTTTGCACTATCAATGATGAAGCCAGCCCTCACAATCATGATATTACTGGTTTTAGTGACTTCAAAATGAGTTTCCAGCATCTTTTTGAGCAAACAGTTTCAGACTTTTCTGAAGCTGAACACTGACATGGATGCCATTAGCTGTTTCCTTCTGAGATGCCTCCATTCTCTGAGACACCATTGAGATGTTTTGTTTTTTTTAATCTTCTCTTACTTAGACTCTTCCAGAAGGAATGTCATCAAAAGTAAAGCACCAGTTATTAGGAACAAGTTTGGCTTAAAGAAATAAGTAGAGTTCAAATAATTTAGGAAAAGTCTGCAGAGAGAGAAGAAATGAGAGGAATTTCAACAATTAAGAAATTAAGAGAATGAGATGTACACAAAGGAGATTCAGGAGCATGTACTTATAGTAAAAATTGCTCACATATATTCTCTCTACTTTATTTCCTCTTATTTATTGTGAAACTAGAAAGAAAGACCTTGTTTCTGCCCCAACTTTTCCAGTAGACTTGTTCTTACAAATGATCTTTGTTGTTAATTCAAATGTATACTTCCATATGCTACTTTTATTTGACCTCTCAGCAACTTTTCATAGTATTGGTTTCACTATTATTCCAGAAGTTTCTTTTGTTTTCGGTCATTACCTCACAGCCTGCTGGTAGTTCTTCCTGACACTATAGCTGCTTCTCGATGTTTCCCTTGTTGATGTTAGGGTTTGGATGTGAGGTGTACTCAAAAGCTCATGTGTGAGATAATGCAAGAAGGTTCAGAGAAGAAATGATTGGATTGTGAGAGCCTTAACCTAATCAGTGAATTAATCCCCTGATGAGGATTAACTGAGTGATAACTGAAAGAGAGTAGGGCATGGCTGGAAGAGGTACACATTGAGCTTGTGGCTTTGGAATATATATTTTGCATCTGGATAGTGGAGTCTCTCTCTGCTCTCTGATCATCATGTGAGCCTCTTGGCTTTGCCACACTCTTCTACCATGACAGTCAGCCTCACTGAGCTCTGAGGAATGGAACTGGCTTTCTATAGGTTGAAAACTGAGAAACTGTGAGTCCCCAAATACATTTTCATCCTCTAAAATTGTTCTTTTCCGGTCTTTTAGTTGTAGTAGTAAAAAAGCTGACTAAAACAGTTGGCTACCTTTTAAGATGTCTTAATGTTAAAGTTTCTTCAATTTCTGGTGTAGAGAAGATAATTTTTTAATATTCTGTCTAAAGTTTGTTGCAAGTTTGGGGAAATATATACATACCAATGTGTGATATATAGATTCCTACTGAAATTTAAAGTGTTCTTCAGAGGTTGAAACATAAAGCCAATTTCATTACGCATACATGTTATTCTTCTGTCTTTTTGTTTTTACCTAATATCCAAAACAAAGAATTTTTAAATCTTCCTCCATGATGTATCAAAACATGTCCATATTTGTACATCTATCACTCTATTTGTAATGAAAAACCACACTTGCTTGACCACTAAAATATCCTCTTATTAATCCTTTAATTTTGACTTTGCTTTCCTTCCAGTTTATTCTGAATTTAGTGGCTGGAAGAATTCTTTGGAATGAACATCTAATCACATCACTATGCTTCCTGACTATTAATAATTTCCTTTAGTTTAAGATAACATTTAAATCATTGATATTCCTTGGAAAGCTCCGCATGGTTTTACTTTTTTTCTTTTTTAACTTCTGCTCATACCTCTCTGACTCAATATAATTCTCTATACATTTTCTTCCTTTGTCCTCACACACCTGAAATGCTCTCCACTGCCACTGCCAATAGATTGTTCTTGTCAGCACCATGGACATCAGTTGCCTTCTTAGAAATGTAGACCTTAGCACATAGTGTGCAATTTGATTTGGAAGTTAAAGAGTTAGATATGATGCCCAAGTGTTTGACCCACCTGTCCTTCCCTCACTGGACCAACTTAAAATAGATAAAAAAGGAATTCAGAAAAGTTTTCTTTTATCTCCTAGTAAAGTGATTCTCAGATTAGAGCAGGATCAAAGTCAAGTGTAGGGTTTAGTAAAATACAGATTGCTAACTTTCAGCCCTATAATTTCATATGCTGTAGGGCAGGGCTGGAGGATTAAGAATTTGCATTTTTAACGAGTTCCCAGGTGATGCTGATACTGCATATCTAGGGGCCACACTTGAAGAACCTGTGGTTTTATAAAGGATCTCAGCCTGGGCTCTATAGGAGCATCACCTAAGGTAGTCTTAAAGAAACGTTGATGCCCATACCACACCCATTTATATCAATTGTATCAAAAATTCTATGAGCAGGATTTAGGTGTGGATAACTCTCCGATTTCATGAGGTAATTTCTATTGGCAGTCAAGCTGAGTGCTGTAACATAAATTAGGTTCACCTGATTTCATCCCTCATCACACCACACAATCTTGCCTATAGTCTCATTACAGTTTGTGACTACATAGGGGTTGGTTGTGCTTTGATGCTTCTCTGAGCTGGAGGGTTGAAGTCCATTGACAGCAAGGCCACAGCAACAAATTTCTTTGACCCAATGCCAGGTAGGCGCTCAAGGAATCATTTTGTTCGTTTGTTTATTAATGAACAAACGAAAGAATAGAATGTGGAGGAGAGAATTGAGAATAGTCACAAAATCAAATATTTATCTTTCACAAATTAAGTCCTTGTAGTCCTTAGAAAGTCATTTTATTGAAATGATGAGGGTGGGGAACAGTTTTCTGAGAATTAACTGAATTTGAAAAAATAGATACAGCAAATCAAGGCTAAATTATAAGTTGAAGAAATAAGGTGAGAAAATTATATTATTTATGGCTACGTTTTCTTTTTTTATAGTTTGGATACATTCAACTATGTTATATACTAAGCGGAAAAGACTGGAAGTAGCAGATCAGGTGAAAACACCATAAGAAATATAGCTGATAAGATGAGATATCTACATTAATAGCAATGCAATCAAGAACAAAAACAGAGGATTGGCCTTGAAAGGGTGAAAGACTACATATTCCATGTTCAAAGGCTAGCAGTAGGAAGATATGCTGTGAAGATGGACTAAAATGTGCCAGGCATGGTGGTATACACCTGTAATCCCATTAACTTGGGAAGCTAAAACAGGAGGATTGAAAGTTTGAGGCCAGTCTCAGCAACTTAGCAAGACCCTCCTTTCTCAGTTTTCTTTTAATTTTAGCAATACTATGTAATAGGCATTAGATATAAACAATTTCTGGTACATAGAATATATGCTAAATGTAATATAATTGAATTACAATTTACTTAAGCAATCAAAATATTAGCAATATCTCCACTCTGTCTGGGTGCTCTTCCATTATTTGATCTTTCTCTGCCCACCCTTGCATCCTTATGCAGAGGTAGGCATATACTTAATTTTGTGACTAACAGTGATTTTTAGCATACTAATTTTTACTGTATATGTAATTTCAATAGTGTATTGAGTTTTGAGCTGATTTTTTTAACTTTATATTTTATCTTATTATTTTACCAAGTAATACATTTCCTAATCTAGTTGCTTTTGGCTTTCATTTATTTATTTTTTTTGTAACAGATATATTGAGACATAATTCTCTTACCATATACTTTACAAATTTAAGCTATACAATTCATCAGTTTGTGATTATTCACAAATTTAAGTTTCATGGAAATTAAGTAAATTAAGTTTACTTTTAATTTTACATACTTCTCACCTCCAAAAGAAACACTGTGATGATTAGCATTTACCTTCCATTTCTTCCCAAACATTCCCTGGCCCAGGCAAACACAAATTTACTTTGTCTCCACAGATTTTCGTATTCTGGAAATAACTCATAAATGTTATTATACAGTATTAAGTGTCATTTTGTGACTGACTTCTTTCATTTAGAAAATGATTTTCAGCTTAATATTTATTGTAGTATGTACCAGTATTTCAATTTCTTTTGTGACTGAATAATATTCCATTGTAGGGATAAACCACATTTTATTTGGTTATAGTTGGTAAACATTTGGGTTGTGTCCATTGTATGTCTAATATGAATATTGCTGCTTTCCACTTCCTTTACACTAATGAAAACCTCTGTTCTTATCTTTTTATCATAGTCATCCTACTGTATGAGAATGTGATATCTCACTGTGGATTACATTTTTCTTTTCCTGTGATTGTCAGCATATTCAGTATGCATATTAGCCATTTATTTTTTGGAGAAACATCTGTTTAAAATTTTCTCCAATTTTTAATTGGATTATTAATCTCCTTATTACTAGTATCTGTTATTTACATATCCTAACTACAATTCCTTTGTTATATATACATATAATTTATAATTTATACATGTAATTATTTGCAAATACTTTTCCAATTTAAATGAATTGTATATATTGCATATATGTCTACCATGTTTAGGCCAGAACTGCACTTTCTTGATCACTCTACTTTGTTGCAAATTTTGAGATAAGGAACTTTGTTCTTTTGTAGATTATTTTTGCTATTGTTTCCCTATTAATTACATATTAATTTTGAATTGTCAATTTCTCTAAATATTTCAACTAGACTTCTCACAAAGATATTATTGAAGACTAGGAAGGTAGCTTAGTGGTAGAGCACTTTTCATAGCATGCACTGGGCCCTGGGATTGATCCCCAGCCTGGGGCGAGGTGGGGAGAGATTGCATCTATATGTTAATTTGGGGAGCATGGCTTTCTTAACAATATTGAGTCATTTGATTATGCAGATGGAATGTTGTGCCAGTTTTCCAGGGTTGCCACATCGAAATATCACAAATCGAGTAGTTTAGGCAACAGAAATGTATTGTGCCTGGCATTCGCAGCTGAAAGTATTAGCGGTCAGCAGGACCATACTTTCTGAAGGCTGAGGAAGGATCTGTACCAGGTATCTCTTCTGGTAGTTCCTGGTGAGGCATGACTGCAGTCATAACTTGGCATCCTCCTGCATGCATGTGTCACTGGATTTGGTGCAAACCCTAGTCCACTATGATAATCACGTTATTATTATTATTATTGTTGTTATTTGGTACCAGGGATTGAACTCAGGGGTGCTTAACTATTAAGTCTCATTCCCAGCAGCATCCTTCACCCCTTATATGTTTTATTTTGAGGCAGGGTCTCTCTGAGATACTTGGGGCCTTGCTAAATTATTGCTGGAGCTGGCTTCAAATTCACGATCCTCCCATGTCAGTCTTTTGGGCGCTGGGATTTTAGGCATGCGCCACCGTCATTACACCTTATTACTCCTGTCACTAAACTTATTTCCACATAATTTCACCTTCTTAGGTACTTGAGGGTTAGGACTTCAAGATGTCAAATGCAGAGGAGCACAATTTAAAACATATCTTTTTAGTTAGATTATCATTGATTTATTTCAATAGTTCTTTATAGTTTTCAAACTGCAAGTTATTTTTACTTTAAAGCCTTTTTTTTTTAGCAGTTTCATGTTTACAGACTGAACAGAGAGTAGAGTTCAAATAGAACTCTTTGATACCCCCTCCTCTGAGGATCTTCTATTTTTAAAGTCTTGACTTAGTATGGTAAAAATTTAATAATAAATTAATTAATATTTCAATATTTTTATTAACCAAAGTACACAGTTTATATTAGAGTTCACTGTTTAACATTGTATGGGTTTTGAAAAATTTATAATGATATATGTTCACCATTACTGTGTCATAGAATAGTTTGCAGCTCTAAAATCCCTCTGTTTCACCTATTTCTCTCTCCTTTCCCTAAGCCATTTCTAAACCTCTGGCACCTACTGATGTCTTCACCATCTCCATCATTTTTCTTTTTCTTGAATGTCATATTGTTTGAATCCTATAGTATGTAGGCTTTTCAGATTGTTTTCTTATACTTATCAAGATACATGTAAGATTTTTCCATGACTTTTCACAATTGAGAGCTTATTTCTTTTGCCATAGTTTGTTCCTTCACCCATTGAAGGACATCTCAGTTGCTTAAAAGTTTTGACAATCATTAATAAATCTGCCAACATCTGTAGAAACTTCTATGAAGTGACAAGAGCAGACACCCTGGTCTTCCTGTCTCAGGCAGAAAGCACTCAGTCTTTCACCATTTGGTAGCATATTAGCAGTGGGATTTTTATAAAAGCCCCTTATCAGGTTAAGGAGGTACCTTTTATTGTTTGTATTGAGTGACTTTTTTTTATTTTAGTTATTGATGGACCTTTATTTTATTTGCTTATTTATATGTGGTGCCTCACTTGTACCAGGCAAGCACACAACCTCTGAGCTAAAACTCCAGTCCCTTGAGTAATTTTTTTTAATGTGAAAGCATGTTAAGTTTTGTCCAATGCTTTTACTTCATTTTTTTAATTTTTTTATTCTTACTGTGATGAGTGATCATAGGCTATAAACCAACTTTGCATTCATGTAATAAATCCCACTTATCATAGTGTATAATATTTTTTATACATTATTATACATATAATATGTATATTATTGATCTTTGCATTGATATTTCAAAAGATACTGGCCTATAGTTTCCCTTTCTTTAATGTCTCTTCTAATTGTGGTATCACTGTAATCCTAGCTTTGTAAACTGAATTAGGAAGTAATTTCCTCCTCCTCCTCCTCCTCCTCCTCCTCCTCCTCCTCCTCCTCCTTCTTCTTCTTTTTTTTTTGAAATAGTTTGTGAAGAATTGGCATTAGTTCTTCCTTGATGTTTGACATAAACTCAGTAAACTTTATGTGCCCGGGATTTTCTTTAGGGGTAATTTTTTATTATTACTTTAATCTTTAGTATCTTATTGTTAAATTGCAATTTAGGGTTATAAATGAGATTGGAAATCTTATCATGTATTTGTTTTCCACTTATGTTTCTTTTGTGATATTACTATTTGTATCTATTTCCTGTATTTTTAAAAGTTGTTTGATTCACAAAATTTCCATAAGTATACTGATTAAATCTTCTGTTGCTTACATGAATTTCAAATAACCTTTCCAATTTGTGCTTTGTTTCCTTGCTATTCTTTTTTATATCTCAAATGTCCCACCTGGGTTTACTTTGCTACATCTTGGAATGTATCATTTAGTTATCTGGTTTATTTGTTTTGTTTTAGTGCAGGTGCGTTGTGGTATTTCTCTCTAGTTTTATCTGTGAAGTGTCTCTAATTTGCCTTCAGTTTAGAAAAAATAGTCTTTGTAAAAACCATACTTTAGCTGATTGACAGCTGTCTTTTTTCTCTTTTGATTAGTTATTTGTTCTCTTTATTGACAAAATTATTCCACTCCTCTAGATGTCATTATTGCTATTGAGAAGTCTGAAAGCAACAGAAATACCCTTTACTCCTGGCCTTTGGTCAATGGTTTTAGTATGTATGTGTAATATTACTTATTGCTCCACATTTTAATTTTTTGTATTGATGGATAATTGGTATTTCTCTTCAATTCTAGAAATATTCTTCCATGATCCGTTCATTCTCTCTCTACAAGATGAATCTAATTAACTATAAGTTCTATCTTATTTTGGAATACATCCTAAACATGTTTTGTTCATTTCCTTTCTTTCCCCAAGGAATTTTTTTCAGATGAGTATTTTTTTCATATTTACTTCATGCTAAATATCTCCACATCTATTTTAAGATATGCATTGATTAATCCAATTCAATTGATATGCTCCTAAAATTTACTTTTAACTCCTTTAATATATACCTAGCCATTCTTATAATTCCTTTTTCCTTATTCATTTCTAAATTCCATTTATTTCCTTCATCACTGTATACAAAATTTTTTGTTATATAATAATTGTAATATGAGATTTATTCAAGATTGTCTAAATGTTAAAATTTTAGACCTTCAGTTTTTTGTTTTTTTTTTTAAACCATGGATTGAATTCAGTTGCATTCAACCACTGAGTCACATCCCCAGATCTTTTTGTATTTTTTATTTAGAGACAGGGTCTCATTGAGTTGCTTAGCGCCTTGTTTTTGCTGAGGTGGGCTTTGAACTCCCAACCCTCCTGCCTCAGTCTCTTCAGCCAATGGGATGACTTTCACTTCTAATAGTAATTATTTATTATAACTCATAATTTATTAAATTAAATCGAGAATTCCATGATCTAAATTATAAATGCCTACTTCCAGATAGAATTTTAATTTTTCTGATGTTGACCAAAGTTGTCACTAACTGTTTTAATTCTTTTTACAGTCTCTAGAAGAATGTGAGGAGTACTTAATTTCAACTTTTTATATTCTTAAGGAACCATTATTAGATTATTCCTCTCAATTGATTATTTTAAGGGAAACCATTTTGTGTTATATTTTGCTTGTTTCTTTACTAAGATTTAAACTCTATTTTGTTGTTGTCTTAAGGTTCAGAAATTTATATTCTAGTGAACTCAGTAGCACTTTAAATTACTTTTATACCACAGTTCATGCAGAGGTTTAATATATTTTATTGGAGTGAGGAGAGTTCTAGAGTATTATATTTGCCAAAACACTCTTTAAAATCCATTCCATATTAAGTTTAAAATTCACAAAGTAATTTCAGTAGAATCCATGGGGGGAAATTGTTAGGAATTTTCATAGTAAATGAATTAAAAGTAATCCTTTCCATTAGAAAAAATAAAATAAACCAGTGAGGAAAGACTGGGGTAGGTAAGATTAGAATGTTTGTGGTCTCAGTTTGCTATTCTATTTTAGATGCTCTGATACATTATGATATTCCCGAATTCCATTTTTTGGTACCTTGCAAGATTACTTTGTTGACAAGCTCCTCTTCAGAGAAGGAAAATAAAATTGCCAATATATCATACTAAAATCTGTCAATATATAGCCATTCACCCTGAGCCACTACTGACTATTGGTTCAAATGTGTTGACCAAGCAGGTGTCTGGTTTCATCCTTTACTCCTTGGACATGTGTCGGGATGGGGATGAATAGAAATTTATATGAGAAGAAGTTCTGCAATAAAAGCAGCTTGATAATGGTGCCATTATGGAACCCATTACTGTGGGAAAGAGTAACATGCTTGTATAAAAATGTTCTGAGGAAATGAGTATATAACCACCTTATCTGATGTAATACTTTCAACATCTCTTTCCCAACTTCTCTTTGAATGTTTATATTAAGATATATATGATAGAGGAGCTCCCTTCCCCTTGTTTGTAGTTTTACCTCTGGTGATTTTAGTGACCTGTGAATATCTATGGTCAGAAAATGTTAAATGGAAGTTTCCAGAAATGAAAGGTTCACAAGTTTCAAATTGCCATGCCATTCTGCACAACATAATAAAACCTTGAGCTGTTATGCTCCATCCTGCCTGGGCACAAATCATGCCTCCAGAATATCCACACAGTATATGTTACCCACTATTAATCATTTAGTAGCCACCTGGGTTATCAGATGGACTGTCTTGAAATAATAGTACTTGTTTAAATAACCTCTATTTTACCTAAGAATGGACACAAAGCATAAGATGACAATGCCGGCAACATAGCCATGCCAGATAAGCTGTGAAGTTCTTTCTTTCAGTGAAAAGAACAAAAGCTGTAAATATAACAATGAAAGAAAAAGAATAGGATATGGAGATTGCAAAAATCTATTGTAAATAATCATTGTTAATCTGTTACTGCTCCTATAACTTTATTAGACATTTGTTAGGGAAAAATAAATGGTGGATAGGGGATTCAGAATTATCCTTCATTTCAGGCAGTCACTGGAGATCTAGGAACATGCCCTGGTAGATAAGTATTGTATCACAGTACAATTAACTCTCATTTTCTCTCTCTCTGTCTCTCTTTCTGGAAGAATGCTTCTTAGGGGTTTTATTTTCTGCCTACTATTGTTTGATTACATATACTAAATTGTCTCCTGAGTGTTCTGTACAATCTCATTACTTTAACCTAAGAGTTTCAGTTTAATGTATGCATACTTTCTATACATGTTTCACAAAAGACGCAAGAAAAAAAATCTTAAGGAAAAGTTTACATGTTAACAATAATTCAAGGAGAAACAAATGGAATGCCAGAAAGATAAATTAAAAGATTCATAAGAGAACAGTTTTGTTTTTCCATTTCTATATAAAGGAGTTTGTTTTACAAGCAAAGTAACAAATGGCTTAAAACAAACTTCTTGTTGCTAGGCTCTTAGATGCCTAAACAGACCTTATGCATTTTACATTTAAACATAACAAACTGAACCATTACAAAGATAAGAAGATGACTCATCACAAAAATTAGAATTCTCTTTCCTAGTGGAAGTCCTTGATTTGGATTTCCTTTTCTTTGTTAATTATTCTTATAAGTAATGACAAACTGACAATGCTAATTAATCTCTTTATTACTCTACCACTTAAAATATCTTTTATAATATGGCTTATTAATTCTGATTGTTTTAAATATACCATTTTATTTTGAAATACTTTTTAATTTCTATCAGAAAATATGACATGGATGATTTTGTTGAATTACACAATCAGCAGAAAAGCTGATTCACTTTAAGAAACTTGATTCTAATGTTATAGGATATTTACCAAGTTGTATTGATACTGTGGTCAACAATATGAGAAAAGAGCTTGGAATTGAACTTTCAGAAGACCCAAGTGATATTCCTGTCTTTATAATTCAATAACTAAGTGATATGGGGCAAGTCACACTCTTTCTGGTCACTTTTCATTTTCTCTGCTAACACAACCGCAGGGATTCCTTTGTGAAGCAAAAAATTTGGAACCGTAAGTGTCTGATACTTGTGTGCTTGTGTTTATGTATGAAATTTAGAAGAGGTGATAAGGATGCTTTTATTGAGGTATATTATATTTTAAAATGTACAGTTTCCAGTGCAACACCAACAAATGTAAATTTTTATATTATTTTATGTGCAGTGTGTATGTGTGTTAGGTGGGGGCATTTAGGTTAAACCAAAGATTACAGTGATTAGGATGCAGCAAAATGTTTTCAGAAGCCAGTGTAAAAGCAAGTGGGTGTTTGGCCTAAATAAAGGTGGTAGTTAAGGAAATGAAAGGTCCATTAAACGTGTTAAGAAGATAATGAGAAAAAAAAGGCACAATTGCTATGGACCTATGTGGAATTAAATGCTATAGACCTATATGGAATTAAAATTTATTGTGAAGAATGCCCATATGTTAAGGTTATTTATTAAAAGCTCAATCAGCAGGGTTTGGTGGCATACATCTGTAATTCTAGCTGAGGCAGGAGGATTGGCAGTTCCAAGCCAGCCTCAGCAAAGGCACTAAGCAACTCAGTGAGACCCTGCCTCTAAGTAAAATGCAAAAAAAGTCTGGGGGATGTGGCTCAGTGTTTGGGTGTCCTGAGTTCAATCCCTGGTATCCCCCCAAAAGAAAAACAACTCAATCATATATCAAATGTTTAATACATATTTAATTTGATTTATATATTTACATATATATGTATATATATAAATGAAAAACATTGAATAGCACAACATCATAGTAATATTAGAATCAAAGTATTTTCCCTTGAAATTCATATTTTTTTCCTTTAGAAAATTATGGGTATGAAAGCTGCAAGAAAAAATACAAAGGGAAACTATAATTTGTTCATTTAATTATTATGAAAATATTGTGTATAAAGTTGATGTCATCAAAAATAAAAATTTTGCAAATTCTAAATGATGACAAAAGTATAATAAATAAGCATAAGTAATTAGAATATTGATGTTCAATACTACCTTTCTTTATTTTTATATCTAAAAACTAGGTTTTATATTCACTTTACCTATCTCCTTAACACTTTTATTCATTTTAATATGTAATGCTTTTTAAATATTGTATTAGACATGTAAATTTTGAGTTATAGTAGACGCATCTATATTTCTGGTTCTTATAATAATCATAATAGACTATTAATGAAATGTTGCTCATCTGTGTTTGAAACATTATTATTGCTTAGACTTATACTGAAATATTCACAAAATTGAATTCTAACACAGCATGAAGTTGTATTTCAATGTACTCACTGGGCATGTTTTTTCACTGAAAGTAATAGAAATCTCATGTGTTAGTAACGTCTTTGTCATTGTGACCAAAATAGCTGGCAAGAATAACTTAGAGAAGGAAAAGTTTATTTGGGGTTCACAGTTTCAGAGGTTCTGTCTATAGTCCCTCAACTTCATAGCTCTGGGTCTGAGTGACACAACATCATGGCAGAGGAAAGCAACTCAGTTCAATGCAGCGGGGAAGGAGGAACATGGAGAAGAGGGAGGAAAAGAGGGAGCAAGAAGAGAGGAGAGAGAGACAGAGATAGAGAATGAGAGGGGCAGGGCTGGGGCTATAGCTCAGTGGCTGAGCGCTTGCCTAGCATGTGTGAAGCATTGGGTTCGATCCTCGGCACCACATAAAAAAAAAAAATAAAATGAAGGCATTCTGTCCATATACAACTACAAAAAATAAAAGAATGAGAGAGAATGAGAATGTAGTCCAAGCTCACACTCCCAGTGATCTTATTCCAGCCACACTCCATATGCCTAGAATTACCATCCAGTAGTCCATTTGAATTATCAATCTATCAAATGGATTAATCCACTAATGAGATTATACCTCTGATGATCTAATAATTTCAACTCTGAAACATTCCCATTGTCTAATTCATGAGCTTTTGGAGATACCTCATATTTAACCAGAATATCTCACCTCAAACTATCTTAAACAGTTGGAATACTCACTCTTTTTTTCTAAAATAGACATGAAGTTAGGTAGTTTTAGCACTACCTGTCATAAAAGCACTGGAACAATTTATACACAATTTTTAATTTCTCTCTCATGGCTGGAGCATTATTTTTGATGCTATAGAGCTCCAAAGAAATTCTTACTGGATTCTAAAATTAACTGCTACAAAGTTTTGAGTTACAAGTAATAATACAGTAATTTCAAAATTGTATCTCTTTGAACCTACACCATATCTTTTATTAACTCCTGTCCAAGTTATTAATCAAATTTTTCTGTGTTTTTCCATAATTCTTAATATTTAAATTTAGTGTTATTCTTAAAATTTTTATGTGATCTCATTGAGTGATTATGGTTTGACTCCTTTTGTTAATTACTAACAGGTTTCTCGGAATAAATTATGAAATAAGAAAAAAGATTTCATATCTGCTATTATTCCTCAATATTTAAATCACCATCATTAATTACTTAAGGAGCAGTTCAGTAATTTTCTATAAACTATAAATTATCTTCACAAATAACTGTATGCTTAAAGTTATATGTAACATTTTGGGTGTGTGTACTCATTCTTCATGAAATCCATTTAAGTACTTCATAAATCCAGGGTACTTCAGGCTAAGATTCTGAGGAAATAAATATTCTTAAAAATTTTCTCCTTCCTAGTCAGTTCATTCAGCTGATTCTAATTAGCTGGATCCCATAATAGTAGGTCCTATCTAAATTCCATATCAAAAACTTCTGTCATTAGTGCTGTTTCTTTAAAGACCTGCCCTCATACAATCTAAGATTTTCAGATTCTCTTTTATTACACACAACACTACTACTTGAATAATTTATTTGAAAATGGGTTTTTTATGACACAGTTCCATTTATAATCGTTCCTGGTGTACTTACTAAAGTTAGTTGGATTTTGTAAAAGAATAAGTAGTTTATCTCAAATGTTAATAAAAAATATAACTTTTAATCTCACATCTAGTATTTAAATAATTCTTCTAACCATAACAAAAAGTATGATCTATACACTTTGAGAATTTAAAAAATGAATTTATATTCTGTCCTTTCAGAGTCTTATTTTAGATACAGTCCTTGAAAAAGACAATCCAGCCAGGTGTGGTTTTGCACTCCTATGACCCCAGCAACTTGGGAGGCTGGTTTAGGAGGATCAGAGGTTTGATGCCAGCCTGGGAAACAAGATATATAAAAATAAATAAATAAACAAACAAACAAACAAATAAATAAATCAGACCAGGGATGTGACTCAGTGGTAGAACATTCCTAGATTCAATCCCAGTAACACTCTCCTAAAATTGACAGTCTAAGGAGTTGTTAAAGTCAATTAATAGGCTTATCACCATTAAATGTAATACCTAGGAGTTTTTCTTACTGTTCATAGACATATAACTAAACCAAAATAGCATCTGACACTATTTGTAGCTTTTATAGACTGATCACCTGAGAAATGTTAAGTTTTGAACAGTGATTTTGTGTTCTTGACAAAATGTTTTCAAGGAGAATATTGCATTATAGAGAGATATTTGCATAATTTCAGAAATATTTTTATTTTGATAGAAACGTTTGCATATATTTACTTTATCAGGTAAGACAAACAATGCAAACGAAAGATCTACTTATTTATTTTGGTTATAAGAAAAATTTATAATGCTGAATATGTGCTTACATATTACAATCAGTCCATCCCACATACCTATTAAATGACTGTTCTAAGGGTCTCCTTTCATGTTATGCATTCTCTTTTATCTCTTAGAAACCATTCTTTAAAACTATACCTCTTAGGCCTCTCAGAGGATTTTGAAAATGAAACACGTATATTTTTAAACAACTGATATTTGTGTGTTTTGAAAATTTAGAGACCACATGCAGAATGTTCACGGTATTCTAGATCACTGCACATATGTGTTGCACAAATGTGTGTGACTACTTGAGCACTTGTGTGTTTTTATATGTATTTTCATATATATTACAGCAGGAAAGAGGGAGAGACCACAAAAACAGTGAAGGACAGATGTACTGTCTAGACATCTTGTGTAAGTTATTTAATCTTTGCTAGAATGCCTTGAAGATGGTATTGATTATCTTATTTTATAAATTTATATATGCATATTATATGTGAGTGTGCCTCTGTGTGTGTGTGTGTGCATGCGCATGTGTGTAAGAATGGTTGAACAGCTGGTTTTTTAAGTTTATAATATGTATGATTGTGTCTATCTTTTCAAAGTGGAACATTTTTCCATAGAAAATTATTTATATAAACTTTATTCAATCAGAATTTGGACAGATTTATAAATTTAAGCTACATCTAGAAACATGAAAGATTTTTATTATCTAAATATTAGATAATAGAATTTAGATAATAAATAATTTAGATGCATTGATAGTATATATATTGTAAAAGCTTTGTATATACATATTGATAATTTAAAAATATATAGGGAATATATATATATATGTATATATACATATAGAGAGTGTATTTGGGCAATGAAAATCAATCAGATCAATAGTTGGTTTTTTAACACTTAAGCAAATAAGCCATTAAAAGGGATATTTAGCTGGCATGAGGGTTTTTAGTGCATTTCCATAAAAGTGAAATTCTGTTTTTCAATAATTCCCTAAAATGACTTCAAAGACAAAATTAATCACAGGGCAACATTTACCTGCCCTCAGGTAAACTTTTACAAACTAACATGGGGAATTCTATCATTTACCTGCCCTCAAAACTCAGCACTATCCCCAGTTTTAGGTAACAAAACATGCATGTTGCCTTTCTTTATCAACCATATGCTTTTCAGTAGGTAAGACTTTGAGATACTAGGAATTTTGATTGTGGTAAAATGTCCTTGAAAATTCTGAATATGCTCTGGTACTCTTCAAGGGCCCCTTGTTCTGTTTGATTTTTGCAGAGTTAGAGAATTACATGCAGAGGATTTTTTGAATACAGGAAAAATTTCTTTCTTTTAAGGTTGAGGATAAAACACTATAGGTGTTCTGATCATTTCAAAAACAACCAAATATTTATACGTTATCAAAAATAAGTGTAAATGGTGATTCTAATATTGAGACATTCTTTAGAAAACACAGGGGAAATAACGGTCTGATCTTACTGCTTACTGTTAAAAACATACACATTTACCCAGCCCCTACTTAATGGTAGGCACAGGATATAATACATGAAATATTAACAGTATTAAGACGTAGTCTGGGCTGGGGATGTGGCTCAAGCGGTAACACACTCACCTGGCATAAGTGGAGTGCTGGGTTTGATCCTCAGCACCACATAAAAATAAAATAAAGATGTTGTGTCCACTGAAAACTAAAAAGATAAATATGAAAAATTCTCTCTCTCTCTCTCTCTCTCTCTCTCTCTCTCTCTCTCTCTCTCTCTCTCTCTCTCCCCCCCCCCCCTCCTCTGTCTTTAAAAAAAAAAGACATAGTCTGGCTTTGAAGAGCTCAGTTTTGGTGAAGGAGGTAGATATATAAGCTTAATTTAATTGAATGAAGGTATTCACATTGAATGTAAGAAGAGCTTTTAATGTGTCTAGAAGTTTAAATTTGTCATCTTAAAGAATGAGTAAAAGCAAATTTCTGTATACTAAATGTCTCTCAGACTGTTGCTCATAAGAAGCTACCAAATAGTAGGTCAATTGTCAACCCCAGTACATAATACTATATTAATTCAGATTCTTTGCTTGCAAGACTAATTTTATTCAACTTATAACAAGAAAAAGTAGAAGAAGAAAATTAGAAAAAATCAAAGTCAAACATTCATACCATGGCAGGAAGAGAGACAAGGGCAAGGTCCTCAGTGATATGAATGAAAGGCTCATTTCCCATATATCCCACCACTAGAATGTTTTAGCTGTTATCATTCTCTGTGCTCGTGTAACACTGTGCAAGGTCCATATTCCTGGAAAGGCAAGTTTTATTGGATTGGAAAGATGGAACCCAGAATGACAGTTTCAGCAGGATGGTGTGGGAAGGGGAAAGGATGGTCTACCAAAGAAAAGTCTAGGTCTGCTGCCAGGAGAAGATCGAAAGGAAGCTAAGCAGGCAAACAGGCTACTCTGCGCTCCTAAGTAGCTCTGATCAATAATGTCTTCCATCCCAGTTCTCCTTTTCCTTACTTTTTTTGTTTGGAACATCTTTATAGGCAAATCAGATTTAATCACAGCATTTAAGGATTGAGGGGGGGAATGGAAAATTACTCCAGAATACATGTCTGTCACTTCCCTGGTCTCTCTTACTGTATGCTTTAGGAGCTTGCACAACCTGTCTTTACCCTGAAGTAAGCTATCTTTTTCATTCAAATTTGTTACTTCCAGTGGTGATTTTGATCCAATTTTACAGAGACAGTTCTTCATCTATTTTCTCCTTTCTTGTTTATATAGTCAGATTTTCCAATCTGTTGACCTAACCTGTCTCTGACAATAGGTGTACACTGCCTATTACAGAAACAAAACAAAACTAATCAACCTTGTTATTGTCTCTGCCAGTCTGACTTTTTTCCTTATTGCCTTTTTCCCCCCCTGCAGTACTGGGAATTGAATTCAGTGGCATGCTACCTTGAGCATTTCCCCAGCCCTTCTTAGTTTTTATTTTGAGACAGGGACTCGCTAAATTGCCCAGACTGGCTTTATTTTTTTTTTCTTCATTCTGGGTCTTTTTTTTTTTTAATTTTTTATTGTTGGTTGTTCAAAACATTACAAATTTCTTGATATATCATATTTCACACTTTGATTCAAGTGGGTTATGAACTCCCATTTTTACCCCATATACAGATTGCAGAATCACATCAGTTACACATCCATTGATTTACATATTGCCATACTAGTGTCTGTTGTGTTCTGCTGCCTTTCCTATCCTCTACTATCCTCCCCTCCCCTCCCCTCCCCTCCCCTCCCCTCCCCTCTTCTCTCTCTACCCCCTCTACTGTCATTCATTTCTCCCCCTTGTATTATTTTCCCCTTTCCCCTCACTTCCTCTTGTATGTACTTTTGTATAACCCTGAGGGTCTCCTTCCATTTCCATGCAATTTCCCTTCTCTCTCCCTTTCCCTCCCACCTCTCATCTCTGTTTAATGTTAATCTTCTCATGCTCTTCATCCCTACTTTGTTCTTAGTTACTCTCCTTATATCAAAGAAGACATTTGGCATTTGTTTTTTAGGGATTGGCTAGCTTCACTTAGCATAATCTGCTCTAATGCCATCCATTTCCCTGCAAATTCTATGATTTTGTCATTTTTTAATGCAGAGTAATACTCCATTGTGTATAAATACCACATTTTTTTTTATCCATTCATCTATTGAAGGGCATCTAGGTTGGTTCCACAGTCTTGCTATTGTGAATTGTGCTGCTATGAACATCGATGTAGCAGTGTCCCTGTAGCATGCTCTTTTTAGGTCTTTAGGGAATAGACCCAGAAGGGGAATAGCTGGGTCAAATGGTGGCTCCATTCCCAGCTTTCCAAGAAATCTCCATACTGCTTTCCAAATTGGCTGCACCAATTTGCAGTCCCACCAGCAATGTACAAGTGTACCCTTTTCCCCACATCCTCGCCAACACTTGTTGTTGTTTGACTTCATAATGGCTGCCAATCTTACTGGAGTAAGATGGTATCTTAGGGTGGTTTTGATTTGCATTTCTCTGACTGCTAGAGATGGTGAGCATTTTTTCATGTACTTGTTGATTGATTGTATGTCCTCCTCTGAGAAGTGTCTGTTCAGGTCCTTGGCCCATTTGTTGATTGGGTTGTTTGTTCTCTTATTGTCTAATTTTTGGAGTTCTTTGTATACTCTGGATATTAGGGCTCTATCTGAAGTGTGAAGAGTAAAGATTTGTTCCCAGGATGTAGGCTCCCTATTGACCTCTCTTATTGTTTCTTTTGCTGAGAAAAAACTTTTTAGTTTGAGTAAGTCCCATTTGTTGATTCTAGTTATTAACTTTTGTGCTATGGGTGTCCTATTGAGGAATTTGGAGCCCGACCCCACAGTATGTAGATCGTAGCCAACTTTTTCTTCTATCAGACGGCGTGTCTCTGATTTGATATCAAGCTCCTTGATCCATTTTGAATTAACTTTTGTGCATGGTGAGAGAAAGGGATTCAGTTTCATTTTGTTGCATATGGATTTCCAGTTTTCCCAGCACCATTTGTTGAAGATGCTATCCTTCCTCCATTGCATGCTTTTAGCCCCTTTATCAAATATAAGATAGTTGTAGTTTTGTGGATTGGTTTCTGTGTCCTCTTTTCTGTAGCATAGGTACCAAAACAGGCAGACTGGCTTTAAATTTGTGATCATTCTGCCTCAGCCTCCCAACTAGCAGAGATTACAGCTATGTACCACTGGGCCTGGCACCTTATTGCTTTTTATTAAAAGTTTCTTCTCTTTCCCCTATATTCATTTATTTTCCCCTATTATTTATATTTTGATATTTGATCTTGAATGTTCCATAATGTGTTTTAAAAGATTTCTTGCTGGACTTGGATTCTTTTGCCTAGATTAGTGCTTTCCGAACTAAAATTATTGGTCTTGCTACTCCACATGTGGTTGACAGACCAACAACATGAGCATCACTTTGGGTTAGGAACATTTTAGAAATAAACAATTCCAAAGCCCTACTGAATCAGAATGTACCTTTTAATCCGACTTCTGGGAAGTACTTTCCTATAGAATGAGTCCAATATTTTTTTGGAGACAGAGACAGGAGAGCAGAGAAAGAAGAAAGAAATGGAAGAGAAAGGAAAGAATGGAGAGAAGGGAAGAAATAAGAGAGGGAGGGGAACTTAGGGGAGGTAGGCAGAATAAGAGAACAATTATTTGCTTTCTGGTATAGCCACGATATTTAGCCCAATTAAAACTAAGGTACAGTCTAACAGCATAAAAATAGCATGTGCATGTATGATACATTGAAGATCTTAAAAAGGATATCATACACACCCTAACTATTCTGCATTCACTAATTTCATCACTTTCTATTTTTATATAGAATTATTGCTATTGTGTAAGATTACCATAACCTAAGTGCAAATAATTAATGGAAAGGTTTACCTGACTGCTTTTTGTCAAAAATGCAGATGATAATTTCATTAAATTAATTTTATATATTTTTTTGCAGAAGTTGTCTGGAATATTTTTAGAAAAAAAAATTCCTTTCTTGTCATTCTGATGATTAATGCTCATGATTGAGCTTTGGTGAAACTCCTGTGGTACACTCAAAACCTATAGTTTGCCTTGTAGTTGCTATAAGAGAAATTTTGTTTTCCTCCTGGATATATATCTCACTGTGACATACCTACCTATTTTACATGTTTTTGCAATAAATGTTGTACTTTTTGTTAATGATTCCATTTAGAAATATCCAGAATTTATAGTTCCATAAGGCTGCCAAAGCCACTTTAAATTCAGATACCATTTGCAGGCTCATTAGAGCACCCAAAGACAGGACCTGGTATCATAGATTTGTCAACTGATATTCTCAGAAAGAAGCAGGCACTTGAATGCTTTCCTGTCCAATAATACTCAAATTGGCTCTAAGGCTTATCTTGGTGTTTGTAGTGTGTTTTTAAAACCACAAGACTCCAAATGTAACATTAGGCTGTAGGTACAATTATGACTGCAAGAAATTCAGTTATGTGGGTTGACTTGTTTTTGTTTTAGTCACTGATAAAAAACACATTGAATTTAAGAAGTTGGGCAGATATCAAAAACAAATCAATATAACAAGGAATTTTAAGGCAAATTAAGGGATTGATTGAAATAGACATTTCTTATTGTAATCGATTGGCTTTATCTATTTTACATCTGTGTAAGGGAGTATTGTGAAATATCTTTCAATTTGCATATTTTACACAGGTTTATTATATTGGGCAGGATATTAGAGATTTAAACAGCAATAAAGACTGGTGAAATATGTATTTAAAATCATATAATTATCTTAAAATTAGCATTTAATGATTTCTAATTACTTACATCTTCTCTAGTTTGGTGTCTTAACCAGCAAATTTAAAAAGTAGTAGATTAGCCTGAAAATAATAATGAAAAATAAATGAATGAAAACTAATTTCTAATTCAGTGAGATCATAGGATTGATGAGTAGAGTATAGCAAACATTCCTGCACTTGTAGGGTTTATAATCCAGCAGAATATCAGATAATTGCTTGCTTTTATCTATAGCATATTTTAAATTAATATTTCAAATGCTTATTTACAGAGTTGGCATACAACAAAGCTAGGTTTATCATTGAAATTGTTTAACAGTGACTTTTCTAGGAGCAACATTTTTTTTAACTCTTATTTTATGTTTAGGTACTAGGGATTGAACCCAGGAGATCTTTATCACTGAATCACATCCCCAGCATTTAATTTTTTTTTTTTTTTTTACTGTGATACAGGGTCTTTTTTAAGTTGCTAAAGAGCCTTCATTAGTTGCTGAGGCTGGCCTGAATTTGAGATCCTCCTGCCTCAGTCTCCCAAATAGCTGAGAATCAAAGGCATGTATCACCTCAACCAGCTCCTATAACTAATGTTTTAACAAAAGTAATTCTGAATATTAGTAGGGAAAATAATTTAATTTTCTGCTGAAACAGAATCTAAAATTATTCATAAGTTAAAGCACTGAAACATTGTTTATCAACTGCAGTGCTGATGGGCAATTCAGAGGTTCAGTTTTTCCTGGGGACACTGATTATCTGCAGATCAAAAGCAGTAAAAGGGTGGTCAGAGGCAGTGTTTTGCTGTGCACTGGGTGGGTGGGGCCATACTGACAAGGATATCCTTTCTCTGTAGAGCCAGAGGTGGATTCCAAAGAGGAACATATTGGGATTGTCCCATAATTGGGGAGAAGCGCTTTCAGTTTTCAGCTTGTGGACCATAATTGATTAAAAAAAAATTAAAGTAATGCCTTGTAATTTTCAAATGTCAAATGAACAGAGAAACTTCTAGGGCTGCTGAAAATTAGTTTTATCTCTTAAATACTAATCATAATTGAAGAGCAGCAAAGCACAAAGCACAAAAACTAAGAAATTCATATTCTGAAAAAGCTAGTTAAGCTTCTTGCCTTTCTAAATTTAAAATTCATATATTCATAAGACCTCTGCTATTTTTTTCTATCTTTGTATACATCCATTTCAGAAATTTCATTAGTTAATAAGCACCTAACATCTGGGGACTACAGACAAGAGTAAAATATCAGTTCAACCCTGAGGGAACTTAAGGAGTGACACAATTAGCATAATAACAATTATTTGAAGGAAGCAGAATGCAGTAATCTTGAGAGAGATACAAATGTAAATGAAAACTGGACTCCATCTACTCAACACATAGTTCCCAGGACTGTATGCCAAGCACTATGTAAACAATGAGTCTAACTGGGAGCCTAAGGAAAATATTTCTAGGCAATCAAATTTAAGAGCAGAATTGAAGGATTGATATATACCATTTGCAAAGATGATAAGGGAACAGGACTGAACTCCAGAGATACAAAATATCGTGGTATAAGGAATTTAATGAGAAAGTTTAAATGTGTTCTGGTGATAGAGAATAATTTAATGCAGAATTAAGTGGTGATGCTTTAGGCAATAGATTAATCTGGAAGCAAAACTTCATCAAAAGTGGGGTAAAGTATAGCTGATCCTGTTTGTCACTGTCCGGCTTGCCAATTTTATATCGCACCCTATGATATTGGGGTTGAATGTCTACAAACTGTATATAAAAGGTTTCTTTACCAGCTGGGAAGTAATGGTGTAAGATGTAAAGGTCAGGGGAGAGCAGGGACTGTCTTCCTGTCTCCAGTTTTTGTCAGTTCTTTAAGCATCAGCAGACAAAAACAGTGCCAGTGCCATTTAATTCTTTTAAAAGGACGACATAGAACTTTCCAAGGTTACCCCAGAATAAAGCAGAGTTCTAATCATCCATTCCCCCACTGCTTCCTTCCCCCAACCCCCCAGCTATCTGGAAATGCATTTGTGGTTGGCAGAGTAGCTTTGATGATCACCTATGTTCTGGTGCTACTTCAGGGTCTGGAGTCTTTAGGGATAGTAGCTATTTTGTGTTGGTTCCATTTTTCATGACCTTTCTAAATTTAATTGTATGTGAAATGAGCTGTGTTTGGAATTCCTGGCTTGTTTTCTGTTTTAAAAATATGGAGGGGGCTGCGGATGTGGCTAAAGCAGTAGTGCGCTTGCCTGGCATGCACAGGCACTGGGTTCGATCCTCAGCACCACATAAATAAATAAATAAATAAATAAATAAATAAATAAATAAATAAATAAAATTGTGTCCACCAAAAAAACTAGAAAATAAATATTAAAAATTCCTCTCTTTCTCTTTCTCTCTCTCTCTCTCTCTTTAAAAAATATATGGAGGGATTTTGCCTCATGGGGGTGGTGTAAAGTAATATGTTTTAACAAGTATAATTTTGTGGTTTCAGGATTCATCTTTATAAGAGGGTACCTATTTTACTATTATATACTATAGTTTGAATGTGAATAGAATGCATGGTAATCTGGAAAAATAGTGTAACTTGGGAGGGCTATTAGTAATTCAGGTAAAGAGAAACAGTGCAACCTAGTTTGTTTAACAAGAGGTTACTGGTGACATTTTTAAAAAAACTTTTTATATGTAAATGGAGCTTTATTTTATTTACTTATTTATATGTGGTGATGAGAATTGAACCCAATGCCTCACACATGCCTGGCAAGCATTCTACCACTGAGCCACAACCCCAGCCCCTCACTGGTGACATTTTTAAGATCACTTCCTGTGACAAATTAAACACAACAAAAAACAGTGGGTTGAAGCACTGAGGAGGTTAATACAGCACTAATATATATTACTATTTAGAAAAAATTAGCTGTGAGAGAACAAAAATTTTATAAGAAAAAATATATTTAATTAGATTTTTTTCAATCTGACCAAGAAAAGAACACTCATTTGTTCACTATTTTTAGATGCTAATACCTTAAATAAAATTCTTACAAATTTTTGATTACAGTGTTGGAATGAAAACTAGGTATTTAGATGTTTAAGATTTTAAAAATATGTGGTAATGCCTTGTGTTGGCATACTTGTTACTAAATAAATTTCTATAAACTCATCCATAAGCCTCAAGTTCCATTAACTCAGGGTTTTATGTTTATTTCCAAATCACCAATGTCCAGCATAAATTTATGTCTCAGTATGTATTTGTTGAAAGGATTCATCTTTATAGTAGCATACCTATTTTACTAACTATTATATACTATAGTTTGAATATGATTTGCCACATAGAATCTCCTCTATTAATGCAGGAGGAGGAGGTTACATGATTAGCCTAATGAGTCAATCCTAATTTGAATGGACTAACTGGGTGTTAACGGTAGGCAGGTAGGGTGGGGCTGGAGGAGTTCTGCCACTGGGGAGGTGTCCTGAATGGGTTTATCTTCCTGCAACCCCTTTCTCTCATTCTTTGCTTCCCTGTCCCTATGAACTGAGTGGTATTTCCAAATGCCCTTTTGCCATAACATTCTGCTTCATTTTGGCCCCAGAGCAATGGAGCCAGCTGCCCATGGACTGAACCTCTGAAACCTTGAGCCAAAGTAAACCTTTTGTTTGCTAAGTGGTTTGGACACAGTGATGAAAAACTGACTAACACAATATATGAATATAATTTCAAATGGTTTTGTTTCCCAAGTTGAAGGGACTTCTGCAAGAAAAATCTTATTTAATCAGAGTTTTCAGATGCCCAAACTACTCCAATAATTACATGGATGATATCATCTAGACATTGCACTGTGAGGGATATATTTGCAGTAGCAATCTTGCTTCTTTATAGACTGGCTCAGAATTGACTACAAATTATCTCCAAATAAACTAGTCAACAACGTAGTTGGTGTAAATTAAATATGTAATGGGATCTCGAAATCAGGGATTTCAGAGCAAATTTAGCACATAAATATTTAGGAAAGGAGAAGGTGTAAAATGTAAATCAGCTGCTGCTTAATATAACTGGTTTATATTTTTTAAAAATTCTTTTGATTTTTCTAAGTTCTCTGACTTTTCTCTATGAATATGGAATATAGCTGGAGGAGAAAATGAAGCATTATTATTTTTAAAAGAAGTATTCTTTTTCTTCGTAGAAAGCAAAAGGGCAGTACCTTTCTAAAAGTAGATAGTCTTACTGTTGTTTTAAGGGTTTTTTGTTTGTGTTTGACTTTTATTGACCGAATTGTATGCAAAAATAACCAAAAATGGGAGCTGAACTCAGATCAGAAAGCTGTCTTTTTGAGCAGTGGTGGAATGGCACATTTTCAGGGGAGAAAATAGCTACTGGTTACAAGAAGGGACTGTTTTTATGGTTTTGTTTTGTTTTTTAAAAATATTTTTTTTCTTTTTTTTTTTAGTTGTAGGAGGACACAATACCTTTTATTTATTTATATGTGGTGCTGAGGATCAAACCTGTGCCTCATATGTGCTAGGCAAGCTCTCTACCTCTGAGCCACAACCCCAGCCCCAGGGGTTTGTTTTTATAGGTCTGAGTGAAAGTTAATCACAGCAGAATGTCTGGGGTAACTTAATCATTAGAGACTTGGGATGTGCTGCCTGGGCAGTCAGGAAGCTAGTAGTTTAGATTAAAAATCTAATTCAGGAAAACAGCTGTAAAACCTTAACTCCCTCCAGGACTCATTGTTACTGGGATAGGATGAAAGACTAGAGCCCAGAACCTAATGTTTACCTCCTTCCTCATTGTCACTTATTGCCACTGGGAAGAGATGAAAGTCCAGGGCCCAGGGTCTAATGTTTACCTTTTCTCTCCCAGAACCCATTGTCCTCCCTCCTCCCTGGGGGATACCATTCCCCTTTTCATGGGGGAAGTTATATTCCATATCCTTCAATGGCTTTTGGATTTAATGTTGTAGGATTTATATTGGAGTGTGCATTGAATTTCTTGCTTTAAAATTTTTCAATTAGTAAAATAACAACAACAAAAATGCAAAACTAGCTAGCATCCTCATATGTCAGGATAGATATTGATGGATCTTTATTTTATTCATTTATTTTTATGTGTTGCTAAGAATCGAACCCAGTGCCTCACACAAGCTAGGCAAATGCTGCACCACTGAGCCACCATCCCAGCCCCCAGGATATATATTTTTTAAAAAGTTAAGGAGTAGTGTGTGGTGGAACAGATGCTCAAATATACCCACTTTTGAAAAACAAAAAGAAAAAATGTTTTAATTTTAAGTCGGTAAAGTGGAAAAAAAATATTAGTACTTAATGGCAAACAAAAGAAGAAAGAAAACAGCTAAGTGAGCCACACTGAGGCCAGTTTTTTCTATCTTGAGAACATTTGCTAAAACAGATGGACATGATGTTTCATGTCACCAGGATACATGATGCAGTAGAGGAGACCACTGTCCTCTCTATCCCTGAATACTATCAAAACACAAAAGATCTAAATCATCCTTGAAACAGGTAAATACAAATATCTACTACCCAAGTACTCCCAGAACAAGGGGCTCTGCCTGTTTTCAAACTTGATGTTTGAATGGTGAAGTAGTAATGCTAAACTTGCTCCTTCAATATCTACAGCTCAAATTATCAGACTGACTGGCTTAAAAACCTAAAGCTCAAAATTTATAATGAAATGGTCCTTGGGTGGAAGAGTCACTGGAACCCTTCCAAACATAGAAGCAAATGAAAATCTTCTGTGGAGAACCACATGCAGAGAGGTTATCAAAAAATTTCATTGGTAAATTTTGAGGGAAAATAAGCAGATTTCTAAAACTTACAAAGCATACACACAAAAGAATACAGGCATTACCAACAAGAGTTTTACATACCAAATTCGGATGCAGACAGTAAATACTGAGTGAACCAGAAACAAAATGCATGAATTAAATATATCTACCAAAGATTGAGGACATTTGAGAAGGATGAGACATAAAAATTGATCAAATATATTTCTAAAAGCAAAAATATCTTACAAAACTAGAAATCAAAACTTCTGGTTCCATAGGAATAAGAGCAGATTATTCTTCATAGCTTTTCCCAGTTAAAACAACAACAACAACAAAATTAAAAAATCAAAACAAAAATTCAACTAAACAATGTGAGAACAATAAAATATAAGACTCTGAAAGATGGAAAAAAGACAGAAGGCTGACTAGGAACAAACATTTAAACCTACAATTAAAAAAATCACTGGTTATAGAAAAAAAAAAAACAGGAAAATCACAAACTGAATGAGGAAAGAAAGCCAGCAGATGTGAACACCAAAATGAATCAAATGAGTAGATATCATGGTAATAAAGGTTACTTCAAAAGCAATTATACTGCTTTCCAGAGTGTACCTTTTTCCCCACGGTATCACCAACATTTATTGTTACTTGTTTTCCTGGTAATTGCCATTCTGACTGGAGTGAGATGAAATAAGTGTAGATTTAATTTGCATTTCTCTAACTGGTAGAGATGTTGAATTTTTTTTTCATGTATATGTTGACCAATCATATTTTTGCTCATTTCTTTTTTTTTTTTTAATTTTTTATTGTTGGCTGTTCAAAACATTACATAGTTCTTGATATATCATATTTCACAATTTGATTCAAGTGGGTTATGAGCTCCCATTTTTACCCCATATACAGATTGCAGAATCACATCAGTTACACATCCATTGATTTACATATTGCCATACTAGTGTCTGTTGTATTCTGCTGCCTTTCCTATCCTCTACTATCCCCCCTCCCCTCCCCTCCCCTCCCCTCCCCTCCCCTCTTCTCTCTCTGCTCCCTCTACTGACATTCGTTTGTCCCCCTTATATTATTTTTCCCCTTCCCCTCACTTCCTCTTGTATGTACTTTTGTATAACTCTGAGGGTCTCCTTCCATTTCCATGCATTTTCCCTTCTCTCTCCCTTTCCCTCCCACCTCTCATCCCTGTTTAATGTTAATCTTCTTCTCATGCTCTTCGACCCTACTCTGTTCTTAGTTACTCTCCTTATATCAAAGAAGACATTTGGCATTTGTTTTTTAGGGATTGGCTAGCTTCACTTAGCATAATCTGCTCTAATGCCATCCATTTCCCTGTAAATTCTATGATTTTGTCATTTTTTAATGCAGAGTAATACTCCATTGTGTATAAATGCCACATTTTTTTTATCCATTCATCCATTGAAGGGCATCTAGGTTGGTTCCACAGTCTAGCTATTGTGAATTGTGCTGCTATGAACATCGATGTAGCAGTGTCCCTGTAGCATGCTCTTTTTAGGTCTTTAGGGAATAGACCGAGAAGGGGAATAGCTGGGTCAAATGGTGGCTCCATTCCCAGCTTTCCAAGAAATCTCCATACTGCTTTCCAAATTGGCTGCACCAATTTGCAGTCCCACCAGCAATGTACAAGTGTACCCTTTTCCCCACATCCTCGCCAGCACTTGTTGTTGTTTGACTTCATAATGGCTGCCAATCTTACTGGAGTGAGATGGTATCTTAGGGTGGTTTTGATTTGCATTTCTCTGACTGCTAGAGATGGTGAGCATTTTTTCATGTACTTGTTGATTGATTGTATGTCCTCCTCTGAGAAGTGTCTGTTCATGTCCTTGGCCCATTTGTTGATTGGGTTGTTTGTTCTCTTATTGTCTAATTTTTGGAGTTCTTTGTATACTCTGGATATTAGGGCTCTATCTGAAGTGTGAGGAGTAAAGATTTGTTCCCAGGATGTAGGCTCCCTATTTACCTCTCTTATTGTATCTTTTGCTGAGAAAAAACTTTTTAGTTTGAGTAAGTCCCATTTGTTGATTCTAGTTATTAACTTTTGTGCTATGGGTGTCCTATTGAGGAATTTGGAGCCTGACCCCACAGTATGTAGATCGTAGCCAACTTTTTCTTCTATCAGACGGCGTGTCTCTGATTTGATATCAAGCTCCTTGATCCATTTTGAATTAACTTTTGTGCATGGCGAGAGAAAGGGATTCAGTTTCATTTTGTTGCATATGGATTTCCAGTTTTCCCAGCACCATTTGTTGAAGATGCTATCCTTCCTCCATTGCATGCTTTTAGCCACTTTATCAAATATAAGGTAGTTGTAGTTTTGTGGATTGGTTTCTGTGTCCTCTATTCTGTACCATTGGTCCACCCGCCTGTTTTGGTACCAGTACCATGCTGTTTTTGTTACTATTGCTCTGTAGTATAGTTTGAAGTCTGGTATCGCTATACCGCCTGATTCACACTTCCTGCTTAGCATTGTTTTTGCTATTCTGGGTCGTTTATTTTTCCATATGAATTTCATGATTGCTTTCTCTATTTCTACAAGAAATGCCGTTGGGATTTTGATTGGCATTGCATTAAACCTATAGAGAACTTTTGGTAATATCGCCATTTTGATGATGTTTGTTCTGCCTATCCATGAACAGGGTATATTTTTCCATCTTCTAAGATCTTCTTCTATTTCTCTCTTTAGGGTTCTGTAGTTTTCATTGTATAAGTCTTTCACCTCTTTTGTTAGGTTGATTCCCAAGTATTTTATTTTTTTTGAAGATATTGTGAATGGAGTGGTTGTCCTCATTTCCATTTCAGAGGATTTGTCGCTGATATACAGGAATGCCTTTGATTTATGCGTGTTGATTTTATATCCTGCCACTTTGCTGAGTTCATTTATTAGCTCTAATAGTTTCTTTGTAGACCCTTTTGGGTCTGCTAGGTATAGAATCATGTCATCTGCAAATAGTGATAATTTAAGTTCTTCTTTTCCTATTTTGATGCCTTTAATTTCTTTCGTCTGTCTAATTGCTCTGGCCAGTGTTTCGAGAACTATGTTGAACAGAAGTGGTGAGAGAGGGCATCCCTGTCTTGTTCCAGATTTTAGAGGGAATGCCTTCAATTTTTCTCCATTCAGAATGATGCTAGCCTGAGGCTTAGCATAGATTGCTTTTACAATATTGAGGTATGTTCCTGTTATCCCTAGTTTTTCTAGAGTTTTGAACATAAAGGGATGCTGTACTTTGTCGAATGCTTTTTCCGCACCTATCGAGATGATCATATGGTTCTTATTTTTAAGTCTATTGATGTGGTGAATAACATTTATTGATTTCTGTATATTGAACCATCCTTGCATCCCAGGGATGAATCCTACTTGATCATGGTGCACAATTTTTTTCATATGTTTTTGTATCCGATTTGCCAGAATTTTATTGAGGATTTTTGCATCTAGGTTCATTAGAGATATTGGTCTGTAGTTTTCTTTCTTTGAAGTGTCTTTGTCTGGTTTAGGTATCAGGGTGATGTTGGCCTCATAGAATGAATTTGGAAGTTCTCCCTCTTTTTCTATTTCCCGAAGTAGCTTGAAAAGTATTGCTATTAGTTCCTCTTTAAAGGTTTTGTAAAACTCTGCTGTATACCCATCCGGTCCTGGGCTTTTCTTAGTTGGTAGTCTTTTGATGGTTTCTTCTATTTCCTCAATTGATATTGGTCTGTTTAGGTTGTCTATATCCTCCTGACTCAATCTGGGCAGATCATATGACTTAAGAAATTTATCTATGCCTTCACTATCTTCTAATTTATTGGAGTATAAGGATTCAAAATAATTTTTGATTATCATCTGTATTTCTGAAGTGTCTGTTGTGATATTGCCTCTTTCATCCCGTATGTTTGTAATTTGAGTTCTCTCTCTTCTTCTCTTCGATAGCATGGCTAAGGGTCTGTCGATTTTGTTTATTTTTTCAAAGAACCAACTTTTAGTTTTGTCAATTTTTTCAATTGTTTCTTTTGTTTCGATTTCATTAATTTCAGCTCTGATTTTAATTATTTCTTGCCTTCTACTTCTTTTGCTGTTGTTTTGCTCTTCTTTTTCTAGGATTTTGAGATGAAGTATGAGATCATTTATTTGTTGGTTTTTTCTTTTTTTAAGGAATGAACTCCAAGCAATGAATTTTCCTCTTAGAACTGCTTTCAATGTGTCCCATAGATTCCGATATGTTGTGTCTGTGTTTTCATTAATCTCTAAGAATTTTTTAATTTCTTCCTTGATGTCTTCTATAACCCATTGATCATTCAGTAACCTATTGTTCATTCTCCAAGTGATGTATTCTTTTCCCTTCCTTCTTTTATCGATGATTTTCAGTTCCATTCCATTATGATCAGATAGGATGCATGGTATTATCTCTACTCCTTTATATTGTCTAAGAGTTGCCCTGTGACATAATATATGATCTATTTTTGAGAAGGATCCATGTGCTGCTGAGAAAAAAGTGTAACTGCTTGATGTTGGGTGGTATATTCTATATATGTCAGTTAAGTCTAGGTTATTAATTGTGTTATTGAGTTCTATAGTTTCCTTATTCAACTTTTGTTTGGAAGATCTGTCCATTGGTGAGAGAGGTGTGTTGAAGTCTCCCATGATTATTGTATGGTGGTCTATTAGACTCTTGAACTTGAGAAGAGTTTGTTTGATGAACATAGCTGCACCATTGTTTGGGGCATATATATTTATGATTGTTATGTCTTGTTGGTGTATGGTTCCCTTGAGCAGTATGTAGTGTCCCTCTTTATCCCTTTTGATTAACTTGGGCTTGAAATCTATTTTATTTGATATGAGTATGGATACTCCTGCTTGTTTCTGAAATCCATATGAGTGATATGATTTTTCCCAACCTTTCACCTTCAGCCTATGTATGTCTTTTCCTATCAAATGCGTCTCCTGTAGACAGCATATTGTTGGGTCTTGTTTTGTGATCCATTCTACTAGCCTGTGTCTCTTGATTGGTGAGTTTAAGCCATTAACATTTAGGGTTATTATTGAGATATGTGTTGTTCTTCCAGCCATATTTGTTTATTTATGTTACTAAACATGGTTTGTTTTCCTCTTTGATTATTTCCCCCCCTTTAGTGTCCTACCTCCCACTGTTGGTTTTCATTGTTATTTTCCATTTCCTCTTCCTGTAATGTTTTGCCAAGGATGTTTTGAAGAGATGGTTTTCTAGCTGCAAATTCTTTTAACTTTTGTTTATCGTGGAAGGTTTTAATTTCATCTTCCATCCTGAAGCTTAATTTCGCTGGAAACACAATTCTTGGTTGGAACCCATTTTCTTTCAGTGTTTGAAATATGTTATTCCAGGATCTTCTAGCTTTCAGAGTCTGTGTTGAAAGATCAGCTGTTATCCTGATTGGCTTACCCCTAAATGTGATCTGCTTCCTTTCTCTTGTAGCTTTTAAAATTCTCTCCTTATTCTGTATGTTGGGCATCTTCATTATAATGTGTCTAGGTGTGGGTCTCTTTTGATTTTGCACATTCGGCGTCCTGTAGGCTTCTAGGATTTGGGGTTCTGTCTCATTCTTCAAGTCTGGGAAGTTTTCTCGTATTATTTCATTGAATAGATTGCTCATTCCTTTGGTTTGAAACTCTGTCCCTTCCTGTATCCCAATGACTCTTAAATTTGGTCTCTTGATGTTATCCCATATTTCTTGGATGTTCTGCTCATGGTTTCTTAACAGTCTTGCTGAGCTGTCTATGTTCTTTTCAAGTTGAAATACTTTATCTTCATTGTCTGATGTTCTATCTTCTAAGTGTTCTACTCTGCTGGTAGTATTCTCAATTGAGTTTTTAAGTTGGCTTATTGCTTCCTGCATTTCTAGGATTTCTGTTTGTTTGTTTTTTATAACCTCTATTTCCCTGTATAGTTGATCTTTTGCTTCTTGGATTTGTTTATGTAATTCATTGTTGAAGTGATCTTTCATTGTCTGATTTTGCTGTCTGATGTCTTCCTTGAGACTCCAGATCATCTGAAGCATGTATATCCTGAATTCTTTATCTGACATTCCATCTGCTGCAGCTATTACCTCTTCTAACGTTGAGTTGACCTGCAATGCTTGTGGTCCTTTCTTTCCTTGTCTCTTCATACTGTTCGTGTTCCTTTCTACTTGGTGAAACTGTTGTGCTATTGAAATTTCCCCCTATATATTTATATTGGTCTTGTATAGTTGCAAAGTCTCCCTCGCAGGCGCGGGCGGTGGCTCTGTCCCTCTGCGGGCCGCTAGGCTTGTTCTGTCGGTGGTCACAGTTCTGTCTACTTTGCAGGCGCAGGCAGCGGCACTGCCCCTCTGCAGGCCTCTGGGGCTGTACTGCCAGTGGGTCGCAGGTCCGCCTACCTTGCAGGCGCGGGGGGGGGGGCGGCTCTACCCTTCCTCAGGCCACTGGGCCTGTTCTGTCTCTCGGTTGCAGGTCTGGCCTGTTCTGATGGTGGTCACAGTTCCCTCTACCTTGCCGGCGCAGGGGGAGGGGGCGGCTCTGCCTCTCAGCAGGCCACTGCTCCTCTTCTGCCGGTGGGTCGCAGGCCCGCCTACCTTGCAGGAGTGATTGGAAGTTCTCTCCCGCTGCGGGCCACTGGGCCTTTTCTGTCGGTGGTCACCGTTCCACCTACCTGGGAGGCGCGGGGGGTGGGGGGCGGCTCTGCCCCTCAGCAGGCCGCTGGGCCTGCTATGTGCGTGGTCACAGTTCCCTCTACCTTGCCGGTGCAGGGGGAGGGGGCGGCTCTTCCTCTCAGCAGGCCGCTGCTCCTCTTCTGCCGGTGGGTCGCAGGCCCGCCTACCTTGCAGGAGTGATTGGAAGCTCTGTCCCGCCGCGGGCCACTGGGCCTTTTCTGTCCGTGGTCACAGTTCCCCTACCTGGCAGGCGCGGGGGGTGGGGGGCGGCTCTGCCCCTCAGCAGGCCACTGGGCCTGCTCTGTGCGTGGTCACAGTTCCCTCTACCTTGCCGGTGCAGGGGGAGGAGGCCTGCTCATTTCTTTAATTGGTTCATTTGTGGGTTTTTTTTTTTTTTTTTGGTGTTAAGTTTTTTGAGTTCTTTATATATCCTAGAGATTAATGCTCTGGGGTGCAGTTGGCAGAAATTTTCTCAAATTCTATAGGTGCACTTTTTACATTCTTGATTGTTTCCTTTGCTGTAAAGAAGATTTTTTGTTTGATTTCATTCCATTTGATGATTCTTAATTTTACTTCTTGCACTTTAGGAGTCTTGTTAAGGAAGTTGGTTCCTAAGCCAACATGATATAGATTTGGGCCTATATATATTTTTTTTTTTAATTAGGCATAGGGTCTCTGGTCTAATGCCTAAGTCCTTACTTCACTTTGAGTTGAGTTTTATGCAGGGTGAGAGATATGGAGATTCCTAAGAAAACTTGAAATGGAACCACAATTTGACCCATTTATCCCATTACTCAGTTTCTACCCAAAGGATTTAAAATCGGCATACTACAGAGACATGGCCATCAATGGCCAAGTATAGCAGCTCAATTCACTAAGCTATGCAACCAACCTAGGTGCCCTTCAACATATGAATGGATAAAGAAAATGTGGTATATATACACAATGGAATATTACTCGGGCATAAAAAAAGATTGACATTATGACATTTTCCAGTAAATGGATGGAACTTTAGAATATTATTTATTCTAACTGAAATAAACCAATCCCCCCAAAAACCAAAGGCCATGTTTTCTCTTATATGCAGATGCTAACTCACAATGGGGGAGGGGGTATTTGGGAACAAATAGAAGTTCTTTGGATTAGACAAAGGGGAATTAAGGAAAGGGAGAGGGAGTAGGAATAGGAAAGATAGGCTAGTAAGGTTTGATTCATTCTATTATGTGCATATATGACCAATATAATTTTACAACATATACAACCAGAAGAATGAGAAGTTATACACCATATATGTATAATATATCAAAATACATTCTACTGTCATGTATAACTAATAAGAATACACAAAATATGAAAATGAAGCAATTATAAAATCTTTTTAAAGAAAAGAAAAATGTATAGAATTTAATCAATCAAAATAACAGGTTAAAAAAGAATCTGTTTGAAAATATATCTGATAAAGTATTTGAAAAAAAATTAATACTCATTAAAAACTCTCCACAAACTAGGAAATCGGGTATCTTCTTTAATTTGATAAAGAACATTAAAAAAAAAAGTACAGCTAACAAAACCCCAAATGGTGAAAGACTAGATAGATGTTTAGGATCAAGCAAAGATTTTGTTTTAAATATAATACCAGAACTTCTAGCCACTCTGATAAGGCAATAAAAAGAAATAGAGACAAATTAAAAAGGTAGAGAAAACTATCCCTATATACCCAAACCATGATTGTCTACATAGAAAATGCCAAAATATCTAAAATGATAAACAAAGGAACAGTCACTGAGAACAATTAGTGAGTTTTGAAGGATTGCAGGATAGGAGATAGTACACACAAATGCAATTTATCTTGTGTTTTTAACAATGAGCATATGAAAACTGAAATTAAAAACACTAGTATTTATAATTGCTCTAAATTAAATACTCAGGAATAAAAAACAGTTAATTAGTGTTCCACTTTGAGTTTTCTTTCCAAATTTTATTCTTTGTCATTGGTTATGAACAGACCTCTATCCACCACTACTGTCATACTCCCATATCACTTGGGAAAGAAACTTTTGTCCCAGTCTCTAACATTTCTTTTGAAGACCTGGGTTGGTACCAATGAATGGAGTGGTACTGTTAGAGGACAATTTAAATTCATTTATTGTTTGTTCCTTTTTGAAAAGCCTGATTAAATTATTAGTAACAGTTTGCAACTTAATTAATCAGAACATGTTGGAATGTCAAGGCGCTGAGCATAAGTAAAGCTGTTTTTTGCTGCTAGCAAAGAAATTTTTTTAAAAATGTAAATTTAAATAATATAATTCTTTAATATCCCCATAGTGTTAGAATAAACTTCAATGTTCTTAGCTTGATTGCTCAAATTATCTATTGCTTAGTTTTTGTGCCCCAGGCCTCCAAAATCATATCACTTTGGCTGCAATTTTCTTAACCACTCCAATAAATATGCGTATTTAGGGCTAGATAATACTTTGTTGTAAGTTCCATTTAGAAAATTGTTTAGAAGCATCTGCAGCCTTTACCTACTTCAGGTCTGTATTCTGGCCATGACAATCACAAACATCTGCAGACCTTCTCTATCCCCTGGGGAGTAAAATAACCCTTTGTGGAGAACCATGATATTACACAAATAACTTAAATTTCCTACAAAGCCAGCTGTTTTCTAATTCTGCTCTCAGTTTGAAATAGACATCATCTTTTTTTTTAAACTAATCCGTTTTATTTTTAGAATAGTAAAATTTACAGAGAGATTGAGCAACTGATAGAAGGTATCCACATAACCCTTGCTCTACCATTTTGCTTCACACATCTTGAATTAATCTCCTATATTTCTTACAATTAATGAACTAATATTGGTTGGTACAGTTATTATTAAAGTCCACAATTTATATTAAGTTTCACTATCTGTGTTGTATAGTTCTATGAAATTTGATAATTTCACGTTTCTACCATTACTGTATCTTGCAGAATAGTTTTGATACCCTAATAATTTTACCTGTTCATCACTGTCTCCCTCCAGAATTTTTACCTTCTCTCTATAATTTTGCCTTTAGAGAATATCATTCAGCATTGCAGGCTTTTAAGAGTTTTTTATTTTTTAACTAGGGAAAGTGGATTTCAAGTTTATCCATGTGTTTTCTTAATTTGATAGCTTGTTTTCTTTTATCATCAAATAACATTCCATTTTGGAGATGTGCAAAGGTTTTCTTACCTATTCATCCATTGAAGGACATCTTCAGGTTTTGGCAATTGGTAGAAATCTGCCATAACATTCATGTGCAGATTTTTGTGTGGATCTAAGTTTGTTTTTTTCACTCAGTTGATTATACACTTAGGAATGTGATTGCTGGATCATATAAAACTATTTGTCAAACTGTCTTCCAAAGTTATGTTTTGTATTTCATATTCTCGTCAACAACGAGTGAAAATTACCGGTGTTCCACATCCTGCCAGCATTTAGTATTAGAGGGTTTCTGGATTATAACCATTCGAATAAATGTATAAGGGCATCTTATCACTGTAAAAATTTATAATTACATAATGATGTATGATGTTGTAGATTTTCATGTGTTATCTGTATACCTTCTTTTTGCCCTATGTATACCTTTTTTGTGTGGTGTCTATTCAGGTAATTTGCTTAATTTTAAATTGTGTTTTTTTTTTCTTATTTAATTTTAAGTATTCTTCTATTTTAAGTACAAGTGCTTTATTAAATATGTGTTTTACAAATATTTTCACCAAGGCTATGGCATATCTTTCCACCCTCTCAACATTTTTCAAAGAGGAGTTTTAAGTCCAGCATTTTTCCCTTCATGGATTGTGCTTTCAGCATTATATTCTAAAATCTCATTGCCAAACACAATTTTACCTAGAATTTTCTCCTGTTTTTTTTTTTTTTCTCCCTGTGTCAGTGTTTGGTTTTACATTTCTGTCCAATTTGTTTTGAATGGATTTCTGGGAAGGGTTTAAGATCTGTCTAGATTTCTGAGCCTATATGTATTTTCCCATGGATCTCCAATTGCCCCAGCGACACTTGCTACAAAACCTTCTTTTCTCAATTAAGTTGCCTTTACTTCATCAAACATTAAACATCAAATCAGTTGATTATATTTCTGTGAGTGCATTTGGGGCTCTCTGTTCTGTTTCATCAAATGGGTTGGCTATTCTTTGCCACTATAATGCTGTCTTGATTACTGTCACTGGATAATATGTCTTGAAATCAAGTGATGTCAGTCTCCCAACTTTGTTGTTAGTATTAATAGCTATTCTGAGTCTTTTACCTGTCCATGGAAACTTAAAATCATTTTGTCAATATTCACAAAATAAATTGCTGGAATTTTGTTAGGGCTTGCATTAACTCTATAGATTAAATTGGAAAGAACTGAACTAACAAAAAATAGCAAGTATTCCCATCCTTGAATACAGAATATCTGTCATTTATTTAGATTTTCTTAGAATTTTTTTGGTTTTATAGATTTCATCATACCATCCTGTACATATTAGATGTTTTTACCTAAGAATTTCACTTACTATTTTGGAGTATTGTGGTATTGTGCTGTGAAATGTGAATTCTAATTTTTTCACTGCTAGTACATAGAAAGGCAAATTTTTAATACATGTTTTCTTGTACTCTATAACCTTGCTGCATTTGCTCATTAGTTCCAGAAGGATTTTTATATTTGTGGAAGTCCCAAGAATTGACAAATAATAATAACCATAATAATAAAAATCATCATCATCATCATCATCATCATCATCATCATCATGCTATCTACAGAGTTTTATTGTTTTGTTCTCAATATGTATATTTCCTTTTCAGGATGCATTAACTAGGAATCCCAGTACAATATTAAGTAGGAACAATGAGAGGAGACATGCCCATGTTGTTTTTTCAATCTTAGAAGAAAACATCTATGTTCTCAATAAGTGTGATGTTAGCTGTAGAGTTTGCAAGTGTCCTTTATCAAGTTGAAGGAATTCTCTATTCCTACTTGCTAAGATATTTTTTTTCTTATCACAAATGGGTTTTGATTTTGACAACTCTTTCTTTCCCAACTGCTAAGATCATGATTTTTCTTGTTTAGCCTGTTATGACTATATTATATAATAATATATAACATTTATTATATTGATTTTTAGATGGTAAACTAGGCATGCATTACTGGGATAAATTCCCCTAGTGATTTATAATTTTTTTTATATATTGTTTTATTCAATTGGTTAACATTTATTTGAGGATTTTTACGTCTATCTTCATGAGAGATATTTGTCTGTAGCTTTCCTTTCTTGAACTCTAATGGTCTGATTTTGATAATAGCGTAATGCTGGCCTTACAGAATATATTGGGCAGTTCTTTGCTGATTTTTTTTTTTACAGTTGATTATAGTGAATTGGTATCAATTCTTTTTTAAATGTTTGTTGGAATTCCCAAGTAAAACTGGGCATGACATTTCTGTTTTGATTGTTAATCATTGATTTAATTTCTTTAATAAATACATCCTATTTGGATTATTACTTTCTGCTTTGTGAATTTTAGTAGATTGTGTTTTTCAAGATATTGGTACATGGTATCTAACTTATCCAATTTGTAGGCATTGACTGGTAATACTATTTATTCCTTAATTATCTTTTTATTCTAAAATAGGATCAGTGACAATGAACTCTATTTCACTATCAATACTTGTTTTTACTTGAAGAGCCTGGTTAGAATTTTTTTGTTTTCTTTTTTTGGTACTAGGGATTGAACTTGGGGGGCACTCAACCACTGAGACACATCCTCAGCCCATTCTGTGTTTGATTTAGAGACTGGATTTCATGAGTTGCTTAGTAGTGCCTCACTTTGCTGAGGCTGGCTTTGAACTCTTGATCCTCCTGCCTCAACCTCTAAAGCTGCTGGGATTACAGGCGTGTACCACCATGGCCGGCTGACTATAATTTTATCAATCTTATATAGGAATGGGCTTTTGCTTTTATGGATATTCCTCTATTGATTTTGTTTTCAATTTTGTTTCTTCTCCAACTTTAATATTTTTCTTGCTATTTTAGATTATATCATTGTACTTTCTCTGGTTACCTAAGGGAGAAGTTGAGATCGTTGGTCTTAGATCTTTCCTCTTTTTATAAAATATTAATTCAATGCCATAAACATCCTCTTTTAACACTGCTTTTTTTAATCTCACAATTTTTATATAAGTCGTATCTTTTTATTTAATCCAAACTCTTTTAAAATTTCTCTTGAGATTTATTATTTAAAAGTGTGTCATCTCCAATATTTTGTGGTTTTCCAGCTCTATTTCTGTTATTGAGTTCTAATTAAATTCCATTGTATTTGAGAACATAGCTTCCATGATTTCTATTCTTTTAAACTTGTTTTATGGACTACAATATAATTTATCTTGGTGTGTATCCCAAGTGACCTTGAGAAGCATATGTACTTGCTGCTGCTGGATAGAGTCTTATACAAATATCAATTAGATTTAGTTGATTGATGGTGATACTTGGTTCAACCATGTGCTTACTGATTTTTCTGACTGGTGGATCAGTCAATATCTGTTAGAAGGTTTTAAAGTCTTTACTATACTATGGTTGTCTATTTCTTCTTGTACTTTTATCAGTTTTGCCTCATGAACTTTACTCCCTTTGCAGGAACATATGCATAAATGATTGTTATGTCTTCTTGAGTCATTGTCCCTTTATCATTTATGAATTTCTTTGAAGTCAACTATGTGTGAAAGTAATAGTTAATTTAGTTTCATTCTGATTAGTAACAGTATGAAACAATTTTACCTTTTGCTTTACATTAATGTATCCAAGTTTTTATACCTAAAGGTCTTATTGAAAACACACCGCGGGTCTTTACTATTTACCTATTTTATGTACCTTCGTAGTCTATCTTTAATTATGTGTATTTAGATCACTCATATTGAAAATTGTACTGATATGATGAGATTGTTATCTATGATGTTTGAAATTGTCTTTTAATCATTGCATTTCTTTTTTACATTTCCTTTTTCTACTATCTTCTCTGTCTTTATTTGAGCATTTCACCTAATTCTAAGTTTTCCTTATCTTAGAATATCAAATCTTCTTTTAAAATTTTTTTAGTGGATGCCCTAGATCTTGCAATACATATTTGCAATTAGTCTGAGTCCATGTTCAATTATACTATGACTGTTTCACAGGCAGTATAAGTGCCTTTATAAATGAGTAATTCTACTTTTTTTTCTTCCATCCCATATAACATCACTATCATTCATTTCATGCATCCATAAGCTACAATCATGCCACACCTTATATTTTGTTGCAATTTTATTACTAATATTAGATCATTATCTTTCAAATAAATAACAATTTTTTTCTTTTACCTTCATTTACCTCGTCTCTGTTGTCCTTCTATTCTTTGATAAATCCAAGTTCCTGAAGATAGTTTTGAAAAAAAATTATCTGAAGAATTTATTTAACATATCTTGCCAGGCAGAACTGCAGGTGACAAATCATCTTTTAATTTTCTTTTTATGAAAAGGTTTTTATTTCTTTTGAAAGATTATTTCATTGAATATGAAACCTAGATTGGTGGACTTTTTTCTTTCAACATTATAAATATTATACTCTATTTTTTTTCTATTTCTTCCATAGGCTGGGCATTTCTCTCTTCTGGCTCCTATCAAAATTTCCTCGTTGGCTTTGCTTTTCTGCAGTTTGAATATGATAGGCCTGGTTATAATATTTGTTAATTTTGTTTGGCTTTCGTTTATTTGTTTTATCTGGCTTATTATTCTCTAAGCTTCCTGGATCTGTGGTGAATATCTGTTATTAATTTTGAAAAATTCTTAGCTGTTACAATATCAACTATTTCTCTCTTCGACTTCCCTCTCATCCTTCTCTCCCTTCTTTTTCTCTTCTTTCCTTCCCTTAATATATTCTTCATCAGATTATATTTGTTTCACCATTTGTAATTATCCTCTAATGCTCATATGTTCTACATTTTTATTTTTTGCATTTTATTTAAAGTAAGTACTCTTGCCATATCATCAAGCCCACTGATTTTCTTCTCGTCTCTGTTCAGTCTACAAGTCAGACCTTCTTAAACTTTCTTAATTTATACTTTAGTATTAGGATTTTTTGTGTTTTTTTTCTAGTATTCTATTTTAATTCCTTCTTAGAGTTTTCGTATCTCAGTTCACATTACTCATCTGTTCTTGAATGCTATCTTTTCCATTAGCAATATTAATTATTTTAATATTTCCTATTTGTTTTTTGTTGTTGTTTGTCTGTTTTTTTTTTTTTTTTTGTGTGTGTGTAAAACCAAACAAATTGTATTTGGTAATGAAACTGAGGTTTCATTTCAGGCTTTAATGTGATCATTCATGTTAATATGGCTAGGAGCTCAGCTATGGCTAATGTTTACCATATTGTAGCTGCCAGAGGAAGGATTAAATTTCCTCTAGCTGCTTCCCTGTTATTTTTGGCTTTCTCAAAAATATCTTTCATAATTAGAGTCAGTCTGTTGCCCTCTCTTAGGTTTGTTTTTTATTGAGACAATAGGACACAATGGAGAGTGCCCAAGAGGTTTTCCTGTATTCCCCACTGTACACAAGTGAACATCCCTGGGTTACCACCTCTCAGTTTAGAGGTGGGGGTCCTTGGAACAGTTGAGGGAAGGATTACAGTTTCTTTCAAATCTATATCTATCTATCTATCTGTCTATCCACAGCCATCCCTCTCCTTCGAGGTCAGTCCTCTTCCTCAGTGGGGTAGCAGTGACTCTGAATTGTCAGTAGAAGCTTGATGGAGGTTTTGTCTAACCTGGGGGTGTAAGAGAAATCACTGGGGACAGAGTAACACAGCCTCAGACTGTAAAGGTATATCATGAGGCAGTGATTGCTAATTTCATCCATGACCAAGGCCCTCCAGGTGCTGCGGATTGTGTTTCAGGTGTGTGAATTGAGAACAATAGCTCCCCTTACTGCTTAGTGCTCCTTTCTGAGTCTCTACTTTGCTGCTGAGTCTCAATGATATGTTGATCTAGTTACCTCTTTTGTAACTCCAGATATGAAAGTGGTAGGTGTTAGGGAAGGTAACTTTCTATAATCTTATGATTACATCTCAGTGATTTTAGTGGATCTGTGTCCCTTGGCAGTGTGATCTTCATTGCATTTATTAACCTTTATTTTTCGTCTCATTATGTCAAACAAGAGCAGTAGATGAGACTGGAGTTCTCTGGTTGGCATTCTGTTAAGTCAGAGAAGGATCTGGCCAAGTATTTCCCTTGAAAGCAAGCTTTTGTTATAGAGAACATGGAGCATATTTTGAAATGGTCACTTTTGTTTGACATATTTCAAAACAATTTCCCCTTTTCCCCAAATCTTGAAGGAAGGGATTTTCCTCCCTTCACCGTGAGAAACTCGTGTGATCACATTTCAGTGTTACCACCACTTCCGGCTTCCACTGGTTTTTGCAGGGTACCCTAATCTCAGCTCGGACTCTCTGTATTTGCTTGTCTCTTTAGTTTGGGGGATGGTACTTTGCCTGTCAATTCAATTCTCTGATGGGTCTAAGAAAAATCATTGGTTTTCAATTTCTTTAGCTTTGTATCATTGTAAAGATGGGATGATACATTCCAAGCTCTTTGTATGTTTGAGACCTTACCATTTTTTTCATGGAGTAAGTCATCCTTGAAAGTTCTTCTCCAATGTCAACTATCCCAGGAAGAATGGTTATGTCATTTCCTTTCTACTTTTATTTATTTTGGTTTACCTTCTTTTTTCCTAACACTCTTATTATTGTAACCACTCTCTTCCTATGTAATCTTAGAATGGTTTGTCATATTCTATGTAGCTTTAGGTTCTTGATATTTGTGTTTATATTTGCTGTGCCTAGCATCATGTGCAGTACATAGGACACAATTTTCTAGGGCTAGGATAATAAATGTTTTGATGGGAACAATAGGAACTTTAAGAGGGATTTTCTAAGAAATGTAAAAAAAAAACAATAATTATAAAAAGTTACAATAATTACTAAGTATATAGGCGCTATGCAAGTTGACAGGATGGGCAAACCATGTTTTCAAGAGACAAAAAACATCCTGAGTGTGAAACAAAGACTTGCTGTGTGCTAGGCAAACCAAGGAAGGGTCACAGGGGCATCTGTCTTGAAAGACCTAGAAGACATCTGAAGTATGGTTGTGACAGAGCGTGAAGACACAGTAGCATGATGTGACATATGGTCCACTGTGCTAGAACAACTTGTAAAAGGCTGATGAGGCTGAGCTGAAAGCTGGCCAGAATCATATTTCTTGTTGAAGTAGACAGGAAGATCATCTGCTGTGAGAGGAAGGTTGAATTAAGTGAAATTCTTGAAAAGAACCACAAAGTCTGGAGGAAATGAGAAAGAAAATTACCTTCAACAAGTTAAATAAGGGGTAGTGATTTAAAACAATGAGGAACAACTTGAATGAAACATAGGCCAGGTTTTTTTTTGTTTAATAAAATATGAAAGATAGTCTGTTGGTAGGTCAGAGGTGGATATGCAAGGAGACTAAACATTCTGCAAGAGAGATAGAGGCTGGAACCACCATGACATCATGCAAATGACATAGGTAATAAAACAGACACCTTGACAAACTTCCTTTACAGTATGTAGCCTTGTTATTGGCATCTACTTAGTACTACCTGGGTGCAGCTAAGTAAAGAAACAATGATGAATGTTATGGTTGAATTGATATAACACTGAAAACTTTTCATTTTAGCTCCATTAGTACAGTTCTGGAGTCTCATGTAAACCATTCAACAGCCTCCTGCCCAATCCTACTGGTGTTTGTCTCTTTTTCTTCTAATATATTCTATCTACTGTGACTAGATAAATCACCCTAACCACTCCCCCAATGAACTCATTTTTCTGAGGAAAAGTCTCCATGTTTAACTGTGGTTTTGTCTAGTTGCTAATTTCTTATTACAAGTTAAACTGATTCTGGCAGTTGGCACAAAATTATACCATTTAACCCATATGAAATAGTTGATGGACTAAAATAAATCACCATGCTTCTGAACTTAGAAATACTAGGAAATAGTCCTATCTGGAGATCTAGATAGAAACATCTGAGGGTGTTGCTACTTGGAATCAGTCCATTCCAATAACTTAACATTGTTGGAGAAACTCAAATTGCTAGCGACAGAATCTGTCTTCTTAGATGGGACCCCTTGGCTTTGGGAGCATAGATGCCTTGATTTACATTCCAATGAAATTTTATGAAAACAACCAGTTTGTTATCAGGAAGGGGAATCGGACAATAAATAGATGGAAACAGAAGCTAAAACAAGTAAAAAACCATCAGAAGAGATGTGTTTTGAACATACTACAAACATATTAGCTGTTCATCAACCTCCTTTTTTTCTTGCATTGTATACTGTTTTAATGACATAATATTTCAACATGTTATTATGTAAACAAAATCACAAAATGCATGTTAGAAAATAATTTATTAAAGTAGTTGCCCTGGATTATTTTTATATTTCCAGTCTTTTATCTAGGTTGAATGAAACACAAAGTTGCTGCAGTTTGGCAGCCCTGGGTCATGGTACCTAGATGCTGGCCCTGTAGCATAAGGCACTCATAAGAATACCAGGTGAATAAACATAACTTTATCAGATGATATAGACTTGGAAAAAACAGTCTGTTTTTTGAAGAGAAAGAAAGGGAATAGATTCACCAACTGTTCCTGAATTGTCAGTTTAATTTAGACTTGGATAATTAATAGATCATTTGAACTTCAGTGACAACATGACAGATATTGTGTGAAGTGTTGGCACTATAGTGGTGAAGAAAATCCCCTTCAAATCCTATACCTTATAGATTTTAACAGTTAGTGAGATTGACAAATGTTCTTCCAAAATAATATACTGTATAATTAATTATTATCTCCACAAAAGAAGAATGAGAAAATATAAGTACTTGTACTATAACATCAGAAATTAAAATTTATAGTGCTTGGGATCAACTATTGAAAATGTTTTCAGCATTTGGACAGATCCTAACAAAAACACCCTTATTAATAATGTGATAATTCAGGTGACATTTCTTATTCCATACCCTTTTCAAAGAACTAAAGATAGTAAATAAGATAGGGCCCTTCTACTAGTGACTTTATAATGTATGTGGAGCCAGTTACAGAAAAACTGACGAGAAATGTTTGACCGCATGTGTACATTATAAAGCCCATATAGTTATTAAGCTTAGTGAATGGCTCTATACATTTATTTTATACTTTGGCATGAAGTATATCTGACACAAACTGTAAGTTGCACTAAACAAACACATGCTTAAAATACATAATAAAAAATGTAAGGAAGCTTGAATTTGGAGTGTAATGACATTAAATTGTCATTAAATTTTATGTTCCTGACATACATAAAATTGTATCTATTTGATTATATTAAATGGTGAGGTAGCATTCATCAAAAACCTACCTTCAGGTGATTCAAATCTGATACAAATTATTTCAAGAGTTGGTTATATCCTATACTGATTAATTATAGATTAATCAGCTACATTTTGAACACTTAAGTGATATTTTATCTGTTAGAACTTTAGAGTCAAAACAGAAGACCTGTTGAAAATATCACCTCTGGAGCCAGATCATGAAAAGCAGTCTTTGCCTTCCCTATATGTTGTAAGTCCTTGAATAAATTAAATTCTGGTGCCTCTGTTATTGCACCTGAAAACTGGAAGTAAAAATGGTATCTTTCTCATAAGATAGTTGTAATAAATGAAATAACATTTGTTTACTATAAATCTCTTTGAAACTAGCATAAAAATATTCTTTCTAAAAGTAAATATGTTTTGGTGGACAAAAAAATGAACATAAGGAAATGTGTTCTAGTCTTTTTAAAAAGTATTTTGGAAGAAATCTTTTCAATAAAGCATTATGACATCAAAGCTTCCCATGATTATCACAATGGATAACAATTTTCCCCTCACAGTTTTGACATCAATTCCTATTGATGTAAAAGTGCTTACGTACAATGTTTCACAAGACTATTTAACCTCAAAAGCCATTTTTAGATAAATCACCCAGGGAAAATACGATCTTTCAATTCAGGTCATGAAAACTGAGAAAAGAAGTGACTGATTTAAAAAAATACACATATTTACTCATTGTTTTAATTATGCAATTCTTATTTTGCAAAATGATATGTAATAAAGATCATTGGAGGATTTAATTTTCTGTACAAGAAAACTTACTTTTAAGTATTGGGCTAGGTCTATTCATAACTATATTTAAAACCTAAAGTGAAAAATATATTTATTTCCATCTCTACAAAATAATTCCTCTTCAGAATCCTCCAAGAAGATCTATGAAGCTGAGTCCCAGTAATATAATGTATATATGATATTGGGTGTTGATAAGGATAAAGAGGTTATAAATAGCATTGCACAAAACAACCCCTCTTTCAGACAGTTTTTCTTTATGCTAAGTTTTTTGAGAATTTGACATTTTAAAATATGGTTACAATATGCAGGAAGAAATTATTCACTGTGGGATGAAATGAATTGGCTTTAACAGCCAGAGCTATCTGGGCTGTGTGGGTCACATACATGATTAAGCTTTTGCTCCTTCAACTCTTCAAACTCAAGGCAGAGAAATTGTACAAAAGAAAGCTATCATAAAGAACATTAGAGTTCAATTTTTTAAGATGTTTAATTGAGGTTTAGAATGAGCTTTTCTATTTTACAAACATATTTTTTTATTCTAATATCCGTATTTATCTCCAGCTAGTAGACTGAGAAGGTTATGCATCCTCAGATACTCAAACTACTTTCAAGGACAAATACTACACAGATGGCTGATTTTATAACAGTAAAGATAATGATAATGAATTTTGTCATTTTTTTACTATCATATTACATCTATCTTTTCAACAAAGTTTTCTGTAAAATTACCCCCAAATCAATGTATACATATCTCCACTTTTAATGCATATTGTATGTGGCTATCATTACTGTTGCAAATTTTTAGACCCACCCTTCTAAAGTTATAGAAATCTAAGTTTCAGTTTAATAAAATTGTAATAAAAAGCTATTCAAGTCCAAACCTTAAAAAAATTCGCATTTTTCTTAAAGTATTTTTCTTTCACTGTAAACACTATAAATAATATTTAACCATTAAAGTAGCTTAAGCTAAAGTATCTATTTGCTTGAAATATATGCATGGTGTTTTATAAATTTAGGTATTGAATGGAGGTTACCCGTTCTCTTTAAAAAATGGTATTTAAAATGATTGGTTTGATTCTACTTATCAGTGCAATTGAAACTATTTTAAGTGCCTTCCTTTTATACGGCTTTGTGCAAAAATGTATATAATTTGGCCTCAAGAACAAGTAGAATACAAATAAATGATGTCCAGAGTATTAAGGAGATTGATGGGATGTCCTTCAAGGTTAGAGTGAGCACAGAAATAATTATAATCTACATATCTAGATTTCTAAGAAAGAATCAGAAAAACCACTACAAAATATGTATGCCTTATCTTTTTGTAAACCATTGGTCTAAATAATAAAGTAAGGTCATGCACTATAAAATATGGGCATTTTCAGTAACTGTGTGTGGATGACCATTGCTAAATCAATTATACTGTATTCTACATCCATCTTTGAGACAGCCAAATAGATGGCTGGGCTGTATTACAGCCTGCTAATTTCCAACCTAAAACTTCAACTGCAAAATTACAACTCTATCGTAGGTTTCCTATTTTGTCCTCTAAATTGTCTTCTGCGTTTTTCGTGGTTCCTTTATTATGTGTGTAGCTTAGGACTTCTTATACTGTCAGAGCCTAAGAAAGTTTAACTAAACAACTTCTTCACTAATTTGTGTATTTATCACTGCTCAGTTGTGCTGCTTTAAAACACCAGTTAGGTAACAGAAAGAATTCTTTGACTTTAAATATTGCTTCCTCCTACCTCAGCAAGATGTTCGCTGCCCCTAAGTGAATCATTTAGATTCAGCTATCTCCATTCAGTTACAAATTTGGTTACAAATAAACAAATGTAAAATAATTTGAGTTATGTAATTAAACACTAACCTTAGAAATTATGGTTCTGAGAAAGAATTGGCAGTAGTCATGAAAATGGCTATTCTAGGTGTGCTTATGAGTGTGTTCATTTGCACACACATTCACAACCCTACTAGGTGCTGAGCTGTGGGCTTCTCCTGCACTGTATTCTTCCTGGATTTTCACAACCACTCTACAGTATAGTGACTATCATTATCCTCAGTTTATAGGTAAGAAACTGAGGTGTGGAGAAGATAATTGTCCCAAGGTCTTCAGCTAGTTATTTACCTAGCTAGGAGTAAGTGTATCTGTTATGTGCCAAAGCCTGGGTTCAGCAGACTGGTAAGATGGCCTCTCCAGCAAAAAGCCACAGTGATATACTTTGTTAATTTCCTCTTCTATAAAAGATGAAAATTGAATTAGGTAAAGTCTAAGGGCCTATCCAAGTCCAATATATTATGATGATTATTCTTTTTAAAAGGAGTGAAATAAAATCATGCCTTTTCTGGGTCTCCCCTAGCCTTGTAACCTACATTCAGTGATTCATAGATTTGAAACCAGTGGAAAAGTCCCCATGTGACAGTTTATTCATCTATTCAATTTAGGAAGTAGTTCTTTTTTAAAAAAATCATACAAATAAAAGTTATTAAGGATTTAAATCATGTTATCATAAATCTGAATGATTTGACTTTTCTGAAACATAAACATTCTTAATTTTAATTAACAATTTTTATTTATGAGACAATATGTCCTTTAAAAGCAGATGTTATGACTAATTGAACTGTTTCTTCATACTTTTGAGAGAAATAGATGGCCAATGTTTGTTGAATAAAATTAATATGACAAGGTAATTCTTCTCCTTTTTAATTCTTTTTAGTTATACATGACAGTAGAATTCATTTTGAAATAATTATAAAAGCATGGAATGTATATTGTTCTAATTCAGTCCCTACTACCTCCCCTTTCCCTCCTCCCTTCCCTCTACTGATCTTTTTACCATTTACTTATTGTTGCTGTTTAAAATTAATTTCTTGTAGATATATGCAATTGTCAAGGTGATTCTTAAGCATTTGTTTACATAAAGGGCTGATTAAAAATAAATTTCTATCTTCTGGAATTTTAAATTAAAAATTTATCTACTGAAAGTAACATACTTCATTATATAAGCTATTTCTCATCATTTGTTTAAAGAATCACATTATTGAGAGTGATAAAAGGTCTATAAAAGTCTCTAACATTTTTTGGAACTCTTACATAAGTATGCAACAACCTATTTCTTTATGCTTCTAAACTAGTCTCCACAAGACTAGATCCAGATTGGCAAGTCAAAGAAGGGGGATAAGGGAGAGCTGTAAATTTCTTAAAGATTAAGAAGGTCCTTGATGTAACTGGTTTGCAAAATGATCAGGATATGAGATTATAGGAAATTTTATTGATTGCATTTGGAGAGTGGAAACCCACTCTGGAGCAGTATTGAGAATAGGCATTTATCATGCAATTTTGTGTAGTTTGTGAGGGATGGACCTGAAAGGATGCTTCAAGATGTTGGTAAGTGTGCCACTTTCCTACAGTGCCACAGTTACTTAACAGCTGAATTAAGACAGGAAGACAGCAAACAACTTTTTTCCCAGCTCAGTTATCTTCCCAATGCCCCAAACTCATATTATCTCCTTATTCACTAATATATTAAAAAAAAAAAAAAAAAAAAAAAAACTAATGTGCACATACTATTCTAAGCACTTTGGTAGATGCTAGAGCTAAATGAGTGAACTACACAAACATGGCTTTTGTAGACATTGCAAACTTTTGGCTTTTTCTCTAGTAAAGGAGTAGCATTAATAATTTAGTTTGGGAAAACATTTGTTGATGATGAAAGAGATTTAGATAAAAATTAAGATTATTTCTATCTTTACTTAAAGTGTTGCTTTTTTAAATTAATGAGTATTTATAGAGCAAGTTCATTTTTTCTACCACTTTTTTTTTAAAAAAATGATCAATTATATAAATATCACAGTAGAATTTTCTCTAAATGAAGTTTTGGGGGTAGAGAAGCATCTTAAACAAATGGACAAGGAATCAAAAGCAGCAATTTATAAATTCTCCCCCAAGATAGAAATCCTGAATTATAACAGTCAGGAATTAAGGATCGGTCTTCAAATGAAGATCATTTTCTTCATTACCAAATCTTGTAATTTTGTCAATAAGACTGTTTTTCTTTTCTTTAATTCTCAGTAATGCTATGAGCATTTTTTAACAAGTCCATTTAATTAGTGTTAGATAGATTTGTTTAAAAAAATTACCAATAATCTCAATATCTTGTGTTTATTTCTCTACCCAGACTGAATGCTTAGCCTCCTTCCCTTTTTATAATAAAAATATCTAATACATTTTGTCTCTTAAGAATGTTCAAGTGTTTTTTCCTAAATATGTTGAATTTCAAAATAGGGATAAAGGTAACTACAAAAACTAAAATGGTAAAGTATGAAAAAAAACCCTGCTAAACTATGAAATTTGTGATCCTGATAGTGTTCCTTCCTGAGAAAGGAGTTTGAGGGCCAGAATAAGCTCAAAGTCACACCACTTGCCCTTGGCTTTATGTACCATAATGTATTTCTAGGTGGTAGAAACTACTTTCTTACAATGCAGTGGATTGAAGTACAAAAATAAGATGTTAGTTTTCAGATTTTTAATATTAATTGTGCTTCATATAATAATTATTTAATAGACAAAGCATAAATGGCAAAAATGTGTGGCATGTTTTATTAGAATTTTGACATTTAAAAAATTCTGGATACTTTTTGCTCTTAGGATATATGATTTTTAAAACAAAATGTTAACCTATGGCATCTTCTGTCATTATAGTTGTTTTGGCAAATTTATTTATTGGATGATTGAAAGATGCTTTGTTCATTGATTGGTCTTTGTAGTTTTCTTATATAAACAAATCAGGAGATGTATTAATCTTTTGGGGTTCTTTTTCTTCCATTTGGTTTCTTGTTATATTTCCAGGGATTTCTTCTTTCTGTAGTCTCCGCTGTCTGAATTAACCCTGATTATAGGAACCCTCATGTCAGGGAAAATATATGACAAACATGAAAGTACTCAAAGCAAGGCAGAAATAATTGAAGGTGTACATAAGGAATAAAATCAAAAGGAATTAAGCTTATTTTTAGCTCAGACAGCTGAAGGATGAAAGTAGATTAGAAATATTAAGTGGTACTTAGTAATGGTTTTTCATGATGAACCAATCTACAGAAAAACTGTGAAAATAAATCATTGCTAGAGTAAATGACGTCAGGTATCAAGATGCATCCTGGACTTCAGAGGAATTAGAATGTCTTTAACATGTACATTCCGCTAAATATCACCTTAAGTGAGAATATATTGAAATAAATGAGGGCAGAAAATAAGTAACCAACAACCAGAGAGAGAGAGAGCCCATAAACAAAAGTAACAAGTAGATTTCAGTAGAATTTATAGTTGATGGGGCAATATTAATGCATCAAAATCACAGTGTGTGGGGAAGCTGAGAACCCCCAATGGACACATGCATCAATGTAACCTGCACTGAGACAGTTAAGCACTCTCTTTAACTATCAGGGTTTGCACATATTCTATCAGATAACCTGATTATTGACTGGCCTACATTTTTAGTATCCGATGCCTTATTTTACACTCATGGCTGAAAATCATCATTTTTATGTGTGTCCTGATTGGTTATGTATATATACATTTTCCATCTTAATGAATGTCTAGTTTATCCTTATTCATCCTTCAGTCATCTGCTCCTGGGTTACCAAGCTGGAATGTAGTAATAGTGTGCGCAGCTACCACAATTCATAGACGTGGATTAGGCAGGTGGTTGCTGAACAATGACCCATCAAAGACTACATACTCTGTAGAAAGAGGGGAGACAGGTATCAGGTTTCTCATGGGAGGGGAGATATACACTGAACGGTAGTAATTGCAGTGAATTCAGTTTAATGTCTCAATAACAGTCACTCATACCTGTACAGTCTCCTCCCCTGTCTAATAACTCAACCAGCAGTTAAACAGCTGTGAAGCCCTGTCTCCCTGATTTTCCCCTGTGCTCCAACAGCAATAGTAGCAACAGCAGCAGCAGCCAGAGATAGGCAGGGCTGTTGCTTGCAGCCGCGCAGATTGCCTCCTCCTCACTGCATGCGCGCACGCACACACACACACACACACACACGCACACTGAACAGACTTCCAATATCAAGGCGTCTTTGATAAAAATCAAGGGATGAAAAGAGATGAAAGAAGAGCGTTAGTCATGGACAACAGGTATTTCCAATCTGGTAAATTCAGTGTTCTTGATGCTTATTGGCATGGATAATAAAATAATCTTTTGCCATACCTAGCCTGAGTGGGAGAGGAGGTCGTGGTGGAGGAGGGTGAAGTGGGAGGAGTGAGATTTGGGGAAGAGGGACGCCAAAATTGACTTTCAAGCTCCGGAAACCTACGTCTTTCATGTCTTTCAACCTCCGCTGTTTTTGAGTTGCAAATGATCAGGGACTGGTGGACTGCAGGCAGCCGGTGCTGTTGCCTGGAAGTAGATTTCCATCTTTTCCGACACTAGTTTGAAGGGGCAGTGTGTTCTGGAAGCGGGTGGCAGTAGGGAGGAGGATGCTGTGAGCAGAGTTCTTTAGCTCCACTCCTCAGGGGAAGCCGAGCTGTGGGAGAGCCTTCTTACTGAGCGGACGGCGTGTGAATTGGAAAGGATCCTGAGAGCTGGCGGGTCCCAGTTCCTCTCCGGAAAAGCAGTCGCTCTCCCTTTCGGAGATGCGCCTAACCTTCGCCTGCATCACACTGCAGTAAGTTAAACTGGACACGGTTGGCAATTTGAGTGGCTTCTGAGTATGGAGTGCGGGGGAAGGGAAGCTGAAAAGAAATGGAGAGGAAAGTTAGAAAAACATAGCTTTGAATTTTCCCATGCAATGTGCAATCATTCGGTTTGTCTCCCTGACTCCTGTCCTAGTTACGCTGTGGTCGTGTTACTCAGTTATTTGCACTGCTGATTGCTAGTTAGGTCTGCAGAAAGTGCCCGGTTTGTTGTGATTTTAAGCAACAAAGCTGGTAGATGTGTTCTAGATTTAATTCCAAAGTGGTCTGCTGAAAGTTACTGATGAGATGGCAGCTTGCCTTAAAAAAATAAATCAGCAAAGGGGCTGGTTTAGAATTCCAAATGCTCTAGTTAATTGTTGTAAGTTTCACTCCTGATTTATTTCCTAAACATAAAACAAGCAGACAAAACAAAAATGTCTTTGATTTACCTTATTAAATTAAGAAAGAAAAAGAAATGTGAACTCAGCCTCTGGGTTACTGCTAGGCAACAACCTAAGGGGCACTGGTAATATGATCACATTCAAATATTCTTTAGTGGGTGGCATGCAGAGAGTTTCCCCAGTTTCTTATTGCTGCAGTAATCTCCACTTGTTCAACAGTATCTTCCTTGTGATTTCACAGTGGTGATTTTTACATAGATGGCTCTATACTTAGAAACTAAGCAGCATTGTGTTCACTGGCAGAAAATGAAGCCTTAAAAAAAACTTTTAAAAAACAACTTAAACTCAAATTGCAGATAACCAACTCTTTTAAAAATAGGTCAGTAAGGGCCAGCCCATTGTAAACCAAATGCCCAAATAAGCATGAATGCAGGCAGAACACTAAAGGTCTTTTTTCTAAAAGAGAAACTAGGAATTATTAATCTAAAAATGTTGAAGTGTCTAGCCAGGCCCTCTCATAGATTATAATTTTATAATGGTGAAAAGAAAAACAAAAAGAAAAAGAAAAAGAAAAGAAAATGAGTCCCTCAAGTGAAAGCATATGGTACACAAAAAAGTTATATTTAATTGGAGGATCATTGGAGAAATTTCTGTATTACTACATCTTTCTCCAAGAAAGATTAATGTAAATTAGAAAGTACCGAAAACAGAATTCAGGATTTTAAACTGGATGTTCCTATAAAGTAGCATAAACTCTATAGGTTAAGGTGGTTACAAACTTTTGAAATAACTCTTGTGAAATGCATAATAATTCTGAAAACCTCTGCCATGAGAAAAGAGGAAATTAAGGCCTACTCTTATCCTATTATTTAAATTTTAAATTGTATTATACTTTCTTTAATCCACCTAATCTTCATTAGTTTGCTAAAAATAAAATATGTCCAGGATGTAATTTAAATTGTTTAGTCTAATTAGCTGCTCATCCTGTCGATCTCTAGATACAAAGCTTTACTTAGTACTTTTGGCATTGTATTGTTGTAGTATCCATTCCACACATGAAATTTCTCTCTGCATAAACATGTGACTTTCTGAATCACTGAGTAAAATATAATCCAGAGGATGTATTTGTTATGTATTTATGTATTTGTATTATGATAATGCATACATGAGGGCGATTAAAAAGCTTAGGCAGCAATAAATTAGATCTAGGTAAAGAAGAATATAGGTTGAAGGAGTTTTCAAGCAGTTCCATGTACTCTTTTAGATGAATACTTGAACTTCAGGTAGCAATCTAAAGAGAAGGAATATCAGGTGGAAGACATTGATAACAACTTGTGAAAATGTCTTTAAAGACAGAAACTTAGGTAGTTGGAGTTGAAGTATAGTAATACCCTTGATTCACACTTTTCTGGTCCTACTGATAAGCAAAATTTGTATTATGTTGTTAAGAAAATTGTTACGTTTTTGAAAGAAAGCAATTATTTTAAGGTTTAAACCATTGGTGAGGTTTATTGGGACAGTGTTTGAACTAGTTTCCTTGTACACTACTGAAAGAAGAAAGAGTTGTAGCCAACCGAGTCAGACATAGATAGTTGCTTGTCCCTAAATCTAATCTGTCTGCAAATAATAATGAGTATGATATATATATATATATATATATATATATATATATATATATATATCATATATATATAGGCTTGATATGACATTTTAAGATTATTCTTTCCTGGATGCTTCTTCTGGCTGACTCAGGATCAGAGCTGTATTTATGTATGCAAGATAGTGTTGCAGAATTCTCTTAAGAGTAATACCTCTAGCCTATGAGCACCTGCCCAGAGGAAGCTTCAGGCAAAGCTGAGAATGAACCTCTTCCTAGAGCCCCTATTCCATCTACAGCATTCTCTCTCTTATAAAACACCAACATACAATAACCTCAAGTAAGAGCCCATGTACTTGTTGACCCTGGGTATCAACTGTGAAGTAGATTCAATTCCTTCAGAGCTCTGCAGATTATTTCCATACATAATTTGCTCATTGCACAATGAATGATAATGATAATTTCTGTAATTATAGTCAATGCAGTACTAGGTCAAACATTTTGAAAGTGTTGTTTCATTTATAGTATAACAGCTACGGAAGGGAGATGGCATTCTCTCCCATTTGGAGGGAATTCAATGCTCCATAGAATAAAAGAATTGTTGAAAGCAACATATTTGGTAGATGATGGACTAGGATTAGCCCACAAATGTGACTAACTCCAATTTCTAGTCGTTTTTGTTGTTGTTGTTGTTTACCTGAAGTATTCAAATGGTACTCTGTTGATGATTAGGTGTGGTAAGTCTACCATTTTGTGGATGCAGTTGGTGGTGAGTGTTTGAGAAGTCACGTCAGGTAGGGGAGATCTTTCTGCTCTGATGATACCAAAGATTGGAACCCCAAAACTGGAACCTAAATTAACCCCCGATCCAAACCTGGCATAGTCACCATCCAATTTCAGGTTCTGCTTTGGCTTTACAAACTGTGGAAATGAAGCTGGGGACATTGCCAGGAAGATGCTGGAGTTCATTTGGGAGGAATGAAGTTGGAAGAGGGATAAAAGGAAAATAAAGGGATGGCAGGGTAGGAGACACATAAAATGTGTCCAGATCCTTTGTTCTGAGGTACTCTAAAAAACTCCTTAGGCTGTGTGTGGGGGGGTGGATATGTTTAAAGTCACAGATAAAACACAGACTTGAAACATCTCTTTAAATCATTGTAAGATCTGATTATAAAAATGAGGTTAGGCTTATCTCCAGATAATCTTTACACACTTTTAAGAGGGAAAAAAATGATTCAAAGAAAAGTGGGGTGAAAAAGGCCAGATGATGACTGTAGAGGTAAAACAGTACATGGAAATATCACTGATTGTTGCATAATCATTTCTTGAAAATTTGCCAAGAAGCAAAAGGCCATCTTCAACTACTGAGGAGCAAAACAGAATGTGAAGTGTTAGGTAAAATGTGAAGTGTTACGGAGCCTAACATGATTACTGCCACTTGTCTTCTTATCACAGAAGACAAACACTAACAAGGAATAAAATGAAAATGTTATAGGCATAGAGCCAAACAATATTTTAGGATTGGTCTTTCTCAGCATGCTAAATTTAAACAGCTGAAATTCTTTTTTAAGGACTTTCTGAGTCAACAATTTGAAATGATGGATTTGCCTTTTAATAGGGAGTTTGTATTGCCTTGTAAATTTGAAACACAGTGTCCTTGACTGGGTTATTTTTGATTGGCAACATGCCAATCACTAAAGATGCAAGGAACATAAAAACTGTTACCTTCAAATCAGAAAGTAAATGAGCGTGCTCCACAAGCTGAGTTGATGCTACTAAGCTGTTGTCAAATATGTATGTGGTGATGGAGCTTTGCAAATATGTTCACGTTCTTGGCCCTGATTCATTCCCTTGTCATTTGTGACATTTCACGTTGGGGTTGGGAATGCAATTCTGAGGGATGATTTTTAAAAGTAGTATTGAAAATGGCCTTCATCTTTTCACAGTTTAAAAATCATGGTACCAACTTTTGTTTAATGTTTACTATATGCCAACTACCTTTATAAGCATCTTGTACATTTAATCTTGACATTACCCTTATTTGATAATCCTAATTGTTTTTTCCTTCCCATTTTATAAGGGCAAACTGAGGAACAGCAGGGTTAATTGATTTTCCACAGTTAGAAACTGGTAGATATACAGTGGGGGCTTGAATCCAGACAGTTTGGCTCTAGAAAAAACCAGATTTTTAACCAAAAGGCTGAAAGTCCACTATGTCATTGGTTTATTATAATCCTCTATGGTTCATACTATCTTGTACCTCCTTTGTTTATGTTTATATTTGTCCCTCTGGAATTTACAGTTTTGTTTTGTTTTGGTACTGAGGATTGAACCTGGGACTCTCTACCACTGACATACTACATCCCTTGTCCTTTCCATTTTTCATTCTGAGAAAGGATCTCACTAAGTTGTCCAGGCTGCCCTCGAACTTGCCATCCTCCTGCCTAGGCCTACAAAGTAACTGGGATTACAGGCTAGAATATTGTGTCCAGCTGGAATTTACTTCTTGATTCCCCAAATCCTCTGGCCTCACACCATACTCACGTGTGTCATTTTGTAATGTAACTTCAGCCCTTAAGCTTTTAGTCTAGAGTCATGACCCACTGGGGATTTTATTTGGATTTTACCGCTGATCTGAGATTCTACCAAAATTTGTGCTTTCCTTTGTTGAATATGCCACAGACTTGAAATGGTCTTGTTTCCACACTGAAGAGGGGAACCAAGACTTATTTTTTTAGAACTTTAGTGTTTAGCATAGTGTCTAACATGCCATTGAAGCTCAATAAATACTTCTCTTAATAAACTGACCTCGGGACTCTAACTCAATTCCCTAAAGGACTAGGGAGACCTACGTGCAAAATATTTCACCTTTACCTTCCAAAAAGACTAGAGAATTGCCTTTTAAACACAAGGTGTAAATTTTGAGCCAGACAATATATTTTAATAAACAAAACTCCTGGTTGGTATCTAAAATTACTCAAAATGCATTTACTTCCCTGTGTGGTTTGAATTGAGTATCCCTTACCCAACATGCATGGGACAAGAAGTGTTTCAGATTTTTTGCAGGAATATTTGCATATACATAATAGGATATCTTGGAGTGGGACCCATGTCTGAAAATGAAATTCATTTGTTTCATATATAGTTATACAAATAGCCTGAAGGTAACTTTATACAATACTTTTAGTGTGCCTGTTTTTCAACTCACCTGTTGCATGAGATCAGGTATGAAATTTTCTACTTGTAGCATCATGGCTACACTCAAAAAGTTTCTGATTTGAGAGCACTTGAGATTAGGAATACTCAACCGGTATTAAGTATTTAAAATATAGGGGATGATATTTTTGGAAAATGAAATGACATTTATTTCCAAATCATAAGGTAGAATTTTTATTGATCCCTAATTTCTGATATCAAGTTATTTTTGTATGTTTTAGAGGATAAAAATAAATATTAGAATAAATGAGTCAGTCATCAAAGGTGTCCTGCCCTTATAGGACAATAGTGTGAAAGTTGTGACACTGTGCTTTTTAAAATTGTTTTTTGAACTCTTATTTCCTTTGAGGAAAAATACCTTTTGAAATTTTAATTCAGTGGTAGCTAACAAATAGTGAATCCTATCTGCAAACAGACCTTCCATACTTCAGTACCACTACAGAGACTGAAGTCAAGGTTGGTAGTAGGAAATCATTCCCAACTTCCCTCCCCCAAAGAAGTATTTTCAGTTTATATGATTACTTGAACCCTAGTTTTATAAATTTCTTTTAATAAATATTTAAATGTTATGTAACTAGACTATTATTTTTCAGATATAATAGTTTTTAAAAAGCAATGTCTTAGGCAAAATCATTCTATTTTGTTATTCTTCCTAATCCACATGAATTATCAAATAAGAATTATAATAAGGGGAAGGACAGATGGGAAGAGAAGTATGGTAGCTATTTAAAATGTCTGGTCTTTGGAGTTACATCAACAGAGTAATCTTAGAATGATGTTTTCCCAGTGAGGCAGTTGGACCTTGCTTTACATTTTCTTTTTTTAAAAAAATTCCAGGTTTTGATCATGATGAGATAAAGCTGTGAATAATGGTGTGAAGAAATTCACTGTACAAATAATTTCTCAATATGCAAAAAAAAGCCAGAATTTTGCCATTCTAGTCTTATGTACAATGATATAGGGGTTAAAATCTAAATGTAAAAACAACCCTTATATTAGTTTCATATTGGTAAAAATATTTAATGTGACTCAACATTTATTAAATATTATTTAAACTTTTTATAAGGAGATTTATTAATTACTATTTGGGCCAAAAAAAATTTTATTGAATTACAAAGTCAAAAATAAAGATAACTGTTAACATAGATAAATTAAATATACATGTACACTTCCTGAGTAGTGGCTGATGCACAATTAATCTTCAGAAATTCTAGTTCCCTATCCTTTTTGTAAAAAAAAAAAAAAAAAAACTATACTGAGAGGTCTTTCATTTCAATTTCTCTGACATTCATCAAATGTAGTCATACTTACCTATTTGATATATAAGATGACTTTCTATTTTGTTTTACTACTCTGCTATTTGTACCTAAGCACACTGCAAAAACATGACCTCTTCTGTGAGGAAAATTACTATTACCTAGATTGATTCCTTTTGAGTTATATGAACTGGAAAGGAGGAAGAAATAGAGGTGCTGTGAGAAAGCATTATAGGATACTTGACCTGAAAACAGAACTTCAAACAGAAAAGATGAGATTGTAGTTTATTCAGCAAGTTGTTTTGCTGATACAGGGGTTATAAAAGTGTTTCTTCCCTGGCTTTTGACCAAGGAATTCCTTTGCTGTTTAATGAAAAAGAAGAAAAAAAAAAAAAGTAGAGCTGGGGAATTCTTGCTTGTCATGCCTTTGCTTCTGTACATTTTGGAAACTGCAAGTAATAGCTACTGGGAAGTTTGATTCATACAAATGGAGATATGAAGGTCATCGCCTAAAGACAGAAGTACTGACACCATGACCCTGATCCTGTTTCATCCTTCAGCCACAGATGGGCTAATCTGTGAGGCACTGAGCCAGGATCGGTGGAGGAGGAGTAAGGATAACATAACAGACAAGTGCCTATAGTACCTAAAGTTGCACTTCAGTGAAAGAGAAAGATGGAAGTAAAAACACCTCAACAGGGAAACAAGCACCTAATGTGCTGTCCTTGTATTGCTATTAGAGACAAAGAGCTGACACCAAGAACAGAAGAGTCTCCTGGCAGGGGAACAGACTGGTCTCAAGATTAACAGGGACCACTCGTGCCCTCCCCACCTCATCAGTTTGTTTGTTTTTTTTTTTTTTTTTTTCCTCTGTAGTTGACAGTGAGTATAAGGTGACAGGGAGTTCAAGGGGATTGTACACCTGAAGGAATCCTTAAGAGCAAGACAGATGAATTCATGGTGAATCAGAATTTCAGAATTATTGAGCAAAACACTTTCATTCAGTCAAAAACATGACTCCCACATTGCTTTTTTCTTTCCCTTTATATTATAGAATTATTCAGCTTCGGGTAGCTTTTAAAGATTAGAAATATGCAAGTACTTAATGTTGCTTAGTAACTTCTCTTGCCTGTCATTTTGGGCTGCACATTATCGACTTGTAACTTCCCCACACTTGTCCCAAATTACTAGAATCAGGAAAGAGCCCGCAAGCTGATGAGTCACTTTGCTATCTTGTTGTTCTTAGTAAGAGTTCTGATCACCAGAATGGGTGCCTTGTTTTCACATAATGTCCTGTGCCACAGCATATGTTAGAACTTTCTGTTTGGTAAATAAAGGTTCCCTGTGCCATGTTAAAGAAAGCAGCGTAGTGTAAAAGCCATTCAGGAGGGGCTATTGTTTTGCTTAGCCTCAGATTTTGAGTGTGCCCTGTTCAAAGGACAATATATTCTGACAGTGAAGTGGTAAGGTCTTTGAGCTTCAAGTAGAAATTTTGTTTTGGACCTATCAATCCTTCTGGTATCCAGCTTACCTGCATAACTACTTGGTGGTGCATTTGATGCTTAATTAACTATATTATCTTTATAAGAGCAATTAAAAAAGAGTAGTTTGGGCTGGGGGTGTGGCTTAAGCGGTAGCGCGCTCGCCTGGCAGGCGCAGGGCTCTGGGTCCCATCCTCAGCACCACATAAAAATAAAATAAAGATGTTGTGTCCACCGAAAAAACTAAATAATAAATATTAAAATATTCTCTCTCTAACAGAAAAAGAATAGCTTGAAAGTGATTGTAATATTGCTATTTTTATGACTAAGTAAATGTACCTTAATTGTTTATATTAATGATTCTGTAAAAATAAGAAACAATGTGTTAGACTTGATGTATTTGTCAATACTGTAGCAGTGCTACACTGATCAATTTTTTTTTTCTGCACTAAGAAGCATCAAAGCTTCTTGAAGGAATTTGCACCTGTATTGTACAGTGAATATCCTAGACCAAAGAATGTACTATAACCTCTGCTTCTTTAGCATTTGTTTGATGATACTAATGAGGGAAAATCCAAACTATGTTACATGGTAAAGAAAACCTGTTTGAAGAATAATACCATAGGTATTAAGAGAAAGAAAATCAGAAAAGAGAGGGAAATCTTTCCCTATTTAACCATTAATTTTTTAATTTGCGTAGTCCAGATGCAAGCATGTGCTGGCCAGGGATGGAGAACAAACTTCCCTGACCTTATTTAATCACAGAATCCTTCCTTCTGGGAGCATCTATTAATATGCCTTTGGAAAACCCAGAGTACAATTTAGGAAATAGTGGTCTATTAGCATTTGATTATTAATTTAAAAATTTGAATACCTACCATGCATTAGACAGTAGGTTCTGGGAAGCGAATTATGAATAAAACCTGACTCTGACACTAAGGAGCTCCTAACTGTGTAGTTGACGTTGGAGGAAGACATGTAGATGTAGAAATTAAAATACCATGGCTATATGTAGCGGCAGAAGTAGGCACATGTTGCTATAGGAGATGAGGAGAGGAAGAGACTAAGGAATTAATCAGATAATTTAGAATCTGAGTTGAGTCTTGAGGGAAGACCAGAAATTCACTCAAAAGATGACAAAAGCACTTATAAAGATATATCTAGAGGTTATTATTTGTTTATTTTCCCATGAAAAACAGTATTCCTTTTGTTTATCCAAGCCAACTCTGGAGTGAACAGTTAGCTATGTGAGAAAGAGACAAGAACAAACTAGGAAAGAGATGTACAAGTTTGGTCATATGGATGGGCATTGAATCCTTAGGCATAGATAAGAATCCCTGAGAAAATACTGCTAGAGTGAAAAAGAAGATACTTTTAGGGGAAAAAAAAAAGATGCATCCTAATATTTTTAGAATATTTTGGTGAAGACAAGCTTGTAAAGAGTGCAAATGGATTGTCATAGAGAATGGAAAGTACAACAGTGATCTGTGGCATTCTGAAGACCCATGCTTTCTCTGGGTCTTCAGAATGCCACAGATCATGCTGTACTTTCCACAGATCATGCTGTGAGAATGACAAAGTATTGGTTCCTTCCAAGAGGTGAAGTGAAATGGGCCTGGAAAATATCAATTGCCTTTGAACACAAGGAGATCATTGATGATCTTAACTAAAGACACATTGCTAAAGTCGGGGGGGGGGTGTGTGAAACTAAGAAGAAAATGTGTGGAGTGTGTAGGAGTTCAGGAAAGAGAGACAGTGACTCATTCAAAAGTTGTATCTATAAAGGTTTAAAGAAAGAACTGTTTTCTGGAGAAGAATAGGGGTTTGAAGAAGCTTTCACTTTTCTGAGATGGGATATAATATATATATTATAATATTTTATATATATATATATATATATATATATATATATATATATAATATCTATGAGAAGTGAAGAGTGATTTTAAAAATGTAGAGGAGAAAAGGGGTGTTTGATAGATACATAAGAATGTAGGACTGATAAGATCTAAGACAGAGGATATAGGTTCACTTTGACCAGGAGGGGTACTACCTCTAGATAAAGAGGGGAGGAAGGACAGAAAGGAACAAACTGAAGAGGTGTGAAGATTTTACAGTGCTCAGTTGAGAATATTTCTGGAATTTAAATTTTCTTCCTTTGAACCAAGAGGAGAATGTTTTAAGTTTAAAAAGTTTATTTACCAGAGCCATATACTATGATCTGGGCAATATTGGGAAGAGGCTATTTGAGAAGATGATCTTTGATTTATGATAATAGCAATTTACCTCAAAATGTCATTCTATACGCAGCTGTTTGGGATGTGACATAGAAAACGTGAAAACATGAATAGAATTAATCAAAATTAGATTGTTTTATTTTGCTGATTTTATTAAAATACCACACCTACTTCTCAGTGTCATCTATGATCTTCCTTATTACTTCTTCAGATGTGGAAATCTGGATGGCAAAGTTCCATTATCTGTATCTCCTGTCATCATTAGGATTGGTTAAGTTACATAGATCAAGACGTCGGTTACCTCTGGCAGAAATCCCCCTCATCTCACCTGCATCGGCATTCCTATCTATTCCAGGTTAACCACTGCTCCATATGAATCTTGTTATTGCCTGGAATCATGAACTATAATGCAGTCATCACATGGCTCACTCTACCTCCCACAAACCTGGGGTACCTCGACAACCTGATTTTCTTCCAATGACTCTTTTCTCCCTTTTCTTACTATCCAGACAAGGCCTGTTACACAACTTAAATAACTGTCTTGTCTAAATCTTCATTTCTCTGTACTCATTTCCTTCCATTTCACATCCAGGAAAATCCTTATTCTTTCTCACTTGAGCAATGTGACTTTGGAGTTTTTGTAAAATTATTATTATCTACCACACTTCAACCTTACTTCCCATGATCCCCTAACTTCTCTGTGTCCCTTGCTTTTAGAAAAAGCTTCAGGATATGGCCCCTCTTTATGTCTTCAAGAGTGTCAACTGCTGCTCTACTCTTTTCAACACTGTGCTCCATGTGCCACTGTACTGCTCTGAGGATCCTCGCTGCCAGAGTGACTTCTTTACCTTACTTGCACTCACATTGTTGTTCATTTTTTCTGGTATCTAGAATAGCGCCTGGCACCAAACAGATACCTAAAAAGCACTGAATAAACAAGGGAACTATGACAATGCCCTTTGCTTGATTGGGGAGGATGAGCTGTCTCATGAAAGATCTCTCTGGGAAAACAATACATTTTTTTTTTTTTTTTTGCCTCTAAGTCTTCTCTATTAAATAGGTAAATGGCCATCTCCTTCCTTCTCTGAAATACACCATACCTTCTCTTTTCCCATACATCATCATTATTTTTTTCTGCTTATAAGAAATTGCCTGTTATTTAGAATACCTTCTTGGTATGAAATAGTAGTGAATATATTTGCTCTTTATGGAGAAAATATTCAATCATATTATTCTGTTTTGAGAGAAGGAGATTATTTTTAATTTAACAAAGTTACAGTATTTAGAACTATATTTCGACAACGTTAGCAGGTTAAGGTAGACATAGGCATTTGTTTTATTTATGACATTTTGTGAACTGATTTATAAGTATTCAGACTGTGAACTGAATATAAAGGAGGTGAAGGATAGGGTTATTTTCAGAATTTGACGAGAACAAGCATGGAGACTTTGAGGAATCATAGGAAGTAAACAGAAGGCTAAGAGGTCACACATAGAAAGCATAGAAGATAAGAGTCTACTTTTCCTAGTGCTTTGTCACTTTCTTGGGGTCACATTTAAGTGATGATGTGCTGATAGTAACAAAAGAAAAGATTTTTCCCAGCCACATCAAATATTTTCTATACAAAGTGTAAAAAAATATTATAAAAGGTTTTATCATGATTTTCAGGTTTAACTCAGGAGCCGAAAATCACAGTTCTTAATTCTCGTCACCTTCCTTCTCTTCCTCCTTCTTTCCCCCCACAGAATCAAATTGCTTAGAGAAATAAATAAAGGGTTTTTTTTAGAAGAAAAGGTTGATTTCTATCAAAGCTCATCTTCAAGTAGTGCACTCTTAGCAATTTACTAGTCTGTTTTGCAAGTGTGCAATTTCCATTCACCTTCAGCTTCAAAAATCATAGAATGAGGTTGTATCTAGGATAGCTTTTGAATTTATAATATTTCTTTTCTATGTAATTCTACCTAAGCATCATAAATAAGGTTAGCTGTGGCCAACCCCCTCCCCCCCAAAAAAAAGTATACTCAATTTCCTTGGCACACAATATAGTGTATGCCCTCATTAATTTTATTTTACATTTATGTGGTGCTGAGGATCGAACTCAGGGCCTTAAGCATGCTAAGTGAGCTCTCTACCACTGAGCCACAACCCCAGCCCAGTCCTCATTAATTTTATCTGAGATTTTTAAAATATGATTTTATGAAAAGTGAAAACCAGAATGAAAAGAGTCAGACTGGAAAATTCCATTAGATTTTATGACTAGGTAAATCCTGACAAACTGATTTATTTTTAATGCACATATGTTTAACTTTTTCTCTATTTCATTTGTTGTAGACATGACTGAAAGAAGTTAATGTATTTATGTATGATACTTATCCCACATCATACAGGAAAAATAAATGAAAATTAATTTTGAGTTTAAAGAAATAAGTTGATAGATTCAAATTGAAGATGATATTTATGTACTTTGTTTGGATCAAAGACTCCACTATTCCACTTTTTTTTTTTTAACAGTAGTAAGATTTTATGTCTTTATTTTATGCCCCTTTCAATTTATATTTTAGTTGCCAAGGTCTGGAATACAAACTATTAATTGATACCTTTGAAGACTTGTTTTTTCTTATACAATAAGTACTGTTGGCCTACTACTACACACAGGATGCTTATTCTCTGCTAGTGTGTTCGGCTGCTCCAGTTTCCTGAATTGAACTGTGAAATGAGCTTCCTCTCCCATCTCCTTTTAAGTGGGGTTTGTGATGGGTCATAGCCAGACCTATTGTACTGGAACTTCGGATGGTCTGAAGAAAGATAAGAAATGAAATACAGAAGTGTTTCTCTGTAGAGCAATTAAGTTCCCTAAAATGGTAGGGGCTGCCAGACACACTGAACCGTGGTCCTCATTCTTGCCAATGCTAGAACCTGAACCAGCAGTTTTTGTTTTGACTAGTTTAGAATTGATGATAAAAAAAGGTCTTCACTGGAATGGCTCATAAATTCATTGTAGTGTTATATATAATATAATACTTCCTGGCTGCTGTAATTCCATGGTATTTCTGTTTATTCGTGTTAAACCAGCAAGGTAAAAGTTATATAATCTTTAATTAATGTTTAAAAAAATTATTAATCCTAAAAAACTTGGCTAGTCCAGGATACTTCATGATTTTAATACTTAAAAAAGAGGGTGCAAACAATACATTGCATGCAAACTTAATTTATAACAATACTCTGTCTTCACACTATTAAGCTCTATGAGTGTTCTCCTTACACAGAGCTGAAGATGAAGGAGGATAACCAAGGGAAATTGTGAAGAATCAACAAGCATTCTCTTTAGATTGCTCATTTGTTAATTTACATTCCAGTTTCAATTCATCTTTATGTCTACCAAAGTCTATTTCTCTTATACTAACAAACACACACACAGTTGTGTTTGCATAAATATATAAATCCAAATTTATATTATATATAAATTGTTCCCTGCATAGCTAGGATTACAGGTATACATGAACAATCCCACCTACCATTTCTACGTTGACTGTTTTACAAAATGTTATGTAATACATTCTAAACAATGATCTACCCTTGCAATTTCCAGATGTATGACTCCTGCTCACAGAATGATGATGAAGAGGGCTGGTCTTTTGAACACTTAAGGTGTCCCCTCCCTATTCACTATCTTAAGTAGAGGTCAGGAGAATACTGGTATAATGGTGCAAGAATTTTTAACCCTTTATGGAATTAAAATTATCTATGTGTTAGGAATAATGTTTACTATATCAGGTTGCTCTTGGGGCCTCTCTGTGCCTCCCACTAATTGCTTAGTCAGTTTTAATCTGCTATCAGTATATATTTAATTTGGCCCAAAAATGTATTAATAATTTCCTGATTATCAAATGCATTTGCCTATTATCAATTCTTGTCATCCTTGTATTTGACATGTTTGACAGCTTCACTCATTTCTGAAATTTTATCTTCCATTGTTATTAGTTATGTCTGTACTACACTAATATTATTTTATTCATTCCAGCAGTTAGGAAGCATTTAAAACTAACCACCATTTGACAATCACTTGAAAAACAATACTAATCAAACTTACAAAAACTGACTGCCCCAGTGAGATTACAGTTCAATAAGAGTGATTGATGTTAGCTATTTATTATCTAATATTTTGTAAATTAGATAATTTACAAACTATATTTTGAGCATCGACTTAATGATAGGTTTTGTTCTAGGCATTGGAAATGCTGTACTAAAATGGTACAATCAAAACTTAGATTTTCTTGGAAAAGATGGAGATTGGAAGTAAAGATTAAATATGAAATATAATTTTATATGTAAGACAAAAAATTGAGGGTAGAGGAAAGAGGGATGGAGAGTGGGTACTATTTTAAATAATGTGCTATATTAGATTTATTTTGAAAATGTGTTCTATCCCTCTACAAACAACCTACATATGAAATTCCTCTAAGATACTTGAGAGGTGATGTTAATGGGCAGTTTGACATGTGAGACTTAAGGAGATTTGTTGGAGATAAAATATATGGAAACTGTGTAAACCTGGAAGCTGGAAAGATAACATAAAGGTTGAGTTTCCATGGAGAAGAATGTCCAGTGCTAAGTCTTGAATGTAAATCAACTTTTCATGATAGAACAGTGGTAGAGAAATCTACCAAGGGAACTGGGTTAGATTATTTTATAGCAATGAAGGAAATGGGGAATGCCAACAGATGCCACTAACCAAGTGTTCAAGAAGGAAGTGCTGCAGAAAAGTCTTAGTTGCAACTAAGAGGACCAGCTGGTTGACTTTGCTTTGACTCTAGGGCTTTGAAAGAATGGTCTTTTCTGATTCTGAAAAGGGACTGTCTTCTATCTCAGAGTGGTATAGCAAAAGCTGACTGAAGCTAATTAAAGTGTGAATTGTTGGTGTTGAAATGGAGAAAAACAATCTAATGATCACATGAATAAATTGGAGTTTATACCTTAGGGTTCTAAATCTAGTGTCCAGAGGGTTTAAGAGGCTTTTTGAAGTAATTATGAACTGAGTTCTGAATAATGTATCTTCTCTTTACTATGTATCTATAGCATGGATACATAATAAAGAGAAGATAGAGAAGCATGTAAAAAGTCTAGTGCATGGTAAATTTGAGAGCTAAAAGAAGTCCATTCTGGCTGGTCTAGACATAATATGAGATTAAACAGGATCCAGGAGGCACAGGCCATTTTGTCTTTAACCTTAGAGCACTGTCAATAATTGAGGATTTAAAGGACATGGGAGATATGGACAATATAATGTAGTTTGAAGAGATTACACTAGCTGCTGTGTCCAAGATGAATTGCAGGTCAGGCAGATGGAAGGAAGTAGCCAGTCAGCAAGCCATGGAAGCAATAAAGGTGAGTGATTATTTTAGCCTGAATCATAATAGTAATTGTAGAAATGATGAAAAATATATTTTTAAAGTCAGATTTACTAAATGCAATTTGATGAGGCTTGTAGCAGTCTGAATATAAGCATATGGAGAAATGAGGTAGAGAAATCAAGAACAAACTTTAGACTTCAGGCATAAGCAGCAGGGCAGCCAGGACCTTGCAGCAATTAGAAGAGAATTAGAGCAGGATTCCTTTAGTCTGCTGATATTTTTGTCAAACTTCTGAATTCAATTTAAACATGTTGAATTTTAGGGACGTTGAACCATTGTGATAAGCCTGCCAGACTCAAGAACATATCCCACTGACAACTTAAGAATAGTATCCTCAGACTCAATGGCACATGCCTTTAATCCCAGCAGCTCAGGAGGCTGAGGCAGAAGAATTGTGAGTTCAAAGCCAGCCTCAGCAATGGTGAAGTGCTAAGCAACTCATTGAGACCCTGACTCTAAATAAAATATCAAATAGGGCTGAGGTGGTTGAGTGCCCCTGAGTTCAATCCCTAGTACCTGCAACCCCCCCCCCCCCAAAAAAAAAGAATAGTATCAAAACTCGATTTATTGTCACCACTCCAAATTCTCCTTCTACACTCAGATCTCAGTCATCTTAGAATATTCTCACTCCCTAGAATCCTCCTAGCTTCCATGTCAGCTGGCTCAACTTCCCTCACCTGATGTTTGCTGTTTGGCCTTCTCTTACACTGACTCCTTCTTTTCCATTTCTGCTGATTTTAGGTATTTTCAAGCTCTTAAATTTCACCCACTGTATTCTTCACCTGCACTTTCTTAATTTCTGGTCTCTCTATTTTCAGTCAATTCTTTGTTTGATCCTTTGTTCTAGTCTGTCAATTTCCCTATGGAAGATTCCATTTCCCCATGTCCTTGCTCAAAATATTTTTTCTTTCTTTCTAAAATTTCCTTCTTTCCTGCAGATTCACATTGGTCTGGCATTCAGACAAATAACAAAAGGCATCTGCAAAAGTCCTCTTAGCTTGTCACAGTTGTTAACACAGTGATTAAAAACAACCTGGTTTAAATTCTGCATTTAATATTCACTAGCTGTGGGACATTGGTTATTTCATCATAAATTCTGTTTTATTAATGGGATTATAAATAGCAACTCATGTACAGGCTATTTCATGGTATAAGTCCAGGAAATTCACTTACCAGCGTCCATGGCACAAAGATCAAATGAATGAATACAATTTCTGTATTTTGTTGTCCACCCACTATGCTCCATCTCTCTATATAGGCACGTGTAAGCACCTTATTGAACATGCCTTTTATTTTCCCTATTTGTGTAGTTTTATGTGCCTTGCATTTTTCTGCCTAGAATGTTTTCTCCTTACAGTTTTGGTAGAACCTCCTTACAACATCATCTTCCTTTCTAAATTTTTTCCTTGTAGTTGGGTGTGATGGCACATGCCCATAATCTGCCATTTGGGAGGCTGAAGCAGGAGGATCGCAAGTATGAGGCCAGCTTCAGCAACTTGGTGAGATCTTATTAAAAACAAAACAAAACAAAACCAAGGATGTAGTACAGTGGTAAAGCGCTGCTAGTTTCCATCCCCAGTACCAAAAATGAGGGGGTGGTAAGAATGTGACTCAGCAGTAGACCAAGCTATACCCAGGTTCAATTCCCAATATCCTACAATTAACAAACAAACTCTTTCTTTTCCGGAAACAGCTCCATTCTCACTCTTTCCAGGAAACATCCAGTTCTCTCACAATCTTTCTCCATCCCCAACTCCAGGTTCTGTTGTTCCCCATTTTTATGTGTTTTGACATATCGTATTAGCCGTGTGTATATGTTATAGCTTGTTATCTCTATAGTACATGATGATCCTTGACTTAACTTATTTGTGTAGAATTCATAGTTACTGAAATATCTGTGAATGAATGACTGTAATAGAAGTAGGCAATCCCATCTGGTACCTTTAGATATTCTCCTATTTCCTTCAGAACACACACAGATTTTGGCTCCAGTCTCCATCAAGGAACATCAAGTTACCTGGCTCAGGTATTTTTTCCTCAAGATAGGAGCTTTCAGGTCAGTAGTTGTCTAAAAGAATCAGGGCGAATACAGTTTTCTGTGTTCCCAGGAACTCTAAATGAATTGTAACTAAGTTCTTCTGGCAATAATGTCCCTGATTTTTTGTATAAGTCCTTAGTTGTTGTTGTTGTTGTTGCTGTTGTTGTTTTGTTCCGACCCCTATTTGTTTTACATAATTTAAAGGAAGCAGTTTTAGGACAGGTGGTAGAACATAGCTTTATACTGTTTCACTCAGAGATATCCAATAATTGGCATCTTTTAAAATGACATAGAAAAGAACAGAATATCTTTTCTGTTTCCTGCCTAATTTTCTCTGGACTGATCAATGGCCTTAGGAGCATGAGGGGCCATATTTTTAGGATGTTCCAAAAGCATAAATCAGGATAAGATTCTCATTTTATTCATGACTATACTTGGTGGTAATTTACAGAGCCTAAGATGAGAGTTTATTTTTCCCCTCTGAAGTCTTCAGGGATGTTTTTGTCAGGATTTGGAAAATGTGCTCTAGGAGCAGAGTGATAAATTGAGTGCTGCCTCAGAAAAAGTCAGGCTGTCAGGGAACATATTTATCTCCTTTCAGGAAGCAGAGAAGGATAAGTACAGATCTTTTAAAAAGCTATGTGAAAACTTTCTAAGGTAAGGGAGAAGGTCAATCTGACATGGCTTTCTATTTATTTATAACTTATGGAATGTCCAGGCATAAAGAATAAACTGAAGTCCCCGGTCATTCAAAGATGAGCTTTTTTCCTGTTGTAGTGCAGTACTGAGGATAAATGGACAATTAAATGGTTCTTAATGGGATTTATGGTTTGGATGTGTCATGTTCAGAAAGTAGAGGTTATGGGGCTTCCGATTTGGGTAAAAGATACACAGAAGCATCCCCAATGAGACAGCTATTTATTGGAAAAGAGCAAAGTTAGATAAAGACAAGAAGGGGAGCATTCATGATTACTACTGGGCACTTCACTCCAGCAAACTTATTATATTTTCTTTTTCTCAGAGAAGCATGTTTTTATGCTCTCAAAAAATAATGTTTAACTTTTCAACTCTTCTTAAAACTGCAGTCATTATCTCTCACCCAACTCTCAGATAGCCACAGCCCATGTTTCATATAGAAATATCAGCAAGGAATTGAAATATTAAATTCAGTACAGTCTACTAATCTGTAAATCAACCCTTCCCAACCCTCTTCTTTCTTCTGCTATTTTGAGAGGGAGCTCTTGTTCTCCAGAGGAATAAAATTGGTTACTATACATCCTGGCTGTCAAATATCACCCTTTTTGTGGATTACCCCCATCAATTATTCACTTTCATTCTTTCTTGCTCATCCTGGTTCCTCTCCAGACTGCTAAACACATGCATATTCAGCTATTTCAGTTTTTGCCTTCAAAATGCACTTCTCTATTAATCATTCTATTTGAGATTATCAAAATCTCTTGCTTGGGAAATGGCCATACTAGTAAAAGCATTATAAAGATTTAATGCAATTCCTATTAAAATCCCAATGACGTTCTTCATGGAACTAGAAAAAGCAATCATGAAATTCATTTGGAAAAATGACATGAGACTGAGAATAGCCAAAGCAATCCTTAGCAAGAAGAGTGAAGCAGGAGGCATCACAATACCAGACTTTAAACTATACTACAGAGATATAGTAACAAAAATGACATTATATTGCCACCAAAACAGACATGTAGACAAATGGTACAGAATAGAAGACACAGAGACAAACCCCCATAAATACAGTTATCTCATACTAGACAAAGATGCCAAAAATATTAATTGGAGGAAAGATAGCCTCTTCAATAAATGATGCTGCAAAAACTGGAAATCCCTATGCAGCAAAATGAAACTAAACCCCTATTGCTCACCCTTCACAAAAATCAACTCAAAGTGGGCATCAAGGACTTAGGCACTAGAACAGAGACCATGTGCCTAATAGAAGAAAAAGTGGCACAAATCACCACCATGTCAGCTTAGGAACCAACTTCCTTAACAAGACTCCTAAAGCACAAGAAGTCAAATCAATAATAAAAAATGGGATGGATTCAAATTAAAAAGCTTCTTCTCAGCAAAGGAAACAATAATGTGAGAGACCCTACAGAATGGGAGAAAATCTTTACCATATAGAGATTGAGCATTAATCTCCAGGACATATAAAGAACTCAAAAAACTTAACACCAGAAAAACAAATGACCTAATCAATAAATGGGTTAAGGAACTGAAAAGACACTTCTCAGAAGTGAAATAAAACCAATCAACAAATATATGAAAAAGTGTTCAACATCTCTAGCAATTAGAGAAATACAAATCAAAACAATCAAGAATACAAGCAACAATAAATGTTGACGAGGATGTGGGGGAAAGGTACTCTCATACATTGCTGGAGGTACTACAGATTGGTGCAGCCAATATGGAAAGCAATATGGAGATTCCTTGGAAAACTGGGAATGGAACCACCATTTGACCCATCAATCCCACTCCTTGGTTTATATCCAAAGGACTTACTTAAAAATCAACATACTTTAGTAACGCAGTCACATCAATTTGTTTATAGCAGCTCAACTCACAATAGCTAAACTATGGAACCCACCTATGTGCCCTTCAGCAGATGAATGATAAAGAAAATGTGTGTGTGTGTGTATATAATATTTACATATGTATATATATTATATATATAATGGAATATTAATCAGCTTTAAATAAAAATGAAATTATGGCATTTGCCAGTAAATGGATGGAACTGGAGAATATCATGCTATGTGAAGTAAGCCAAAACCAAAGACCAAAGGCTGAATGTTTTCTCTGATATGGGATGCTAATTTATAAAAAAAAAATGGGGACAGGGCTAGTGAAGATAGAGCTACCTTGGATTTGATAGAGGAGAGAATAGGAAGGGGAGGAGGCATGGGTAGAAAGGGTAATAATGTCTGATTCATTCTACTATGCTATCTGAATATATGATTATATCACTGGTGTGATTCTACATCATGTACAACCAGAAGAATGAGAAGTTATGTATGATGTTTCAAAATGCATTCTACTGTCAAGTAGAATGAATTGGAACAAATTAAAAAATCTCTTGCTTGGGAAACAGTGATTTGAATTTAAAGAAAAAAATATGACTTTCATAAAATGCAAAATAAAGTTTTTATTCAATTAGTGAAGGAACTAATATGTCAGTAATGAATCAAAGGAGAATTGGGAAGTGTGAGATTCATAGACTTGGTTGGCTAAAGAATTGGAGAAATGAATTTCCCAAAAGATATGAGTGGTTCATGTTATTACAAGGCAGTAAGTTCCAACTTTTAGATTAGGCTATAGAAACCATTTGCTTTTTTTTTTTTTTTTTTTTTTTATTTGTACTGGGGATTGAACCCAGCACCTCACACATGCTAGCAAATACTTTGCTACTGAGTTATACTCTCAGCCAAATTGCCAAGGATGGTCTTAAACTTCTAGTCCTATTGCCTCAGCCTCCTGAGTAGCTGGGATTATAAATGTTTGTGACTGTACCTAACCCAAGAAGGTCCTTTTGACAGTTTTATTATATAAAATTTTAAAATACTTTCATGGAAAAGTTATTTAAATAAAAATGAAAAGCTAATGATCTGTTGACAGAAAATACTTTTATAATATACTAGGCAAAGGCTTAATTTCTCTAGTGTTCAAGGATGACCTGGAAAATGAGAGCCATAGAACTATTTCTGTGTGATAAAAGCAATTAATCTGTAGAAGTAATTCTGATGGCCAAGCATGTAAAGAGGTGGTCAATCTCAAAAGTTGTCATAAAAATAAACCAATCAACACAACAACGCAAACAATATTGTAAAAACAAAATTTATCCATAAGATTGGTAAAATGTAAAACCTTTTGATCACCTCTAACATTAGCAAGAATGCAAGGAAGTGTCTTGCTTATCAACTGCAAGCCACTCTGTAAACTGCTGTGAAATATTTGGAAACTATTTTATCGTAACTTATTAATATTAAAATTTTCTATATTTTGAGGCTAAAAAATTCCATCATTATTTGCTCATTCATTCAATAAAATAAAGATGCTAAAATCGACATGCAAGGAATTTTTATTGGCATATTATTATGAGGCTAGTAACAAGAGCAAATAAAATCAGTGGGGATATTGTAGAACTAATAGCAAAACATGTTTCCCTACATGTGATGTGTAAATAGATTTATACACAAAGCTTTACTGGTGATTAGAGTTATAAGCTTGGTATGAGGTTCCTAGAAACATTGTTAGGGATTTTTTTTTCAACAAAATGTGAATTTAAACTAATTTCATATATAATTTTAAATTATATAATACTATGTCTCTATTCCCATATTCAACATCTTTTAAGGGGCTTTTTGTACTACTAGGATGCAATTCAAACTTTTACCCCCACCCTGTGTGAGGGGGATTTGCTTACTCCTGAAACTTGACAATACCTGCTTGTAGGTTATTTGAAACAATGTGACTTTTTCTTACTGTAAAGTTTGCAAACTCACTACCCACTCCTGCCTGAAGCCAGTCTTCTACACTTTAGTTTTTAAGTATTGCATCCCTAAAATCACTACTAATCAAAATCTTCAATAGGAATTATTCCAGTAATGAATCCTTATAAGGATTCCAAGGAATGTAATTTTAAAAATAGAAATACCAGACTAGCAGATAACAAAGCTGAGAATTGCTAAGTAATGGGAAAATTTTCAAAAAATTATATAATACTATGAGTGATATTATAGTATAGCTTTGAGTGATAAACTAAAGAAGTATTCATTAAATGTAATTTCTAAAACTGGAGCCCTCTTATGAGAGGAAACAAGGATCAGACCTACAATTGACAATTATTACTTTGAATGGCTTCTGTGTTATTCCATTTACAAATAATTTCAATTTGTCCCACAGATGACATATGTAATATATTCTTTCAGCATACAGATAATTTATCATGAAGAAAAGGAATATCCTGCTTGATTTTTCTTCCTAGGTATAGGAGCTGTGGATAAAGACATATTTGTCAAATAAAAGAATGGGGGTTTACAAGTCTGTTCTTAACATATGTATTTACCATCATAGGAAGACCTTTTGGGTTTTGTTCATTTAAGATATTAAAACTTGGTCACTAGAATTTATTTAATACATAAATATTTATGCAGGATGCAATATAAGAATCTGATAAGATGAAGTATGAAAAATTTAAAAAAATGATTTTACATTTAGGAAGCAAACTGAAGTGCTAGAAACACTCTCTATTTAATATACATTTGACCATAGGCATTTACTAAGTATAAAACATAAATTTACCAAATGAAATTGTCTTTTTAGATACATTTGGCTAGCTAACATACTAAACAGGATGTCCTATAACTTGAGTCACAAGTATTTTGAAATATGTTAATATAGATTATTTTTATTTGTCATTATTTGAAAAACCTACATTACTGTGGGCTGTAAAATATTGTTTTGATACACATTACTTTTGGCTAAAATAAATATACCTAGAATACCAGACATTTTGTTATGTCTGGTAACATGAGGCCATTAGTATTTAATGTATTATTATTTTAAAAAAGTATGGACTTTGAGTACTATAATCTAATCATTTGAAGAAGTGAGCATTTATATTGGTAGTTGTGTTTCAATAGAGGGTGATGGATTTTGATACAAAGTTAAATGGCTTCAGGATCTTATGACCTATAGCCCATTAGCTAAAGCAAATATAAGATTCATAGTGAATTCAATGGGAGGAAAGCAAAATTAGTTTTTAAGATGTTTTAATATATCACATGATATAAATAATATCTATCTCTTTGAATTTTTTATACCCAATAAAATCATAGTTTATGAAGACTCTTTACCTACTTAAGAAATGTGGTAAATGTTAGTTTTGTTGTTGCTGAAAATCTTTTCAAAACTCCAATGAAGGAATAACTGAAGAAAAGAATGTTAAAAAGCAATTAGTAGAAACTTTTACTCCTTATTATCATTGATGAAAACAGATGAATTTTAAAAAGTGAAAGTGGAAACCATTAACATGTGAGTTATTATTATTATTTCTTGTTAACTGGGTTTATGTGCATGGGTCAGACATAAAGAAATATATATATATATATATATTTAGTTGTAGTTGGACACAATATACCTTTATTTTATTTTACTTATGTTTTATGTGGTGCTGAGGATTGAACTCAGTGTCTTGCATGTGCTGAGCCACAACCCCAACCCAGACATAAAGAATTTTTATTGACAAACTCTGTATATCTGTCTTATTGATAAAATATTATTGGCTTTTTTCTGATATTGAGACATCTCAAAGTTTCCGTAAATTAATTGGAGTGAAGTACCAATACAGATTTTGATTATAAATGTGAATTTTTTTTTAGAACATACACCTTTGTAGACACTGGAGATACTAAACAACAACAAAAAATCATAATCAGTCCTTGAAAGCAAGAAGTTTGATTTAATTTTTGTTTCATAAATTATTTTTTCCTATGACAAGTCAGCATATTTTTAAAAACGTCAAGATACTGTTATTTGTTCAAACGTGAATGATAATTATTTAATTATCTCTCAGGAAATGTTTAAAATTTGAAGTAAGTTTGGTAAATAAACATCTATTAAGCATTGCCACAATGAGAACATGCCAAAAACATTTACATGTAAGTTATGAACCACAGACAAGTAGCCCAGCAAAGTCTGTATACAGGGGTGATGGAAACATACCACCCGAGCAATTGCCTTAAACAGAATTTTTCTAAAGAATATTTGAATAGAAATAAAACAAAAAAGGGCAAATTTCAGCAAGAATTCTGTAGGGTAAAAAACATGTCAATTCTTTGGGATTGGAAAGAGTGACAATACTTAAACAAAACATAGTTACAAAACTTGCCTACTATCCCAGCATTATTACACAAGAAAAGAGCATATAAATGCTCTTAATTTCTCACAAAAAAATTCTCCAAAAGTACAAATTATCTTCCCAGCACTAAACACTGTTCTTAGCATGTAGAATGCAAAAGATATAGGAATCATAGACTTTGACAAATTTTTATTTTCTGAAAACAAAATTCAGTGGATGTTAATAGCATTCAACATAAGTGATTTGAAATGCAGGTTAGTTTTTAATTTATGATTTGATTCAAATGAATATAAATATTACCATTGAAATATATAACATTTTTGCTGGTTACAGTACAAAATATGTCCGGCTAGTTAGTTGAAACAACTAGAACTCCATGTCATTCAGTGAAAAAATGACTGGGCGCCTTGGCACTTGCCTGTTACCAGTAGCTTGGGAGACTGAGGCAGAGAGACCAGGCGTTCAAAGCCAGTCTCAGCAACGGCGAGGTGCTAAGCAACTCAATGAGACCCTGTCTCTAAATAAAATGCAAAATAGGGCTAGGAATGTGGCTCAGTGCTTAAGTTCCATGGAGTTCAAAATCAGCTATAAAATATTATAAAGTCCAGGAAGGCAATTAGGTTGTATTGAGGTGAATCTGATAAAACTTATAAATACAGCAAAGCAAAACTGATACCAAGTTAACACTGCTACTAAATAAGCATCAAAACCTAAGAATAAAATGAAGAAAAACAAGCGAGAAAAGTTGCTTGAGTTCTAACTTCAATATTTTTAGTAGACAGGGCAAAAATGTATATGTGATAATATAAAGATCTCACTATTTACTTAACAGTGTATTAGAAGAGAGGATTTTCTTCATAGTCTAATTTGGTCACTGAAATGAGTGTACATTCCCCTTTCCTCCACTTAAAAAAAAAAAGAAAAGAAAAGAAAAAGAAAGGAACTGAACATACTTGGCAAGCACTTAAAAATAAATGCATATAAATTTAATAGTTTCATTTTTTGAATTTTACCAATAAATGATTGAAAGGTTAAAGGTAAAATCATGAGATATTATACTGAATTATAGCTGACAAAATATTTGTATTTCTAGATAGCTTTGAAAATTGGTATATTTAAAATATATAATGTACAATTATCCAAGTTGCTTAAATAAAAATTTCATGATGACTTCTATAAAATGAATTATTGAAGTTTTCAGATTTTTATACTATAGTTAAGTATAATAAGCAGAATTTCCCTGTTGAAATAAGGGAAATACCATTGGCTATCAATAAGGACATTAGATATTAATATCCTAAGCCTAGTTTTTCATTTTTAATGTAGGACATAACTTTTTTGAATATTCAGTTACTCATATGGTTCCTAGCTTACAAGGACTTGATCTAAGACTATTCCAAAGAGAAATGTTGAATTTATAAAGATGAATTTTGAGGCTTTAAACATTGTTAATTTTCAAATACAAATATCAATATCCAAACATCTGCCTTTTTTTTAATAGTGGTAGACAGTAGCACGCTAGACAAAACTATCATAGAAGTATTTGTCACATGTGACCTGTGGTCAGTTAGCTGATTAATACGATACTTTTCTTGTGTGATTCTTAACACTACAGCACAGTATTATCTCAGTGGATTATCTGGAGTGACAGCTAAAAAATGGGTTCATTTCTGTTAGTGTTTGCTCTTTATATACTATTATGTTCTGCCTATTCCAAGTCGACTTTTCATCTATTAAATTAATTCTTTAGCTGCCCTAATAGGAGTGCTATGAGGGTAACACTTTTCTGTTTTTCACCTTTAGTTTACTGTATTCAGATATTTGTTTTTAGGTTAAATGAATATAAATAGAGATTAAATGCAAATTTGAGTAAAATAGGCTCTGGATGGCAAATAATTATAGAGAAATGAAACATTATATTTGCGGCTTGTAGAGACAGCTTCATTCCTTCATAAACATCTCCCTTAATATGATGCTGATCAAATTGTTCTTATAGCATCTTATGTTTTATATGCTTTCTATGGCTTTCAAAGTAATTCATCAACTCCATCCCATATACTTAATGACACATTCAACTTCTAAGAAGATAGGTATCATTTTCTAACAAAGAAGAAAAAATTCTTTACTGTATAAAGATTCTTACAAATTTTTAAAAATAACTACATGTTGAATTCTTTGTTGTTGTTTTTTCACCTTAGTGAAAAATAATTGGAGGGGAAGGGAAAATATTGCAAAACTATTTTTTCAACCTGCTTGTATTAGAAAAACAACTTGAAAATTTATATGCAGGGGACAGTCATCTAATACTTTATAATGAGTCTAATAATCTATGTGGGGACACTGATTTTAGATAATGCCTTGAAGCTCATGGTATAGTAAATTTTGTGTACTTGTTAATTTTCTTTACTTGTTCAATGAAAAAAGATTATTTCAAATAAATTCAATGTTTTGCAGCAATATCTCCTTGCTTCTTTCATTGGTTTTTCCATATAGAGGAAATACATGAACTATCGAATTGTGTGTATATATCTTAATTTATATGAAACTATATATATTTAATTATATATAATTTATAGGTAGAACTATATACTATATTAGAAAGTAGTACAACAGTTTTCCCTCACTACAATCCCATAGTGAGATTTTTTTATAGAGGGGAAAGTTGAGATTTTTTTATAGATTATGTGCTCGACAATATAAATGAAAAGCATTAAGCTATCAACTGACTTGTTTCCACAAAAAGTTACATTATGGTAAATGTATGTCTACTTAAATGATCAATGAGTTCACTTGTGGCATAATAAATCCTGGTTAAACAGAAATAAATGAAGAAACCTAAAAGACTGGGGCAGAGCAGAAGATCTCAAATGCTGATTTTCTGTACCTTTACAAAACAAATTTCTGGAGGTAAATTTGTGCTTGTATGTGTAGAACTTTACTGTGGGATAATTGAGTATATCTCTTCTTTGTCTTCAACTAGAGAAATTCATCCTCTGTTTGATACACTAGGTATACTAGCCAAATTTTATTCAAAAAAAGATTGTTGTTACTAGAAATATTTTAAAATCACTGCTGTTTCACTCTCCGTCGAGTAGCTATTTTTTTTTCATATTTTAATAGAAAACACTAAAGAAAAGTTTTCTTAATTTATTTAGTTATATACAACATGAGGATAAACCCTGACTTATCACAGGGGCATGGAACACAACCAGCTCCAATTTAGTCCTCCCTAGCACTTTGCCCCCAAACTGTTACCCACTACTCTACGCCCTGCACTCCATGGGTCTCTCTTCAATCCACTTACAGTTTACATTTTTTTTTTAATTAGTGTTCTGTGAATACATGCAATGCTGAACCTACTGTTCTGTATCATGCAATATCCAGTCATATTTTCTATGTTTTGATTAATAAAATGTAACACATAAAGGCATTAGTGAATCATAAATATTTTCTTTCTTTAAAGTCAAAGAAGGTAAATAACATTTTAATAATTTTCATTCAATGTATAGATCTTCAGTAACTGAGTCTATAGTTTGGGCTTTATGGACAACTGCTTAAATATAATGGAACTGAACATTAACTATGAATTGTTATACATGTATATGTCATTGCAAAATATGTGCAAATATCTGTGTATGTATATGTAGATATCACATATATGAATACATATTTTATATATATATATATATATATATATATATATATATATATATGTAAATAATGGCAATTGATATTAGTTTGGTATTTATCTTTATTATTTCCATTTGAACCTTTTCCCATCACAATCATTAGGTATATTTTCTAATTTTTTTTTGCATTTTTTTTTTATTGGTTGTTCAAAACATTACATAGCTCTTGACATCTCATATTTCATACTTTAGATTCAAGTGGGTTATGAACTCCCATTATTACCCCATTACAGATTGAAGAATCACATTGGTTACACATCCACATTTTTACATAATGCCATATTAGTAACTGTTGTATTCTGCTACCTTTCCTATCCTCTACTATCCCCCCTCCCCTCCCGTCCCATCTTCTCTCTCTATCCCATCTGCTGTAATTTAATTCTCTCCCTTTTTTTCCCTTTCCCCTCACAACCTCTTATATGTAATTTTGTATAACAATGAGTGTCTCCTTTCATTTCCATGCAATTTCCCTTTTCTCTCCTTTTCCCTCCCACCTCATGTCTCAGTTTAATGTTAATCTTTTCCTCTTGCTCTTCCTCCCTGCTCTGTTTTAGTTGCTCTCATTATATCAAAGAAGACATTTGGCATTTGTTTTTTAGGGATTGGCTAGCTTCACTTAGCATAATCTGCTCTAATGCCATCCATTTCCCTGAAAATTCCATGATTTTGTCATTTTTTAGTGCTGCGTAATACTCCATTGTGTATAAATGCCACATTTTTTTATCCATCTATTGAAGGGCATCTGGGTTGGTTCCACAGTCTAGCTATTGTGAATTGTGCTGCTATGAACATCGATGTGGCAGTATCCCTGTAGTATGCTCTTTTAAGGTCTTCAGGGAATAGTCCAAGAAGGGCAATAGCTGGGTCAAATGGTGGTTCCATTCCCAGCTTTCCCAGGAATCTCCACACTGCTTTCCAAATTGGCCGCACCAATTTGCAGTCCCACCAGCAATGGACAAGAGTACCCCTTTCCCCACATCCTTGCCAGAACTTGTTGTTGTTTGACTTCATAATGGCTGCCAATCTAACTGGAGTGAGATGGTATCTTAGGGTGGTTTTGATTTGCATTTCTCTGACTGCTAGAGATGGTGAGCGTTTTTTCATGTACTTGTTGATTGATTGTATGTCCTCCTCTGAGAAGTATCTATTCAGGTCTTTGGCCCATTTGTTGATTGGGTTATTTGTTATCTTATTGTTTAATTTTTTGAGTTCTTTGTATACTCTGGATATTAGGGCTCTGTCTGAAGTGTGAGGAGTAAAAATTTGTTCCCAGGATGTAGGCTCCCTATTGACCTCTCTTATTGTTCCTCTTGCTGAGAAAAAACTTTTTAGTTTGAGTAAGTCCCATTTGTTGATTCTAGTTATTAACTCTTGTGCTATGGGCGTCCTATTGAGGAATTTGGAGCCCGACCCTACAATATGTAGATCGGAGCCAACTTTTTCTTCTATCAGGCGCAGAGTCTCTGATTTGATATCAAGCTCTTTGATCCATTTTGAGTTAACTTTTGTACATGGCGAGAGAAAGGGATTCAGTTTCATTTTGTTGCATATGGATTTCCAATTTTCCCAGCACCATTTGTTGAAGATGCTATCCTTCCTCCATTGCATGCTTTTAGCCCCTTTATCAAATATAAGAAAGTTGTAAAAATGTGGATGTGTAACCGATGTGATTCTGCAATCTGTATTTGGGGTAAAAATGGGAGTTCATAACCCACTTGAATCTAATGTATGAAACATGATATGTCAAGAGCTTTGTAATGTTTTGAACAACAAATTAAAAAAAATGCAAAAAAAAAAAAAAAAGAAAGTTGTAGTTTTGTGGATTGGTCTAAGTGTCCTCTATTCTGTATCATTGGTCCACCCGCCTGTTTTGGTACCAGTACCATGCTGTTTTTGTTACTATTGCTCTGTAATATAGTTTGAGATCTGGTACGCTATACCGCCTGATTCACACTTCCTGCTTAGCATTGTTTTTGCTATTCTGGTTCTTTTGTTTTTCCATATGAATTTCATGATTGCTTTATCTATTTCTACAAGAAATGCCATTGGGATTTTGATTGGCATTGCATTGAACCTATAGAGAACTTTTGGTAATATCGCTATTTTGATGATGTTAGTTCTTCCTATCCATGAACAGGGTATATTTTTCCATCTTCTAAGGTCTTCTTCTATTTCTCTCTTTAGGGTTCTGTAGTTTTCATTATATAAATCTTTCACCTCTTTTGTTAGGTTGATTCCCAAGTATTTTATTTTTTTGAGGATATTGTGAATGGGGTGGTTGTCCTCATTTCCATTTTAGAAGATTTGTTGCTGATATACAGGAATGCCTTTGATTTATGTGTGTTGATTTTATATACTGCCACTTTGCTGAATTCATTTATTAGCTCTAGTAGTCTCTTTGTAGACCCTTTGGGTTTGTTAGATATAGTATCATATCATACACAAATAGTGATAATTTAAGTTCTTCTTTTCCTATTTTTATGCCTTTAATTTCTTTTGTCTGTCTAATTGCTCTGGCTAGTATTCCGAAAAGTAATTGAATAGAAATGGTGAGAGAGGGCATCCCTGTCTTGTTCCAGGCTTTAGAGGGAATGCCTTCAGTTTTTCTCCATTCAGGATGATGCTAGCCTGAGGCTTAGCATATATAGCTTTTACAGTGTTGAGGTAAGTTCCTGTTATCCCTACTTTTTCTAGTATTTTGAACATAAAGGGATGCTGTACTTTGTTGAATGCTTTTTCTGCATCTATCGAGATGATCATGTGGTTCTTATCTTTAAGTCTATTAATGTGGTGAATAACATTTATTGATTTCCGTATATTGAACCAGCCTTGCATCCCAGGGATGAATCCTACTTGATCATGGTGCACAATTTTTTTTGATATGCTTTTGTATTCGATTCTCCAGGATTTTATTGAGAATTTTTGCATCTAAGTTCATTAGAGATATTGGTCTGTAGTTTTCTTTCTTTGAAATATCTTTGTCTGGTTTCGGCATCAGGGTGATGTTGGCCTCATAGAATCAATTTGGAAGAGCTCCTTCTTTTTCTATTTCCTGAAATAACTTGAAAAGTATTGGTATTAATTCTTCTTTGAAGGTTTTATAAAACTCCGCAGTATATCCATCCGGTCCAGGGCTTTTCTTGGTTGGTAGTCTTTTGATGGCTTCTTCTAATTCCTCCTTTGTTATTGGTCTGTTTAAATTGTGTGTATCTTCCTGACTCAATCTGGGCAAATCATATGATTTTTTTTAAGAAATTTATCAATATCTTCACTATCTTCTATTTTATTGGAATATAGGGTTTCAAAATAATTCCTAATTATCTTCTGTATTTCTGTAGTGTTCATTGTGATATTGCCTTTTTCATCCCGTATGTTAGTAATTTGAATTTTCTCTCTTCTTCTCTTCATTAGCATAGCTAAGGGTCTGTTGATCTTATTTATTTTTTCAAAGAACCAACTTTTAGTTTTATCAGTTTTTTCAATGTTTTTTTTTTTTTTTTTTGGTTTCGATTTCGTTGATTTCCGCTCTGATTTTAATTATTTCTTGCCTTCTACTACCTTTGCTGTTGTTTTGCTCTTCCTATTCTAGGGTTTTGAGATGAAGTGTGAGTTCATTTATTTGTTTTTTTTTTTTTTTTTCTTTTTTGGAGGAATGAACTCCAGGCAATGAATTTCCCTCTTAAAACTGCTTTCATTGTGTCCCATAGATTCCAATATGTTGTGTCTGTGTTTTCATTTATCTCTAAGAATTTTTTGATTTCCTCCTTTATGTCTTCTAAAATTTTTTTAAAAATCTCATATGCTTGGACAACTATTATTTGTTATAATCAACTTTTTCTGCCTGATTTATTTTTATCATTGTGATCAGAGTATGAGGATATTAATCCATTTCATACTAATATGTGGTCTGTTATGGTACAATTGATCAAGCTATTACTATGATTAAAGACAAAATGTGAAAATGCCTATTTTTCTTTTATCCTTGAACAAGTAAAGGTGGGCTAAATTGCACATATTAATGGATGACTGCAGAGGTGTAATAGAAAAGAGTAGTGACTAATTGAACTTCCGTGGCAGAATGTTTTTCCCCGGCAAAAAGTTTCTGGATATAGATAATTATTCCTATGAAGCTTAACTGATACTTTGGAAAATTGTTTTTCTCAACCAGGATGCTTTTATTATCTTTTATGGTGTTTTGAATTTCCCATTACTTGCATCTAATTCTATATGATTCTACTTTTTGGTTACTTTTTAAAACTTACATATTAAAGCCAAGTGATTAAATTTCAATTCTTTCATATTGGCTTCCAAAATGTTACCTAAAAATGTAAATATTTTAAAAAGCAGGTATCCTAAAAAGCAGGGATCCAGGAGTGCACTATTCATATCTCAGAACAAGGGAATTTAAAGGCCACAATTCTGAAACTATCTAATGTCAGTGAAAGGAGAAGTGTTCAGTTTCTGAATTTTTGCAGCAACTTGAGCTTTATAAACAGTTATGATGGTGATAATGCCATTGTGCTGTATCAACATTGACTAATAAAATGCATTGTTTATTCCACCAGCATTTACCTAGATCTTCCCTAAACCAAGACCTGAGCTAGTCATTGAGAGTACAGTTTTATGTAAGACGCACACTGTTTCACAGTTACTTTCTGTAAAGTTCATGATTCTAAAGCATGTGTTGAACAATAAGTTTCATCACATACTAAAAACATCACTCATCTCTTAGCATTTTTGCCTATGATGCTGTTTAGAGTGAGTTCTGAGTCTGTCTGTGGGCTGAACAGCAAAATCTTTTAATCAATTATTTGTGACTGACTGACTGGATGTTGAAAGGAAGTGTGCCTTGTGGTAGAAGGTAGGTTATATATTTGTTATCTCTGTTCCATCACTTTCTTATTAAAAAATAGTACTTCATGGGAGAAACTGATGTGCTTTGTAAGTGGCATATTTATGTAATGAACAATGTGAACAGATTGATATGACAGGTTCTTATTATTTTAAACTGCAGAGATGATTTACGATACTCAATTCTTCATTTTTACAAACTCATTTTTATTTTTAGATTTGGTGAATCACCATTTTGCCCTTTGCTTCACAAAGAACTTGGAGAGGTTTATCTTCTTGAGGATCACACTCTTGTCTTGGTGATAGCTTTATATGGGCAAAGTGCCTTATCAGTCATAGAAGCTTTACCAATAACAACAACAAATTCAGAGCAATTGTTTCAAACTTCCAAAATTAAAAAAGTATGCAAAGTGTGTAAATATGAAAATTCACTTGGAGAATGTCTGTTTCATGATATCCATCTTTATACATCCACCTTCACATGTTTATACTGTATCTTAGTGATTTTAAGATAAAATTTAGTAATATTAATTTTATACAATCTCAACAATGCTGGGCACTTGTTGCAGGCCTGTTAATGACTTGAGAAGTGAGTGATCTTTGTTCCTAGAATGTTTTCCAGTGTTGTTCTATGCATATTTCCTAAGAAATAGTCCAAGTATGTCTCAGTTAAATTCTAGATGATATTGGGGTATACCAAACATCTAGGAATATAAACATCCAAAGCAGAGGAAATAAGAATTTTATAAACATTGATAAACTGTGTAGGACTGACCCTAAACTGACCCTCAATCACAGTAGAGTATATCATGATACCAAGACAGATTTTCTTAAGAAGGTTAGACTTTGTACCTTTAACCAAAATCTCCTTTTCTCTTTCCAGTCCTCAAACCTCAGCCTCTGATATGCATGAGAGGTGATAGGTATATTCATTAGCCTGATTCGGTCATTCCACAATGTATATATTTATAGAAATATTACAGTCCATAAATAAGTGCAATTATTGTATATTGATTAGAAGGTCAGACTTGTTGGTCTTTGTCAGAATTTCTGTAGTTAGAGAAATCGGAAAAGAATTTTTCACAGATGATGGGGAAAATACCCTGTTAGGTATTTTATAAAGAATTAACTCACTAATTTGTGTGTTTATTAATTTCATTTTACTTAATTATCAATAAGTGTTGTTTGAATACATTCCCTGCAGGTTTCAGGAAGCTACCAGTGGTACAAACATCAGAGCATAGAGGTCACCTCATTTGAGGTGGCCGTAAGGTACCTAGTGAAGATCCCCAGTTAATGATTTTGAGGGCTTGGATGTCAGATGAGAAAGTGGGCTGGAGGCAAGTTTAGAAGGTTTTTTCACATAAGTGATCCCCAAATCCACAGGGAAAGCCATGGAGAGCTACAGGACACACCAGATACAATTCTGTGTCTCAGTATTCAGTGTTGGTAGAAGACCAACAGTGGTCAAGGAAATTTTTACAAAGTGTTGGATTATAAAACATTAAATTTGCCTTCCAAATCATAAACTAGATCTTATGGTATAGTATACGAATTAGTGAACAATCTCTTGTTGATATATTACCATCCCATGACCCATCAATACTGATTAGAGATCTGTAAATTTATATAAATGCAGAACAAAATTAATTAAAAAAAACTGTATATATATAGAGGTATAATATAAGTAGAATATGTATGGTAAATGCATGTTGGGTTTTCTTATTAATCACCTATTTTACATAATTCAATAAGAATTTTCAGATAAACCTTATTGAGTTACAGCTGATTACTTCTTTTCAAAGTAAAGTGCATAACTCTGTTATAAAGTTATTTATTTAAGAATGAACATTAATAACAATACCATGACACAGCATGAAAGTTTAAACGTTTTCCTAAAAATGGAAAAAAATGTTCCTTACAGGAGAATTGTGCAATTAATTATAAAGTTGTAATAAAATATATTAATAAGAAAAGGAAATCTTTAAGCTTTTAAAATACACAAGGAATTATGAAACCAGTAAAACCTTAATTGTCTAATCCTATCAACTATGACAAGATCTCAAAGTGATGCCATTATAAAGTAAAAACCAATGTTAAATTCTTAATGGAGTTGTATTTTCTAAGAACTACATAGGTTACTTTTAGTGTTACATTACTCACTGTGATTAAAAACAAGATTTTTTCTTTGTATATAATATTCCCTTTGGAAAGAGGCCAGTTTTAATCTCTGTAGACTTGGTTACTTTAGCAATTGTTATAGTAAGATAAAATTCTTCACGTTTAGTTATGAAGAAGTCTGGCAATATTTAGATTATAAGGACCGTCTTTCTAGATGTTACAGTTTGATAAAAATGTTCTATCTTTACCTCCAAGATAAACAATGGTGAGGGTTTCTTTTTCCAGATATCTTCATGGAACTGTTTTATGTCTTCATCTTCCCTGAGGAATTTGAAATTTGTATCCATGCAAGGAAGCAGGGAACTAACACTGAATAAGAGCCTAAACATACAGCAGAGATTGAGCTACAATATAAAACCTTTAACTTTACAGTCCTTGAAGATAGATGCTATTTTTCTATATTGTATTTACAAGCAAAAATTAACCCTATTTCATTTACAAAAGGGAGAATGGAAAATTAAAGAAGTTGGAGGGAGGAGAAATTGCTCATGAAAAGTAAAATGATGAGGAGGGGTTAAAGGGACAGGGTGAGAAGACATGGGGTTGAGGGGCAGTGCCAGTGTTACTCCAGGTAGGTTCTAGAGTGAGACTGTACAGAGAGGAGGGGAGACAGGCACACCTGGAGGCAGCTACAGATGGGACCAGTGACTAAGGGAGTAATTAAAGAGGTGTCTTTCTTTATAAAATATGTACAATAGCTGCCGCTTCCATATTTTACCGCAAAACTTTCCCTAAATTTCACACTCTTGTCAATGAAAGATTGACTCTAGGAGAGTTTGTAGTTATATCAGAGCCAGAAGAAGAAGGTCCAGTTTTATGAATCATATTTGTGAAAAACAATAAAATTTTGAATGTGTTTACTACATTCAAAAAGATTGGAATTCTATCTTGACTTCCTGATTCCAAATCCCCTTATTCTGTTACCAGATCATTTTGCACAGAATTTGAAATAGCTATAAGTCAATTGGTCAACACCTGAATAAAACTGCTGTATTTCTTGTTGGTAGTATTTGGTGTTATGTTCACTGTGTATGACTGGATAGCTGATTTGTTTGGTTTGGAAGACATTTAAGTTGGAACTAGACATCTTAAAGATTTAATCCTAATTGTTCTGATATTTATCTTAAGGAACTTATTTCCTCAGCTATGCTAACATTTTTATAATGATGATTCTCAAAGAAGTAAACAATCCTAAGTTGGTTTTGTATTTTGTTAAAACAAAGGAGAAAATTTGATTCATTAGGGGTACTTATATACTTAATTACATCTATTTTTAATAATTTCCAAATATTTACAGCTTTATTGTTTTTCACAAATATGATTCAGCAAATGAGTTTGAAAAAAAATAATGGTTCAATTTCAGCAAACACAAAGTTCATTTTCAAATTTAGCAAGTCATTTAACAAGTACCATTTTGGTAAAAGGAAATGCATTATTTCAAGAAGTATTGGCTTTGAATATTTTATATGCCATTGGAAATTAGATCTTAAAGCACTTTGAAACAAAATATGACATTTCAGTAAAACAATTAACTAGAAAATACTGTTTGAAATACTACTTAATAAGTGCATATGAATATATTAAAAATAGGAATACTGTCTTTAGATAATTATATGTCCCATATAATAATCACCAGTGTCATAAAGATATAATCTAACTAAGCTTATGCATATTAATGTCCCAAAAGCACTAGCTTATACTTCTATGCTGTATACCAGGTTTGTCAGTCTTGGTACTATTAACATTTTGAGCCAGATAATCCTTTGTTGTGGGGTAGGAATGCACTTTGCTGGATATGTGAGAGCATCCCTAGCCTGTTTATAAGATACTGTGACTGACCCCACTTCTATCCTGCAGTAGTAAGAAAATTCTCCCTGGACATTGACAGATATCTCTTGGAAGGCAGAATTATCTCTACTTGAGATCTATGAAAATCATCACTTAACTCCATCTGAAATATATCATGCATTATTTTAAGACATTAAATTTACTTTTATCATTCATAAGTACTATAAAATAATTTAGATATTATATTCTTGCTCACTTTAAAAAATTATTAGTATAAGTAAAAAAGTTAGTACTAGTACCTAATATTATCTATTCCTGTCATTCAAAAAGATTATTTACTATGAATAAATAAATAAAAGTTATTTCATTTGAGAAAATTCTTTAGAAGATTTAAAATAATGAGAAGTTGTGATATGTCATTAGGCTAAGAACATATATGTCTCTTACTAATTAGCATCTCTTTAGCAATCTTTATACAGGGACCATACTTTTAAAAGTAGTGGAAAGAAAATAAATGCATCCTTGAGATTAAATTAAATCTGAGTTATGTTAAATACAGAGTTCTGTATGGTCTTTGTCATTTGTTTTTGTAGAATAGACTATGAGTTGATTTATCTTGTTGATGGCTATCAAACTTATCCACAACTACTATCATTTTTACTATTCAGAATGAAGTTATTAGTTGTCAATTTTATTTCTCCATAGAATACTAAATGACAATGAGGATTATGCACTTTTCTCGGGGAGAGCCAAATATATTAAAATATAAACAAAAATGTAAGTGGTGCTCTTCTTCAAACTTCCTTGAAGCTATTTCAAATATATAAAACTATATCAGTTTTCTGACTGTTAGTACAATTTAGTTTCTGTATGAGAAATAAGATCTTGATAACAGGATATCAAAAGCTAATTGCTAAACATTTACTCAAATGAAAAGTTTTTTTTTTTTCATTATGTGCCCTGTGCCCATAAAAGGCCAAGACCTAATCATGAAATATAGGGCACTTCCCTATTCCTAACACTTTACTACCACATTACTTAAGATTACAACAGTTTTCTTTACCAGGTGCACCATGATTAGATGTCATAAAAATTCCAAGGCATATTAAAGGGCAAAAACAACAACTATCATCAATACTCCACCCCCGCATTTGAGGATACAGAGCAGGCATCAAAATGAGACATAGCAGGGATGTTAAAATCATCAGACCAAAAATGTAAACAATTATGAGTATATGCCATTGACCGTAATGAATAAAAAAGATACTTCATGAGTAGATGAGCATATAAGCAGAGAGATAGAAATCCTAAGAAAGGACTCCCCAAAAAAAGTATTAAAGATCAAAAACACTATAATAAATTAAAGAGTGCTTTTTGTGAGGTTATTAGGAAACCAGACATGGCTAAGTAAAGAATCTCTTGCATGAGAAAAAAAATTATATATATATATATATATATATATATATATATATATATATATATATATATATATATATATATATATATATAATCATCAATAGGAACTTTGAAAACTAAAAAACATAAGAACAAAGACTCGAAGAAACAAAGGGAGAAATCCTCAATTCTAGGGGTAATTACAAAAGGTGTAGCACGGGCATAATGGCATACCAGGAGCATAAAGAAAGAAGGGGATAAATAAATATTTGAAGCAATAATGACAAAATTTCTCAAATTAGTAGCACATATCAAACCATGGATCTAGCATTTCCTCACAGAAACCGTATATGTGCAGTAAAGTGAATTATTTAACATGTTTACAGAAAAACCAAACAAACCCCAATTCTAAAATTCTGTATCCTGCAAATTTTCTTTCAAATGTGAAGAAATAAACTTTCTCAAATATTGAGGGAACTTGTTGCCAGTGGGCATGTCTTGCAAGAAATAGTAAAAAAAAATTAATTTTCAGAGAGATGGGAAATTATGTAAGTCAGCATCTCTGGCTTACAGAAAGGAAGAACACCGAAGATAGAATAAGTTCATATAAAAACTTTTATTTTAATATCTCAATTTTTAAAAAGATAACAGTATATTAAAAATAAAAATGAGTGTGTATAATCTTTTAAAATATATTTACTATAGATGTATATATACCTATATATTTAATACCAAGAGTGTTTTCTCATATATACATCTATTTATATAAGCTTATATATAAGCAGAATTAACAACAGCAATAATGCAAGTATATATAAGTAAAATGAATAGCAACAGTAATACAAATAAAGGGAGGTAGAAATTAGGATTATTTTGATACAAGGTATTCACTTGTGAATCAGTAAGTTAATTCATAGAAAGATTGGATTTATAATGATGTATTTTTCATACTTTAGTGCAGAAACTAGGAAACATTAAAAAGTAAATATAACTGCTTTATGTGATAAAAAGGAGAAAAAAATGGAACCATATGCTCACTTACCCAGCAACTTGGGAAACTGAAACAGAAAGATCATAAGTTCAAGTCCAGCCTTTTCAACTTGAGAAGACCTCGTCTCAAAAATAAAAAAATAGAAAAAAAGAGCTGGGGATGTAGATAAACTTCCCTGGATTCTATCACCAGTATTAAAAAAATAAATAAGTAAAACCAGAAAATACAGAAAATGGGTGGAAATTATAAAAGCATACAAAGAAGAATTATAACAAATAATAACAGCAAAAGATAAATACTATATTATTAATCACTTGGAATATGATTGTTCTAAATATACCAATTAAAATACATGATTACCAGAGTTCATAATCGAAAATACAACTCAAGTATTTGTGGTCCATAAGAAACTCATTTTAAACATAAAAATACATAGTTAGCAAAGGCAAATAAATAGAAAAAATATATCATGTTAACAATAATTGGAAAGTAGTAGTAGCTATTAGTTTCAGACAGATTAGGCTTCATAATAAATTTATCAGAAGGATAAATAAGGGTATTATTTATTGATAATGAATCAACTCTCTAAGAGGATATAATTCTTAAAATAGGATTAGACTGTAGGACAAAATGAGCAGAACTAGAAGAAGAAATGGATGAATTCACTATCATCACTGGAGATGTCAAAACTCTTTCTGTCAGAGATAAATTCATCAGAGATTAAAAAAATCAGCATAGTTTAATTCAACATCAATCAACTGTATATAGTTTAAATATACAGACTACTTTATGCAGCAATAGCAGAACAAACTCTTCTAAAACACATATAGAATAAATCAATAAAGATCACATTCTGGCCCATAATATTCATCAAATTTAAATGAACAGAAATCATACAGTCTCTACTGTCAGACAACAATAGAATTAAACTAGAATTCAATAAGAGAAAGATAACTGTAACCTGGAAATTGTGGACATTAAATAGCACACTTCTAAAAAATGCATTAGTAAAAGAAAAAGACCTTGAGAAATTAAAATCTATTTTGAAATAAGTGAAAATAAAATTTATAAAAATATGTGAAGTAGTGAAACCAGTGCTTAGAGGAAAAAATGTATAGTACTGAATGCATTTATTAGAAAAGAAGAATGACCTAAAATCAGTAATCTGAATTTCCATTATAGAAAATTAGACAAAGAAGAGCAGGATACATCAAAAGTAAGCCAAATAAATAGTAAAAATTAAAGCAAAAATCAATGAAATATAAAACAGGCAATCAATATAGAAAATGTATAAAACCAAGTCAGTAAATTGATAAATTTCTAGCCAACCTAAGAATAAAATGACACAAAGTAGTAATATATAAGAAAAGAGGAGACACTACTACAGACCTTGTGGACAGCAAACAAATACTATAATTCAATACTCACAAATTTCACAGCCTACACGATATGAACAAATTCCTTGAAAGATAAACTCAGAACCAATAGACAATATGAAGAGGCATATATTGATTAAATAAATTAGATCAATGCTTACTAATCTTCCAAAACAGAAAGCTGTATGCCCATGTGGATACACAGGTTAGTTTTATCTGATATTTAAAGAAGCACTGATAAAAATTCTGTACCATCCATGGTTTCTCTATTTCAAAAAATAGAAGCTGAGGTAATTGGTATTATCCAAATAGCAATCCAGAAAATACTTTACAAGAATTAAGAAAACAATATACCAATTTATCTCATAATCACACTTTAAAAATTCTCAACAAAATATTAGCAAATTGAATCTAACAATTTATGAGAGGAATATAATCATATAGTTTAATTTGAATTGTGAGCAAATGGATTCATTCCAATTATGCAAGTCTGTTCAATGTTTGAAAATCAAGGAAATATAATAGTAAAGTAAAATAGGTCTGAGAGTAAAAAGCATAGATTGAATCAATAATATCAGATATGAACCACATTTTTATTAAAATAATTTATCCTTAATCTTAACAAAAATCCATTGTTTTTCTAGAGTCCCATTAATGGAATTAACATTTACAGGGGTCATCTTTGATGCCTCCTTAGTTAGCCAAGAGATCATCAAATCTTTGTAATTTTACCACAGAATATCTCTAGCATTGTAATTTTACTGCAGAATATCTCTAGCATTGGCATTTTCTATTATCTGCACTACAATAGCCTTGTGTCTTACCTTGGTGTATTTCTACTTGACACCATGCAAAGCATATTCACTGGTAGCTCTGCCTGCAGTCCTTTCTTAAATGCAAGCAGAATTCTGTCTTGAATAAGAACGACACAACAAAATTCTCCTTACATTTTAAAAATTGACAACCATCATCTAAAAAATAGCATCATAAGACTTCACCTTAGATTCTGGTTTCATTTTTTTTTCTATCAATCATTCCTTTATCCATAGCCTCAATTCAGTCCTATCAAATAGCTTGTGACACCTCTGGCTATTACACATTTCTCTGTCTTTATATATTGTTTTTTCTCCTTAACTAATTCCTAGTACTCCTATAGGATTCTGCTGAAATACCTATATTCTGAGAAACATTCTAATACCCAGACTCAGTTTTTTGTTATACTTGAACATATCTCATAATTCTATTTGCATTTATCTCTGTATGTTAAGTACGTATACATGCAAACATTCCATTCCCACCCCAGACTGGTAAATCTCAACCCCAAGTAGTGTGCTTCATTTTCTTGTGTATCCCTAGGATATGGTAACACGCTGGGCCTTTTGTAGATGCTACAAAAATGCTAATTGTATTTCTAGGGCTCTTATAGTCTATGAAAACAGTTCTACTCTGATTATATGAGTGTGTGTGTGTGTGTGTGTGTGTGTGTGTGATGTTTCTAATTTTAACAGCAGCTGCTGCTGCTGCTTCTCCTCCTCTTCTTCCTCCTTATTCTCCTCCTCCTCCTCCTCCTCCTCCTCCTCCTCCTCCTCATTCTTTTTGGTGAATATTTGATATATAGACTGTCTCATCTAAGTGAATTAAACAAGTGGGAGTGCCTACAGAAATGTATCTAATCTAAAACTATTATAAAATAAAAATGATATGTAATTATCTCTAAAATAAATGAGGTTGGTTTAAAAACCCTGTAGTAATTTTAATTTTTCAGAGACAGCATCTCACTTTTAAAATAGTAAAAGTATTAGTATTTTTTAAATTTAATATATTTTAAAAATAAGTTCATGAGGAGATAGATGTGTTATATTAGAATGATCTAATCTTTCTATAGTGTATTCATAGAGGGAAACATCACTTTGTACTCTTTAAATATATATAATTGTTAGCCATCAATTCAAGATAAATTTAAAACTTTACAACTGCTTTTTAGTTCATGTTATAACATTCTTTTTTATTCAGGCAAAACTATAAAATATATGTCTTTTTTTGGGAGGGTCTGTAGTGATTCTCCATTTTCTAGCATATTAAAATTATGTAGTTTAAAATTAAGTACAAAACTAAAATTTTTCAAATTTTATGTAACTTATTAGTTTTGTTTACCATAATTAAAATGTTTGCTAAAGAATTAAAATGATTGCTGAAGTTTCGTGAAATCCAAATGAGAGAAAATATTTACACCATGTAACAGACACAAATAAATACTACTTGGTATGAACTATAGTAAGAAAATTATTCAGAAAAATATAAAAATTCAGTTGAAAAATGGGTGTGATTTGAACATGTAATTCACACATATCCATGCACAAATTATGAATGTCTAGATATGTAAAGTTTCACAACATCATTTAAAACTGGAAGAAGTATAATATGAAATATTTTGGCATCTCTGAGCCATCAAGTAAAAATAAATTAAAATTAATACTATTAAAATAGTTCTAAATATGTAAGTTGGTCTCTCGACCCTAACCAAATGTTATTTCCCGATTGCTAGTACTAGTGCTCTTATTGTTACCTTTTATAGTATTGTAAAATCAATCATATTGAAAATTATTTTAAATAACCATTTCTGAGCAAAACAAATATATGAGAAGTAAATTTAATGTTTTTTTTTTCATGTTTCACAAATGAACCTTTATTTAACTTAGGCTTTCATTAATTTAAAATATATTTAAATTGTACCCTAGTATAAAAAGTAACATAAAACTTTGTATCTTATTGATAACAGGTCCAGTTATAGAACATGAAATGATATAAATAAATCTCCAATAAAGTTTATCATCCTTAAAAGCCCAAAATTAACATACAACTTTAGATTGGAGAACACCAGCTTGATAGGATGTTTTTTTTATTTTTATTTTTTTTAATTTTTTATTGTTGGTTGTTCAAAACATTACATAGTTCTTCATATATCATATTTCACACTTTGATTCAAGTGGGTTATGAACTCCCATTTTTACCCCATATACAAATTGCAGAATCACATGAGTTACACATCCGTTGATTTACACATTGCCATACTAGTGTCTGTTGTATTCTGTTGCCTTTCCTATCCTCTACTATCCCCCCTCCCGTCCCCTCCCGTCTTCTCTCTCTACCCCCTCTACTGTCATTCATTTCTCCTCCTTGTATTATTTTCCCCTTTCCCCTCACTTCCTCTTGTATGAAATTTTGTATAACCCTGAGGATCTCCTTCCACTTCCATGCAATTTCCCTTCTCTCTCCCTTTCCCTCCCACCTCTCATCCCAGTTTAATGTTAATCTTCTTCTCATGCTCTTTGTCCCTACTCTGTTCTTAGTTACACTCCTTATATCAAAGAAGACATTTGGCATTTGGTTTTTAGGGATTGGCTAGCTTCACTTAGCATACTCTGCTCTAATGCCATCCATTTTCCTGCAAATTCTATGATTTTGTCATTTTTTAATGCAGAGTAATACTCCATTGTGTATAAATGCCACATTTTTTATCCATGCATCTATTGAAGGGCATCTAGGTTGGTTCCACAGTCTTGCTATTGTGAATTGTGCTGCTATGAATATCAATGTAGCAGGGTCCCTGTAGCATGCTCTTTTTAGGTCTTTAGGGAATAGACCGAGAAGGGGAATAGCTGGGTCAAATGGTGGTTCCATTCCCAGCTTTCCAAGAAATCTCCATACTGCTTTCCAAATTGGCTGCACCAATTTGCAGTCCCACCAGCAATGTACAAGTGTACCATTTCCCCACATCCTCACCAGCACTTGTTGTTTGACTTCATAATGGCTGCCAATCTTACTGGAGTGAGATGGTATCTTAGGGTGGTTTTGATTTGCATTTCTCTGACTGCTAGAGATGGTGAGCATTTTTTCATGTACTTGTTGATTGATTGTATGTCCCCCTATGAGAAGTGTCTGTTCAGGTCCTTGGCCCATTTGTTGATTGGGTTATTTGTTATCTTATTGTCTAATTTTTTGAGTTCTTTGTATACTCTAGATATTAGGGCTCTATCTGAAGTGTGAGGAGTAAAGATTTGTTCCCAGGATGTAGGCTCCCTATTTACCTCTCTTATTGTTTCTTTTGCTGAGAAAAAACTTTTTAGTTTGAGTAAGTCCCATTTGTTGATTCTAGTTATTAACTTTTGTGCTATGGGTGTCCTATTGAGGAATTTGGAGCCCAACCCCACAGTATGTAGATCGTAGCCAACTTTTTCTTCTATCAGATGGCGTGTCTCTGATTTGATATCAAGCTCCTTGATCCATTTTGAATTAACTTTTGTGCATGGTGAGAGAAAGGGATTCAGTTTCATTTTGTTGCATATGGATTTCCAGTTTTCCCAGCACCATTTGTTGAAGATGCTGTCCTTCCTCCATTGCATGCCTTTAGCCCCTTTATCAAATATAAGATAGTTGTAGTTTTGTGGATTGGTTTCTGTGTCCTCTATTCTGTACCATTGGTCAACCCGTCTGTTTTGGTACCAGTACCATGCTGTTTTTGTTACTATTGCTCTGTAGTATTCTTTGAAGTTTGGTATCGCTATACCGCCTGATTCACACTTCCTGCTTAGCATTGTTTTTGCTATTCTGGGTCGTTTATTTTTCCATATGAATTTCATGATTGCTTTCTCTATTTCTACAAGAAATGCCGTTGGGATTTTGATTGGGATTGCTTTAAACCTTGTTAGTTCTGCCTATCCATGAACAGGGTATATTTTTCCATCTTCTAAGATCTTCTTCTATTTCTCTCTTTAGGGTTCTGTAGTTTTCATTGTATAAGTCTTTCACTCCTTTTGTTAGGTTGATTCCCAAGTATTTTATTTTTTTTGAGGATATTGTGAATGGAGTGGTTGTCCTCATTTCCATTTCAGAGGATTTGTCGCTGATATACAGGAATGCCTTTGATTTATGCGTTTTGATTTTATATCCTGCCACTTTGCTGAATTCATTTATTAGCTCTAATAGTTTCTTTGTAGACCCTTTTGGGTCTGCTAGGTATAGAATCATGTCTCTGCAAATAGTGATAATTTAAGTTCTTCTTTTCCTATTTTGATGCCTTTAATTTCTTTCGTCTGTCTAATTGCTCTGGCCAGTGTTTCGAGAACTATGTTGAACAGAAGTGGTGAGAGAGGGCATCCCTGTCTTGTTCCAGATTTTAGAGGGAATGCCTTCAGTTTTTCTCCATTCAGAATGATGCTAGCCTGAGGTTTAGCATAGATTGCTTTTACAATATTGAGGTATGTTCCTGTTATCCCTAGTTTTTCTAGAGTTTTGAACATAAAGGGATGCTGTACTTTGTCGAATGCTTTTTCTGCATCTATCGAGATGATCATATGGTTCTTATTTTTAAGTCTATTTATGTGGTGAATAACATTTATTGATTTCCGTATATTGAACCAGCCTTGCATCCCAGGGATGAATCCTACTTGATCATGGTGCACAATTTTTTTGATATGTTTTTGTATCCGATTTGCCAGAATTTTATTGAGGATTTTTGCATCTAGGTTCATTAGAGATATTGGTCTGTAGTTGTCTTTCTTTGAAGTGTCTTTGTCTGGTTTAGGAATCATGGTGATGTTGGCCTCGTAGAATGAATTTGGAAGTTCTCCCTCTTTTTCTATTTCCTGAAGTAGCTTGAAAAGTATTGGTATTAGTTCCTCTTTAAAGGTTTTGTAAAAATCTGCTGTATACCCATCCGGTCCTGGGCCTTTCTTAGTTGGTAGTCTTTTGATGGTTTCTTCTATTTCCTCAATTGATATTGGTCTGTTTAGGTTGTCTATATCCTCCTGACTCAATCTGGGCAGATCATATGACTTAAGAAATTTATCTATGCCTTCACTATCTTCTAATGTATTGGAGTATAAGGATTCAAAATAATTTTTGATTATCTTCTGTATTTCTGAAGTGTCTGTTGTGATATTGCCTTTTTCATCCCGTATGCTAGTAATTTGAGTTCTCTCTCTTCTTCTCTTCGTTAGCATGGCTAAGGGTCTGTCTATTTTATTTATATTTTGTCAATTTTTTCAATTGTTTCTTTTGTTTCGATTTCATTAATTTCAGCTCTGATTTTCATTATTTCTTGCCTTCTACTTCTTTTGCTGTTGTTTTGCTCTTCTTTTTCTAGGATTTTGAGATGAAGTATGAGATCATTTATTTGTTGGTTTTTTGTTTTTTTAAGGAATGAACTCCACGCAATGAATTTTCCTCTTAGAACTGCTTTCAATGTGTCCCATAGATTCCAATATGTTGTGTCTGTGTTTTCATTTATCTCTAAGAATTTTTTAATTTCCTCCTTGATGTCTTCTATAACCCATTGATCTTTCAGTAACCTATTGTTCATTCTCAAAGTGATGCATGATTTTTCCTTCCTTCTTTTATCGCTGATTTTCAGTTTCATTCCATTATGATCAGATAAGATGCATGGTATTTTCTCTACTCCTTTATATTGTCTAAGAGTTGCCCTGTGACATAATATATGATCTATTTTTGAGAAGAATCCATGTGCTGCTGAGAAAAAAAAAGTGTAACTGCTTGATGTTGGGTGGTATATTCTATATATGTCAATTAAGTCTAGGTTATTAATTGTGTTATTGAGTTCTATAGTTTCCTTATTCAACTTTTGTTTGGAAGATCTGTCCATTGGTGAGAGAGGTGTGTTGAAGTCTCCCATGATTATTGTATGGTGGTCTATTAGACTTTTGAACTTGAGAAGAGTTTGTTTGATGAACATAGCTGCACCATTGTTAGGGGCATATATATTTATGATTGTTATGTCTTGTTGGTGTATGGTTCCCCTGAGCAGTATGTAGTGTCCCTCTTTATCCCTTTTGATTAACTTGGGCTTGAAATCTATTTTATTTGATATGAGTATGGACACTCCTGCTTGTTTCCGAAGTGCATATGAGTGATATGATTTTTCCCAACCTTTCACCTTCAGCCTATGTATGTCTTTTCCTATCAAATGCGACTCCTGTAGGCAGCATATTGTTGGGTCTTGTTTTGTGATCCATTCTACTAGCCTGTGTCTCTTAATTGGTGAGTTTAAGCCATTAATATTTAGGGTTATTATTGAGATATGGGTTGTTCTTCCAACCATATTTGTTTATTTATGTTGCTAAACATGGTTTGTTTTCCTCTTTGATTATTTTTCCCCCCTTTACTGTCCTACCTCCCACTGTTGGTTTTCATTGTTATTTTCCATTTCCTCTTCCTGTAATGTTTTGCCAAGGATGTTTTGAAGAGATGGTTTTCTAGCTGCAAATTCTTTTAACTTTTGTTTATCGTGGAAGGTTTTAATTTCATCTTCCATCCTGAAGCTTAATTTCGCTGGATACACAATTCTTGGAACCCATTTTCTTTCAGTGTTTCCAGGATCTTCTAGCTTTCAGAGTCTGTGTTGAAAGATCAGCTGTTATCCTGATTGGCTTACCCCTAAATGTAATCTGCTTCCTTTCTCGTGTAGCTTTTAAAATTCTCTCCTTATTCTGTATGTTGGGCATCTTCATTATAATGTGTCTAGGTGTGGATCTCTTATGATTTTGCACATTCGGCGTCCTGTTGGCTTCTAGGATTTGGCTTCTGTCTCATTCTTCAAGTCTGGGAAGTTTTCTCGTATTATTTCATTGAATAGATTGCTCATTCCTTTGGTTTGGACCTCTATCCCTTCCTGTATCCCAGTGACTCTTAAGTTTGGTCTCTTAATGTTATCCCATATTTCTTGGATGTTCTGCTCATGGTTTCTTAGCAGTCTTGCTGAGCTGTCTATGTTCCTTTCAAGTTGAAATACTTTGTCTTCATTGTCTGATGTTTTATCTTCTAAGTGTTCTACTCTGCTGGTAGTATTCTCAATTGAGTTTTTAAGTTGGTTTATTGCTTCCTGCATTTCTAGGATTTCTGTTTGTTTGTTTTTTATAACCTCTATCTCCCTGTATAGTTGATCTTTTGCTTCTTGGATTTGTTTATGTAATTCATTGTTGAAGTGATCTTTCATTGTCTGATTTTGCTGTCTGATGTCTTCCTTGAGACTCCAGATCATCTGAAGCATGTATATCCTGAATTCTTTATCTGACATTCCATCTGCTACAGCTATTACCTCTTCTAACGTTGAGTTGACCTGCATTGCTTGTGGTCCTTTCTTTCCTTGTCTCTTCATATTGTTCGTGTTTGTTTCTGCTTGGTGAAACTGTTGTGCTATTGAATTTTCCCCCTATATATTTATATTGGTCTTGTATAGTTGCAAAGTCTCCCTCGCAGGCGCGGGTGGCGGCTCTGCCCCTCCTCCAATTGGGGCAATGTGCCTACCACGCAGGCAGGCCGCTGGGCCTGTTCTGCCGGTGGGTCGCAGGTCCGCCTATATTGGACAACTCATGGAATGTTAATGAAGTCCCGAAAAGGCCCTAGGCCAAAGTCCACCTCAAAGAAATGTTAATGAACAGCCCCCAGCAAAAAGGTGCTGACTCAGAAGTCCTTCCTGACCAGATTACTTCTTTGGCCCACCTGTGTCCCACCCCTGGGGCCTTCCCACCTACAGTCCATCACTGAAAGAACTATAAAAAGGGGAGACAATATCCCTGTGTTTTCCCTGAGTCATTCTCCGCATGGTCTCCATTTTAGATTTCACTCGATATTAGACCTGATTTACCTAACTACACTGACTACCTAACTTTAAATCTGGCTTCATTCCCCCCTCTAAGTTGGGAACTCCTTACTGCTGTAAGGAAGGGGGGCGAAGAAGATCTTTCTGGCTTCTTCAGGCTGAAAAGGGACGGTGTGGGGCAAGCAGTTTGGAGTCCCCCTTTAAAAATCGGGTCTATCGAGTGGTCTATGATAGAAGTCCAATTGAGAAGTAATAGTCTGGAGGGTCATGTGAGTGATGGATGGTCTATAAGAGAAACAAGAATTCATTAGTACTGGAACCATATTGATGCAGCAATAAATGCCATAGCACAGGAATATGCCAATGAGTATGATGGCAAAGACAAAGACTAACAATGTTTTCCACCAGGAAGTACCAAGAACTAGGAGCTAAGATATTGTTTCCATGACAAAGTTGCTGAGGACATGGCTTCTATCTGAGCATGTAAATCCTTAAGGATATTTGTCACATTGCCAGAAATGTCAGGGATGTAAACACAACATTTAACTTTTAGGGTTACAGACGTTCTTTCCCTTAAGATATAGTTTAATAATTTAATGTCATCTGATCTTGCAAAATCCTTTTACTAGTATGACCTCTGTGTCTAATAGAGAAATTTTTAATTCTGTTACTTAGGGCTGGATAACCATACTTGAAAACACTAAGCCTACCTGTGTAAGTTAGAAATAAAGGCCTTAAACTAAAAACTACTCTGGCAGTTCCTTTTGATAGTTATCAGGCATTCCTGTCTGAGAATCTCTTTTGTAGCCTCCAGTTTACTTATTTTTGGAAGTTACATTTAACTATTATTATTATTTAAAATGTCCAGGAACAGCTGTGCTTTGGCTTTGACTGTCTTTGCTAAGTGTTTAAGATGAAGCAAGTCAAACTGACTTTTGTTTTTATCTATTGTTAACAGTCAGCTGAGCTTCCCTGGGAGTCCTCGGGGAACTTACAGCAGCTTCTCAGTTCCGCTAGTGCCATTTGCACTAGGATGGGTCCAGGCCTTGCTTGACCATGTGGCTTCCCTTGGAAGCATCAGGGATGTCTCCCTTTTCTGATGACCCTCCTCTTCACAGCAAATGCACTGATTGGCTTTCTGTCCTCCACTGGTCTCATTAATCTCCCTGCTCAGGAGGTTATGTGGCCTAGAGTTGCAGTTCATGTAATAGCTACCGTGAATTTTGGTAGAGTTATACATTATAATCCCCTGTTTGAGATCCTGGACATACACACAGACATACCGACATACAACACGTAACACAAGTGTAACACAACACAATAGTAAAGGCCTTGTAGCTTTCTCAGGTGAAATCTCATTGCAATGTTTAAAAAAACTCCAGTTGATCAAAAATAGAACTTATCAGAAAAACATTAACTTGTCTGTAGGATCAAAATCACAAGCTCAAAAAAAATACAGAATCTAAGAAAAAAGCAAAAGTCCTAGAAAAAATTGACCGGCCAGTAATTAGTAAATGCCATACAACTTACTCTTTGTTTTAATCTAGTTTGAGTGCCCATAAAAAGACACCTTTACTCTTTTTTTTTTCTTGGGCCTCAGATCTGTCTCCTACTGATTGCTCCAGTCTTCTTCTATTTGCATATCAACTTAAGTCCTGGCTGAGGTCTGGAAGGAACTGGGAAAACTGGAATTCTGAGCAGAAACCTCATGCCTAAGGCATTTTAACCATAAGTCACAATTTTCAGGTTTGGATGTTGAAAATTATGATACAAGTTTAAGATACAATATACAAAATTTCATACCTTTACATTTTCCTACACTAGAAAAACTTGCTCACACAAAACTGAAAATAGGATCTCTACCATCAGAAGAAATTTCTTTAGGATCATTAAGTCACTTCCGTTGTTCTGAAGTTTCTAAAGTAGTATTAAGTTACATTAAATCACCTGAAAAAAAATCTTAAAAGAGAACCACACACTACCATGTATATCCAAAATTAAGCTTTAAAAATTTAAGACTGTTGCTATTCAATGTTATTTCAATAAGCCAGACCAACGTTCCAATTCAACATTTTTTTCCTAAATCTTACACACTGAGGGGAACAGATACCATATCATAATTTACTATCCTTGCCCAAGTTAATGCACTGGTACACCTAGTGAAATCTTCTCAGGCTACCCAGTTCAAAACTAAATGATTGGGAGTTACTTGCCAACTTGGAAGTAGAATTCTTTTAATTTTCTATCCTAAGTATTTAAGTTCTCTGGCATGAATTATCTGAAATCACAAACTAAACAATTACCTAACCCCAACCAGATTGTTACAATAAAAAATCATCTTTTAGACACACATTTAGCCAAGATCATCCCCAAGAAACAATCTATAATAACCTTTAAAATAGAGAGACCAGATAAGAGAAAAATCTCTCCAGGTTTTTAATTTCCGTTTAATTATGACTCCTATCAGTGGCACCATAGATTTCCCCATGAGTGGACCAGATGTTTTCACAGAGGTTCAACTATAGGTGTAAAATCAAGGGTCTCAGTGTGACTGAATTTACTGCATTCAGTGTCCCTTCTTTTTAAGTGGACAGAGATGGAGCAATCCTTACAGTGCAGGGAAGAATGAGGAAATTCCCCAAAGCGAAAATGGCTCTGGCAGCTGCTGGGAATCCTCAGTTTCCCTTTTACTTACAGGATTAGCTCCTTTGGATAGATCCAATCCCAGGCAATCTGGCATATCTCCTAACTTTCCAGTAGAGTCAGTTTTTATCTGCCTTAGGTCTTGAAGGGGGAAGGGGATATGTACTTTGATCGGTCCAAATTTTTCTCTTGATTCTTTTTCCTCAGTGAATCCAAGATTTTTTCTCTTCATGGCAGATATCATAGCTAAGTCTACTTTACACTGTTGGCATAATTTAGGACTTTCCCTTAGAGCAAAGAAAATCTGAACATACAGCACCTCACACCATTTCCTTTTTGTAAATTTTATCAAACTATAAAATTGTATTAAAATTGATATTTCCCTCTGGTGGCCAGGTTTCTTCATCAGAGAGTTTGTATTGAGGCCAGGCCAAGAAAATGAGGCGCTTTTTCTTGAGCGTCTGAGGTTCAAATTTATCCCAATTTTTCAATATGCAGGCTATTGGTGCACCTGGTGTATTGGAGAGAGAGAAGCTCCCGTCTGAGTGAGAAGAAAACAGGACTCAGGCGCACACGCCGCGCCAGAGAAAACTGTTCTCATTAGGGACGTCTCCCTAAGCTTGAGCTTCCTAAACGGTCCAGAAAACCCGTCTCTCCCCTTGCTTTGCCAAGGGGTTTCTTGTCCCCTTTAGCAAAGTGCTAGGGTCTCAGTTTGCCCTGTGCCAGAGACCCTGGGAGGATTCAGACTTAAGGGCATTACTGCTTATCCTCCCGGCCACTAAAAAACCCATTGCAAAAGAGAAACATGCGCTCTTTTGTTGCCTTTGCTCTGTAGACTAAAGGAGCCGCCTAAGTGTTAAGGGATATCTACTGGTTGTAAGGTAGCAGATTACCAGAGGAGTTGATTCTAAAAATGCCTCTCTAGCAGCTTAGGGAACACAATGCATTTTAAACATTGGGGCAGTAAAACAGACTAGTGAAAGTTACCTATGCATCTTAGGGAACCTGGGCAGATTTTGCTAATTATCCCATGCCTTTCTCTCAGTCCTACAACCTGAATTCCTAACATTTCTGACCTGCGAAGGAAGGGGAGCATCCAGGAGGAATGGATGCGAGGTTGGGAGTGTTGCATGGCCCATACGGAGGCAAATGTGATTGGGGCTTTCCCTCAGTGCCATTCATCTACCGATCACCCTAGATACCCCTGAGGGCTGTCGGGAGGGGGCTCAAGAGAAAGGAACCTTAGGAATCATCTGAGTGTAGCCCAGACCGGAATTCCACAGTTGTTCCAAACTCCTTCCTCTACCTCCACGCATCCGAAGCAGATCGGGATTCGGGACACTGTGTACTCACGCCAATTGCTCTCCGGGCCCAGACAGAAAAGTTGGAAGCGGCTTTGGCAGAACCCAACATGCCTGCTCTGTATTGAACAGGTGATTGAGAGCTGCCTAGGCCAGGAAACCTCTCACCCGAGTCTTGAAGAGTGGAGGCTGCACTAATTGCGTTTAAGTAGCCGTCGGGTGCCCACCTTACCCTCCAGAAAGAAAGAGAGAGAAAGATGCACCTCAAACAGACATGGGGTGCGTGCACTTTCCTCGGTGTAGAATCTCGGTGGGACCTCCAATATGTTACCGCTATTGACAGGTGACGAGTCCTTACTTCCCCGATGTTGAAGAATAACACCAGAGAGCACGCCGAGGCAAGGTCAGAGTAGAAATTAGAAGTTTATTAAAGGACAGCAGAAAAGACTTCTCCCGGAGGAAGAAGGGGACCCAAGAGGTGGAATCCGTGGAAGGGATGTTGTCTCCCCTTTTTATAGTTCTTTCAGTGATGGACTGTAGGTGGGAAGGCCCCAGGGGTGGGACACAGGTGGGTCAAAGAAGTAATCTGGTCAGGAAGGACTTCTGAGTCAGCACCTTTTTGCTGGGGGCTGTTCATTAACATTTCTTTGAGGTAGACTTTGGCCTAGGGCCTTTTCGGGACTTCATTAACATTCCATGAGTTGTCCTGTGTTTTCCCTGAGTCATTCTCCTCATGGTCTCCATTTTAGATTTCACTCGATATTAGACCTGATTTACCTAACTACACTGACTACCTAACTTTAAATCTGGCTTCAACAGGTCCGCCTACCTTGCAGGGGGGGGAGGGGGAGGCTCTGCCCCTCAGCAGACCGCTGCGCCTGTTCTGCAGGTGGGTCGCAGGCCCGCCTACCTTGCAGGCGTGGTTGGCAGTTCTGCCCCTCCGCGGGCCACTGGGCCTTTTCTATCGGTTGTCACAGTTCCGCCTACTTTGCAGGCGCGGGGGGAGGGGGCGGCTCTGCCCCTCAGCAGGCCGCTGGGCCTGTTCTGTGGGTGGTCACAGTTCCGCCTACTTTGCAGGTGCCGGGGGGGGGGGGGCGGATCTGCCTCTCAGCAGGCCACTGCGCCTGTTCTGTGGGTGGTCACAGTTCCGTCTACCTTACCGGCGCGGGGGAAGGGGGCGGCTCTGAAATTTAATGTTTTTGTGACCTGTAAAGTATATTTAATATGGTAGAGTTAAGTAATTTTGACAGAACACAAATATTAAAAAATGGTACATTTGAATCAAGAGATAAACAGATTATATATACATATATATAAATATAAATATGAATATTAATATATTCTATCTATATATTTTTATATACATATATACACACACAACTGACATAGGCATTCTTTAGCCTTTTGCCTTTGTTCTCATTGCCCTGAACTTCTTAATATAAACATGAAATATTTAATCCTTGCATAAGAATAGTAACAGAATATGATGGTGATACAGCTGGCTGAGAGTGATGGTTCTTCTGCTGGACCCCATGTGTTTGCTGACACCATCACTTATTGTTTGTGATGTGGGATAAACAATTTAAACTCAATCCTCATCTCAATCTCTAATATATAACATGGAAATAAGATTACCTCATCCAAACAGTTGTTAAAACTGCTAAATAATAATGTACCTAGGCTATAGAAACACTCCATAATTGTTAGCTATTATTCTAATAAATAGTGTAGTGATGAAAGAGAACATTACTAACTATATTAGTCAACTTTCAGCTACAGTGACAAAATACCAGTGATAATCACTTGCAAAGATGAAAGGTGTATTTTGGCTCCTAGTTTCAGAGGTTCCAGTCTAGGATAACTAGGGTCCACTGTTTTGGGGCGCATGGCATGGCAGAACATCATGGTGCAAGCATATGGTGGAGCAAAGTTGCTTTTCTCCTAGTGACAATTAAGCAGAGAGGGAAAGGAAGCCAGTGTCCCAATATCTCCTTTAAAAGCTGTTTTAATTAGCTTTTTAATTGCTATGACTAATAATCCTGACAAGAACAGTTGGAGGAGGAAAAGTTTATTTTGGCTCATGGTATCAGAGGTTCAGTCCACAGTTGGCCGGCTCTATAAACTCTGGGCCTGAGGTGAGGCAAAACACCATGCGGGAAGCATATGGAGGAGGAAAGCAGCTCAGAACATGGAAAACAGGAAGCAGAGAGAGCTCTGCTCACCAGGAACAAAATATAGATCCTAAAGGCCTGCCCCCAGTGACCTATTCTTCTAGCCATAACTTACCTGCCTACAGCTACACCCCACCAATTAATCCATATAAATGGATCAATCCATTCATTAGATTCTGCTCTCATAATCTAATCATTTCACCTCCATACATTCCTACATTGTCTCACAAATGAGCTTTTGGGACACACCTCATATCTAAACCAAAATGAGCATTTATTCCAATGAAACTTCCACTAGGTTTCATCTCTTAAAGGTGTCCTCGTGTTTCAACCACACCACAGATTGTTGACCAAACCTTTCTTATATGGGCCTTTGGGGACATTTAAGACCCTTGTTATTAAAAATATATTGAATGTATTGAATCTAAAATTTGACAAGAAAATGGTTTTTAATTGCCCTTACTATGTGCACACCATGAAAAATGGTAACTACATATGGTGATGAATGTGTTAAATTAATTTGATTGTGATTATCATTTCACAATATATATCAAATAATCACATCATGCATCTTGAATATACAGATGCATCTCAGTATGTGTGGGAGATTGGTATCAGAGGTTCAAAATTGGTATCAGAATCCCCACTGATACCTACATCTACACAATGGCATAATATTTGCAAATAACCTCTGAACATGGTCCTGGATACTTTGTCATTTTTAGATTACTTATATCTAATAAAATGTAAATATGATGTAAATAATTGCCATACTGTATTTTTAGGGAATAATGATAAGAAAAATTGTATATAATTGAAATTAATTTTCTGTCCAAGTCGATCTTCAGTTGATTGAATCTGTGGATGCATATCTCATGGATACAGAAGCTGCAGATAAGAAGGGCTAACAGTATACAAAATTTTTATTGATTTGCTTCCATAAAGCTGACTAGAGAAACAAGAAAAATGTGAAAATATATATTCTAAATTTTATTAAATGTCAGAAATGGAGTTTAAAATCATAACGTGATATCATTTCACATTCACCATTTTGACTAAATATAAAAAGCCAGAGTGAAGAAGTATTAGTGATAATATGCACTAGTGAGAACTAACTTCTAATGTGAATGTAAATGGGAAAAAACTCTGGAGAATAATGAGGCATTACCTCATGATTACAAGCAGTACCTCACAATTATAAGAGTGTTCATAGCAACATTTCCATGAAAGCAAAAAACCTGTAGTCAGCTCAAACATCCTTCAACAAGCGAATAGAATAATGTTGATGTACTCAGACAATGGAATAGAGCTGTGTAGAAATAATGAATGAACTTTAAAACAATATTGATGGAATGAAGTAAACACAGAAGAAAAATGCAGTGTGATTCCATCACTATATTAAAAAAGAGTATGAATTTAGATAATATATTGACTATGGATATATCATAAGTGGTAAAACTATATAGTGATAATTACATCATAATTTGGGACATTGTAGAAAGGATGCTCTCAAGTAGAGGCAAACAGGCTGTAAGGTCTTACAACTACACTGTTTCATTAATTTGGTAGTAGGTATAAAAGAATGTACTTATTTTTTAAAATTTTTATACATATATTACCCATTTCTCATAGGTATATTTCATAATGTTTTAATGAAAAATTGTTAGCTATACAATATTTTAAAATTTCTTCCTAACATTTTTTTTTTATTTTTAACCATATCAGAAATTTATTAAATATATTTATATTGAAAATCAACATTTTAATATATTTTCATATTTAGCATAACATTTTTGTTTTGAACATACAACTAAACAGAAATAGTTTTGTACATCTTATTGAATCCATACAGGCTGAGAAATATAAAATATTGTAAAATAATGTTAAAATTAAATTATGTGATTTGCATACTAAACATGATAGTCAAATAATTCTAGTGGTCTAGAATTTATTACATACATTTGCCAAGTAGCTGGAAATAAAAACAGACTGTGTGCAAATCATCTCGGCTTTGAATTCCAAATTAGAACTCCCCTTATATTGGAACATTTCATCACCACTAAGAAAACAATTATAATGGAAACACATATCAGGAAAATAATCTGACATGCATTGTTTATGAGTAGAATATGTCACCTGCTATGGTTTGGGCATGTAACCCCCCAGAATTTATGTGCTATAAGCTTGGTCCCAAGTGTGATGATTTTTGATAAGTGGTAGAACTTTTAAAAGTTGGGGCCTCTTGGAAGTCAATTAGGCCATTGATGGCATTGCCCTCAAAGGAGATTAGTGCTAACTTCATGGAAAAATTTAATTTTCTAAGAGTGGGATACAAAGCAAGGCCACACTGTGCATTTGGTGATATATATATATATATTATGTATGTTATATATAATATATATATATATATAACATATATATAAGTAATATATGTATATATGTATCACTTAAATATAAAATTGCAAAGATGCATTTCCATTATTTAAGTGTTTAAAATTGTCTTCTTGCTATCATCTTATATATATGATTCCCTTTCCATTTCCCTTCCATGTTGTGATCCAACCGGTGAGGTCCTTCCTGGAGGCTGAACAGATGAGGCCTCCTGATTTTGGATATTCACCAAACTGTGAGCTAAAAAACCCTCTTATCAGAGTCCAGATTCAGGTATTTTATTATAGCAACACAAAACCAGCCAATATAACATATTTTTTTTAATTCCAAGAAAAATGTAGGATCTCAATATTTATAATTGTATAACCTTTACAAAATATCATAAAATCTATGAATTTTCTGTTCAATGTGTACACACATGTTTACACAATCTTGTAGATATTAGTTTGCCCAAAGACTCCCTGAAACTGTAAATTAACAATATTTGTAATAGAGAAATGACTGAAGCAAAAAGGAGACTGCTTTATCCAGTCTTCTGAACATATCACTGTGCCCTTTGAAACTGCAAAACTCATAACTGTAAAAGCATTTCGTTAAAATTTTCTCTAGATTAATATTTGTCACTGAATATCCAAATTTAGTTTTGTCTGCAATTCACAAAATAATTTTTTGAGTAGTCGTCATGCACACATATCAAAGAAACAGCAAGAAACATGTTAAAGATTATCATCAGAGCTCAAATTTTGTCCAAGAAGTACATGTTACAAGAAAGGCAATGAATCATTAAAAAAAAAAAAAAAAAAAATTGAAATTTCTCTTTTGTAAGAAAATGGTACACCTTTATGGATTTGAAATCTACAACATTTAGGTAAGTGCTATACACTCTAAAATTTTACAAATTCTAAAATGACAGAAATCGTAGGTTAAATTAAGTATACACTAAACTGTGCTTTATAATTAAAAAAAAAAAAAGGGGGAATGGGGAAGGTAGTCAGTGTAAAGTGCTTGCCTAACCTGCAGAGGTCTGGGTTCAATTCCCAGAACTGACAAAAGAAAAGTAGTAAAATGATTTAACAAGAGAAATACCTGGCACATTATTGCTATAATGTGTTATTTAAATATAAAATTGCAAAGATGCATTTCCATCATTTCAGTGTTTAAAATTGTCTTCTTGCTATTATCTTCTTTGTGACAGTAAAACTTAAGTTTGTACCATCAAATTCTTCTAATTTCTTGGTAAGGTTTTTGGTCACATTGCCTATTGCCTACATTTTTGCTTCCAGACTTATGCACAACTTTGCAAACATGCTATGTCCAGTCAAATACCAATAGTATCTAACCCTAAGGAGATCCTTGTCTCTCTCACAAATTCTTGTGAGAGGTGCACATGTGCAGTCCAGTTATTTGGATTTATTTAGGAATGGAGTTGAGGGCATAAAGGAAAATTTTTTTAAACAACTTGGAAATTTTTAAAAAGTTGCTTTGGAAGCACATATTGTCTCTAGAGAATGTAGGGTTATCTTCAAAGTCTTGGTGTGAGAATGGAGAAGGAAATGCGAATTCTAACAACACCCTTATTGTGGGGGGGGAACCCCTCAATATGTATCTCTCCTTTCCTTTTAAGCCATTGTCTTATTTCTATTCATAACCTGCTAGCTACCTCTTCCATATTCTAATGTGCAAAGTGATGGTCCTCTGTTCCCCAGCTTTCTTGGTGAACCTTTTGAAGTGAAGCTTTCCATCTTCTTGATCACTCATGTGTACAGTCTGTTTCTAACTGAATTAATACATATGTAATAAAATAATAACAATTTGCTGTGGCTGTTATCACATAGGACTAGGAAATAAAATCTCATTACCAAGACTAACAAGGAGCCTCAGATTCTGCTCTCCTCACTTGCCTCTTTTCTTGGTATTCAAATCTCCTGTCCAATTCTGACCTCTTTTTGCCTGACTTGAGTTTCCTGTTTCTAACATCCACCCACAATCCGCACTCTTCCTGAATCATTCCTCAGTTACTGAGCGTGACATTCCTGTTACTTGGAGTACCTTCTCTCATGTCCTGTTATTCTTGTGTACACATAATTCAAGGTCAAACTTTCATTACACTTCCTCTTTGCAGCTTTCCCTAATCTCCGCAGTCAGAATCGTATTTCCACCTCTTTGCTTCCAAAACACTCTATTATTCATCAGGCTGCCTCGTATAAAGATAAATGTGATTAGATCTGTCTTTGTAAATAGTATGGGAGATCACTGAGATCTGGGACCGCTGCTTAATCATGTTTATTTTACCCAGAACCAACAGCCATGGTATACACTTTTTACTCAATGAATGTTTGATTCAAATGTCTGTAACCTGTCTTTTCCTCCAGTTTATAGCAACTGCTTTGATTATTCACTTGATTGACTTTCTCCATCTCTGAGTCAATTGCTGAATGTTCCCACTCACATTTCTGGCTTGCTTCAGATCTGTGGTTTTTTTTCCCTTTACTCCTTGATCTGCTGCCATTTGACACCATGACAACTTTATATCCCTCATGCTATTCTGCCACCTAATGATAACACACATTCTGCAGGCCAAGTAATTATACTCCTTTTGAAGCTGATGCCCCCCACTTAACAAATCTTGTTCCTTTTTGCTCCACAGAACACGCTCTTAGTCTAATGTAGAATTTCCTGCTTCTGTACATCTTGCATTGCTTTCATATATATTTGTATTTCTATCATATTTTTTCACTTTAACTTTTCCCAGAAAACATTGCATTCATATCTTATAATGAAGATGAGAAAAGTATAATCATTCTTGTTCTTTGAAGTGTATTACTGTTGATATTTAAAGCCTTTTTAACTGGAGTCTTTCTTGAACATTGAGATCTGCTATGGGCAATCTGGTTGTGACAATTAGCCAACATAAGTAAATCGAAATCCTTGCTGTTTTCAGTGAAGCAGCATCTTATCAAGGCAACAGAAAACAAGACAAGCCCTGCAGTGTGGTTCCTGTTATGTCTTGCAGTGTTGTAATAGTGGAACCAATTTCACCTTTACATGCCTATTCCTCACCAGAATCCTGAATATTCATCTGTGTTATGATGAAAAAAAAAAATGCTGTTACATGTGGTAGGAGTATTTTACTTAAAAGTAAAAACTTGCATCCTTTAAGTTTTTGTTAGTATTTCATAAATAATACAACTATTTACAATGTATTTATACTGTATTAGGCATTATAAATAATCTAGAGGAGATTTAAAGTACATGACTAGATTTATGTAGGCTACATGCAAATACTATGCCACTTTATATGGAGAACTTGAATATTTGTAGATGTGGTCTCCACAGGGCTTCTTAGACCCATCCTCCATAAATACCATGGGGTAACTTTATCAGACTAGAAACATGGAAAAAAAGTTATAAATAGACAAACTGGATGTTGAAGGGACACATGAAAATATGTTAAGCATTGTAGAATCTAAAATATGCAAACTAAAGATAAGTTGCCATCTCATAACCATTATATTAGTTTTTGATACTTTTGTAAGAAATTACTAAAACTTTCCAGCTTCAAATGATACTCATTATCTTGCAGCTTCTATAGGTCAGAACTCTGGGTATGACTTAGCTGAATTCTTTTCTCAGAATCTCATAAAGGCAGGGATTTTAAGGCCTGTGTTCTCATCTGGAAGTTGTACTGCAGAAAAATCCATTTTCTTGCTCCTTAAGATTGTTGGCAGAATGTACTTCCTTGAGGCTAAAGAATTCATAAAAGCCTGCTTCCTAAAGCCCACCAAAATAGAAGATAGGGTGCTGGGGGATACCTCTGCTGCTTCAGTTCTCTGGCCTCTTTGCCCTCTTTTGAAAGACTCACTTGAGCAGATTGAGTCTACTCAGGATAATCTCCTTTTTGATGAATTTAAAGTCAACTGATTAACAGCTTTCATCCCATCTCAAAATCCCATCAACCATGACATGGTGTGCAATCTAATCAAGGGAATGATGTCCCATCCTACTTACCAAGTTCTGTTGGTTAACAAGAAGTCAGAGACTCCACTCATACTCAAGGGAAGAGTTACAGAAGTACAACTTTGGGAGCTGGCCCTAGAATATGTTCCCTACAGTTATGGGCAAAGACTTAAACTAAAATAAGTTATTTTTGAAGAGAAATTGATTAGCCTATGCTAAAACATACTCTAAAATACAGCAATACCATAGATAACTATGTGCCCAGGAGGCATATATGGAATGTTTATTGAATAATTAATTTTAAAAAATAAGAAATTAGAGATAGTTTAAACTTACATAAATAAAAATCAGAATAATAAATCATGTGTGTTATACAATGAATACTTTTACTCTGCATCATCATGATAATCAGTGATCTAGAGCTACATATGCATATCCATATTAATGGATACATTTGGAAAACTTGAGAGAAAAAAATGCAAGTTGTTTTAAAAGATAGGCAGAGTGATTTAAGCTACATAAAGTTTAAGATAAATAAAATGATGCTATGCAGTGTTCATACCATGTATGTCACATGTGCATTAAAAGAATAAAGGAAGTACAGAAATAATAAATAGTGTTGATATTGTTTTGAATTTACATGATGTTTTCAGCTTTATGTTACTGTGTCAAAATATCTGAGATGAAAAAATTAAAGGGAGGAAAGGTTTATTTTGAATTATGATTTTAGATGTTTCAATCCATGGTCACTTGGCCCCACCACTTTGGGCCAGAGTGACATAGTACATTATGGCAGAAATGTGTGGTAGAAGACATCTATTCATCTCATGGGAAGCAAAAGGAGAGAGGACAGGTTCAGGTCCCAATATTTCCTTCAAGGGCATGCATGCCCCAGTGACCCAACTTCCTTCCACTAGGCTTCACTTCCTAAGTGTTTCACCATCTCCCAAGAGCCCTAAAATGTAGTGACTAAGTCTTTCAGTTTATGGGTTTGGAGGGACATTTAAGATCCAACCCATGAGGTGTGAGTTTGTCTGACTGTGGAAAAATATCTTTGCTTACCCATTGAATAAAGATCAATTGAAATACTATATTTTTATATTTATATAAGAGTCTTTTTTTTCAAAGAAGAGTTCAGTATTTTTGTGTTTCCTATTCCACTGACTTTCAAAAAATTTAATTTAGAATATTTCAACTTTCAAATAAGCCTCAGGAGGCTATTGAGGAAAATTCATTAGTTAAAAATGGTTCACTTCTGAATTCCCTTTTAAAAGGTATTTTGAATGCTATAAGAACATTCCATACCTGATTAGATCTATCACTAAATATGACAGAAATATATGCTCTTGAGATTCAAAGGCATTTATAGGTTTAGGACTATGTTAATTACTGGTATTCATTTGATCATATAAATTAGTATATTGGCAGTAAACATCAATGGTATTACTTAGCAATAACAATATTTTTATGTATTATCTAATATAATACACACTTCACAGTAAAATTTGTATCTATTGTTTATGCCTGTTACTTAACAAAAAATTCAAGATACATGTGAGGCACGCTTCACAGAGCAGAAAGTAAGTTATAACAAAGGTCAGATCTAGTGAACATCAAATAGGAACTAATTTAGGAACTAATATGAAAACAAAAAATGAAGTATGGAGAGAATCTGAGGTTCCTAAAAATATTGTATTGAAAACAATCTTTTGGTAAATAAAGTAACATATGAGAGATTCATTAAAGAGTGTAATCATTTATAACTAACAAGGAAGTCATAAAACTTTATCAGCCTAACAAATACATTCATGTGAGCGAGTAGATCTGTGCATGCCTGTGTAAAATAGTGTGTGTGGTGTATGTATGTGTGTGTGTGTTTGTGTGTGTTTGTGGGGGTGGGGTGGGAGGTATCAGTTGTTCCTGCTTGCCAATGGAAATAGATTTACATAATGAAAATTTCAGTGCTTTGTTCTTTTCTAGTATGTCCTAGACATGTATTTATAACAGATGCCTCAAAATTAGAACTATACCTAAGTTGAAGTGATATATATTTTTGTTCAGGAACCTTGACAGAGGCATCTGTTAGTTGAAAGTAGATTGCACGGGGTGATGTAGGCTCTCTGGACTTCCAAGTGCTGCTAAATTTAGTCCCTTCTAACCAGGCAAGCCCAAGGTAGATTATTTCTTCACTGATCTCCAAGCAGCTGCTGCTTACCAACCTTTATTGAGGTAGACCTGATGTAAAATATTACAATCTCATATCACACCTTGAATTATTTTTAAAAAGTAATTTATTTTCAATATCAGTTTTTGGAAACCTATGTTTATAATGTGGCTCCGTTTGTCAGTGTTTCCTTTCTTTAGAGGGCTGTCCCTCAGGTTCTCTTGAATGTATTACACCCTATCATATGAGTATTCCAGTTCAGAGTTTAATATTTTTAAGTCTTTTTTGCTTATAAAGCTTTTAAATATATTTTTCTTTCAGTAGACCATTAACATAAAAGTAAACTAATTTCTTTAGTCAATTGATTGCTTTGCAATTCTGGAGATTAACTTGTGTAGATTATAAATGAAAACACAACATGTAAACATAGCCCTTCTTTGAGTTCAGCCATCCAATGTAATTGGCGTGGGGATGTGGCAGGCACTAGTGACCTTATGCAACAGAGTTAGGCCTCCTGAGACCATTTGTATTATCATTCTGCCCAAGATGAAAATCAGGCATAAATAATTTACATATGAAAGTGACAGTTTTAGGACAGATTCAGCTCCAAAGCTACTATCCTAAAATGTCATATGCTTAACCAGTGTAGACTTTATGGTCCAAATATACATGTTTAGTTTTGCAAATTGAACATTAACCTCTAAGTAATAAAGGACCATTAAAGGAGGTTAGATGTGGGGGTCATAAATACTGAGGGACTTTTACAGCGTAGATAATTTAACAAAGGGAGTTTGTTACATATGAATGAATCAAGATATGATAAAGGTCTGAGGTAAGGCAGTGGCCAGAGAGGTGGAGGCAAAGTATGTTTGCTTTTATCATGTGAAATTTATAGTAATTGCTGTTTTTTTAAAAAATTGGAGAACAATGTTTATATTCCAAAAGTTTTCTTAATTCACTTCTAAAAAGTTTTGCAGTTTGTGGCTAAAATGTTCTTCGATACATGTTCTTGGTAATTAACAAAAAATTAACATTTTATCAAGCAAGGAAAAGGAGCATTTTATATTTTAATATTAACAACAATAGAGAAAACTGAAGGACAAAATCACACTGTCAATATTTCTCAGTGGTGTTTTTGGTGAACCAGAATATATGAGGAAAGTTTAAGGTAATAGGTTTTTAGAAGAAAAAAAAAAGATATACTGCCAAAATATGTTTTTCTATTGTTGACATCTATGTCTGTGTATAAACTGAATACAACTCTGTTTTATATGGTGGAATTATTGCAAGCATTGCTGTTTCTCAGAGAGGACATCAAATATCATTCGGTAAAAAGGTCCCCATTGTCCGTCAATAGTAATTTTCCTTAGGCAGTTGTGTATTGTATCTTGAAGTTAGATAACAGAATTAAAGTAGATTATTTTTCTAGGGATTACAGGTTTGAAAGATATTAGTTCCTTGCCAGTAATCATTAATTTCCAGGAAGTGCCTGAGACTGGAGTTATTATTTTTTAATGAATAGAAGAAAATTGTATAATTGGTAAGCACCTACATTCTTAATTCAATAAAAAGTCTGAATATGTATTATGTCAGTACTTCTTCACGAAGGGAATTAATAGATGTGAATTCATTTTGGAGGGGTGAGTTTCTGCTTTTGTAAATGGGGCACAGAACCTTGCAAAGATAAATTTATTAACTTGCAATGATCAATATTCTAGGAAATATCTGTTTCTATTGAAAAAGGCCCAGGTCAGACAGATTGAGAATAAGCATTCAGTTGCATTTTTCCTTAATCATTATTGCATCCCAAGGGTGAAGGAAAGAATCATCCTTTATTATGTTTCCTCATTCATTCTTTCTCCTATTCATTTTTGTTTAAGTTTGTGTTGGAAAATCTTTTCTAAAAATCAAAAACATGCTTTGTTCCTTGGCAAAATATGGCCTACAAAATTGACATTTTTTGTTTTGGAGTTTGGAATATTTACCCCATTCTAAAACATAGCAATAATGTAGATTCTCCCCCACCCCTTATTTTTATTCTCAAGTCCTAATTTTCCAGAAATCCATGACTAAAAAGTCCCAAATTAGAAGAAAACCCAGATGGACTATTTATACTCCACTCCCAAAGACCATATTCCTTTCTTTAGAGGGAGATGAGAACTGATAGACAATATGAAACTGATCATATAATGTAAGAGTGGTAAATTAAGAGGTAAACCCACACACAAATTTCATTCAGAATATGCTAAAATATAACAATACCATGACAGTGGTATTTTTGTTTGCTTCCTATATGTGTCAAACATTACCCTAAGTAACTTTTTCTGGTTAATATTGCAAACAAACCACCAGTGCTTAGTGTTGTAAAACAATCATTTTATCACACTCCAGGATTTGGTGCTTCAGGAAATTAGAATGGGAGTGGTAAGGTGGCTTGTTTCTGTTTCACATTGTCTGGTGCCTCAACTGGGAAGACTCTAAGCTTGGAGAATGTGGTACCTGTAAGGTTGGGCTAGACTCATCGAAGACATCCTTGTCATAATTCTCTCTTGCATATTTGGGGATTGGTGCTGGCTGTTGACTGGGATATTAGCTAGTCTGATGCCTGGTACCCATACAAGGCTTTTTCCATGTGGGAGAAAGATGGTCCAAGATAAACCTTTAAGAGTGTTCTAGTTGGTCTTCACATGACTAGCTTGGGCTTTCTTAGGATATGTCGGCTAGCTTCCACGAAAGAGACAGACTAAAGTGACATTTTATGAGGTAGACACAGAAATAATGTAGATTCACTTCTACTGTCCACTGTCTTGGTTAAGGAAGTAAGCATCCTAAAAGTACAAGAGGATGAGACATAGAATAATCTTTTAAAGGCATTTATAACAGGTTCTATAAAACCATGTGAGAGAACAATATTACTGTCATTGTTCTTGGAAAATAGAACCTGCCTGATGACTTCACATTCAAAATTTTATGTTGGAAAAAGATCCTGTTCTTATACATGATCCTCATCTTTACCTAATCTGCCAGCTTTTATTGTAAAGGTGTTCTTAAAGTCATATCTGAAAAGAAAAAAACTGAAATTCACTTAATGTTTTTAAACTGAATAAAATAAAATACTAATTCAATTTCAAAATCCTGACTTTAAACTGTTCAGGATACAAAGTTGGTAATATGTCTCTTTTTTGCAGCATCAAAGATTTTCTTTGAATTTTTTCTGTTAGATTTTTCTAATATGTCAGCAGACTCCCAAAATAACACAATCATGAATTTTATATTAAGCCACCCACATAATCTTTTGAAATATTTGTAGATTTGTATACTCCCCACACCAGAATACATATTGTATATATGTCTAAATGCTACAAATACATCTTAAATACATATTTATAAAAGCAAAAGAAAAATAACCCTTATTGAGATCTTGTGTTATATATTATGTGCATGTTATTTGGTTAAATGCTAATACCTCTGTGAGGTGGGTGGTTGTTATCCACTTTTCATGAGAAAGAAAATTGAGGCTGACTTAGGTTAAGTGATTCACTTCACACAGGGTAAAAACTGGGCTCAGAATGTGAAGGGGAATGCAGGTTCATCTGATTAAAATTGAAAAAATATAACTATTCGCCCTTTAGATTTTGTTACCTAATCACACATTCTTCTCTGCACCTCTTACAATCACACCTTTCAAAGAATTGATGATATTTAAGGTCTTCATTCCTAAACTTGGTTGCAGCAATACAAAAGCTTTATGGTCTTACCTTCTCAGCCTCAAAAAAAAAAAAAAAGGCTTTAGATGAGGTCACCAGCAACTACCATATTGCCATTGGATCCTTCAATCATCATCTTAATGAATGACTCAGTGACTTTAGGACAGTGCCTTCTACCTTTCTCTTTGAAGTAATCTTTTTTTTTTTCTCCTTTAACTCCACATTGTTCTAGTTGTTTGTTGGAGGTGGAATGGGGGAAGTGGGGAAGGTGTGTTTCTATCTCTGATGTCTAAATGTGGGAACCGCCTTAGCCTTAGAGATTTATCCTGGACCATCTTTCTCCCACTACACTCTGGCCCCAGATGTGTTGGATAGCTTATCTTTGCCACTTCAGATGCCTCATTTGTCCTTTCTCATCTTGCTCTCTGCTTCATGAGGCTGTTTTACAATGGTAAGACTATGGTAGAGGTCTTTGCTCTCTGGTTCGTGTTGGCACTGGAGGAAAAGGGAGAAAGAAATTACCCCAGTTGTAAGGCACTGGAGGAAAAGGGAGAAAGAAATTACCCCAACTCCTGTCCAGCTAGGTCATTCTAAGATGGATGGATGTTTTCCTTAAGGGTGTGGCTCTTATTTCTTATTTGCTAGAGCAGGATCTCTAAAATTTGTTAATTTACAATGAATAGAAGTTTATTTTCTTTAAGTTCTAGAATCTTGATTTGGAGAAATACAAATCAAGGTGCTAGCATTTGGCCACAGCCTTTCGCTGTGTCATCATATAGCAGAAGGGCAAAGAGGCAAAGAGGTTCAAAACTTGCCTATTAAAAATGGTCTTTGGGGCTCGGGTGGTGGCTCAGGGGGAGAGTGCTCACTTAGTAGATTGGAGGCCCTGGGTTTGATCCTCAGCACCACATAAAAATAAATAAAATAAAGGTATTGTGTCCAATTACCACTAAAAAAAATATTTTTAAAAATGGCCTTAGTCCTACCCAGAAAGGCAGAGTGGCCTAATCACTCTTGAAGGTCCCAGCTCTTAATACTGATACATCCACAATTACATTTAACATGAGGTTAAAGGGAGCAGGTATTCAGACCATACCCACTAATATAGAAAACCCTCTACATAGCTATGCGAGGTCTGTTAGCTGAAACATCCTGTGTCATTTCAGGATGTTCATAAGCCCACCTTTAGCTGCAAACTTGGTTAGCTCTCAACTATTTTTAGTACTGGATACCCCTTCAGCCTTTATTAGCTTCCCTTACCCATGTCTGTTCTTTATATATAATCTTTTCATTAAACTCTTTATTACCCACTTTAGGTGTATCAACTGTTTTGTACTGGGAACTTGATACCTGGAATCCTTTACCAGGAAACACTGAGATGGAATTAGGGATGTATAAGCTCACCAGGAAAGTATTCCTATGAAACACAAAAAGAAGAAAAAAGTAAGCAGGATAGGGTAGGGAAATCCTTCAGGTTATGATGCACATCTGACACAGGTGAAAATAGAGTGGGAGATGTAGGACCAGTTAGAAATAGCCTCACACTACAAACAGATCTGATGTATTTTCAGCCAGTCTGATGGGGAGCTTTGGAACAAATATAGACCAGTAAGGATTGGACTGCAATGCACAAACTATCATCTCATCTCTGACTCCTATCTGTAAAGTTTACCCCTTGGTTTAAAAGCTAAATCAGTTTCTAAAGACAGAAAGAAGGAGAGACTGTCAGATGATTACACTCTTAGCAGATGAATATAATTCTGTCTTTAGCAGAGCTTAGTGCCACAGCTCCATATCCACCGTATAGGACAGACATAACTATCTCATTGGTTAAAATATAATCTATACTGAACAGTTTATAATATCAGACCTTGTATCCCCTTAGCTCTAGACTGATCATCTACTAGTACTGTCAACTAAGATGCCTGATATTCATCTCAAATATTACAAGTGAAAAAAATAAAATATACATGTCATTCTTAATCCCCTCATCCTGTACAAAATATAAACCATTCATTATCAAATTCAATTTCAAAAATGTATGTTGACATTGTTTTTTTAAAAAACCTTTGTCCTTATTTCCTCTTCCCTAGTTAAAGCCATTAGCTCTTATCTAATTTTTTAAGCACTCCTTGTTGGTCTTCCCACTTCTGTTCTTGTCCCTTTTCTATTGATTAGAATGACTTCTTAAAATATACATGAAAAATGTTAATCATTTGCACAAAATATTTCAATACCTTCATAATCACTTATGGCAGGTTTTACTATCCGTAATATGACCTCTAGAGACTCTCCCCCATCTAGTTCTACAGTTATTTTTCCAGCTTGCTCTTATGGCCTACTGCTTTTTATTCACTGGGGTCCAATCACAGTTGTCATCTTTAGACAGTGTTTTAGTCAGATTTTCACTGCTATGACTAAAACACCTGACAAGAACAATAAGAGGAAGAAGAGTTCATTTTTGATCTCAAGGTTTCAGTCCACAGATGGCTGATTTCATAGCTCTGGACCTGAGTTGGGGCAGTATACCATGGGGGCAGATTGTGGCAGAGGAAAGCAACTCAGGCTATGGCCATGAGTAAGCAGAGAGAGAGCTTGACTCACCTAAAACAAAATATATACTCCAAAGGCTTGCACCCAGTGACCCGCCTCACACCCTACCTGCCTATAGTTATCATCTAGTTAATACATATGAGGGGATTAATACCCTGACTGAGGTTCTCATGAATAACCTAGTCATTTCACCTCTAAGTTTTTTGCATTGTCTCATACATGACCTTTTGAGGGACACCTCATATTTGAGTCATAACAGAGAGCTTCTAGTATTTCTACTTTTTCTCAGTTCTAGGCTCTCAGAATGGTTTTGACCTTATTCAAGTGTATAATTATTAATCCACTTTTATTACTTAGTTTAAATATATCTTCTTTTATAGGTTGCTCTTTGAACATCCCAAACTATATCAGGAAATCCTGGTGTACTCTCTTACAGAATCTGGTTGCCTCTTCTCCCTCCCCCCATATAACTGATAATAGGTCACAATTATTTATTTGTATAATTGGATTATTTAATATAGATCTTTCCCTTTTGCCAAGAGCCAGGAATTAAGTTACAATATCTATTTAACACATTACTACATACCCAGATTCTGAGAATATGCCTAGGACAACATTGGGTCTCATTTTAAATTATTTTCATGGTTAAATAAAGAAATAACTATAAATCAAATTATAGAATTAATATTCTGTTTAATTTGATCTTACTTTTCATTAAGCAATTATATGATTATGATATGACCCTGCATTTTCTCACCCCCAAGGTATTTTTTCACTGCTTATCTTATAATTTGAGTTTCATGACTTTCCTAGTCAATATTTTCAGACATCATAACATCTTTTTGTATACATTTGTATACATGTATTCTTCAATGTGCCATAATGTTTACCAACTATTATTTGAAGATTGGAATCATGACATACTGACCTGTGATAAGTTTGTAAATATTTATACTTAATGTGACTAACAATGCATCCAACCCAGAAGACTCTTTTACTTAGATCATGACTAATAACTTCTTCACAAGGTAAATGGCTCCTTTCTTAATTATGAAGAATGTTTTAGCCCAGGTACAATAGGCCAAATAACCTTCTTCAACTCCTTCAACATAATTATTTTCTGCCACCAACTAGGCAAAGTGCCACATCTGTTGACTAGATGAGAAAGCCAGAATTAGACTGATTTCCAAAAGCCAGTAAAGTGGATCCCTCCTGGTACTCATTTTATGTGCCTAAAGAAAACCTTCTGCAGGGAAACAGGAAATCTGTGAATGCACCATAGGGATTCTCAGTTGAATAGGTTGCATTCTTTCTACCTGTTTATGAAGAAGCAGAGACTATGAGAAAGTGCTGCCATCATTTTCATCACATTCTGAGGCATGAAGAATAGCGGTGCCTCTGGATTTGATATTATACCAGCAGCATGTCTCTTTTGACAAGCTTGGGATATATTGATTCCACTAGTTAAAATATTTGACTGGAAAACTATTCTCCATCTGCACTTCAGTTCATTTAAGTATATGAAACTCAAATTTAAAATCCTTAGATTTTAAATCTGGTGATTTAAAATCTGGTGATTCAATTTATAATTTCATACTCATTCATTTCATCACTCCATCACTGTTTTATTTGTTTGGATATTATATTTTATAATCAATTATTTAACTTACATTATTTAATGAATAATATATGTTGCCCCTTAAAAGTTAGGGGCAACATAAGTGATTTTGTGCCCTGATGGGATTGATTATCATTACTACTATAATTTATTAATTAACTTGTTGGTAAGTCATCAGGCCTCTGGAGTCACTTTAGTTTATGACCATTCAAGAAAAACAAATGGAATATGAGAATTGGCCGGATTAAAGAAAGGAGAGAGTTCAAGAAGCTGTTAAGAAGCTATTTTAATAACAGAAGACAGAGAAAAAAATAAATTTAGATATTGACCTGTTTTCCAAAATGCAAGTTTGATCAGGTTTCTGACTTTATTTTTTCTTTTCTAGTAGTCTTTTCATTCTTCCTTACTGCCTTTAGGATAATGCCCTGACTTCTTTACTAAGCATACTTTCAAAATCTGGTCTTTTGAGGGTTTCTCTAATGAATATGGCTCTGCTCCAAGAAAACTTTATTTAGAAAAACAGGAAGTGGCCCAAATTTATTTTGCTGTTAATTGTTTGCCTACCCAGGTCTATCTTATTGGCCTTCACTATGCTTAGCACCTGGCTTCCCTTCTCAATTTTCTTTATTATTACCAATAACAAAAGAAATTACTATATTTATAGCAAACTTGTCAACATTTCTGGTAGGTAGCTAGAGGAAGACATAAAAATATTTAAAAGGACACTTCCTAACTTTTTATTGTAATGGAAAATTTCTGTATGCCTCAACCAATATCTACTTACATGATTATTGGCCACTTTTCCATGCACAGAACCTAGCTATAGTCATTTTGATAGATATATATTCACTGAATAAAATTAAGGTTTTGATACCAAGGAAGCAAGGGAGAATGGATATTGAGGGGACTTCCAGCAGTCTCTGCCACACCTACCAGATTCCAGTCACTTAGTGTTAGTTACCTTACTTGTCAAGATAATATTTGAACATATGTATGGAGCACAGCATGGTATCTTGGCATATATCTATATTTATTCTCTTTTTTTTTTTTTTTGGCTCCAGGAATTGAATTGGACCCAGGTGCCACCTCTCTCTCTCTCTCTCTCTCTCTCTCTCTCTCTCTATATATATATATATATATATATATATATATATATATATACTCACTAAGTTGCTTAGGGCCTTGCTAATTTGCTGGGGCTGTCTTTGAATTCACAATCCTCCTGGCTCAGCTTCCCAAGCCATTTGGATTACAGGCTTGTACCATCTCGCCTGGCCACATTTAATCCTTTATTAAAGAATATCACTAACTTCTGGAAAGGACAAGATAGCTGGAGATCCAGGCTCAGACAGGCAAAGGTATCCAATTATTTCTGTAATGAGTTCGTTACAACTTCTTTCACCCTGTCCTTGAATCACTCTGCACTCCACATTTAAAGCCCCAGGAGACTGTAATGTGCCAAATGTGACTGAATCATCTGTCCCTCTTTGGATAGGGGAGGGCAGAACAAGTCGTTTTATACCCAAACTGCGTGTAACTGAAGAGAAGCAAAATGTTAGGATGAAATCAGTGTGAAGAATGGAATCTGCAGAAAGAAACTGGGTGGATGACTCAAGAAATGTCCACCACATGTCCCCATTTGTTTCAGTTTGCTTTGCAATTTATCTTCCGTTAACACACTAAGATCACTCTTCTTCGTTCATTAAGTAACAAACTACCACCTTACAAAGCTGAGTACAGGAACCCTGAACAAATAAGACCAAAAATAACAGATTTAAATTTATTTTTACTCATTTATTTATTTATTCTTGTTAAAAACAAGGTAATAAAGATGTGACTTTGGGGTCCTGGGATTGATACTGTAGAACAATAAAGAGATGGTAAGCAAAGGCAAGGCCCTAAAACCAAATGAGCCTTGTCTGAATAAACAGTCTGACATTAGCTAATGTCACTGTATAAATAAGCCTTTCAGTGATGCAATTTCAGAAACTAAGCAATTTCTTCTAAATACTTCATTTTCTTTAAAGATTACAGTGCTAGTTGGGTTGATTGCTGAACAATTGATTATAGTCTCTGATAAAAAAAGTTGAAACCAGATGGGTTTTCACTTTGTCTTTACAGATTTGCCAGTGAATCTAAGTCCATGACAACCTAAGTATTTATTTTAAAACATGATTCACCCTAGAATCATCTACTATCATTAAGCAAGGCTTTCAAACATTTGGAATTGCTTTAATTTGGCAAATGTATTGCGATTTTTAAAACTAAAGTTATTGTCTTCATTTGATAGCTAGAAAAATGTTACAAGAATCCCAGAATTTACTTGCATGATGGCAAATGTACATGCTATAGCTGAACTCCATTCCAAATAATTGCTGGAAATCTAGTAAATTAGAAATTGTATACTTAGGAGGTGATAATGCTTATTTTGACTCCTTTACATTTTGTTTTAATTTCATTCATGTAAATGATTAGGAACTATGTATTAAAATGCCATTAAAGAATGAAAAAGCAATTAAAGGTTATTCAAAATAACTTTGAAATATATGATTTCAAAATTGACAATCCTTACTATTTTATAACTTGCTAACTTTTTTTCCTTGGGGCAATAATGCTAATCTTTTGATTTTTATATTTTTCTTTTCTCAGTGCTTTAACACATTATTGAAACTACAAACATCTACAGCAGTTTCATGTGGACAGATTGTGTGTTTTGAAAGCTTCATATATTTCATCATGAAACATGCCACTTGGGATCTTTGAAGCATAGAGTTCTGCCCAACACCTGAATAAAGAATCCCTTTCCTGGTATGAAAGAGAACTTATCTCCACCATGACAAATCAGGAAAAATGGGCCCACCTCAGCCCCTCAGAATTTTCCCAACTTCAGAAATATGCTGAGTGTAAGTATTCACATTGATAATATGACTTCTTGGCTCTTTTGTTAAAAAAGGTATCATTCATTTATAAGAAAAGATCATAGATACTGTATATCAGAAATATGTACAGGTGCAGATCTGTCTTGTGTTCACAGGTAGGCTGACTCATGACTACATTTTTGGCATGAGAGAAAGGAAAAGATAAATATCAAATCTAGAAGTAAAAAAAAAAAAAAAAAAAAAAAAAAAAAACAGGCTCTGAGACTCAAAACTAAGCTTGGGGAACACTCCACCTGTAGTAGAAGCAAAACAAAGACACACTGGCAGAATGGAAACTGGTGATACTAGAGTAGGAAAGTAGAGCACCAACAGGAACATAAAGACAGTAATGAGAAGGAAAAGGCAGTAAAGGGCTTGAGTCCCTAAGGCCTGACTCATCTTTTCTTTTTGTTAACCTATCACTTCAAAAGGACTGGAAGTAGGGAGTCATAGATACATTAGAGCATTACAATGAGAGACTGCAAAGACAGAGAACTTGTCAAGACCTTAAGCCAACCTGTCATTGTGTGTATTAGTAACAATTATAGGACATGATAATTCAATGCATAAAATGGTATTTTAACATAAGATTTTTTTTTAAATGTATGGGCAGTATGATTTTATTTATAAGAACTTTGTGTTTACTATAGATTTTCACAAATACATCATTCTTCCTAAAGCAAATTTAGGCCTTAAATATGAACAGCAGTTGGGTCAAGGTACTCAAGAGAGAAAAGAAGCAAATAATAAATAGGAAATAATAAAAGGCTGGGAGGATAAGTAGAAAAAAAAAGGCATAGATGTAATAACAATGTTGAGAATAGAGGGAATAACATTGTGATTGTCAGAATAAAGAAATGGAACAAAGAAAAGAACCAGTAGCACACAGCAGTAAAAGAGGCAAAAATCAAAGCATCTGGTGCTACTCATGCAGAGAGAGAGTGTGGCATATAGGAGATGAGCATTATGTATGAGTTGAATAATATGAAGGCAAAGAAGAGGAAAAGGTTAAATGCAGAAGAGGAATTTAGAACATAAAAAAGTAAATGTGATTAAAGTAGTGAATAGTATCTCGTTTACAGGGTACATATTATGCTCCTGGAATAATGCTAAGTACTCCATATGGTGCTTTGGATTTCACTCAGAGGTGGGAAAGAATAGGAAAGTCTTTGTGGAAAAAGTCAGATTTTTAAAGTAACTTAAAAATTTGGTTTAAGGTGAAAGACAAAGCAAATGGTAGGGAAAAAAGGAAAAGTTGACCATACTTTTGAGGAAGGGAGATAAGTCACATCACAAATTGAGGTTAAGTGGAGTTAAAGTCATAAAAATGAATCAAAATGCATAAGACTAAACTAGAATCAGGCAGTGAAGTATCATTGTAGGATTATAAATGGTAGAGTGACGGGAATACTAGTATGCTTCAAGAAGTTTAATTTTGCGACTGAGAAAATGTTTTGGGGTTTGGTTTGTCAATTTTTTGTTATTAAAACAAATAGCTGAGGTAATAAGTTTATAAGAAGAAGGGTTTATTTTGGCTCACATCTTGGGAGGTTTCAATGCACAGTGGGTTCCCCCATTACTTTTGGCCCTGTTCGAGGCAGCAAGTCATGGTGAGGAGTACATGGCAGAGCAAAGTCATTCATCTGATGGCTGAGAAGTTAAAAAGAAAAGATGAAGGGGCTAGGGTGGTTTCATTACCCATTCAAGGGCATGCTCCTCAGTGACCACAAAACCTCCCATTAATTCCCTCTTAAAATTTCTACCAACCAGCAGTAGTGCCCAGCTAATGACTAAGCTTTATACTCATGACCTTTGGGAAATACTTAGCATCCAAACTTGATTAATACTAATGGAAAGAGACTAGAGTTGGACCAGTTAGCCAGCTCTTGGTGTAGACTAATGTGGATTATGAAAGATGATAAGAAAATTAGTGATTCAGATATTGTAACATTGAAACTAGCAGAGAAGAGCTTGGGAAATGATCAAATATGAGAAATGAGGAGGAGAGAGAGAAAAAAAAAGTCTAATTTAGGTACAGATTTGACTTGGAGGATGGGGGATTATGGTGATAAGATCCTTTAAGTAAAGAAACATTGAGTTGGGTTTTAATTATGATAATACTTGACTGTATTTTTAAAGGATATTCTCTAGTGTTTGGGTACTCTTAAGAAAAATGCCTATGGAAGCATTAATATAAAATAGGCACATTATTGCTATGATAGCTAAAGTATCATCTGTAATTACTCTTTATCAGATACAGAAACTCTATTTGAATTGATAAGCAGAGGGACATTTCTTCTGAAGTATTAAATATAAGCAGCCAACTGTATTTTATTATTTAAGGAATATGGGGGTATAGTTTGGCTTACAATGTGGTTGTATCCCAATGAACCCATTGTTAGTTGAAAACATGGCAACTTAAAAACAAACTCAAACAAACATTATATTTTTGTAACACAGTATGCAGCAGAATATATGGCTTTTTTATCTTTGTGATCACATGGCTGATTGGAGCTATAGCTCATTGCCACTGCCAAGCATTGCCAGAGAGTATTATACCACCTATTGTTAGCCAGGGATAAGATCAAAATTCAGATTTTGAGGTAGGGCTTTTCCTGAGTTTGTGTCACTTTTTCACCATCAACATAAAGTAAAAAAAAAAAATGTTTAAGTCTAACCATTATATGCAGAGGATCATCTTTATATGGAAGAATGCTTGAATTAACCAATTTGTGGAATTGCTCAAACAGGGTGATAAACATTTTTATAAATGTAAAAATTGCAATGAACTGAGACTAAGTTTAGTAAGTATTCAGTGAACTGGTAATGAAAAGTGACACAGTGGGGGAAAGCACATTATTAGAATGGATTTCATGAGAAGGCATATTACATACACATTAACCGAGAATTTAAAAAAAAAATAGTTCCGGTTCCACCAACATTGCATTTACTTCCCTTTTTAAATAGTCAACATGACATGAGATGTGCTAGACTTTTTTTTCTCCCAAGAAGTTTTCCATATAATTCAAAAGCAAAGTGTATCAAACAATTAGAACGTCTGCTTGTGTAATAAATTGCCATAGCCAAAAAATAAATGGAAACATACTTATAATCTGAAGATCCTAAATTTAGTGGACATTCCATACTGTTTTCAGCATGCGATCAGCTATTAGGGGTATTTAAGGATCAGATTTTTCAGGTTGTAATGCAATATTGGCAAAATGAAATTCCTCTATATTCTATTAGAAAAGTAGTATATTAGATTTACTTTTATTTTGTTTTTTTTTCAATAAGAAATTTTTTATATGTTTAAATGACTAAATCTTTTTAAAAATTTATAGATTTAAAACTTTGTTTGAAACACACTAATATTACGCATGTTGTGTATTAAATAAGTGTTTTTATGGTTGGTTGGTTGGTTTTGGATGGAGGGAGGCTTTGGAACTGATGGGCAAAATAATTGAGATCGTAGAAAAGCCAAAAATTTAATGGTGAACCTAGAGGATACCATAAAGCTCATTTCCACAAGTTACTTATCTGATTTGGGGTTCTCACTGCCATCACTGCAATATATCCCATCCTTCTGGCTTCTAGGCTGTTCATAAAATTAACTGGATATAAAGAAAGGGCAAAGCTCGTCTAGCATTCCTGGATAGGCAGCTAGCACATCAGGCAGCTCATGTTAAAAAGCCTAGTCTCACTCTACCTTAGATAGTTTTTGACGAGTGTCTTAACATTTTCTGTACCAGTTTTAAGTATTAAATTGTATGAATTTTATATGTGAAGTAAGGTGGGAAGTGCCTGGCAAATTCTTAGTGATATAACTATTTAATGGAGGGTGAATGAATGTATTCTTTTGTTGTTGATCAAATAGAAAAAGGGCTGCATTTTGGAACATGAAGAATTGGTATCTTTTTTTTTTCCCCCTGCTACAAGCCTAAATTCTGTTCACAAGGTAGAAGCTTCTGGTGCTATTGGCAGCCTTAGTTCTATGTTGTCCCCACAAAGGCTGCAGGCAGCTAATGCAGAGCCTGCTGTGGCTGCCTGCAGCACGCTGTGACCATGCTCCTGTTTGGGATTTCAGGCTGAGTCACTCCATGGGAAGCATTTCCATTGATATGTGGGAGGGGAGTATAATTCTCATCTCTACTTTATATTATATAAAGTCATCCAAATTGCTGTTATGAGATAGAAAGCTCTCACTCCTGCAGGGTGGAGAATTGAGCTGATCTCATTATTGGTCTGTCAGTGCTTCCTGCTGTGGTTTTGTGGCACAGCAAAGGGTTAAGAAACTCAATCTTTCATAGATAACAATACCTTCCATGTAAAACCTACATGATATGTTCAAGTGAGTCATTATCTGCCCACATATTATCACTTTGGATTAGCTTTTTGTTTGCCATATATAAAGCATGCTATATGGCATATAAATTATTTTTGAAAAATACTGCTATTAGGGTGGGAATATTTCTAAACTTTTATAAATTGTATGTCATTTATAGCACCCAGGGCCTCATGCATACTAGGCATGCACTCTACAACTGAGCTACATTCCAAAACCTTCTTTAAATTTTATCTTGAGATGGTCTCATATGGTGAACTGTGGACCAATATGGCTAAATGTTTAGATGTCAAATTTCTTGCAATAGAGAAGGCATTCAGCATGACTTAGTGGAAAAAACACCATCTGTGCAGTCAAACTAATATTTAATGGTATTGGATTCCAGTCCTTCCTTCTACGTATTTACTGGAATAAGCTTGAATATGTTACATAAACTACCTAGGCCTCAGCTGTGTCCCCTAGGCAAAGTTGATTCCACCTCAAAATGTTCTTTAATATAAGATTTAATGAGATAGTCACGATTATCTTTGTAAAGATTCATAGTGCCCTACCATAAACAACCTACAAATATTACCTCACTCAACTTTCACAATAATCCTGGGAGGGAGGCAAGCATTCTCTCTGAGGATTGAATGTTTCTGGCGGAGTATCTGACACAGATTCTTGACATTGTAAGTGACAACAAAATACAAAGCTGTAACAATTTATTTGTGTGATGAAGATTGTTATGTCAATAAATTGGCTATTCATCATTTTTCCAAAATAGGGAAAGCTAGAACTGGGATTAAAATCCTAATATCTCCATTAGCCAAAGTCATCTTCTAGAGGGTTTTTGCATACAATACAAAAAAGCACAGCTGTTAACTAAAATCTTGGTCCAAATGTGTATTTGTGATCTTCCTGTCTGGTATATTGAGCTGGGCCCTATGTATACAAAAATGACATTCTGCCTGACATACAGACAGGTTTTACCATTCTTCCCACATTCATTCCTTCTGTCCCTCAAGTCTCCATCATTCTTCCTTTACTAACCATATGCTAGAGAAAAAAGAAATAAAAGAAAATCATGAAGAAATTGTAATAAAGGCGCAGTACTTTTCTATTTTCAGAACTTTATTCTTCTCCTTAAGGAAGTCTTCCATCCAGCATTAGGATCTAACTGTGTCTTTGAGATTTGATTTTTGCTTGATTCCTACAAGATGGGATAAGGAGAGGGGAGAAGAGACTTGACCTCCTACCATGTATGTATTTATTCATTGTTAAGCAAATTCAGATCATGTGCTAGCCCTCTTCCCAATTTATCATGCTGAGATTAGCTTTTACTTCTCTCTCATGCCCTGAGTTAGATTGGCTCTATTTTGGGAGCCCAAGCCACTTATTGATAATTACTCTCTTTGTACAAGACAAAAGGATAAATGGCATAGGGCCATTTAGCATAGCATCTGAGAACACATAATTTGGTGTCAGATAAAACTGGATTTGAAGCCACTGCTGTGATGTGTACCTTAGTTTCTTCATAGAATCATGCTAATGATTAAATGTGAAAATGTTTGTTAAGGTGTTTTGAATTTAATACTTTTACTATGATTAGGGTCATGATAGTGGTGGCTGAGATAGTTTAATATCAGAGGACCTTCCATTACTCTGATTTAGGTCCCCTCAAGTATAATACTACCTATTTGAAATATCTTGACTTACCTAAAATGTCATGACTTTGCCCTGATACTTGGTCTGAAATGTGAATCAGCAGCCCTATTTTTGATGTGTGTTTCTCATTTCTGACCCTGTTTCTTCTGATTCACATTGATTAACTCAGCAGTTCTTGGCTTTGGCCCAGATTGTATTTCTGGAATGTATGTTGGCTGCATAATCTCTTCTGCCTCATCTCTGGCTCTGTTTTCTATTTGTTGAACTGCTTCAAACTGAATTTCCTTTTGGTTTGCTTTCCTGTTGTCCATATGTCTTAAATCTTTCAATTCCTAATTCTTGAAATAGTAAAATATAGTAATAATTATGAATGTTTAAATTCCTGTTATTTTATGACCCCCAAACATATAATTTTGGTAAGTTTTAAACATTTATTACTTTAAAATTTTCAGAATCTTTATATTTAGATTTGTGATTAAATGAACCTCAATAATGAAGTTATGACTTCTATGGAATATTGGTTGGGTCAAACCAATTTATGATATCATTAAAATATTCACAAAATCTCAGTGGCTTACCAAAGCAGAAGTTTATTTCTTATATTTTTTATCTGAGTTAGCAAATGGTTCAATCTCACATTGTCCTCAATTTTGTCCTGGGCAGATGGAGCATCCATCAACTTTAGAAATTGACAGTTGTAGGAGAGAGGAGGGGGTGAAAGAGAGAGAGAGAGAGAGAGAGAGGGAGAGGGAGAGAGACGGAGAGAAGCTTGTGAATTGAGTGCTGGTAGAAATAGGAACACTTTTGTTTTGGTCTAAGATTTCATATGACCACATTTAACTTCTAGGAAGTAGGAAAGTATATTCCTTCCATCTTCCCAGTGTTAGAAGTACTGCAATATTTCATGAAAATTACTAATATGATCAGTATTATAGGAGTAAAATATAGACTATCATTTACTTTGGAACATTATGCCAATCATTGTAAAGTCTTCTAGGCTTCCATTTCTTCACATGTACAATGAGGATAATAATGATAATTTTTTATTAATTTTTTATTAATTAGCAATAATATTATAAAAATTTACAACAAAAATTGTTGAGGCTTATGTATCTGAATTATATAAACCATCATTAATTCATTGTAGATGAAAAGTGGTTATTCACTAGAAATTTCCTTAGTTGCTACCATCTACATTATTATAAGAAGTGACACAAGAAAAAAATAATAAAAAGTCCAAAGCAAATGAGTATGCAGGCTACAGGAATTTAAATTTCCCCCTTTATTATTCTTTAAGCAAACAGTATTTAGTGCCTTTAACTCTTAAACATTATGCTTGGCTCTGGTAATGTAGAAATGAGTAGTGAGATACTTTTAATCCACAAGCTTACTAAAGTCTATACAGAAAAATGGTGGCAAATGATGATAAAGCAATAAAATGGATTATTAGTATGTTAATCATATGTAATATTTCTTAGAAAGCTTTTATCTCTGCTTAATGTGAATAAAATTTAGTAGGGGAATTTCAATTTTGATTGAAAGCATTGCAAAGAGGTAAGAGGATGTCCAAGCAGATATTAGAAAATGTGCAGAGGCATGGAAGAATATTACACATTAGGAAAGAATTGAAGTACATATTGGTATATACACATATTTTGGTATGAGTATCTGTGTGTGAACATGGGTGTGTGTGTGTGTGTAAGTGCTGAAGATTTCAGCAAGAGTCACAAAAGGTGAGTCCATGTATGCCTTTTGATAATATATTGTCTATTAACATTTGGAGACATTGAGGATATTAATTTTGGAAATGGTGAAATTATAAAATATGGATTTCAGAAGAACTTCAATATATAGTATCTTGATGTGTGTTAAACATCAAATAGCAAAATACTTTATTAGTACAGCTTAATGAGTATGCAGGATTGCATGGAAGTTAAGGCATTGTTAATACACAAGTAAGCATGTATTAGAGCATCTGCAGGGAAATGAACTGAATGCAAGCATCAGTTAAGAAGGGTAGGGTATTTCATCTTGGAGAACTTAAGTCAATGTGGTCCATTCAATCCAGGAAAATAATACAAACAGGACAGGTTTAGATAGAAACTGTGTTTTGATTTCGGACAATTGAACTTTCTGACTTAAACATTCAGATCCAGATGTACAGTTCTAGATAGAGCTCAGGAAAGAAATTTGAGCCATAGATGTGGAAGGGGTGTTTCTTTGCATAGTGACTGGTTATCAAATCATGGCCATAGATGAGATGTCCAGAGAAAGCAGACTCAGGAGAGAAGGAAGGAGAGTTAGTTCTAGGGAACATTGTATTTGTAAGACAGGGGAAAGGGGAGAGATGCATGAAAACAACTAAAAAATTACTATTAATAAAAGAAAGGAAGGTATAAATGACTGAAGGATATTCCCCATCTAAAGAAGAGAATTGTTTTCATAAGCGAGGTCTAAATTCAGATAATAACCAAGATGCATACAGTCTTGAACATTTAGTGCGTCTTGCATAGTGTATTTATACTTGTAATCCCACTGACTTGGGAGGCTGAGACAGGAAGATCACAAGTTTGAGGCCAGCCTTGGCAACTTTGTGGGACCCTCAGCAACTGAGTGAGACCTGTCTCAAAATAAAAAATAAAAAGGACTGGAAATGTATGTCAGTGGTACAGTGCCCCTTGGGTTCAATCCCCAGTAACAAAAGAGAGCAAAAGAAAAACAAACAATATATTTGGTGGGATGAATGGAAAAGAAAAATGACAGGAGAGTGTTTTTATAGGATCCTGATTATAAAAAGATTAAGGAAAGATCATAACTAAAGTAAGGGTAATTGAGTGATTTTATTCTTCCATATAAGTGAGAAATTTTCATAGGGGGGGAAAGGGGCACGATAGGAATGGAAGTTCATATATAAAAGGAATAATTGGTGAAAGAAGTTTGCAAACCGATGGCCAAATCTAGATTTTTGTTTTGGGTTTAATTTATTTAGGTCTTTTGTCTCCACTATTTATTTTCCTAACACATTAGTGTTAGCCTTAAGCAAGTTACATAACCCTTCCAAACTTTAATTTTCTGAACTGTGTAATTAAGAAAATAATGAAGACTATCTCAAAGATTTTTCTAAGGCTCAAAATATCATGTGTATAAATGCTTTGTAAACAGCAAGCCACCATATGTAAGTTAATTATCACTTTTGTTGTTACCATTAGACTGTTCTGAGTTTTCTTTCTACTCTCTTTACTGTTTCTGTAGTTCAGTATCTCTGCTTTTCCCAAACACATATTTCTATTTCTATTTTTATTATTTACTGAATTTTGCATTTTAGTTCTATGAGACTATGTGAGAAATGCACTCCTGCTCAAAGTAGCCCAGTTTTTTTTTTTAATTTTTAATTAAAAAAAAATTAGAACAGTTTATATTCAAATCCTGCAATCTCTCTTAAAGCTTTGTTTAGGCATTTTAGGGAGCAAGTATTATTTTTTATACCCCAAACTGTATTTTATAAGTGAGAATATGGCCAATATCATGGTGGACCTGAGACTTTTTGTCTCTGTACAAAGTAAGAAGGTAGCCCACTGCAGATGTCTGCATGCTGGAGACATGGGCCTTCTGGGTTAGAGACAAAGAACTTCATTAATCATGTCAAATAAAGAAAGTAACTTTTACCTCCTGTTGGGTGTGGTTCCCTCTCTTCATTTCTTGTTGAGAATTATAAAAAATGCCAAGTGACATTCATACAAGCAGTGAGTTGTGTCACAGGAAGAGATCCCCATGTTTAGAGAACTGGGTATTTTATAATGGACAGTAAACAAATCTGCTCTTTGCTCAAGAGGGAGTCATAATCTGTCTCCCAGGGTTGTTTACTATAAAAACATCCTTGAAATAATAGTCTGTAAGAAAGGCACTTAACGCTTCTGCTGCAACAGAAACAAAAGAAACCCTGAGAATTTTCTTCAAACAAATATGAGCGTATATTAGCCATTAATACTATAGTCAGTGTACAGAGGGTGACTAAGTATACATATTTTCCCATCAGGCTGCCTCCCAATATCTGCAAAGGTGTTCCTGAGTCTTGGCATTTAAATCTCTTTGACTTGGTCTCTGATCTCCCATCTTTTCCTTTGCCCTACTCCAAAATTCTCAAACCCACTCCAATTATACCCTAAAATTCAATGTAGGAAACTTACTCCTTTTTCTATATTCATCCAGGAAGTATGAAGGAGAATTTAGGTTCTGGTTTTTTAGAGCCTCCCCATGAAAAAGAGACTTAATTCATTCATTTTATTTAAATAAAGATGTCCTGACACACAAGCATATTCTCTCTCTCTCTCTCTCTCTCTCTCTCTCTCTCTCTCTCTCTCTCTCTCTCTCACACACACACACACACACACACATACACACACCTCATATGAATACACACCTTTTTCTTGCAAGTATCAGTCACCATTAACTGATTTTTTTTTCAGTGCTTTATTATAGAACACAGAAAAGAAGGGTTTCAGAGAACAGGACAAATAGCCTCAATCTTACCACTATTTCCCCTTTTGTAAAATGCTTTGAGAACTCCTTTCAAGTGAGTGAAGGTCCAGAATGCTATTTAACTTCTGTTATCATAAATACCTTGGCAGCAAAGTATGTTACTATTTGAGTTTTTGCAACCACCAAATGATGAATGAATTCCAGATTTTCATCTCAGTTTCTTCCAGATTGCAAAAAATCCACTGGCCTTTAAAATCAACCTCAAAACTAGGATTAGTGGAAAAAAACAAAGGTTTCACATTAAAAATCAAGAAATGCTGGCAACTGCACCTTTGCCATGGACAAGGGAGTCTCCCAGATGTTTATGCAATTCCATTAAATATTCATGGCTTATCATTTCCCTATAGATATTAGAGATTTGTTCTTGGTCCACATGTACCACTTCTTTGATCTCATTCTTTTCTGCAGCTTCAAGGAGCTCCTTAGTACTCCTGCCCATGTACACATCAATTTCTGTGGTCACAGAACTGAAAGATATGTCAACAGTTATTGAAGAGAAATAGACTAAATGGTAATAGTTGTCTGAGACTTTGTCCTGAATCATCTTCATCTTTCATGCAAACATTTTGGACTATTTGCACTTTTCTCAGAGACTCACCAGATAGGAACTCCAATAAGACACTATTATCAGCAGCCCTGCCAAATCCAATACTAGGAAATTTTGTCCACTTCTAGGAAAGAATCCTTTGGAAACATAATCTACCAGCTTGTGTCACAGTTCCCCCCAACCCCAAGTCTGTACTCTAACAGAAGATGGGATGTCCTTTTGGGGAATCATATGAATTTGCCTATGATACTCTCCCTATCCATAAAGGTGAAGATTTTAGAAATTCTCATTCCAACCATCCATGACATCTACCATCTCATCTTTCAATCACATTTTCTGTGATGACATATCATTCATGCCTCTTGAACTATTTCTATTTTTCCTAGTTTTCCTTAACCTCTGACTTCTCTTCTTGCTTCTGTCTAAATTAATTAAAATCACAAGGATGCTAGACATCTTAGGGAGATTGATGTTGGCTGGCAGAGGTTGGCACTGGGCCATATATTGCTCCTACCAGCTCTTGATTGTCAACTGTTTATGCTAAATTGTCCTCTCTTGTGTCCACTGTAAAAATGTCACAGTATATCACAAAATTACATACATTCTATGTTCTCTTAATTAGGTGGTCAGGGGCTTATATATGCTTCATGGCATTCTCTAGCATGTTGAATATTTGCTTTCTGAACTGTAAACTCCACAGACTCAGTATAACAGAGGTACTGCCACTTTCTCCAAGATTCTCCATTCTCCACCTCAAAGCTGACATTTGAACTGCCATATATTTCACAGATATTTCAGATTCCATAATTCTGTTATAATATGGCTTATTCACATTTTTATTCCCAGATATTTCTTGATAGTCTCACTAGATATTTTTGAGATTTCAACACCTGGTGACATGGAGCAGAAATCATGCTACTTATCCCTCAGTGTTCACACAGAGCAGAGCCTACATGTGGATGACTTAAATGTGACATAGGCTCCTGCAGCTCTACCACACCCTTCATGGACATTTCTTCTCCATAAAGAATCCCCAAATTTCTCTGTGACCATTGCGTATTAAATACTGGAAAAGTTATTCTACACCATATGACTTTACCCAATGCTTTCTGCAGGAAATTTATTTATTTCTAACACACATTAGTAAAACTTGATCCTGACATTGGAGTAGAAGCCTTTTCAGTGTTTAAGTTCCTTTAGCAAGTTTACCATTGGAGTTCTAATTGTTCCCATATTGTTGGTATTATTTTCTCAAAGTGTTCTGCACATCTCTATCATCAGTGTAAATGCCACAGTAGAGGCTTCTGGGACTATCTATGGTATGCATAGATTTAGGAGGAGCCTTTCCACAGGTCAGAAATCTTTGAAAATGTTTTCTCCGACAGTTTTCATACTATTTATTACTCTACACAATTTTTGAAGGGAGTCCAGGTCCACGCTCTGTTCCACAAAGACTGTAATACTACGAGTAGTTGAACAAAAGCACATTTAGAGTACAAATAATGGGGCATATCTAGAGTACAAAGAATGAAATAACCAGAGGTTATGAACAGAGGCTTCCTTGGAGGAATATATTTCTGCTCATTTATTTTGTGACCTTCTCCTGTTTCCCTTCCTGTTCCTTTTTGTAGTCATTTGCAACATCTTGGCTCCAACCTGCCTGAGCCTTGCAAAGTCAAAGCTGGCAAGACCATTATTTTGGTGTCCTGTGTAGTATGGGTCAGCTATTTATTATTCATGGAGTTATCCTATATTAGCAAAAATGTTAGCAAAAGATAGTTCATTGAGTCTATTTTAGAATGTTCAGCCTAGTGCATTTTTAAGACAAGCCAAATGGTTAATACTGATAATTTATTAACACTCAGAGCATATCTTGAATGGCATATAATTCTAATACTTATAAAAAGCTTATTGAGAGTGTATCATAGATTACATTATTCTAAGTGTGTATTCTTTAACTTTATTAACATAATAATCTCCAAGCAAGTCTATAAGACCATTAGTTATTATTGCCATAAAGATGAGGAAATTGAAGCCCAGAAAAGTTCAATACTTTTCCTAAAGTCACAGAGATAAATTTTAGAACCATGTTTCAAATCAGGTAGATAATTTCCAGCATCCATGCATTTAATCACTCTGCTATGCTAGATCTTGATGTGCTATTTTGGGGGTGATATTTAACTAAAAACAAAGCATAAACCAGCCAAATTATTCCCAAACAGAAATGAGAATAGAAAGCAAGAAAAAGAAAAAAAGGGATGAGGAAACCTCATTCTGCCATAAATTTTAATTATTTTTAAAAGATACAAATACTTGATACAAAAAAATAAGAAGACATAATATTAACTGTGATATTGCCTGGAGTCCTCTGGGCTAAGAAAAGGGTAATTTTAAAAGTGTCTTGAATACATACTTTAGGGTAGATTTGAGAAAGTTCTTATAGATTTTGGAGTCAGAAAGCAGCAAGAAGCTCATGAAATAACCAGAGGTTATAAACAGAGGCTTCCATGGAGGAATATATTTCTCCTAGGCAGAATCCAATTCCAGGCTTCAGTGGGAAGAAGGATGGTAAGGTCAGGTAAGTTGTTGAAGCACTTAGAAACTCTTCTTACTTTTACTGCAAGTTTAACACTGCTAGTGTGTGCAAGCCCCTAAGCAATGTAGGCAGAAATCAAGTAGGTTGCCTCAGGCAGCAGCAGGAAAAAGAAATGCTGAAGGTATGATCGAGTAAGTGGGCCAAAGGAAACTTGTAATATAAATGCAATTGACAAAAATGCCATGAATCAAAAAGGCTAAGGCACTTCCATATTTGTGTTCCTTCATCCTCCATTTATGGTATACCCTTAATGGGTATATTGCAGGCATAAGGATTCAGTTATGGCTTTTCTTTCAATAGAGAGTAATTTTTAAGAAGAGAAGAAACAGCCTGGATTATTCATAGTGTGAACTTTAAAAATTGTATATTTGAAGAGCAGCAGCATCAATCCGGGAGCCCATTGAACATTTTAGTTGTCTGAAACATTCCTAGTCTAGACAGTAGTTCCTTCATGTAAGCCTGTGTGGTGCCAGGCATTGAATAGCACTTGGGAACACACACAGAAAAGTGAATGCTCTATGAAATCTCTGCTTACATGGGATGTAGGATGTGGTGTGTGTGTGTGTGTGTGTGTGTGTGTGTGTGTGTTTAAATTATTTTGAGATATATATCTCCACTAAATTAGCTGTTCCTTTTGTGACTAGTCAATATGGAAAAAAATCATATTATTAAAAGAAAAAAATTAAGAGTGATTGATTTTTTTTAAAAGAGAAAGAGAGAGAGAGAGAATTTTTAATATTTTATTTTTTAGTTTTCGGCGGACACAACATCTTTGTTTGTATGTGGTGCTGAGGATCGAACCCGGGCTGCACACATGCCAGGCGAGCGCGCTACCACTTGAGCCACGTCCCCAGACCAGAATGATTTTTTTTTTTTAATCAATGAAAACGGACCTCTAAATGATATTTTGTATGACTTCATGTGCTCTGATCCTGAATGGCAAAGACAGGTCAACAATAATTTTTAAAAGGGTAAAGATAAATAAACCTAATATGTTGTCTGCTCTCTGGTAAAACTCCCCTTGGTTGTTTCAAAGCAATTCATACAGATAAATTCCTCCAAGTTGATGATAATAAATAAATTTTGAGAATCTTCATCATTTTTTAACTATATGATATAAGGTAGCATTCTGAATTCTGATGAGGAATAAGATTATTTTGCTAATTTTATTCCACAAAACAGCTATATTTGATCTATCTCACACTTTTTTTTTCCAATCTGTCTTTTCGCTAGTATTTTTTCCTATTTCCCTCCCTCATGCTCTCCATTTTCTATCTTAATCAGAGAGTTTTGGGGAAAACAAAAGTATACTACTTGTCAAAATCAAAAACTATTATATTTTCCAACATGGACCCTTACTTAATTTATCTATTAGTATTTTTTTAGGGAGCTAACATGGAACTTTACTTAATTTATCTGTTAGTCTTTTTTTAGGGAGAGTAAAAATATCAATGAAAAGAAACAAAATTAATCTGGAAGAAAAGCCATGGTGATGCATGTTATGCCTTTCAGGTAATTTGCAAACTAGGAAGGAACAGGGAAAACATCTATGCTATTAGAGTATTATTGTTTTGGTTTCTATTTTGGTGATAGAAGATTCTTTAGTGAATTTTACACATTGTTTACCTTTTATCTTAGTGAAAATGATAATCATATTTTAATGCAGATGTTAATTTAAAATCTGATATTATGAAGCCTGGATAATCTGTTCTTTTAGTTCTCAGTTAAAACTTGCTAAAAACTTAAAATCATGGAGGTATTTGAAATTTTTTCTCCTACTTAGATTTTATAATAACTGGGTTTTCCTCCAAATATTAACTCTGTTACAGTAAATATAGCTTATGTTTGATATAACATAGAGGTCATTTTTTTAAATTCAAAAAACACTTTTAATCTGCTGGCTTTAGGAATAAAATGTAGCAATTTGAAAGATCAGAAATAAGATTTAGGAGAATCGATTAAAAATTACATTTTGTAGCTTATATACATATTTTAATATCTATTAATTTGGCAATTCTTTTGCCTATCTAATTTGGTTAAGTTTGTACTGAAATCTCACTAATTTTTTAATTGTATGTTTTGAATAGGTTTTTTTCACTTAATTTTCTTTTAATGTGAAAAGATATCTTGAATACTTATAATTATATGAAATGAGATAATTAAACATAAATTCCACTCTTAAATTTAAAATATATTATTTACAATAAAAATTGTTAACTTGGTTTAAATCCATGGTGAGTTCAGCTGAAAAAGGACTGCATCATCTAATTCTTCTTAAGGTATTAAGTAGAAAAGTATTATACTTGGAGACATTCCTGATTTCTGAGATATAAAAAAAATATTTCTTGAAATAGATCTTCATTATCAGTGGATCGAGTCTTTAAATTTGTGGCTTGTGCTTATTAGGATAGTTGAAGAAGCTAACACTTTCATGTCTTTGATCATTTATACTAATGCTTCCATGATCTCAGTAGCTTCCATATTCATTGATCTCTAGGAGTTCCCCCTTTCACTAGCCTCTCACTGATTTAATTCTATTCTCTTTCATTTTCATCAACCTGAAAATGTGCTCTAGAATTGCTAGTCCTATGAAACTTGACTAGACCTATCTATTTACTTTTTCATTTACCTGACTGGCAGGCTTCTGCCAACAGCAATCCCCAAACCATTAATCCTAAAATTGAAATGGTCAATATTCAGTTCTTATTTTACCTCAACTCTTCAAATTACTTATGTTATATAACTGATCATTTCTTCCTGAAATATTCATCTCTCCTCTTGCAGATCTGTTAATTTCCTATTTCTTAGCTCATTTCTGGATCCTTCTCTTCAATCTCCCTTTTAAATTCTTCCTTCTCAACATGACCTCTAAATATTGGCTGGTTCCAGATTATTCTCCATTTTAAAATTTAACTTTAATTTCCTATATGATCATCTGTTCCAAGGCTTTAAATACCACATATGTGACAATAACTCCCAAATGTATATTTATAAATCAATCTTCTCTCAACTTCAGCTCTAAATATGCAGCCATCTAGCTGACATCTTCAATTAGATGGCTCACTGCAATTTCACATTTAACAATTCAAAAAATGAATTCTTGATTCCCTTTCTTCTCCATCAAAAATAAAAAGTGAAATACAACTCTGTTTCTTCCTTTAGCTATTGCATTTTGAAATTATACTCTCACCATTTTATAAATTTGGAAAAACCAAGTTATTTTTTATAATAGATGTTCAACGCATGAATTGTCTCAACATATAATCTGCCAACAGGTCAACTCTCTAAAATAATTCTAAGTTATGCTGTGCTTACTGTAAACCCAGTTAGCTCTATTTCTTTTCTGAACTACTGTAGCATCTTACTTCTTTGTTATCTTCCATCCCTGCCCTCTACCATGTCTCTCACCAACATATTTTTCTTAGAGAAGCCAGAAAAATCCTCAGAAGATATAAATCTAAATATGTTATTCCCCCTGCATGAAACCTTAAACTCAAATTGTATAAAAGTACAATACAGTTTTCTTAACACTCCCTGTAAAAGTTACGTAGACAATCTCTGGCCAGTTTTCAAAGCCAACCGACAGGATTCTCTTTTGTTTACTGTGACTAGCCCCACGGACCTTGTCACACTCTACTCCCTTCTTCTGTGTTTTTGATTTTTTTCCAGGATGTTTCCTTTTCATCTTTCAGTTTTTAGTGTAAATGCCAATCTCTCTCTGAGGACTCTCCTGCCTACTTGAAGTTTTTCCTCCATGAATTATCCACCTCTATATATTCTTTATTACCTTCATTCACTACAGTTAATGTGATGTAAATTTATGTATTTTTTTATCCTCCATTATCCCTGAAGATAGTTTATTTATTCATGATTCTATATCAAACTGATGAATTGAACATTTGACACATAATGGGCATTCAATAAATATGGATGAAATGAATCAATTACACTTAGGGTAAATAGGAGAAATAACTCTACTCTTCATTGAAAGGTTATATTGAAGATTAGATATGCTTTGATAGAAATTAAAGTTTTCTGACTTTAAATTTCCACTATTCCTAGTCATGGGTATGTTATTAACTTACGTATGAATAGACAGTTTTTGAAATACCTAAATAACTAGCTGACTATGGAAGAGTGTCCTAGAAATTCCTGGAATCTAATTGAGCATGTTCACAGAGAGGACAGACACCTCAACATATTTACTGCAAATACTTGAGTTGTTCTGAGGTAATGACTTTAAAATTTGACATGAAAAGTATTCTTTCAATGCACTGCAATTTGTAGGACTAGGTCAATTTAAGTACAGAGCCACATTGTGCTTCAAACTTTTCCAATTTCTTTCTCTCAGTTGAATCTGTATGGTAATTTTGGGTTAGAATTTCTTACCTTAAATCCAACAGAAAGGTTATAGCAGAGAAAGAATACCATACTCCATAGCAATTCGTACACTGCACTCAAACATTTTCTGACTACCCATCAATGATAGACTGTGCTTGTTGAGAGTATTTGCTGCTTTCTTGTACTTCTCTTGATTGAATTTGAAATGATTTTAATTTTTCATGAAGCTTGGCTAACATAAGACTTTAATTCACTGGAAACCATAATGGTAAAACATAATTTCCTGATTACATGAGCAGTTTCAAGTGATTTAAAGTGTTTTAAAATACCCAATCTAAGGACATTTTTGCATGCATTATAATAGACACTACTAACTGTCAAATCCAAGATCTCTTTAAGACTTTTAACATTTGACAAACTACATTATAAACTCCTTGTTGAAATACACTATGGCATAATTTGGAAAGCAGTGAAACACTACTGTACCTCAATGTTTTATAAACAAGATTTATTAGTTTGGTTTGTCTCGTTTGTGTGAGGTACAGGGATTCGAACCAAGGCCTCATGCATGCTACACTCAGACTCCCCCAGCCCCCAAAGTAGGTGGGTTAAAAAAACAAACAAACAAACAAACATGAATTTAACCTTGATGTGGAAGATATTTTTACAGAGCCAGAATGTGTACTTTTTTATATAAAAGGTGACCGAGTCTATCTTAAAACCACAAACAATCCTTAGATAAGTGAGGATTGAATATTTCAAGGTAATTCCTACACTGAGCTGGCACCAGGCAATGTATTGAAAGAAAAAAAAATAGTACCTCTCTTCTCTATTTTCTTTTTCTTCACAAATCTATTTTAACCCCCAAATATCCCAAAACATTACATGGAGTATATGGACAATATGTGTTTTGAGGGTGGGGGTAGTGATGGCAATGATGTCCTATTTGAATGTTTATATCTATCTGAATCTCATTCTCTTTGGAATTTACATTTATTGATTATACCATCCATTTGATAATTTATTTAGTTTTATGTCTTAGTAGGTTTATTATATATATATATGTATATATATAACAAGGAGTTTATAATATATATATATATATATATATATATATACACCATATGTATATAAACACACGTCTCTCTCTCTATTATATATATATATATATATATATATATATATATATGTAACTACATCTCTATGTAGATATATTATTATATATTATATATAATATGTATTTATATATATATATATATATATATAAATTATATAATATATATTTGTAGATGTATTTATATGTGTATATATGTACATATATATAAAGGCATATAGAGTAGAAATTAAGAATACATGGTTAGAATTGAACTGCATTCATTTGAATTTGCAACTTTGGACATGTTCTTTCATCTCTGTGTCTCAGTTTATCTGTAAAATGTGAATAATTATAATGGGGGCACAGTCCAGCAATTATATTACCACTCATTATTATTATTGGTCTATGAAATTATTTATTGTAAGTATGTATAATTTGAAGGCAAGGCCTCTGTGTACCATTTTCCCCCAGAACTATACACATGAGGTACTCATGCATTAAATGAATGAGAGATATTGGGCAAAAAATAGATTATAAAAGAGAATGGACACTTGACATTTGGAGATTACAGAGTATAGATTGAAAGAAAGCAGGAGACAGAGGAAGTAGGTAGAGAAGAAGTATAAAGAAGAAAGCAAATAGTCTAAAGTTTAGATACATTCAATTATTTAAATGAATAATTAAATATTTGCTATTTTACTTTCATTTTTAAATTGCAAAAATTTGATTACTTTTATAGTAATGTTTGATTTCAGGTCTTTGCACTTTCATAAAATTCCTCTTCTCTGTTTTTTTTCTTATCCCCTGCAAATATCTCTATCTCTAATATACAGATTTTGAGTATATCACAATGTAAATATACTTTGTATTAGTCTTTTTTTCATTGCCAGTAACACAATACCATAGAATGGGTATTTTTAACAAAAAGAGGTTTTAGTTTACAATTCTGGAGGTCCAAGAATGAGGGGCTGCTTCTGTTGATGACCTTCTTGCTGGGAGTCCCCAGGTATCACCAGGCAAGAGACAGGGAGCACATGTTCAAAGTCTCTTCTGGTATTTCTCCCTCTTCTTATAAAACCAACAGTATTCAATCATGGGGACTCCACTATGATTATCTTTTCTATTCCTACTCAGCTCCTAAAGGTCTGGCCTCTAAACACTGGAGTTAATAGTTTCCACCTTCTCGGTCTCTAACAGTGGGGATTAAATTCCAATGCCGAAACTGCTGGGACATAATCAGGTCACATCCACACCATGGCCATGTTTCAGCAGCAGTTAACATGCCATTGTTTTGATCATCATTCCCTTCTCTTCACCAGCAAGGATAAATTTCCATTTCACAAGTAAGAGATTTAGAATCTTGATTGATAAAATAATCTGACTGGAAGGGATTGTATTCTTTTTGTTTTCTAGACAGTCATTGTTCTCATCTGTTTGACTCATATTGCAGCTATTTTACAATTCCATTCTTCACATCCACCTCTCAGAGCTTTTCCCAGTTTTCAGACACTGTGACTAAACAGCAAGAGGCAAAAGGGAAAGGGTTACCACAGGAATTTAATGAGCTCTCTGTCCTTGCCACAGGAGCATAGCAAGTCACTGAACCTGGCTATTCATTGCTTTTTTTTTTATTATGAGTGTTGTCATTCTCATCTACACCTACTGATTCAAAATTCTAGAACTGAATGCATCAGAGGAGGCAGAGTTAAGTATTTGAATTAACGATGAATAGAAATTAGGCCTCCCATGATTTATCCATTTTATTTATATTTCTGGAAAATACCTTTAAACTACTTTCAATAGTTACTTGTAGGAGGATTATACAATGGCCCAGTTTCCCTTGATATTTTTGAAACAAATGCGCTTAGCTGTTAAGGACCCCCCTTCAGTGAGTGTATAGAAGTTTAAGACTCTTAAGAATTCATGTTCTAATCTTCTGGAACATTGGTATTATCACAGTTTCCCAGCAGAAGTCACGATTTATGTGCTCAAGGGAAAATCTGGAGTTTTTCCCAGTTGGTATCTGGGTTGTTCTCTCTTAGATTAGCACATAGTAGAGAAATTCAGAATTAGGCTTGGCAGATAAATGAGACACCTACTGGTTTTTTGTTGTTGTTACCAGAATTGATTCTTGGTATCAGCATCATACCATAATTTGTGTGCTTCTGCATGTACATGTGAATTTGTGTTATTAAGTTTCATAATAAGTTATTAAAATATACTTCACCATGTAATATATCATTGTTATCAATATTTTTGGCAGGAATATGTGAATAGACACTAAGTAGACAATTGGTTTTGACAATATAATCTAAATATTGTGTCACGTATGTTTATTTTAAATTAAACACATGCATTTCCCTGGCAAGAATAAAAATGCTAATTAAAATACCTCTCTCAAATTTTAAAAAATTAATAATTTTCTGCAAAAGCAAAGATATTAAACATTTCAAAAGACAACAAAAATCCTTACAAATCAAAGTCCAGTGTTTTTTCAGTTTCTTAATTGAAAGATAATCAAGTTTCTCCTTGATTATTTTGTTACAGTTGGTCTCTTAACTTTAGATGTTTTTATTCCTATTTAGTTGTTTGACTTTTTTTTAAATATGATAATATCTGGCTGGATTTCATCCTTCTCTTTTCAATTAAAACCAAATTTTGAGCTTGGACTTTTTGTAAATTAATTCTTATTTCTTGTATTACTGGTCATGACTTGCAACATTTGTCAAAATTTGAGATATGTTCTTAGTGGGATGAAGAACATAAGGTATCACAATGACATTGTCTCATTTGTGTGTGATGGGGCTATGTTAAGATCCCCAAGAGAGAATCTAATCAAAGTAAAGCAACCTGGATATGGGCTTCAGAAAACTCTTTAGCTTAGTTATTTCTCAAAGTCTCAAAAACTGAGACTAAGTCTGAACTTTAGTATCAATTTGAAAAGAGGGAAAAATATTGACACATATTATGTAAGGAACATCATACATTCAGAAAAACATATTAATAGATACTTTATATGTTAAGCGTGTCCTACTAGCTATGTAGAACATAAAGCCAGATTTATCTTCAGATATTCATCCCTGAATGACATTTGTAGAAGAAGGAAGTTATTGTTATTGTGAGCATATATTGGTTTGGAGTTGTTTATTACAATCAAAGTATTGACAGAAAATATATATAATCATCCTATAATAATAAGCAATATCTATCATGTGTAAAACATTCACTGATTCCTTTTCTCACATTATTCCCTTTGATCATCCTCTCAAATTTACAAGATTGTATTATTTACTTGACCAAGAAAATTAAGGTTAAGAGGGACAGCACATCGTTAATGTGCAGTTAGAAATGGCCCTTGGATTTGCCTGATTCCATCGTTCATGTTCTTCATTCATTTGCTCCTCTGGTAGGTGAGCACAAATCTACCTACCATCAGCTAGAAACTAAACCAACATCAGTGATTGCTGCAATAACTTCCAGGCACCAAGGTGAGTAAGAGTTGAGAAACACAGGTGGTAAAATGTCAATCTTGGTGGAAGAAGATGCAGTATCATAAATCCTGACTCAAAGTGGCTATGATATATACATATTTATCTTCATGTATATTTATACACACATCATTTCCCACTTCACAGTTCAGAGTTGATAAAAATAGCTCAATGTTATCATTAAGTATTCTGGATTTCCCATCACTTTACTTTGCTATTCTTGGCACTGGTTTGACCTCTGGCAAAAAGGTAACACTCACATCCAATATACAGAGGCTGAAAAAAAGACAAACTTTCTTGAAGCTGCGTTTTATGAAAGAAGGTATTTTTCTCCCAAGATATACTCTCACAGTCCATTGAACAGAATTGTGTATCACAGCCAATCTCAAGTTCTGATGGAATACACATTTGAGAAAGAATATTGAGGAATTAATTTGTGATATTCACGTTGGTTCTCCAACAATTAAGAAAAAAAAATTCAGAGGTGAGGAAAATTCATGGCATAAAAAAGATTAAGAATGAACACTAGAATCATGCATAACTATATTACTAAAACATGTTTAAAATGTAGTGATAGAAGAAAAAATTTCCAAAATTATTCACAAAAATCAAATATATAACATGAAAATATAACTAAATAATTCAGTTCTTAGTTCTAGGACCATACCAACAAAAATGTTTAAATAATGTAACTACTGGATTATAATTAATGAAGATAACTTAATGAAGAATTTTTGGAAAATAATTAAAGATTCAAAGAGAATATTATTTATGAGAAAAGACACCAAATGGGAAAGTTTAGAAACATGAAATATGGTGGCAGGATTAAGTCATGACAATAAATCTAGAATTTTTTTTCAAATAAATTGCATGTAATCTTATTTTGAGTGCAAAATTAAAGTCCTATTATATAGTTTATGGTAGACAAAGGGAATGCAAGGTAAAGCAGAATGGTTAAATGAGAGAGATGAAATAGCTGCTCCCCAAGAAGAAGGTATCTGGTGGCTATAAACTGCTCTGTCCCTCCATTCTGGTGACACTTCAGGCACAAATATCCTGGTGCAGTTATGCTGCAGCATTTCTCTGTTACTGTTCTTCATTTATGGGGTAGCTTTAATTTCCAAGAGCAACCACAGTAGCAGAAAGTTGGGGAAATATGCCTCATAGGTATATGGATGAGAGTAGTTTATTGCAACAGAAGCAAAAATTAAATGTTGAATTATTTAGAATTGCTTATCTATATATCACTTCCTTTCCTTCTAATACTTGCTAATGGGAATTGGTGGAAGTAAAAAATTCTGAATGTGCTAGAAATTCAGGCAATTCGTCCTTAGAAGAGTTCTAGTTATTAATAAAATTATCATATGCTTTTCACAAGTCTTTGAATGGTCTCAGTCTAAATAGGGCACCGAAGAAGTCAGAGAACAGTCAACTTTTTCTATGAGCCTTGTTTCTCTGGATTTGGTGAACCCTCCTTGCCTATTTTTAGATCATAGTTAGTACATTATTCTGTTTACTTTTCTCCTTGGTTTGGATCATATGTCCTCAAAGCCATACTTACTAGAAGGGAAGAAATCATAGTGCTATGATGGTTGTGGGTTGGTGATAAAAGGGAACTGGAGATAGGGGAAGAATTTACTGATGCTACAAAATTGCTACAGTGCAATTTCACGAGGCTAAATTTAACCTAACTAAGCACACATGGCATTTTAGTTGTTGAAATTATATTGCCTTAAAAATGAGTTTTTATACCAAAAATAGTTCGCATGTGGGAGCCAAGAGAAGAATTAATAGAGTGAAGAGGGCTGAAAGATTGAAGCCTAGGGTATTTGACAAGATAGATTCCAACAGAAAATGTGAAATGGGGATAATTTGTTTGGGACCCTGGGAGTTGTAGTTCAGAATATTCTAGAGACATTTTTAATTTTTGGAATTCAGTATGCTAATATTTCTTCATGTGAAATGATTTCATATTAAAGAATGACTTTAGAAGGATATAGTAGAGTCTGAATAAAAAATACAGGGCAGAAAATATTTAAATGACCATAGAGTAGATTTATTTGTTCTATTAGAAAGAAAAACTCTACATTCTATCAGAAATCTAATGAAAGAAAAACAGGAAAGACAACTGATCTAGCCCTTAATTAACCTTTCTTAGTTTCAGGCCAATTTCTAATTATTCTAAGTCATTCATGCTTGCAATATACATGTTTTTTTTTCAAGTGTCTGGAAAAAAGTTACAAATTAAGAGAAGAAACTATGTGGCATCTCAGTGACCTAAAGGAATTGAAGGACTCACATGGTTAAACCTGACATTTTTATGTACCAGATTTAGTGGAAATTAGGGAAGTAAATTCAATCCTAGAAATTTCAGATTGGAAATCTAGCAGAGGTATGCTTTCTTCATGTTAACACAACACCTTGATAGCCCCAAAATGCACCTGGGGATGGCTGAGTAACGGGATCCATTGCTCACTTTCATACATGTGGTCTAAAGTGAGAAGAACCTAGTTTTCTTAAGGAAAATGACATATGCTAGTTTTTAATTTTTCTGCCCCCTTTCCCCCTTAGTATCCAAAACACTGCTGCATCATTGGTCCAGTTATTGTAGAAAGTTGATGTGAGATCTGTTTGTAAGGCAGATACATCATTTGATTTTCTGGAAGACATTAACTTATAACTTAAGAAAAAAATTTCTGGCATAAACAAATCTCTTAATGTTATGCATTCTTCATTAGCAGAAACTTTTTGGAGGACACCAAATTTGTTCCTTGGTAACGCTCTAAAGTTCTCACATGGATGGAAGTTCAAATACAACCGCTACCTATGCTCTCTGTGTGATGATACCTCCCTTTGTGAGCCTTGACTTGATGTTTCACTCACTCTTTTTGATATGACCTTGAAAACATAGACCCTTTTTAGTATTTCTTTTGAGAACTCCTAGAACCTATAGTTTGCAGTTAAGTATTAGAATTACTGTAAATGAAATCACAATTTCATTTCTGCTGCCTGTTTTTTTAAAATACTTTTATTATACTTTTACTCAATAGCTATGGAGAAAACTCAGCCTCCACTAAAGTTCTCACCTTCATGAGTTTAGTTTTTTATGTTATTTTTAACTGCTGTTAAAAATAAATGTTTTAATTTCCTCATCATTTGGGAACTTGAAGCAACTTCAAGGATAAATGGAGGAGGGTTGATATGACAGAGGCCTTCCAGAATTGAGAGGGATCTGGAGCCATCCTTTCAACTGTCATCCCTTTTGCCCTCCCAGTTTTCAACTGAGGATTTTAAGGGTGAGGCATGTTTCTTGAGTTGTACAGGGTTATAAAACTGTTTAGTGATGAGTCTCCGTTGATCACCTGGAACATTTTTATCCTAGCATAGTTATTTCCACTATTTCATGAAGATCCTCTGGCCATTTTCTAGCAATAGGAAAACTGAATTAAAAGCAAATATTCCACTCTCATCAGTCTACCTGGGTTACTCTAGCAGCTAATGTCCATGTTTTACTTCCTTTGGTAATCTCTTCTGCTAGACTCATTTTTCTTCAATTATTATATTCATCATCTTCATTCTTTATTGTACACTCCTTTATTGTCTACAGATTCAAGCTCAGTGCCTCGAGTCTATTCTTATTAACTCCTGACAGTGAAATCTTTTTTATACCCCTAGTTAATTTTATCTTCTTATATTTCAATTGTACTCTTCAGAGTTTTGGTGGAGAGTGATGAAGACTTAGGAAGTATTAATGCAGAGTTCTTGAATAGTATTCCATATTTTTCTATTTTTTGTATTTTTATTTATTTTTAACTTATTTTTATAATTTTAGTGGTATATTATAGTTATACATAAGAGTGAAGTTTTTTGTTTTCATGCATGCCCCAAAAATAATTTTGTGAATTTCATTCCTTAGTGCCTCTCCTTTTCTTCCCTCCCTCACTCCCTCTGGTCTTCTTCCTCTACTCTATTAGTCTTCTTTCTATTTTCATGAGATCTGCCTCTTTTCCACATTTTTTCCCTCTAGCTTCCACATATAAAAGAAAACCAATAACCCTTCAAATTCTTAGTTTGGCTTATTTTGCTTAACATAACTTAGGTTCTATTCATCTTTTCAACAACCATTCCAACTTGCTAATCAATTTGCCTTCTTCATATTGCTAATTATTTATTACTTGTTTGGGGACTCATCTTCTTTAAGAACATAATTTCTTTATAATATGATCTTATATGTAGCAAAATAAAAACATTTTTGGCACAAATATTTTGGGGAATAATCAGGAAATGATGTTTTAAATATATAAACATCACTCACAGGAGTCCTATTGTTCTAGAATAAAAAGAAGCATTTGCAATGGATGGATTTATTTTTAAAAGGAACCTCTAATGAGTATTTGTATGACAACTGAAGTTATTAGTATATAATTTGGATATTAGATTATGAATGCTACCAATTATTTTTAGGTGTTTTGGTAAATTTAATTATTGTTTTGTAAAGTATATCCTTATTCCTAGAAGTTGCATATTGAAGAATATATGGAAGAGATGCCATAATGTGTAATTATTTTAAAACAGTACCAAAGCATGTATGCATACAGAAGAAATATAAATAAATATCACAAAATATTATAGTTGTCAGAGCTAGTTTGAGGGCATGATTTTCAAAACAACATTTTTTATATAAAAAACAAAACAATAAAAAACTATTATCAGATGGAGATGCTCTAAAGCAATAATACTCAACTCTTCTCTACCATGGCATATCTGGTAGATGATATTATCCAAAAAAGCAGAAACTTCTATGACAGAAACAGAGTAACAGACCTATTGCTTACTTTCATACATGTGGTCTAAAGTGAGATGTGGTCTAAAGTATATATGAGATATCTCTGGTAAAAGTCAGGTTCAAGTCCAACCCTTTCTACCTCATCTATATTATTACTGATGTGCATCAATACTGATCTTATCAATGTGATTTGACACCATAATTGATAGCTGTTTTTTTTCAATTCCAGTATTCCTGTTCTTCATAATGATTTACCATAGAGGAGAATGGAATAAACATAACATATACTTTCTGCCAACTCAAGATATTTAACTAGAATTATAGATAAATTATCCATTAATTATTAATAATTATTTACTATAGCAACTTATCTATGAAAATAACTTCTTGATCTAATTTTCATTTATTGTTTTTTATTAAACAGTTGAATTGGGCATTACATTAGGAAAAGAACATAAAATGGTTAATGAGATACGACCTTGTCCTCAAGGAACATATACTATCTACCATATAGTAGGTGATTCAAAGAAGAGAACAGGCCATTACATTATATGACCCATGAGAGAACTCTTACAGTTAGGGAGAAACCAAACTCTAACTAACTACTGGAAAGAGAGACACAGAATTTATTGACTCATCTGAAAAGTTCCAGGACTGTTTCCGTCTCTGGCTTAGCTTTATGTCCTCAAGAATTTTTGTTTCTCTTAGTTCTGATTTTCTCCCCAAGAACTTCATTGTCTTTACTTCTGTTAGCAGCATGACCCCAACAGTATTAGGTGAATCCCCTACTACTTTGCAATCCTAGCAGAAAGAGTTATCATTATTTCTAATGGCTGAGAGAAATTTCTGGAGCTAATGATGCTAACAGGTGTCTCAGCACATTTGCTCATCCTTGCAACCAATGTCTTACATCAAATTGCCCAGACCTAAGTTAAGTGCTCATCCCTATGGCTATGGAAGAAAGGGAATTTTTAAAGGAAATTGATGTGCTGCCATAAAAGGGAGGGCAGCTTGTGTCTGTCAAGTAGGTAGATATAATAGATATTCATTGCTTACAATAAGAAGATGTGACTCTTACAAAGTACTGTAGGAAAATATTCAGGACACTGTGTATCTATAAAGAAGATGTTACATGTGTTAGAACATGGGTCTTGAAGAAAAGGAAGGTCATTTGATGTTAAAAATCTATCAAGTACTAATAAGAAGCATACAATAAATAAATGAAAATAAAATAATGACAGGAGACGTGTAGGTAAATTATAGTGATTAGTCACTATTTGCACATGTTTTGCACACATATAGCACTAGTATAGCAATATGAATGTTAAAGTATTAAACACAAAAGCCTTAATAAGAAATGCATATATTTATCTTTGTATATGGAGATCCAAACCAATGTAATAATTATTGAGGAAAATAAATCTCTCCTTCAAGTGTTTGCTCAGATAACTGCTTCCCAAGAGGCACACATTCTGTCCTCTATTTAAATTACATCCTACTCCCAGTTTATACTCTCCAAATAGTTTTCATCTGCTTTACTTGTTATAGCATTATTACCCTCAAACTTTAAAAAACAATATAGTTAATTTTCTGTTTTTAGTTTGTGAGTGAGAAAATTTATTTAATGAATGAAAACATTCATTCCAATAAGTAGTCTCTATATTAATAAATATTCAGCAAATGTATGAAAAATTGGGATGGTGAAGAATCACTCTAGTTTTAGAAATATGGTTATTTTCAGTGAGGATGAGAGGAATGTATACACATGTTTTAGTAGATCTATAATTTTATGTTGATTTTTACAAATGAACTAAAGAAAAATGCATCCATTTTGACATTTGCTAAATTCATGTAGTTTCATAGGTACTCATGATTTTTTCCTCCAAAGTTTTTAGTTGTTAAATTTTACTAGTAGAATTGTATTAAAATCCATTTTAATTTGGTAAAACTTCAAATCAGTATTGTTTTAAAAAAATTAAATTATATTAGGAATGTTAACAAGAAAATATTTTTTAATGTCTGGAAAAATTCACAGGAATTAAAAATAATATGTTGTAACATCTTCAATGAAAAAAAAAAGGCTAAGGATCCAAAAACATACCACAGACTTTAAGCTGCTGAGATTTTGGTGGATCTACCAATTGAAATGTCATACATTCTACTGTAGCCTGCTAATTGCACTGAACATTAGCAGAAAAAAAATATTGTTTTTTAAAATTAATAACAAAAGAGACTGTAAGTGAAAGTCAGAAAGGATTTGCAGTCATGATTTGTCATTTACAATTGAATTGTGGTATTATTGGTGGCAGTGATTGTGCAAATTGGAAACAAAATCAATCCTAGATATGACTAAAACAATCTTAATAGTCTTTAATTTAAAATAAAAAAGCAAACTCTTAATTTCAAAGGACCATAAGAAATGGTAGATATTCCCAAATTTGACAGCAATTATAATATTATATATTTTTTATTAGAGTCTCAAAAACAAAAAAACAGAAACAGTTGAGGATGTGTGGAGAGAAAGAGAGAGAGAGAGAGAGAGAGAGAGAGAGAGAGAGAGAGAGAAGGAGGGGAGGGGAAGTGTGTGGGGGGGAGTAAGATCTATTATGAAGAATTGACTCAAAAGATTATGGAGATTGAGAAGGGCCATGATCTGCTCTCTGAAAGCTGATGCCCTAGAACAACTGGTGGTATAATTCAGTCTGAGATCAAAGGCTTGGGAATCAGGGGAAACAATGGTGTGAATAGCTATCTAAGGACTGGAGAAGATGAGATAAAATGGTCTGGGTCAATATGGTATATAAGGGAACAAAAAAAAAAAAGAGTGTTTGTGAATTCCTCCTTCCTTTATCTTGTTCTATTGAGGACCTCAATGGATTGGATGATACTCAAACTGGGAAGAGAAATCTACTTCATGAGTTCATTGATTCAAGTGTTAATCTCGAAACATTCTTTAGACACACTGAGAAATAAATATCAATCTGGACACCCCAAGGCCAATACATTTGACATGTAAAACTAACCATCACAAGTCCACCCCATGCCAACTTGGCACTCATATACCCACCTTGAAATTAAAACCAATAATATGGTCATAAGTCTCCCTTACATGGTGCAACTATCCTGTATGCAAACACAATTGCACTCACCTCTCTCCAGAAGAGAAAGTGAAGTCCTTGAGTGATGTTTATTCTTCATGATATTTCATAAATTAAGTACTATGATGTAAAATTAACAATACTATGATATAAAATCAAGACATCTAATGGTATAATATAAGAGAACAGAAATGGGAACAAATGCATGCATACATAGTAATAGTAAAACAAGGAGGGGAAAATCATAACATTTACAGTCTTTGCTTTCTTATTTCCATAACTGGTTACTTGGTTATAGTTGTCACTTATAACTACCTTCTTCCAGTCTCCATGCTGTCATCCCTTTATGGTCATAAAGTACCTCAGCTAGTCATGATTCTTTACCTGGTGATGTGACCCAAACCACTAATCCTGAAAGGTCAGGGCTATTACTATTTCCTACCTGTGTTGACTCATTGTAGTTTTTCATTGACGTCAACAAGCCTGTTAATACTGAGGGATGCCCTAAGGGATCTTCTGTATTACACAAATGCTCATTCTTACTTTCACTGTGGAATAGTTCAATTTCCTCTTCATAGTCAGGATCAATCACCCTAGTCAGCATTATAATTCCCTTCTTTTCCTGTTGATTCAAAGATGTCAAAATCTTACATGATGGGGTAGTAGTCTTCAAGTTCAATGGAAAGATTGTATCTACAGGTGGAAGCATTTCTCCCTCTGAAACGGAGACTTCTAGGTGAATAGAGCAGAAACCCATGAGACCAGGAAGCAAAATTTTTGCTAGTGGGTCACTCATAGAAATAGCATGTTTTGCCACCAACCTGACATTATAACTAAATCTTTGAAAGGCCATTATATCATTTTTTTCAATGGTGGTATTATTGGTGGCAGTGATTGTACAAATTGGAAACTAAATCAATACTAGAAATGACTAAAATAATCTTAATAGTCTTTAATTTATAATAAAAAAGCAAACTCTTAATTTCAAAGGACCATAAGAAATGCTGGATATTCCCAAATTTGACAGCAATTATAATGGACCCATTGCTGTACTACTTCTTCCATGAATGAGTTCTCTGATGAGAATCAAGACTGTGTAGAATAACATGATGATGGATAAGGCATTGTGTAGGTCAGATGAGGATAAGGATCATAGCTTTGGTAGAATATTATATGCAGTGAAAGCAAATTGACATACAGACTGTGTCTATTCAAGCAGAAAAAATAAAACACTCTTCTAAAATGGAAGGAGTGCCTGCAAGGTAGGCGGGCCTGCGACCCACTGGCAGAAGAGGAGCAGCAGCCTGCTGAGAGGCAGAGCCACCCCCTCCCCCTGCGCTGGCAAGGTAGATGGAACTGTGACCACCCACAGAACAGGCCCAGCGGCCTGCTGAGGGGCAGAGCCGCCCCCCACCCCCCCTGCCTGCCAGGTAGGCGGAACTGTGACCACCGACAGAAAAGGCCCAGTGGCCCGCAGAGGGGCAGAGCTTCCAACCACTCCTGCAAGGTAGGCAGGCCTGCGATCCACCGGCAGAACAGGAGCAGCTGCCTGCTGAGAGGCAGAGCCGCCCACTCCCCCTGCGCCGGCAAGGTAGATGGAACTGTGACCACCCACAGAACAGGCCAGACCTGCAACCCACAGACAGAACAGGCCCAGTGGCCTGAGGAAGGGTAGAGCCGCACCCCCCCCGCGCCTGCAAGGTAGGCGGACCTGCGACCCACAGGCAGAACAGCCCCAGAGGCCTGCAGAGGGGCAGTGCCGCTGCCTGCGCCTGCGAAGTAGGCAGAACTGCGACCACCAACAGAACAAGCCTAGCGGCCCACAGAGGGACAGAGCCGCCGCCCGCGCCTGCAAGGTAGGCGGACCTGCTACTGACCGGCAGAGCAGGCCCAGCGGCCTGCCGGCGTGGTAGGCACATTGCCCCAATTGGAGGAGGGGCAGATCCGCTGCCCGCGCCTGCGAGGGAGACTTTGCAACTATACAAGACCAATATAAATATATAGGGGGAAAATTCAATAGCACAACAGTTTCATCAAGCAGAAACAAATGCGAACAGTATGAAGAGACAAGGAAAGAAAGGACCACAAGCAATGCATGTCAACTCAATGTTAGAAGAGGTAATAGCTGCAGCAGATGGAATGTCAGATAAAGAATTCAGGATATACATGCTTCAGATGATCTGGAGTCTCAAGGAAGACATCAGACAGCAAAATCAGACAATGAAAGATCACTTCAACAATGAATTACATAAACAAATCCAAGAAGCAAAAGATCAACTATACAGGGAGATAGAGGTTATAAAAAACAAACAGAAATCCTAGAAATGCAGGAAGCAATAAACCAACTTAAAAACTCAATTGAGAATACTACCAGCAGAGTAGAACACTTAGAAGATAGAACATCAGACAATGAAGATAAAGTATTTCAACTTGAAAAGAACATAGACAGCTCAGCAAGACTGTTAAGAAACCATGAGCAGAACATCCAAGAAATATGGGATAACATCAAGAGACCAAATTTAAGAGTCATTGGGAGACAGGAAGGGACAGAGTTTCAAACCAAAGGAATGAGCAATCTATTAAATGAAATAATACGAGAAAAATTCCCAGACTTGAAGAATGAGACAGAATCCCAAATCCTAGAAGCCTACAGGACGCCGAATGTGCAAAATCATAAGAGATCCACACCTAGACACATTATAATGAAGATGCCCAACATACAGAATAAGGAGAGAATTTTAAAAGCTACACGAGAAAGGAAGCAGATTACATTTAGGGGTAAGCCAATCAGGATAACAGCTGATCTTTCAACACAGACTCTGAAAGCTAGAAGATCCTGGAATAACATATTTCAAACACTGAAAGAAAATGGGTTCCAAACAAGAATTGTGTTTCCAGCGAAATTAAGCTTCAGGATGGAAGATGAAATTAAAACCTTCCACGATAAACAAAAGTTAAAAGAATTTGCAGCTAGAAAACCATCTCTTCAAAACATCCTTGGCAAAATATTACAGGAAGAGGAAATGGAAAATAACAATGAAAACCAACAGTGGGAGGTAGGACAGTAAAGGGGGGAAAATAATCAAAGAGGAACACAAACTATGTTTAGTAACATAAATAAACAAATATGGCTGGAAGAACAACCCATATCTCAATAATAACTCTAAATGTTAATGGCTTAAACTCACCAATTAAGAGACACAGGCTAGTAGAATGGATCACAAAACAAGACCCAACAATATGCTGCCTACAGGAGACACATTTGATAGGAAAAGACATACATAGGCTGAAGGTGAAAGGTTGGGAAAAATCATGTCACTCATACGGACTTTGGAAACAAGCAGGTCTGTCCATACTCATATCAAATAAAATAGATTTCAAGCCCAAGTTAATCAAAAGGGATAAAGAGGGATACTACATACTGCTCAAGGGAACCATACACCAACAAGACATAATAATCATAAATATATATGCCCCTAACAATGGTGCAGCTATGTTCATCAAACAAACTCTTCTCAAGTTCAAAAGTCTAATAGACCACCATACAATAATCATGGGAGACTTCAACACACCTCTCTCACCAATGGACAGATCTTCCAAACAAAAGTTGAATAAGGAAACTATAGAACTCAATAACACAATTAATAACCTAGACTTAATTGACATATATAGAATATACTACCCAACATCAAGCAGTTACACTTTTTTCTCAGCAGCACATGGATCCTTCTCAAAAATAGATCACATATTATGTCACAGGGCAACTCTTAGACAATATAAAGGAGTAGAGATAATACCATGCATCTTATCTGATCATAATGGAATGAAACTGAAAATCAACGATAAAAGAAGGAAGGAAAAAGCATACATCACTTGGAGAATGAACAATAGGTTACTGAATGATCAATGGGTTATAGAAGACATCAAGGAGGAAATTAAAAAATTCTTAGAGATAAATGAAAACACAGACACAACATATCGGAATCTATGGGACACATTGAAAGCAGTTCTAAGAGGAAAATTCATTGCGTGGAGTTCATTCCTTAAAAAAAGAAAAAACCAACAAATAAATGATCTCATACTTCATCTCAAAATCCTAGAAAAAGAAGAGCAAAACAACAGCAAAAGAAGTAGAAGGCAAGAAATAATGAAAATCAGAGCTGAAATTAATGAAATCGAAACAAAAGAAACAATTGAAAAAATTGACAAAACTAAAAGTTGGTTCTTTGAAAAAATAAACAAAATCAACAGACCCTTAGCCATGGTAGCGAAGAGAAGAAGAGAGAGAACTCAAATTACTAACATACGGGATGAAAAAGGCAATATCACAACAGACACTTCAGAAATACAGAAGATAATCAAAAATTATTTTGAATCCTTATACTCCAATACATTAGAAGATAGTGAAGGCATCGATAAATTTCTTAAGTCATATGATCTGCCCAGATTGAGTCAGGAGGATATAGACAACCTAAACAGACCAATATCAATTGAGGAGATAGAAGAAACCATCAAAAGACTACCAACTAAGAAAAGCCCAGGACTGGATGGGTATACAGCAGAGTTTTACAAAACCTTTAAAGAGGAACTAATACCAATACTTTTCAAGCTACTTCAGGAAATAGAAAAAGACGGAGAACTTCCAAATTCATTCTATGAGGCCAACATCACCCTGATACCTAAACCAGACAAAGACACTTCAAAGAAAGAAAACTACAGACCAATATCTCTAATGAACCTAGATGCAAAAATCCTCAATAAAATTCTGGCGAATCGGATACAAAAACATATCAAAAAAATTGTGCACCATGATCAAGTAGGATTCATCCCTGGGATGCAAGGCTGGTTCAATATATGGAAATCAATAAATGTTACTCACCACATCAATAGACTTAAAAATAAGAACCATATGATCATCTCGATAGATGCGGAAAAAGCATTCGACAAAGTACAGCATCCCTTTATGTTCAAAACTCTAGAAAAACTAGGGATAACAGGAACATACCTCAATATTGTAAAAGCAATCTATGCTAAGCCTCAGGCTAGCATCATTCTGAATGGAGAAAAATTGAAGGCATTCCCTCTAAAATCTGGAACAAGACAGGGATGCCCTCTCTCACCACTTCTGTTCAACATAGTTCTCGAAACACTGGCCAGAGCAATTAGACAGACGAAAGAAATTAAAGGCATCAAAATAGGAAAAGAAGAACTTAAATTATCACTATTTGCAGATGACATGATTCTATACCTAGCAGACCCAAAAGGGTCTACAAAGAAACTATTAGAGCTAATAAATGAATTCAGCAAAGTGGCAGGATATAAAATCAACACGCATAAATCAAAGGCATTCCTGTATATCAGCGACAAATCCTCTGAAATGGAAATGAGGACAACCACTCCATTCACAATATCTTCAAAAAAAATAAGCTACTTGGGAATCAACCTAACAAAAGAGGTGAAAGACTTATACAATGAAAACTACAGAACCCTAAAGAGAGAAATAGAAGAAGATCTTAGAAGATGGAAAAATATACCCTGTTCATGGATAGGCAGAACTAACATCATCAAAATGGCGATATTACCAAAAGTTCTCTATAGGTTTAATGCAATGCCAATCAAAATCCCAACGTCATTTCTTGTAGAAATAGAGAAAGCAATCATGAAATTCATATGGAAAAATAAACGACCCAGAATAGCAAAAACAATGCTAAGCAGGAAGTGTGAATCAGGTGGTATAGCGATACCAGACTTCAAACTATACTACAGAGCAATAGTAACAAAAACAGCATGGTACTGGTACCAAAACAGGCTGGTGGACCAATGGTACAGAATAGAGGACACAGAAACCAATCCACAAAACTACAACTATCTTATATTTGATAAAGGGGCTAAAAGCATGCATTGGAGGAAGGATAGCATCTTCAACAAATGGTGCTGGGAAAACTGGAAATCCACATGCAACAAAATGAAACTGAATCCCTTTCTCTCGCCATGCACAAAAGTTAACTCAAAATGGATCAAGGAGCTTGATATCAAATCAGAGACACAGCGTCTGATAGAAGAAAAAGTTGGCTACGATCTACATACTGTGGGGTCGGGCTCCAAATTCCTCAATAGGACACCCATAGCACAAAAGTTAATAACTAGAATCAACAATTGGGACTTACTCAAACTAAAAAGTTTTTTTCTCAGCAAAAGAAACAATAACAGAGGTAAATAGAGAGCCTACATACTGGGAACAAATCTTTACTCCTCACACTTCAGATAGAGCCGTAATATCCAGAGTATACAAAGAACTCAAAAAATTAGACAATAAGAGAACAGACAACCCAATCAACAAATGGGCCAAGGACCTGAACAGACACTTTTCAGAGGAGGACATACAATCAATCAACAAGTACATGAAAAAATGCTCACCATCTCTAGCAGTCAGAGAAATGCAAATCAAAACCACCCTAAGATACCATCTCACTCCAGTTAGATTGGCAGCCATTATGAAGTCAAACAACAACAAGTGCTGGTGAGGATGTGGGGAAAAGGGTACACTTGTACACTGCTGGTGGGACTGCAAATTGGTGCAGCCAATTTGGAAAGCAGTATGGAGATTTCTTGGAAAGCTGGGAATGGAGCCACCATTTGACCCAGCTATTCCCCTTCTGGGTCTATTCCCTAAAGACCTAAAAAGAGCATGCTACAGGGACACTGCTACATCGATGTTCATAGCAGCACAATTCACAATAGCAAGACTGTGGAACCAACCTAGATGCCCTTCAATAGATGAATGGATAAAAAAAAATGTGGCATTTATACACAATGGAGTATTACTCTGCATTAAAAAATGACAAAATCATAGAATTTACAGGGAAATGGATGGCATTAGAGCAGATTATGCTAAGTGAAGCTAGCCAATCCCTAAAAAACAAATACCAAATGTCTTCTTTGATATAAGGAGAGTAACTAAGAACAGAGTAGGGTCGAAGAGCATGAGAAGAAGATTAACATGAAACAAGGATGAGAGGTGGGATGGAAAGGGAGAGAGAAGGGAAATTGCATGGAAATGGAAGGAGACCCTCAGAGTTATACAAAAATACATACAAGAGGAAGTGAGGGTAAAGGGAAAAATAATACAAGGGGGACAAATGAATGTCAGTAGAGGGGGCAGAGAGAGAAGAGGGGAGGGGAGGGGAGGGGACGGGGGATAGTAGAGGATAGGAAAGGCAGCAGAACACAACAGACACTAGTATGGCAATATGTAAATCAATGGATGTGTAACTGATGTGATTCTGCAATCTGTATATGGGGTAAAAATGGGAGCTCATAACCCACTTGAATCAAACTGTGAAATATGATATATCAAGAACTATGTAATGTTTTGAACAACCAACAATAAAAAATTAAAAAAAAAATAAAAAATAAAATGGAAGGAGTTCAGATAGCTGATTGATCATCTCAAAGGAACAGTGCCATTCTGGGGATTCAGTGTTGGTCTCTGCTGCTAAAAGATTCTGCACTCAGAGTTGACCACAACCAGGTTAGCCTTTGTAAATAGAAGCCCATCCCTACCACCATGAAAAGACCTCATCCCTACATATTGAACACATTGGTTGATGGAAGGTGGGCTTAGGGAAGGAGCCTTACTAGTTTTGAATGAGTGGGCCATCATATCCTCTTGACTATTAAAATTTTCATGTGCTAAGCCACTATTTCATTAGCATTCACATGGGACATAAATATCCTCATGATTTTTTTTTTTTTGCCTATGTAAGGGCTATCCATATACATTATACCCAAATTTCTTTGTCACTAGTTTTTCTAATCTTCTTCCTTCCAGTTTCTGACCATTACAGTCAGATATCACAATTCATCCTTCATTTTAGAAAAGATATGTTAAATGCCCCATACCTTTGGACCCCTAGAAGTTTTCCTGAGATAGAAGACTCCTAAATTTTAGCTAGATTGATTTTTCAACCTCTGTCAGGCAAATGAGTACCAATAAATATAGAGCAGTTGCTACTTTTCACTACCTAGATCCAATTATCAGAATGTTGACAGTGACATGGACCAGTGTGATATATTGTAGAAAGGATCAAGATCCTGGCAATCTCAATTATGACAGAACTGGAGAGTTGAAATACCCTTGAGTTAATAAGGTACTGATGTATTATTGACCTTGCAAGATGACAACAAGGTGCTTATGATTGACTTTATGGACAAATAAGTGGAAAAAAACATAATGTTCCTGTTCAATGGTTTGTGATTATGCAGTCTTATATGAATATGAGGCTCAGGTCCTCTGGCTTAGAAGGCAAAGTTATCAACACATCCAGAAAAATAAAAACAGAAAGATGGAAAGAGGCAAGAGAGTATTTGAGGGTCACAAGTGAGGTATGTAGGGACAAAAGGGCAGGGGTTTTTGTTTTGTTTTGTTTTTGTTTTTGTTTTGAGGCAGTAGTGACAGCCAATCATGTCCAGTCAGGAAGGATGACAGGAGCCATTCTTTCTTTGCTGAGCTGCATAGTTTTACGTGGCATTTCTGTCATATAGAATGCATTTCCAACATCCTCCTGCCAGAATGACTGCCATTATTTTTCTTAAATGTCACCATAATATTTATGTAGAATAGCTGCCAGTGCACCCATTTTTCCCCTGTAGGCATTCTAGGAAGCTTGTCGGGCTCTTGTGTCCTGTGTTTTCACCTTCTTCTTTCTTCTAAAATGTATATTGTATACAAATATATTGATACGTGTAGTCTTTCTTCAAAGATCTCAATTGGTAATTTTCATTATAGAACTTTTTATACCTGTGTATATTTTTATATACCTGCATTTTCCTTGTTCTTAAAAGTGTTAATGTTTCTTCTGACAAATGTTTTTCTTTATGCATTTAATTTGTATAGGTTTAATTGATGAATTAAAGAAAGTTAAAGTGGAAATAATGTTCAATGAAATTTATTTTTATATTATGTTCCCATGGGGAAATTTCTATAGTGGAAGTGATTTTTGTTGTATTTAAAAGAAACATTTTCAGGGACTAATGTAATAATACAGGTTGAGATTCCTCATTTTAAAATCTGAAACCTGAAGAGCTCCAAAATTTGAAATAATTTTAGTGATAATTTCACATAAATAGAAAATGCCACACTTGACCAAACCACAGATGCATTAAAAATGTTTATTAATTTACCTTCATAATATGTGTGGAAGGTATATATGAAGCATAAGTAGATTTCATGTTTAGGCTTGGACCTTTTCCCTGAGATTCTCATTTTATATATGAAAATATTCCAAAATCTGAAACATTTCTAACAAAGGAATATTTCTAGCCCCAAGCATTTCAGATAAGGTATACTTGACCTATACTCTAGGTAAGGGTGCTTTAACTTAAACCCTTTATGCAAAAAGATGAAGTTTAACTATACTAAACAACTAAAACTACTCTCAGAATATATTTTCAATGTAACTTTCTCAGTTTGCTTGAAAGATTTTTTTTTTTTTTTACTTTTGGTTCATCTTTTTACTTAGGTCTACCAGTTTATTTTTATTATGAATACAAAGATATTTCAGAATACGAGGATTGTCATTTATGAATGGGTAGAAAAAGTGACTGATTTTTCCCAAAACATTTGAAGGCCTTCCTTTAGTTCTATCACTGCCAAACTATGTGAGTTGAGGATTACCTAGTACCAGGCCTTTTCTGCATGGATTCTAAGAGATATTACCTATTTCCTTTCTACTTCATATCGTTAAACCAGAACTAAATATGAGAGCAATGGTGATAATGATGGGGCTCTTTAACACTATTTAAGTCCTATTATGGAACTTACATTCATTATTTAATTTCATTTTACTGCATCCCTTTGAATAATAATCTCAATAATATAATTAAAGCTCAAATGTTAAGTAATTTTCAAGTGTTACACAGTAAGAAAACAAAAAAAGTTAGAATTTAATTTCAGGGTTATTTGAAACTGTGTCCAGTCTTGTCCCTGCTGAAGAATTCACTAAGCCTCCTAATCATTTAGTTGAATGAAGCAGGAAATTGGTTTTGAGAAGGCTGATTCCCATGACCACAAAACATTGTCTCCATTCATCCTTTTACTTACCTGTTTTTTTTTTTTTAATTATTATTGGCAACTCTTTTAGTAGGTTCTTATTTACTTCTCTATTGCTTCTTTTTGAGTAAAAAATAAAAATTTAATATATGTTATTATAATTCCCAATCTTAAATAGAATGTCTCTAAAGTATATTTTCTCTTGCACTCTTTTTTTTCTTTTTTACATAAACCCTGAAACTATTTCCATGGTAGTATATAGAAACTTTTCTCATTATTTCTTTATAGCTACTTTGTGCTCTTTATTACCTAATGAAATTTTCTTTGGTTCCAGGGATTGAACTGAGGGCACTTAACCACTGAGCCATACCCCCAGTCCTTTTGTTTTTTCCCCAGTCCTTATTTATTTATATTTTATTTAGAGACTGGGTCTTGCTGAGTTGCTTAGGGCCTCACTAAATTGCTGAGATAGGCTTTAAATTCCTAATCCTCCTGCCTCAGCCTCTCTAGCCTCTGGGATTACAGGCATGTACCACTGTACTAGGCTATCTAATAAAACTTAACAGTCCTTTCTTTCATACACACACACACACACACACACACACAAATACGTGCTTATTTTTTAATTGAGTTGTATCCTATCTTCTTCATTTACCCATAGCATTTGTCAAGTTATCTCATATTTGTACATAATTATGAATTTGTTTAAGACATATTCTAAAGACTCTGAAGGGTTGTTGAAAGAAAATATAGTTACCAAGAATGTAAGAAGTTAATTTGTATAATTTATTTATATTTATTTATGTTTATGAGAAGATAGAATTATATAATTGCAAGACTGGGAAACAACAACAATCGCTCCAGCATACTTGGATCTTCAGGATTAAAGAGACCTAGATTTGAAGTCGTCTTTGTATTTATGGGATCTACTAACCTGTGTAAATGATTTACTCTCTCTTTTTTGGTGTCCTCTATAAAATGGGGGAAAACAACAGGAACCGCAGAAGATCATTTTGAAGATGAATGAAATAATTAGTACAACTCTGAATGATATGTGTGATATATAATAGGGACAATAATTGTAAGTTTAATTTTCTCTCTAGATCATATTGTCCAAATTAATATTGCACAAATATAAATGATATTGTTTTCCATCTTTCTCATGTTGTTAGTGGACTGTTTCAGTTGAAAATATCTTTCTTGGAACATGTCGATGACTTTTTTTTTTGAATTATTATGTAATCTCTATCCTTCTGTTGGGTCTATTTTCTTTCTCAGCTAGGTTCCCAGTGATTTTATAAGAAGCACCTTACAGTGGTCAAGGCCACCCACTGTTTTTAATCAGAACCCCAGAACTGCATGAAGTTGAAAAAGCATTAGAAGGGTAGCTACATAACAAGGCTGAATGCTAATTGGATTTGGGGATTAGGGTTGCATGAAAAGCTGCAGAGCTTCCCCATTCTCATATTTGATGACTGTTAGAACATTTTGTTCTGGAAAGGCAAAGCAAATGATAGGTCTGAAACAAGGTAAATGACTGTAAAACTATCAATCAGAATTCTGTCAAGGCTCCCTGACATTCTTAAGCAAACCTATTTCTAGAACACTAATAGCAACCCCTCCCACTTAGTTGACTATTTTAAGGAATATACTCCTGGAAACATTGTCAGAATATTCTTTAGATAATTCCAGCTGGCAAGACACCCTTTAATCTGTGTCATTTTTGCCATAGGAATAGAACACTCTGGAACTTTCAATAAAGGAATAATCAGTAAGAACGATGCACTTGTATTCTATTTGTAACGGAAACCATTAAACATTTTATGATGAAGCTGAAAACAACCTCTCTGAACTATTCAGAAAAACATTCATGAGTCAAATTTTTTTTCTATTTACTTAAAAATATTTATGTAAATCAGCAAAATAGAAGGCTAGTCTTTCTGCCTTAACTCTGTACTTCTGAGGATTGTCAGTTGGTTGGTTGGTTGGTTGGATGGTTTTAGCAATACAGGCCTTCAAGTATGCTAGGCAAGAGCAACACTGATGAGCTATATCCCCAGCCCCAACTGGACTTCTGCTTTTTGTCTTCAAGAACTGGTTTGTGCTGCCCTTAGGCCTCTCATTGTTAGTTTCCCACCTTCTTGCTACCATAACCATCCCATAAAAGTCATTCTTTAAAAGACACTGATAGATTTAATAACTTCCATGCAGTATCCACTCCACTTCAGCTATGAAGTTTTATAAACTATATGCTAGCATAGCCTGTCATACTAGTATAGGAATATAAATGAATGATATTAAAAAACCCTGCAGATTAGTCTAATCGCCACTTATTGCCTGTACTAACTTTCTCATACTTATGAATGACATGGCTTTGAATATCTGAGTGCAAATCTATGTGTCCATAAACATTTTTGTTTCTTTTGTACTTAAATACATATAGAAGAAATATTTAAAGAAATTATCTTTAATAAACTTAAATAAATATATTTAATATATATCTTTAATAAATTTAAATAATATTTAAAGAAATTATCTTTAATAAAGGAATGGAAGGTGGTAATTTTCCATTTCACTTAACCTGGTAAAATGGTGACACAAGTAGTCTATATATTTGTTTATATACCTGTGTAAATGTAGGGTAATATCTAGAGAAACCACTAAAACCTGTATGAGGCAATACATTAAAAAACACTAAAGAAAAGGCAAAAAGAACTCAGGAAGGTGAGATTTTCCTGCTCATTTCCCAGAAACAGCTTTACCTCTGTGTGAATGAAGGATTTAAAGTTTGTGCTTGACGTCCAGTAAAAACCAATGGCTACCTACATGCCTGTACCAACTGGGGGAAGAAGTTCCTCTCAGCCTCTGCCTGAATACTACATTTCTTGTGAGCACCCAAAGAAGCTGGCAGGAAGGAACTACTGAGTCTTGATCCTCCAGACCAAATTGACATACTTTACCACACTTGGCCTATAAGATTTTTTTGTTTTTCGGTTTTTTTCTATAGCTAATATCCTTTTCTTACGGGCTGTTTGAGTGTTCAAAACTATCTTAGTATATTTTGTGTTACTGTTACAGAATACCTGAGACTGGGCAATATAAAATGGACAGAGATTTTATATCTTAACTATTCTAGAGACTGGAAAATCCAATGTCAGGGGCCTGCGTTTGGCAAGGGCCATTTGGCCGCAACATTCCTTAGCAGAAGGTAGAAGAACAAGAGAACATATGCACATGTACGAAGAAAGAAGTTCTGATCCCAGCTTTTATTAGGAATTCCCTCCCATGAAAATTAACCCACTCCCATCATAATGACATCAATCTATTCTTTAGGGCCAGCAATCACAACCTGATTACCTGTTAAAGGTCCCACCTCTTAACACTCTTCCATTAGGGATTACATTTCCTGTACCTGAGCTTTGGAGGACACATTCAAAACAGCACAATCCACCTGCCTCATCTATTCTTTAAAGCTCTTTTTATTCAGAATTAATTTCCCCAAGTAGCTTTGAGATCTCATCTCACTTATGTAATAATAATAATAATAAAATTTGTCTAAAATATTATGACATTATTTTAGATTATTTTGATAAGAGTGAAATTATTTTATAGCTATGTTATAAGTAGAAATAGAGATCTGCACTTAATTTCACTTTTAAATAGTTGTATTGCTTCTAAATTATTAATTTATTTTTAATAACTTGCTACTATATCAAAAGTTTAAATATGTACATCTTCTTTTTTTTTTAAAGAGAGAGTGAGAGAGAATTTTTTAATATTTATTTTTTAGTTTTTGGCAGACACAACACCTTTGTTTGTATGTGGTGCTGAGGATCGAACCCCGGCCACACGCATGCCAAGCGAGCGCGCTACCGCTTGAGCCACATCCACAGCCCATGTACATCTTCTGACACAACATTCTATTCCATTTTTTCCCTTTTCCATTTTTCTATTTAAAATATGTCCATTAACAATACTTTGTTAATTGGAAAGAAAAGGCTGATGTTTTATCAATCTAAGCAGTAGTATAAAAATTGCTGATTATAAACTACTATCTTGTCCTTTATATTACTATATATGATAGCAAAATATAGAATGAAAATGTGAGATAGTGTCATACAAATAGTGTTACATGTGGAATATACTATATAAAAAAGAGAACAAGTTTTACTGAAAATTCTTCTGGAAAAATAATATATCTTAAAAAAAAATTCTATGGTTCTTAATAGTTTTCTAAGTCAAGTAGAGTTTTTTATGTGTGTATCAAGTAGACAATTTGGTATGCTTTACTTTTAAAATATAAAAATTGTAATAAGCATCTACACATATTTCATAAAACATAAAATATAGAATCTACTTGCAATCCTATCACCCTCTATATAATGATAAATAATAGTGCAGTACTGCAATGATAAGACAATGATAATAGCTTTATGTTATAAGAAATGATCAATATGTCTTGATAATTAATTGACATGGTCTTCAGGTATTTCCAATTTAAATATGAAGAGAGGGAAAAAATTCTCTGAAAACATTAATCATGTTTTGTAAAATTTAAGGACAGAGACTCACATACAGTTATAGCCAGTTGTGACTTCTTAGAAATTAGTAATTTGTAGATATAAAAGTTTATTGGAAACTGTGTATAATCAACTTTCACCAGAATATAGTATTGTAAGGATGTATATGTTTATGTGTGTGTGTGTTTTCCTGGAAATTTTTCTAATCTTTGCTTCCAAGAATTTTTTGAAAGAGAAAATATCTGTAAAATTACTTACAAATACTCTAGTGAATCAAAAGAAATGAAGAGAGAAAGAGTTTAAAAATCTATTTTATAAATAATTATTTGAGCTCATGTGTTAAAAAGTTGTAATAACTTTATTTTATCCATAAATCATCTAACTGGTTTTTAAAATATCTTCTATTCATACCTGAAAATTAGATTTTCTAATAATATTCAGAGAAATTAAGTTTTTCTAGATTTGGGAGCATGAAATAATTATTTAATATATATTAAATAATTATTCAACCTGGTGTTTCAAAAATAATATTATTCATGACTTTTGAACACAGATAGGTCTGCTTTTTCATAAGTTTTTGATGTAGGGGCCATAGATTTCCAATTCAGTTCTAAGGAGACCTGTCTTTGTTCTCTTCTGAGAACAGAAGAATAGCAACAAATGGATTTTATTTGATTGTGAACTTCAGAATTGTGAACTTTATGCCATATGTGTGTGTATACACACACATATATGATTATATATGTATGTGTGCCTGTGTGTATATATTTACATGTATGTATAACCTTAATTAACTAAATGAAAGGAATAAATATTTACAGTCAAAGTAAATGAAATGCTAAGGCAAGAAGATTGAATAACAAAAAACTGAAACCATTTCCTAGACTTAATAAATTTTCCAGGCGATTTTTGTACTTTTCTCAAAATATTTTTAATAAGATATCAGAAAATGATTTTAAAAATGCCATTTATAAAATTCATTATAAATGCTATCAGTATCATTCTTTTTATATCATGTTAAGTTCTAATTTTTCTTTTACTTTTTTTTCTAGACTTTATAGGTCATATGAGAAAACAAGTATAAAATGCTAAGGTAAAAAGGAAATATAGGTAAAAGTCACTCAAAACATTTAGCATGCTTTCTTCTCTTTTCCTGTAGAAGGTTCATTGTTACTTCCATCTCCTGGTCAACAGGGCTCTTGCAAACAGTGGCATACACATAGGACCTGCACTCTAGATACCTGTGTCTGGGAGAGACTAACTAGTAGCACAGCAGGCTAGACACATTCTAGTTTGTCTGCAACAAATGTGCATTAAATATATAGTTGAGGTGCAAGAAACATGGAATTATTCCAATGGCCAAAGATGGAAACAAAGAGAGGAAGAAGAAAGGAGGAAGGGAGGAGGAAGGAAGGAAGAAAATAGCTGACGCAGGAACAGTAAGAAAACAAAGCAGCCAGGTTGCTCTGTAGCCTAGACTAACACCAGGAAATTAAACAGCTATTAAGTGTGTAAATAATTATAATAATTTCTTGTGATGAATGAAAAATAGGTAACTAATATTACAAGAGAAGTGACATAATTTGGAAGGAAGGAAATCATGACCAAGAATGTTCCATGTTTATTTTATTGTTCAGATATGATTAAAATTAGATGTTAATGGTGTAAGGATATATATTCTTTTCTGTGACCAAAGAATAGGTTACAGGATACAACATATAAAGGAGTGGGAAGGAGGGAGTAATATAAGCTGAAGGGGATAAACAGTAGTAAGGAAAAGATACAGTGTATCATAGTCTAATTACATATATGGAGAGTGCAAATGTATTTTAAAGTTAAAATTCAAATTAATGCAATTTTGCATTAAGCCATCCATGTGAATAAGAGATGCAATAAAAACATTCAATAAAACTCAACATACACTCATGATTTTAATTTCTGTCAAACCATAAAGCAAGAAAATATCTTCAACTAGATTAAAAGTATTTAATAGAGGAATATAACAAATATCATTGGTAAAATGATGCAAATATTTCTTCTCAAACCAGGAACACAAAACAGACATATACCATTACTTCTGTTGAATATTAAAATGAAGCCTCTAGTAAAATAAGAAAAGAAGGTATAAGAAGTAGATAGAAAGGTCAAATCCTCATCATTTATGGATAACATTACTATCCTTTTTTAAAAATGCAGAAAATTTTGGAGGCAGCTGAAGAATTATTAATAGAGATAATGTGGTTGATGACAGTAAGCACAACAAAGAACAAAGTTCAAGTTTATGTTTTAAAACTAAAAACTGGAAAATATAATTTATAACAAAAAGAAAAATATGTTGTTCCTAAAAAATCTAAATAGATGTAAAAACCTAATAGATAAAGTTATAAAACTTCATGGAAAAATGTTCAATTTGACATAAATGGATGGAACAATATTCCATGAACCTCACCAAGAAGACCTCATATTGAAGAAAAAGTAAGATGAATCCTTCATAAATTAAGCTATGAGCCTAACTGTGTTATAATAAATATCTCAAGGAAAATTTAGGGAATACGAAGGCCTTCAAGCAAATGGATCCTAAAATTAAATGAGATAACAAAAGATAAAGAATGGTGTATTATCTATTGAACTTAAAATGTATGTCCTAAGAAGTAATGAGTTGTTTTTTAATAAAATTGTACCAACTAAGATATTGTGGAATTATCAAAGGAATAAACAATTAGAGTAATGAAATTAACAGCCAAGTACTTGCATACTTGTGCATAAATGTAAAATAGATTAAATAATAGATGTGTTATTTGTGAATCAATAAGTAGAAAAAAATAAATTGTGCTGACTAACTGAATATACATAAAATAATAAAATAAATTGTATTCCTTTTGTATTATTCAAATAAAGGCAATTCCTTTGCATCATAGGCATATAAGAAAGAAAAAAATATAAATGCTTCATTTGATGATGGAGGAGACTGTATTTGTGACCATATGCTAGGAAAGGATTTCTTTAACCAAACATATAATGTAGTAAACCATAAATACAGATTAATTATATGTTTGACTATATTATAAGGAGCTTCTTTTATTATCAAGACATCATCAGAAAGTAAAAAGTAGTCAAATAATGGAATGTGATATTGGTAAGCATTTATACCTAGCAATAGGTATCTCTCCCCAAACAAAAAAGAATCTTGGTGAATCAGTAAAAACCAAAAAATAACTTAATAAAAAAACAGAAAAAGTGTTACTGATATCTTATATAATAAATGTTATGATAGCTAATAATTATGGGCAAAAATGTTCAGCATCATCAGTACTCAGTTGCATACCAACAAAAGTACATTGCAAAAGGTTGCATGTCCATTACACCATCCAACTGTAATAAGATTGATAATAACTAATATTAATAAAGACATCAACTAATATTAGTGAAGACAGGTAACTGAAAAAATAACAGTCAATGTTATTGACAGTATAAATTGGTACATTTTGGGAGGAATTTATGGAGTTGGTGCTTCTTACAAAATGAAGATCCATGTACACCAGAATTGAGCAATTCTATTCTGAATAATTTCTCAAGAAAACTCAAATACATATATCCACAAACCTATACAAATATATTTTAGAAGCATTGCTTATATTTAAGACACAAAAATGTTCATCAACAAAACTATGTTATGTAAATTTTGGAGATATATATATAAGTGGTGAAGATGAATGAACTAAAGCTAGAATATCAATGCTAATAAATTCCATGAGCTTAATTTTGAGTTTGAAAAAAAATGTTTCCTAGCCAGGTGTGCTGGTATATGTCTGTAATCCTAGCAACTCTGGAGATGGAGGCAGGAGGATCACAAGTTCAAGGCTACGTTGGCAACAAGGAAGACCCTGACTCAAAATAAAAAAATAAAAAGGGTTGGGATGAAGTTTGGTTGCAGAAAGCCTCTCGGTTCAATACCCAGTTCCAAAAATAAAAACCACATACACACAAAAAAAGAAAAGAAAAGAAAAGAAAACCGATTAACCAATTTTCAGGATTACGATCTGGCTGGGATACACAAGAGACTTCACTAGCATTCATGATGTTAAAGGTTTTAAATTGGGTCATGAGTATTAATTTGATTATCCTTTTATATTTTATGTTAAATTTATTATTTTATGTGTATGAAATGTTTTACAATGTAAATAACCACTAATTATGAAAGTAACCCATTTCATGCAATTCATAGTTGAAAGTTATGATAAAATCATTGAATCTATCAGTGTCTCAGTATACTCATTGAAAAGTAATGTTTGCATTAAACATACCTGGTATTTACTTATTTCCCTTTCTTTAGAAATGTAAACTCTGTTCAAAAAGGTGTTTGCCAAATTAATTATGACAAAATAAATACAAAAATATTTATACTTGCCAATTTCATTAATAATTCATGCATGTGAGTTTTGTAATGAGCAGTTTGCTGAAAATAGAACTGAACATACATAACTTCTCCAACAATTCCCTAATGTCAAACAGCAGAGTCAAATAGTGAAAGCATAAAGGAAATGGCTTTAGTACGCAAGAGGGAATGCACATATAAGGGCAAGAGTCACTGGGAAGGTGTATTAACATATTTTACTTCTATAATTGCAAATATTTCAGGCACTTCAAAATTCTTCCTAATTTCTTGCAATCAGTAGTTCAGAAGTGCATATTACTTCCTTTTTCACTTAATGGTAATGACAAAAGGAGTTTATAATCCTTGCTAAATATATTCCCCTGGGTATAGGAATGATCCATATTTTGGATAACTCTATGCTTCAAATGTTCCTCAAATTCACTTAATTGGTCAGGTTATCAATCAATTTTTATTCATTATTTAAAATAATATTTAACATTCTCATTGCATGTTTCTTACTGAATAAATGCTTCCAGGATGGCAAGAACAATTCAATATGACATGAGTCTTCAAAGAACATACAAAAAATTTAAACAATACCCAAATGAATAGTTAAAAGGGAAGATGAGCCACATAAATTCTTCCAACAATGAAAGATAATATTTTCATGTGAGTGAATTATGGTCCATCATATCAGTCTGCTCACCTTCTGCTTGCCTTTATACTGATCTAGAATAGACTTTCCTAGCTTTATAGGGTCCTTTATTTAGTCTTATTTTCTAAAAGAATAAATATATCTTCCTGTTTTCTACATATTTTTCCCAGTGCCTAGAGCACAAGGCAGAATAGACAATGAAAAAGTATTCTTTGTGCTGCTATAAACATTGATGTGGCTGTGTTCCTGTAGTAGGCTGTTTTGAAGTCTTTTGGGTATAGACCGAGGAGAGGGATAGCTGGGTCAAATGGTGGTTCCATTCCCAGATTTCCAAGAAATCTCCATACTGCTTTCCATATTGGCTGCAATAATTTGCAGTCCCATCAGCTGTGTAAGAATGTACCTTTTTCCCCACATCCTCACCAACACTTATTGTTGTTTGTCTTCATAATAGCTACCATTCTGGCTGGAGTGAGATGATATCTTAGAGTAATTTTGATTTGAATTTCTCTAATTGCTAGAGATGATGAACATTTTTTTCATATATTTGTTGATTGATTGTATATCCTCTTCTGAGAAGTGTCTTTTGGGTCCTTGGCCCGTTTGTTGATTGGGTTATTTATTTATTTATTTATTTATTTTTGGGTGCTTAGCTTTTTGAGTTCTTTATATACCCTAGAGATTAGTGCTCTAATCTGATGTGTGAGGGGTAAAAATTTGCACCCAGGATATAGGCTCTCTGTTCATCTCACAGAATATTTCTTTTGCTGAGAAGAAACTTTTTAGTTTGATTCCATCCCATTTATTGATTCTTGGTTTATAGCAGCACAATTCACAATAGCTAAACTGTGGAACCAACCTAGATGCCCTTCAGTGGTTGAATGGATGAAAAAAAATGTGGCATATATACACAATGGAATTTTACTCAGCAATAAAAGAGAATAAAATCATGGCATTTGCAGGTAAATGGATGGTGTTGGAGAAGATAATGCTAAGTGAAGTTAGCCAATCTCCAAAAAATAAATGCCATATGTTTTCTCTGATATAAGGAGGCCAACTCATAGTGGGATAAGGAAGGGGAGCATGGGAGGAATAGATGAATTCTAGATAGGGCAGAGGGGTGGGAGGGGAAAGGGAGGGGGTGGGGATTAGCAAGGATGGTGGAACGTGATAGACATCATTATCCAAAGTACATGTATGAAGACACGAGTTGGTGTCATCATACTTTATATACAACCAGAGATATGAAAAATTGTGCTGTATATATGTAATAAGAATTGTAATGCATTCTGCTGTCATTTATTTTAAAAAAAAATCAATAAAAAAAGAAAACGTTTTCTTGAAACAATGAATTTATATATGGTCCCATAGATATACCCACAAATTGGTGGTGCTAGTCAGCTGGCAGAAGTTTTTGCCAGCTTGGAAGACAACATATTAAAGTCTAAACATAGTGTGATCTTAGTAGTCTTATTTATCTCATTAATTAAACCACATGGTCAAGTATATAGTGCTTTAAAATGCTTTCTACATTTATCCAAGTATATGGTAAGTAAAAAGAATTGAAGATGATCAAAATCTGGGCTTTACCCTAAGGACCAAAAAGAAAAAGAAAAAGAAAAGAGGAGTAGGAAAGAAGTTAGATTTTCCTGAATTAACTGGTCATGGCCACAGACAAAAGCTTCATTGTTCAAAATGCTTGTAATGATACAGTCTTAATAAATATATCACCTTACGATATAGTAATAAGAACACACATAGCGGACTATACATAGTAATACAAATATCACATATAAAATGTTTACTGCGAATATCTATATTGCTTTTCAAGTGGAATAGGTTATTTAAATAAAGATGTGAATGTTAGAATTTCCTGATTAACAATAAGTTTCTGGGTAATTTCTATCAAGACTAGAAAACAAATGTGATTTAATTGACAGACCAGAGCAAAGATAATAAAACCAACCAAGAAAAAAACTGTGATAAGGTTATGATGGATATAGAAACCCCTGGCTATAGCTGGAGCGGACCATTAGGATGCAATTGGGAGTCGACAGACAGTTTACTGATGGATGATTAGCAGCATTTATTCCCTTCCGATATTTTCAAAGAAGTTGGATGTGTAGGTTTTATATTTGACCAATGTAAATAATATTAATGTCTAAACAATAATCAAAGTGCACCTAAGGAGAAACCAGAATATTGAATTGAAAGATGAACAGGATATATGAGTTTCCATGGTTGTTATATCATAAAAAGCACTTTATATTAGAATAGTTCTCTGTGGTGTCTTTAGAATGTTGAAAGGCGGGCTGGGGATGTGGCTCAAGCGGTAGCGCGCTCGCCTGGCATGTGTGCTGCCCGGGTTCAATCCTGAGCACCACATACAAACAAAGATGTTGTGTCCGCCAATAACTAACTAACTAACTAAATAAATAAATATTAAAAAATTCTAAAAAAATAAATAAATAAAATAGAATGTTGAAAGGCAATCTATACCTTGTTCAACCACACACCTTAAGAAAAGTTCACTTTTTGATAGGAGTAGCTGTTTTTTGATAAACAGACATAGAAAACTGTAAAAGAAACAAACCTCAGTTTTTTATTGGTGCAAAATATGAATGAATAACCAAGAATCACAAATCATTTGAAGAAAATAATAGTTTGAAAGAAAAAAAAAACTTTAAGATGAAAAGTTCAACAGTTGAATCTAGGAAAAAATATAATAAGGAAAAGAGAAAATTAGGATGCAAAAGCATTCTAAGTATTACTATTTCTAATATTTAAGAGAATAACATGAAACAATAAAAATCGATGCTAACAAGAAACATCAGAAATCAGCAGGAATTCTCAGAAAAAATAAAATTAGGTCAAATATTAAAAAAGTTATTTAATACAATTTATGTTGTTGAAGATCTTTATGATTGGAATGCTAACCATGTATCTATTTTTAACACAGAAGAAAACAACACAGAGGTATAAAGTCTAGTGTATTTCATAATCACCTCAGCAGAAGACAAGGTATTTTTTTTCTTTTTTTTTTTAAACAAGTGGCTGAGAATATCATGCTCACAATACCATCCAAACTAAAATATGGTATAGTTTAACTTTTGGTTTAATATATGAAAATGGAATCTAACTGATGCTTGGAACATCCTCCTTCAAGTGGCACAAAATTAACCTAGCAATATAGCTTCTTTTCTCAGAGACCAATAATATCATTTGGTTAAGAAGTAAATGATAGTATTGCATGCCTATCTTTGTAAGTGCTGCTAAGTGGTTTTGAAATTTTATAATACAAAAATAGGCAAAATACTGAAATGTTTTTGTTAGGATGGGTTAAGATGCATAAACAGAAACCCTAAATTTTAAGACATAAGAATAGAGGTAAATAGGGAGCCTGCATCCTGGGAACAAATTTTTACCCCTCACACTTCAGATAGAGTGCTAATCTCCAGAGTATACAAAGAACGCAAAAAGTTAAACAACAAAAAAATAAATAACCCAATCAACAAATGGGCCAAAGATCTAAACAGACACTTCACAGAGAAGGATATACAATCAATCAACAATTACACAAAAAAATGCTCACTATCTCTAGCTATCAGAGAAGTGCAAATTAAAACCACTCTAAGATACCATCTCACTTCAGTAAGAAACGCAGCCATTATGAAGTCAAACAATAATAAGTGCTGACGAGGATGTAAAAAAAAAGGTACACTTGTACATTGCTGGTGGGACTGCAAACTGGTGCAGCCAATTTGGAGGGCAGTATGGAGATTCCTTGGAAAGCTGGGAATGGAACCACCATTTGACCCAGCTATTCCCCTTCTCAGACTATACCCAAAAGACCTAAAAAGAGCATACTACAGGGACACAGCTACATCAGTGTTCATAGCAGCACAGTTCACAATAGCTAGACGGTGGAACCAACCCAGATGCCCTTTGACAGATGATTGGATTAAAAAATGTGGCATTTATACACAATGGAATATTACTCAGCATTAAAAAAAATAACAAAATCCTGACATTTACAGGGAAATGGATGGCACTAGAACAAAATATGCTAAGAGAAGTTAGCCAATCCCTAAAAAACAAATGCTGAATGTCTTCTGTGATATAAGAGAGGTGACTCAAAACAAAGTAGGAAGAAAGAGCATGAGAAGAAGATTACCAGAAAACAAGGAAAAGAGGAGGGATGGAAAGGTAGGGAGAAGGGGAATAGTACGGAAGACAGAAGGAGACCCTCATGGGTTCACAAAATGCATATACAATGGTGTGATGGGGAAGGGAAGGGGAAAAAAAAGAGAGAGAGAGATAAGTGTCATAGTAGAATGGGTAGAGAATAGAGATGGGAGGGAAGGGGAGGGGAGGGGAGATAGGGAGGGGCAGTAGAATACAACTGATACTAGGATTTCTGTATGTATACACATGGATGTATAACCAATGTGATCCTGCAATCTGTACATGTGGAAAAATGAGAATTCATATCCTATTTGAATCAAATGTATGATATGTCAAGATCATTGTATTGTCTTGAGCAACTAATAAAAAAAGAAGCAGCGTGTATACTGAGGTACAAAATATATAGGGGAATGTTCCAATCTAGAGGCCATCTGAGGATCATTTAGATACTGATATTACTCATATCATGTAGCTCTTCCTTTTCTTACCTGCTTTAATCTGGGTCCAGGTCATACCCATTTTCCAGCTGTCAGAAACAGGGAAGCAGAAGCATGCATTATCCAAGTGCCCCAGCTTGGAGTCAGCACAACTCATTTCCTTGCATTCCATGTCCCACTTTTACATCAGCCCTGTGAAAATAAAACACCACAGAAGATGAAAAATCTCCATCAGTGAATAAAAATGTAAAGATATAGTTAAGAAAATTTGCCAACCTGGGAGTGTGTCCCAGTGGCATAGCAATTATCTACCTTGCACAAAGTCCTGGGTTCCATCCCCATCACAGGACTGGGGAAAATAAAAAGTGACAATGAAATAAATGATATTCCTAGACTCCATCGAAAATACATATCAGATAGTCTAGAATTGAAGGATCAAAACAGATCCTTTTAGTGGAATATTTACAGTAATAAAATGCCAGTTGGAAGTACAAAAAATGCCAATTAGAAGAACTCATATGAGTTAGCCCAGGCCACTGAATTGCCCAAAATTCAGGATTTTTTTTTTTTTAAATAGCATCTGGTCACACGTCCAGAAGTGTGTAATGGTAAGTGTGAACCATCATGAAATGATCCTCTTGAGCTTAAGGATCCTTAACTGCTTAATGACAACATTAAATTTTATTCATGAGAGTTGTTGCTTTGTATTTTATTATGTTCTGAGTCTTTGAAATTTAGATTGCTCTGTGTGAAGTAAAAAGTACCTTCCATTTCAACAAAAATACTGCAAACTCCCTCCATTTAATATGGGAAACATCTGGATATATGATTTTTATTTCTGTTGCCCATTTAGCCCAAAATTATCCTATTGTAAAACTCAATTTTTAAAAAGCAAAGAGAGAGATACATATACCACAAGCTGAATAAAGTTATATTCTATTTCCACAGGATTTGAAACATATGTAAAAGCCATTATGAGCCATATTAAGTTAGGCTATAGCTTTTTTACTTAGAAATAAAACAGTCTACAGCCCATTAGGTTTCTAACCTAATGAGTCTAACTACAGATGTGAAATATGAAATGCTCACTCTTCATAATTATGCTAACAAATTTTATGCCATAGCTCTGGCTGTAGCATCTTATCATTAGCTGAGGCTATGGAAGCAGCAGAAGGTCAGCAGGAGAAAGGACTCATTTGCTTGGGATCTAACTACATAAAACATTTACTTTAAAAAATGTTATATATGATAGCAAAATGCATTACAATTCATATTACACATATAGAGCACAATTTTTCATATCTCTGGTTGTATACAAAGTAGAGTCACACCATTAGTGTCTTCATACATGTTCTTTGAGTAAACTTATGTTTATTACAGTGATTTATGAGTGAAAATGAGAAAGAAAAAAATAAGCCCATTCAACCTAACTCTCAGTGTACTCACTAGAAACTTCCCAGAATATCCATCTCCTCTATTTCTTTCTCTTTTTTGTTTTATTTTTTAAATACATGAAAGTGGAATGCATCACAATTCTTATTACACAATTTTTCATACCTCTGTTTTTATATAAAGTATGTACACACCAATTCGTGTCTTCATACATGTACTTTGGATAATGATGTCTATCACATTCCTCCATCCTTGCTAATCCCCTGCCCAGTCCCTTTCCCTCCACCCCTCTGTCGTATCTAGAATTCATCTATTTATCTCATGCTTCCCCTCCCTACCCCACTATGAGTCAACCTCCTTATATCAGAGAAAACATTTGGCATTTTTTTTTGAGGGGTTGGCTAACTTCACTTATCATTATTTTCTCCAACACCATCCATTTACCTGCAAATGCCATGATTTTATTCTCTTTTATTGCTGAGTAAAATTCCATTGTGTATATATGCCACATTTTTTTTTATCCATTCATCCACTGAAGGTCATCTAGGTTGGCTCCACAGTTTAGCTATTGTGAATTGTGCTGCTATAAACATTGTCCATCTCCTCTATTTCTGATATCTGTCTGTAAATCACACTGGAGGAATTATAAAACCAATAATATAGCCAGTAAAATTTTGAATATCTTTGGATGTGTTACAAGCCTATTTCTCACCTTTAATATCAGGGAATCAACAGATAGTGTAACAAGAAACAGAAATGTTTTAACATAATAGGAATGGATAAAATATTGAATTCTGAGGTTTATAGTAGACTTCAGTTTTTTAACACTATATCTTTTGCTGTTTGCATATTTTGATCATGTATATTTATCCATGTTTATATTAAACAATTATAATTATTACATATTAATTAAAATATAATACTGTTAAAACAGGGAAGTTCTATCTTGTTTTGTTTTGCTTTAGAAAAAGGAAAAAGGTTTATTGCTTTCCTAGCAAAGGAGAAGCACAGGGAACTTCAGTCCCTGAGGCTGAGGTTCTGCCCTTCTGGGAAAACAGAGGGCTTTTAAAGAAGTTTTTCAGAGACTGCATTCCAATGTGCTCCATGATAGCAAACCCTTTCTAAATTGTTGTTAATTAAAACAATTGTTCTAATAAAAATTAGGACATATAAATAACTCATACTTTAAAATATAAAACTATCTATTTAAGAATGAAAGTTAGAAGTCAACCCCTTCATCAGTTCTCTCTTGTTCCTATATACAGGAAATATAAAACCAATTAATAAGATTCCCTTATTAATAACATTTCATAAGACCAAAATTATCTATTTTCTTTGTGGAAAAATTTCAAGCAATGGGAAAAATGATTCCATCTGCCAAGGAGTGTAGAATAATAAGTACTGGAAAATCAATTCTTATTTTATTTTTAGGTAATCCTATGAAATGATATTTGATTAATAACCATCTTAGCATGCTTATTTTAAAAATAGATTTTAATATGATCCTTATGGCACATAAAATGATGATTTCATGCAAGGTAATTTATGTGTGAGGTTCTATGGGAAAAAGTTACAAAAATAAGTAATAGTCATTTCCTTAGAGCACTTTCATATAGAATTTAATGTTTATTAATTTTTAATAAATTTTATGTATTTTATTTTAATTTTATTAAAATTAAATTAATTTTATTCTTTTTAGATATACATGACAGAGTGTATTTTGACATTATACATACAGAGAGTATAATTTATTTTAACTAGGATCCCATTCTTGTAGTTGTACATGAGGTAGAGTTTTAGAACTAGAAAGGCTTAGAGATTGCCCACAATGCTATTTTTATTTGAAGATGAAAACAATCATCATCATCAGATTCAGGGAATATGTTTGCCCTAGTAGAACAGGTTTCCTAACTCTGAATCCTGTCCTCTCATTACTTTATACCACTTTTCTTCTTTATTCCTTTTCTTTTTAAGAACATGATATCAGTAATCACTCTACTATAATGCAAGTAAATCAGAGAATCTGCTAGTTACACCTAGGTTCACTTAAGTGATTTACAGTGATATGAAGTTTGAATTAATATGGCATTTTGATGTGTTTGATTCTTATAGTTACAATGCAAGTAAATTTGCTTCACATATAAATTATGTTCAGATTTTACACACAATAATCCTACTTTCCTCTTGCATAGTGCTGTGACAAATTTAATTCGTTCAAACTTGCTGAACGTTAGATTAGAAGGATATAAAGCAAAGCCTTAAAATTAGTGAAACCTTTGACCTATCAATACTGCTTTTTGGAATTTATGGTAAGAATAGAATGAAATGTTTCCAAAATCTATATGTTCTCCTTTTATTAGACTATGAATATTAACAAATATTTCATTGAAATGCCCCAAAGAAGCCAGTTCATAAACTAAACTATGATATAACTATACAAAGAAACACTATTCCGTCAGTAATGTTGATGGAATGGGTTTATACTTATTACCATGAAAAAAATACTTAATATATTCAAAGTGAAAGTGCATCTTGAAAATGCCACATAATTCCTAATGTTATTTCTGTAATTTCTGATTGCAGTTTTATAAATATGCATTTATGTCCACTTATTGAAAATATCCTTGAAGACTCTCAATACACAGATAATAGACATTATTTCCAGGTTTAGAAATTATGACTGATTTTCTTTTTATGTTGAAGTGCTTTCATTTTTTAAAATGGGAATTGTTAATTACATAATCATAAAAAATTGCAATGATCCTGCCTTAAAACACAAAACCACTTCCAAGTAACTGCAAAGTAACATGCTAGTTAATATGACTTCATTCTGCACAGTTATAGCCAAGGCATGTAAAGAAATCTGTGATGGAAAGTAAAGCAAAGAAAGGGAGAAAAGGGAGTGGAAAAGTCTAAGATAATAAGAAATTATTTTTTTTTTAAATCTAACAAATTTAGATAAATTGGTTTCTAATTTCATTTAGTTGGCCATCTGTCTTTATTAACTTGGACTTCCCTAGAAAATTTAATAATTTTGAGAAGACTATTGCATATGACTTCATAGATTCTAAGGTTGGGAAAAGGATGAATGATATCCAATTATAATCAAATTAAGATTTAAATAACATTTTCAAAGGGTCAGTTATTTAAAAGTTATTAATCAAATAGCTTCATTATGACACATTCAAATTATACTAGAGCAAAATAATAATGATAATCACATATAAATAAGAGGAAACCTAAAGTTTTTTGACAATTTATTTCATACTGCTTCTTAGTTTTCCTGCGATTTCAGATTTTTAGTGGAACAAAATTTGAAATCTTCCCTTTAATGTTGTATGTGCTTAAACAATGTGCTTTAGGCAAAGCTCTTAGTAGGTAAAAATTTGAGTTTAATTCCTTGGAATTCTCTTTATTTAAATGTTCTTTTCTCCCTAGATTTAGAGGAAATTCTTTACTAGAACTTCTCAGTCTTATAGAGACAACATGAGGAAGAATGCTCCAAGTTTTATAAATCTTTTGGCCCAGTCATTCGGTCCAGAATTTTAACCTGGCCCTTGTATAAGTTTTATTCCTATATGACGTCATAACACTCAGGCAAGTAAAGACCAAAAATCAAATAATTCAAGGGTCTCTCACAAATTCTAGTTACTTAAGCCCATTTACAAGAGCCACGCCCTTATTGTCTGGGGAAATTTTTCCCTGTGCAGTGGAAACTACAAATGTGAGACCATGTGTGTTCATGAAAATATAACTGTCTACTATTAACGTGCCTTTATCATGATGCATGACAGACTGCAATACTAAAGAATTTACGACAGATGTTGGCCAGTATAATCATTTTTATTTATGGCCAATTTACATCTCCTTGTGATCTCTCATCTTTGATCCAGTGCAAAAGTCCTCTTGAGCTCTCCTCCAGATTTTTCTTTGAGACAGACAGTTTCATCATATTTTTCTGAGCCCCTCATCACTGTTTGCTTTATCTTGAGGATAGAATCCCTTATTTAGAAAAGCTGATATTGGGGACTGCAACTGTTCAGATTTATCTGGACTTCTACTTGCTTAAATCCCAATGCTGTTCCTCACTTTTTTACTCTTTGGTCTCTTCATTACTTTCTTTGTGATTCTTCAGTTAGTTTCACTGAATTCACTGCTTATATACTATTTTGACATAAGAAATATAATGCATTCATTTCTCCTTTAAACCTAAAACGTTATTAAAAATGTGTTAACTATTGATTTTCTTTAATAGGAAGAGCCTGTCTGCCATTATTTTTAATAGACGGGAATATATTTCCAACACATAAAACACCCAACCATATTTTCTCAAATAATAATAAATATTTAAACATCTATACAAGACCCAGCAGAGAATTCTGCATAACACGAAGTCCTAAAGCACCAATTAATCTTGTAATACCTAATTAATTTAGCATTTTATGTGCCTGTCCTGTAAGCCTCGGGTACAGATTACATTTGCCTTAAGCAGAAAGAAGAGTAAATAAGATGCAATGAATAAACAGAACTCTTGACAAAACATAAAGAATTTTTAGAAATTAAAACATTGAAGATTTCCTGACTGAGTTTTAATATTAAAAAGTGAGGTCTGGAAGATGCAGTCAATAAGGATGCTGACTGAAGAGGAAGGGTAATGGGAGGGAGCTGGTGGGGGTAAGAAAGAAAGAAAATAAATGCCTGATGTTTGGCCATGCCCAAATATGAGAGAGCTTTTCAGGTTTCCCATATTTGTGTGTCTGTCTACAAATAAAAGGCTGTGAACCACCAACTGATGCCATAGGTACCAGTAGGAGAATTGAAACTCTCATTTCACATTCATTTCCATTCACTTTGCTTATGTGAATGTATCTGGTGATATAGAGACTCTGTTATGTTTATATTCATATCATACTCATGTATAGTTGCCAAATTATTTTTGTATACATGTTCTAAATTTTTTTAAAGTTTTGCATCAAGTATTTATCTTTTGTCTTCTTCCAGTTAACAAAAATTAAGTTTTTTAAACTCTTTTCTGTAATTGTATTTCATAGACACTATTCAGTATTCATACTATTCATTGTAGTAAATTGGGCCTCCCCAATATATAAAAATATCTGATGTGTAGCTCTGTTCATAAATATTTGGAAATTTAGCAACAAACTAGAGAAATCTTTCTTATATCCAGACTTTGGACATTGTTAGTCATGAGATTCTTTTTGTACCTCATTTGATCAACTTGAATTCTTTTTTTGCAATCAGGACCCTTTAATTAATCCTTTGTCAGAGAACAAACATCCCCATTTATAAGCACTCCAAATACTTTATCTCCATCATAGATGAATATGCCTTTAAGATTGCCGATACTACTTGCTTCAAAAATAACCATGGGATTGGGAGTCATGAAGATCATTTGGATATTATCTCACAATCAATAGTACTAGAAGAATGTCCTAGGATGCTCTCAGATTTGATTTTCTAGAGCTATCAAAGGAGCTGTGTTGCAGAATTTTCCTTCTTTTCAATTCTTGTGTTATTTTGTGAATGATGATAGAAAGATTCTCACATGAGCTTTGACTACCTCCTAATCATTTAGGAGTAACACTTTAAATTTGCTGCAGTATTGACACCAAGGCCATGTTCTCCCTGGACTGCTCGCAGGCAAATCAAGTGCAACGGTGGTAGTAAATCTAGGATGTCCTCTCCAACAGAGAATTCTTTCAAAGGGCCATGTTTTCTGAGGAACTCCTTCTTATTCTTGAGAAGACTACTGTGCCACTGTCTGAGACCTTGCTACCCAATCCTCTTCCTCCTTGTCCTTTTCACTGGTGTTGGATTTGCTTCACAGTCTAGCGGTTCTCCCAACCTACTCTTGTTCCTCCTCCCTTTATTTTTTGTAGGTATTTCTACCTGCATGTGCTTTTCAAAGAGTCTGAAGTAACAAATAATTTTAAAACAATAGACTTTAACAAATTTTGTTAAAGCCCTAGGTTTTCAGAGAAATATGTCAATAAAAGTTTGGATTGCACATCATCTTTAATATTTCTACCTAAACCCAATATTTAGTAAGTTAAATAGTAGCTCCAGCTGGGTGTGGTGGCACATACCTGTAATCCCAGCAGCTTGGGAGGCTGAGACAGGAGGAGCACAAGTTCAAAGCCAGCCTCAGCAATGATGAGGTGCTAAGCAACTCAGTGAGACCCTGTCTCTAAATAAAATACAAAATAGGGCTGGGGATGTGGCTCAGTGGTCGAGTACCCCTGAGTTCTATCACTGCTACCAAAAAAAAAAAAAATAGTGGCTCTTAAATATATGTCTAAGTCATAACATGTAGTGGCTTTATTAAGGAAAAGAGTCTTTACAAATCCAGTTAAGTCCAGGATCTCAAGATGACATCATCCTGGATTTCTGGTGGGATAGCTCTAAGTCCAGTGGCTAGTGTCTTTATAAAACACAGGAGCAGAGAGGCCATGTGGAAGCAGAGGCAGAGATGGGAGTGATGGGACCTCAAGTCAAGGATCACCAAGGTTTTCCAGCAGGCACCAGAAGTTGAGGGAGAGGCATGAAATAGATACTCCCTCTGGACCCCCAGAAAGAACCAACCCTGTTAACACCTTGATTTCAGACCTCTGGTCTCTAGACCTATGAGAGAATAAATATCTATTGGCTTAAATCACCAGACTTCTATTATTTTTTATAACAGACCTAGGAAACAAATAAATAGTTTTGTCTTGTATTTGGCAGTTTTTATGTTCCTGACAGTTTTTCTAATTACTAAGTGAATTTATGAGATGATATTGGTTAAAGAAAAGAAAGAAAACAATGTCTACATGATGAAGAATATCCTCTGTAGTAGGAGCATATTGGTCAAAGGAGTCCTCCAGTTCCCTGGGGACTGCTGTAGCCTATTCGCTGGAGTTGCTTATGCCTGATTTTTAAATTGTTTGATGTTATATGAAACTAAAATCTCCCAAACCCACTCGCTCTTGCTTTGTAAGTAAATTCCTTTCTAAAATCATCATCCTTTCTTTTTGGAACATCATCTTTCTTTTTGGAACTTCAAAAGCATTTAAACAATGTGTGACTAACCTTGGTCCTCTTATATGAAATACAGCGAAAGTGCATCAGAAATCCTCTCACCTCTGAACAGTTAACACATTTAACTAGCACTGGAGTAGGATTTTTATTTGATAGCAAATATGGCAAAGTTTGTTGGAAGTTGTTGTAGCAAATATTCCAACATTAGAATGTGCACTGTGAGAGATGTCATTTCATAAAAACAGCACTCTATATGTCCCTTCTGAATACCAGACAAGAAGGATAATCAGAACTGAGGGAAAATGTCCACAAACATAGTATGTCATTATTCAGTCCTCCTCCCCCAATTTTGAAAAACCTGAAGACTGATTGTCACAGTGTAGGTAAAGATCATATTTAACATAATTAGTTTAAGCTTTATGTGAACTAGATCAAACTGTACTACTTTTCAGAGTAATAAGTATAATTCTAAATTGGATCTGAAGTACACTACTAGAAGTTCTAATACCAGTTCAACATATAAGAAAAACATTTTCCTTTCTGAACTGGAATTCTTGCACTCCTCACCTCCAGCCCGACTCTGCTTTATCTGCTTACCTGATAGTGAGATTAAAAATTTACAAATCATTCAGCATGATCTTTCTATTAAAAAGTGGGGTAAGGATTGCAAGAAGTAAAAATCAGTGGTGGGAATATCCAGAGAGGAATATTTAGCAGTGTAGGACAATATGTAGACCCTCTCTCTCTCTCTCTCTCTCTCTCTCTCTCTCTATATATATATATATATATATATATATATATATATATATATCAGGATCTTATTATCATAAGATATTGTGGCTGGAAGAGTCCTCCAATGTAGTTTCTTCTAATATTTTCAGAATTAGAGGGAGAAAAAAGAGGCCATTTGTGGGACTATCCCTTTGGTCATCTAAAAGCAAAGTCTAGAAACAAACATCTGAACTACTTCCAATTATGTACACAATTCCTAGCCTCCTTCTCACATTGAGATCATCACAGCCTCTTGAGCTGTGCCAAAGATGAGAAGATACACAAAACCACAATATAAATATGCTACATTTCCCTGAGTGCTATTCAGAATTTAAGATTTGTTGAAAATATTATAGAGTTTTGGGTTCTTTAATATATGTATGTGAGCAACTTATCCTTTAAAATCTGAATGCTTGAAAGATAAACAGACTTTGCTTTTAAAACATTGCCTGATATTAAGATTGTTTGTAAATGTACAAAGAACTAAAAAATTTTATGTTCAGAAAATAGTTGGAAACTTCAGTAATTTTATATTGTTCTAAAAGAGGATGTTATTAGCATTGTGATCAGAGAATACAGTATTGTTGCCAGAATGGTTTCTCAGTTCTTTGCAACCCACATAAGGACTTTAAAAAAAACTAAATAAAATTGTCATCTTATGAACTAGCATGGGTTTAAAATTTTGAAATAATGTGCAGATTCAGAATTGTAACTCATAATTGCATTTCATTAAATGTTTTGATTTAGCACATATAATGACTACATTTATTTCCATTGCCAACGAACTGAATTTTGCATAACAAAAAATTTTAAATTAGTATGTTAAATATAACTTTAAAAGAGTTTAAATTATATTCTTGGTTTTGGCTCCAAAAAAATGGGAGTTTAAAGTATTTATAGAATTTTTTTAATAAAGAGGATGGAGAGTAACCTTAAATTAAGGTTATGGAATAAAGCAATCCCAGAGGTCACTGTGAGTCTGATCGCCCAGATGATGATAAGGGATTATAGTTATTTGCTATTTACTATGTACCAGATACTAATCTCAGAAAAAGCACAATGAAGATAACATTGTTATCATTTCTATTTCACAATTCACCCAACCTTACTGAAACTGGGAACCATGAAACTGTCTACTTTGATGACTAAAGGGCTAAATTATGAATTTATAGTTAGCCTTCACAAATATTTTGTACAAATAGCAAATGCACATTATATGTTAGGTAGTCTTTTTAACCATGGAATATGTCCTGGTATTCTCATAGCACTATCACTAATATTTAGGTAGTAAAAATAATGGCCTAAGCTTTTAAAATATATTTACTTGGGAACAAACAGAAACAGGTTTTCTTATGAGGCATAATGAGGATATGTTGTTTGCAGAACAATTTTTTTTTGTATTTTATTTAGAGACAGGGTCTTATTGAGTTGCTTAGTGCCTTGCGTTGAGGCTGGCTTGAAGAACAATTTTTAATTCTGTATCATAGGCCTTTGCTTTTCTGTGTTTTCCCCTAATAATGAAGCATAAAAATTTTATGTTTTTTATTCATAATACATACTAATAGTAATTATATAAAATAATAATTATGTAAAATTTACATGTATGTTGAAATTTTCAAAAGAAATAACTTATATATTTATATATAAATTCTATTATTATCAATATAAATTCTATAATTGTCAAATAAAAACATAACCCAAGCAAAAATGTAAACATGGTAAAACATTTTAATTTAGAAAGTATCCATATGATTCTTTTGCTTTCTCTTATATTTTTGTATATACTGAAGATATATTCTTTACCCATTAATGTAAGACAGTAAATAGAAGTCAAATATGTCTATGTACTGTAAAAATAAGTAATAAAATTCATTAACTAAAGTAATAAGTCATAAACTCCTAACTTGGTTCCTTGGTTGAATTGGAAACATTTATTTTTTTCAAAGAAAGAGAATGTTTGTTTATATATATAAAAGTAATCACTTCTTCAAATTTTTTCAGCTGATTTTAGTTGTGTGACTCTTAATAGATAATGATCTTGTGTTAAGTGGGAAAAAGGTAAATTCATTGTGATTTTGAAATGAAAATAAACACTTTTGCAAACTAAAATACTACATATGCAAGCTATCACTAATAGATGTAGATTCTAAGAGCTTTTATGAGGAGTTCCAGAGAGAGGCAGCTACTACCTACAGTGACTGAAGGCAGTCCTGAGAAGTAGGGTGGACAGGCTGGCAGGTCAAGTATAGGACACATTATATTTGAACTTCATATGACATTGAAGGGAATCCTGGCCAAATGTAATATCATGAACACAGAAAGAACTCTGAACTCAGGGGATGCCTTGGGAATTGAATGGCTGGATATTGATGTGCAAATTTGGAAGGATAGAAAATATTTTATTAATTTGAGTGTTTCATTGTATTTATACATACCTATGATTCCAATAGGAAGGGTTTATACTTAAATTTGCAGGCAAATATGGAACTATTGAAGGATGGCTGAAGTTGTATCAAAGGAACAGGAATTTATTAGGCACTGGCACCTTGCTAGATACAGTATTGCAAAATTCATAATATTATTCAAATTTTAAGTATTAGAAAACTGAGACACAGACAAGTTAGAAACTATGCCCAGTACATTCAGCCAAGAATTCTACAGCCAAGATTCAAATCCAAATCTATCTGATTTTACATTGCTTCATTACTCCATGTGGCCTTTGAGATTAACCTGATAAGTACTTGTTGAAGTTTTTTGTAATAAAAAGTCAGTGAAATTATAAAAAGTTCATGCAAGATGTCACAATGCCTAAAGAGATGTCAGATAAACTAAAAACTTTTTATTTTGTTTTTTGTTTGTTTTAATGTAGCAGGGTTTAGGACCCATTGGGTATACAGTGCCAAATGCCCTTATTAATTTATTTTTATTTCAGGCTTATGGAAAGGAAATTTGATTTTCCTTAAAATTATGTACAATTTAGAATTTTCAAAACTACATAATAATTTAATATTCATTCCTTAAACAGCTAGTTTAATTCTCATCCATTTTTTATTATGTGACTGAGTCAATATGAGAGAAATTCCCAGTACATTCCCAGTACTGGGAAGTATTCATATAGCAATGCAGGTGCTGGGGAGACAAGTTGTAAGAGGCAAATATACTTTTATCAGCTGCTCTCTATCTCCAAGCACTTTGTAATGGAGTTTCCCAAGTAGAAAGAGTCCTACTTTGAGACTTGGTATTACCTTAGTTCTTAAGTGATTCTGCTAATAATGGAAAGAATAACCCCAATTAAGCACAATCTTCTATTGTGGTTATTAATATTAAATTACTTCCAGGGAAGGTTTATGTGCTTCTGTCATGGTTGCAATTGGTATCCACTTGTTAGAGTCTGTAAACAAGTCAGGATGGCGCCTGGCATTTTGCCAGAGAAATGTTAGAGTCTGTAAACAAATCTGGATTGTGCCTGGCAAAATGCCAGAGGGAGTGGTTTGTGAAGTAACACCAGCGAGCCATTAATTGTGGAGATTCCTTATTGGTTGACTGATGTATCTAGTTTATGCTAATTAAGATAAGCTGTGTGGAATGTATAAATACCGATCCTGTCCTACAATAAACGGCTTCCACTCCTGCTGTATCAACATACACAAGTTGTTCATCACCCCCCGGTTATTTTTCTGCAGCCGGACTGCGGCATCCACTGTTGTTCTCCAAGTCCTTTGTCCCACAAGTCAAGTGTAGGCACCTCTGGAATTATCCCTGTGTCTCAGAATTGCTGTAATTCATGACCCCCCTTTGATTTATTTTTAATTTTTTTTATTAGTTACTCAAAACATTACAATGATCTTTTTTTGAATTTTTTTATTCTAATTTGTCATACATGACAGCAGAATGCATTATAATTCATATTACACACATAGAACACATTTTTCATATCTCTGATTGTACACAAAGTAGAGTCATACCATTCATCTCTTCATACATGTACTTAGGGTAATGATGTCCATCTCATTCCACTGTCTTTCTTACCCACACATCCTCCTCTTCCCTCTCCTTTGACCTATCTAAAATTCCTCCATTCTGCCCATGTTCCCCCCATCCCCTTATGGATCAGCATCCACATATCAGAGAAAACATTTGGCATTTGGTTTTTGCAATTGGCTTACTTCACTTAGCATAATATTCTCCAATTCGTCCATTTACCTACAAATGCAGTGATTTTATTCTCTTTTATTGATGAGTAGTATTCTATTGTGTATATACACCACATTTTCTTTATCCATTCATCTACTGAAGGGCATCTAGGTTGGCTCCACAATTTAGCTATTGTGAATGTGTTGCTATGAACATTGATGTGGCTGCATCATTGCAGTATTCTGTTTTTAAGTCCTTTGGGTATAGACTGAGGAGTGGAATAGTTAGGTCAAATGGTGCTTCCATTCCAAGTTTTCTAAGAAATCTCTATACTGTTTTCCATATTGGCTGCACCAATTTGCAGTTCCACCAACAATGTATAAGTGTGCCTTTCTCCCCACATCCTCACCAACACTTATTGTTTTATGTATTCTTAATAGCTTCCATTCTCACTGGAATGAGATAAAATCTTAGAGTAGTTTCAATTTGAATTTCTCTAATTGCTAAAGATGTTGAACATTTTTTTATATATTTGTTGATTGATTTTATATCATCTTCTGAGTAGTGTATGTTCAGTCCTTGGTCCATTTATTGATTGGGTTATTTGTGGGTTTGGTGTTAAGATTTTTGAGTTCTTTATATACCCTAGAGATTAGTGCTCTATCTGTTGTGCATTTGGTAAAAATTTGCTCCCATTCTGTAGGCTCTCTATTCACCTCACTGATTGTTTCTTTTGCTTAGAAGAAGATTTTTAGTTTGAATCCATCCCATTTATTGATTCTTGATTTTATTTCTTGTGCTATAAGAGTCTTATTAAGGAATTCGGGGCCTAAACTGACATGATGAATACTTGGGCCTATTTTTCTTCCATTAGGCACAGGGTCTCCGGTTTAATTCCTAGGTCCTTGATCCACTTTGAGTTGAGTTTTGTGCATGGGGGCTTAATTTCATTTTGCTGCATATGGATTTGCACTTTTCCCAGCACCATTTGTTAAAGAGGCTATCTAAGAGGAAAGTTTATTGCTTGGAGTTCATTCCTTAAAAGAAAAAGTCAACAATTAAATGACCTAACATTACATCTCAAAGCCCTAGAAAAGAAGAACAAATCAATATCAAAAGCAGTAGAGGAGAGTAAATAATTAAAATCAGAGATGAAATTGAAACAAAAGAACAATTGAAAAAATTGACAAAACCCGAAGATGGTCCTTTGAAAAAATAAATAAAATTGATAAACCCTCTTTGATTTCTACAAGATTCAATGTTCTGTGCTGAACATCCATCCTAATTCCATATCCCAAAGATTAAACAGCTGTTGAACCTGACTGCCCAACACTTGCTGCCTCACACTTCATTTGCCTATCTTCCTGATCACCAGATCTTTATCCCATTATAGATATGTATGAACTGTGAATTGATCCCCTAGCTCACAGCTGCCTTGCCTGGCTGGCTATCTGCCTGGATTTCTCAGTGTTCCTGAGTCCAAAATCTGTCATTGTGCTCTTTCATATGGAGCGCTGATATTAACTGCAATGTGACTAACACCATGTCTTACCTATAGACTTTTCATCCAGATGTTACTTCCTTAGTATCTGTCTGGTCCTATAGGGTAAGTCAGTCCTAGATTTGAATCCTTTCTCTTCTTCAGTGCCCTGAAACTGTTTTTCACAAAACATGATCCAGAGATATCAGATTCAAAAATGTAGGAAGAAATTGAAAAATTAGTGAAATTACAAAGTAAGATACTATGAGTTCTCTCATGAAGGTAGGTAAAGTACAAAAGTAGGAAATTCACAAGCTGATAAAATTGAGAATCAAAGCAGATATGTAGGCAGTTTACATACAAGAATGCTGTTCAAAGATTATGGATATCTAGGTCCCTTGGGTATTCCTGTACCAAAACCCCAATCTGCAGATGATTAGCGAGACAAGTCAAGGCCTCAATCTTGGAGAGACTAGGCCCAAGAAAGGTTATTGAGACAAGAACAGAAGAACAAAATAATTACAAAATACATTTGTGAAGTGGAAATTAGATCCTAGGTAAGTTTGTATCAAGATATTGGAACTATCTGGGTGCAGTGGTGCACGCCTGTAATCCCAGTGGCTCAGGAGGTTGAGGCAGGGGGATCGCAAGTTCAAATCCAGCCTCAGCAAAACCAAGGTGCTAGGCAACTCAGTGAGATCCTGTCTCTAAATAAAATACAAAATAGGGCTGTAAATGTAGCTCAGTGGTTGAGTGACCCTGACTGCAATCCCTGGTATCTGCCCCCCTAAAAAAATTGGTTCTGGAACTTGAGTATTAGAAAAGGAAGAAGTTAAATTGATAGTAAGTCAACTGAATATGAAATACTTTTCTTAAATTGTTTAGTCCAAGTTCATAATTGAGCCTCAGTTTGTGGAAATAACAGTCACATATATCAAGATTTGTGGCTCTTAATTTAGTTCATGTTCTCTGTACTGGAAATAGTACAATATAAACTATGACTTATAAATCAGTAAAATACAACATGAATAATTTTTAGAACTTTTACCCTTTCTGGGGCAGTTACATACAAATGTCTTTTTACTCTTATGGAAACCTGAAATGAAAAGACCAGCTTTAGGCAGTGTCTCCAAAAATTTTGTTGGGGCCTGTCTATAAGAAACCAAAAACTTTTCTTCCCCTTTCATTTATTATGGAGCTACAATATAGTTAAAATAGTTTATTGGAATATGACATTGCAGATTGTGTATATTACTATAAATTTATGTCTCTGTTGGTATGCATAGAAGATTCTGTATCTACTTTTAAGCAAGAAGGGATAAAAGGGTCCTTTGCCTTAGAATACTACCTTATTACCCATGAGAGGGATTTGGGAATAAGGGATCAGCTTCACCTTTCCTTTGAATACATAATTTCATCTCTGCAGTAATGTAAGTTTCGACAAGAACCATGTCAACACAATTACCATAATTTGTTGTAGTTTGGGAAGGGTTCTTATTAAATTAATCCCACTTTATTTTCATGGTGGTGCCAGGAATTAAAACCCAGCCTTGTCATTGAGCTACATCTTCAACTCAATCCAAATATTTATTACAATTCTGTTGTTTCAGCTTTGTCATAAAGTTGAAGTTGTGTAGAAATGTAAATATGTGTTTTCTGTTCTAGGGTAACCTACAGTCTAGTAAGTGACATGAGAGAAAATTAACTTTGATGACAGATTAAAAAGTGCTATCACAATAGGTACTAAAAATGAAAAATATAGGAAACTATATTCTGTTTACATTAAATGTCCAGAATAGGTAAATTGATATACAAATAAAATTGATTAGTGGTAATCGAGGACCGGAAAGAAAGGAAAAATGAGGAGTTTTGGTTAATAACCATGGGCTTTCTTTTCAGGGAAATGAAAATATTCTGGAATCAGACAATTGGTGATGGTTGTATAGCATTGAGCATGTACTGAAAATGTAAGAATTGCATATTTATAATAGTTGAAGCAGTGAATTTTATGTTATATAAATTTTATCTCAATTAAAAATAACTCACACAAACGTACAAACACACATGATTTAAAATATAAAGGAAGAAAACTGTACATTCCAAGTGAAAATAGAGTTCACAAAATACAGTCATGATACATTTGATGGACACCCATCAAGAGTGGATTTTCTAATAGGTATTTCAAAAGCTTATTTGAAAAAATGAGGTTTTTTGGAACTGGGAAATATTTTATGCAGGTCAAATATCACTGAGATATTTGACAAGCACAGCACCGCACACCTATAATCCCAGTGGCTCAGGAGGCTGAGAAAGAGGGATTGTGAGTTCAAAGACAACCTCAGCAAGCACTCAGGAACTAAACAACTCAATGAGACTATCTCTCTAAGTAAAATACAAAACAGGTCTGGGGATGTGACTCTGTAGTCAAGTTCCCCCAAGTTTAATGCACACTACCAAAAAAAAAAAAATACTGAGTTTTAGGCAAAGTCAGAAAGAATTATACTCAACTGCTAGGATACAATTACTCCTGCCACCTTCTGTAAACGAATCTACATAATTCCTACACTTTATTTCAAGATTACTCATTTACTATTATTTAAACTTGATTGAATATTTAGATAACTTATACTTGTTATCTACTGTTTCTAACTAACTTAAATGCACCGTATATCTGAGATGCTTAATCAAAAATTATATTTCTATGAGAGCATTGTTTTAGTACACTGAATATATAATAGTACATTCAGTCTAATAAAATAGTAAAATATTAAAAATATTAATTCAAAGAGTATTTGTTTTAGTTTAGGACGCTATTTTGCTATTAATCTCAACACCTAATATGATACAAAACCTTAACAATGTTGTTGTTAGTTAATGCAGTGATATTTGAAAATAAATTGTAAAGTTTGACAAGGAATGACTATGTTCTCTTTTTTCTTTTTGAACTGTGTATTTCATTTATTTATATTTTATGCTATGGAAATAAATGAAGAGAACATATTACCTATTCACTTATTTGCTCATTAATTCATATAATATAGAGTCAGTGGCCCTGTTCTTAAGCAATATACTTGGTAGAATATACTTATTTCTGTTCTTTTTTGTCATTATTTTTTCCAAATAAATGGCATTTCAAAAAATTTTACATTTTACATGATGGTTTTTAAATTCATTTCTGTTGATGATTATTTACATTTTGTATCTTTTATTCTGGCCTGTACTATGTGACCATAGTAGACATATTAAACAATTTATGTGTTTTTTTTTATTTTTTGTAGATTCTACAAAGAAATTAAAGGATGTACTTGAAGAATTCCATGGTAATGGCGTGCTTGCAAAGTATAATCCTGAAGGGGTAAAACTTCTTTTTTCTTTATATTAGTTTAATATTTATGGTTAGAAGTGGGTATTTCTTCATTCAAAGTTTTTGAAAATATGTATAGTGTGTAGGCATATATATATATATTATATGCCTACGTGCATAAACACACATATATTATGTATATGTATACATATATACACATACATGTATATATCACATCCCATAAATCATTACCATAAACCATACATTAAAAATATTCACAACAAAATGCTTTTCTGAAGGTATCATAAATATAGCATGTTTTTCATTCAAAATTTACTAATGATATTGTATTTCTACATTATATGCTTGAAAAGTTAGATCATTTAAATAGTGTTAGTTTTTTTTTTTTTTTTTTTTTTAGATGTCAAGAAATCAGATCAGATAGTGGAGAGAGGGTGCTTGATTCTCACTCTATAACCTACACATTTCAACCAATATGGGCATTAGTGTGGGGCATGAGAGTTGTCCCATTCAGGAAATTATTTCCTCAAAGATATTGTGATGTACATAATCACTTTGTCATTTTAAGGAGCCAGCTTGTACTAAAGGAAAGTAATTTCTTCCTCCAATCTTGTGCTTAACCTATTACTAGTATGGTTTGAATTCCTGAAGTCCTCTTTTTTAACTAACTAATATAACTAATTATTTTCGTATGCCATATTGGAATGAATGCCTTCCCTTTCCTAATCATTTGTTAAAAAGTCTTTCCTTTAATATTAGTTAAGAAGTGTTACATTTTGAGTGTCAGTATTACCATTAGTTCATTTGAGGTTTCACTGAGTGATATTTGGATTTTATGGGAATTAAAATAGACTGCTCTTAGCAAAACACAATTTTACCTAAATGTACCATCTAGATAGATTTGTTTTCAGACAAAGATGTGATATCTCTTTTGTTGTCATTTTTTTTTTTTTTTTTTTTTTTTTTGCATTTCCATGATTACAAGAACACAGTCCCTGGTTGTCTTTCAATCTTATTCTTCTCTGGAATATTTAGAACTTGATTTTAAGTATTCCTGTCTAATCTCTAGATTCTAACCTTCAAATATTCCTATTGTTTTATAAATCCCTATCAATTATTTCTCATAGCTGTTTTTCATGTCACGTTTGCTTATTCTCTCTAAGTATGATAATTTTTTATATCTATTTAGTCTAAGATTTATTTTCTTTTTAAAACATAAAATTATTATGTTTAATGGTAAAAAGGTGGGGAAAATAAAGGCAATTTTTAAACTATTCCTGTTTTCCTCTATCAGGAACAAAACAAACGTCTGGTCTGCATTTCCCTCACAATTTACTTTCCTAGAAGCTGTAGTGTGAGAAAAATAATATTAATGGCTTAATTTGTAGAATTGAAAATCTCAAAGTCCAAGAAAGCAGAGTGTGGAAATTAGAGATGTCAACTACACTAAATTTCTATAAATGAAAAATGTCATTAATATTAACAATCACCATATTACCTGAAAACATGCATATTTATCTACTCTATACACAGATTAAAACTTATTTTTCTCCCTAAAGATAGCTGCAAGCTATCATAGACTTTTTACCTCAGTGATTTCTTATTTAAACAATTCCCAAGATGTAGTCTTGCTAATATTATCTATTTCATGAGGACTATCATTCACTATATACTGGATTTATTGTGGTAATTTCTAGGTTCTTTGCTAGACACACATATGATGTCAGACTTCAATCATATAATACCTCTCTGTAAAAGCACAGATCTGTAGAAATGCATTATTAAAATAATGGAGAGTGGATAAACAAAAAGCTGGATCTCATTATGACCCAACAGCAATTCTAAATTAAGGGTGAAACCACTCGTTGATCTGAATATTGATAGAAATTTTTCCTTCAGGTGAAAATTTTAAAGTATTGTGAGTTTTTAAGAAAGAAGTTATGTATTTTATAAAAGCCAATAGGAAATAATTAGGAATGTCCTCTATTGAGAATGAAAATACTAACGCCCATAGTTATTTTTAATATGTCCTTATAGAGTTTATGAAAAGTTACTCTAGTAGAATGAAAGAATTTCTACTGTTAATTCATAGGTGAAATCGTCACTCTGTCTTGAGCAAAGTTGAGACCAAAGTTGTTTGGCATGAATGACTCTTATTGATGCTCAATAATACAAGAGAAGTGATTAATCAAGGCTGACTTTAGAATAAATAATTAATCCCTTGTTTCCTAAAATAGATATGACATATCATCCATATTAAATACATTTGTGAAGAGAATAAACAGAATGTCCCTTAAATTGCATCTCCCAATACAAAGTAAAGCTGCTAAAGGAGTATATGCATTCCTTCGTTTATAATTTGCTTGCATTACTGACTTTTAAAAGTTGTATATGAAAACTTGATCCGAAGAAGTTATGAACTTCTTAAGCCTATTTTAGTTGAGTAGAAATATTATGTTTAATATGCACAATGATTTATTTTTAATTCTTTTGTCCTTTGAAGAAATCAGTAGCAGATATCCAAACAATGACCTTAAATATTCTTTGAATAAAGGTCTTTAAAAGACCTGACATATCTAATTTCATAAGTTTGTAAGGTCTTTAAATAAAAAAAAAATTATTTTTTAAAAAGTAAAATGATGTTTCAAAGATTAACTAGTTAGATGGATGACAACAACCACAATTAAAACTACTATTCAGAGACCCAGTTTAAGGCTGATGCCCTTTCTTAAGATTTCCTCCTCCATTGACTAAGCCATAGAAAGCAGAAAGGCCCTGATTCCTACGAAGAATAGGGGAAGGGGAAGGTAGTGGATGTTATTGCTTTTATAATAAGTGCGGCATATCACAGACACATAATTATTGCTGACCTGTGACTGGTAAGGTAAGAGGTTGCTCCTACTGGTCTTTACCTAATATTATATAAATAATATGAAGTTAAGAGTATGATTACAACTAGTTTGTAGCAGAGACCTAGTCTTAGCAAAAAGATTTTCTATAAAACACTGTGAGGACGTGTAAATTATCTGATGAGAGTAGTAGAATCATTAGAATTCCACATAATTTTTTGTTTTGGTCTTGGATTTTAAAATCAATTCCTAATTGTTCTATTGATATCTAAAAAATGCAAAGAATTTGTCAATGTATGGAAATAATACATATAATCTTTAGAAGCATGAAGAAAAGATTGGCATGTTATGCTAATAAAAGGAAACATGAAGAATGGAGAATAAGTATTCATTATCTAATACATTTTTTGCAAGCTCATATTTTCATTATCCACTTTCAATGACTTTCATCATACTGTATGTGTTATTCATTATATTTTTCTCATGTCAGTTCAAATTGTTTGCTTATTCAAATACTGATCTAGTCAATGGTTCTCAAATTCAAGTGTACATCAAAATTATGTGGGGGCTTATTAAAACATGAAATGTTACTTGTCTCTCTGCTTCCACCAGTTTCTGATTTGGTGTTTCTGGGGTGGGGGCTGCTGAATTTGTATTTCTATCACTTTTCCAGTTTATGGTGCTGATGCTGTCAAAAATCATATTTTGAGATCCATAGGCCTAAGATATGTTTTAAAACCCATCTATCAACTTGAACTTTTAATATAATTATCAGAGACATGAGATAATGAGTATAAATTATCTTACATTAACACATGTATTCTTTCTTTCCTTGCATGCACAGAAACAAGACATTCTTAACCAAGTAAGACATTTTCTTTTCTATTACAATCTTTCTTCTTTTATTCTGATATGACCTATGAATTTCTCACCCAATACCACTGAACTATACTTCTGAATCAATAAGGTTTACATAGTATTATATTAGCTATAATACTCATAAATTTATAATTGAGGTCAGGTATAACAGAATTTTTTTTTTCAAAATAGTGTCTTAAATGGAGGAATAGCTATCTTAATAGAATTTAAAAAAAAAAAAAAAAACATCTAGAGTATGGACTTCAGTTTTGTATACTCTGGAATTTAATTTTCTAATTTCACCCAGACAAGTGAGACTGATGAATTAGCTTATTCAATGAAAGTCTCAATTTATTAATTTAAAATGGAAGATTTAAAAATTGCATTCAAAATACAATGATAAGGTCTTTTTATTTTGTTTTGTCTACAATTTTATGTTTGATTCTCTGTGTGAAACATAACTTTCACAAAGCTGTTAATTTTGTCCTCCTGGGAAAAAGGGTAAACAGTCTGTTGTTTCTATTACTTTCTTCCAGGGAAGTTATAGGTCACTAGTTCAGTTGAATGTATAGAATTACAACACATTATTGGGTGCTCCATGTAGATAATTCTATCTATCTATCTATCATATATCTATATAGATATAGATATAGATATATTATAGATATAGATAGATATAGATAGATATAGATATAGATATAGATACATGTATACACATATAGATATATGTGATACATGTATGTATATATATACACACATATATATAGTGATACATGTATACATATATAGATTTATGTGATACATGTATACACATATAGATACACATACATGTATACACATATAGATATATTTTTTACCAACTTAGGCATATTTTCTTACTAAAATGCATGAGTTGTCTAAAACTATAATATTGTTTCTCTTGGGCAATACTGGATACATAAAAGCTGTTTTTTGTTCTCAAGTATTCTGATGCTTTCTGTAACAATAAGCACAGTGATTTCATGCCCTGCATGTAAAATATAATCGATATATCAGAGTTGTCTTGGTGGATTTAGACACCAGTCCTGGACAGCATGAATTTCTGCTTTTCTTCTCCTTGTTTGTCCTTTGTTCCATTTGCTGTTCTTTAGTAGCCAAGAAATCTCTTGCAGAATAAAAAGACCAGGCAAAGCTGAGGGGAACCAAAAGGTTAAAAAATATTGAAAAGCAAGCTGGGGATATAGCTCAGCTGGTAGAGTACTTGCTTTGCATGCACAAGGCCCTGAGTTCAATCCCCAGCACCACACACACACACACACACACACACACACAAATGAGAATGTTACCTGTGCTATTGCTCTACCTGTGTCTTTGAGGTACCAGTGTTCTCTGCATGTGGTGTTTTCCCATCAGTAGTTGGTCTTTGGCCTAAGGCTGTGTTAGGGTTCAAATCTCCCTGGGCCTCCCTCATCTTTGCACTTGATATTGTGCATTGTTGTTTCTGTTAATGTCTGTATGTTTTGCATTCAGACAAGTAAGTTGCTGTCATCCCTTAATAAAAAAGCTGAGAATTTAGAACCTACATATTGAAGTGCTGCTAACTAATGTAATATTTAGTTTTTTAATATACTGTACCACTGAACTATACCCCCAGCTCAAGTGTAATATTTTAATTGTCTTTATAAAACATATTGACATTGATATTGTTATTAACAATAATACAGAAATCCTTTTGTAAATGAAAATTACTAAACCATATCCAATGTTTTCCATTAAAGAAAGCATAAGGAGGGGCTGGGGATGTGGCTCAAGCAGTAGTGCTCTTGCCTGGCATGTGTGTGGCCCAGGTTCCACCCTCAGCACCACATAAACAAAGATGTTGTGTCCGCAGAAAACTAAAAATTAAAATATTTTTAAAAAATTCATTTTCATTCTCTCTCTCTCTCTCTTAAAAAAAAGAAAAAGAAAAGAAAGCATAAGGAAAATATAATAGAAAATGTTGTCTTAAGAGTCTGGCTGAACTGAGTATAAATCCCAACCTTAGGAAGCCTTGTTCACCTATAAAATACAGAGGGTAGCAGCTGAACTACATTGTTAAAAGATTTTAACTCTAAAGTGTATGTGAAATAATCAGCTCTGTGAGTGACTCAGAGTATGTGTCCCATTAGCATTTAGAGACACTGACACCACAGGTCACACATTAGTGACCAACATGATTTTATCCAAAAATTCTGGATCATGTACCAAATGAGAAATTTAGCTAGAACATCTGAGATTATAACACCAACCAACCTTGCATCCTTAATTTTTTTAGACACCTTTTTTTGTGCAAACATGAGGAAGTATAACGGGTATATTATTTCTTTCTATCATGTGGTAGGGAGGGGACATGACACAATATTTGTTTCCACTGCCAAGCTGGCCTCAACCCTGAATGCTGTCCCAGTGTAAGCACTATCATGCTGTGATATTTGCTCCATCTCTCACAACTGTATTGAACCAGGAATGACATCTTTTTCTACCAGCATTTCTACTACCATTAGTGTCATGTTTGTGACTTTCCCCTTCTCATCAAACCTACAGAGGAGACACAGTTTTGAAGGCAAACTACAAGACACAAAAATAAACTGCCAACTAAAAGTCTGTGTTATTAACCTGATATTGACCATCTATTGATTATTCTTGGAATCTACAGTACTTCGCCTTTCAATATGTGGGCTTGACTTTTTATGCCCTGATACTCAGAAAATTGTTCTAGCATAGAATGAAATCATGTTCAACAATTTAAGAAGTTATTTACATCTATATTTCTTACCTTAATGAGTTATAACATAATTAAACAAATCACCTTGAATAGCTTCTTGCAGTTTTACTCAAACTTCAATGTTTATGAAGATACACTATCATCTATTTATGAAAACAGAATTTGAGAATGAACCATCTGCTACATCTTTTCTACATTGAGAACTTGTATTAATGATTTGACTGCTAGGTGATAGCTGTCAAAATTGATTTATTTCTACCACAAACTGATATAATAATCATACAAAAAATAAAATGTATGTAATTATTTAGAGTACATAAGGTACAATTAAGCCAATTCTATTCAGTTATTTTCTCAAAAGTGAGATTATGGAATAAATGTAAATGGATTTGGAAAGTAAATTGTTTCTCTCTTTAGTTTAATAGAACAAATTTAAGTGTGAATTTTAGATACTGTATAAATTCATTTGTCCTTCATTTGCTTAATAACATTTATTAAATAGGAGTTAAATACCAGATTATAGAATACAGTGATGCTGGTATCTTATCTTGAGGTGACCTCTCTGCTTTTTTCCAAGGAGAAGTAGAACAAAGGGTACCCAGCCAAACAAGAAGTTTATTTTTAGGGTTTTGTCTCTGATTTTTTTTTAATCACCAGCAGTAGTTTTTTTGAGCAGAAGAGCACTGATGGTAAATTAATCTAGATATTTGGGTAGAATGTCTTAGAATGTCTAATAATTTTAAGGTTTTTAAAATACGTAAAGGAAATCATAATTAATAACTTTAAGATTAACAAGTTAAAATTTTCTCTTAGAAAAATACCTTCAAAGATGATGTGTAAAATAGACTTCAGTGGAAAAGAAGATGAGCTATCCAAAGCAATAAAGTAAAAACAACCGAGGTGGCAATGCAGATTATAATGAAAGTCAGGGACAGATTTAAAACATGTTTCAGATGTAGGTAATACGTTACAATTTTAATCAAAGGTTGCAGAAAAAAGTGACAATTGTTTTCAAAACTGGGCAACTGAAAAGAGTGTTATACCATTACATTTTATTTTTATACATTTTTGTGTGACTAGCTCTTCTTCTAAAGTGGTGGGCTTATTGATACTGATCAGTGCACCTAACTTAAAAATCAACTACAGAATGTAATGTACTATGTATGAATATTGCAAAATATTTCTACAAAATTGTACTTGTTCACCTACAGGTTAGGGGTTCATTTTTCAAAGAGAAAATGTGTATGTACTTATGTATATGTTTTGTTAACATGGGCATTAAAGTTAGTAATATTTAGGTCTTTGATGATAATTAGAAGCTGTGGGTATTGGGCTATTTAAAGAAATTTTCTGAACCTCAAATTGTCTTAAATAGGAGTAATAATAGCATCTGATTATTAAATTATAGCATGCATACAGCATATTTGGCTCAGTTCCTAAAGCATTGCCACACTTAGTGTTTCCATTATATGTAACTGGCATTTTAATCAAATTTCTAATATCATCTTTCCATTTAAGGATAATGGAAGAGATCATTGACCATAAAGATTAAAAGGAAAGAGTGGAGACTTTGAGAAGGAAAACAGAATAAAAACACCCATCATTGAGACATAAATATACAGAGAGAAAAAAAAAAAAAAACACTTGAAAAATAAAGAAACTATTGTACTGCATCCCAAATGCACTGACTGTGGCATGTTTAATATATACTAGATACTGAATATGGTTCTGTGAGAGAAACAGAAATGCTCAGAATGGTCTTTGCTACCCAAGAGTGTCAAACTAGTAAATCCACTTTATAAGTTGCTGACAAAATGTTTCAATTCAGGAGATTCTCAAGTCCTAAAAATAGTAAATTCCCTGACCTAGTTGTAAAATCTTAATCCCTCACTTTTAGATGTTGACAGAGTGTTTCCTGGTTTTATTATCCTTCTCAACTTGATATTTCTCCCAGTGCTAATCCTGGAAGATTTGGGCATTGATGGATTCAAAAGAACAGAATTTTTGAAATAGGATGTATTTGAAACCCTTGGTCACACTGTCCTTACTGGTTTTGTTTTAATTTATTATGTTACGGTAGTAAATATATGACTACAATCCATTATACTTTGAAATAATGTTGTTTGAAATTCATGAGGTGAAAGAATATATCCCAGCTGAGAAATTTTTGTATTCATTCTACTTTTCAAAATTTTTATCATTGCACCTAGGCAAGTTTATATCTATCTAGGTTGCCTATGAAGATATAATTTAGTGTAATTTCACCATTTTTGCCATCCTAGTGTCTATACTTCACAAAAATAATGAGGACCTACAGTTTAAAAGATACTATGTTGATCACTGAGTGGTGGTTTCATGTATTTTTTTTAAAATTCTTTTAGATGTGCATGACAGTAGAGTGTATTTTGACATATTAAATGTACATGGAGTATAGCTTACGCTAATTAGGATCCCATTCTTGCAGTTGTACACGATGTGGTTTCACTGGTGGTGTATTCATATATGAACATAGGAAAGTTATGTCCAATTCATTCTACTGTCTTTCCTATTCCTCTCCCCACTCCCTGCCCTTTTCCCTTTCTCTAATACACTTTACTTCTATTCTTCCTTTCCCCTTTGTTGGGTGTTAGCATTCACGTATCAGAGAGAACATTAGGCCTTTGTTTTTTTGGCATTGGCCTATTTGGCATGATAATTTTTGATGTAGAGTAGGATTGGGACTGACAGTCCAGCAGGGAAGAGGAGTTACACATGCAATTCTGCTGGCATGTGTCAACACCCAGAGTATAGCTTTAGGAAATATTCTTTATAAGTAAACACTCAAGTAAAGGAGTAATAAAAAACTGACATAATTCATTGGAAATATGCATGTATATGTGTATTCATGATATCTTAATGGGTTTAATTTTTCAAAGAGAAAATGTGTATGTATTTATATGTATGTTTTGTTAATACTCAATCCTGTACTTGTGACAGTGTTGAAAAATAGACAAGGCACCATCTCATCAGGTTAAGAGGGATTGTTTACAGCTGGAGTACACAAGTTAGTTGAGTAAATTACAATGAATGCTGGAAACCACATTAAAATATTCTCATTAAAATTCTTCCAATCCATAATTAGTATTTTGTAATCACTAAAATAACTTGGAGCATCATTAGCTCTCTTTGGGTTTTTTTTTTTTTTGCCATGTATGATCTTTTACTAAAAATATGCATTTTTTCATTTTCTCTTTACTGATCCTTAATAAAGGCTAGGCTTAGGCAAGGTTGGTTGTAGGCAATGTACAGTCTTATGGATTATAAGCCTCTGGTGGACAAATTTTAAAATTAATATTGAAGGTTTTTACACTGTTCATTATTTCTTTTCAAAAAAAGTTGCTACGTGACAGTCTTTAGGGAATTATCAAGGAATTCTCTGAAATTTAAATTAAGGAACAATAGAATCACAATCCAAGAAAACCATAAGAAATGGAATATTTTAAAATACCATTTTTTTCTGAAAGTATATTAATATCAAAATATGTGCTTGAAATTTCAGAAAATTAGCCATCTTGCATATTTAATATCTATACTTTGGCTTAATGGTCTTCCCATCAATTTTCAATTTAGCATAATTAGTTAATGATATACATTAGAAAGCAAAGTTGAAATGGAAAGGATGAAAGAAAACCCCTTAATAATTTAAATCATTAACTGACTCATTTTGTCAGTGTTATTTTGCCCAGTAGCTAACATAGTACCTTATACATTTAGACTTACAATCAGCACTCGTAAATAGATGAGGGAAAGTCTTTCCTTGGCTGTGGTTTAGATGTTTACTTCATCTCTAATAGCTCAAAAAAGTCATTTTATTAATTAATTATTATATGTCTTTTAAAACACAAAAGCATTTGTTAGAAAAATGTAAAAAGCTTTACAGGGACTATCTTCTGTCTTATATAAACATGAGTTTTATGTTCATAGGATTCTGTTAAATTGAGTCAAATCCTGTGGTTTTCTGCTAAAAACCTTCCGGTGTGTTCCTCCCACTCTATGTTAACTGTAACTGTCCTTTGATGATTGAAAATTCTACATGATTTTCCCCAGTCCACTTGTCACCAAAAATCCTTTCCTTGGCTCCTCTTTTTGGAGTTCTCCCTCCCTCCTGTTCCAGTCTCTTACTCTTCTCATAGATCCTGAATAAATTGCACTAACACAGGAACATCCTTACAGCTCAGGATCTTTGCATTAACTGTTTTGTCTTTCTATAAGTTTTCTCCATCATCATCTTTATATCTTTATTCAAGAAACAGCTTATTTGGTTTAAAACTGCAACCATATCTCCCCAAATATCTTTTCTTTCTTTATTGTTTCTATAGCAGTTAATACCATCCAATATGGTGCATCTAGCACATTTTGTTGTTGTTTTTTTATTCCCTTAATTAGAAGATAAGCTCCCTGATGGGAAGGATTTTTTTGTGTGTGTTTCAATAACACTTTTTTTAAGATGCTTGGTACAGAGTGGGTGATCAATGATCATTTGCTGAACATGAGAAAATTCCCAACCCAAAACTGCCAGAGGAAATTAATGATAAAATTACATTTATTTTCATTCACTTCAAATACATTCAAATGAATACCAGTGTTATTTCCTTAGTATTAAAGGGGATTTAAAAACAAAGGATCCAGATGGTCAAATATAATAATGAAAAGCATATAGAAATGTGTTTGAATTTATGCCAAATTGGCAGCAACATCTGAGCAGCACCCTCAGTCTGCATTTGTCACAGATTCTCTGTTATCTCTCTGAATAGTCTGTGGCTGCTCCTTAAGAACAAAAAAGAAAAAGTTTTCAAAATTTTAAACATTGTGCTTGTATTTGTAGGTGCTTACATTGAAGTAGATTGTGCCTGTATTTGTAGGAGCTTACATTCAATTTGATTTTTTATTTTTATTTATTTATTTATTTACTTACTTACTTACTTTTGTGGTACTGGAGATTGAACCCAGGGCCTTGTGTATGCGAGGCAAGCACTCTACCAACTAAGCTTTATCCCCAGCCCTCAATAAGATTTTTTGAACACTCAATTAAGTCTCATCCACTTTTTCTCATTAATGTTTCTGCTGATATGTCTATAAGTGATTTCATTCTATTTAAAGGCCACACTATTAAATAATCAATTGTAAAGGCAGGAGTAGAAACTCTGATACCTAAATTTGGAAAATTTCTACTAAGATAAAAAAAATGTATGAAGACATCAATCATATAAAAAATGTCTAATAATTTAAACAGCATAGAATTTTAGGAGATATTAAAATATCTTTTACAAATGAAAAAAGAAAAAGGGTGATTTCTCAGGATGAACATTGAAGAACCAATTTCTCAATGAATTAGAAACACTGAGTCAGCTATTACACGGCTATGAACCTTGGGTTTTGCAGCATTTTAAGCCATGTATATTAGAAAACACAACAGAAAGTTCTACTCCCAAGAACACAGAAAAAAGTTGAAGAAACAATTAACATTGTCAGTACCCTTTCAGCAATCTCTTAGAAGTCACTAAGAACTAAGGAAATATTTAATCTTTGCTTTTCTGTAGTAGGCTTTTTCCTTTCTATCCCCTTTCTTTCTTTTGTGGAGGCTAGGGGGTAATGGGATTTGAACCCAGGAATGCTCTACTGAGTTCCATCCCACTTCTTTTTATATTTTATTTTTAGAAAGGCTCTGAATTTCCCAGTCTAGCCTCAAACATGTGATCCTCCTGCCTCAAACTCCTGAGTAGCTGGGCTTACACGGTGATAGGTTTAAAAAAAAAAAAAAAAACAGCATAGTATCTATTTTTAAATTCCTGCCTTCTAAAAGCAGTTTTTAAAATTAATGTTGCATAATAACAGAATAGTTATTGGAAAATAATTTAAGGCCACACAAAACCTGAGGTTTTCATTTGAGAAGACACAGTGAATTTTAGTTTTTAAAAACAATAAAAAGGCAAGTTAAGATAATAAAGAACATCCATCTAACCTCAAGACAGTGTTTCCTTTTATTTGTTCTTTTTAATATTTATTTATTTTATATATTATGTACTTGAGGGTATGTTAAACACTTTACACCAATTTTTATTACATTTAGATAACAACCCTGAACTGCTGATCTCATATATGAATTTATATAGAGGAAATTAAGGCTTAGAGCTTCCAGAAATAAAACTAAACTGAATTTTTTGCTTATTGAGCAAGGCAGGGCTAGGATACTAGGGAAAGCTCAGAAACACTTCGTGAGTACTAAAAAAAAAAAAGGGGGGGGAAAAAAGAGGGCTGAGGAGGAATATATTGTTCAAGAGGAGGAATGCTAGGTATTTCAGCTTGTTTCCTCTCTTGGTGGGACATTGTTCTAGTTTTCATCATTAAATCACGGTTACCATTTAACCGTGATTCTTCTTGGGTACATAAGGCTGAGTAAAGAGCACACAATTGAGATTTGGCAGGTGTTTTCTTCAAAAAAGCAAATACATTTCTTGCCCTTGCTCCATATCACTCAGGGCAACTGGAAGTATTGGGTTCTGAAATAGAATTGTTTTATTCTGAAGTCCTTTCTTTTACTTTTGTTTTTGTTTGTTTGTGGGTTTTGTTTTCCTCTGTCACCAAGCTAAACTCTAAGCTTGAAATAACTGTTTCAAATATAGTTGCAATCTAAAAGGAGACCCAGAGAAAAACTTTTGGCAATTTCCACTCCTTTGCACCTTCTGGAAGTTCGGATTTTATTATTAGTTTTCTAACCAACAATGAAAACAGTGAACCATGTAATGGCTTATTAAATGCATATGAAAACATGTATATAAATTTGAAGTGTATTTTTCAATATTATTTGGAATTCTGAACATTAATACTGATGATTCTGTTCATAAATATTGTTTTTTGTTTTACTACTTATAATATTTAGTGTGTGCCAGATATCATTATGATGCTTTAAAAAATAGTAAATAATCTAATTATTCCAACAAGCTAAGAGGTAGGTACTGTTATTTACATTTAATAGATGAAGAAATTAAGGCATAGAGAGATTAAATACATTTTCCACAGTCATACAGCCAATACTGGATCCAATAATAAACCCAGGTAATCTGATTTGCAATACCGTAGTCCTTGTCACTTGTTATGTTGTAAACAAAATGCTGACCACAGAAGATGCAGGGCAGAAAAGGAAGTGCTACCATGATTAATCTTGCTTTTAAACACTATGCCTGTAAGTATTTTTATTCCACAAACTTCCTTTTAACTTTGCAATTAAATCAACTCTCAGTTCCCCAAAGGTCATCATACATGTTGAAGATCATCTACCAATGTTGGTCACTCATCTGGTTGAATGTATTTTTTTCCCCCTGTAATTGTTAATCTCTAAGAAATGCTATTAGTGAGAGTAAGTGCCCCTTCTCAAAATTTAGGTTGAATACAGTGGCCTGGAAGTGGGCCTCATCTTTGTATTGTGAAATGTTGACTGCATTCATTTTGTTAAATTGCTCTTTGAAAAAACTACTTCCTAAGGCTATTCTTCATATATTTATATTATTCATAGATTTTAGTTATGTAATTCACTTTACTAGCAGATTTCACAATATTTTGTGGTGGTTGTGGAGATTTATTTAATATGAAAGAAGATGAAGTCTTTTTACAGCCACCAATATAAATGTCTTATTTGTGAAAATGAATAAGCAAAACAAAACTAAACTAAACTGAAAATGTCAGATTGAGGTGTAGGCAGAGCCTTGGAACTATTAATAAGTGAAGTTTTTGGTTTCACTTTTTTTTGCTTGAGATTACATTAAGTTACAAAAATGATACTTAATTAGTACATGATCCAGGTTTAAAAAATCTACTTTCTCTAATGATATCCCTGATTGTTATATTCCATTTTGGGTTTATTCAAAATATTATAATAATAACACAATGATAATGATAATAATAGGTGGTGGGTGATCATATTTCAACACCTTCCTCTAATATTTTTATACAGGAAAAATAGACTTTTAAGATTCTGAAATAACACTTTAGAAAATTAATTTTATTCTCACTTGCCAGGAGTTTGAACAAAATTAAAAGCATCAGCCTGCCAAATTTCGTTTTTGTCCTATTTTTAGTTTTATCTCAGTACATTAAGCAGGGTAAGAAAAAATGGCCCTTGAAAGGGCTCCCTATGAAGCCCATCTGCAGTTACATTCTCTTTCTTTTGACCCATGTGGCATTATTCCAGCCTTTTCTCTGTAGGTCTTCTAGTCCTTTCAAATGAATAAGACCCAAGACAATTCCACAGGCCTTCTCTTCTACATTGTCTACATCTGTTTCTCAGGAAACATACCCATCATAATTTCTTCAGTCACAGAGGTTTTGGCCAAGTGCAGTACAATACCATTCACATGCCTTGTCCCCAGAGTACCACCTGCTTTTTCCCAGTTTCCCCAGCAGAAGTCAGACTCTGGTCCGTTTCCTGCTGGGAGCTGAAAGCAAGCTCTCTGATGACTCTTGAGCAATGCTCCTGTTTATCTTGAGGTTGAAGGTGGCTTCTGTAACCATTCACCATGTGGACACAGTAACACTCAGTGCCATAATAATGCTCTTTGAATTAAGTTCTAATCAACATAGTTCTATAATGAAGAAGGGTGTGTAATGATCTTGAATCATGTTTGTTTGAAAGTCTGTGCATGAAGTTTTGTACTATTGTATCAAGTGATCTCGGTATTTAGTTGGAACAAGTCAGCAACTTTTGACAACTGTCAAAAGCAGTACTCACCATTATGAACAAGAAAAGGAGATAAGGATCTCCTTTCCTTGTGTGTGCCTGTTGGGATTGTAAGACTCTGCATTGGCTTGTTCACACCATCATCTGATCTAATCATTGTCACTTGGTGGGACAGGAATAAGAACACCAATTTGTAGAGGACAAAATTGAGTTTCAGAGAGCAAATTTTTAAGGTCATACAGATACTGTGGAAATAGAAACATCTAACTGGAAATTTCCTTCTCTTCCTGCTTACACCACTACAGGTGAGACATATATCCCATTGCCAATGTTAGTGTAGGACTGGCCAACCTATTTCTCAACTTGGTATTTTCCTTTTGTAAACCTGGATATAACAAATGTTGGAGGTAATGTCTACTAATGATTTTGAAGATAGCACTAAATCATAACCTTTGGCTGGATCTTAAAATATATGTTTAAAAATTGTTTTTCAGACCATAGATTTTGAAGGTTTCAAGCTATTCATGAAGACATTCCTGGAAGCCGAGCTTCCCGATGATTTCACTGCACACCTTTTCATGTCATTTAGCAACAAGTTTCCTCATTCTAGCCCAATGGTTAAAAGTAAGCCTGCTCTCCTTTCAGGTGGTAAGTTTATTTACTTTAAAAGTGTCTATTCAGTTAAAATCTCAAAAGCTAAATTAGTATCAAGTTCTCATTAAAAGGGAAATGACAATTTGATTAAAATTGTCTTTTTTTCAGGATTTATAATCTACACTGTGATTGTGTAAATCATTTAAAATGTCTCCAAATAATAATTAAACATTAGAGAACATATAATCCATCATTATCTATCATTTGACCTGCAAGTCCAGGTTGAGGTAATAATTTTAAGACATAAAGTTTAGAAAAGTATTATTTTTAAATGACCAAATATAGACAACTGTATATTTGAAAATATAATCTCAAAGCAGTATGTCTAGAAAACTTATAATATTTAAAATCAATTATGATAATTACCAGTATACTTTCACAATTTTCGATTTGTAAGCTCAGAATATGGTTTTTATTTATATCTCTGATAATTATTATTTTTTAACACAAAGGTGGTTGGCTCTCTTGTTATGGGTAGTATTTTAGCGATGTAGAAGTACATTAATTCTTGTTGATAACAGTATCAATCTCCATCCAGTTAGGAAAATGGAAATTTCACTGTATTACACAAAAGAATGCAAAATCAGAAATTGTCTTAATGGTGTGGAGGATTGAAAAAGCAAAGGGAGGACACAATGTTTAGATAGTAAGAACAGTAAGAATCATGTGCTGACCCTAGGTTAAAGTAATCAAAACCCAAAGGCATGGAGGAAGGACCTCCTGATCCGGGAAATAGTTCTGAGATGAGAGCATCGCCTGGAAGATCTAGCCCTAAGACTGCTGTGGAGCAGGTTCTTCCTTGCTGACTTTCATAGATCAGGAGTTCAAGAAGGAGTCTGTAGCCCTGGACCTCAGAGCTCTCATGAGGGTGCATCATGGTGGTCTGTGTTGGACCATGTAACAGAAAGCTCCTGTCCCTTGTTAGCAAGGCATTAAGCTGGAGAATAGAAACTACTGCCACTGGAACCATGTGTTGTAGGGATGAAATGATGAAGAGCTGACTGCCTAGCAGGAGCCTGCCCTTTCCCCTTCCTCCTGCCTTCCGTCTCTATCTAGTGTACCCTAAAGACCCAGTAGGAGTTCAGCTGGCAACAGAGAAATGTAGGCATTGAAATATTTCTCACTCTTCAATATAAGGGATTTTCTGAAGGCTTAAATATTATTGTGGATCAGAAATAATTTTCTTTTTTTTATTGGTTGCTCAAAACATTACAGTGATCTTGACATATCATATTTCTTTTCTTTATGTATATGGTATCTATTGGTATTTACTGTATTGAAGATGAGATATTCTAAAAATAACAATAATCAACCCACTTCATGCTAACAAAATTAACCTATTTTATTAAAAATAGCTATTTTAAAAAACAAAATGACTGAGAAATGGGGCATGATTCTGCATGATTACTAATCTCTTTAATGCCTATCTTTACCGAGGACCATTGGATAATCTTAACATGTGCTTGTTTCTGTTGCCATATCATATACCATAGGGCCTCTTGAGAACCTTGCTGTACATTCATGACAGAATGAGAGTCAAACATTATCTTAGTATTATTATGAAAATTGTTGTGATGTTCCAAATTCCCTGGAGGTAATTCAGGGACCTGGGAGAGCAGCCAATGATCTGAAGAACAAGAACCTTAATATCACAAAGTAGAATATTGAAGTGCTGAATAAGAGACAGGAAAAGTTTAATAGCTACTACACTGATAATTAAAAACTTAAAAATATATAATTAAGAAACAGGTGGTTGAGCCTTGAACAAAGCTAGGATATCTGATCAACTGTTGGCATTATTACACCTTATGTGGTGACTCTACCCTCTCTGTTAAGAATGTTACCTAATTTTCTAAGAGCTGTCAGCTGTTGGTACAAACTTTTAAAAATCAAGTGAACACTTTTCATATGGTAACCCATGAGATATATGCCAACTTACCATGTTTACCATATTTTTTCCTCTAATATATTTTTAGTTCTTTAAATAATTCCTATTACATCATGAATTAAAAAAAAACCATCACACCTGCTGTTTTTTCTCAGACTGAATTTCAATAGTTGGTCCATAAATTATAGTGTGAGAGTTGAATAATGTTCCAGAATAAACATTTTAAAATGAGATGATTCCTTATTGACCTAGAAATTAAAACTTCCCAGTTCTCTCTTCCTGCTATAATTGATTGCATGTAATTGGAATTGAATAAAATAACAAACCTGACCTTGCAGTTTGCATTAACTAATACTGTCCTTGGATTTTGAGAAAGAAGAAGGTGTTCTCAACTTGGTAATTTCCTTTTGTAAACCTGGATATAACAAATATTAAAATCTCGTTCTTTTACATCCTATACATGTTTATGTTGTCTGTATAGGATGTAAAAGAAAGAGATTTTAATAACTTATTTATACTTAAATTTACTTTTCTTCTAACAGCATATATTAAGTGCTAAATAGAAGATGTCTGATTTACTAGAAGTAGAAACCAAATCAAGGGGAAAAAATAAGGAAGGGTTTGTCCTTAGGCTGCACTTCATGTGGGACAGTCTCATTGTTCAAAGACCGACTTGAAAGGAAAAAGGCTGTGTCACCCTTAAGCCCTCATGCAGCAATGATACATTACCTTCCATTTCTTTTCAAAGTTTGGCCTCCACATTGTAGAATTAAGTGCATAGTGTCCTTTTCAAGACCATTTCTACCCTAATTTCTTTTCAGAAATATCTTTGATAGTTTATCCTAAAGAACAAGGAACACTAGACAGCAATGAAATCTTCAAGGGCCAAGGTTTTCTTGACTCAGAAGCTGAAAACATAAATGTCTTTCTGTTCCCAGAACCTTCCTTTGTAATAATGTATTATCTAGATAAGGTGTATTTGTGTTTGAAAAATCACAGTGACTTTTGAACAGAAAGGTACCATCATGGTTTTTTTGTTTTTCCTGTTAGATTTCACCATATTCAATTACCACAATACCACCAGTAATAGGATAGCTATTCATTACTGTGCATGTCAGCTGAAAAATAAGAGTTCCTCAATAAAATGCAAAATTAAAAAGAAAAGAAAATTTCTCTCATCAAAGATTAATAGTCAAATATAGGAGATATATTGCAAGTAAGACATTTAGTTTTCATAGAATAATTTTTTTAAATATAAAAATATAATATAAATAGGTATAAGGTTTGTGCACAAGTATATGCATATGAGTAGCAGTGTTTTGTTTGACTTGAAATACCTAATGATTCATCTGGAATTTCATAATATGGGTGAGTTGTTTTTTGAAATACTTGGTTACAAAATAAAGTACTTTTATTATCTACATGAAGGTAAAATCACTTCTACTCTTCCCATTTTGGAATTTGGATTTTTTGAAAATATTCATAATATAAAATATCTTCAGAAGTCTCATGCCTCTTCTGCCCCTTATAAATGCCAGGTCCCTAATCTTCCACTTTTATGCCAATTCAATGAGGAACTACTCTTCTTACTTTCATCCTTAGAGTAAATCACTTTATAAACATTTTTCATTGAGTTAGAATTCTGCATTTTCTACAAGTACTCCAACCTCCCAAATATAAATTGATATTCTGAGTTCATATTTTTATCACTTCAACTTTAATAGTGTATTACCTGAGATGACTTTCACAAATATAGAGATTGCTGACACTATGAATTCCTAATACCTGGTGCTTATCTGACCTTAAAACTTCTTAAGCTTTAAAATAAATATTTTATAAAATTGCCTATTATTGATACTGTCCCCTAGAAACATTTATAGAACTTTCCAAACTTCCTTAAGCTCATTTAAATGTATCCCCACAATCTTAACACAATGACATTTGTTCACATCACTTAAATATAGCTAAAGTCAAATATAAAATTCTTCAATTACTCCCTATGAAACTGAAAACTGTTTCTTTAGTTCATAAAGTATATCCACATGTAGCTCATCCTCTGGGTGTTCCATAAGATATTTTAAAACTATGTCTGAAAGTAAACTAATTATATTCTACTCAAAACTTCTTCTTGTACCTTCTCTCTTGGTGAGTGGCACCCCAAATCTATCAATTTCCTAGCACTAAATATTGGATGTTCCCAACTGTTCAGGGTTTCATTCCTCATCAAGGAATACTCTGTATTAGTCATGATGACCACTTCTTCCCAATCATAATTTGATCCATCATTATTTATATCATAGACTCTCAATTAGTGTGGCTCCCAACTTGAATTTGCATCTCCAAATGTTCTAACAGAAACCTGATTATATTACTTTTGGGTTTACAAATTTCAGGTCTTACCCTCAATTATTGTAGGGCTTTTATATTAAACATGTGGTTTTCAATCAAACATAAATCCCTGATTCTAAAAACTAATTGAGTATGTGAAGGAACTGGGTGCAGGAGACAGGAATACATGGAATCTTGGTCACCCTCACCTTTTGAAATACCCGTTATGAAGCTTCCTTAGTGAGGCTCCAAGTCCCAGGCATGTTGCCAGTGTTAACTGTGTTACTTAGGAAGACGACAATATTTAGATCCATAGCCTGAAGCAGGCTATGCAGGTTACTGAGTTTTCCCACATTCCTATACGTTTCATGCCTACTGTTTGCTATGACTTGAAGTTTCTATGCTTTCTTAGGACTCCATGCTTTCTTGCTTTAAGTTTCCTCTTACCTTATCCCTAAAGAAAAACCCAACCCTTCCTTAAAGCCTCTACTAAAGCTTCAGTCTAATTACATAGCACACACTGGGTTCCATGCTAGAAACTCAATGATCAATGACATGGGCATAACCAAAGTGTGCCGGTAGGAAGCAACCCTGGCACTGATGTAAAGGAAGCAGCATATGCATCTTATAGCATCTTTGTATGGTATCCATGGAACTAATACCAACTCTACACAGACACTCTGGAAATTAATTGCCTTCAGTTAAATTATCTTTCTTAAAGGACAGCAATTAACCAATTATTGGTTACTGTTAGTTTCTCAAAAACTATAGAAACTAAAAGAGAATATGATTTGTTGACTCATACCTATAATACTTATTTCTGTAAGGTTTCACAATATCCAAAATGTTGAATCTATAATCTGGTATTAGCCACAGCTCATTGTAAGTTTTTTTTTTTTTAATTGTTGGGTCTTATTAGTATTTGATAGGACAAAAAAAATAAGATTTGCCCCAGCACCCTTTAAATCAGATCAGGTAGTTAATTAATCAGTTGTGCATTTAGTTACTTATTTTATTCATTCTTTAATTCATACATCTAAACAGACACTTATTTAAACACATTATATGACAAGAAATTCTATAGGAAAGTTGAAAATTGTTTAAAATCAATCAGGAATAGACAGAAAATTATGTAATCATTATATTACAATAAAATAAATGCTGTGATTCATTGTGAACTGACTATGAAGAGAGCACAGTGAAGGAGATACTCAAGTGAGACTGCAGTAACAGGGATATGAGCTATGGTAGGGCCCATCTGGATTTTTTTACATGAAGTGGTCAGGGAAGAGTATATACTAATGTGAAAGGGTGGAAAGGGAGTTCAAAAAAAAAAAAAAAAACAAAGCAACAAGTACATTGCTACTCATATTTTTAAAAGCATGTCTAATGAAAGGGTAGTTTGTGAATTTTAAGACATCTAATATTTATTTGGTGAAAACTGTTCGGTTACAATGTGCCACTTACTGTTCGCATCGCTGAGGATTCATCAGAGAGAAAAATAGAATTCTTTTTCCATATTTATTTATAATCTTCACAGTCAGCTTTCTATCACTATAACAAAATAGTAATTCATTTACAAAGAAAAATGGTTTACTTTGGATTACAGTGTTGGAAGTTCTAGTACATAATTGATTCTCTTTGTTGCTTTGGACCTGTGGCAAGACAGTGCATCATTGTGGGAGCACATGACAGAACAAAACTACTCCCCTCATAGCAAGGAATCAAAAGAAAGAAAAGGGAAGGAGGGAGTCGCATAATCCCCTTCAAAGGTGGGTCCCCAATAACCTAGGGACCTCCTGATAGGCCCCCACCTCTTAAATGTTCTACTCAATAGCCCATTCTGGCAACCAAGCCCCTAGGACATGGACCTTTGAGGGTTATTCAGTATATAAATTATATCCTAATTCTAGTGGGGAGAGAAAGACAAGCAAATAAGTAAATATATGTAGTATGAGATGGAGGAAAGTAGAACTGATTAGGAGCACTGAGAGGTCCAGATGGGCTAGTGAAGATGAAGTGATCAGAGAATAGCAAGAGGAGAGGTGAGAATGGCAGTCAAGCCATGTGGGGAAGGGTTTTGACTGTAATGCTAAGTTATTAATTGTATCCAGCAGAGATCAAAGTCATTACAAGATTATAAGCCAGAAAATAATCGTACTGCTAGTGATATGGAAGAGGGAAATGGCTGAAAGTGAAAAAGGGAGCAGAAGATGATAATTAAAAATAGAGAAATATAACAACTACCTCTAAAATAAGTTAAGGTACTCTTTCCATAGTTCCCAGCCCTTCCATTGCCAATCTGATGGGGTAATGGTTGATGATTTGTGATGTTGGGCTGTGCATATAAATTGGCTGTGATATCAATAGTAGAATTTAGTTCATTTCATGTTTTCTATGATACCAAGGAGTTATGCCACAGTACTTATTTTACAAAGAAAAAAACCCTACAATTCTTTTTTGTCCATAGGAAGTTAAGCAATTAAAAATTGTGCAATGAAAATCAGGTACTTGAAACTATGGGAAAAGTTTTTTTCTGCAAATGACCTTATTGAATGTTCTTACCAAGAGGCTTAATGAATTGTAATGAGAATAAATTATTATGCTTATATAGATTGTCTTGGGGATATGTGCATATATATATATATATATATATATATATATATATATATATATTATCAAGGTACCTCTTAAGGCAGAAGTCATTTATTGAGGAGCAGAGACAGATTTATTTTTTCCCTCTCTAGCCTCACAGAATCATCCTTAAATTATAAAGCCTCAATTCAGACTGCCTTTAGAATTGTACCTTTGCAATACATGTTTGCCCCTGTTTCCTTAAGTATAAAGTGGTAATACATGTATTATTATTTTTATGTATTATAAACTTATTCAATGCTTCTAGAACAGTACCCCCTAACTCCTGCTCTTCTTCAAGTCAGCTACATATAATTGCTTTTTTCAGACTTTTATGCCAATCTCCAGATAGATGAATCCAAGAGTGTGCTTACATTCTCAGGGAGATATGTCTGGCCCCAGTCTCACATCAGGGATGACATCCCACAGACTGTACTCACATTTTGAGGAATGACTATTTTACATTACTTATTGATTTGTTATCTGGTATATTTAATTTTTCCACCAGTTATGTAAGCATAAAGAATAGAAAACAATTATAATACCATCCTTAGACAAGTATATTTGGAAGATTAAGAGATTAAGTGTGAGGATCATAAAATATATGGCAGTACTCTGTCAAATGTTTCTATTCTTGATTATGCTGCGCCACCTGACTTTTTTGTGGATATTGGAAATATAACTATACCCCAGTACTATGTGATAAATTGCTTTGTAAGACTGAAATACTTCTGAAGATTGAAGCAGTATAAAAAAATGGAAAAGCAAAGTTGCTATTATTTTCTGAAGTTTATAAATGTAATTCATTGCATGAATTTTGCCTATTTCATTGTAAAAGATGACAGGAAACAAGATAATGCCACCTATTAATTATCTGAAATGAATAAAACAAACTGCATCAGAGGTACCAATTTAACATGTATTAAAAACTTGTTTGCTATAACTGAACCTTAAGGTCAGAATTAAAGATATCTATTAGAACAAAACTTTTTAGCTTATTGTTTCAAGTAAAATGTCTAGATTGGAGTAGAATGAAAACCATGTGCTTGAAGGAAATGATAATAGTATGTGATATTCAATTTTATTAATGCTACTTTATAATGAAAATATTGAGAAGAATGTTCTCTATGTATGTCTGTATGTGTGCATCAAATCATTTTAAAAACACAGAAAGGTGCTAAGTACAGAATAATTATTCCTGGTAAAACTCACTGTAATTACAATGTTTTTATTGTGTACTTCATCATGAGTATATATACATATGTAGATGTTTGGGGCATGTGGACATTTATCATGTGTTCTGGGTTTGCTCTTGCTTCACTTTTGTGATGAAATATTTAAAATAGTATGACCTGGGGCAGGTGAGAGAACCAGAAATTGAGTATCAATGAATCACATGATCTTCAGAGCTACCTATGAGGCAAAAGAAAACACCTTTTGTTTTGCTTAACTTCCTGTTCTCTTTCAATTCTGAAGTGAGAATTTCACCAATTTTGGAAGAGGTAAATAGTCTTTTTTTAATTTTGACCCTCTTTGGCTAGGGATGCTGCTAAGTAGTGGAGTGCTTGCCTAGGACAGGTGAGGTGCTGAGTTTGAACCCTAGAATAGAAGAAAAAAAAAAGAATGATGGAAGGGTAAAGAAAGAGAAGAAAAGAAAAAATGAAAGAAATAAAAAAAAATTTAAAAAAGATTTGAGTCTCTTCATCACAGGCTATTGCTGCTAAGAAGTAATAAATGATGCTGCTTATCATCTCACTGAGGAGCTGTAGTCAAGAAAGTAGGCTTGCAATCTCTTATGTGTTGTTTCCTGTGCTTTTTCATGATAATTTACACAAAGTGCTTAAAAAAGTAATAAACTGTACCAGGGAAAAACAAGTAGTGGAGACACCTCAGCTAGACTTAGGGAAATGGGAAAGGTAAAGGGTTAATTAGGGTATAAATCCCAAGGCCTGCTTTCAGTAAATGAAATGAAAACATGAAGAAAAGTTGTCATTACCTAAGAGAAAGTGGGTTGATCTTGAGGAGAGTATTGGGAGCAGGAACAAACTTCTGGGCTTTTTCATTAATCACCCTAAAATTTAATAAAGTCAGTGAAGGGAAAAACTGTGGTACATCCAGACAATGGAACGTTAGTGCTAAAAAGAAATGAACCATTGTCTCATAAAACGTCATAGAGGACACTTATTTGCATATTACTAAGTGATAAAAGCCAATCTGGAAAGGCTACCTGCTATATGATTCCAACTATATAATATTCTGAAATAGGCCAAACTAAGGAGAAAATAAGAAGATCAGAGCTTTGTTAGACGTTGAAGTTGGGAGATGAATGGGCAGAACACAGATTTATAGTGCAGTGAAATCTCTCTGTTTGAGGCTATGGTAGCAACACATTTGTTTAAACTCATAGAAGGTAAAACACAAATAGTGAACCCTAATGTAGACTGTGGAATTAAGTGTCAGTATAGATTCTTCAGTTGTTAGAAAGGATTCTGAAGGGATGTCAATAGTGAAGGAGAGGCTGCATGTGTGGGAACTGAAAGAGAAATATCTGTATCTTCCCCAAGTTTACTATAAGGCTAAAGCTTCACTAAATAAAAAGTCTTAGAATATTAATAAGGTCCAGTTCTATAAATTTTTGTTACCAAGTATTTATGAAAAAGGTCATTGACAGTTCATGCTTTGATGCACGCTATCATAAGTCATAACAAAAAAGTATATAGTTTCCTTCTCGAATTTGACTACAATTAGGTTATTGGGAGAGTTACTTAGTTCTTCAAATTATTCTTTAGATAGATGACTATTTGTTTTATATTTTTAATGTAAAACTATGACACAATTCAATGTATGCTAGGACTTTTAAGAAAATGTCATGAATATAAAAAGGTAAATATTTTTCTCCAACAAAAACAATTTTAGTACAGGAATATGCTACTTCAAAACTGAGGATAAATGTATTTGTGTAGGCTCCTACTCAATATATGGGGGAAAAACAGAGAATCATGTGGTCATCACATTTTCTAATTACTTATATTCAATGCTGTATTATGAAAACAGTTAACCAAATATCATGCACCTTATTTTTTATGAGTACAAATTATCATTCTAAATGAGTGAAAATTTAATAACTTCTAAACAAGTGAAAACATAAAATGTTTAGATTTCTTTCAAATAAATGAGACAATTTGTTATTTTCTTTCTTCCTTTTTTTGTTGTGAGTTTTTGTATTAAAGAATTAAATTGAGCTGATTAAATCACTTCAGTACCACAGGGAGAAAGAGGATTAGCTCATCTGGCAGGATGAGTTAGGTCATAGTTTATCCAACCATAATTCAAGTTCTGTGTTCTTCAAGTCTGCAAGTTAAGGTTGTGTCAAGGGTCAGTGCCAAAATGTCTTTTATCACAAGTTGGAACTTATTTCTGCAGATGGCTAAGCTTTAATTGCATAGTCCCAATTATTTGGGGTATTTTTTTAAAGCTCAGGATTATCTTTAATTTTCTGCCTTCTTTGGTTTATAAAAATAGTTAATACTTTTATTAGAGATATATAGTAATATCTGTGTTATGAAGAAAAATCCGTTTACAATTTATGTCCCTTTATTCATAAGTATGAATGGGAGTAGTGTTAAAGTTGAATGTACAGATACCTGGGATAAGTAAAACTTTGGTAAAGAAAATGAAGGAAGTATATAAAGTATTGTTTTTGAAACTGGATGTGATTTGTCAGTGGCTAGTAAACTCAGGTTAAAGGGTCTCTGACAGAATTTGGAAGATGAAATAAGGTAAAATGGAATAATGGTAGGTCAGCACAGAGGAGAAAATACTTGGGCATTTATTAAAACTCACTAGTGTGACATGTGCTGGGGTAAGATATAAATTCTTTTTTTAAAAAAAAAATTCTCTTTTTATTGACCTTGAAGAAAAATTACTTTATAGACCACTTTTGTAGAATAAAAAGAATGGACTTTCTTGCTGTCTATGCAACTTTGGTAAATTAATATGCATATGTCTGTAAAAGGGGGAAAATTCAATCTCTCTTATAGGATTAATATGAGAATTGAGTGGTATGTATTAAAGCCCCTACCATACATCATGCTATATATTATACATTCAATTAATCATATATTTTATTAGTAATATTGATAATGGAAAAACTAACAAGACATTTCATAAAACATTAAATTATATGCCTGACAATCTTAAAGATAGCAGAGTGAGAGGATAGGTATTCAATTGATATAATATACCTAAAGAAATGAGTGTCTAAGAGATGAACAGGAAGGCATATCTGTGGTACCAAAAAGACAGGCTTACAAAACTATATTTGATTAGGATTATTCCCTCCCTTCCATTCTCTACTGGTCAATTAGGAATCCTGCACCCATTCAGCCCTTTAGGTATTCCAACCAAATATCCCTGTTGTTGCCAAATTGACCTCAAAATATAATGATATTTACCCTCAGGCATTCTAAGGCACACATGGTCTGGTTTCAGAGACTTCTCTGTAAGAAAGGACTAAGTTTATTGTAAGCAAATTGTAGTTAGATTAGATAGAAAATCAGCAATTACCATCAGTTGTGAATAGATGTTCATGTTGTCTCTACCCTTGTCTTGAAACAAGGCAATAAATAAGGTTTTTGAAATGAAGTGAGAACCACGTTAAAATCATACTGTAGTCATGTGCTTTTACCTCTTAATTAAATGTCCATCATAATTATCTAGACTATTTATGTTCTCTTCACTCTTACTCATCCACAAATTCCTTGATGGCATAAAGGATGTCTTATTTATGGTTCTCAGAAATATTTGACATATATACTTGTTTTGTGAATGAATGATTACTTATTATCAATATATAGATCACAATTTGACATACTCATATTTCTTCAGTTTTTGTGAAAGGCTGATTTCCATTGTCTTCCTAGCCAATTTTTATCTGTCATTGCCTAAGACAGAGAAAGGTGTAGTAGAAATGGTATGCCAGCTCACCCTGGACAACAGAATCCTGATCCTAATACCTAGTTCAGGCAGCTCAGCCCTCATGTTCCTGGATCCCAAAGTGTTCTCTATTTTACATTCCAGTCAGTGGACATATGTGTCTCTTCTGTACTGGAGTTCCACAGAAGTGGGTCATTCTCTGTCAAATAAATATGTAGGTGTTTATATAGTTTGTGTGTTATCTATTTTCTTTATTCGTTTTTTTTTTTTTTATTTGAGAGCACTTTGAATGTTTTTAAATGTATTTTTCCAGGTCTGAGAATGAATAAAGGTGCCATCACTCCTCCCCGTACTTCTCCTGCAAATACGTGTTCCCCAGAAGTAATCCACCTGAAGGACATTGTCTGTTACCTGTCTCTCCTTGAAAGAGGAAGACCTGAGGATAAACTTGAGTGTATGTGTTTCTTCATTTAATTTGCTTTTTGTGGTTGGAGGCAAGGGAACCAACTGGATATTGATGAACTTAAAATTGCACCAACTATGCTTGTCTAAATTTTTTGTAAATTAAGTAACCTTGCTTAACAATATAAATTCCTCCTCCTGAGAATCAATTAATAATATTAAGACTTATCAATTTCAATTTGTTAAGTTCCATTTATAGCCAGTGATTTCTTAAGCATATTTTTCTTTTACATGACTTTTAAAGAAAGTCCTCATTCTTTTGAGTTAACATGATGCTGTTACAAAGCATCCTTTGGTGAAAAAGTATTGATTCTGGTGTGAAGTGGTATGGTATGAAGAGGTGTTCCTATTAGTGAGCCAAAAATTATCCCTTTATACATCCCGCCTGTATCCTTCTCCCATGGATAAATCTCTATTGCAATTTTCAGTGTTAATAATCCCCACTCCCTTTTTTGCCAATACCAACATAACACTTAAATGCCAAATCTGAAAGTCTTATTCATAGGACTTGACTCTGGATATTACAAATTATTAAACAAGACCTTAGTTCCTTCACTGTGACAGGTAGAGAGTTCCTATCTGCTGCAAGTATCAATTATTCTCTTTCATAAAATATAGTGACTGAGCTCTCTCTGGTGGCAATCTATACTCATTGCAATGCAAGAAAATATTTTTCGATTACTCTAAACCTGATCATTTGATATTCTATTATCTCTCAAAGCTTTTAATGAATATAATGTTGAAATTTTATTAAATAATCTAATTAATTTGATTATATTGGATATCATTAAGATGAATTTAAAAATTTACTACTAAAATGATGGTGAAGCTAATTAATCCAAACTTTAATATTTCTAAAGTAAATGTAAAACATTGTGATATTTCTAAGTTATCATTAGGAAGTGTTTTTAGTTCAATTTTATTAATTTTTGATAATGTTTCTCCTCCAAATAAAGAGTTTACCAAAATAAGATGATATTCAAGAGACACACCTGCTTAGGTTATAAATAAACCATGTGCACATCATCTTTAAATATATATTTATTATTCATAAATGTTACATATTTACATTTCAAGATTTATTTCATATTCCTAAGAGCCTACAGAAATTTCTCACTCCAACATAAATATTAATGTTCAGTGAATTCTTTTGAAGTAATGGCCAGAGAGAAAGTTTGCTCAGGTGTTATCAGAACCATATTTGGGATGATTAAAAAGATATAAAGACAAATATTTTTTCCAGATCTAAGAATGAATAAAGACCCCATCAATCCTCCCCAGTGGTCTTTGTTGCAGTTTAATTATTTCTGGGTCAAATGGAAGTGTGTTGCTTTTAAGGTGCAATTTCTAAGAAGCATGCTTTTTAGTTTTCAGTTAGAGTTCTTGAACATACCTGAACTTTGTCCACACTACAGGCAGAATATGAACTCATGAGCCATCCAAAAACATTTGCTGAATCAAGTCAAGCCAATATGACATTCACTTTTCTTCATAGTTATCAGCACCCTTTGCTCTGTTGTTTCTTTGAGGTCCCAGTTCTTTTTATAAGCTTACACCAGATTGACCTATGGTTTCCCTTTTTTCCCCCCAAACAGTGTTTTCATATTCTTCTGTTACTATTGGGGTTTTTATCAAACTCCTCAAAGTAAATGATACCCTAGTCATCTTCTCTGTTTTCCTACTTTTTGATCCTCTGTTTATCCATCACAACCATCAGGTTTGTGTTTTTGCCAATGCCTTACCCTTCCCACATCAACTAAATCAGAATTAATCCCCCTTACCCAATTTCTTAGCAATTTGTCATACATTTTCTCCTACAAATGCACACTTACAAACTCCTAATATTCATTCATATATTCTTTTACAGATTTAAAAAAGATCTCAGTAAGACTTTAAAAAGCATTTAATAGTGTTTAGTTTAGAAGGGTTATGACCTATTAAACAGAAGAATTAAAAGAAAAGCAATTACAATTAACACAGACATAGGTGTGATCAAGCACCTAAAGTACTTAACTTTTGTATGTGAATACTGAATTTGGTTCTTACTTTCAGGTAGCTAAGTAGAAAGGAATACATATATGTTGATTTAGAGGTTCTCCATCTTTATCACCCATAAAAATCACCTATAGGTCTGTGCCCACAGCTTGCAGGGGCCCCACTCTTGTATATCTGATTCAGCAGACCTGCCATGTGAGCTTGGAATTTGGTTTTGTGACACATTTGCTAATGCTCCTGGCCCAGGGACCTCATTTAAAGAAACACCAGTTCATGCAACTTTTTTCTCTTGAGTAAACATTCATACACATTGTTTTAGTTACCTATTTCTCTGCTGTGACTAAAGGACCAGAGAAGAACAACTGTAGAGAAGGAAAAGTTAATTTGAGGGCTCACATTTTTAGAGGTCTTAGTCCATAGAAGGCCAACTCCTTCCTCAGGGCTCAAGGTGAGGTAGAGCATCATGGTAGAAGAATGTGGAGAGGGAAGCAAAGAGGAAGTCTCTGCTTGCCATATACAAATATATACCTCAAAGCCACGCCCCCAATTCCCACCACCAGCCACACTCTATCACTTCAATTACTACTCTATCAGGGAATTAATTCACTAATTGAATTAAGACTCTCACAACCCAGTCTTATCCTCTGAACCTTCTTACATCATCTCCACATGAGCTTTTTGGGGGACATCTCACATCTAAACCATAACACACATACACAGTTCATGTGACATAATTGTTGTGCTTCCTGGAATAGTGGCAGTGCTTATAAAATTCTTTTCACCTGGGTTATTAGATAAAATGCATGCATCACTGTCAGAGTTTAGAAAAGGAAGACATTTCCCCACAATAATGTTTTATACATCTATTCGCTTTTTTCTGCCACTTTCTATCTCCCTTTCTGTCTTTTACTGTGAGATATTTACATAATGTTTCATATAAAGCTTATCCTATAGAAAAGAAACTAATGAACAAACGTTCTTGAGCTTTCTACCTATTACAAGCCATTTCTTAACCCCATCCTAATTTCTCTCTGAGGATCTTGATTGTCCTGAAATTATCAAGTAGAAGGTGTTTATTAACTTGTCCCCATGTGCTCTTAGAAAGAATGTGTGCTTGTCTCTGTGTCTGTCTATCTCTTTGCTCTGTCTCTCTGGTGTTGGTGCTACAAGGGCATTCCACTTTTTAATCTTCCCTTGTTGGTATCAATTTCCAACAATTCCAATGAATGGAAGAGGACATGACACCAGGGATGCCTTGCCTTCCTAACCTTTAATACCACCCACCAGGTGGTGGATTGCACCACCTACCTTTGTTGAAATCCCCCAAAGCTCATAACATTTAAGAACTGCTATTACTCTAAAATAGTAAACTCCAGAATTTCTCTTGACCACAGACTTTGTGCACTTCCTAGTCTCATTTAAATATAGTAGAGCACAGTAGTACTTAAGAACCTGGACTCTAAACACTGATTAAACATGAATCCCAGGTAGACGCTAACTTGGTCCAGTTTAAAAACCTCTCCAGGACTTAGTCTCCCAAATTGTAAAATTGGGATCATAAAATAGTGACTGTGTCATGGTGTAGATATGAGGATTAGATGAGTTAGTAATTGCATACATAAATTTCTTCACCTTTATCAGTTCACATAGGTATCTGTTAAGAAAATAAATAACGGTCTGTTAACAGTTTTTGACCTTGACCACTTCACTTCTTCATGAATTTGCCTGCTACCTTTTGGCCTCTGTCCCTTCAAATTTAAATGGATCTCATAAATCATGATGTCAGGTATTCTCTCACACTTAGTTTTGGACATCCAATGCATTTATTAGCATCCTGGGGTGGTAGAAATTTAGTGGAAAAAAGATATAATTCTATAGATTATATTTCTACACAAGTCCTCAGCAACCCTTCGGTGCCCAGCTGAAAGTAAAGCGGACACTTTGTTTTTTCAAACACCTGCATGTTACCTATTTAATAATCATCTTGAATTCTTGTATTTTGTCTTGTGAATTTTTGTACTTTGTCTCCTATAACCTAAAGTGTGTCCACTGCTATCTATATACTTGACTCTTTCTATTCTGACATAGAGGAAAATATGAAATTGATGATTTCCAATTGAAAAATAAATATAATTTAAACCCATAACATAAAATCTGGCTGTACAGTTTGACCCACATTTTCTTGCCAGTCTCACATTTGGCTTGAACCTGCACACACACACCCCAACAATGTTCCTTGGTCAACCTCTCAGTTATCAGACAAACTCTAAACTTTTCTACCTTCATGCTATCCTTTGGACTATGCATTTCCTGGGGAAATTCTTTCTCAGTGTATTTCTGATCCAGTCTACACCAGAGATCTACCTTGCCTGATATATCCTCTTGCAATCTCTTTAAAGATGTGTGTTTCTCCTTCATGCCTTACATTTGTTGAAAATGTGTCATGAAAGAGAAATCAATAGGAAAATACTTGGAAAGTAGATAATCATAATCGGCATGCAGATAATGAAGAGGAATCTGTAAGGTAAAGGTACTACTTACTATGTGTGTAGTACCTTAAAACCACTGAATTTTTATACTGAAGAGAACCACCAAAAGATCATCTGGTCAGCCTTCCTATACTTTATCAGTGAAAAAAACTAAAGCCCCAAGACACTGATTATTAATTTGACCACGAGTTTGTCTAGTTATAATTGAAACACGATTCTTAACCTACCATATAGTGCCCTGTTTATTTTATTTCTGTTTTTATTGTGAAAAATATTACTCCATTGCACTGGTTGGCAAAAACTAAACAGCTGATTTTCTTTACCTCTGCCCTTAAAGTTTATTAAATAGTATTGAAGTACATATACCTATAAAATCTTGAGAATTAAACCCTAGTTTAAAGGTCTTTAAAAATATACAATTTCTAATGTTTAATAATAAGTTCTATATTAATATTTTCATATCAATAATGTATCATGAAAAGTTTACAAACAACATAGTATGTATTCTAGTATAGTCAGTAAGAAAAATAGAAACCGGTAGAACTTTGGGGAAGAAAAAAATTATAAGAATAAAGAATTCCCTTTTCTTACATAATATGCCTCGGCTCTGATCTTTTAACTAAATACATGTGTAGGCAAGTAATTGGTTCTATATAAAGTGAAATTATGGGACCAAAAAATAGAAAAAAAAGTGAGTTAAACTAGGTCATAACTTTGCAACCAGTACTCACCTTTGGAAATCATCATGTTGATATAATAATTTTAATATTGGGCTTACTTTATTTTTACACATAAACCTCTGTATGCTTATGTTGGTTTTAGAAATAAGATCTGTTTTTTCAGTTATTCACTTACCTTGAAGCCTACCTTTACTTTTTATTTATGCATTTTTAAAATTAATGCTTTATAGATATATGTAAAGGTGAAATTCACTGTGGTGTATTTATATACATATATGATAATTTGGTCGATTTCATTGCACCATTCCTCCCTTTGCCTGTCCCTCATTCTTCCCTCAATTCCCTTCTTCTACTCCACTAATCTCTCTTCTGTTTTAAATATGGAGAAGAAATTGTCTTATTATAACAAAGATTAAAGCTTAATTTTACCCATATTATTTATAAATATAGTTTTAAAAGGGAAAGGTTTTATAGGCTTATAAGACCAAACAACGTTTATTTTCCATCGAGTTAATAATTACCTTTTTCCCCTAACTTGATAGTTTTCTCTATCCATACAGCTAATTAATTCTCAACTTTGCTCCCACCCCATAAATTTTGGCTTAGAAACTTGTGCTCTTCGTACTTTAATCTTTTCATTGATAATGTCCTACCCCGTTATTTTATTTGTTCTATCTTTCTAGAACCACTTTTATTTGACTATAGAAGCTTTAAGACAAAACTTTGAGTTTTTCTTTCTTTTTCTATTTTTCATCTTCTTTCCTTTTATCTATGTCTTTCATTCCATATCTGGGACCTATTTTACATCATATGATGACTTTTCTCACACTTGTTTTTTTAATCAGATTTTGACTTCACAGATAATCCATTTTGATTCCAGCAGGATCCTTATATGCTTCTAGTCTTATTTCATGGATATAATTTTCTTTTTGCTACCAGTGGGCACTGGGTCTCCACATGTCTAAACTATACAAGATGCTTTTACAGAACTTTATTACACTGAGGATGAACAAAACCACAGGGTTTCCTTCCCTCTAAAGAACAGTTAGACTTCTCTATGGCCTTGACTTCCTGCTGTTAACCTCTCCTCTGAGTGAATCTGTAATTTCTTAGTACTTATAAAGGTAATTTTTACTATTTGCTACCACACTAGAAAAAATCTTGAAAATCTCATTGTCCATATTGTGGTAGGCATTTTTTTCTACTGCATTTTATCCTCATTTATTGAGGAGATGAGAGGGAATAATCTGTATGGTTTGCAAATAAACATATTTAAGTGTGTGAGTTGGCCTAACATTTATTTCCCTTAATTCAATAGGTACATTCCCCCTTTATATTTTAACATCTTTTAGATTTTTTCCCCACTTACAAAAAAATACAATGTCATCATTAAGTTGGCAACATTTTAAATTTTAGTGATATGTAGAATAATTTTAAATCTTATAAATAATCATATCTTACAATTGGTGAAATATAAAAATTATTAAATAAAATGATAATAATCAATGGCAGTTATTTCATCAAGGTCATTGCATAATTATGCCTCCTAGTTATCAATGTCTGTTTTAATATTGTAGGTCTCAGACACCAAGATCCTACAGGAAATTATACAAACCCAACACAAACCCTCACTTCCACTCTTCTGTTTTTACAGCTGTATCATTCTTCTCTGTTTACCTCAAAAGGGCACCTGCAGCCTCTTCCACAGCCTCCTAGTGGTGTGTGAATTCTACAATGGAATCCTCAGGCTGGGAAGGCTTTGTCCTGCTCTCCTGAGCTCACTAACATGTAACCCATACTCTCCATATCCCTACTTCATTAGTTCAAAGATGAATTACCGCATGAAGCTCCACCACAGATCTAGACAGATGAACCATTGTAGCCATGAAAACAATGCATTTTGTGTGATGACATTCCCCAGAAAGAACTTGTTCTTTGCACTCCTCCATCCGATTCCACACTGTTTGGGGAATCAACCATTACAGTGGCTTATATCTGAATAGAACCTACAGTTTCTGGCATGCACTTGAGTGTACTGCTTCACTTAATTTTCATAGCAAATGGGTGTCTCTTGGCAGTGTGATTACCTCCCTTTATAGATAAGAAAACAGTGTTGGGCAAAGTTCCTGTAAGATTGGAGGGTCGGTTCCAATTTATAATTAATTTTTTAAATTTCAAATCATTTGTTTGTTCTTATCCACTTAGCCCTTTGATGTTCAGATTCTGAGTGTCTCAACTTTTCCTTTGTTATATTTGAGTTTTTACATTTAATGGCCAAATAAGGGTTTGAACAAACAATAGTGCTTTTTCAGTGTTTCCTAGATACAAACAAAATTTGGTAGATTTCATATCTGATATCTAGTGTTTTTATTAACAATTAATTTGTTTTCAATTTAACTTGGGAAACAATCTCACAAATAACTGCTTTGAGCAATGGAGAACTTTAACATTTGTTTTCAACAGAAAAGTTTTAAAGAATATGCCTTAAACTAACATTGATCTTGTTCACCTATAATCTTTTTTTAACACTTCTTTTATTCTAGTTATGTTTCGCCTGTATGACACAGATGGGAATGGCTTCCTGGACAGCTCGGTAATTTTTTTCCTTCAAATTTTCTGTGAAAATTTCAAAGTAATTTCTTTTGAAAAAGGCAATGAATAAATTAATAGCTATTACCACAGAAGGCACACTTAATATAATTTACATCCATTCACACAGCATTTTTATCATTTGATTTTTTCGAAGGAGTGATCTGAGGAGACAGGATTATGATTGTTGTATTGAATAGTTTTGCTATGAAAACATGACTTTTTTTTCTGTGCAGAATTTTGATAAAAAAGGAAGACTCCAACATTGAATAAAACATTAGATAAAGTTGAGACCACTGGTCTAGAAAGAAAGAAAAACTATCAGTAAGATTTGACATTAAGGAAAACATTGAGAATAGAAATAAAATCTAAAGGAATTATAAAGTCAATTTAATAATTTGATTATTTTCTTATTTTTCCACTTTTAAAAACATATTCTTAGTCATACATGCTGTTGAAATAAGAATGTATATATAGGTGTGTGTATATATGTGTATATATATGTGTATGTATGATTATACATATATATATATATATATATATATATATATATATATATATTACATATTTTCATAGCAAATGGTTGTTTCATGGCAGTGTGATTACCTCCCTTTATTGATTTGACAGACTTTCCTTTGTAAAGTCTCTCATCTAGTTACATATGCAGCTTGCACTCTAAGGCATAAAAATTAGTAAAAGAAAAAAATACCATCTCTGTATGATTAACTGGAAGGAACACTCAAATGTTTATTTTATTTGTAATGTACAGAGATCATGGTTAGCTCTCAGAAAAGTAGAAATTAGCCTCAGTTCCAATGTACACATCAGTATGTCCTATGAAAAATTAGCCTCCATTCCAGTGTGCACATCAGTATCTTCTATGAAAGCCTATTTCAGGTTTCATTCAATAATGTACTATGTATTTGCTGATAACATATTTGTCACATTATATTGTTTCCTTTTGTCTCAATGAAAAATATGAAAAATAAGAGTGTCAAGTTCTGGCAATTGTGAAGTACACAGGCACATTTACACCAAGTGTTTTCACACATTTGACAATGACTGAAATACATACTCTCTCTGATGGTGAGTTTCTCTGGTGGTGTGGTGGGCCTCCCTGTGGCAAACTCAAATAGACTTTCTCAAGAGGAGCAATGAAGCTGGAGACATGTTTATGTAACACTGAGGAGGAAAGTGGCATATTAGCATCGCCAGAGAAATTATAATTCCCATTGCAGGAAATGACCACCACCGCTTTGAACTGATGGTCTGATTGTGGGATTTATGTTTAAGTCTCAGACTATTGCTTTTAAATGCTACTTATCTTGAGTTTTCCATTTAGTAATTTGGGGGTGCATGATAAATTTTCTCATTTTCTGGTACCATTTCACAGCTAGGAATTATGAGTTTTTTTCTAGATATCTCAGTATGCTTATTGTAACTACAATACTACATATTGTGTTGTAATGAGAATCTGTTTTATTTAATATTTCTTTTAATTAAGTTTAAATGATGTTTCTTGGGCTGGGATTATGGGTCAGTGGTAGAGTGCTTGCCTAGCACACATGAGGTATTGGGTTTGATTCCCAGCACCACATGAAGAAAACTAAATAAAAAAAATAAAGGTATTGTGTCCATCTAAAAACTAAAAAAAAGAAAATAAAAGAATTTTTTTTAACTAGGCTTTTAACCATGGGTTGAAATTTGGTGGATTTGAAAATTTAGCCAGATTTTTTTTTTTTTTTTTTTTTTGGTCTTGGGCCATTTTGGGGTAACATGTATAGTAGATTACTTGTAATATTCATATATTGCAGTATTCCCAATATTGAACAATGAATTGAGGATAAATTGTTTTAAATTGATTTGTTGATGGTAGTTACTCTTTTTATCTTTTTCTTACTGATTAAATTTTGGGGTTTTCTCCACATAGTCCATTGCCCAGTAATTTTCTTCAGTATCAGTTTCAAATTGTACCTTCTGGAGTCATTTGTCCTGATATTTTAATAGCATAGCAGTTCACCTTTTGGAGGACAAAAAAAGAGAAAATTGATTTGGAAATTAATTTGGAAAATGATGAGTATGTCTCATAATGAGAGTTAAAGTTTATTGATCCTTTATAATATGCTAAACTAGATAATATATTTCATATAACAAGATGTTTAATCTTGGCAGCAACTTTATCAACTAGGAAAAATTAGAATATCCATGTTTAGTGATGATGAAACTAGAGATTAAATGACTTATGTCACGAGACTATGTAATGTAGTCCATGAAAAATAGTTCTTCTTAAAAATACATCCAAGGACTTCAACCTCTCCAAACCATTGAGTTGTTTATAAGCAAACATAGACTAGGTAATAATGTAGTAATTCAAATACACAATTTTTGCAAGTTTTAAAATTTAGCAGTTTCTAATATACATTTATGTTGTTGTGGGGCTTCCTATCATGCATTAATAACATAATATATATTTTTTAGAGAGAGAGAATATAGGTTTTACAACTTCCTCAGAGGGACCTGCTTTTTCTAATTTTTGCCGTATTTCCTTCTTCACGTAATGAACATTGACCACATATATTAGATCAGGGGTGAAGTAGTGTAATCTTTGACTAATATACTTTCAAGCCTAATGCTTTTATACTTCTTATATTTGAAATTATACCACTTTTTAAATCATGTTATATCTCCATTTAAAATCAAAATTATCTTACAAAGCCATGTTTAATCGTTTCTGAAAATAGGCAAAGAAAATTGAAACATTGAAGACATACATCTGAAAAATATTTGAATTTTATTTAGCCAAGCCATATGTATTCACCAGTAGGTCTTCAAAGAGTTGACATTTGAGCAGAATACTATGAAAATTCAAGCTAAAATTCTATCCTCTCACAAAATAAACTCTACATATACTTAGCCTCCAAACCTTTACCCTGAATATCCTCCTAGCAAAGCACATTATCCCAATAAATGACTGGAAGAGTCAATATATGTTCTCAGTGTATCAAAATAAAAATAAACCTCTCAGTTGCTCTCAAATGCTTCCTTCCACCCGTGCACATCTGCTTGGAAGCCAAAGGGTCAGGATGGTCAGTGACTTAGAAAATCACATCCTGTGAAAATATACATAAACTCCTGCTTTCATCAGGCCCTCCTTTTCTAGTAGAAGAAAGCCTTTCTTGGTATAATTGTGCCCTCTTCTGGTGGAAATTTCTAGACAAAGTACAAGATGAATTTCTATTTAGTTTCCTCTTCTCTATATCATTAATAAAATATTTAAATAGGAATATATGTATGTATCTTATTTAATTTTTTAGCTACTTGTTGAACAAAACAATTCCTTCAAGTCAAAGATTAATAAGATCTTCTATTCATATATTCTCTCCCCCACCCGACCCCCTTTTTCTCTTTTTTTCAGGAGCTAGAAAATATCATCAGTCAAATGATGCACGTTGCTGAGTACCTTGAATGGGATGTCACTGAACTTAATCCAGTAGGTATAAGAATGATTTAACTGTTGACTAAATCCTAGAAGGTTTCTTTCTTTGTTCCTTCTTTCCTTCCACCCTTCCATCCTTTCTTTCTTTCTGTCTTTCCTGAGACTAAATATATTACTATCATTTGATTTTTGTCTTTAAGTCACTCTAAGTTACTATTTCTAATGAGAAGTCAAAGAGGATTCTAAATAAGACAAAGTATATGTGGTATTCTAAAGCTCTCATCAGTTAACTTTTGTTCTTTCTCCAAGGAAAGCCCAAAGCTCTTTGGCTTCTTCATAATAAAGCTTGGAATTTTTAATCATTTTGTTTAAAGAAACAATACCTCATAACTTTAATAAAAACTTCTTACTTGAGTAGAAGTACTAAAACTTCCAACATTATTCAAATGGATATTAAAATAATCTGCATAGAAAACATAATTTTCTATGAATTTAGCTGTAAGAAATATTTTGGAAAATGATGATAGGAAATACTAATTTTAATTCATTTTGAAGTCAATTAAGATTACATGAATAAGGCAAATACAGATCAATTTTAATTGAAATACTTTGCATTTTATATGCATTTTAAAAGTCTGTAAACCAGTTTTTGCATTTATGCAGTTAGTAGCATGGTAAGTGCATGAATATGTGTTACAAGAGCTCAAAACATTTATCTTCCTTTCTAAACAACGCAGTAAATACATAAGGTGCAAAACATTGTACCATTCATAATTGGATTTGAATTTTTCCAGTTGTAATGCAACTGTTTGGGGGGAGGGTTGTTGTTGTTGTTGTTGTTTATTTGTTTGATGTAGAAATGCATCCAACCTTCTCCTAGTGACTGGCAGCTATCAGTAACAGATTGTATTTTGTGTATGGAATGATAAAGTAGATGATGAGGGTTGGGGTTATGGCTCAGTATTAGATTGCTTGCCTAGCACTGGGTTTGATCCTCAGCACCACATAAAAATAAATAAATAAAATAAAGGTATTGTGTCCATCTAAAACTAAAATAAAATAAAATAAAATAAAAAGTAGATGATGGCATGTATTTAACTTATTGCTCAATTGTCTTAGTACTATTTTTTATGAAATCAGGGGATTTCTTATAAGTTCTGTTGACCTTTTTGGTTATGGTAATCTAAAATAGCTTTCTTTCCTCTTCCCTACCTTTTGACCTGTAAAGATTGTTCATCTATCAATCAACTGAGGAAAGGAAGGGAGATTTTTTTTCCTAACAACTTTCTAAGTAGAAGTGGGTACCACCATTTTCTAGCAAAAATTGTTTTTGGTGACAGGAGGTGTAGGTTTGAAAAAAAGGAAGATCTAGATGCTGGGAAGAGGGAGACAGTAAGTGGAGTGGCTGGACAGCCTAACTATGACAAATACAGATGGGAAAATAGAAAAAAATACCTGTAGCATTATTTGTCATGTGTGGTCTGATAAGCTGGCCTCTATTCTGAATATTTCAGTGTGAAAAATAAAGATGAAGGCCTCCCTTTGAGCATGTCATTTGCTATTATGATGACTGCTTTATCTTGCCTACTGCTTCAACAGTGATCTTCATTTTGAACAAATGTACACAGTTTGGGAGTCTTATTAACTTGGCATATATGAATAAAAATAAGTGAATATTTGAGGTTGATCATAATTAGTAGGGAAGGCTCAGATGTTCTTTTTTTTAATATGTTGTGAGAGACAGAGAGAGAGAATTTTTTAATATTTATTTTTCAGTTTTTGGCGGACACAACATCCTTGTTTATATGTGGTGCTGAGGCTCGAACCCAGGCCAGATGTTCTTGAAAGGAATTTTAATTCAACTAATCCCAGCTCTAATGTTAGTATTAACGTTAGTATTAGTATTAGTATTAGTTTAGTTTATTCTCATATGTTCCTTTCCATTGGTTAATGAGCATGCCCCTCAAGAGGCAGGGCATTTTAACTGAATCTTTTGCCATTTTATCAAATTTAAAATAATTTATCTTTTATTTTTAGAATAATTAAATAATTATTCCAGCACATTTTTTTTAATTTTTTTTTTCAGTACTTACAGATCATTGTGTTGCTACGAAGGAAAACAATAGGATTTTAAAATACTTTCTGAGGAAACACACCAAGCACAGAATTGTTTAAGCAAACAATATTTTTACCAAACAATATTTTTACCAAAAAAAATTTCAGTGGTGGATACCAAACCAACAGCATTGTACATGCTCCACAATCTCTCTATTACTGGACTACAGCCCCAACTAAATATTTTATTTATTATACTTTTAAAGTTTCTGTTGTAATGTTCTTTGAATTTCTTGCTTGTTCTTAATTGTTTGAAATTCCCACATTATATAAAGGCAATAATGCACTAGGGTTCTTACCAGGTTTGCCACCTTGATATCTTGAGATGGGAATTACTTTGCCTTTCCAGCAGCCAAGGGTCATATGGTTGGACTCATATAATTTACTTTATTGTAATAAAACAATACTATGTGACATGATGTATGCAGGGGTCTTCTATTTATAATTTGAAGTAAGTACCAACATCATCACCATTCCACAAAGAGGTTAAATGTATTACAATACTGTGAAGAACATTTTGGGACATTATTGCAAGTTATCTTTAGAAAAGAGTCTAATTAAATATGATTAGGTCATTTAAATTTGGGGCTCTATTGAGTTCTGATAGGCAATTAAAAACAGCTTCATTCTTCTACTCTTTACTACTTAGCAAAGAATTCTTTGAGCTCTTTGCCATGAAGTTAATTTGTTCAGACATTTTCTGGCATATATATGAACCTAAAAAAATAATCATCTTGAGGAAGTAATTAAAGACCACTTTCACTATTAAATTAAAGTTAACTTATTTTAGCTGTGCTATTCATTGAAAAAATATTAGAAATTTAAACACTTATTTCTAGCAGTTGATCAATGTAGTTAGCTGTGTTCCAAAAATCATTAAGACACTATTTTCTCAGTAATAGGATTAATGTTGTACTGAGTTATCAAAACATATATGCCAACTCTCCCTTTCACTACTAGTCACAATTTGTTGTAGTCAGTTCAATGTAATGCCTTGCCATATTATGTGAAATGCATTTTATTGATTCTTTTTAAGTCTTCACTGATCTCCTCTTCTCCAGATCCTTCACGAAATGATGGAAGAAATTGACTATGATCATGATGGAACCGTGTCTCTGGAGGAGTGGATTCAAGGAGGAATGACAACAATCCCACTTCTTGTGCTCCTGGGCTTGGAAAATGTAAGCATTTCCATGGAGAAGGGTGGCCTCGAAATCACTCAGTGGGATTCTCTATTAACCTTTTGATTATAAATTGATCTGGCCGTTTTCTACCACGAAGCATGTAGTGAGTGCCTGCTATTTTTAATAAATACACCATGGTGCAATTTAACAGTAGCTCCTTATGTGGTAACACTTGACATAAACATATTGATCCTCTTAAAATAATACCTTAGGATTACATGTGTATTTTTTTCTCTTTTGTTTTCCTCTGTTTAAAGTGCAATCCTTTTAAACTGCCTATCTCCCCAATGTTGTTTCTTCATATATCATTTAATGTAAGAAATTCTGTACTATTGTTGTATTCTGTGGTCCTCGTGATGCTCTATCTCAATCAATATTCCCCCTCACATGAGGATAATCTATTTTATTGATATCCCATACTTGGAGAAGTCAATTAGGTATTGGAGGAGGATGAGAGATATACATGTATATGAAAAATGTTGTTCTTATATTTCTGCAGATCAACCATGTTCTTATTCTAATTTAATTCTCAAAAGTTTTTTTTTAATTGGTGCCTAAGTGCCATTGTATTGGCAATTAAATATATAGTTTGGGGGTTTAAAGTCGATCAACCTATGACCAGATGTGATATAATAATGACTTTGAAACTAAATCTTGCCTAACTCTGCCATAAAATTATTTCAGAAATTAATTCAGAAACCTGGTGACATCAACAGAAAAAAAAACAACTAGTTTTTGTATTTAGCATTAATTCTGGAATAGGAATGAACTATAATATGTATATAATAGCATATTTACTTAGAATCAAAGAGTATAAGGGATAGAAACCACCCTGACACACATAACATTTAAATTTTTGAGATCCAAGAACATGGTGTCTACCACTTTGCTCCTGATCCTCAAACTCTTCATACTTCTTGTTACCAGCAAAACTAATTTTGCAGATTTGAGACTATTCAACACAACAAATTTTTAAAAGTCAGCTCTCAAGACATTTTACAGTCTGTTTGTGAAACCTGTGAACGTATATATAAACATGTTTGTGTAAATGGGTTTAAGAATATATAAATAGGTTTAGGGTTTAGGATTATATATGAGTTTACAAATAAATAGGTGAAGTTCAGAAAATTATCCTTTCTTTACTTTTTACCTGGAATTTCAAATTATTTACTGCTATTTTGATGTTACCTTTCATAGGAACTCTGGGATTTTAGTCTCTGTCAGATGAAGAAAAAAAATACTAATAGTTGATATGTAGGACATCACCTTAAAATAATTTATGACAAAGATAATGAATATAGATGTTATTTCTCATAAATACATATTTCTACACTTTGAAAATTAATTATTCAGTATTTCCTTGTACCTTATGTTTGTATGCTACACATAATTTAGCATCTTTTATAACTTGTTATATACCCCTATTATAATTATTTAATTGTTGAATATACCTGTTGATACAAGCATTATGTAAATTGAATTATGATGAAAGAGCAAAAGGCAAAATTACAAAATGGCAGCATTTTAAGTTTTATTTACATTCTGTGCTGAAAAACAATTGTTAGAAGACTCCAGTCATGGAGAACCAATAATAATGGTTCTCTAGAAGGGAGTTTTATATTATCAAAACTAAAATTTGAGTATTCTATATGCTTTTGGAAATTGGTGTATGAAAGCAGAGGAGATACAGGAATGACTAAATGAAATGTAGTCGGATGTGAGACAAGAAAGTACAGAAAAGGAGATTTTGTTACATTTATTTTAAACATCACAGAGGATGTTGAAATAATGGTTTACTTTACATATTATTGGTTATAAAAGGCTTAAATTTTAATTTATAAATACAGGTACTTGTAAAATTATACAAATAGCATGGCTAATATAGTTCACAAATTTGTTTAGATTTAACTCTAAATATTTTAAAGAAATATGATATTTCATTAGTTTCTGGCAGTAAGTTACATTGAATGAAATTTCTTTGCTTTTAATGTACATTTGGTTAATTATTTGTAAATTATCTTTAATTGAATTTGTAAATTAATATTTTATGTTCTTAGTTCTAAAAGATTGACAGGAAAAATAAATTTAGGGTTTTGTTAATAGTAAACAGAGCTGTGTTCCCAGTCCTGGCCACTAGATGTCAGGGCCACATTGTTTAACACGAATAAGGCAAATATATTTAAGAGATTGGATGTTTTTCCTCTGTGAATTACGATTCTGAAAGAAATTTCCCTTTTCTTTCACATTTAAAAAAAAGAGTAAGGCAACCATTTTTAAGTATCTTTTAATAAGATGTATAAGCACTGTAATCATGTGTAATGATCATAAAACAAAATACCTCTCTGTTAAAAATAGCTTTTTAAGTCTAAGGCATTGTAAGTGTTGTAAAAACCAGGAATGACACCAAGACAATTGAATGATGAGAGTCTTTTTTTAGTAATTGAGATTTATTTCCTTTCTGTAGGCAGTTAATGTGTTATGTTATTACCTGTAGAGAATTTGATCCCTGGTACTAGAGCCTCAACCCCCACCACATCTTTTGCTTATTAAATTGGAAATCTAGATGCTTCAGTTTGAAGCTGGCCATTTATTATAAAGCTTGCCTTGTTATGTTGTCCTATATATTCTTGTCTATTGTCAATTATGAGCTTGGAGAGTAGATTCTAATTGATAGTGGGTGTTAAATACCACAGTGTATTTGAGAGTGACTGCCTTGGACTATCCAATAGCATAGTTAAAATTGTCTTTCTGAGAGAGTAAGCCTCTGTTCTCATGTAAGGCACAACTGTTATGATTGCACTATATTTATTTTTCTCCATTAACAGAATTTAAAATGTTGCTCTATTTTAAATAAAATCTGCTTATCTACTAAAATCAGAAATGTAGTTTATCGGGACTTAATTCTTCACCAAACACTAAAAAGAAAGAGTCATTTCTTTTCTTTCACAAGCACTAATGCAAACATCACAAAACCCAAGATAAACTGGTCAAAAACAGTACCAAGTCTTAGTGTCTCTTACATTTGAAGGAAAATAGGGAGTTTAAATGATTATATGATTTTGATTACCACTACCAAAAGTTACCTTGAAACATTCTTTATTTATTTTGGAGAGAAGGGGGGACTGGGGACTGAACCTAGAGGTGCTTTATCACTGAGCCACATTCCCAGGCCTTTTTAAATATCTTATTTAGAGGCAGGGTCTCACTGAGTTGCTTAGGTCCTTGCTAAGTTGCTGAGGCTGGGTTTGAATTTTTAATTCTCCTTTCTCAGCCTCTAAATTTCTGGGATTACAGATATGCACAACTGCACATGAAGAAACTTATTCTTTTTTCAATAGTCATCTTACTGAAGGATTTTTTCAAACCTTATATAATGAAAACCTTTTTTTTTTTTTTCTTTTCACTAACAACTATTTGCTTCAGTAACTGGAACCTGTCTATCATGGGAAATACATTATATAGTTTAGGTTTTATGGCCATAAAGATCTCTGTCCCAACTGCTCAGTGCTTCTGTTATAGCCCAAAAGTAATCACAGAGATTGTAAAAAAGCAACCAATAAGGCTATATTCCAATAAAACTTTATTTATAAAACAGATTGCTTAACAGACTTGAACCACTTGCCACCTTTTGTGCCAACTGCTGATCTGTTTTGTTACTAATTTGTCATATTACAAACAGAAGATGTTTTAATTTACTTTTAATAATTCAGGAGACAGGACTCTAGAATACCTCTGACCTGGCACACAAACAACCACAGCAAGACATGAGTAAGATACAGAAGCAGTGGACTTCATGAACTGATCTCCATCCTGAATGTTATTAAGTCAGTCATTTTGTGCCAGGGAGTTGCCTCCTCTAAAAAAATGAAAAGAAAGTCAAGAAGACGTTTTTCTTTTTCAAAACATTTTTTTAGTTCTAATGTTTCTTTTCTTAGACCAACAAGACAATTAATAATACTTCAATTCCTGAAAGCCATAATCTTGAATCTTTACTAAATTGTTCAAGAAAAATCCCCAAATTCATATTATTAGAAATTCCTTAATTCCTAAAAACAAAAATACACATTCACCTATTATACACATATAATAAATGTAAAAATTATCCATCCAGGTATCCTTGAAATGACCTTAACTCCTTGGCGTAGACTCTTGTGCCCACATCTAATCTATTTTGGTTTTAAAGAGAATGATTCCATCTCAAAGAATCTTGGCCTTTAATCCTTAGAAGTAACATAAACTCTTCCTTTGATTGAGATGGTTTAAGACCTGTTAAATTTCTTGATAGAATAAAAGAATATGAAATATATTCTCTGATAAAATTTCTGAGTGGTACAGTATAAATGATAATATATTTTTAATAATCTAAATTATATTTTAAAAATTATGATTTGTATTCCAATTTTTACAATGTTAATTTGGTTTACAGTTTTTGTTCCTCTATATGTACATAGTTCAATATAGAAAGAAATTTCAAAACCAGATATATGTGACAATTCTTGAGATTTCAGATTAGGTATTGAAAAAGAAAAATGAACATGTGGTTTCACATGTTATTGAGTTCGAGTCTGAGCTGCAGGGTCCCAGTCTGCTCTCAGAAGGTGCAGTCTGGAGATGAGCAATTCACTGCAAATCTGCCCCAAATTTTAATATTTATCTTTGTTTTCTCATTGACCAGTGTCTGATATAGCTTGGTTTTTTTGTCTAAATGAGTAGTTTCTTTCATATTGACATTTACTGTTTGGAGATCTTGAACAAAATAGTAAGACAATTTATTGATCTTTATTATTTAATGGATTTAAAGTAATTTGCCACATTGGCTCATCTATGTGTTCTAAATAAGTCAGTTGAAATGTGGCTGGGTGCCAGGGAAGGAGTACTTATACTGGGATCTGTAAAATTTCTCCTTGAGGTCTTTTGAAAATAAAAATATTTACAGTGCTATAGTGGTTCCAGTTTAGTTGAACATTATATTTGAACTTTGAAATATTTAGGAAAATCCTAAAATTTTAGAAATCACTAGGATAAGGAAATTAAGTTTGAAAAAGCGCAAAGGGCCTTCTCCCTTTGAAACATCCCTTTGGCTTCTAGGGAACTGAGAATCAAGGAAGGACGTGAAGCTCCTTCTTAAGAGTAGACCAGCCTGAGACTCAGTAAACATTTCTCTCCGTCCTAAGCACAGAACGGAGCTGCTATATTGTAATCTGCAGTGCTGTATCTGGTAATGAAAATAAACTAACACATTTCCTATGAAATAAAGTATATAAAAATCTATGAATATTTTTCTTAATTCTTTTAGCTGATAAGTTGGGATGTTACACAACTCAACCCAATGATGGTAATAATATTTGCTGTTTATATAACACCAGTCTTCTGAAGAGCTAAATTAACTTCACAGGTATTGTATAATGAAACCTCACAAGAAGGCCTGGGAAAGCAAAGTGGGTACTTTGATTTCATTAGAGAGGAAAATAAGAAGAAGAAAGATGAAATGGCCGGTTCACATTTTCATAGTAGGCAGGAACCAAGCCTTCTGGATTCTCCGTTCATTTCTTTCTTTTTTCTTTTTCTTTTTGTTTTTTTTTTTTATATAAAAGTGAATTCATTTCTTGGCAATAAATATTTATTTGTAACAGAAGCACTAATAGAAATATGCTCTGTTGGCTGATAGGATATAGGAAAGGACAGATTCTTTCTCTTCCCCACTAAGTTTACAATCTAAATAAGACAAACAAGACAAGACATGAAAATACAGAGAGTTGGAGTATAATTTGCACTGCTGAGAAGTAGTTGGCTCCTGGTTTCAATTTCTTCTTTTAAAGAAGTCACATACATATTTCATTCCTTGCATATTTTGGCAATGCATCCGGCTAAGAGCTATAAAGCTATTTGATTTGGTTTTTGGTAAAGCATTTTATGCCTGGGTAATGGATTTGTACATCAGTTGCAGCCTGTAACATGGCTAAGTGTTCTGATTGACAGAACACCCACATTCAGACTTGTTTATTTTTTGATAAGGAAAATGCCAGCTAACTTAGTCCATATGTGCTCTCCAACAGGATGAGGCTTATTCACATATAATGGACAATCATTTAAAAATAAAATGACAAGGAATATAAAAATGGTAATACATATGAAAAATAGTTTTTTCCTTTCTTCATTTACTTAAAAATATTTCAAAGAATTTAACTGCTAATTTTAAAGTTTGTTAGTTTTAAAAATTAACAATGCCATAGTTAAACTTTTTTTACATCAGGATGTTTAATTTTTAAAGCAATATAAATTTAAATATAGACAGTTTTCAAAATATAGCAAAGTTAAACACGTATTCTATTCACATTTTATTACAACTTGAAATCTTATGGTTCATCTAAACCCAAACTCAATTAGGAAATTACTATGAAGTCTATTTCTTGAGTTTTAGAAAACTGAAATTATATCTTCTGAAGTTCTCTCCTTGACACCTTATACCTAGCTGCTTTTGTTGAGATCTCATTAGCCCCTTTTCAGAAAGCCAAACATGAGCATTGTTGAAATTTATAGGTCTAGATTTACCCTTCTTGCAGGTTAATGTGTTGTTAATGTGTTAACTTGCCACCATTTCCTGGAAGCTGGCAGAGGACATGAGACTTTTGGGTCAGAGACAATGGGTTTTAGTACTCACAGTGAAGCAGCATCAGGAACTTTATGTTTGATCTGTTTGCCTTTCTCCCTAAGTTTCATAGGGAAAATGAAGTGAAACCCGACTAATTGCAGTGTACAGCATCAGAGTTAGGAACTTCTATCTTAGGGAAACTAAATCTCTTATAATGTGCAGTAAAGAAATCCGTTTAATCTTTGCTTAGAAGAAAGAGATTATCCTTATTAGACTGGACAATAAATAAACCTGCCTTCTCTACTGGCTAGAGAAACATCTTTATTGTCCAAAGCTTTTTTTCAGTAAGTTTGAAAAGACTTCTTGGGAGGGCGGAATAAGAAAAGATAATGCTTCTGCTTCCAAAACATGCAGACATTCAAGAGATCCATGGAGAATTATCTCCCAGATAAACCATTTTTATTAATGTTTCATAGTACGATGCAAATTTTTTTTAATTGGTTGTTCAAAACATTACAAAGCTCTTGACATATGATGCAAATTTGAAATTTCTGGTTCTAATGTAAGAATTAGTTACTATACATTTCCTCTGGTATTATAAATCTGATGCCTTGTCTCTTGACTAAGAATAGAAAAAAGTGGTTAGGAATGTTAATATGAATATTTTCTTATCAAAAGAATCAAGATGATCTGGATGTTTGTGTTGTCATACCACCTCAGAATTCATGATTTCCTCAGTACATAGTAAATGCTCAAAAATTATTTGGTGAATGTAATTCTAAGAAATGGGACAATTTGGCTAACCTGAAAAATTATGAGTTATGGTGGTGTCAATAGAGTACCAATAAATTATGTCTGAAATTAAGTTTCACACAAATTAATGAAGTGAATACGGAGTACATATGTCAATGAAGAAAATGATGGTAAAATTATATGTATTGAAATATATAACTTTATATCTGTATTTTGACCTTCTTGTAAGGTGTTCAAGACTCATTTAATCTTGAACTATACAGTATGATTAAACATCCATTAGAGAAGTAGCTATTATGATATGCAGAGTTTTACTTAAAACAGTAAGTAATAATCACAGAGTTTTTTGCTAAATGTGTAAATTAATATAAACTCAAGGTTTTGTTGACAAAAACTAAGCTGATTGTTATACATATAGCAATGCAGTTTACCATCATTCTCTAATAATAAAATCATTTATTTTACAAAAGAGACATAAGCAAGAAGGAAATGTAATTTAATCCCTTAAAATATTGATGCATTTAAATTTATTATTTGAGATATGGAATATATTATTAGAAAATATAACATAGCCTACTATCCACAAATTAAGTTCTAAAGTAACACCATATCTTGCTGGTAAGTGCTGTATTTTCCAGCCCATCCCAATCTTCTGCCTTCTTATAAGACCTAACCATCATTGGGAGTTTTTCATATTCCCATTCTAAGCAAGGGTTAATCTAATTTTTACAATTTTCATTGTTCAACCACTTACACTCAAGAGAATTTTCTCTCTTTATTCATTCACTTGTTTATGGAATTTTGCTAAGAATATATTACTCAAAGGTGAGGCAGACACGTCCCTCTTCTGAGGGAGTGCTCAGTTTGCCAGATCATAATGAAGGTTTGGGGTATGCTGTTGAACTGCTGACATTCGACAAGAACTTGTGGGTTGCTATAGCATCCACGATTTGTTAGCGGTGTCTCATTCCACTAGAGCACATGTGTTTTTCTAAGACTCTGTGGCGATCTTGGAGAAAGTCAGGGATGAAATAACAGATTGTCTTCAAATGCTTCAGTCCAGCTCTGAATTTTATTGGCACCTACATATTCTACTGTTTATTTCATTAAGTGAAATCTGTTTCTCTTATATCCCTGTGCAGAATGTGAAGGATGATGGACAGCATGTGTGGCGACTCAAGCACTTTAACAAACCTGCCTACTGCAATCTTTGCCTGAACATGCTGATTGGTGTGGGGAAGCAGGGCCTCTGCTGTTCCTGTGAGTATGTTTGCTCTGCCTGGATGCCCTCACCCCCAGTGAGCAAAGGCGGTTTTATAGAGTCCTGTTTGTCAAATGATAAAGTAATCCAGACCCTCTCTGAATTACCATTTACATTGCTCTGCAGACCTCTGAATGAAGTCACTCTGGTTTTACCTTTACTCAGTTTTGGAAAGTCCTTCCTCTGATAAAGAGTGAAGGAACTTTTCTAATTCTTTAGCCATTTTCTTTCCATTGTAGTTTAATTTATTCATGATTTTGAGTTCTTTTGGAATTTTCACTAATTTGTAATTTCCACGAATTTCTCAGTTTACGTGTTATTTATTTATTTATTTTTATCTCCCTAAGTTTGGCAATTTATTCACACAGACTTCTTATAATAGTGTAATTCCAACAGGTCTTTAAAAAAATAACTGATTAAAAGTAGTTTTGTATTCAAATTAAGTTTAACACCTCAAGTGTGTTATTTTTAATGTTCTTATAAAGAAAATCTTCAGATGTGGTTGCAAGTTTGTAAGTGTGTCCATTTTTCTAACTTCAGTTCACTTATATTTGGAATTATTTTTTTATTCTATTAATTCATTACTGACACTTAGAATTTTTCTAATACAGTATGAAGGAGTTAACTTTAAAAATTACCTAAGTATTTTTAATTCTATATCATATCTATCTGAGAATACTTTGTATTCTCTGACATTCCTGCTAAAGTAGAACACATATCATTTCCTCTTCATTTAGGGCTAGCATTCTTCATTAATCCTGCAATATGTCTATCCACACCTTTTTCTGCTATATACAAAGTTACTGAAACTATCAAGCTTATCAGATACATCCCACTTTCCCACTTTTGCAAAGTTAATTAAGTTTTTATCTGGCTAGCATACAATATATTGTTTTCAGATTTGTTGTTATTTTCTTTCTTTTTGTTTTCCTATTCGTTCCCCCTCCTTTTTTTTTTTTTTTTTTTTAGCTAGCAGCTTGTTTGGAAATAAGTTTGCAAATGTACTTTTTACCAGATATATTTTTTGACACCAAATCATTTTTAGGGTAACATAGGGTATCCTAAATGTTAAAGGATGATAATGAAGTTCCATGAAACTTGCCTGTATCTCTGAAGAAAGTTTCTGGTGGCCACATTTGAAACGTTGTTTACTCTGGAACATTCTGCATACACAAAGAAAATGCTTTGTTTTTAAAGTCCTATGATTTTTTTAAGGAGAATAATATTTTATGGTAAATTCTATTGATAGGAGGACATGAAACAAAATGACTCTCAAGTAAGGTGAGTGTGGTTATATAAATGTGAGAATTTTGTTCACAACTTTTTTTTCTTTTTTTTAACTGACTAGTAGGGTGAATTCAAGAATCTTGGCATGATTACTTGTAGTAAAATTTTAAAAGTATGTTTTCTTCCTCAGTGTTGCCCCCCAAATCACAGATATTAACAGTTTAGAAGAGTTTTCTAGTGTATGTGTATATATATATATATATATATATATACACATGTGGATTTAATGGTTTTTATTCATATTTCAGGAAATCTTTAGGTGCTTTCATTTTTATGGAGAGGACTAACTGAATATCATTAAGATTGTTTTATTCTATATGTGTATGCATTTGGAGCTCTTAACTTGGAACCAGCATTATTTTTAGAGAGCCACTTTTATGACCCTAATTATATTCAGAGTCAAAGCAGAAAAATATGTAAAATGCTAAAAAGTGTGTTAATTTTATGACATATTATGTGCATACACATATATATATATATTTGATTACATATGTGTATATATACATGTGTGCAAATGAGCATCAGTTTTTGCTTACATATATATCATACCATATGCTGCTAAGCAAAGATATTTTTTTCTTTTTTTTTTTTTTTTTGGACAGGCAATGCTATGATGTCAAGTGAGGAATGATCTTGTACTGACTGAAAGCCTGGCATGTATGATGAAATCTAGTCTCTAGAAATAGACTAATCAGCCATTTAAGGTTTAGATAAATCAATAGAAAAAATAGCATAAACTCATCGGCTTTTCTTCCCATGCTCACCAGCTGCTCTCATGCCTATACTTTGTAAAATATGGATCTCTTCCTTCTAGCAAATGACACCAAACCATTTGGCAGTCATCAATTTGTCTTTAATATTTTTGTCATCTGGAAATTATTGTGAAAAATTTGAGTGAGGACTGATTTAATTAAGCATTTCCTGCTATGCCATGATAGAGGAGTCTTGGTTTTTCACATGCATAATATTTCCTGTACTAATTGGCCTTTTGTATTCCATGGTAAAAACAGTCGACTTGGGCTTTTCCTTGATGTGGCTGATTGGATTGATTAGGGAGCAGTGGATATGAAATGAGGTCCTGTTAATGTCATTCTTTCCCTATAAAATTGCAATCAGGACCAGGATTAGCTCTGAATTTGTGTACCTGTTTCCTTTCAGTCTGCAAGTACACAGTTCATGAGCGCTGCGTGGCTAGAGCACCTCCCTCTTGTATCAAGACCTATGTGAAGTCCAAAAAGAACACTGATGTAAGTTTGTGGACATGCTTGCTTTTTGTGGGTGGCAATTATGGATTCTCCTCTTACCACAATACTGTTTTTCTGTTCTAGGTCATGCACCATTACTGGGTTGAAGGCAACTGCCCAACTAAATGTGATAAGTGCCACAAAACAGTTAAATGTTACCAGGGACTGACAGGACTGCATTGTGTTTGGTGTCAGATCACAGTGAGTAACATTAGCAGACAAATCCCGTGGTCACTCATATTGAAAACTCTGTATCTCATACTGTCAGATGTCTGGAAGACCTTCAGAGTATTTAAGTCAATCAGCATAAAATCATGGAAGCTTCTTAGTTCATCTCACTTCCAAAGGGAGAGAAGGCCTACACTTTGTAAAATATGAATCTCTTTCTTCTTGCAAATGACACCAAGCCATTTGGCAGTCATCAATTTGTCTTTAATATTTTTGTCATCTGGAAATTATTGTGAAAAATTTGAGTGAGGACTGATTTAATTAAGCATTTCCTGCTTTCGCCCTCATAGAATCCAGAACTTTAGAACTGAGTAACAGCCTTAGAGATGATACTATCTTATGGTTTTCAGATTGTGTCCATAGAACTCTAGAGGTTCCCCAAAAGGCAATCAGAGGACATGGCAATGGTAAGCAATGAGAATAGGAAAAGGATTGGGTAGAACTCAATTCTTAATGTCACCTCACAACATTTTTTTAAAGGTTTTTTTTTTTTTTTTTTTTTGGTATGTGTGTGACATATATTGTAACTTTATTTTAATCATAGGAACTGTGGGCTCAAAACAGCCTCTAATTGGTACTCAAAGAATCTTAAAATTCTTTCTGTCCTTGTTTACATTCCAACATGTTTTTCTCCTTTACTTTCTTTGTTTTAATGGTTTCTCTTATCACTGACTCTGGAATCTAACTCTAGCACTACAACCTACTGATGACCAAGCACTTGACCAAGACCAGTTGAGCTTTGGTCTTGACCCTGGCTTTTGCCTTATAGGATATGAAGCACTTCCTTTTTTATAAGAAAGGATATTACTCTGAACAAACTGTACCTTTAAAAATGTAGAAATTTCATGTCCCAAATCAGCTCAGACAAAATGTCCCTAATATTTGATTCTTATACTGGAGATCAACAAATTTTTTGAAGATGATTTTATTTTTTAAAGCAGAATACAACATGAACTGTAAATGTCTTTAAATCCTTGAGGTCTAAATCAATTAATCAATCTCTGAGTTTTATTCAGGAAATAAGGCTATAAAAGGGAATATTAGAGGGTTAAGTCAGAGTCAAGAAAAAGAAAAAGAAAAAACAGGTCTCCTTTTGCAAAACTCTCCTAGGCGCTGAGCTTCTGGCTAACCTCAGCCTTATTTGTTGAGTCTTAAGCTCTAAAGACCCTGGGGTCCCAGTTGTTTTGCTCATGAAAGAAGCTTGCAAAATTAAAATAATATGTTATTGTATGTCTGGAAGAATATATAGCCTTTTTAAAAAGTAACTTCAGGCTTTCTGTACCTCAAGAGTTGTTATTTTATTTATTTATTTATTTTTTGGGGGTGGTGCTAGGATTGAACCCAGGGCTTTGTGTGCAAGGCAAGCACTCAACCAACTGAGCTAGATTCCTAACTTACTTCAAGAGTTTTAAGTTGTTATAGGGATACATTTATTAAATTAATAATTATGTGCCTCCCTGATAACAGAATATATTTACTTCTGAATATTTATGTAATTACTATTTAGACTTTTTTTTCATAAGCCACAATATAAAAATTTTAGGATAAAACTGATCTCCCTTGACCAACCATTACCTACTACTACAGATTTGATTCTAAAATCATATACTTTATTTTGTCCTCCCACTTTCCAGAAAGTGCTTTTAATATACAAAGAGCTACTGTACATTATTCTGAGAGTGATGGGATAGGGCACTGTCAGTGTTTTAGGAAGGCCTATTAGAATGGATTCCATAAGTAATCTACTGCAGAAAGAAACCAAGAGAATAAAACTTGGCTTCATTTTTTTTTTTTCCCAAAAGCCAGTATATATGACTTCTGGAAATGACTTGGTATCATAAGTCAGGCCAACCAGATCCTTAAGATCACATCTGTTAGTTACAAGCTGTGCCATTTTGGGTCATGTATATAACAAGTTTTGGCCAATTTTCTAATTTGTAAAATGTACTTAATGATGTCTCTATCATAGTACATGTTATCGTAAGAATTAAAGTTGTCACTACAAGTGTGGAAATGTTTAAAAAAGAACCTTCTTCAGCAAGTAACACCTTGGTGAGAAGAAAAGCGCCACATGGGTTCCCAAAATCAATGCTGGGGTCCCCAGAGTGCCTCAAGAAGAGAGATCATGCCCTTTCTTTCTTACTTCTGGAAGGATCTCTAATGATTTGGTCTAAGTCACAAAAGCACCTGCATATACTAAAAGCATCCAAAATCAAGTGGACTTGAATTTCACTTAATTTGAAGCCAACTTGATTGATCTATATTCACAATGAGTTGCTATTACAGCTTTCTATCAGACAGATTAGGTGATTTTGTCCTCACACTTCTAGTCTGAAGATAGAGTTTCAAGTCAATTTATTTTACTCCTTTCTCCTTTATCCATTTGTACAACCTACCACGAAGTCCTGACATTTCCTCCTTAAAATATCTCTTCCAGAGCTGAGTTTTTGTCTCTACATTCACAACCCTAGTGCAAGCTCTTAGCACCTCTTGACTAGATTAGAGTCAGAATCTTCTGGCTTACCTCCCTGACAGAAGGTACTTTTCCTATAATGCAGCCTGCATACGACCTCCTGAAAGATTCTTCCCAAAATACCAATTTGTTATCATATGCCTTCTTTAGCAACCTATAATAATCCTGTGATGATAAATGCAGCCCTCAACACCCCCTACCTCAAGTTGGTTTTCACTTCCTCAAAACTCAGACTGAGACCTAAGCACATATCCGTATATTTCCCTTCCCCATTCTCTCCCTCTGCTGTAGCTGTGTATGTCTGGTTGGCAGTCCCCTGGGAAGACTGTTTTCCCTGTGCCTGTTATTTCACGCATCCAATTCCCTTGAATGCACCTGTTTTATATTCTTACTACATCTCAGGAACCAAGTTAACTTCCATATCTTCCTTGGAATTTTCTTTGATACTAATATTTCCTTTTTCTGAATACTTTTTACTCTACCCCCCCCCCAAAAAAAAAAAAAAGACTGAATTGTTCTCAGTAGTATCATGTCTGCTTACTAATGCTGTCTACACTTCTAGACTACACTCTTGTTTCAGGGACAGGTCAGTGTCACATATTGTTTCCTAATTACATAAAATTCATGATGGAGCATTGAGTTTAGAAGAAGGCCTTGTTAGGTTCACTTGAATAACTCATACAGTTTATACAGTTTTCTTCTTGTTGATAAATACTGAATTCCAAATGCATGCCCTATTTTAACTTTTGTTTTCAAATATCATCCTGTGACAGTCAAATCTGCATCAAATAGGCAAGTATTAAAAATACATTTGAAATGCATTAAAATATTTAAAGAAAAACATCCATTTTCACACTGTTTTTCAGTCAGTATTTGTGGTGTCTTGATGGTGCATTATACTGGTTTGCCAACTTGTAGATATCTAGGAAAGCTCTTAGAATGATATTTTATATCCTTTTGAAAATCTAACCACTTAGAAAACAAAAGGCAAGAAAAAACTAAATAACAACAGTGGAAAACTCTTCCACCGTGTAGGCAACTTGTCTTCCATGCTTTCTTTTTTGATCCTTTGGGCCAGGCAAAATATTCACTGTGGTTATCTCTTCTCTCTCTCACTCACATCCTGCCATCATTAAGAACCCACTGCTAATACCTGTTCACTCCCATGAAGAGGGTTTCTTTGACATTCTATTTATAATATGTTATGAATTGTTTACCATCCAGATAAACAATTCCTGGTCAGTCAGGACTCATCAGGATGGGATTTTAATACATTTTGTTTGGTTTAACAAAAGAATGTCTATCTTATTAAAGTATGGGATACTAACTTGTGGTATTATATAATGGTATTCTTTTAATTACAATATGAAACTCCTAACTATAATATTTAAAAGTTTCCAAAACCATATGCTTTATCTTTAGCAAATACCAGTATTAAGCATGTACCCTGAACATGCAAGATATTAGGGCTAATGGATTGTAGCAACTAATAAATATGTTCCCTCAAATTAGACCACCGAGTCTTTCTTTTAGAAGAGTAATTTTTTCTCTTCTTTTTGTGACAGCTACTTTTTTGTGACCATTTATATTCTATTTTTTTCTCAATTTGACTTCTTCAATTCTACCAACCTTCTTCTCTGGCCAATACATTCACTGTTTTCTCAACTCTACCCTATAAACACATATACACATATACACACTTCATTTTTCTTCTAATTTTGAGACAGATTTTTTTAATACACATAGATCTGGCTCTGAATTAGGTGCTAGTAGGAGCTGTCATAAACCCTGAAATTATTTCTAAGGGTTTATTTTACTTCCAGGAATATATGACTCATATTTTATGACTTTCTAGATAATGGGGCTAAATTTCCTTAAAAAAAATAAATAAAGGGGGGGAATTTCTTATATATAAAAATAATGATCTAAGAATTCTGTATTTTACCTAAAAAAGAGCACAAAAATAACCATGAATAATGTTTTTTAAAAAAATTTAAAACAGGACATAATTTCTTGTCTTTGGTGCCTCACTGATTATTTTATTCAAGAGGCAGTATTCATCAATGCTTTGTTTATTTCATTCTTGATGAGGCTCTTTGTGTCCTGGATTTTACTGATTTGGGGTCTGGGCTACCTTTAAGGCAATTTATCAGTCTTTACTTTCTTATTAATACTGAGAAGGACTCAGTTATGTCTTTTTCTTATATTCTATTCATGAAATGACATACTAACAAGTTGTCTTAGCCTGTTTTATGTTGCTATAACACAACACCACAGATTGAATGATTTATTTTTTAAAAAGGCAATTATTTTTTACAGTTTGGAAGCTAAGATGTTCAAGGTCAAGGGGACACATCTGGTGAAGGCCTTGTTGTGTCATAACATGGCAGAAGGTATTATATGGCAGAGGAAGTGTTCAAGCTTGGGTTTCTCTTCTACTTCTTATAAGGTCTATAATTTAATTATGGAGAACCTACCCTCATGTCTTATCTAACCCTAGTAACCTCCCGAAGGCCTGACCTTCAAATACCATCAATGTAAGGATTTGGGGTTTAGTTTCCAACATGTGAACTTTTGAAGAATACATTAAAAACCATGGCCCAAATTTAAGCAACTTGTTATCTTTGACAATGTCCATTTTTTTTCTTTTAAATTTTTTTATTGAAAAATGACATATATACAGTAAATTGTTCTTATTCTAAGGGTAGAGATCAATGACTTCCCACAAATGAATACTCCACCTAAGAAGCACTTGACCAAAAAGAATATTACCAGTAACCTAAAAAAATATTTTGTTCTTTGAATTCAATTACAAATTTCTATTTTGTTGATATTTGCTTTCTTTTAATAGGCTTTATTTTTAATTTTTTAAAAATATTTATGTTTTAGCTGTAGTTGGACACAATACCTTTATTTATTTGTTTGTTTGTTTATTTATTTATTTATTATGTGGTGCTGAGGATTGAACCCAGGGCCTCGCATGTGCTAGATGAGCGCTCTACCACTGAGCCACAATCCTAGCCCCAGACTTTATTTTTTAGAGCAGTTTTATGTTCTGAGCAAAATTCATGTTCACCTTTCAGTTGGATGAATAATCCTAGGACGTATGCATTTTCTTACTGGCTTCCACATTTTATATTTTGTCATCAAGTATGTATCTGAGCAATATGGTACTTAAATTAGACCTGTATACAAACTTGTTCTAACCTAATGCTCTCAGCATCATGTTCTAATATCATGATGTTGAGGGCCATCCAAATATAGTCACCAGCTGACACATTCCACTCTATATAAAAGCATAAGGTACTCCTGAATATTCTTAGTTAATAGAGTCCTCTTGACTGCATCTATTGACAGGGCTTGCATGAGCCTCAAAGTACCTACCCTTTCGCCTCACCAGGATATCTTTACAGTGTGGATAAGAATAAAAAATTCAATACCTTCTCAAACTATACAAAGGGGATTTTCATTTTAGATTTTGCTATGTGTAGAAGTTTCTTAGAATCTGCATTCTCCATTTTATTTTGCTTATTTTAGTACCAGGGATTGATTCCAGATGTGCTTAACCACTGAGCCACATCCCTAGCCTTCTTTATTTTTTTTTTCAATGATACATTTTATTTTATTTAAACTAATGTCAGAAATGTTATCAAATTACTGGAAAACTCTTAAGTATGTTTCAAATAACTTGATTATATGAACCTACTTTTCTAACTGTACATTTTATTAATTCTAAATGCAAATCAAGTATCTCTGGTAAAAAATTAGCATCTGAATTGAAATGTGCCTTAAGTATAATATACACACATGATTTCAAAGACTTGGTACCTTCTTTATTTTTTTGAGACAGGGTTTCACAAAGTTGCTAAGTGGCTGAGGCTAGATTTCAACTTGCAATCCTTCTGCCTCAGCCTCTGGAGGCGCTGGGATTATAGGCCTGTGTCACCATGCCTGGCTGTATTTTTCATTTTAAAAGGATTGTGCAAGATCAAGGTGCTGAAGTTTTTTTTTTTTTTTTTTTTTTTTTTTTTTCTTCTCTCTCTCTCTGTGACAACTATGTTACAGAAGAGCCTTAAGATACATAGTCTGCCTTTGGTTTTAGTTTACATTTTATAATGCTTGATGTACTAGTATCCTACAGTTCTTATAACAAATAGCAGGAAAACCTATGGAGTAGAGGGAAGGGTACAGCGGGGGAGGAGAGGAGAGGAAGAAGTACTGGCAACTGAATTAGAACAAATTATATTACATGCTTTCATAATTATGTCAAATTAAATACTAATATCATATATAAAAAGAACCAACAATAATAATTTTCTAAAAATCTGCAAACTTATTCACCTGCAGTTCTGGAAGCTAAAAGTACAAAATAGAAGAAAGTCTTAGGGAAGAATCCTTTGGCCCTTTCTAAATTCTGGTAATTGCCAGAAATTCTTGGCATTCCTTGGCATTTAACTGAATCACTCAAATTTCGACTTCTGTTATCACATGGCTATTTCCCCACTGTACCTGTATTTTTCTGTTCAGATTTCACTTTTCTTATAAGGATAACAGTCATTGGATTAGGGCCCAAACTAATATGGCTATATCTTAATTTATATACAGCTACACAGGCCCTGTATACAAAAATGTTCATATTCACATTTACTAGAGTTTAGGATTTTGACATATCTCTATTGAGGTACCCCATTCATCCCACAAATACATAGGTATTTGTTTGTGTTTGTGTTCTAGTAGTAATGCAGATCAAACCTTGGGGCACTCTGCCACAAAGCTATATCCTCAGCCCTCTTTATTTTTATTTTGAGACAGTATCTCACTAAATTTCTGTGGCTCACATATTTAAGATTCTTTTACCTCTGCTTCTCAAGTATCTGGAATAATAAATGTATATCACTGCACCCAGCTTTAATAATATATTTTAAACTATTCTTCTTTTTGAGGACATTATGGATTTTTATTTGTCCATTCAGAGTGCTAGTTTATTTAGTTCTTTTTAAAAAAACTATTCTACCTCCCATATGAATTTTTTTTTTTTTTTTTTTTTGGTAATCAGGATTGAACCCAGGGGAACTGAACCACTGAGCCACATTCTGAGTCCTTTTTATTTTTTATTTTGAGATAGTTTCTCACAAAGTTGCTTATTGCCTCACTAAGTTAGTGAGGCTGGTCTTGAACTTTTGATCCTCCTGCCTCAACCTCCCAAGGCATGGGGATTACAGGTTTGCACCTCTGTACCTGTACTATTTAATTAATTTAGTTCAATTTTGTATAAGTATTTAATGGCTTACCTTTAACACCTCTTGTCAAAGATTAGGAGATCCTAATATAAAAATTAAACTCTTTTTGTATAGAGAAGTTTATATGTCACTGTGAAGCAGAGCTGGTAATTATGGATGTATGTGTAAAGATACTTACATTCCATGTACTAGAGCCTAATATGCACTAAGTTTAGTACATCCTGAACCCTGAGTCAGGGAGTTAGTGGGACAAACATTCCAGATTCTTGGACCATGAAAATACCCCTTCAATACAGTTCCATCACCAACAATAAATTAGCACTCATCTATCTCCTTCCTTATTTGCTAATTAACTGCTTCCAAAGGTAAGATAATACAACCAAAGCATAAATGGATGGTCTTCAATTCAAAACTGAAAAATGCTGTAGCTCTTTTTAAAAATAAGACATATTATCATATTAAAATGTATAAATTTTCTAAATTATTAATATTTTATATTAAATTGATATAAAATGGTGGAAGAAGAAATCCTTACTTGCCTTTAAGCAAGTATTATTTTCTCAAATCTGTGTGATTCCAATGAAAAATACCATCTTGATTTAAAAAACATTACTATTGAATACACTGTGTTATAACACGTTAATTTAAACTTGCGATCAGGTTGACAAAAATATAACTTTGGGTTGATAGATATTGTAAAATAAATAGTACATTATATGAGTATATGCTATAATATTGAGCTTATAAATACAATGTAAAGATAAATTTTTATAATCATAATCATCTTCTTTTATTTATATCCTGCTCCTACTGAGATGAATCTCTGGTTACATTTACATATTGAATTACAAAGTTAAAACTAATGATGGGATCAATTATGCCCCATACTGAGCTGTGCACTTTGGAATGACTTTGAGAAAACAGGAGGGTCAAAAAAAAAAAGAGAGAGAGAGAGAGAGAGAAAGAAAAAGCATCCACCGTACACAGTGGTTTCAAGATTTTGCTCACAGATATGCAGAGAAAGGAATGTAATAGACTATAACTTGTGTTTTTCAAAGAAATCAGTCTTCTTTGGTGTAAAACTTAAAACATATTTTTAATATAAAAGATTCTGAGAATTAGAAAATACACAGTCTGTGTCATGAAAGTTTCTTAACAGCTTATTTAAGGTAGATATATGGGGGCAAGTGTAATGCAAATCTCTTTATGATCCTGTTTATTTCCTTTGGTAATTATTTTAATGTATTTTTAATATATTTGCTGTACCTCAGTTGAAATGTAATCTGCCCTATGTTTGCTGTTGTCATGTAGAATTTGATATTACCCTCCTTTCTATTTTTCTAGCTGCATAATAAATGTGCTTCTCATCTAAAACCTGAATGTGACTGTGGACCTTTGAAGGACCATATTTTACCACCCACAACAATCTGTCCAGTGGTCCTGGTGAGTCCTTACCATTCTGCTGTAACCTGGGGATACTAGGACTAATTGGTATATTGCACCATTAAGTGCTTTGGAGCTAATTTTTATTAGTCAAGGCAGAATATCATTACTTTAGAGCAGAACACCTTTACTCAATGTATTTCCTTTTTCCTTCATGTCACAATCCACTTTGTAGTAAGGTATGCTCTGACTGAAGCTGACTCAGGTTTTATCACTTAGTCATACTGTACTTACCAGAAATTGTATAGGCAGAACACTTCTACATTTTACATATTTTATAGATCTAGCTTCCCAGAATAATGAAGTTATTCTTATGGGCAATTTTGCTGGGGATGCATGTTATATATCTGCAATGTTGAGGTCTCTCAGACCAGAGGCTACTTAAAATGATGACACAAACCTTGAAAAAAATTAGGTGCTGCCATTAACTATGTTTTTTTTTTTTAAATTTATTGAACAATAATTTAACTACCTGCAAAATAATTATTTAATTTAATAAATATAGAAATGAAAAATGCATGAGAAGGGTAACTCCAAAAAGAACAATACTTGCTAAGAAGAGAAGATATTCCAAGACAACATTCATTTTCAAAATCCAAATTGTTTCTAAAATGAAAGTTATTTTACTAAACAAACTATTTTATATCCGTAATACACTTTTTTTAAAAAACAAGATGAAAATTTAATGGCTGGAACTTCAGTTTGCTATAATGAAAATATAACAACTAAGAAATGTTAGACAAATACTTTTGTAAAGGTCAATGTAGAAATTAATCAAATTACTCAATTTGCACCCACTTATGATTCATTTTGTAATTATCTGTAAAATACTTGTTATATTTTAAATGCCTTTATTTAACAAAACTATTAAAAGCTTTTCATTTTATCAGAGTAAAAAAATAGATGAAAATAAAATAATGCCATATTGCTGAGGATAGCAATACCTAATTCTAAATTTCTTTTCTTTATCTAAGATTTATTAGACAGCTTTAAGTAAATGAGATTAATTAAAAATAATGAGAGTTATATAAAATGCTATATATTTTAGGTTCACTTGATATAAGTTTTATTCTTTTTAAGTTTTATCTTAAAGAAAAAGGACCTCTAGAATTTTTACATTTTAAAAGTCTTTTTTAAAGTATAGTAATTTTGTTGGTTTAGATGCATTCTTGATCTCATATTTTTAACTCTAAAAGAAACGTCATTCTTCTATCCACTTGCCTGTGGAAGAAACCACTAAATGAAGATTCTTATGCCAGCTCTGGTTACATAAATTAAAATATGAGGTGTATTATTTTCATTATTCTATTCCTTCTTTCTTTGAGAAAGGTGTAGAAAATGTGTTATATGAATGTTTTTGTCTTCCAAAGTATTGCACAGTTTTTTGTTGCTACTCTTACACACTTGATTCTGAAGATTTAATTTCAATCATTTTATTTTTCTATGGTTTTAATCATGAATTATATCACAACATTTTCTATTTAATCATATCTATGGTGCTCTCTACTCTGATGTACTTGACAACTGTTAGCCATTGCATCCTTCACAAATGTTTACCTTTAATTGACTTCCTTGATACCACATTTGCCCAGTTCCTTTTCATTCTGTATCTTTTCTGGATTTATGATGTCAAACTGCCCATGTTGGTGCATCCCTGTGTTTATGTTAATGTCTACTCAGCTCAGCCTTCTGTTCTGAATCACATATGTACACAGCTGCAACCTCCTGTTGCCATATTGTTTTAAGTACATGCCCAAGATATTATTAATTAATGTAATGATTATAGTTCTTATTTATTTATCACATATATGATGACAAAAAACTTGAAAAAAGTTATGCACTGCTATTAGCTGTTGTTTAAATTGTTTTATTGAACAATAAATTTAAGTACTGGCAAAATAATTACTTAATTCTATAAACATAGAAGTAAAAATGCATGAAGAAAGTAATTGAAAGGAACAAACCTTGGTAGGAAGAGAAACAGGTATTCAGAGGTGATATTGATCTTAGAAATCCAAATTGTTTCTAAAGTGAAACTTATTTTGCAAAATAAACTATTTTACACCTAAAATACATTTCTCATTTTAAAAAAAGTCATGGAAATTTAATGTCTGCAACTTTAGTTTACTATAATAAAAATGTAACATCTAAGAATATATACCAGGCACTATGCTAAAAGTATTAACAAAGTAATTCAATAAATATTTATTCAGTGTCTAACATTGACCACACACTATTATTGGTAGGGAAAAAAACAGTAAAAAGCAAAACAGATCTTTGCTTTATAGGGTTTACATTCCCCTGTGAGGTGAAATAGACAATAAATAATACAAATAAGTGAATTATTTAGTACCTGGTTCTTTTAAATACATAGAAATCGAGGGTAAAGTGGTGGCTTCCAAGGGTTAGGGAAGGAGGAAGGGAAGAAACTGGTCAAAGAATGATAAGTTTAACTTTAGTGGGATGGAAAATTCTGGAGATCTAACATGCAGAATGAAAACCAGAGTGAATATACTGTGTTGTATACTGGAAACTTACTAAGCAATTAGATTTCAGGTGATTTTATCACCCATACAGAAAAACTTAACTATGTGAGGAAATTGTATGTTAACTTGCTTAACTGTAGTAATCATTTTACTTTGTGTGTATGTTTTACATACATGCATATGTTTTTAGTCAAAAGAAACAGAAAAACACCTGCATATAGGCAAAATTATAATAAATGTAGTTATAAATCTAATCGTCTTTTACTTGTGATTCTTTATTCAAGATCAGCCCCATTCTATAAAATAGCATGAGAGCTCTGACTGGGCAATAGTGGAACAGTGGATTGTGTAAGGTGTGGACAAGGGAACAGCAATAGAAAAACAACATCAGGTTACTTTTAAAATAAATATTAAAGCAATAGGAACTTTCTTATTATACTGAGTTGGGTAGATAGATTCTCCTATTTTTAGGAAAAAGAGCCTGTTTGGGGATTGCTTTACTTCCTTACGGTTGCAGTTTTATTGTGTGGCAGTTAGCATTACTAATTTCATTTTGATTTTGTCTGATCTGTAGGGCCCAGTGCAAAAGGTCAACCAAAACAATGGTCAACCATGTTTTTAGTTTAACAGTATTTAAATTTTATACCTTGAATATATACAATAAAAATGATTAATTTTCAAAGTAAAGAACATAACTGAAGCAGGTAAAGAAATTCTGGGGTTGCAATTATGAGACAGTCAGGAAAGAGTTCTCTAAAGAGATAGTTGGAGTAAAGAGTTAAGGCATTTGGAGGAGTCACCATATGGCTCTTAGTATGGAGCTTCACAAACAGGAGCCAGCCAGGACACATACACTGAGGTAAGAGATGCCCGGCATACCTGAAGGCCAACATGAAATTCATGGCTGGACCTGAGTATGTAGGGGGAAAATTGGAGAAGAGAAGATCAAAGAGATCACAAGATTTTAATGTTAGGTAATACAGTTGAGCTATATATAGTAAGATATTTGTTTTTACTCTGATTTTAAGAAGACATTAAATGTTTTTGTCCATAAAGGAAAATCATGACTTATGTTTTAAAAAGAACAGTCTAACTGCTATGATAAGAAGGCAATAATGGAATAAAAGATATAACTTGTCTATTTACTTAGAGAAATAGAAAGTTGGATACTAAGTCTGAGGAATGGGAAGACATTATCCAGCAGTGGCCCAAGAAGGTAGAAATTAAATGGATCAAAAAATATATTATGATTTCCAAGGGGAAGAGATAAGCCACCTCTATTTAACAATCATTCATTTAGAATAAAATCAGTAAGCTTAAATGAGTATATTTCTATAATCACTTTCTGTTATACTTCTCATAGCCCTGTCATAGTGAAACTGTGTTTTTCAAAACATCATGAAGGGATAAAACCAAGAAGTTGAAAACATATGTACACTAACAATTATAAAGATTGACTATTGAATTTAAGCTGGGGAATGAAGGAAATAAGGATATGGAGAGTGAGATGCAGTAACAGATGTTAGGAACAATACATTGTAAATTGCAATAGAGTCAAAGATAAGGAGTCAAGGATAATGGTGCCCCTTTAATAGAGAAAATTCGATATGAATTGGGAGATTGCAGTTACTGATAATGAGATATATGAATTCATTTAATCCTCACAGTGACCCCATAAGGTAAATATAGTAATTGTCTCCAATTTACATAGGAAGAAACTCAGAAGGGAATAAGTGAGTTCTCTATTGTCACATGGCTGGTAAATGGCAATCCAGGTTTGGAATCCAAGTGTTATTATCATTCCTAAATTTGTTTTTCTACCCTTTCTCCTTAGGAGACCCCAGTTTTCTCAAACCAGAAACTAAATGATCACTTTTGTTCTTTATCTTAAATATCAAATTATCATCGTTTGTCATATTCTAATGTTCTTAATCTTATCTCTTTATTCATTCTAAATGTAACTGCCTCATATGCTACCTGATTTTTCTCAGGATTATCCCAGTAGTATCCTTGATGAACTACCTCTTTTTTATACAGTCCCAATTTGCTTCCTGGGTCTACTTCCTAAAATGCAAATATGATGACTCTTTCACACATAATATTTTTGCTGATTCATTATTTGAATTCCAAACTCTCTAGCATGATAAACAAGGTTCTTTAGCTGGATCAACCCACTCAGTCTTTCACAAACCACCTCAAACACTGGAAATCAAGAATAAATGAACTACTTGTAATTTTTCAAATATACCTATTCTCTCAAGCCTTTTGAGTCTTGTATGTGATAAATCAGCTTAAATCTCTACATTTTACATTATTTTTTATACCTTGCTAAGTAAGAATTAAAGGTTACTTCTATAAAAAACAACAAGTATTTTACTGTTATATCTATTAACTATTTAAATATTCATATTTAAAACAAATTAACCAAGATTTTGCCTACAAAATTGCTTTTCTCTATTCAAACTGATGGGCATTAAGCAACAAAAAAGGTATGTTGGAAATGCCCTCTATCACCTAGAAGAAATTATTCTCAACTCTGGTTTTTATGATTTGTTGTTTTTTGAAACCTTCTGAATAATTACTGTTATATTTTATTTTCTATACTTAGGAAGCTTAGAGTTAAATTTATACCTACATGTGAACATGATCTGCAGCACTCAGTTCTTTACATTTTAAACTCTCTCACTCTTCTCTTCTTTACTCATTCATTCATTACTTTCTTTCTTTTGACAAAAGTCCTGACAGCATGCATGGTGTGATTATAGAACTATAAAATATTTCTTAAGAATTTTTGTTAAAGGCTAGAGAGACAAGGTAAGAAATAAGACAGTGGAAAGCGGGGTCTGTCTTGTCAAAGAGTTAGGATTCATTTAATGTAAATATGAGGCTGTATGATTGGCTTTGTGTTGTAGAAACAAATTTTTTTTATCAGTGTGATATAAAATAAATTTTAAGCACAAACTGGGAGATGAGAGTATCCATATTAGATGGTGATAGGACACCAGCATAGTAAGAAAATGAGGGAACCAGGAAAATAAGTAGCAGAGAATATAATATTGGAATTTTATTTGATCTGGCAATAGATTAGTTCCAGATTATTATAGGATCCAATATGCAGCCATGGATCTGGGTGGCTCCTCTGATGTGACGGGGTGTTTGCTAGGTTTGGAAAGTCACTCTGAAAACTGTTGAAAAATTGTCACTATATGATAGTAATTAATAAAGATAGAGGGGGTAACTAGTATATTTCAATAGCCTCAAGTGATAGAAGATTCTGATTGGGGATCAAAGAATGAGAACTTTGATGGCAAGTCAAGAAATTTTCATTAAAAACTTGGAATCAGTAATGGGTGAGAGTGTAGGCATTCTTTTTTAGGAGTGCTATAGGCAAATTATAAGATTTCTTTTTTTTTAACTGAAGAAAATGATATATTTTTTTTTTTTATTTGGGACAGTGGTTTCTGAGACCTCACTTAAAGGTTTTAGACAGGGATGGAAGACTAAGGAAGACTAAGAAAGAGAAAAAAAGACAGAAGCATGGAATAATGGTAGCCAGAAAGCAGAGACGACTAGATACTGTAGTTCTAACAGGAACTCTGGGTCTCTGGGAAACTCATTTCCTTTAAATAGTTTTGGAATGCTGACAGATGACTCACATTTGAATTATAAAAAACAATTTATATAAATCAATCATAATTCAAAAGGGCAAGAGGCCTAACAGAAACAGGCATTTGGAATGTGTGTATGTATGTGTATGTATATATCACTGTCATTTCTCATCAGGAAAATCTGTATTGCAATATCACATATAACACTTTATGCACCCACCCCAAATATATAATCAATGCAATTTAAAAGCTTAAACTTTTGTTAAGTAGCATGCAGATTATTCATACATTACAGTTGGAGAGTTGCTTAGAACATCACTGAACAGTATACTGCCCATTTTGAATTCTGGCTTTTTCACTAGTTTTATGACAAGAGGCAACTTATTAATATTTTGTCCCTCTCTTTTCCAATTATGAAATGTATTAATTCATGAGAATTGATTTAGAGCTATTCCCAATATGGAGTTAACGCTCAGTCAGTATCATCTGTTGTAAGTATTGGAGTTTTAAAAAGTGGATGCTAACTTTTATTATAAATTAACAGCATTTATAAAATAACTATGTACTCAATGTATAAAGTTAAAATGATACAGAATGAGGGTTGGGGTTGTGGCTCAGTGATAGAGTGCTTGCCTAGCATGTGTGAGGCACTGGGTTCGATTATTAGCACTGCATATAAATCAATAAAATAAAGGTCCATTGTCCTTTATTTTATTTATTTAAAAATACTAAAAATATTTTTTTAAATGCTATAAAGGGCCAGGGTTGTGGCTCAGTTGTAGAGTGCTTGCCTAGCATGCGTGAGGCACTGGGTTCAATCCCCAGCACCACTACAAAATAACAAATAAAATAAAGGTATTGTGTCATTTATAAATAAAAAAATATTTAAAAGATATAGAATCAAAAAAGATAAAACTAAAAACCTGTGACAGTTATGTAAAACCAGTATTAATATGTAAGTCATATAATAAAAATGATGTTCAGTCTCCTTCTTTTGTAATTAAACTTGATATGTCACTGTGGCATCCTATTTTAATATCCTATTTTGAACTTATATTATTAAATGTATATGTACTTACATTTACTATGGAACATCACTATTAATAACTTCAAAATATATCTCTTTAAATGAGAATATCCCTAATTTAGTTAAAACAGTATTGTATCTAGCATCTTCCCATTCCTTATTTTATTACAAGTAAAACATTAGTGAACATTTTAAACATTAGATATGAGACTAGTCATTTTTCCCGTACTGTGCCATTTACTTCTATACATGAGTCAGAATTAATATATTTTTTTTACTTTTTATGTTCTATAAGTCCATTTGTAAATCAATGACATAAAGATTGTAATGTTTTGTAAAGCAGAAAATTCATTTAGCATAAATAAATAAAATTTTGAAACTAATTGGGTGACTATTTTAGTTCTTTTAAAAATTTAATTGTATCATTAGAATGTACAAATGAGTAGTATGTATCAATAGTCAGTAAGTTGTTGTAAAACAATGAATATATTAAACATTTGCCCCTTTTGGACCAAATGTTGTGTGTTCTTTCTGGACTACTGTCTCATAGTATCCTATTCACTTTTAAGAGTTGAGTTTATACAAATGCCAACAAGATAAGTAATGAAGCTAATTAGCTCACAGACTCCAAACAATATAAATTATAAAAATATTTTTAATATTATATTCAAATAGTTCCAATTCTACCTCTTTCTTCTGCATGTAACCAAGTTGTATCCCTGAAGCAGCAATCAACGTATCTCTACATGTAACACCCTAAGGGAACCATATGTCACAGCATCTTCTCCTCTTCTAATCTTACTTGCTCTTCTACAATTTTAAGAATTCTAAATTATACATTGTAAATATGGTGATTAAATCTTAAATAGCATAGAGCATGTGAAGTCTTTCCTTAGAGCATGTGTTAAAATGAAGTCATTCCTCCTCCGAATGTCGGAAGGTCTGTTAGGGAGTGAAGTCTGGTGTGTCTCTTCTTCAGACCTCAAGGTTTACAGGATCTTTGTTTTTGCTGTCACTTACTGCTAGCCAGTGAGAGTTAATAATGACAACTCCAATGCTAAACATCAGCCAATTAAAGAGGGAGGGAGACATCTGAATTCCATATGATTCTGAAATTTAGATTTTGAATTCTCTGTAAGTTTTTTCTCTAGGCTAGTTATAGAACTTCCAGAAATGTCTGTCTGGTGAGGAGGTGTGAATACTTGACTAGGGATGTGTCTTGCTGCACTGAGCTTCAGTTTTTATTTTATATCATTTTGTCTGCTTCACCCTTCTTTTCTATTTGCCTCTTTAACCTTTCACCACAGTTACTGAACTCATCTATTTTCTTGAAATTCTTTATGTAATCTACCCAAGGTTTGCACCTGTGCAATTTTCTTTTGTCAAAAAAGTGGGATAAAGCACATTGTCAGTTCTCAATAAATGTTTCATCAGTGTCATTACTTAATATTCATTTAATTAATATTCATTATAGATCAATTCATAATTGTCATCATAGTAATGATAGGAAAAAAGTAATCTCATTTTTTCCATATTTTGAAAATCCAACCCAGACTCAATTTCAGGGTATTATTCATAAGCTATGACTTCTTTTTATTTATTTAATTTTTAAGAGCTATAGAAATAAACTTTGACATTCAAATTCCAGTAAGGAACACATTAAACCCTAGAATTCTGTAATATTTGTGAGATATGTATACATTCACTTTTGTGAATGTACATGTACTTTGAAGTTTGTACCATAGGAGAAGGAGAAATGCCAAACATCACTAGATGACGATTACATCATCCACGCTTCTGAGTGAACCATGCATATGTTACAGTGTCTTAGTTGGATTGGATGTATTTGGTTCTCTGGAATCCATTTTTATGCTGACATGGACTATTTTATATAGAATATGCACATTTATAAACAAGGTCTATTCTCAAAGTAAAAGTTCATTATTATGGCCAATTATAATTGTTTCTATCTATATGAATATGAATAAGGTCCATTTTTAATAGGGCTATAAAAATATTCTTTCAAGTTTCTATAATGATTTCTGCCTAACATAAATATATACACAAGGCAAGTTATAAAATTTTTTAAAGTAATAAACTTGTGCCAAGTTAGGTTTGTCAGGATTTCTAGAAAAGCCAATGACTTAAGGTAGTCTGTGAATTATGGACAACAATATTCAAGGCTGCTCACTTAGAAATACAATATGCACTAAAAAAATAGTAGAAAATTTATGCCAAAATCAAGTTATATGTTAGAAATTCATATCACAAATCCCCCCAAAACTGCCCCTGAATTTTGTATTAGTATTAGCACAAAGTAATAATAATAATAATAATAATAATAATAATAAAGGTTTAAGGGTGTTTAGTTGAAGGAAACACTGTTTATTGTTGTCACTGAAACCTGAGGTTGTTTCTGTGTGATATTGTATTAGTGTTAGACTGCATCACAACTACATTGCAATAAACAGGTTAGTGGATTCTGTTTCCTTTGGCTTTTTATAATAATGGTCAATTCAGACTTATGGCCTGTGGCCAAAGTGCATTTTAGTATAAAAATCTATCTGTTGCTAAAGTGAAATAGTAATAATTCTGCAAATAAAAAACAAGTAAGTAAGTCAAATTTAGATGGATATCATACAAGACAAATTTTTGCTTCAAACAAAAGAAAATTTTGGTTACAATTGTTTTAAATATTCAAATACTAAAGGAAACATCTACTCAAAAATAAACTGATTTGAAAGAGATGGATAAAGAGTTAAGAAAGGTTGTAGAGAAATAAAGATAATGCCTTAGTAGAAGTAAAATATATTCATATCAGAATAGTATGAAATCATTGTTGAATACTACATCAGTAATTCAGGAGAGAGGATTAAGAAAATCTCCTGCAATGAAAAAGAGAATAGGAACTGGATAGAGAGGGAGCAGGCTAAACTTAAGCAAAATAAATGAAACAAAATTTAAGTATTTTCTGAAGTCTAAGAATAATGAAGAAAATCAAACTGAACTAAAAAGAATCTGCATGTATTCAAATTAACTTATTTCCTCCATGATGAAATTTCTATGCAATGTTTTTTGCTTGAAAAAAATAATTTTAAAGTTTGTCTGGAAGGACAAATATGCACAAACATATTATACAATAGAAAAAGAAGAATAAGAAGACCTAATCTAAGAAAAAACTTAATATGTTTGTTAGTTATAGTGATTTAAAATAAGATAGTAGTATCTCTAGAAGATATTAAGAACTTGTTGAAAACCAAAGATGTATTGAACTACATATAGTAATGGAGTATGTGATAAACAAAAGTATCATATATACTGTCATAGCAATATTCTTGAGGTTACTGTAGAATCACGTGGAAACTAAAGTAAAATAAGTCCTACATTATGTTTCTTCCAAAATAAATCAAACATGGATTAAATAATTTTTGCTCAGGCAAGACCTTTTTATTTTATTTCCTAATTAATGAAAGATAAAATGTTGATAGATTTGAGCAATCAAAAATAGGGTTTTTAAAAAAATTTTTTTTTGATACCAGGGTTTGAACCCAGGGGCGTCTAAATCACTGAGATACATTCCACCCTTTTTATTTTTTACTTTGAGACAGGGTCTCACTAAGTTGCTTAGAGCCTCCATAAGTTGCTGAGACTGGCCTTAAACTTGATGTCTTCCTGCCTCATCCTCCTGAGTTGTTGGGATTACAGGCATGTACCACCATGCCCTGCCAAAAATAATTTTTAAAATGCTAAAGATTAGACAAATCAAGGCAAAGATAAACATAAAATGTCTCTGTAAATTATAGCAAATAATTAAAAATAATTTTAAAATTTGGAACTCATAAGTAATCAACAAATGGAAATTAAAACAAGATTTACTTTTATTCTGTCCATTTGGGAAAATATTTTTAAAATGACAATATCCAGTGTTGGCCGGTATGTGTAAAATTGGCTAATCACATTTAAACAATGGTGAGACTAAATTGTCACAAACTATGGAATAAAAGCTTCCAAACATGTGAACTTCTATGTTAGTGTTTCTGCTTTTTCCCTTTGGTGGAAGATTGGGATTTGGGAAAGGCAAATATCCAGATTTTATAGCAATGGAATCGAAGGAAATACTTTATTTCATTCCCATATCCTAATTTTTAAATATTGAATGTAATCACAACCAGACTCCCTTCACATTTAAATTTCACCTTGCTAAGGTAATCTGTGGTTTTAATGATTCCTGCTTAAATGGATGATCATTAAGTATTTATGTATACACTTTGTTCTGTTTTAGTATTAAATATAGTTTGTCTCTTTTTAATTTTCACTTGAAACCTGAGGAGGAATTAATTTCTATGCAACTGTTGGTCCACACATCAGTTTTTTGTATAATACAGTGATGTCTCTGTCACTTCTGTGTTTGTTCCTTACTTCAACCAGTGTCCCCTTTATATGGAAAAATAATACTTGTGCTGAGTCCTCTATGACCACTCCTTGCTGTGCAGTCTAGAGGATAAAATCTATCGCCTGACATTCTGTTGCTAATACTCTCAAGAACTTTGTGACATTTTTGGTCTTATTTGACCAAGGAAAGAATACACTTCTATACTAAATACTCTCTTTATTGCATCTCTCTTTTTGGGGGAGGGTGAGGAATACTAGGAATTTAACTCAGGGGCACTCAACCACCAAACCACATCCCCAGCCCTATTTTGTATTTTATTTAGAGGTGATCTCATTGAGTTGCTTAGTGCCTTGCTTTTGCTGAGGCTGGCTTTGAACTTGCAATCTTCCTGTCTCATCCTCTGGAGCCACTGAGATGACAGACATGCACCACTGTGCCCAGCCTGTTACATAAATCTTACTTCATCTTAACTAAAAATATTTTCCTATTATTTCATTTAGTTACCATTCCCGCAATATCCTTGAATCATTCACTATTTATGTTCTTCCACATTTATTCATTCTAGTATTCCCTGCCTTGTCTCCTGACACTTCTTAGTTTTCTGCCTTAATGGAACTTGTCACAACCTTGAAAAATATGCTAATTCCCTAATTTATAATAGAAAAAAAACTCAGACAAACTGTAATCCAACATAGCTATATAAATTAAGTTCTTAAGAGCTTCCTGATTTAGTTCAGTAGTCCAACTTTGGTCTTACTCTCCATAGGTTGTAGAATCCATAGCAACAGAAGAGCTGTTTTTCCTTGTATGTAAGACTTTCTGAATTTGCAAAAGAATCTGCCTATTCACATCACCTTAAGTATAGGTTGGTGTGCAGACAGACTTATTACACCAAATTCATCTCTTCTTTCCTCTTTAACCCACATTAGTCTAATTTTTTACTACAAAAATAAATCTAAAATTGCTCTTGCCAGCCTTACCAAATCCAATTACATGTTTTAAGCTGGGTGTCCAAGGATCAGATCATGACAGTATGTTAGCTCTGAGTGATTTAGGAAAGAAATGTTCTTCCAAAGCACAAAAAGCAAGAAGACAAACTGGGAGCAAGGAAGTAATCACAAAGTTTGGCCTTGAACTTCACCTTAGGACTTTATCTTAGGACTTTCAAATTATGTTATATGCAAGTGTGAATATGGCATAATGTATCTCACAATTATGTATAATTTTAATGAACTGATAAAAAAAATCATACCACAAGATTGGTTATTCTTAACTTAAGGCAAAGGGGCTGTCCTTGTCTAATCATTACTGGTTACTTACAGACTAGGAATTTCCCACGATTGGAGGCATTGCTGGGAGGACCTGCTCCTACAAGCAAGGGATGATTCTTTGCAAAACAGGGATAGCTGTAAGCTCTCAGTAGTTGACACTTAGTAGCTAGGGATAGGTGCCTTGGCAAGGTAGCAAAGGATCTGCTTTGGACTACCAACAGGATGTACTTGAGACCCTTTCCAAGAGTGATCTCTTTTGAATCCTCTTTAGTGTTTGACACTAAAATGTTCTTCTCTTATATTCTATAGCACTCATCTACTGTATTTCTTCTAGATTTTTTTTTCAAGCAAAACTAAACTCCTTTTATTTGATATAGTAGACAATATTCTCTTTTGTTTGGAACAAATTTTGATTTATTTTTCCCCTGAAGTCACACTTTGTCAACCTATTAAATTCCTAGTATTCCCTTCATTCTTAAATATATGCTAGGGTTTCATTTTGTATTCTTATCTTGTTGTGGTCTTTCTAAATTGCGTCATCCAGATCCATGGTTGCATCTCCCAGTTTTGAGTGTTGTGAAGCTTGTTCTCACACACATTGGATCCATGTGCTCTGCTTTGTTTTTTCTTCTTGGATGACCCACAGAGGACACACAATCAACATAGCAGCAACAGAACTTGACATGTTTCTTGTTGATGCTATTCCTTCTGCTTACTGAAATGTATTCCTTGCCACCTATATCAAAAGGGTTGATCTCTTGATCTAGCTCTAGTACCTCATTTCATTCTGACAGAAACTAGATGCTCAATAATATTTTCTGAGAGAAAGAATAACATTTTGTTGGGCCTTTTTTACACTTAGCAGTTATCAGTTCCTTTTCTGAGCCAAGAAAAAAATGTATCAATGACATAAATGTCAAATAAAAATGGAAATGAAAAAAGATTTTTATTTTTTAATCACTGAAATTTCATAATTGAATTTTATTGTTAAAAGCTAATAATTTAAAGTATATGATAAAATAATATCAGTAGATGTCAAAATAGTATCATATTTAGTTTCTGAAATATCACTTGAAGCCTTTCATTCATAAATTTGGCAAAACTTTTGATTGTTATGTTCTTGTAGTTATATAAAACATCCAAAAGACAGTTTTATAAAATAATGTGACTTTGCAGGTACAAAGTTTAAAGGGAACATTTTCAGAATGAAAAATGAATCAAGATTTTTTTATCTGAGTATATAATTATATTTAAAAATCCGATGTTTAAAATATGGCTTACACAATATGCTCTTTCATGTAAAATGCCATAAATATCTACTCAGGGTAATTCAGAAGTAAAAACTGATGTTTATTACAAATTGGGCCCTGAAAGTACACTTGAATTGTTTAGAAATCTTTTGGGTTATAGTAGGAATTACCCATAGTTAATGTGGCTTTTGGTGAATGTTTCAACAAGCTATTATCACTTCATGTCTTTATTACTGAAATCCAGAGAAAACTGTTTTATCAAAAATAAAGCAAATCTGTATGAGACAGTCTATCTACTTGCTTAAAGCAGAGTGGGGACATTATTTTCCTCAGTTTTTTTGTGTCCAGTAAGACATGTCTAACAGCTAAATTGAACATCATTCAAGAATATAAATAAACCATGCATTCAGAACATTTAAAAACAGATTTTTATATTTGTATTTTTACATCTGTAGGTATACACATATATAAGTGTATGAATATGAAATTTACAAAATCTTATGGAGTTCAAGTTTCTTAGATAAAAAATCAATAATTTAAAAACTTCTTATCATTTGTTCTCAAAAAGCATGTGAAAAATAGTAATTGGTAGGGGCTTTGTTTATCTTAGTGCTCATCCACAATTTCCATGATAAAGCAATACATGTCTGTTTTGAGAATGAATGCCAAATTCTGACCATCATAACTAAGTTTTTTAAAAACCTATTTCTAAATCTAAAAAGTTCTGTGAAAGATGTGATGATGTTGAAAGCTTAAAAATATATATGTTTCTTTATTACATATAGATAGCCCTTTGAATTTTTTGTTACTGTTTATGACATTGTCCTGCACTAATGCTGAATATTCTTTTTCAAAGATATTTATTTATTTATTTACTAAACTTTTACTGAGTATGGCTTCATGCCAGGTTCTAGAGAAGCGAAGATTAATAACTTATAGTTAGAATGTGTGAATCAGCAGCTTCCTTTGGGATATGTATCATATGTCCCTCTTCTTTTTTACTCATTTACTATTTTTTACCATGGGTTATATAACCTGACTGTGTGGAATGATATATTATGCATCTTTTTAAAAATAAGATATTCTTAGGTACATACAAATGTTCTGTTTAAAGAAAACCTGCTATTTAAATATCTTGAGTTAGCTTAAGTAATTGAGTATTTTATTAAAAGACAAAGGTAGTATATTTATATGTCTGGGGTATTGCAATCATAATCTTCTAAGGCATGTTAGTACAAATATGTCAGCTTTGTAATATAAGGATGTGGGATTAATAAATAATTGCCTAAATATTTTGAGTTAGAATATATTTGGTGGACAAAAATAATTTTATCTTATGATAACGTATTTTATGGAATTAACAGACAATAATTGTGTATCTAGAGTCAAAGCCAATTCTGTAAAATTTTGTAGCCATCTTGTACTATACTATTTTCAAAAAACACACTGATTCATTTAATCGGTTGTCCTAGTACGCTGAATGTATATCACATTACATGGCAAAGTTCCTATTTGAGCTAAATAGGTTTAAACATAAACTGTGCATACAGATCTCAAGTGATAGTCTCTAAATAGATGTCAGATACTTTTTATTGCTACCCTCTTTTATTTCAGTAACATTTTAATTAATTCACACTGATTGAATAAATGCACATTGAGACTTGTTTCCTAATGAGGGCGCATTTAGAGGAAAGGTTCTGCATCATTCTGATATCCTGTGGGTAATTATATTCTAATTATATGGTCAGGGGAAAAGAGTCTATAACTTAGAACTGATATTGTTCGTTAGACCCAATTAATTACATGCACATAATGAAAGTTCATGATAAGGTTGACTGGCAGTCAGTGTAAAATTTTAACTCAATTGAATTTTAACCTAATGTACAGAACTGGACTTTAACCTGGTTAGAAGATGCTTTGGCATGAGATCAGTGAATAATTAGAGGGACAAAGGATGAAAATAATTTCAATTATACACTCTTTGTTTTTAATTCAAGTTCTTTTTCCACAGATGATGAAAAGGAAATCTAAGCTTTAACTCTAAATAATATTATCAATATTTTTTCATTAGCTACAGTGATTGTTTTCTACTCTGGAAGGCAGTGGTAAACCAACTGTACAATAATATGTTTCTAGAACTCACTTATGTTTTTTAGAGAGGAAAAATGGAGACAACAGGAAGTATTATAGATTAATTTTATGAAATAAAACATACAGGAATTAATGTATTATGTTAGATTACTTGATGGGTGATTGTTCTCTAAGCCACCAGCTACACTCAAACCCTATCTTAAACACATACAAACATAGGCAATGCATAGTTTACACATATTAGTTATACCTAATAAATCAGTATCAATTATATATAAAGCAAAAGATCTACAGAATAATCAAAACATAAATAGTCAATAATGGAATGAATTTTAGAAATGATAACTTTAATTATAAGCTCCCATTCATTTTTATCCTTCTCAATTTCATTATTTTATTGCTCAAACTTTGGATAGAAAATTATCTAGTATTGAAAAAACAGCAGTGAGAATTTTTTCTCCCTCTTTTCTGAGATCCATCTCTCTTATTTCTTCCCTTTCCTCTCTTTCTTTGTCTTGAATCTCTCCTCTCCCCTCCATTCATTTCTCATTCTTTTTCTCTAATAGTCTCCACATAGGTGTTCTCATGAAAAAATATTCATTTCTATTCATTCTACTTATTTTCAACAAAAAAATGGTTCCAGATGGGGCTTGGGTTGTGCCTCAGTGGCAGAGTGCTTGCCTCCCACATGTGAGACACTGGGTTTGATCCTCAGCACTGGGTTTGAACCTCAGCACCACATAAAAATAAGTAAACAAAATAAAGATATTATTGTCCATCTGTAACTAAAAAAAAATTTTAGAAATGGTTCCAGATGAAGAAAGCATAATTTTCTTGCTGAGTTCTTAATCAGGCAGTGAAAACTAAGTGAATCACTTCACTTCTAATGTTAATAAATCAGTTATCTATTTTTAGAGAAGTTCAATATATGTTTATATATATTTATATATGTACATATATATGTGTGTATATTTATAGAATGAATAAAAGTAATGTGTGTGTATATATATGTGTGTGTGTGTGTGTGTGTGTATCTCCACCCTCTGGTTAGGTATAATTGTATTCAGTGAATATGAGGAAAGTGAAGTTTAATAAGATTAAGAAATTTACCTAAAATGACACAATTTACAACTTAAAGAATTAACACTAGATTAATTAATACCCATGTTTTAAACCTATTGTTCCTAAGTATGCTGTAATTTCCAACATTTGCAGCAAATGAGATGAATTTAGAAGAAATACATTGGCATTTCACAAAAGGAATGGACAGAAAAACAATGGAATAAAGGAGAAGAAAATGGAAAGAATAGAACATAAGAGAGAGTGGGGCTCATAGGTTTAGAAGTTTTTGTGAGATTCTTTTACAAGTGTGTAAATTCACAAATATTCTTAGTGTGGAACAAAATTTTTAAATGAATTGAAGAAAGGTTCTTTAACCATATCAACTGCTAATGATTTTATGAGACTTAACTAATTTGAGTTTATTACTTATTTCTAATGACTTCTTTCATGTGAGAATCAAACAGGCAAAATAATAATATTAGAAAGGATTTTATTTGTTATTTTGAAGTACCTTCATATTTGGAAATCTATGTTTGAAATGGCTTGGATATTTCCAGAAGGACACATTCTGTATTCTTTTGTGTATATGTGTGGACAGTGGTGGTGGTACAGGGGATCAAGCTCGGGAGCATTCATCTACTGAGGCACATCCCCAGACCTATTTTTTTTTTTAAGATACAATGGCTTGCTGTTGCTGAGGCTGGCTTTGAATCGCGATGCTCTTGCCTCAGTCTCCCAAGCCACTGAGATTATAGGCATGTGCCAGTGCACACTGCCACATTCTATTTTCATTGAAAACATTTGGTGCCACTAAAGTTTTCAAACATTCATTGCCCTGGGTACACTATCCCTACCTATAGATTTGGTTGTATTTCCTTTATAAACACACATACACACACACACACACAAGTACATACTAAAAGTAGGAGTAGAAGGAGTCTCATGGTCTCCTTTTTTATTATTTGTTCTAATTAGTTATACATGACAGCAAAATGCATTGCAATTCATTGTACACAAATGGAGCACAACATTTCATTTCTATGGTTGTACATGATATAGAGTCACACCATATGAGCAGTCATACATGTACCTAAGGTAATGATGGTCATCTCATTCTACCATATTTCCTGCCCCATGCTTCTTCAAACCCTTTTCTCCTTCCCCTTTGCCCAATCAAAGTCCCTCCATTCTCCTCCATGTCCCCCCCACCACATTATGGATCAACATTCACTAATTAGAACATTCAGCCTTTAGTTTTTTGGGATTATTTTACTTTGTGTAGCATGATATTCTCCAACTCCATCCATTTTCCTAAAGATGCCATAATTTTATTCTCTTTTAATGCTGACTAATATTCCATTGTGTATATGTACCACAGTTTCTTTATCCATTCATCTAAGGCATCTAGGTTGGTTCCACAGTTTAGCATTTGTGAATTGAGCTGCTATGAACATTGACAGAGCTGTGTCACTATAGTATGCTGTCCTTTGGTTGTAGAAAATGGAGTGGGATATCTACGTCAAATGGTGGTTCCATTCCAAGTTTTTTCCATACTGCTTTCCATAGTGGTTGCACCAATTTGCAGTGCCACCAGAAATGTATGAGTGTTCTTTTTTCTCCACATCCTTGGCAACACTTATTGTTGCTTGTATTCTTGATAATTGCCATTCTGACTGGAGTAAGATGAAGTCTTGGAGTAGTTTTGATTTGCATTTCTCTAATTACTAGAAAAGTTGAATATTTTTCCATGTATTTGTTGATCAATTATATATCTTCTTCTAAGATGTGTCTGTTCAGTTCCTTAGCCCATTTATTGATTGGATTATTTAATTTTTTGGTGTTAAGTTTTTTGAGTTATTTGTATATCCTGGAGATAAGTGCTCTATCTGATGTGTGTGTAGTAAAGATGTTCTCCCACTATCTTTATCATGTCGGATTAGGTCCTGACCTCCTTATCCATACTCCTAAAGTGCAAGAAATAAAATAAAGAATTAATAAATGGGATGGATTCAAACTAAAAAGCTTCTTCTCAGCAAAGGAAACAATAAATAACATGAACACAGTTTCTTTTTTTCAAAGGCCTCTAGACAGAACTCTACAAGATGCATTAACAATCATAATTACTAGAGTGATAATAGAATATTTTTGTGAGTGATCATTATTTAAAGATAGTAAAATAATCAAGGTGAGAAAATTTTTATCATTAAATAAATGTAAGCTTAAAATATTGCCTCAGGTGAGAAGTGGTTAGGTAAGACATTCTGGATAAGATTATAACAAATGCACCTTCTGAAATGTCTTCTTTTATATTTTAATTAGATATGTCAAGGAGTTAGTAGAAAAGCAAACGTAATTTAACATTATTCTGATTGGTGTGTTTGTAATACAATAAAATAACATTTAATTAAAAATGCCTATAAAGGCAAAAGTGGTATAAAATTATTTCCATCTCATTTCCTTTAAAAAATTTAAATTGTGTTCATTTGCATGAGTAAACATACTTAAGGACCCACAAAAACTTTAAGCAATATCAAATTACATAACTAAAAAATGGAAATAAAATTCATGGAAACAAAAATGTATTTAGTTTCCATACCCTAAAATTTTATATATATATATTTTATTATCATGTGAAGTAAAAGAAAACCTTACGTCTCCAGCTGGCATTCTGTGCCATTTGATGAATACATATTTTCTTTTCTCTGGCCTGGTTTTTCTCTTTATCTCTCACTTATTGTTGATGTAGAGATACCCTATTCCATATAAAGGAAAACAAGCTATTTAAAATAATTCTATTTGGCATTAAGAGTTATTGTGTTAAATTAATCCATATTAACCTTCAGACCAGTTTTTTATAAAACCATGTTTTGCAATCTTTATCAATGTTTTAAAATAATTTTCTTTCCCAAACACTTAAAACATGAGACTTGGCTAAAAGAGTAACTTTTAGAAAACATTCCTTTTCTATTTCTGTTGTTGTAAAAATACAGCAACATTCTTTCACTAACTTTATTTTTTGGGTGCCTGACATTTAATCTTTCTGATCTGTTGTTTCTCAATCTGCAAGAATGGAATATCTTGGTTAAAAGGATTAAATGAGACCAAGGATATGACAGCAATTTTTTAAAAATATGAATACTTCTTATGTAAGTAGAAGGCCTAATTTTTTTAATTTTACTTTAGTCTTGAAATAACTAATGACCCTTTTAATGTGAACACTGTGCTACTATTATATGTTAACTAAGTCAAACCTCCAATAATCTCCACCAAAGATTTTTCTTTGTCCTGTGACAATTTGGATTAAATTGTCAATTTAAAATGATTACACATTAGAAAATATGAAGACAAGAAATATCCTAATACTTAAGAATAATAGGATTTAAAAAAATTCTTTGATATTAGATTGAACTTAATAAGTGCCCTGAAGGCAAATGCATCTTTTAAACTAATTATCTGTACTGTGTATTCTATTTAATATTAAAAGATACTGATTAAATAAAATCAATCACATTCCTCTGTAGTCACACCTCTCATTTGATTAAATAAAAATATACTGTTCCTGTATTAATTCTGATTAAAAATATATTACATTTAGAATTATATGCCCATGATAATTTTCAAAAAAAAAACACCTAAAACATTTACTCTGCTTATTCTTGATATTTAAGAATATGTACAGAAGAGTAAAAATCAAGTAATATAACGTCTGAATTCACTTTCTAACAAGTTTTCACTTACTTTTTTTATCCTAGGTGCTATGGTTTTCTTATTGTATCTCAAGAATAAGCTACTTATGGGCATGCTAATTTAATACATACTTCTCTAAACAATGTGTTTTTGAGTTCATATATATGTTTTTATTACCCTTCTTTATTGAATTTCTAGTGTTGATCTCAGGATTCTGCATGTTGGCCAAATTCTCAGAACTGGTGGCTTCTTTTCATGTACATTGATAACTTTCAACCTCAGCTGGCTCCTTAATTTCACTGGATTCTCTTTCTTTTCCTTAGTCAACAGCTATCTCATTCTCAGAGATGTAGAGAAAAATTTCTCACCTTCTTCATCTCGCCACCTCTCTGACCACCTCATTTACTCTTAGGATATAACAGTATCTAACCCATACTGCTTTGAGAAAGGGAATCTTCCAAGCATGGGTATCCAAAAATTACCGGTTTTTTATATAGTGGCAGCAAAGTGGTAGTGAGGGTTCAATTTCATCCCACAATATCTCGTATTTTTAAATGCCTTAAATGAAACATTTATTGCACAACATAGTAATCTATGCATTTTTAACACCAGATCCATTTGCATTGTCTTCTTGGACCCTATCTGAAATATTGCTTTTTCCTTCTGTGCATCTCTCTAGTCCTCTTTCTCCAAAGCCTAGATACTTTCTTATATTGCCATAAATAATGCATATTTTATTAAGTTGAAAGTTTTGAAAGTAAATTGCATGTTGTATGATAATATATCCCTAATATTTTTGCAAGCATCTTCCAAGACGGAAAGCAATTTTTTTACCCAATGATATTATTATCTTCACAACTAAGAAAATTATCAATAATTCTATAAGATAAATCATTATGCTGCCCACATTTAAAAATGTCCACAATTATCAAAAAATGATTTTTATAGCTGTTACCTACTCATTTTTTGTTGTTGTTGTTGGTAGATTTGGGAGTCAAGCGGGATCTATTCAAGTAGGACCTTGCATTGCATTTGTCGTTCCAAAACATTTGGATGACCTTAATTTTTTCACTTGATTTCCAATGACTCACTCTCTACAGATGTATGTGTAGGGAGCATACATTCTTTCAGGGCAGAAGGCATCTGCAACTCCAGCTCTAGAGACTGTTTAAGGGGGTGTCATATTTTATTTGCTTGAGAGTCTTCATGTTTCCTGATCTACAGAAAAATTATCTATAGGATAAAACATTTAATCTGGATTGATGTGTGGCAGCAAACAGAGTCCCATAAAAAAATGGAAGCACAACATCATTGTCTTATAATATTTTTTTTTCAAAACTTAAGCTTTAACAAGGAGCCAAGAAACAAAGACAGTAAGTCTGACAAATGACTTTGAACTGGCTCTAATGGAAACAAGCCAAAACATTTGCCCACTATCTATTGTCCCAGCTGTTACATGGGTGACTTAGACTTTAAAGTAAAGAATATTACTAAAATTTTGAAGAATTCAATGACAACTTGATAAACCCTATTGTCAATTCACATTCAAAATGACAGAAATTACTTTTAAGGGATTCTCCTTTCAATTTGACCAGGGTTCATATTCCTAGATTTTATGAATTCTTTTTTTTTTAACAAAACTGCATCTATCATATTTTTATACATACTATGGGAATATCTTGTAAATCTATTTGTACTCCTGGAGAACTTAATTTTTTTCTAGAGTTTCCTTACATCTCTTCTATTTGTGTGCCACTTTTAGGTGCATTAAATTTTTCAGGTCCTTTGTTATGTTGTGCCACTGTGAGAGTGTATGAGGTTTTACCTATCTCTGTATCTCTGATGTAGGTATTTTATTTGTTTGTTTGTTTATTCTTTTGGTTTCTGCTGCTTTCCTGAGTTCTACTGAGTAAGATAGCAGAATAGTATCTCTGCTCTCAGATTTTTCGTATCCATCCCAATGGTCTAAAATCTATCTATATTCTGTTTGGCTATGTGAGCTTGGGTCTGTGGAGGCAAATGGAAAATACCAACAGCCCCCTCTTTTCCAGGGCCTTACAATATCTAAGAGCTCCCAGTTTCCCATCCAGTTGTCCTATTCTCCTTCTCCATGGGAAGCTTTTATCTAGTATTATGTGCACGATTAGTCATCTGTTCTTGCAAATTTTGTTTTTTACATTCTAAGTTTTTCAGAATTCAGGTTTTTGGAATTTCAACAACTTTTTCTCTCTTAACACACATGCATATGTACACTCTTTTTCACATACACACAAGCAAAATGATGGTGGTAGATAATTGAAGATAGATACACTGTCATGAAGGTCAGTGTTCATGTATTTAACCTCATCTTTATAAATTACTCTCAAATTAAAATTTATTAATTTAAATCTTTTTATTTTTATTTATTTTAATGATTTTTTTTTTATTTTCAGAGTATCACAAAATAAAGTCAAAAGACAGTAATTTTAGAAAGTAATGAAAATTGGATTGTAAAATGGAATAGTGAGGTCAGTAAAGGGGAAATTTATAATTTTCTTTACAAAGGATGATGGAACTTGAAGATGAGTTCCATTCCCAAAATACAATAATGTATTAATATTGTAGAGAGGCCTATGAGGTTGATCAAGGATATTTATCAGTGTGCTTTGAGTAGATTCAGGTGTATTTTGGATAAATAATTTCACAACCAAGCCCACTCTGTCTTAGAACATTCCTAATTCAATGAAAAGATATCAGTTATTTAAGGAAATAGAAAATGATGCCAAGGGAATAAATTTTTAAATTGTACATTTATTTACAGACATATAGTGTTATAAGAATCTTCATTGATATTTTGTATTCAGTTTGACTTTTTTTTCAGATTTAATATGAACTTCTCTTTTTCAGCAGACTCTGCCCACTTCAGGAGTTTCAGTTCCTGAGGTGCGTAAGCTAAACAAGGTTTCACACTTGCAATTATAGTTCATTGTGCATATTATATTGTTATAAAAATATGGGGGGTTGGCTCAGTGACCTACTGACATCAATTTTGATATTTTATTTTCTTTTTATTCCAATATTTGGAAATGAGGTTATTTATATTTTCAGTGATGGGATAGATTTAAAGGATTCCAGTCTACATTTGTGGAAAGAATTGGGGATATAAGATATTATATGAAAAAAAAAACAGAGAAAACATAAAGGTTACTTAGTAAAGCTAACCAGAGCATAAAATAGTGTCATTTTTATTTTTTATCATAAAATATAAACATATGACAACAAATCCAAAATTATTCAATCCTTTAAAATCATAAAAGTGAAGCTTTCTATGATACTATATTGAGAAATCCTTGCTCACTTTGAAGTGCCTATTAAAGAGAGTACATCTGTATTAATCATATAGCACATGATATTGCATAGAAAGTCATTGGAGAAAAATATAGTCACAAGTAAATTTAATCTTTTGAAAATAAATGTAAGCATCAGCATCACCACATTTGCTTACAGTATTAGCTCTGTCTTTGCATTGATGAAGCAAAATCCTCACAATGTTCTGTGACAATCTCCTGCTCAATTGTTATTGTCTTTATAGAAAATGTTCATATGGTACTGTTTGCCTGAAAATTGAATCTGCCTGCTTCAGAAAGAATTATTTATAATATATGAATACTACATAAGAATATGAATTTAATTAGAGAATAACATAATTGCACAAAAGTATAACTGTTCTCCCCTCCCCACCAAATATAATTTTCTAATCAGTGTCAACTGCCTCAATGAATTAAAATAAACTATTGTTTCAAATCAGATACATACTTGAAAATATGCTTAGAGATATGCTTGAAGTATAATGTTTCTAATCTAAAAGAAATATTAAACTTATTTTTGTATCCTTCAAATGAGTTGATGGCATTATTATCATAATTATTATTAAATAGAGATGCTAACTTCCTCATTCAAGTGACAAGATATTACAAGAGTATATCATTTCATTAATTATTTGTGAGAGAATTAATATTACCTCTTCAAGATATTGACTTTATTTTACGGCTATTATAAATTCATCAAGTGAATATAGGTACTACATTTGAAAATTAGATTTCTCATTTTAGTTTTGTTAATCTCCAAAGGTCTCCCATAGTTCCATATAAAATGGATCATATACACTGAATAAGCAAGTCAAATTCTCTAGTTTTACAATATGATTTTTTCAATTTTTTAAAATATCTTTTTCCTGATTAAAAGTTTTTCAGAATTCTTCCTATACTACTTATTTTCTTTCTGGCAAGATATATTGGTTTACATTGATTTAAATTTTCCACTATCCCTCAAAAATCATTATATATATTTTTCAGCTATGTTGTTCCAAAAATTTCCTTAAACCCAGGTGTGGATATATGCATGAGGGCGTGTGTGAATACACATATATACACGCAGACAGGGAACCTTATGTTCTACCAGCAGGAAAAATTGCACTTAGGTTAACTGAAAATGTGGTTAGAGTAAATAGGGAGGACATATACAAAGATATACACATACGTTAATAACTAAACTAAAAAAGCAAATGTATCATCATCACGCCACCTTTTTGACACAGGATGAAGAGCTTTCTATGAGGACAGTTTTTCTAATGGGAAGTGGCATATAGACTTTCCTGCCTCTGACATAGTCTTATCATCCATGATACTCAGGTTCAGTTGTTTTAAAGTGTAACAAAAATTAAAGGACATCTGTGAAGCAATCTAAATATAAAGTTTTCTCCATTTTTATGATTAATTTCCAACACATTGTTTTTGCATCTAAACTTAACCACTCCTCATACACACCACCAGCTCCAACACATATGTAGCTTATATTATCATGCCTTTCTAAAACCTGCATGTAATTTTTCATGGCAACAAATCTTTCATTTCGTACTCAAAATTAAAAACTGTAGTAATTAAATTACACAGTTACAATACAAGAGGACACATTTCACTGAAAATGACAAAAACAGATCAAACAATAACACAGGAATCACAAGTTGTAACATTTAGCTTAACTAATAGAGACAAAGAATATGATAAGCATATGAAGAGCTGCCTCGTTGCTCTTAGAAAGCTTTAGGTTACTCTAGCCAGCTGTCAGTATGCTTTACAAAGTCACTTGGGCAAAGTTGAGACTGGTTCCTCTGTCTGCTTTCGTATGTACATTTTGTACACATGCACATAATCTTATTTCATAATTGTGCTTCCGTATGCTAGTGCATAGCCAAAATTAAATTATTTTGACATGGACTCTCTCATTCTTAAAATTCATTAAAGAAATCCACTCAGGAATTTTTTTAACAGAAATTTTGTAGGTGGTTATGCTCAGTATGAAATTGTCTTCTGAGAAAATATGCACTTGATGTGTGATGTATGAAAACCAGGATGTGATGATCAAAATGTCCCTTCTAGCTCAGGAAACGAGTAGCTCTTCCAGGTACTTTAACAGTAGGTTTCATATTTTCAACTTTTTTTTTGTTATCTAACCCAAGGACATAGCCAATATCATTACAATGACGATTTCCAGTTATAGTGATGCAGTGGCAAATAAATTACAATACAGTGAATTTCTTCTCTACAACACCCACCATTTACTACTATGACCTGAGTAACATACTTGTGATGATCTTAATAATAAAATGATATGTCTTTGTACTTCAAAAAATATTGCCATTTACTGAGTACGTATTTTAAGTCAACCTTTATTTCCATTTATCTTTACATGAAACTTTCCAGTTTAAAGGTGGAATAAATGGTGACCTAATAATGGTAAATAAGTTGCCCAAGTTTACAAAATAATGAGACAATGCTCAGATGCTCAGACATTTGTCTTTGCCCAAAGTTATTTCTGTTTCAATATGAACTTATTTAATTTTCTTAAAATGATAATCTTTAGACCTATCACTTACTATATTTATGTTGAAAACTTTATAAAATATTTTTAAGAATTAATGCGACTTCTCTAGTCAGCAATCAGTTTTGAGGCAACATCCAAGGATTCCTAGTAGATTTAGAACCTTTGCCACTTTTTAGAATGGATTTTTTTCTCTTAGCTAGTAACATATTCAAAACCCCAAATAATCCACACTAATAAAGTTGTAGCTTTGTAGATACAAGTTGTTTTCTCAGAGTTCTTTTGAGAGCTCTGATGAATATGGTGAGAGACACCTTAAATACTACGAATATGTACTTGATACCTGGGGTTAAGATTCTGAGGTTTCTGGGAGATTCTTATGCCCTAGCTCCATTGACAGGAATAGCCAGATTTGTCTTCTTACCACAAGTTGTACAGTAGCAGAGAGAGTAAGTTCCAGGATCTGAGGGATGGAAGCTGTTGGCAGCAAAGCACTTCATAGCTTTATCCCAGTCCAGGTGCTTTTCTGCTGTCTGTCTCTCATGCTGAGTTTGGACAAAAAGGAGAAAATCTTGTGCTCAAAGTAATCATCACTTGCTGCTTCTAGTTTTCCAGTGATCGATAGCAGCAGGCTTATGTATTGTGGTAAACAACCCTTTTGAGAAAGCAGTTTTCACCAATGTACAAATACTCTACCTCTGAGAATCAGCATGATATAGAAAAAGTTTTTTTTTTTTTTTTTAGAACACATATTTAAAGTGAGGTCTTTTTATTTCACTTATTTCATCTTTCTGTTTTCTGTGAATGGTTTCTTTGGCTTTTATTGTCTGTTTATTATGTTGATTATTCTTTTGGAATTCTAATACAATATATTCCCCACTCAAGATCTGTTGTGCTACTTGTAGTGTCCAACGATCACAAAACCCTGAATTTTGTATTTAAAATGTCTGCATAGCAAACACAAATGGTTGATATTTGAAAATGTTCAAACATCAATAAATGTATTTTATATTTTGTATTATATGTTCTATATTCTTTCAAGCTTTTTTTGTTCAGTAGTTCTTTTCAGTGTTTGAATAATTTCTATTGATTAACAAGACAATTTTCCAAATCTTTATATCTAGGATAATTTATCTGGCAGAAGGAAATTTGCCTTAATTATAACATTGTAATTTATTTTGTGGTTTTGAGCCCAAAATCTTAAAAAAAGAAACTGAAGGTTAAATGGTGAACATTGCCCCCTATTACTCACAGAGTAATTTTATCCTGATTGATAATACAAAATAAGGTTTGTGAGTTCTTACTGAAACTTTTTAATAACTGTAACAATTGGGAAATAACTCTTCTTAAATATCACAGTGGAGCTTTGCCAGTCAGGGTTAATTAACCCCCTGAACAAGCTAGTGAAATCCTTGAGGACAGCATATTTTTTGAAGAATTCAGTGCTTTCCTTTTCTGTACCTCATACAAAAATAAGATTTCCTCAATGGAAATAGGAAAATGTATCCAACTACCCTCCTGTTCACTAGGTTGCTTAAATAAAATACAGTGAATATCCCAGACAGACCTCTATAAGAGTCAAAAATAAAAATAAGAGAATCCTGGGGAAAATTAAATGACCACAAGTCTCTTCTGTTTTTAAAATTTCAACCTTGATTTATTCCATAATTTTACTTACTGGCATTTTTCTCCCAAAGAAATCAATTGGTTTTCTTGATGTATGTGTATGTTTAAATGAATGTTTACCATTTAGTATTAGCTAGATTTTATAATAAAATACATATAAATATTTATATGATGAGGATTTTTAAAATTGATTTGCTATAAATTAATATCTCAGATTAGAATTCAAAAATAAAACCTCATCAATTGAAAACTCATTTTAGGATTTTTTTTACACTAGTGTGCTCTAAAACATTTAGTCTTCTTCTTCTCAGCATGCTCAGAATTATGACTCCTTCATGGACAAGAAACCAGAAAAAAACTGCTCTCTCTGCTAGCTAGAAGTTCTTACCACATAGGCAGTTCCTAGTTCTTTTCATGGACTAGAATAAAATAAGGTTGATAGATGATTTGTTAGCTCTTTATAGATATATACATACATATCTTAGGTTTTACATGTAACATATATACATGATCTGGTATAAATACCCAGTTCTAGTGTAACTAATAAACTTGAATTTTATTTGATTCTTCTCATTGAAGCAATTTAAGAATCAAGTCCTAAATAAATTTTTAAATGCATTATATAACAAAATAGTTGCATTCAAATATATCTTTCATATTGTACATTTTTACAGAATATTCATTCTATGTTATATATACATACATCAAAGGACCCTGAAATAAACTATTTCCATTTTCACCAATTTTGTATTTTTAACTCCCAGCACAGGTTATACATTTTAAAATATAAGCATTATTCTTATTCAAACATATTCCTAATTTAACCAATGTAATTTTTTCATATATATGTGTTTGAAAATATGAAACCATTGTGCAGGGTGGCAATACAGATAAGGCCTGCCATGAGGAACCATTCCTACTTTAATTTATTGAGCACATACTATAATACAAACACATTGGTAAAGACTTTATAGATTTTCTATTAAACCTTAAACAACTCTGAGAAATAGAAAACACTATCCATTTTGTTAAGAGTAGGTGTCTATATTACATCTCTAAGTAACAGAGATGGGATTCAAGTCAGGTTTCCTCTTCTTATGCATTATACTGTTTACAATATGGATGAAATTGTAATTTGCAAGTTTAGAAAGAAGGAACTTTCTTTTTAAAAAATCAATATTTTTGCCAGAAATTATGCTTATATGAAAGCACATCATTTTCCAAAGAACTTGAATATCAGGAATTCTATTATACCATCCATTTTCAACATACACAAAATGTATTCAGTGTTTTTGCACCATGCAGTTGCAAGATGACTAGACTACACTGATTAGCATTTATTTTCGTCAAAAGAGATTTCTGATCTATCTATCACTAATAGGTTTTAAAAAGAGCTTACATTTGAAGCTATTTAAAAACATCTTTCTAAGTTACAGAAATTTAAATGATACTTAACAAGTAGATACAGGGACTAGGAAATATATATCTGGATGAGTTTATTGGAAATAAGTGTCACTAAAGCACATAGGCACCTTAGCCAGGCATTGCTAATCAGAACAACTTTTTCACATCAAGCCTAGACATGGCCCCCAAATCCTAAGCACAATTATCTAGGTACTTTTTTAAAAACGATTTTTTTAACATTTTGAGTTTATATCTTTATTCATTTATTCTGTCTTCTGTCAGGCACTGATCTAGCATCTAACACAGACCTGTGATCCAAAGAAAATTCTTTCCCTGTGGGACTCTGATTAACATGAAGAACACAAGCATTCAATAAATCACATAAATAACCATTCAGGTTGTAATAAATTATATTTAAAAGGAGGTTAAAGGAAATAGAGAAGGCTATCTGATATTTGACCAAAGACATGATGTCAGGACCAAACGCAGCAAATACACAGGGGAAAATGTTCCAGCAGAGTGCAAAATGATTGCAAAATCCCTGAATTAAAAGCAGGATTGTTGTGATCAAGGAGCAATGAGTTGGCCAGAGTTGCTGAAGTGGAGTAAAAAGGAATGAATGTTGCTGTTGTGTAAAAAAATTGACTACAGAGAGACAAAGCTGGAAGGAGATTGACCCCTTAGGTGATGGTGATAATAATCCAGGCAAAAGAGAGAACTATCACATGAGCCACATGATAATGGAAGTGGTAACTGTCCAAGGACTGATACATGGAAAGACAGAAAGGGCATTTATATATAGGAATTGAGGGAGAGTTCTGAATCAAGAGTTATGCATTTAGAAGTCTTCATAAAATTGAATTTGAAAGCCTAATGATGAAATGAAGCTGAGGTCTAAAGAAGAGGCTAAGTTTTATAGGTGGCAAAGCTGGAGGACAAATGAGTGAAAGAGACTGTGAGGGAGCAGTTAATGAAGTAAGAAGAGAGCTAAGAGAAAGAAGTGTGCTGAAAGCAAATTGAGGCAAGTTTTCAAGAAGTGAGAAGAGATCCCCTCTATCAAATGGTGCTTAAAGTTTGAGTAAATCGTGGCTATTAGATGCGACATGAGAAGGTTATTGGTCATTTGAATAAAAGCTCAGGCAGTGGTGATAAAAGTTGATGGGGCTGGGTTGTAGGGAGAGTGAAAAAAACGAAACAGACAACTCCTAAATATATATGAACTAAAGAATTAGCTGGGGCTGAATGGGAGTTTTTGTTTATATGCCACTCCTGATGTAAGTAGTACCTTCAAAATCCATCATGCAATTAGAATTTGTTTACAATATTGCATATCTTTAAGAGCATTATGTTAGCACTCTTTACCAAATTCTTCAAGTGATAATCCTATAATATTTATATATCCCATTGTTTGTGAATAACTTTTGATAAAGAGCAATAATTGGACACATAGAAATAATTCCAATTTGGCTTTCTTTTGCATTGTTTCTTTAACTGATATATTTTTTTTCATCATGTAACTATCACATACATGGAGCCAGTTAAAGACATAGTTTTCGTATTATGTAGTAGCAACTCCAAATTAGGAAGTTGGGCCTCAGTTTGTAACCATGAGATATTTATTAGTTGCATCTTCTAGTGAAATATTTTCTTATGTTAATTTTATTTTTATAAAATACTTTTCTTACAGGAAAGACAAGCAACAGTGAAAAAGGAAAAGAGTGGTTCCCAGCAGCCAAACAAAGGATCTGATAGGAACAAAATGCAAAGAGCCAACTCTGTTACTGTCGATGGACAAGGCCTACAGGTATGACTTTTTAAATACAAATCTTAGTGGATTTTATGTTTGTTCCTCTTATGTTCTAAGAACAGCATATGTTCAGTTATCAACACATTTATTTAACATTTATGTTAGCTCAGTAGACTGTTTCAGAAAGATTGTTATTAATTTATCAAGATGTCAGTCTTATAGTTGATTGACAGAGTGACATTCTGGTTAGATTAATCATTTATGATGTTATCTCCATTAAACTCAAATTGGAAAAGTCTTTTGTCAATCTAAAAGTTTTTTCAAATTAATACTAAATATACACATTTATTATATACACATGTGTCATTTACAAGTATGTTCTCTCCTACTCTCTCTTCATTTGTATATATACTAAGTATGGGTATGATTTTGAGGAGTCATTTTTATTGTAAAACTATTATTTAGGAAAGAAAAAAAAGGAACTCTATTTGTATGGTTATATTGTTTTCCTAAATAAATTATAAAGAAATTTTATTATAATTTATCCATATACTTCAAAGTTTTAAATAAAAATTAAAAACCATATATATCTCTAGTTTAAACACATGTAGCTAAACTTTTTCTAGTACTTTAAAAACCTGAGTATTTTCTCTGTGATCTCTGATATCAAAAGAGCATTTCTTTCCATCTGCATTTCAAGTTACTTTATAGAGTAAATATATTTTATGTATTTACCTCTACTTTTAACTCCAAAATGTAAACAGTCAACAAAATGAGCTTAATCTATGAAATTGGGAAGTTGATTTTTAATTTTTCTATCTATATGTTTCTTTCAATTGCTTATTCCTTTCCTTAACAATATGCTTCAAATTTCACATTGTCCAGGAAAACTTAACCAAACACTTAACATACAGTTTATGTCATATACTTGCATTCAATGTATGTGATTGATTTTAACATATTATTGATTTTAATCAATTTTATTATGTTTATTACAATTTATTGTTTTATCGGTGAAAACATGTTACATCTTTTTGTATTTTTCAATTTACAAGCACAATTAAGAGTACATAATACATGCCTAAATATTTGCTTATTCATTGTCTTGAATAACTCATAGAAACTTTAGTAATTATTGCTTACAAATATATAATAAGGGATCTTTTTTGATCTATTAAAACACATTTCAAATAGAAAATCTCATAAATTATTAACAAAATTTTAAAAAGAGAATTATGAAATATAAAATTATTATGCATCAGAGTTCATGATTCAATTATGAAAGACTAACTCAAAAAGTAATTTTCAGAAATCATATCTATGTATTTAACATAGCATCTCATTGAAGTTCTCAAATATGAAATCTGTCCACAATTTTTTTAATTAATACATATATTTGTTCTAATTTTTTCACAATTTTGATAGCAAAGAAATTTCACTGAAATCTTATAAAAATTATTAAAAAATTAACATTTGAATTTAATGTATCAATTGGAAATATTGATAAATTTAAAATTTTAGTCACACTGAGTTCTTGCCATAAAATTGATTAAACAAAATACTGGTTTTGAAATCCAAGTATATTTCAGTCAAAGCGAGGTACATATTTCTCGTGATGGAAAAGAAGCATGTTATCTTTTATCACTGTTTAGTATAACCTATGCATTATGGTGATATTTTATACATATTAGCCTGTTTTCATTCTCAAAAGAAACATGAGATCAATGCCCTTATAGTTATCACCATTTTCAAAATTATATTAATACTAAGAAGTAGGGTAACTTTCCCAAGGCGAAGCTGTCATTCATTGATAAAGCCTAGTACTGAATAAGGACTCTCTGACTCATATTCTGTGTTTTACTCTTGAGACAACCTGTCTCTTTGCTCAATAAATTTAAACATATGTGTAACTGCCAAAATTCTGACTGCCTTGTTCTCCCAAGTATTCTAATATTGCTTGAAGTATTGAGATAAAAATCATATATTCACTACAACTATAACTTTTGTAGACTCAGCCTCTTAAGATTTAAGTAATCATGTCTGAATTTTTCCATATTCAAAACAAAAATTAAATGGTATATGCACAGTATTTTAAAGGTTTAAATTGAGATAGCAACATAAGTTCTATCTTTTAATTTAAAATGATTCTGAAATATTTGGCCATATTATAACTAAATTATTCACATTAAAAACCCTAGATGATTAACATTCTCTATGGATGTGTGGGCTTCTCCAAGCAGGTATTTACTTGTTTTAGCTTTTTTTGGCATATGAAAGTGTAAGCTGAAGTTGTCAGTAGGCAAAATGTAGACATCAGCCTTAACAAAACAGCAGTAAATAACTGATATTGTAATGTTATAATAAATTTTCAGTTTTTGTGAATTGGTATATTATCATGTGCAAAAGTCTGTTTTATCCCAGCAGAATGGATCCCCATAAGTATTCATATAATTTGGAGAAAATACAAAAAAGTAAAATGATAAATTTTGAGATAGTTATTTCATGCAAAATGGTAAAAGATTGTGTTATAATGATCAATTTTAAAATGGTAAAAAGGTTGTTTTGGTTTTTAACCAGAAAAGCCAAAAACATCTACCAGAAAATGAATTTTTCTCTAAGCTTTAAAAATTACATATCATAAAAAAAGCATTGAGTTGCAGTCCAGTTTGCATATAACTCAGTGACAGGAGAGATCTACACTGCTTAAAGAAGACTATTAATCATAGTTAAGCACATTCATCTTACGTCTTTCCAGCTAACCAGCATAATGATCAGGATTATTATTTCTAATTAGAGGAAGTAATAGATCATGTATAACCTTAGGATGAGTCTCATTAATTAACCCAAGTCCTAGGGGACTTCAAGTAGCGGTGGTTAGGCACTCTGTCTTTGTCATTTCTCACACCATAGGTTTACATTTATTAGATACTATCAAATGTAATTGAAACTACAATTTTTTAAGATGCAGGAGATATAAAAATACAGGTGACCAACCCATCTGTAAATGGATAAAAGAAAAAAATTAAAAAGAACAATTGTTTAAAATGTATTATGCTAAAGTTACCCTGTCCTAAATATTATTTGAAATTTCCAAATAGAAGGGTCACCAGAGAGCGAAAGAATCTAGTTTCTTATACTTTAAACCCAAGGTAGGAAGATGGGACCTTTTCACTTAGTATCTAAAACTAAACCAATGTCTTGCCCCAACAATCATTTCTCCCCTTTGTCTATTTTATGTTTTATCTTATTTTTGTAATCACCAAGATTATCACCTATACATGCACTATTGCACTATAAACAAATGTATAGTATGCTTATCAATTAATCTCCTGTATTTGATTTGTGTGTGTGTGTGTGTGTGAGAGAGAGAGAGAGAGAGACATTTGATAGTTACCTATATATGTGTGTCCCTCACTCACTTAGAACCCTTAATCCTGGTGATTCTTTCATACTGAGATCATAATTGTCATTCTAATTCTCTAAGTTTGGGGTTATTGCTCTATATTTTTAAGTATTGTAACAAACTTTGAGCAGAATCACTTTTTTTCATATACATATTTTACTAGGTGAAAAGTAATATGAAAAATATAGAGCTGTGTTTTCTATAATTTTAAGAAGATGGCTAAAGAGGATATTTGGATAAATTATTAAAACAGGTGAGTCATTTATACATAAGCATTATGAGAAATGGGAAGCTGTAACTTCTAACACAAGTGTTATGGTTTGGATATGTGGTGTTCCCCTAAAGCTCCTGTGTGAGACAATGTAAGAAAGATCTGAGGTGAAAGGATTGGGTTATAAGATCATAAACCTGGTCAGTGTATTAAGCCGTTGGTTAACTGGACAATAATTTTAGGCAGGTAGAATGTGGTTGGAAAAGTAGTTTACTGGAGACATTCTTCTGGCATTTATATTTTTTCCCTGGTGAGTGGGGCCTTGTCTCTGCTTCCTGTTTGCCATGTCCTGAGCTGCTTTCCTCCTCCATGCCCTTTCAACATGTTCTGCCTTACCTTGGGTCCAGGACAATGGAGTTGGCTATCTGTGCACTGAGACCTCTGAGACTATGAGTGCCAAATAAACTTTCTCTCCCTAACTTGTTCCTGTTAAATCTTTTGTTTGCATTGACACAAAGCTGACTAAAACAATAAGTGTATGCCCACAATTGTAAGATCAAAAAGAAATAGATGTTTGGAGTAGACTGAGTAGGATAACAAGCAGTAGAGAGTGCTTAAGAGAAGAAACAGCAGCTAGATGCTATAAGTCCTGGGAAAACTTTCATAAAAACTTTGTTTTATGAGGTGGGAGGGAAAGGGAAAGAAAAGGAAACTTGCATGGAAATGGAAGGAGACCCTCATTGTTACAGAAAATTACATATAAGAGGTTGTGAGGGGAATGGGAAAAAAAACAAGGAGAGAAATGAATTGTAGTAGATGGGGTAGAGAGAGAAGATGGGAGGGGAGGGGAGGGGGGATAATAGAGGATAGGAAAGGTAGCAGAATACAACAGTCACGAATATGGCATCATGTAAAAATGTGGATGTGTAACTGATGTGATTCTGCAATCTGTAATTGGGGTAAAAATGGGAGTTCATAACCCACTTGAATCTAATGTATGAAATATGATATGTCAAGAGCTTTGTAATGTTTTGAACAACCAATAAAAAAAAAACTTTGTCTTTTGATATGAAATGAGGAAATTTTGAAGGGGAGAATGAAGCATAGAATGACATGATTTAAATTATTGGTTTTGTAAAGATTAGCTTATTGCTGCACTGAATGCTCTGTAAATTACTGAATTATAAGATGGGGTGATAATAGGCTGGAGGCTTGTCAGTGTAGAACAACAGATATGGAGAAATAATTTGAGGATCAAACTAAAAGGATAAGCTGATGGATTAAGTGTAGAGTCTATAAGAAAATGAGGAGTCAGACATCACCATAGTGGGTCCATGCAACTGAAATGGTAGAGTTGCCATTGAATGAGATGAATGAAGAGTTTGGGAGAGTATGGTTTGGGGAGAAATTTCTGATCCTGTCAGACATTCAAATGGGAATGTCAATTAGGAAGACCATCAAGTGAATGTATGATTCAGGTTAAAGGACAAATAGAAATTTATGAGTAAAGATATTGATGATACTTAAAGGCATCAAAAAGGAAGATAAATATATATGAATGATATATATACTGATATAATATACTGTGTATCAATATATGTCAAGAGGAGGAATAGAACTGGAATCCACAATCAGTCTGACTCCAAAGTTTCATATTCTTTAAAGGTATTATACTAAACAGCCCCCTTGAATGAACAAATATATTTTACATGATTAACTCTATTTAACATAGAGGAAAATACAACATGAACAGTGTCCTTCTGGAATTTTCTTCACACTTACCTAATTAATAACTATTTTCAAGATTTAAAGTACCAAAGCTACCCTGAATATTTTGTCTGTTCATCAATATCTTCTTTGTTATTCTCCATCAGTGTATCTCAACATTCTTAAAAACTGTTTCATAAAGAGAAAGAGTTCTGTAGAGATATTTAAGCACAGAGATAGGTTAACGAGAGACTGGGAATAGGCTCAGGTTTTTTTGTCTTTAGATATAGAATCTTAGCTTTTACCTGTTTATTTACTGTATCATTTTAAGATTCTCTCCAATGCTGTATAAGTATATACTTCCAACAGTGAATAGTTTTTATGGTGACAGTCTTGATATATTTGTGTTTTTTCTTTTGCTTCCCATTCCGTCAAAATCTATGACTGAGTATAATATTTTAGTATGTCAATAAATTAGTTTGCGAAATATTAACATTTACATCTCATTTCAAAAATTTTATATAAAAGCAAAAATTCAAAATTCATTCTTTTAAATAATAGATGAGAGTCCAAGAGAAAAATAGTAAACTTGATTATAACATTGATAAATTTCTTCTATCTTACCCTCAGATCCCACTGAAGTTTTATCGATTGTTTTAATAATATGTTAAATAAAATAAACTAGTCTTGAATCATAATAACTTCCTGTGTTAGATAGTTGTATGTGTTGAACAGAATGCTTCTTGAGAGTATACAATGATAAAGTTAAGTGGAAGTAATGGAGAACTATTTTGTGAAATTACTAACAGATGATTCAGGGGAAAGACTCTTTATACAGTCCTTGTAACTTTTCTCTAAATTCGAGATTTGTTATAGTTTGGATCTAAGAATGTTTCCAGAAAAACTTGTGCTTTAAAAGCATAATCTAAAATGTACCAAGGTTCAGAGATGAGATCATTAGACAATGATGAGTGTCTACCTTATGAATGGATTAATCCATTTAGTGGATTAATAATGGGTGGTAATTTTAGGCAGGTGGGATATGTTTGGAGGAAGTAGATAACTGGAGGAATGCCTTTAAGGCTATTTATTGTGCCTGGCTCCTTGCAAGTGTATTTGTTTTCTTTCTCTCTCTTCTCTCTCTCCTTCCTGGCTGCCATGAATTGGGCACCTTTTTTTTTTTTTTTTTTTTATTAAACCCTTCCACCATGATGTTCTGCCCCATCTCAGGCCCAGAGCAATGCAGTCAGCCAACAGTGAACTGAGACATTTGAAACTATGAATATACCATTAAATTTTTCTTCTATAGTTTGCTCTTGTCAGGTATTTTGTTCACAGCAATAAAAAAAACTAACAATAGATTGTTTCAAAAAATAAAAATAAAACTATCACTGTGAAATTTAAAAAATGTTATTGAAAGATATCTACATAAATCTTTATTCACTGAAATCAATTATACTGAGTTTTAGAAACTGAGAGAACGGTTTATATTCCTTTATTTGGTAGATATGATTCACGTTATAGTATAAATTAGCTCCCCTAGACTAAATTCTGTACAGAAGATGAAGTTACTTCTACCTAATTGGCCTCTCTGGAAACCAGAATCTGAAATCAAATAGATTAGACTAAGTAACTGAAACATCACATCTAATAATGACTACATGTTTTTCTTAGTCTCAGACTCTTTCAGACATAAAAGAATTGACTGAAAATAAGTAAGAACATATTAAAAATAAGAATAGCATACAGAGTCCATTCAGTGTTTTGATATCAAGGAACAGTTGTTCTCTCCCACCCCCAGACTAGATTTATATTAATAAGTTTGATGAGGAATTAAGTATTCCTCTATGCCTGATATGATTTGTATCCATTTTGAGTCCTTATAGAACTTGCTTTTGTTCACATCATTTACATTTGTGTTATGCAGCATTTAGCAGAGAAACAACAAAAACAGGGAACACACAAAACAACAATGCATTGAAAAACGTAGCCTTCAGTTTTTCTGTCATATAAATAAAGTCCAGAAGTAGGCTCTCTGGCACTAAGACAACTACACAGTCTCATTGGGAATGCCAATCCTACTGTTCTCTTTCATGTCCTCCATTGATGGCATCTTCAAAGTCAACTAATGAGCAAAGATGGCTACTGTAATTTCCAAATTTCATGTTAGCATCAGGAAGAAAAAGATTCGAAACTTTCTCACAGTGTTGAGGCTAGGGTATCCAAGACCATGGTACAGGCAAAGTAGATTAATTTTGAGACCACTTGGCTTGTAGGCAGCCACTATCTCACTGGGTGTTCCAAAAGAGAAACAGAGGGAGACATGGAGGATTAGAGAGAATCTTGTCTTTTCAATAGGCACTAATGTCATTATAAGGATCTTACCCTCATGTCCTTAGCTAACCCTAATTATCTCCAGAAAACCCCATCTCCAAGTGTCATTACATTGGGGCTTAGAGCTTCAACATATGAATCTCAGGAGGGACATAATTTAGTCATAGTAACTTCCAAGAGATCTCACCAGACAAAACATAAACACATTTTTCTTCTTTCTATGTATTTGTGTGTCCTTTTACCTTACAAGACACCAGAAGTTACAATTTCTTAAAGCTCTTAAAAAGTGCCGGTGTGTGTGTGTGTGTGTGTGTGTGTGTGTGTGTGTGTAAATTCTGTAAGCAGCAGCAACTTCCAAAATATAGATAGGATGGGAGGATGGAATCTTTCTAAATTACCATATGCACCAGGTTCTTTTACCCAGGGCAAAGGGGAATATGGTACTGAAGTGCCAAAAGCAGATTCTACCACTAAGATACTGCTGCTTATTTCAGACTGTCACTGAACTCAGTAGTTGTTTATTTTTAACTTGTCAGACTTGAAAATGACTATGCAGTACTGCAGGTCTTTGGCTCTCAAATCTAAGAGTTCTGTCTTTGCTTGGCATCCAAATTTACTCAGTTAGATGGGCCTTCTTTTTATAGTTGCAAAGGTTAACACAATTTTAAAGCTTTTTGAATGAGCATAGAAAAACATGACAGGTTTGCCTGGAACTCTAACATTTCTAGTCTAACACCATAATATGTTCCTCAACACCAGAGACTCAGTGTTGTAGTTGTTCAATCACATATCACCCCTTAAATGGGGATGACATTATGTCAAGTACCTGTTAATATCATCAAATGGGGTGATACTGCTGGTTATTGGTGATGAGTCCTGCTTCCCCACATGTTGAAATTTTGAAGTTTGAACATTAGAGAAGCACGATGAGGCAAGGCAAGCATATATCATATAAAGCAGGGCTTATTTAAAAAGGTGTGACATAGACTTCTCGGGAGGGAGAAGGGGGGCATAGCTGGTACCATGGTATCCCAAGAAGCAGGGTGTTCTGCCCTTTTTATTTGTCCCTGGCTTTCTTTGTTCTCCTGCCTTTTCCCCCTTGTCTTTCTCCTTCCTGCATAGGTGAGTAGGCCCAAGAATGCTTGGTGGAAAGGCCCAAAGGTGGGAAACTGGTGGGCTGAAGGGGGAAGGGCTGGATGGAGTAAGCCAAGGACACATTAAAAACCTTATAGCTCTTGAGACAGCTTACCTTGGCAACAGGTTTGAGCTGGGCCAGGTTGTTGAAAAGGGTGGAGGAAGGACTCTGAAGGAATTAACATTTCAATCCCTCAGGGGACAGTCTCCAACTTCCCAGACTCACTCAAAATAGGCCTTCTTCATTGACCTGATTTGATTTACCTATCCATACTGACTGCCTATCTAATTCTGGCTTCAGGGGCACAAATCCAGAGTACCTGATAACTTACAAATAAACACCACATTGTATTTTTAACATTTGTCTCATTTTTGTAGTAAGGGTAGATGTGATGAAAACTGCAAATTTATTTTAATATTTTTATATTTTCATATGGGATATTTGACTTTTGTCACTTATGAAATATCGCCATTCTCCTAAATTCTTTAAATTCTCTCCTATTTTTCTAGTCTATTTTATCTGTTTCTCTGGGGAATACAACTCCTGAAAATAATGCCTGAATATGTATGTATGTATGTATGTATGTATGTATATATGTATGTATTTATTTATAGGACTGTGGATTAAACCCAGTGGTGCTTTACTACTGAGCTATATCCCCATTCATTCTTATGTGTGTGTGATTATATATACATATATACACACACATACATACATATATGTATGTATATATATATTTACTTTTTATTTTTTGAGACAAGGTCTTACTAAGTTGCTGAGGCTGACCTAGAATTTATGATCCTCCTGGCTTAGCTCCCAAGTTACTGGTATTACAGGCATGTATCACTGCACCGAGACTAGATTTTATATTATATTTTGAGATACTCTACTGACTACTAAAATATCTAACTAATTATTCATAATATTATGGAATTTATAACACAAGTATTACTGACCTTTATTTGATCTTTTTGTTGATGGCTTAAATATTTCACAAAATAAATATATTTGACCTACATTTTAAAATATATTTTTTAAAAGAATTACAAATTTGGAACCAGTTTAAATTTATATTTATATGTAAACTCATATAGTGGTAAGCTTAATGTTGAGTTTGGGAATGAAAAGAGAAAACAATATGTGTGTTCAGATTTAATACTCTGCTCAAAATCCCTTATTTACCCTGAAATTCTCACCTGTTTTCAAAAGTAAGGAGTAACACTTCAAATTAAGATAAAAAAAATCAAGTAAAATATTTGTTTGGTAGGTTTAACTTTTACATAAGAGAAAAATGGAAATTGAACACTAATTATTAGACATAGGTGTGTTTTTTATTCAGTTCAGTTTTGAATGGGCAAGAGAAGCACATATCAGCAGCCCAAGGTCTTTAATATGTAGGTACTGGATATGCATTCATTAGTTGAGAACTTTTAGTTCAGGGTGAACTGGGAAGTTGCTGCAGAAGTTACTCCAGCTCACCTTTTCCAGTTGATTTAGAGGCAAATTAGGAAAGAAGAACCCTGGTGCTCTTTACTAAGGAAAGTAAAACAGTCAGACACTATGATAGATAGTAATGAAAACTAGCTGGATAAGAGTAGATGAGTTAAGAAGATCTTACTCAACTTTCTCATTTAGCTAATGTGAGGAGTTTAACATTTTCCAATTGTCTATACTCATTAGAAAAATGCCATTGTACTTAAGAGTTGGAAGAAAATATGTTAGTAGAATATTCTGACTTATTGAATAGGAAGGCAGGGCATGATATGGTGACATTATTGTTTTCAATTGTTTCATTAAATATTTAAGGATACTTTCTAGGAGAGACATATTACTGCAGAAAGAATACTCTGAATATACTTTCACAAAAGCAGATTATTCTAAAACTTTTCAACTTAATATGTAGAGTGTTCATTCTATCAGCTACATCTCTCTCTTAACATTGAATTCAGGTTAAAAAAAAAATAAGTATTCTGTACATGCTGTTTAAAACAAGTCTACCCCCTTAAATGAAGTCCTGACACTTTACCTCCTTTTCCTTCATGGCACATTTCACAAATAGTATGTATTTGTTTGTTTAGTGTATAATTCTCCCCTTGGATATAACCTCCATTAGTATGGGCACTTGATCTTTCTTGTTCCACATAGAAGTGAATAGTGATGAAGGCAGCACGTAGGATGTAGTAGGGACATGGACAGTCCTTGATAAGTGAAAGAGAGACCCTTTGCCAAAGGAATCTTAGCAAATAGACTTGATTCACTGGCACTCTGCTCACCATGCTGGGAAAGAAAGCATTGAGGAAAGATTGCTCAGAACAGACTTCTCAGCCCAAATGCATCTGAAGACATTTGCTGAGTTTCAAGTTCCTGTGTGGTCTGAAAGGTAGATTCCACAAAGGCCACAGAGCTCTGAACAAGGGGGCCTCTTTAAAAGAAGCCTTCTGTATCACTTGATCTTTCTATTTGCTTATGATCTTTCCCTGAAATTCTTCTTTATTCTGGCTCATTTGCTTACTGACTCACAAACTGCAACTTTATAGTTTTCATCTAACAGCTATTTTCTTTTCTTAAGGGCCTTCCCCTCTGCCCTCTACATTGTCAAGCCCACCTCTCTGCGCAGAGAAGGTTTTCCTTTTGATACACTTTATAGAATAAAAGTGTCACATTCATGAATTTGTACATTGAAATTTCATGATGTAGAAATAGCAAGGAGTCTTCTTCATATATCAGATGCCTAATAACTTCTCCATATACCAACCTTTTTTTCTAGATCACTCCTGTTCCTGGAACTCATCCGCTTTTAGTTTTTGTGAACCCCAAAAGTGGTGGGAAGCAAGGAGAACGGTATGCTTTTAAATAACATGTTTATTTTCTATATCATAAATATAAAAAGATCAGCTAAAATTGCGATGTGCACATGTTTAGAACATTATTCCTCACCATTTAGTAATTTTAATGTTATATATATATATAATTCCAGCATCTACATATAATATACTGCTAATAATTTTTATAGTTTAAAACTTAAAGTAATGGCTTTTTTGTAAGCATTTTATTAATTATAGCTCAGGTATCTGCATTCTTCACAACCCATCTACCATCTTAACCCTTAACAAAGAGCTTTGCTTACAACCTGGTTTCATAACTACTGCTGAATAAAAACTGAGTCTCCAGCTTCTAGGCAAAATATATTGTTACAATTATTTTGCATGCACATTTTGGAGAAAATGAAGCCATATTTTCTGGAAAAGTACAATATATTTAATCTGAATAATAATACACTGCATTATCAGATATCTTCATATACTAGCTGATGACATAAAATTTCATTTTATAGTGGATTAGTGATTAAATAATAATATTTAATAGAAATATGAAAATCATTCTCTTAAAGAATAAGTCTAATGTCCTATTGAAGAGGACAGTGACAAACAAAACTGTAGCTATGCCTACCTTCATGATGTCTAGATATCTTTCTTAACCTCAACCTAATATAAGCAAATAGACAAAGCACTTACACAAGCACTATAATGGGAAAACAAATGTCTTTTGTGATTTAACTAGTAACAATTGAAAATGTTTTCATAAATGATAGAATTTGCAAAGTAATATCCTTTCCTACTATTTAAATTTTGAATGTATTTCAATGAAATGAATACTTCATTTTTCAATCAAAAAAAAATATTACTTCTGAATAAAATGTGTTTTTAAAATTTCCATTAACATGTTTATGTTTGTACCCTGCTAAGCATGATATGAATTATTATATTTTTTAAGAGAGAGAGAGAGAGAATTTTTTAATATTTATTTTTTAGTTTTCGGCGGACACAACATCTTTGTTTGTATGTAGTGCTGAGGATTGAACCCGGGCTGCACACATGCCAGGCGAGCGCACTACCGCTTGAGCCATATCCCCAGCCCAAGATATGAATTATTTTAAATAAATAATAGCTTAATAGTTAAAATTTCACAAAATGGTTGCCTTGCTCAAACAGGTATAAAATTGTAATTGAATAATAATACTAAAATTATTTTCTATTGAGCCATTTGCAGTTTGTTAGCTGTCTATACTTTGAGTATTTTTTATTTAAATTAAATTTATTCTTTAACACGCAACGACATAACAATTGCACATATGAATTAAGTACCAAGTGATGTTTGGATTATATGTATATATTGTATACTATTTAAATCAGATTTAACATATCTATCTCCTCAAACATTTATCTTTTTTTTTTTTCTCATGCGAAAACTCACACTCTATTCTTCTAGCTTTTCAAAATGTATGTTATTATCCATAGCCATCATCTGGGAAATAGCTGCTTCTTCCTCTCTAACCCTAAGTACCCATTGATCAATCTCTCTTCAGATCCTCCCTCCCCCTAGTCACACCAGCCTCTAGTAACCACCATTCCACTATCAATCTTTTTGAGGCCAATTTTTAAAAAATTCCATATGAATGAGGTTATTTCCCTTGTTTTTCTGTGTCTGAGCATAATGATCACTAGTTCCATACATTTTGTTGCAAAAACAATATTTGTAACATTTTTATGGTGGAATAATGTTCCACTGTCAATTTATACTATATTTACTTACTGCATTCATCAGCTGAGGGATACTTTGGTTGTTTCTACTTCTTGGCTGAGGTAAACAGTACCACAATAGACAGAGGTGTTCAGGTGCCTCTTCAGCATATTGATTTCACTTGCTTTGGGTACATACACCCAAAAGTGAAATCAATGTGCTGAAGAGGCACCTGAAGTATGTACCCAAAGCAAATGAAATCAATATGCTGAAGAGGGATTGTTGTATCATATGATAGTTCTATTTTTAATATTTTAAAGAACCCTCCACTATCTCCCACAATGGCTACTAATTTACATTCCCATCAACAGTGCAAGGGATCCATCTTCTCTACATCCTAGTCAGTACTTAATATCTGTAGTATTTTTAATAATGTCATTCTTACTGGAATGAGGTGATATCTAATTGTGATTTTGTTTTTCATTTCTCTGATGATTTGTGATTTGGGGCATTTTTTTCATATACCTATCATATACCTGATGATCTTCTTTTGAGAAATCTCTATGTCTATTGCTTATTTTCAATCAGTTTTTTATGCTGTTAATGTTTTGGAATTCCTTATACATGCAGATATCAACCCCTAGCCATATGTATAGTTTCCAGACTCACTATGTTGACTGTTCCCTAGGCTGTTCAAAAGTTTTTTTGTTTGATATAATCTCTTTTGTCCATGTGATTAGCTCAGTAGATGCAGAAAAGTCAATTGATTAGATTCAACATCTATTCATGATCAAACATTGAACAAAGTGAGCACAGAAATAAAATTAGCTCAATATAATAAATGCCATATATAACAAGCCCACAGCTGACATCATACTGAATGGGGAAAGATTATAAGCTTTCTTTCCATGATCTGGAATAAAATAAGGATATCTACTTTCACAACTTTATTCAACATAGTCTGAAGTAGAATAATCAAGCAAGAGACAGAAATAAAAGGCATCCACATAGGAAAAATGAAATCCAATATTTACTGTTTGCCTATTACATGTTCTTCCATGTAGAAAGCCCAAAACATTCCACCAAAACCCTCCATCAGAAAAAAACAAATCTAATAGAATTAATTCAAATTAATTTGAAATCAGCAAAGTGTAGGATATAAAAATCAGTATACAAAAGCCAGCAGTGTTGTTATATTCCAATAGCAAAGTATTTAAAATTTTAATCAAGAAAATAATGCCATTTATAAAGGTTACCAAAAAATTAAAATACATCATAATAAACCAAAGCAAGGAGATGAAAGATATCTACAATGAAATTTATGAAACACTGATTAAAATAACTAAATGGGACACAAAAAATATGATGTTCTTGTTCATAGATTAGAAGAATCAACCTTTGTAGAATGCCCATGATTCCCAAAGTGATCTCTAGTTTTAAGGCAATCCCTACCAAATACCAATTACATAGGACTAGGAAAGAGAATCCTAGAATTTGTATAAAATCACACAGAAAACCTAAGTAACTAAAGACACATTGACCAAAAAGAAAAAAAAGAGGAGGCATGACACTAACTTCAGAATCTACTATAAAGCAGTAGTAATCAAAACATGGTTTTGTCATAGACATAGACACATAGACAGATGGAACAGAAAAGAGTCCAGAATTTTACTCGTGCTTCCACAGCTGAGATTTGACAGAGGTATTAACAACATGTGTTGGAGACAGTCTTTTCAATATATTGTAGTAAGAGAATATCCACAAGCAAAAGATTAAAACTAGGTCACTCTTATCCTTTATAAAAATTAACTCAAAATGTATTAAAACCTTATAAAATCTGAATCTATGAACCTACTAGAAAAAAAAGATAAGGGAAATGACTCACAACACTACAATGGGCAAGAATATTTTTGGACAAGACCCCAAAAGCATAGGAAATTAAAGCAAAAATATACTGTGGTTACCTTGAATACAAATATCTCTCACAAATAATCAGATAAGATTTAAACCTATGTTAAACAGTAAAGTCAAATGAAATCAATAGAAAAGAATTAAAAATATATTTCCAAAAGAAACTACATTTCCTTCTAATTAAAATTACATTAATCATGTATGATGACCCTGAGCTTAATAACTGTCTTTCCCTTATCTCAGTACATATTTTTTATAAATTATAAACCAATTATATAGGGATAAAATGATAAGGAAACAAAACTTTATGGGGAGAGGGTGGCAAATTTGAATGCATAGTCTGTATGCATAGTAACTTCTGTTTTCTCTTCATCCATTCACTGGAACCATTCAAAATCAAATGAAATGTAAATATGTTTTTAAAAAGATTTATCATGAATGAAGTATAACTTTTTGTATGCATAGAAGATACCTTTCACAATGGGATTACATAGTTTTTTCCATTAAAATATTTCAGCTATTTTGACTTTGATATGTCATATAAGTTGCAAAAGTCACAGAATTATATATGCACAAACAGTGCCCTATACCATGCAACAGGTGTGAAAGTGTTCACATATCATCCATTCAGACAGCAACCACTGGGCAAATTTAAACAATACTAGGATTTGGGGATAAAAGATTTGCAATAGTCATGCATGCTGTCAAACATGTAAGCAGATATATTGAATCGTATATGATAAATGTTAAACTAGAAATGTTCGAAATAAAGGTGCTATGGAGGAACCAATTGGGAAATATCTAAAAACTGAGAAGTCTTTGAAGAAAAAGTAGTTTTTATATTGTTTGTTATTTAAATAGATGTTTCCCACATGTAGGACAGAGAAAGACAAATTCATGAAAAATCTTGATGTCAACTAGGAATGATTTACCAAGGTTTAAGTTTAAGGGAAAGATAAGAGATTAACTTGCCCATATTGGGAAGATACTAGAATTTCATCCTGGAAACAATATGTCTATACCTAAACAATAGTAGGGAAAGGAACTGGAATGTGAAAAATTTAATAGATCTGAAGATCTATATAATGAAAATTACAGAACCCCAAACAAGACTTTAGAAGATGGAAAGAACTGCCTTGCTCTTGGATAGGTAGAATTAATATTATCAAAATGACCATACTACCAAAAGCACTATACAGATTTAATGCAATTCCAATCAAAATCCCAATGAAATTCCTCATAGAAATAGAAAAAGCAGTCATAAAATTCATCTGGAAAAATAAGAAACCCAGAATAGCTAAAGCAATCCTCAGCAAGAACAGTGAAGCAGGTGACATTACTATACCAGACCTGAAACTATACTACAGAGCAATAGTAACAAAAACAACATAATATGGGCACCAAAAGAGATTGGGAGACCAGTGGTACAGAATAGAGGACACAGAGACTAACCCACAAAATTACAATTATTTTATATTAGACAAAGGTGCCAAAAACATGCATTGGAGAAAAGATAGCCTCTTCAACAAATGGTGCTGGGAAAACTGGAAATCCATATGCAACAAAATGAAATTAAACCCCTATCTCTCACGATGCACAAAACTCAACTCAGAATGGATCAAGGACATAGGAATAAAACCAGAGCCCCTGTGTCTAACAGAAGAAAAAGTAGGCCCTAATCTCCATCATCTCAGATTAGGCCCCAACTTCCTTAATAAGACTCCTTTGGGCGTAGACTAAGGAGAGGGATAGCTGGGTCAAATGGTGGTTCCATTTCCAATTTTCCAAGAAATCTCCATACTGTTTTCCATATTGGCTGCACCAATTTGCAGTCCCACCAGCAGTGTATGAGTGTACAAGGACTTAAAGCATACAACAGGGACACAGCCATATGAATGTTTATAGCAGCACAATTCACAATAGCTAAACTGTGGAACCAACCTAGATGCCCTTCAATAAATGAATGGATAAAAAAATGTTGCATATATACACAATGGAATATTATTCAGCAATAAAAGAGAATAAAATCATGGCATTTGCAGGTAAATGGATGAAGTTAGAGAACATAATGCTAAATGAAGTTAGCCAATCCCCAAAAAACAAATGCTGAATTTTTTCTCTGATATAAGTAGGTTGATTCATAGTGGGATAGGGAGAGGGAGCATGGGAGGGATAGACAAACTCTATATAGGACAGAGGAGTTGGAGGGGAAGGGAAGGGGCATGGGGTTAGAAATTATGATGGAATGTGATGGTCATTATTATCCAAAGTACATGTATGAAAATATGAGTCGGTGTGAATATACTTTGTATACAACAAGAGATATGAAAAATCGTGCTCTATTTGTGTAATAAGAATTGTAATGTAGTCTGCTGTCATATATAAATAAAAAAATTAAAAAATTTAATAGAGCCCATGAATAGTAGTACCCCAACTTGACAGGCATTTCTCAGTTAGAAGGCTCAAGATGGTCCTCTGGTGGAGTTCTGGTGCCAGGGTAAAGGATCTATTGAGAATAACTCCAAGATCTTTCTTCAGATACTAATCAGAAACTAGAATGTGGGGTTATTGAAGATTTGAAGATGGGGAAACATATGTAGGTATTACATAGTGTGTTTACAGAATTTCTATCAGTCAGTATCATAGAATATAGAGTAATATTTTTATGTGTATATAAAAGTAATCCCCCAAATCAAAATATCACCCTTTATTTTAAATATTTTGTTTAAAAATTTAAACCATATTGGATATAAGAATTTAGAAACACTTTTGTTTGATTTGTTATATTAAAATTATTTTCTTTCAGAAAAATGAATTATTTAATACATATCTGTTAAGACAGTAGTTTTGTGAATTAACAGGTCAAGATAATTGTTTATATAAAATAATCATGCCATCTGAGGCTACATTCTTTGCTTACATAAATACATATAAGGTATGTAACCCCATTGTTTGTGTGGGGTAGATAATTTTGATCTCTATTAATTTGGCCCAACAACTCAATCTCGAATTCTATGGAGAAAAGAATATATTTCCATTTATTGAGAGAATATATTTAAGTAATTTACTGAAATACTTTTCCAAATATTTATTTGAAACCCAATTATTTAACTAAATGATATTCAAAAGTGAGTTGGAGAATATTCTAAATGCCTATGCATATTTGGAATGCATCATTATTTCTGACTTCTAAGATATATTGCCTTTACAATGGCTAACAAGTTCTTTTTATTTTTATTTTTTTGAGAACTACTATTTCCTCTATTTCCTATTGAGATATTATATTTCTGATACTATTAATGCAATACATATCAACTATTTTAATTGCAATTACATATTTATAACATTGAGATGTTACCCCCTAATTATAATTAAATTTCTTCTCTTCTTTCTATATTTTATCTTTATAGAATTTACAGAAAATTTCAGTATCTACTAAATCCTCGACAGGTTTACAGTCTTTCTGGGAATGGTCCAATGCCAGGGTAAGTCCAAGGATAATATCATTACCATTAACTTGCTTAATAGTAACTAATTTATTAAGCAGACTGTCATATCCATAAACAATGTTACTGGAATAATGCAGACTGATCAGTATATACAAAATTAAATGTGAACTGCATAAGAGAAACAATACAGATAATGTTAATTGAAATAGCTGACATTCAATTATAAGTAAAAATTTCCTCCCTTCTAAACATTGTGAAACAATACTAATAATACTAATAACAATAACAGTACACACAGCATACTAGACAAGTGTTTGTGTTTTAAAAACTACTAAGCCATGTGTTTGAATTATAATTCTCCTTTCTTTTACTTATTAAATATAAAATATACATCTGCTCCAGAATGTGGAGAAAACTAGTTAACAAAGAATTCAAATCATAATATGATATCTTAATTTATTGCTTGCAAAATCTAATGAATATCACTCTTTGTAACATATTTTATTGTTAATGGGTAAGATAAAGTGAAATAAAGTTATTTTTTCAATATAAACTATCTAATTCTCATATCACAAATATGTACCAAAATAAATCATCATTAGTTTGGCCTAGTTAAATAATTAATTTTATCTTCTTCCACTAACCTCGTTTCTTTCTATCAACATGAGAGTAAACTTTAGACCACATAAGTAGAGAAGAGTTTAATCAGCTTTTGCATGCTCCATTTTAAAAAAAAAAAGTATGATTTAAATTAACTCATATTTGGCAACTATATACCAAATATTGAAATTCTACTCTTGAAATTGCTGAGTACAATATATAGCATTGTTTCTTATGTTAAATAAATGTTAATAAAATACAGTTGATAAGCATAGGCTCCCACAATTATATTTATTTCTTCTATGCCTTGCTGCCTGCTGTCTAAGGTAGGTTTGCAAATACTAAGACATGATCTGAGGAATTTCCTTTCTGTAGAAGGCAGGCTTACCAGAATCACAACAATTTAGTTCAAATACTGCCTTTATTGAGCTCCAGAATCTAGAGGAATGATGATCAGAATATAGGCTAGGTGAACCACATGCAGAATGAATCAGGGTAGAAAAAGTCAAGCCAAAGTAAAGACTTGATATTAACTCATAAGCTCAATTAGGGTAGTTCTTTTTCATGACCTTTAATGTTTTCTGGACTTTCGAGAATAATGAATTCCAAAGTTTAGTCATGCCAAGAACTCTGTAGGTCCACAAAACCAAGTAAATCTAGAATTTTTTTGCATTTCACAGTTAAGCAGAGTATCTGTTTGCTCTACCAATTACTAGCTTTGTAAATTTAACCTATTTAGGCCTTCATTGTCTAATCTGTAAAATGAGGGCTAGTACCTACCTCATAGAGTAGTTGTGAAGTTAAATGGACAATGCCTATGAAGTACATAATCATGTGCTTTCCACATGATTACAAATGTTACAAATTTCAATAATGTTTGTATTGATATTAATTAATAATAATAACATAGCTTTGTAAATATACTACAATAGTATTGATTTTTAGCCCCATTTTCTCATTTCATTTCATTTCATTTACTTATTTATTTTTACCTCTACACTTAAATATGCTTTACATGTTTTCTTTCTCTCTTTCAGTTTAAGGCCATTCATTATCCTCTACTCTATTTTAATTTTATTATATGAAAACATGGAAATACATACTACATAGTATTAATTTAATATGTGAAAAAATGAAAGTATAAAATATATGTATGTGTGTGATTGTAAGAATCCTGCACACTGCAATGAATATTATGCAGAAAACAAGCAGATACTGGTCTCACTTCAAGAATTACCACTCCTTACAAATTACCAGTATGATTGGGTATATCTTCCCAAACAATCAAATAAACATATATAAACAAATGTCTGTCTTGCATATATTTCTATCTAATACCTCTTATCTTTCTATCTAATATATTCAAATATATATTTGATAGACAAATAGATGTTTTGACATAACTTGGAGTATAGACTATATCGTTTTGCAACTTGCTCCTTCTAGTCAAAAGCCTGTAATTTTGTCCTTGTCCTTTTCGGTAGTTATAGACAGTTTCATTATTTCTAAGGCCTGCATGGTATTCTGTAAGTTTGTTAGCTATCCATTGTTGATGAGTGTTTAGATTGCATTTGTTTTCTACTTATTGACAACTATGCTTTAACTCTATCAATTTGTTGAGTATTTATTATTATTGATATTGATTTTTTATGTACTTTTGAAAGCTTGTTCAAATAGTTTCACAGAATAAGTCACTATAGGTAAAATTGCTTGACAGAAGTTTTTCAAGTCTTATCTGGTTCTGCCAAATTATTATCCAAAAATTTTCTTTTAGTAATAAAAATAATATTTATTATATTTATTTATTATAATCCCAACAATAGTATATAATTCCTATTTCCCCAACCTCCCTTAAATTGGCTATCTATATTAATCTCTATATCTAATTTGAGAAGTGAAAATATGTACTTTATGTTTTTATTTGCATGTTTCTAATCAATTGTAAAGTTGAATATGGTATCAATTATGTTTATTTTTCTAAGCAAAGAAATATGCTCTAGTTTATTATCCAAATAACATATACTAAAAATTATGAGGTTGCTCATTGAATTATTAGGGAAACTAATAATTGGGAAATTATTAGTTTAGGAAAATAGGAAGCAGGACAGTTTGAAGAAAGGAGCATCAATAAAAAGAAAAGTCCCATGGTAGCTAGTGTTCAGAGTAATGGATTCCAGTCAATTGTTCTTAGTGTTTTCATTTCTGTGCTCAAGGTTCACATATCATGGAGAAGCTTATGTATTTATCATGCCACACCCTTGGCTAGTGTGGAGTTGGGCATCTTGTCTGATAGTCCAATTGAAACTATCCAAACAGATTGTTTCCTCAAAACCAATGATGATGCTGGAGCCATTGAGGAAGAAAGGTGAATTCTTGGTAGGAATAAACAGTAGGTATCCACCACAGTCTTAACAGTTGGGTAGAACAACATAACTTTCGCTATGAACATGCAAAATGGAAAAGATAACCACTAACCATATGGATATTCCTGAACATATCTGAAAATAGTCATGTCCTCTAGACAACCCAATGTCACAGTTACTATATCTAAGTTTAAGTTACATTTCTCTCGAAAACTCTTTGTAATGGCGATTCTCCCTTTATCAATTCCCTCAGTGTTCCAAAAATTCCAATTTTAACTATAAATATGAATTAAAGTGATATTTTTAATAATTAAAAATATCAATTAAAATATCAATTAAAAGAATGAAACCTTATACAGTCACAACTGGTTAAAAGCTGTTGGTGGAACCTAGCATTTTCCTCCTACTTTATCTTAGCTGGCTGGTAATTTATACCCAGCAGAGTGAACTAAGTATATTTACCTGATAGTACTTTGGTAGAATTGTTTGTGGGGGGGGGGGGATATTTTCTCATGTACATTTTTGATAGGCATGTTGGCACATGACAATATTAGTGCTTTCTATCATATATCTCTAGGTTTCCTCTAAGACACTTGATTTTATGATACTTCCTTTCATCCCAGATGTTAAAAGTGGACATATAACTATCTCTTGCATTAAACTATAGGCAGAAGTATATTTTCCAAAATTTCTTTTCATTTGCCATAATGACCAGCCACACTCTAGATACTGACTCTATACTTAGTGTGTATCATGAAATGAAGACAGGAATAGAGAGAGCCTGATCACTCCAATGCGTGAAGAATGAATGATATTCAAAGCCTCTGTAATGTTATACCACTAAGATCTGATGTTGCTTGTTACTCTTTGTAACCTAGGGCGTAGAGACTAAACCAATGGTGGGATTAGAGACCATAGTAGTATTCCCCATACCCACTGTGCAGCAACAAACCAGTTAACCCTGGGTTGTGAGAGTCAATTACATCTTATCTCCTTTATCCGTGTTTGTCTAGTGGGAAAAAGAACCTGAAAATGTCCATTTTTAGCATTTAATTCAGTAAACACTTTATTATCTTTTATGCCAGCTTGTCTGTGTTTAGTTTTTAAATTCTCCTATGAGCTAAAAACCAAGAGGATCAGAAAAAAAAAAGTTCAAAAGTAGACAGTGTCCTCCAGAGAAACACAACCACTAGGATATATCTATATAGTTATATCTATATCTGTATATTACATATATCTAAGGGGGTGTGGGGGATGTAGACATTAAAAGAATAGGGTCGTGAGATTATAGAAGCTGGTGAATCCAAAATCTACAGAGTATATAATCCAGTTCAAATGTTCTCCAGCAGAATTCTTTTTTACTCAAAGGAGGGCAAACATTTTTCTCTATCTGACCTTTAATGGATTGGATAGGCCATCCACATTGTGGAAGGAAATTTTCTTTATTCAGTACACCAATTTAAATGTTAATCTCATCTAAAAATGTCCTCACTGAATCAAGCACAAAAATGTTTGACCAAATATCTGGGAACCCTGTGGCCCAGCTTCATTTATATCTAAACTTGATCATTATTTAAATAAGATTTAAGTTTTTATTACTCAAGATTTGCCTTTTGACCCCAGAACTGTGTATTCTGATATTAGTGAAATGACACCTGGTAGATCAGTGTACATTCTAGATCCACTGGATAGTATATTATTTAGAGTCTTCCACTGATTCAGTGACTGGAATCTTAAGTAGACTATTTCAGTATTCTAATTGACCAACTGCTTTAACCAATAAACTTATTTAAAGGACTTTTACTCCCAGGGCTATAAAACCACTGTCTTTTCTCTGTTTTTGTTTTGAGAAAGTATTTCTTAAGGAGAAGGCAAGACATGATTACATAAGACATTCAGTAATTCAGTTGCTATGATCACTGACAAAGGCAAAATGGTTAAAAAAAAAAAAAAGAAGAAAGAAATCCAGTTGATACAAGAGTCTAATGTAGTTGGCTCAAATTGCTGCAGTTCCATTGTGGAAAGGATCCATTAGATCCTAGTTCCCTTGATGTAGTATATTGTAACTCACTAACTTGTTTCTTTGATGACAGCTGAGTATTCCAAAGTCAGTAGCTACTTTGTTGTCCAAGGCAAATTAATGTTGTTCATTCCTTCCATAACCTTCACCTCTGCCAACATGAATATGAGCCTTTTGAATGCTCAGTGAAGAAATACTACTGCCTGGCATTGCTTTGGGGTATTTGAGGTCTGAGAAATTCTGAAAAATTCATTTACACAATTTTCTTTTGTCACTGATTTTCCATTCTTCTCCTTTCCAAGTCTTTGATAGTGTGAGTCATATTATCAGCCAGTGCTATTGAATTGGTGTATTTCCTAAACTATGGACATAGTATAGTCCAGAAAATGTGGATGGCAATCTATATTGTATGAAATACTGTTCCCAGATCAAATGGAGTTCTCCCTGTCCTTGAATCACTCCCAGGGTAATTGTAATGCCATAGCAGTTGATTAAATGTAAATTTTAAATTGCTCCTCTGGTCTTCATAGAATCATATCTTTTTCCTTAATACCATTAAGTAAATATGTACATCTCTAGTTATAATAAACTAACTCCACATGTTAATGTGACTTAAAAAATGTTAATATCAGTTATTGTATACTTGTGACATTACTTGTTCCCTTTGACTCTAAGCTTCTTGAAAGTACAGATGGCTTATTCTCACATTATCTTTAAAACTTGTAAGTAAAAAATAACAACTGTTTATTGAATTCAAATAAAATACAAGATAATTCTTTTAAAATATGTAATTTTCCCCATTATTGAACATAATTATACATTGATTATTTTTGAGAAAAGTGCTATATAAAAATCTTTTATTTCATCTATGTTAACTGAATATGGTACACATATAATTTTAAAAATTAAACTTATCAACCTACAGTCTTATGTATTCCAAATATCAGACATATTTCTATAGTGAAACTTCAAAATATATAATCCTATTAAAATAAATGTGCAATTTAGACAACATATAAAAGAGTCTATTTATTTTTTACTTTCTTAATTTAAAATATAATTTTATATAACATGATATCTACCATATTTATATTTAAATAGAATCCCTCTTTAATTAGAAAATTATGACCTTTTATATACATGTCTTGTTATGAAATTGTGTCAGAGATATAAGCAAAGTCCTCAAAAGACTAAGAAAATATTCATCAAAATTCAATCCAATTCTACTGGAACTATCCAAAAAATACAAAAATCTAATGCTTTACTAATGTAAAAAGCTTTTAACTTATCTCTTAATTGTAAAATATGAGGATCCAAGCCCTCTCACAGTTAAATACATCAGCATAACTCTGCCTTGGTCGCTGGAATGACTGAGTTTGAAAGATGACTTATTCTTTCAAATTAAGATCTGTAAATTAGTAAAAGCAGCAAAACCCATAACAGTCTAATACAATTAAAGATTACATAATTTCTTGCCTTGAACAAGAAATTTTCCCATTTGAGGTATTATAGCTCTTTAATCACTTTATATACATGTCAACAAATGCATTATGACTTCAAAGATTTTGAAAAATCTGAACAGTTATTACTCATATCATAGAGAACAGAAAAAAAAAACATTGACTTAATGGCTGTTACCAGATCTATCTATCTATCTATTTATCTATCTTATCTATCTACCTACCTATCTATCTAGATAGGTAGGTAGATAGATTGATATTGTCTGTTTCACTTGTTTAGAGATCATTGCTTATTGAAATTGCCAGAACATTAAAAAATACTTTTTAAAAATTATATATATTTATATGATTAAATGTTATTTAACCATGAAGAAGAAAAAAATAAATTATCATTTAAGCAATAAAAAAGAAATAATAAGGAAAATATTTATTATAAAATATAAGAAAATGTCAGAATTGTTTTGTAGATGGTAACAATCATAAAGACACTTTCCTATGGAGAAGTGTCTGAAAAGATGAAAATAATGTTAGAATAATGGACTGGGGCTACCTTAATTTTATAAATTAATTATTTAATGTTGCAAAATTAGTATCTATTCCTAAGGAGTAAATTATTCCCAAATTTGCTTAAAATGATAAACTGTTAGCTCACATGCAAAAACTAGATCATTGAACTGTTGAAAATCACTACTTTTTTTTTGTTTCTTTAAACTGTTTCTGATTTTTTTCTACAAAAATCAAGCATAATAAATAAATATTTATTTCAGTATTTTCAATGTATTATCATCTATCCTTGTCCATCAAGTTCCCTGATGCAAGTTTGTCACCATATACAAGCAATTTAATAATCATGGCTTTCGTAGTAAAAATAAGAAAGCTCATAATTATCTCATAATTTTTTAAAAAATGATTATGCAGCAGTTATTCTATAGCAATATGTAAGACACATGTACAATGACCAGAATCATCACCTATATATATAATAGTGACCACAAAATAATCTTTTCCCGATTCTTTCTACTCTCAGCAAGAAATTACAACTTCCTTTTAAGAGTTGGCATAATCATTATTCCAGCTGATATGCTGTGATCTATTCCTGACATCTCCCAGGGATGTGCAAAGAGTACAAGTATACCAGGCAACAATCTCAACAGAGATTGTACAAAATCATATACTACATGTGCATTTTTTCAGAACAACTAATCTCAGGGTATGAGAACTGGCTACGTGATCCTATGTAACTAAAGATGAAAAAAGATTCAAGATTGCACAGAGTACAATTTGTTAGGCACATACTGACAGAGCAAGGTCCTGTGTGGCATCAAGACCAGGTGGATCCCCATTATGTGGGCCAGAAGAAGGAGGACACAATAGACAGGACAAAAGTGACTGCATCTTGTTTGGAATAGACCTGGTTAATCACAAGCCAATATCATTGACTTCAGGCACATTCCTGACATTAATGGTGCCAGGGTCTCATTGTAAAGCTTCACTTACCACTCTAGTGGTTTTGTTTATTTACAGTATGCTGGAAAACTATGTGGGGGAACCTGTCAGGGTTACTTGTCATGGTGGTACAACTCATGGTAACTGCAGGTCATATCAAGTTAAATCCTTACATATATGAAATACATGTGAGAGGATGAACAGTCCTGTCAATAACACATAGTATATAGCTCATATTCTCTTCTTCAGTGTTTTTATTCATTAAACATATGGTTTACATCCATAAATATTTGTGACTTGCAATGCTTTTTATTTTGCCACAAAGCTTTTCATCAAAATTAACTCAGAATTGAAAATGTCTTGTAATTGAAAGAGTAAGTTTTGAATTTCTGTTTCTTAAAATTATGATGAATTTATAATGCGTGTGAAATATTTGTTGACATTATCACCCTCAACTGTAATCCTAGTGATATAAATGACCATGTGAAAACTAATAACAAACTGAGAAAGTATCAGCATGTGCTTTAAAATTAATAGTAAATTCTCTGCCCAGGGGCAATCATTTAGATTACAGAAAGTCCCTTTTCATATCACTCTTTGAAGCATGATTTTTCATTCAGATCAAATGACTATTTTAAATTAATGTTCATTTTCACTTCCAAATTTTCTTATATTTGCTATAAGTGAAGTGATTTCCATTAGTATTTTGACACCATTAGCAGAACTTTAAAAAGAGCAAGTTATATCATATTTATATCAGAATGCTCAGAATGCTTTAAATAGAAAACCTGTTTGCATAGTGATTTGAGCTAATTCAATTCATGGACACTAATAACATTTGGGAGCATTCATTTGCATGCAACTTTAGAAATTAGTGATATGCTAACATAAACTAATTTAAAAGATTCAGCACTAAAGATGCAGTTATTTGAATGTAGATTTTTGACAGAACATCTCATTTCTACAAAAACATGGTTCTTACTACAGTAAGATATATATACATGAAAAAACATGTTTGAAATGATAGTGCCAAGCACATAACTGTATCAAAAGAAGATTTTAACATTCTATTAGTTACAATAAAAACCTTAATTGTCACATCATATGCATACATACATGCATACATACATGCCTACAATTGCCTCCCCCCTACACAAACACAAATTTGTTATTCAGTTATTCTGTTTTTGACTTTAGAGTCACTAAGAATCCTTGGGGAGGGGGGCGGTGAGATGACTATGATATTGAGTCAATAAAGTTAAAAAACACTTTGTAAATGTATCTGGAAACCACTACTCCATCTAGCCCTAGAAGAGTGATTACAGAGATTATGGAAAGGAAGTTATTTTAACTTATATTCCATATTTCTACTCTTAAATACACATGTCCCGTAGATATCTCAAATTGTCATGTCTAATAATAAGCTTGTTCTTTCTTGCAAATCCACCCATGGCCTTTACTCCTCATTTGGTGAATGGAAAGAACATTCATAAGAAACAACTTTTCCAACCTCTCTGACATTATTTCAGTTTCCAGATTTTTTTCATCTACTCACTCTAGTTTCTAGACTTACCTTCTTTCTTATAACTCTTCACTCAGTCTTTCCTCACACCTGCCCTAAAGTTCATTAGCAAATTAACTCTTACCCATGTTTCAAGAGTCAACCTGAATGTATGCATTTTTATTAAACCAACTGTATCTAATCTGCATTTATCCATCCTCAGAGAACATCACACTGTGACCTAAATTGTATGGGTTTTTGTCTGTCCTCTCAATACAGCAAGATACTTGAAGACAAGAATGCTAACTTGCTTTTGAATCTGTGGAATCTAGTTCAACTCCTGATACGCATTTGTAGTTAATGAATGTATATCAAATAATTAAATAAATGTAGGTGTTTTGTTATTTATAAATATGTATTTCCAAATAAAGTATATGAATTTTCTATTAAATCTCTTTTTTAGGTATTTAAAGATTCTGTTGTAATTGATCTTAGACAAAATAATTTTTCTCTCTCTATAAAAGCATAGGTTTTTTTTCTCTTTCAAAATACTTCCTTATAGCATATTTGGTTAAAACAGTGAATTATCTCATGCGTACAGAATAAAAACTCACACTAATTATTAATAATAAAAATATTAGCATGAGAAAATGAATTAGAACTGAGCAACCTAATCATATTTAATACTACATTTTAAGGGTTTAGTTTAAACTGTGAACTTTGGATCACAGACTGTATATTTCTGTTTTCAAATTAGAAACATGAAAAATGAACATTTCTAAGTTAACTTTGAAAGATCAGAAGAATATGAAATTTCTGGTTTATTTAGTAACTTTTTTAATATTTATTTATTATTTAGTTTTTAAGTGGACACAATATTCTTATTTTGCTTTTATGTAGTGCTGAGGATTGAACTCAGTGCCTCAAGCATGCTAGGTGAGTGCTCTACCACGGAGCCACAACCCCAGCCCTATTTAGTAACTTTTTATTGTATTTTTCACTTTAGGCTCATTTACTTCAAAATAGTCAGTTTTACTTATATGTTAGCCATGTACCTTGTGAAGAACATTGTAAATTGCATATATATGTATACATACACTATATAAATATTCAGTAAGTACTTTCAGAGAGGGAGGCTTATATAGCATGATCATAAACTTCACTCCATTTGTATAACTCTAGATACAGTATGGGAAAATAACGTGTATTAACTTACTCCTATTCTTTTTTTATAGAGAGAGAGAGAATTTTTTTAATATTTATTTTTCAGTTTTTTGGTGGACACAATATCTTTATTTTATTTTTATGTGGTGCTGAGGATGAACCCAGCGCCCCGCACATGCCAGGCGAGTGCGTTACCGCTTGAGCCACATCCCCAGACCAACTTACTCCTATTCTAATGGAGAAAACTTATATTTATAGATGATAGATAATGGCTGAAAAATATATTTTATATTCTTAAATGTCAAAAGACAAAATTACAACAATGTTTACTTTAAAGATCTAATTGGCTTTTATTTGTTAATCTAGGATTGGGCATTAGTTCATTTTATAAAATAGCATGAGTCTTCCAGTGGGCTGAACAGGGTAAGTGGCCTATGTAGACAGAAGAGGGCTTAAGGAAGCAGGCACAAGGAGTGATATTTCTAAGTTACTTTTCTTAATGGATTAAAATATGGGAGACCTCCTTATCATGCTGACTCAGGCAACTGAGCCCCTTCTGATTGGTCACAGTGAATCTCCTATTTTGTTGGAAAGCTAATCTGTTACAAAGTTCATTTGATTAGATGACTCCATTCTGGTTTGGTCTGGCCTATAAGGGCACAGTGCAAGAACACACTCTAAAACCATTGCTTCCCATATATTCTGTTTAACATCAGTTACTTGTTTCTTAAATAATAAGTCATGTTTGTATCTCTCTGAAATAATCTTAAAAAGTAACTGTCTTCCATGTACTAGAACAAATTCAGGTTTTGAGAAGAAAAAAATCTTTACAAAGGTGTGTTCTGAAAGTAATGAAGTTAGGAATGCTTCTTATATAAAATCAAGAATATTTTCACTAAATATTAGATTTATTCAAAAATGATAAAATAAATTTTATATTCCTTTAATATTAATTTTCCAAAGATCATATACATTAGTTACAAAAGGAAAAATTTAGTCTACATTACAGAGGCTATTATTTACTGTCTTCTCATTTCTAACACATTTTATATTAGGGAATATAAATAAAGTTATTTAATAAGAAAATATCATACCTTTCCCAGTAGTTAATGTTCTCTATTTTTTCTTTCATCATTTCTTTCTCTGTCCCTTTACTCCTTATATACATAATATATAAGTAATTTTTTGAGATATCCAGAGATAATGAGATTAATGATTACATATTTAATGGATTACTGCACTATATATTTTCTCAAATATTCTGAAAATTTGTTCTGGATATAATGGTAACAGTATTAAGTTATACAGATCTCCTAAGTGATTCTCAATTATGTTTGAAATAACTATTCTACTTATTCACATGAAATGACCACTAAAGAGTATACATTTACCTTTTGTGCAATACCTCAAAAGACTAACCAGATTTGTTGAAACAGTCATATATTCTAGTTTACCTAAACTTTATAATTTATCATTAAAGGACATAAGATATGAAATATGAGATCGTAGCTACAATTAGTATTACTTTATTTGAAATGATTAGTCTTTACATTAATTGGTGAATTCTCACCGTGAAGCTATTTCAGTCATCTTTGCATTTCTGTGACCCTTATACCAAAGAAGAACACCTTAGAGGAAGAAAAGTTTATTTTGGCTCAAGTTCAGAGGGTTAGCCCATAGTGGGACAAACTCATATGCTTTAGGCCCAAGGGAAAGCAGTACATCACCACAGAAGGCTGTGGTCTACTCCATTCCTGGCAGCTGGGAGGCAGAGTTGGTGGGGGAGGGCATGCAGGATGCAGGGAAGATTACCCCTTCCAGGCACACTCCCAGGAACCCTCTGGTAGCCATTCCCCACCTGCAGTTACCATTCAATCCATTCAAATGAGAATGGGCCAATTAGGTACCAGCTCTCCTAATCTAATCTTTTAACTTCTGAATAATCTGGCTTTATTATTATATTTTTTTGTAAATACAGGGAATTGAACTCCCAGGTGCTTTATCACTGAGCTACATTCTCAGCCTTTTTTATTTTTTAATTTGAGAAAGGGTCTCACTAAGGCTTAAAGTCTCACTAAGTTCCTGAGACTGGCCTTGAACTTGTGATCCTCTTGCCTTAGCCTGCCATGTCACTAGGATTATAGGGATGCACCACCAAGCCCAGCTGAATATTCCTGCATTAGCACAGGATCTTCTGGGGGACACCTTACATATAAAGCATAACACTGACCTTCTCATGATTCATAGAAAAACTATTAAAACCTAAATAACGTCCCCTTTCCCTGTGCCATTTTGTAATATAAATAATAGGATAAAATTTTAGGGGGCATAAATGCTCCAGGGATGTATTTTTTTAAAGATACTGCAGCAACGTAAATGACATCAACAATACTAAGGAATGTACAGATGTGGTCTGTGTATTAGAAGAGGTAGAAGTTATTACAAATTGGTTTTCATGACTATAAATCAAAAACAGCAGTAACAACATGCACCAGAAAATTCCAGCCTGATTTTAGTAAGGCAATTGTGAAGTCATATAATCTTTTAACTTTAAGAATAATATGTAACTGTGTGTATGCAAGTGTGAATATGAATTGAGCATAATAATAAGCAAGAAGTATTCTTGTTTCTGCCTTGAAATGCTTAGATCAGAATTCATATCTTTCTTAGGAAACTCCTAAAGTAAATTACTTTTCCTAAATAAGAGGAAAAAAGAACAAGAGGAGAGTTGATGACTTATGATAAAGGCATTTTTTTATCTGTCAGCCTAGTGTTTCTGCAATATGAAAAGATATAAATATGTGTAATTAAAATGAGCACTTATTATGCATCAATAAGAAAAAAATTTATGAATCTCACACTGATTTTCTCTAAGTACTAAAGAATATTGTTTTATAATACATAATGTGCAATGTGTATACTGTTTAATAGACATACATTTATTTATATTTATTTAATCAGTTTGATTTATAAACAATACATCAACATCATATAAAATGGTGATATCTTATTTTCTTTGAAAAATAACATGTAATATTTGAATCAAAATAAATACCTCTATGATGTTATTTAAGAAATTTGATCACAGAACGCTTTCCAAAATACTGAAATTGGTATTGTAATTTTCTATTCTTTCTTAAAATATTTTACTGATGTGCTTTTGAGATACTATTATATTAGGCACCAATAAAAACTTACTTATTTTCATGCCTATGAAAATAGGAAAGTAAACTTCTGAGTCTTAGAAGAAATGATCTTTTTTTTTTCAGTGTTTTTTGCATCATATTTCACCACTCAGTTTTCTTTTGTTGTGATAATAACATGCCTCTCTGAACAATTTTTTGGGTGTACAATGCAGTATTGACAACCATAGGAACATAAGAGATCTGTATAGCAGATCTCCATACTTTATTCATTTTGCATAACTGGAACTTTAGGGAATGTTATAGTGGTTGTTACTAAGCTTAACTTAAGAAATCAACAGACATAGAACTACTAAATCCATACATTAACATAGGATCACTTTCCAAATATAACTACTGAAGATAAATAGTAAACTCTCAAGAGGATCAATTCTCTAATGACCAACATTGAAACTTAATCATCATTAATCTCCTTAATAAATAATTTAAATTTTTAAATTCAAAAAGGTCCATTAAAATAGCACAAATAAATTCAGAATCCAACCATGATTATTTCATTGTAAAATGTTTATACATACTAACCTTTTGAAACTGATATATGAAAAGCATAGTACACACTACTGAAGTTCCCCAAAGAGATTTTATTTTTCTGACACTCTATCCTCACTCCTCCCTTTTGGAAAGATGACCTGTGAAGTGTGTGCTTCACAGCTGTTTGTCCTGGTAGTCTTCATGGCTGAAAAATCAGTAACATCTAGAGTTCTGTATTTTGACTCTGGTCAAATCTCTTGGAATTGTTTGTCCTTGGTCACAGCTGCACCTGCTGTCCCAGAGGTATAAACAAGTTTCTCAATTGTCCACTGTCCGTGATTTCAGTTTGTAGGTAAGGCTCTCCTCACTGTCCAGTCCAGCTTGGAAGTTTTAGAAATTATCTTGGTGACTCTTCTGCCAGAACACTGAGGATGGAGTAGTTGGGAAATAGAAGAGAAGCACTCTGACCTATAATACATATACACTACTTTTAATGAGGGGAAAAGATAATTTAATTTGTAATGATCTAGAGATAGTATAACACAAACTCATTATGTGTATGTAAACAGTCAACAAAACAGGTGGTGTTAATTCCATTTGAAAGATAAGCAAATGGAGAATCAGAATGATTATAGGCTACTAGTCAATGAATGAATGAAATAAGGAATGAATGAATCCCCAGGAAAAAACTGCATGGATTGAGTGGATTAAGAAATTGAGATAAAGAGAGGTCAATTTTCCATCCATTTAGCAGTCAATTTACAGAGAGTAAGCTGGTCTGACAGTCACGTGGGGTTTATGTTTGGGGGTAGGATGCTGCTGAAGAACCAATGATGACAATTTTAAAAGAAAACAAGAATGAATAACAGATGAAACATCTTCATGGAGTAGAAGAACAATGGTGAGTCAATGGATGGTTAGGTTTCACCAGACACCATTAACTCTGTGGTAAATGTTTCCACTGCTGGCATGTTTCAAAAACCTGTCTTAAGCTTCAGTGCCAAAGTGTTAGAAAATCTAAGAGAAATATACAAATTGCTAAAGAAACATAACTGAAAAATACTAATGTGCAAAGAATTAAAAAAGCATTTTTTTCAATAGACATTAAATAATTGAAATTAATATCTAAGCCCTTTCAATTATTTTAAAAAAGGACTCACCAGAAATTAGATAGTTTTCATTTGAGTGTTACCAGTTATTAAGAATTTTCTAAAATTATACAAATTTTTTCAAAAAAAGGTGATGTGCAATTTGCAACTTTTAAAAATGGCAACATAATTTTATTTAAAAAGTTAAACAGAAGCAATATGTATAAGAAAAATAATAGATCTATTTTGTTCCTGAATCTAGTTTTAGAGCTTCTAAACAAGACCCTTTGAGTAAACTAGATGTAATTTTCTACAAAAATATTAGTAAGCAGTGACCAATTTGGATGCATAAAAGAATTGAAAGAATGCTTTCCTAATACAGAAATGTATATTCACGCCAGATAATTAAATGAGAGAAACCAAATCAACATCTCTAAAGATGTGAAAAAGATAAACATTTATTCATAATAAAATTACTATTATAGAAGGAAAAGGAACTCTATTAACCTAAGAAAATGTGTCAATATTTTTTTTTAAAAAGAAAAGAAATTCCAAATAACAAATATCACTCTAAATAGACAGACTCAGGAAATTAATTTTTTGAAATTCAGGAACATGCTATGAATGGTTTCAGAATCATCATACACAATAATATACTGGAATTTCGGCCAGGATAATGAAACTGAGAAAGAATGAATTATAAAAATTGGAGATGACTAATATCATTGCTCTAAGTATATATAACACAATTGTATACATAAACAAATCTACAAACAAAATATAAGTAATTCAAAAGGTAGAAGTATTATGACATCTATATACAATTGTCAAAGCTATTTCTGTATAGTAACAGTAAAAACTTTAACATTAATATTAGTAAACATAATTTTTAAAGTATTGAAAATATCAACAAAACTATAAAGTAACAAAGAATACATCCAAAAATGTATGTAATACTTATAAACATCAAATTCAAAACTTTATTGAAGAACACTAAAGAATACCTAAATAAACTGAACAATCCTATATTCATGGATAAAAAAGTTTAACATACAAATGCTGTTTATCCCAAAATTGATCCATAAGTTGAATCTAACTCCAATCAGAATCATTATTTATTTTTATTTTTTCTTAATTTCAGTTTGGTGGGATATCATGTTAACTTTGAAATACATACCAAAATGCCAAGATTCATAATACTTTATCATACATAACTCTATGGGAGAGCTGGAGCTATTGTAAGACTGTGGTACTGGTGCAGAGGTGCACAAATCCATGAATTAAAGCATCAAAGAGAATACAAAGAAAAATGCACTGCACCCATATATAAAAATTAGATTTAAGATGAAATTTGCATGGTAGAAGTTGAATTATTCAGTAAATTAAAAGATGTATAAAAATAATCCCAAATAATTTGTGCACTGTAGCAAAAAGAGAAGGGAAAGAGGTCGGAAGGAAAGAAGATAGGAAGAATGGATGGATGCAAGGAAAATGAAGGAAGGAAAAAAATGGATAGGAAGAAAAAAAATTTCTATGTCAAATATAAAGCTGAAATTTTAATAGAATAAATGTGAATTCTTCTCTGACCTCTGAGGAAACTTTTCTTTAAAAAGACTGGTTAAAAGTATTAGCCACTTACCAAATAATCGATAAGCATGAATACACTGAAACCAAAATATTACTCATTAACATATACAGTGAAAGTAAACGAAGAAAAAACTTCCATCTTGTAAAAGATATTTGAAAAAAATACAAACCAGAAAATATTAAAATCAATGGCAAGTAAAGAATTTTTGCCAAACAACAAGAACTATATGGGTAGAAAATTGAGGGAAATTTTTCATAGAAAGAAAAAACTACACAAAATTAAGACGCGTGTCATTAGAAGCATTAGAGAGGATAGATTCAATAAGGCTCACACATTGTATAGTGCTACAACTTTTTTGAGGGGGAAATTAGTTGTCTTGTAAAACTGCATATTTAATAACCTCACCCAAAGTAACTACTGCCCAGCAGCACTAAGAAGCAAGAATGTACTTTTTATTAAGAACATAAAAGTAACTAGTCCAAATTCCCATTGACATGGGTTTAAAAAGGCATATTGCCATAACTAGCATACTACACAGCTGTAGAAATATAAAGGAACAGTTTCAAATGCAAAGAATTCAGCAACAACATTGATGAACCCAAGTTAAGTGAAAACAATAGAAAGCAATATGTTGGTTATGAAATTTGCATGACAGCCTATATTCAGTTAGTGCTCACCTTTGTGAATGAGGAAGAGCAGTGCTACAGGGAAAAATACAGAGGAATATGCAAGTTACTGGAAATATTCTACCTCCTGGAGTAGTAATTGCAACACAGGTATTTATTATACTATGTGTAATATAAGCAAACACATTGGCAATAAACTGGAAAAATACTTGCAAAATATCTAACAAAGGTCAAATATCCACAGAATTAAACATGAGGAAATGCATGGAAGCTTCATATTTCAAACACCCATGAGTATTATTGCCAGATGGTAGGGTTTACTTATTTTTTTATACATTTCAAATATATTTTTGCACTATTTAACTTTGACAAAAGTTTAAAACTATGTAAATTTAAAATATCACATGTAATATGTAGAGTTTAAAAAACAATATGAAAAAGACAACTAGTTTAATAGAGGGGTAAGTCTCTGAGGATGCTGTTCACATAGGTCATGCTTCTCCAGGAAACCTGTGAAAATATGCTCAAGTCAAAAGCAAACACGGAAGTGAGATTCACCCAAAAATAGCAAGATGCTATTTTTTACTCATTATCAAAGAAAATGTTATAAGGTTGTTTATATGTACTATTTTGGGTTTGCAAGGAAATGGCCACTAACATATGCCACAGTGAGAGACTTTTCAAATGATGATGTACCAAACATCTTCCTGAAGACTAGGCTTCAAACACATATACATATTCACACACAAATATACTTTTAATATTGTGAATTATTGTACTTTTTATGCTAGTGAAACACTAGGTATAGTTTCTAAACACATAAAAAGAAACAATTTAATGTTGGAGTATATTCACTTATTATAAATCATCCTGTGATACTTAGCAATTATGATGTGGAATGAGTCAACACATAATATATGCATGTTATGTACAATACAGAAAGATCTCTTACACACATTTTAAGTTTTAAAAAAGCACAGTAAATGAACACTGTGTCACAATCCCATTCAGGTTAAAAGTGTGTGTAATAAAGTTTTACCTATATCTCTATATTCATATGCAGTGTATAGAAAAATTACTTCAGTGGTTTTATATGATTACCAGTGGTTATATCTGGGGCAAATGAAGAGAAGGCATGGGTTTCTTTCCTGTTTAATTTCTTTTCTTGCAATAAAATAGGCATGTGTGACTGTATAACTGGCTGTATTGCCTGTGTTTGTGACTTTTTCCCAGGTAGGTTGCATTAATAAGCACATTGCATGCAGCAGTAGCAAGAGCAGTGGATATTTATCACAGCTGACCCAGCAATTAAGCTTGAGTGTTCCTGGGTAGTAAACACTAGTCATCAGGTTGAAAGACAAGGTGAAGTCTGGCTACTATTTGCTGATTCTAAGTCAAAAGGAAAAGCTCAAAGAGTTGGCTATACTCCCACTTGCAGCCTGATCAGTTTCTCCCAGTGATAAGGAAAATAGAAAAGTCTTAAAGGCATTGTATTTACTGACATGGTGATTTTTTAATTATTATTCAAATGAGGATTTTTAACTGATAAAAATTGTTAAATGAAATAATAAAGTATATGTCATTCTGGATTATGTGATCTCAGATCACATCTGGGTGAATATTTTAATGAAAATCATGATTTATTATATTTTAAAATGTTATCATTTATAAAAAAATGAAATAACTAGTATGTCATCTAGAACATATGATTACCAAATATTTTAAAGGGAAGAATCTGGAATATATAATTATAAAATATATTTAAATGAAATGTAAAATATCAATGAAATACTTTGTAGTTTCTATAAAATAGAAATATATTTCATTGAATAAAATGGCAGGAATAAAAAACCAACAAGTCCTCATTTTTAAATATCAGTCATGTGCCATAACATGTTTATTTTTCAGGTTAAACTTTTTCCGGGATGTTCCTGACTTCAGAGTGTTAGCCTGTGGTGGAGATGGAACCGTGGGCTGGATTCTGGATTGCATAGGTAATGAGGAAAAATACTTAATGTGGCTTGTGTGAGAATAATGACCTAAAATTCTGTTTTATCTATCTCTCTATGTATCTACCTACCAAATGCCAACATTAGGATCTTTGGATGCAATTATGTAAGTGGACATCTTTCAGGTTGTTCAGTAACTGGGTTAATTCCTTCTTCTATCGTTTAGAATTTTAATTGACATAATTTACAAGTATCTAGAAATACCTTCTAATCATTTCTCATAGCATTTTCTAAATCTTCAGAGTTGTTTTCAAATCAGGCTCTAGGAAATCTTGTTTCTTTGCCCTAGAAAGGAAGCCAAACGGATCTTAGCACTTCTGATAAAGTCTGTGACAAATGGATATATTTACCTGATTTAAATGTGAAGTCTCAAAACCTTACCCTCTCTATATATTTTTTATATCATTATCACCAACTGTCATCATCATTACCATAGCTAATTTTTCTACCTATTTTTAACTATTGGATATTCCTAAATCATTTCATTAACTCCCCATAAATCTGTCAAACCTCATTTTAGACACAGGTAATCTAAGCTTAAAGTGGCCAAATAATTAGAGCAAAGCCTAGTAGTTATAAACTGACAGAGCTGGGTGAGAAGGCACACTTTAACCTTATTTTGTATTTTCTCTGTAGTTAAAGAGTTTGAGTTTATAAACACAAAAACAAGTATATGATTGAGGATAAAAAGGTGATAATACTGTACAAGAAAAACTTGATAAATTCTGAAAATTTAAACTGATTTTTAAGATCTAGGCACTTGTAAGAACTTATTATTAGTTAGATTACTAGTTATAACATAAATTGGCATTTATAAGGAATAAATCCTAACAAATATTTATTTACTCTTATATCTCATTCCAGTTTCTGAATCAACATTTCTTTAATAGAATCAGATCCTTTCACAATAAGAATTGACCTAAGAAGTTTTGTTCTCTGTAGATTAAAACAAAGTTATATTTAGTTGATTCGGATTATATTTTTTTCATACACTGAAAATATTCAATTTAAAAAATACATGTTATAAGTAACACTTTTGGTAAGAGTCTAGCAACATTAATCTACTAATATTTTACAAGATAATCAGTAAATATTCTGCTCTTGTCCTTCCAATAAAAGAGGTATACAGTATTTATGTGCTCTATCAAAGAAGAAAACCAGAATTCAAGAATTGCAAAAGTTTCTAAGTTAATGGAAAAGTATCTGTGGACTTGTGTGGATTTCAGAGTGAAAACTGTGGGGAGTTTGGCTTATTTAATCCCCAAAGTCTACATCTGTGGCATGTCCCTGAATTACCCAGTCCCTCTGTTCTTACACTCATCTCCACACTGACCTTAAAGGACTAAAGACGGTGTGAAAAGTAAAGAGAATAATATACAATTGTGAAATTCACTTGGGGCATAAAATGTTTCAAACAAAAGCATATGGAATTTTTGTGACAGAGATCTATGCTGCTCTAAATTCAAAGCACTATATGATATAAAGATTAATCTCATCAAAAAACCTAATCTTAGGTTACTCAGTATTATCTTTGTCTTCATTTGTTCTGACAGAAAATAGCACGTGGGTAGAAACAATTCAAGGACAATATTAGCAATTTATTCTCCCTTACAATTCAGTTGTTTTATTCCTTAAAGTACAATGGATCTAGATTTGATGCTATAAAAAGGACTATATTGGAATCTAATAAGGTACCCTGGTCACATTCCTGTTCTGATACTGCAGGTATATGCCTATCTTGGAATTTTAACAGAGATCACACACATGTGCACGCGCGTGTGCACACACAAGATTACATACACAAAAATACAATATTCAGCTTAGTTATGGTATTTTAAAAGGTTTTCTCATTTATTATTTGAAAAATCCCTGTCACATTGTTAATAATATGTTTCTTTTTTATCAATTGTCACAAATGAATAAAAATTATAAGTAAATCTTTTTCATTTAATGTCAGGTTACCATTTTTGTTGCTATTCTGTGATCAACATTTTGTTTTACTTTTATTTCCACAGAAAAGGCTAATGTAGTCAAGCATCCTCCAGTTGCTATTCTGCCTCTTGGGACTGGCAATGACCTAGCGAGGTGCCTGCGATGGGGAGGAGGTAAAACAGCTGCATGAGAAAAGATGCAGGAACACAGTACACACACATACCCATAAAAACAACCCAGCATTTCTTTATTTTATGATATTTGTCATGTGATTTTAGCAAATATAATGGATGTTATCTATATAATATATGATTTTGAACAATAGTATGGAGTGGAAGAGCAAATACAGGACAAAGCAAGTACAGGTATTTGGCTTTAATCAGGTACTAATGATAGACTCAGTTTGGGAGTGTTTAGAATGTGTTTGGTTTTTGTTTTTCTTGCTTAGAAAAATGAGGTAAATGTAGATGGACTCTAAGATATTGTTCAGATTTTTAATCTATAAGGTATGTGAAAAAATCACAAAGGAAAAAAAAATGAAATACTGATGAATGACTTTCCCAGAAATGAATGCCTTAAGTAATACTTAATATTTGATACCAGCTTTTGCTATCCAGTGTATTCTGTAATTGGGATACAGAAGTAAGAGTTGAGAAAAGAAAGGTCCTTAAAATCTAGTGGTGCATAAAATTGTATATAAATGGAGAGACTTTGTACTAACAAGACAATAGGTACCAAATAAAGGAAGTCCTCACTTACATAAATCTGATGACTAGACAATGACACAGCCATATAAAACTGGGAATAGTCTTCATAGACAGAGGAAACATCAAGTTCAAAGGAGGTTAATTTCATGGCATACTCAAAGAACTGCAAATGGAATAGTATGTAGAAACGAGTGAGTAGAGAGAGGGCATTCCAAGATGAGGCCTTAAAATATTTTGAGCTGTTACTAATACATTATCTGAAGATTACAGAGCAACAACACATTTTGCTAAAGAAGCAAGAATTGAATATAAATATTTTTAGCATCTAAACTCAGAGATGTTGGAAAGACTCTACTAAGGGTATATGAATCAGAAGCCCTTGGGGAGCTTGTTAAAAATATAGTGACCTGATCTTACCCTAAATATGTAAATTGAAATCTTTGGAGATGGGACCTGAGCAAGCAATTGTCTTTTTAAACACTTTCTAAGTAACTCTGATTTACAGAAAATTTGAGAACTATTGTTCCATCCTAGCCGACTATCTGGTTGACTAGTATATATGTTAGATGGAGAGAATTACAAACTAAGTAAAAAGCTTAGAATATAACCTATTTGGAATTTTCATAAGAATGTACTGTAGTAAAAGAAAATTATCAGGTATTGAGTTAAATATCATGAAATCTATAGAGATAAAGATGTAAGCATTGCTTCTAAGATATATTTGCCAATTCTCATACAGGTGCATTGATTTAAAAGAAGGGGAATGTGTGTGTTATGTTTTTCTGAAACATGCATTTGATATTTGGAAATTTCTAATTATATTTTTATTTCCAAATAAGTAAGTGGATTAAATCTGAATTTTGATGAAGAAGTCCATTTTTTTTTACAATCTAGTGAGTCATATAAAACCACATAAAGATATTGTAGATGGACAAAGAGAAGCACTGAAGTATATGTCAAAGTCTATATTAGTGATGAATTCCTTATGTCTGGTACATGATGGCACTGTTCTAGGTTCTACATATAGAGTAAGGAAATAAATGAATGGTTCCTACCATTTTGAAGATTGTATTTTCATTGCGTATATAGACAATAAATCAATTTACAAAATATGATCAGGGCTACAAAAAATGAATAATAGTTATGGGCTATTTAGTTAATTGGTCAAGGAGGTGTCTCTGAGGAAGAAACATTTAAGCTGGACCTAAAATATAAGGAGGGAGAAAAAGCTTCCTGTTGAGAGGACTCAGAGAGGTTAGAGGGGTTGCTCAAGCAGCACTAAGTTGGTGGGTAGTTAGGGGTGTTGTGAACTGTAAGTATAAAGTGTCAGTAAAGAACTAGACAATGCAGGGTATTGTGTGTCAAGAATTTTATTTGATTGAATTTGAAACAAAAGGTGTATCTAAAAAGTTTCAGAAGTAGAGCAATACAATGACATTTGTATTTTTTTTTTGTGTGTGTGTGTGTGTGTATGTGTGGTGCTGCGGATTGAGCCCTGGGCCTTGTGCATGGGAGGGAAGCACTCTACCACTTGAGCTATATCCCCAGCCCAACATTTGTATTTTTAAAAATAGATATTTTTTTAGTGGAAAATAAACTGGTCAAAAAATGTGAAAATATGGAAAACTATAATTGTACAAATGAAAACGCAAATTAGAGTTGCCCCAACTGGAAAATTTAAAGGTTGGACTAGAGTGTTGTGATGCAAGTAGAGAACCTTGAAGTGCATTTTCAGGCTTAGACAGATTGAACTTGCTGGAGAATTGGACAAGGGGTTTGGGAAAAGACAGATAACAAGGAGCCCATAATGAACAATTAGAGAAACAGAAGTCATTGGCTAGAGATTATTAATAAGGAAATATGTGAAGTGGGATTATGTCTTGTTAGGTATGTAGCTTTGGGCATGTTGTTGAGCACCTGTGTACGTTCTACTCCTTCCTCATCAGAATTCAGAGTCAGTAATGGTGCCTGCCTGCTAGGTTCTTGGGCTTAGGTAGCTGTTTTAAAGCTGTTAAATTGCTTTGTCCAGTGCTTGTGATGAGTACTTTGTGTAATATTTGTGAAAGTATTCAGTTAATAATCACTGGATTCACTTAATGTCAGTTGAATGTATTGACTTGAAGACTTTTTTTTACAGGACTATATTTCCATATTTTAGAAAGAGTTACACTGTCAGAATGTAAGAGATCCTAAGGCATTTAATTAGCATTCTCTTGGAAAATTTCTTAACCATTATTAATCTAACAAAAATTTGAATAATATTGGAAGCAAAATTTTGTTTGCGTAGAGTATGAAGGTAAGGGACAGAGTTTTAAATTGGGCACACTTTTACAAATATTTGTTTCTGCTTTTTTCATTTGAAAAAATTATTTGAATTTTTAAGTAGATTAAGTGATCCAGAAATTATGTCATTAAAGAGCAAATAAATATTGTGTTTTTATTTTGTTCATTTTTTTCCTTTTTGTTTTGGGGAGAGACAGTAATGGGGATTTAAGCCACAGGCACTTTACCACTGAGCTACATCTCCAGCCCTTTCTATTTTTTATTTTGAGACAGGGACTCACTAAGTTGCTTAAGGCCTCACTAAATTGCTGAGTTTGGACTTGAACTTGGGATCCTCCTATTTCAGCATCCTGGTCACTGGGATTACTAGCATATGCCGCCACTCCTGGCTCATTTTGTTTCTTAGTCAAGAGTGATTAACACTCGATACTGCTACAATGATGTTCATAGCAGCACAATTCACAATAGCTAGACTGTAGAACCAATCTAGATGCCCTTCAATAGATGAATGGATAAAAATAATGTGGCATTTATACACAATTGAGTATTACTCTGCACTAAAAAATGACAAAATCATGGAATTTGCAGGGAAATGGATGGCACTAGAGCAGATTATGCTAAGTGAAGCTAGCCAATCCCTAAAAAACAAATGCCAAATGTCATCTTTGATATAAGGAGAGCAACTAAGAACAGAATAGGGAGGAAGAGCATGAGAAGAAGATCACCATTAAACAGGGACAAGAGGGGGGAGGGAAAGAGAGAGAGAAGGGAAATTGCATGGTAAAGGAAGGAGACCCTCATTGTTATACAAAATTACATATAAGAGGAAGTGAGGGGAAAGGGGGAAAAAACAAGAGAGAGAAATGAATTACAGTAGATGGGGTAGAGAGAGAAGATGGGAGGGGAGGGGAGGGGAGGGGGCATAGTAGAGGATAGGAAGGGCAGCAGAATACAACAGACACTAGTATGGCAGTATGTAAAAAAGTGGATGTGTAACCGATGTGAATCTGCAATGTGTATACGGGGTAAAAACGGGAGTTCATAATCTGCTTGAATCAAATATATGAAATATGATATGTCAAGAGCTTTGTAATGTTTTGAACAACTAATAATAAAAAAGAGTGATTAACACTTTTAAAACAAATTAATGACAGAAAATACCATCATGCTTTCCTTTAAACAAGCTTTTGCTTGTATATTTAATGGTTTTTGTTATTTTAAAAAATTTAATCTTCTTAAATTCAGGAACGCTAGTAATGGCTATATGCCATTGCATGGCATACATAAATACAAACTTGCATGTCATAAATATTTGTTAAGTGGGGGACTACAATTTGGAGTTTGCCTTTGTGAATTAGCTTCCAACTCCAGATGTTGTAATTCTCAAAATACGTTTATTTATTGGCTCTTTCCCTTTTTATTTGGCTGGAAGACTGATTGATACCAGTCTTCCTCATATGTAGCCATAAAAATCTGTGAAAATATATTTAGTGGTAAATATTTTGAGCTCCTACAATCTAGCCCTGGTAATTAAATTTCACTAAATTTCCTGTTTAGTTACTATTCCTATCTTGTTCTGTGCTAGGATGAACAATGCTGCTATAAACCTGAGATATGGGTAAAGGCAAGCTCAATTTATTTAAAGCCTTATTATTTACTTACTTTTCTGATGAGTAGGTGTGTGTGTATATACACACTATACATCTATATATTAATTCATTTATAATTAAAACCTATGGTGCTCATTCTAGTTTTTATTAGAGCTTTATAGTTATACATGGTTTACCTCCCAACAAAATCATACATGCATATGAATTTGATTTTAGTTTACTATCCCCTCCTTTTCCCAACCCTTTACCCTCCCATCTTCCCTCCCCTTCCTAGTTCTTATTCCTCTACTGTGCTAGATTACTTTTACTTATCTATTTTTTCTATATTTGATTGGTTCTTTTAAAATATATATGAAGATGAAATTCCCTTTGGTATATTTATATATACACATAACATGATTTTTTAGAAATTCATTCCCCATTGCTTCCACTTTCCCATCTCTCCATTCTGCCACTCAGTCCCCTGATACACTATTAATCTCCCTATGTCTTTCCAATATCCTATTCATCCCTCCTCCTTTCTTTTATTTTATTCAAGCTTCCATATATGAGAGAAAATATTTGACTTTTGAGTTTCTCAGTCTGACTATTTCACTTAGCATAGTAGTCTCCATTTCCATCCATTTACCAGCAAGTACCATAATTTTATTCTTTCCTATAGCTGAGTAAAGCTTCATTGTGTATATATACCAAAATTTCTTATTTCATTTGTCTGTTGAAAAGCATCTGTACTGATTCCATAATTTAGCTATTGTGAATTGTGCTGCTATAAATATTGATGTGGCTGTACTGCTATAGCATACTGATTTTAGTTCTTTTGAGAAAATACCAAGAAGTGTGGTAGCTGGGTCTTATGGTGGTCCATCCCTAGTTTTTTAAGGATTCTCCATACTGCTTTCCATAGTGGTGGTACTAGTCTGCAGTCCACCCAACAATGTACAGGTGTACCTTTTCCTTATAACCTCATTAGCACTTATAACTGTTTGTACTGACCATTGCCATTCTGACTGGAATAGAATCAAATATTATAGTTTTGATTTGTATTTCCCTGATTAATAGAAAGGGTGCACATTTTTCATATATTAGTCATTTGTGTTTCTTCTTTTAAGAAATCTTCATTTATGTATTGCACATTTATTTATTTTTTCGATGTTAAGTCTTTTGATATTTTTATATATTCTGAATATTAGTCCCCTATGAGAAGATTAGCTTAAAAAATTTTCTTCCATTTTGTAGATTCTTTATTCACACTCTTATTAATCATTTCCCTTGCTGTGCAAATGCTTTTTAACTTCATGGCATTCCACTTATAGATTCTTGGTTTTATTTCGGTGCTTTTGGGGGCTTGATAAATAAGTCAGTGTCAGCAACAATATGATGGAGTGTTGACCCTATGTTTTCTTTTAGCAATTCCAAGTTTTCTGGTCTAATTCTTAAGTCTTGATCTATTTGGATTGACTTTTGTGCAAGGTGAATAATGGTGATTTAGTCTCATATTTCTACATATTATTATCCAGTTTTCCATACCCCGTTTGTTAAAAAGACTATCTTTATCCAAGATAAATTTTTGGCATTTTTATTTAAGTATCAAATAGCTGTAAGTAGGTGTGTTTGTCTTCATGTCTTCTGTTCTAGTGATCTTCATGTTTGTTTTGCTGCCAGTGCCATGCTGTTTTTGTTACATAGGTCTATAGTATAATTTGAGATTGGGTATTGTAATGTCTACTATTTGGTTTTCATTGCTTAGAATTGCTTTGGCTCTTCTGGGTCTGTTATCCTTCCAAATAAATTTAAGGATTTTTTTAATTCTTTGCAGAATGTCATTGATATTTGATGGAGATTGGACTGAATTTGTATATGATTTTGATAGTATGGCCATTTTTAAAACATTAGTTCTGTCTATCCAAGAACATGGGAGGTCTGCCTTCTAAGGTGTTCAGTTTCTTTCTTCAGTGTTCTCTAATTTTCACTATAGAGCTCTTTCACATCCTTGGTTAGATTAATTCCCATTTTTTTTTTTGTTGTTGTTGTTTTGCTTTTGTTTTTGTGATTATTGTGAATGGAATGTTTTATCTGATTTCTTCCTCAGCTGAATCATTGTTGGAGTATAGGAAAGCTATTGATTTATGAGTGTTGAGCTTATATCTGCTATTTTCTTCTGGTAGAAGACTCGGGTTTGCTAGATGTAGAATCATGTCATCATCAAGCAGAGATAGTTTGACTTCTTCTTTTTCTATTTGTAGCCCTCTGATTTCTTTTTCTTGCCTGATCATTCTGGTTAATGTTTTGAGGACTACACTCAATAGCAGTAGTAAGAGTGAACACCCTTGTCTTCTTTCTGATTTTAGAGGAAATGCATTTAGTTTTTCTCCATTCAATATGATGTTGGCTTTGGGTTTGTCATAAGTAGCCTTTATGATGTTGAGGTAAATTTCTTCTATCCCTAGCTTCTCCAGCAATTTTACCGTAAATTGGTGCTGGATTTTATCAAAGACCTTTTCTGCATCTATTAAGATGATTATGTGATTTCTGTCCTTAATTCTGTTTAAGTAGTAGATTACTTTTTTTGATTTGAGTATGTTGAACCATCCTTGGATCCATGAAATGTGATCCACTTTATCATGGTATGTTATCTTCTTGCTGTATTGCTGAATATGGTTTACTAATATTTTGTGAAGGATTTTTACATCTATATTCATCAATAAGATTAGTCTTATAGTTTTCTTGTTGTGTCTTTTTCTGTTTTGGGTATTACAGTGATATTGGCTTTATAGAACATATTTGGGAATGTTTACTCCCTTTCAATTTCATGGAATGATCTAAGAGAGACTGATGTACGTTCTTTTTCAAGTTATAATAGAACTCAGCCAAGAATCCATGTGGTCCTGGGCTTTTCTTTTTTGGAGGGCCTTTAATTGATGTTTCAATGTCATTAATTGATATTGGTATGTTTATGTTTTCTATATCTTCTTGGTTTTATTTAGACAGGTCTTATGTGTCTAGAAATTGCTCAGTGACTTTTAGTTTTTCTGTTTTATTGGAATATACATTTTCAAAAATAGTTTTTGATGATCCTTTGGATTTCAGAAGAGTGTGTGTTGACATTTCCTTTTGTACCTGTAATTTTTTTGATTTGGGTTTTCTCTCTTCTTTGGTTAGATTGGCTAAGGGTCTATCAATTTTGTCTTCTTTGTTGCATTGATCCTGTATATTTTTATACGAAATTTCACTAATTTCGGCTCTGATGTTAATTATTTCCTATATTGTACTGATTTTAGAATTAGTTATTCTTTTTTATGTAAGACCATAAGGTCTTAGATAAAAGGTCTCATATGATTGACCTAAGTATAATGTAGGCTAAATAATGATTAATTAAATAATGCAAGAGAGGGCCATTAATGTGTAAGTTACATGAATGTTTATGATGTTGAGGTAAATTTCTTTGTGTGTGTATACATATATTCAAACCTATCCTTGCAGTGTGAGTATACACAACCACACATGCACATTTACATACACAGAAAATCACACAAAATTTTTTAAAAAATGAATAATACTACAACATGATGAAATCATTTTTTAAAAAAATGAAAAATATTTTAAAATTTAAAAAATAAAAAATAGGAATGTGAAGGAAGAATGAAATAAGGAAAAGGAAAAGAAAAAAATAAAGATAAAATGAAAGAAAAAGAGAAAGTCTTAATGAGAGAGAAAGAACTTGTTTCTACTGCAGTGGTCAAATCTGTAGGCAGCGATGGATTTTCAGTCTTTACTTTTATTTTTAACTCCCTATTTTTGGCCACTGTCCTTGTGTTCCTCACCTAGCTGCCAGCTAATTATAGTAGTGCTCACCTTCTAATCTCCCAGTATTGGGTGGGATAGAATGGGGAGTCCTGATGAATTATGTAATCCTATAGTGTAGATGATGCAGACTTCTAGATTGAAATTTCCCGTTTGGGGGGTTTGGACTTTGGAGTTCTGTGGGTAGGTATTTGAGATTTGATCTACTCTGTATACTGACATGGAGCTTCTATCACTGATGGATTTTGGATCTCTGGGGCATCTGGAAAAAATCCACTTTTAGAACATAGGGACCAAGCCTCGGCAGGTTTTACCTTCAATATTATGGATATGAATTATCGGTTTCTTCCCAGAATCAGATGCAATTGTGTGGCCACAGTGAGACTCCTCACAGTAGCTCTTATGGGGTGCCAGCCATTATGGGATTTTTCTCCCTTGGGATCCAGATGCTAAGTGGTTCACTTAAAACATTCTTTGGTTCCATTTCAGTCTCTCAGGTTCAGGCACCTTTGGGAATTTGTTCTCCGACTGCTGGTAACTTCCCTTATGAGTTTACAAGGTCCCATCTCTGTAAGCAGCAGTGCAAGCTGCATGGGGCCAGATTCCAGTTCCCGGGAAGTTTGCCTCACCTGCCCGCAGGTTCCGGGCTCCGCCCCGGGGGAGGATTGTCCATGTTGCATTCCTGTGTCTGCCTGTACAGGGCTTTCTGCCCCCACCAAGCGCTTTCACCTCAGTGGACCACTTAGGATTTGTTTTCCCAGAGAAGCTTACCCTACCAACTCTATTAAAATTAGTAAACTGCAGGTTTCCCCAAGTCGATTTTTCTTTATTTTAAAATTTCTTTATCTGCTGGTCACGCGGCTCCTTTGTCTGCACTCCTGCATTTCCTCCACTGGCAGCTGGAGCTGTACATCTCTAAGGTAGTATTACTTGTGCTCAGATTACCAACTTTCTGTAGCTCTGTGTTTTGTTTTTACAGGTCAGTATTATGTTTCATTGAGGTTCCTTTGTTACTCGCCTGCTTTCTAAGTCTGGTGCTGAGGCATTGCTGGACCTTCTTCCTTTCTATACTCCGCCATCTTGTTCCTCTACCCATCCTGGTTATTCTAAAACAAAAGGAAAACTTGGAAAATAAGTGAATATAATTAACTGCTTTTAAATTTAATTCAGTAGAGAAATGCACACACACACACACATAAATATATAATTTTTATTTCGATGACTAGAAATTCTTATTCTTTTGTTGTTGCTGCTGTTACCAGGGATTGAACCTACAGGCATTTAACCACTGAGCCTATACCCCAGTGCCTTTTATTTTATATTTTGATACAGGATCTCGGTAAGTTGCTTAGGGCCTCCAGTAGTTACTGAAGCTGGCTTACAACTTGTGAGCCTCCTATCTCAGCCTCTTCAGCTGTTGAGATTATGGGTATGAATAACCACACCCAGCTAACTTATAGTTAAAAAAATATATATGTATATATATATATATATATATATATATATATATATATATTACTAGAACTATTAAAAAATCTGATATAAGTAAATGTGATTATTTTAGTCTTTAAATTGAAGTCATTCAATGTTTTGGCACTGAATTCAATTATGTATATATTATTAATATTCACATTTTAAAACTCCATATATATATATATATATATATATATATATATATATATATATGTAATCTTTATTTTCTTTTGTTACTGGGGATTGAACCCAGGGATGTTTTACTTCTGAGTTACACCTCCGACCCCCCTTTTTTTAGCCAGGGTCTTGCTAAGTTGCTAAGGCTGGCCTCAAACTTGGGACATTCCTGCCTCAGAATCTTGAATTGATGGAATTTTAGGGATGCACCACTGCATCAGACATATGTTTTTAAAAATAGTCAATACTTTCTATGTAATTATTGTTCATTGTACTTTTGCTGTATGCATAAAATGTTTCATAATTATTTTTTAAATCTCTGAAAGGTAAGAGTTAATGGTTGTCTCCAAAAGTAGTATTTTTAGTGTGGGACTGTGTTCATCTTCTTATAAATAATTAAGCAAATCCATTTTTAATATAACTTACTATGTTTTAGAAAATATTGACATACGAGAGTACCTTTTTTTTTTCCTTTTAACCCACTGAGTTTTTTCAATATATGTATGCTAATAGCTCTAATGAGGACAAATAATCTTTGATATTTTCTTGTTTAACAAGTAAATTAACAAGTTACAAGCCAAAAGTTGAATGTGCAAAAAAAAGCTATTAAAAATATTTGCCCACTCAAATATTATTTTGAAGTATATTTTATGTATGTGGGTGTGTGTATATGCACACATGCACAAAAGAGAGTTTAACTTAATACAACATTTCAAATTCTCATGTTATCTTTAGTGTTATTGTTGAAAAATTTTAAGTTTTGGGTCTCTTTTATGCCATGTCTCATTTTATCTTCCCAACCAAGGTTAGATTTGACAGGAGAGGAAACTAATACTGAGGGAGAAACAAAAACAGTAACACAGCAGATGAGGCTATAGTTTTAACTACTAATATATACCCACAGATAAACTTAAGAAAATTGTTAGACAAACACTGTCTGTTTGGGCCTTTTTGTTCATGTGTAGCAAATTCATTAAAATATTGATTCATGAAGATTTAGCAAGCAGAGCTTGTAGTGAGGAAAACACAAATAACAGTAGTGCAGTGTGTCCGTTCTAAGCTAAGGCTGATGTTGAGACCTGCATCTGTGGGACTGTAGAGGAGGGGCATCTGATCTGTTATTTTAGAAGGGTGGCTTCAAAAAAGAAGTGTTATCAAAACCATGCTGAAGGAATAGAAGGAAACTAGTTAAAGAGACAAAGAGCACCTGAATAGACAGAAAAAAATACAATGAACAAAAAAGAGCAGGATCTTTTTATTTAAACTAAAATTCCTCTGTTGCTATAGGAGAGAATAAAGGAGGAATGAAAAGTCTAAAATGGCATCTAAGTTCAGCAACTGGGTGGAGGGTGATATCTAGCTAAGGTGGTTTGAATGTATTGAAACCTTTGTGGGGATATACAACAGAAATGTTCATTTGGCAATTGGGTGTACTGAAAATTTGAACCATAGAACAGAAATATGTGTTACAAATAAAAGCTAAGAAAATCTTGGTATGCTTATGGTAAGATTATAGTTAATTCTTACTTTGGTGGTAGAATTAACTTTAAATGCCTTATTTAGCTTTAGAATAATTTATATCCATGAATACATGTAAACACACAAATAACAGCTTTTGTTACTTTTTAGCTTTTTTTCTCAAGATAATTTTTTTTTCATTAGGTTATGAAGGTGAGAATCTGATGAAAATCCTAAAAGACATTGAAACCAGCACAGAAATCATGTTGGACAGATGGAAGTTTGAAGTCATACCTAATGACAAAGATGAGAAAGGAGACCCAGTGCCTTACAGTATCATCAACAATTACTTTTCCATTGGTGTGGTAAGATTTTCCACTGCATCTTTTTTTTTTTTTTTTTTTTTTTTTTTTTAACCTGCCTTGGATAAACACTGTATGAAAACTATTACACAATGAAGATTTAATGATTATAAATAATTTATTTTATCTTTGTGTCAGCAAAACACCTCTTCTAATAGGCAATAATAAAGCTTATGAATTTATTTAAAGTCAGAATATCAGCATTTTATAAAATTTTTATGTGTTAAACAAAGGAAAGGGATCCATTCTTTCAGCCTGACCATTTTTGTTACTAAATTGAAGCTTAGGAATGGTTTATAAGATATGAAAATCTTAATTGTTGAGGAATTGATCATTTTACAATTCTTTTATTTACATGTATTTATCCAATAATTATGCAGGTAAAAATACATATATGATAGCATTGCATTGTATTTGATGTATGTATTTCAGTATAAATCTTACATCTTATCTCTCTCTCTTTGTCTCTCTCTCTTCTCTCTCTCTCTCTCTCTCTCTCTCTCACACACACACACACACACACACACAGACACAGACTATAAAAAGTAGCAGTTGAGTCTGTTAAATGAAGGGTCAAGCTACCTCTGTAAGCGCCCTTGAGAAAATTATTTAATCTGAATGTATTCATTTACTAGTACCATGTTATTTATTTCCTTTCTTAGAAAGTTACATATAATATGATTATAAATTAAGGACTTCAAATAATGCTACATAATAAAGACAAAATACACAATGCATTAATACTATGATGGTTATTATTATTGCAATGTATTTGTAATGCATCTTGATCCTGAGAAGTTCTTGTTATGGTTTGGATCTTGAATGTCCCCCAAAGGCTCATGTGTTGAAGGCTTGGCCCCAAGGGCAGCAATTTTCAGAGGTAGTGCTTTATGAAAGTAATTGTATTATGGGACTGTGACTTCATCAGTGGATTAATTCACTGAGAGTTTTATAAATTGATAGCATTAATGGGAGGTGGCGGAAAAAGTAGGAAGTGGATCCTAGCTGGAAGAAGTTGGTTGATCACTGAAGGAGTTCACTAGAAGGACATATCTTGTCTCCAGCCCCTTCCTTACTCTCTCTGCTTCCTGGCTACTAAGAGGAGAATAGCTTTCCTCTGCCACATCAACCATCATGTCTCTACCTCACTACAAGTCTCAAAGCAGTGAAGCCAGCTGACTATAGATAGAAGCCTCTGGAAAGTGAACCAAAATAAACTATCCTCCTTTAAATTATTATTTTCTGGTACTTTGGTCACAGTGATAAAAGCAAACAAACAAAACAAATACAGCCTTCCTTTCATATTGGTATGAAACAGTATTTTCAGTTGTTTTATGACTGTGTAACTTAAGCATAACCTGATTCACTCATTTGAGTGTACTTTTAATGATTTTAATATTTTATCCCTATTTTAGGATATTTTAACTGTCAAACAAGAACTCTAATCCCCATTTGTAAACAGTTTTGACTCCCTCCCCCAATGTTAGGCAATAACTAATCTGTTTTCTAATGCTTGTTTTAAGGACATTTTATATGAAGGAAATCATGTACTATATGGTCTTTTTCATCTTGATTCTTTACATAACATATGCTTGAAGTTCATTCATGTAAACTATGTGAATGCTATTTTCCTTTTTATTGCTGAATGATAATTCATTATATGTATGTATTATACATTATTCCTTCACCAATAGATGGCTCTTTGGATTGTTTATAGTCTTTGGATATTATGAATCATGTTAATTTTTAAAATCTCTTTAGGAATTTTTGATCATTTGTTTTGGTTACTATAATTTTTAACTCCAGAATTTTCATTTTTTAGTCATTTCTTATGTTTAATTAGAATTTTTATGTGTGAAGAATCATTGATGCTGTACTTTCCTTTATTTTTTAAATATGGTCATTTTAGTTTTTTGATATGATTATAATAGCTATTATGAAGTCTTTGCTAAGTCCAACACCAGGGACCCAAACATACTTTCATATTCTTTTGCATATTTTTGTTGGAAACTAGAAATTATATTTGTATGTCTTAACGACTCTGGATTTTCATTCTTCTGCATGGACTGTCAATGCTTGTTTGTTTAGTGACTTTTCTGTGGAGACTTTCTCCTCTGTGGTATACCCATGCTGTTGCCTCAATTTTTTTAAAATCTTATTTTGTTTTGATCCTGGCTTCCAAGATATCAATCCTGTATCAGTATAGTTAACTAGAAGTTGTACTCAAACATTTTGAGGTAGTACATCTTTTCCCCTTTGCTTTTAGATGGAACCATGTGTTCTTTGAGGATCATATTCAAAGTTCAAAAAATTAAACATTCTCTTCTGTTTATTTACATGCCCTCTCATTTAAGCAGTGATATGAAAATAACTAAGATTTCCTTTGCTTTCTCTAACAGTGTATCTCCACTCATTGTGACTATCTCATTCCCAAAGCCTACTGTTAAATTTCTGGCTAGTTTACTGGATAGTCACTTCTCTTAATCAGTCTTGAAAATTAAGGCACTGACCTCTCTTGTTCATTTGCCACAAAGATTACTACTGTTTCAGACAACTCTCAAATAATGGAGATTTTTTGATTGGCATTCACTAAAACATAAATAAATATAAAGCTTTTTAAACATGGTAAATGAAGTGAAAGAAACAAAAGTTACCATGACCTAGAATAAGGGACATCAACTTTAGATCTGATAGTCAGGAATGGCTTATATAAAAATTTTCATTTAAGAATGAGATCTGAGGAATACTGAGCTGGACACCAAAGAGATAGAAAGAACATACCAGGTCTATATAGTTGTATGTGAAGGGCTCGAGGTGAGAAAGAGCTTTGTGTCTTCAAAGACCACTTAGACAAGTGTGCCTGGAGCATAGAGGGAGAGTGGGAGTGAATGACATGAAAGGCATCTGTAGAAATGGCTGCAGTCTGGTCTGTAAGGCTCTTGGAAGCTATTGGATTTGTCATTTTAGTGATAAGCCACTGAAGGATTGAATGATTATAATCGGGAAATAAAGTAGTGCAGTTTATGGATAGCAGGATATCTTCTACTAGAGGTGAGAGTCAGACATTAATTGAAAGACAGACAAAACAAGTATCATAGAAATGATAATACAACTTTAAATATTTCCTTTTAAACCTATAAATATAATAGAATTGGTCAATGTATTCTAAAAAGCCCAGCCAATATTCTTTCTTCAAATACAGGCCATTCACTAGAGTTTTTCACACTTTGATGTATAAATCACAATCCACAATAAGTCACCTATGATTGCCAATTCAGTTTCTTGAAAGTGGAGCAAAAAATCAAAATACACTAAAATAGCAATGCATTCCATTTTGTTCTGGATTTTTACAATTATTTTTAATAATTATTAATAATTATCTCTCAGATGTAATTAAAGAGCAAAATTTCAGCATTATACTTACAACAGCCTTCCCACAGCAATTGACTTGTTTCCATAAAAACATATTTATAATCATATTTTCTTTTTATATGTAATTAAATGTTATTAAACCCAAAATTTGCATAAACAGGTTTGGAAAGAGCATCAATGACTTGATAATCATACCTCAAAATGGGAAAAAATGTTCAAGTTTAATAGATAGTAGCTTAACAACAATCTTTTATGACTTATGGAGAAAAATATTTGTTAATATAACAAGTCACTTCAAGGAAGTCAATTAAAAGAACTACTCTATTAAAAATTATTCCAGTTGCCTCATGGAGATTAACAGGAATGGAAACAAAGAGGCCAGTTTAGCATATCTTATTCAAAGTCAGGGACAGGTAAAGACACTAAGAGTCATGATCACTGAAATAATTGGATATACTTAAGAAATATTTTGAAAATAGAATTCATAGTGTTAAAGGATGAAAGAAAAGAAAGCTTCAGGGCTTAATCTTCAAGACTAAGTTTCAAGACAAAATTTTAATTATGGGATTTTGTGTTTAAAAGTCTGTGGTTACCCTGCATGGAGAACCATCAGTGGCAAATTATCTGGGACTAGTCAGTCCATGATTCACTCATGAATCTTAATCTTGTAGTTTATTCTGGCTATTGGTATGATTATGATATGCTGTTTGGTCATGACTTTATCACATGTTGGTGGAAGAATTCTCAGTAGTCAGAGGATTAACCCCACTGTTCAACACCATTCAAGCCTCTGCATCAAGTTTGTGAATGATTCATTGGTCAAAGAATGTCACATGACTAAGCTCAGATACAAGGAGTGGAAAGACAAACTTGTTCTCTTGATGGAATATAGTCACAGTGCAAAAAAGTGTACAGTCAGAAAATGAATGAAAAGTTTGCCCATTATTTTACATCTATTGCATCAAATACTTAAATCAGTATACACTGATGTAATTAATGGTAAATAGTTCAAAAAGAAGAAACTAAACTTTAGGATAAAACCTCAGGATTTATTAATACCTAGATATTTGCTAGAGGAGGAGGACCTGGGAACTTCCCTGAAAAGTAAAGGCAAATGAAGCAGAAGGAAAATTAAAGAATAAGATGTTTAGGTAGACAAAAGATTATTTCAAGAAGACAATGGCTTATTAGATGAAAACTGCCAAGAAGTCTGATAAATTAGAATGAATAAATGGAGAAATTTGGACAATAGAGTTGAATTTTTAAAAGACTATTATTTTTGTCCTAATTTTTTCAACTGATATAATATTTGTGTATATTACTTTGAGTAATATGTGATTTTTTGATATATATTGTAGAATTAGGTTAAACATATTTACTTAGCTGTTATAACTTCTTCATGGTGAAAACGTTTTTAAAATCCCTTTTTCTACAGTTTTAAGATATAAGTACCCACCTAGTCTTATGTATAGTCACCTGCTGTAAAATAGCCCACCAATATTTCTTACTCCTACTTAGTGCAATTTAGTATCCATTAATCAAATTTTTCTTTCCCCACCCCTGGTTCTTCCTACTCTTCCTAGCCTTTGGAATCCCCTATTTTATTCTCAACTTTCATGAAATCAACTTTTTAAGTTCTTATATAAGTTCATGCAGTGCTTTCTATGCCTGCCTTATTTAATGAAACAAAATGATCACCAACTCCATCCATATTGTCACAAATATTAGGATTTCATAATTTTTATGGCTGAATAATATTTCATGGTATATAAGTACCACATTTTCTTTATCCATTCATTAGTTGATTGACACTTAGGTTTTTTAAAAAAATTTGACTATTGTGAATAGTGCTACATTTTTAAAAATGGGAAGGCAAATATTTCCTCAACATACTGATTTCATTTCCTTGGGATAGATATCCATTAATACGATTGCTGGATCATACAGTAGTTCTATTTTAAATAATAACAAAGAAGGAAAATTTTATTTGTGTACTTATTTACTGTGGTATTGGGATTGAACCCAGGGCCTTGCACATGCTAAGCAAGTACCCTATGCCTGAGCTATATACCCAGCCCAGGAATTTTTAACAGAAGTTTTAAAATTTTTTTGATATTAAAGTAAAAATAGCAGGAGTGATGTCAGCAACATGGCATCTTTACTGCCCTAATCCCCCAAAACTCCACTGTAGCAATAACTCAAAGATGAATTCTCAGTGATAAATCAGAAATGAACTGAAAGGCTCCTGCACCTTGGGAGAATAAAAACAAGACTCACTGAGGTTGGTACAGAGATTCAGGATACCCCTGTGTTAAAGACCCTAACTCTGGCATAGCTCCAGATGATTAGGGAGAAACCTGTTAACATCAGTTTCATCTCAAAGAAGGAATTGGTTGGTTTCCTTGTTCAGCACCTTAACTTTTATAAGTTTTCTTCTAAGAGGATTGGTTTCTGTCTTGCCAATTTTGGAGCTCTGATGAATCTGGCACAGTTTGTTTAGTCATCTAGGGAAAAACAGAGCAGGGACTTAGCCTGGTTGACAACATTGATCCTTCACACTGCTCAGCAAAGAACAAATTCATGAAAAATTCCAGCTTTCAGTTTCCATCTGGGAAAGCATAAATCCATACATCTAATACCTAAATTTATCCAGGACTTCCCTAAAAACTAGCATCTGTCTCACTAGTCTTCAAACTCTGACAGGTTCAACATAGGTCTACAGTTCTGGAGGAGAACAGAAATGGAGAATTTGTTACAAACCAAAACTCCCATTTTATGCATAAGCACAAAGCAATCAGACAAAAATACTGCTGCGCCTTCTCCCTAGAGAGTCAAAGAGTTGGTCAAGTCTTCAAGAACCTCTCATCTGGTTAATTGGTGAGGCTTTCTGCATAAAATTAGTCTGTGAGGACTGGGAGAGGCAGCTGTCAACTGTGAAGATACTACTGACACAGAACACTAAGGAAAATGAAGAACTAGGCAATAGTGTTTTAAGCATATAAACAAAAGAATTCTCCAGAAGCCCATCCTAAATAAATATTTATATGATTTACTTGACAGAGAATGAAAAATAACTTTCATTAAAAATGTTCACTGAATTCAAAAGAACAATGAATAAACAAGGATAAATTTTCAACAAAATGATAAAAAAGTATCAAGTAAAAACCCTGAAACTGAAGAACATAATAAGTGAACTGAAAATTCATCAGAAGCATTGAGCAGTAATGTAGATCAAGCACAAAAAAGGATAACTTGAAGACAGATCACTGGAAAATATTATCAAAGGGCCAAAGAAAAAAAGGAATGAATTGAAGAGTGAGAATGAAAAATGAAAAGAAAAAGGAAGAGTGAAGAAAACTTAGGGCACTTATGGAATACCATCAGGTGGACTAAGGTATACATTCTGGATATCTCAGGAGAGGAGAGATATAACCAAAACTATTCTAAGAATTAGCTCTTATACTTATTAGCTGTGGAGAAGAAAATGGACAACAAGATCCAAGAAGCCTAAGTAGAGGTGAATAAGATGAACTAAAAAAAGCACACTGAACACATTAAAATCAGGTTGTTAAAATTATGAGACCAAGAGAACTTTAAAAGCAGCAAAAGGAAAGTGACTTGTCACAAGCAAGGGAAAAACTATCAAGTTAACTGATGACATTTGCATGGGAATTTCAAAGTCATGAGAGAGTGGGAGGATATATTTAAACTGTTGTGGGATGGCGGGGTGTGAGAGGACTGCCAACAAAAAATAATTATACACTGTAAAGCTGTCCCCTGAAATGAAGGACAAAGAAAATCTTTCTCAGACAACAAAACTGAGAGAGTTCATTGCCTCTAGAAATGCCTTACCAGAAATGCTTAATATAGTTGTTTAAGTTGAAAAAATTGGAATGCTAACCAGCAACAAAACAGCACAAGAAAAGATGACATCCATTAATAAAGGTAAACACAGGAGGCTGTACTCCATAATGTTAATGGGTAAATCACTTATACTTCCAGTGCAAAAGTTAAAAGCAAAAAGCACTAAAAATAATTATTACTAAAAATATATAAATTAGAACATATAATATGAAAAGATGTAAAATGTGATAAAAGCAAAAAACATGACATGAGAAGTTAAAATATAGTTTTTCACACAGTTCAACTTAAGTTGTTCTCATCTTAAAATAGAAATATCCTTTCTGTGTGCAGGTAACAAAACTAGAAATCAATAGCAAATCTGAAAATTTCACAAATACAATAATTAAACAACATACTCAAAAACATCCCTTTTATCAACAAAGAAATCAAAAGGGCAATTAGAAAAGATCTCAATACAAATGAAAATTAAAATATAACTTACCAACACTTAAGGTTTGCTGCAAAACTAACAGGGTGGTTCATGTTTGAACATGTGCATTAAAAATAAGCATCCTAACACTGTAAAAAAAAAAGTTAGAATAAACCAAGTCCAAAGTTAAAAGAAAATGGCAAATCTATAGGAGAAATAAGTGAAATGGAAAATTTTTAAAAATAGAAAAAATCATGAATCTTTTTAAAAGAAATTAATTATAATTGACAAATCCTTAGCTAGAATAAGAAAAAAAGAAGACTCAAATGAAATACAATAATAAATTAAAGAAGATACATTATAAGTGATACAACACAAATTTTTAAAAGGGACTATTAAAAACAAATTGAACAAGCTAGAGGAATAAAAAAGTTTCTAGAAACAAAGTATCAATTACGAAAAAATAATATGAACAGATATATAAATTACATGGCAATTGAATCACTAACAGAAAAACTACCCAACAAAGGATATGTGGAGCTAGATAACTTCACTAGTGAATTTTGTCAAACATTTAAAGATGTAATGCTAATATTTCTCACATTCTTCCAAAAAAAATCAAATAATATTGTTAAAAGTCCATACCACACAATGCAATCTACAAATGCAGCGTAAAATCTACAAAATAGCCCAATGACATTGTTTTATAGAGACAGGAAAAAAAAAAAAACATAAATTCATATGTAAATACAAAATTCCACAAATTAATTTCAAACAAAGCAAGAGGTATAACACTTCCTGAATTCATACTGTATTACAAAGCAACAGTAATTCACAAAGTATGGCAGTGGCATAAAGACAGTCATATCGACAATTGGAACAATATATACAATAGGTTGCCAAAATATACAATAGAAAAAAGAAAATGTTTTTAAAATACTGTTGAGCAAACTGGATATTCATAGTTAAAAGAATGAAATTGAACCCATATAGCACGCACACAAATTAAAGTAGATTAATGAATTAAGTGCTTACTTGAGATTGTAAAACTCCTGGAAGAAAATGGATGAGGAAACTTTATTGACTTTGGTGTTGGCACTGATTATTTAAAAGCACAGGCAGCAAAACCAAAAATAAATAAGACTATATCAAACTAAAATGCTTTTGCATAGCAAAGGAATTAACCCACAGAGTGAAGCCAGTTGATGGAATGGGAGAATGCATGTGCTAATTGTTTATCTAATAAGTGATTAATCTTCAAGAAAAAATAAAGAACTCCCATAATTGAATAGCAATAAATAAATACTGATAACATTATTATAAAACAAGCAAAGTTATTGCATAAATGTTTCTCTAAAGAAGACATTTAAAATAATGAACAGCTATATGAAAATATGCTTAATATCACTAATCATCAAGGAAATTTAAATCAAAATCACAATGAGATATCACTTTATGCCTATAAGGATAGCTATTTTCCAAAAAATAAAGATGATTAGTATAGCCAAGGATGTGGGGAATTGGGACTCTTGCAGAGTTGGTGTGAATCAAAATGGTGAATCCATTATTAGAAACAGTGTGGAAGTTTCTTAGAAAGTTAAAAATATAGTTATCATGTAGTATAGCAATCCCACTTTTTGGTATACATCTCAGAGGATTGAAATCAGGATCTTGAAAAGATTATCCCTCCTGTATTTATTGTAGCACTTGTCAACATCCAAGGTATAAGAAGAAATATTTTTCTAATATTTGAATAATGTTACAGAACAGCATATATATAAACAACAAAAAATGATGTTGAAAAAATACCAATGACCATTGATAGATTAATTATAAGGAAAATGTGATATCTTTATATAAATGAATATCATTTGCCTTAAAAAGAAGTAAATTCTTCAATAAAATATGCAACAACAAGGACGAGCCTTGTGGGCATTATCTAGGTGAAATAAACTAGTCACTGAAAACAAAATACTGCATATTTTCACTTATTTGAGGTACTTAAAATAGATCCACAAAACTGAATAATGAATAGTGGTTACCAGGGCTGTGGGCAGGGAAAGTCAAGAATTATTAGTCAATGAGCATAAAGTTTCAGTCAAACATATAAGTTCTAGAGATCTCTAAATCATTCATTCAAACTGTAGTCAATAATAATGTTCACTATTTTACTATAAAATTTTATAAAGAGGGTAGACATATGTAATGTGTTCTGAGAAAATAACAAAGGAAGAGAGAAATAGGGAGGAAAGAGAAAGGAGGAAAAAAGGGGGGGGGCAAGAGGAAAGGAAGGAACGAAGGAAATTAAAGAGACTCAAATAAGATGTAGTTAGGTACCTAGTGGGTCAAGTGACATCCTGAAATTTCACGAAACAGCTTCTATCTCATCTCAGGTTACAAATGCTTCAGATTCAAGATTTTGAAATCTCAGTGACTTCAGTGTTACATTTAAGCAGATGCCTCCTATTTTATTTGGGTTCATTTGGATTTCATGGTGATATTCCCACACATGCACATATCCCGATGATTGTATCCATCATCTCAATTCCCCTCAGGGATCTGATATAATTCAGTCATGTGGGAAGTACATATGAAGCGGATCTAAAAATCCCATCATCTGAAAATTTTAGAACAGATTCCTAGATAATTCTTAGGTCCAAGATAAAATTCGGAAACTGGTAAGCTGCATAGGACATATACTATTCTTATATATTGTGAAATTTCAAAAGAAAATCTATAACTTTTCATCTTGTAGGATGAACAAAAAAATAAGGGATCTTACTATTCTTTCAAGAAATCAGATATAAATATAATGTAAACTCAGAGAGAAAATTCATTAACAATAATATAGTGATTCTATACATGCATTGGGAAGAATATACATAAACTTATTATTTACATATATTCTATAGATAATAATACAAATATGTACATGTAAATGGCAAGAATATGGATAACTATATTTATGTGTAGTCAATGGAACTGTTATATGTATAGATGTAGATATAGAAAATGTAAACAATAAATATACCTATAATTTTTTTTGAGAAAGATCTATAAAAGAGAACACCTTAGAAATTTGATTATCACAAACAGGTAAATAAGAAAATATAAAACATTAAGAATGATAAATAATGTGAATAAAAATTTTAAGGCTATATTTCAGGAAAATCATCTTTATAATTTCTTTATACTGTAATAATAAATTTGTAGAGATTCTTAATGATAATTATTTGACCAAAATAGCATAAAGCCAGGTATTGGCACCAATTAAAAAGACATTAAAATATTTAGAAATTTAATGATTTCAATTAAATATTACTCTAAATTTTTCAGATAAAATGAAAATAAAAAATGAATTGGCATTACTTAGATGTTAATCTATAATGGCAGGGTTCATAGCAAAGCCTAGTAAAGTATGTCCCAAACTGTCCAGAAACAAAAATTACAGTCATAATGGTTTTATACTTTTTAAAAAAGTTTTTTAAATTATGGAATATAATAAAATATTCAAATAATCAAAGACCAAGGAGAAGTGCACAAAACAAACAAAAATTACGATGAATTAATGACAGTAAGATATCTTGGGAGGAAACACCAAAATAGTAATTATACATAAAACACAAAGCCTTATCTTCCAAATAAGTAAATAGAATATATAGAAAACTGGCAAGAACATTTTTAACAGAAAGAAATGAATGCACAGCATAATTAAATCAAGATAAAACCAAAGCTCTGGAAAATATTTAAGTTATTATGAGTACATCAACTGTGTTCTGGCAATTCAGAATAAATTGAATATTTTTTTATCCAAATATAAAGAACTGAAATTTGTTGAAGAGGGAAGAGTAGCATGTAAGCCAATGGATCTCAAACTTAAGCATATTATCAGGATAATGTGAAGAGCTTTACAAAATGCCAAATTTCCACCATTCACATTTTTAAAATTTAGTATGTTTGAGATGAAGTCCAAAAATTTACATGTCTAACAAGAACCCAGGTAATCCCAGTATTGCTTGTCTAGTATCACACTTCAAGAACCCCTGCTTTCAGCATATAGTCAAAGGGGAAAAAGTAGAACTAAAACTGGGTTCTATTCAATTTACCTATCATACCTTTACTCTTAATACTAAAAAAAAAAAAAAAAAAAAAATAGACTATGGATTTTAATGGGAAATTTTCCCAGTTTATTTTACATAGTTAGAAAAACTTATTATAAATATTTCATAAATATATACCCAAAAAGAAAATTCACATGCAAAAACTGTAAACAAAAAGTTATCAAGTGAATTCAAATAATATATGCAAGGACAAAAAAACTTGACCAAGTAGGGTTTTTTAAGGAAGCTAAAATGGGTGTAAATTAGCAGAGTTGTTTAATTGAGGTGAAAAACAGGGTTGCCACTTTTCATAATTAAAAGCTAATTAGAAGAACATGTACAATGTTTTCTATAAATCAATAGCTAAAATATGGAAATTATAGCATACTAAAGATATTCCAAATAAAATCAAGAAGAAAACAAAGTTTTCTATTATTATTCCAGTCAATACTTCTAGAAAAGTGAGCTAACTTCATGATAAAAAATTTAAATGTCCCATAAATTTGACAAAGGTTATTATTTTGAAGGTGATATATAGTCATAGTAAGTATGCATCAACTAAAAATTGAACTAATAAATCAAAAGATAAGGTGGTGAATACTAGATAGATACATTTTTATTTCAACCCCATAACTTTCCTTTATATTACCATTTATTGTAACATGAGTAAAATAGTTAATAATATCAAAAAAACTATAAAACAGAAAGGTTTACTTTTAATAGAAAAATGTCCAGCTTATACAAGGCAAGCCAAATAATATATGTAAACTTATAAAATATGATCTGAATAATAAGAATTTGATTCATGTTCCTGTATGGGACTATTTTATATTATTAGGAAATCAAGTCCTCCTAAGACTTAATTTTTACATTTAGCCCATTGCTACTGAGAATCCTAATAGGATTACTGGTAGATGGTTTTGATTAATTATAAATTGTACTTGGGCAAAAATGCCTTTATAATTTTCTGAAATAATGAATACCTTATAATCGTCAATTTTCTTGCAGGTACTAAATACTACTAAGTTACTGTAACTAAAATAGAGTATTAAATAGAAATGAATATAAAGTTAAACAAATTACAGATGTAGAAAATATTGTATATTTGCTATATGTTGAAATTTCAGATCATTTGATGAAGGTGAAGGGTACAATAAATTATGTGATATAATTGCTTATTTATCTGAATGAAAATAAATATATATTTCTATATCATGTTCATGTGAAATATATATCAAATGGACCAAGAATACAAATATACCTATATTAGAAGAAAATATTAAAGTATATTGCTGTCATCTTGGAGTAGGAGCAATTTGTCTGAGGCAAACAGGAAACCGCAAACCCATTAATGGAAAAGAAATTACAGTTAAAATTTCTCAATCTTTCATTCAAAAAAATTATGTGAAAACTCATTAATATTTAAATGTCATAGAAAATATTTTAAGCAAATAATAAAAATGAGGTTTATAAGATAAAATATGGGAATTCATAATTTTAAAACAAGCATGTAGTAAAAAATAGACCAAGATGATAAAAAATTGCTATAATGAATAAAAGGTGAATGTTTTTAGTTAGTAATGAAATGGAAAATTGTTTAATAAGTTATCACATTTGCCTTTCAAATTATTAAAAATCACAAAGATTGATTATATCTGAGGTCTATATGTTTTAAAAATCAATTTCTATTATGTAATAGGCCTATAAATTAGAATAATCTTTTGGAGAATAATTTGATAATATCCATTAAAATTTAAAATTGCAAATACCCTTTGAGCTATTAATCCTATTTTTAAAAACACATTGCTCAGGAAAAAAAGAATACAAAAACCAATGTGCCAATTATATTTAATGATATCCTATTGAGAAGATTTTATTAATTGGACAGTAGTATATAACCAGAACTGAGAAGTCCCCAAAATATAGAAAATTAAATGACAAGCACAAATTGTGCATAAGTAAACGTTGTTTCTCCTATCCTTCTTTTGTGTAAAATGATATAAAAAGTACTTGAAGGAGTTTGTGGGGATTGAGTGAGTGACTACTGAAGTTCTTAGAACCTTTGAGCACTGGTGCCCAATAAATGGTACATGCTGGAGATGACAATGGTAATCAAATGAAACGGTTTTTATATAGTTAGGTCTCTAAAGACATTTAAAAAGTCCTCAAAAAAATATCTACCTATACCAAAAATGTTAACAAAGTTTACCTCTCAGATGAGGAGACAGAGAGAAAAATGGATATTTATTTCTTGTACATATGTAATTCAAAAGTATGGTGGGACTATGAGTGATCTTTAAAACTTCAAAGGATTGCACAAATGTATTTGAATGCTTGTAAACCTATACCATGATGCTTAATTTCTCAAATAGTCACATTTAACCTACTCTTTGTCATTGCCTCTTATTAAATTGTTTTAATAATAACGTGGATTTGACATTGTTTTAGTTGCTTAGATCACGGGATTAGCTATAGCTGCTGTTCTTTTTTCATTTCATGCATTCTTCTGTTTTTTACCTTCATTCTTTCTACAGCATTTTTGTTTATATATCTGAGTAGTCACTATATACTGGATACTCTTCAACACTGGAATATAAACAAAAAATATTGGAGAATACAAGAAGGAAAAGTGGTTCTTACCCATTGTACATCTTCATAGGGATGAGACAATAAACAAGTGAATGTAAAATAATTTAAAATTTAAAGATGTTTTTTAACATGCCTACCATGTGAAAGGCCCTGGGTTCAAACCCCACCACAGCCAAAAGAAAAGAAAAAGTGATACATTGCATAGGGTCATAATTTCATTACTGGATGGGAAATATATTTTATCTTGTATTACATTATTTGATACATTTTATACAATAACTTCATCTGAGCAGCCTTGAGCTGGTAAATTCTTCCATTTCATATGTTGTTCTTTCCATTTGCTTCTCAAAGTTCAACTTTCTCTTTGGCTCCCTTTTAGGGATTTGATGTTAGGCATCCTAAAGATCAAAAGGCCATCAGAATTAGCCTACATCTACTGGATCATTAATATTATCTTCCAGCTTTCTGATTTTATTGATAGCTGTGATTTTCCAAGTCCATAGCAAAACTAATCCTATTTTGTTGTGTTCTAACCATCAGAACTTTAAGCTAGAGTATCAATTTCTGGTTAAAATGCTGGTAGAAAGCTCACACATCTGAAAAGTATAAAATCCATACTATGTTAGTTCCCTGTGCAAGAACATTCTCTTATTCTACTGCATGGGAAGGAAAAGAGATTCCATGCTTATTATTATATGCAAGGAGTGAAGTCAAACTATTGGTACCTGCCCACCTAAAAATCATTTTAACTCATTTTAAATATTATATTTTTCCTGCTGTGACTTTTTTTTACCAGAGCAACTATTACCATATCGCATTAGGGAGAGTCATTGTGTGCACATAAGGGAGGGAGGAGTGTTCGTACTCAAAATTATTCCCAGTAAACAATACAGTTAAATGGATTAACAAAATATTTCTTTTATGTGTCATTTACTGGGACTGATAAATGACATTGATGAATAAATATTTATTAACTTCTAATGGTGTTCTCCCAGTATATAAAAATTCTAAAATATTGAGTTGCCATGGCCATTTACTATCCTAGAACTCTTCAGTATTTTAATCATAAAGAGTTTATTTATTAGTTCATTCCTCTAATACTTGTCTGCTCTATGTCCTGAGTTAAGCAATATAATGGATATAAAGAAGAACTTGGTGCCATGAAGAAGTGTGAATTGCAGCATAATGGAGGTAAAGCATCATATACATGCATCAACCCTTGAATGTGGATAGAAGAGATAAAACTAAATAATGATTTAGGGAATGACTTTCCCTTTGAATTGGTAGCATGTTTATCTTTACTATAATAGGAAGTCATTTAGCCTTACAAAAATATATAATAAATATGAAGGTTTTTAAGGCATATATTAGCAACTTCTGTACTATTAATTAAATTATCATATCTGGGTATAATAAGACAAATTCACAAACATTGGTTTATCTTTCAATTTAATTTGTGGGGAGTAAAATTTAAGAATTGTTTTAACATAAATTACAACAACAATATTAATAGGACTTAGTGTTTTAACCATAATAGGTGTTAAAATAATGGAAGATTTAAGCAAACTCATTTCTTACTAAGAGTAACAATGATCATCTTTACAAGTGAGGAGATGCGTAATGACCTGTCTTTAAGACCTATGAATTATCTTCCCCGTCTCCTGGATCTCTGAGGCCAAGCCTGAAAAGCCCATGGATTGTATCCATGGAAATGCTTCCACTAAGATAAATTATATTTGGCTTGCTGACATCAATAGATATTCAGCCACAAAATAGTGCTCATGTAAGGCCATGTTAGCCCAATTTTGTTTTCCCTACATAGAGTATTGATTTTGTAGCAGCTGTTAATCATCCCAGTAAGTTCCAATTTGGACACTCTTCAACACAGCAGTCAGCACTGTGAGCAGAATCAGGCAAGGCAATAAGAATCGCAAAGGCTTCTGGAAAGGTCCTCTCGTTTTGTAGAACATATCCAGAAACAAATTAGTATCACACACTGTGTAAAAAGTGAAATCCAACATGAAAATTAAAACCTTATCCACTTTACTTCTGAAATCAGAGAGGTGTCTATGCTCACTGTGGCAATGTTCTCCAAGTATAGTAGAAATCTGACAAAGACAAGTGGACTTTTATTGCACTATGTATATTACCACCCAAATGTCCTATCAAATAGATATTTGCATGGTTATGATTTAATATCCTTCAGCTTTAGTCAGTCACTAAGAGCCTCTTATTCTGCCACGGTGGGAAAAATATGACTACTGAATTCTCATAACCATAAATTTTAAGTAAGTGGAATGGTTACCCATCAGAATTTCTCTAGTTATCAGTCTTTTCTCACATTACACATTTTCTAGTGCCTTTACTCAAAGTATAAAGGAAATACTTTAACTGTAGAATGTGCATAATGTCCCAAATGGTTAAGAAGTTAGAATTTTTTGATCTGGTTCTGAGGTCTTCGGCTCTGAACATGATCAAAATGTTTATTAATATAATTTTTTGCTACTTAATATACCACTTGAGTATAAAACATAAGTTTTAAAAGCTACTGCTTTCACATAAATTTGTTTTGGTAAAATTCTGCTCATCTAATGATAATTGTGTTATAATACTAGTGATAATAATTATTATGTGGATCCTAAATAAAAATAAACTCTTCATTTGAAAATTGAGAAATTATTGATCAAGGTAGCAATGAGATGAAGATTATAAGACTTCTATAATTTTCATTACAAAAAGGTAATATTCTGAAATGTATTTTTCCTTTTTGATATGAAGAAGAAGTTGTGATGCATAACTCTATACAGGTATAAAATATTCTTTCTGGTAAACCAACTTTATAATTTTGTTGGACATGTGAATAAGAACATTGGTTTCTGAAAGAGGTTATTTATCTCAAGAATCACTTATCTCCAGTAAATTATCAATCACAAAAATTTATTAATCTCATATACATGATAATTATATGTCCAAGCAATTTATTATACTGATATTATTGCAAATTTAAATTCAGATATTTTCTTACAATTGTATATTTTTTCTGCCTTATTGATTAGGCCACATTAAACTTCAAGAAAAAAAGTATATTTAAGAAACAAAGTGATATTCAACTGGTTCTTTTCTGAATGATAACATATATTAAGCATAAAATAGAAATTAATGGTTATTTTTTTCAAAACAAATCTATCATATAACAACCAATATTAGAAACTGTAATTTGATTTATTCTCAAAACTAAAAACCTAAAAAGAGAATATTGAATCAGAATGAAACAAATTACTCTTTTTATTTTATTCATAAATTTTAAAATATTTTTTCATTAAGCAACTGATTGCTAATATTTTTTCAATTGTCTTTTTCCTCACAAGATAAGAGTTCTCTAATTTAAAATTTTCAGACTTAAATGTATTTTTAAAAGTTTTTTCTCCTTAACTTTATCCCTCAAGAAAGTTACCATGTCTTTTTTGCGGGAAGCTTGGTAGTGGGGGTAGGGGTTACCAGGGATTGAACTCAGGGCCACTCTAACCCTGAGCCCCACCCCTAGTCCTATTTTGTATTTCATTTAGAGATAGGGTCTCACTGAGTTGCTTAGTGCTAAACTGGCTTTGAACTGGCGATCTTCCTCTGCTTCTGCCTCACTAGCTGCTGGCATTACAGACATGTGCTATGTGCTCACTTACCATGTCTTTTTATTTACAAGAACTTCAGATCTATGAAGAAAATAAAATGTCCTATTTTATTTAAAACATTTAAATAAGATATTAAATAAAATAGAGTATATTAAGCATAATGTTTTAAAATTATTATTTGCAGAAAGAAGAACTTGGAAAATATACATTAATTTCCTTGAAATCATCATTTCTAGGTAATCTTTGAGTACAAAACAATTATTTTTAGCTGTCACTACTTCATCACCCATTTGTTTTAATATTGTAAACTGGCTTCTGCAGTCCTTCTACTTAATTTCTCCCATATTACATTCCTAAAATTTCTGTGGCTACCGTCACCTCTGACATCAAATTAACCAGTCCAATTCTGCTAGTTTTGTGAGTGTTTTGCAACATTTAGCTTTAACTCACTTCGTTTCTTAATTTTTTTTTTCTCACTCCCTCAAGGCTCCATAACCAGTTACCCATTCTCTTACTACTTGCTGAATCTTTATCACCTTCAAAATATTTTCTAACTACATCTGCCCTTTTAATTGCTAATGATCATCAGTATTGTTTTCTGGTCTTTCCTGTCTGCATCTCTCTGGGTCATCTCAGTCCTACACATGATTTCTACTACCATCTGTGCAGATTGATAGCATTTTGTAGATCATCCTTATATCTCTTTTCCTGGTATTTCACAAATCCCTACAACTAACAAAGGAATACTGTTGAGTTTATCTTCTACTCCTCCTTAAATCAATCTCTCTCTCTCTCTCTCTCTCTCTCTCTCTCTCTCTCTCTCTCTCTCTCTCTTTTTATTTTAAAGTTCTCATGTGTCTCAGATTCTTCCAACAATGCATAGTGAAAATTTTCATGCTTCCTCTTTGCTGTCTGCTTCCAGTCCTGATTGCACAGACCCATACTACTACTATCTAATCATGATTCTTGTGATATATTTAATATGGTGATGAAATCCTCACTTTGTATCACATTCTGGCCTGCAGCTAACCTTCCCCATCCCCTTTTTCCCAGGTTCCCCCAAAGGCACCCAATCTTTTCTCATTCACAAGTCGTGAGATTTGCTGCTATCCATTTTCAAATAACCAGCTCTTGATTTGCCTCTCTCAAAAAGTCTTTGGGCATCTACATTACTTTTTATATAGCTTTATTGGATCCTAACCACATTTAATAATTTTTTTTTCAGTTCTGTGCATGTTTGTCTAGCTTCCCAGAGAATTTGAGGTTCTTGACTCAAGGAATGTAAGCTACTTATTAAAGTATGCCTACTCTTTGCACATATTTTGACATATAGCAGTTCTCAAACAGGTATTGAATAATCATTTACCTATGAATGAATATTCTACTGAATTTGATGCTGAAGATTCCCTTAGGCATTTCTCTTGCTTATATTTAATTAAGAACAGTCTTCTTGTAATATAAATAATATAGGTCTCCCACCACTATTAAAATAAGACTACATAATTAGGAATATAGATGTGAATATGTATATGAATATATATTTATATCTCTATATATACACTAATGTGCTATTATCTATGTGTAAAACAAGAAGCATGTTATCATTTTGGTTATTTCTAATAATTTTAGAAAATGAGAATATTTTTAAAAAACTTTTCAAATATATGTGAAGGAATTCCTAATATACCATATTTTATTTCAAAACATGAGATCATCCATGAACTGCTATTAAATATAGGAAAGTCCTCAGTCTGACTTGAATGATTTTAACAGAGTCTTCATTTTCTTATAGTCATTTAATTTCTGGGACATGAACTTTCCTAATGTTCCATAGCTAATTTAATCTTACCTGGTTTGGGCTGTCGTGTGCTTTTAATGAGTAAACTTGCAAAATGTATCACAGCTAAGGAATTCTTTTAACATTAAAAAAAGCTCTATATTCTTGCTATGAGCTATAATGCTGCAAGTGACAATGATAAATGAGAGTGTATTTCTGAAGATGTAATTAATCTGCAACAGGGTCAGAACAGCTCCTTAGGTAAATGAAACTAAATCAGCTGTGTAGTCTATAATTAACTTACAACCATATTAGCCCAAGTGTAATATTATTCATTGTATATGTAAGGTATTATTTTCTCCATAAGAAAGTTGTAATTTGCTAAGTAATGATTAACAATTCATCTTAATACTTTAGTCATATTATCATAATATAATTGTCATACATTTTCATTTTATTCCATTTTCAGTTTCTATTTGAAATACAGAAGTGTGTATCCTTTTCCTTGTGAGTACAGAAATGAAAAATTTCAAAATTAAAGCCTGATTTTTTAAATGATTAGATTAGTTCCCACTGCCATACAATGCCACGTTTATTGCTAATTCTTGGAGGATGTAGAGGCATATGCAACAAATATTAAGCCAAATCAGAGGTTTAGCTTTCAGTCTTTATTGAGTACCTGTTGGTACAGAAAAATTCAAAAGAAATAGAAGCCAGAATTTTTGATCTTTCAATCCATGTCCAAATTTTGCTAAACATTCCATATTGAATATTGAATTTATATCAGATTCCTGTGCTTAATGATTATGTGGATATTAGTTCATCAAGAAAAAACTTATTTAGTGTAAAGGGTGATGCTTTTAGGCATACTTGAGAATATTTTGTAGAAACAAATCAATTCAATACAGAATGAAAATGTGTTTTGGTCAGGACTGCTTGAGATTCTCATGACCCCAATACTATTCTTGCTAGCTTAAACTATAAAGATACTCAAGAAAATGTATCAACAATGGAACATTATTCAATGCAATATTATAACATTATTCAATAGAATATTATACAATGGAACTGACTCATAACTGGGCCAAGAGTTTTTCTGTTTTTAGGTTGAGTTTAGGAGTTTGACAGCATCTTTAATGCCAAATTCCTTGTTCCATCTCTTGATTCATTTGATCTTTGACTCAATTCTTTTTGAGCTTTCCAGATGGTATTCTCTGGTTCAGTTTCACTCTCCATTTTGGGGGCTTCTTGTCTGAAATTTAGAATAAAGGGTACAATGTTACTGCCCAGTTCTAACAGAAAATCCTAGATAATTGAAATGACTAGGAAAAAAATGAAAATCTCTTCAGGACATTGTTCTGGGCCTAGATTTTTTATATATGCACAAAATAACAAATGTGATTGCATTACATTAAAAAGCTTCTGCATGGCAAAGAAAACAATCTAAAGAGCAAAAAGACAACTTACAAAATAGGAGAAAATTTCCAACTATTCATCTATTAAATCTAACAAAGGGTACATTTCCCGGAACTGGAAAAAAAAAAAAAAAAAAAAAAACAGAAAAAACATCCCTTTAAGAAGTTAGTGAATGACATGAATAGATATTTCTCAAAAGTCCATACACAGATGACCAACAAGTTATGAAAAAATACTCAACATCACCAGTTCTCTGGGAAATGCAAATCAAAAACACAAGATACCATCTCACTCTATTTAGAATGACGAGTTTTTCTCAAAAAGACAAAAATGACAAAAACTGGGGGGCAATGGTAGCTAAAAGGGAACTCTGATACACTGCTGATGGGAATGTAAATGAGTACAGCAAATATGGAAGACAGTATGAAGTTTTCTTTCAAAATTAGTACTGGAATTTAACATATGTTTCAATAACCCCACTATTTGATATATAGACAAAGGTAATTAATAAAATTTCTATGTAGAAGTGATATCTGCATTTCCATGTTTATGGCAGCACTATTCACAATATCAGATACAGAATCTATCTAGGTATCCACTGAATTGGTTAATAGATAAAAACAATATATATACAATGGAATATTATTCAGCCATAAAAATGAACTGAGGCTGGGGATATAGCTTAGTTGGTAGAGTGCTTGCCTTGCATGCACAAGGACCTGGGTTCAATCCACAGAGTGACAAAAACAAACAAACAAAAAATGAACTTCTGTCATTTGCAATAACATAGATTGAACTGAGGACATTTATGTTAAGTGAAATAAGTCAGGCACAGAAAGACAAATACTGAATGTGCTCCTTGTATGTGGAAGATACAGTAGGTAACAGAGTAGTGGTTAGCAGAACCTGGGAATTGTACAGGGGAGAGAAAAATGGTAAGAGGATGGTTAATGGGTATAGAAGAGAGCATTTGAAAAGAACAAATAGCTTCCAGTATTCTATAGCACATTAGGATAACTGTAGTTGACAGGGAATATTTAAATATCCCAAGTTAGCTAGTGGAATTTTGAATCTTCCCAGCACAAAGAAATGATAAGGATCTGGAGTATAGATACGCTAAGTATTCTCATATGGTCATTACATATTATATACATGTTTTAAAATGTGATGTACATTAAGTACATTAATTGAAACTAAATGTCATGTACACTAATGACACAAAGTAAGGCATATTAAATATGTGCATTACTTTGTGTCAATTAAAAATAAAAAATATATTTTAAAAAAAGGTGAAGTGAAGATGTTCTCAGAGAAAAAACTAAGTTTGGACTTGCACTCAAGTGACATAATTTTGAGGGATAGCCTAGTGCAAAGTAACAATGAAGACTCCCTTGTTCAAAATTGCTAATAATTTCAAGAATGCAGCAGTACAGTATTCATCCACTTGTGAGGAAGCCCCCTAAGGTGAGACCCATGTGACAGCACAAATACCTTGTCCACGAAGCCAGCACTACATGTACTCATTCCTGAGGCAGTCAGGAATGAATGACCTGAGTTACCATCATACCTAGAAGAATAATGATGCTGCTGGTGAGGATACTTTTACCTGAGCAACAGGAAATTTGTTCCCATACTAAAGAGAGGTTCTATTAATAAGACAAGAACTGTCTCTTATTCAGAAGGTGGTAAAAATTGTCTACATGAGTTCTCCCCAGGCCTCTTTGAGCTATAAACCTGGAACCCAAAATAACGAGTTAGCTGCCCTCTTTCTCATGCTGTAAAAATGTAAAAACAGTTGCCTTTATATCTGTTTGGAACTAATCTGCAGTATTGTATATACCCCATTATCCACTGTTCGTTCTTTCTTTAAAATTTTTTTGAAGAATACAAAAACTTCAGTGAGAGAGCTTTGGAATTCCCCACTCCTACTCATCTATTCCAAATGAAAAATTTGGCTGTGTCACATGATTAGCCATTAATTTCATTTTTTTCCACTGTGCCTCCATCTTTCAGAAGTTCTAACAAGAGAAATTAATTTCCCCCTTGTCCTGAGGTAATTTAATAAATGGGGGGGGTACTTTATTAAGTTTTAATATGTATCTTATTTGTTCTTTATAAAATCTGACTTTTAATCTATTTCTGTTTCTCTAAGATTATTTTAACTTCATATTTTTCAGTATGGGGCAGAACAGTTTCCTCTTCCATTCCTGATGAATTCTCGCTATGAGTTCTTTGTTTCTGCTTGAAAACTCTGTAATTCTTTTCTGTGCTCATCTCTCTCTCAGGATATCTTGCCACACACCACCACTAGCAATCTATGCACATTACTTCCATTTTTTAAAGCTTTCTAGAGCTCAACATATTTAAGTACAGGATCAATTTCTTCCACCCAAAATAATGTGGATCATCACCTACTTCTCTTAAGCCTCTGATAATACTTTCCTTAGTGGACACCACCAAACTGCTAAGCAAAATTTTATATATTTTTATCTTTTTAAACTCATGCGAGCATTCTCTAGTATAAGTATCAATCTCCCTAAATCTGAGTAGATTAAAGGCAATAATAGTTTATTTTTTATCTAAGCTACATGTCTAGGATATGTTGCCAGTATAGTCTAATCCACATTATCCTCATTGAAGGACCCACAATTGCTTGTTAGTTTCTCTAATGTTCAAATTAACCATAAACTCTCCTTAAGGTGTTTGACTGGTAATGGCATGCATTATTTTGGTTTAACTTTTTATCTAAAGCAAGATACATGGGCACTCTTGATTTTTGATGGTATCCAAAAATAGGGGAATTGAAATATAGACAAAAACTCTTAATGACTGTCATAACATGAATGCCCAGAAAGCAATAGAAAAAAATACATAAAAATATATATAAAAAGAGACAGATTAAACATTTTAGCAGTATCAGGAGGGTAGAAAGGATAATAATATAAAGGAGGAAGTAGTAGCAGGTATAAAGAAAATGAAAGTGTTTAAAAATGATTTTTAAAAAAGGGACATATTTTGGCATCAACATGAAGAAGCATCTGACAGTAAAAATACAAGTGGGAGTGAATGAGAGGGAAAATTGACATTTGGGAGAAAGCCTTTCTAGAAAGCAGAGAAAGAGAAGAACTTTTAAAAAAGAGAAAACAACACTGCTAAGGAATTTATTACCCTATCCTACAAGAATTTCCCTGTTGAAAACACTATATCAAATTTTATTACTATTATCCAAACCACCAATTTTTTTTACTATCTTTATAATTAAAAATGCCACTGATTTTTTTTTTTTTTTAGTTTTTTGAAAAAAATAAATTGTTTTACAGTATGCATTGAATTTTGAATTGTATACGTGCAATGTTAGAGATCTGTGACAAGAAAAGATGCTATTGACATTTTGGTAGATAAAAAAATAAGTGAATTTACAAATACATGATAATTTTAAAATTACAATAGTACAAATTTTTCTTTATTTGAATAAAACTGTATTAACTTTTTCACTTTATCCTATAAGCATGTACCTCTTGATAAAAATAACTTAAAGACTGATGAAAACTATTGCTATTCTAGTAGCATAGGCAAACACAAAATCATAGAAATGTTTATATTCTGTGTAATTTTTATTACATGAGTTATTCAGTTCATCTATATCTCGTTTAGTTCTAGGACCTGAAAGAGCATATTTGTTTTTCTTCTGCTATCTTACAACCAGAACCATCCCAAAAGCTTTCTTCTGATTTTCTTCCAAAATTTCCTAAATATATGTAATTTTATATATAAAACTATTGTCTTATAACTGAAGAAATATTTTAAATTATCTCTTGATCATTTAAATGCTCAGAATTAATGACTAAAACATAGAGAAATAAAAAGAGTATACCAACAGCAACATGTTTAATAATATATGTAATTTGAATTTTTATTAACCTATTTATTTGTTATCACAATGATGCTATTTTGAAAATTTACATGATACACTTCATTTTTTCAGTGTCCTATGTTTCATTTGTTTTACTGTATTGTGAATCCCTGTGGAGTATGCAGACATCTTGAAAGGATTCATGGAGCTTCCTCTCCAGGAATTATAACCAGTCGGAACCTTCAGAGTTGCAGAATTCTGATTTTTTAATTTGTGACCATAGCAATGAGCTATGATTCTTTGAGCTTCTATATGTGAACATTTCTTCTAGACACTTTACAAATAGCATTTTATTTCATTATCTACACATTGTTTGAGCCAGGTCACTACTATTCTTGTCTCATTCTACTGAAGAGAAAAGTGTCATTCTGAGAGTTTACTTTTCCCAAGTTCATGCAGTTGGCATGCGGGGAGGTATCAGAATATAAACACTGTCTTTTTCATTCTTTTAAGTACGTCATTTCATTCTTTTAAGTTGTAACTATTATAATTAGGGTTTTTAAATTAATATATACTTTTTATGTCCTGTAGTATTAACAGACATTTGTTCACCAGGTATGTTTAGAAATTATTTCAATTTCTAATGGTTCTGAGCCAATAAAATTATATAGATAAGTAATGTATTATAGCTTTTAGTGTGGGAAACTATCTCACACTTGAATATATATTGTTATCTTGAAATCCTTAAATGGTCCAAATAGACCTATCTAGGTCCATTGTTTCAAAACCATCATGGCAAAATATAGCTTCCCACACTCCCTGTAAAATTTTGGAAATAGTGTGGTTTTAGAGATAGGATATTTTCTTTGAGTAACAATTGATAAAAATCCTCCCATGTCCTCTAGCTGCAAGTTGGTAACTGAGCTGAAAGTCTTCTGGTATACAATAGGCATGATTGAAGTCTTAGGCACATATTCACAATCAAAATGCTTCCCAACAGAGAGCTCTTGAATTGTGCACTTGGACCATTGACAGGCAAAAACATTATATCCATATTTGAATGTAAGACTCTTTTGCCTCTGCAGGGGAGAGGCAGTTACAGGTTGGTTCAGGTGACCAGGCAAAATAGTAAAATGCAAAACCAGTAAAATTGTACAGAGAATCTCCTTCTGTAGGATCATTTGCAGAAGTGTAGGTATTAAGTAGGAAAATGAAGAATGTAAGGTTTTCTGGGCAAGAACAATGATGTGAATAAAGCTGTAAGTGGAGAATACACATAGTTCAAGTCCTATTTAGGGGAAGTGACCACTGCCACTTGCAGGGAAGAAGTTAATGACCCTAAGAGATGCAAAAGAGCAACATGGGGGACCTTGACAACAATTACAAGGAGTTTGCAAGTTAAAATGTAGTCATGAGGAACTGTAGGAAGATGTTGGAAAAGCAGTTGATCCTTTGAAAGGAACAGTGTTTGGGGAACAAAACCTGACCTCCACAAATTTCATTTAAATTTGATAAAAAAAGAGCTAGGGAGGTCAATAACAAATTTGAATGATATGAGATGATAATGAAACAGAATAGGACTGTTATAGGACTGTTAGGATAAAAAAAATGGAAATGTACTAAGAAAAAAGACACAGTTAAGCCATTGGTAATGGATTTGGCATTGAGGAACTTCGCAATATTTTCTGATTTACTAATGTCAAAAATGCATGCCTGGAACACAGAATAAAAACAGTCGCTGACATAAAGTCTAAGTGTACATGGATAGGGTGGTCTCACCACGACCTGCATGGGGAGGGAATAAGTAAACTGTTCAGAGGTATAGGCTGACTAGAAACAAAAGGCTTATAAAATCGTATTAAGTAAAGACAAAGACACAAGAAATATAGTTAAAGTGTGAGCTTGACGGGTGGAAAAGACCTGATGGGTCTGATCCTAACAAAGAGAGAAAGCCCACCATATCAAAGGAATTTATTAGATAAAGGAGAAGCAAGAGGCTGTGGGAAATTGGCTTGGTTGGGGCCTTATCACTTGCACAATAATTCTTCCCCCAGGCAGCTGGTACCTCAAGGTTGTTTAGGTGCACTGGTATTTCTTTCACCCAAGACTAGCAAGCATATAAATTCAAATCTATGAAACTTATAAATTCCATGCCAGGGATGGAATTGGCCCCATTAATAGTAGCTGCCTGCAAATGGGCGTGTTTTTCTATACCTTCATGTGGAAAGATTTCCAAATGTGTCAGTTAAATTGTCCAAGGCTATGGAGTTCAATGCAATAATTTATTTCCCACTCTCAACGAGGTGGGATTGCTAGACAAAGTCTATAGAAATCATAATGGCTCAGGAGGCTGAGGCAGGAGGATCTTAAGTTCAAAGATAGTTTTAGCAAGTCCTGGAGCAAGTTAGAAAGACCATCTCAAAAAAAAAAAAAGGCTGGGATATGGCTTAGTGGTTAAATGCCTGTGGGTTTGATCCCTGAAAAAAAAAAAAAAAAGAAAAGAAAATGAACAAGTTTATAGAAAATTAAAGTAGTTTATGAGTAAGAGAATTATTTATGTGCTTTGGAAAATTTTGGAATAATATTGCTTCTGTGTAACCTTCTATAAATAATTATTAGTCTATTGCTTCTGAATAAGATGTTGACAGCCGAAGTGTTTACTTTTAAAATTGTGGTAACATCTCTGTGATATTTCATCTGTTACTTGTGTATCTTCAGTGGACTCAGTTTGTTCCTGTTCTATTTAATGTATTTCACAAGTAGCAAGATATGTTGACTACAGTGCCACTTTTCTCTTTTGACTCTAAGGTACCACCAGATCTTATTATCCAGTTTAGAAGCAGGTCAGTGTGCCTCACACGTGGAGTGATGTTGATGACTGATGCATGCTTGTGACTGAGTTATCTTAGCATCCAGTCATTATTATTCCCATCCTACTCAGCTTCCACTTGAATTGTTCTCTATTCTCACAAGTGAGTGAATCTCATAGTCCTTTGGATATGTAATCACTTGTCATATGAGTGTGTCTGGAAAAAAAAGAAACAAATAATATTCTTTTTTATTGAGTTTTTAAAGAATGACAGTAGAATGTACTACAATTCTTATTACACAAAATAATATTCTTAATGCTGTATTTCTTGGAGTTTAAACCATGAATATTTTTGATCTGTCAAATGTCAACAAGCTGTTTGCTGGCTTCAGATAAAACCACAATGAAGTAGTTTTGTTTAAATATATTTCATAAATTTGAAAAGTGAGATTAGTTACCATTTTCATAGATACTCTATTATACTATTAATAGACAATGCACTGAACGGCTGTATCAATGATAAAGACAGAGCTGATCATTTTGTCTCAGTAATACTCAGGCTAAATTTCCTCTCATTAAATATTTTCAAATCAATTCCATGTTATTGCTTGTGTGCTTTAAATATGTAGTTAACATTGTTACTATTACATTGAGTTTTATCCACAACTCATAAAAATGAAAAACTCAAAATAAGCCAGTGGAATATAAATGTAATGATAAAATCACTCATAAAAGTTGTAACTCAAATAGTGAACCGAACTATATTACAAACTGTAGAAGGTAAATCTGTATATTCTCAGATAAACAAATTAGCAAGTGTCATGACTTTGCATAAACAGTCAAAACAGAAGAGATGATAGGAATTATGAAGATAAAAATCTTTTAAAATGAGCTTTTATTGGATTGATGATTTTTTTTTTTAACTTACCCTAGAGCTTTTTAGGTTAGATATCTCTGCCAATCTGGGTTATGAACTTTTCCTTAATTTTCAAACAAAGCACAATAACCTCTTTTGTAAACCAATTGAATTATTTTGAAACAATTGTCACACAATGCTTGCAAAATAAATAACTCTTATTTTTGCCAAAGGCAAGAAAGAGACCAGCACTTCTAAGGCATCATTAAAATTACATCTTCATGGTAAATATGCCACATGTTGACTGGAGAGTATTAAAACAACAATTGAAATGTTAATAACAAGTATTACATCCCAGAAGTGATGTATGGACAAATTTCCTTATCAAATGATACTGAAGACTCTGGCATGCAGTCATTTCCCTACACCTTGGAAGACCAAGTACAGAGTCTGCCTGCTAACAAATATTTCACATAAATGAAACCACTCATGTGATAAATCCACAAATGAGAGAAAATGTTCACTGATGTTTTTGTGCTGATCACATGAAAATTCATGTTACAGGCGATTAGTCAAAACTATTCAGCCATTTATTATGGAGAATTAAAAAGACATGATCAATCATAAAAACCCTGAAATAAAAATACCCTGAAGTGCGAACCCCCAAAGCCAATCCATATACTGTGAATATTTAGTGGTAAAATATCCCCCTCTGGATCTTGATGAAGTAGAGAAGAAAATCAATAGTGCGAAGGTGAATAAAGGACACATGTACTAAGTGTAAACCTTTTCAGTGCATTATTCAAGGAGTTGGGTTGCAACTTTAGGACTATGCTTTTTATTACTGAATTACCATGGCTGTCAAGAGACCGGATATTATATGAGCTTTTGCAATTACAAATGAGATTTTTTTTAAAAAAATTTGTCCATTAAAGTTATAACTTTCTTAAGTTTCTATCTCAGCATTAAAAAAAAAGGCTTAGGAAATATAACTTACATAACATACAATTAGCCTATTATAAGGGCACAGTTCAATGGAGGAACCTTCATAATATTTTCTCTAGCAGTTATGACATTTTACATACCCCCCAACATTATGCACATTTCACTTTTTTAACAAACTCACCACATGTTTTCATCTTATTATGTTTCTTTTTTTTCTTAGAGAGAGAGAGAGAGAGAGAGAGAGAGAGAGAGAGAGAGAGAGAGAGAATTAGAGAATTTTAATATTTATTGTTTAGTTTTTGGTGGACACAACGTCTTTGTTTGTATGTGGTGCTGAGGATGGAACCCGGGCCGCACGCATGCCGGGCGAGCGTGCTACCGCTTGAGCCACATCCCCAGCCCTTATTATGTTTCTTGATTGTCATTCTGACAGATGTGTGGTGACACTTCATGTGGTTTAGATTTTTATTTTTCTCATTAAAAATGTCAACCATCTTTTCATATACTGTTATTTTTAGTTTGGTAGAAATGTCTATTCACATCCTTTGCCCATTTTTAAATTTGTTTATGTTTTATGCTGTTGAATTGAAGGAGTTTCTTATAGAAATTGGAAATTAATGACTTATCAAATATATGATTTGCAAATGTTTTCTCCCATTCCATGGATTGCTTCTTTCATTCTGTCAGTTGTTTCCTTTTTAGTTGGATGTAGTCCCATTTGTTTTTTGTTGCTATTGTTGCCTGTGATTTTGTTGTCATGTCCAAGAATTCATTACCAAGAGCAAGAAAGTTTCCTCAGGTGTTTTGTGATTGCATGGTATTAGATCTTGAGTTTGCTTTTCTCCATTTTGAATTAATATTTGTGTATGCCCTAAGCTAAGGGTCCAATGTTATTGGTTTGGCTATGGATAACCAGTTTTCCCTCTCTATTGTATATTCTTGGCATTTTTTGCCAAAGAACAGTTGACTACATATTTGTGGGTTCTCCATTGTTCTCCACATATCTGTCTTTATATCAGTACTATACTATCTTGATTACTGCAGGAAGTGTGATGCTTCTGATTTCTTCAAAATTGCTCTGCCTATTTGTGATCTTTTGTGGTTCCACAAAATTTTAGCATTGTTAAGTTCTCCTTCTATGTAAAACATTTTTGAGAATAGATAAGGATTTCACAGAATATATATAAATAGATTCTGAGTAGTATCGACGTATTAACACTGTATGTTTTCCGGTCCATTCTATTCAATAGCCTGCCATTTTTTTGTGTCTGTCAAATTCTTTTATCAGATTTTTTGGTTTCTCAGTGAAAAAGTCTTTTACCTCCTTGCCTGGGTTTATTTCTATGTTTTATTCTTTTTGGTGGTATTGTAAATGGGACAATTTTCCTATTTCATTTTTGATAGTTTATTTTTGGTTTATAGATATGCATCAATTTTATTCTTTAACAAATCTATATATTTTTTTCCTGTGTGCTTAATTGCTCAGTCTAGGACTTCTATAATTATGTTGAATAAAAGTGAATAGGGTGAGCATCCTTGCCTTGTTTCAGATCTTAGAGGAAAATCTTTTACTTTTCACACTTGAGTATGATTTTAGTTGTGGGCTTTTCAAATGTGGCTATTATTGTGTTGGAATGAGTTCTTTCTATATTTAATGTATACCTAATTTAGTGAGTTTCTTTTTTAATTGTGACATGGTACTGAATTTTGTCAAATGATTTTTTGGAATGTTTTGAGATTATTGTGCATTTACTATTCTTCATTTTGCTAATATGGTCATTTGTATATTTGTATTTTGGATAATTGTATATTTGTATGGTGATTTCTATATGCTAAGATGGTTATATGTATTTGTTAAACAATTATTGCATTCTGGGGACAAATCCTATTGGATCATGGTATATGGTTACTTTAATATGCTATTGAATTTAGTTTACTAATATTTTGTTGAGGATTTTCTCATTTATGTCCTTCAGGGATAGAATTTCTTTCTTGTATTTTTGGAATTGATATCAAGATGATAATCTTACAGAACGTTTTGAAGTATTCACTACCTCTTCTGGTTTTGGGAAGAATTTTTAAAGGATTAGAATTGATTTTTAGAAGAATTTAAAAAATCTAATGTATTACTTTTCTTTATTGTAGGATTGTGATTACTGAGTCAATCTTAATTATTTTTTTTTTTGGTATTTTTTGGGTTTCTCTTTCATCTTGAATCTGACATAATAGGTTGTATGTTCCTAGGAATTTATCCATTTCTTATAAGTTGTCCAATTTGCTGCATATAACTCTTCATAATAGTCTTATGTTATACTGGCTCCTCTTCCATTTCTGATTTTGTGTCTTTGAGTCTTCTTTTTTCTTACATAAGCTATAGAGAAGAATTTGTCAATTTTATTTACTTTAAGAAGTTTTGTTTATTTTTTCCTATTATTTTGTTTTTATTATTTTTTTCTCTTCTAATTTTTATTATTTCTTTCCTTTTACAAACTTTGGATTAACTTTGCTCTTCTTTTTTTAAGTTCCTTGAGGAATAGTTAATTTGTTTATTTTAAATGTCTTATTTTAAATGTATCTATTGCCAAAAACTTTGTTCTCTGTACTTGTTTTGCTATGATATGTTGTATTTTCATTTTCACTTGTCTTAAAATAGTTCTAAATCCTCTTCTGATTTCTTTTTAAACCTAATGGTCACTCAAGATTTTGCTTCTTGATTTCCAAATAATTATGAATATTACCATTTTCCTTCTGCTATTAATTTCTAGTTGATTTTGTTTCAGTTTTTTTTTTCATTGTGGTCAGTAAACATACCAAATTTGTCTTCTTAAATTTTGAGATTTTTTTTTTGTGTGTGTGTGATGAGCATGTGATTTATCTTAGATAATGATCCGAGAATATCTTAAAAGAATATATTTGTATTGAATAGATGTTCAGAATATTCTTATTGGGACCATTTGGTCTATAGTATTCAAGTCTGCTGTTTCTGTATTGTTATTGGTTTTCTTTCAGGATGATTTAATCCATAAATGAAAGTAGAGTATTAAAGATTTCTACTCTTTTTGTATTGTTTTATAATATTCCCTTCAGATCTGTCACTATTTGTTTTAAATAATTAGATACTCTCTAACTGAATTGGATATATATATATATATATATATATATATATATATATATATATATATAATTGTTAATCCTTTCTATTATTCTGAATCTTTGTTTATTATGTATTGACCTTTTTGTCTATTATATTTTGACTTAAAGTCTCTTTGATCTAAGTATAGCCAACCTTTCTTTTTAGGTTAGCATTTGCAAAGAATAAATTTATTCATTCATTGACTTTAAGCCCAGGTGTGTTTTTAAATATAAGATGCATCTTTTGTAGACTGCATTTGTAATACATTTTTCTATTCTACTTTTCTTGAGAAATGTAATTAATTTGTTTTCAAAGTAATTATTGTTGGTAAAGAATTACGATTGCCAGTTTGTTGTCTTGTCTCTATTTTGTGGTTATGCTTTTTCCTCTGTTATTCTCTTGTATTCAGTTTTGGTTTGATGATTTTTTTGGTAGTGATATCCTTTCCTTCTTTCACATGGTTACTATGAGGCTGAATTGAACCTGCGTTGTTTTAACTGATAACAACTATTCTCTAATCACACATCAATGTTCTATACTTTTATTCTCCTCACTACAAACACAGTGTTATTGTTGTTAGTTTAGTTCTTTTCATATTATACATTAACATAATTGTACTTATTATTACTTTTTATCTTTTTTTTTAAATTTTTATTGTTGGTTGTTCAAAACATTACATAGTTCTTGATATATCATATTTCTCACTTTGATTGAAGTGGGTTATGAACTCCCATTTTTACCCCTTATACAGATTGCAGAATCACATCAGTTACACATCCATTGATTTACATATTGCCATACTAGTGTCTGTTGTATTCTGCTGCCTTTCCTATCCTCTACTATCCCCCCTCCCGTCCCCTCTTCTCTCTCTACCCCCTCTACTGTCATTCAATTCTCCCCCTTGTATTATTTTTCCCTTTCCCCTCTCTTCCTCTTGTATGTAATTTTGTATAACCCTGAGGGTCTCCTTCCATTTCCATGCAATTTCCCTTCTCTCTCCCTTTCCCTCCCACCTCTCATACCTGTTTAATGTTAATCTTCTTCTCATGCTCTTCATCCCTACTCTGTTCTTAGTTACTCTCCTTATATCAAATAAGACATTTGGCATTTGTTTTTTAGGGATTGGCTAGCTTCACTTAGCATAATCCGCTCTAATGCCATCCATTTCCCTGCAAATTCTGTGATTTTGTCATTTTTTAATGCAGAGTAATACTCCATTGTGTATAAATGCCACATTTTTTTTATCCATTCGTCTATTGAAGGGCATCTAGGTTGGATCCACAGTCTTGCTATTGTGAATTGTGCTGCTATGAACATCGATGTAGCAGTGTCCCTGTAGCATGCTCTTTTTAGGTCTTTAGGGAATAGACGGAGAAGGGGAATAGCTGGGTCAAATGGTGGTTCCATTCCCAGCTTTCCAAGAAATCTCCATACTGCTTTCCAAATTGGCTGCATCAATTTGCAGTCCCACCAGCAATGTATAAGTGTACCCTTTTCCCCACATCCTCGCCAGCACTTGTTGTTGTTTGACTTCATAATGGCTGCCAATCTTACTGGAGTGAGATGGTATCTTAGGGTGGTTTTGATTTGCATTTCTCTGACTGCTAGAGATGGTGAGCATTTTTTCATGTACTTGTTGATTGATTGTATGTCCTCCTCTGAGAAGTGTCTGTTCAGGTCCTTGGCCCATTTGTTGATTGGGTTATTTGCTATCTTATTGTCTAATTTTTTGAGTTCTTTGTATACTCTGGATATTAGGGCTCTATCTGAAGTGTGAGGAGTAAAGATTTGTTCCCAGGATGTAGGCTCCGTATTTACCTCTCTTATTGTTTCTTTTGCTGAGAAAAAACTTTTTAGTTTGAGTAAGTCCCATTTGTTGATTCTAGTTATTAACTCTTGTGTTAGGGTGTCCTATTGAGGAATTTGGAGCCTGACCCCACAGTATGTAGATCGTAGCCAACTTTTTCTTCTATCAGACGCCGTGTCTCTGATTTGATATCAAGCTCCTTGATCCATTTTGAGTTAACTTTTGTGCATGTCGAGAGAAAGGGATTCAGTTTCATTTTGTTGCATATGGATTTCCAGTTTTCCCAGCACCATTTGTTGAAGATGCTATCCTTCCTCCATTGCATGCTTTTAGCCCCTTTATCAAATATAAGATAGTTGTAGTTTTGTGGATTGGTTTCTGTGTCCTCTATTCTGTACCATTGGTCCACCCGCCTGTTTTGGTACCAGTACCATGCTGTTTTTGTTACTATTGCTCCGTAGTATAGTTTGAAGTCTGGTATCGCTATACCGCCTAATTCACACTTCCTGCTTAGCATTGTTTTTGCTATTCCGGGTCTTTTATTTTTCCATATGAATTTCATGATTGCTTTCTCTATTCTTACAAGAAATGCCGTTGGGATTTTGATTGGCATTGCATTAAACCTATAGAGAACTTTTGGTAATATCGCCATTTTGATGATGTTAGTTCTGCCTATCCATTTTATACTACTATAAAATTTCATCTCACTCCAGTCAGAATGGCAGCTATTAAGAATACAAACAACAATAAGTATTGGCAAGGATATGGGGGAAAAGGTACACTCATACATTGCTAGTGGGACTGCAAATTGGTGCAGCCAATATGGAAAGCAGTAGGGAGAATCATTGGAAAACTGGGAATGGAACCATCATTTGACTCAGCTATCCCTCTCCTCAGTTTATACCTAAAGAACTTAAAAAGAGCCTACTGCAGTGATGCAGCCACATTAATGTTTATAGGAGCACGATTCACAATAGCTAAACTGTGGAACCGATCTAGATGCCCTTCAATAGATGAATGGATAAAGATACTGTGATATATATACACAATGGAATATTCTTCACTATTAAAAGAGAATAAAATCATGGCATTTGCAGGTAAATGGATGGAGTTAGGGAATATTATGCTAAGAGAAGTAAGCCAATCCTCCCAAACAAATGTTTTCTCTTATATGTGGATGCTGTTCCATAATGGGGGTAGGGAGCTTGGGATGAATGGAGGAACTTTATAGATAGGGAAAAAGGGAGGAAGGGGATGAGAGGGGGCATGGGGGTAGAAAAGATGGTGGAATGAGACATCATTACCCTAAGTCATGTATGAAGACAAAAATGGTGTGACTCTACTTTGTGTACAACCAGAGATAAGAAAAATTGTGCTCTCTATCTGTACTATAAATTGAAATGCATTCTGCTGTCATGTATAACAAATCAGAATACATAAACAAATTTAAAATTTAAAAATGATTTTATGTAAGATTTAAGTAATCCATGTTTGCTTATATACTTACCTTTACAAGTGACATATGTGCTTTAAAATACTTCTCATGTTGCTGAACAGCATCTATTCATTTCAACTCAAAAGAACTTTCTTTAGCACATGTTTTAGTATTGACAAATTTCTGCAGTTTCTTTTTAATCTGGCGGAGAATGTCTCCTTCACCCCTTTTATATATTTTTTCTTCCTCTTTCATATCTAAGAATAGTTTTGTTAAATTCACTATTATGAATTGGCAGGGTTTTTTTAGTACTTCAATGTGTCATTCCACTCTCTCCTGGCCTATGGAGTTTCTGCTGAGAAATACCCTGATAGTTTATTTTAAGTGTTGCCTTGTTTGTGGTAAGCTTGCTTTCAAAATCTTTGGCTTTGTAAAAAATCTTTTAGCAATTTTGTTAAAATGTGTTTCAGTGTAGAACTCTTAAGATTTAACCTGTTTGGGTTTTATGGGGCTTTATGAATCTGGGTGTTCATTTCCTTCTCCAGACTTGGGAAGTTTTCAGCCACTATTTCTTTGCATAATCCTTCTGCCTCTTTCTTTTCTTTTTTGATCTCCTATAATAAATATGTCGTTTTATAAGATGACGTCCTATAAGTCCTGCAGTCTTTCGTCAGTATGCTTCTTTATTTTGCCCACCTGACTGTATGGTCTCAAATTACCTGTTTTCAAGTTCATTAGTTCTTCAACTGAATCTAGCCAATTATTGAATCTTTCAATTTTTTTTTCCAGTTCAGTCACGATCTTCTTTAGCCATACACCTTGTCCTTTTTTTTTTTAATAGTTTATTTCTTTATTGAACTCATTTTGTTCATATTTAGTTGTTTGGGTATCTATTTTCTTGTCTTATAGTTCCCCAGTTTATTTATGTGGATCATTTTGAATTCTTTGCCAGAAAATTTGTAGTTCCTCTTTTCTTCAGGGTCATTTTTGTGATCTTCATTAGTTTCCTTTGTTGGTGTTATGTTTGTTTCCTTCATTCTTTGTAATTCTTTCATCTTTGCATTTATGTCTGAACATTTTTAAAAGTGGACAGTTCATCTAGTCTTTAGAGAAGGACTTTGACTAGTCAGCATAGCATGAGATTCTAAACAACTAGAGCAACAGTAACTGTTGGCATCTGTGATCATGAGTTCTTTGCTTCCCATGTGGGAAGGGTTGACTGAGTTCACCTGCTGGGCAGAGCTAGTTATCAGGGCTCTGTAATTAGGCAGGGTTGCTGAAATAGATTACTGCCAAGTTGCCTGCACATAGGTGCTGAAAATGTTTCTTATTTCTAGATATACACTGGTAGCTTTTCCATGCTGATTGCCCCAGTGTTCCCTGTGAGGTGGGGCAGAAATTATCTTCTTGGACTGTACCCTGAAATTTGGAATATCTATTTCAATCTCTCTTTATGAGATAAATATATACTGAAAGTATCCATATGAGTGCTTCACTGTATCAAGAAGGGAGTGGCAAGAACAAAGGTAAACATTTAAAAAAAATCTTCTTCTAATACTGTTTCCTGTTTTTATGCTTTTTCAGAGTGTCGTAGCCTATCCCTTGAATTTTCACCATGATATTTGTATCTATGAAAAGTTTTGAAATCACAATTTCTTTGCTGGGACTAGAGTTGGGAAATTCCTATTACACCATCTTACTTACTGACTCTCTATTCCAAGAAACAGTTTTAGAACATTTTCCATATATTTCTCGCATTCTTCTTTGCAATTAGCATCTCCTCCTGCTTTCAACACTAAGAAACCACCAATATGCTTTACATCTTATCTAGAAAGTTCTTATAAGTTGAACCTTATAATATGAAGTGTTTATATCCGTTTCCTTCCATTTTTTGAAGCTGTATCAGTAATTATTTTTTTGCCAGTGTTCTATGATATATAAATACCACATATTGCTTATATTTTCATCAGTTGATGGACATGTGAATAGTTTCCACTTTTTACCTGTTAATAGTTACTGATATGAACATTCACATACAAATCTTAGGTGAAGTGCATGTTTCTCTGGGGTAGATACCTAGGAGAGGAATTTGTGGATTATATGATACATATATATTTAACTTAAAAAAATAAAGACTGTAAAAAGTTTTATAAGTGGCTATTCATTTTTACATTCTATCAGAAATGTATGAAGTTTCCATTTTATTCACATTCTGTTACCTTATCTATCAATCTCTTCTTTTTTTAAGCCTTGCTAATGTATGAGGATTATTGTGGTGTTTATATGGATTTCCCTACTAACTAATGATATTCTGAACTTTTTAACATGCTAGTTGCCTAATTGTTTATCTTCTTTAGTTAAATGTCTGTTCCAAATCTTCTTTTCATATTTTAATTGGATGCTTTTTAAATATTATTATTGAGTTGTTAGAAATTATTTTAAAGAGATGGATGAACGGATAGCTAGATAGAATGCAAATCCTTAATGTGATATGCTTTTCACATATTCTTAATGGGTCTATTTTTTTCTTTTTCTTAATGATGTCTGTTGGAAACCAAAATTTTAATTTTGATGAACTTCAATTTCTTGTTTTGTTTTTACAAATCATCCTTTTATTGTTATATCTGAGAATTTTTTGATTAATTCCAGGTTACAAAAATTTTCTCCTATGGTTTTTTAAAGGTTTTCTTTCAGTTTTAGCTCATACATTTAGGTTTGTGATCCATCATTGTCAAACTTTATTAGATATTTTTGCACATTAATATTAAATTGTGCCTATACCATTAGTTAAAATGACTATCTTTTCTGCAGTGAAATTTCTAGGCGCTATACTTAAAAATCAATTGGCCATAAATACCAAACTGCATTTTTGAATTTTCTATTTAAATACATTACAGCAGGGCACAGTGGCACACACCTGTAATCCCAGTGGCTCAGGAGATTGAGGAAGAGGATCATGAGTTCAAATCCAACCTCAGCAATATAGGATGCACTAAGCAACTCAGGGAAACCCTGTCTCTAAATAAAATGTACAAAAAAGGGCTGAGGGTATGGCCCAGTGCTTAAGTGCCTCTGAGTTTAATCCCCACTACCAATACATAAATTATCAAAAATACATTCCAGTTCTTATATTGATACTGCACCATCTTGATTATTGTAACATTTATTTATTTATTATTCTAATTTGTTATATATGAGAGCAGAATTCATTACATTTATATTATAATATATAACACAACTTTTCTTATCTCTGGTTGTACACAAACTATAGTCACATAATTTGTATCTTTATACATGTCCTTAGGGTAATTATGTATATCTTATTCCACCATCTTTTCAACCCAAATGCCCTCCCCTTTCTCATCCCACCCCTTTGACCTATCTAGAGTTCCTAAATTCCTCCCATGCTCCTCCCCAACCCCATTATGATTCAGCATCCTTATATCAGAGAAAGCATTCAGCAATTGGTATTTTGGGATTGGCTTACTTCACTTAGCATTATATTCTCTAACTCTATCCATTTACCTGCAAATGCCATGATTTTATTCTCTTTTAATAGTGAGGGATATTCCATTGTGTATATATACCACAGTATCTTTATCCATTCATCTATGGAAGGGCATCTAGATTAGTTCCACAGTTTAGCCTATTGTGAATTGTGCTCCTATAAATATCGATGTGGCTACATCACTGTAGTAGGCTGTTTTTAAGTCCTTTGGGTATTAACTGAGGAGAGGGATAGCTGAGTCAAATGATGGTTCCATTCCCAGTTTTCCAAGGATTCTCCCTACTGCTTTCTATATTGGCTGCACCAATTTGCAGTCCCACTAGCATTGTATGAGTGTGCCTTTCCCCCCACATCCTTGCCAGCAATTATTGTTGTTTGTATTCTTAATAGCTGCCATTCTGACTGGAGTAAGTTGAAATCCTAGAATAGTTTTGATTTGCATTTCTCCAATTGCTAGAGATGTTCAACATTTTTTCATATATTTGTTGAATGATTATATAACTTCTTCTGAGAAGTGTCTATTCAGTTCTTTGGCCCATTTATTGACTGGATTTTTGTTTTTTTGGTGTTAAGATTTTTGAGTTCTTTATATATTCTAGAGATTAGTGCTCTATCTGACGTGCATGTGGCAAGAATTTCTTCCCAATTAGTAGGCTCTCTATTCACCTCACTGATGGTTTCTTTTGCTGAGAAGATGCTTTTTAGTTTGAATTTCTCCCATTTATTAATTCTTGATTTTAATTCTTGTGATATAGGAGTCTTATTAAGGAAGTTGCGGCCTACTCTGATTTGATGGAGATTTTGGGCCTACTTTTTCTTCTATTAGACGCAGGGTCTCTGGTTTTGTTCCTATGTCCTTGATCTACTTTGAGTTGAGTTTTATGCATGGTGAGAGAGAGGGGTTTAATTTCATTTTGTTTGCATATGAATTTCCAGTTTTCCCAGCACCATTTGTTGAAGAGGCTATCTTTTCTCCAGTGCATGTTGTTGGCACCTTTGTCTAATGTAAGATAATTTTAATTTTTGTGGGTTAGCCTTTGTGTCCTCTTTTCTGTACCATTGGTCTACCAGTCTGTTTTGGTGCCCATACCATGCTCTTTTTGTTACTATTGCTGTGTATTATAGTTTCAGGTCTGGTACAGTGATGCTACCTTCTTCACTCTTCTTGCTAAGGATTGCTTTAGCTAATCTGGGTCTCTTATTTTTCCAGTTGAATTTCATGATTGCTTTTTCTATTTCTGTGAGGAATCTCATTGGGATTTTGATTGGAATTGCATTAAATCTGTATACTGCTTTGGTAGTATGATCATTTTGACAATATTAATTCTGCCTATCTAAGAACAAGGTAGATCTTCCCATATTCTAAGATCTTCTTTCTTTTCTTTATTTATGCTAATAAATTATGCTGTAGTTTTCATTATAGAGGTCTTTCACCTCTTTTGTTGATTCCCAAGTATTTCTTTTCTTTTTTTTTTTTTTTTTTTTTTTTTGAGGTATTGTAAGTGGGGTAGTTTTCCTCATTTCCCTTTCAGAGCATTTGTCACTGATATACAGAAATGCCTTTGATTACTGGGTGTTGATTTTTATATCCTGCTACTTTGCTGAATTCATTTACTCGTTCTAGATGTTTTCTGGTGGAATTCTTTGGGTCTTCTAGGTATAGAGTTATATCTTCTATAAATAGTGCTAATTCGATTTCTTTTTTTCCTATGCATATCCCTTTAATTTTATCTAATTGCTCTGGTCAGTGCTTTAAGAACTATGTTAAATAGAAGTGGTGAAAGAGGACATCCTTGTCTTGTTCTAGTTTTTAGAGGGAATGCTTTCAGTTTTTCTCAGTTTAAAATTATGTTGGCCTGGGGCTTATAATAGATAGTTTTTGTGATATTGAGATATGTTCCTATTATCCCTAGTTTTACTAGTGTTTGAATGTGAAGAGGTGCTGTATTTTGTCGAATGTTTTTCTGCATCTATTGAGATGATTATATGATTATTATCTTTAAGTCTATTGATGAATTACATTTATTGATTTCTATAGGTTGAAACATCCTAGCATCTTTGGAATAAATCCTGCTTGATCATGGTGCACTATCTTTTTGATATGTTTTTGTATTCAATTTGTCATAATTTTATTGAGAATTCTTACATCTGTGTTCATTAGAGATATTTGTCTGGAGTTTTCTTTTTTTGATGTGTCTTTGCCTGGTTTTGGAATCAGGGTGATATTGACTTCATAGACTGAGTTTGGGTGCTCCCTCTTTTTATATTTCACGAAACAATTTGAAGAGTATTGATATTAGTTCTTCTTTAAATGTGTTGTAGAACTCAACTGTGTATCCATCCAGTCCTGGGCTTTACTTGGTTGGTAGGCTTCTGAATGTGTCTTCTATTTTATTGCTTGAAATTGATTTGTTTAAATTGTGTATATCATCCTCATTCAATTTGGGCAAATCATATGACTCTAGAAATTTGTTGATGCCTTTGGTATTTTCTTTTTTATTGGAGTACAAGTTTTCAAAATAATTTCTACTTATTTTCTATATTTCCATAGTGTCTGTTATTATATTTCCTTTTTTATCACATATGTTAGTAATTTGAGTTTTCTTTATCCTTCTCTTCATTAACATGACTAAGGGTTTGTCAAATTTATTAATTTTTTTCAAAGAACCAACTTTTTGTTTTGTCAATTTTTTTCAATTGTTTCTTTTGTTTTGATTTCTTTGATTTCAGCTCTGATTTTAATTATTCCCTGTCTTCTACCCATTTTGGTGTTGATTTGTTCTTCTTTTTCTAGGGCTTTGAGATATAATGTTAAGTCATTTATTTGTTGACTTTTTTTTTCTTTTAAGGAATGAACTCCATGCAGTGAACTTTCTTCTTAGTACTGCCTTCATAGTATACCAGGGATTTAGATATGTTCTATCAGTTTTCTCCTTTACCTCCAAATTTTTTATCTCCTCCTTGATGTCTTCTGCAACCCATTCATTCAGTAGCATATTATTTAGTTTAGTAACTTCTATTTTATATTTTATCATTGATTTCTAATTTTATTCCATTATGATCTGATAGAATGCAGGGTAGTATCTCTACATTTTTATGTTTGCTAAGAGTTGCTTTGTGGCATAATATATGGTCTATTTTAGAGAAGGATCCCTGTGCTTCTGAGAAGACAGTGTATTAACTTGCTGAAGGATGAATTATTCTATGTATGTCAGTTAAGTCTAAGTTATTGATTGTATTTTTTATTGAGTTCGAGTTCTACAGTTTCTTTGCTCAGTTTTTTTTTTTTTTTTTTTTGTTGTTTTTTTGGTGGGGGGAGATCTATCCAGTGGTGAAAGAGGTGTGTTAAAGTCACCAAGAATTATTGTGTTGTGGTCTATTTGACTCTTGAACTTGAGAGGAGTTTGTTTGATGAAGATAGATGTTCCATTGTTTGGGTTATATATATTTATAATTGTTATGTCTTGTTGGTGTATGGTTCCCTTGAGCAGTATGAAATGTCCTTCTTTATGCTTTTTGATTAACTTTAGCCTGAAGTCTACTTTATTTGATATGATGATGGAAAGCCCTGCTAGCTTCCACAGTCCATGTGAGTGGTATGATTTTTCCTAACCTTTTACCTTCTGTCTGTGGATGTCTTTTCCTATGAGATGAATCTCTTGGAGGCAGCATATTGTTGGGTCTTCTTTAAAATCCAATCTGCTAGCCTATGTCTTTTGATTGATGAGTTCAGGCCATTAACATTCAAGGTTTCTATTAAAACATGATTTGTATTCACAGCCATTTTTGTTTAGCTTTGTTATTTAACTTGATTTGGTTTCTCCTTTGATTAGCCTTTTTTTTTTTTTTTTTAGTGTAACACTTCTGTTGATTTTCATTGTTGCTTTTCATTTCTTCATGGAGTATTTTGCAATGGTGTTCTGTAATACAGGTTTTCTAGTTGTAAATTCTTTTAACTTTTGTTTATCATGGAAGGTTTTCATTTCATCATCAAATCTAAAGCTTAATTTTGGTGGCTATAAGGTTCTTGGTTGGCATCCATTTTCTTTCAGTGTTTGATATATATTGTTCCAGGATCCTCTAGCTTTCAGGGTCTGTGTTGAAAAATCTGCACATAACTTAATTGTTTTCCCCCTATATGTAATCTGATTCCTTTCTCTTGTGGCTTTCAAATTCTCTCCTTATTTTCTCTGCTGGTTATTTTCATTATATTGCACCTTGGTGAGGATCTGTTTTGATTTTGTGCATTTGGTCCTATAAGCCTCTTGTATTTGGCTTTCCAATTCATTCTTCATGATTGGAAATTTTTCTTGTATTATTTCATTGAATAGATTGTTCATTCCTTTGGTTAGGAACTCTATGCCTTCCTCCATCCCAATAATTCTTCAATTTGGTCTTTTTATGCTATCCCTTATTTCTTGAATACTCTGCGCATGGTTGCTTACTATCTTCTCTGTGTGGTCTACATTCTTTTCAAGATTATATATTTTGTCTTCTTTGTCTGAGGTCCTGAATTCCCAGTGGTCTAATCTGTTGGTGATGCTTTTGATTGAACTTCTAATTTGGTTTATTGTTTCTTTCATTTCAGGATTTCTGTTTGTTGTTTTTTTTTTAGAACCTTTATCTTTCTATTAAAGTAATCTTTTGCTTCCTGTATTTGCTTATGTAGCTCTTTATTGAAATTATATTTTGCTACCCGTATTTGCTCTTTTGTATCTTCCTTTAATTCGCAGAATATTTTAATTATGTACATCTTTAACTCCTTCTCTTTCATTTCTTCGGCTGTGCTGGCCATGGATTCTAATAATGCAGTATCTTGATTTGTTTGGGGCATTTTCTTCCCTTGTCTTTTCATGTTGATCATATATCTTTCCTTCTAGCAATGTGGTTCTGAGGTGTTACTGTTTTTACCCTGTAGGCTTATAGTTCCCCTGTAGGGTTCCAGGACCTCTCCTTTCAGAAGAAGGACTATGTTAAGAGATCCCAATATAAACTATATACAACCTTAAATCAAATAGTTGCTATTAAGATGTTTACAGTTTGGTCACAATGTACAGAAATGGTGAATTCATTTATTATCTTCAATATAATCAGTAGGTTTGCAAAAGTGTTTAACGTTTGTGATGGAGGACAAAGAACCGGGGATGAGGTGTAGGATGATATGCTGAGGAGTTAGGATATGAGGCTATCATTATTATATCTTAGGAAGTATGAAAGAGGAATCTAAAGAAGAAAGTCAGTAGCAGGAGAAGAGAGACAAAGTAATTTGGGGTTGACAAGTAAGTAGGAAGAAGTAGAGTACATAAAACCAACACACTTATATTAAGAAAAATTTTAAAAATGTTAAAAAAGTAAAAGTAGCAGAAAAAAAGAATGTTACAACACAAATGTAATATACTATTCAAACATCCAAGTCCTCAGTATACTAATCCACATTGGTTTCACGTATGTTGGGGATATGAGGGCAGGAGAATACAGAGGGAGAAGAAGAAAAAAAAATCTCAAAGGAAGAAACAAGGATTGTTTTGGTTGGAGATCAGTAGCTTTCCTGCTTCCCTTCCCATCCAACAGGTGTAGCTATCTGTTGTTAGCTGGTATCTCTGCCCTCAGGTTGGTGAATGTTACCAGGGTGAGAGGATTGATCTCGGGTGCAAAGCACCTGGAGGTGGAGTGTGGCACCCTCTGGTCACCAAAGGAGACTGCACCTCAAGGATCTCCTTTGGGGCCTGCTGATGTGACATAGGTGCCTAGTCTTATCTCCTTTTCTGGCCTGTGGACCTCATAGTTCTTGGCTCTGTGTTCGTCTCTAAAGTATCTCTTATTCATCCCCTCCCTTTCTACATCCAAATAAGAGACCTTTCTTTCTAATAGAGAGCTGTTTTGTATTGGGTAGACACTGTACTAGGTTAGTGGCAGCTGGGGAGGGGAGGGCTTAGAAATTATGGGTACCAAGTCATCCGGAGTTCCAGACTGGAAGTTGCCCCCACTAAAGTGGTGATGAAGGTGACCCAAGATGGAAGTGACTGCTTTCAGCAATGAGTTGTCAGGTTGAGTGGTAGGGAACTAGGTGATGGTGTTGGGTGGTGTATTCAGTCAGTGGTGAACTCTGTGGCATGCAGTGTTATGGCTGTTGGCTCAGAACCTGTGTGATATCCCCTGGTGCAGTAAAGCTATTGGTCATAGGGAACTTATCTCAGTTGCTGCAGAGTCCCAAAATGGAGATGACCCAGGGGAGCCCCATGTTGGTAGATGGGGGTCCACATGGGAGTGGCAGCCAGAGTTCCTGCTTGTGGGTAGTGGGTGGGAGTCCTATGTTGGAGCAGTGTCCAGGATTTCTGCGTGGGTGGGTGGTTGAAAGTTTTGTGTGGGTGCTGATGCCAGTGGTCCCACTAAGGCACCCAGTTGTCCTGCTTGTGCAAGTACTTGGGAGTCCTACTCTGATGTTGGTCCTAGAGCCCACGCTGTGCTTCCTGGGTGGAAGCAGCTGGGTGGGTGTCCTCTATTGCTCACACAGAAGCAGTATTCTCACTACTTGAATTCTAGGTCACAGAGACACACACAGAATGCTTACTGCCTCCCTGTGGCCCACTATTTTGGATTGCCCCCTCTAACTTTAATTTTAAATTGGTAATACAAATTCAAATTTGTGTTTACTTTCAAAGATTTTTGCTATTATAATTAGCTTGAATTTCTATAAATTTGTAGGCTTATCTTTGTCAATTTCTATTAAGTAGCAGCCTTTTAGGATATTGATAAAGATGGCATTCTTTATTTTTTTTCTCTATATCAATGTGGTTATACCTAACATCATAGCTATTTATTTTGAGAATTTGAACACTTTCATATGGAAGGTGTCTTCATTTACCTAGACTTTTAAATTTTTTATTTGGTGATTTTAAATCTTTTTTTCAAAAAAGTTATTATTTAAAAATAGTCCACTTTAGTTTCAATGCTAATTTGAAATGAATAGCTTTCCTAATTTTTCTTTCAGAAATACATTTGACTTGCATATCAGTCTTGAACCTGAAACCTTATAAAGTTTATATTTCTAATAGATTTTTATATATATCTTAAGATTTTCTACATATAGGATACAGGTATTATAGAGTCAAGACAGGTTACTACTTTCTTTTAGACTTGTGTGTGTGTGTGTATTTTTTTTTTTTCCTTACTGAGCTGAATAAAACTGCCATACTTTCTTCTTTCAAAATCTCAGGGAAACAGGCATTGTCTTTCACCATTAGATTTGAGCATTGTCATTTATATGTTGGAGGAAGTTCTCTTTTATTACTGATAGGTTCTTCATGATGATGCATTGAATTTTCTCAAATGATTTTTTGTGTCTGATGGCAGCAACTCTTACTTTACTTCTGGGCATTTTTGTAGCTGAAACCCCCAAATTTTATTGAAATAATTTTATTTGTGTTCAGTTTAGAAATTTTCCTTGTGATTTCCTCTGGGCAATGGATTTTCAGAAGATGATTAATGAACACATATTTGGTGATTTCTGTTGAATTCCAATTGCATTTAATTTTGGTTGAATTGTATCCCTCAGATGATTATAATAAACTTAAAATTACTTATGCTATTTTTAATGGTCAAATATTTTGTCTAACTTGGATAAAAATACCTGGACATTTGAAAGAAATTTGTGGCTTCTGTTTATGGATAGAGGGTTATGTAAATATTAGTCCATTTGGTTAACAGTGTTTTTTTATGTATTCTGTATTTTTACTGGTTTTCTGTGTCATCAATACTAACAGGTATTTAAATACTCAAATGTTATTCTTATTGCAACTATTGTACTTCATGTATTTCAGAGCTCCAGTCATATACTTTTCTAATAATACATGTTCTTTATGTTTTGACTCTATCAATATGAAGCATAATTCTTTGTCCTTCCAGCTCTATTATCTTCTTAATTTTCTCACATATAGATAGATTATTTATATGGAATAGCTTGTTTTCATACATTTGCATTCCACTTATTTGTGTCCTTGACTCCAAGGCATAATTTTATAGATAGTATGCAGTTGAACCTTGTTTTATATCCAGGTTGATTGTTTCTTCCATTTAATTCAGATTTTAGTTCATCCATATTTATGAAATTATTGATGTTGTTGATTTTACATTTATCATTTTATCTTGATCTCTATGGATCTCTGAAATTGTGTTCATTTTGTTCTTTCCTCCTTTTTTGATATTTAACAAAACTTTTCTCTATATTTTAAACCTCTGATTTTCTGAAAGTAAAATATAACTTATAAAGTCTAAAATTTACTTGTTGTAAATGTATAATTCAGTATAATAGAAGTGGACATTCCCTTTGGCACAGCAAATATTCCAAAGAATATAAAAGTATGGTTGAGGGCACAAGCTGCCCTTTACATATATTTGGAAGTATAGGAATGGAAAGAAAGAATTATAATGTGTTTGTGACAATATTTAACAATGTTATTAAACAGATTAAATTTACCATATTATGTGACAGATTTTTTGTTTTTATTTTTTGTGCTTTTAATTTAGATTATTTGGCTATATTGTATTTTTTAAAAGTTTTTTTAATGAAGGAAAAATAGATAAAATAAGAACTTTGTATACATTCACAACAAGAGCATCTTAAATTTGTGAAAAGTGACATCTTATAAAAAGGAAAGGAGTTGGTAGGAAGAAAGAAGACAATGGAGATGATTAGTCTAAGAAAATTACATGCATATTCATGGTTAAGAAATCAGTTTTAGCGGTTGGGGTTGTGGCTCAGCAGTAGAGCACTTGTCTAGCATGTGCGGGACCCTGGGTTCAATCCTCGGCACCACGTAAAAAATAAATGAGTGAAATAAAGGTATTGTGAATAAATATTTTTAAAAAAGTCAGTTTTAACCACCTTGCTATATATTGTCCATGGCACCTTTCTTCTCTGAAACTTACTATGATCAGTACCTACATGTTGTCTATATTTTGTGAGAAACTCAACATCTCATAGTAATGTCATATAAAATATAATTTTATGTTTTATATTTGCCATCAACTTTTGACTTTCACCTCTCTATTAAGTAAGAATTTTAAATTGAAAGTTGGGATCAAGGGAAATATGTACAGCTTTTTATATATCAATGATGGTACAATAATGAATAATGTCATATATTTTTCATATTCCTAGAAGTTTATTTTGTGGCTGTCAATTCAGATGTGAATTATTCATCTTAATATAATACATGAACATTTATAAAAAATGAAGGCATTTGATATATTTGTGCATTTTGTGTAATAGCCATTGTTTTCTCCCACAAGTCTCACACCACACAATAGATTTAAAAAAAATTAAGAAAGAGGAAATGTGAAATGAGTTATTGTATACACAGAATGGCAAACTATATAAATTATTTATTAATTCTTTTCTAGATGGTAACCAAAGGCATTATTTAAAATATGATCTGTACTATCTTCTGTATTTTTATCCTTCGTAAAATAGTATATGGTAATTTATTTTAAAATTAGAAGTGTAAGATTTGTTTTTGTAAAAGCAAATTATAAGTAACTTAAGCTACAATATTGTAAAATATGGCCTTAATAAAATGACATTCCTGTCTTAGAAGGATTATTGACATTTTGAAATAAGATAAAGACCTATAATGAACCCTCAATCAAAGGAAATATTTCAGTAATGATACATGTATTAATCGATGCTATCAAATAAATCTTCTCCAGTCCATTTTGGATTTCACTTTATAAGTATCTGCTCAGGTCAAAAGATTAACAAGTTTATAAATGACTACTAATAGCATTTCTCTTAACTATGGATATGTATCTAGCTAATTGTATGAGACTATATTTTAAATTACTTTAGAGTATAATTTGTTGTAGTGTAGAAATCTACAGAGACAGAATATAGCAGGCAAAACAATATAAATCAAAGATTAAAATAAGCAATTGAAATATACTCAGAATTATATTGTGTTTCATGGAATTTTGGGAGAAAACAGACAAACACTATAAAAACCAATCACTTTAAGAATATATCAAAAATGCAACAAAGGATTTGAAAGAAACCAAGTTTTAGGTTTTTTTATTTGATCATTTTAGATATACATAATAGTAGAATGTATTTTGACATATCATACTTACATGGAATAAAATTTCCCATTCTTGTGGTTGCACATGATGTGGAATTAAATTGCTCATGTATTTATATATGAACATAGGAAAGAAATGTCAGACTCATTCTACTGTCTTTCAGATTCCTATTTCCCCACCCTTCCCCCCCTTCCCCTCTGTCCAATCTGGTGAACCTCCACTATTCCCATCTGTGCCTAATGGTCTGTTGTGACTCAGGATGGGCATATCAGAGACAATATTTAGTTTATTGGGATTGGCTTATTTCTCTTGGTATGATAGTCTCCAGTTCCATCCATTTACATGTAAATACCTTAACTTTATTCTTCTTTATGGTTGAGAAATATCCCGTTGTGGATATATACCATATTTTCTTTACCTGTTCTTCAATTGAAGGGCACTTAGGTTGGTTTCATAATTACCTATTGTGAATTGAACTGCTATAAACATTGATGTGGTCATGTCCATGTCACAATAATATGTTGTCCTTTGGGTATATGCCGAGGAGTGGTATGATTCCATTCAAAGTTTCTTCAGGAATCTCCATACTGCTTTCCAGAGTAGTTTCACCAGTTTGTAGTCCCACCAGCAACGTGAGTGTCCCTTTTTCCCCACATCCTTGCCAAGTCTCAGTGTAGTTTTAATTTGCATTTCTCTAATTGTTAGTGATGTTGAATATGTTTTCATATATTTGTTGACCATTTGTATTTGCTCTGTGAAGTGTCTTTTCAGTTCCTCTGTCCATTTGTTGATTGGGATTTTTTTTGTGTGTGTGTGTGTGTGTTAAGTTTTTAGAGTTCTTTATATATCCTGGGATGAATGCTGTATCTAAGGTGCAGGTGGCAAAGATTTTCTTCATTCTGTAGGCTCTCTATTAATGTTCTTGATTGTTTCTTTTGCTACATTTCTATTTGTTATTCCTTGATTTTACTTCTTGCACTTTAGAAATCTTGTTGAGGCATTTGGTTCCTAAGTTGACATAATGGAGATTTTGGGCTACTTTTTTTTTTCTAGTAAGCCCAGGGTCTCTGGTCTTGCTCTACTTTGAGTTGAGTTCTGTGCAGGGTGAGAGATAAGGATCTAAATTTTATTTTATTATACATATATTTCCAGATTTCCCACTACCATTTGTTGAAGAGGCTATCTTTTCTCCAATATATGTTATAGTACCTTTGTCTAGTACAAGGTAATTTCTGTGAGTTTCTCTTTGTGTCTTCTATTCTGTACCATTGGTCTTCATGTCTGTTTTGATGCCAATACCATACCATTTTTATTACTATAATTCTGTAGTATAATTTAAGACCTGGTATTGTGATGCCTCCTACTTCACTTTTCTTGCTAAGGTTAGTTTTGGCTATTCTGGATCTCTAATTTTTCCAAATGCATTTCATGACTACTTTTTGTATTTCTCTGAAGAAATGTCCTCAGATCCTTAATGGGAATTGCATTAAATCTTGCATTAAATCTGTGTAACACTTTTCATAGTATGGCCATTTTGATGATATTAATCCTGCCTATCCCAGAATATGGGATTTTTCCATCTTCTAAGGTATTCTTCAGTTTCTTTCTTTAGTGTACTGTAGTTTTCTTTGTAGAGGATGTTCACTTATATTGTTAGATTGATTCCCAAATATTTTATTTTCTTTGAGACTATTGTGAATGGGATAGTTTTCCTAATTTCTCTTTATGTGGATTTATCACTGATGTATAGAAATGCAATTGATTTATGGGTGCTAATTGTATATCCTGCTGCTTAGCTGAATTCACTTATGAGTTCTAGAAGTTTTCTAGTGGTGTTTTTTTTGGGGGGGGAGGGCCTTCTAAACATAGAATCATGTCATCAACAAGTAGGGATACTTTGAATTCTTCTTTTCCTATTTACATTTCCTTAATTTCTGTCTTCTGTCTAATTGCTCTGGCTAGAGTTTCCAGGACTATGTTAAATATAAGTGTTGAAAGAAGGCATTTGTGCCTTGTTCCATGTTTTTTTTTTTTCTTTTAGAATGATATTGGCATTGGGTTTAGCATATGTAGCTTTTATAATGTCGTTGTATATTCCTACTATCCCTAGTTTTTCTAGTGTTTTGAACAAAAATGGATGCTTTATTTTGTCTAATGCTTTTTCCACATTCTTTGATATAAATCATGTGATTATTTAAGTCTATTGGTGTGATGAATTATATTTATTGATTTCATTATGTTGAACCATCCTTGCATCACTGGGATGAACCCCACTTGAATATGGTGCACTATCTTTTTAATATGTTTATATATGTGATTTGCCAGTATTTTGTTAAGAATTTTTGCATCTGTTTTCATCAGAGATATTTATCAGAATTATTTTTTCCTTGATGTGTCTCTGTCTGGTTTTAGTATCAGAGTTATACAAGCTTTGTAGAATGAGTTTGGAAGGGTTCCTTCCTTTTCTATTTCATGGAATGATTTTAAGGAGGATTGGTGTTCGTTCTTCTTTGAAGGTCTGGTAGTACTCAGCTCAGAATCTGTCCGGTACTGAGCTTTTCTTTCTTGGTAGTCTTTTGATGGCATCTTCAAGTTCATTGCTTGAAATTGATCAGTTTAAATTTTCTATATACTCCTAGTTCAATTGGGTCCATCATGTTTCTCTAGTAATTCGATAATGTCTTCAAGATTTTCTACTTTAATAGTATTAACTTTCAAAATAGGTTCTGATTATTATCTTTATTTAAATACTGTCCAGTGTGATATTTCCTTTTTCATCACAAATTTTAGTAATTTGTGGTTTTTTTTTTTTTTTTCCTCTCTCTTTGTTAGCTTGGCTAAGGCTTTATCAATTTCATTTATTTTTTTCAAAGAACTACTTTGTTTTGTCAAATTTTTTGGATTGTTTATTTTGTTTGGATTTCATTGATTTCAGCTCTGATTTTAATTATTTCCTGTCTACTGCTTTTGATGTTGATTTGTTCTTTTCTTTCTAGGGTTTTGAGATGTAATGTTAGGTTACGTATTTGTTGACTTTCTATTCTTTTAATGAATGAGCACATGTAGTGAACTTTCCTCTTAGCACTAGTATGAAGTGGCCCAGATATTTTGATAAGTTGTAATATTATTCTTATTAACCTCTAAGTATTTTTTATTTAATCTCTGATTTCTTCTGCTATCCATTTGTCATTAAGTAGCATATAATTTAGTTTTCAGGTGTTAGAGTAGCTTATATTTTTTATTTATCATTGATTTCTACTGTTATTCTATTATGATCTGATAAGATGCAAGGTATTGTCTGTTTTTTTGTTTGTTTGTTTGGTATTTGTTGAGAGTAGCATTGTGGCCCATGGTAGTCTCTATTTTAGCCTTCTTTAGATATGTGTTCAGTCATTGATGGATAAAATGTTCTATGTATGTCTGTAAAATCTAAATTGTTAATTTTACTTTTTAGTTCTGTGGCTTTTTTATTTAGTTTTAGTTTGGAGGATCTGTCTAGTGGTGAGAGAAAGTCACATATGTTTATTGTGTTGAGTTCTATTTGTTTTTTGAAATCGAGAAGGTTTTGATTGATGTATGTAGATGCTTCATTGTTCAGGGGCATAAGTTGATGTAAAATTCCCATAAGCAGTATGAAATGTCTTTTTTGTTCCTTCTGATTAACTTTGCCTTAAAGTCCACTTTATCTGATATGGGGATAGAAACTCCTGCTTGTTTATTGGGTCCATGTGAATGGTATGTTTTTTCCCATTCTGTTTATCTTCCTTCTATAGACATCTTTGCATATGAGGTGAGTCTCTTGGAGACATCATATTGTTGGGTCTTGTTTTTTAATCTAATCTGCTGGTGTCTGTCTTTTGATAGATGACTTTAGGCCATTTACATTAAATGTTATTATTGAGATATGATTTTTATTTCCTGTCAGTTTGAGTTACTTCTGGTTTTAATTTGAATTAGTTCTCCTTTGACTCACTCTTTTTTTTTATAGTGTATTTCCTTTCTTTGCTGTTTTCACTTTTATTTTTCAATTCTTCTTCATTATGTTTTGTAGTTCAGGCTTTCTAGTTGTGAATTCTTTTAACTTGTTTATCATGGAAAGTTTTTATTTCATAATCAATTCTGAAACTTATGTTTCCTGGGTATAGTATCCTTGGCTGGCATTCATTTTCTTTCAGAGCTTGGTATATATTATTCCAAGACCTCCAAGCTTAAAGGGTCTGGTTTGAGGTATCAGCTGAGATCTCAATTGGTTTCTCTCTGTTACCTGTCATTTTTCACTGGCAGCCTTTAAAATTCTAACCTTTTTGTGTATGTTAGATATTTTTATAATAATGTACCTTGGTGTGGGCCTGTTGTACTTTTGTATATTTTGGGTCTTGTAAGCCTCCTGTATTTGAGTTTCCATTTCATTCTTTACATTTGGGGAATTTTCTGACATTTCACTGAAAAGATTGTGTATTCCTTTGTATCTCTGAACCTTTATCCTAATAAATTTTAAATTTGTTTTTTTTCAGATTATCCCATATTTCTTAGAAGTTCTGTTCATGGTCTCTTAACATTGTTTCTACATGGTCTACTTTGTTTTCAAGATTATGTATTTTGTATTCATTACCTGAAACTTTGTCTTCCAAGTGATCTAGTCTGTTGGTTACTTTCATTTGAATTTTTAGTTTGGTTTATTGATTCCTTCATTTTGAGGATTTCTGCTTTTTTTTTATTTTTTAAAAAAGAACCTCTTTCTCTTTATTGAAGTGATCTTTCACTTTCTTTCTGATTTCACTCATCATACTGTCCTTTACTTTGCAGATCAACTCTTTTTTTTTTTTTTCTTTGTGGTGCTGGGGATTGAATCCAGGGCTTTGTGCATGTGAGACAAGCACTCTATCAACTGAGCTATTTCCCCAGCCCCACTTAGTACGTTATAAACTCCTTCTCTGAATTTTCTTTCATGTTGTGTCAGTGCATTCTTTTATTGGAATATCTTGTTTTGTTTGAGGTGATCTGTTCCATCACTTTTTCATGTTATTTGTGTGTTTACCCATCTAACAGTATCAATCTGAGGCAGTAGAGTTTTAACCCTGTGGACTTATAGTGTTCCTAAAGGTTTCTAGTACCTCGCTGGTTAGGGGGAGACTAATAATAACCACAACCAATGCAAACAATATATAGCATTAAACAAAATACTTCCTACTATGATGCCTACAAAGTTAATTATCACAATACATGGGAATTATATGATTAATTATCGCCTATAATAATAACAACAAGTTCACAAAAGGATGTACAATTTCTAATGGTGACCAGGGAGAAAAAAGAATTGATGTAGGATGTGATGATTATGAGGAAGGAAGGGAGAAGACAGAAGTAAAAAATTAAAGGAAGAGTGAAAGAGAGATCAATAAAAATTGGCTATTGGCAGAAGAAAGAGAACAAAGGGAAACACGTAAGAGAATATGTGTGTGTGTGTGTGTGTGTATGTATATATATATATATATATATATATATATATATATATATAGTAAAAATTTTAAAAAATTGGGGCTGGGGTTGTGGCATAGCAGTAGAGTGCTTGCCTAGCATGTTCGAGGCCCTGGGTTTGATCCTCAGCACCACATAAAAATAAATAAATAAAACAAAAGGTATTGTGTCCAACTAAAAATAAATATTTTTAAAAAAATTAAAAAAATAAAAATAAAAAATGGAACTAAAATATACAATCAAATATCCTAGTCCTCAAAAAAAATTAATCCATGAAAAATAACTGGCTTCAAAAATGTTAGAAATGAGAAAAAAAAAAACGTGTACTCATAAATGTCCATGTCCCATTAAGGTCACAGTTAAACAGAGAAAAGAAAAAAAAAAAAAAAAAAAAGGAAGGGAAAAAATCCCAATGAAAAACTAAAGAATTGTTTCTCTTGGAGTTCAAAAGATTCTCAGTTTATCTTCTCTGCAATGTTAGGTGGGGTCCTCTGGAGAATGATGCTCCACCCTCTGGATTGCTTCAGTGAGAGAGCTAATTCCATAGGTGGAATTTCTATAAACAGGGTTTAGGTTTAGGTGGGCTCCAGGCTCTTTGCTGAATGCAAGTTGGTCTGGAGATTTTAAATCAGTGTACCTCCAGTGCCCAGTAATTGATGATCCATGCTGGAAGAAGACTATACCCCAAGGATCTCCCCTGCATTCTACTCATGTGGTGGAGGAGCCAATTTTTAGTCCCCTGCATCACCTGCAGACCCCAAGTTTCCTGGTCTTGGGTTTAGTCTCCAAACTCAAACTCTCCTACCCTTGCCCTTTTGAATTCCTGGACAGGCATGTCTCTTCCAGCTGATCCTGCAAGCAGCTGGATTGGAGGGGGAGTAGTAGAGTCCTGTGGGTTTCCACAACCAGTTGTCCCCTGTATAAACTTCTTTCCATATTTGATTTTCTCCTAGACATTTAAGCACACTCTACGCTGTGCAGTTTGTGTTCACTGGGCTTATATTTCGGCCAAACTCAGTTTTTCAAGTAATTGGCTCCCTCAATTTCTGGCCCCTGCACCGTGGCTGCAAAATGGTTCCTTCCTTTGCCCCCTGTTTGCCCCCTGGAGAGATGGCAGCTTCTTTCCTGCACAAGGATATTGTGCAACTCCCCTTTCAGTTTAGTTGGGCAATGTCCTTGATCTCTAAATGTTCCATACCCAGACATGTTTTAGGCCTCCTAAACATTCAGGTTCTTTTAATTCCTTTATCCCTCTACTCTGTTCATTAAGAGACCTTTCTGGCTGGTACTTCCTGCTTAACCATGGTAGTGGCTATGGTGCTGGGACTTTTTCCTTATTTTATTATACCCAACATACTGAGTTCCAAATCTGCTTTGAATTTCCAGTTTTAAATTCCAATAATGTCCTCCCTGCTTTTTTTGTTTGTTTGTTCACCTACCTTGCTGAGATGCTGCCTGTCTGCTTTCTCAGTTTCACATCATGGAGCAGCCAGGAAAGTGACCTATTTTGAAACTTTTCCCCAAGTTCTATTTTAATAGTATTATTATTTTTTTTGGATACTCTCAAATCATTCTTTTCCCTTAGATATGGAATTTTTCTTTATTTCTCAAGGACATTTTTATGGAGAATGAGAATATTAAGACTTCCCAGAGTTCCTCGTCTATGTCACATATAAAATATTGCAATTACTTCATAATGGAATCAACATGGTCTTTATTTCAAGTCCTGTGTTATTGTTGTCTTCAATCATGTTACCAAAGAAAAAGTAGTTCTTCACTCAAATACATTTTACAGATTATTAATTTTTAGCCTATGTGCTCAAAAAAACAGTTGACATTCACCTTTTGTAACACACACACATACAAATTATAGTTACCTTTCTCTTGTTGCTTGTCGTAGATGCTCCATAATTTCCATTTACACTCAGCTTATATCAAGTAAATTTTCAGGAGAGAGTCTATTCATTATTCTTTTCAAACATAAAGCACACACTTGGGAAATTAATTTGGGGTAAGCATCTTTAGTGTGTTTCAGCATCCTTGTATAGAGTTATACAAATGTTTTTTTTTCACTTAGAATTTCAGGATGAAAAGGGTGAGGGTTGTAAATGATGCCAATGTGGATCTTACAGTGTCTTAAGAAATTAGACTATACTCTGGATCTGGTTCAGTAATTGAACCCTAGTGCAGTTAATGAGTTGTTGAATTTGTCCAGAATTATTCATTCCACTTTTCTATCACTGCCCCAGTTTTTTGCCCTATCATTGTATTTTCTTAAAGGAGTATAAAAGGAAATTATGTAAGAAATATTCAAATGTCCAGTGGCACTTTTGTATTTTATATTCAAATCATAACAATTCTTATTTCAAATACTGATTATCTGTCTTAATATATACCCCCATTTATATTTTTTATTTAATGACTCATATAATTTTTTTGCTTATATGTTTATGTCTTATTAGCATAATTTATTGATGATCTTCTTTCTGTTATCCCTTCATAGAATGTGTTACAATGTAGCTATTCTGCAATTAGTGTTTAGGAGAACTACAATACAAATACATTTTCTGAGATTACTTCATAATTATACTTCAAGTTACCATGCAGTTCAATGACTAACCACCACGTTACTTGCAATTTTTATATCTTGTAAGCCTGCAGTTTAAAAGACAGAAATAATCAGATAATTAGTCTTTGATTACATAGTACTCACCCTGTTCTTAAATGTACTTAAATGGTCAATAATTACCATGTAATTATGGAGCAATTATTGTAGTGCATTCACACCACCATATGTAAGGCACTGTCAGTGATTTCATCCCCTGTGTTTAGGGGTTTATGACTCAGTTATAGAAAGGTTACTGAAGGCTGCATGTGAGCAAAACCTGCCTGACAGAGTGAGCTGTTCTGTGGAGGTGAGAGCCAGTGTCCTTATAGTGGAAAAGCCTATTAAAGAAAAGTTGTAGATTTTTGACATGGCAAGCAAACACAAACCATTTACAAAAAGAGAAATACAGAGCTTATACTGACTTAAAATTTAAGAAACCCATCAACTTGTTCTTTTCAGCAAGTCATTTTCACTAAGGTGTTTCTTTTCACTTTACCCAAGGATGCTTTTTTGGATACTAATAGACCATTTAAAATCACATAGTACAAGGTTCACACGCTAAAAATTTCCATCTCACTTCCATATAGCAAGAAGTTTTAAGTGCCAGCACCTGGCACCTCAGCAAAAGATCATAGTTAGCACATTTTCTTTTTATTGAGTTGTTGCATGGCAAGAATTGATAATTTTCCACTCTAGGAGTTAAATAAAAGTTGCTGTTTTAGAAATAGTTTTACACAGTTGTATTTTCCTATTGAACTGTGTAATTCATTTAATTATGTAATGTTTAATTTTATATATAATTATCTTCACTATAATCATATTAAAGGAAATTGGGATTATTCATGTCAACAGGGGAAAACATTTAAACTCAACCCAAATTATGGAACTTTATGAACATATTATCCTTTTCTTGATGCTTCCAAAATTAGTTTATGTAGGGTCAAGTGTATATAGGAGTGCCTCGTTAAGTTTAAATCTATACTAAGTTCATAGTGCATTCTCTATTAATAATATTTGTAAAGTTATTAATTCACCAAGAATTTGGGTATTTATTTGAACTATTTTATTCTTGATCATTGTTTCTCTTTTGATAGAGCTGCTAAAATCTAAAATGACCATAAAATAGAAGAAACTCAATGTAATTTCTCAAATATTTATTTAGGTTTATTGTATTCCCCATTCCCTTCTGTAAACAGTTGATTATGCTAGCCAGTGAATTTGCCTAAGAAAGGATCTCTCAGTACAGATGCTCTCTCATTCCACTTATGATCTGGTGCATGTCCTTGGCAAGTCAGTTAAGTGATTTCATCTAAAATTTTGTCTTTAAATTAGATGTAACACTGTTAGTGGTGGCATAATGTGCTAATTGGGCTGACTATGGTTGCAGAGAAGACAAAAAGGCTATCAGAGATCAGTGCTTAGATAGTTAAACATTTTCACAGTAGTATTAGACCATCCTTAAATGTAAATGCTGAGGATATTTAGTAAGAGCATTTTAAACTAAATAAATGAGTTGAGCATGTTACCACCAGTAGGATTGGTAAACACATAAGCATAAGCCCAAATAACTCTTGAAACAACCAGATTTTACATCAAATTTAGGTAAAACAAAATAAAACATAAAGGAAGATGGATGAATTAACTCAGAGAAAAGTATTTACAGAGAGAGAGAGAGAGAGAGAGAGAGAGAGAGAGAGAGAGAGAGATCAATTTTGGTTCACAAGTACAAAAATTTGAAATGTATTGTTTCACTAAGATGAACTGCTTTAAATGATGAAAAGATGAAAATCATTTTGGTGAAAAGGCACTGTCTTCCATAATATACCATTTCTCCAAGCTTTGCAAACAACTTGCGTTTTTTAAGCATCAGTTTGTTATGGTACCCTCTTATAGATCTTTATGTTCAGCAGATGCTATTTGAACTTATTTAATTTAGAATAATTCTTTAATTTAAAAACTATATCTTGTCACAATTCCTTTCTCAAATATTTCTTTTTTTTTTTTTTGCTTTATTGATTCATTCCATCATTTGAGAAATAATTAGAATATAGGCAAATATAAAGCAAATCCATTGCTGTAAAACATTGATTCTCAGTGCAAGTAGTTTTAATTCCAGGGGACATCTGGAAATGTCCCAAAACATTTTTGGTTGTCCCAGCTTCTCTGTGGGGAGTGCTGCTGTTATTTAATGGGTACAGACCAGGGATGCTGCTATGTAACAACTGCATAGTACAGTACAGCCCCACAACAAAGAATTGTTCTGGTCTCATTGTTCACAGCAGTGAGATTTTAAAAACCAAGCTTTAAAGGGATGAGCATATATTGACCTCGAAAATGTGAAATAAATCACATGGAATTTTAACAAAGTGTGCATTTTTCTCAAAATTTTTAGAAAACCATGTCAAGAAAAAAGTTAGCAGTGAGGTAAAGGGATACATACAATTTAAATTGAAATACAATTTAAATTTAAAATAATGCTTCAGCAAATATAAAATAAAATTTAGTCTCTTTAGCTTTGGTTGAGTATGTACATACTTTTTCAGCATATGTAAAAAATCCATACTGAATAATTTTTCTTACTTAAAAATTCTAAAATTTTCTCTCTCCAAAGTAATATTTTCTTTTTTTAATACTGTTTCTTTGTTTCAAAATTGAATTATATGGACAAAATTGTGATATTAACACATTAAAATTCCTAGAAATATGTTAAGATAGAAATGAACTAAATGAATATTTAAAATTCAAAGTAAAAATGATATATTTCACAAATAAAACTATTTTACTTTGCCTAGTGATTTTTAAAATTTTTTTCAGTACCTCTATATTCATTATAGTAATTGACTTATCACATCTTACCTACTATCAATAGTTATGTCTCTAATTTAAAGGTCATTAGACCAAGTCACTTAAGTGACCTGCCAAGGACATGCACCCAATCATTAGTGTATCAAGAGAGAATCCCTTGTTGGGCAGAATGATTTTTCTCGGCTGCTTAATGGAGACAACTTGATAACACTCTTTTCAAGACAGTGTATAAATGTAGCAAAAGAGTATAATTTCCAGAACAGTCATTCTTATTTCTAGAAGAGTCTAACTCAAACCATTGACTGTCTTCTATTCATCTGAGACTAAGGTCACATACGCACCTTTCAGCTTCCCAGGAACAAATGAAGATGAAATTTGGAATCATGAACAAAAACTTTTTAACTGGAATGGGGAGAATGTTATCAGGACCAGGGCTACAAAAATGAACAAATGAGGAATGAGTAATCTACTCCTCTTAGAAACAGTTGTGCTATTTGTATTCATGGCAATAACCCCAAAGCAGAGATAATAATTAAAGATGACTTATCAAAAAGGTTAAATGTAGCAATATTTAAAATATTTTCAAAAAAATTTATTAGGAAAGCCTTCAACCCTATAAATGTCATTCTCCCCATAAAGTAATTATCAACATTGACTTAATTTGGTATCCCCCCACTTTTGGCATGGAATATTTATAGCAAATCTCAGGAGTGATGTCATTTTACTTACAAATATTTTAGTATGCCCATTCTACTCTTAAGGACATTTTATTTATTCTATAGAGGTCATGTTTTTATCATTTTTGACAATATAACAGTAATTCCTTAATATTTTCATAAGTCCAGCAGGAAATAGATACCACATTCAAATTGGTATTATGTAAAGAAGATCTTAGTGAATGGACTATTTCTAAAGATGGACTCAGAGTTTGAGGATATCATGAGAGACAAAGATGGTTCAGTAGCCTGGCTAGCACCTGAAAAGAGTATTGCTTTTAGCACTCACTTGGCCAGAAGCAAAGAGTGGTTATAGTTACCTAAACCCAGAGAGAATAAAGATACTTTAACCAATTTATTTAGAATGTAGTCTTCCAAGGATACTGTTTTTTTTTTCAAGTTTAAATTTAAACATTGATGTATCTTTAAAGAGACTTAAGAATATGGAATATATCTGTGTTTTGAACATAGTGCAATAAATGTGAAATATTACATTTACTAGGCAATGTTTCTTAGCTCTTATTAAATAGATGTAAAACAAATATTTTTAAATTAGAAACATACAAAGTAAAAAAAATCATCAATTTATTTGATATAGCTATATACTCATTCAGAGCTGAGAGATTCCTAGTAATGGATGATATTAGCTGTAGTCTATATGTTAGATACTGATATTATCTATAAAGTATGTGATTTAGTTATCACAGCAACATACTATGAAGATATTTTAATCTCACATTAATAAGGTGAGGAATCTAAAACAGACCAAATTATATTAAATCACACAGGTATAAAGCAGTGGAGTTGGAATTCACACACTGATATGACCAGCTCTATTACTACAGCTCTACATCAAGCAACATTTCATATAAAGTATACTCAGCATCAGTTTTATATCCATATGCCTCATAATTATTTGTAGATGATGTGTAAATAATAATTATTACTGAATAATATGCCCTATGACTATTTTATTGAAATTATATTAAAATCTAGAATACAGACATTTATGTTTTATAATGTGTTCTTGATGTGAAGAACAATTTTAGCATAAATATCTTCAGAAATCCTGAGCTTACTATATGAAAAACTGTGTTATAGGCTGGTTACTGAACTGTATGAAGGCAACATATCTTTTAAGTAGATCCTGACCCATTTTTCAGCAAATCTAGAAGGTTGTACCTGGAGAACAGGCATGGGACATGGCTTGTACCAGTTACTAAAAAGACTTAGTCATCTCATTTTGAAACAATTTTCATGAACAGAGGAAGTGGTAGTGTCTTTTCTTAGATGGGTTTCCAAGATGCCTCTTCTCAAAGGAGGTGATGTTAAAATGAAGTGCTTAAGAGAAGTTATGACAGGAAAAAATTTTATTTTCAAATGTTTTTAAAGAGAATTCATTATGTATGAAAGGAATATATTTAAAAGGATATCCATTCAGTGTGGCATCGTTTTCTGTTATTGAAGTTTACCATTTATTTCAAAGTCAATAGCTAGTGACAATTAACTATAATTCTAAATTCTCTGATTCTCTGACTTCAGGAAGCATACAATTATGGAAGGAATGTTGCTGTTCATTAGAAAGTTGGGTTTAGATTCATTTCAGTCATTAAATTTTAATCAGTTTCATACTCATTATGGTCTGTTTTCTTCATCTGCACAAGGAGAGGACAGGCTTATTAGTCTCAACTTTTGTTATTTTAAATATCTTTTATGAAATAACTAATGAAAAATCAATGAACAGCATGTCAAAGTAAGGAATAGATAAATCCTTTTTCCATAAATCAACTATAAAACTGGACAACCCTTTCAAAACTAAGAAATTCTTTCCTTTAGGATTCAACCAAAGGCACAAAATGAACTGAGAAGTATTTATATTTTTTATTTTTTTAACTTAAGGGCAGTGTATAATTCTGTGGCATTTTTTCCTAGGGGAAGTTCCAATCAGTCCCCTTCCCAGCTATGTCAATATGGTAGATCCATTAGGGAGGGACAGGTCTTCCTGCCACCAAAGATGATTTACCTGACAGGGCATATTGTCAGTTAAAGTGATCACCTCATGGCAAGTCAACAGGCAGGGATAGTAGTTTCATTAGGCTGGCCATGCAGTCGTAGATGTTGCAGCCATTGAATGAGGGGACTAGCCAAGTATGTGATAGAAATTAATGGGAACTCTTTCAGACACAATATTTGATAAACTCTGTATGTATTCCCAGTTGTCCAGAGCTTATGTGAATTCACCACACAGAACATATCATGCCAAAGCCAGCTATGGATTCCTGCATATAGATCATATTCATATGCAGCAGAGATAGCAGAGGGCTTCATAGAGAGTAAGAGCCTGGAAAAATTGGAAAACACAATCCAAAACTGTGCACTGTTTGGGCCAGATAAAGTTCTGTCAGCAGAAAGTGAAACATTTACTGGCCAAGTGTATAAACTCTTACACTGGGATGAACACTAAGGTATGTAGTTATTGTGGGACCCTTAGAGTGCCAGGTTTTAAACTAAGCAAACATTACAGATATTATACACTACTAGAAACATACATCACAGATTTAGTTCAGGCAAGCTTACTAAGACAAACTAACAACACAATAACAACAACAAAACTAGCAAAAAAAAAAAAAAAAAAAAAACAACTGAAGAAAACAAAGTCAAAATTCAGAGTTGCTAAAGTACTATATATCAAAAGTCCAGTATTTAAAAAAAAATAAGAAATACAAGGAGATAAGAAAGTATGACCCATACTCAGGGGATAAAAGTAGTTAAAACCATTTTCGAATTTTCTGAGATTTGCAAAAGTAGACATAGTTAGAAAAACTACTCTTATTTATATGTTCAAGCAATAAGAAATATCTTGTTTAAGGATTCATGAAAATAATGACTCAGTGAATAATAGATAATCTTAGAAATAAATTTATATTGTGATAATGAAAAATAAAATAACAAAAGTTTAAAAAAATTTTATAGTTGTAGGTGGACAGCATGCCTTTATTTATTTTTATGTGATGCTAAAGATCGAACCCAGTGCCTCACAAATGCTAGGCAAGGGCTTTGCCACTAAGCTACAACCCCAGACCCCCCCCACACACACACACACAAAGTTAATTCACTAGAGTGAATAAAGTGCAGACCTGTGATGTCAGAAAAGTAGAACCAATTATCTTGCATAGATTAATAAAAAGAAGTGTTCTAACCTGAAAAGCAAATAGAGGAAAAGCAAATAGAGAAAAAGCTGAAGAAAAAACATGAGACCTATGGGACAATATAAGGTATACCTATGTATGTATAATGAGTGTCCCAAAAGAGAGAAGAAAGTGAAAAGAGGGAAATTTTCAAGATTCAATAGTGGGAAACTCCTTAAATTTGATGAAAAACCGTAACTTTCCAATTATAGAAATTAAATAACCCTAAGTAAGATCAATACTAAGTGTTCCAAACTGAGATATATCTAGTCGAACTGTTGAAAGGCAAAGACAAAGGGAAAATTTTGGAAGAAGCAAAAGAAAAAAACAACTCTTCTAAGATTGGAGGGATTATAGTACAAAAGTGCCTGACATCTATGCAGTAAGAGTGAGGCTCAAATGCACATATTGGCATATTCAAAATGTTGAAAGAAAACAAAATGTCTCAAATAAGGATGTGGGTTCAGCAATATTACCATCTAATAATGAATGTGAAAGAAGATTTTTTTTCAGATTAACGAAGACTGCAAACTTTTGTTGTTAGGATTCCTTGGCTCTGTAGATCCCCATGAAATGACTGCAGACTGTACATTTCATTCAAGCACTCATGGAACATTTTCCATTAAAAATCATTTTCTGGTCCGTAAAACAAGTCTTAATAAATATAAAATGACTGACATCATCAAGGTGTTGCCCTGATCATGGCAAAATTATATTAAAAATCCAAAACAGGAATATAGGAGAATCTCAATGATAGAATTTAAACAAGATGCTTCTAATTACCCTTGGATCAAAGAAAGATCACACCACTTCCCTCACATATATTTTGAATGGAACGAAAATGAAGCCTCAACATATAAAAATTTATGTTCAGAGAAAAATTTACAGATTTAAATGTTTATCTCAAAAGAGAAAAAAAGGCCTTTAAATCAACAACCTAAGTTTATACCTTAAAAAAATCATAAATGGAAAACTAAATCTAAAGCAAACAGAATAGAGGTAATAACCAAGCAGAAATCAATGAAATATGAAATACAAAAGTGATACAATTAATTAAACCAATCAGAATTATCCATTGCTACTATGGCAAAACTGGCAAAACCTAGTTAGACTGACCAAAAAATGGGAAATGATTTGAATTAACAATATCCAGAATAATGATATTTACTAAAACTACAAACTTCTAGAAGGAAACGTGAAAATATCTCTAACCTTAAATTGGGTCAGGTGTCTTAGACATACAGAAAATAGGAAACATCAATTAAAATGATGTATTGGAATTCAATAAATTAAAACCCTTTAAAAAAACTAGTAAGAAAAAGAAAAGACAAACCAAAATGGAAAAATATTTGTAAGTTCTATATCAGATTAGAAACATTTTCTAAATTACATAAATCATTCTCATTATCCAGTAGTAAAATGACAAATCAATTTAAAATTCTAAAAATCTCAAAAAGAAGTACTCAACATTAGTAAGTATTAAGAGATGAACATTAAATTTATAATGACACACCTCTACATACTCACTAAGGAGTTTATTAAAACAAAATAAACAAAGAAATACCACAAAAAAACAGCAAGGCTCTGTTTAGTGACAATTAATTCCCAGTTATATAGTTACATGAGATAATGGTTTGGCAGTTTCTTGAAAAGTTAATTCCACATGTGGAAATATACCTCCAAGAAATGAAAATTTACCTCTGCAAATACTTATATGTTAATGTTTCTATCAGTATTATTTATGATATTCCCAAATTGGAAGAAATCCAAACACCTATCACCTGGTGAAAGGTTAAATTAAATGTGATGCATTCATACAGCTTACTTAGTAGTTAAAGGGAACAAAATGACAATATATGCTATAACATAGATGAAGCTCAAGAGCATTGTGAAAGAAGTCTGATAAAAATAGTGCACATTATATGCTTCATTTTTATGACATACGCAAAACAGACTATACATACAGACCTATATAGAGAGAGGTATCATAGAGGTCTTTAGGCTGGTCAGAAGAGGAAGTGATTACAATCAGTTTGAAGGAGTTTTGCAGGGTTGGTCTGGGAATGAGAGTAAATTCTAAAATTGAATTTTGGGATGGTTATAGAACCTATAAATTTACTAAAGATCATTGAATTGTATAATTAAAATGACAGAATTTTTTTGGTAATTTTTTTTGTAGATGGACACATATCTTTATTTATTTATTTTTATATGGTGCTGAGAATTGAACTCAGTGTCTCACATGTGCTAGGGAAGCACTCTACCACTGAGCCACAACCCCAGTCCACAATGATAGAATTTTATAATGTTTATTCACTATAATAAAATTGTTTAAATAGCCATAAAATTCTATGATGATCTAATCAACTAGTGCTATACTAGAGATGTTTCTAACCCAGTCCTAATAGCCTAAATAAACATTCTATTCCCAATGTTATATATAAAAAAATGAAACAGTAGACAAAATTTGAAACTGATAATAAAGGTAGCAAATTTAGTGAGGAAACAGTAAGGTTTTCAGTTTTACTTGATGTTAGAAGACTTAAATATCAAATTTGGAGAAATAAAAACATTTTTTTGTTAAAAAAAAAAAAACTAATAGAAGCTCCGGATTTTTTTCCCTTCATTAAAAGAGAAGATCAATATGTAGGTTGGTGATTCTCAAACTAGGTAGGGTCTCTTAAACAGCACCACTGGCATCACTGGGAATTCTTGGAAAGGTAGATTTACCAGACCCTGTTTTAGACTTACTAAATCAATGTCTGGTCAGTTGGCTCAACAATTTGTATTTTAGTAATCTCACTGAGTGATTGCTACCTTGCTAAAATTTGAGAGCCATATACCTATAAATTCTATGGTAATAAGATTCTCTCTTTTCCTGGACCATGGGGGTGGGGGGACTTGTATCTCCTAATTTTCCATAAGTCAATTTTTTTCATAAATTTTAAAAATATTTAGCAGATAATTTTTGAAAAGTCTTACAATTTTTAATTTCACATTTCTCTGAAAAAAAAAAATCACATATGGTAGTATTCCTCTTGATTCTCTTACATGGAAGTATTAAGCTGGAACAAGGTACTAAGTACCCTTGAGTACCCCTTGAGCTCTATGGGTTCTTCATTGTGCCTCTGAACCATGCAGCTTTCCTCTCTTACCTTCGCTATTTTTTTCCTTCTATATTTCAGCTGTTTGCTCCTGACTTTGATGCAACTCTAAACAAATGATGCAAATTACAGATTGTGGAAAACACAATGAATACTTAAAATAGGCAGAAAATTAATGAAATTGTATGCATATAGTGATAGAGTGGGTAGAGCTTGATTTTATAGCTGTATTTTTAATTAATTAGTATTAATTTGAGTTGTATTCAAATTATATATTTCTTGATGGTTTATTTTTCTGTTTCATGTGAGAGGAAATAACATCAATAGATTACTTATTCCTGGAGTAATAGATTGTTTTGTGTGTTTATGTTGTGCAACAATTGCTTTACTTCTTTAAACAATCTACCTTTTTACCTAGCAATTTGGAATGAAATATCCTCTTACAGCTCTGTACTTAGTCATTTACATGTAATCCAAGCAGCTATGAAAAAATGGTCAAGGTGATTATTCAAATAATTTACTGATAAAGACATAGTGGTGCAGTCTGTTCCTTTGGCCAGATTGCAACACTACTATAAAATTACTTTAATTTTTGAACACCTAATATGGAAATTTTTATTGATTTTTTCCTTTCCTTGATTCATAGCTTTTTGGATGAGATATCTATATCCTTTCTTGAGTAGTTAATGTACGTATTAATATAAAAATAAAAATATAGTTTAATAAATTTAATTATTAAAACATGTTAGATTGTTATTCCAACTCTGATTTATTCACACTAGTCGGAAAAAAGTGTTTGGTCTGCCTCTTATGAATGTCTGAGACAGAATCCATCTCAAACAATCAACTTTGAAACCTTGATCTTTGTTATAGGGCCTTGAACTGATTTTATTCACTGATTTTTATTCACTGATTTTATTATTTTCTTGGCACATAATCATATAGTCTGACATAATCAGTTTATTCATAGTGTTTGAGTAATTTTCTTATAATTGTTGATTAATATAAAAAAGTAACAAAATATATTTATGTTCTACTATTTCAATTTTTTATTTTTATTTAATGTTTCTATTTGTTAACTTTCTCTAAACCTATAAACTTAAGGATTATTATTGAAGAATTTTAAAAATATTTTTAGTTGTGGATGGACACAATATATTTATTTTACTTATTTATTTTTATGTGGTGCTGAGTATCAACCCAGTGACTCACACAGGTTAGGCAATTGCTGAACCACCAAACCATAACCCCAGTCCCCTAGTGAAGAAATTTTTATTGTTGATTAACACTCCCTGAATGTTAACCTTTAGGCTACTAACCCTTAGTCTCTTTTTTCTTTTAAACAGGGCATTACCAACATCTTTCTTGTAAGTTTTTTTTAATTAATTCAAAACATTCATTTTATCACAGAATATGATACTGGATAGATTAAAACTACATTTTTTGATATAAAATAAGCTCTCATATTAACTAATATGTTTGTGATTCTGATAAGTATATGTTTTGGTAATAACAAATATTTAATCCCTTGCCTTTTTATAGTTATTTCCAACCCACAAAAATTTTATACTCAAATTTTTCAATAAAATTATTTGAAATTATGATCAAGTTATATACAATACAGATAATAGTTAAAAATATCTTGACATTTTCCAATTATGCAGTCAATAAGTCTAGAGTTCAACTGGTAAGTAGCATTTAACAAAGTCAAGTTAATATATCCTATTTGTTAAAAAAAATTTTTAATTGGAAAAATGATCCTGACTTATGTCTTCATTTATGAATTCTGAGTTAAACATTTTAATTTTGAAAACTTTTTATTTAACTGTTTTGTACATTTTGGGGAAATGTACCTGTATAATTCAACAGGAAACTACTTTTTTAAACTCATTTAGTAAAAGAAAACAGAATTTCATTGGTTAGAAAGAGCCTTGCAATTTAAATAGTACTCAAAATATAATCAGTTCTCAAGTTAATTAGTAGGGGTTTCACTGGCATTTTATAGATGTTTAATGTTTATCATTTATCTGTGGATTTTAATTTTAATTTGCATTGATAAAAAAAGGAACATGTTAAAAGAGAATCAGATTACTTCTGTGGTAATTAACTCTCTGGAAATGTCAGTAGACCCAATGCAACACCAAAGAATTCTGGTACAAAATGAAAGGTAGACTATTTTCACTAATTAGTAACTAATAGAACAATATAACTGAATAGGACATCTTTAGCTTTAGAAAATCACCTATGTGTCCATTTAAATTTAATTCTAACACATTTCAGCAAATAGTATATATTGTTCTAGACCCTTGAGTGTATGTACATATGGATCACATATAGTTCCTATACACAAAAACGTCTAAGGAAAGATGATATTTTCATTTGTATTTTAATATAAAAATTGGACAGTTCCATAATAAAAATTCTGGCCTTTGAACAATAGATCATAAAATGCAATGTTTGCATTCAAAAATCATTTTTTTAGTAAATTATTGTTGGTATAGCATTAAAAGTAGGCAATAAGTATTTGAATAATATATGCTCCTAGAATTAGAAGTTCAAAGATCTCGCTCTGCATTAAAGTTGGGTGAATAAACTCTTGAAGATCTTCCTCTGACTATGTTCTCATATGTAATTCTTTTTAATTTAGTGAGAAGTGAGAAGTACACAAAAATTGCATTAAATAAGAGCAGATTAAGCTACTCACTCTAAATGACACAGATGTCTATTATGTTCCATATGGATTAAAAAAAAAAAAAAAAACTTTTTAGCTTTACTCTTAATTATACATAATACCCCAAATGTGGTCAAACCTACTTAATACATGTGGAAGATAGAATAATAAAGTATGAATTCTGTCTTAATCACTCTGTTCTATTAAACATTAAAAGGATGTTATTAATAGCACTTTTATAATGGATGTCATTTTCTACCTTGAATGAAAACCTCATCTCCTTTCATGCATTCATTGCAGAAGTTATATAATCTTTTCAATTCTGAATCTTATGCCAAAGAGGAATTTTCTTTTGGTTATATGTCATATCTTCTTTGTATCTGCCCCAGTTCTTGACATGCAGCAAATGCTCAACAATGACTAGTAAATAATAAATGACACAAGAATGAAGGAAAGAAAAAAAATTAAAAAACTAAGTGTATTGTCATTAAGAAAAACATCTCTGTTTAGTTTAAATAAGCTTTCTCAAGTTTTGATGTGTAACTTTGTCTTTAAGGGAGATGTTATAATTTGTGGTATTTTGAATCCTGTGTAGTAAATAAGTTGTGTTATAATTCGGTTCTATAATTAAGGAACATGGAGGCTTTTAAGTATATTTAGTAGAAAGAAATGATAAAACTTATAAACAAGTTATATAGTTTAATTATAATTTTAGAAAATTGTGTAATACTATACTAGCTTCTTTGGGGAAATGGCTGAAAGGTATTTTCTAAAACCTGAGATATGAAGAGGATTTGAGACAATAAATAAGTAAATAAAGGTGGAGTTGGTAGGAAGAGATTTTAGAGAGTTTTCAAGCCAGCTAAGAACATTGTAATCTATCTAATACTCAAGTTGAACTTCAGAGTAAGCCTATTTCTTAAAAAGTTAATAGAATTCACAAGACAGTATTCTCTGGATAGTCACTGGATATACATCAAGTATTAAAATCCTTGTTGGTCATAAAATGAAGCCAAAAAATTCCGTCTTGTAAAGAAAGTAAAACTAGCATGGACATTTGGGACATGATCTTCTGGGATTATATTTCAGTTTGTTCAGATGAGGAATATGTTGGTAGTGTTTCAAAATGTGCATTTAGAATTTGGTATACAAGTGTTCATGGGTCCAGATCCAATAGTAAAGTTTATTAGTTTATAAAACTCAATAAAAATTTTGTTTAAACAGGAAGGAAAGGTCAAAGATACATATTTAATATAGTCAGAATTTTAAGCTTCATATGCTAATAAGAATCTGTTCTTAGTGTACAATTTATTGATATTTTTCTCTTGATTTACTAGTACAGTTTATATAAATAAACCTGTAAGGAATAATAATAAAGAGGAGACAGAGACAAGGTGCAGAGGCAGGGAATGTGGTAGAGTGGCTCTTTGTCCAAGTGGCTACGTTTATTTATACTAATAGGTTACATTAGGTCACTAGTACCATAACTATATTATTGTCTAAAGTATCAGTAAGGTTGCTTATTCTGCAGTTACATTTCACAATTACAATATGTAATGTTAGGAGCTTTGTGTAGCTCTCAAGAAAGTCCACTGTCTGAAATTACTGTTAGGCAGGAAGATCTAGGATCATTGGAGCTTGGTGAAACCTTGTAGTTATCAAGCAAGCAAGTTCCTTTATTCCTAGGAGTTATGTACCTAAGGTTAAGGTTGAAGCTGATAAGACTCTAGCATGGAGCGCATTACCATAGCAACTGGGCATCCTATGCCTTTGCACAGAAACTTTCCCAGGCACCAAGCATGCCACAGCCATGAAGTCATCAGGGACCCCAGTCCCAAACCCAGAACTCCTACATAAACACAAGGTACACTTTTGTTTATACCTTATATGAGTAGAAATAAATTTTTAGATATGCTGCTTAATTGTCTTTTGAGAAATCACTTGGGAAAGTCTGAACCAACCTTTGTATAATCATTGCCTCATAGTTGTCTTAAGGAGCCAAGCATGGCTTTAAAAAATATTTTTAAAATTAATCTAACTCAGTGCTAGATTATTGTTGGCAAATCTGTGTATCTGTAAGTATGTACTATAAGCTTAGGATGGACAAGTGTTTGGACTTCCATGTCTGGGAATTATGCCATCAATACCCACAGTTGATTCACATGTTTTTTTGGCACTTTCCCCTCATGCCATCTGTGTATTTGGCATTGTGCCTCCTTGCAAGTTGGTCAGACCTGTGCCAACATAATGGAATTTCTATGGTTGGTACATAGAATGCTGTAAGATGTAGCATTTGAAAGAAGAAAACTTGCTTCAGGGGGCACCACATTGGTTCAACATATGGCCTTCATGGATAACTGAAGAGAAAGGGTGAAAGAAGATAGAAATCCGTGAATTCTTCCAAATGAAGGTTAAAATAAAAACAGTGTAAATTTCTGGGTAAGACACAAAGTGAAAATTTCTTCAAAAACTTTAATTCTTAAAATATTTAAATATTAAGTGGAATGTGGATTCCCTATCATTTTGTCTACTGAGACTTTTGACCGTTTTGACCATTTTGACCATTGAGACTTTTGAATGACATATTTAGTATTTCAGAAGCAACCTTGACAGTAGGCTCAAGGGAACTAAGTATTTCATTAAAACTGACAATGTGCCCTGAAAAAAGTATCAGAGTCCAAATGCTACTCCTAAGTTTTGAGGGCCAAAATGTATGAATGAGATATTAGGTTTTGGAATGGTCATGATAAGCACTAAAAAAATATGTTGCTATTAATTTTTGAAGTAAACGAGTCAGACTTATAATACTATGTAATTGTTTAAATGAAGTACACTAGATGAAGTTGTGCTGCAACAACAAACAGACCCTCCATATCTGTATGGCTTAACACATGGAAATCTTATCTAGCACATCAGTCATGAAGCTTGTCTTTAAATAAATCAGGTATGAGGCACAGGCACTAGTGCCTCTGCCACATTGTGATTACATTGTTATCTTGGCATCATCCAGCCTGCAGATGGAATAGGAAAGAGGTCAAAAAGAAGGAATCTAGGCTATGCCAGGCCAGAAATGACACATATTACCTCCCTTACAAACCACTGGTTAGATTTAGTCAGTGGTCAACCTGCCCAAAAATACAATAGAGCATAACACATCAGGAGTACCAACAGCTTTCACCATAGCAGATAATGTGAGAAATCAATCTTTTGTCTGTGGAATAATTTGAGGAAATAATGATAGCTCTGTTATCCCACTTATAGAATTTTAGACGGTCAGGGACTCCCAAGGATCCCAGATGTGATGATGGCCTCAGAGGTCAGTGCATGTATAGCTCTCCAATTCTGTATCCCCATTGCCTTGTACTATATATGGCACACTTTTGTTCTATGAGTGAGTGAGTGAGTGAGTGAATAAATGAATGAATGAATAAAAGTGAAACTTCTGTTACTTATCATATCTAAAGGGATTAAGGGACTCAATGAGTTTCCAGAGTAATTCCTCCTGCAGCTCTGTACCACTCTGGGAAGCTTTATTTGCATATTGTTCACCTTTTTGTACAAATGTTTCGGAGGTAGAAAAGTATTTTTTGAGTGTAGGAGTTTGCCATTTTACCTCCCCAAAATTGTACTTTACATGAAGGTCATGTCTTACTTTGAGTGTTCCTTTTTGAGTCAGGAGAGCAGCCATGTGGGTGAGTTTTACATCTATTGGTTTGTGGGAGGCCTAGAACCTTGTTCTTTTCTAATCAGAGGATTCTGCCAGAATTTTTATTTTGAGTTACCAGGAAGAAGGGTTAGTCATAGTGTGTTGGCATCTTTTTTGGGTTCATTCTATGAGCTAGAGGATTTACCCTGAATGCCGTAAGATCTACTTGGTGATACGTATACTTGAAGATATACCTGTTGTCCTAGCTGAACATGAGAACATTTTAAGTCACAGTATTAGTATAGGAAGAACATTGCTGTGCTTTTAGAATCAACAGTAAACAGATGAGGAAAGTAAACAAGTTTAGAGAATTAACTTGAGGAGGTGGTAAAGAAGTTAACAACAGGGTATTTGAGTTTTGTTTACTCCAGCATTTTCTACTTCTATTGTCTTCTTAAGGAAGATCTACTAAAATTTGTTTGTGCTTAGAAAAGAGTCTAAGGCAAAAAATGATATACATGTAGGAGGCTACTTTAAGTTGACAGTTGAGGCAAAAAAAAAAAAAATGGGTAGCATGGACTGAATATTTTCATAGTCTTCCCATCAGCAAATTTGTAGCCGGCAGTCTGTTTTATATAGTAGAGGGAGATAAAGATAGGATGAAAATGGACAGGGGAAAAGGTTAAGAGATCTTGAAATAAAAGAAAACAAAATTTAAAACCAGGAACTGAATAGGATTTGAGGGCAAGAGGTAGGACATTGTATATGAGCTTTACTTCTTGATTGTGGCATGGGTTGAAGAAAGAATATTGGAGAGCTATATCATAGTGAGTGGTTCTCATTTTCTTATTCTCTGCTTTAGACTTAGCAGATGTGAATCCTAGTTCTTGTTACTTTGAGGATTTGGAAAGGTTATACATGTTCGAGGAATTAATATAGAATTAACTACGCTTCACATGACTTATTAGTCTGTTTATTGAGAGAAATACCTTAGTATTTAGCACCATATTAACTAGTGATCTAGATATACTCAAACCTTAGAAATTGTTCATTAAAATACCTTTGAGTCTTTAAAACAGCAATAACAACAACAACAAAAAATCAAATTCAAGCCAGTTATAAACTTTTTGTGGGGGAACATGCTTTTTTCTAATTTTTTTTCAAGGAAAATTAGCACTTTTGATAATTCTTTTTAGTTCCATATACTGATAATTTCTTTTGGATGCTTGCTTTAGAATGTATACTCACTTTAAAAACTTTAAGTGGAAGAGTGGTTAAAATTTTACAGTGCATTACTAATCACACATCACAAATGAATGAAATTTTGTGAATCACAAGGAGAAAGCTATAGGGAAAAAAGTCAACAAGTTCATTTTAGATGCCTCTTAGCTGTAAACCTCTAGCCACTCTTCATTTGTCAATACTGAACTTTAATGAGTCCGGATAAGAAGCTAGTCAATGGATATCCATTTAGCTAGTGATAATCTGAACTCCAGCTGATTGTCCTAGCAGCTGTGTGACTTCATTACCATTAGAAAGGCGTACAGCCAAGCCAGCTGGTATCCAAACCAGCTACTTCATACACAGAGCATATCTATTTGTTGGTTTACACATCAGAATTACACAAGGCTCCATGAAAAGTTTGGAGTATAAAATAGAATCTGCATAAAGATTTAATTTAAAGGGCTTATCATTACTATGCCAAGTACAGCTAGTTTGTTTTGTTTCTACTATGATATAGTATATTGTTGTTGTTTTTTTCGGTTCTTCCGTAAATGCAGCCTACATGCAAAATTTGCATTTAGATACCAAACATAACTGCACATCATAATTTCCCAGTTAAGAAAACATCTTTTTGGTTGTGTTTGTTTTAGTGCTACAACAGTGCATTTTCATTTTCTAAGGCAGCTTTAATAGAAAGCAGTTTTAGGAACTTGTTAATAGCTAGTTTAGCTTCCATCTGTCCCCTCCTTTCTATTCCTAATGCCACTGTCTAGATCAGGCATCCATTAGCACTCTTCTGGACTTTTACGAAGATATCCTGACTAGACTTGCTCCTTTAGTCTTTTTCCATTTTATTATGATATGAAAATTTTCTTGAATCACATTCCATTGACTATAAAAGTGTTTTATAGTTTAGTTTCAGGGCATCTGTACCTGAAACAACTGGAATCCAGAGCAAGGGGAATGCAGATTCTTACCTTTATTTGAGACCCATTGAATAAATCCAGGAATTAATCTCAATTCCACTATATTTTTGAAAGCCACTTCTAGAATAAGGGTACCACAGATAATACACTTCTTATATGAAGGGTGCTCTCAATTAAATGATTAACACTTAGTCTTAAATGAGAAGAATCAAAACATAGATCATGGCATAAATTCAAAATATGCAAAAACTAAATTATATAAGAAACCCATGCAGTGCTAAGGGGAAAGGAAGCAGATCTCAAGACAATGCAAGAGAAAAGGGGTGATCCATAAGTTTAGATGATGAACACACGACTATGAGGTTTTTTTTTTTTAAGAATTTTAAGATTTTTAAATGTGTCTTATAAGAATAATTAACACACCCTTAGGTACAGTTCCTTGAGTATGATTTACCTTGAAATAAGGACCTATCAACTAAAAAGACAAATGATCTGAGCCCCATATATAAATCCTAAATAAAGTGGGATAGAATAACAGAAATAGACATTCCCATTCAAAAAGTGACAAGATCCAGTGTACACAGAATTCATTGCTTCATAGCAGTTCTAAAATCCAGCATAGTACATACTGCCATTTTCTGGTTTAGAACTGTTGGTTTTCCTGGAGATCGTTCTTTAAGCTCTTGGTTCTGCTGTACGAATCATTATTTTTTTTCCAGGAAAAGATATCCTGTGTTTTTCATGAAGAAGTTTTCACAGCCTTCAACCTTCTTATAGTAGGTTTGGGGCTTCAACAACCTCTTCATTTTATATTATTTTTTTATCTCTTTAAGCCAAACCAGAAGAGCTCTTTTAAAACTTCAGTTGCTTCATCTGTGTACAGTTACAAGACTACTTAATTATACAAAATCATAGCCATATTTGCCTTCCTGCAAGACTTTTCTCTACTTGATTTTGCCTATGAGGCTTCTGTGGGACAACACCCTGTGATTCTTAAAAACCTATTAACTGCAGGAATGCAAAGCATACTGCTAGGGGCTTTAGAAATCCTACCAGGAAGACATTTAAATAATTTTGGCGTCCTAAGAAAGAATCTTGCAGTTACAACCTCGTGGTTTATAATTATTCTATGTCTTGTGTCATTGGCAATGCACTGGGTTGAATCTTTTCCTAGAAGTCAGTTCTTGTCTTGAGGATCCTTTGCTGAGAGGGAAGGGAGTGAGGGTATGGGCTGAAAAACAACTTTATCTCAGAATGAATCAAGCGCTGAAGCCTCAATGTTTCCCCTAACAATCTGCTTTAAAAATTTATGTCCCTTTGTTCTTCTCTCCTTTGTATTTCATAATAGGCAACTAGATTTTGTGAATGGACACTTTTCTACAAATTGCCTAGAAATTTTCAGTTGTTTTCATGAGTTCATCAGATGCACTTTCTATTTCCCATGCAACAGGAAAGAATAATGTTGGTAAACATTTCATCAGTGTACAACAGGGGTCTACTTTTCTTTAGACCCAATAACATTTTCCATGCTATCCTTCAAATTCTCATTATTATATGTCCCCAGATCCGTTCAACTTCTGCTTCTGCCTCTCCTAAAGCAAATATTGTACCCAGCCATAAGGCACTATGCTTACAGTCCCACCAGCCTGCTGATCTCAAGGAGGAATAGATATTAGTTACCTTTTTGTTTGTATTATTGTTAACAGTGATAGCAAGATTGAAGGTGAAGAGATTTTACAAACTATATGGAAATATTACTAGAAATTCAATTTGTACTCGTGATTTTTTTTTTTTTTTCACTTTAGGAAAGATGACAGCAAAGGAAAACAAACTTTTCATTCTGTTCTTTTCTTCTCTTAAACACTTACTCTAATACTAAGCATATGATAAGAGCAAGATGAATGAACAAGCTAATAATACAAAATGAGTAATCTTTAAGTGCAAGGTTAAAATAATTTTATTAAAAAACTGATCAATTAAAATAATATGAAAATAAAATAATATGAGATTTTTGAAATTTTTCATCAAAAAGATGAAGTATAAGATAATTTATAGTTTAGTTCAATACAGTTAAAGGGCAATAATATTAATAAACTTCAAAATAAAAGAAAAAGGGTCATTCCTTGACTCTTAAAAGCTAGGGTTGATTTATAGCAAATAAATTGTACATAAAAAGTTCTGAAAATTTATGAAACATATAAAATTAGGAAACAGAAAACATATGTAAGGTATTTGAAAAGTCATGACAAGTCTGTGAATACTAACTCCTCCAGCAAAAAATAGACTGTTTGAATTATAGTTATCTTGATTTGAATTTCCAACTCTGAAGTTGACCTGTGGACAAAATGTCCTCTTTTCAATGTTAGTGCCAATTGAAAATACTGGGATGCGCCAAAAATCTCATCCATTGTGATAGTTTTTAGGTTTTCAGCATGTGGAAAAACATTTAATCATTCTTTTATCTTATTACACTGGTCCATGCTTTAAGAAACTTCTGGCATTTACTTGCCAAAATGTATTTCATTTCTTTACTACTTTACATTTAAAGTTTGTGTAGAATAAAGGTTGTATACTCAGAAACAGGATGTGTAGCTCGGCCACCACCTTATTAACTATTTGTAAATTTTTCTGCTTATGAACATTTAAGTTCCCTTGCTTATAAAAGGTAATTTCCTCTCTCTCTCCCTTTCCTACCCTTCTCTAGACATGGGATTGAACTCAGGGGTAGTATTCAACATTCCCACCCCTTTAAAAAATTATTTTTATATTGAGACAGGGTTTCACTAAATTGTCAAGGCTTACATTGAACTTGCAGTCCTCTTGCCTTAGTGTTCTGAGTTCTTGGGATTACAAGTGTGTGTCACTGTACCCAGCTTAAAAGAAATTTTCAAATAAGGTGATCTGTGAGGTTCAACATTTACAAATTTATGATTATATTAATCAATCCCTAATCTGTCTTTACTTCCAGTTTTGCTATTCAGTTAAGACTTGACCCCAAATTAACCTGCATTAATCTTTTGGATGTCATTAATCATGTCTCTGTAGACTTTATAGCAAAAAGTTAACCCTTCTTTATTTTGAAGTTATTTCTAAGAAGCAAAACTTGCTACTAAATGATCCCTATTTTTAAAAAAATCAAGTGAAGTCTTTATTCCTGCCCAGGTTGATAATTCTTAACCTAAAACTATAATGATAAATGGTATCAGTGCTTAAGTGCTAATATAGAACAACTCAGAACTCAGATATACTTAAGTGAAAAAACATTGAAAATGACACAAAATTATATTGAGCATAAATAAATTTAGAACATTATTTGTTACATTTTACCACTTATAAAACCTATGGAAAAATTTACATTATTTAGTAATAATAAATCTCTCTAAAACAGAATCACAGAAACATTTTTAGCATGAGGCCCATCTCCAAGAAATACCATTTTCCTCCCTCTGTTCAATAATTCATGAAGAGGACTCAAGTTTCAATCAAGTGAAATTAAAACTCTTCACTCAAATCCTTCATATTTACACACAGTGTCTTTCTTGTCTTTGGCTTCAACACCTAGTTTACTTCCACCTCCATCACCAAGTGATTCCTCTCACCAGAACTTCCTTATCAACTATAATCTACTGTCCGATCAGTAAACTAGGAGAGGGACAGCTTGGTCAAATGGTGGTTCCATTCCCTGGAATCTCCATACTGCTTTCAGTATTGGCTGCACCAATTTTCAGTCCCACCAGCAATGTATGAGTATACCTTTTTCCCCCCACATCCTCTCCAACATTTATTGTTGTTTGTCTTCATAATACTGCCCTTCTGACAGGAGTGAGATGAAATCTTAAAGTAGTTTTGATTTGCATTTCTCTGATTGCTAGAGATGATGAGCATTTTTTCATGTATTTGTTGATTGATTGTATATTCTCTTCTGAGAAGTATCTCTTTGGGTCCTTGCCCATTTATTGATTGGGTTATTTATTTTTCAGTGTTTAGCTTTTTGAGTTCTTTTTTTTTTAGAGAATTTTAATATTTATTTTTTAGTTTTTCGGTGGACACAACATCTTTGTTTTTATGTGGTGCTGAGGATCGAACTTGGGCCGCACGCATGCCAGGCGAGTGTGCTACCCGCTTGAGCCACATCCCCAGCCCCTTGAGTTCTTTATATATCCTAGAGATTAGTGCTTTATCTGATGTGTGCGGGGTAAAAATTTGCTCCCAAGATGTAGGCTCTCTATTCACCTCACAGATTGTTTCTTTTGCCAAGAAGAAACTTTTTAGTTTGAATCCATCCCATTTATTAATTCTTGTGCTATAGGAGTCTTATTAAGGAAGTTGGGGCCTGATCTGACATGATGAAGATTAGGGCCTACTTTTCTTCTATTAGATGCAGAGTCTCTGATTTAATTTCTAGGTTCTTGATCCACTTTGAGTTGTTTTGTGCATGGTGAGAGATAGTGTTTTAATTTCACTTTGTTGCATATGGATTTCCAGTTTTCCTAGCACATTTGTTGAAGAGGCTATCTTTTCTCCAATGCATGTTTTTGACGCCTCTGTCTAATATAATATATGATTCCATACCTAGAAGACCCAAAAAGCTCCACCAGAAAACTTCTAGAAATAGTACATGAATTCAGCAAAGTAGCAGGATATAAAATCAACACCCATAAATCAAAGGCATTTCTACATATTAGTGACAAGTCCTCTGAGAGGGAAATGAGGAAAACTACCCCATTTACAATAGCCTCAAAAAAAAAAAAAAAAAAAAAAAACTTGGGAATCAACTTAATGAAAGAGGTAAAAAGAGATATACAATGAAAACTACAGAATCCTAAAGAAAGTAATCAGAGAAGACCTTAGAAGATGGAAAGATCTACTTTGCTCTGGGATAGGCAGAATTAATATTATCAAAATAACCATACTAAAAAAAGCTCTATACAGATTTAATGCAATTCCGATCAAAATCCCAATGGCATTCCTTATAGAAATAGAAAAAAAAACAATTATGAAATTCATGTGGAAAAATAAGAGGCCCAGAATAGCTAAAGCAATCCTTAGCAGGAAGGGTGAAGCAGGTGGCATCACTATTCCAGACCTTAAACTCTACTACAGAGCAATAGTAACAAAAACAGCATGGTATTGGCACCAAAATAGACTGGTAGACCATGGTACAGAATAGAGGACACAAAGACTAATCCCAAGTATTTTAAAAATTACAAGAATCGAACTAAAACCAAAAATAGATAAGGAGATAATGTGTTTGTATTGATTGTATTAAATGTATAGCAATACTTGTGCTTTCTGTTTTGTTAATGTTGGAATATTAGCTGTTCTTATAAAGCAATTCAACAACCAGTAAAAATAAAATAATCATCTATCTCCTAGAGCAGAGGGACACAGTTTAACTAGGTTCAAACTTCCCACTGATTTTACAAAATTACACAATTTACCTAGTATTCTTAGATCTCAATTTGTTCAACTATATATATGGTAATATATATCCAACCTACAATAATTCAATGAGGTGTTCTTATTCAGCACAACACAGAAACTTTCCAGTAGTTGATTACTAGCTCTATACAACTTGGTATCTCTAGATCATGTGGCTTAGGCTACTTATGCTCACTGGCACATAGCTGCATGTGTGTGGATAAAATATAGCAGCGCATTCTGCTAAATATTCTCTTGGACCAAATCAGGAGGATAGAGCTCACTAAGGAAAGTGATGTGGGGCATAGAGTTTCAGAACACTGTAAAATTATCCCAAAAGTATAGTGCAATATTAAAGTGGAGGGTTAGTGTGGAGCCTAAGGATGTTCACTTTCTTGCCTCTACAACCTATATCTTGAAGCATCCTCATTTGCAATTTGAAATTCATTCCTATTAGTGTATTGACTTTGATTTACTACATGAAAATGGGACTAAAAGTAATCAAAATAATTTTAGTAGTCACAAAATTGTAAATATCTGAAGCAGCTCACCTTCTATATTCTTCTTTATTACTATATGTGTGTGTGTATACACACACACACACACACATATATATATATATATATATATATATATTTTTTTTTTTTTCAAATATAAGACAGCAAAGAGAAAAAAGAAACTTGTGAAAATTATGATTTCCTAAGCACAGGGCCTGTGTTTTATTTAATTGTGTTGTCTTGAAACCCAGCATAGCATATAGCATATAGGTCAGTAGTCAATAAGCATTTCCTTTAGGTTCAATCAGTATGAGTAAAACAACCCAAAAATTGTTCTTTTGTATGGAAATAACAGTCATTTGTACCCGATTAACAAATGCCTACCCATAATACCATCTTCTCATTTTTTATGTTTTTTTTTTATATTCTGCTAAAGTTTATCTTTAAAAACCCAAGAACAAATTGTTCCAGGCAGTTAGTATAAGTTTGACCATATGGACATTATTTCTTCATTCTACATTTCAAATTAAAAATAAATTGTGTGTACATGTTTGATAAAACATGGACTGTTTGTTAAAGGTAAGGCAATAAAGTGCTACTTTAGTAAATTTTTTAAAACCATGCAAGTCAGTATGTTAAATATTAATTTGAGTGTCTACAAGAATGGGTACCTCTAAGGAAGTCATCATTCCACTGTATACTCAATAAGTATATTGATTAGAATTAATTCTCTACAAAAAGTCTCCAATAATTTTTAACATAAGTTTTCTCTTTAGCAGTAGCCTTAAACTTTGTGTGTGTGTGTTTGTGTGTGTGTATAGCCAATTTAGCAACAAATTTGCAATTAATCATTTGCTGATTGCAATGAATGTTATGTCAATAATATGCAACTCATAGCTAAAAGGATTATACTGAGCTTTATTGTTTTCTTTTTGTCTTGGGAATGCTTTGTCTAGCTATGTTTCCTAGAATGGATTTTGAAGAGTTGTTTTGAACTAGTGCATGCCAGTTTTAAAGAGACACTGCAGGCTGCTCTGAGGGTATTAATCAAGATATGCCCTAACTTTCTTTTGGCATTACAATATTTGGACATCTGTTCTTATTCCTTATATGTGAAATAAAACTCATACCAGATAGTAGAATAAATGAAGGTTTTCATTATCTTAAATGTCATAACATTTGTTTGAATTATCATGTGTAGATTTTAAATGCTGAAATTGTCATCTTGGTTTGTTTCATCTACTTTGCTGTCCTTTCAAAAGACTATGGGCCTGAAATATTCTTTTTTTCAATCATATTAATATTTTAAGAGAAATAATTTACAATTTTATGTAATAACAGTGAAATTGTTGTGGATCAGCTATGTAGTCTGGAAATTTCTAAAAGCATAAATATTTTAGTACAAAACATACCCTTTTAAAGCACAAAAGGTTTCTTGTTATAATGGCATTATATTCAGTGACAAATAATACATTTTAAAAAAGCCATTTGTTGACCATTATTGTAGTATTCTTTGTATAATGGTATTGTAGGTTCTTATGTGTTCACTTCAAAGTATTTTCCATTGTGTATGTGAGGAAAGATTTGTGTCTGAATTCCATATGGGCACTGATTAGTGGGTACTATATCTAGAAACTCATGGGCCAATTTGAAATATGATGGAAATATACTTGGACTTTTATTTAAATAATAAAGAAAATATAAATTGTGATAAATATCAATGGTACTATCAAATTTAATTTAAACTATCCCCTAAAACCTTTGCTTTACTGAAAGGCTTTTTTTGAGTTAGTGTTTGTAATTATGTGAAGAGAGCAGTATTCATGAAACCATATGTCATATGTATCCATTAGGCTTGTAAATATCAGTAGTGCTAGATACTACTTCAGTGTCTTCTTTTTTTAATTTTTTTTATTTTCCTGCTAGAGAAAATGAGCAGCATATAATTTGAAATATATACAATGATTTAACTAAATCATGGAAGCAAAGCAGTACTTTACAAATGTGTAGTTTTGAATACCTTAAAAAACTCACAGGCACTTTCATCCTTTGTCTCACTTTGCATAATTGATGTCAGACTGAATGAGGTTTTGCCTGGCAAAACATTTCAATCCAATGTGCCCCATAATATTTTTTTGTAAGACTAATTTAATGTGGTTGTAATTCTTAATAAGTAAAAGCCATTTTTTAGAAATGCTGTTAATTTGAAAAGAGATGAAAATCGTTAGTTTAAATTCAAATTTTTGTATTTGAAAAACTGATTATTTTTTACCTCTTTTGGGTTGTGGTGTTCTGAATTAAGATCAGCACAAAACAGAAAGAAATTATACCATTAGAAATATTAAATAAAAATTGTTTCATGAAGTTCATACATTTTCAGTTAGACATATAATAAATCAAAATGCTTCATGAACATACAAAATAAAACGATAGATAGTAGAGGATCTAAAATTCAACATTAATATAACAGAGTATATACCCTCACAAGAAAAACTTCCATAAGTCAACACATCTTATTTATTTTTTTCTTTAAAAAAGGGGGACTTTTTTTTATAATTTTGTATGAAGAGCATTTTTTGTATATTTTCAACCTCCAAAGCCCTTAAGATAGTGAAGCTAATACACTGATGCCAAAATAACATGGGGCTTTTGGGCTATAATTGTCTTTTATTGGATTGTGGCACATGAATTAGGATCACATTTTAGTTTAATTGCTCTAATGTATATACAGATGTCATGTATAATTCTGTGATGATTCTTTTTCTTCTTAGTTTGTATGTGAGAAGTTTTCTTTATGGATAAATCCAAAACTTTAGAAGGCTCTATGTTTTTAGCATTTATTGATTAAGTGTTGACTTAATCTCTCTTCTTTTTAGTCTTCATATAGCAATGTGGAACATAAAACTATTTATAATCCATAATTTATTAAGGTAAACATAATTGACCACATATTTTGAGCCTAATCATAGAACCTTGTTGCTAAAAATAATATAAAACTATTTTATCACAAATAGCAACTTCAGACAAATATGCCTCTTAAAATTCGTACTGATTAAGCATTCAAAATGGTTATATTAAAAATTGTTATGTCTATGAAAGTTTACATAGATGATTTTACCTTTTGCTATTTGACTGTGGTTATACTGTACCATACAGTCTACAAACATATAGTTGATTTTTTCATCTCCATGAAAATTTAACTCTGTTTTCCATGCACTCTAAATATGTAATTTTATTATTGTTGGCTTTTTATTGCTGTTGAAGGTAAGTAATCAAAAGGATTTGAACTTCTTGGCACCTATTGCTTTTATGAGATGAACCATGTATATTATTTTTAGAGTTGTAAAATTATTTTATAATTATGTGACAGATTAAAATGTTTGTTAATTGGAAGTAAATTAATTGTGGGAATAGAAGTATATATACTATATTTAAATATTTGTAGGTTTGTGAGTAGGGTCCTAGAGGCAATACTTATAGAATGGCCAGAGGATGCAGAGTTTTCAAAAGCTATGTCTCATATTTAGAATTTCCATGGGAAAGACTATTGCATTAAAACAAGTCATGGAATTTAGGATGAATGGTATTAGTGGGGCAGATTATCATCAGGAAGAATCATTTGGAACTTCCTAAGTAGTTTACCTGGGTTATGATCAGACTTAAACTAATGTAAGGGAAATGGAAATAAAAAACTATAATTAATAAGGACTGGTCTATACTAGATATGGTAGATAAGGGGGAAAATATGAAATCACTCTAACTCTCAGCCTGTTTAGCTTAGGAATAGGGTAATGGCATCACTGGTGGGAATAAAATTTTAAGAAGATGACCCACTTTCAAGGAAAAGACACTATTGATTTTATGTTTTTATCAAGACTGCATGGATTTGGAAACATGGTATTGAAAATCAAGAGAGAAGACAAGGCTGCAGATACTGAACTAAATTTTATCAGGGTTGGTAGTTGAATGCTGCAGAAAAGAATGGAATCACGATAGATTTTGGGCATGAAAAATTAAATATCACTACAGACATACTGAAATCCAGAAAGGATCATAAGAAACTATTAGACTTCAATAAGTTAGAAAAATCTTGAAGATATCAACAAATTCTTAGAGACATATAACCTACCCAAATTCAATCATGAGTACAGAAAATTTAAACAAATTGATCTCAAGTAATGAAACTGAAGCAGCCATCAAAAGCTTTCAACAAAGAAAAGCCCAGGACCAGATAGATTCTTAGCTGAGTACTACTAGACCTTTAAAGAACTATTACTACCAATCATCCTCAAATTATTCCATGAAATAGAAGAAGAGGGAACACTGCCAACTCAATCTATGAAGCCAGTATCACCCTGATACCAAAACCACACAAAAACATTCCAAGAAAAGAAAACGTCAGACCAATAAAATTAAAGAACATAAATGCAAAAATTCCTAGTATAATATTGGCAAACTGCATGCAAAAACACATTGAAAAGATAGTGCATCATGATTAAGTGGGTTTCATCACAGGGATGCAAGTTTGGTTCAACAAATAGAAATCAATAAATGTAATTTACCATATAAATAAATTTATGGACATGAATCACATGATTATCTCAATAGATACAGAAAAAAGTGTTTGACAGGATAAGCACCCATTCATTTTTAAAAATAGAAGGAACTTAACTCAATATTGTAAAGGCTATATATATAACAAACCCAACACTAACATTATTCTGAATGGAGAAAAACTGAAAGCATTTCCTCTAAAAACAAGAACAGGCTGCTTTCACTACTCCTATTCAACATAGTCCTTGAAACTCTAGCCAGAGCAATCAGGCAAGAAAAGGAAAGGCATATGAATAGGAAAAGAAAAACTTAAATTATCTCTCTTTGCTGTCATGAACCTATATTTGTTCATGTCCTCTCAAAATTTTCTGGTGGAGTTTTGACATTCAACAAAGTAGCTGGATGTGTCCCAGTATCACTTAACAAGACCTTGAAGCAAATGCATGACACATCCTCAAATGCTTACATTTTAATAATACCAGACAAATCGGGGGGAAAACACACAAGTTCAATAGCTATAACGAATTTTAATGTATGAAGTTACTAATGTAAATATTTTAGTTATTTAAAAAAACACATTGTCAACGCATTTTATGCAACTTATAAGAAAAGCTAGTGCTTTTAATTGATTTATTTAAAATGGAACACAGGTATCTTAAAATATCATAGATTTTGAAGTCAGAAATTTGACATTATCTTAATTTCCAGTGACATGGTTCACATTTGTAAGTTCATAAAAATGAGAAAAAGGTATAACTATCATTATTGAGTATTTTCTTTATTGTAGGTATTAGTTCAATTCTTTCTCCTATTTTTTCTCACTTATTCCTTTCAAGTACCTCAAAGAAAGAAAATCAATTTTTCTGAATCTACTGCTAGAAGCTGGTAGGAAACAGATTCCAAAAAAGACTTTTGTATTCTGAAGAAATTGTTGGTTTGATTTCATTTTTCCCCCAATGAAAAATTAAATGGTTACTTATTTAACTTTGCCAGATTAAGGTAGAATCAACATTTTTGTAATAACAAAGTAGCAAAATCTGAATCATTAACCATTATATATAAGAATTCCATATTTTTCAATATTATTTTTGTTTTAATTGTTTTTTTATCTAAACAAATTATTTTTGGCAACTTTCAACAGAAAAATAAATCCTGGAAAAAATTGTTTGTTGGTATTGTAGCACTATTTTTTACATATATTTTTGTTTGAGATTCTAATAGTTTTCCTGTTTTCTATTAATGTAGCCTATTAATATTCTCAAAAATCTATTAATCTATTACTTTTCTTAGTTAATTATTTAAACATTAATATGTACCATGACATAATCATGGATGCATACTAGTTCATAAGTTAAAGATAACTTAAATAGGCCTTACATGTTCAGTCATTCAAACATTTACACAATACTTACAGATAAATGCCATACTTTGATAATGTTAGGGAACCTCAAGTCAAGGCTCACTAAGAAATGTTAAAAAATACAACAAAAAAAACTAGACTTTTGGAAATCATGCAAATGTGCTATTTATTTCATCTGAATGTGAGTAGAACAATTGTATCTAATTACCATTTTATACAGTTTAATATATATATATATATATATATATATATATATATATATATATATATGACATTTCAATAAAAAGATAAATAAGCAACAAGCTTCAAAATGACCAAGGAGGACTTTGTCATCTGCCAAACTTCCTGTTTTATTGTATCTAAATTGGAAGCTCCATATTAATGAAGTTATGATAGCTAAAATCCAGGGAGCCTTATCCAATCCCTTCCTCTTCATTATTACTCAACCAATCTATATGCAATCAGTCACCCAATCCAATACTTACCTCTCAAATTTTCATAAACAAGACTATTTATTTCCATCCATAATACTACCACATGGTTCAAATGTTATTTTATTCTCTAATATTGAACCCACAAAAAGACAAATTTTATTCACTATTTGTAAGAAGTTTGGGTGAAGGGGGAGAAGAGTGTGATAACCTTTTACAGGCATAGGAGATTACAGAAAACTAGTTTAGATTATTGGTACCTAAGCAATTTTAGGTATAGAAAAAAAAAAAACGGTAGGGAGGGAGCTGATAAAAACAGAAAAGAAGGAGTATATATACCCAAGTTAATGAAGTTTTTGAGATATTGAGAAGACAGAGGATCCAAATGTAGATGGGATGGGGTCGAGTCTTACAATGGAAGAAGGGAACCCCCACAACCATGGAACAGGGAAGGAGAGTAGGTACAGGTTTGAGAAGAGCAGAAAATGCCTAATAAATACAAAAAGTTTCTGTGTGAAATACTCTTGGAAAATCTGAATGAAGAGGACTTTTGCAGAGTCAAAACTCAAGTCAGACCCCAGTTAGGTTTAGACCTGCATAAAACATCAGGTCTAGAACAACTGTGGAAAATTGTACTTTCAACCATGGCAAATGGTAGAAGTGCCCACATGTTTATTAAAAGAAGATTTGATTGGCAAGTCCTAAACCAGAAGTTATATATACTCAATTCTATTCTAAGAAGAATCTTGTTTTATTTTGCTTCTCCTAGGCTATTTCTTCATGAAAAATAAATGTTTACAGAAGAAGGTTTCATAGAACATTTTTAAATATTTAAAACTATAAAATAAATAAATAAAATGCATGGACTGTGTATAAAGAAATAACCTCTGAAGTCCTATTTTGAAGAAAATTTGAACCTAGAAGATGACCCAAATATTACCTTTCATCTGTATTCATATTTCCTTGGAACACAGAAATTCATATTAACATTGCCCCTCCATTTCAATCTCTATCACCTCTAGACTTTCCAACTTTGACACAACTCACTAGTTTTCCCTCCACCACCTGTTTGAACTTTCCTGTTTTCAATGAAACAGCCCTATAATATGTGTGCTGGATAAATTGCATTCTCTCTCACAAGGAACCCTGTAAGGGGCTGTAATTCTTCCCCATGTTGTGCTTTTCTCTATAGAGTTCATCTAAAAGTTATCTAAACTTTTGCTTTGTAAGAAACAGAAGAACAGTGAAGTTCATTGGGTGAAGGCAGTAGCAGGAAGTTGAATATATTATTACAGTTTAGGGCCAAATGTCTTAATAATTTACTAAGACAAATTTTTTTAGAATTCCAATTATATATAGCAACTTCTTAAGAAAGTCTTGTGGCTGATATTTAGAAGTTTAAGATGTTTTGACCACTACTTCTATGAACTTTCTAGAAACACTTCATGGGATGAAGTCGAGGGATAGGGCTTATGATTTGTGTGAACTCTGCGTCTGATAGAAGAAAAAGTTGGCTCCAATCAACAGACTGTGGGGTTGGGCTCCAAATTTCTTAATAGGACACCCATAGCACAAGAGTTAATAACAAGAATCAACAAATGGGACTTACTTAAACTAAAAAGTTTTTTCTCAGCAAGAGAAACAATAAGAGAGGTAAATAGGGAGCCTACATCCTGGGAACAAATTTTTACTCCTCACACTTCAGATAGAGCCCTAATATCCAGAGTATACAAAGAACTCAAAAAATTAAACAATAAGATAACAAATAACCCAATCAACAAATGGTCCAGGGACCTGAACAGACACTTCTCAGAAGAGGACATACAATCAATCAACAAGTACATTAAAAAATGCTCACCATCTCTAGCAGTCAGAGAAATGCAAATCAAAACCACCCTAAGATACCATCTCACTCCAGTGAGTTTGGTAGCCATTATGAAGTCAAACAACAACAAGTGCTGGCGAGGATGTGGGGAAAAGGGTACACTTGTACATTGCTGGTGGGACTGCAAATTGGTGCGGCCAATTTGGAAAGCAGTATGGAGATTCCTTGGAAACCTGGGAATGGAACCACCATTTGACCCAGCTATTCCCCTTCTTGGACTATTCCCTAAAGACCTTAAAATAGGGTGCTACAGGGACACTGCTACAACAATGTTCATAGCAGCACAATTCACAATAGCTAGACTGTAGAACCAACCCAGATGCCCTTCAATAGATGAATGGATTAAAAAATGTGGCATTTATACACAATGGAGTATTACTCTGCACTAAAAAATGACAAAATCATTGAATTTGCAGGGAAATGGATGGCACTAGAGCAGATTATGCTAAGTGAAGCTAGCCAATCCCTAAAAAATAAATGCCAAATGTCTTCTTTGATATAAGGAGAACAACTAAGAACAGAATAGAGAGGAAGAGCATGAGAAGAAGATCACCACTAAACAGGGATAAGAGGCGGGAGGGAAAGAGAGAGAGAAGGGAAATTGCATGGTAAAAGAAGGAGACCCTCATTGTTATACAAAATTACATATAAGAGGAAGTGAGGGGAAAGGGAAAAAAAAACAAGAGAGAGAAATGAATTACAGTAGATGGGGTAGGGAGAGAAGATTGGAAGGGAGGGGAGGGGAGGGAAGGGGAGGGGAGGGGAGGGAAGGGGAAGGGAAGGGGGATAGTAGAGGATAGGAAAGGCAGCAGAATACAACATACACTAGTATGGCAGTAGGTAAAAAAGTGGATGTGTAACCGATGTGAATCTGCAATATGTATATAGGGTAAAAATGGGAGTTCATAATCCACTTGAATCAAATGTATGAAATATGATATGTCAAGAACTTTGTAATGTTTTGAACAACTAATAAAAAAATTTAAAGTAGAATCTAATATCCATTACTTCTGTACACCCCACAATTGGTGTTACTCTAATAAATGTGACAACTATATTGATTTATATTCAAACAGGCCAAAATTGTAAAATGCTTGTTCTTACATAGGAAATAGATCTAAAGTTTCATGTTGGTGGAAATATCTAAGGATATACTTTCAGCATTTCCAAAGCACTGTCTGATATATGAGTTTTTTCATTGTTATGTTCAGATTTTTCCTCAGGGCTTTCAATATAGCCGTCACATTTGCCTCAGACTATATCTGCCCCATCTCTCCTCCAACAAGACAGTTCCTTCAGTGAATAACAGCTGTTGGCACTATTGTTCCTTTCTCTCCTATGCATAGGACAGTCACGACAAACTACTTGCAGCTTCTTTCAGGGACAAAGTAAAAGCAAATATTAACAGGAACAAAATTTCCTTCTGTTTTCTAGAACTTTTTTTTTTTCTTAATTTAGAATAGGTTTTAATTCTTATATTAGAAGAAAATATTTTTGTCTCTGAAGTCTTTGCAAAGTCAGTATTATTTATTTATGCGGATTATACCATAGGTCTTTATTCTCTTTCAAATATTAGTTCACTAAAAAGGGAGTTCTGTGGTCACTTTTTATAATGCTCTTTGAAGCCCTGAGGCATACAGGTATTTTTGCTGAGAGATATTAGACTCAAGTCTTCTAAAGGAAGTTATATAACTTAACATCTGATGATAGTCTCAAGCTACTGGTTTACTGATTCAGTCCTTTCTGGATTGTGATTACATGAAAATAATACTTAAAATAACATTTATTTTTGAGAACAATATAAGTGCAAATTCTCTTTATTATTTAATAAGAACCAAATAACATCATTTTGCTTTCAAACACTCCCTAGGAACTACATCATTAATTAAACAAAACTCACCATTAGGTTAAGAATAGGATTATGAACATAATCACCTTCTCATTTTCTAAATAATATTTATTATTTTAGGATCCATGATGCTTGGCTAGGTGTTGAAGTAAAAGCTTGAGTAATGGATTAGCAATCAAAAGACTAAACTCAGCCTAATTTCCGAAAAGACACAAATTTAAACCCATATAGATATTTTCTTTCTAATATTAATGTATGCCCTGCTTCTGTTTCAGAAGGTCAGATATCTAATTTACCCAAATTAATAAGGTTGAAATATATAATTTATCAGAAGATCCTTTACAAATCACACAACTCTGCATACATATAAAGTATTGTAATTTTAAACAGAGTAATAGTTGAATTAAATATTTAATAGAAATCACACTGCAGAATTTCCAGAATCACTAGATTAAGGTTCTCAGAGGTTAAGAGGGTAAGGGAATTAGTGTCTGTGTTTCAATTGGGAGTGATTGGCTTCATGAAGAGTTACAAACAAGAGTTACAAATTATATCCTCTTTTTCCAGGTAGCAGGACATGTACAGGAAGTTTGATCAAGTTTGGTATAGCAGCTTCCCTCAGCCTTCTGTGGTTCCCAGCAATGGCTTTTACCCTAAAACTGTTAAGTTGTACCCTCTATCTTTGATAGATGCATATTGCTCTGTAAGGTGGTGCTGATTAAGAGTGGAGGAAATGGAAAGGAACAATACTTAAATAATCATTCTCACTTAGAGATTAACTTGAGAAATCCAGTATTTAATTGTTTATCAGCTATCCACATGGCTGCCAGATGAAAGGGGAGTTAAATCAGTATACTGTGTGCCCTCACTTGGAGATAGATACCTTATTTAAATCAACCAAGTTATTAATATGATTGTTTTTTAAACAGAATTTAATAATATTTTGGAAATCATTCTTATTATAAAATGGAATATTTTTGGAAGTAATTCTTAGAGACAGTACAAGGCTACACAATACTTATAAGTAGATAACATATATTTTGGCTTTTTGTTTTGGCTACTCCAACTTCATGACTTACACTGAGTTACAGAAATCAATTAGATTTCCAGGCTTTTTTTAATCTAAAACACTATCATAAATTTACTAAGGATATTAATGAGGTTAAAACTACATAATTATACTTTGTATCTTATCCTTGAATGCCACACTGATTCTGTTGACATTTATTGAGTTTATGGAGGTTATAGCAAGCCTTACTTTCATACTTATGTTGTGAAAGTTGTATTAATTCAAATTCTGGTTCTAATAAACTATTCAGTTCCCTACCCCAGTATAATCCTCCAGAGGAACCATCAGTTTCCTATACAGGTTTACTTCTTCTCTCATTATTGAGATCTATTTCCACTCCTATAAAAATAGTAAATTAATTTTTTTTTTTTGCTTTGTTTTTTTCAGTCTCATTTCCCCTCTTCCTTTGTGGCAATGCAGCCTCTGTGCCACCTGTTTTAGTACCTGCTCCTCATGCTACTGCATCCCAGTTTACTGGTTGCTGTTTGTACTTTGGTCATTCCAACCCTCAGTACAATGATGGAGGTTTTGACTTGGATTTATTTTGCAAAACCAAGCATTATGCCTAGCTTGGCTTTATTAAAAATGATATCACATTTCAAATTCCTAGTATTCAGAAGCAACAGGACTTTCTTTACAGATTGGCTGAAGTTACATGAAATCGCAGAATGCAATTGCAGCTTTTAAAAGGGTGAATAGCTACTATAGTAACTTAATGAAACTCAGACATAAATGTAATTAATGGATTCAGCATTTCTGCATTAACTAAAAATGATACCTTGATTACTAAAGATAATAGTTATCAGAAAAACACTGAAACATATTTAAGTATTTAATTTACTATTGAAAGAATAGTTTAAAATATATGGTGTTGACCTAAATTTTTTGAAAGCAAAATCTCAAGCATATATCATGATTATAATCTAATTTACAGCTATTTAAGTTCATACATTTGTCACATTTTTCTAATAAAGAAATAAAAATGCAAATTATGAGATAAAAATTCTATTATAAGGAGATCAGAAATTTTGAAGAAAACACTGAAATGTTATATTATTCAATGGATACTGACAGAACCTGGGAGATATTTAGGTCCATGATTTTCTTTACAAAGTGTTTTGGTTAAATATTTTATAGTTAACTGATACTTAGAGAAAATAGGTGGATATTGTAGTAATGTATTGGTCCCTATGGTTTAAGCAATATAATAATAACTTTCTTATATATTTACTGCAAACTTTATAGGAAGGGATAAAACCCATATAAGAACAACCATATTTAATATGAGCTATTGGGTCTACCTTTTTCTCTATTAGGCACAGGGTCTGTGGTCTAATTCCTAGGTCCTTAATTCACTTTGAGTTGAGTTTTGTACTTGATGAAAGATGGGGGATTAGTTTTATTTTGCTGCATATGGATTTCAGTTCTCTCAACACCATCTGTTGAAGAGGTTACCTATTCTCCAATGTATGTTTTTGGTACCTTTGTCTAGTATGAGATAACTGTATTTTAGTGGGTTTGTCTCTGAGTCTTCTTTTGTGTACCACTGGTGCACATAGCTATTTTGGTGAAAATACCATGTCATTTTCATTACTATAGCTTTGTAGTATAGTTTAAGGTCTGGTATTGTGATACCTTCTGTTTCACACTTCTTGCTAGGAATTGCTTTGGCTAGTCTGGGTCTCTTAGTTTTCTAAATGAGTTTCATAATGTCTTTTTCTATTTCTATAAGGAATGACATTGGGATTTTAATTGGAATCATATTGAATCTGTATGGATGTTTTGACAATTTTACCTATCCAAGAGCATGGGAGAATGTTCCATCTTCTAAGGTCTTCAATTTCTTTCTTTAGTGTTCTATAGTTTTCATAGTAGAGGTTTTTCACCTCTTTTGTTAAGTTGATTCCCAAGTATTATATTTATTTTTTTGAGGCTATTGCAAAAAGGATAGTTTTCCTAATTTCTCTTTCAGAGGATTCCTCAGTGATGTATAAAAGTGCATTTGAATTATGGGTATTGATTTTATATGCTGCTACTTTGCTGAATTCATTTGTTAATTTTAGAAGTTTTTTGAATCCTCTAAGTAAAGAATCTTGTCATCAGCACATAATGATATTTTGAGTTCTTCTTTTCCTATTCACATCCCTTTAATTTCTTTTGTCTAATTGCTCTGGTTAGAGTTTCAAGGACTATGTTGAATAGAAGTGGTGAAAGAGCGCATCTATCTTGTTCAGGATTTCAGAGGGAATGCTACCAATTTTTCTCCATTTAGAATGATGTTGGCCTTGCTTTTAGCATACATAGCTTTTACAATATTGAGGTAGCATCCTACATCCCCAGTTTTTCTAGTGTTTTGAACATGAAAGGGGGTGCTGTATTTTGTTAAATGTTTTCTCTATATCCATTGATATAATATTATCATTCTTATCTTTAAGTCTATTGATGTGATAAATTATATTTATTGATTTCCTTATGTTGAACCATCCTTGCATCCCTAGAATGAACCACACCTGATCATGGTACACTATTTCTTTAATGTGTTTTTGTATGTGATTTGCAGAATTTCAATGAGAATTTTTGCATCAGTGTTCTGAAATGGATGCTTTGGTAGCAGGATGATAGTAGCTTCATAGAATGAGTTTGGAAGAGATCCCTTCTTTTCTATTTCATGAAATGATTTGAAGAGTAGTGGTATTAATCATTCATTGTAGGTCTTGTAGAACTCAGCTGTGAAACCATCTGGTCCTGGGTTTCTCATGGTTGGTACGCTTTTGATGGTGTCTTCTATTTCCTTGTTTAAATGGTGTATGTCCTCTTGACTCAGTTTCGGTTGATCAGATGCCTCTAAAAATTTGTTAGTGTTTTTGAGGCTTTCTATTTTATTGGGGCATAAATTTTCAAACTAGTTTTTAATTTTCTTCTGTATTCAATAGTGTCTGTTGTGATATTTTCTTTTTCACCACAAATTTTAGTAATTTGTGTTTTCTCTCTCTCTGTTCCTTAGGTTGGCTAAGGGCTTGTCAATTTTATTTATTTATTTAAAAGAACCAGCTTTTTGTCAATTTTTTGAATTGTTTCTTTTGTTTCAATTTCATTGATTCCCACCCTGATTTTAATTATTTCCTGTCTTCTAATACTTTTGGTGTTAGTTTGTTCTTCTTTTTCTAGAGCTTTGAGATGTAATGTCACACTGTTTGTTGACTTTTTCTTCTTTTAATGAATGAACTTAATGCAACGAACTTTTGTCTTAGCACTGCCTTCATAGTGTCCCATAGATCTTGATAAGTTGTATCAGAGTTCTTATTTACCTCTAAGAATTTTTTTATCTTCTCCCTGATGTCTTATGTTATCCATGCATCATTCAATAGTGTATTATTTAGTATCCAGGTGTTGGAGTAGCTTCTTTTTTTATCATTATTTTCTAGTTTCATTCCATTACCGGTCAGATAGAATACAGAGTAATATCTCTATTTTTTTTTCTTTTTGGGGGGTATTTGCTAAGACCTGCTTTGTGGCATAACATATAGTCTGTTTTGGAGAAGGATCCATGTGCTGCTGAGAAGAAAGTGTATTTGCTTGTGCTTGTTGATGGATGGAATATTCTGTGTATGCCTGTTAAGTCTAAATTACTGATTATTTTATTGAGTTCTATAGTTTCCTTGTTTAGTTTTTATTTGGAAGATATATCCAGTGGTGAGGAAAGTGTATTAAAGCCACCCAGTGTAATTGTGTTGTGGTATATTTTATTCTTGTAGTTGAGAAGGGTTTGTTCGATATACATAGATGCCTTCTCTTGAAGGCATTTTTTAATCCAATCTGTCGGCCCATGTCTTTTAATTGATGAGTTTAGGCCATTCACGTTCTGGTTTTTTATTAAAGTATTATTTGTATTCCAGTTATTTTGTTTTATTTTCGGTTTTTAACTTGACATGGTTTCTCCTTTGATTGGCCTTTCCTTTAGTATAGTTTCTCCCTTTGCTGTTTTTCATTTCCTCCTGGAATATTTTGCTGAGAATGCTCTGTAGTGCAGGCTTTCTCGCTGTTCAATGCTTTAAACTTTTGTTTATCATAAAAGGTTTTTATTTTATCATCAAATCTGAAGCTCAGTTTTGCTGGATATAAGATTCTTGGTTGGCATCCATTTTCTTTCAGAGCTTGGTATATGTTGTTCCAAATCTCCTGGCTTTGAGGGTCTCGGTTGAAAAATTTGCTGATACAAATTGATCTCCCCCTCTGTGAGATCTGATTCCTCTTTTTTGCCACTTTTAAGATTCTATCCTTATTCTGTATGCTATGAATTTTCATTCTAATGTGCCTTGGTGTAGATCTGTTGTAACTTTGTACATTCGCTGTTCGTGTAAGCCTCTTGTATTTGGTTTTCCATTTCATTCTTCATGTTTGGGAAATTTTCTGATATTGGTTCATTGAAGAGATTGTGCTTTCCATTGGTTTGAATCTCTGTACCTTCCTCTATCTCAATAAATCTTAGACTTGGTCCTTTGATTTTTATCCCATAATTCTTGGGTGTTCTGATCATGATTTCTTACCATCTTCACTGTTGTCAGCTTTATTTTCAAGATTGTATATTTTATCTTTGTTATCTGAAGTTCTGTCTTCCAGGTGATCTAGTCTGTTGGTGATGCTTTCTACTGAGTTTTCAATTTGATTTATTGTTTCCTTCATTTCCATGATTTCTGTTTGTTTTGTTTTTTTTGTTGTTGTTGTTTAACTTTAGAATCTCTATCTCTTTCTTGAAGTAATCTTTTGCTACCTGGCTACCTGTATTTGCTCCCTTATCTCTTTGTTGGTGTGGTCATTGATTGTCTGTATTTGCTCCCTTATCTCTCTGTTAGTGAGATCAATGGTTGCCTGTATTTGTTTTCTTGTGTCTTTGTTGGAGTGGTCAATTTTTGCTTGTATTTGCTACTTAAAGCATTCTTTAATTTGTAGATCATTTTAATTATGTATATTCTGAACTTCTTCTCTGACATTTCACCAACTGCGCTTTCCATGGATTCTCTTATTGTAGTATCTTGGATTTGGGGGCACTTTTCTCCCTGTGTTTTCATGTTGACTCTTTGTCCTCCTTTCTTGTAGTGCAGATCTGAGATATTACAGTTTTTACCTGTAATCTTGTAGTGTTCCTACAGGTTAACTGTACCTCATTTTGGTGTTGGGCTTCTAGACCCTGGCTGGTGTCCCATGATAAATGCTACTGGAACTAAAGATGGTAGTTGCAATAGCGAAGGTAATTCAATATAGTAGTAGGGGTGTCCCAAGATGCATCAACCACTTTCAAAGATGTGGCTGAAAGGGTGTGCTGCCTGTTCAGAGATGCAGCTACCTCCATGCCCTTTCTGTTGTCCCAAAGTGGAGGCTACTGCATGGGGAGAGATATGGCAATGGCTGCAGTGTCCCAAAGTGGAGGTGTGTTAGGCCTGTGCTCTGGTGTGGGTCTGCTGGTATGTGAGGCAGTCCTGGGCTGAGGCCTGGGCTCTAGCATGGGTCTGCTGGTCAACAAGGGGGTTCTGGTACTGACCTTAGCCTAGGTTCTGCACAAGTCGGTGAGGGCGGTCCTAGGACTGAGCCTGGGCTTCAGCGTGGGTCTGTGGGTCAGCGAAATGGTCCTGGTCCAGGGCCTGCGCGGGGCCTTGTCTCTGGTGTAAGTCTGCCAGTCAGCGGGGCACCTTTGAATTCTTTCTTCCTAATATTTATCATCTGTTAAAAAGATATGTTTTGTTCATAATGCATATAACTGTTATCATTTTATTCTTGATCTATTCTATGGTATTTTAAAAGACCTTTAATGCATGCTAAATAGATTACCAGCAGTATTATCTGGGGGTTACAGTAAGTCTTTCTTTTATAAACAAAAATTTCTTCCTTTCTAGGATTTTGCTGTTTTATTTCTTAGTGCCTACTTCATGGAGTTGACTTATAGACCTTGCAAGCCCAATTCTAATTAGCTTATGTGCTTGTTTGCTAAATTACAAATTAGAAATATCATATTATGTACAAAGCTAATAAAAATTATAATTGTGAGACTAGGGACAACAATGGGTTCAGAAAAAAAATTAAAAGATAATGCTTTTCTCAAAAAATCTAAATGATATGTAAGCTTTTTATGCCTTCTGTAACAAATTATCACAAAATTTGGTGGCTTAGCACAATAGACATTTATTCTCTCTCAGTTTAAGAGAACACAAATACAAATTTAGTGTCACTGGGCTGAAATCAAAGTTTCAGAAAGTTTGTGTTTCCTCAAGACGCTGTAGGGGAGAAGAAATTCCATATAAGATTTAGCTTTTGGTGGTTTTCTTCATTTCTTGAGTGGATGTACCATGAATGTACCACTCCAGTCAATTCTGATAAAGGCACATGGAGTTCCTCTTCTGTCCAATTTCCGTCTCTCTCTCTCGTAAGAAAACTTGTGAAGATATTTTGATCCCACCTGAATAACCCAGGATAATCTTCTCAACCCATGATACTTAATTTAATAATACTTGCAAAATGTTTACCATATATCTTTGTCTATTTTTCTGTTGCTACAACAGCATGTCTAACACTGGGTAATTTATGAAGAAAAGAGGTTTATTTTTGTTCACAGCCCTGTGTGCTGGAAATTCCACAGGTATGATGTTAATATCTGGTAAGGAACTCATGTACTACCACTCATGGTGGAAAGCAGAATGCAAACCAGCAAAAATATGAGGAAAAGGGGGCCAAATTCCCACAATAATAAACCCATTCTTATGACAGCAACACTAATCCACTCATGAGGGCTCCATTCCCAAGACCCCAATACCTTACCTGAAGCCCCATCTCCAAAGACTAGAGCATTGAGGAAGTAAATTCCAACATGATTTTCCTAGGAAACAAACTGTATTCAAGCCATAGTACCATGCGAGGTAACATTTTCAGTTTTTAGGAATTAGTACGTAATATATTTAAGAATCACTTTTCTTCCTACCCCTGTCTATCCTCTCACACCCAGATTCATGCCTGCCTGTAAACAGAATGTGTTTACTCCATCCCAGTGTGTTCACTTGTCTCAGTCCTTTCCAACATCAAATGAAACAGAAAAATCTCATCTAAATATCATCAGCTCAAAGTGCCAAACCTCATCATTTACATTAAACATAACTGAGAGTTGGTCTAATTCACTTGGGGGTAAAATCCCTCTCCATTTGTGGACCTATGAAACTAGAAAACAAATGATCTGCTTTTAAAGTATAGTGGTTGAACGAATATAATAGTTATGGCTATTTCTATTCCAAAATAATTAGTGCAGGTAGAAACAGTCACAATTCCCAAGAAATATCAGTCATGAACTTGATATCATCTGCAAACAATCTACCAAGTTCCCAAGATTAGGACCCAATATCTTTGGAGAACCACCATTCAGCCCACCACAGATAAGATTATAAAAATGGCATTTTAATTAATTTATGTAGACATAGAAAATATAAATAGGGAGAGAAATGAAGAAAACTAAAATGTCAATTAGTCCAAAAATTACTAAGCCAACAATTCACAAATAAATTCTTTAAAAACTTTAAGAAATAAATAATTTCCATGTGTTATTAACTGTTGTAAAGCATGAAAAAATAATTCTGATTCATTAAGGCAGAATCTCATATAATCAATATCTGATAAAACCTACCTGTTAAATAATGTCACTTGTGATTATTATAATCATTTTCTTAAGTAAAATCTTAAGAGGCAAAAACAGTGACTTCTGGAAATATCATACCCAGATAAAGATTATCAGGTGAGCAAAGATTGTTAATTGCATATGAAAAATATATTATGGAATTGCAACTCTTATCTAAAAGTTCAAAGTCTAACAAAGCTTTGAAAACCAAAATTTTCTTAGTGTCTTTGGTAGAAATATAAGCCGAACTGACCTCCTCTTTGTAATGCCAATTTATCTTTCCCTGAGTCAATATTCATATGTACAGTGCAGAAATATTTATGTGAAATTTAAGTATAGCATACTGTTTCTGATCCTTTTAGATTTGTTAAATAATTTATAATATATGCATGGTATAATCCTTCTAAAATCCACAAAATGTTGAATACTAAAACACAACTTTTCCCAAGAGCTCCATCTTTAGAATTATGGAATTTAATTTACAGTATCTATAAACCAAAGAGAAAAATAATATGAATCTCAAAATCATAATCAGTATATTTCAATAATGATAACAGCTAGCATTTATTTTCTTGCTTTCTCCATGCTAGGCACAGTTCTATTTCCAGATATTAGCATTATATCTAAAAATCAAGGATTATTAGTATTATTCTTATTTTAAGATACGTAAATGGGAGCGTTGAAAGTCTAAGCAGAATTTTCAAGGTCAAATATTCAGTAAAGTATAGAGCTATCTCTTGAATCCAGTCAATTTAATATACATCATTGAAACAGAAAATGAACATTAGTAGGTATATCACATAAGAAGAAATAAAAATGTATATATAGCATATGATAAGATGGTGGTTATTACTTTGTCAAAACTTATCAAATTACACACTTAAATTGGTGAGGGGTTTTTTTTGTATTAATAATAGCTCAAAAAAGAAAAATATATCACTGGAAATCTTTAATGAAATACTCAATGTGCTAGGCACAGTGACACACAATTGTAATCCCAGCAGCTAGGGAATCTGAGGCAGGAGAATGGCAAGTTCCAAGCCAGCCTCAGCAAAAGCGAGGTACTAAGCATCTCAGTAAGACACTGTCTCTAAATAAACTACAAAATACGGCTGGGGATGTGGCTCAGAGGTTGAGTGCCCCAGAGTTCAATCCCTGGTTACCCCTTTCAAAAAAAAAAAAAAAAAAAACAAACCCTCAATAAATAGAGGACCAGAAAGTTTCAGTTTTGAAACATTTTAGAAAGTTACAATTTTAGGGGGATAAAAAGCTTGCATACAGGGAAAAATTGGAATTTATCTCCCCATAATCAAGGAAGAGCTGAATCATTTCAACAACAAAAACTCATATAATATTCAAGAATTAATTTTAAATTCTACAGTTGTATTTTGGAATAACCTCTTTGATGGTATGTATTTGTAAATTTATATTGTATCCTAAAATGGTATGAAATTAGAAAACTTAATTGGTACAATTACCTAATATTCTAACATTAAAACAATGTATTTGCAAGTTTTGTGAGCATACATGTGAAAGTTTCTTTAAACAGAATAAAAGAGAATACCCATGGAAAAATTTGGTGAAATATATTTCACATTTTAATAAAGTCTTTAGAATTGATAATATTCTGTCACTGTATGCTCAAATATATCAGCACTTACAGAATAGTCTCTCAATTTAAAACATATAATCCACAGAAAATTAACATTTACTACAAATTAATATCCTAAAATGGAACCTTGAAGATTTATGGCAATTTTATCCCATATAAGAAAAAAACAATTTTCAGAAGAGCAAAAACACTTGGGATAGATATGATTAAAAAGCTGATTCTTTTATATGTGAATATTTGTATGTATTGATTCATATGTAAGAATATCTTTTAAAATTACTCTGAAATTTTCTGCTTAAATAACGTGAGTTTATGTTTTGCTTTTTCTTAGATGTGATTTTAAAAAATTTAAAATTATTAATAGTTTCAGGAAATAGTAAAACCAATTTAAGTGTCAGTAAACATATTTGAAAATTATGTTGTTTAAGCATGTTTTAGCACCTCCTTTTGCATTCCAGAAAATTCTTGTTTGTTTATAAAATAAGTGAGCATCTGCCTTAAAAATCACTGTTCCAGTCATGATATAGAATAATCTCATTTAGTCTCCACCAAGGTAGTTATAAGGTATATTATTTTCTCTTCAAGATAAGAAAGCACTGACTCTCCATGAATAAACAGTTTGCTCAAAGTTGCAAGGCTTAGAGTAGGAAAGTCTAACTGAATTCAGTGTCATTTTAGGAAGTGGAAGTAATGCTGATTTAGTTTCTGTTCCCTGAAAGCTATACCACATAGAGACAGGAAGGGCACAATTTATTTAAAAATGTCATATTTATTCTTTCTTATTTGGTTTCTGGATAGAGAATCCTAAGTATCCCTGAAATATGACTGTTCAGTAAGTTTACAGCATTTGGCAGAACTCTTTGAAGCCCCTTGGAGTAATGCCAAAGTGACAAGGTCCCTTGTGACTTTGAATTCTCATCCAAATGAACACCTGCTGTCATTATTCCTATCAATTCTATAGTCAGCAAAGCCAGCACTCTCTTTGTGGTGGAACCCATTCAACACGGAAAAGGCCTGCCAGTGTTTCACACTAGTTTTTATTTTGCCCTCTTTTTTACTGAATGAATGATCTATTGCCTGAGTGTCTTGGATTTAGAGCCAATATTAAGTTCATCTCTGGTTATTTGGTGTCCTAATGGTCCATATTAGTGTACTCCATTGTAAGTCTAGTCTAGTTCTTTTTATATGTCTCCCCTTGTCTCTACTCCTCTCTCCCTTTCTCTGTCCTGTTTATGTTGCTATAGAAAGAATGAATTTTTATTATTATTGCAAAAATATACACTTGTAAAGAAAATTATACTACATAATCCATTTGTAAAAATTTGTTTCTCCAAGTTAGCAGAAACAAATAATTCAAACAAGAGAAAATTCAATGATATTCTTCCTATGGGTAACCAATATTGATCATTCATTTTCAGTCTTTGATTCATATTACTGTGCTTTTGTTTAAGTGATCTGCTGATGCATACATTTAATTAGAATACAACAGACACTAGTATGGCAATATGTAAATCAATGGATGTGTAACTGATGTGATTCTGCAATCTGTATATGGGGTAAAAATGGGAGCTCATAACCCACTTGAATCAAATTGTGAAATATGATATATCAAGAACTATGTAATGTTTTGAACAGCCAACAATAAAAAATTAAAAAAAAAAGAATAAAGATTAATAGACAAACCTCAAAAAAAAAAAAAAAAAAGAAGGCATTCCAAATTGATTTTGCACCAGAGTAGGGATAAAGTTTTTTTTTTTTTTAAATTAATGAATGATCATGCCACATATATATTACAAGTAGCTCAGTTCAGATTTTTCTACAATTTCATACCACATTAAGATAACTTCATAATCTATAATATGATTATGACTTAGAATTATAAAGAGAAATTCTTTGACTAGGTTTGAGAGCTATTGGATCAATAAACATGAGCCATGTTTTCATATTTCTACTTCCTAGCAAACCAGGAACTTGACCATGTTTTTTTTTTTTTTTTTTAACAAAGTTGTATGTTGAAAAACTAAACCATAGAGAAATTTTGGGGTGACTTTTAAAGGTGTTATTTCTATACTCATCTGCCTATATCCATGAGTCCTTTCATTTATGGATTAATTAAAACATTTGACAATTTTTAGAAAATAAAATGTTTATTCAGAAAAAAAAAATGATTATTAGCCCTTTCTTACAGGGATAAGCAACTCTCTGCCATCTGCATTGGGCATTGGTCCCTCTCTTGTTGGGCCTCATGCTTTACTATGCATGAGTAAGCACATGAGCCTTTTCATTTCATTCATGAGATTTTTAATCCTTGACTAGTGTTTCCAAGATTCTCTTAAATACACAACTTCTTTATTCCTTTGTGTTGGATCTTTTTCTTTAACTTCACTATGAGACAAATTAACATTTAATCACAACAATAGCTCTTTTCTGTTGAGATGACTGGTAAATATATTAGTTTCTCATTCGAGTGATTAATCATGTGGATGAAGAATGGGAAAATATCTCACTTGATATAATAGGTTTAACTCATTAATGTCAGAATGGACCCTTGAAAAGTTTGAATCACAATATCCCACCAACCTCACACATTCCTTGTAAATTTTATTAAAAAAAAAAACCCTCAGGATATCTTGATAGTAAAAAACACCCATTGGGGTTCAGAACTGTTACACTTAGGGTTTCAGAGATGAGTTATACCTGTCACCAGTTCTCCAGAAATAAGTCTTTCTCTTTGTTGCTTTTTACCATTAAGCAAAATGGTTCAGAAAACTTCTTGTGGACTGAACAGTTATTAATTACACACCAAGGACTTGACTTTGAAGTCAAGTATTACAGTTGCCTCTACTAGACCAGCACCCTCATACTATCTTTCTACCTACTCAAAGAAGTAGGAGCTTTTCTACCATCATTTTCCCAATTAGGCTGTCCTTCTAACTATTCTTTATCAATACTTTCAACTACTATTTGAGATTTATGATTTTATGTGCTATCTTAAACATACTGTGAGTCTGGTACCAAAATTAGATATTTTAAAGGAGATATATAAAACAAATAGAAATCAACTCCTAGATGTAAAGATGAACAGTAACCAATCATGACATGACACCATAAATCACACTTGTTCAGGTTTGACATGGATTATATGTCAATTTTAGAACATCTTGACAAAACTAATTTGAATTTAAAATATTGGTCATTTTTAATTTATACTTCTGTAGGATAATAGGATTATAAACTATTCTGTTTTTTCCCCATTTCTCCCTTTAGGATGCCTCCATTGCACACAGATTCCACATCATGAGAGAGAAACACCCAGAGAAATTCAATAGTAGGTAAGGTAACAAACGATGAAATTACAATTATGGTAATCAAATTGTGTCACAATAAATGATCTCTTTGTTAAAAACCTTTTATATATAATGGTTAAATGAGGTTCAGTGTATGTGTAACTATTACGATGAAAGTATAAATTAGTTGAATTTTTCTTTTCAGGTTTAATTCCACACTTATATGCTATAAATGTTGACAGTAATAATTTATTAAGGTAAGACATTCGTGTAACCTTTACATGGCTTAGTATGTGAATGGTGATCATCTTTAATCCCAAGCAAAAGTCCAAAGGTATGTTAAAAATCTTCTAGTCTTTGGACTCTTGGTTCCATGTAGGCCTCAATTAAATGCAAAATAACAGCAATGTCAATACCAGTATAAATTATTTTAAAGAGTTTTTGCTCACAGAGGAAAGCCTTGGCATAAAATAAGTTTTCTCATAATACCAATTGGCAAACATTTTCCCTTTCAAAATTTAGACAATAAATATCTGTAGTTACTCAAAGGAGTAGAGAAATCATTGGCTCTGTATTGGCTCCATGCTAGAGGAAATATGTCTCTCTTAACCTCACTCCCCTAGAAAATGAGGCAGAAAAAGTAAAGTGTCTTCTACTTCAGGTTACATTCATTTACACTCTATTCATTTCATAAAGTTACAAAATGATAAGCAGTATTTCTGTATAAGTACTTGAGTGATTTTATACATTAATGTTCAAAACAAAAGGCGGTTTTCTCTGTACTTGGCAAAGCTGACAATTGGCCAAGAATATTCCACACAATTCATTAAATAACTGCCACCTGGAAATTCTTCTGTTTATTTCAAATTTGTCATACCCTAGTATATTAAAGTAATTTTTCCATGTAGATTAATAATAAATAAATGCTATTAAGACATACTTTCAAAATTATTTTAGACCTTTTTAAACTGTACACTTAAGCATACTACTTTATATTATCCTAGTTAAAAAAATTGCATGATTAGTGAAGTTGTATCAGAGATTTCATTAAATTTACCTAAGTGTTTTATTAAAACAAATAAGTTTTTATTTCTTGTACTTTACCTTAGATACCATTTTGTTTGTTACCTTAGAAATCATAAATCATGAACTTATGGTTTTATTGTTATCTCAGAGTTCAAAAAGCTGTAATTTTTGTTTTAAAGGCAATAGAAGAATTCATATATGGTTATTGATAAGTGCACATTATATCTTTAGAAGGATTCAGAAAAGTTTTTTAATTCTGGAGTGAGAGAAATGGAATTGGGGGTTATCAGAGGAAGACAATTGAAAACATAAAGAGATACATCAGTGCATTTATCTGATAATCAAATTTGATATTCTATATATAAGATTGCCAACATTGATGACCATCCCTAATGTGTCATAAGTTAATGAGTTCCTTTCTGCTGAATAATTTTAATTCTTCTTAATAATAAAGACTCCATTTTTCACGTATGTCCATTTCACTTTTTATTCTTGATAGCACTAATTTATAAAATTCCTCACTGCCCAATATATGATTAGATGATATTTACAATAATGTGTTTGTATACCTCAATATTTTCATAGGATATAAATTTTACCTCATTGAAACTTCCTTGTAAATTTGACACATGAGTAAATCTTGCTTATAAATAGGTTACAGAGAATATTGAAATCAAAGACAGATAATGACTTCTATAATGATATACAGCGGCACATTCCATGGTGAGTTCAAAGAATGCCAGAGTTAGAGGTGTTGGACCATCCTTCTGTGGCACTATCAAGGCTGCTCTCCCTTCTGATCTGAAGTGGACCCCTGCACAGTCCCTGTGAATTGTTTAATTCAGGCTGAGATGGAGCAGCAAACCTGAGAGTGAGCCAGAAGTAGATGGTGCACCACTCCATCCATCTGTGGTCTTTCATTCTGAAGAGCTTGGACAATATATGCGAAAACATACTAGATATGGATGACATTGATGTGGTGAAACAATTTATGATATCTGGCCATTCAGGCAATATCAAATAATTCATCAGCAAAGGCCAGCATACCTGGACCCCTGACCCACAGTAGACAGGTGCATGGTCCTCATGCTCCTAGTCCTTAGGTCAATAACCAATTCCTCTCATTTTGGCTTCTCTAACCAGATGCTTTCTGACTTTGATCAGCTCTTCATTTTGACATATATATAGACTTAGGTGAAACAAAGACTAAAATGTAGTATTGAAGCCTAAATGAAGCTCTGGTCTCAATCTGGGAGCTCTCAAAACCCTCAAAAATTGCACTTAGGGCTGGAGTTGTGGCTCAGAGATAGAGCTCTCGCTTAGCATATATGAGGCACTGGGTTCGATCCTCAGCACCACATAAAGTAAAATAAAGACATTGTGTCCACCTATAACTAAAAAAAAAAATATTAAAAAGAAAGTTGTTTCCATATATTCACTAGTCGAAATAGTAATAAAAGAAAAAAAAATGCCCTGAATGCCCTCACCTCTCTGGAGCCACCTGCTGTTGCCAGGGTTAGATAGATGGGAAGATAGAGCACAGTGGAGATTGGGAACTTTATTAAAAAGATCTTATTTCATGTAAATCCCAGGTTTAAACCTTTTAGTGACTCTTTTTCCTTACTACATAGAATCCAAGTTATTTGTATTGTTCTTATAGTTTCAAGATTCAGATTTTGTTCAAATATAGAATTTACCTCGTACTAGCCATGTAAACTTAGGAAAGGTCTTTGATCATTATGCCATGTTTCTGCTTCTGGAAAATGAGACAAAAAAAAAAAGTATTTGACTGTGCATGGGCTGCATCAAATTCCCAATAACTATGTGCCAAGTTTCTGCCTCTTCCTGCCATCTCCAGAGTTGGATGGAATGTCCCACCACAAGGCATTTGATCTCTGATTCCAAGTAATGGCTGGCAATCTAGAAGTATGGGGGCATACTCATGGGTAAAATTTGACTAATGGGAAATGGGAGATAGAGAGATAGGCAGATGAATTCTGCCTTCTTTAGTCTCTTTCATAAATTGCTACAAAGTATCTTTTCTACAATTAGTACATCCTCTGGAAAATCCTTCCGAGTACCCATTGACATAACTCCTGTGCTTCTTCAGGTCTTTCATGAAGTAATTTCCAGCCTGGAAATTCATCACCTTGTATTACCTCCCTTTATTCCCAGCCTTACTTATATTTTTAACTCCTAATGTCTTATATTTTCACTTGCCAAACAAAATATCAATACTTTGATCTTCTCTTAGTCACTGTTTTCTGGGTTACTTTGGGGTGGAGAGAGAGGAGGACATTAGACCAGAGTGGGGGTGGGAACTATAATCCTGCTTTAACCTCATCTCCTTTTTCCATTTAACCCAGGAATATGAATTAACAAATACTATATATTAAGAGGCCTGTCCTGCCCTACTGTCTCCACAAAAGGTTGGAGAGATAATGACTATCTTGGAAATTCAGTGTTATAGTATAGAACCTTATTTCTGGATTTGGTAGGACATTTAACTAATATGCAACCTAATAGAAAAGAAGGTAGCTTTTGTCATTTGGCAAGCTGGAATGCCATACAGGATCTATCTTCTCCAGAGGTGCATTTCTTCCAAGAGAGATGATGCCTTTTATACTCGTTGCCTAAACCCAGTCCAGTATTATGCTCTCCCAGGTAATAGCCACAGAAAGGTTAAATAGGATTGGTTCTTGTGCTCAAGGCACCATCTTGGTCTTGAGGCTGAGAGGTGCACATAGGACAAGTGACCACTGTGAAGAGGAGTTCCTAAAGAAGAAGTCAGAAAGGCTTTCTGGAGAAGGAAACCCATGAGCCCATTAAGAAAGTGTAACATTTGGTAACCACTCAAACATTAGAATAAACTGATCAGGTGAATGAAGAGTGAAGGATATTCCAGAAAGAGAGAACACTTGACCTGGCAACTGCTCAGATAGTCATCTGCAAGTTTATACTCATTCGACCAAGAATTTTTGAGCCCACAGTGCAAATAGCACCAGGACTATATTGACCAATTGTGAGGAGCACAGAGAAAACTAAAGGATGTGTCAAGGAAGAAAGACTTTTCAGGCATTGCCTGAGTCAAACCTGAAGGTCTCAAGGGTATCAGCCATTCATTCCATTTTTGAGCCTGTACCCTTAGTGTTGCCCTGTGCTGGACACTAAGGTCCAGTGGTTTGTAAATGAAGACACTCGACTTCTTCATGGAGCCAAAAGATGTTAGATAAAAATTCTGTATTTGTTCAGTACTGCCAAGGACAGATTGCAGACCTTGATAGGCTCAAATTTAATTCTCAGTCTCTGATCAAGCCTTGTGGCCTGGGATGTACCTTCCCCTTCCTTTGCATTTCCACCCCTTTCCCCATTTTTTATTGCCCCTTAGGTTGGTGCTGCTAGTGGTGTCAGTTTATCTGGGGAGGGTATCCAAATGTCCTCTACCTAACTTGAAGCCAAGTAGACATAATATAAAATAGAAGTAGTATGGACTTATTAGTCACCCAGTCACTAGCACTGGTGATTATGACCCAATTAAAGGTCTGGGGAATGAACATCTCTTTTACTTCTGCTTCAACACCAGGTCCCCTCCATGGAACAAGCCATTATAGGTTAAATGAGCCATGGCTGGTCTCCATCCTTACCTAGCTCTGCAGGTAGGGTCAGCAGGTGAGATTGCTTGTTGCTGGGTAGCAGAGTGAGAGGTTTGGTTGGTGACTCACTACTTTTGTTGAGGTAACCAGAGCAATGTAACTCCTTACATTTCCAAATCAATTAGGTACTTGCATTTCCATCTATATTTTTGTAGATTGTCTTTACTTAGAGTTCCAAGCATTTAGATAATTCCCTAAACTATAATGTAAACATTCAGAATATGAATACTTTCTGACCAATTTCTCTGAAGATAAGATATCGTATACAAGCAATTTCAGATGTTTCTCAAGGGTGGATTTTGGAATTCAACATTGAGACTAGCTCAGGCATAGCACACTTTCACATGTTCAGGAATTCACAAATGGATTTTCTTTTAAGTACTCCTAATAATGGTGTTTCAGATCAGATCTCTTGTCACAATAAATCATATGCCATTAATATAATCCTCTAGTATGCTCACCTTGAAATTCATTTATATTTTAGAGAACATGATGTTTCTAACATTATCTTAAGGAAATTAATTACCAAAATATATAGTTCTGCTCTCTATGCTTCTTATGACAGAAATTGAAAGAACTGAAAAAAGGTAATGATTTTTCCGGTGCTTAAGAGAGTGCTAGTTGAGAGGTTTATGTCGTATTCTTTTCAGATTTCTGTGTAGATCTAAGTTAACTATTGAAAGGAAGCATGCTAGGAAAATTTCCAAACTCTTAAGATAAAACTAAATTTACATAAGAACCTCTATCATCTTTTACATTAAAACTCTTTAAAGCACCTTTGCTACTACAATTTGGCGACATATGTTACATAACATTGGTGTTTAAAATATATAATTTGACTCTAAATATCTACAATAATAGTGATGTTCTTGTGTAATTTCTCAGATATTACACCTTTCCTGATTATATCTAGATAGAGTATTTTAAGTTCTTGGGTTTTTAACAACTAATCATCAACATACTAATAATTATGAAAGCTTAAAGTAATAATTTTTTTAGAAAAAAATCCAAAACAATGTTGATTTCCAAGAGTATAACTATGCAATATTAACAGTAACTTGCAAGTAACTGTGACATGTTTTTTGTAATACAAAAAAATGGTGATCTTTCAAAGATCTTTAAAATTTTAGTCATAGCATGTTTTTGAAGAATCAATTTAAATTCTTAATGTATTACTTTAAAATAATTTTCCTAGAGTAAACTAAAATAAATCAACTCATAAGCACTATGACTAGTAATGATAAAGATGCTATCCCATAAAGTCTCTACTGCTTATTTTAAAGCATCTGGTCTCTTAACTTCTGGAAAGAAACAGAAATACTTTCCTGAGACCCCTGTTCAGAGAAAAGTGATTCATTTCTATATTACTCACTGCTTTTTCTCTTAAGGATTCTATAACCAAAAAACTGAAATTGAGGTATGAATGTAAGTAAGGCAATTTAACTCAGAATTTATGTGGTGAATTTTCTGTCAAAATTACCCAAGAAATTAATATCCTACGTGAACTTAGAAATTTTGCCTTCAAAATTACAGTAATTATTCTGTAGAACAATACTTGATTTTTTTTGTTTTGACATGAGGTTTTGTGAGCTCATGGAATAAGTTTTACTTTTTTTTTACTCTGTGACTTTGCTGTATACAGTGTGTTTAATAAAATGAGCACTCAATAGATATTTATTCATTAAATTATTTATTATTTCATAATACATTTCTCTTCCCAATATCTTACTGCTTTTATGGTTCATGGTTTTTATAGTGACAAAAAAGTAATAGAAAAAATTAGAATTGCAGGATGCCTAAAATGAGTCTTGATTCTGCATAATTATCATTCAAGTATCAATAAAACCTTTTAGTATTGTCAACTTTCATGTACCTAATCTCCACAAAACAGCAATATAAAACAAACAAATTCTACAAGATAAATCCCTGAGCACTGTGAGTTGCAAATAAATAATACACAGTTACAGGTTAGTTTTGTGGTTCATAGTTTTGTGCTTCTTATTTTTAGTTTTATAGGTCAACAAAATATAATTATGACCACTTATTGATTTTTACCTGGTGACAGAATTGAACTGAAGACAGTATATCACTCTTCATGAGTGTGTGTGTGTGTGTGTGTGTGTGTGTGTGAGAGAGAGAGAGAGAGAGAGAGAGAGAGAAAATGACAATTCTATAAATAAATTATTTTATTAGTTGCAGAGCATGTGATACCAACCCATATGCTGAAATTTGTAAAATTCAGTTTTCCATAAATGGTATCAATCTGAAGAGATATATTACCAAAACAAATATTTTATTAGCCAAAATAGCTCATAAAGTATTATTATTTATTTTAAAATGCCAGTTTTATACCTGAGCATTCTTTACTTTAAACTGTATTATAAGTGAGTATATATTCTTAACTTGGAAATTATAAATTTCTAGATATTTTACTCTATTGGATATGGAAAATTACAATTTCGAAGTTAAAAATAGAGAAACCAAACCTAAATATATATTTTTTTTTAACTTTCTAATTTGATGTTGAAAAGGGAAAGAAAAGCACACAGGAAACAATGATAAAATAGAAAGTTACCATTTGTTATTTAGACAGAAAAAAATCCAGTTGTAGTTCTTGAATAAAATATGAAATTAAAAATGAAACAATGTTTAAGTAGTAACAGAAAAAAATGCTCTATCCTAGCCAAATATTATTATCTATCATGTAAAGTATCATTGAAAAGTTGTTTCTCTGAATTCAATGTAATAAAATTTTTAAGGTATGAAGTTGTTTAAGGTTTTTTTAAATTTTATGATTATGTATTCAGATAATTTTCTTCATCAACTATAAGAGTTTTAATGTATGTTTAATAAAAGCCAATTGAAATTGTCTTCAGGGAATTTCATGACATATACTTTTACATACATGGCCGACATACATTTTTTTTAGATTTTTTTTTTTTTGTTTATAGATGAACACAATACCTTTATTTTATTTTTATGTGGTACTGAGGATTGAACCCTGTGCCTTCCACAATTCTGAGCCACAATTTCAGCCCACAACATGTCTGACATACTTTTGAGTCAGAATGACAGGAAATAATATAGAAGTTATTCTATAATATAGAGAATAACTTCTATATAATATAGAATAACTTCTATAATAAATATAGAAGTTATTCTCATATGTTTCTCTGAAAATTTTTAATCTGTATGCATGCAAAATTGCTTTTGGAAGAATTTAGTTTTCATTGCACTTTGAACTCTTTAAGAATTAAACTTTTATTTCATATATTAACTTATTTGTAATAGTTTTTAATGTGTAGAACAATTGATTTTTAAATAATTGACATTTATTCTTCATTAAAAACAATAAATATAAAAGACTGAATGGAATCTATATCACATATACATATGTCTTTGTTGAGGTATTTGACCTTACCTTTGCATCAGGAAAACTACATTATTAGATAGTGAAATTTCATTTCTGTTTAAAAATGCAAATTATTATGTTTTGAGGCATATTCTACTTTCTATAAGTGGTACCATTTTAATAATACAACTAGTATTGTTAGTATTCTTAACATTACTTCTAATGTTAAAATTAAATACTTGTAAGTTTTAGTATTTTATAATGTCTTTATTCATTAGCTATATCAACATTGCATAGAAAACTTTTGGACAAAATCATATACTCAAAGAATTTTATTGTGAGAAGTTTGTGTAATTTTCTCTTCTGTATACCAGTACCAACTTTGGTCTGTTTTTAGTGAACCATTCTCATTTTTATTCTAACTGTACATGATTATAAAACTTTACCCTTTAGATAAGATTATTTGACATTTTTCTATATAAGGAATATTGTTAAACCAACTTTTCCAGATTGATGACTAATTGTTTGCATATAAGCCATATAGGATATAGACAAATGGCAAGTAAATAATAAATATGTGTGTATATATATATATATATATATATATATATATATATATATGTATTCATATATATTATTTGTGATGCCTAGAAGTCTAAAATACTCCATTCTTACATTATCATTTTATATAAATCTTTCATACTTATTGCTGTACATGTATTTCTAATTTAAGGCTTTTCAAATAATTTACAAACTGCCATTCTTTTCCTAGATTTTTATTTGTATGTTGAGACTTGTTTAAATATTTGGTTTAATCTTGTTGTGTGCACACTGACAGGAAGGCCTCTGCTTCACCTGCAGTTTCCTCCATCATTTTCTGGTATCATAAAACATGAACACTTACTTCTGTGTCCCGGCTGCTGAAAAGCCATGTTTGGAAGATAGCTCTTTGGAATAGAGTGCATGAGGATAAATAAGGATTGGAGTCAGTAACTTTTCTTCTTTCTTTTGCTGCCCTCTCCGTCTTTTCTTCTTTCTTCATTTCTTTCTCTCCCTCCATGCACCTCCCCCCTTTTCTTTTCTACTTCAGTAGAGTAACAAAAATCTTAATTGAAATCCTGAACTTGGATAAAATACTGCCTATCTGCTATTGATTTGGTTGATTATTTATTCTGCAAACATTTTCTAGGAAATCCTGTTTATCTAATAGTCATGCAGTAGATATGGAACCTGAAAAATCTCTAAGCCAATGAGGAAAGTGAACTTGGGGTTACAGAGAGATCATAATGACAAGTTCTCCTGAAGAATGTAAAACTTCAGGGGAATTCTGTATTTTAAATGAACAGTGGGAAGGCTATTCCCTGGGGTTATACAAGTTAGGGTGACTCCTGAGAACTAAAGGATATATGTTGAAGTAGGGATTGCTTATATATTCTTCAACTGAGATAAACTATTTAATTCTAGTTTCTGTTTGCAAGATAGTTATATTTTATTAGTATCATTTCCATGCTGATATTTTACATATTTTTTTCCTTGACTTTGCCTTGCTATTCCTATGATTTGTATTAGTTTTTACGTGAAACTGTATATGGGCTATGCAAACATTCTATGCGCGCGTGCACACACACACACACACACACATACACACTTCCTAGGATAGTAAATAAGCAGCAAGATTTATTAAGTAGCAGTACTTAATTCATAAATGCCCACAAAACTTCACAAGAAAAATCCAAGTAAGACTGTTTCCTTGTAATCAAGCAGTTTTTGAAAAAGAAAAAATGAACAACCTAGTTTGGGGAGTGACCTATAACCTTGATTGATGTCAGTGATCTCCTCTGATGTTCATGGGTAGCCTGTAGGCCAGCATTTGAAATTGATTAGAATTCAGTTATTATTTTCTTTGTATAGATAAAGTCATATGTTAGTTGATTTGATATGAAGTTTAAATATACAAACTCTAATATTTGGATGCATCACATTCACTCTATATCAGTAACATATTAAAAGAGAATTGTGATTGTTCAGGAATGAAATCATTCTGGGTAGAATTTATCCCAGGGAACAATTTCTAGGACCCTTGTTGTAACACTTCTTTATAGAACATATTAAGCATAAAATAAGTCAATCTTAACTCTTTCCAAAGAAGTTAATCACCTCATTATATGGTAATCTTACCTAGAAAACAATCCCCTAGCATGACTAATTGGAACTAATTAGATACTTTGTTACTTCTTGCTTCACCTAAGCCATAGTTACTAATGCCTTTCTTTTGAAGTACATGCTTCTGTCCACCCTTCAGTCCCAAAGTAAATGTCACATTTTTTTGTTTTTTATTATAGCAACAATCACTTTTATCTATCAATTTTTTTTTTATGTTTAGTATTACTACATAACAGATGACTTAAAACTTTCAATATATACAACCATTTTATTATGTACCTAGCTGGGGTGGAACAGAAATTAAAACCACGCACAATAGAAATGGTTTGTTCCTGTCTCATGATATCTGAGCTCTCACCTGGAAACACTCAACAACTTGAGTTAACTTAATAGTGGGGGCCTGGACTCATCTGGAGACCTGGTTATTGTCATGTCTGGTAGTTGATTTCAGTTGGTGGCTGAGACCTTACCTGGAGCACCTGCACATGACTTCTCCATGTGGCCTGGATTTCTCACATTGTGGTGATCTAAGGTGACCAGATTTCTGACATGGGAGTCCATGTCTCCAAAAACAAGGGCCCCAAGAAAACAGGCAAAAACTATATGGCTTATTCTGACTTACTTTTGGAGAATGCATAGTATCATGCTCACTATGGTTTTATTGATTAAAACTCTTAAAAGACTCAGATTTAGAGGAAAGGGATATAGCTATCATTTCTCAAATGGAGGAATATCAAATATGTTCTAAAACCTCCTCACAGGAGTTTGGGATACAAGTAATGTCAGGCCCTGGGTTCAAAGGAACTACAGAGTTTAATGGGGATAAAACCACAACATACTACTGTAGTAAAGGATACTATTTATTTAGAAATATCTCTTCCAAATCATTAAGCTATTTTTGTCATGAGATGTTTTATTTAATCATTTAAATATCTCTACTCTGTAGCTGTTGTTATTTTCTCTGTTTTCAATGTATGGAGAAAATGTTATTTTCTCTGTTTTCACTGTTCATATATATTTCATAGTAGTACACGCAAAGTCCATGCTCTTAAGTCATGGGCTAAACTATGTCTCTAAATATCAGCTTGACTTTTCATGTTGTGCTCTTGTTTCTATGACTCTTACTCTTTTAATTTTTCAGTCATATCTTTTATTGAAATTTCCAACTATCTTCTTTCTACCTTGTTTCCTGGATCTTCTTCATCTGATAACATTCCAGCAATCTTAATGATATTTTCATTTGACATCATTTGACTGCATTTGCTCTAGTCTGGATCTTGAATATCCTCCCAAAGGCCCATGTTTTGAACTTTGTCCCTATCCCATGGTGCTATTGGGAGGTGGTAGAACCTTTAGTAAGTAGAACTAGTAGAAGGTAGTTAGGTCGTTAGAGATGTGCCCTTGAAGGAGATTTTGGGACTCTGGCACTTTCTTGTCTCTTTTGCTTCTCAGCTGCCATGAGGTGAACAACTTGGCTCTGCCACAGACTCTTCCTTAGCACCCAAAACAACCGGGTCCATTGGTCATGGACCAGAGCCCCTGAAACTGTAAGCTAAAATAAACCTTTCCTCAACTGACTAACATAACCATTATTTCCTGGTTGATGGCTCCTTTATGTGCTTAGGCTAGCTTGAGGACACATTCAAACAGATGTTTCCAACTCATGCAACTCTTACATATAATATGTCACTGAAAGCAGCAACATTTGTGGTCATACAATCACTAAGAAGGATGCTCCAGCTTTATATACCATGAGGACAATATGACCTATAGACTGTATCATTTTCATGAATTCCATGATGAATCAGGGAATTTTTTTCTTTCTTTCTTCCTTTTTTTAAAATATCTTTGTTTATTTATTTATTTATTTTTATGTGGTGCTAAAGATTGAACCCAGGGTCTCACACATGTGAGGCAAGTGCTATATCACTGAGCCCCAGTCCTAGCCCCAGGGAATTTCTTTCTTTCTTTCTTTCTTTCTTTCTTTCTTTCTTTCTTTCTTTCTTTCTTTCTTTCTTCTCTCTCTCTCTCTCTCTCTCTCTCTCTCTCTTTTTTTTTTTGTTGTTGTTGTTTTGTACCAGGATTGAACTCAGGAGCACTTGACCCCTAAGCCACATCCCCAGCCCTATTTTGTATTTTATTCTGAGACAGGAATCTCACTGAGTTGTTCAGGGCCACACTAAGTTGCTGAGGCTGACTTTGAACTCTTGATCCTCTTGCCTCAACCTCCCTAGCTGCTGGGATTATAGGCATGTGCCACCGTGCCCAGCACGAAAAATCAGTGAGTCTTAATGTGAGCCATGCCTAGAATTCCTCATTTCACCTTTTCCCTCCTGCATACATTCATTGCATACTCTTTAGGACACCTTGGCTTCAAAAAGTGCTCTTCTACCTCCTGGATGTGTGATTTCTGGAAAATTGCCCCTTTTTCTGTGCCTACTTTCTAATTAGTGTAATGATACTAATGATACCAATCTTGCAGGGTTGTTGCAAAGACAAAATAACAATGAACAAAGAACATTTTAATAGTAGCAAATTGTAAGTGCCCAATAAATCTTAATAATTATGATTCATGACCTTATCACTTATTTCTGACTGCAATCCCCATCTCTGGAGTTTCTCTGATTCATTCCATTCGTGTTTCTAGGACATTCTAACTGTCACCCAACATTTTCGCCTCTTGGCTCCTTGATAGTTTTTTGAGAGTCTGAAAACATCATTGGAATTTTATTTGCAGACCTCTTTTCTGGGCAGATGGCAAGGGATATAAACTCAAATAGCAGACCTGGGCCTCTAACGTGTGCTCGGCAACTCTCATGTGGCATTTGTGCTCAGTTGCCTGAACTCCACAAAGTTCTCAACCCTCCAGGGAAGAGGGAACTAAAGAGGATGACAGCCATGTTTTAGTTTTCCTTTAATACATCACAGAGTAAACACCTATGGGTATGATTTTAAAAGAAAAGCCCTTGTTGAGAAAAACAAATCCATCTGTTAAGAAATTTTCAAAAGCCACCTCACTTTGGTTCAAAAGATAAAGCAAGTTTTGGTTCAAGACAAATATGATAAGGGCAGGCTTCAGACCAAGTTAAATAAAATTATCGGGTCCTAATTTCATTTTTCTTTTATTATTATGTCCAACTTCCTTCATATGTTAGATTTGTCCTCACAATGGATTAGATTATAGTGAAAAACAATTCTGTAATTTACATTTGCAAGCCCACAGTGTCCTGAGAGAATGAGACAAAGAGAATCCTGATTTCCATTTCTGTTGCCGCTGTGTCTGTCACATGTCTGATACTGAAACAATCACTTTCACCAGAAGATGGGAATCTCTTTCCTTGAAACGATATGGCTACTATGTAGCTCAGGAGAAAAGATGAGTTTGACATATTCCAACCAACTAGTTTATGGATTAGTAAGAAAAAGTTACATATGAGCAAATACATATAATACTGTTAGATGAATGCAGTATTTCAATATCATATGAAGAGGATATAAAGGAGAAAAATCATATGCAGTAGTGGGGCAGTGATCACTAACAAGACTTTGGTTGACACAATACCCAATAGTAGTTTGACAAAAGCAGTCGGACTATTAAAAGTGATCTTAGAGACAATAGAAAGAATATCATGTGTTAAGGGAAAGTGTTATTAAACACAGAAATGTATAAAAAGAGAGAAGGAGGAAACAAGAGAGGAAGGAAGGAAGGAAGGAAAGAAGGAAGGAAGAAAAGGAAAGAAGGAAGGGAAAGGAAATATGAGAAATTGAAGATTGAATTAGCATTGCAAATCATAGTAAGATCATACAGAATATAACTGGGCCTGGTATCACATGCCTATAATCACAGCAGCTCAGAAGGCTGAGGCAGGAGAATCACAAGTTCAAAGCCAGCCTCAGCAACTTAACAAGGTCCTAAACAATTTACTGAGACCCTGTCTCAAAAAAATAAAGAGGACTGGGGATATAGCTCAGTGGTAAATTGTTTCTGGGTTAAATCTATGTACTGAAAAATAATTAAAACATAAACAGAAACATAGAACTTTGGTAGTTCTCTTGAAAACTTGGCCTTTATCCTTGAATATGAAATAATGGATTTTAAATAAGGATGTGATATAAGACTAAGGAAATAGGCTAGTAGAAGGCAAAGGTGGCTGTTGTTCCATAGTTTAGTAACTGACAATGGTATTCATATGGAAGGGAAGGAAATGATGAGTGAAAGTTGTAAATAAAGGCAGAATATTGGCAATATCAACCATAAGGTGAATGTAAAGATGATGAGTTCAGTTCTACACATGTTGAATGTAAGATATCAGTGAAATACATGGGCCAATCCCATATATGATTGATTTTACTGGTCTGAAATTAGGTCACATGTCAATACTAGAATTTAATAAAGTTATGAAATAAAGGAGCCCTTTTTGTTCCATAATGTACAAGCTAGAACATCACTTAAATCCAGAGTAGGGATAACTGGGTATTTGACTGAAGTTTGTCATTTTAAATTCTACTTGTTAAAATATTGAACTCTACTTGTTATAAATATAATTATGTTTTTTGAAGAAATTAACTTAAAATCATGGGCAAATTGCATTTTATATATTATGTGAAAATGATTAAACTCAATATACTATTACACATTATTAGTTTTATCAGAAATATTTATTTAATGTTTATTTAAATAGCTTTATCAATTTTAAAAATACAGACTTATCAGAGGCTCTTATTTTTGAGGCAAAATAATTTATCAAATTTTTCGTTTAGCTTTCATTATAAATATTTTAGGAATCCAATTTTACAGTGATCTTCACGGAATCACCTTGTTGTCAATTGTCTGAAATTCTGTTTAAAATCTAAATTCATTAAGAGTTTCCCATAGTTTGTTAACAGGACGTCTTTTCTGTAAGCAACACTTGGAAACATTTGAGTACTTTTAAGAAGAAGAATCAAGCCAGCAGAGGGCGCACACCCATATGCACTCAGCCTTGCAGGAATTCAGCCACCAGGAAAACATGGGGATGAGTCCTCCCTCTGTGTGTATACTAGCAAGGCCATTCTTTTGCTGTGTTGCTTTGCCAGGACTTAGGATTCACATCAATAATCCTATCAGGTGGTAGTATGCATTTCTTTTAGCAAAGTGTAATTTTAGTTGCATTTGAATGCCAGCCAGCACACTGTTATAAAATGCCAAAATCTTAGCAATCTGTGGTGGGAAGTCAAAGGCCATCTATGTACCTCAGTCTTGCTGACTAATTAGGGAGCTTTTGATCACATCTGATGAACAAGACCAGTTTTAACCTGACGTGAAAGGAGCTTTGCTTCAGTAAAAGTCAAAGTCAAAGTGTTGATACTTTTTTCTAATTGTAGCATTGCAAATTAAATAAATGTCAAAATGTCTGAAATAATTTTCTAATTGGAACTGAGATAATTCTCAAAAAAATTAACTGTTTTGCAAGTAATTAAATTTTAAAATAATAGCATTACTATGACTTACTCTATAGACTATTTATAAGATTTTTTCCATGTATCTTTTTGATTTTAGAAGTATTTAATGATCTTGCAAAATATTGTTTTAGAAACTTTTCAAAAGCATAAGCAATTCTGTCTTCTTTAAGACTATTTTAACAAGTCTTATATATTTTATATACATATATTACTATAATTCTTGTATTTCCATTTAGAAAAATAAACAAGTAAAAAAATTTACTATATGCAAGCTACTTACTGAAAATTTTCTAGCAACTGTTCGTTTGGGGTAACTGCTTAGTAACACCAATTAGTTTTTAAAGATGTAGATCTTTTTATATGCTATCTTTACTAGTGAATTATGAGTTTCTCATATTATAACATGATTAGAATATGTGTAGTATATGCAATTTGCTTATTTATAAAAGCTGATATGAAAAGGCTAGGGACGTAGCTCTGTGGTAGAATATGTGCCTAGAGGCAAGGCCCTCAGTTCAATGCTCATGACTGCAATAAGTAAATAAATAAATAAGCAAACAAAAACTGAAGTGTGCATATTGGCCTCTTATTATTTAAAAAGGTAATAGTGCCAACATTTTTACTTTATGATCCAGTACAGTGAAAGATAAGTAAAGAGTTTAAAAAACTGTGGGAAGTTAATTTTGATGTGTAAAAGTGTGAGACGGTTCCATCTCTTTTCTTCATTATATGAAGCTAGTAACAATTTTATTTGCAAAGGCAATAATTATTTAAGAAAGTGACAAACTGTCCCACTGATAGGATACATTAGTTTGCCTGCAATTCTGATCCTTGTCCTCATAAGAAGGTGATAATTAGGTTTTCAGATTGGAATAAAATAATTATGTCACTTGTGTAGGTGCTTGTTAAAATATATTTGATCCCTTTTATAAATTTGAAACAAGTAAAAGCTGTAAAATATGTGCAGACTTTTAAGTAAATATGGCTAATATTCCAAGTTAATGTTAAACTAACATAACACTTTGGATGACCAAAAGTTGGAAAATAACATAAGAAGTTATTAACATGGCAGGTAAAACATTGGTATGAGGTTTTGTTAGAATATCCACCTAAAAAAAAAACAACACTTACATCTCTCCCAAATTTTTCCATTTGTACTGAGTGATTTAGTTTTAGAAGTGTCACATAGGGTTGTTTTGTGCATGTATACTAACATCTTCAACATTAAATGTTATTGAGAATTTGAGTATTGAGCTATTTGACTATTTATTTATGAGTATTGTTGAATACGTATACTTTTTAATCTTACATTACACAAAATTAATTATATTTGAGTGCCAAAAAGAATCCTATTTGGTGTTTGAATGTCAACAGTGAAAGCACAACTTATGAGCCACTGGTGACTTTAGCACAGACCCTTTTCCTGCTTTGGAATTGATGATAGCATGTTGTCTTACAGGTCCAAAGCCCAATCTTCTCTAGCCTTAGATAACGAAAGGTAATTTCCTCTTCTTAAAGTTTGCAGGGTATTAAAAACTTCCCCAAATCTATTTCCTGACCAAGTTGGAGAATATTCAGTGCACATTCATTTAAAATGTCTTTAAATGTTCTGACTCAATTACTTTTAATAGAGTGGAGAATATTTGTAGCTTTGAGTGCACAGCATGAAAGGTTAGGTTTCATGTAAGAAAACATACAAAATTAGTTTCTGTGCAAAGGTAATCTCTAGAGAAATATAAGTAACCAGAAAATCCTACTGAAAACCATTGTAAGTACTGACACTGACATGTACATAATTATAACATAAATGAAGTTATAGTAAAATATTGCCAAGGTAAAATAAAAAGAGATTTTTGTTGATAACATGCAAAAATGCCACATCTGTTTTTATTCATTCTGCACATATTTCTTTGAGGGAGCATTTATACAGCTGTGAAAACCCAGGGAATTTTGTACAAAACAATTATGAAAAATGCTCATGATTCCACACCAATGAAATGCATTTTAATTTCATTCAGAATGTTCCAACTTCTCTAGCATATAAACAGTAACAAAACTTATATTTAAGTTATTTCTGTGATTTTTAACTTTACTGTTCAAATTGTACAAGCATGTTTTCCTAGTTCTCAATAAGAAATACAGAGACTTGGAAGCAGAGTTTACAGAAACAAAAAGTAAATTGGTGTCGAGAAATGGGAAGCTCATATTGGGCTTCACATACAACTCAGCCATGAAACATTTCATGATGTCATACAAAGAGCATAAACTTTCAGTTTTTTTTTTCTTTGCTGATGTTAGAGTCTATGTCTTATCATCTGTGAAAACTGAGGTAACTTATTTAGAATTTAGAGCCTCTGTTTCATTTACCTGTAACAATGGAATAGTAATTCTTAGTTCTGAGGTTTGGTGTAAGGTTAAATTAAACTGAATAATGCATGTTATGTAGTGTGATGCCAGTTTTCCTTTTCAATCCCTCCAGAATTTACTATCGAAACTATCATTATAACCCAAGTGCATGATGTTATATACTATAATGTAGAAATCCAATAATTCTCTGCAATTTAGGAAGTTGTGTCAGAAATATTAGGTGATCCTTGGAAAGGGAAAATGGATTTTGAAGTTTTTGAAAACTCTGTTAAGCAAGAATTTTCATGGATCTGATAATAATCACATATGATTTTTCTATGCAATGCAAAGAGTGCTAGATAGTAAAAAAAAAAAGTACAAAATTGGTATTAGGCCAATGTAATACTTTCTGGTTATAAAAGTTACCTCCTCTATAAATTAGAATGGTTTGGGTAAGATTACTCAGAGTTGTTATATCAAACACAAATGTTTGTGAAAATATGGGATGTACAAGAATTGGCTTAACATGGTTTTCTAGTCAAAGTCAAGAAGAGAGTACAGTCAAGAAGAGAGTACAGATTTTATAGAGATACACAGGAAATGCCAAAGAATTAAGTGGCTTCTCTAAATGTGGAAGTATTTTCAAAATATACTCCCTTCAAACAGGCAGACAAAAAAAAAAAATACTTCCCACTATTGCATAGTAAAATCAAGGATCATGCAAATTCAAGCCCTCTGCTTCCTTTGTAAAAAATAAAAAAAAATAAGGAAGAAAGAAAACAAGTTTTGTTGGAATTCAGCCAATCACTGTTGTTTTCTAATGTTTATGGCTGCATTTGAACTGCAAGGGCAGAGCTGAGTTGTGACAGAGACCATATGACCCACAAAACCTAAAATATTTACTATCTTGTCCTTGTCCTTTACAGAGAAAGTTTGCTACCTCTGTAACACATTAAAAACAATTGCTCTGAGAGAAAATGTTCAAAAGACTGGGAATAGGTTTAAGAGCAAATCAGAAGAGTAGAAGTTTCATGTTCTGAGATTTAGGGATCTATACAATAGATACAGTTGAGAATACATTGGATGAGGACTTTAAGTAGACTTCTCATCTTAAGTGATATTTTTAAAAATATTCTTTTAGTTGTGGGTGGACACAATATCTTTATTTATTTATTTTTATGTGGTGCTGAGGATCAAACCCAGTGCCTCACAGTATGAGGCAGGCACTCTACTACTGAGCTATAGCCCCAGCCCCTTAAAGTGATATTTTGAGCAGTAACATAGAAACAGATTCTCTACAAAATGTAATGCATTCTAGTTCCAATCCATATATGCTTCACAAAATAGTGAATTATAGCAATACTTGAAACAGAGACTCTAGAACAGACAAGTCCTTTATTAACAGCAGCTTCGCTTATTTGTCAGAAAAGAAAATGCATACCACAGCCACATACTTTGGTATTTGAAATGGCTATAGCAGTGACAGAAAACACACTACAACTTGACAGTCCTAGTGCAAATTCAAGCTCCCCCACTTACCAAAAGGATAAACCTGGGCAAGCAGCTCAATACTCTGTATCAAATGACACAGCAATGGTACCTTCTCCATAGAGCAGAAAAGAATAAATGAGTCAATACTGTCAAGCACTGAGAGCGGTGTCCAACATATAGTTCTCACTTTACGTGTAAACCATTGCTCTTGCTGTTCACACACAAAAGTATATACTATATTAGCTTACATTAGCTGTTTCATTTTTACATACTTTATCATTTTCCTTATATAATAAAAATTCATTCTATGTTGTTATATTTTATTGTCCTTATGGAGTTTTTGAGCTAAATTCTCATTCAGGGAAATCTTATCTGGAAATTTTAGTCAAGAAATGTCTTTATCAAGATATACTATAAATTATTTACAAACAATAGCTACTCAATTGTGGGTTGCTAGATACATATTTCTTCAGGGTCTAAGTAGATGAAGAAATATAAATGCTTCCTATGAAAGGGTAATATATGTCATTCCATGTGTACAGGTTTTTTCCCTTAAATTCAAAATGAACATTAATTTAAGATCTGGTGTTGAATACTTTTGATTTCACATGAGGATAAAATTGTTAACAGATCCTAGGTAATTGCCTTATTTCTTTTAGATTCTAAGACTGTTGACCTTTATCATTTTTGTGTAAATTAAAAAAATAAGATGTGTATGATGATTTACAGTTTTAAATTTGCTTTTATGTGAACTATTTTATGTGATCTTGAGATGTTTAAGCCCAGAGATGTATGCCATCCTTGCTCTTTTCTATTTGGCAGGAAATATTGCAAGCATATTGATGGTGATAATTAATATTTTCTAAACAGTCAAAAAACAGGTGTACCTTTCCAAATAAATTGAAAAAAATTTTCAAAACATATTTGTTGAATGACATAAAGAGTAAAAAAAAAAAAAAAAAAAAAAAAGGAGAAATTTTCTTGAAAGCCTTCCTAATGGGACTGTTGTAGAAAATAATTATTAGGTTAAAATTTTGAAGGTAAGAACCATATTTTATTAATATTTCTATCTTCATTGCTTATCATGTACCTGATACACAGTAGTCATTAAATGATATAAATTTTAAACCTCTTTTAATAAATTTAAAAGGAAATTTCAATGATTATTTTCTGTTTTTAACTAAATGTTTTTAGGTCAAGTTAATAGTAAGAATAGCTGAGCAAATTAAATTTTTATATAAGAATTACTAGCTTTGATATTAACTATGAGAAAATAAGCAGTGAAACATGGAGCAATCAGATGTTTGTAGAAAAGAATAATTTTCATTAATTTGTAGGAATTACTCCATCTTGTTCTTGAGTCATCATTCTCACTGATGGAGTAAACAACTGGTTTTGTCAATTAAAAGTAGTTCATTCATTTTTTGGTTCAAAACCTTTTCTCATTCATGCAGCCACCCAGTTTTTCTAGGCATCTCTCCAATCCCTGGCTATGCCCTTCCATTCCTCCTTCCCCTAGCAATGTTTAGGTACCAAAGGCGTAAAGCATCTCCTTTTAAAAAGGTGTATTTGAGTCCTCCAGAGAAAAAGAACTAATTAGAGACATCCTACAGTCACCTATCACTTATCCTAACCCATGCTCCCTCCTATTTTATCCTTTTAGCACTTTTGAGTGTGTATTCTTTGGGGGGGGGTGCTTATAACTAGGGTACTTTGCGCTCACCATAGTAAGATCTGCATGACCTTGTTAGGGCCTCCTCTGCTGTACCTGACTGGATGCCTCCTCCAGCCATGCTACACTTGCTGCTCCCATACAATATAAGGTATAAAATTATGAGAGCAGCTTTGTCTTTCTCCGTCACAGGAAAGGGCCTCCCATGGCTAGGATTGTTTGATTGCCTCTTCCTACTTGGTGTTTTTCTCATTGGAAAGAATGAGGGGACTAGGGCTTACATCTAATCTCTTGGCTCTCTCTTCCTATGATTTGGCTCCAACTAGCCATCTACCACCTACACTCAGTGCTTTGCACTTTTAGTTTGGCAGAAATTTCCCACTGTGTCTCCTTAGTATATAGTTTCAGTGTATTAATTCTGTCCTCAGTTCTCTGGTACCTGTCTCTTGATCTTAAATCCCTGCTGTGGAAATACAAAGAAAGGACTTTATCTTTCACAGGGCCTGAAGTTTGCTAGAATCAGAAATGTGTGTCTTTAGCTTATTACCTGGAGAAGGCCATTCCCATGAACATCTGCATATTGTTGACATAATAGGGAGATAAGTCACATGAATTCAGGAATTTGATATCATCCAGTATGACAATTATATAAATTTTAAAAGTATAAAAAAAAGAAATTTTCTTTGTTATGTCTATTTTTCATGATAAAACATGTTCTGAATATGTTTCATTTTTTTATTCCATGAAAAAAATTATAAAAAATATCATGAGATCAAATTAGTTGTCATTGCCTAGCAAGTATCCTATAATGAAATTTGAAATTCTACATATGCTAATTTAACAACAATTCATTACATTGTTTACATTCTACACTATAGTATGTTCACAAGAATCCAATTAGACAATTTGACAGAAAAATCTCCATGAGTGGCACAAACACTAATCAGAACGTCTAACTGGGTTGGCTAAACATCTTGATCCCAGAGTCAATGTTAATTCTCTTACTATTTAGAAGCTCATTTTTCCTCATTCTGTCATGGAAGAGTGTATGCAAGCATATCTTACTAATCTAAGGGAATGTAGAAGTCTGAGAGAAGATTAAATACCACTATAAGGGATTTAGAAAATTATCTTGCTATATGGATTTTGTAATGGTAAAAAATGTAATCAGTGCTCAAGAAAGTGGATGCAGATATTATAGGCAATTGAAAGAAGTAGGTGGTTATTGTAGCTGGAATGCCTCCCAGAGCAGATGGTTTTTTCGGAATTTTTGAAGGAGAAGAGCAAGGTGGCCTGCCTGGCGTATATTAATTGGGTGCCTGTTCCAAGTGTAGGGGGTGGTTGGAAGAATCTGTGATGTCTTGAGTGGGCGAATGATACAAACAGGCATAACTTCAAAATAACCTGGAATTTATATCTCAGAAAGCGTACAGACAATTCATTAAGACACAGTTTTGTCTGTACCGAATTAGTAAAATGCAAAGGTATACAAACAGAAAGCTAGCACCACATAAAATAGAATGTTGCAAGCCATGGTCAACATTTGTACATTTAACACTTGGCTATAACTTACCTCCAACAACAATAAATAAATCATTTCCTGATTGGGAAAAACCTTACTGAAACCAGTTGGTGAGTGTGTGTTTAAGAAGGTCAGATATAACCAAACATTTGAAAGGCATATGATTATTATATCCTATTATGTCCTAATTCCTATGTGTGTATGGTAGGCATAAATTCTTTAATAAATAATGTTTAACTTACTTTATAGTCATTGTATATTTTGCTTATTTATTTTTACTTTTTATTTTTCACTAATACTTAAAAACTTAAAAATAATACATATTTAAGGGATATCAAATGATATTTTATTGCTTACATAATTGTATAGTATATTTATCTTCTCATTTATCATTTCTTTGTGACAAATACATTCAAACACCTCTAGATTATTGAAGTACAATATACTCTATTAATCTATAATCATCTTGCTAGGCAATAGCACACCATAATTTTTTACTCCTATCTAATTATACCTTGGACTCATTGATTAACCTATCCCCATTTCTCTCAACTCCATACCCTCCTCACCCTCTGATAACCATATATATACAAACATTGAACCCAGGGCCTTGTGCATGCAAGGCAAGTACTCTACCAAGGGAGTTATATCCCCAGCCCTACCAATATATTCTTAACTTCTATTAGAGTATTATTTTAAAATTCCACATGTGAATGATATCACACAGTACTTAACTTTTTGTGTATGGCTTATTTCATTTAAAATGAAGGCATTGAATTCCATCCGTATTGTCACAATGATAAGATTTCATTCTTTATTTTTAAATAGCATAACAGTATTCCATGATGTATACATATCACATTCTATTTAACTATTCATCAATTGATGAACAATTAGGTTGTTTCCATTCCTTTGCTACAGTGAATAGTCCTGCAGTGAATATGGGAGTGCAGATATCTCTTTGACATACTGATTTTATTTCCTTTGGTTATATTTCCAAAAGTGGGATTACTGGTAATATGGTATTTCTAATATTGATTTGATCAGGAACTTCTGTACTATTTGCTAATTCTCTGTAATGACTGTAATAATTTACATTCCCATCAACAATATTCATTCCCATTCTCACCAGCAATAGTTATCTTTTGTCTCTTTGGATAATAGCTTTTCTTACTGAAGAGGGGTGATATCTCATTATGGTTTTGAGTTGCATTTTCCTGATGATTAATGATATTGAACTTTTTTCATATTCTTTTTGGTCATCTATGTGTCTTCTGAGAAGTTTCTATTAAGATTTGTTACCAGTTTTTTAGTTGTGGTTTTTGGGGGATAGTGAGTTTTTTTAAAATTCCCTATATATTCAGGATATTGAACTTTTGTGAGAAGTATAATTTAGAAATGCTTTCTCCTGTTCTGTAAGTTGTCTCTTTACTTGTTGTTTCCTTTGCTGAGAACTTCATAGTTTGATTTAATTTCATTTATCTATTTTTGCTATTGTTTCCTGTGCTTTGTGGGGTCTTGTCCAATAAATTCCTGCACATTCCTATGTCCTAAAGTATTTCCTCTTTATTTTCTTCTAGGAGTTTTATAGTTTCTCACATTGGAGTATTCAGTTCCTTTTGTGTTGACTTTTGTAACTGATAATACATAGAAGTCTAGTTTCATTCTTCTGTATGTGTATGAAAAAGTTTCCCAGTAACATGTATTAAAAAGACTGCCCCTTATCCAATACAAGTTCTTAGTATGTTTGTCAAGAGTCCATTGGCTCTAATTGTGTGGGTTTATTTCTACTTCTTTATTCTGTTCCATTGGTCTATGTGTCTATGAATATGCTAATACCATGCAGCTTTTATTACCACAGCTTTGCAATACATTTTGAAGTAAGACAGTGTAACATTTCCTGCTTTTTTTTTCCCAAGGTGGCTTTTGCTATTTGGGCTCTTTTGTGGTTCCATATAAATTTTAGGATGTTTTTCTAGTTCTATTAAGATTGCAGTTGGTATCTTGATAGGTATTTTATTGAATCCTTAGATTTTCTTGGGTAGTATAGACATTTTAATTGTATTTATTCTTCCAATCCTTGCACATGGGATGTCTTTCCCTTTGTGTGGGAAAGACACACAAAATTAGTGTTTTATAAAACTAATGTTTTATAAAATAATGTTTTACAAAATAATGTTTATAAAATAATGTTTTATAATTTTCATCATAAATCTCTTTCACCTCTTTGGCTAGATTTATTTCTAGCTTGTTTTGTAGCTATTGTAAATGGAATTTTTTTCTTAGTTTCTATTTTAGGAAATTGTCTATTGGATACATAACAATACTACTGATTTTTCTATGTTGGTTTTGTATTCTGTAACTTTGCCAAATTTATTCAGTAGATCTAATACTTTTGGGTAGAGATTTTATATTTTTCTATATATAAAATCATGTCATCAGCAAAGAGTGACAATTTGACTTCCTCTTTTCCCATTTGAATGCCCTTTATTTCTTCTCCTTTCTTGACTTCTCTGATGAGAATATCCAATACAATGTTGAATTAAAAAGATGAAAGTGGGTAGCCTCCTCTTCTTCCAAATCTTAGAGAAAAACCTTTTACCTTTCCCCATTCTGTATGATGTTGGCTGTTGGCTAATTATATTTGGCCTTTATTATGTTGAGATATTTTCCTTTGTGTTATTAGGGTAATGCTAGCCTCAGAGAATGAATTTGAAATAATTCTCTCTTCATATTTTTGGGTTTTTTGGTCTAATTGTTTGAGATGAGGAATTTAACTAAAGGGTGATTTACGAGTGAGCTTCATCACCAGATCTGTTTGTTATAGAGACTCAGTAAGTTTCTGAGGCTGGCCGAGAACTTGTGATGATCCTCCTTCTTCAACTTCCCAAGTCTCTTGGATTATACCATGTGCCACCACATCTGAATCTTCAATTGTTTGGAGTGATTTAAGAAGAATAAGGATTAGTTTAATGTTTAGTAGAACTCAGAAGTGAAACAATCTTTAGTGGAAAACTTTGTTACTACTTCAACCTTATCATTATTTTTTTTCAGATTTTTATTTCTTCATGGTTCAATCTTGGTAAGGTGTTTATGTCCAGGAATTTTCGTATGTCTTCTAGATTATGAAATTTTTGGTTTATAGCTGTTCATAATAATCTTTAACAATCTTTTGTATGTCTATGGTGTGAAGTGTTAAGTATCTCCTTCCATCTTTGGTTTTTATCTGAGTCTTTTCTCTTTTTCTTAGTCTAGCTTAGGCTTTTTTATATTGTGCTGTCCTTAAGACAAACCAGCTCTTTATCATTTGAATTGCTTTTTAGTATCTATTTCATTAATTTGTGTTCTGATATTTATTACTTTTTCTTTCTACAAATTTGGGGTTTGGTATTTCTTTTTATAGTTCCCTGAAATGTGGTGACAGATTGTTTGTTTGAGGTCTTTCTGCTTTTTGATGCATGGATTTTCATGGATCACTACAAACTTCCCTTTTAATATTGCCTCTGCTATATAGGATTTTCTGTTTTGCACTTCCATTTTAATTTGTTTTAAGTATTTTTAAAATTACTTTCTTGATTTCTTCCTTGATCCATTGATTGTTCAAGAGTAAATTATTTTCTTTCTATTAATTTAAGTAGTTTCCAAAGTTTTTCATGTATTTGCTTTCTAGTTTGTTAACACTGTGTTCAGAAGAGATAATCAATATGATTTTAATATGTTTTAAAATTTCAAAGCTTGTTTTGTGACCTATCATATGATCTATCCTGGAGAATACTCCATATGCTGTTGAGAAGAACATGTGTCCTGAAGTTGTTGAGTAAAATTTTATGTAGGAGTGTGCTAGGTCCTTTTGGTATAGGGTTCAATTCCTTAGAGGGTTTAATTCTAGTTTCCTTGTCCTTGTTAATTTTCTGTGTGGATGTTCTGCACATTGTTGAAAATGTGATATTACATTATTGTATTGGAATCTAATCTTTCCTGCATTCAAATTAAAAATTGCTTTATGGGGCTGGGGTTGTGGCTCAATGGTAGAGCTCTTTCTTCGAAAGTATGATGCACTGGGTTTGATCCTCAGCACCACATAAAAATAAGTAAATAAAATAAAGATATTGTGTTCTTATACAATTAAAAAGAACTATTTAAAACATTGCTTTATATGTTTGAATGTTCCAATACTTGGGTACATTTACATTTAGAATTATTTTCCCCTGCTTTGCCTTGTTTTCCTGATTTTGATTTAAATTTACTTTACCTAAACATGGTTATACCCTCTTTCTTTTGGATTTCATTTTAATGAAAAATAATACTTTATCTTTTTACTCTTCAGTCTTTGCATGTCTTAGAAGTAAATTGAATTTTTTTTAACCACATATACTTGGGTCATGTTCCTGTTGTTGTTTTTTTTTTTTTTATTTTATGTTCTTTTAAAAAATCTATTTAGTCACACATGCTTTCTAGGTTCCAGAGATTGAACTCAGGAGCCTTCTACTATTGAGATATATCCCCAGTTTTTAAAATTTTTTGTTGGGGGAGGGTACCAGGGATTGAACTCTGGGGCACTCCACAACTGAGCCACATCCCCAGCCCCATTTTATTTTTATTTAGATACAGGGTCTCACTGAGTTTTTTAGCACCTTGCTGTTGCTGTGCCTGGCTTTGAACTCATGATTCTCCTGTCTCAGCCTCCCAAGCCACTGGGATTACAGGTGTGTGCCACTGTGCCTGACACTCATGCTTTTTAATTGAATAACTTAATCATTCTAATTTAAAGTAATTATCAATAAGTAATGTTCTATTATAGCCATTTTACAACACATTTTCTAGTTTTATGGTAATTCCATTCTTTCTTTCTCCCTCTCTCAGTTATCTTAGTGATTTAATGATTTCCTCTAGTAGTTTTATTCTTTGCTTATTATACTTGGTTTGTCCATTACAGATTTTTGCTTTTTGCTCATGATGAGGCTTACAAAAAAAATGTCTTTTGATTATAACAAGGTATTTGAAACTACAACAACACAAGAAAAGGGAGAAAAAAAGTAAGAAATAGAAAAAAATATTTTTTAAAAAAGGAGAAGCTTTTCACCTGCACTCCATTCTTCCTCACATTTTGAAAACTTAGTTTCCAATTTTGTATATTTCTTTATTGCATGTCACTTAACATATGAATGAGGTTATAATGTTTATAATGTTAGAATATTTTCAATTTCTTATATTTTTACTCTGACTATTGAGTTTTATGCCTTCTAATGCTGCCTTTTTGTTTGTCTCTTGGTTTCAGTTTGAAGAATTTTCTTTAGTATGTATTTTAGGACTGGTCTGGTGGGAATTATATTCCCCCAGCTTTTATTTGTATAGGAATGTCTTTATGTCTCCTTTATTTATGAAGGATAATTTTCTGAGAATAGTATATTTGGTTGGCAGATTTTTTTTTTCTTTAATACTGTAAAAATCTCATGTCACTCTTTCTTTGCCTGTAAGATTTCTGCTGAGAAGTTTGCTGTTAGGAGAATTGGTACATATGAAGATGCTATTTGTTTCTTTTCTCTTGCAGCCTTCTATTTTTCTTTAACTTTTGAGAACACAATTGTAAATTATCTTGAGGTAGACTTGGTTGACTTAACTACTGGTGAGCTTTTTCCTTTATGTAGCTGGATATTTGTATCTTTCTCTTGGAAAATTTTTCGTTTTAATTGTTTTAAATTAAGTTTCTATCCCTATGGCATTCTCAAGTCCCTTTTCAGTCTCAGTAACCATTCATGTAATGATTGAAATTTAACTTACTAATAAAAACTGAACATAAATATAAATATAAATACTGAACAATTCAAAATAAAATTCCCTCTTGGTAAGACTTAGGATTCTAGTGAATTTCTGCAGCACAAAAGACCTGACATATTTTATTAGTCATTAGTAGCATTTTATCTTTAAATATCCAGTACCTTCTTTTTCTTTTTCCTTTTTTTTGGAAAAATTTTCATCTGTTAAGATCATAGATAAAAACTATTGAACAATTGTTTCAGTTTATCTTATAATCATTGTTAATTAAATCCAAGTTGTTGCTAATGTATGTAGACTTCAGGTTAGATAGTCTAGCTTCATTTTAGGGTCCATTTCTGTGGCCTTCTTTAACCTATCTCGTTTTTGCTGATTCTTCATGTTTCAGAATAGTTTTGAATTTTTTCCTAGCAAAAAACATTTAACCAATTGAATAAAGTAAATAGAACACAGCAAATTAAGAAAAGGAACGATTACGAAATTTGGTGGATAATTCTATTCAAAATGTTTTGTCAGTTTTAATCAATTCTTTTTTTAACAACATATTGTTTATAGTTGTAGATGGACATAATACTTTATTTTATTTATTTATCTTTATGTGGTGTTGAGGATTGAATCCAGGGCCTCATACATGCTAGGCAAGCACTCTACCACTGAACTACAACTCCAGCCCCTAATCATTTTTTGCTTGATAATAATTACTGATTTCACCTTGTGCACAATAATGCAAAGGAAGGTGAAATTCATTGGTATTATATACAGAGAGTACATAGTGGAAATATGTGAAATCCATAGATCACAGACATTACTTATTTATACCAGCATTTATTATTGTAAAAGCCATGCAAGTTTGTATTCTATAAATATCAAAGGAGCTACAAAGAAAAGCAAAACAGGCATAAAGAAACAAGCTAGGAAAAAAGATTATTTAAAATTTTTAAAAATGATTTTCTCTCAAATGTCTTTAATGTATTTGTTTTTATTTTAATTAAATTTTAATTTTAATTTTACTTTATTCAGAGTTTGATATATCGGTAGAATATTAGCACTTTGGTGGGGGTGGGTGGGTACCGGGAATTGAACTCAGGGGCACTTGACCACAAAGCCACATTCCTATCCCAATTTTGTATTTTATTTAGAGACAGGGTCTTACTGAGTTGCTAAGCACCTCACTTTTGCCAAGGCTGGCTTTGAACTCGTGATTCTCCTGCCTCAGTGTCCTCAGCTGCTGGGATTACAGGTGTCTGCTACCAGACCTGACTAGAATATTAGCACTTGTTACTCTCTCTTTTTCATTAAATGTCTCCATAAATCTGGTGGAATGTATTGCTAAAAATTACCCTCACAAACTTTTCATGTGATTTGTTAAATTTCTGTTAGTAACTTAACCAGAATTATCTTTGTATACTCATTTCTCTTTTACCAGTTTACTGAAAATAATCTTCTTGATGAAGTTTCAATATAATTTATAAGGTTGTATTAACTTAATGATTCATTCAGGAATTGATATTATGAATGATAGCTGTTAGTTACTTGTTTTCTATGATATTAAGATTTTAATATTTAAGTTATGCAGATATGTCCTATGTATTTCTCAATCTCTCAAATTTAAATTTTTATTTTACTTTATCTTCATGTCTAATTTTTTCCCTAACACCGTTACAAAACCAATGTGTTTGTGTTTTAAAGTATTTTGTAATTTTTTATACTTAGGTAGAGAGAAAAAGAGATAAGTGCAGTCTTTTTCCATTTTTTATTATGGAAATTGTGGGGAAATGTTTTTAATAAAAATTAGCATAATTTATAAACCTGTAATTTGGAAATAAAATTAATTTCTTCCTTGGTTTTATTATTTTGACATCATGAAATGTCTTTTATGTGGTCATTAGTAGAATAGTAAATTAGTAGAATAGTAAAAGTAAGGATTTTGTGTTAGCAAAAAAAAAAAAAAATAGACCCCCACATTTTAGGATTTGGGGAAAAATTAAGACTCCTCATGTGATTTTTATTAGATTTTACATAAAATTAATCATTATTATTATTGTTCAGAACCATTACCATTAAAATATATACATGTAGACACTAAGAAAATTTTTGAAATTCAAGTGATACAATACCAAAGTTGTTGTCAAGGTTTTCCAAATTCGTATAGATAAGTGTATTTATCAGAAAGGAGACTGTTTTTAACTCATATAAGGAATAATTGTGTTTATATAACATCCAGTGTTTTAAAATGAATTTCATACACAGAAGTTTTTAAAATACTTAAATGTTGTAATTACTTTCTTCAGCATGGTAGATAGTTATACTTAGAAATTTCAAACAAAACACATTCAAACTCTAGATAACACCTTTTAATTCATGCCATATTGCAAGTAAAAGAGAATTTCTAAAGCCTGAAAACTATGACAGAGAGAAAAGCTAAACATTTAAGTCTAATTGGAAACAATGGTATCTTGGGCATGTCTTAAGAATTCAATATGTGTGTGTATGTATGTGTATATATATATAGTACTGGAAACATGAGACAAAGTCTTCAACCTCTTCAAATTCAAGTTATAAAGAGACTTTTACCACAAAGCTGGACTTTATGAAATGCCTCAAACTGAGCGAAAAGGCACAGTGACGGGGAAAAAAAATCATGCTCAACAGAAGAAATGAGAAAGATATCTGTTTCAGCCTGGTCACAAAGTTGGTATAATAAAATTTCATGAAGAACTAAAAAGCACAAGTTTTTCATGCAGTTTTAAGATTAAAAACTTTCACTATATTAAAGGTTTGAAAATAAAAAAGTAAATAATTTAATGAACTTCAAGGTTGAAAGGACCACTGATTATCTACCAGACTAAGAGTATCTTCAATCTGGAGAAAGTGTCTCTCAACCCAGGGCTTATACAAATCTTACCCATAAAATCAGATAAAGCCCTAATTGTAGACAAGAGATGGCAGTATAAATTACATGACACAGAAACCAGAGAAACAAAGCAAGCTATGCTAATATTAAAAAAATAAATAAATAAATAAAACAATGAACATTGAATTAAGTTGATATATATTATAAGCCTTTTTAAAATGTAAACAATTCGTACATTTAAAGCTTGAGGACAAAATATATTTTTTAAAAGATAAGTTTGGAAAACAAGCAAAATCCAATGTCTCTAATATAAAATATGATTATTAATATTTGAAAAAAACCCAAATGGAGGATAATAAACATATTAAACACAGCTAAAGAGAGTAACAATGAATTGGAAAACAGAATAACAAATGAGAAAAAGAAAAATTAAGTAGAGAAGCACGTGATTTACTTGCAAAAGAAGATGTAAAGAGAAGGTAAACTAATATTGATGATGATATTGTATAAAAATTGTAGAAGTAACAAAGTATATAAATCTGAATCTGAAAATCATAATAAACCCTATGAAGAGCAACACCACTACCTAAACAAGTATAAGAAAAACACCTGAACAAAACTTCCAGATTCCTTGCAGCAAAATTATTGAGTAAAAAGAGAAACCTTAGAAATACCAGGGAGAAAGGACAAATTATCATCAAAAGAACACAACAAGAGTGACAACTGGCTACTCATTAACATTAGAAGCCAGGATATTGAAAAAAAAAATCTTCAGAGTTTTTAAATGAAGTAATTGCCAACCCATTTTCAAGTAATAAGCTAACCTATAATTTGAGATCAAGTGGAAATGAAATCCTTTCCCATAAAAAGCAAGAGATCTTCTCTTAAACAAACATTAACTCCAGGAAGTTCTAAAATGTATGTCTTCCCAAGAACAAAATGTTTAGTGTATGCAGAGGAAATCAATTTGTGTAAAATATAATTACAAATAAACAGCTGAATCAATCAGTAATGTCTAATTGGGAGGTATACAACAAAGTATAATTCAAACATATGTGTTAGGAGAGAAATCATGGGATCTAATGGTGCTGATAGATACTGAATTCTTCAGGTGTCACACTTTACTTCCAATCTAGTAAAGGTAAAAAATGAGGAAATTAATCTCAAATAATGTAAAGGAAGATAAAAAAAGATTTTCAAAAAAATGCATATAAAAGAAAAAAATATAGAAAATACTAAATACATATCATTATAAGTTAACCTGGACAGTTATAAAATAGATATTGGGAATTTGAATATGTATAGTTGACCACCTTGTAAGTGATACTTTTTTTTAAAAGAATGATTGTCATATAAACCACATTCAAGCACAAAAGAATAATCCTCAATATTATTGTCAACTACAGGAAAAAAACCTATATACTTCATTTAGAAATTCAAAATCACACACACATTATAGACCAAAGTTATATTGGACATTAGATAAAATTAGAAATAATGTATAACAAATTGCTATATGTAAACCTTTAATGACTCAGTTACTGTAGAACTTTGAAGTAGGTATATAGGTATAAATACTTACTATGGGGGGCAGGAGTCCAAAAATTAATGAAACAGTTATTCAACTTAAAAAGCTAGAATAGACTCAAAGAAATTAGAAGAAAGCTAAGAATATATGGGTATATATTACATAATATAGAAAATAACAACATATACAGTAAGTAGAAATGTTATAGATTGGATATGAAGTATACCCCATAAAGTTCATGTTTTGGAAAGATTATATCAAATGTAGCAAAGTTCATAGGGAAAAGGATTAGAGTTGTATCCTCATCAGTGGATTAATGCATTTAATGTATTAAAATTTGGAAGGACTGCTGGTTGCTTACTCTAGCCAGATGGGGCATTCTGGAGGATGTAGATCACTGGGGATGTGGCCTTTGATATATTAATATAAATGATGATGAAATAAAAAATCTTACTAGGTTTAACCCATTGAAGAAATTGACTCAGTAGTTAAAAATGAGTGCACCTGTTCATTCACAGATATTTTTGAAGACAAATTTTAACAAATATTCCAGTAGTATATTTACCAATCTATAGTATGAGGAAAAAAAATCCTCCCCCTCATTTTATCAGTTTGAACATACTGATGAAAAGAAATTGAATTCAGAATGAGATAGGAAAACTAAATCTAATTCCAAGTATTAACATAGATGCAACATTCTGAGCAGATTCTAGAAATCACATCTACAAATATACATACTTTTAAAAAAATCTGCATCTTGACAAGGTTGGGTTTCATCCCAAAAGTACAAAGGTGACCCAGTGTCAGGATTTTTTATTATGGAAGAAATATATAAAATACAGTTTATTAAATATCTTGTTTTAGCAAAAAATAAAGGCAGTAGATAAAATTTAATATTCCTGATTACAATTCTTAGTGTATTGGAAACAAAAAAGTCACTATTAAAAAAAAAGTTAACAAACCTGATATACAATGATGAAAACTGGAAGCATTTCTTTTGATATAGAAATAATATAAAAATCATAATCTTTATTTCTAGAAAAGTTATATAAAATTATAATGCTCTGAAAGTCTAAATTTAATAAAGAAATTTTAACTTATTTAGAAGAAAATATAGGAGAACAAGTTTTTGAACTCAGAGAGGGAAAGAAATTCTGAAGACTGGAGCTGTGAAATATTTGGAAAGTTAACAACAACAAAAAAAGCTTCATCAGAGTTGAAAACTTCTGTGTATCAAACAACAAACTACAGAGGAAAGGTTGCCTACACAAAGCTGAAGAAAACTATGAAGCCTACAACTGACAAAGAATTAGTTTTTGGAATGTTAGAAGGACTCTTTGGAATGTAAAGAGGAAGTCAAACCATTTGGCAAAATACACAATAAATAAAATAAAACAACCTGTGGCCCAATAAAGCTACTCAATGGGTTTTAACTAAGGAAAAGTAAAGTAAAATACAAGTTACCATTCCAAAACTATCAGAATAAGATTTGACAGTGCAACTGCTGGCACGGAAGGGAAGCAAAGGGCAATCTTAAACATAATCTATAATATGTACACATTGATATCTAAGAACCAATAATTTTCATATTTTGTGTACCGGAGTTTTATTTAAGAAAGTTCAACATTCTTTGCCTTATTTAAATAGGCAGAACACATTGGAGTCAACTTAACTGTGTCATCAGTGGTGGATAAAACTGTGGTAGAAATTCAAATTATAGAATATCAGTAGCAATGAAGGGATTTGAGATACAGCTATATACCTCAATATATCTCATAAAAAATCCAATGTTGGATTTTATAAAAGCAAACTGCATAGAAGATATAAATTATTTGTTAATAAATGCTGCATAGAGAAAGCATTTATATGTTATGATTTCTAAAATATAAAAAATTAAAAATTTTAAACTTAACAAATAAGATTTGTATCTTATTGGGAGAAGCCTCATGTTTTTTTTTTTTTTCCTTTATAAAAAATATAATTAACACTGAAAATACATTAGCTTTTACCAGAATTGAGTGTAGTGTAGAAAAAAATGTAAAGGGGACAGCTTGAAGATTAATACAAATATTGAAATTAAACCTTCTTTAATGACTCTTCCATTTGTTTTTTATTTATATTTTCCCTTAAAGACACTTAGTGGAACTCTCATCTAGTTATGTTGTTTCCAGTAGAATGCATGGCACTTTTGCCTTGGAAAGAAGTTGAACTACTGTTAAAAAAAAAAAAAAAAAAAAAAAGAGTTCCCTCATTATTATGTAATTTTCATGCTAATGTAGGAACTCAAAAATTCTTAGAAACTTAAAGGTTAGAGAGTATAATCAGAACATTCCTTTTTTATCACTTAGATTTTAAACCATGGAACGAATGGTAACCTTTCAAAAGATATAATATAATTAGGTAATATTTAATTATCTGTTTCTTTAAGGAGTATATTGCTAGACTGTAACCTGTTCTTGCAACCAACACTTACTAAGACTGCTAGAAGCACATCTTGCTTCCCAATATCTGGCTCTAATTTGAGATGAAATAGTGCATCTAACTGTGATGTCATCTATAATTCATAACCCCTCATAAGTGTAGTTCACTGGACTCTTACCCATGCTCCAACCTCTGTCACTCCAGGAAGTAAGATCTTTGCACTTTTCTTGCTGTTTGTATCTAAATTATTATGTTACCTGTATAGGAATTAGGACAGTAAATTATTCTCAATAAACACATAATAAAATCTGGCTTGTAACTTTAATGAGAGGGTCTGTATTTAATTTTCTTTTCTTCTTTTGTAGAATGCAAGTACAAGGAAACAAAGTGTTTCTGGTGCTTTCTCCAAATGTCACGTTTGGTAGAATGGTTAAAAGAAAAAAAAAAAAAAAAACTGGCTAGCTTTGCTGTTTTGACCCAGGAATGCAGCTCCATCAGCTTCACTAAGAAGCAGTGACAAGGTACAACCTGATAATGAGGCAGTTTAAGCCCCATTTCTTAATCTGACTATTCTAGTGTTACACTGACAACTTAGGTCAGCAATCTGTTAAGTCAGAATTAATTTGTCCTAGTATCCCTGAATTTTGTGTTTGATATATATCAATACTTGTAGTGAAAAAGAAATCTTTTTTTTTTTTTTTAAGTTCAACACTTACCAAACTTCAGTATTGATAATAAGGCATTGTCCTATAGGTACTATGACATATTAATGATTTTTGTCACTCTATAACCCTTTAGGAAAATCTATATAAATATAATTTTTGGTAATTTCATCTCTAATATGCTATAGGGAAAATAAGCTTTTATTTCATTGTCTTATTTTTCAGTTAAAGAGCAATACTTTCTGCCCTTACAAAGCTTTCCCTAGAATTCTCTAAGGCACAATCTTATAGTCATTTCCTAAGAAAGGCTTAAGAGAGAGCCCTAGGGGGAAGTTTAGGGGTTATAGAGTAAGTGGAGAATTAACTTTAAAAAATCCTATGATAAATAATTGAAAATATATTTTAATTCCTCAGAGATTATCTTGAAGACAATTCTCTGTCCTGAAAGATTCCCTTTCAAGATGCAAATTAACACAATTATCTTAGTTGAAAACATATTTAGGAGGTATGTAATCAAAATAATAAATCAGTTAAATAAAGCTGGCACGTGCAATCACATGTGGTAAGTAAATAATGTCTAATGAGAAACTTTTAAGAGTATGTTTAGCATACTTTTGAGAGTGAAGCACATTTTCTATTGAGTCAATACTGTGCCTCAGTTTAGATTTAATTTATTTTTTTAATCCAGTGTCCAATAAAGTTGTAAGTAATATATAGAAAACTCAAACATAAAGCACGAATAGTTTTAGAATGATCAAAGCTATTTTATGTTAATTCTACATTACTGAATAAAGAACATTTTAATCTCTGCTATCCTAGATTTGGTTCTAATTTTTAATTATAACCACATTTACTAGATTCTTTTTTCCTATTAATGTTATTGTTCCAACCACTTATTTTTTTAAAAAATAAAATGCATCTCCATAAATCATTAGGTCTTGGCAACCAGAAAAATATTTTGTGTATAAAAAATAAAATTTATCATTTGCTGAGGCTGCAAGTCATTACTGCTAAAACACACAAATAAGCATAAAGTAACCAGAGAAAGAGAAAATCCAAATGTCATTTGAGTTAAGATCATTAAAGAAGATGAAATTAATTATGCTAATTAATAGGTGCTATGAAAGCATCCTAACAGTGATATAATTTTTAATAGTTTACCTGGGTAATTTCACTCTGAGGTTCATTAAAATATTTTTGAAAATCATACTCTTCTTTTTGAGGTTTCAGTACTTTTAATAATGCAATATTGCAACTTTGCTAATTAAAATAAAGGTCAGAATCCTAGAATTAGATCTAAGACTAGATTTTCTTTAATGAATTTTGGATTAGAAATATATGTACATTCTGCAAATGAATCACAGGGAAAACCATTGATAGTGAAATGAAAAGCAAGGTAACATCCAATAGCATTGAATAAATTAATTATTGAATTTAGTTTAAAATCAAAACATATTTTGGAGAGGAGGGTTGCCATCTCCCTTTCATGGGAAAAGGCTATAGGATGGACAGAAATATAGCAACTTGTATCCCAGAGGACAGCTTACTAAGATAATTATATAGGAAATTAGATGATTATGAAGAGTGGGGCAGCTCTGCCATGGCCCACAGGAAGAACAGCATCCACTGGATGGGTAAATGAACCCAACTCTTATTATAAATATTAGTTTATGGAACCTAACATTAAACTTATTACTTATTTATTAATGCTCTTGATCAAAGAGCTAAACATGCAATGCTATTAAAAATAAATAGAGAATAATGATTGATTGATATGAGGAATTAGTTTTTAAAGTTCTACATTTAAAAAAAAATATTGTAGTAAGAATACTTACCCTCAACAAAATTTTAAGTGTACAATGCTGCATTGTTAAACATAGAGATAATATTTAATTCTGGAACGTATTCATTTTACAGAATTAAGACTTTATTTTCTCCATTAAAGTCTACAGTTTCTTTGTTTACATGCCAAATATATAATGGAAAAAAATTAGGCATTAAATTGCATTTGCAATATTTTGTGCTGGAAGAACAATGATGATTTCTTTAGAATTTTCCCTTGATACTGTTCCAAATCCTAATCTATTAGAATATTCATTTGTCCTCTATACCAAAAAAGTAATGTTACTTTATTATGTGTCAAAATTCAAAAATTATACATGACTTTTGGGAGATCAGGACATATTTCCAGAGATAGCTTTCATAAATAACAAGTAAAGCACAAAACTTGTTTTCTTGAATGATTTACAATAGAAACTTAAATAGTAATTTTAAAGAAAATGGAATTTTCAAATTGATGAGATCAACTATTTCATTCCAGTTTTTTCTTAAATACTGTTATATGAGAAAAATTAATACATTAGAAGAGTATATAGATACAGGCAGAATACTAGTATTTTAATGTCACTTCCCAAATCCAAAAGTTCATATTATTTAAGGGAAATAACATAGAAACTTAATTAGTACAGGCTAGTTACTGTGATTAAGTGGGCAAAAGGAGGAGAAGAAAGATGAATAAAATGGTGAGCTGAGCAAACCAAGCAGAAAACTATTGCAATGAGCAGAAGGTAGTCATAAGAATCTTATTATCATGAACCATAAGCTCCTCTGGACATCCAAAAAGCCTCAGTGTAACAGATCAAAGCAAAAATTCACATCTCAGAATATACAGTGAGACAAAGATAAAAACTGAACAAGGAAGAATCAAGAAAGATGTGAGATAAAATATAAAACAACTATTAAAATGAAAATCAAAATGTGTACAACTCAAAAAATGCTGACTGTGTCATAAAGGACTCAGAATTAATGATGTAAGCAAAATGAATGGAAATGAAAGAAAATAGTGCAAGATTATGGATATGATTATAAAGGTAAGGCAGAAAACAAAGAATAGCTCCTCATATATTATAGGCATTATACTAAAAATTGCCTATTATTTTTGATTGTCAATTGAGCAAATGAAAGGACCTACATAAATTAATGTTATGGTAGAAAAGAACAACATAAATAAACAATTTAAAAGTACAAAGACACAATTCAAGATAACTTTCAAGAAACTGATATAGATTTGATATTGACATGAATTCAGTTTTTAGAACCAGATGTATTCTGAGATGATGAAATGAACAACCCAACAACATACCCTATCACTGTCACCTAAAATGGATTCAAAATATAGAAAGAAACAGATTGTCTAGAATATTTGGATAAAAATTTTCAAATTGACTATAAAGACAGATTTCTCATTGGCCCCATACTTCTTCAATTCTAGAAAATCATATAAAATTTACCCATAAAATCCTTAAATTCATAAAAGGTGATTCCTCAAATTTAAGATCAAACTGAAAATAATAATGTGAAAACACTGAAAATGTATAATGTAAGGACTAGTGGATGCATACAATTACTGTAATTTTAGATTAAGAGTAAAATATATTTTTATGAAATTCTATAAGTATTTTTATAAAATAAAATGAAAGTCTAAATACAAACACATGGAAACAGAAATGTTAATAGATTTAATTTAAAATAATGAAGTAATAAGTATATAAGTACTTTTAATCCATAAATGAAAGGTAAAGGTAGCCTATGGTGTATTCATCTCAGAATATTCAATTTTCTATCAATTCATGAAACTATGAGCTACAGTCAAAATAGTGACTTAAAACTAGATTTAGAAACAAGAGTTTGAATTTAATTGAAAACAATTGAATCTCAGTACTCTAAATACCATGTTTTTTCTTTTTAAAGAATTTCAAAAAAATTGGATAAGTATTTTGTTGTTACTTGATTTGAGATGACTTTAAAGGGAATGAAACAAGACTATTATAACTAATACCTTCTTAAAGTGATTTACAATGTTCATTTTTATATATGCTGATTTGGGATTGCACTGATTAGGCACCAAAAACATTATTAATCATCTTTAATACAAGTCTAATTACAGGATAATGTCAATGACATACTGCAGGATGTTGTCAAAAGATAACTTGTCTTCTCTCTCCTGCTGTTACATAAATGCGGGATGAAACTGAAATGCTTACTCTCAGAGCAGGAAACATTACTGTTTCGATGGCTTTAATGTAATATTGACTATTGGATTAGTGCTTATAGTTAATTGGGTCTGTGTATTGGATGTAGGTGTACCAGTAGTGGCTTGATGCATCTTTACATACATTTTTAAATTCATGCCCTTCATGTGAGGTTTATATTTGAATCATGTATCAGTAGTTGACATTTTTTTCACCTCTGACAAATATGTACAGGCTGATTTGTGTATAAAGCAAATGTATGATATGATTGATCCTTATCTTTCACTAATTATATGAACAATGAGTAGGAATTTTATTGTGATTTTGGTGTAATAGTACCTTCCAAAGATTCCAAATGAATGTTTTATGTTATGGATGAACTGTATTCAAGATGTGTCATAGTTATTATTTTAAAGAGATTTATACTCAGTGATCAGTATGAACAATGAAGGAAGGGAAGTTGAGTAGTATATTGTTAAGAAGATAGAATTAGCAAATAAAAGAAGGAAAATCATTGGAAAGCATATAAATCACAACTCTGTTAGGTAATTTTGGGGATTAAAGTCATTATTCATGTAAGACTTGGCAAATTAAAGCCCAAGATACACAGAGAGTGAACACACTCCTTACTTTGGCTGGTGATTGGTAACAGGAATATCTTGCCACTTTACCATTTACTTGTTCTGTGATCTTGGGCAAATGTATTAACCCCTGAGCCTCTGATTTACTGTTTTCTGAAATAGATGGAGTTATAAAGAATAAGTAAGCTTAGGCAATTGGTCAAGAACCAGGACTAAAAAATCTGGAGTCCCAGTTTGAATTTTAGCTGTACCTTCAGTGTGTTCTATAAATGTTAATCAGTACTTACATTCCATAAGCTTCAATATAAAAAGGAAATAAAAGCTACCTCTTAGAATTGTTTTGAAGGTTACGAATCAGAATAAATAGCACACATAGCAGACTGTAAATAAATGATGGATATTACTTAATATAGCAAAACTTCTATGGAGTGATGGAGCTATCACTTCTTCTATATAGGATGGTCAGAGAAGACGTTTTAAAAATAATATTTATGCAGAGATTTTAAAAAATAAAGAGGAAATAATGGGCAGAAATCTGGAGGAAGAGCAATTGGAACAAGGGATAGAATATGCATGAAGTCTCGGGAAAAGTGTCAGTCTTGGTAAATTCAAGGCAAGGAGGCCAATGTAGCAGGAGCAGAGTGATTGAAAGAAGAAAATGACAGGGTGGCAGGAAGACAGAAAAAGAGCAATAAGTTTTACAGAATAGTGGAATTTGGCAAAGTGTTCAGGGACAACTTTGGATATTGAAAAACTCAGTGCTTAAACACAAAAATTTAAGAGGTGAGTCCAGTTAGGAGACCTGTGACCAAGTGCTGGCAAAGATTGATATTAGATGGACTAAGGAAATGGTGGTGAATGATGATGTGACTGAATTTTGGATACATTTTGAAATTAATATTAATGAGATTTGTTCATTGACTTTATGTGGGATCTGAAGGAGAAATAAATAATAAAAAGTCAAACACTTGGTGCAAAACAGCAACAGTAGAAGTGCTGTTTCCTAGGAGGAAACCAGTATCAAAGAAAAAGACTGATGAAATGGAGATCAGGAATTTTAGTTTCAACATATTGTCATGTGCCAAATTAAAAGGTTAGAGTAGTTCTAAATGGTAAATGTGTGTCAGTGCTTTTAATGTAATCATCATTATGTAAAATGTCAATGATTTCAGTTAACTTTTTTAAATTCTTCTTTTCTGAATTAGTCTAACTTATATTGAATTGCAGTCTCATGAGTTAAAAGTTTCAAAGTTATTGCTAAGCCTCTCAAAATATATCCAAACTAATTTTATGAACTACTAAGCAGTAATTACATACTCAAATAAAAAAATGAATTATACCTAGAACCATTGACTTTTTTCTACTAATTATGGGTGAGATGATATTTCAAAACCTGTTTTATAATGACTAAAGTTGCATTTACACTGGTTAGGAGATCATTTAAAACTTCTTAAATGTCAGATAATTTTATTAGTTTAAATGTAATTAATATCCCATTGAGAATTCAAAAGATAAATAGCATTATTCTTTTTGACAGTTAAACATAGTCCATTATTTTTTATCTTACATTCACAGTTGAATAGCAGGGTTTGTAGCAACTTTAAAAAGTAGTGTCTAGGATAGCAAAATATATAATCCAAATTTGAAAAAAAATAGCATAGGGATATTTTGTTATTCTGTCTACTGCCAAGCAATCTATTTATTGTCTTTTATTATCTGTAACTTAGTTCATGTTCTGTTGCTCTTAAAATATTTAATTTAACCAAATCATAGTGACCTCTTTCTAAAGATATAGCTAGATTTTGATTTGAAATATAGGCTTCATCCTCAGAATAGAATTTGGGTCCCAGCACTGACAATAATTACCTATACCATATTACTTCAGTCATTTCATTCATAGAGTCTACTTTCCATATAAGGATATGATGAATCTCATGTTTAGTTTAGGGATTGAATTAGATGGTACATGTAAAGAAACTAACACCAAACAAAGGGACAGAATGTACTAAAAATAGGGATTGTATGAGTATACTTGTATTGTTATTATATCATCATCATCATCATCATCATCATCATCATCATCATCATCAGTCTGTGAAGAATGTGTTCTACCCGTAACATTCTTAATTACCTAATCTCATGCATGACAACCATAAGATTAGGCATGAAAATGGTCTTAAGGGGAGAATTTTCAACAGTTAAGAAAAAAAATCAAAATCCTATGAGATTTAGAAACTTAAGACTACATTATCAAATAAATACAACAAAGGTATTTTCAAGGAAATCCTTTCATTATTGAAATTAATAAAACCTGGAAGGTCTTTGTGTTCCATGTGCTACATGTGAAAATTGGGGGAAAAAATGGATGGTCTTTTATCTAAATGAAATAGCCATGATTTCAAACCTTCCTAATTCTAAAGAAATCATCTAAGACATCAGGTGTTGCTTCATTTCTTTTACTTAATAGCAAACTTTTCAATTGTACACATTTTTTTCCAACAGAAATTCTTATTAATAACACAATTGAAATAAATTTCAGGAAAATAAATATGTATCTATTCCCACTAAGGGAGATTTAGCCCTCCCTTGAATTTTTAGAGACCTGCAAGCAAATTCTGAAGTATAGTGATACTTTGTTGATACTAGATTAATCATATTTAGAAACAATTGAAAGGAGACTGAATTTAATTGTGTTTTTCCTTTTAGGTTAATGGAACTGAAGAAGGTAATATGATTCAGCAAATTGATAAAGGAGATTAGTTGTCACAAGTGCATTTTTAAAAATAGGTAAACATAATATATCAATATTTTTATATATACCTTCTATAAATATGCTTATTATTTTCCCAGGAGGCTGTAATAGCTTTTTTGGATGCTAAGGAGTGGCTGAAGTGAATTTTTATGGTCTAGTTATAAAATCCTAAAAGAAGGGTTTATAATGGAAACATGGTGAGACATTTAATACAGTCACTGAAATAGGTACTTTTGAGTCCCATATTTGTTTCAAAATAGTAATAGCAGTGAAAATTTCTCCAAGAGGTATATTTTCTTTAGCTACATGTCTAATCATGGCTAATGACAACAGTGCTTTTTGTGCCTATTCAATGTTGGTACTAAACATTGTTTTCCATTATCACCATGTTATTATTTTAGAGCTTTTAAAAATAAGTCTTCCCAATAAAATATTTGTAGAAATTATATTTTGAAATTGAGTGAAATATTTTCCATTGATAAAGGCTCAAAGGTAAAACATTTCCTTATTCTCAAATAAAAAATTCCAGAGGTGAATGACCCAAGACAACTGAATAACTTATTATAGAATAAATATTACTTAGCTTATCTAACTGGAAAAATAACAAGAATAACAAGGACTAATATATTACTATAATTGTTTACAGTTTAGTAAGTCTTTTTTTAAAAGGTAAATTGTTCTATTTAAGTTTGAGCAAAATGCTGAAAGGTAAGGACTGTGTTTATTATTATCATTATCTATTTATGTATTGTTTTCAGAAGCTAAAAATCATTTCATTTATGCTCTGACAGCTGCTAAACAGCAGGTTCAATTCTTGATTATTTGAAAGTATTTAAGCAACCAAACTTCTGTTCTTTAAAGTTGCATTATAGTTTTAAAGTATGAGCAAACTCTTTGTTTCTCATCAGCTAGATAAGGATTTAGTAATTTAATATCTAAAGTGAATTAACATTCTTATATGGTCTTAAATTTCAGAATGAAAATGAATGAAACAGCCTGATGCAAGGCCTCTTTTTCTCTTTAACCTGGCCAAGCATACTTCTTTTCCCAAACCCATGGACATTAGTAAGAAATAAAAAGTATTTGAGACCATTATCTTGTAGTCACAAAACCAGGCTCATGCTTTGATATTTAGGAGTCATTTTAACATGATTTCTATATTGTTGTATGTGTCAGTTATAGCTAACTGGGAGTCTGGATGTCTGTATATCTGTGCACTATTTTTCCTGCTCATTTAACTTTCCTGCAGCACTATCAGGCCTGTTCCAATACATTAGTAGTTTTTAAAGTTAGGCTTCTGTACCTTGAATAATTTTGACACAATTTCAAAGGTAATGTTGAGAAAAGTGAGGAACATCAATACCTTACAAAATGACATTTTTTTACATTCTTTTCAGCCATAAAACCAATATGAAGAGATAGTCACAATTTCCTTCATTGTCATTAAAAGCCAAATGGAATGATGATTTGAATTTTTGCAAAACTCAGTTTATATATCCAAAACTCTACAGTGTTATAGTTAACTAAGAAGCGGGCAAAAAGTTTTGCTGGAATGTCTTTAAATAACTATTTTCTAGTAAATTTCTGCATACAATTTAGCTTTATTCATATTTTCCATAGGTTCTGAACTAAGAAATGTGTTGTGTCATGTTAACATAATTTACTCAAAATACTTTCTCATTCTACTTTCTCATTCTGATGATCCCAATAGATGAGATAGTTTTTCAGAGGTTTATTTTATTTATCTTATTCAATATTTTGAATAAAATAATTTATTATAATTATGTAAAGATTTTTTGTAGTACATTTTCATGTTCCAAAGAATCTAACATTCTCCTTCTTTTGGTCACAATAATCATACTCAATGACAGCTTCTTAAGATGGAAGTGGGACCTATCTCTGTCATTTGCTATGCAGAACATGTGGCCTAGAGAATATTGAGAATGTTTACAAACATTTATATATCAAGAAACAATTTTATTTCCTGATTTCCGGTTCACTTAACTTTTTTTAAATTCCTCATCTGTAACCATTTTGTTATAGATCATTTCATACATACTCTTATTACATTTATCACATAGCCATAAATCTTTGAGGTCACTATTACTATCCCGGCTTGACACCTGTCATGAGAAGCTCAGGGTAAAAATGTTAATGAAATTAAAGCAACTATTAATTAACATACCCAGTATTAAACCTAAGTACCTAGACTCTCAAACTAACTCTGTTTTAAGCAGAGTCCATATTGTTATTTATTTTTGTAGTTGAATGATAGTATATAAAAAGATAAATTGGTGTAAGACATGAGGTTTATCAATAACAATAGCTAACATTGTAGAGTAATTGCAATGTACCAGACACTGTGCCTTGCTTTGCATTGTAAGCATTATTAATTAGAGGAAATTCTTATTATATGTCTGCCATTGAAGGAAGATTGTGTGTGGTGTGGTGTGTGTGTGCATGCATGCACATACACACACATATATAATTTCAGGGAAATTCAAACTTGAGAAGAATTATGATCTGTAGATACCTAGTGCAGAGATAGATGTACACAGAGTTCTATAAACATCACTGTGTTACAGAAAGCTATATTCATTAATAATCAAATGATAACTTTGATATAAGCAAACCGGAGTTTAGTTACATTTAAAACTCCCAGGATTTCTTAAAAATAAATGAATGTATAACATGTTCAACAAAATTCCTATCCAAACTATAAGAAGTTTTTGTTTTCTTTTTTATTACTGTAGATATATAACTTCAAATATACCAAAGACACAGTCATTCAGTCTTTCTTATCCAAGTTCCAGAGAAGAAAGCTCTTCTGAAGTTTATTTTTAATTACTTGTAGCATTCATAACACAAAGGTATAGCTTATGAATGAAATAGTAAAAAGAAAATGACCAGAAACAATTTATATTTCCCAGTTGTAACATTGATGCAGAAATTAAACACAACTGCAAATTATAATTTAGAAAGTTCCTTAAATTCTATGAACTTTAATAATTTTAAATAGTATTTATAAAATGCTTCTGTTATTCCAGGCTAATTTTCCCAGCTTATACAAAAGGAAATTATTCAGAGAATATATCTCAGGTATTTTGTTCTGGATTATTAGATGCCTCATAATTCTAACAATTCCTGCCAATCCAAATGTTACAGCTTAACTCACTGTGACAAGAAAACTCCCTCCCTCCTCCTTTTATCATGCTTCTTAAAGTGTTTAACGTGGACATATGAAGATGAAGGTTATTTCACAGTTTCTGTTATTTTCTGATGTAATATCTGCATACATCAATCTCAAAGCAAGCTTAAACTGAAATCTGAAGTCATAGAATTAGACACTATGATGAGGCCCAGGATCACCCCTGCAACTGGCCAACCCAAGCCCAAGCCCAGGCTACAAACATCACCAAATCCCTTCCCATGTGGTAGCCTATACCTTGTGACAATAGACAGGCCATGGATATATCTTCCAAATAGAAACTAAACAAGGAAACTATAGAACTCAATAAAATAATCAGTAATTAACAGGCATACAGAATATTCCATCCATCAACAAGCACAAGCAAATATACTTTGTTCTCAGCAGCACATGGATCCTTCTCCAAAACAGATTATGTTATGCCATAAAGCAAGTCTTAGCAAATATTAAATAAATAAATAAATAAATAGACATATTACTCTGTATTCTATCTGACCATAATGGAATGAAACTAGAAAATAATGATTAAAAAAAAAGAAGCTACTCCAACACCTGAATACTAAATAATACACTATTGAATGATGCATGGATAACAGAAGACATCAGGGAGAAGATAAAAAAAATTCTTAGAAGTAAATGAGAACTCTGATACAACTTATCAAGATCTATGGGACACTATGAAAGCAGTGCTAAGACAAAAGTTCCTTGCGTTAAGTTCATTCATTAAAAGAAGAAAAAGTCAACAAATAAACAATGTGATATTGCATCTCAAAGCTCTAGAAAAAGAACAACAAACCAACACCAAGAGTAGTAGAGGACAGGGAATAATTAAAATCAGGGTAGGAATTAATGAAATTGAAACAAAAGAAACAATTCAAAAAATTGACAAAAAGCTGTTTTTTAAAAAAAAATAAATAAATAAAATTGATAAGCCCTTAACCATCCTGGGGAAAAGGCGGGAGAGAAAACATAAATTACTAAAATTTGTGATGAAAAAGGAAATATCACAACAGACACTATTGAAATACAGGAGAAAATTAGATACTATTTTGACAATTTATACTCCAGTAAAATTGAAAGCCTCAAAGACACCAACAAATTTTTAGAGACATATGATCAACCCAAACTGAGTCAAGAGGACATATGCCATTTAAACAAGGAAATAGAAGACACCATCAAAAGCTTACCAACCAAGAAAAACCCAGGACCAGATCAACTCACAGCTGCATTCTACAAGACCTACAATGAACAATTAATACCAATACTCCTCAAATCATTCCATGAAATAGAAAAGAAGAGAACCCTTCCAAAATCATTCTATGAAGCCAGTATCATCCTGATACCAAAACCATGCAGAGACACATCAGGAAAAAAAATTTTCAAACCAATATCCCTGATAAACATTGATGCAAAAATTCTCAATAAAATTCTGGCAAATTGCATACAAAAACATATTTCAAAAAATAGTGAACCATATCAAGTAAGGTTCATTCCAGGGTGTAAGGTTGGTTCAACATACAGAAGTCATTAAATGTAATTCATCACATCAAATAAACTTAAAGATAAGAATCATTGATCATGCCAATTGCTGGAGAGAAAGAATTTGACAAAATACGGCACCCTTTCATGTTCAAAACACTAGAAAAACTAGGGATGTAGGAACATACCTCAACATACATAAAAACTATGTATGCTAAACACAAGGGCAGCCTCATTCTAAATGAAGGAAAAAATGGAAGCATTTCCTCTAAAATCTTGAATAAGGCTGCGTTGCCCTCTTCCCCCACTTCTATTCAACATAGTCCTTGAAACTCCAGCCAGAGCAATTAGACAGATGAAAGAAATTAAACAGATATGAATAGGAAAAGAAGAATTCAAACTATCATTATTTGTTGATGACATGATTCTTTACTTAGAGGATCCAAAAAATTGTACCAAAAACTTCTAGCATTAATAAATGAACTTAGCAAAGTAGCAGGATTTAAAATCAATACCCATAAGTCAAATGGATTTTTATACATCAGTGATGAATCCTCTGAAAAAGAATTTAAGAAAACTATCCCATTTACATTAGCCTCAAAATTCAAATAAATATTTTGGAATCAATTTAACAAAAGAAGTGAAATAAATCTACAATGAAAACTACAGAACACTAAAGAAATTGCAGAAGACTTTAAAAGATGGAACAATCTCCCATACTCTTGGATAGGCAAAATTAATATTGTCAAAATGGCCATACTACCCAAAGCACTATACAAATCCAATGTGATTCCAATTAAAATCCCAAATTAATTTTTTATAGAAATAGAAAAAGCAATCATGAATTTTATTTGGAAAAATAAGAGACCCAGAGTAGTCAAAGCAATCCTTGGCAAGAAACTGGAGGTAAAACTGGAGATATCACCATACCAGACCTTAAACTGTACCACAAAGCTGTAGTAACAAAAATGGCATGGTATTGGCACCAAAATAGGCAGATAGACCAATGGTACAGAATAAAAGACACAGAGACAAACGTACATAAATACAGTTATCTTATATTAGATAAAGGCACCAAAAACATACATTGGAGAAAACATAGCCTCTTCAACAAATGGTGCTTGGAAAACTGAAAATCCATATGCAGCAAAATGAAAATAAACCTCTCTCTCTCTCACCATGCACAAAAACTCAACTCAAAGTGGATCAGGACCTAGGAGTTAGACCAGAAACCCTGTGCCTAATACAGGAAAAAGTAGGCCCAAATGTTCACCATGTTGACCCAGGCCCTGTTTTTCTTAACAAGAGCTAAAGCCCAAGAAATAAAATCAAGAATCAATAAATGGGATGAATTCAAACGAAAAAGCTTGTTCTCAGCAAAAGAAACAATCAATGAGGTTAAGAGAGAGCCTACATTTTGGGAGGAAATTTTTGCCACACACACATCAGATAGAGCACAAATCTGCAGGATATATAAAGAACTAACATCAATAGATTCAATTAAAATTATATGATAGTCTCAATAGATGCAGAAAAAGCATTTGAGAAAATACAGCACCTCTTCATGTTCAAAACACTAGAAAAACTAGGGATAACAGGAACATATCTCAACATCTTAAAGGCTATCTTCACTAAGCTCCAGGCCAACATCATTCTAAATGGAGAAACATTGAAGGCATTCCCTCTAAAACCTGGACAGGGATGTCTTCTTTCACCACTTTTTTTTAACATAGTTCTTGAAACACTGGCCAGAGCAATTAGACGAAAGAAATGAAAGGGATACCTATAGGAAAAGAAGAACTTAAATTAGCACTATTTGCTGATGATATGATTCAATACCTAGAAGCTCCACCAGAAAACTTCTAGACCTAGTAAATAAACTCAGAAAAGTAACAGGTTATAAAATCAACACCCATAAACCAAAGGAATTTCTGTATATTGGTGACAAATCCTCCTAAAGGGAATTGAGGAAGACTACCTTATTTACAATAACCTCAAAAAAAAATAAAATAAAATACTTGGGAATCTACTTAACAAAAGAGGTAAAAGATCTATACAATGAAAACTACAGAACCCTAAAGAAAGAAATCAAAGAAGACCTTAGAAGATGGAAAGATCTACCTTGCTCTTGGATAGGCAGAATTAATATTATCAAAATGACCATACTACCAAAAGCACTATAAAGATTTAATGCAATTCTTATCAAAAACCCAATGGAATTCCTCATAGAAAGAGAAACAGCAGTCATGAAATTCATCTGGAAAAATAAGAGACCCAGAATAGCTAAAGCAATCTTTAACAGGAAGAGTGAAGCAGGTGGCATCACTATACCAGACCTTAAACTATACTACAGAGCATTAGTAACAAAAACAGCATGGTATTGGCACCAAAACAGACTGGTAGACCAATGGTACAAAATAGAAGACACAGAGACTAACCCACAAAATTACAATTATTTTATATTCGACAAAGGAGCCAAAATCAAAATCATACATTGGAGAAAAGATAGCCTCTTCAACAAATGGCTAAGAAAACTGGAAATCCATATGCAACAAAATGAAATTAAGCCCCTCTCTCTCACCATGCACAAAATTCAACTCAAAGTGGATCAAGGACCTAGGAATTAAACCAGAGACTCTGTGTCTATTAGGATAAAAAGTAGGTCCTAATCTTCATCATGCGGATTAGGACCCAACTTCCTTAGTAAGACTTCTATAGCACAAGAATTAAAACCAAGTATCAATAAATAGGATGGACTCAAACTAAAAAAGTTTCCTGTCAGCAAAGAAACAATCTGTGAGGTGAATAGAGAGCCTACATTTTGAGAGCAAATCTTTACCCCTCACACATCAGATAGAGCACTAATCTCTAGGGTATATAAAGAACTCAAAAAGCTAAGCGCCAAAAAAATAAATAACCCATCAATAAGTGGGCCAAGAACCTTAACTGACACTTCTCAGAATAGGATATACAATCATTCAACAAATATATGAAAAAATGTTCATCATCTCTGGCTATTAGAGAAATGCAAATCAAAACTACTCTAAGATATCATCTCATTCCTGTCAGAATGGCAGCTATTATCAAGACAAACAACAATAAATGTTGGCCATGATGTGGGGAAAAAGGCATACTCATACATTGCTGATAGTATTGCAAATTGGTGCAGCCAATATGGAAAGCAGTATGGAGATTCCTTGGAAAACTGGGAATGGAACCACCATTTGATCCAGCTATTCCTCTCCTCGGTCTATACCCAAAGGACTTAAAAACAGCATACTATAGGGACACAGCCATATCAATGTTTATAGGAGCACAATTCACAATAGCTAAACTGTGGAACCAACCTAGATGTCCTTCAGTAGATGAATGGATTAAAAAATGTGGCATTTATACACAATGGAATATTACTCAGCACTAAAAAAATAACAAGATCATGGCATTTGCAGGGAAATGGATGGCATTAGAGCAGATTATGCTAAGTGAAGTTAGCCAATCTCCCCCCCCCCGAAAACAAATGCAGAATGTTTTCTCTGATATAAGGTGACTGACTCATTGTAGGGTAGGGAGGGGGCGCATGGGAGAAATAGAGGAACTCTAGATAGGGCAGAGCGGTGGGCAGTAAGAGAGGGGCAGAGGGGCAAGGGGTTAGCAATCATAGTGGGACACCACATTGTGTACAACCAGAAAAGTGAAAAATTGTGCTGCAATTTTGTACAATGAATCAAAATGCATTCTGCTATCAAATATACCTAATTAGAATAAATAATTAATTTAAAAAATAAAAAAGACATTATTATAATTTATTTTAAAATTGGAACCTGAAAACTTTAGATGGAAAAAAGATTTCATAAAACTCCTAATTGTTATCAAAATCCCTATGGGCACAGAGGAATCAAGTGTCTTTCCCAAGTTCTCACAGTAATTTAGTAGAAACAATATAATAATGTTTCTGTTCTTATCCTTAAAATCAATAAAACTCAATAAAATTTAAAATCAGTAAAATTTTAAATCAATAAAATTCTCAGTAGCTTTTAGAATATGATGTTATTAGATTGTTTACATAAAAGAAGTTGTCTAATAAGCTATGATACCTGGTGAACAGATACAATCTTATCCATGGATGGCATTGGTTGCAACTTGGAAATGTTTTGAATTGATCACCAAAGGAAATATTGAATAAATGTATTTGGAGATGTAGAAATGAACTACCTTTAAATAGAGAAGATTTGAAGGAAATGGTAAGATTTGGACATAATTCACAATGTAAAGAAATTCTGAATGTATATATTTTACATACAGTATATATTTTATAAATTTAATAAGCAATGTTTAAGAATGTGAGTGGATATCTATTACCTTCCAAAATTTTACAAGTTATCCAGGTTCCATAAAACATATGATTGAGAAGATACACCATAGAATTTTATTTACTTAGATGTAATACAGCAAAGTTCTATTTAAAGATACCTGAGTATCATTTGATTCAGTTAATTATTGACTTGCTGCTGCATAAAGCCAAATTAATTATAATCTTTTCCAGAAAACAAATCAAGAAATAATACACATATATTTATATTCATCATTGTATATGCCTATTTTTATCTGTTTACTTGTATAAAATACATCTTTTAACTTCTAAATCTATTCTCTATTGAGATTCTATAGTAATTTTTTTTTGTTTAAACAGATCACATGAAAAAGTCTGAAAATGACTAGCTACTTTCTTCAGAGTATTTAAATTTTATGTAGTTGTTAAAAATTATGTGCACAGAGGTAGGAATTTAATAGGTAAGTTACACAGGGAATAATGTCAAATGACTCAGCTTGTCAGAAATGTTAAGTGCCCTTGACATATCCCTAAGACTAGAAAATGTCACTTCACACCCCTGTCAACCTATTCAGAACTAAACAAGGAATGTGTGGAGCTTTTAACCCCATTTACACAGAGACCTACCCTAAACAATTCTGAAAAATAAGAATATACAGATAGTTAAGGTTAAATCAATGTTTTTTCTTTTCTTTTCTTTTTTCTTACAGCATACCATCCCTCTTCTTTTGGTAACATTGTACAGGATTTTAATGTTCTAAGTGATTTACAGGTAACATAGGGAACCTCTTTAAATATATATACTAAGAAACTGAAGCTCCTATTAATTGAATGCCTTATCCAAGATGCTCCTCTTTATTATTGGCAGAGGCAAACCTAACTTTTATGCTGACTACATGGGAAACACTTTTTTTTTTTAGCTTTACCATTCTGCACCATCTTTAGAACAATTTATATGTCCTATAATATTGAAATTACCTTCCTAGTAGCATAGGATTCATTTCCTTTCTTATTTTTCAATTGTTCAATACGTTTTTTAATCTTCCAATGCTTGCTCTATTCTGCTTTCAGAGGGTAAAGTATGCCTATCCCTTCAAATTCCTTGCACTCTCTTATGTCTAACTCTTACAGCCCCAATCTCTTACATGGAGTGTTCACTTGCTAAGCTCTAGGCATTTGGAAAGTATACATATTTTCCCCCTAAGTTGTCTATTTCAACTTTTTTTATTGACACATATTAAAATATCATATATTTTACTAGAATCTTTTTTTCTTGAATTGTCTCTGAATGATAAAAATCCTGTAAACTTAAAGGATATATGATATGTTAAAAAGAGTACAAATGTCATTGAAAATAAACATTTGATTTTTAAATATTAAATGAAAAGTTTTAATGTACAAGAGCAAATCTCTGTTCTTCATATGCTCAAAAATTTTCTTATTCAAGTCATAGTTCTTGTTCCTACTCTTTGTAATCAAAACACTGATGTGTTGTATGTTTTTTGTCTTCCCAATTCAAGTCTGATCCACTCTTGTCTACACATCCATCAGTCTTGCTATGGGCACCAATGCCATGCATCTCAGTCTCTTTGGTCAAACATCTTTTAGGTACAGGTTACATGAGTTCTCACAAGATTCACTGCAGTTGGATACTTCTTCATACACTTTTTTTTCCCACTTAGCTTCTGTGATACTCTCATCTGGCCACACCAGGTTTTATCCCTCCTGCAGGCTAATTGTCCTTTACCTGGATTGTCACACTGCTCATCACTAGGCTCTTTCAACTTTAGCCTTATTGACATCATGTGTAATCCTCCAAATTTTATATATAATCCAAACCTCTCTTCTGTCTTCCGAGCTCATTTCCAACTACCTCATCTTGTCTTGAATATTTGGAAAGTAATTCAAGGCCTGTGCATACAAAGCTGAATTGACAATTATACCTTCAAACATGATCCTTTTCCAACATTTACTGTCTCCAAGAATGGCAATGCTATTTATCTCATTATGAAGTTAGCCACCTTTAGCAGCTCCTTCTCCCTCAATATCAGCACCTATCTGTGCCTGGCCTTGTGCTGAGTGCTAAAAATTTGATTTACTGTTTTGTTTTTAATTCCCATAGCCACCTGAGATGAACATTATTATTGTCTCCACATTGTACTCTTCATAGGGCTCTCTTGCTCTATCATTTTAATTTGGTCTTATAAATAGCTCCTGGATTCCTCACTTCATTCCTTGTCCACAAGCTCCATCCTATCCCAGGTTTCTGTCACCTGCCCCTTGAATTACTCAAACAAGAATAGAATTCTCACTGACTTTTCTCTTCTTCAGTGAATAGCCAGTTGACATTTTCCTAATAGATCTCAGATCATTTGACCTTAATGACCTCCTCTTATAAACCCTGTTTTATTGGTCAGTCAATACACCTGCCTCTCCAGCTTCACTGAGCACCAGACTCCTCTGTCAACTCCTTTGCTGCTTTTTACCTTAGAGCATTCCCTGAGCTCTTTCCTCCCTTTCCACTATACAGATTCTGCTCTTCTTTCAAATTTTAGTTCAAATGTAAATTCCTTTACAAAGGAATCCTACTATGACTTCCTTTTAAAAACTAACCATCCCTATTGCATGCTTTCTTATAACATTGTCCTTTCATAGCGTTTTTCTTATTGCAATTTGAAATCAAATTTTGAGCTAATTCTAACAATATCTAAAAATTTTGTTATACAGTAAGCAGTAAGTATACTGCTTACTGTATAACAAAATTTTGTGTTTGTCTTTTATTACTTATTATCACCAAAAGTTAGTAGGGTATCTACTTTAGAGCAGGAATTTGTAGAATATTTCTGAATGAATGAATGTTTACAGGCTTCTGGTTTTCCTCGAGGCTTATACATACACATATAGTATCACACATAAGCGCATAGTCACATATACTGATGCATGACCTCTACACATAAATGCTTACCTTTATGAATAATTCTCCCCCACATGTAAACAAAATTATGATAGTAAAATACACATAACTTATACAACCCAATTGTTTAGACTATCAAAAACTGCTGAGAATTTTACCAAATAATTTTATTAATATTTTCTATAATATTGCTTCAGTGGCCACATATTATTTCAATGTATAAATGTGACAGTGTATTCTACCAGTGTCCTCTTACTTTACTGCTATAGGTGATACTTTGGTTAACATCTTCATAGGTTGAACTTTGTTTCTATCTGTAATTATTTCCAGAGGAAAAGTAAGGAAGAATGATGAGATGCTAGCATATTGCATTTGAAGAGCAATTATTATTTGCCAGAAAATGTGCCAAAGTGTGTGTTTTACAACCACCCATTGAGATGGTTATTATGGTCCCTATTATACAGAAAGGCAAGTTAAGATTCAAAAAGCAAAAGAAGTTAGGGAGATTAGACAGCAAGAAAGGAGCAAATTAACAATTTGAATACAAGATTCTCTGAATACAATAAGATTTGATAAATAATACATTTAATATCTTGATATTTATTGTCCAGTACCCTAGGGACTTTATATTAATCTCTAGATCTCCAACCCATATCTGAGTCATCACTATTATTATTAAAGAATAATATTTTGTTATTTGAAGATATAAAAACTAATCTTAAATAAATTTTTACATATTTGAGTACAAATAATGTTCAGTATATTTGTGTTCTTGCCATGAGTTATCTGATCTTACATTTTATTGTTTTGACTGGCATATTTTTTAATGAAATTGACTCATCAGAGCTCTTTCATGCCTTTTATATTGTAAATATTTATTCATATTGTTAAATTCCTTTTAATTTTAAATATGGGGCGTGTATATAACATATGTGTGATAATAATTTTAACCCTATAATATAGCCAGATTTATTCAGTCATAGATTTTACCATATTCAAGATTTGACTTTTGAAAACATTTTAACAATAGATAAATGCTAAATAATTCTTGAAAGAAAAGTGCTTGGAAATATAAATGATAAATATGGTTGGTTACATAAGTGAATGTAGATGAAATCTATTTTAGATGTGTCTTGCTGAATAAAAATGTCTTAGAGATAGGAATAGCAAAAGTTTTGGAAATAGAATGAATGTACACATGAGATGAATTTGGATCAAAATGAATAGAAAGTTATACAGAACCAGACTTTATAAAAATATACAACTATATTATAAATTTAAAAATATGTTAAGCTTCTCTGAAAGAAGATATAAAAAGATTCTATGCACACACACACACACACACACACAAACACAATTGGTGTAAACAGGTTTGATGCAAATAAAAGTTAAGAAGTATTGGTGGAAGGATACCTGACACATTTTGGTATGGGTAGAAGGCTTTGTTAATTGTGGTATACTGTTTTTATTTTTTATTTCTAGTTTGTTTTTAATTCACGATATCTAATGATTATTAAGTAATAAACAAGAGAAGCACTAAATTTGAAAATTTTTAAAAATCATTGAACTAGGAAGACTAGGATTATAAAATGAGTAAGAAATGGCAATTTTTCCTGGAATTTGGAAGGTTGCTAGATATATCTTTCAATGGCATTTTACCTTCATCTCAATATAGTAAATTATTAAATATCTCTGGTTCAGCCAAACACTAGTAACATTAATATTGTGGTCAGTTTCACTCCTTGAAAATAATTTTTTTGTCTTGTAATCCTTCTATGTTCCTCATCAGGGCTAGGCCCATTACCAGTCACATGCTAGCACATAAATGCATAATTATCTGCTTATTAATTTGAGATGTTTTCTTATTTCCATACTTACTCTACACAAGACAAATGGCCTAAGAACTTCCATGAAAATTAACCTGGCGATGGTCACTTCTCCTGCTTCTTTCACCTGGGGCTAAATTGTATAAATTGCCAATTTCAAATACTTTGTTATGTCCTCAGAGACCAAAATTTCAACTAAGTAACTGCTTACTAAACCCTGAAAAAAGCATATGGTCACTTTATCAAGATGTCTCGTGAATTTTTTTTTTCACAATTGTGTTTGCTATAATATGTAGCATCTCCTTAGTGTATGTGATAAACAAGTTAAATCCTAATGACTACTACTGTTCAGTGTACCCCACCCGCCGCCATGTAAACAGTGGTCCACTTTATGCTTTGAATATAGCCCTTGCTGCTCTGACACTGCACCTTTTTTTTTAAATTTTCTTTTAAGAGAGAGAGAATTTTTTTTTAATATTTGTTTTTCAGTTTTTGGTGGACACAACATCTTTATTTTATTTTTTTATGTGGTGCTGAGGATCGAACCCAGCACCCCGTGCATGCCAGGCGAGCACATTACATGTGGCTTGAACCACATCCCCAGCCCTGCAACTTATTTTTAAAAGAACATGTTTCTTTTTCTTCCTCTCTCCCTGCTCCTCCCTAATCTCATCCCCCTTCCTAATCTCAGGGGAAAGAGGATTACCTTTCTTTCCCATTTTGGGCAGATTTATCTGTCCTTGAGTATACATCCACCATATGAACAAAGTAATCCGATCTTTGAGGACTGTATGAGAAGACTACAATTTTCCAGATTAATAAGTGAACAACAGCTTCAATAGAGAACATGAGAATTCTTAGAATGTAGTCTTTGAATCACCTTTTTAAAAAGCCCCTGTTCTACTGATGGGTAGAAACACAGCTTCTAGGACAGGAGTCCCCTGTGTTTCTCCTTTGCTAGCAAAGCAATAAACCTCTTTTCTTTTTCTCAAAACCATGTCCTTGTTATTGGATTGGCATCAGGGACAAGGACTAAGCTTTCAATAACACCCACACTGGATTTTCTGACTTCTGCAGGTTGGTAGCACTGTATTGTTGCTTTTTCCAGAAGGATTCTTCTTCTATGCTTTGCAGGATTTGGGAGCTGGATTATGTTTTCTTCAAAGTTTAGAACTAATTCTATCTATTTTCTCTCTTCTTTTTTGCCAATATCTGTTGACCTCCCACTCATTTATCAATAGTCTCAAAAGGTCATCCAAGTACCTAGTATAGAGCATTTGTCATTATTCTTCTTGCATCATAATTTGAATCCATCACTCTGTCTTTAACACCACATAGCTTGCTAGATGTCATCCAAACAAGTAAAACACTTATTAATTTCAGTGAGTCATGGTATATATGAATTGAGTTGAGACTTTATTTGTGTAGTTAGATTTGCCTCTTCTGCTTCCTCTTATGAAAGCTTACTGAAGTAGTTTAGCATCAGCCTGGCCTCTAACACAAATGTACATAACAGGAAATCTAAATCTTAGATCAAAATCCCCTACCAGCAACTTGGAGCAGAGTGGCTCAGGGGAACCTGTCTTAGATCAACTAAATATGGTCAAGCCATAGACCTATGACCTAGTGGCATAATGTGTGCTACCATAAACCAGAGAGATTTTCAAGGTTGTTTGTTATTCAGTGAAGTTGAATAATAGATACTATAAACAATTAACACATTTCATGAATACATTCAGGACAAATTTTAAATATAAGTAGGTAACTTTCTAGCTCCCTAGGATTATAGTTCCCGGAACTCCTGAACTGGAAGAACTATCACTTTCATTCTGTTTAGCCTCACCCACTCAGATTCATACCCTAGAATCAATGCCTTCATCTTACTTCTGTTGTAGAGGAGCCAAAGTGACTTCAGGGGCTACAGCCATCCATTCCTGTAATCCTGTAGGAAGAATTTCAAATGTGTTGTACATAAGAACAACTAATAGTCTATTAGAAAGAGTGAGAAATAACTTACTCTAATATATCAAAATACATTCTACTGTTGTATATACCTAAAAAGAAAAATAAAATAAAATAATTATTTTTTAAAAAGTGAAAAATAACTCATGATATAGGGACCATCCTCTGCAGAGGACTCCAGCATGACTCTTAAGGAATCTGGAGTTTTTAAGGATTTGAGGTTCCTTTGTTTTTCTCTTAGTTTCACATTTTTCCCTTAAATGGTTTATGAGTATCATGATGACTGTTCATAAAAGTGGAGGATGTGACATGATGTTTTACAAATAGTTCCTTTAAAGGGTTTTGATTAATTCTAACTAGGGGAGGTTTGGCATACTGATTCCCATTTTCCACAAGTTTATCTGCTTTCAGGTTTCCTGAGAGTCCCACTGCTGTGACTCATGGATGCTTTTTGATATATATGTCTGATGTCCTCCAAGTCACTGCCCCTTATTGTCTTCCCCCTACCACTTGCTCATGGCTGCTTGTCTACTAAACACCCCTACATCACATCTCACATCCTTTTAGCTCTCTCATTCCTTCTCCACTGCTTTTTTACCTCTTATCGTCCTCAGATAATTAATTCCTGCATTTCCCCCCACCCTCTATATGCATCTTCTTGAAATAAATTTTCTCTTCATATAGAACCTGTGATAATTATTTGATTATATCCTCAACCAATATGTTCCTCTTTCCTTTTCTTTGTCTTCCCGGAAAACACCATAGACCAGTCCCTCAATTTATACTCTTAACTTCTACATCCAGACTAGTAATAGCTCTTGAGAAAATTCTTGATAACCTGAATAATTCCACAAAACAATATGTAGTATGGTCATATCTCATATCATCTAAGTTAATTGTTTAAGAAGCTACTTAATTTAATAGCAGAAAGTTTAGAATCTTTTAAAGGTTTTATTTCACTCTATAAATTTTCCAAGATTCCTAGGTTTAGATAACACCAAAGAGGATCATTCTACTTAATGCTAAGAGCTTGATTTTTTCCCATAAAACCAAGGGCCAAAATTGAAATTTATTATTTTTTACTGCATTAAACTATCACCTAGATACAGCTTTAAAATGTAGTTTTATTTAGGAGTACACCAATGTGTAGATACACACCTTTATCTGATTTCAACTTCTAAAATCAGGATCAGGAAATATTTTTGTTTGTATCCCTATAAATTTAACATTTCTGGATTTATTTCCTTTTCCTGCACATTGGTTTTATTTGCCAAAATTAACCCTTCATGACCTCAAGCGTTTTCTGCTAATTTAGGCCAACTTGCTCTCAGATAAATTCCTTGTCTTTTGCTCTGTTAAGTATATTTGGATAATGATTCTTAAGCTATGTTTGCCAGGCAATTATGTTATCTGGCATCTGATTTGGTTCAGTTACTGGTGGGATAATGAATGAAGAGACAAGAGGGATATTTGGAGATATATTTCTTCTCTGTGAGATTTGTTGTATCTCATTGGACCCAACTTGCCTTGAGCAGAACATCTAAGATTCCATCTTAGACTGGGTGACTCTGTATCTGGACTCTGATTAAGACCACCTTCTCCCTTCTTCCTCTGCATCCTAGAAGTAATGGTAACTTCCTACTCTGGCTTTCTACTCTGGTTTCTTCACCAGCCCTAGTATGGATTCTTGTCTATTACAGAAAGACACCAAGTTCTTTTCTGCCCCAATTCCTTTGCCCTTCCTGCTGCCTCTGGCTTAGAAAGAGCTCTCTTTTTGTATGGAAAGCTCCTTTTCCTTCAAGTCTCATCCCATTCACCATCTCCTACAACATCTACCTTGTTTCCATTAGTCTCTCACATGTGGAATATTTTCATTCCTTGACTCACAGTCTCTAGTTTACATGAATATTGTTTTACATACAGGTTGACTGTGTTTTCCTGTGTTCTCCAACTGCATTATGTTCTATGGTGTCTGAAAACTTGTCTGTCTTGATTTATCTCTGTTATCCTCAACACCTCAAATGAGGCATACTAGGCTTATGGCACATATTTTTCTAAATAAGTGAAAGGGAAAATATTTCAGACAATCTGGTTATAGACTTTAGAAAGCCTAACTTATTTAACTCTTAGTATAAGTTGATGCATAATTATTCTTATGCTTTAAATTTAATAGTTAAGGGAACTGACATTTATAGAGATTAAGTAGCTTCAGAAGTCATAAGATGAAGTAACATTACAAAGTTAATAAATGGTAGAATTTCTATTTTAAAAGTGGGATTTTGTGAATCCCTAGTTCGTATTCTAAACTGAAATTTATTTTTGAAAATGTCATTTGAAAGATATTGATAAGGGCATGTAGTAGAATTTTTTCACATGGGGAGGAGAGGGCTACTGGAGATTGAACCCAGGAGTACTTTACCACTGAGCTACATCCCTAGTTCTTTTTATTTTTTATTTTGAGATAGGATCTTGTTAAGTTGAAGAATTTAAGTTGCTTAATTGCTGCTACTGGCCTTTAACTTATGATCCCCTCCTTTGGCCTCTAAAGTCTCTGGGATTACAGGTGTACACTACCTCAACCATTATTTGCTTGAATGTATAATGCAAGCTGTCCAAATGAACAATAATGAATAAGATTACTAGTTTTGAGAAACCTGGAATAAAGTAGATTTGAAATGTATAAATCAAGAAATTAGGCTTAGACGTATTTGATGTGAGATGTAAATGGTGACATCTGAAAACTTTTTGGAAATTGGGACTTTGATCTGAATTAAGGTCTGATCAAATTTTATATGGTGTTTTTTTTCCCAAGAGCTATGTGAGATTCTCTCCTAGGAGATAATGGGGGATAGTGCAATAAACTAAAGCTGGGCTCTTGAAAGTGTTTAATGACTGAGGGGAGAAGAGGAAGGGGACAAAAGAGACCAAGAAGGAACAACCAGTAAGGTTAAAGGAAACACAGAAAGTGTAGATTCACAGAAATGAGTAGCAGAGAATTCAAGAAGAAAACACTGTGATGAAGGCAACATTAGAGCAGAGCAAAAGAGCTGCAGTGGAGGAACCTGAAAGAAAGTGATTGAGCGAGGTGTGGATGAAGGGATGGAGAGAGTGACTAGATAACATTATGTTGGCAATTATGTGATAAAATGGTGGTTCTTCCCTCTTTCCAACATTGAGCTAAGCTTCTGGCACTTCCTGATTATTCAGTTAATGTTAATTTTAGGCATCTGCATTAAATTGAATACTAAGTTACAATTTGTTATTTCAGAAGTCATAAGATTAAGTAACATTACAAAGTTAATAAATGGTAGAATTTCTATATTAAAAGTGGGATTTTGTTATTCCCTAGTTCATATTCTACAATGAAATTTATTTTTGAAAATGTCATTTGAAAGATATTGATAAGGTCATGTAGTAGAATTTTTGATAATAAACTGTTGTGTGTATTTGCTACTTTGCTGTTAGTCAGAAAGGACAATGAGAAAAAAAAAAGATTCATTTGTAGATTTGTCCATTTAAATATTTGACTTCCATCAGAGTGGAAAGGTATGGATAGCATGATATCCAATAAAGAGAAAGTGATGATTACATGTCTTATTTCAAAAGATGGGAAGAGAAGGAAAGACAGTACCTCCAAAGGAAGCAGTGGGTTAAATGGAAATACTGGGTCATTTGTGGTACATCTCAAAATAACAATGTCCAACATTTTCTAACCTACTACACTGTTACTTTTCATTGTTACCTGTCTTTGACTATAAGAGGAAAGTAGATCTCCAAACTTGCTAGGTTAGTGAACTTAATTTCGTACAATACACTAAGCATATCCACTTCTCTCGACAGGAGCAAATCATGGACTTTTGAAAACTACTTTCCTCAAAGGAAATATTACTTCTGTTTTGGTAGCAAGGTTTTTTTTTTTTTCTGATTGCTGAAAAATTGTGTTAACTGGATATGTGGGGCCCTATCACAATCATTATTATAATGCAATCTTCCACATGAGGGAAGAATGAAGAGTATATTCATTATATGAATTTTGAAAGATTAGATAGTATCACAGTTTCTGATTTTAGGTGACTGGTCAGCCTGATTGCATGACTCACAGAGGGTTTAGTAAGTTCAATAACAATCTTCATCTAAAAATATTTGAAAAGAAAAAAGCACATCATGTGGTTAGATACACGGCAAAGCAGTCACATGTAAATAGTTTCTGAGGTCTTTACATAAGAACTTTACTTCCTTATTGAAAACTAATGGATACAACGGGACACTAATTAGGGTTCCCTAAGAGTTCTCCAAGAGGAGTTGCATTGGAGTTGATGTGAATTGGCAGAAAACAGCATAAATTGATTTTATTGCTAAAAGGCCTTGCATTTGGGGCTTTTTTAAAATGGAAAATGGTTCCCCAAAGAAAACATATATCATAGGAGAATGAGAGGAAGAGAAGATAAAGAAAATTGAATGTTCGTCACTGATCAATTATTCAGAATCAATTATGGTTTGCTAGGGAAAGCATGCTGTGCCAAAGCCAAACCAAACTCAAGGAGGCATGAGGATTAATTACTCTCATTCTTGCATAAGACTAGAGGAAGGAGGAGGCAGTAACAGCAGAACTTTACTGCTCTCTAGGAGCAGAAAATAATTATAACACAATGAGAGAGAAGATCTTACTCCAGAACATCAGGCCTTTGTTATTAAAGGAGAGAGTATGCATTCAATATATGTAAGAGAATTATGTACTTGTATATAATTTCTTCCAGCAAATACCTGTTTTATTAGCCAGGGTTATTTGGAGAAACAGAAATCCATAGGAAGTACAGGTATCCTTCCCATTTGTGGGTTGCACATCAGTGGATTTAGTTTCCAATTCAGAAAAATATTGCTCCTGTAATGAACATGTAAAGACTTTTATAATTTTTCCTAAACAATACAGTATAAGAAATATTTGCATAGTGTTTATACTGTATTAGGTATTACAAGTAATCTAGAGATGGTTTAAGGTATGTAGGATGATGTGAATATGTTATATGCAAATACTATAATGCTACTTTATATGAGGAATTTAAGCATATACAGATTTTGGTGTCCACTGGGGATCCTAGAACCAATATCCACTCTATCATGGAATTACTGTGGATATAGACAGAGAAAGAAGGGGAGATTTGTTTTAAAGAACTGGGATATACAGTTGTGGGACTGGCATGTCCAAGTTCTGAAAGGAATAGGAGAGTGTGACACAATGACTGGCTGGGGAGCAAGAGCTCATGTGATTAGTATTTTAGTCCAAAAAAGCTCAGAGCTCAGGCAGACTTTCTATGTTGTAGTCCAAAAAGTAGAATTCCTTCCTTTTGGTGTACTTGGTCTCTTTACTTAAGACCCTCAACTGATTGGATAAGTCCCATTTATATTATGGAGAGTTATCTACTTTATCCATAATCTGCTAGTGTAAAAGGTAATCATATCTACAAAATACTGTCTTGAAAGCAACGTCTAGACTGGTATTTGGCTGAACAACTGGAATCATACACTTGTCAATTGATGTATCAAAGTAACCACCACACTGTGCCTACTTGTGGCCCATGTCTGAGCTATGGATAATAACCTTACCATTTTGGTACTGGTTTTTGAATGCTGTCATAATCATAAACTTCACATACTCCCAACAGTATTGCCACATAAACAGGGCAGTACATTTTGCTCTAGTGACATTAATAAGGGGAAACTCAATCCAAAACAAACATCTTAAATTTTATATTGGAGCCTATATCCATTGTCATGAAGTTTTATCAGTGGTCAAGAAGCAGAAAAATCTGAATGAAAAAATTTGTAACAAAATAAGTTTCATGAATTAAAATTAAGCATTAATGAAGACAGGATTAGCATTGCTATAATTAAATTAGAATTATTCTATGAACTAGAAATTGTAAGTGACTTTTAGTTAGCCAGAAATATTTTCACTTACCAAAATAGGCTATGATAAATAATTTTAATGATATGAACAATGCTGTCCTCTTTTCTATTTTGAATAATAAACTTTAAATATCATACAAGAAATTAAATATATCTATCACTTTCAGATAGTCTATATGAATTAGAAAAGAGAACAATGATTATCACTCTCTGCCAAAAGAATCTGTAGTACCCTTTTCCCTTGCCATTAGTGATTTTTTAAAAGTATTTATTTTTATTTACTTGTAGTTGGACACAATACCCTTATTTGATTTACTTATTTTTATGTGGTGCTGAGGATCGAACCCAGGGCCTCGCACGTGCTAGGTGAGTGCACTGCCACTGAGCCACAGCCACAGCCCCACCATTAGTGATATTTAACCCCCCTACACATACATAAAAGAAAATGGACAGTTATTCCTATCAGTTGAAAATTGTCTGTGGGTGGGGGGGATATGTGTGCGTGTATGTGTGTGTATTACTAGTTTTTTCTTGGCACACAATTTTTTCCCTGTAGTAACACTGTTTTATACACAAGTATGATAAATGAGGAAACAAAAAATATTATCAGTATTAAAAAGTATTCCCAGTGAGACTATATTTCTCTTTCATATTTGACTATAAGAAACTGAAATTCTTTTAATCTGAGAGAAGTTGAAGAAGCTCTCATTTATAGAGGATGAATTGGTTAGCTATAATGCTAGGAAGGGACGATTATGCCAATTGTTTGAAACATTTAAAAACTAGCCTATTGGAAGTGATTATGCTTGGAGTTAATGAAGCACTGATTCCCCTAACATAGTTGAGTAAAGGAAAGAAAGATCTTTTGCCAATAAAAATCTCATCAGGTGATGGCCTTGACAGAAAATCCCACTATTCCTGTCAGCCAGAGCTGTCATAAACAAACCACTGATGAGACAATGACAATAATTAACACAGTGTTAATGGGATATGGAGCCTCACAGTTATTTTTTCAGCTACAGTGAACTGAATGAATGCCAAGCAGTGCACATGGTTTAACATCATAACATGTTTCTCTTTTATTTACTGTGGTTATGTTGGCTCTCTTGAGTTACAAATCACAGATATGCTTGCTCAGGTTCAACGGATGGTAGATAAGGAAACTAGGTATTGTAGATGCTAGAAATCCAACAACTATGTTCACAGTATAATTAAAGGAAAAGAGTGAAGAATCAGGCTTACTCTGGACTTGGTTCACATAGATTATGGCAATTTAGCACTGCATAATGGAAGACATTTTGGATTCTGATGGTAATTCTAGGAGAGAATATTCTACTAAAAATGAAGCTTGAAAAGTTAAATTAATTAGAAACAATGCCTTTCATTATACCTGTTGTCACTGTCAGAATCAAGTTATTAATGTCATGAGAGGTGCTGGCCACTACTGCTATAAGCAGTCATATTATTTTTTTTATGTTTTTAATAGTTCATTATAACTTTACAATAATGTGTTTCATTTAGACATTATCATACACTCATAGAATATATAATTTGCTCTATTTTAGTCCCTAGTGCTTTCTCTTTCTCTGCCTTTCTGCTTCCACTTCTGCCTCTTTCTCCCCTCTACTGGTCTTCCTTCTGTTTACTTTTTCTTAAAAATTGATGCTTTATAGATATACATAAAGAAATAATTTGCTGTGATATATTCAGTGTATATGCATGCCTAATATAGGCACATCAATGTTTATAGCAATTCAGTTTACAATAGCTAAGTTCTAGAACCAGCTCAGGTGCCCAACCACATGAGTACATTAAGAAAATGTGGTATGTATACAAAATGAAGTTTTACTCAACCATAAAGAAGAATGAATTATGGCATTTGCTGGTAAATGAGTGGAAATGGAAAACCTCATGCTAAGTGAAATAAGCAGGTATGTTTGAAATCTTATAGGTAAAAAGACAGTGTATCTAGCACAGGGCAGCAAATTGAGCTCGGAAGCAGTCAAGGAAAGGCTGGTGTGTTGGATTCCCTGCAACTCTTTCTTTACTATAAATCTTTAGGCCCGTTACAGCAATCTAGCCTATTTGGCTTTACTGTATTTTCAACAGTATACCTCAAGAAGTTCTCCATTTGACATTTTTACTTTTCAATAAGGTTTTTATGGAACAATAAATACTTCCTTAAGCCACATTTCAGGCTTAATAAATTTCAGCTTACAAAAGGAACAAACATGGTACGTCTAGATAGAATTTTTTTTTAAATTTTAGTTTCCCTGTTTGAATTCAAATCAAAGGAAATAGTGGCATTACATAAAATGCATTCACTTGTGGAAATGGAAATGTTTTGATCTCTATTAAATACTAGAAATTTAAGAAAAAGTTTGAATGTACTCTGAAAGTGGGATTATTTTTACCATCCTGAATGACAAATCTTTCTGAACAGGCTTTCCAGCAATTAGTCTTGCTCTAATGCTATTTCTACACTGGCAAGATGAAGTTTGTTCTTTGCCAGATCTCTGGAGAATATGGTGCTTTCTGTACAGGCACCAGTATCTGTCCAAATGCCAGAGTATATGCTTGTACTTGGCCAGTGAAGAAATAGCAGAAAAGGCCTGAAATACTCGAATTTTTATTGGATCAGATGGGTGATTTCTTTGAGGAATCACTGCTTAACTTCTGTAAGTCACAAATTATTAAACATAATGAAAGGAAGGCTGTGGGTTGTTCTGTTTACTGAATATGCATTATGTTTGGCATTGCTAAGAGTCAAAAGGAAGTACAATAATGATGCTGACTCTAAGAGAGACCATAAAGGGTGGTTTTGTCTTAGACTTGCCATCTAATTGAGACGATTTATATAGTACTTCAAAATAACTTTTTAGAAAGTATTTTTACATACACTTCAGTGTGCAAATGCTTTTTGTGTGATAATTTGTTAAATACTTACATAGAACTTCCCCTAAAATACTTTGAAAGGAAATCCTTTTGTTCTTGCCAAAATTCATGGTAGTTTTCATAATAATTTTAAAAATTTGTTAATATTTTTCTTCGTGTATCTATCCCATCAAAAAGGGGTAAATCTGGCAGTCTATGAAGATTTTTTTGAAACTTTCATTTTGTTAGATTCAAAGACTTCAGAATAGTCTGTGCCCTATTCTGTCTCTTTTTTGAGAACTTCAAGAGAAATGGCTTTTTCAAAGAACACCCTGTTGAAGTAGATTTTCTTTGCCATTCTAGAAACACATAATTTGGATGTCATCCCAAAGTGTGTCTCAATTCATGCACTATCAACTCTAAGTTTTCTTTTATCTTGGTCAAATTCCAAATGACTTTTTTATAAAAGTAAATGTATAGAATTGTCACAATGCATAGTAATTAATTTGCTTTTCTTCCTCCAACCCTAGGACTTGGCTATAGTATTTGTTAAAAGTTATTTGTTTAAAGCATAAATATCTGTTTTGCTTTTTCAGGATTGAACACACTATGAAGAATGTTAAAGTGTTGATGATAAAAGGAAATTTTCTTAATTTAACTGATATCAGATAAATTAAGTGCTTCTGTCTACTAAATGTTTAGGTTTTAGAACACTTACTAGATGTGAAGTTATTGAAGAACTGAAAACTCAAAAGGAGATGGTAAATTCTTTTTTTTTCCTCCCAGAAGCATATCCTATTCAATAATTAATGGTTACTATAATTTATAATAAGAGATACTAACATATTGTTATATACTAAAATATTTTCAGATATGTTATCAAATACTTGAGGCCACTGTCATTCTTGGAGTAATGGTGGTAATAGTGGTGATATTCCTATTTTGACAGTGAGAAAGTTAGGTATAGAGTAGTTTAAAAACTAACTCACATTTGAATGTTTTATAAGTTGTAGAGCAAACTCCTACATTCTTCTTGATACCAAATCTCTTATTATTTACACCATACCTTTCCTTTGAAAACATTAGAGGGAAATGTGAGTGTTATATTCAACTGCAGAATTTGCAGTTATCTCTCACCTCAAGAGAACCTGCTGAAGTTGCAATTACATGGCACCTAAATCCCCTCTAGCATCAAGCTGGACTCATAACTTACAACCAACTTGAAAACCTGAATGATGCTCAACATCATGACCTTTGCAGGCCACTATTTTGCCTCACTCTATTGCATATTTTTACATTTTCCCTTTTGTTTGATTGTGTTTCTGTTATTTTTTTATGCTTCTGTAAGTCACAAACCAAGTGTTAGCATCCTAAGTTCATATCACTTCATAGATATCTCCAGAAAAAAATTCGAACCACAATTCACTCTGATTCCATTCCCATAATGTGTTTCTAATCCTTCTTCTGGGTATACCCTCATCATTTGGCTCATCAGAGTAAAATCACTACTAAATCTTTTACTTCTGTAGATGATTTGCTCATTTGAGAAGAGAAAAATGATAATAAAAACAGAGTCCAAGATTTTGCTTTTGTACGTGCCAGTTTTATGTTTTTATAAAAGTAGAATATTGTAGCTTTGCCTGATTATTCCTTTTCAAAATGATAGTGTGAATCTGTCAAAACCATAATATGAATTTGTGCTTGAAGCATTGGTTGTCAGTCACTCAATCTTTTGAATGAATTATACTTCTAATACCATATAGAGATCTCACCTACATTCATTATAAGGTGTTTGTTTTCCTAATTTACATTTTGTATTCACAAGGACATTTTCAAGGCCTCAGTTCAAGGAAACTTAGGACACTATTTATTTATGGATAAATGTGGTTTAGCATAATGTTTCGCAATGGATACCATAAAACTTGAGTTTTCTTCATTTTTCTGTCTTTAATCTTTTCAACTGGTCATTATCATTGATCAAAAACATTCAAGAAGATGAGATCAAAGTAGATATTTAGGTAAACTGCTGTAGGTGAGTATTTATGGCAACACTGTGGCATTTTCTCCAATATGGAAGGCGTTCTTTGAAGTGATTCCAACGTTTGCATCAATGCCGAGTGTTCAGAGATTGCAATAAAATTTTGGCTACCTGAAATCAGACTTCTTGCACCCCATTCATTTGAGAGAGCATAAACACAAAAGATGGCTTCCAAATCCTTGAAAATAAAGCTGAATTTACGAGCACTCTGAAATAATTAATTTCTCTAAAAGAGGCAGAAGATCCAAAGATTTCACTTGATATAAGAAAGCATCCATACAATAAATGTTCTAATTAGCTGACAAGAGCAAACCACTTTTTTCACATAAGAGCTGAGAAGCATAGAAAAATAAAATGAAACACAACATGATCAAACAAAAGTGAAAATGTGTAATGAAAGAGGAAGTACATGACATAGAAGGGTCTATTGGACCATGGCAGTAGTGATGGAAGTGGTGAAGAGATTCTGTAAAGCTAATGGAAATGAGAAGTGAAGAGACAATAGAAAAAGCAGCTTTGCTGGCTTGAGGGACCCAGCAGTTCTGGATTCCAACAGAGGTGATCTTTGCTACATTAAAAGAAGTAAGGGGGAATGAGGTAACTAAGAATAGAATCTGATAAGACTGGTTAATTCAAATAGGGAAAGGTGCAAATGTGGGCTGGTACTTCTATACTGCTAAAATAGAAAGCATGTTAAAAGTAGGGCAACCACTATGATTAAACAGTTTGAGAGAACAGCTCAGTGCACTCAGAGGTCTTATCCCCTGTCCAATTCTGTATCAAAAAAAAAAAAAAGGACATATGTGACTTCAGCTCTTTATATAGTACAACATCACCAGTAATGCTAATAATCAATTGTCCAATTGTCTATCATCAAGAAAATTTAAATCATGTCCTACTTATATAGAATTGCAAGAAAATTATTTCCCTGCCCTGCCTCAACACACACACACACACACACACACACACATACACACTTCAAGAACTCTTTTAAAAATATACAATTTATTCAACTCTTCTATATAATTATTATAATAAAAATATAAAATGGATAAGTAGACAACATCAACTTTAGTACAGAGCTGGAAATTTTCTCTCTCCTGAATCAATAAGAGAGAATATGTCAACATCTTCTGCCTCTTTTATTCAGTGAGAAACCTGTGTATGTATGTCTAGCCTTCCTCTGTACAGTTTTATCACTCTATAAACTCATTAGATAGATGCATAACAGCTTTGGAAAAGAGAGAATTGGGTGTGGATTGAAGCATATTGTCACTCTAGTATGAAATGCAGCCAGAAGCAGTTTAAGATAGTGCTTGTACAATATTTAAAATAAAAATTGATTTTGTTTAAATATGCTATCTGCACTGACCTAACTTTATCAGTATTGTTTAATATTAGGTTTTGAAGACAGTCCATCTACAAATACAATCTCATAGTAGCCTTTTTTAGCCCATGCCACAGGGAGATGGGGATTTCTCCTGCTTTAAAGTGAGCATGAGTATCATCTTTGCATTAAATCCCAATATGGAAAGATTAATAAATAATACCTAAAAATTCCAGAATTAATGAGATTCTTGATGATAAACCAGCATAGCTTTTCTTTCTAGAAAATATAATCTTTTAATAGCTAAATAAATGGTCCAAAATATTTGTTGAATGTAAAGTTTTAGTCATTTAATCACCATGCCTAGCTAGACTTCTGTGCCCTTTGTTTCCCAGAGATATACTCCTTTATTTTTACCTTGCCACTCTTTTTTCAAATAAATCATCTTCATAAAACTCAGAACAGTATTTGGGATTGCTCAGGTAAGATTTGCAAGTACACTGGACTGGTATTTGGCATTTATTCACATTTAGTTAGTATATTAATATATATATATATATATATATATATATATATATATATATATATATATATATATTTTCCTAACCAATAAATTGTTCTTTCATAAAAAGAAGAAAATTGCATCCTAACAGACAGGTGAGGTTGACCCGCTCTGCCATTCTCCAGTGACATAGTCACATAATTACAATCCAGGAGAGCAAGCTTCAGTTGACATATTGATGACTCACAATGGGAAAACTTATATTGAAGGCAGTTTTTCAAATGCATATTTTATAACCAAGAAATTTTAGCTTATTGAAGTGGTATATAGAATAGCTTGCATTGGTTATGATTAAATCATTTTAGGAGAAAAAAGTATTTACTGTTTACCTTGGAGAGACCAATAATTAAATATGTTACATATATAGGTTCAAGAATTTATTTTAAAATTACTCAGTTTTATTTTAATATTAGCTAAACAACTAATATCTTAGTTTCTTGCAGGTGAAATAATATGAAGAAAAAATCCAATACTTAGTATTCCATTATCTAGAATGTTACCAATTTGTTATTTACATATATACTTTTACATAGGATAAAGTACACATCTGTACATATGATAAGATACTATTTAAACATGGTAGTTTTCTAATTTTTTTTAGCTATCTGGATTTCAGAATGTTACAACATGTGTTTAAATCTTATCACTGTATGATATATTTGAATATCAACTTCTCATAACTACCTTAAATTTTTTAACAGCATCTTTAACTATAAAATAGGATTTTTCACCCTTTTCTTATGTTTCTCCTGGAGACCCTGTCAAAATACTGTGTAAAAGACTTCTCTATTTTAAAAGAGCATAATAATAATAACGAAAAAAAATATTTTCAGTCAAAATTTTCTTTGAATTATAGAGATTATTTTAAAGAGTTTGTAATTTATGAGCAAATAAAAGTTCAAAAATGAGATGGAGAAAAAGAGACTAGTGAAAATATTTCATCATTGTATACATTATCATAAATCAAAGGCACTGGAAGATTGGCCTTTATGTTTGGAAGAACAAGCTTTTTATTGACTGTCGTTCATAATTAATAGCATTTACTCTTTAAATCAAATTAGTCTACTTTTCCTATTAAAGCCTTAGTGTGGGATCATTTTTTAAAACACAAAGTGACCTTGACAAAAATGAAAGATCAATAATATGTTGATTAGGAGTCTATTTGCTCTAATAGCAAATGTTTCCTTGTCCTTAGTTCCTGTTGCAACACTCTCAGAGGTCGTAGTTCATTACTATCTCCTGGCAGTGGTATATTCTACATGCAGAAAAAGTTGACCCTGCTAAGCAAAACACTGATGGATTGACTTAGTCATATTTATGGATTTTCTTAATACTTCTTTAATCAGCTCATTTTTGAATTCAAGATTGTATTACAGGATATCCATCAATTGGGCAGGAAGAAGAGAACAATATGCTGTTGAACCTAGCATCTTCAGAATTTCTTGAGTTAGACTTAATCAATGAGGGGTATGGGAGCCATGCTTTATTGCAGAAAAAAAGAAAGCTTAATGTGATTAAGGTTTCAGAAAATAAAAATATGAGCATTGATGGGGAAATGGATAGCAGGAAGAAAGTGCAGATACAATGGCAAATTATATGGGCATTCATTGTTTGAAGTGTTGAAAATGTAGTAAGAAATGTTAAGACATAAACAACCAGAACCCTGATGAATTTAAGAAATTTTCCTATGAAATGTGGTTATTTTTGTTAGCAAGGGTCCCCTTTCCACTGTGGTTTCTGAGCAAGAGATCTGAAAATATCTAAGCAATAATACATCTAATAAACAGAAACTATTAGTGATACATTTTTTTTTATCAGTAATACCTCTGGATAAGCTGGTCTCAAATAAATCTAGTCAAAGGAAAAAAAAAAAAGAGTTTGCTTTGGGTAGCCAAGGGGAATAAAGGACAAATGAGATGCAATTAAGCAGAGAACAATTTAGTATAACTCTAATAGCAAAGTCTTTAATGATGCTTTGGTACAGATGAATTTGATTTAGAAATATCTTCCAAGTTAAGTTGTGGAAACCCATCTCTTCAGTCACTTAAATTTGGACAGGGCAATGTTAATATGTTGAATGAGAAAATTGGAACCCTGGAAAGGAACTAAATGACCTAATTGATCTTCTTTTTCATCACTGATTTGTAGATACTACTATGAATTAAATGAAAAAAGGGATAATATTTTTTGCCATTTAATGTAAAAAAAGATGAACTGAACTTTTAAATACATACTTTTAATTTCACTATATGGCTGTGTCTACAGTCTCCTCTCTGTTTTGGACTGTGTCCTCAGACTCCTATTGCCCTTAGTTAAGACTGTGGTGGCATTCACACTCATCATGTTATATAAGTCAGTTCATAGAGTTTGCTTAGTTTTTAAATTTTTTTTATATTGTAAATATACTGAATGCCTTTATTTTGTTTATTTTTATGTGGTGTTGAGGATCAAACCCAGTGCCATATGCATGTGAGGCAAGCAGTCTACCACTGAACTACAGCCCCAGCACAAGTTTCCTTAGTTTTTACAGAACCATAGTAGTCACAGAATTTCTTGTCTAGATTTAGAAACAAAGAAGTCATTAGACACTATAAAAATATTATTCTTGATTGTTTCATAAGCAAGAGTGGAACAATAAGATTGTTAAGCAAATGGTGAGAGGAAGTGAAAGAAGATAAAGGCCCAAAGATGTTGAATCAGCTAAATTGGCAAAGTAAATATTTTATGACCCTTAGAAAGCAGTATGATATCCTGGAACAAGGGTTGGAAACTTTTTCAGTAAGGGTCAAATAGTAAATACTTAAGCTTTGCAGTGCAGGATATAATATTTAAAATAATATATATATATATATATATATATATATATATATATATATATATAAATAAATTTCTTCAGTATGTATATCAATAACATCAAAAATATATTAACTGAGTTAATTTTATTGTAATATGGTTTATTAACGAGGATGAGTTTGTGTTTGGGGAAAACAACATTTCACTTAGGGGTTCCAAATCAGTGTACTCTTTCATCTAATGAAGTATACACATACATGCTGAACGAAAACAGCCTGCTTGGCCCTTCAGCCCTAGTTGGTAAAATCTTCTCTAAAATACTTTTGTCCTAGTGTAAAACTATTTCTTTAGCAGGTTTTTTTCTTCAGTGTGAGAGAATATTAATGAAATTCTTACCCCAAACTTATCTTGCTACATAGAGATCTTTTAGTCAGTGAAATACAGCTGATCGAATACTCTTGAATTCTTATTTTTTAGTTGTGGCCACTTTTTGTCCATGGTATTTGGAATTTCCAATAGGACTTGACCAAAATTGTTTGTTGTCAACTATTCTTCACTCCCTCAGAGCACACAACAGCACTAAATCTGCCCTTCTTAGTGTATTCATTCTGTCAGTGACTCTGGAGGCCCCAGTGAAATCCCAAAGACACACTGATAAATGATCTAAACTTCCACTGCAGAAACAATACAAATGATTATTATATTTATTTACTTACACATTTTTCATCAATCATGCATCGAATACAAAAAAGATAGCATTCACTGATAATTATAAGGATATAGAAATATGTTACAAAAATATCTCAGGTGGTTACATCATGCTATTGACTTGATAAAAATAAATATTCAGCTAGAGTCCTGCTACTTGTTGTGTTACTGTCATTATCTACGAGTGACAACTCCAATATAAAATGTATAATCTTATAGTCATAAAGTTTTGACTGGCAAATTCTACCCTATTAATTTCACAGTGTTCTTATATATTAGAATTTTTGAAATATCAGAATGAAAATACAGCAAAAAAAAATACAGAGAAAAGTTGTATGCATTTAAGTTTTCAATGTTCCCGACAAATAAGAAATAGGTATTCTGTGGTACTATCAGCCTATATAGATGATATTGTTTCAAAAAACACAATGAACTTATATTAGAAATGTACTAGGACGTATTATGTTCATATCTTCAAATAATTTGAGTAAAACTTCATTTTAAACGGGATGTTAAAGTTTAAAAGGAATCAACTCATTTTGGCAAGAGTATTCTATTATTACTGTCTGATTTTCATCTTATATAATTAGTAGAGTCTCTCAATATCTTCCCAACCCATAATGAGAATATAGTTATCATTATGCATTTATTTTATCCTTAAGCATACATGCCTTACAAAAGTTGAAAGTATGACTTTCAAGTATCTATATGTTGTATCTGAAAGACAGAGAAAGTACTTACAAGTTACCTTCTCTTACCCTTTTTAGAAGCTCAGCCCTGAATTAGGATGGAAATTGTGAAAGGTGATGAGGAGAGAAAATTAGCTTTGCTTGCAAAAGGCAAGATCTGACATAAACTCTTGACATAGACTTATTGTAAAATATGGCATAAAAACAAAGGATATAAACTTTTTATTTCCACATAAATTAATTCTTAATTGAATTCCTAAAGGTGAATTAATTGTTAATAGATTTATTTAATCCCCCAAATACCTCTAACTAGCATGTATAGGTAATAATAGGTCAAGCTGAATGCGTACTGGTTTTATGTTGCTTTTTCTTGACTAATTTTTCTCTATTCCTGATGATCACATAATTAAATATTCTCTCTAGAACAAACTTTTCAGAAATTGAGGAGAGAAGCAGTAAAAATTGTTCTTCCTGAAAAAGGAAGTAGCAAAAATTTCTCCATATAACAAGTCAGTTCCCCTATTCTACTTTTGAATCATTGATAATCTTTCTTAAATGTGTATACTTTGCATACATGTCTACCTTCTAAATTCTGTTGTGTCTGTGTTATTAAAGTACTTATACTTCCCCTTAGCACTTCTGTTGTGATAATTTTACTTAAATATTATGAGAAAGATCTAAGTGAAATGTAGACCAATGCAATGAGAGATGCCTACTGCCCCTGGATGTATAATATTGCTTCTATTTTTTTATTGTGGTTGTTGCTGTGTTGAAGAAATATCTTGTGCACAATAAATACCTAAATTTTAAAACTTTCAGATGAGCAAAATTCATCTTTTTGTGACTCTTACCAAGAAATTAGAAAAATGACATAAGGATTAAGGCTATAAAATAGTTCCAACATCAATTATTCCTGCATTGTCACTTGCTCATATTAAGCTAGGAAATGTGAGTGGCACTTAAAGGAGAATTTTAGTTTATTAAATTGATAAGGCAAATATGTTAGTTCAAGAGTTATATTTTCTCTAGAATTCTGGTTTTCTAAAATCTTTGAAAATTTTATTGAAATATTATTAGTTCAAGCTTTTAAAATTAAATTATTTGCTGACATGGATTGGAGGAGGCATTTTGGTTTGTGATTTCAGAAAAGGAAAGTTCTGACCAGTTTTTATTGTTCACAATCACAAGAGAGTTAAAAAGAAATATTTGAGAGTTAATAGGAACAATGAAAGATTCTATTGTCTCTAACATATGTATCCTAGTTTACTCATAAATGGGTTAGCAGCATTTCTTGTCTTGAAACAGCAGCTTGAGGTATCTCTTCATACTGAAATGATTGCCTCACCCCCACTTAGGGTTTTTAGGTCATTTGGCAACCAGTAGAACTTTGAGTTATAATTTCCTTCTCAGTATGTTGAAAGTGTTTTACTATAAAGCTGGTTGAATGAGATGCCCTCATCCTTTACCTTTAACAAGGGTGGCTGATGGATGTGGTCCATTTAAATGTACAACAGAGAGCTGAACTAGATAACGAACTTATTATTCCTCTCAGAGGATTATAGGTTAGTCCCAAAGGAGTGCAGTAAGCCAGAGTAAATCCATATCTACTGGCTAAACAATAGCCAGAAGGCTGACTAGAAGTATTGATTTACTTTCTAGGCCATTTAGGCCTTAATGGCGGAGAAAAGCTGAAGTGCTGTTTACTTTTCTGCCAGAATCGACCAAACAACCAGTCCATTTTTTACAGGTTTTTGATTGATTTCGCTTAGAGGAATTAGAGGTGATTTATTTTTAAGCTGAAAGCAACTCGTAAATATCTTCAATGGCACAGGTTCCCTGAGAGGAAATGTTAAGTGGAAATACTTATTGAGAAAGACTTTGTTGCAAATCAATGGGAACAGGTACCATGCCTCACTGTGAGCCGTCAGGTGTCAGACACCTTTCCAGAGTCCTGTAAGGACTATAATCTCATCCCTTCAGCTACTCTCCTTTTGAAAGCTCTCAAGTTCACCAAGCTTGAATAAATTTCATCGCCTGACTGAATTTCAGCCAGATGCACCCTGCTGACTTTCAAAGGGTCCTAGATGGGACAACATAATGGTGTGCAAGGCTTGTATGGAGCATTTTCGATGTTTGATGGGTGAAAACAGTAATTTACCACACAAGTGGCAATTTTCCATGATTCCTCAATCCCACACACAGAAAATGTGTAACTCCAACAAAGGAATGAAGCAGCCACACAAAAGAAGGCTCATCCAAAATGCTGCCATATTAGTCTGACTTTTAGAAATACATCAACTCTTGAATCAGTGATAATATTGAAGAGTGGGCTTCAACAATAACAGCCACAAAACAATGGTTTGTGATTTGCAGTTTAAGCTGGCAAGGTATGGGGAAGCTATAGTGAAAGGGCAGGGAGTGTTTTAAATGATCTTTCCAAGAGTGCTTGCCTTCATGCTTAGAATGAGTTAACAAAGGGGTAAAGGACAGCACTTGAAATTCTATATAAAAGCTCTCCATTCCATGTTGGCAGGAGAGGGAGAAGAGAGTTCAACAAGCTTCTGCTTTCAGCTCTGTGCTCTTTTCTTAGTTGTCATCAGTATGCCCATTTCTATATTTTTTTGCAATGGTGCTTCTTGTCAATTCTTTTTTCTCTGCTTATTAATAAAAATCAGTTCAGAACCTTGGCATTCATTGACTTGATTATTCTTAAAATTTAAAAGACATACAATCATCTTTATTTCAGAAGAATTTTTTTCTGATGAAAACTAAAGTTACATATTGTAGAAAATTTAGATAATACAGAAAATTGTATAAATTAAAAAAGACTTATAATCCCTTCAGCCCAGAATAAGGACTTTTGCTTCTTATTAAAGTATTATACCCTTACATTCTTTTTTCCTTAAAAGTTTCCCTAGATATTTCTGTTTATTTGCTTAAAATTTTTTAAAATATTGGAACAAGTGTATATGCACTTTGTTTTGCTGAACATTATTTCAGGAACACTTAACCTAGTCTGAAAAATGGAATTCTACATCCAATCTTGGCCAAAGAATTTCCTAGCAATGACTTGAAAAGGTTATTTTAATTGATAAAACTAACCTGTAAAATGGGAATATAGGTAAATTAACTCCCTCATAAGATCAAATTGAGAGGGTATAAAATAAGAAGAATGAAATAGGAAGAAATGAAAATGTAAAATATATATGTCAGTGTATATGTTTATGTGAAAGGAATAATGACTGATCCTTTGAGTTTATGCTTTTAAATGGCTCATCATGAGTCTCCCCTGTGTTTTGCTTTCACAACACAATATTTAGCAACCTCCCTGTTCTCTTCAGCTATTGTCATTAAGATGGCTAGTATCATTTAAATCACAAATTAGAAGGCTTCTACTGGAGAGATCATTTAAAATTAATAAATGTAAAAATTAATCTATTCATGTTAATAATTTTTCTTCATTTGTCTCTTTTTTTTTTTTTTTGTCCTCTTCCTGCCCCCAAAACCTTTGATCCTTTAGAAGAGGCCAGTGCTCCTGGGAGAGGAGCAGTACATGTATATGCTAATAAACTTAAAAGACCAGTTTGCTAGAGTTCACCAGAGGGACAGTTCACCACATCTTTGCTGTAATTACTATAGACCAAGGGCAGCAGTAATTTATGGGCTGACAATTTTCACTTTCTTTCTCACTTATCTCTTAATTTTCATGAAAATCTGTGCAACTATTTCAGCAACTGGCACATGGTTGTGTTATGATTCCTGTGGCAAAAATTACCTTATTGCCACAGGTCTTTCTTGATGAATGAGGCTACTGAGTTAGAAGGGAATTATATTTGATGCAAGAGTCATGTGTTGGAGCAAAAGGCCACAGTCAGCCTAGATTTGGTAAGTGTGGAGGGATGAGACAACTCATTTTTTTCTTTCATGCTGGGAATTTAAATGGAGATACTTCCTAAGAAAAAAGTATGTAATTTGAAGAATTTTTTTTTTAAATCATATCTTGAAAGTTAAATACATCAGTAAAGAAAACAACAGATGTTATCATGGAACTGAACTGGATTTAAAACACTCATTTAAAACAATGATTATAAATGTAATATTGCATCATCACATTAGAATCTTCTAGGCCTAAAGCACTAAAGCAGAATTTCCCAAATCCCATGTGGAATTGTATTTTTGAAATATATTGAAAGTTCATATATTCAAAAAAGTTCAAATAATCCCACACTCTTCACTCTTAGAAATTCAAAATGAACATAACATTATTATCAAAGGTTCTTAATATTTTTAAACTTAATTTTCACTTAACTAAAATTTAGCATTTTATTCAATTTGAATGATGCTCTAGTACTATTAACAGTACCTGGGGCTATATTAAAATAAAAAATGTCAGATATTTTCATATAGTATCATAGTTATTGCAGCTCTCTTAAAATATAATTTACATTCATTACTATTTCAAAATTATCATAGTTATTAGAGCTACTGCTATATCTTATTATTCAATGTTTTAACAAGAATATAGTTGCATTTTAACATATTACAAATTTATTTTCATATTTTGATCATTATACTACAATATAACTGTTTACTTTGACATCTTACACATTTTGTTTTGTGTATTTAATGACATTATTAAGGAATTTTTGACCACCAAACAGCACGGTCACATATACACAAAAAAGAGTCTAAAACCCTAGCATTAACTACACTTATTAAACTTTATCTGATGTGAAATCTCCAAACTAATTTATTTAGGAATGCTTTCATATTTCACTCTGATAACCATGTTTAATTCAGCCATCTAGTGACACTGTTTAGAAATTCTACTATGATCATTTCTCCACTTACCTAGTGCATCTTCTCTAGAACTCTGTCTACAGTTAGCTATGTCCACAGTTCACATATTAATTAATCAGTCTTCTCAGTGCCACAGATACCTTGGAGATGCACAGTGAACTTCTAAGACCATGGCATTTTAAGCACCTTTACATAACTTATTTTGACCATGGGATACTTTTCTTTCTCAAAACCAAACTTGGGACTAGCATTTAGTCTTCTACAATGCTGAAGACCGCTGCATTCTAGGATGCTTACATTCATCCCTGAAACCTATGTGTGAAATGTTGTGAGAGTCCATATAGGAGATTAATAAAAATAATAATAAAATAAAAATAAAATTTAAATCAACTTTGAGCTACTCATGCAGGTTTTTTCATTTAGAGGGAAAAACACTCAGGGAAATCAATGTATGTTGAGCAAAGTCCCTCCCCCCCAAGAAGTGATGCTACAGACTCTTTATTTTGGAGGACACTGATTTCTCCTGATGAAGGAGAACCACCTGTCAGTCCTGGAGAGTTCTCACTCTTTTTTGTTTTTTCAGCTTTATCACTAATGGAATGTGGGGCCAAACAGTTCTTTGTTGTGGCTCAAGATGCGTGCATTGTAGGATGCTTACATTCATCCCTGGTCTCTACCTTTTAGATGAAAGTGGCAACTCCTTCCAACCTCAAGTTGTAACAACTGAAAATGTCTCCAGATGTTGCCAAATGCAGTTGGCAGACACAGTTATAACCTTGGAAAACTTCTGGAGCAAATATTTAGTTTATGTAAGGAAAAAATTTGTCATTCCCTAGGAAAAACTTAAGGTAAAAAAAAATGACTGCTATATATTTCAGTTACTATTTAAGCAAGTTTTTCAGAACAGTTTTGTGGGCTCTAACCTCTACATATAAGGGAAATTCAATGTGTCCAGGATTTTATCATACCTTATACCAGGGACCAGGAAACATTTTCTGTATGATTCCAGAATAAATATTGTGGGCTTTGTGGGCAGGATGGTCTCATATACTACTCAATGCTTCAGATATAGGCTGAAAGCAGATACTGACTGTGTAAAACAAAGAGGGTGGCTAGGTTTCAATAAAACTTTATTAACAGAAAAAGAGTCAAAACATATTTGGCCTGAAAGCTGTATTTTGCCAATACTTGTACTAAATGCCACGTATTCATGTTAGGTCTAGAATAAGGAAAATTATTTATAAGGTAGAAAATGTTATTTACTTTATTTGATACACATTCAATTTAATCATTAAACCACACAAATTTTCAAAGTTATTATTGCTTCTTATTTAAAGCTTTATTTACATAGAATAATTAAATCAGCCTTGCCTATTTCTCTCAGATATATTAACATTTTGATAACATATGCCAAAATTAATATGGAAATTCCTATCTGGATTGTTACTGAATGCTGGACAGTGCACACCTCAACTCTAGAAGTCTCAAGTCCATGATAGACCAGGACAAGGGACAGCCACAAGATATAGTCGACCTTGTTCTTATACACAAAATTTTGTGCTTTGTGCAACATCAGTAAGAATGCCTGTTTAAAACATTCTCAATAGACAAACTATATCAAATGACATACATAATAGCCATCCTATCCTTCTTACTTACAATTAGAACCCCAGTTTAAAATCAGGGGAAAAACACATTTAGCAATAGACCACATTTCCCAGCTTCTTCTCTTTCATGTGTCCATGTGACTAAGTTATAGCCTATGAGACACATGCAAAAGTGTTGTATGGGACATACAGGGAAGATATGTGAAGAAAGTTGGCTCAGTTAGAAAAGAACCTCCTTTTGTTCTCCTCAGCTTCTTTTTAAAAATTAATTTATTTTAATTAGGCATATATGACAGCAGAATGCATTTTGATTCATTGTACATAATTCAGCACAACTTTCATTTCTCTGGTTGTACACAACATAGCGTTGTACCATATGTGCAGTCATACATGTATCTAGGGTAATGATGTCCATCTCATTCCACCATCTTTCCTGCCCCCAGCACCTTCCCCACCCCTCCTTCCCCTTTATCTCTTCAGCTTCTTCACTCTACTGGTCTGGTACAGTGATAGGAATCAAAGCCACTATGGACCATGAGGATAGAAACTACACATTGAAGATGACAGAGCAGAAAGAAATTTGGGTCCCTGATGTACTGGAAAGTCACATAGAGGTCTAGATACCTCCTGATTTCTCCTAAGTGAAAACAAAATGAAACCCCATATTTCCCTTAAGCTTATATGATTTGGATTTTATTCTACATGTGGCTAAATATGATCATAATTGATGGAATGACTCCATAAGTTTGAAACTGATTCTGAACCTGATTATTCTAGGAATCCTTGGCTTTCTAATATATTACTACAGGAACTGATGTACCTCAGATTAACAGGCAAGGCATCAATTCCAGAGGAAAAGGGTGGAGAAATAACAGTGTTATTCAAGGACCCTGTGATCTCCTTCAATGTTCTTCTTGAGAGTAAAAAAAGTCATTATAAATAGGAACAGCTATTTTAAAAACATATTCTTGTTGAATCCCATATTATCATAGGCCTTTCTCTGCAGACTACTCCAAAGAAAAAGAGAAGGAAGTTCTTGCTCAGAACAATAAAAATATTATTAACTTGGAAATCAGAACGAGGATGATATTATTCAATTTCTTTCTTAGCCAGTGCATTTCTATCATATTTCTTTCCTTTTTTCAATTTCCTGAAGGATACCTTGTTAGCCAAGCAAAAATTCAGAAATGTAACCATCCACGTTTTAATTTTTAAACTCTGAGTATCTTCTGTTATTTCTTCTTATCTATACACAGAAGAGAAAACACAAGGAAGTTACAGTTCATAATCTTCATGGTTGTTCATGTGATAAATAGTGCTTTCTTAAAAGATAACTGTATTGTTCTCCAAATGTATAATTTCCTAAGAGTTGTAATATCAGCCACAATAATGTACTAAGGTTTCCTAACTGGTCATGCCTAACAGTAGGGATGTCTAAACTTAATTGTGCCTCTGAGTAAGATCAGATTTTTCCTTCCATGAGGCAAACTAAAGTTTTATACTTTTGGATGCATGTGTGTGTGTGATACCATGTGTGCCTCTGAACATGCACACACACATTCAAGTATCCAAAGATCTTTGGAAATGGTATGTTAGCTTTCTATTGTTATCACAAATATCTGAGATAATAATTTATACATAGAAAAGGTATATTTCGGAATTGTTTTTGAGGCTCTAGTTTATCATGAGGTAGACCCATTGCTGAGTGGCAATGGTGAAAACTCATGGTAGAACAAAACCTCTCACTTCATAACTGTGTATCCTAAGAGAGAAAGAGGAGGAACTGGGATACCACAATCCCCTTTAAGGGCAAAGCCACAATAACCTAAATATCTCCTGTTATGCCCCTCAAGGTTTTCAACGCCTCACAATAGTACCAATCTGGACACCCAGCCTTATACATGGGCCATTCCAGATGGTGGTCATTCCACATCCAAATTATGGCAAATGCATAAATGTACAGTGAGATGTGTAGTTGTTTGTTTTTATTTTTTAAAGAAAATAAGTATATTTGAGTTAATATAGAATCATCTAACTCTCTGTATGTTGAATGTACCTTCTTGAATAATTATTTGGTAGACATAAATTACACCTATTTTTGTATTTGTGCAAAAGGACTTTACTGACTGCAGATAAGAAATTCAAGGAAGACATACTCTCACTCCTCTCTTCTAAGTGTGCTCTTTCTTATTATATCCCATGATTCTCTTAGCAGAACCATTCAGGAAGATGATACCAGCCTATCAGAGCAGAAATCTGAGATGAACACTATTTGCATTCCTAAGATTAAATTGCTTTGTATAAATAAAATGGAGAAGGATAGCTAAATTTGAACCCATGTGAAATGGATACTTCAGGATCCAGAAAGAGGTCACACTCACCAAAAGATTGCATTATTTCAAAAAAGGTTGCAGAATGAAGAATTAGGGATCTAGATCAGTAGATTTGTGTGTAAACCCACTTTAAAAACAGATGGAAACTAAAACTATGACAAACATCATCACTGTTCCTCTGAGACCAATTCCAGTCATCAAAAGCTTTGTTGTTAGGCCATGGCTAAACACAGGGGAAAACTGGGGGTGTGGGGAACACCCACTTCCTGCATGCTGAAGAAATGGAATTCTTGTGAAATTTGTGTGACTAGATAAAGGATTTCTTAATAAGATCACTCTACTCCTATAATTTCATTTTCTTATCTCTTAACATGTATACAAACTGTTCCTATCTCAGATTGATGTGATCTGTGATAAATACAATAGTGCATCAAAATTCTTTGGATGGTGTCTAATAAATAGAAGGCACTCAATAAGTCTTGGTTGCTAGAATTATCCTCAGAGCTATATCTAAGACTTTAAAAACCTGGGGGGAAAAAGCACAAATGGATGCACACACACCCTCCTAAACATTGAAAAATTTTATATCTATTTAACAGCATTAAATAAAATAGTCTCTATCTGATTACCTTAACACAACATAAAGGCCAGGTTCCAACCCTTTGAGTTTCTCACCTGGAAAAGAAATGCAGAGACAGTGAGGCCCCGAGCTCTCTTGCCAGTGGCTTCTCTTCTTTTCTTTACCCCAGCTCCTCAGGCAGTGTGAAGAGCTCTTTTCCACTACAGGGGTGCCAATCCACACATAACTCCTGCACACAGTAGTGCCTTTACCTATCCTTGGGCCCAAAGTTGCAGATAGCACATTTTGTCATCAGGGAAGGAGACTGTGTGGGCTATAAAAGTGGCTTAGGTCTGTTTGGGCAGAGGAGTATGTTTCCAGGTAACTGTGGGTATGGGTAGCAGATAAGCCCAGGAGTATTGGTCTAACAAAGTCTTTATTCCAGGAAGGAGGGAGAGGGAAGTAATACTAGGGGAGGGCTGAATGAGGCCATTACAAAAGATAAACTTGGCTCAGGAATACATCTTTCTCAGAGAGTGTCAAGTTTTCCTAAAATAAATAGGCTCAAAGTCCTTCACTGTAATAAAAATTAAATGCCTAATAGTGTATTTTTTCAATGTTCAATATTTAAGAATAACATGTATATTAAAGGGAAAGATGAACTGAATGCTTAAATGGTATTTTCATATTTATTTATTTGTAGTTATCATTTTGTCTGTATTAGTTCATTATTACTACTATAACAAATTACCAACTTAACAGTTCAGAACAATATAAATTTACTACTTCAGTTTCTGTAGGTCAAAAGTCTGAGTGGGCTTGGCTGGTTTCTTTTCTCTGGGTTTCACAAAGGAAAAAATCAAGGTGTCAGCCACCTGGGCTCCGTTTTTTTTTTTTGTTTGTTTTTGTTTTTATATCTTTTAGTTGTTGATGGACCTTTATTTTATTCATTTATTTATATGTGGTGCTGAAAATTGAACCCAGTGCCTCATACATGTAAGGCAAGCACTCTACCACTGGGCCACAACCCAGCCCTCCAGCTGGATCTTATCAGGAGGTTCTGGGAAGAGTATACCTCCAAGTTCCTGCAGGTGTTGACAAACAGTCCCTTGCAGTTGCAGGACTATGGTCTCCATTTCCATACTGGTCACCACCCTTCTCCTCGAGAGAGCTTCCTTGAGTTCTTACATTTAGTCCTTTGCATCTCAGAGCTATCAATGAAGTGGCAGGTTCTACTCAGCCAGAGAAACTTCTCTGCTTTGAAGAACTCATCTGATTAGGTAATAGGACTTCATATTTTGAAAAGTTTGTAACTTTAATTACATTTGCAAATTCCCTTAGCCTTGTAATAAAACACATTCACAGGTTTTAGCAAATGGGTTTAGTTAACCATTTTGCCTAACACAATGTCTATAAAATTAAAACACAGGATATATACTCTGACTGGAAAATAAATAAGAAAGAAATAATTAGAAAAAAAATAGAGCAATATATAGTATTCTAATGAAGTGCATTGCACCTAATAGACTCTGCAAAAACTATATTTAATCAATACATGATGAAAGAAATATTTTTTGTTCTTGAATTTCAATTTTCTAATAATCAGAAAATATTTCAAATTAACAAAATTAACTATGCCACAATCATACATATCATATATTTAGATGATGTGTAGAGTGAATAAATACCCTTCAAGAATATTTAAGCTAAGACAAATAAAACAATACAAGTAATATTTATTACCCAGCCTAATGGGAACTCTTGTTATAACTATCAGTGTGAATATTGTATTGCATTTTTATAGCTATATTCCTTTACAGAATTTATTTTCTGTAGGAAAAAAAACACCAATTATCTGACTTTTCATCTACCTTTCTTCACCTAACTTTCAAAAAATTCTACATTTTCTTTCCCAGTTAATCATAATTTGAAACACACAGCCATTATTTTGTGAGAAACAAGTTATTTTAAATTTTTAAAAGTGTTTAGCAGTCTTTTAGGTCTGTGACATAATAACTGCTTCAATCACTGAAAGTGAATTTCTGCCAGAGGTGGATACAGTTAGGTGTGTGATATGCATTGGATCCCTTCATTGATGACAGGAAAGTTGATGTCCAGAGCATATATGTATTCAGTTTCCATCAACACTACCACTGGACTTCACAATTACCAAAATAAATGTTTTCAAGAAACCTCACGTTGAATTTAGAAGAAGAATTATAGTTAAGAGCAACTGCTTAAAGTCAGCTGATATCATCAACTAGTGGACTACCTGACACCAATCAGAACAGTCCCCACTCTCTTTCCTCTTTCCTGGAATTACCACCTTTCTTAAGAGCAGGCAATGAAGAGAAAGTGGAAGGCAAGTCTCTCTAATTTTTTTGAGTCACCTAATGATGGATTTCATTGCAGAATTTCTAGTAGCACTGGTGCAATAAAAATTGGTTTAATAAAATGGTTTAATAAAAATGATTTTATACATGGTTGAGGACTTACAGAAGATGAAAAGAAATGGGACGTCTTGTGTAAAGAGGGCTTCAAAACAAACACTCACTGAATTCAGCATAATGAGACAAGAAAATGAAGCCAGAGAAATGAATTTGATTTACAAATAACAAATTTAGAAAATTATCAAGTCTAGTGTAATGGGAAAAAAAACTTTTAAAATGTGCATGTGGCATAATTGTCTATAGTATTGTCAAAAAAGATGTTGGTAAAAACTGGAAAAAAATTTAAAAATTCTTTTCCTCAGATGACACTTTCCCCAGTCTCATTATTCTGTACTTTATTTTAAATCAAAATTTCCTCCTATCCTTACAAATCAGTTTTACTAACAACCATTTTCCTTCTTTACCAAAATGTGCAAATATTTATAATGGACAAGAGCAAAAGGTAGATTATTTTCCCTTTTCAATTCTATTTGCATAATTATCTAGTAAAACAGAAACTTGAAGCAAATAAGTAGGGTACTTTCAAGTTAAAATAAGGCATGTTTTAGTAACTTTTTTTTTAAGTTTTCAATACATATCCTACTGTACATTTTGCCCTAAATCTATGATTGTCTTACATCATGATACAGACATTGTTTAGGTATTTGATGTTGTCTTCAATGAATATTCTCAATGTTTCTAGGACAGGTAATACATAATTTTCAAGCCTCCAAAAACATTGATTGCAGCATTGTTAAGAATATAAGTGATTTTGAATTATTGCAGCTCTCCTCTGCCACTCACTAACTTCTTAAATGGTTTTGATTCTGGACTAATTTTAGGTTTACAGAGAGTTTATAATGATGGCACAGAGAATTCCTGCATTCATTTTACCCATTTTCTCTTTAAGTTAGTATCTTATATAATTGTGATACACTTGTCAAACTAAGAAATGAATACTGGGAAACAAGAAATTAACATCACTATTTAAAAAAAAAAAATCTGGGGGGGATCCAACATGGCGGCGAGAGGGGAGGCAGCGCTTTCAGTACCTCCTCAACAATGGGGTCAGAGAGACGCATGGATACGCTTAGATTCGACCTGCTGAGAAACTCCTAGCAAAATTCCACTAAAGAGAGACCCGCCGGGAATCGGTACGATTTTTGGAGGTGACAGTTTGCGCTAGACAAGTGAATCTCTGCCACGCAGCGCAGAGGTCCAGACCCGCCAGCCGCTGCCCGCGCGACTCAGCGACTTTTGGCTGCCTGCATGCGGGCCCCCGCGTCAGGGCGGATAGCCTCCGAGGCGCAGCGCAGCAGGAGGGGTGCAGGGACTCTAGGAAGAGGTCTCTCGCCAAGCCTTCATGAAATAGCGAACCGGGAGCTGAAACCAACCAGAGACAGACCAGTCCCACCCCTCCCTTCGGACACTCCGGCAAGGAGCCTGGGGCCCGCCATAGCAGAGAGGTGACATCATCAGAGTTCCCCCGACAGAATTCCTTCCCAGCGGAATCCACATTAGCAGGTGTGTGACTCCCACCCCCTCCAGATACAAGCAGCCAGGAAACCTCGGGAATCTCTCCGGGGGCGTGTCTGCAGGGAAGCAGAGGGGATTCCAGATCCCCACCTCCCCTTAACACCAGTGGCGACACCCAAGATCTTAGCCGCCAGTTTCTGGGGGCGTGCCCACCAAAGGGGTCCGGAAAAATTAAACTGTTGGTTCCCAGATCACCCCACCACAGCACTGGGGCTTAGATGAATGACAGAGAGGGTGTTCATCGTTCGGGATATAGGACACGCGGTGGGGCTGCAAGTGTAATCAGATCCTTGGGGAACCGCCTCTGGTGAACAGGACCTGGCTGGCTGGCTGGGAGGAGGAACAGGGGGAGGGGCCAGATAAGTGAAAGGGCTGTGGACTAACAGGATTGAGAGACTCCCAGGAGCCACCATACAGGGATTTCTGTCAGCACATAGAGGGCAGAAGCTCGGCTCAGAGGGCACAGCTCCACCTATTGGAAGAGAAGAAAATGGGATTCAGCCATAGAACAGGGGATGCCAGCATGGCAGAGATTTGATGTCATCAGAGAGTGGCCGAGGAGAGAACTTCATCAGTGCCAGCGGTGACAGAAACAGTTGGTCCCTGGTAGGGAGGGTGAGTCACAGATACCCGAGTCTCTCTCGCTTTGTCGTCGAGCCAGAGGGGAGGAGCGGGGCCACCGCCCGCGCCCACAAGGTAGGCAGACCTGCAACCAACCTGCAGATCAGGCCCAGCGGTCTGCAGGCGTGGTAGGAGGGGCAGGGCAGAGCCGCCGCCCGCGCCGGCAAGGTAAGCAGACCTGCGACAGACCGGCAGATCAGGCCCAGTGGCCTGCCAGCGTGGTACACACTTCACCCCAACTGGAGTAGGGGCAGAGCAGAGCCTTCGCCCGCGCCCAGATCAGGCCCAGCAGCCCGCCTGTGTGGTGGTCAAGTGACCCCAATTGGAGTGGGGGCGGAGCGGAACTGACACCCGTGCCCGCAAGGTGGGCAGACCTGCGACCAACCTGCAGATCAGGCCTAGCGGTTCCCGGACGTGGTAGGAGGGGCAGGGCAGAGCCTTCGCCCCCACCTGCAAGGTAGGCAGACCTGCGACGGAACAGCGGATCAGGCCCAGGGGTCCGCGGGCATGGTAGACACCTCACACCAATTGGAAGAGGGGCAGAGCAGAGCCCCCGCCCGCACCTGCAAGGGAGAATTTTCAACTATACAAGAGCAATATAAATATATAGGGGGGGGGAAAATTTCAAAAACACAACAGTTTCACCAAGAAGAAAGAAACGCAAGCAGTATGAAAAGACAAGGAAAGAAAGGACTACAAGCAATGCAGGTCAACTCAACTTTAGAAGAGGTAACAGCTGCAGCAGATGGAATGTCAGATAAAGAATTCAGGATATACATGCTTCAGATGATCTGGAGTATCAAGGAAGACATTAGACAGCAAAATCAGACAATGAAAGATCACTTCGACAAGGAATTACACAAACAAATCCAGGAAGCAAAGGATCAACTATACAGGGAGATACAGGTTATAAAAAACAAACAGAAATCCTAGAAATGCAGGAAGCAATAAACCAACTTAAAAACTCAATGGAGAATACTACCAGCAGAGTAGAACACTTAGAAGATAGAACATCAGACAATGAAGCCAAAGTATTTCAACTGGAAAAGAACATAGACAGCTCAGCAAGACTGTTAAGAAACCATGAGCAGAACATCCAAGAAATATGGGATAACATTAAGAGACCAAACTTAAGAGTCATTGGGATACAGGAAGGTATAGAACTCCATACCAAAGGAATGAGCAATTTATTCAATGAAATAATACGAGAAAACTTCCCAGACTTGAAGAATGAGACAGAATCCCAAATTCTAGAAGCCTACAGGACGCCGAATGTGCAAAATCATAAGAGATCCACACCTAGACACATTATAATGAAGATGCCCAACATACAGAATAAGGAGAGAATTTTAAAAGCTACAAGAGAAAGGAAGCAGATTACATTTAGGGGCAAGCCAATCAGGATAACAGCTGATCTTTCAACACAGACTCTGAAAGCTAGAATATCCTGGAAAAACATATTTCAAACACTGAAAGAAAATGGGTTCCAACCAAGAATTGTGTATCCAGCGAAATTAAGCTTCAGGATGGAAGATGAAATTAAATCCTTCCACGACAAACAAAAGTTAAAAGAATATGCAGCTAGAAAACCATCTCTTCAAAACATCCTCGGCAAAACATTACAGGAAGAGGAAATGGAAAATAACAATGAAAACCAACAGTGGGAGGTAGGACAGTAAAGGGGGGGGGGAATAATCATAGAGGAAAACAAACCATGTTTAGTAACATACATAAACAAATATGGCTGGAACAACAACCCATATCTCAATAACAACCCTAAATGTTAATGGCTTAAACTCACCAATCAAGAGACACAGGCTAGTAGAATGAACCACAAAACAAGACAAGACCCAACAATATGCTGCCTACAGGAGACGCATTTGATAGGAAAAGACATACATAGGCTGAAGGTGAAAGGTCGGGAAAAATCATATCACTCATATGGACTTCGGAAACAAGCAGGAGTGTCCATACTCATATCAAATAAAATAGATTTCAAGCCAAAGTTAATCAAAAGGGATAAAGAGGGACACTACATACTGCTTAAGGGAACCATACACCAACAAGACATAACAATCATAAATATTTATGCCCCAAACAATGGTGCAGCTATGTTCATCAAACTCTTCACAAGTTCAAGAGTCTAATAGACCACCATACAATAATCATGGGAGACTTCAACACACCTCTCTCGCCACTGGACAGATCTTCCAAACAAAAGTTGAATAAGGAAACTATAGAACTGAATAACACAATTAATAACCTAGACTTAATTGACATATATAGAATATACCACCCAACATCAAGCAGTTACACTTTTTTCTCAGCAGCACATGGATCCTTCTCAAAAATAGATCATATATTATGTCACAGGGCAACTCTTAGACAATATAAAGGAGTAGAGATAATACCATGCATCCTATCTGATCATAATGGAATGAAACTGAAAATCAACGATAAAAGAAGGAAGGAAGAAGCATACATCACTTGGAGAATGAACAATAGGTTACTGAATGATCAATGGGTTATAGAAGACATCAAGGAGGAAATTAAAAAATTCTTAGAGATTAATGAAAACACAGACACAACATATCGGAATCTATGGGACACATTGAAAGCAGTTCTAAGAGGGAAAATCATTGCTTGGAGTTCATTCCTTAAAAAAAGAAAAAAACCAACAAATAAATGATCTCATACTTCATCTCAAAATCCTAGAAAAAGAAGAGTAAAACAACAGCAAAAGAAGTAGAAGGCAAGAAATAATGAAAATCAGAGCTGAAATTAATGAAATCGAAACAAAAGAAACAATTGAAAAAATTGACAAAACTAAAAGTTGGTTCTTTGAAAAAATAAACAAAATCGACAGACCCTTAGCCATGCTAGGGAAGAGAAGAAGAGAGAGAACTCAAATTACTAGCATACGGGATGAAAAAGGCAATATCACAACAAACACTTCAGAAATACAGAAGATAATCAAAAATGATTTTGAATCCTTATACTCCAATAAATTAGAAGATAGTGAAGGCATAGATAAATTTCTTAAGTCATATGATCTGCCCAGACTGAATCAGGAGGATATAGACAACCTAAACAGACCAGTATCAATCGAGGAAATAGAAAAAACCATCAAAAGACTACCAACTAAGAAAAGCCCAGGACCGGATGGGTATACAGCAGAATTTTACAAAACCTTTAAAGAGGAACTAATACCAATACTTTTCAAGCTACTTCAGGAAATAGAAAAAGAGGGAGAACTTCCAAATTCATTCTACGAGGCCAACATCACCCTGATACCTAAACCAGACAAAGACACTTCAAAGAAAGAAAACTTCAGACCAATATCTCTAATGAACCTAGATGCAAAAATCCTCAATAAAATTCTGGCAAATCGGATACAAAAACATATCAAAAAAATTGTGCACCATGATCAAGTAGGATTCATCCCTGGGATGCAAGGCTGGTTCAATATACGGAAATCAATAAATGTTATTCACCACATCAATAGACTTAAAAATAAGAACCATATGATCATCTCGATAGATGCGGAAAAAGCATTCGACAAAGTACAGCATCCCTTTATGTTCAAAACTCTAGAAAAACTAGGGATAACAGGAACATACCTCAATATTGTAAAAGCAATCTATGCTAAGCCTCAGGCTAGCATCATTCTGAATGGAGAAAAATTGAAGGCATTCCCTCTAAAATCTGGAACAAGACAGGGATGCCCTCTTTCACCACTTCTGTTCAACATAGTTCTCGAAACACTGGCCAGAGCAATTAGACAGACGAAAGAAATTAAAGGCATCAAAATAGGAAAAGAAGAACTTAAATTATCACTATTTGCAGATGATATGATTCTATACCTAGCAGACCCAAAAGGGTCTACAAAGAAACTATTAGAGCTAATAAATGAATTCAGCAAAGTGGCAGGATATAAAATCAACACGCATAAATCAAAGGCATTCCTGTATATCAGCGACAAATCCTCTGAAATGGAAATGAGGACAACCACTCCATTCACAATATCTTCAAAAAAAATAAACTACTTGGGAATCAACCTAACAAAAGAGGTGAAAGACTTATACAATGAAAACTACAGAACCCTAAAGAGAGAAATAGAAGAAGATCTTAGAAGATGGAAAAATATACCCTGTTCATGGATAGGCAGAACTAACATCATCTAAATGGCGATATTACCAAAAGTTCTCTATAGGTTTAATGCAATGCCAATCAAAATCCCAACGGCATTTCTTATAGAAATAGAGAAAGCAATCATGAAATTCATATGGAAAAATAAAAGACCCAGAATAGCAAAAACAGTGCTAAGCAGGAAGTGTGAATCAGGCGGTATAGCGATACCAGACTTCAAACTATACTACAGAGCAATAGTAACAAAAACAGCATGGTACTGGTACCAAAACAGGCGGGTGGACCAATGGTACAGAATAGAGGACACAGAAACCAATCCACAAAACTACAACTATCTTATATTTGATAAAGGGGCTAAAAGCATGCATTGGAGGAAGGATAGCATCTTCAACAAATTGTGCTGGGAAAACTGGAAATCCATATGCAACAAAATGAAACTGAATCCCTTTCTCTCGCCATGCACAAAAGTGAATTCAAAATGGATCAAGGAGCTTGATATCAAATCAGAGACTCGCCATCTGATAGAAGAAAAAGTTGGCTACGATCTACATACTGTGGGGTCGGGCTCCAAATTCCTCAATAGGACACCCATAGCACAAAAGTTAATAACTAGAATCAACAAATGGGACTTACTCAAACTAAAAAGTTTTTTTCTCAGCTAAAGAAACAATAAGAGAGGTAAATAGAGAGCCTACATCCTGGGAACAAATCTTTACTCCTCACACTTCAGATAGAGCCCTAATATCCAGAGTATACAAAGAACTCAAAAAATTAGACAATAAGAAAACAAACAACCCAATCAACAAATGGGCCAAGGACCTGAACAGACACTTCTCAGAGGAGGACATACAATCAATCAATAAGTACATGAAAAAATGCTCACCATCTCTAGCAGTCAGAGAAATGCAAATCAAAACCACCCTAAGATACCATCTCACTCCAGTAAGATTGGCAGCCATTATGAAGTCAAACAACAACAAGTGCTGGCGAGGATGTGGGGAAAAGGGTACACTTGTACATTGCTGGTGGGACTGCAAATTGGTGCAGCCAATCTGGAAAGCAGTATGGAGATTTCTTGGAAAGCTGGGAATGGAGCCACCATTTGACCCAGCTATTCCCCTTCTTGGTCTATTCCCTAAAGACCTAAAAAAGAGCATGCTACAGGGACACTGCTACATCGATGTTCATAGCAGCTCAATTCACAATTGCAAGACTGTGGAACCAACCCAGATGCCCTTCAATAGACGAATGGATTAAAAAAATGTGGCATTTATACACAATGGAGTATTACTCTGCATTAAAAAATGACAAAATCATAGAATTTGCAGGGAAATGGATGGCACTAGAGCAGATTATGCTAAGTGAAGCTAGCCAATCCCTAAAAAACAAATGCCAAATGTCTTCTTTGATATAAGGTGAGTAACTAAGAACAGAGTAGGGACGAAGAGCATGAGAAGAAGATTAACATTAAACAGAGATGAGAGGTGGGAGGGAAAGGGAGAGAGAAGGGAAATTTCATGGAAATGGAAGGAGACCCTCAGGGTTATACAAAAGAACATACAAGAGGAAATGAGGGGAAAGGGAAAAATAATACAAGGGGGAGAAATGAAGGTCATTAGAGGGGGTAGAGAGAGAAGAGGGGAGGGGAGGGAAGGGGAGGGGGGATAGTAAAGGATAGGAAAGGTAGCAGAACACGACAGTCACTAGTATGGCAATATGTAAATCAATGGATGTGTAATTGATGTGATTCTGCAATCTGTATATGGGCTAAAAATGGGAGTTCATAACCCACTTGAAGCAAAGTATGAAAGATGATATATCAAGAACTATGTAATGTTTTGAACAACCAACAATAAAAAAAATCTGTTTATATGGGCAAATGTGTTGGAATGTCTTTGCCTGTTCTCCTGTGAGTGACTGGCTCTCCAAAGAAAATCAAGGTCCATAAGGTGGTCAACTTCAAAGTCAGAGGGTGGATACAGAGACCTGTGAGCCTAGAATTGAATTTATTTGTCTTCCATTATTTTCTGCCTTCAGTGGAAACCATTCACTTGCAGGGCTACACAATTCAACAATTTTGGCTGGGCTGTCCATAAAGATTAACTATTTCAAGAATTTCTGTGAATAACCCAGATATTTTACCTGCATTCTAGAATCACAGGGGCATCATAGTAGCCTGGGAAGATCTAGGAAATTCCCATTCAAAGAAAATCCTATGGATTCAAAAGAAAGAAATCTTAGAACATTATCTAAGAGCACTCACGAGCAAGAGATGGTATTATATTGTCTACAAAGATCCTTCTGATGGAAGGCTGTGGTTGTGAAAGATTTACCACATGGGCAACAATGGGTCCAACCCACTCTGAGAATGGGGTTTGATATGAATCCCTGGAAGATCTCAGGAATCCAGGGGAATGACCCAGCCAGCAGAGAGTACATGCTCAGTGATGGGTGTGGGGGTTGGGGTTTCATATTTCCTACTGACAAGTTAGGTCCTGCTAATTACATTGTCCTGGTATACACTGTTTAAATATGCCTCCCTTTTTGGCTGTATTTGTTACCAATTTATAAGTATATGTCTTTTTATTAAAATTATTCAAGTCAAGTATTTTCATAACTATCTTAGAAAGATAAGGATATTCATTGAGGAGTTTTAAAATAGAAGACAAAAGCATGGTCTTCAAGAAAAGAAACTCCAGACTTTAAATCAAAATGCAAATCAAAAAAGTTTAACAAGACTACCATCAATGCAATTTTTCATTTTTCATTTTAAATTAAATCATGGGAATAAAATAATTTTCCTTTTTCTTTCTCTCTTAAGAGCTTAGTACATTATAATAGAAATGACATTGAGTGATTGCTAAATTAATGAAACCATTGTTAGAGTTCGCTACAAGTTTAGGGATAGATTTATAAAAGCTACATTTGGCTGGCTCACTGCTCAGCCCTATTTTTGTCCTTTTTCCTTTTGAAACAGCCTAATCAAGAAACAATTCTACATAATGGGTCAAAGGATGAAATCTCTTGAGACAAAGCTCAGAATATCCTGACACAAAATAGTATCAGTCTTCCTGGTTCAGAACTATCCTTTAACTTGTGTCCTTAACTTCATATTACTTGAGCCTGTGACATGCAAACACAGTTATACTTACCCTTCCCAGAAATTGACTGAAGTTACAAAGTTCATGGTGTTTGTAGCCTTACACCTTGGGTCTCTTGAAAATTTTTCTCCTGGATTCTAGAGCCAATAAGGGGACCCAGTATCTCACACCATTTGCAAAATCTCTTTTCCAAGTTTGGTCACTTTGAAAAATCTCACTTCTGCTTCATAGAATAAGATTACAGTTTGAACGTTTTCTCTAATCTATCTCCGGAAATATTGAGGTAGCCTTTATATTTCCTAGAAAAGTCATTTTGCCAGTAAGTGTTCACAAAACGACTTTACACAGGTTTAGTATTCAAATAAGCAACACGTGCTGCTCAAAAGGCAGGGGTGGGGAGAGTCATGGTTTTATAAGGGTTTTTTTAATTCTGTTCCCTAAAATTTAAAGCACTGTAACAATGGTTTCATTAATTTGCAAATCATTCAATGTCATGTCTGCTATAAAGTACTGGACTTTTAATGGGTTTAGGGAGAGAGGAAAATTATTCCTTTGATTTAATTTAAAATGAAAAAGTGCATAGCTAGTAACTTTGTTAATTTTGGGGGGATGGGCTAGTAAAATTTTCATCTCATGTAAGGTTATTTTTGTAATGAGAGTACATACCTGTTTCATGGTTTAGTGGTGGGTTATTATAGCAGGTAACTTTGATGTATCATGAAAAATTCTCTTGGCCCATCTGCTTTTGGCCACAGCTGCTTATGGATGTTATTGAAAGCACAGACACACCTTAAGCTGGCAACCTTCTACCATAAGTATAAGGAGGGTTCCATCAGCTTTCTGACTCAGGGTCTTCCTTTCCATTTTCTGTCTCAGGGCAGAAACTAGAGAGGCAAGAGAATCATCACTTCTCCCTTGTATTCGGGATCATCTGTATACCATTTATGTAAGCAAAATGCTTATGGGCAGAAAACAAATATGAATGCAATTCTTAAAGCAAATTGAAGTCTACTTTGCAACACAGGACTCTGCTTACGCCGAGGCTGCACATTTATTCATTCATTTGTTCAACAAATATTTATGGAGCACGAACCATGGGTGAGGTATGCTGCAGTTGTTAAGGATATAGCATTGAAATTAAAGTGTGGTCCTCAAGAAAAGGAACTTCTAGTCTTTGTGGGGAGATAATCAGCAAAAGAATAGCACAGTCAGTATGCCATACCTGCAGGTTTTGCATTGAATCAAAATTATGAGAAAAAAAATTGCCTTCACTGTTTGCGTACAGACTTACAGTATAACAATTATATACATAGCATTTGTGTTATGTTGTACACTGTAAGTAATCTACAGATGATTGGAATAGTGTTAAATCATATAAAATCCTAATATGGCAAGACTTGCATAAGTTATATGAGAATATTTTGCCATTTTATATAAAGTACTTGAGCATCCTTGAATTTCATTACTCATGGGGGGTCCTGAAATCAGGACCTATGGATGTTGAGGGAAAACTGTATTTTAGTGGGTGGAGAGTGCTATGGGAGAAAGCAAGGCAAAATAAATATTAGATTAGGGTACTGTTATAAATTTACATATGGGCATCAGGAAGTCCTCCCTAAGATGGTACCATTAAAGGAAATTACCATTAAAGGAAATACCTGGAAGGTGAGTATGCAGAAATGTGATTATTTAGGGGGGGGAGAAAATTCCAGACAAAAGGAAAAGCAGGTATAAAGAATTAAGGCAGGGGCTGGGGTTGTGGCTCAGCTGTAGAGTGCTTGCCTAGCATGTGCAAGGCACTGGGTTTGATCCTCAACACCACATAAAAATAAGTAAATAAAATAAAGGTATTGTGTCCAACTACAACTAACTGTGTGTGTGTGTGTGTGTGTGTGTGTGTATTATATATATAAAGAATTAAGGCATTCTGTCTGGCTTGAGAAAGCTCAGTAATTAAGGCAATATTTGACCTTGAACTAATTAACTATTCTGTATGTCTCAGCTATGTTATTTGTAAAATGAAGACAGTGTTAGTAGCTGATTCATGGTGAGGACTGAATGTGTCATTTTTTCAGACACAGAGTACATGTATAGTACGTGTAGCTCTTTATTACTCTCAAGGTGTTACATGTTCTGGAAGGCTCTCCAAGGAAGTCTTGGCCTTGCGTCAGTCTTCAACTACATTATCAAAGGTCTCATTCTGTTTTTCTGGCCTTTATGTATGACATGTGTCATGGAACTGACTCAAAAGGTATGTCTTTGGGGGAGAGGAAAGAGGATTGTTAACATGGGTGTGTCACAAAGAATAGGTGAAGTCAGATATTTCACCACAAGAAGATCTGATTTTATTCTGGAAGTCTTTCAGAGCTAAAGGTGAGTTCAAACGTTCTAGGTGAAGGATGAGAAAGACATCTAGACAGAGGAAGAATCATTTTAAAAGTTTTGCAAGGCAAGAGATGGACAAGTTGTCTCCTCCTCAGGAGACATTTGGCAAGATCTGGAGACATTTTTTGATTGTCATAAGGGAGAAGGTGCTACTGACATCTGGTAGAGGCCAGGGATGCTGCTAAGCATCCTGCATTGAGTGGACAGTACCTCACAATTAAGTCTTATCTGCTCCTTAAACATTAATAGTGCTGAGACTGAGAAACCTGCTGTATAGCAAGAGCATGCTTTCATGGAAAACAAAGAAGATCTGTGTCAGTATCTTTTATTATTGCACAGTTATTAAGACAGGTGGGATCTAGATCATGTGGGGTTGTATAAGTTTAATTATATTGTATCCTAAATTCAAATGAAGTCTCTGAAGAATTTTAATCAGGACATGTGTTTTGAGGTGGGTGAGGTAGGTTGGCAAGACTTGATTTCTATTTGAGACACATGGTACAATAGAAGTTTCAGCTGAGACACATTCCAAAGAGAGGTATATATTCAGAACTAATTTGAACATGGATGAAGCACTCAGCCACACCAAAGCTATAAGAGAGCCCTGCATGGAGACTGGAAGAGTTTGGAAGATGAGTCTCTGTAGAAAGACATGCAGGCAAGTCCACTTCTCCCTTTCCAACAAGGCCACTCCCTGTTAACATTTCCTGACATAAAGGCAAGAGAGTAGGTTTAAAGAACTCACTTCAAGATCTTAACATGTATTAATTCCTTGTTTGTAATCATGTAGGAGTCACATCTGAGCAAAGGATGGAGATCTATGGCTAGTGATGTGGAGGACTACAGTTTGAAAACTATTGTGATTTCCGAGTTTACCAGGGTAGAACATTGCAGCCTGTTGGCTAGGTGTGTGAGCTCAGAGCAAGGGGAGAGAGAAAGAATACCAGCTATTTTGGAACTAATCTGTGTTACATCCTTCAGAAAGGGCAAAGAGACCTCAGCAGAAAAAAAATGAGAGTTGGATTAGCAGACGCCAAGGGATGTGGAGGAGGTCAAATCGGACTGGGGAAGTAGCGGTATGCTTGACCACATCAGGAGACTGCATGAGAATGAGAGAGAGATCCCTTGTGTTAGGGTGAAGGATGTAGGATGGCAGAGGAAAAAACCTCTGAAGATTGAAAGCAAAGGCCCAAGAGGAAAGTTAATTTTAAAAATATAGCATAACTAGAAAATGCTAGTGGAACTTTTCTACCACAGTACAAAGCAGATAAGAGCTATCCTACTCTCTCTACCTCATCTGCAACTTGGAGGAGTCAGACCACTTGGACAACACATGCAGCAAGAATAAAGAAGTCCTGGGTGACAAATGCGTAGTGAAGTTGCCCTCCTTCCCTTTCCTTTTTATGAAATTTATTAGTAAGGCAAGAAAAAAAAATTCTATTTTAGGAAATGAGTTTTGGTGAAAGTAGCATTTTAGTTACTGAACTGAAACTGAGGGCTGGAATATAGCTCAGTGGCAAAGTGTCTGCCTTGCATTCTCAAAGTCCTGGGTTTGACCCCCCCAGTGCCAAAAAAGAAAAGAAAAAAAAAAAAGAACTGAAACTGAAACTTTAGGCAAACAATTAAGTGTACAGAATAAATTGAAAAACAAATTTTGAACCTTCTTTACTTCTTTTTATAAATCTTTCTCATAATGGTAAAGATGTCACAAAACAAGTAGGAGCCAAGTCCCAAGGATGCAGATGCCTATGAAAGTGCTGCTTCAGCAGGTGTTTCTTGGACTCATCTGTTACTTATTGTCGTAAGTTATGATACCCTTGCTTTACATGCTGTAACATAAACCAAACTTTTCTTCACAATTTGTTTTTGAAGAATTTTATACCATCTTTAACATAATAAGCTATCTTTGAAGAAAACTCTAAATTCAAATGCAATACTTGGTTTTTACTAACATCCATTTTAATACTATTTTTTAATCTTAAAATATGCCTAATATGTAATATCACATGCTGCAAAGTCACTTCTCAGTTCATGTTATCTGTGTTGAATTGAAAGAGATTAGATTTGGCTTCAGATAAAATAATTTAAATTATGAAACAAAGATTGGTCAGTTCTTTGTCATGCATTAAGATAAATGAAAAAGAAGAAAGGAAGAGATATGAATAAATATATATATAAATGGTCATTGTCCTAGCAGGAAGTAAGTTTCTTATAGATCAAATGTCAACATATTTAGGATACAGCCACGTAAATTTTCCAGAGGCAGAAGTATGGACTAACTAGCCTCTAACCTCTGAGTCCCACTCATAAAATATAAACAACTCTAATTTTGTGAATTCTTACTAGTATTCTAGAACATTATCTGAATACAATTCTATATATCATGTCCATATATACATTAAATGATAAATGTATCTTCTCAGTTTTAAATGAAAAGAATTATCATTTTATTTCACACAGAGCTATATGAAAACACAATTTGAAATTGTATTTGTGATTTAACCTGTTAAAGTAACTTTGAATAAGAAGAAAATAATATTCTGTATCAAAGTCTGTAATTTATGCTATCATCTAAGATCTTTACTCATCCTCAATTTTGATAACACAGCTGTAGTCACAACTTTTGATGTGGAATTACATAGTCCTGGGTGCTATGCACAGATTTCAGGACTGTAAACTCCTGAAATTTTAGGCATAATCCTATCCCTATATGTCAAGTATATATTTCAGAAAAGAGGGTTCATGACTATAGTCATACTCTCCTTGTGTCCATAATCCATGGAAAATTACTAACTAGTGTTTGAAGTGTCCGCCTCAGGTAATTAAAAAAGCTATTTACAGAATAATTGGCTCTAGCAATTAGGTATTGTTTTAGTGCCTTCAAATCTATTTTTTACAAAAGTGAGAGAAGAACCTTTTGGGCACTTCACTGGGATTTCCGCACACATGGAAACCAGTGGGGAAAATGGGGCAAATTATGCTATGGAACTTAGGCTGTTTCAAATGTTAATAGAGATCCCACATCTCAGCTTTACCTATGAATTCAGGTCCCTGCTTTTGGATTATTTGTAAATGGCTGACAATGTAACCATTAATAATCACTAATAAAATACATGGCCCATGGTTTACACTAGAATATAGAAAAGATTTTCTGTCAGATTCTCAGGCTTGAATATTTTGGGGGGATGTGGAATTTGACTCTTATCAGCCCATTCTGGGCTGTCCCTCCCCCAACCTCCATTCTGATTGTAATTGTGCATATCACCGGAACAATGGCTGAGCAGCACATGAAGCTGAGGATTATGGATAACAGAGAGACAAAAACTCTTAGAAAATAGTCATGTTGATTGAATTAAACTCCCCATGTGGTACAGATTCTGCCCAATTTAGATTTGGCTTCTTCACTCACTTGAAAAAAAAAAATTCTGCAGTATTTTCTTGCTCTTAAAGTAGGATTCCAGAATAAATAAGTTTATTCCCATCATTATTCTCCAGATCCTGAGTCCTTATGAGTGCAAAGTACTGTGTAGGAGATAAATTTACACTGGCATGGAGAGCTCCTACCCTCAAGATGTTGACTGTCTAAGAGGTGATATAAAACCACAAACGATCATAATATTTGAAAGTGATGTTTCAAAAAATAATGTAGAGATTTAATGTTTACAGCCAGTGTCATAAAGTGCCATTACAACTACCAAATATATTCATTTATGTGACACATTTGCAGATGGTGACCTTCTGTATGATAATCCTGGTACATTTCCTTAGAAAATTCTGTTTTTCTGATCTCTGTTGCTCCATGACTTTTGGTTCTTGAGATTTATGCTCCTGTGCAGTCTGGGCCTGAGCTTCATTAGCACCTGATTTACCATGAGTGCAGATGGTTATTGGAAATAAAAAGTCAGCCATTTCCTATGATTAAATCTCTCATGGGCGGCATCTCCCTCTTAGCTATTTCCTTACTATTGCATATGATTCATTCGCAAGCAGAACAGTGATTATTATATGATTGTTAAATCTAAAGTGGAAAGGAAAGTAGAATATTAGAAAAAGTCTAGTAGCTTATTAATATATATTATGTGCTACAATGAAAATGATTTTACATAGCATTAGCAAGATGATAGATTTACAGATGATGAGAGAAAATTACTCTATTGTGATGATTGAAAGTAACAAAAAGAATTCTGAATTTTTCTTTTCTTTCTTTCTTTTTTTAACATTTGTTTTTCTTCTTGCCTGTTTTAAGAGGTTATTGTTTAAATGAGTAATCACTGCTTGCTTCCTTCTGGTCACTTGACAGTTCTTCTGGGCAGTAATTATATTATGAACCTAATAAAGGAAGGGAACAACAGAATTGTTAGTGGCTGATTTTTACTCAAAAAGTAAGACATTGTTGCCAATAGAAGTACTTTACTAATTTTTATCTGCTTGAAAATAATTGATAGATTTTTTTATTTGACACTCTCCTTTTATATGAACAAGAGTTTGAAAAATTTCATCACCCTTTTGATGTTTTGCACACTACTGATGTTATAGTAAATTAGTAAAGTTTATGACTGCATAGCACAGAGTCAATCCATACAATAGAAACTTGTTGCTTTGCCTGGTTATATTACTATTTTCAATTTTCCCATCATATTCTATGTAAAAATCTATTTGTTGAAAAGACAAATACAGTCACAATTACGAAAGCTCATTCTGTTTAATTCATTTTCATTATTAGATTTATTTAGGTTATTTAGTTTCAAACTCTGAGGGTTTGAATATGAAAAAAGATTAATAATGAAATTCAAGTGCTGCCTCTGTGGATTTTTAGGAGCATATTTTTCTGCCATTTCCAGAATGCTCATGAAGTAAATAATTGCCTCATAAAATAAAAAATAAATAAATAAAAAACAAGAAGACATACACAATGAAACACAAGTTTTTCTATGTATTTTTTTCATAAAAGCACTGCTTCTAATAATATCATTCATAAGACAAACAGGCCATACTGTAAATATCTGGCCCTCACCTGCCAGTGCGATCTTATTTCTCAATGAGCTAAGGCTCCTCATCCAGCTTGAGGGCCTTTTTTTCAGTGGATTTTGGATATCTGTTCCTTTTTTACCACAGGGTCTTTCTGCTTAGAATCACTGGTGATGGAAATGTACCTCTTTTACAGTAATCATAAGGTCTCATCAACTATTTCACTTTTTCCACTTTCATTTATTACCATAGTAATTATATTATATACATGTGAATATTTGAAGAATGCTGTCTTTCCCACTATCCTGGAAGGTAGTTTGTGGAAGCTCTTGATGACTTTTTTATATTGTGCTTAGCACACCGTGTGTTTTGTACTAAGTTTTCATCTCTTTTCTCAGTACTTACAGAGCATACTATACCAAAACTTACTGGCAATAGGCAGCAATCACTTTTTTCTCATGTTTCTGTGGATTAGTTGAGCAGTTCTTCCACTGCAGTACATTGGTAGATGAGCTGGAGGCTGGGTTCTCCTTTAAACCACAAGCTAGTCCTGATTCAAGGGAGTAAAACAAGAGATTTACCTCCAAAAGGGAGAAACCATCTAGTCCCACTATATAGAAGGAAGCATAGAGGAATAGGAAGAATTTGTGCTCACTATACATTTGTGTTGTATTCAATAATAAGGTAATTACATATATAATTGCCATTTATTATAAAAAGTATTCCAGCAATTGATTGAATTAACAGTTTGATCAGTGTGGTTTTATGCATGGGGAGTGTGTTCTATGGTATATACATTCTCTTCTAAGAATGACAAAGGGGAGAGTGATTCATTAATTCTGAGTGATAACAGGCAATTTCTTCTTACATTTAGATAACTAATTGCTGTGATCAATATGAGGAAAAAAACTTTACTTTAATCATTCATTAATAATATTAATGAGAAATATTAATATTTAATAATTAAGAAACATTAATATGCATTTTTTCTTTGGTCTTTCATGTTTTTAAGGAAGTTACCTTTTATTTTCCTGTGTCTGAAATGACTAGCTTCTAATTTTTAGAGAAACAGGAAATAAAGGTCCTGCTCACATAAGTGGTATCATGAGTTCATAATAATGAACTCTCACATTATATAAGAATATACAATATGATTTATTTTAAGAATATTTGACCACCCACTAAAATGAGCATCTTGGAGATTCTGTTTTCTATTTGATAGGTAGACCAAAGTACAACAGGATACTTTCTCTAATCTCTATAATCTGTTCAGAACAGGAAACATCTTTAAATGAGTCATTGGGCTAAATGGGTGACCATAAATATGTAACAATATTCAGAATGTGACAACTTCAATGCTGTATCTAGTTTCAGATTGTAGTTCTATTTTTATAAACACTTGGTTATGACTCAATGGAAAAATAAAGATGTTGTTTCCTTTAAATCCTAGAAATCAATGCAACATGTTACTATTGTTTTAATATAATAAAATTTAGTGGTTTGTTAATTTGTTGATGTTAATGTATATTGAAAATAGCTTCTGCTTACAAAACTACTTCAGTTTGAAATTAATCTCCATTTATTATCTGCTGATATGGGCATAATTTCAAACAGGAGAAAATAGTATATGCTAGCATGTTTTTAAAATAAAACAAAAGGTAGTGGAGAGAAAAAGAGAGGAATTGTTTCCTTCATGTCTATCTTAAAATTATCTTACATGCACTTGGAGTACTGGCACAATGATTAATCCCCAAATGATGCTGCTTATATCTCTGTCAATTAGTTCATGTATAAGTCAGCCGAGATATTTTTTATAAATTATAGCATCATGACTAGAAACAAAAGAAGATCATGATGTTTCAGGGAGTCATATGGGTCCCTCAAGATGTAAATCAGTGACAAAAAATGTAATCTAAATAATAATGGATCTACTGATTCATATGTTGGACCAAGTAATTCTTCAATTTGATTAAAATATTAATATTGTCAATATAACTCAAGTAGTCTGATTCCTATCAATTTTTTGCAAGATAATTAATGCTTATAGAACTCCTCTATAATACTGGAAGAGAAAGAATTTTCCTTTTTTAGTTCTAATATCAGAGAAGTTTTAAAGTGAACAGCATTTGCAAAATGTAGAGTTTTGCTTCTTGTTACAGAATTAGAAAAAGACTGCTGATATGTGAAGAGAAACAAAAGGTAAAGCACTTAACTAATTTTCAGGGAATGGAAACAACTTTTATTAGAAGCATTTTTTTTTGAGTTGTAAAGCTGCGGCAATTTTCACAGAATATAGGTAAGGAATATAATGTGTGAAGGAGCTAGAGAAGTGTAATTTTTCTTGATTTTTGCAAGTTTTACAAAATATAGCATCTAAACCTTAGGAGACACAGACAAAAATATAGCAGGGCAAAATATATTCTATGACAAAATTATTGATTTTAAATTATCTTATTACATTTAGGATAATAGAAAAATATCAGTTGGCCTTTCAGTAATGAAAGTATATGTGTTTTTCAAAAATATGTATGTGGAATTGCTGGGCATGGTGGCACATGCCTGTAATCTTAGCAACTCTGGAGGCTGAGGCAAGAGGATTGTAAGTTCAAGGCCAGCCTGAACAGTTAGGTGAGATCCTAAATAACTCAGCAAAACCCTTTCTCAAAATAAAAAATGAAAAAAATAAAAAAGTGTTGGAGAGGTGGCTTAATGGTTAAGTGCCCCTGGGTTCAATTGCCAGTACTGAAAAAACAAACTAACAGAAAAAAAAATGTTTTAAACTGTTTTAAACTCCCTAGGTTGAAACTGCTTTGCATGTCTACATGTACTGTGCTTCCCTGAAACTTAGTATGCGCTTCTGAAATACATGTTGAACTGTATTAAAACTAAAGCACTTTATATTCTTATTCCAGATGATTGGCAGTGTGTTCTCTAAAAACAAATAAAATAGGGAGGGAAAGAAAGAGGTGGGAGAGAGAGAGAGAGAGGAAAGAAAATTATCAGGGAAATCGCCAAGGTATTTCAAGAAAGTCAATTGGTAGTCCAGAGTCTCATCCTCCTTTTGGTAAATGTAGAAACATAATTGAATTGTAGCACCTAAAACTGATCAGGCTCTTATCTACCTGCTCAATGTGATCAACTATAAAATTTATACACTTAATTCAGGCGTGGTGGCGCACAACCTGTAACCCCAACAGCTTGGAAGGCTGAGGCAGGAGGATGGAGAGTTCAAAGCCAGACTCAGCAAAAGAGAGGTGCTAAGCAACTCCTTGAGACCCTGTCTCTAAATAAAATACAAAATAGGGCTGGGGATGTGACTCAGTGGCTGAGTGCCCCTGAGTTCAATCCCTTGTACCCCCCAAAAAATTATACACTTAAAATAGAGAGATGGTGGTGATAATTCCTTTCTGTGGATTCAGATGCACAATTCTATGACTCAAGATATCACATTCATAATATTGAACTACACAGAAAACCAAATTACCTTCCATTTTACCAACATCTCTTGGTTTCCCTTGCCTGCCCATTCATGGTAACAAAATGTTTGCTCCATCTCCAATTATAATATACTTTCCTGACAACACACAAAAATGGTAAAGGAGGGGAGAGCTTCCACTCTGCATGTGTGTCTCTACCAGGAAGGAAATCTTTCCCAGAAGCCGACAGTATGCTCTCTTCAGGTACCATTCATCAGCTCTAATACTGTCGTATTTAGAGGGTTTGCTTCAGGAGAAGGAAATAAAAGCCCTTAAATAGAAAAAGGAACAAAAAATTGTCATCTAATGATGACGTGTCTAATCAAAAACATTTTCTTTATAGTCTAGGAAAAAGCTTCTGGTGATGCTGCAATCCTTATTGCATTTAAATTTTTGTACTTCCTATAAAATATTAGGAGAATCACTACTATGACCCACAAGCTTACTTGAGACAGTGCCATGTTCAGTAACAGCTTTAATTATTGCTACCACAAATGTTGTTCAATCTTCCTAACATTTTCCTAAAGAAACTTTTATTACTATGAAAAGTTTATTTTAAATAGTGAAGATATGATTACTATTGAAAGATATTTGGTTCTAAACATACATGGTCATTGTTTAAACATTCTTTAACATTCATTTTACATTTTGTATAATTATAAATTTATCACTGCTCTTAGGAATTTACTATATGCATGTACCTATTCGGTACAGACTGTAATGTGGCAACACTGCTGCTTTTGTACTTTTTCATTTTCATTCAATTAATTAGATATATTGTGCAATAAAAAGGTGAGAAAAAGAGAACATTTAGGTCATAAATAATGGGGAGAAAATTCTTACGCATAAAACCTTCATATAACCAATTTTTTAAATAACTGAAAAAATATTTGATTTTTGATTGAATATTTTCATATAGTTGAGAAAGTTTTTTTTATTCCTGTGAAAGTAATTTAAGTTAAAAATTGTATTTTTAGAAGATCCATCTTTTTTAAAAAAAAAAAAAAACGTACTAAGATAAAGTATTATATGATTCTGTCTGAAGTTTCGATAGCTTGTTTCATTGTCTCCCTGGGTTTAACAATCACACCTTATGAATGAGCATTAGATACAAGCATTTTTATATGTCATTAAAAATATGTATAGCTCTATCCATTGTATGGAAGCATGAAAAATGTTTGTTTTCTTTGGTGTAAATATAAAATAGCCCCATTGTAGTCATCATAGCAGTGTTTCTTCCCTAAGAAATAATATCAGAAGGATCATTCTGTATTATAGGAGACATACAATTCTATGAACAAGAACAACAACAAAATTCATGAGTTAGATTAAATGAAATGGAGTTCTTTACATAACTTATAATGATATTAAAACATAGGGTCACTTTCCTCCCTGGCACATTCACATGGATGATTTCTTGGTTGCTCTCATTATGTTGTAGTCTCACTTTTCTGCAATCATATATGTAACACCTATATACTTAAATATTTGATGCTATTTTTAAAAATAAATTTGAGTAGAAGTTCCCATTCATTCCATCATTTTGTACTTAGAACAACTTTATTCATAACTATTTATTTGTGATTTTTGTAGTTGCCAATCAAAAGAAATAATTAAATTGGTAAATTTATCTGAGTTGGGTCAGGTCCTTCTTGTTAACAAATACCTATTACGTTAGTCTCTACAGATGACATTTGTTTGCCCAGGAGACTTCACAAAGTGATGAAAAACATAAGCTACAACATGCCCCTTCATTACTCCTGGACTGACCTTGCACTGACAGGGCTCCATGGCCCTGCAAGCATTCTGCTTTTCACAGCTACTTTGCAAGTGCTTTTCCTTAGATGAGTTGCACCTTTCCAACACTGCTTTTTCACTGGTAAAATCAGTTCCCCCAGGAGCTCTTCTATTTTCCTTGTAAAAATAAAAGTAATTTATTTTTAAAAGTAATATTTCACTACATTTAGGAATAAATGAGTAGTTCTACAACTAATGTTTAGTGTAATATTTCTTGGCAATGAAAAATGAATAAAACTGAACTGATTCTATGACATAAATATATCATTTTGAAAAACACTGTTACAATAAGTTGACATTACTGCAAGTCCCAACACCAGCAATGTTAGTCAAAACCAAATCCCTACTATGCTTCAAAGCTATGCCATCAAATTGTTAAGATTAAGACTTACCATTAGAAAATTATTCCCAGTTTTGAAGTGACTATTGAAATATGATAGTAATAAGACAAAAGTAAAACAAAAACAATGAAAAAGATAGGATTTTGAAACATCCTTAATAAGTAAAATATTTATTGGTTTTTACCTAGGACATTATGATTTTGCTTTCATTTGAAAACCAAAAATCAAAAAGGATTCATTTTTTTTCATTTGTTGAGTATGTTATCCATGCAATTTAGTTAGAATCACTGAGTTCAGGATACTTGAAAAGGGATGAAGATGTCTTACAGAAGACTTTTCAGTTTCATACATGTTAAATGATCGGCTTGCAGCGGAGCACAACAGACACTAGTATGGCAATTTGTAAATCAATGGATGTGTAACTGATGTGAATCTGCAATCTGTGTATGGGGTGAAGGTGGGAGTTCATAACCCACTTGAATCAAAGTGTGGAATATGATATGTCAAGAAATTTGTAATGTTTTGAACAACCCACAATAAAAAATTAAAAAAATAAAAAATAAAATAAAAAAAAATGATCGGCTTGTATCTTCTATATCCCCATAAATACATAAAAATAACTTAAAAACCTCTGTAAGATAAAAAGATGACCTTTAAGAGTAATTTCACTGAATTAAAAACTTCTGTGTGTTTATGACATAGAGCTTGCTACATAAAATAAATAAGTAATGGCATCTCCCTCTTCATGATGCATCTTTGTTAGAAATGAGATTCATATATAATTAAGTTCTTTTGTATTCTTTTGAGAAAAGCACTGGGACTTAATGTTCTGCTTTATGTTTGTGGCATTGTTGTTACCAAACAGATGAAAGCTGAAACAAAAAGCAATGAACAAGAAAGAAAAGTTCAAAGGAAAAATAATATTAATATATATATAGCTAGAAATCAAATTTTCTATTTGAAAGTTAAAAACTTGTAGAACTAAATATTAACTAAATTTTATAATGACAAAAATGATTTTGCTTGAGGAAAATCTCTGATAGTTCACATTTCTCTGAGGATATAAAATAGAAGTAAAATTAGTAACAAAATGCCTGGAAATGGGAGCTAATTTTTTCATCTTAACATGAACATCTGCTAGCCAAGCACTCTGAATATTAAACTGGAACCTGTAGGTTTACAATTCAATTCATTGAACAGGATTTAATATGTCAATTAAATTATAATTGCATGGATAACTTTTTTGGTACTTTTTGGGGCATTTGTCATAAATTGAAGTCATAAAACCTGCCCATGAAAACAATGAATTTCATTTTGGTGTGACCATTTCACAATGGGTTAATGCCCATTTACCGCATTCTTAAAGTCCACATTTGTTTTCTCTGACAAATTTGAGTTTGAATTATTTGGATCATTTTATAATGTGAGTCATAAAAATAGACAGCATACATGCTTAAATGGCCTTTTTTTGCATTTCTACAACCTAAAGACCGGTTTGGTTGAAAAAATAAAATTTAACAGCCTTTAATTTGTCATGTGGAATCTGACTCTATGTGCTTTTTATTACCTCTATATATTTATCTAAGTGAAACATAAAATGGTTGTAATAATGGAGAATTTAAAGTAGCTTTTGCACATGAGCAGTAATGCTAACTAATATTGTGAATAAAGGCAGAATGTAAATTCTCAAAATTTCTATTTCTTCTGATGTATTTGTTAAAGTGAGTAAATCTTGGTTAGCAGATCAAAGTCCCACATTGCCCTAAATTGAACTATGATGAATTTTGATAGGCAGAATGGAAAATATAGGGTATAATCATTTCTATGCACCTGAAAGCCTGTATATTTAATTTCCAACTGTAACACAATATACATTAGATCATAGAACCTGTCAAAATATGAACCCATGGCTCTTTTTATTCCAGAGAAATACTCTGTTATTCCCATAAGTACATTCAGAGATAACCTAGGTATGGCATAAATCTAAGTGTAACCCAATATTACCAGTTCTTATTGATTCTACCTCATTTACGTCTATTGAATTGAGACTCTCTTCTCCATTTCCCTTGTCACTTAGTTTAGGCCTCCTATGATATTTCATTTGGATTATTCCAATAGCCACGTTTCTGTCAACAACAACAGCATTTCAACATTCCAGACCACTTCTTCTTTTCTACTAGATGTATTTATCTATAAAATAAAGCTGGCCATGTCAGTCCAATGCTAATAAACTTGTCAGCCTCTTATTCATCTTATTAATATACAAGATCAAATCTAACCTTTTTCTGTGGCATACGTGTTCTGAGACACACCTCACTGCACTTGTCCATCCATACTCAGCATACTCTCACATCATACTGCACTGATATGACACTTACCTCTTTCTTCCTTCCTTCTCTATTTGCTTTCTACTAACTTATCCATTAAAACATAACTTTTTCCTTTAAAGATTTTTTTTGTATTCCCTAAAGCAAAATTAGTTGAATGATCAAAGTGTGCTCACATTATTTTTTGCACATATTCATTTAACTAATTATTTTTTTAAATATTATCTTATATGCCTATAATCTTACCTCATTCTTCATTCACTGAGAACAAAAAATAATTGCATTTTTATGTGTATCTTTATAACTTGACACTAAAGCATATGGAAGTGAATGTTCTCATGAATGAACAAATGAAGATCTAGAGAAAAGATAAACACAAAAATGTTATAATTAGAACAACCACTAAAAATGTCTTGAGACCATCTCAGACCAACAATTTCTTCTTAACTTATAAAATTATGTCCATTTTTATCACAATGATAAATCAATGGAAAATGTTTTTAATTTTACATGACTTCAGCAAGTATGTCAACTTATAAATGCATATCTATTGTACACAATCAGGCTTTAAATAAGAAAAATATTATCTGGAAAATAATAATGATTCATGGTAACAGAATCCAATGAAATCTGAAACCTGTTTTCATCTTCAGATTACTGACCTGAATGTGGCTGATACAAGAAGGGCTTGTGAAAATTTTGTATGGAAATAAAACCTAGTATAAACCTAGATATTATTGAATATGTGTAGATAAGTAAAATTACTTTTATAGTTTATAATTTCATGTCATAAACTCTACTTAACAGTAGATTACTAACCACTCTATTGGATTTCACACCATTTTCCTAACCAATAACAGCACTGAATCAAGTACAAAACTCCCTTGCCAAATATCTTTTTAATTATCAAAACATTTTGCATTCTAATGGAAGAGACAGATATCGATATTTATAGGTCACACAAAATAGTTTGATGTGAGAGATATTCAAATACTAAACAGAAGTTTCTGTTTTGATTTTGTATGTGAAGATGTGTATGTCAATTTACCTGCATTTTTTTCTAATTGAGGGCAGGACACCATATCAGAAATATGTATAATTCAAAACTGTCTATTTTTTTATAAGAATGAATTTTTAAGTACAATATGGATAGTATAAAAATATAGTCAACTTTGTAAACTTACATTAAGTGAGCAAAGAGCTAAAGAGAATATCATTGGGTCATGGGAGGAAAAATTGTATGATATTACATTAAGATTAAATACCTAAAAAAAAGATTAAATACTGAAATATTTTAAACTATATTTTCTTTGCAACTTTTGTTATATTGATATTATTATTTCTTCCTTGTTTTATCCTGCTACTGAAATATGAGAAAGAATGATGTCTTAAAAATTAATGGCTATCTCTAAATTACTAAATATTAGCTTTATGGATCACCATTATTTTTCTTAATAATATGCTATCTCTTCATGCCTATTTCTAGTGAATTCATAACCATGCCCATGCAGCATGCTTACACTTTATCTTTTCACATGAAATGGGAAAATGTTTGTTTCTCTTTATGATTACAGAATGGTTAGTTCCTAAATCAAGTTACCTAAAACAGAAAACCATAAGCACTAAAACATTTTTAGAAATCTAATCAACCAATAGTTAGAAAAGTTAAAGATATATGTGAATCTGTCAGATCAACCCATTCCTGTAATCCCCTAAGGGACTATCACACAATTTGACACCAACATTTAAGCTTTGAAAATTATGTGATCATTTATTACATTTTGGATGTTATATGTTTCAAACCTTTTTTATTACTTGTATTGCAAGACAAAATTAGGCCATTAAAAAAAAAAAACAACTTTTCTGTTATTTATAATTGTCTGAGCTGCTTCTTTCTTTTTCTTCTTCTTTTTTTTTTTCAGAATGAAGAACAAATTTTGGTATTTTGAGTTTGGCACATCTGAAACTTTCTCAGCCACCTGCAAGAAGCTCCATGAATCTGTAGAAATAGAAGTAAGGAAAATTAATTCCCTTTTATAATAGTATGGAATGGCTTGTGTTTTGTTGTTCACATGTTTGTGGTGTAGCTCACAGGATGAAATATAATTTAAGCAACCCACTTCCATTTATTCAAGTTGCTAAAATGTCATTTATGCCACTCTAAAGAAAGCATAATTTGAAATATTAGAATAAAGTTAAACGTGGGTTCAAGTTGTTTTAATATAATATAAAAGGATGAGAAGTGGAACACAACTATGGAAATTAGTGAAGTTAGTGGGCATAGAGAGTGTAGAGCGAAAAGATATAAAAGTCCTGGATGAAAATGAAAGAAAAAGTTGTAATATATAAAAAAAATCTTAGTATTTTCAAGTTTCAATATTTCATAACCTTTAAAACACAGTTCACAAAAAACTGTACTTACTTTCATGAATCAACGTTAAAAAGTATACTTTCCCATTCCATTCCCATTCATTTACTAGGTTTTCTCAGTTCCTAAGGTTGCCATTTCCCTGTTACAAGTATAGGAAGTGAAAATGCCAAGAAAAAGAGCAAAGATAATAAGACAAGACACACTTTAAAAAGACTTGGAGCACATAGGTCTACCAAAAATATATAGACACCTTAGGACTCAAAATTTTGGAGACATATTTTAAAGAAAATGACATGTTGAGAGATTTTAAGGATAAAGGAAAATTAAAAGTTGCATTTTAATAAATGGCAAGGACAAAAGCAAAGTAACCAAATAATGAAACATGAAAAATAATTATCTCTTAGGAATCCAGAAATATTGGCTTTGATACTTTTCATTTTAAAAATAAATTCATAAACTGCTAATACTTAAACCATTAGTGGCAAACATTCAGGTAATAGGTTAGTAAACAGAAGTGATGGATCACATAGGTTCATAATGGCCTGGCTAGGCTCATCATTGTCCTAACTTTATAATTTGATGTTACTAGTAATAATATCAAAATGACATTATTCCCCGAGTAAACTCTTTGTACTTTCTTCTCATCATGACTGGAAAATAAGGTGAAGCATTATAAGTAACACTAGATGTTTTATAGAATGGGGAGAACCCTTCATAACTGGATGAGATCATAACCTTAGAAAGTAGTTTGATCACAGAAAGTAAAGAATTTGGGCTCAATGTGGACTTTCTGTGATTACTATTTATAATAATGTATCTGTATATATGCATCACATGGATACAATTATGAATGAAAATATAGCACAGATTGCATATTTTAATAATAAAAAATCTAATATATATATATAGCAATTTATGCCATATATGTTTTTAAGTACAGTTATATATGTGTCATGTATTTATTGTAAAAATTGCAATTTCCCTTTACATTCAGCATTACTATTTTTATAAAGTTGCTTTATACAATAGGTTTTGAGGATTTATTTTTCTCAGAAACCTATGTTCAAGAAAATCTGTAGCAGAAGCAAAAAATAAGGAAAAAAAATTAAAAGTATGGCTCTAGTTGAAGACATTTAGAGAGCCCAAACTCTTCTGCATCTTGTTATCCTTTCTTTCCCTCATCTTCTCCCTTGAAAAACTTTCAATAAATAAAGCAATGTTACATGTGTTATAAAGTAAAAAGTGGTCAAGAAAAAAAAAAGTTGTACCATATAGCAAAAGATATTTGAATAAAATGTGGAAAACATTGATCTTTAAAGTTCTATACTGCCGCAGTCTGGCTGGGCACAAATGCCGCAGTCTGGCTGGGCACACAATCACGAGCCACCACACAGCTTGTAGATTCAAACAGCAACTCTTTATTCCCGAACTCACACCAGCCGTCTACAATCACGTTCTGGGGAAATCCACGTTCTCTGCCCAAATCCCCCTCCACTGGGCTTCTATCTCCAAAATATACTGTCTGAGTCCCGTGAGAACTCAAGGGGAACTCAGGCAGCAGGATATGCCCTATTCCCAGCAGGAATAATCTTAAACCTTAAACCTGGAACCTAAACTGGGAACGCCCTAAACACGATTATCTTAAAACCGGGAACACCCTAATCTGCCTTGGTCCTTGAGCAAGGTCACGTACATTCAATGTCACTGCAACATGGGGTACGCTGGCAAGGAAATTGTCATACCTACTTGGCTAATGGCTCCCAGCACTATACAATGATAAAAGTGAGTGATTTTGTTCTATAGATCTTTTTACATCTTATAGAAAAGCTATTTAGAAGACACTCAAAGAAACTTGGACAATTAGAGCTAAGTTATTTTTCTTATAGTTGTGATTGTACATATTTTCCAGGGCCAACTTTCTGGCTTGGCATTACTGGCTTGTTCTGGGAAACACTACAGTGGTATTTACAAATCAATCAGCACAGAATGCACTTTCCATTATATTGCTTCATATCTTTAGAGTTGTGTGTGTGTGTGCGTGTGTGTGCGCTTGCACACACACACAGACACATGTGGATAGATGTCAATGCCAAATCTGCCTCTCTGCTCACATTTTAATGAATCCAGTCTATCATATTAGCAGAATAAGCCTTTCTACCCTCAAGGTTACTTCATAATTAAATAGAACAAAAACAGCAATTCGGAAATTTGATTCTGCTTGCTATTGCTTCCTATGTGGCCTAAATATCATACCAACTATGGTTTGAAAAATATATAACAGGGAATAAACCACTTTAGTAACAACAGAACCTCAAGCAATGAATATGTGTTTTATTGGCAGCTTCTTCAAAAACAAGCCATTTTTTGTGTCTCTTTTTATATCACATTCCTCTTTCATATAGATCAGATCAGATTTTGTCTCCTTCAAAAGGGGACAAATGTTTGAGAGGAAATAAATATCATGGGACAGTAGTTGATAATAATATCTAAAATTTATTAACATTACCCCATGCCTTGTGCTAAGCAACACATATGCATTACCTGATTTATTCTTCAAAACACTGTGAATTAGAGACACGCTATTATATCTCTATTGTAGATTTAAACATCTTATTCAGTAATTTAAGAGAAATAAGAATCATGTTGTTGCTGCTGCTAAAATGTTTAAAATCAAGAAAATATTAGAAATATATATATAATTTACACTTATAAACAAATATAATTTATTTATATATATATATATATATATATACATATATAACCTATAATGTAGAGATTTTAATTTCAATAATTTCAAGTTGTATTATAGAAGAAAAATAGATAAAATTAAAAACTTTAAAATTAAAACAATACTTTTTTTTTAGTTGTGAATGGACACAATGCCTTTATTTTATTTATATATTTATTTTATGTGGTGCTGAGAATCAAACCCAGTGCCTCACATATGCTAGACAAGTGCTCTACAACTGAGCTGCAACCACAGTCCACAAGAATACATTTTTTTTTTTTTTTTAATTTTTTATTGTGGGTTGTTCAAAACATTACAAATTTCTTGACATATCATATTCCACACTTTGATTCTAGTGAGTTATGAACTCCCACCTTCACCCCATACACAGATTGCAGATTCACATCAGTTACACATCCATTGATTTACAAATTGCCATACTAGTGTCTGTTGTGCTCCGCTGCCTTTCCCATCATCCACCCTCCCCCCTCCCCACCTCTCCCCTCCCCTCCCCTCCTCTCTCTCTACCCCCTCCACTGTATAACCCTGAGGGTCTCCTTCCATTACCGTGCAATTTACCTTCTCTCTCCCTTTCCCTCCCACCTCTCATCCCTGTTAAATGTTAATCTTCTTCTCCTGTTCTTCGTCCCTACTCTGTTCTTAGTTACTTTCCTTATATCAAAGAAGACATTTGGCATTTGTTTTTTAGGGATTGGCTAGCTTCACTTAGCATAATCTGCTCTAATGCCATCCATTTCCCTGTAAATTCTATGATTTTGTCATTTTTTAATGCAGAGTAATACTCCATTGTGTATAAATGCCACATTTTTTTTATCCATTCGTCTATTGAAGGGCATCTAGGTTGGTTCCACAGTCTTGCTATTGTGAACTGTGCTGCTATGAACATCGATGTAGCAGTGTCCCTGTAGCATGCTCTTTTTAGGTCTTTAGGGAATAGACCAAGAAGGGGAATAGCTGGGTCAAATGGTGGCTCCATTCCCAGCTTTCCAAGAAATCTCCATACTGCTTTCCAAATTGGCTGCACCAATCTGCAGTCCCACCAGCAATGTACAAGTGTACCCTTTTCCCCACATCCTCGCCAGCACTTGTTGTTGTTTGACTTCCTAATGGCTGCCAATCTTACTGGAGTGAGATGGTATCTTAGGGTGGTTTTGATTTGCATTTCTCTGACAGCTAGAGATGTTGAGCATTTTTTCATGTACTTGTTGATTGACTGTATGTCCTCCTCTGTGAAGTGTCTGTTCAGGTCCTTGGCCCATTTGTTGATTGGGTTGTTTGTTCTCTTATTGTCTAATTTTTTGAGTTCTTTGTATACTCTGGATATTAGGGCTCTATCTGAAGTGTGAGGAGTAAAGATTTGTTCCCAGGATGTAGGCTCCCTATTTACCTCTCTTATTGTTTCTTTTGCTGAGAAAAAACTTCTTAGTTTGAGTAAGTCCCATTTGTTGATTCTAGTTATTAACTTTTGTGCTATGGGTGTCCTATTGAGGAATTTGGAGCCCGACCCCACCGACTGTAGATCGTAGCCAACTTTTTCTTCTATCAGACGGCGCGTCTCTGATTTGATATCAAGTTCCTTGATCCATTTTGAATTCACTTTTGTGCATGGCGAGAGAAAGGGATTCAGTTTCATTTTGTTGCATATGGATTTCCAGTTTTCCCAGCACCATTTGTTGAAGATGCTATCCTTCCTCCATTGCATGCTTATAGCCCCTTTATCAAATATAAGATAGTTGTAGTTTTGTGGATTGGTTTCTGTGTCCTCTATTCTGTACCATTGGTCCACACGCCTGTTTTGGTACCAGTACCATGCTGTTTTTGTTACTATTGCTCTGTAGTATAGTTTGAAGTCTGGTATCGCTATACCGCCTAATTCACACTTCTTGCTTAGCATTGTTTTTGCTATTCTGGGTCTTTTATTTTTCCATATGAATTTCATGATTGCTTTCTCTATTTCTACAAGAAATGCCATTGGGATTTTGATTGGCATTGCATTAAACCTATAGAGAACTTTTGGTAATATCGCCATTTTGATGATGTTAGTTCTGCCTATCCATGAACAGGGTATATTTTTCCATCTTCTAAGATCTTCCTCTATTTCTCTCTTTAGGGTTCTGTAGTTTTCATTGTATAAGTCTTTCACCTCTTTTGTTAGGTTGATTCCCAAGTATTTTATTTTTTTTGAAGATATTTTGAATGGAGTGGTTGTCCTCATTTCCATTTCAGAGGATTTGTCGCTGATATACAGGAATGCCTTTGATTTATGCGTGTTGATTTTAAATCCTGCCACTTTGCTGAATTCATTTATTAGCTCTAATAGTTTCTTTGTAGAGCCTTTTGGGTCTGCTAGATATAGAATCATATCATCTGCAAATAGTGATAATTTAATTTCTTCTTTTCCTATTTTTATGCCTTTAATTTCTTTCGTCTGTCTAATTGCTCTGGCCAGTGTTTCGAGAACTATGTTGAAGAGAAGTGGAGAGAGAGGGCATCCCTGTCTTGTTCCAGATTTTAGAGGGAATGCCTTCAGTTTTTCTCCATTCAGAATAATGCTAGCCTGAGGCTTAGCATAGATTGCTTTTACAATATTGAGGTATGTTCCTGTTATCCCTAGTTTTTCTAGAGTTTTGAACATAAAGGGATGCTGTACTTTGTCAAATGCTTTTTCCGCATCTATCGAGATGATCATATGGTTCTTATTTTTAAGTCTATTGATGTGGTGAATAACATTTATTGATTTCCGTATATTGAACCAGCCTTGCATCCCAGGGATGAATCCTACTTGATCATGGTGTACAATTTTTTTTATATGTTTTTGTATCCGATTCGCCAGAATTTTATTGAGGATTTTTGCATCTAGGTTCATTAGAGATATTGGTCTGTAGTTTTCTTTCTTTGAAGTGTCTTTGTCTGGTTTAGGTATCAGGGTGATGTTGGCCTCATAGAATGAATTTGGAAGTTCTCCCTCCTTTTCTATTTCCTGAAGTAGCTTGAAAAGTATTGGTATTAGTTCTTCTTTAAAGGTTTTGTAAAATTCTGCTGTATACCCATCGGGACCTGGGCTTTTCTTAGTTGGTAGTCTTTTGATGGTTTCTTCTATCTCCTCAATTGATATTGGTCTGTTTAGGTTTTCTATATCCTCCTGACTCAATCTGGGCAGATCATATGACTTAAGAAATTTATCTATGCCTTCACTATCTTCTAATTTATTGGAGTATAAGGATTCAAAATAGTTTTTGATTATCTTCTGTATTTCTGAAGTGTCTGTTGTAATATTGCCTTTTTCATCCCGTATGCTAGTAATTTGAGTTCTCTCTCTTCTTCTCTTCACTAGCATCGCTAAGGGTCTGTCGATTTTGTTTATTTTTTCAAAGAACCAACTTTTAGTTTTGTCAATTTTTTCAATTGTTTCTTTTGTTTCGATTTCATTAATTTCAGCTCTGATTTTCATTATTTCTTGCCTTCTACTTCTTTTGCTGTTGTTTTGCTCTTCTTTTTCAAGGATTTTGAGATGAAGTATGAGATCATTTATTTGTTGTTTTTTTCTTTTTTTAAGGAATGAACTCCAAGCAATGAATTTTCCTCTTAGAACTGCTTTCAATGTGTCCCATAGATTCCGATATGTTGTGTCTGTGTTTTCATTTATCTCTAAGAATTTTTTAATTTCCTCCTTGATGTCTTCTATAACCCATTGATCATTCAGTAACCTATTGTTCATTCTCCAATTGATGTATGCTTTTTCCTTCCTTCTTTTATCGTTGATTTTCAGTTTCATTCCATTATGATCAGATAAGATGCATGGTAATATCTCTACTCCTTTATATTGTCTAAGAGTTGCCCTGTGACATAATATATGATCTATTTTTGAGAAGGATCCATGTGCTGCTGAGAAAAAAGTGTAACTGCTTGATGTTGGGTGGTATACTCTATATATGTCAATTAGGTCTAGGTTATTAATAATGTTATTGAGTTCTATAGTTTCCTTATTCAACTTTTGTTTGGAAGATCTGTCCAGTGGCGAGAGAGGTGTGTTGAAGTCTCCCATGATTATGGTGTGGTGGTCTATTAGACTCTTGAACTTGAGAAGAGTTTGTTTGACGAACATAGCTGCACCATTGTTTGGGGCATAAATATTTATGATTGTTATGTCTTGTTGGTGTATGGTTCCCTTAAGCAGTATGTAGTGTCCCTCTTTATCTCTTTTGATTAACTTTGGCTTGAAATCTATTTTATTTGATATGAGTATGGACAAGCCTGCTTGTTTCCGAAGTCCATATGAGTGATATGATTTTTCCCAACCTTTCACCTTCAGCCTATGTATGTCTTTTCCTATCAAATGCGTCTCCTGTAGGCAGCATATTGTTGGGTCTTGTTTTGTGATCCATTCTACTAGCCTGTGTCTCTTAATTGGTGAGTTTAAGCCATTAACATTTAGGGTTATTATTGAGATATGGGTTGTTCTTCCAGCCATATTTGTTTATTTCTGTTACTAAACATTGTTTGTTTTCCTCTTTGATTGTTCCCCCCCCCCTTTACTGTCCTACCTCCCACTGTTGGTTTTCATTGTTATTTTCCATTTCCTCTTCCTGTAATACTTTGGCTAGGATGTTTTGAAGAGATGGTTTTCTAGCTGCGAATTCTTTAAACTTTTGTTTATCGTGGAAGGTTTTAATTTCATTCTCCATCCTGAAGCTTAATTTCGCTGGATACACAATTCTTGGTTGGAACCCATTATCTTTCAGTGTTTGAAATATGTTATTCCAGGATCTTCTAGCTTTCAGAGTCTGTGTTGAAAGATCAGCTGTTATCCTGATTGGCTTGCCCCTAAATGTAATCTGCTTCCTTTCTCTTGTAGCTTTTAAAATTCTCTCCTTATTCTGTATGTTGGGCATCTTCATTATAATGTGTCTAGGTGTGGATCTCTTATGATTTTGCACATTCGGCGTCCTGTAGGCTTCTAGGATTTGGGATTCTGTCTCATTCTTCAAGTCTGGGAAGTTTTCTTGTATTATTTCATTGAATAGACTGCTCATTCCTTTGGTTTGGAGCTCTGTACCTTCCTGTATCCCAATGACTCTTAAGTTTGGTCTCTTAATGTTATCCCATATTTCTTGGATGTTCTGCTCATGGTTTCTTAACAGTCTTGCTGAGCTGTCTATGTTCTTTTCCAGTTGAAATACTTTGTCTTCATTGTCTGATGTTCTATCTTCTAAGTGTTCTACTCTGTTGGTAGTATTCTCCATTGAGTTTTTAAGTTGGTTTATTGCTTCCTGCATTTCTAGGATTTCTGATTGCTTGTTTTTTATAACCTCTATCTCCCTGTATAGTTGATCCTTTGCTTCCTGGATTTGTTTGCGTAATTCGTTGTCGAAGTGATCTTTCATTGTCTGATTTTGCTGTTTAATGTCTTCCTTGATACTCCAGATCATCTGAAGCATGTATATCCTGAATTCTTTATCTGACATTCCATCTGCTGCAGCTGTTACCTCTTCTAAAGTTGCGTTGACCTGCATTGCTTGTGGTCCTTTCTTTCCTTGTCTTTTCATACTGCTTGCGTATCTTTCCTGCAGGTGCGGGCGGCGGCTCTGCTCTCTCCTTATTCCAATTGGGGTGTCGTGGCTACCACGCCGGCAGGTCACTGGGCCTGTTCTGGGAGCTGGTGGCGGCTCTGTTCTGCCCCTACTCCAATTGGGGTGACGTGTCTGTCGTACCAGCAGGCCACTGGGCCTGTCCTGCTGGTCGGTCGCAGATCTGCCCACCTTTCGGGCACGAGTGGAGGCTCTGCTTTGCCCCTACTCCAATTGGGGTGTCGTGACTACCCCGCCTGCAGGATGCTGGGTCTGTTCCTGGCAAGGGAGGCGACTCTGCTCTGTCACTACTCCAATTAGGGTGGTGTTTGTACCCCGCCGGCAGGCTCCTGGGCCTGATCCGCCGGTCTGTTGTAGGTCTGCCTACCTTGAAGGCGCGGGCGGCGGATCTGCCCTGCCCCTCCTACCACGCCTGCGGACCCCTGGGCCTGATCTGCAGGTTGATCACTGGTCTGCTCACCCTGCGGGCACGGGTGGTGGTTCCGCTCCACCCCCACTCCAATTGGGGTCACGTGACCACCACACCGGCAGGGCCTGATCCGGGCGTGGGATAAGGATCTGCTCTGCCCCTACTCGAGTTGGGGTGACGTGTGTACCACACTGGCAGGCCACTGGGCCTGACCCGCCAGGCTGTCACAGGTCTGTTTACCTTGCAAGCGCGAAGGGCGGCTCTGCCCTGCCCCTCCTACCACGCCCATGTACTACTGGGTCGTGGGTCTGCCCACCTGGCGGGTGTGGGTGGCGGCTCCGCTCCGCCCCCTCTCCAATTGGGGTCACGCGGTCACCACGCTGGCGAGCCGCTGGGCCTGCTCCGGGGGCTGGTGGCGGCCCGGCTCCTTCCCTCTGGCTCGAGGACAAATTGAGGAGGCTCGGGTGACTGAGCCTCACCCCCCTTACCAGGAGACCAAATGCTTATGTCACCGCTGGTATTGATGAAGATCTCTCCTCCACCGCTTTCTGCTGACATCAGATCTCTGCCATGTTGGTATCCTATGCGAATGGCAGCATTTCGTTCCCCTTGCCAGGCAACCCAAGCAATGGGTGAGTCCTGACCTGCCCTCAGCAGGACCCGGACCGAGACACAGTTTCCGCGGGCTCCTAGCCCCGGTCCAGGGAAGTTCCGGGAGCCGGAACTCGGCCACTCCGTGCTCGGTGTAAGCTCCTATAAGTGTAGGCTCCAAGAAGCAGCCCCCGCGGGCTCAGTTCCGGGAGCCGGAATTCGGCCGCTTAGTGTTTGGTGTATGCTCTGATAGTAGCAGGGTCCAAGAAGCAGCCTCCGCGGGCTCCGCAGCCCTGAGCCAGGGCGGTTCCGGGACGGTTCCGGGAGCCGGAACTCGGCCGCTCTGTGCTCGGTGTAAGCTCCTATAAGTGTAAGCTCCAAGAAGCAGTCCCCGCGGGCTCAGTTCCGGGAGCTGGAATTCGGCTTCTTGGTGTTTCGTGTTTGCTCTGATATTAGCAGGGTCCAAGAAGCAGCCTCCGCAGGCTCCGCAGCCCGGAGCCAGGGCGGTTCCGGGACGGTTCCGGGAGCCGGGACTCGGCCGCCCCGCGCTCCGTGTTCACTCCGATAAGATCAGATTTTAAGAAGCCCCCAGGCGCTGAACCCTAGCAATCTGTCTGCAAGCCGCAGGCGAATTGCAGCCTGAAATTACCTGTTCTATGGCTGAATGAGCTGCGGTCAGTCAAAAACAGGTGTGGTGACGTCAGTTTACCAACATGGTGGCTGCTGGCCTCCTCTGTGGTCTGACCGGTGTGGAGAACCGAGATGGACCGCTTCCTTCCCCGTCTCGAACCCAGAATTCAGCCCTGAGTGCGGTGCTTGCGCGTCTGGCAGAAACTGCAGCGCTGTAACCCTGCGTCTCTATCCCAGCGCGCCTTGCAGACTCTAGCCGCGGGGCGATTTGCTGAATAAGCAGTGTTACCCTCCGTGCGACAAACCTCTCGCGTTTGAGTCCCCGTAGCCAATCCTCATGCGATGGAAATCCTTCCTCCAGGTTCCGGCGCACCCCACTATTGCTGGAAATTCCTAACAAGATATCCTTTAGCCGTCCTGACTTGTCATACTCCCACACAGTGAAGCAGCACACGGGGGTAATGCACTCCCCTCGCCGCCATCTTCCCTCCTCTCCACAAGAATACATTTTAAAATGAAGTTTGCATTTAAGTATTTGGGAGAAGAAGTGGATATATACTTTAATATCTCAGGTCTGCGTCTACAATTAAACTATAAAGATCATAGTTTTCATTTTGCCCCATGTAGCAGAAAAAGCTGGTAAGAGAATAAGAAAACACATTCTTCCAGTATTTCAGACTTGGTTGTTAATGAGCCTAAGAAGGATGGTAAATTCTAAAGTCAAGAATTTTCATCCAAAAATGCTGAGATTTATCACAATGAGTGAGTACTTCTACAAATCTAATCTCAGGAATTAACAAATGACAAAAAGAATATCAGGTTCACAAAATAAGTTATCAGAATTTTTATTTATTTACTTATTTATTTATTGTAGATGGACGCAATACCTTTATTTTATTTATTCATTTTTATGTGGTGCTGAGAATTGAATCTAGAACCTCACACATGCTAGGCAAGCACTCTACCATCAAGCCACATCCCCACACCAAGTTCTCAGAATTTGAAAGATGAGATTTTTGTTTTCCCATAAACTGGAAAACAGAATTCTTAAAGTCAACAAGGCTCTTTCCCAGTATGGCTTTTACTCTATGGGTCCTAATACTAAGATTATCTATAAAGCAGTTTTTTAATGTTTTAGTGAGTAAACTTACTAATAATTTTATCTGATACAGGTACAGAGTCAAACTCATTACATAAAAGATTTACAATCTATCATTAACATTTAATTAATCTTATCAAATTATCAAAAAGTATAGCTCTCCAAAGTTTATAAACTAGGATTAATATACATTGACAAAAATATTTTTGAAATATTCTTTTCCTTTAGGTAAACTTGTTTTAGAATAAGGTCTTTCATTTTAAAATGAAGAAGGGTAGACAATGGCATCATAGCATTGCACTCTATAAATAGCTCCCACAGTTCTATATGTTAATGACCTTTTCCTACACAATAAAAATATTCAGAATTTATTGTCTAACTGAGGCTGTTAGCGTTTAAGCTTTTATATTCTTTCCTCTGTAGCTACCTTTTTAGAAATCATAAATCTTCAAAGCATATGAAAATATTATCTGACACAATATTATCACTTGTTTATATTTCATAGCCTTCACCTAAGCTTTTATTTTCCTATATTCAACTGGTGTGCTACATTCCGTGGTCTCTATCAGCAATAGCACTTAAAATTTCCAGATTAACCAACATAACATTAAAGCAAACAGAGGAAGGTTACCTGGGGTCAAGAACTAGTGGGAACAAAGTATCAATAAATTGCAATTTATTTCAATACATTGTCCTGATCCAAATAGCATCAGTGTTCTTCAACAGCTCTTTTTCTTTGCAACTCCTTAAGAATTTTTTTTTTTCACTTCTTAGAGAACAGCCCAATCTGTTTCCTTAAAACTACAATTGACATGACTCTGAATAGTGCAAACATGAATAATAGTATACACTGGTGTTTTTCCACTGTCACATGTAACTCCACTAGTTCAATTAAAAGAAAAAAAAAAAAAGCTTATTTGCAGCATGCTCTCCTTTCCTGCAGATGAACAAAGGAATCCTCCTTCACTAATTCTGAAAGTCACTTGTCACAGTGGGGTTCTAAGGCCTAGTCAAATAATTGTCTTAGTGTATTACCTGCTGTGTTCAATATTGAGTGAAAATGGAAGCCAGGCCCCAACTCCAGCTTATTTCACAATTCTTCTGTTATTTAAATGATTTTAGTCAGTTTGGGGGAAGCCAGACCTTTATAAATTAACAGCAGGGAAATACCAAAGGTGTCAGATTGCATATTTATCATCTTTTTCGTGTAATACTTAAATATGTATTAAGAAGTGACTGACATAAATTAGGCAGATTTCAGAAGCCACAGGCCGTGGCTTGTAGAGGACCCCCTTCTGCTTGACATTTCATCCTTGTCAAAGATCAAATTATTTTAATTTAGGCTGCAAATTATAAGGAATGAAGACTTCTTTGTGGGAATTCCCTGTGGTAATCTGACTTTTGTTGTTACTGCTGCTTGTCAGTGTGCAAAAGATATAATATGCATGCAAATAAGGTTAAAAAATATGTACTATCTAATTATCCAGCCAGTACATTCCACTTGAAGTCAGTGGGAGGCCTGACACACAGTATGTGTTTGATTCATTGAGGCCTGCAGGGTATTTACACAAGATTACTTTTAATTATGAAATTAATATCTGTTTATCTAGAATATATAGCGGTAAGTGAGTATACACATGAGCAGAATTCTTTAGTAAAAAGAAATCATCTTAATTTAATACATGAAAAGGAGGGAAAATCACTTATTTCTGAGGGAAAAAAAAGTCATCATTTGGATATTGGTTTCACCCTCCTTGAAACAAATGGAATGAAAACTTGGCACTTTCTCTAGAATTTGTTTCTATCTCTGCCAACTAGGCTCAAAATGTTGCTTTATTTCACAGCTTTTATTTTTTGGTGAACAAGAAGCAGTTCTAGAGTCAGTGTGATGAAGTTAATGTAGAAGAGGGGATTGTGTTTTGTTGTCATTTTGGTGGAACATTACCTCTTGTAAGTCTAAAAGTTTTGATTGCTATGAGAAATGAGGAAGTTAGTAGCGATGATTATTATTTTTTATAAGACATGACAAATGAACTAATCCCACTGCAGATTTGCTTCAATTTATAAAATGCTTATTCCTAACAAAGTTTTTTTAAACAGAGTTATGTATGTATATCTTTACTCATATTGACTTGTATTTGAAAATGGGAGAATAATTTCTGGGATATATTTATATTAACTACCATTTTAGAAAACCTACAGCATATCAATTAATACATAGTCATTCAAAAATTAGACAATGGCCCTGTTATTCTCCACACATGTCCATCAGAGGAAATGATCAAAATGTTCAAAAAATTAAAAAGTGAACACTGAATACAGCAAAGAACTGTCCACACTTTTTATATTCAGCAGGGTTTTTTGTCACCAGGCCCAAAACAAAAACTCTGGCTAATTAATTGGGGTTTTTAGCAAGCCATTACCATAATAGAGTGGTTTGGAGTTTCCTTTTACTGCTGTTCTTGTCATTTCCCTTACTTGATCTTCCTGGCCCTCTATGTTCATTTGGACAACTGGGCTTCCAGTTGCCTTTGATGTCCTGCTTAGAACTTAATCTAGACCAAGATACCATTCTTGGTCACTCCAGAGTGGTTGAAAATTACTGCTTTGGACTTTACTTTCCCTTTTAAACACTTTATTCTTTTTTGTTGTTGTTATTGTTTGTTTTGTCTTGTTTTGTTTTGTTTTAAAGATGTAAGCCATGATTCAAGAATTCTATTTCTTTATTTTCCCCGAATAGTACCCTTCAATGTGTTACAATATGTTCTGAATAGGTGTCAGATGACAATCACTAAAATTTCTTCTTCAAATTTGACCATTCTTCCTACAATCAACCTCCTTGTAACATACTGGAAATTTGCATCTGGATACACATTTGTAGACACTAAACATGTTTCTCTCGGAAGTTTTCTAGTGATTTAATTTGATCATTTTTTTAAGGATTATTAGTGATAATAGGTTAATGCTAGTTACTGATTTATATTTTATGTTGATATTTATGATAAACATTTAGGTATTCTTGAAAAGCTTATTTATAAAAGGTACAATTGTGAATTTAAAAGCCCTTATTTAAAGATAAGGAAAAAAATCAAAGAAAGATAAATTATGTTCCAGTCTATGTTCCTTTTTTTCTTTTCCCAGTGTGATGGCGTACAGATTGATCTAATAAACATCTCTCTGGAAGGAATTGCTATTTTGAATATACCAAGCATGCATGGAGGATCCAACCTCTGGGGAGAGTCTAAGAAAAGAAGAAGCCATCGAAGGATAGAGAAGAAAGGGTCTGACAAAAGGACCACACTCACAGATGCCAAAGAGTTGAAGTTTGCAAGTCAAGGTAAGGTTCCTAACTAACTGTCAAATTGCTTGTTAATGTGAATTCAAAGGCTACCTTTAAAGAGTTTTTCATTGCACTAAAATGTATATATTTATGCAGTAGTGTTTTTCATAGTATCACATACCCAAGTTTTACTAAATTACACAATGGGTTCTGAATATTTTCCTTCTTTGTTCTCATTCTTTGATTAGGGTTTTTCCCCACAAAAATTAAAATGTGTACTATATATGTAATGGATAGTAAAATAGGATAGGTTATTCATTAGCTCTTCTGGAATGTAATCATCTTGATCAGGATGTACGAATTTAACACGGACCTAGTTTAGGCATTTCTAAGGTTGTATCCTAAGAGGATTTGTTCTTGTCTTTCTTCAGTCAGGCTGTGATACTGAACTGTCTTACATTAAACTGTTGTTCTAAGAACCATATATCAGGGAATGTTTCAATGTTCTACAATAAATTATGACTATCTGCTATTATTTTTCCATAGAGTTAGTAACAGGACACCTGGGAAACAAAGAGCAAATACTAATAAAATAGGATACAATGACTATGGAGAAGAATATTTCACAGTAGGATGTGACATCTAATTTTTCTTGGTAAATTTTATAAACAAAGTAATATCTTTGTTCATAAAATCTATAGGAATTTAAAAAATCAATAAAATGAATATATATGATTTTTCTTTTTACCTTCTACAGTTTACCTACTACCACTGATTGCCTTAGAAATAAGACCACATTGTCAAAGTAAAAAAATAAATAAAATTTGAAGGTAGTTGGTGGACTTGTGGTAGTAAATAGCTCTATGTTTTTGTTTGTTTGTTTGTTTGTTTGAGGGCAGGTAACTGGTAATTAATTTAGGTGTTTGCAATAGGCAATGACTTCTGTTATACAGAATTCAGTATCATGAAGGGAGGGACAAGGATAGATGGAGAAAGAGTTGGGTATGCTCTAGAAGGAAAAGGTTATTAAGACCTGCCAATGACTAGAAGTTTTGATGCCTCTGAAATGTAGAAGTAATAGTGAATATCTATGGAATTCAGTATAAGCAAGATTTTAAAAAATCAATTAGAATAGTTTATACTCAGAATGCAATATAACTATATGAAAATATGGAGAAAATAGCACTTTAAAGGAGACATACCTAGAAAAATTGAGAGGCTTGCCCTATATGAATTAATAGTAAGTAGGACATAAATATGATTATTAGTTTTTAGAAGATATTGACATTAATATCGTATTCATATTTAAATATCATCTTAAAGATTAGTAGAGTTTAAAAATGTTTAAAATTTTCTGAAAATTAGAATTAGCCTAAGAAACATACTAAGACCAAATTATAAATTTTTCTTTTGAATTCCACAGATTGCACTATTATGTTCATATATATATATATATATATATATATATATATATATATATATTTTCACTCTCTTTCTTTACAAATATTTTGTACTATGCACATATAAAATAATATATACAAAAATATTGTTGGTTTGTTTTTCCATTTGACCACTACATTACAATATTAGGCAGATCCTTTGCTTGTACACATTACAGATATGTGTCCAAATTGGTTCCCAGTGGCTCAGCTGCCTACATTCATCCACTGGAAGTTTCTAAGAAACAGGGCTGTACTCTATCCAAACAAACATCTCTATGGACATGTGTGTAAAGCCCTGCACAGAGCTGAGATTCTATTGGCCTGGTCTCACTAACTCTGATATTTATATGATTTTTTTTTCAAGAATGTATGATTGAAATAAAGTCCAGACAAACCAGTTACAGCTATTATCATTGATTCTTACTGCCATAAATGTAGGAAAACCTCTCTATTCCATTTCTGCCTTTTTTTTTTCTAATGTGGAACTATTAGATCTTATACACACTGAGAAAGAGGAAAGTGGGAACATCCTGGGTTTGTGAGTCAGGAATACATTTTTGTAAGTGTATAGTTTTTGAAGGTCATTTTATGACTCCTTAAAAATTTATCACAAGTCTCAACTAATTTTTTACTATATTTTGGAATGGAAACTTTCCACCCTAAACTTTAGAAAGTATTTCTGTGTGGTGGGGGAAGAAGCATATAACTAAATTCCCATGTGATAGAGATAAGTTATTTTATTTTTTAATAAGCAGATTGATATTAATAAAATGTGTACACTATATTTTAAATTTATTTAAATAAATTTCATAGACCAAAGGTGCAAGATTAAATTTGGTTCATCATATCCTCAATATCTTCAAGCTATGTGTGATCTGGGACTCCTGAACAGTTCACTAGCTTGCAATCTTTGAAGATATTCACATAAGATTATAACATTTTTAGTCACTAAATTTCTTTGTTGCAAATTATATTGTTGACTTAATTCAAGGTTGAATAAAATTATAAGTAACTCATTGCATTATATTATCATTTCATTGAAATATACTAAAGTATTTGGACTCAATTCTGAAACATATTTATACTCACATTCATCTAAATCAGTAGGGATTTTCTGTGTGTTTGTGTTTGTGTGTGTGTGTGTGTGTTTATAAGTATAGTAAGTGTATTATATAAAGATAGCATAGTCTTTAAGTAAATCTGTAAAGTAAGCCAAGTTGATTTTCAATGCTCCCAGCCTTAATATTTAATCTTTCCCATGTCTTTTAGTTGCTGAGTTCATCTTTACCTCCCCCTCTTCTAAATTAACCTCAGAAAGATGTCTAATAAATTTCTTCACATTAATGTATAAATGAATGATTGCACATGGAGGTAGAGGTATTTGCATTAAAGAAATAAAGGCCTCTAGCTAAAACATTATTTTTCATACTGTGTTCCATTGAGTTACAACTGTAATTCTTCAGCAGCTCTATAAAAACTTGGGTCAAACATGGCCGTATTTTGAAACAAGAAAAAAGTATTTAACAAAAAAATACCCTATGTTATATTCTATGAAAACACATTGCCATACTATTCTCAAATGATTAACTTCTGTTACCAGACAAAATCAGCTTTCTCTGGCTTTCCTCTTTCTCCTATGTAGTTAGAAAAAAGGAGTGGAATGAAGGGGGGGGGGGGGAGAGAGAGAGAGAGAGAGAGAGAGAGAGAGAGAGAGAAATAGATGGATTGAAGGAGATAAAGGAAAATATACATGCCACACATATACATTTGTGTACACACACACACACACACACACACACATAAATAAATAACTGTGGCATTGATTGGAAAGTCTATAACTCTTCAGTGGTCATTTAAAAGAACATGCCTTTCCATATTTAATGAGAAAAATGCTACAAATGGACACATTACCACCATAGTGTATGTGAACCCAGTGGAACTAAAAGACCAGCAAATTCAGACACATTTTTTGGCACAAAAACAAAACAGCACATACCAACCAGCAGAAGTGAAAACAAGATTACAACACCAATATTTTAAATGAAAACAAAGATCCTTTTTAGTAGCATTTTTGCTCATAAAGAAATTGCATTAATTAACTAGCTCCAATAATAGGGTTATACTAAAGTATATCACAAGCATGCTTTAGTCAGAGAAAATTTGATTTAAACATATTCACAACTGTGGCTAAGGAGCCAGGCATGAAATTAAAAATTTTAGGTCTTTATGCAGAATAAAATAAATCCTACTAATTTAAACTTTAAAAGAATATGAACCAGGCAGAAGTAACATTATATAATAAATTTCTGTTAACTAAAGTGGAAAACTTTAGATTACAAAAGCCACCTTTGAAAACTTTGTATTACAAAAGCACCTTTGAAAACTACTTTTAAAATTCTTTATTTTTTTAATTTGTTCTTATTAATTATATATGATAATGTAATGTATTTTGACATGTTATACATATATGAAATATAACTTCTCATTCTAGTTATACATGATACAGAATTACATTGGTTGTGTAATCCTACATGCACATAGGAAAGTTATGTCCAAATCATTGTACTATCTCCTATTCCCATTCCACTTCCCTTCCCTTCATTCCCCTTTGTCTAATCCAAAGTACTTCTTTTCTTCCCTACCCTGATCAACAAATATATGAAAACTGTTTTTTAACCAAAAGTGAGGACCTTTCAAGGAATGTGATCTATTTTAGTTCTAATTGATGTACCTTTGAATAGTCAAGTTAAACTCTTACACTTTCCAGTAATGGAATCAGAATGTGACCAAGTAAGATGCAAAAAGTTCATCTACTTAATTATATATCTGCATCAGGATAGTCCCAATACCATGCAACCAAAATAAAATGTAGAAATCTAAGAAAGGCAGGATGGCTGTAACATTGCAACTGACTTCATCAAAATAGTCCTATTATTCCCGTAAATCAACTAACTGAAAATGCTAACAACTTGAACCTCTGAAATGTATTTGTACAAATAAAATTTTGATTTTCTCTTTTATTTACTTGTTTTTAAAATATTCCTTCATTTGTTTAAACAAAAGTTGTTGACTGCTTTAAAAAGGTCGAAAATGACTGAGCAGAAGTAATTACATTCAAACCATAGATTTTCAAGCATTTGCCAGAAGCTAAGGGAGGTGCTGCCAAGAGCAGCTGGACTTCCTGCTTGAAACTTCATTAAGTAGATGTCTGTCTACACTGCACATAGTATAGCTAGCCAGGTACTTGTCACAGGAAAGTTTATCTTAAAAACTGATTAACATATTATGTCATCCAGGAAATTTTCAGTAATTTCATTCACATTTAACAACCCTATTTTTTTTTATTTGGTCAGAATTTATCAAAGCCCACCAAGCACTCATTCATGAAAACTGAGATGGTTTAGCAGGTACACAAATACTTCAATGTTTACTAGTTTCATATATACTTACTATTATAGTTGTCTTCTTTCTGTTAGCAATGCTGTTTTAAATTATTATTTATAATGGTAATTGCAATTTTTCATTTGACTTAAATTCATTTAACTGAAAATAGAGTAAAACAATTAAAATAAATAATAACATAGGAAGTAACTACATGTGGCAAAAATTATGAAGGTGGGACAAAACAGATTAAAGTTTAGAAAACTGAAACAGGCAACTTCTACCACCTTTTATCTTTGACATAGCTCCAAGCATGACTACTTAGTATAAAAACTATTTTTATTCTTTGTTGTCTTCTTGCATAAAATTTACTACGTATTGATTTCCCAAGAACAAGCTTTTCTAGATACTTTATACCAAACCTGCCTTTATCACACCTTACTTGATTTCTTGGAGCACTGTGTTTCCATAGAAGACTATATTCCTGTTTATTTTTTATCTATCTGATGAGATATCAGAGTATCTCTACATCAAATGGCTTTATCATTACAGTTTTAAAAAAAAAATTCCAGAAATTAGGAAGACAAACAAACCAAAACAAATCAATCCAAACCAAATTGATCAAGGAGAATGAATTAGAGAATGACTGCAAAGTTTGACAAAATTTGAATTTCCTTTTATCTCTGAAGAGTAATACTATACGTAATTTTAATATCTTCATATTGAAAATGAGGGTGATGATCTCTGGAAGAGGTGAGATTAATCTATGTGTGTTGTACACTGTATTAACTGGATAATTTCACAAAAATCATTTAAATAGTAAAACTATTACTTGCAATACCTTGCAGAAGTTAGGTATATCAGAAAGTTTATGGTAATGGACATTTGTTGTCTATTATTACCAATTTTTCCAGATATTTCTATGGGTTATTTAGGGTAACTTAGAAGGCAGTGTTTTAAGTTGTCTAAATATAAATGCAATATTCATTTTAGAACTGTAGATTATGTATTTGGCATTCAAACCCCAGCAAGCATAACAATTTCCAAGCATTTAAATTCAGTGATTAAATCAATTAAATTTAGAAACAAGAAAAGAATTTCATGCAGCATTATTATACCTGGATGTTAAATTGTTGAAAAAAAGATCATGGTATTTGAGATGTTTCATTTCACAAAAATATGTGCATATTCTAATACCAAGATAATTGCATTAGTTGAAAATAAATAGATTCAAACATTTGCTACCTAGTAACCTTTAAGATAATTCCAAATGAGTTCCTAATCATATGCTTTTCAAATGCCTCTTTTGAAAATTTTCAGAAATGGACAATCAAATAATCAAATATATGCTTAATAAAGCTATCTCAATATCAGAATTGCTGCTTGCAATTAAGATTACATGATATATCTGGGTGTCTTAATGTTCTGTAACTCATAATTCTTAATGTAAGTATGCCTTTAAAGTTTATAAATCAGTAATGAAAGTAAATTGTAACACAGAAGACAATTATTTTACATAAAAATATAGGACCAGGTATAATCTTTGGTCTAGCTATGTGATAAAGCATATAATGTTATCAAGAAGCATTTTTGAAATTTCTACTTGTCATAGTACTGTAAAAACTTCACACAAAATGGTAACCTCTGGGAACTTTAAAAGCAGAAGCCAGAAATATGAATAAATTAATATTTAGGGACAACTGAAAATAGTGGAGGACAATTTTTAGAATACTCTTATATTGCTTCTGAAGCTGTATAAAATAACTTTATGCTTTTAATGCCATTATTATTGTCCCTTTTTCTCTAATTTAACAGTCCAATTTTAAAAAATCATACATTAAATATGATTCTAAAACCAAAATCTGACATCTGGTAGAATTCTAGAACTTCTTATGGTAGAATTAGTATGGCTGCAAAGTCATTTTGTATTGAAAATAATAGATAATTATTTAAATAGAAAAGTTCTGTTTTCTAAAACATAAATGAAATCACTGCCCTTTAGGTTTCACTCCTGAAAACAAAAATGGGTAAAATCTAAAAAGATAAGAATGGCTGAATAAATGAATCTGGAAAAATGTGCAAAAAATGTGCTTTGTATAACAGTTGCATTTTGAAAAGTATATGATTTATCAGTCAATCTAATAGGTGAAAGGGACCAAGGAAAGAGATTCATTTACTTAGGGCTTTTAATTAAACCCCAAGCTGTTTAGCTTATATGGCATTGAAGGCAGACTACCTTCTTTGTTTTCAAAATGCTAAATGCTATCCTGAGCCATTGCACACTTCTAACAATTGATTTTATTGTAACTTCAGAGCAGGATGGAAAATACAAATGTTTTAACATGTCATTTTCTGTACATTTACATGTCTGATATTGGTGATAAAATTATCATCTTGTTTCTGTGACATTATATGTCCAGTCTTGTGTCTGTTGAAAATAATGGCAGGTTTTCTACCCAGGTTAAGGCTGAAAAGTAATTTTAAGTATACTTAGGTTGGTTACACAGTGGTGGAAATACAAAATAGATTTTCAAGTTAAATAAATATTGGTTCTCTACAGAAGTTTCATCCAGTTAAATAACATTGTAGAATAAATTTTCTAAATATAAAGCACTATAGTAACCCTGTCCTTTGAGGGTAATTACTTGAATATCAGGAGGTAGATGTCCCCAAGGGGACTTATAATGATTTTTTCTATTATCGAGAGACATGACAATAACTTAGGGAGTACTTTAAAATTATAAATGTGAAAGAACTCTTAAGAAGGCATGAAATTAACTACATTGTTTAAAACCTAAGTCATGGTCCTAATTTTTTTCCAATCGCTATTAAATACCATGTTTTCTTTTCCATTAAGGTGGAAAAATTAACTACTATTACCTAGAAGAGAATTCACATTCAGTTATACCATATTGTGGTTTGACATCTCATTTAAAGGTTTGAAGTAATATCAGGGAAATTTTGAACTTTGAACTTACTTCACCTTTTTTTATTTACAATTGTTTTGATAACCTTTATGGATATAATAAAATGGACACACTCTAGCACCTGGTCCTCCTGGCACAGTTATCTAACTACCAAAAGTGCTAGGGGTCTCAGTAAACAGCAAAGAAACCTGTTTTTAAAAGAATTAAATTCTGTCATTTACTTAATTATCTTTGAATAATTTGAGCTTGAGTTAACCAAAGTGACCAACTTCTGGAGTCCCTTGCCATGAATTTAGTTTCCATGAATATTGTCTTTTATTAGAGCTAATTAACATATGCATGGTACATCCTGGGATAGTATTCAGCCCAGTCCATTTTTTTTTTTTTAGAAATTGATAGAAATTTGTATAAATAACAGTCCCTTTACATTAAGTGACAGTACTTCTATCTTAATAAAAACAGTTCCATTATTCTTCCCTTGATAAACTATGAGTTTATAATGTTAGGGCTTCTGTTTTTTTAACATTTGTTTTAGGTAGGGTCTATTGTCTGCGGTACAGTATCAGCTATTAATCAGGTTAGGCTAAATATTGAGGCCTGAATATTATAAGGTGCCAGTCATTTGAAATAAAACTAAAAGTTTCCATGGATAAACATGACTAATTTATTAAATAAGCCCTGGGGAGCTTTTTTGAGAAAGTTAAAATGCCTGATGAACATGGCACTGTTATCTAATTATTCTATAATATAGCACAAAATAACAATCTCATTTCATCCTTTTATTTACAAAGCTGTTCCCATTATCATTATATTTTACCTGTTCAAGTGCTAAAAGATTATTCCTAGTTGAGAGATTCATTAAAAGAGAATAATTATATTATATTTCACAGATTGGCAGAAAGAAAATGTATCTTTGAACAATTCCATTTCCCTGAACAGTTGTTCATTTCATAGTTGAAGACAGGTCTATTAAGTACTTTCCACCCTTTTTAAACATGTCAAAGCTAACCATTAATACTGAAATTAGTAATTTGGTTTTGATTTAATGAAAGAATTAGCTGCTATTTGTGAAACTCAGTTTCTATGAATGAAACACAAACATAACAATATTTAAAAAACATTTAATATCTAAAAGCACTAAAATTTTTCTCATGATTCATATTAATCTCCTCTGATAATCCTTAATATACTGATATTTTCCCCAATAAATGCTTCTTTACCCAAAACACTTACATGAAACATTTTATTGCTAAGTGTATAGCATTCAAGTTTTTAAAATATCTTTGTAGAACAATAGTAAAAGAGAGAAAATCAATGAGTATCAGTGAATTCTAATTTTAGATTTATTGCACCAAAGGATCATGGATTTTTTAGTAAGGTCTTAGTAATTTAAAGGAGAATGAGTACATTAAAATTCTCTTCAATAGAAAATAGATCTGAGACATATTTCACGTTCAAACATGTAGATGCTGTGTAATGTTATCCATGATCATATGCAAGTGGATACATACTTTGGTAAATAATTCAGGAAGAATAAAACAATATATTAATTAGTGATGGTCTGACCATACTTTTTGTACTTGATGGTAATGATTGCTTATAGTTTAGTCTTTTCTTCACATCATCTTGACCAGCTGACCAAGGTGAAGCACCAGGATGTCAGTGAGTCTAGTGAAAAGCAGCGAACCAATGCATTCATCTTCTACTTTATCCAACAGGAGGAAAGATGCTCTTTTGATTAAAAAAAAAAAATATATATATATATACATATACATATATATGTATGTATATATACACACACACATACACACACACACAGTTCTTCTATCTTAATAAAAACAATTCTTCTATCTTAATAAAAACATATATATATATATACACACTGACCCATGAGTAATGCTATTTTGAATTACAGGTTTAATCTTAGGTTTTAATACATTTTTTAGTTAAGTGTTATTTTAGAATTATTCATTAATATGATGCTTTTCTTTTGTTAATGAGGACTATTTTTTTTTTTTGGTAGTAGGGATTGGACCCAGGGTTGTTATGCCACTAAACCACTGAGTTACATTTCTAGCCCTTTTTATTTTTTTAGTTTAAGGCAGGGTATCATAAGTTGCCTGAACTAGCATTGAACTTACGATTCTCCTGCCTCCGCCTCCCTAATAGCTGGGATTTCAGGCATATGCCACTGAGTCTGGCTCAGTGGGTCTCATTACACACATAGGCCTTATAGTTTTGTTAAAATCAACTTTTTTCTATTTATATTTGGATTTTTTTGTTTTGATCTGTTTTATTTCTGCTGTTTTGTTTTTGAATATTTTATATATGTTATCTTTGTAAACATTACTTTTCATCCAAATGTTCATTTAAAAATCAGCAATCAACAAGAAACTATAACAGGTGTTTTCATTCTTGAGGAAGCAAATGAATGTGATGTTTATGGCAGATATTGAAATTTAACATCCTTTGCAAGTCGAGAAACCATTCTGTTATCCAAACACTATAAAGAAATAAGAAATGAAATAAGTGAATTTGTTTAAGCATAAAACTTGAATTAAACTAAGAAAAATGGACACACAAAACCTCTGTTGTTAGAATTTGTAAATAAATCTATTTACTAATGAGTACTCAGATAAAAAAAATCTTGCAGAGGTGTGTTGGACGTGTGTGTGTGTGTGTGTGTGTGTTTGAAATGAAGCACAGAATAACAGCACTTGAATGCATATTGTTTTGGAAGTCTCCTTCAGAGAACCAGGGAACCAATAGCAGTGATCCTTTAAGAATAATGTATTCTTCAGATTTCATCGCTATTCCTCTTCTGTATAAAAAGGCTAATCCTATCATGATGCCTGCCATGCATTGAATAACCCCTCCTGGATTATCTCTTGTAGTACAGTTATACTTATCCATGGACCAGAAGATAGTAGCTTCTGAAGGTATGGGGAAACTCAGTGAAATTCTGTATTGACTTCTCATTCTTTTGTTGATTTATTTTATGATTCCCCATGAGGTATGTGATAAAAAGTGGTTATCATTCCAGGGGCAAGAAAAAGGAGTAAACTACTATCACACCAAATGGTTTATGTTACCCAGAATTTTCTCTCACCCTATGATGCCTTCTGTCTACTTTCTTTTAAGTTAGTATCCCTTGATAGGGAAGAACTTTGACATGAACATTGAAGACAACTGAATTTTTTATAGATGAGCTTTAGTTTTTATTTTGCTGGAGTATAAGTTTATAGCTATAATCATATGGTAAAAAGAGGAAGAAATCTGTAATCTTGGGCCAATTATTAATTTGGCCACATTTGTTTCATAACCTCTGTAAATGGAGACAAGCATTTCTGATTTGTCTACCACAGAGGATTATCTGTACATCTCAATACATTTTAAATAATAATTTACTGTGGAAATGTAAGATGCTCTAATTATTGTTCATAAAATTTAAAATATGGGAAAGATTCTACTCTGTTATCATTGAAGCATTTGGGTCACATTTGTAAGAGGAGGCAGAGGACTAGGGGTCATTCTCCCACTATTGAATCAATAGTCCTTCTAGGAATTAATCCTGGCACCACTGAATGATTAAAAACAAATAGGATTAATATTTCAGTTTATGTGAAAATTTTCCTTTCCAGAAAAACTGTATTATGATTAAAGTAGTGGAGTTCTCAAGTCTTAAAACATTTAAGGACTCTCCAATAAAGATTTAGGTCCTGACAGATTTCTGATCCACCTTGAATTACTTGATTTTTCTACAATCTTTTATGAAGAATGGAGCAATTCCTGTTAGAATATTTGTATCAATAAGAGTTTATTAGAATACAGTTGACTCTTTTCAGGTATTAGGGTGCTCAAAATATCTTAATTATGCATGTTATTTCTTTAAGTTTTCTCTACCCATGTATTGCCTTTTCCTCATAGAGAATCATGGAATACAGTATTTTCTTCCTTCATTTCCTTTGTTACTTGTCTAACATCTCTCACTTTCTTAAAATTGTGATGGCCCCGGTACTGAATCCCTAGAACCCACATAAGCAAATTACTGCCCCTACTGATCTTGCAGCCCAGTCCAAGTCACCTTAGCAACCAGTTTAGGTTGTCCCTGCTGCTCTTAAATTTCTAATGCCCTCTTGGAAATTCAATGTGTTGCTGGTGATGCACAGAGTTGTTTCCAAGAGCATTCTCAAAAGCAGGCTCTATGGAAAGTACAAACTGCCTAGCAAATTAATGACAATGTGAGGTGCTGCCTGCTGGGGTGAAAATAAATTGTAAGAAAAGACAGGGGACAGGTAATGGGCCCTAGCTATGCTGCAAAACTCTTTTCAAACTGGCACTGACTGTGCACCAATAGATGTGGCAATAACTGTCAACAAGATTTATGGTACTTTAATGTAGACTCAGTCAGAGAGGAAAGGTAATAGTAGTTCTATGGTTTTGTTTAAAGTTTAGTTCCTCCTGCTCCTGAAGCAATTCTTTTTAGGCAGCAGGGTCATGATCTCACTGCAGATTATTTGCAACTTTGAGGGATACTAAGACTTTGAATATGTATTCTATTGTTCTTGCATAAGCTGTTATTGTTTTGTTGATGGTGATGATATTGATGATTTTCCTTTTTTAATTAGAAAGCAGAAATTCCCACAGAGTTAGAATATGCATGTCTAGGTTCTTGTAAAATAGAGAAAGTATAATGATTGTTCATATTCTTTTGCTATTTGATGATATCAATCACCTCAAATGTTATTGCCTGTTTTTCATGGACAACCTTGAGGTAATTATGTCTATAAGGCAATATAGCCCTTTATAGAATGACTCTCTTGTTTCCATTGTTGCTTGTGTCATGTCTTAAATCTGACTGTCTCTCAGCAAAACTTAAATATGCATGTCTGGAATGTGCATAGAGTTCATTTTCCATAAATGACAATGAATGAACAGATTATGCTTTTAATAACACTTTTTTCTCAACTATGTTCTTGATTATCTGATAGTTTCTATCTTCATTGGGAATTATGTAGGATTGATGAAACCTAAAGATTAAATGAAATAGGACTTTATTCTTGAATTGAGTAAACTGAATATCCTTGTGTTAAATCTGTTTTTTTTTTTTTTTTGCTTAAGCCTAGTGGACGGGCTTTTTAACAAATCATTTTGCAGTTTGTCATATATATATATATATATATATATATATATATTTAATTTAGTTATTTATTTTAATTAGGTATATATGAAATCAGAATGAATTTTGATTCATTGTACACAATGAAACACAACTTTACATTTCTATGGTTGTACATGATGTAGGGTCTTTCCATATATGCAGTCATAGATGTTCATAGGGTAATGATGTCCATCTCATTCTACCATCTTTCCTGCCCCAATGCTCCCTCCCTACCCTTTCCCCAATCAAAGTTTCTCCATTTTTTGCAATTTGTCATGTATATTTAATGGACAGAAAACAGAGAACAATCATATTAAGACCATAAATGTCAATAAGTATGGAGGTTCTTCGCTTAATAGCTTAATATGTACCCAGCCCATCTGATTTGTGACTGGCTTCCATTTCACTCAACCCCACTCAAGTCCAAATGGCCTTTTTAATGCTCATGAAGTACACCAAACATTATACCATCTCAGAAACTGTATCGACATTCCCTCTGCCTAGAATATTCTTACCTCAGATTTTCGCATGACTTCTCTTTTACTTCCCTCAGGTCACTGAAAATAGGTTACTATTAAGTATACTCTCTTGAAAGAGGATTACTTTGACCTCCTGTCAAAAATACCTTCCTATCTCTACTTCCTCTCCCACTATGTGTTATACTTTCTAAAAGCCCAAACACTATAATGAACTATAACATGTGCAGAAAGGTGCATATATCATAGATGTACAATTGATGAATTTTGACAAAGTACATAGCCACTCTGTTGGATCAAAAACAGGACATGACCATGCCACAGAAGTCCCAATCACATGCTGTACTCAATATTCTGAATTTTTTGACATGGATAGGCTGCTCCAGTTTTTGAATTTTATGTAAACAATTATGTATGTTGGGCTTCCTAATTTCATATTTTTATTATTAAATAATATGTTTAATGTGCATATACATATTTTTTCCAGTGCAGGGCTACTGTTAACTCTACTGCTATGAATTTTCATGTTGACATTATACATTGCTTCTATGTATATACTGAGGAATGAAAATTGCTGGGTCATAGGGTGTGTGTATATTCAGTTTAGCAGGTACTTCTATAAGTGGTGGTAATAATTTATATTCCAACCATTTGTGAATGAGGGTTAGAGTTCAGTGTTGTGAAAGTGGTAAGACCATTAGGAAGTGGAGCCTAGAGGGAAGTCTTTAGGTGACTGGGGAACTGTGATTAGAAGGGATGAAGATAGTTCTCATGGGAGCCATGCATTAGTTCTAATGATAGAAAGTTATTATAAAAGCCTGAGCCTGACACCCAAGTCTCTCCTTGGCTTCCTGTGCAGTGATGTGGTCTCCTTCTACATACACTCCCACTATTGTACTCCAATCTACCATGAAGTCCTCACTATACCTAAGCTGATGCGGTTTCCATGTCCTTAAACCTTCAGAACTGTGAGATAAACAAATCCCTTTTCATTATAAAGTTTCATAGTAATGAAAAGCAAAGTTATGCAGCAGATTAAACAAAATTTGGGTTATGGTGGGCCTCTGAAATGGTAGTATCATTACTTGATATCACATCATCAGATTTTTCATTTTTTTTTTTACACATTCCTAGTGTCATGCCCAGAGCTGCTTTCTACTTGAATTATTTTAGCTTTATATTGCACAATTCTGTTTGCAGTAGTGATAGCCTTGCTCTACAGCCATAGGGCCTACATTATGGTTCTTTATTAGGCTTGCTACGAAGTCCACAAGGCATCTTTTCAACCATTCTTATATCTGGAACTATGAGCTGTCCTCTATGGCTCCGGTCACTGAGCTGAATACATTTCAGTCTAACCTACTCCAGAGTCCTTTCTTTTCCTGCATCTGACACAAAGCTTTAAAACTTTTATGTTACTAGATGAAGAAGGAAGACTATGCCTCACAAGTGCAGCATATGCTGCCTCCAAATCCTAAAGACCTATCAATGTTGTACTTTTTGCTTTGTGCTGGGAAATACAGGATACTTACTTTATCTTTTACTTTGGAGAACATTCTCTGACATAGTGAAGATCTCCAGACCCATGTAAAGATGAGAGCTGAATTTTCATAGAATTTATCTCTCATCTTCTGGCAAGTCATTGTCTTTCAAAGGTCTCCAACCCACATTCAGTTTATTGCTCAGTTTATCTAGCCCCATTAGAGAACTAGTATAGTTATTCTCAAATTTTTTGTATAAAGACCCATTTACACTATTAAAAATTATTACAGACCCCCCAAAAGAAAATCTTTGGCTTAATAGATTATGTCTATCTCTATTGTAATTTGCCAGATGAGAAATTAGTATAGAGGAAAATATTTTGTCTATTTATTTGAAAATAATAATAAATTATCACATGCTAATACAAATAGTATATATTTAAATAGCAACATTTAAAAAAAAAACAAAAAAATTAATAAGAATAACAACATTGTTTTAAATACCTATAAATATCCTTAAGGTCTGGCCTAATAGAATACACCTGCATTCTCAAATCTGCTTTGATATTCAACCTATTATAATATCTTGTTTTTAAGTATATGAAGAAAAATAAGTCTCACACAAATATGTAGCTGCATATTATTCTTTGGCTTATCTTAAAATTGAACAAGTGGTAGTTTCTTAAAGGTTAGTTGAAATGTGCAATATAAAACACATCAATATAGTTATAGTAAAATCAACAGGAGTATCTTAAACTTTGAATTGGTTTTTGCCTACACAAAAAAACATAAATAAATCTTTTTGAAAAATAAAATATCTACATTGTTAAGATTTTTAAATATTGAGACAGTTTGTTATATGATATAAAAAATGATGGTTGCTAATATTAAGCTCTCATTGGTAAACATAAAATTTCTGAGTTCCTAATTTTCATTTTAAAAATTGGATTTTCTTATTGGAAATATATGTTATCAGTTATAAAAGAAAAAAAAAATAAGTCTTCCAAATATCCAAATCTGAAGTTATTTGAAGTTCTAAATAAATAAAAGAATAAAAAAGGGTGTTGGTGCTCCATAAAAAAAAAAAAAAACAAAACATGATCAGTTTAGCTCACAACTCTGTCAGTTATGGAAATTCCATTCTTTAATCTGACATCATTGTTTGGTGCTTTATGTTCTTTTCTCATTTCACCAAAAAAAGATTATTTTAAAAATATACTCAGGAATAAGGATCTAATACAATTTTTATTCCTTCACTAAGAGTACTTTAAAGAAAAAAAACAACCTATTTCTTAGCAATGAAGAATGTATTAATTACTAGTACTGCTTCTTAAGTTCCACTTTTTTCTGCTCATTGTACTAATTGCATCTACATTTCTTCTGGTCAGTAACTACAACTTATTGGTATCTATTATTTAGAGATTCTATCACTCCCAATTTTTATCAGGAACCCCAGTTCTATAATATGATTTTGTACTATGTCCTATCAGCTGACCTATGGAGAACAGTTGTCACTGAGCATCTCAATGGCACTGTTGTCCCATTGTTTTTTTCTCCCCCTTTTCTGTTTTTTTTTTTTTTCTTGTTTGTGTGTGTGTGTGTGTGTTACTGGGGATTGGATTGGGGATTGAACGCAGGACTACTCTCCCACTAAGCTACACCCCAGACCTTTTTTTTTTTTTTTTTTTTTTTAATTTTAAAATAAGGTCTTTGTGTGTTACTTAGGCTGGCCTCATGTGATCCTCTTTCCTCTGCCTCCTGTTTCTGGAATTATAGATGTGTGCCACTGCACATTGTTGTCCCTTTCTGAACCACAATTCTTATTGTTTAGTAAGTAGAATATCTTGTGGTTGATAATGTGGATTATTTTCATCTGGTGAGTTTTCTAACCTTATGTGTATCATCTCAGGCATCTCAGTATGCTATCTTCAATCCCTTCCTCATCTTTCATGGCAGTTCTGGAATTTTTACCTCAGTTAGGGTGGGCTATAAATTTTTCCAAGCTTCTAAGAACCATTCTGGAAGCTTTTAACACCATCTTCTAGGGTTTGTGCCAGAATTTTTAATTTTGAATCACAGTAGAGTGCTTCCATATCAATTAATTGCCATATCTAATATGGCACTGAAGTATATTCTGTCAGCCATTGTCAAGGACCCTCAGGATCCATGTCATGTGCCTCTTCTCAGCTCCTCTAGATCCTTCAGCAACTTCAGTGATTGCTCTTCTTCTTTCTTACTAGTCCTATAACATTCTATGCACTCTGTGTTCTGGTTGTGCTGATACTTGACTGTCAATATTGGTCTGGTTTTCAAGAAAAAATATAATAGTAATCTTGAGGAAGGGCACTGATTATCCTATAAAGAATCTGCCAGTTTTTAGGTCTGTATATGATCTTCAAGCAGGAGTATGGAGTATACAATTGCATAAAAAGTAAAAGTGATCCAGAGAGAATCTAGAAATTCCAATTTCTTAATTACATCTCTCCAGATAATCATACATTACTATCAGGGTTTTGAACTTGAATTGGAAACCAGACTTCTCTGAATTCTGCAGCTTTTATTACTAAGTTCTGAGCATAGTCCTCCCTTTGCTTTTTGACTGCAGAAAAGTAGGTTTCCTTAACTTTTGCAATAGATGCCCTTTGGTTTTCACTTTTTGCCTTGAATTGGTGATTAATCAGGGTGGTATTCGCTTTCACACAGGTCCATTAAGAAAAATGGCAATGAAGCTTTACTATATGCAACCCCTGCAGATCTGTGGTGAGCAAGACAGGCAGGGCACTGACTCTAATATAAATGGTCAAATTAAGAGTATTATCAAATTAATCATTACATAGTCATTAAAATCATAGGTTGAGGCATTTTTCATAATATTTGAGAATGTTTATGATATAGAATCACATGAATAAAGTCTGGTATGAAGCTATATAAACAAACTATATAAACAAGTCAACATGGAAATATTTGAATGGCAGAAAACTAAAGAGCTAAATAAAATTTCAGTAAGATATTATGATCTTAAAAGAAAAGGTGATACAATATCAGAGAAAAGCCCAATGGATACAGTTAAAATGGATAAGGGAAACAAATTCCTTCCTTTGAGTGTACTAACATTATTTTATTTATATTAACTACTAACATTAAGTATTCTCCACTTATTAGTTGACATTCAGTACTATACATGGTAAAGACTTGTATTTTATTTGTACATATAAGGGCATGTTCCTTCAATACTAAGTTCCAGCTATTCTTTTCCCACATGCATACATAGCAACCAATGTTCATCTTTCATTTAGAACACCTTCAAGTATTTAACCTTTTCTCTTATTTGACTTTATTCAATTAATATGCCCAGTCATACATTAGAAATATGTTAAAACTTGAATTAAATGTCTTGGATGAAAGCTTATAATACCACATCATTTTCAATGGAAGACTTTAATTAATTGAAGTTGGAAAGTATTAAATGACTATAAGCATTTTCCATACTATTAAAATTCTTCTGTTTTATAAATTAGAGAGAGGTATAGTTTGAGATTGAAAATAGTTATTAGAGATTTTATTAAAGAATTTAACCTTTATTTTTTATTTATTTGTTTTTTATGTGGTGCTGAGGATCAAACCCAGTGCCTCATCCACACTAGGCAAGCACTCTAGCACTGAGCTACAACCCCAGTCTAGTTATTAGGTATTTGATTCTATACTGTGATACAAAATTAAGCATAAATTTTAATTACCTATTTTTCTATTATTATTTCTGTATAATATGGTATGCCAAGAAATTCAAATAGAAAAAAAGGGTGGAAAATAAAATTAAACCAGTAATTATGATGAAATAATGTTAGTGTTATAATGGGGAAGTACTGGTGACAAAGCCATACTAGGGATATCAAATTTTGTTGAAATCAATAAAGAAGTTAGAATATTTGCCATTTTGATGAGACCTAAACATAAGAATGGATTAAGTAGACAAAGAAGAAAAGGAATATTGATATTATGGAGCAACAGGGATAGAGTTACAAAGATAAGACAGTATGAAATCACAATACAATTAGCCAGTTACTGGCATGATTATGTGTTTTTTATTGTTGTTGTTTGTTTGTTTCTTTCCTACCAAACTATAAACACCATGAGGACAAGGAACATAAGTATTTCATTTCCTCTTATATTCTCAGGGTTGAGTATGGTTTCTGGCACTCAATAGTAACCCAGAGAATCTTTGTGAAAAATGGGGGAGGACTTGGAAAAGGTGAAGTTGAGGATAAACTTTGTGCACATCAAATACTAATATTTATAAATACCAATGTTTTCAGGTGAGCAAACTAAGATTAAACATTTGAAATCTTGCTGAAACTCAAAGTCTGTACATAGTAAAATGAGGATAAGGCTTAGTTCTATCAAAACTAGTATGGCTCCAAATTCGGCATGACGTTTCTTAAAAGGCAATGACCCATTTCTGAGGCACAGTCCAAGGATCCAAGGAACATTTCTCTGCCAATTGGGCTTTCCAGACATCCTGAGAAAAAGACTACTATATGTGGGGAGCCACTCCAAATACTTGCATCTTTAAGTCCTGATGCACCACAGGGATCTGAAAGACCACTGTAGTCTGGTGTGGTAGTGCCATGACTTGTGACTCAAGCTTTTCCCTTGCTCTGATAATAAGGTATGGCACTGGGAGTGACCCTAGGAGTGGGTGGCACCCAGAGGGGTTGAGCTACACTTACCTGTTTCCTTGTAATCCTACCTCTTGCCTCATTTGAATGGCTTCTTCCCAATACAAGGGTAGAGCACATGCTCCTCTCTCTCTTTCCACAGACCTAAGGTCTGACCTAAGGTCAGAGGATCCATCATAGGACCCAAAGAAAAAGGTATTTCTCTGTCACTGTGTGGTTATTTCTTAAAGTCCAGTTGACCTGGAGTGACCTTGAGTATTCAGTCATGGAATGCTACAACTATGACTTCATGAAAGCCCAAATATGAAGATGAAATAATAATTTAATGTTAATATTGTATTAAGCATTTATTTTACTTTACCACTCATATACCTCCAGGCCCCTTCACTATCTTATATTTTTTCCCTTCTTATTTTCACTTTTATACATTATTAAGCCTTTTGTTATTTTAGTCAATTTTACTTTTCTATTTTGTATTATTGATAATTCTAATTCATATATGTATATATGTCTATGTCAGATATCACTGTGATAAAGCAGAATGATTCCAAATAATTAAATAGCTGCTCAAGATTTTTAACTACTTTAGAATGAACTTTAAAATCCTACTTGCAATTATTCTAAGGGGAAAGAAAGCAACAAATACTGTCTCTTGGATTTCAGGCCAACTTCAGTATTAAATCCTGGAATTAACATAGGTTTCATCTATTCTTTTATTCCCTTGAATGGTCATGCAAACAAATGTTAATCATTTGGAAAAATGTTTAAACATAGAACTTTGAAAGAAAAGTCAAAGGAGCTGGCAATTTAGTAGTCCTGTTTATTAAGAACTGGTCAAGCTATTGTATTATTATAGAACTTTCTGCTTCTTCGTGTTCTTATGAAGTGAGAAACACAGAAAGTCTATGAGTTTTACTGCTTTGATAAAATTGTTGACAAATCAGAGATTAGAAATTATACAGACACCATATAGGATCACTGCTGAGAACACCTAGTCTCTGAGAAGGGTGGCATTTGTGCCTTCTGATGGATCATAAGCCACTAAGCCTATAAATAAATGCAATTGTTCACATGTTCAGAAAGCTTTGAAGTTCATTATTTTTAACATTTTATTCACACACACACATGTGAGTGTGTGTGTGTGTGTGTGTGTATATATATATATATATATATATATATATATATATATATATGAGTTCTATCTTTAATATCAGTTTATTCTAATTATGACTGACTTCGTTGCCTCATCTCAACCTCAGACATAACTACCAAAGATTCGACCTCTATTTAATATCATAAAAAATGAGGTGAGAGTCTTAAATGCATTTTGTGAGACATGCGTATACTTTGAGTGAGAAAACATAGTTAATGTGGTAATGGTATGTGCAAAACAAGCTCCAAAGCTGGAGTCTGCCTGTATTGAAATAATTCTGTAAGATTACACAAAGCAGTCAATGTCAATAATATAATCCCCTTGATATTTTTCACTAGGCTTAAAATAGTCCTAACATGTCATGAATGAACAAATTTTTACTTTATTGAGCACTTGAAAAATTCCAGAGAATTTCCATTAAAATTCACAGAATATTGAAAGAAACATTTTATTTCTCAGTTTAAAAACTGAAAATCAAATGACATTTATGAGTTGTAAGCTCACTATTGGACACTAAATTGGCAGTGCTCACCTACCAGGGGAAATATGTGTGAACTGAGCATTGGCTAGCAATTGAAGAAAAAACAATCTGTTTGGGCTGTAATGTGAAAAACGAAACTAGCAATTTCTTTTGCTGAAGCTCATCTCATTACCTGGCGTTCTGAGGCAGAAAACTAGATGTAAGTGAATGCTATGAGGTTTAGCACAAAGTGGGTCTGTGGAATGTTGTATATTATGACAAGAAAATCTGGGAATATTGCAGATATCAAAATGCTCTTAATGGTGCAATAAAAAAATCTATAAAACACCGAAATATAAAAATAAGCTGTCTTACATTAACTGGATGTGATGATGCTGAATGTAGAATACTGACAGCCTAGGTAGCTCTCTAAATAAATAAATGAGAAAATAATTCAACTGAAAGGTAGTTATTTTAACTTGAAGAACTTGAAGCATACGTAGAAATCTTACCTTCAGGATGAGGAATTACAGGTTGGTGTCTTTTTGTTGTTTTGGTGTCTTTGTTTGTTTGTTGGTGCTAGAATTGAACCCAGGGCCTTGTACATGCAAGGCAAGCACTCTACCAACTGAGCTATATCCCCAGTCCTGGTTTGTTATTTTTGTAAAAAATATTTTCATCCTGTTTGCTTGAATGGTGTATGTGCACATGTGTATTTATGTTAGTTCATAGGACCTAGCCATGAACTAGGGTAGGCAATATGATACTAAGATAAAACAAGAGTGAAGGTACATACTTTCTAGTCAAAGTTTTCATTAAAACATTAAACTATGTGCTTATATATTAGCTTTCTTTCTCATAGTACTCAATAGACTTTTCAATGTTTGGATGGCTTTCATGATGACAAGAGAGTTTTGGGAAACAAAGTGAATGAAAACCTGCAGTGAACACTGGGCCACCTTCACTTTAAAGCTTTTGGGCCTATGTATAACTAAAGTAATGACTCAGTGGTTATCTGGAGTCAGTGTGGCAGTGTATGTGGCATTTGATCTTCCAAATTTCCATCACTGTTCTGGCAGGCTGATTTTGACTTATCAAAGTATCAAAGTGACAGAGAATGTTACAATGATTCATGAGATGTCTCTGACAATGCAGATTGATGAAGACCGGATTTGGTCTGACAAAGAAATAACACATAGAAAAAGAAAAGGATTAAGGGGGAAAATATACCAAAATTCAAACAGTAAATCTGGAAGATAAATTATATTACTGGCTGAATTATAAAGCACAGTGTCAAAAGGATCAATAATTAGTAATGAAACTTTGTTTATCAACTTAGCTTGTCTAAGACAATTTTAGATATTTGGTCTAATTAATATCTTTACTGCCTAACAGTATGGCTATAACCAAATTATACAATGTGATTATAAGCATATCTTATCACCTCTAGTACAATAGACTAATCTTTAGGAACTGCAAAAGTTCCTTTTTTTTTTTTTTTTTTTTTTTTGGTACTGGAGATTGAACCCAGGGGAATTTAATCACTGACCCTTTTAATTTTTTATTTAGAGACAAGGTCCCACTAAGTGTCTTAGAACCTTGCTAAGTTGCTGAGTTTGGCCTTGAACTTGCAATCTTCCTGCCTCAGCTTTAGGAGTCACTGGGATTAGAGGAGTGTGTCACCATACCCAGCTCAAAAGTCCCTTTCAAAATAATTTTCCTGGCCACAGATTCATTTGATGATGAGAATAAACACCAAAAGTCTACTTATCCTCATAGATTTTGTTTTATATAAAAATCTTACATTAAGTAAAAGATATTTATAAAAAGTGCAAATTAAATTCGTCTTAGGGCACTTTCTAATATGAAGAAAATAAACAAGAGGATATGGAGTAATTATTGGGTTTTCAGTTGTCAATTTAGAAAGAGTGGTCAAGGAATGCATCTGTGAGGAAGCTACAATTAATCTGAGATTGAATGATAAAGAAGTAATTATGGGACAAGCCAGTAGAAGTGTACTGCAGAAATAAAAGTGAGTTGAAGTGCAAAGATTCTGAAGTGGTCAAGATGTTGTGTTTTTTGAAGAAAATGGAGGAATTCCTTATACCTAGAGTAAAGTGAGCAAAGGAAAGAAAAGGTATTTCTGGATAAGAACAGGAAATAGAGAAAGGCCTATAATTTGAAGATTTTCAATAGGGAGCAATAAAACCAATATATACTTTGATATTCTTAGTTTAAAAGAGGATGCAAGCACACAAATTTCAAAACAAAGCATACATTCAAATGATTTATCACTAAGTCATTGTCTGTGTAGACATCACCTAAAAAGTGAAAAAAAAAAAAATTGGCAGTATCCAAGAAATTTTTCCTGTCCTCTTCTCAATTGCAAGGTTCTTCTCTGTTCTAGAGGAACCATTATCTTACTTTCATTATAAATTGTCTTGATTACCCTATAACTTTAACATCCAAAAATTCATTCCTAAACATATCTTATGTGTTGAAATAAAATCATTTAGTACTCTGCTTTGTGTGTCTCAGTTTCTTTACCCAAAATCATGTTTGTGAGATTTTATCATTTTGCTGTCTTGGGTTTAATTTGTTCATAATCACTACTGTAGAGGATGAGAGAGGTAGAAAGAATCACCTGCCATTCTCGTGAGTCTGCATAATTTTAATTTGCTTTTATTGCTATTTGGTGTCCAAACTCATGACTAGGGGCATTTGCCCAACACCCTACTCTAGTGGACCCTCAAAGTCTCAGTCCCATGAGTCCAACAAAAGCACTGTATACTCTATGGAGTATCCCCTAGAACAGACAAAAAAACTCACAGGGAAAGTAGCCCACTTCTCCAGATCTCCATCTTTAGCCAGAGGCTGAACCTGTGTCTTTACTTTCTTATTAGCTTTCTGAGCTTTTATGTAGGTATATGTGCATATGCATCTGTATCTGTGAATGTGTGTGAATATGTATTATGTGTTTGTATGTGTACTCAGTACTGTCACTGTCCTCACTGGAAGGATTGGCCCAGTTATGGTTCTTATTACAATAAGTAGAGCTTTCTAATTTATGTTTTTAAAAGGTTACTGGCTGCTTTTATAAAACTGGATTTAAGCAGTCATATTTAAAGATAGGATGCAAATTGGATTAATACTGCTCTTGTGTGCAACAAATGAAGATGTCTTCATTAAAATGGTGTTTGGAAAAAGAATTTTTTTTCTGTTAGATAGAAATCTCAGGACTTGCCAATTGTTAAGATGTGTATGATGTGGGAAATTAGAGGAGACACTGAGTCTGATACCAAAGCAAAAATTATGTCTCAAATCAACAATTTCCATTGTGTCATTACTGGACATCCTAATCAAATGAGACTTTTTTTCTTTTTGTTATTGTTTATTCTTTGATTTAAAAATACATTCTCAGATTTTAGGATTCAAAAATGTATTTACAAGATGATACATGTATTAAAACAAATAAAATGTCAAATCTCACAAATACATAAACTAAAGGAAAAGTGCAATCTTTTATTTTTAAAACTTTAGCTATTAAAATTGTATCAAATATATACAAATATATTGCAGGCTGCTTGTGCCATATGAAACCCTGATGCCTAATAGTGTAGGAAAACTAAAATATAATCAAATCTGCATCTAGTTAAAGGATTTCCTCAAGAAAACCCATCTGGCTCAAAACAAATGTCATCTTTGACTGATAAACCAATGTCTAATGAATTTCTGTGCTGAGTGAGTCAGTGAATTCAACAGCCATTTGCTTTAGTTGAAATGAGGTACCTTTAGATTCCTTGTTGATGGAAATAAGACTATTCAAAACCAAGAAGCTGAAAAACAGTGCAGCCACAGAGGAGACGTTCTTATGAATGATACATTTGTTAAAAGTGGTTTCTGGATGTACTTAAGAGAGTTGATATGCTTACAATTGAAGTTGAGTAATAAGTCTCAGAAAGAGCAACAATAAAATGACATAATGGAGGAAGAAAATATAAAGTTAAGGGAAAATTTAGATTTGACAAAGTTTTCATAGATTTATAGTATAGTTAATTATATCAAACAGATTGTGAAGATTAATTTACTAATAAATGAATAATCATTTCCATTTAGGGCTTTTAAAACTAGAATAAGTCATAAACTGGGTGATTATTTCGTTATAATTATATGCATCAATCCATGAATCATATCATTGACCATTTAAGGAAAATCAGTTAGAAGATAAGAGGAGAAAGAAATGAAATAGGAAGACTATATGCTTTGCTAATATATGTTATCATTTAAAATGAAGGTGACAGCTAAAATGAAACATTTTTAATTGAGTTAATGTTTAGAAAATGTTTATTTCATATTGTTTGGAAATATTAATGGATTTAGAAAAATACACTATAATTTTTGGTACATGTCTTCAGAACTATGAAAGTATAATTACACATTCTTCTATATGTGTTTTGAACTTCCTGCTATAGGAATGTAGCAACCACATGTCCTGTATTGTAGGAAATACATAATTTTCCAGTATTTTTGTGTGGCTCATAATATAGGATTTTTGTTTGTTTCTACTTTGGTTTTATTTGTTTTTGTTTATTGTGGAGGGCTTTGTTTACTGCTAAATAACTGTCACAGATATATATATACACATGAGTAATAGCAGTTCACTGGATAGCCTTTCTCAGAATCTAGGAATGGAGAGCATATTACTTAGAGATGTGTAGTAGAGTATAAGAAAGGGGCAGGTGCAAGAACAGCCCTTAATTCCCCACCTCCATGTACTATAGATTGTGGCTCCTTTTTTTTTTTTTTAAAGACCCCTCCCTCTTATATACTCGCCTGTCTTTTCAGTCAAATCATGAGATTCAGTTTTTGATCACTAGGGGTAAATACATTGTGTGTGTATGCACAGCCTGTGCTGGCCCAACAACAGCCACACAGAGAAAAAGAGAGGGAGAGTGGGAGAACAGAGGCGCTAAATTGTGGGTAAAGGTTTTCACCTGCAACACAATGTAGTACTTGGTTTAAATGAAGCACCTTAGTAGTATTCATATATTTATTTTTCTGTATTGCAACAAACTTAGCTCTTCCCAAAAACTCTCATTCATATATAATTTATGCATTCACTCACTTAATATTGTGTCCTTAATATGTATCAGAAGCTATTTTAGAAGATTATGATAAATTCATGAAATGATTCTTATTAAAGAAATGTAGTCCCACATATTTTATGTTCCTTTCTACACAGGTATTTTTCCTTTTCCTTTTCCCCTTAAAAACTACACATTTGTAGCCAACCAGAAACTATTATAAAATGGTCCTTTATGTTTTAGGCTACCACCTACCTTCCCTCCAATACTTTATTTCCACTGTCACCCCTCCACTATCATTTGATATATTTGAAATAGAGTTACAAGAATTGTTAGAATTATATAACATAAAGGTCTCAAAACAATGAAGATGGAGAATTATAGGTTGAGCTTATTGGAAAGCAAGCATAGCCTTCAAGTTTTAAGAGTGTATTGAATATAAGCTATCTGAGAAAACTTTATCCAGGAAAAAATAAGTGAGGCAGCAGGATCTATAGCTGTGAGCTCAGATAGGAATGGAGATAAGGAAAGATCTAAAACACAACTTTGAACAGACTCTTACAAATGCAGATTTTAGGCTTTGGAAAATTATAGTCTACATTTGGTCTCTAAAGCTCCTCTAATAAGTACCAAGAAAATATTTTACATTCTATAACTATAAATATTTAATATATAAAATTATGGTTCCAGATATATTTGGGATTGGATTTCAGTAAAATGGGATCAGTCAATGGTGGTAACATATTGCTAAAGGAAAGCAAAGCATATTCCCAAATAGTTCTTTCAGTATGATGACTTTTCTATAAAGAAAAACTGTATTTTATATATACACATATATACATATATATGTGTATATATATATATATATATATATATATATATATATATATATATATATTGTGTGTGTGTGTGTGTGTGTATATTTTGTTTTGTTTTGTTTTCTTATTCAACATTTACCTTTAGAGAACCTGTTATGTGCCAGGAACTAGCCTGCATGCTAGTGATGGGCACAAGGGAAAAAGGACTTTCCTTTCCAGTAGAAGGAAAAAGACAATAAAGAAAGGTACCTGTTGACAGATGCTCTCCTCAGTAGTTGTTCATCTCTGTTTGGAAAGAGTTTTTGAACCTCTCTGGTTTAGACTGTGTTAGATGACCTTTCCTGGTTAATCTCTTTTCAACTCCAGTAAGACCCTCTGAAACCTACACCAAAATTTTCTTACTCTGTGTATTAAACGTCACCTGTGTGATTCTCTCAATAGACTGGTAGGTCACTTGTCCCAACTGAATTCTCAAGGTTATCCTATATAAGATATTTGACATGTTTTAACAATGGAATAATAGCCATCAAAACACTGCATAGTGTATTATCTGTTTCTGAAGAAGTTCTATTCAAAGAAAAAGATAAAGTGTATATTTGGTAAATCACAGCAAACTAATGTCAGAACAGTGAGATAGATATTTTTATTGTTCCTTATAAATTTTGGCTGAATAAACTTGTACTCCATCCTCATGTTCTTCTCACCTCTTGCAGTTTTCAAAATTCCAGCATTTCTAAATTTTCAAGTTACTCAGAAGGTCAAGTATGATGATCTGCACATCACCATGGCTGTTGTTGGGCCAGCACAGCTGGGCATGCTTGGTGTGCCTGGGGGAACCAGATAGCAGAGTATTTGACTCTGAAGAATGTGCGGAAGTGTCGTAGGCAGAAGATGGCTCCTCTCCCAAGATGTCGATATGTCATGTTACATGGCAAAGAAGAAATAAGGTTGTGAATCTTCTGACTTTTAAATAAAGTGATTATATGAATTACCTAGGTGAGCCCAATGTATTCCTAAGAGATTTAATAAGTAGAAGAAAGAGATGAGGTGAGGCAGATCAAGGTTTCTAGTTTTCTAGGCGACCATGAGCCAAGCAATGCTCTCTAGAAAATGGAAAAAGCAAGCAAGCAGATTGTGCTGTAGGATAGCCAGAAAGAATGAAGCCTGCCAACACTTGGATTTTAACTCTTTGAGACCAATTTTGGATTTTTACCTTCCGCACTTAAAGATTTAAAAAAAAAATTGTGTTGCTTTAAGTCACTAAATTAGTGGCAATTTGTATCAGCAATAGGAAGCAAATACAGAAGAGGACAAAAAAAATCAGAGTATACAAAGTCAGACACAAAGATTTTTAAAGACCACCAGCCAGAACACCATGAAGACTGAAATTTATTGCAAGTGAAATTTACTGCAGGGTTTAAAACTGGAGTGTTTTAAAAGGTGTGTAGGGTAGATTGCGGGGATCCTGGAGGATATCATATAGGAAGAAGTATGCAGGTAGAAAAGAGAAGGGGAGTAGAAAAAGAGGAGGAAGCAAAATGGAAAAACACTGGAAGGGCAAACCATATGCTGCCAGTAGCTATTTCTAGTGGTGACATGACAGATGATTTATGTGTTATTTATTTATTTATTTTTGTCTTACAAGTTTCTTGAACACATTTTCTGTGGTAATTAAAAAGAAAACAATAAGTGACATAACATATGGAGAAAAAAAAACAGCCACAGGTTTAAGATATTATCCCCTCCCTGTAAAGAGAAGACACAGTGAATGACCCCAGAATGAAATGGAAATCAGAATCTATGGGAAGATTTCTCTTTAATCTGTCAGGCTTCATCTACACAGGTGCAAATAGAAGCTTGGCACTGAGATAATTTTATCATGTACCTGCAAATTCAGGCAAACTGTTTTTCTTAACATGACTTCTGCACAGATTTTCTATTTTTGTGTAACAGAATTTATGAAAGATTATTTACAGACTTTTCAATAATTGCTATTTTATTAAGTATAATATGTGTATAACACTAATAATGGTCAACAAACAGCTCTAAGCAAAATACAATAATTTTTAAACATATTCTCAAAAGACATGTCAATATATGTCCACTGAATTTTTCCTTTATTTTTTTTAATCTTTCTCTTATTCTAAGGATGAACTGCATGCAATCATCTCAGTTTTCTCAGTTTCTGAGTTGGTTATCCAAAAAGCCCAAGATACCAGATGACTCATTTTTTTGTCTATAATTTTGCATCATGTAGAGATGACCTAACATGAAACCAGTAGTGGTCAAAGCTCTGCTTATTTGTCTAATTCTTTCTTCAATGAAGTAGTAGCCACTATCAAACCAGCATCTCTGAGAAATCTGATTTCAAAAACAGAAGCATCTCATTTCATGGTTTGAAATCAGACAGCAGGTACACAGAGGCAGTCTCTGAGTACAGATAGGTTAAATGGTTTTCTTGGCATAGCAGCAAAATTCATCCATAAGTAAGACCACCCCAGGATCTGAATTAGAATGAGCCATTTAATAAAACGTAGCCTCACCTGCTGGTTTAAGGATTGATACTCCTAAAGAGGGAATGGTATAGATCTGTCTAAAAATTGGTTTCCTATTTGGAGACTGAAAAAAACTGCTGAAATATTCCTTTTATTTTGTGACAATTGATAAAAAAAAAACAAATAACTAGTTTTGAATTGTCATCAATCCAAAATGTGAGTATGAGCAGATACAGTTCAGCTGACACAGAATGGGAGTATTGCTGCGACACTTTTCACAGCTTGAATATGCGTAAAATACTGTGAGAAAGGCGGCCCCTCCAAGCTCCACATTCCAAGTCAGTGCTGACAGAGCTGCACAATTTTGCAAGGGAAGACCCAGCAGGAGGGAAAAAGAACCATGTAAATGAATCATTTCGTACCCACCACAGATGAAAGTGAGGTAACTTCTCAAGGAGAGGGACTCTTGAATTCAAACATTGTAATTTATATCTCCCCAAAAGACATTCACAATTATGCTTTTAAACCCCAAACTATTAAGCCAAAAGGACTCTTTACAAGCAGAACAAATGAACTGTCGTGTTTTCCACTGTTTTTCATAGCAGTGATAAACACAATGTTCAAATTTCAAAAGTGACCATTTGTCCCTCTGAGATTGTGCCTCTTTTGTGAAGAAATTGGAAAGGAGATAAATAATAGATGCTACTGACCATTTTAAGAAGTTATGCTGTCTGAAACTCCTGAGATTAGCTCCTGCCTCTCTAAGCCAATGTTTGCTTTGTTGTCTAAAAGGACAATGCGATTTGCTGCTCTCAGAAGCAAAATGTTCAGGGCAACAGGATCTTTGTTGCCTATTTTTTAAGGTTTGTTCTTTTCACTAGTAACAGCACAATTTTCTGCATACAATGGATAAATCACCTGAATGTATTTCTAGTATTTAATATAAAAATATTTTTAAAATTTAGTGAAAAAATTTAAAACTTAAACTCTTATCTGCATCCCTAAAAGAAATTACACTGAAAAATTTTCCACTCAAAACAAAGATGTCAGAGAGAATTTCAAGCTTCTTTTACAGCCAGGTCTTCAGGACCCCCAAATTACAGGTTCCTACTAATACTGATAGGAGAATTTCTCCTGAGAAGGACTCAAGATTCCTAAAGCAAATTCATTTTGGGATTGCCAAGGAAAAAGCCAAAATCTTAGTAGCCCACATTTCAAAAATCTATGACCCATTTCAATTCAAACAGCTTGATCTCATGGTTACTTGAAACATAAGTGAATTTTTTCCCTTATATCTGGCTCAGAAATGAAGAAACTCCTTGAGCTCACAAAGAAGAAAATTGTTTACTATTTTATCTCCCTATGCTTAATATTTTACAGCATTTGCCTACTTTTAGATAGTAGGATACTTTGGCATTTCCTCCTGCTGCTCAAAGGCTAGCATCATGGATCCGTTATTTGTGGACATTTTTCTTGACTGTGAGTCATAGACCACCCAAGTATCTATTAGTCTAACATTCCCTACTGAAATCCACAGTAGCAGGAAATTCCTTTTCTTTACTCCTAGAATATATGTTGTCTGGTGTTATCTATGAAAAATGTTATTATCGTCTGCAAAGACTTTATGCTGATAGAAGAAAAGATTGCATTGGCCCCTTTGACCCATTGACATTCAGTGCAACATGAAACTCTCTTTGCCTGAAAGCATGTAAGTAGAAGTTATTGGTGTCTGCTCTGGACAGAAGCTGTAAGAGCTAATATATAGCTTAGGTGTCCTTTCCCCCTGTCAAAACAAGAACAATGATCCAGATAGAGGGTGCCCAGTGGGCCTGAGTGTGAGGGAAGAGAAGGTGCAGACAACTTACAGTTCACCTTTGATGGATATGTAGCATGAATGTAAAATAAAACTGGAAGCAGAGCACTGATGCTGGTAGACACCAAACCACCAAAACATCAGAATTATTTGTGTGTTAGAATAGCATAGCCTTTTATGACTGATACAAATTCCACCTCTCACAGTTTATATGCTTTCAGGCCATAGGTAAAATCTCAAAATCATCCTTATTCTAGATGTTCAAATTGGAGAAAACCAAATAATTTTAATTCAATCAGCAAGCTTGTGGAATTCAATATTGTATCTATCATGAAGAGGGATATGAGAACTTTTTTTTTACTCTTCTATTTTTCAAATGTCTTTCTAGGAATGAATAGCATTGAAAATTTCAGGCTGCTTAGAGTAAGACACATAGCTTTCCCCCCAGAGCCTATGTTTACCTACAGTATATCTGTGAACATGTTATCTGTTAGTCTAACCTTCAAACCGGTAGTTTCAAGTCTTCCAGACTGGTTGCATATTGCTTATGATGTCTGCCAAATCTGTAGCAGTGTTTTATTCATTTTGGATTGGGATATAGTATTATATTTGGCACACATCTTGAGTGTCAGTGAATGATTTTGTACTCAGGTTGACCATGCTGGAGTAATAAGCATGAGCGACAGAAAAATGCTGCAGCTGTTTCCCTTAGTAATAATGATATCATATCTGCAGTGTCTCTTTTGCCTTGATCAAGGTGGTTGCTTAGCAGAGTCTAAAGACATGTCTATCTAACTTCATTATCCTATAGAATCACTTTCATTAGGGGAGGTTGACCATTTTTTTATTTATTTTACTTTTTTTAAATTATAGTGATAGACAAAGTGGTAGTTTTAAAAACTGAAATTGATTTCTTAATGGTATTAGTCTTTATGGTGGCATATTGCTGTGGCTTAGATAGAAATTTGAAATATATTATCCTTAAAATCATTTATAACAAATATATTTAATGACTTACACATGTGTTTGTATCCTATATGATCCTTTGCAACATCGAATGTTTAAATATTATGAAGTATTTATTTTTTCAATAAGAATTTTAGTATGCTTTGTAACATGAATGCACACTTATACAAATATATTATTCTTACACACTCTGTGTTTGTGAAATGCATTCAAATAGGTCTGTTTCTGCTTTTAAGCTTTCTATTTTTATTGATAAATTTTACAGCATCTCTCTAATTTAAAGTCCAGAATAACTGTATTTGTCCCATTAATAATGTTACCTTTCCACATCCTGAAAAATATATTTTAAAAAATTAAGTGGTTTTTCAAGCATGAGAAACTATTGCAACATTTCAAATTAAATTTTCATAATATCTACAATAAATACTGAGCTTAGTATTAAATTGACCAACTGTCTTCGAACCTATAGTTATTTTTAAAGACCAGTTCTCCAATAAACAATGTGTCTTTAGAAAATTAGGAGAAATCTGTTCTTACATTCTGAAGAAGCATGCCAAAGAACAGCATGCTACACACAGTATTCCAAAACTCTGTCGCCGTCACATCTTTCTGTCTCACTGTATATGCTGGGGGCTAAATTTTGGCTGAGGCCCAGTCCATTCGGATGCTATCGCAATCTTTCCATTCAGGAGCAACAGTGCATATGGGTGTGGGCTGTTCTTTCTGGTAGCAGAACCAGACTGACCCACCACAACACATCAAAGAACCTCCTGTTTGGATACGTCTGTCTGCCGGGAGGTTTCCAGCTGGTCTATTTGCTATACATTTGGATGCTTTCATGTAAACAATGAAAACATTGAGAAAATTGCCCATGGAGTCTGACTAACAACCAAAGGCTGACTTTGGCTACTCTACAAGGACGTAATGCTGAAGGCAAAGAGGAAAGAAATGATGTGAATAAGGTGAATGGCTAAAAGGGAAACAGACAAAATCAGAGACAAAAAGGTACAAGGAAGAAAATAATAATAGCTAATGGTTGAGGGTGCAAGAGCACTTTTTCTTGGGACTATACAATTGATCTGAAATAAGGGACAGCGATTGTCAAATAGGCCTAGATATATAATCCCTTCAATCAGTACCTGAGTAAATTCTTTTCAAATATGAACTTGATTTAGTGTATGAAATACACCATAGGCATGACACTAAAAAAAACTATTTTAAAATAAGGATAATTCTTTTCTCCTGAGCCACCAGTTTAAGGATATATCAGTAAAAGGCAAAATAAAACCTTCAGATATAGTCTCACAAATTATAAAGACACTCAGATTTTGAGATGCAAATTCTCAAAATCAGTTCAGAAAGTTGAAGGTGGAATTTCTTACATGGACACACTATCTTTCCAGCTCTAATATGGCCCTTCCATTGCCTCTATGTCTACTCCTAACAAAATAAAAAAAAAAAGCATAAAATCTTGCAAAACCTGTTACAGGTAAACCTTGACTAGTGTAGCCTTGGCTGCTCCTGGCATTTCCTCTCCATTACAGACTCCCATGTATTCAACAGGATGAATGAGGAAATGAGGCAATGCCATGGAATAATATTGTGTGTAAAAGATGACCTGAGAATAGAAGAGTGACTGTTATGAATGGGGAGAGGGCCAAGAGGCAGGGGTAGGAGAAAGTGGGAGCAGGAGAGTGAACATGATCAAAGTATGACACATGCATGAATAGAAATGCCACAATGAAACCCATTAATTTGAACAATTTATGTGTTAACAATTGCAATCATAGAAAAGGTAGCTTTGTGAACACAAAGTTTAAAGATTCTAAATGTAGAAGATCTCAGAACATTGTGTTTTAAATTCTCACCTTTCAGGTATTTTTTACAGTGTCTTCTATGAGGCTAAGATACCTTCCCATTAATTAAAAATTTAAGATGCCTTAAATCTAAGCATGTTAATTAAAGAATAATTGGGCACTAAGTTCTAGAAAGCTCAGTTTCAGGACCTTTTTCATTCAAACATCTCCATATGCACCTTTTTCTATTGCATCTTCACTATTCCTCTCTTAGTTTAAAAAGTTGCTTTTCTGTAAAACTTTGGTCAAATATCCACCAATTGGCAATGTATTCCTGTTAATGATCTAATACCACCTTAACTGTGGATCCTACTTATATTGTTATATAACTTGGTTTCATTATCAGTCTTGTAGACCATGTAATGGAGGTAGATAAAACCTAACTATAAGAAAATGAATGGATACTATTTCAACAAATCTTTATTAATCTACCAAAAGCCAAGTATGGTGATAGGCATTTAGAACAACTCAGATGTTTCTAGAAATTTCTCATTAAAAATTCTGCATATGAGAAAAGGTGTTAAAAAATGCTACTTCAGTGGGGCAAAGCTAACCTAATAAAAGAGAAACACTGAAATACAAAACTTAAGAACCCTTTGAAATATTGTAAAAGGACAGATGCTAGAAGAACCAATAAGATCTTCCTACACTTTCATCAGATATATTTAGCATACTGAAAGTCTAGCTTTTATTCTGTGTCATATTTGAATTTTAGAGTCATAAGGTCTAATAAATCTTTTACCATAAGTTAATAAATCTGTTTTCTAATGGAAAGAAATATTATATTTTAAACCATAGTCACAGAATCTTAGTGCTTAAAGAGATGATAGAGATCACATGGTCTCGCTTTCCCTTCTATCCACATACACCAAAAATAAATATGATTTAAGAAGTCCATATGTGTATATATCACTTTATTTAAGAAGGTGTGACCAATACAGAAAGTAATCTAAGTGGCTAATGTGTTGGTTGTAGGTGAAAAAAAAATTATATCATGGAGTCTTTTTGTCCATTGAATCATTTTTCTAAAATTGTCTGAGGTTTTTGGCACATATTTTATAATTCTAATAATAACTGAAATATGTTAAGTTATAATATGCTTATGTATTTATAACTACAGTTATTGAAGCACAGTCTGGAATCTTAGAAATTATCCAGACACTGAACATTCAGTGAACTTATGAAAGTTTCTTATCCAGAAAGATTAGGAAAAAAAGAAAAAAACCTCTTTATAACGTACTTAAAGGACTGCTAGAATGAGAATTTAGGGCAATAAAAAGTTTAAAGTAAATAACAAGATTAGTTCTATGTAGATAAGCAAATTTCCATTGTATGGACAATTACTCAATTCCTGATTCTGACTTACCCTTTTTTAAATGAAGATAGTTACCACAGAAATCCTAATTGCAAATTTTGGTCTTTTCATATTCTTTTATACAAGCTTTTGTGTCTAAGTAATACTTTCTTTGTATTCTTTCACTATTCTAATTCTAGATGCCAGAATTTTCCTGTTAAAACTATGATAACTTATGCAGCTATATAGTTTCACAAGTTTCTCCAATTATAAGACTTTGTTCTTCCAAAGAATTGTGTCCCCAATGCTCCATGAGGCACCCTTCAGAAGTATTGGAAGTGATACCACACAGCCCTGGGCCAGGCTGGCTCACAGGTGATGAGTGAAATCTCTAAAAATAGGTTTCATGAGATGCTTCTGGTGGTGGTTGCCGAGAACCCTTCAATATGGCACTGGCACTAATTATAAATAATGGTTTCTGACACTGAAACTTTCTTAGGTAAGGAGATCTCCAGCCTCTAAGAACTATACTTTCTAAAGGAAATCAGAGAACAACAACCAAAAACTCTATTCTGATCCATTGATGTATACAATTTCTACTAATAAAGTAAATGAAGAGCCAAACATTGGTCTCCTTTTTAATTTTTTTAATAGAAAAATATCATACATTTAAGTATTTGAACCTGCCCCCAAAATGCTGACTGCTGTTAGGAATATTAAGGTCAAGAATTTTTCAAATATGCTAAACATGTTTTTATTTTATATACATGTTCTTTGCTTCTTTAAATTATGTAACAGCTCTCCACATATGTAGATGCATCATTCAAAATATGTATCATAATTGCTTTCAAAAATAAAAGACATTTGATATCCATCATGTGGCATATATTATTGTCCAGTTACATAATGTGAATTACCAGATGCAGTTTGGCATAACTAGCAGTGTACCCAACCCAACTGATAACTCATCCACAAAGTGGTCTATGAGATTTATTCGGAAAATAATGCTTTCCTGGCCTCTGCTAAATAACTATATATTTTATCTTCTTTGTCCTTACTCAGTCTGATATATTCAGCATGCCTTGAGAAAGATGAATAAGGTGGGAAATTTAAATGCTCAGTAGAAAGGGCATCTTCTCTATGAGACATTTTCTTACCATATGCTTCCCCCTATTTTGATACACTGGTGATTTAAGGCCTATGATAGCAGTAATTGTGGGCAATCAGTGGCTTGCCTCTAGACAAGGTAGAAAGTTTCATGTCTTGTTCAACTTCCTAACACCCACACAATGGCAGTGTATTTTAGGAAGTCATTTAGGGCAGGGAATACATACATGGTCAAATCAACCAGAAACACTTATTAGGAACTAGGGGAAAAAATCAAGTTATTTTGATTTGTCATAAAACATAGTCTCTAAGGATACAGTGTAAGAAAGTGTGGCTAACTACAAGTAGAACTTTTCAATTCTTTTAAAACTGGAACAAGACAGGGTGTCCTCTTTTACCACTTCTGTTTAACATAGTTCTTGAAACTCTAGCCAGAGCAATCAGACAGATGAAAGAAATTAAAGTGATATGGATGGGAAAATGAGAACTCAAATTATCATTATTTGCAGATCATATGATTCTATACTTAGAAGACCCAAAACATTCTACCAGAAATCTCCTAGAACTAATAAATGAATTCAGCAAAGTAGCTGGATATAAAATCAACACTCATAAATCAAAGGCATTTCTGTACATCAGTGACAAATCTTCTGAAAGAGAAACTAGGAAAACCACCCCATTTATGATAGCCTAAAAAAAATAAAATACTTCAGAATAAACTTAATGAAAGAGGTAAAAGACCTCTACAATGAAAACTACAGAATGCTAAAGAAAGAAATTAAAGAAGACCTTAGAAGATGGAAAGATCTCCCTTGTTCTTGGGTAGGCAGAATTAATATTGTCAAAATGACCATACTTCCAAAAGCACTATACAGATTCAATGCAATCCTAATGACATTGCTCATAGAAATAGAAAAAAAGCAATCATGAAATTCATCTGGAAAAATAAGAGACCCAGAATACCCAAAGCAATTCTTAGCAAGAAGAATGAAGCTGGTGGAATTCCTATTCCAGAACTTAAACTATACTACAGAGCAATAGAAAGAAACAACAGCATAGTATTGGCAACCAAAATAGACCTATAGACCAATGGTACAGAATTGAGGACAAAGAGACAAACCCACATAACTACAGTTATCTTATATTAGACAAAGGTGCCAAAAACATGCATTGGAGAAATGATAGCCTCTTTAACAAATGGTGCTGGGAAAATTGGAAATCCACATGTAACAAAATGAAATTACACCTCTATCTCTCACCATGGGCAAAACTCAACTCAGAGTGGATCAAGGACCTAGGAATTAAACCAAAGACCTTGGGCCTAATGGAAGAAAAAGTAGGCCCAAATCTCCATCATATCAAATTAGGCCCCAAGTTCCTTAATAAGACTCCTATAGCACAAGAATTAAATCCAAGAATCAATAAATGGGATGGATTCAAACTAAAAAGCTTCTTCTCAGCAAAAGAAATAATCAGTGATGTGAACAGAGAGCCTACAGAATGGGAACAAATCTTTACCACAAAGCACAACAGATAGATCTCTAATCTCTAGGATATATAAAGCAATCAAAAATCTTAACACCAAAATAACAAATCACCCAATCAATAAATGGGCCAAGAACCTGAAGAGGCACTTCTCACAAGATGATATACAATCAATCAACAAATATATGAAAAAATGTTCAACATCTTTAGCAATTACAGAAATGCAAATTAAAACTACTCTAAGATTTCATCTCACTCCAGTCAGAATGACAGCTATCAAGAATTCAAACAGTAACAAGTGTTGGCAAGGATCTAGGGGGAAAGGCACACTCATACATTGCTAGTGGGACTGCAAATTGGTGCAGCCAATATGGAAAGCAGTATGGAAATTCCTTGGAAAACTGGGAATGAACTACCATTTGACCCAGCTACCCCACTCCTCAGTTTATACCCAAAGGACTTAAAAACAGCGTACTACAGGGACACAGCCATATCAATGTTTATAGCAGCACAATTAACAATAGCTAAATTGTGGAAGTAACCCAGATGCCCTTCAGTAGATGAATGGATAGGGAAACTTCGGTATATATACATGATGGAACATTACTCAGCATTAAAAGAGAATAAAATCATGAAATTTGCAGGTATATGGATGGAGTTGGAGAATATCATTCTAAATGAAGTAAGCCAATCCCCCAAAACCAAAGGCTGAATGTTTTCTTTGATATGAGGATGCTGACTCATAATAGCGATGGAGCAGGAGCATGGGCGGAAAGGAGGAACTTTAGATAGGGCAAAGGGGAGGGAAGGGAAGGGAGGGGACAAGGGAGTAGGAATGATGGTGGAATGAGTTAGACATAATTACCCTAAGTACATGTATGAAGATACGAATTGTGTGAGAATACTTTGTGTAAAATCAGTGACTTGTAATATTAAATGAATTGCATTCTGCCATCATGCATAACAAATTAGAATAATTAAATGGTTTAATTAAAAAAATAAAGTTGCTACATCTTGCAATAAAAAAGTATCTTTTTAAAATTTTTTTTGTTATTGAGTTGAGTTCTTTATATATTTTGAATGTTGAACCTTTATTAGATTTATGGTTTGTAAATAATTTCTTTTGTTCTGTTAGATGTCCCTACTCTATTCATTCTTTCTTTTGTGATACAGAAGCTTTTTAGTTTGATGCAACCTCATTTGTCTCTGTTGGTTTTGTTGCCTGAGCTTTTAGGATCATAACCAAAAACATTATTGCCCAGCCTAATGTCATAGAGGGATTTTCTTGTGTTTTCTTCCAGTAGTTCTGTAGTTTGAAGTTTTATATTTAAATTCATCATATGTTTCATTCATTTGCATGTGGATATCTCATTTTTGCAGCAACTTTTTTTTTTTTTTAAAGATACTGTCCTTTTCCCTTTGTATGTTCTTGGAACATAAGCTGAAATTGACTCTAAGAGTATGGGTTTATTTTTGGGCTATCCTATTTCATTGGTTGATGTGTCATTTTATTTCAGTACCATACTATTTTGAGTATTGTCACTTTATATTTTTAAGTGAATGTGTTGCCTCCAACTTTGTTCTTTTTTTGCTCATAATTGTTTAGCTGTTTAGGTCAGGTCCTTCAGATTTTCATATAAATTTAAGGTTTGTTTTTTCTCTTTTTAGAAAAATGCCATCAGAATTTTGACAGGAATTACTTGAATCTGTAGGAATTTCTCAAAAGAAGGCATATAAATATATGAATTTATAACATATTTATATAAATATATAAATAACAGGTTCATGAAAAACATACTCATCATCACTAATTATTAGGGAATTATAAATTAAACTGCAAAGATATATCATTTCACATGCTAGAGTTACTATTATCAAGAGTATGAAAAAAAAAAAAAAGAGTATGAGAGTTGCCAGGCCACAATGGTGCACACCTATTATCCCTGTAGCAGCTAGGGAGGCTAAGACAGGAGGATCCTGAGTTCAAAGCCAACCTCAGCAAAAAGCGAGATGCTAAGCAACTCAGTGAGACCCTGTCTCTAAATAAAATACAAAATTGGGCTGGGGATGTGGCTTAGTGGTTGAGTGCCCTACAGTTCAATCTCCTGTACCCCCTGGCCAAAAATATGAGCATCAACAAGTATTGGTATGCTTGCAGAGAAAAACACTTGCACACTATTACTGGGGTATAAATTAGTATTACTGTCATGGAAAAATAGTATGGAGATACACAAAACACTAAAAGTAGAACTTCCATACTAATCAGCAATTTTACTTCTGGATTTATGTCCAAAGAATTTGAAATCAATATGTTGAAAAGAGATCTAAAATCCCATGTTCACCAAAGCCAAGATTCACAGTAGACAAGATAGGCCATCAACCTAAGTGTTCATAAATGGGTGAATGGGTAAAGAAAAATGTGGTTCATATGCATAATGGTATGCTATTCAATCCTAAAAAGGTAAGAAATCCTGTGACAATATGGTTGAAACTGGAAGACAATTATGCAAAGTGAAATAAGTGAGGCACAGAAGGCAAAGGCCACATGGTCTTACTTATATGTGGATATAGAAATAACAAACTCATAAAGTCAGATAACAAAATGATGGTACAAGAGATGGGATGATAGAGGGAATGTAGATTTGTTGGGCAAAGAGTATACAGCTTCAGTTAGAAGGAATAGTGTTGAAATCTATTGCACAACAAGGTGACAGTATTCAATAATAATGAATTATATATTTCAAAACACCTAAGTAGATTTCAGATGTCTTACCACAGAAAATAACTTGAGTGATGTTATTCATCTTGATTTAATCATTCCACTTTGTATAAATGTATCTAATCATCACATTGTACCCCATTAATATAATTTGTAAATTAAAAAATTAATTAAAAAGAATAAATTAAAAAAATAAGTTTTTAAAAATGTTCTGTTTCTTGATCTTTCAAATGAATATCATAATAATATCTAGCTAATGGTTGTTGTACTGAGATAATTCATAGGTAATATTTTATCAAAAATGGTTCCCAGGGACTGAGGATGTGGCTCTAGCGGTAGTGTGCTCACCTGGCATGCGTGGGTCGTTGAGTTCGATCCTCAGCACCACATAAAAATAAAATAAAGATTTTGTGTCCACCAAAAACTAAATTAAAATAAATATTAAATATTCTCTCTCTCTTTCTCTCTCTCTCTCTTTAAAAAAATGGTTCCCATATTCTTATATTCTAAATGTTAAGGATTATTATTTTTATAATACTGAAAAGCACGGAAGTAAAATATAAGTCATTCAGGTAATATAACCTAGGCATGGTACCTCTAATGAAATTGTACATATTTTCCAGCAATTTTCTAACCTACAACAAATATAAGACACACACACACACACACACACACACACACACATATATATATATATATATATATATATATATATATATATATATATATATATATATAAAACACAAATGTAGGATATTACTGTGCATATAATATTGCATAACTAAAATTTTCTCTTAAAGTATACACTGGGTATTTCTTTTATATCATACATGTATTTTAAAATAAAAGATTGCATTAGCATCATAATATTTTATCATGTAAGTTACTATAATATATTTAACTCATGTTTTATCATGTATTTATTAAGTGATAAAATACTTCTCTAAAAGTAGAGTACCAGGAAGTGTTAGAACACTAAAAGATGCTGAATCAAGAGGAGTATGTACAATGTAATAAAATATATATTTCTACAATTAAATAAAAATGATGAATAGCTTTCTTGCCTTTATTATAGGGGATGGAAATTTTGTGGGATCATGTATTGAAATAATTCCTGTCGAGCCAAGTTTTATACTTAATTTGGAGACAGGGTCACACTGAGTTGCTTAGCGCCTCGCCATTGCTGAGATGGCTTTGAACTCATGATTTTCCCGTCTAAGACTCCCAAGCTGCTGGGATTACACCACACCCAGCTGCAAATGCAAAGTTTTAAAGAATAAAAGCCAGTGAGAAAATTTTAAGACGAAAGTAAAAGAGAGATTAGGAAGATGGCGGCGAGGGGAGTGCATTGCCCCCGTGTGCTGCTTCACTGTGTGGGAGTATGTCAAGTCAGGATGGCTAAAGGCTATCTTGTTAGGAATTTCCAGCAATAGTGGGGTGCTCCGGAACCTGGAGGAAGGATTTCCATCGCATGAGGATCGGCTACGGGGACTCAAACGCGAGAGGTTTGTCGCACGGAGGGTAAAACTGCTTATTCAGCAAATCGCCCTGCGGCTAGAGTCTGCAGCGCGCGCTGGGAAACGAGGAGATAGCGATGCAGGGATACAGCGCTGCAGTTTCTGCCAGCCGTACAAGCACCGTACTCAGGGCTGAATTCTGGGTTCGAGACGAGGGAAGGAAGCGGTCCATCTCGGTTCTCCACACTGGTCAGACCACAGAGGAGGCCAGCAGCCACCATGTTGGAAAGCTGACGTCACCATCCCTGTTTTCGACTGACCGCAGCTCATTCAGCCATAGAACAGGTAATTTCAGGCTGCAATTCGCCTGCGGCTTGCAGACAGATTGCTCGGGCTCAGTGCCTGGGTGCTTCTTAGAACCTGCTCTTATCGGAGTGAGCACCGAGCGCGGGGCGGCCGAGTTCCGGCTCCCGGAACCGCCCTGGCCCAGGGCTGGGGAGCCTGCAGAGGCTGCTTCTTGGAGCCTGCTCTTATCAGAGCATACACCGAGCACTGAGTGGCCGAGTTCCGGCTCCCGGAACTGCCCTGGCCCAGGGCTAGGAGCCCGCGGAAACTGCGTCTCGGTCCGGGTCCTGCTGAGAGACGGTCAGGACTCACCCGTTGCTTTGGTTACCCGGCAAGGGGAACAAAATGCTGCCATTTGCATAGGATACCAACATGGCAGAGTTCTGATGTCATCAGAAAGCGTCGGAGGAGAGAACTTCATCAATACCAGTGGCGGCAGAAACAGTTGGTCTCCTGGTAGGGGGGGTGACACACAGACACCCGAGTCTCCTCAATTTGTCCTCGAGCCAGAGGGGAGGAGCCGGGCCGCTGCCAGCGCCCGGAGCAGGCCAGTGGCTCGCCAGCGTGGTGACCGCGTGACCCCAATTGGAGAGGGGGCGGAGAGGAGCCGCCACCCGCGCCCGCAAGGTGGGCAGACCCGCGACCCAGTGGTACACGGGCGTGGAAGGAGGGGCAGGGCAGAGCCGCCGCCCGCACTTGCAAGGTAAGCAGACCTGTGACAGACTGGCGGGTCAGGCCCAGTGGCCTGCCAGCATGGTACACACGTCACCCCAACTGGAGTAGGGGCAGAGCAGATCCTTCGCCCACGCCCGGATCAGGCCCTGCCGGTGTGGTGGTCACGTGACCCCAATTGGAGTGGGGGCGGAGCGGAACCGCCACCCGTGCCCGCAGGGTGAGCAGACCTGTGACCAACCTGCAGATCAGGGCCAGCGGTCCGCAGGCGTGGTGGGGGGGCAGGGCAGATCCGCCGCCCGCGCCTGCAAGGTAGGCAGACGTGCGACAGACCGGCGGATCAGGCCCAGGAGCCTGCCGGCATGGTCCACACACCACCCTAATTGGAGTAGGGGCAGAGCAGAGTCGCCGCCCGTGCCAGGAACAGGCCCAGCGACCTGCAGGCGGGGAGTCACAACACCGCAATTGGAGTAGGGGCAGAGCAGAGCCACCACCCATGCCCGAAAGGTGGGCAGATCTGTGACCGACCAGCGGGACAGGCCCAGTGGCCTGCCGGTACGACAGACACGTCACCCCATTTGGAGTAGGGGCAGAGTAGAGCCGCCGCCCGCACCTGCAGGGTAGGCAAACCTACAACCGACCGGCGGATCAGGCCCGGTGGCCTGCCTGCGTGGTACACTCTTCACCCCAATTGGAGTAGGGGCAGAACAGAGCCGCCGCCAGCGCCCAGAACAGGCCCAGTGACCTGCCGGCATGGTAGTCACGACACCCCAATTGGAATAAGGAGAGAGCAGAGCCGCCGCCCGCGCCTGCAGGAAAGATACGCAAGCAGTATGAAAAGACAAGGAAAGAAAGGACCACAAGCAATGCAGGTCAACGCAACTTTAGAAGAGGTAACAGCTGCAGCAGATGGAATGTCAGATAAAGAATTCAGGATATACATGCTTCAGATGATCTGGAGTATCAAGGAAGACATTAGACAGCAAAATCAGACAATGAAAGATCACTTCGACAATGAATTACGCAAACAAATCTAGGAAGCAAAGGATCAACTATACAGGGAGATAGAGGTTATAAAAAACAAGCAATCAGAAATCCTAGAAATGCAGGAAGCAATAAACCAACTTGAAAACTCAAATGAGAATACTACCAGCAGAGTAGAACACTTAGAAGATAGAACATCAGACAATGAAGCCAAAGTATTTCAACTGGAAAAGAACATAGACAGCTCAGCAAGACTGTTAAGAAACCATGAGCAGAACATCCAAGAAATATGGGATAACATTAAGAGACCAAACTTAAGAGTCATTGGGATACAGGAAGGTACAGAGCTCCAAACCAAAGGAATGAGCAGTCTATTCAATGAAATAATACGAGAAAACTTCCCAGACTTGAAGAATGAGACAGAATCCCAAATCCTAGAATCCTACAGGACGCCGAATGTGCAAAATCATAAGAGATCCACACCTAGACACATTATAATGAAGATGCCCAACATACAGAATAAGGAGAGAATTTTAAAAGCTACAAGAGAAAGGAAGCAGATTACATTTAGGGGTAAGCCAATCAGGATAACAGCTGATCTTTCAACACAGACTCTGAAAGCTAGAAGATCCTGGAATAACATATTTCAAACACTGAAAGAAAATGGGTTCCAACCAAGAATTGTGTATCCAGCGAAATTAAGCTTCAGGATGGAAAATGAAATTAAAACCTTCCACGATAAACAAAAGTTAAAAGAATTTGCAGCTAGAAAACCATCTCTTCAAAACATCCTTGGCAAAACATTACAGGAAGAGGAAATGGAAAATAACAATGAAAACCAACAGTGGGAGGTAGGACAGTAAAGGGGGGAAAAATAATCAAAGAGGAAAACAAACCATGTTTAGCAACATAAATAAACAAATATGGCTGGAAGAACAACCCATATCTCAATAATAACCCTAAATGTTAATGGCTTAAACTCACCAATTAAGAGACACAGGCTAGTAGAATGGATCACAAAACAAGACCCAACAATATGCTGCCTACAGGAGACGCATTTGATAGGAAAAGACATACATTGGCTGAAGGTGAAAGGTTGGGAAAAATCATATCACTCATATGGACTTTGGAAACAAGCAGGTGTGTCCATACTCATATCAAATAAAATAGATTTCAAGCCCAAGTTAATCAAAAGGGATAAAGAGGGACACTACATACTGCTCAAGGGAACCATACACCAACAAAACATAACAATCATAAATATATATGCCCCTAACCATGGTGCAGCTATGTTCATGAAACAAACTCTTCTCAAGTTCAAGAGTCTAATAGACCACCATACAATAATTATGGGAGACTTCAACACACCTCTCACACCAATGGACAGATCTTCCAAACAAAAGTTGAATAAGGAAACTATAGAACTCAATAACACAATTAATAACCTAGACTTAATTGACATATATAGAATATACTACCCAACATCAAGCAGTTACACTTTTTTCTCAGCAGCACATGGATCCTTCTCAAAAATAGATCACATATTATGTCACAGGGCAACTCTTAGACAATATAAAGGAGTAGAGATAATACCATGCATCTTATCTGATCATAATGGAATGAAACTGAAAATCAACGATAAAAGAAGGAAGGAAAAAGCATACATCACTTGGAAATGAACAATAGGTTACTGAATGATCAATGGGTTATAGAAGACATCAAGGAGGAAATTAAAAAATTCTTAGAGATAAATGAAAACACAGACACAACATATCGGAATCTATGGGACACAATGAAAGCAGTTCTAAGAGGAAAATTCATTGCTTGGAGTTCATTCCTTAAAAAAAGAAAAAACCAACAAATAAATGATCTCATACTTCATCTCAAAATCCTAGAAAAAGAAGAGCAAAACAACAGCAAAAGAAGTAGAAGGCAAGAAATAATGAAAATCAGAGCTGAAATTAATGAAATCGAAACAAAAGACACAATTGAAAAAATTGACAAAACTAAAAGTTGGTTCTTTGAAAAAATAAACAAAATCGACAGACCCTTAGCCATGCTAGCGAAGAGAAGAAGAGAGAGAACTCATATTACTAACATACGGGATGAAAAGGGCAATATCACACCAGACACTTCAGAAATACAGAAGATAATCAAAAACTATTTTGAATCCTTATACTCCAATAAATTAGAAGATAGTGAAGGCATAGATAAATTTCTTAAGTCATATGATCTGCCCAGATTGAGTCAGGAGGATATAGACAACCTAAACAGACCAATATCAATTGAGGAAATAGAAGAAACCATCAAAAGACTACCAACTAAGAAAAGCCCAGGACCGGATGGGTATACAGCAGAGTTTTACAAAACCTTTAAAGAGGAACTAATACCAATACTTTTCAAGCTACTTCAGGAAATAGAAAAAGAGGGAGAACTTCCAAATTCATTCTACGAGGCCAACATCACCCTGATACCTAAACCAGACAAAGACACTTCAAAGAAAGAAAACTTCAGACCAATATCTCTAATGAACCTAGATGCAAAAATCCTCAATAAAATTCTGGCGAATCGGATACAAAAACATATCAAAAAAATTGTGCACCATGATCAAGTAGGATTCATCCCTGGGATGCAAGGCTGGTTCAATATACGGAAATCAATAAATGTTATTCACCACATCAATAGACTTAAAAATAAGAACCATGTGATCATCTCGATAGATGCGGAAAAAGCATTCGACAAAGTACAGCATCCCTTTATGTTCAAAACTCTAGAAAAACTAGGGATAACAGGAACATACCTCAATATTGTAAAAGCAATCTATGCTAAGCCTCAGGCTAGCATCATTCTGAATGGAGAAAAATTGAAGGCATTCCCTCTAAAATCTGGAACAAGACAGGGATGCCCTCTCTCACCACTTCTGTTCAACATAGTTCTCGAAACACTGGCCAGAGCAATTAGACAGACGAAAGAAATTAAAGGCATCAAAATAGGAAAAGAAGAACTTAAATTATCACTATTTGCAGATGACATGATTCTATACCTAGCAGACCCAAAAGGGTCTACAAAGAAACTATTAGAGCTAATAAATGAATTCAGCAAAGTGGCAGGATATAAAATCAACACGCATAAATCAAAGGCATTCCTGTATATCAGCGACAAATCTTCTGAAATGGAAATGAGGACAACCACTCCATTCACAATATCCTCCAAAAAAATAAAATACTTGGGAATCAACCTAACAAAAGAGGTGAAAGACTTATACAATGAAAACTACAGAACCCTAAAGAGAGAAATAGAAGAAGATCTTAGAAGATGGAAAAATATACCCTGTTCATGGATAGGCAGAACTAACATCATCAAAATGGCGATATTACCAAAAGTTCTCTATAGGTTTAATGCAATGCCAATCAAAATCCCAACGGCATTTCTTGTAGAAATAGAGAAAGCAATCATGAAATTCATATGGAAAAATAAAAGACCCAGAATAGCAAAAACAATGCTAAGCAGGAAGTGTGAATCAGGCAGTATAGGGATACCAGACTTCAAACTATACTACAGAGCAATAGTAACAAAAACAGCATGGTACTGGTACCAAAACAGGCGGGTGGACCAATGGTACAGAATAGAGGACACAGAAACCAATCCACAAAACTACAACTATCTTATATTTGATAAAGGGGCTAAAAGCATGCAATGGAGGAAGGATAGCATCTTCAACAAATGGTGCTGGGAAAACTGGAAATCCATATGCAACAAAATGAAACTGAATCCCTTTCTCTCGCCATGCACAAAAGTGAATTCAAAATGGATCAAGGAGCTTGATATCAAACCAGAGACACGCCGTCTGATAGAAGAAAAAGTTGGCTATGATCTACATTCGGTGGGGTCGGGCTCCAAATTCCTCCATAGGACACCCATAGCACAAAAGTTAATAACTAGAATCAACAAATGGGACTTACTCAAACTAAAAAGTTTTTTCTCAGCAAAAGAAACAATAAGAGAGGTAAATAGGGAGCCTACATCCTGGGAACAATTCTTTACTCCTCACACTTCAGATAGAGCCCTAATATCCAGTGTATACAAAGAACTCAAAAAATTAGACAATAAGAGAACAAACAACCCAATCAACAAATGGGCCAAGGACCTGAACAGACACTTCTCAGAGGAGGACATACAGTCAATCAACAAGTAAATGAAAAAATGCTCACCATCTCTAGCAGTCAGAGAAATGCAAATCAAAACCACCCTAAGATACCATCTCACTCCAGTAAGATTGGCAGCCATTATGATGTTAAACAACAACAAGTGCTGGCGAGGATGTGGGGAAAAGGGTACACTTGTACATTGCTGGTGGGACTGCAAATTGGTGCAGCCAATTTGGAAAGCAGCATGGAGATTTCTTGGAAAGCTGGGAATGGAGCCACCATTTGACCCAGCTATTCCCCTTCTAGGTCTATTCCCTAAAGACCTAAAAAGGGCATGCTACAGGGACACTGCTACATCAATGTTCATAGCAGCACAATTCACAATAGCAAGACTGTGGAACCAACCTAGATGCCCTTCAATAGACGAATGGATAAAAAAAATGTGGCATTTATACACAATGGAGTATTACTCTGCATTAAAAAATGACAAAATCATAGAATTTGCAGGGAAATGGATGGCATTAGAGCAGATTATGCTAAGTGAAGCTAGCCAATCCCTAAAAAACAAATGCCAAATGTCTTCTTTGATATAAGGAGAGTAACTAAGATCAGAGTAGGGACGAAGAGCAGGATAAGAAGATTAACATTTAACAGGGATGAGAGGTGGGAGGGAAAGGGAGAGAGAAGGGAAATTGCATGGAAACGGAAGGAGACCCTCAGGGTTACACAGTGGAGGGGGTAGAGAGAGAGGAGGGGAGGGGAGGGGAGAGGTGGGGAGGGGGGATGGTGGAGGATGGGAAAGGCAGCAGAGCACAACAGACACTAGTATGGCAATATGTAAATCAATGGATGTGTAACTGATGTGATTCTGCAATCTGTGTATGGGGTGAAGGTGGGAGTTCATAACCCACTTGAATCAAAGTGTGGAATATGATATGTCAAGAAATTTGTAATGTTTTGAACAACCAACAATAAAAAATTAAAAAAAAAAAAAAGAAAGTAAAAGAGAAAAAAAAAAAGAAATAATTCCTGTCATTAAATAGTGAGACCACAGTTCTTATCAGTGGCAAATTATCTATAACTGTGTTGTTAAAAAATAAAGCTTCAACTATTTATATCACCTTAATATGAATTTTATATCATCTAATTTTTAAATGTTAAAAAGAGAATATTCCTTGTATACTAGGTCTATTATTGTGGAATATGAAATTAGCAACTAAAAGCATAAAAAGAATTTTAGAACTTCTTGATTTAATTTCTTTGTTCTTTATGAATTAGGAGTTAAATACTTAGCTACTATATAAACATATGAACAAATGACTATCATGATATTTACAACTTGAATTGCCCTAAAATTTGGCTGGATGCATCAGACCATGTTGGTTATAATTATATTTGGAAATATTTTTCCAAACTTCTGGAATTCTTCTACTCTGTTACTGACAAGACATCACTGACATTGTGCAATAGCTAACCCCTGGGCTGTTAAGAATTGCTAGTTGATTTTATTAAAAGACACTATTTGTTGTAGCTGTTTCTTGTCTGGTGTCAAATGTCTAGATAGAGAAGAACAGCCTTTCCAACAGGCAGAGACCTTGTGTGATTTGGAACTATTAAAAGTCCCACACATGCACACCATTTGACTCATTCTACACATGCTGCAATTAAGTGCTTGCTAAATGTTGCTTTCCTCTCAGATTGAAAAGCAATTATAGTGAAAAATGTTAAAAAGTTTTAAGTTGTAAGCTTAGTTTAGCTGAAGAAATAGACTCATGTCAAATTGTGACCAAGAACTATGTGTTTCATTCTTTGTGGAAAGAATGTTCATAATCAAACATTACTTCAAGAAACTTTCATACATATAATTTTTATTGTGCGACAACTCTATATGCGTATGACAAGAGTTAGTACTATAAAGGTGTATGAGATATTGCACCTGCCCCCAAATCAGAAGATATACAAATTTAAAAACAGAGAAAAAGTATGATGCATTATCAATAAGGTTAGTAGTACATTCAAAGCAATGGTAATCTATAAAGTGTTAATTACTTCTGTCCACAGGTGACAAAGGAATGCCTCAGAGATGGTAATGTTTAATCTGAATTTTGAGTAAGGAAAAAGAATTCATTTAGGGTAATGGAGAAGGCTATTTCAACAACAAACCACATTTGTAATATAGATAAATATACATATACATACACAGAACTATGGAGTGAATGTTTATGCCCCCATTCTATTTCATATGTTGAAGGACTAATTTCCAATGTGATGAAATTTGAAGGTGGGTCCTTTGGAACATAAGTAAGTATAGATGAGATCAAGAAGTTGGAATTCCTGTGATGAGATTAGTTCCTTTATAAGAAAACAAGAAAACCTAAAATTTCCCTGCCATGTGAGGATATTGCAAAAAGACAGTGTCTGCACACCAGGAAGGGGCCAAATCAGATACTGAATCTGCCCTCACCTTCATCTTGGACATCCCAGATTTCTGATCTGTGAAAGGGAATTGTTGTTTAAGCTATCCAGTCTATGGTGTTTTATTGTAGCAGCCTTAACTCAGACAAACATAAAGGAAAAATCAGCAGAGAGTGAGAAACTCTATGTCTGAAGTTAAAGAGGAAATGTATCAGTTGATAAAGATAACACAAGGACAACTAGGGAGTAGAGGGTTTATAAAGGAATTTTTATGCTCTGCAGACATTGTTGAATTTGTAATAACTTGGGAACATTGCATGTTTTTGAAAAGTGATTCGAGGAGCCTATATATTATTAAGAAAATTCTGCCTGGTTGTATTAAGGTAGGACGAATTTTTGTCCAGAATTAGTGTAAAATTTGGAAGCTGTTACTAAACACAGAGCCTATCATTTCATATTATCTTTGGGGAACCTCCTAGGTATAGTGCCAAAAGCCAAAGAAATAATATGAAGCATCCAAATGTCTGTCACATTTTTTTGAGGAGATGTTTAGGAGCAAGCAGTTAGTGACCACATAAGCAATCTCCTTCAACCACAATCCTGGAAGAGTCCTGCAAATGAGCAAAGCAAATCATGGTACGCTCATATCAGCTGAAATCCCTCCGGCCCATCAGAAAGGGAAATCACTGCTGAGATCTAGGAAATTTTTCTACAAAGCAATTAAATTCCCTATAATTGAAAGCCCTCTTAAAATTCATTCCTAGTGTAAAATTTTAAATAATTAGTTCTACATATTGCCATATTGATCACCTATGGATACAATATTATGAACATCAGGTGTATTTTTTAACATATACACATACGTATACATTCTCACCTCACTATAAACTGATGAAAAATAAATAAATGAAACAAAGGATGGCATTAGAACCACTTGCTTATAACAACTGAGTGCTATTATGTTTGTTAAGTTTTAGAAGGTACCTTCCAAAAGAGAAATGAGCTTATCCTTAGTGATAGCTATAGCATTTATTTATGTATTAAAATGTATTTTCTGAAACATTACTTGAAGACCCACCAATGTCATGTTCAAGAAAATACTAATATCTCAAATCATTCTCAAACTATTATTCTAACCTTGCAGTTACTAAAACTGTGTTAAATCAAAGAACCTACAGTGCTTGAGATATACTTATATTGGCTATAAAGCAATTAACTTGAATCTACAAACCACAATTACACATCAGTTTCGTGTCTCTATTCTATCGTGATTTTTGAAATGAGATTGCCAAATATATTATTACATATCCTGCAGAGAATCATTGCTATACTTCTTATGAAATTAGAATTAATAGTGGGACCAACATGTTAAATTACATTATCTTTATTTCTAGTTTGGGTATATCCCATATTCTAACTATTAACAGAAACATCCTTTTATTCTACCATTTCATCTATTCTCCAAAATAGGTTACTTATTCTCACTTCTGAAATTCACAAATTGTATAACCTTTCCCTTTCAAAACTTTGATTATTCAGAAATCTCTCTTGGATCTGAAGATACTTAGGCAACAGCCATTTCTGCAAGATAAGTGAAATTATTAAATAGTTAGGAATCAACAAGGTGAGTTATAAACATTTCTTGGTTCTTATAGGATTTATTTTGTCATACTGAAACACTAATGAGTCTGAGAGAAAAGGCTTTCCATCTGTTTTAGACAACAAAAGTAGAGTGACAGTTGATACAGTTAAGAAGGTGCTAACAGCCTGGCAGATAAAGATAACTACTGTGCAGTGCAGGCTTCTAATAACTGTGCAGAGCTTCTTCAAGGCATAATCTCAGTAGAAAAATGGTTGGAAAAATATGTTTTATGACCTAAATCTTTAATTTTTATAGTTTACTGTTATCTATGCACATTTTAAAATGCATTCCTTTTTATTAAATGAGATTTGCCTTCCAACTTATAATTTTCCATATATATATATATATATATATATATATATATATATATATATATATATATGAAAATAAAAATACCTGGTGTTTGTGCAGAATTTTCATGAAGAACTTTAGTGCTGAAAATCTGTGAACAAACATCTTGCCCACCTGATTTTGACATGAAAGTTCATATTCTTATATATATTTTCATGCTATTTTAAATTTATTGACCATTAATTCATCTAGTTCTCTGAATCAGTATACTATACACCTTCATCTTCTATTGTTTCTAAGAGATCCTACACAAAAGACATAATTAGCAATAAGAGTTATTATGCTTGTAATCTGATTTTCCTCTTCAAATCAGATTAAATGAAATCACAAATATGCATTTATATTACTGTATGCTTATGTTTTAAGTCAAAGCATCAAAGAGAGTAGAACACAAAAGATATACAACTATAGTACTAACATGAGGGTATTACTGTATGCATTTTAATATTCAAAACAGGAGCACAAGAATATCTCTTCTGCTTTACTTTCCCTAGTTAGTTTCATTCTGAATAGGAAACATAATATGGTTAGGTTTTGGAAAAGCCTGTTTGTCTTTACTTTTATCCCTTTTTATCCCGGCACATACACCAAAGAATATTGATGAAAACAATTTATAGGGAGCTATTTTCTTTTTCTCTTACAAAATCCTAACTAAGAGCTTTTGAGTTTGGGGCATTTAAACTGAGAATACCTTTCTTGTAGTACGTTCTTTCAGAGCACTCAGGCCATGTGCTTTGCTATTATTTTAGAATGGTAATGCTTTCCTTTTAAATGATTCTTCCCTTGCCCCTCAAAGGCCCCATTGTCTGCCCAGGATCCTCAGTTTGGTTGCTTTTAGCCCCTGATAAATTAGTAATGGAACCAAATCAGGAGGCTTTGTGGCCTCTGTGCCCTGTTATTAAATTGTGGTTTTGTGCTAAAATGTGTGCATACACCACAATCTCTGTAATGACAGGTAACTGACTAATTGGACAAGATGCAATAGAATCACAGAGCTACAAGGACCTTCAAGATTCTTTTGGTCTAATTATCTCGTATTATCAAGGAAGACTGAGGCCTCAGATGTCAAAAGATTTGCACAGGATCATAAAAACAGTGAGCAACAAAGCATGGACTACTACATATTCTGCTTCTCATGGTATCTTTGAATAGGAGTTCAAGTTAGGGAAAATGAATCTTGATTTTGCTACATAATTTTTTGAAAAAGCTGTGAGTCATTAAAATGTTTTAAATAATATAAGTCAATTTTAATTGCTGAGTCACTAATTTCTAAGTTATTCCTTAGTCATAAAAGAAATTTGTATTCTTATAAGTCTCTTTTTCTCAAAACTTGACATTTTAAGTTTTCCCTTCAAGGTTTGTACCTATGTTATATCAGTTAATGTTATCAGTCTTATAAGGTAGGTAAGGAAAATATTATTATCTCTCTTTTAGTTATTTCTTATCTGAACTCCACTAAGTAAATAATTCTTGATTGTCTATCTCAACCCATTCCCATTAGTCACTAGGAGCTTTTGAAGACAGGAAATCTTCAGAAGCATCCTTCAAGACCTCATAAGTTCTAGCACATATGATGACAAACAGTAGATCTTCAATATGTCAAATTAGTAAATTACCAGATGATTTTCTGTTTTCACAGTAAGATAAGATATAAAAAATATTAAGGCTATATAAATAATTAGCAGAAGAGATAGGACTAAAATGACATTTTGTTTATTTACTTATAATTGTGCACCATAGGCAAAGGCTTATCAATGGCTCCTCCTAAAAGAAACAAAGTTGACCACAGTGCTTCCTGAGGAGTCAGTGTTTTACCAATTCCTGTCTACCCCAGCCAGAGTGAATTGGTTGAGAGAATGGGAGCAACCCCGATCCACATAGGACAGACCATAACCTTAACAGTGACTTAGGAGCTGAAAGTCCAGATGAAGAGGGGCAGAAGAGCTACCATGAGCTACCATAGGCCATCTAGAACTATAAGGGAGCAGAAATTAAGAGTGAACAGGGGGAACTGTTTGCAGTCAGAATTAGAATACAATGCAGTTTGTCGACAGTAAAAATGGAGATTCTTCAAGAAACAGCAGAGAGAGAGTAGCATAAAACTAGAGCTGCATCAATATTGACAACTTAACTTTTCTGTTTCCACTTCTATCTACCTGCAGATTGAAAGTAAAACCTTTTATTATGAAATAAACTTAATAATAACTTTCTCTTGCAATAAACAATAAAAGCCTCATACTAAACTTAGTGAAAGACATAGAAATCAATGACCCATGATTCAGAAAGGTCAGAACCTTTCTATCTTGCCACAATGCCCATCTGTTAGTTTTCTGTCTCCTTGATACAAAGTATTACAGGATTTTAGCAAAACAGTTAAATATTTGCCACCCATTAAAAGAAAATGTGTTATAAAATTTTCTCTATGTAGTTGATTTTGAGATTTAGTTTGGACTCATATCATATTAGAACACTTTTCAGGAGTGAAAATAAAATCTCCCTAACAAAATAAAGAAGGTAAATTGATTTTATTGAAATAGTAAGTTTCTACATCCATGAACTACAATTCAATGCTGGCTTTTTTTCAGCTTTGCACTATTTATTGTGATCTAGCTATTGTCCTGAACTGGAATGCTACCTCTATACCCAGAATATGAGTTCGCATCCTGAGATATTTTTGATTTTTATGAGATTCAGAGGTAGAGTGAGGGAAATAGTGAATTCAGAGAGAGCCCATGAATGTGTTCAGTGTATGTTCTAAATATATCATGAAAGACTGTGGCTTTCAAAACTACTCATTAACTATGGCTCACAGCAATGAAATGTTTACTAACTATATTGTTGCCTCTAATTTAGCACCAAATAAACCAATGAAGTTGATTTTTAGCAAATCTGTGAGCCAGCCTATGGTGATTTTAAAACATGTCTTTAAGACAGTAGAATGAGATGGACATCATTACCCCAAGTACATATATGAAGACACAAGTGGTACAACTCTACTTTGTGTACAACAAAAGACTTAAAAACGTGTGCTCTATATGTATACTATGAATTGAAATGCATTCTGCTGTCATGTATAACAAATTAGAATAAATAAATAAATAAATAAAATTTCTAAAAACCTTTTTGATATTTTTCCCATTAAAAAGTAGAGATAGGTCCTCTGCCCTTAAGTGTGTTATAGACTTAGTGGTTCACGTCTAATAAACAGAATGAAGGACAAATGGTGGCATGTGACTGCAGAGGTTAAGTCATAAATGACATTGTGGCATCATCCTTTTTTCTAATCCCTTGATCTGGGAGAAGCCATTTGCCATACCATGAGCAGACTCAGGCAACCATGTGGAGAGAGCCACATGGCAATGAACTAAGTTATCCTACCAACAGCCAGTGAGGAATTAAGGCCTTTAGCTAATAGCCCTATGGGTGGGTGAGCCATCATGGAAGCATATCAGATACAATTAGTCTTCAGATGCTCCTTGATGGCTTACTTACAACCTCATGAAAGACTGAGACAAAATCACCCACCTTCAAATTCATAACCTACAGAAACTGTGAGACAATAAATGTTTGTTGTTTTAACATGGTATGTTTGAAGACTATAGGTTACCCATAATACATAGTTGATATACTGCATTTACATTTTACAGAACCACCATCAAAATAAAAGTTACCTAACATTCTAATATTCACATTACTTTTCAATAACCCCTTTCCTATCAGAAGTGATACATAAATTATCTTATGTTCAATGTGTTCAATGTACGTTCTAAATACATCACACTTTATAGGAATTAAATGGATTTAATTGCACAATCGACATAATTTGTATTTGCTTTTTTTTTTCTAAAGGAAATTGACTTTGTGTAAAACTGATTAATAATGCTAGGAACCCCAGATAACCTACATCTTCTAATATATTTCTTTTATTCATTTCTTAAATCATACTAATTTCATTTTAAAACCTTCAAAGAAACCAATTGGAAGAAAAAATCTTTATGCATTTCTTTACATTGTTATTCTAAGAATTCTTTGGGCCCTTCATCCTCCTGAATTCTAAATCAATAACCCCGCATATGCTTGAAGTATCTTTATGTATATATATGAATACTAAAATATGTATGGTGCTTTCCAACCCATGAGTTATTTATTTACTTACTTATTGTTGTAGTTAGTTCCTCCCTAGATAAATGGCTGCCTATAAGTGGTGGGTGACGTGGTAGACACATTGCCCCAATTGGAGGAGGGGTGGAGCAGAGCCACCTCCCATGTCTGCAAGGTGGGCAGACCTGCGACCGACCAGCGGAGCAGGCCCAGCGGCCCGCGGCGTGGTAGACACTACGCCCCAATTGGAGGAGGGGCGGAGCAGAGCCGCCGCCCGCGCCTGCAAGGTAGGCAGACCTGCGACCCACCAGCGGAGCAGGCCCAGTGGCCTGCAGGAGTGGTAGACACATCGCACCAATTGGAGGAGGTGCGGAGCAGAGCCGCCTCCCACGCCTACAAGGTGGGACCTGCGACTGACCTGTGGAGCAGGCCCAGAGGCCTGCCGGCGTGGTAGACACATCGCTCCAATTGGAGGAGGGGTGGAGCAGAGCCGCCTCCCACGCCTGCAAGGTGGGCAAACCTGCGACCCACCAGCGGAGCGGGCCCAGCGGCCTGCCAGCGTGGTAGACACATAGTCCCAATTGTAGGAGGTGTGGAGCAGAGTCGCCACAGGCGCCTGCAAGGTGGGCAGACCTGCAACCGACCGGAGGAGCAGGCCCAGCTGCCTGCAGGAGTGGTAGACACATCGCCCCAATTGGAAGAGGGGAGGAGCAGAGCCGCCTCCTGCGCCTGCAAGGTGGGCAGACCTGCGACCGACCAGCGGAGCAGGCCCATCGTCCCGCCGGCGTGGTAGACACATCGCCCCAATTGGAGGAGGGGCGGAGCAGAGCCGCCTCCCACACCTGCAAGGTGGGCAGACCTGCGACTGACCAGCAGAGCAGGCCCAGTGGCCTGCTGGCGTGGTAGACACATCGCCCCAATTGGAGGAAGGTCCCAGCTGCCGCCCACAAGGTAGGCAGACCGCGTGTCCCGGAGAAGGGGCCCGGCGGCACGCCAGCCTAGTTGAAAGATCACCCCAATTGGAGAAGGGGCACAGCCGCCGCCTGCGCCTGCAAGGTAGGCAGACCTGCAACCTGGAGAACAGGCCCAGCGGCCTGCCAGCGTGGTAGACAGATCATCCCTATTGGAGGAGGGGCCCAGCTGTTGCCCGCAAGGTAGGCAGACCACGCGACCTGGAGAAGGGGCCCAGCGGCCCGCCGGCGAGATAGAGAGATCAGCCCAATTGGAAGAGGAGCACAGCCGCCACCCGCCCAAGCAAGGGAGACTTTGCAACTATACAAGAGCAATATAAATACATAGGGGGAAAATTCAATAACACAACAGTTTCACCAAGCAGAAAGAAACACGAGCAGTATGAAAAGACAAGGAAAGAAAGCTCCACAAGCAGTGCAGGTCAACTCAACTTTAGAAGAGGTAATAGCTGCAGCAGATGGAATGTCAGATAAAGAATTCAGGATTTACATGCTTCAGATGATCTGGAGTCTCAAGGAAGACATTAGACAGCAAAATTAGACAAGCAAAGATCACTTCGACAATGAGTTACATAAACAAATCCAAGAAGCAAAAGATCAAGTATACAGGGAGATAGAGGTTATAAAAAACAAACAAACAGAAATCCTAGAAATGCAGGAAGCAATAAACCAACTTAAAAACTCAAATGAGAATACGACCAGCAGAGTAGAACACTTAGAAGATAGAACATCAGACAATGAAGACAAAGTATTTCAACTTGAAAAGAACATAGACAGCTCAGCGAGACTGTTAAGAAACCATGAGCAGATTATCCAAGAAATTTGGGATAACATAAAGAGACCAAACTTAAGAGTCATTGGGATACAGGAAGGTATAGAGGTCCAAACCAAAGGAATGAGCAATCTGTTCAATGAAATAATATGAGAAAACTTCCCAGACTTGAAGAATGAGACAGAATCCGAAATCCTAGAAGCCTACAGGACGCCGAATGTGCAAAATTATAAGAGATCCACACCTAGACACATTATAATGAAGATGCCCAACATACAGAATAAGGAGAGAATTCTAAAAGCTTCAAGAGAAAGGAAGCAGATTACATTTAGGGGTAAGCCAATCAGGATAACAGCTGATCTTTCAACACAGACTCTGAAAGCTAGAAGATCCTGGAACAACATATTTCAAACACTGAAAGAAAATGGGTTCCAACCAAGAATTGTGTATCCAGCGAAATTAAGCTTCAGGATGGAAGAGGAAATTAAAAACTTTCACGATAAACAAAAGTTAAAAGAATTTGCAGCTAGAAAACCATCTCTTCAAAACATCCTTGGCAAAACATTACAGGAAGAGGAAATGGAAAATACCAATGAAAACCAACAGTGGAAGGTAGTACAGTAAAGGGAAAAATAAACAAAGAGGAAAAACAAACCATGTTAAGTAACATAAATAAACAAATATGGCTGGAAGAACAATCCATATCTCAATAATAACCCTAAATGTTAATGGCTTAAACTCACCAATTAAGAGACACAGGCTAGTAGAAAGGATCAAAAAAAAAAAAAAGATCCAACAATATGCTGCCTCCAGGAGACGCATTTGATAGGAAAAGACATACATAGAATGAAGGTGAAAGGTTGGAAAAAATCATATCACTCATATGGACTTCGGAAACAAGCAGGAGTGTCCATACTCATATCAAATAAAATAGATTTCAAGCCAAAGTTAATCAAAAGGGATAAAGAGGGACACTACATACTGCTCAAGGGAACCATACACCAACAAGACATAACAATCATAAATATATATGCTCCAAACAATGGTGCAGCTATGTTCATCAAACAAACTCTTCTCAAGTTCAAGAGTCTAATAGACCACCATACAATAATTATGGGAGACTTTAACACTCCTCTCTCACCACTGGACAGATCTTCCAAACAAAAGTTGAATAAAGAAACTATAGAACTCAATAATACAATTAATAACCTAGATTTAATTGACATATATAGAATATACCACCCAACATCAAGCAGTTACACTCTTTTCTCAGCAGCACATGGATCCTTCTCAAAAATAGATCATATATTATGTCACAGGGCAATTCTTAGACATTATAAGGAAGTAGAGATAATACCATGCATCTTATCTGATAATAATGGAATGAAACTGGAAATCAACGATAAAAGAAGGAAGGAAAAATTGTGCATCACTTGGAGAATGAACAATAGGTTTCTGAATGATCAATGGGTTATAGAAGACATCAAGGAGGAAATTTAAAAATTCTTAGAGATAAATGAAAACACAGACACAACATATCGGAATCTATGGGACACAATGAAAGCAGTACTAAGAGGAAAATTCATTGCCTGGAGTTCATTCCTTAAAAAAAGAAAAAACCAACAAATAAATGATCTCACACTTCATCTCAAAATCCTAGAAAAAGAAGAGCAAATCAACAGCAAAAAAGTAGAAGACAAGAAATAATTAAAATCAGAGCTGAAATTAATGAAATCAAAACAAAAGACACAATTGAAAAAATTGACAAAACTAAATTTGGTTCTTTGAAAAAATAAATAAGATCGACAGACCCTTAGCCATGCTAATGAAGAGAAGAAGAGAGAGAACTCAAATTACTAGCACACGGGATGAAAAAGGCAATATCACAACAGACATTTCAGAAATACAGAAGATAATTAGAAATTATTTTGAATCCTTATACTCCAATAAAATAGAATATAGTGAATGCATTGATAAATATCTTAAGTCATATGATCTACCCAGATTGAGTCAGGAGGATATACACAACCTAAACAGACCAATATCAATTGAGGAAATATAAGAAGCCATCAAAAGAGTACCAACTAAGAAAAGCCCAGGACCGGATGGGTATACAGCAGAGTTTTACAAAACCTTTAAAGAAGAATTAATACCAATATTTTTCAAGCTATTCCAGGAAATAGAGAAAGTGGGAGAATTTCCAAATTCATTCTACGAGGCCAACATCACCCTGATTCCTAAACCAGACAAAGACACCTCAAAGAAAGAAAACTACAGACCAATATCTCTAATGAACCTAGATGCAAAAATCCTCAATAAAATTCTGGCGAATTGGATACAAAAACACATCAAAAAAATTGTGTACCATGATCAAGTAGGATTCATCCCTGGGATGCAAGGCTGGTTCAATATACGGAAATCAATAAATGTTATTCACCACATCAATAGACTTAAAGATAAGAACCATATGATCATCTCAATAGATGCAGAAAAAGCATTTGACAAAGTACAGCATCCCTTTATGTTCAAAACACTAGAAAAACTAGGGATAACAGGAACTTACCTCAACATTGTAAAAGCTATCTATGCTAAGCCTCAGGCTAGCATCATTCTGAATGGAGAAAAATTGAAGGCATTCCCTCTGAAATCTGGAACAAGACAGGGATGCCCTCTCTCACCACTTCTGTTCAACATAGTTCTCGAAACACTGGCCAGAGCAATTAGACAGACGAAAGAAATTAAAGGCATAAAAATAGGAAAAGAAGAACTTAAACTATCACTATTTGCAGTTGACATGATTCTATACCTAGCAGACCCAAAAGGGTCTACAAAGAAACTATTAGAGCTAATAAATGAATTCAGCAAAGTGGCAGGATATAAAATCAACACGCACAAATCAAAGGCATTCCTGTATATCAGCGACAAATCCTCTGAAATGCAAATGAGGACAACCACTCCATTCAAAATATCCTCAAAAAAAATAAAATACTTGGGAATCAACCTAACAAAAGAGGTGAAAGATTTATACAATGAAATCTACAGAACCCTAAAGAGAGAAATAGAAGAAGATCTTAGAAGATGGAAAAATATACCCTGTTCATGGATAGGCAGAACCAACATCATCAAAATGGCGATATTACCAAAAGTTCTCTATAGGTTTAATGCAATGCCAATCAAAGTCCCAACGGCATTTCTAGATAAAGCAATCATGAAATTCATATGGAAAAATAAAAGACCCAGAATAGCAAAAACAACTCTAAGCAGAAAGTGTGAATCAGGCAGTATAGGGATACCAGACTTCAAACTATACTACAGAGCAATAGTAACAAAAACAGCATTGTACTGGCACCAAAACAGGCAGGTGGACCAATGGTACAGAATAGAGGACACAGAAACCAATCCACAAAATTATAACTATCTTATATTTGATAAAAGGGCTAAACGCATACAATGGAGGAAGGATAGCATCTTCAACAAATGGTGCTGGGGAAACCGGAAATCCATATGTAACAAAATGAAACTGAATCCCTTTCTCTCGCCATGCACCAAAGTTAACTCAAAATGGATCAAGGAGCTTGATATCAAATCAGAGACAAGGCATCTGATAGAAGAAAAAGTTGGCTACGATCTACATACTGTGGGGTCTGGCTCCAAATTCCTCAATAGGACATCCATAGCACAAGAGTTAATAACTAGAATCAACAAATGGGACTTATTCAAACTAAAAAGTTTTTTCTCAGCAAAAGAAACAATAAGAGAGGTAAATAGGGAGCCTATATCCTGGGAACAAATTTTTACTCCTCACACTTCAGATAGAGCCCTAATATCCAGAGTATACAAAGAACTCAAAAAATTAAACAATAAGATAACAAATAACCCAATCAACAAATGGGCCAAGGACCTGAACAGACACTTCTCAGAGGAGGACATAAAATTAATCAACAAGGACATGAAAAAATGCTCAACATCTCTAGCAGTCAGAGAAATGCAAATCAAAACCACCCTAAGATATCATCTCACTCCAGTAAGATTGGCAGCCATTATGAAGTCAAACAACAACAAGTGCTGGTGAGGATGTGGGGAAAGGTGTACACTTGTACATTGCTGGTGGGACTGCAAATTGGTGCGGCCAATTTGGAAAGCAGTATGGAGATTTCTTGGAAAGCTGGGAATGGAACCACCATTTGACCCAGCTATTCCCCTTCTAGGTCTATTCCCTAAAGACCTAAAAAGAGCATACTACAGGGACACTGCTACATAGATGTTCATAGCAGCACAATTCACAATAGCTAGACTGTGGAACCAATCTAGATGCCCTTCAATAGATGCATGGATAAAAAAAAATGTGGCATTTATACACAATGGAGTATTACTCTGCATTAAAAAATGACAAAATCATAGAATTTACAGGGAAATGGATGGCATTAGAGCAGATTATGCTAAGTGAAGCTAGCCAATCCCTAAAAAACAAATGCCAAATGTCTTCTTTGATATAAGGAGTGTAACTAAGAACAGAGTAGGGAGGAAGAGCGTGAGAAGAAAGATTAACATTAAACATGGATGAGAGGTGGGAGGGAAAGGGAGAGAGAAGGGAAATTGCATGGAAAAGGAAGGAGACCCTCAGAGTTATACAAAATTAGATACAAGAGGAAGTGAGGGGAAAGGGAAAAAAAACAAGGGGGAGAAATGAATGACAGTAGAGGGGGTAGAGAGAGAAGAGGGGAGGGGAGGGGAGGGAAGGGGGATAGTAGAGGATAGGAAAGGCAGCAGAATACAACAGACACTAGTATGGCAATATGTAAATCAGTGGATGTGTAACCGATGTGATTCTGCAATCTGTATACGGGGTAAAAATGGGAGTTCATAACCCACTTGAATCAAAGTGCGAAATATGATATGCCAAGAACTATGTAATGTTTTGAACAACCAACAACAAAAATTTAAAAAAAAAAGTGGTGGGTGAATCTCACACATCTTTAAAAGGCAATTTATAAAGTATTTATTAACTGGTGATAGAAGATCTCTATGTGATATTTGTGTGTGTTAGCTATGTGTGTGCATGTGAGTGTGATTTAATGTGTAAAACACAGGTTTTAAAGTCTAGATATCAGATAGTTCTACAGAGTGGTTACACCAGTAGGCTAGATCATAATGAGTATAGCTGAGTTATCTCCAACATGGAAATGGAAATTGGGTAATACTAGAGAGGCAAAATTCTATGTTTTGGTTTTTTTTCATTAGCTTTAAAATTATAGATTAGTAGTTTCAACTTATATACTCTTGGAGTCATTTTATGCTATGAAGATATTTATCTTTTAACCTAATTAGTAGAATTATTCTCAAATACTTTGGTGAAAAAGAATCACAAATAGAATACAGCTCACAGAATCACACTCTACACTCTCCATTCTATTTATCCCTTGCTATATAACAAATAACTCAAAACAGTGATTACAGCAACAGAAATATTTTACAACTCATGGCTTTGAGGCTCAGCAGTTTGGTAATTTTTGTCCTCTAGTGTCATAACTTGGTCCCTTGTTGGTATTTAGTTTGGAACCTCAGCTTGAAGGGCTGAGAGGGTGGATTCATCTGAGTTCATCATTCTCTGCATATAGACTCAGAACCTCTACATGGTGTTTCTCTAGCTAAATAGTCAAGCTTCTTAAAAACTATCTCAATTCTCTAAGAGCAAAATGTTGAGACAAGAGGTGGGACTGCCATTCTTTCCTAAAGTCTGGCCCACAGATTGGCACAGTTCATTTCTGCCTCTTTTATTTTTTCTTCTTCTACTCGTTATTGAGGTAGTCACAGAAGTTTCTGAGGCTTAATAAGAAAAGCATTTAACATATTTGTGGCATTTTTAATCTTCCACACTTTGAGTGCCTTGAAGACATTCATTCACACACAAAGTATCTCATCTCTAGAAGACAACTGACACCTCATACTACAAAGAAATTAAAATAAAGCCCCTTCCAACATATCATCTCATTTAAGTGCTAAAATTTTAATGTTATTAGAGATCATTAATATCAAGGACCTTAGTAGAGAACTCATTTTAATTATTAGACTGTATTAAAGTGAACAGTATTTTTCATTCAGTTAAGCCAATATATATTCCTTTTTGTAGTAGAAAGCAATTGAACCATTAGAATAATAGAGGGTAAAAATACCAAGAGACATCTATTGATACAGTGGAGTACTGTCATTTTATTTTGAGCATTGTTGGATAAATAGTGGTAGATATATTTTTGGTACACTCATTTAGAATCTCAACAAACATAACCTAAAAGATCAAACATAGAGAAGCCTCTTTACCTGCAACAGCAAAGTGACATCATCTCTAGCCTGTATAACTACAAACATTATTCAAACACAGCAATTTGTGGATGCTTTTCTAAGAATTAGTCAATATATTAGCTTTCTTTAAAATATACAGCTGCAGCAGTAAACCACATGTATTTTATTTGGCCTTGCTAATTTTCTGTGAGTTCAAGGAGCTATGAATTTTTGAGATATTTGGCTGAAAATCAAAATGAAAAATCATTTAAAAAATAGAAAAGCATTTCATTCTTTAAAAATGCTAAAAATATATAATGCAAAATGTCATAGTTTGGCTGTAATAGCAAAATTCTTAGAATCAATCAGTCAAAAATAACTCTGTTATTTAGGTGCAATTTGAAGGCATACAAACTAAAAACAGTATTTTAAAACCATCTATAAGAGTCTGATAGCTTCACTATACACTGATAGCTATTTGCCTTGTAAAAATAACAATTGAGTGAGCAGAGAGAATAGGACACCATAGAAAAAGTTGCCTTTAATGTAGCACTCAACAGCATTTCCCTACTTAGTCTGGAACTAGGGTAAAAGGACACTTCAACAATTCAAACTATTCTATTATATCACTATTTTCACTATATTATCCTCTCACAATAGGAATTAAGAGGCAAACTGAAATTCATATAAACAGCCCAGTTTGGGAAATGTTTTATATATGTCTACTTTTCCAGAATAGTCATATTTGGGGAAAAGTACATAGAATCTTGGCTCAATCATTGACTCACTTTTTATTGGTTCATTTATTTTCAACGTATTTATAAACAACCAGCTGGTGCCAGGTACACAGCAGGAGTATGGAGAAACAATCAGCTCTTGCCTTCAATAACTTTGAATCTACGAAGAAAGATAGATATAAAATGCAACTACTGAAGACAGGATGGTATAATATAGGATACATAGGTGTGTCTCATAACTCAATCATAGAGAAGTGATGAAGGATTTCCCAAAATAAGTACCAGGAGGATATGTGGGAATTAACCTGACCAAGGAAGGGATGTGACCACACAACACAAGGAAGGGGATGTGAAAGTGTCAGAATAGTAAAAAAACACATCTTGTGTACAGCAACTAATAAAAAATAGGGAAGGTAGTATAGAAACATGGAAATCTGAGTAGTACAGTGAAATACCATCTGAACTGAGACCACTATGAGAGTGAAATTTTAAATTAGGATATGAAAGAAAGTGAAATATTCCAAACACAGAAAAAAATTCTGAAACTAAAGTATACACTAACAAATATAAAACAGAGAAGTAATCATAAGATAGATCATGAATCCCCCTTATATTTACTCTTCCTACATAAGCCTTACTGCATGTTAGAATGAATATTCTTTATTACTTATATACACATATATCTCGTTTCAATATAGAACTCCAGTTTAAGTTGCATCTAAAATAAAAAAATTTGTTTGGCTTACGATAGTAACAAATAAAATTATATAATATTGCCTAAAGTATAAAGGAAGCTCAACAATCAATTTCCAGGAGACTGGAGTCCTGAAATTAGGCAGTTCTTGCCCAATATTTTCAATATTGATTAGCTTTCATCCTTGATTTTGAGGAATGCTCAAAAGCAAGAAAGAGTATTATACTTATTACTCTGGTCAACATCAATCTGGAAGACATTGCCAAGGAAGTAGTATCAGAACTGATTTTAAACCCATCAATAGGGTTTAGCCAGGCATAGAATGAAAGAGGTAAGAGTAGCTTGTTCAAAGATCAGAAGCCAAAGAGAGAATAGCATGCTTCAGTTTCAGCAATCTATTGAGTATGCTGGAACATGAACTGTGGGTTGATGTAAAATGGCAATAGATGAGTTTAGGAAGAGAAGTAGATGTTAGAATATGTAGGTTCGTCTCAACATCATATTTAAAGAGGGATACAGCTACTGTGTATTAGAAATATTAGCCTGGAAGGAGACTGAAAAATAATGAAATGAAGAAGAAATGATGATAATGTTAATAATATTGCCTGCTGTTGATGGGTTACAAACTAACAGTTTACCAAGGTATGTAGTAATTGTTTAGTTTGTTTTACCTATAATTAATTTAGTCTAATTTACCTCCCTCTGCTGAGTAGTAGGAAACAAAAACATAGTCCTATCTATTTTCAAATGTGCTTGTTCTGACAATTAATCTTTGTGCAGTATTCTTAGTCTTTCTAATATAAAATGTGCACCTCTTTGGAGTTTTTAACCAACTGTTCTCCTCCTCAGTCTCCTTTCAAGATATTATACACATGTATGAGGGGAGTGCTAAGGTTTGTATATGCGGTATCCCGAAAAGCTCCTCTGTTAATGCAGGAATGTTCAGAGGGGAAGGATTAGAATTTGAGACTTATGATCAAATCAGTAGATTAATACATTTGGTGGGTTAATAATTTTGAAATAACTACTGTTCTGCGTGATAACTGTAAGAAGGTAGAGTATGCCTGGAAGAGATGGGTAACTGGGGATCTTCCCTTGGGGATTAAATCCACCCTACCCCCAACCCCACAGGCTTTTCTCTTTCAACTTCCAGATACCATGAGTTAAATAGCTTTCTTCCACCATGCCCTTCCACTGTAATGTTCTGCCTTACTCAGACCCAAAACAATGCAGATGTCCCCCACCAAGGACTGAACCTCTAAAATTATGAGGCTCACATTAACTTTTTTTTCCTGTAAATTGTTCTTTTCCCATATTTTAGTCACAGTGATGAAAAGCTGACTAACACAGGAAGGGTTATGACCACCTCTTGTTGGAAAGGGAAAATCTGACTTGTTGCATGAGATGTCCTCTGACTTTTTTTGCTCCCTGGGAAAGGACCCTTGTCTAATTTGTTGCAGTTTGCCCAAGTAATGTTCTAAACTGAAAGATGATTCTAGTTGAAAGTGGTCTTATTGGTTGGAGCTTATTCGTCTGTAGCTCTGCATATACCATCCCACGTCTACTTCTTATGTGGGTATTCCACCTTCATCTTCTCACACTAGCCTTTGCAGCAGACCTGTGGCAGGTGACTGACTCTAAGCCCAGAGAAGCCTTCCAAGCCACTCCTTTTGTAGGATAGAAAGTCCAAGTGATGACAGATTTGGTGTGTGGTAAAGGCCAGCTCTTTGGCTTACAGAGAGTTTCTTTTTGTTGTATCCTGATAAGGTAAAAGGGTCAAACATATTCCCTTGGACCTCTTCTTTAAGGACACTAGTTCCCTCATAATCTGCCCCAAATCCCCCCTCTTAATATTGTCATATTGGGGAATGATTTTAGCATATTCATTATGAGGGAACACTAGCACTTAGTCTATAGCACTCTCTATTCTTCAAGGTAAACAGTTGGCACAAAGATGCTAAACTTATTCTACTCAACACCATTGGACTTTTGGGTTTCTTTTGTTAGGTTGAAGATTCAACTGGTATATCATATCTGGGGAGTGCCTATGCTCCAGAGGGCCCCCTATATCCTCACACCATCTTTAAACCTAAAGCAGAGAGGATAAATCCACATTGTTGATTATTCTCCACAAAATTCACATTTTTCCATATATAATCTTATTCTCATAACTTCTTTTAAAATTGTTTAATTCAGAAGCTTTACATGACAAATATATTTCTGTTTTGTATTCTTAATGACATTTAAAGCCAATGGCTTTTCAAGAAAGAATATGGAATTTAAGCTTTTAGAATACCATGTGTCTATTTGTAAAGGAATTAGACTGACAAGAATATGAAATTTTAATATACAAAATTTTAAAATATCACCATTGTTTCTCTATTGAAATATTGAAATTCTATGTCTATATAATATATGTACATATATTAAATCTTATCTCCCTGGCTCTTGCTTCTCTCTCTGTGCTTCCGGCTACCATGAGGTGAGCAGCTTTGTGTATATGCATACATATATACAACACATATATATGAAATATGTAATATATGTATATAATATGTGTAAAGATACATTTGAAATGTATTTGGTTTCTTTCTTATATCCATTTTAAGGAAAAGGATATTTCTCAATCTTATTTTATATTTGGCCATGTATATAGCCATATTGAATTACTTAAGAATACATTGAGTCTAGGTATAATGTCCTTCTCCTTATTACAATTGATGATATTAAGTGAAAAGGCAAAAATATCAACTCAATTTTTCTTGTCTTTCTTGAATAAATATGTTCAAAACTTCTGTACCTCATCCATTCTAGGGTATATGATATCTAAAGTTTGCAGAGGGGAAAAATACCAAACTTGGTTGGAATGATTCATGTCAGCACTTAGGTATTTCTACATAAAAATAGCAGGAAACTGTCTATACTTTATTAAAACTATTGATTGAAAACCAACAATTCCAGAATAATGCACTAGTTGTTTTTATTTCTATGATATCAAAACATTTATATTTTTATAGTTTTTGAACTGAATTGATAGATTTTTGCCACCATAACTATTTAATTATTTTGGTATTGGGCAGCCCAACATGTTGAAGAAGAAAATGAAAGCAAAATGCCTGAATAATGTAAACTAATTAAAATACGGTTAAAAGTGTCTAGCAAGTGTCCAGTTCATTAATTTAATATTCTTATATTCTGCACTTGTAAATACTGCCATTCTGAAAAGACTTTGTCATTTATTTAGTAAATTTGATCAAATAAACCACTAGCTGCACTTAGTATATAACAGTCCTGGGCTTATTTTTTTTCTATTTGTCTATGTTCATGACTCTTTTTATTTCACTAAATGTATAATTGACAATATTCCACTTTGCACTATGTAGACAAAATCTTAATGAGCAATAAATCATCTCTTTTTCTGGAATTAAAGCAAATTTTAGTCTTAACCTTGCCCAAGTTAAATGTTAACATTTTGGTTAGTAGCAAGGTTCACTCAAACTGAAATGTTACTATAATTTCATGTTATTAAGTGGCCATACCGTAGCCAAAGAGTTGCTTAAATTAACTAAAATTGCTTAGTTCCCTGACCTTTAATAGACTGAAGTCTTAATCAAATTGGTAGAAAGTTTCTAGCCTGATGGATGTAATAGGAAATAAAGGCTAGAGAAGCTGCCATATTTTACTAGTAATAATAATGCCTATTATTTTAATGATGAAAAATGTCCAAGAATTCTTAATAAAATGATGAACATCCTGAAAACAACAGCCTCATCTATCTCTGAGTTTAGTGGCTTCTGTTGTGGATGATCACCAGCATAGTTTAATTTTAAACTTGCTAACACAAAATAGTACTGGAAAGCAATTTGTTTCACTTTTTTCTTTGTAAAATTATGATAGAAAACTGTTCACCTGGGAAAATCCAAACTCATATTATAAACATAATGCTGCTTATAAGGAGTCCTAATGATATACTTTATGAATTTTAATTTCTGTTTGGAAGTCAGCAAGTGTGCATTCTATAAATGTAAACCATCTGTTGGCACCTCCTTAAAGACTAGATTTCAGTCCATCCCAACATGAATTATTTATTTTGATGGATTTCTTTCCTAAGCAAATTCAAGGGGGTGTGTGTGTGTATGTGTGTGTGTAAAGATGTGTGTGTTTTAAATCTGTTTTTAATTTGCAATAATGTTTCAAAGTCAGAACATGCATAATTGCAAACCTAGAAGATAAAAGTGCTCAGCAATTTGAAATATGTTTATTTTACATAATAAGATGCTTATGAAATTAAGAAATACCATTTAATATTAGATCAAAGATGGAGAAATGGACAGAAACAATAAAACGTTTCTGTAATTTTGGTGCCTCAATGACAATATCAGAAATTCCTATTTTTTCCTGAGAAGAGACTCTCATAGCTATATACTGAGTATCTCACATGTTCTATATTTATAAGGTAGCTGCAATGACAAAGAACATTTATACATGAGCTTCACTGATAAAATTTTACTATATTTTGAATAAATGAAGAAGATTTAATTAGGATTTACTTAACAGCCCTGGTTATTGTGGCAGTATTGGGTTTTTAAATAATCCTTCTTGATAAGTTTATAAAATAAGCCTTTATAGGTCAATAATCACTATTTATAATTTCACTTTCCACTTTCAGTTTGTATTTAATTTTTCCTTTCTATGAAAAAATTCATTGGTAGGATATAGACAATGTCCATTTGTGAATCTATATTCTGTTCCTGGGAGGAAAGAGATAGATGCCCAAGGGATTTTTAAAGCTATGTTCAGCAGGGAATTTTACAGAGTTTAAAAAAAAAAAAAGTTATGTTTAAAGATAGTATCTTTGAACATGATGAGCAAATTTCATGGAGTCATGAATCCAAATTCTACATTACAAATTAGAGCAGGATTTAAATTAGGCTTTAAGAATCAAAATTTTCTCAGTTGAAAATAAATGCCTCCCAATAATAATTTTAAAACTGTGAGTTTTCCCAGGAGTAATTATATGTTTTTGTTGTGTTGTTGTTGCTTTTTGTTTTGTTGTATTTTTTTATTTTTTTATTTTTTTGTGTGTGGATTAGTTGAGACAACACACTTACCTTAAGGCTATGAATTCTTTATTCTTCCTTTATATGTTCACTACTCCATTTTATAACATGGGAAAATTAAATCAACTGTGAAAAGTGTGTTCTTTTTCATACCAAAGACCGAGTCCCTGCTGTACATAGACTCAATTGTGCTTATGTGTATTTCCATAACACTTGTTGCTATTAGAAAGCTACAGCTTCATTTGCCTTCTCTGAGTTTGTCCCCTCCCATCCCTTTCACCCTCTAGCAATTTTTATTCTCTTCCATTCAGGCAAATTTTAACTGATTAATGTTCTTGGATTATGTAAGAAGGCTATAAGACAAAGTAGAAAAGAATGTCCTGTTGTACTTTACCCTAATTTCAGCTATCTGTACATTTTATCCATAGTCTTGGAAAATGTATCTTTAATTACTCCTCCAGTCAATAAATCTAAAGTGTATTTAATCAAGATTAACTACTGATTCTTAGTGAAAAGGAAAAAAAAAAACCATAATGCACCAACAAAAATAATCTGTATTCTTCTCCTTATCCAAAGTTCCTTTTTCAAGCATGCTTCCGCCTGCCCTTAATATACCAAGTCTCCTTATGCTGGTTGTCTATTAAAAATTGTGCAACTATGTCCATTGAATAAATTACATAGAATTTATTTCTGGTTTACCAAAAATGTGAATGTTGAGCAGTGTTCATACTAAACTTTTCACATAAGAAATTCTCTATCAAGTAAGTCAACTTTTACTCATCATTGTGCATTGGTTCATTTGGCTTTCTATCCAGAGACACAAGAAATGCCTTTATTTTGTTTTGACTCCATTTTAGAGTCTGTTTTCCAAGTTAATAAAAATATTAGATCTTTTTGTTGGAGGTAGGAACCATGCATTTAGTTAAGAGTTCAGATGGCAATTAAGCCTAATATGAATTTTTCTTATTTAATGAGAAGAGATACATGTGAAAAAACAAGAGAGAAGGTATTTAATCCTGAATTTTGGTCATATTTCCCTCACATTTTTATTGATGTTGATCTGAATGATGCTACCTATCACTTGCCTTGTCCTTTGTTAACTTCAGTGTATATTTTTAATCTGTTCATTTCTTTCCTACATTTATTATGAGTAACTTAATAAAACCACCATCTTCTTCATCTATACAATAATGTATAATTTGTCTCCCAGCATCTACTCTGGTTATATTTTATCCACTGTTAACAGCCAGAGTAATCTTTTAAAATATGCACAACAGATCATTTCATTTTTCATATTTAAAAGTATTTCAAATATCCATATGTTTTGGAAATTTTAAAGCATAAAAATGAAATTGAGGAAATAGTAAAATGAAATTAAATATAAAATACTATAGATTCAAGGGCGGCATCTTAAATCGTAGTTACAGACAAAATTATATAATAAGAAAGAAGAAATATATAACTTATAACAAATGAGTTCCAGCAAAGAAGAAAGTACTTGAAAAATAGAAGTACTAAGAAAGAGAAATAAAAATTAATAGGCTAAGAAATCAACTCAAGAAGTTAGGAAAATGGCTGGGTGTGGTGGCCCATATCTATAATCATTAGTGGCTCAGAAGGCGGAGTCAGGAGGACAGCAAGTTCAAAACTAGCCTCAGCAATTTAGCAAACTTAGCAAGGCCCTAAGCAACTTAACAAAAACCTAACTTAAAAAAAAATGTAAAAGATCTGGGAATGTGCCTCAGTGGTAAAGTCACTCTGGTTCAATCCTGGGTACAGAAAAAAAAAAAAAAAAACCACAAAAAAACGGAAAATTGGAAAATAGATGCAAATTGTATCTAAAGGGAAAATAATAAGAGTAAATGTAGATTTAGTAGACAATAAATATTAAGTAGATAAATAAATATACAAGCAAACTAGATTTTTAAGAGCTGAATGAAATGGACAAAACTATCAAGAATTAAAAGAAATGATCAATAAAAAATGAGAGAAAGCCAAGAGCACATTATCATAAGGAAATAAAAATAAAAGATTCAGGCACACAGAGCTGTTCCAGAAGCCTCAGAATTAGTTCAAGAAAATAGGGACTGGGCTGGGGATGTGGCTCAAGTGGTAGCGCGCTTGCCTGGCATGTGTGCAGCCCAGGTTCGATCCTCAGCACCACATACAAAGATGTTGTGTCCACCGAAAACTAAAAAATAAATAAATAAATATTTCGAAAAATTCTCTCTCTCTTTCAAAAAAAGAAAGAAAGAAAGAAAAAAGAAAATAGGGACTGAAATATGTGCCTTAAGTCTCACACTTAGTAGGACATCAGAGGTCAATATTAAGAAGCTAGAAGTAGGAGTACATTGTATTATTTTGCGTGTGTTAAAGGGCAAGGGCAAGGACATCATTTTAACACTGATTTTTCTCTCTTACCTTTGCAATAGTATGAGGGTTACCAAGTAATCTCTGGATATACTTACTGTTTTACAGTTCTCTAAAGAGATTACAAGAATTCTTTCTTCTTAATTAGGGGCCAAGGCTTTGAGTAGAGTGAAATGTCTTTAATTGAATTCTATGTCTTGGGTCTTTACCATGGTAAGAGCATACACATGTTGATTCTGCTGATTGCATTATGGTTAGGAGCAATAGGAGTGTGATTAATATTAAAATATCTTAATCATTAAAATACATCTAATTAAATTATTTTATTTTTCCAAGACTCAAAATGGGAATATTTTTATTTTTGTTTGAAAGTTTACATCTGTCTTTGAGTCAGTAGGATTCTTCAAGTTTTTTGATTACAAATAATTCTTAGCCAGACAGTAGAGAACAAATTTAAGTGAAGCCAAATTTAATTGCTTTGATACCACGCTCAAACCTCATTGTATTATATTTCACATATACCTTTTTTTTCATAATCATCTTTCCTTCCATAACTCATTCTTTTCCTGAAAAATTTTTGTATTTTTAATATTGTTAATATATAGAAAATCAAATGTGGGACTTCCTTAAACTTCTTTTGGCTGCCTTGCTAAATATAAAAGCAAAAATCCAGTTGTTTACATTACATTGTTCACTCAAGGGAAATCATCAGTATTTTTGAATACTCATAGTATTTTTTATGAGATATGGGGGAGGATGGAGTAAAGAAAGGAAAAATCTCAGTTGGGTTCTATTTTTCATTTTTCTTTCTTTTACAAGAAACTTAGTCATACACTGTAGTGATTGCTCTAGAGGGAAAACAGGGTAAACAAAGAAAGAAACTCATTTGGATATTTAGAAAACTTTCTAAATATTTAGAAGTAGATTGAAACAATAGTTGAAATACATAGATTTCTCTGTGTAAAATGCTGATAAAACATATAAACTTTTCTCATGTTATAGATTTTAAACTAGAAGTATGAGTATTTTACTAATGAATGCATATATGAGTAAACTGTGTGAGAATCAGAATTGTCAAGTAATCTAACATATTATCTACTCTATACCTGTGTTGAAACTCAAATGCAAACCAGATAGTTCATCCTGTGGTCTTTTCTTATACCACCAATCCTCCATAGTAAAATTAACCTTCATGGTCTATCATGTGATGTCAATTTCAGAGTAATAGAGTTATCATGTCCAGTGATTCACCAGCCTTTTAAATCTTCTCACATCCTCATAAACATATGAATATGTTTAACAAGATTCAGTTGTGAATGTGGAGAAAACCTCTCAAGTTGAATCTGAAATCTATTTTGGAATGCAGCATGAGAATATTAGGCATAATGCCTTAAACCCAAATCCTTTTTCCTTTCCTTATTACATAATTTCAGGAAAGTTTCTTGTTACCACTGGGTCACCAGTTTTTATCTGTTGCATATAGTAAACCCCTCCTGTTCATAACTGATACTGGCAATCATTAATACTTCAACCAAAGCAATAAATATTTACACTATGTATTTGGGAGACCAATGTCCATAGATGCAGCCTAACACAAGAAAACTGCCCAATGTGTTCTATTTCAAAAGGTGGCTAACTGACCCAAGTGGATATTTTTTTGGTGTGCATTTTGAAAGGGAAGGCAAATGGCAAGGAAAGAAGGAAAAGAGAATGAGAGATGTTGAATCATTAGTATGGTCAGGCTGAATTGCATTCACAGAATATATGCATATTTCTGAGAGAATAAAAAATGCTAAGAAAGTCACTTTAATTTTCACCTCCACACAGAAAGTATTTTAAGTGAAGTTAAGTGAGAATATTTAAAAATTTCATCATTATCATCAGAATATTGAAAAATCTAATCTTTCAGTATGTGTTGGGGATGGGGGACCCTAGATGCCAGAGAGATTTCCGACATAGGAGCATTAAGGATAAAAATATAGGACATTGTAGCTGTTTTAGGTGTTAATAATCATTTGTCATTAAGATGAGGCAGTGGATCAGTCTAGGAAATATTAGACAATTGAGTACATATAATCTGGGGCCAGAGAATTGAAGATATAGAGGAGGACACAAACACATGTCAGGGGATCCTTTAGTGACATCAGCAGGATGGCAGAGTAGTTCTTTATAGCATACATCTCTTCACAAAAAATCAATTTCAACAACTATCCACATGCAAAAGTACATTGACAGGAGCAAACAAACAAACAAACAAAAAGATGATAGAGTGGAATAGAAGAAATAAGAATGTACATATCAGAGGGAATAGAACGGATATTTTACACTACCTACATCCACCCTCCTCCAAGCCCATGCAGCACATGGGGAGAGAGACAATTCACTGTGGGGAAGAAGACTTAACCAAGCATACAAGGGATATAGCTCAGTGGTTAAGGGTCTCTGAGTTCAATCATATATATATATATATATATATATATATATATATATATATATATGATGGATGTTGCATTTGTATACACAAACAAGGAACTCTCTGAAAAAGAAATTAACAATCCCACTTAAAACAGAGTCAATAAACAAAATTCTTAGGGGAAAATTAATCAATGAGATGAAAGATTTGCATACGGAAATCTATGAAGCAGAAAAAAATTGAGGAAGGTATGAATAAATAGAAAGATATCCATGTTTGTGAACTGGAATAATTAGTAAGTACTGAAGTATCCATGTTACTCAAAACAATCTACAGATTCAATGCAATCCTTACCAAAACTCCAATGACATATTGTACCAAAATGGAAAAAATAATATTAAAATGTGTCTGGAACAATTTTAAAAAATAACCAAAGCATCCTTGAGCAAGAAAAACAAAGCCACATGCATACATACACACACAGGAATATTATTCAGCCTTTAAAAATAAGGAAATAGAGGAGAAGGAAGATGGCGGCGAGGGGAGTGCATTGCCCCCGTGTGCTGCTTCACTGTGTGGGAGTATGACAAGTCAGGACGGCTAAAGGATATCTTGTTAGGAATTTCCAGCAATAGTGGGGTGCGCCGGAACCTGGAGGAAGGATTTCCATCGCACGAGGATCGGCTACGGGGACTCAAACGCGAGCTGTTTGTCGCACGGAGGGTAACACTGCTTATTCAGCAAATCGCCCCGCGGCTAGAGTCTGCAGCGCGCGCTGGGATAGAGACGCAGGGTTACAGCGCTGCAGTTTCTGCCAGCCGTGCAAGCACCGTACTCAGGGCTGAATTCTGGGTTCGAGACGGGGGAAGGAAGAGGTCCATCTCGGTTCTCCACACCGGTCAGACCACAGAGGAGGCCAGCAGCCACCATGTTGGTAAACTGACGTCACTTTCCCTGTTTTCGACTGACCGCAGCTCATTCAGCCATAGAACAGGTAATTTCAGGCTGCAATTCGCCTGCGGCTTGCAGACAGATTGCTAGGGTTCAGCGCCTGGGTGCTTCTTAGAATCTGATCTTATCGGAGCGAACACCGAGCGCGGGGTGGCCGAGTTCCGGCTCCCGGAACCGTCCCGGAACCGCCCTGGCCCAGGGCTGCGGAGGCTGCTTCTTGGACCCTGCTCCTATCAGAGCATACACCAAGCACTAAGCAGCCGAATTCCGGCTCCCGGAACTGAGCCCGCGGGGACTGCTTCTTGGAGCTTACACTTATAGGAGCTTACACCGAGCACGGAGCGGCCAAGTTCCGGCTCCCGGAACTTCCCTGGACTGGGGCTAGGAGCCCGCGGAAACTGCGTCTCGGTCCTGGTCCTGCTGAGGGCTGGTCAGGACTTACCCGTTGCTTTGGTTGCCCGGCAAGGGGAACGAAATGCTGCCATTCGCATAGGATACCAACATGGCAGAGATCTGATGTCAGCAGAAAGCGGCGGAGGAGAGAACTTCATCAATACCAGCGGTGACATAAGCAGTTGGTCTCCTGGTAGGGGGGGTGAGGCACAGTCACCCGAGTCTCCTCAATTTGTCCTCGAGCCAGAGGGGAGGAGCCAGGCCGCCGCCAGCACCTGGAGCAGGCCCAGCGGCTCGCCAGCGTGGTGACCGCGTGACCCCAATTGGAGAGGGGGGCGGAGCGGAGCCGCCACCCGCACCCGCAAGGTGGGCAGACCCGCGACCCAGTGGTACATGGGCGTGGTAGAAGGGGCAGGGCAGAGCCGCCGTTCGCGCTTGCAAGGTAAACAGACCTGTGACAGCCTGGCGGGTCAGGCCCAGTGGCCTGCCAGTGTGGTACACACGTCACCCCAACTGGAGTAGGGGCAGAGCAGATCCTTCTCCCACGCCCGGATCAGGCCCTGCCGGTGTAGTGGTCACGTGACCCCAATTGGAGTGGGGGCGGAGCGGAACAGCCACCCATGCCCGCAGGGTGAGCAGACCAGTGATCAACCTGCAGATCAGGCCCAGGGGTCCGCAGGCGTGGTAGGAGGGGCAGGGCAGATCCGCCGCCCGTGCCTCCAAGGTAGGCAGACCTACAACAGACCGGCGGATCAGGCCCAGGAGCCTGCCGGCGTGGTACAAACACCACCCTAATTGGAGTAGGGGCAGAGCAGAGTCGCCGCCCGTGCCAGGAACAGGCCCAGCGTCCTGCAGGTGGGGTAGTCACGACACCCCAATTGGAGTAGGGGCAGAGCAGAGCCTCCACCCGTGCCTGAAAGGTGGGCAGATCTGTGACCGACCAGCGGGACAGGCCCAGTGGCCTGCCGGTACGACAGACACGTCACCCCATTTGGAGTAGGGGCAGAGTAGAGCCGCCGCCCGCGCCTGCAGGGTAGGCAAACCTGCAACCGACCAGCGGATCAGGCCCGGTGGCCTGCCGGCATGGTACACTCGTCACCCCAATTGGAGTAGGGGCAGAACAGAGCCGCCGCCAGCTCCCAGAACAGGCCCAGTGACCTGCCGGTGTGGTAGCCACGACACCCCAATTGGAATAAGGAGAGAGCAGAGCCGCCGCCCGCACCTGCAGGAAAGATACGCAAGCAGTATGAAAAGACAAGGAAAGAAAGGACCACAAGCAATGCAGGTCAACGCAACTTTAGAAGAGGTAACAGCTGCAGCAGATGGAATGTCAGATAAAGAATTCAGGATATACATGCTTCAGATGATCTGGAGTATCAAGGAAGACATTAGACAGCAAAATCAGACAATAAAAGATCACTTCGACAATGAATTACGCAAACAAATCCAGGAAGCAAAGGATCAACTATACAGGGAGATAGAGGTTATAAAAAACAAGCAATCAGAAATCCTAGAAATGCAGGAAGCAATAAACCAACTTAAAAACTCAATGGAGAATACGACCAGCAGAGTAGAACACTTAGAAGATAGAACATCAGACAATGAAGACAAAGTATTTCAACTGGAAAAGAACATAGACAGCTCAGCAAGACTGTTAAGAAACCATGAGCAGAACATCCAAGAAATATGGGATAACATTAAGAGACCAAACTTAAGACTCATTGGGATACAGGAAGGTATCTTAGAAGATGGAAAAATATACCCTGTTCATGGATAGGCAGAACTAACATCATCAAAATGGCGATATTACCAAAAGTTCTCTATAGGTTTAATACAATGCCAATCAAAATCCCAACGGCATTTCTTGTAGAAATAGAGAAAGCAATCATGAAATTCATATGGAAAAATAAAAGACCCAGAATAGCAAAAACAATGCTAAGCAAGAAGTGTGAATCAGGCGGTATAGCGATACCAGACTTCAAACTATACTACAGAGCAATAGTAACAAAAACAGCATGGTACTGGTACCAAAACAGGCGGGTGGACCAATGGTACAGAATAGAGGACACAGAAACCAATCCACAAAACTACAACTATCTTATATTTGATAAAGGGGCTAAAAGCATGCAATGGAGGAAGGATAGCATCTTCAAGAAATGGTGCTGGGAAAACTGGAAATCCATATGCAACAAAATGAAACTGAATCCCTTTCTCTCGCCATGCACAAAAGTGAATTCAAAATGGATCAAGGAGCTTGATATCAAATCAGAGACACGCCATCTGATAGAAGAAAAAGTTGGCTACGATCTACAGTCGGTGGGGTCGGGCTCCAAATTCCTCCATAGGACACCCATAGCACAAAAGTTAATAACTAGAATCAACAAATGGGACTTACTCAAACTAAAAAGTTTTTTCTCAGCAAAAGAAACAATAAGAGAGGTAAATAGGGAGCCTACATCCTGGGAACAAATCTTTACTCCTCACACTTCAGATAGAGCCCTAATATCCAGAGTATACAAAGAACTCAAAAAATTAGACAATAAGAGAACAAACAACCCAATCAACAAATGGGCCAAGGACCTGAACAGACACTTCTCAGAGGAGGACATACAATCAATCAACAAGTACATGAAAAAATGCTCAACATCTCTAGCTGTCAGAGAAATGCAAATCAAAACCACCCTAAGATACCATCTCACTCCAGTAAGATTGGCAGCCATTAGGAAGTCAAACAACAACAAGTGCTGGCGAGGATGTGGGGAAAAGAGTACACTTGTACATTGCTGGTGGGACTGCAGATTGGTGCAGCCAATTTGGAAAGCAGTATGGAGATTTCTTGGAAAGCTGGGAATGGAGCCACCATTTGACCCAGCTATTCCCCTTCTTGGTCTATTCCCTAAAGACCTAAAAAGAGCATGCTACAGGGACACTGCTACATCGATGTTCATAGCAGCACAGTTCACAATAGCAAGACTGTGGAACCAACCTAGATGCCCTTCAATAGACGAATGGATAAAAAAAATGTGGCATTTATACACAATGGAGTATTACTCTGCATTAAAAAATGACAAAATCATAGAATTTACAGGGAAATGGATGGCATTAGAGCAGATTATGCTAAGTGAAGCTAGCCAATCCCTAAAAAACAAATGCCAAATGTCTTCTTTGATATAAGGAGAGTAGCTAAGAACAGAGTAGGGACAAAGAGCAGGAGAAGAAGATTAACATTTAACAGGGATGAGAGGTGGGAGGGAAAGGGAGAGAGAAGGGAAATTGCATGGTAATGGAAGGAGACCCTCAGGGTTATACAGTGGAGGAGGTAGAGAGAGAGGAGGGGAGGGGAGGGGAGAGGTGGGGAGGGGGGAGGGTGGAGGATGGGAAAGGCAGCGGAGCACAACAGACACTAGTATGGCAATTTGTAAATCAATGGATGTGTAACTGATGTGATTCTGCAATCTGTGTATGGGGTGAAGGTGGGAGTTCATAACCCACTTGAATCAAAGTGTGGAATATGATATGTCAAGAAATTTGTAATGTTTTGAACAACCCACAATAAAAAATTAAAAAAAAAAAAAAGAATTTTACCCAGCAATGAAAACCAATTGTAATCTTAGGATAGATGTTTATTCTTCTCTTATGAAAAAAGAATGTCCTTTAAGCAAAGGAGCCCGTGCGACAATGTACTTGATGATCACAGGGAACCTTGCCTTTCTCCTTCACCATCCCAGCATGTAGTTTTCTTTTCTCAAAGCCATCTGAATCCAAGTTGACTGCTGATGCTCAGTGATGTACACATTCCATTTTGTGAAGGGAAGGAGAGAAAAAAAGAACAACAGAAAACCCTCATCCCATCCACATTAGCTCTCTGTGAGCAGTAAATCCAGATGTTTCAGATAATACTTTCATTTACATAGAATTGTCAAGAACCTAGTCACAGGATTGTATGGCTTTAAGAAAGCTAAGAAAGTTTAAACTTTAAACTTTGCTCATAGTCACTCAGAATAATATTGTGGGTCTCCTGAATCGAGGACCTATGATGGCCTTATGTTTATGTAGGATCTGAAGATACAGCAATGAACCAGATAGATAGGATGAGTCCATTTTAACTTTGAGTGGTTTTACCCTTTGTAGGAGTATAACTTTACTAAAATATGTCATACACAGATGCATATGATAACTATGTAATAATTATATTTACTATTAAATACAATGAAGAAAACAACACATTAGAAAGTGGCTGATTTTGTTAGGGTTACAAGGAAGGCTGTTCTGAGAACTTTGCATTGACTTTCACCATGAATATGGAGAACATAGGAATCATACACAGATCAAAAAGAGCTTTCCAAGACTAAAGGTCAGTAGGAGCATAGGAAAAAAAAAATAAATAAATAAAAATAAGGAAATACTATTTTTTTTGAAACAACATTGATGTACTTAGCAAACATTATGCTAACTGAATAAGCCAGGAACAAGAGAAGCAAATACTGAGGGACTTATAATGTAGAATGTAAAAACATAAAATTTCTAAAATTGGAAAGTAGAAAAGTTGTTGCAATGGTGAGGGGCTAGGGCATATAGGAGAATGTTGGTCAAAGGATACCAAGATTCATTTATGCACAATGAGTAAATTCTGAAGTCTAATACACAGTATGGATTGCAGTATCATTAACAATGCACAGAACCAAGTTAATAATAGTGCATTATATATTTGAAATTTTCTGAGAGTGAGTATTTATTGTTTTTACTACACACATATAAAAAGTAATCTAATTATCTTGAGTATGGTAATCGTTTAACAATTCATATGTACAGCAAAACACCATGTTACACATCTTAAATACATAGAATTTTTGTTTTCCAATTGTACCTCAATAAAACCGGTGGTGAGGGCAGACACAACTCAGAGGACAATTCCAAGTCACCTTTGATAGAATTTATCTCCAGTCCCTAATCCTTAGCCAGAAAACAAAAACAAAGACATTAAGCAAGAGTTCTAACCCTATTGAGTGTATTTTATAATTTGTTTCAGTTTTATAGTGAATTACATTCCATTCTCAGCCCAGAAGATGGGTGTAGGTATTTTCAACAAAACCTAGCAAGCAGTTTGCCACAGTAAGTGGGAATATAAGTTTACAGGTATAGATTATGTCCTTTGACTTGTCTCCTCTGCTGACCAGCTGGGCAATACTGGCAAGATACTTAGCACTTCTGTCCCTTAGTACCCTCAACTGTATAATAACATTAATTTAAAAAATATATATAATATATTGGAGTATTGTCAAGATTAAATGTGAAATACTTAAAATTACATTTTGCAATTAATTACCACTCAATAAATACTGACCTTTATATATATATACTTTATTTTATACTGACACAGAAAATTCATTTGAACAGCACTTGATTCCTGGACTGATTGAAGCTTAAGCATTACAGATAAGACAGTTAAGCAATGTCCTTTAATAAGGCTTCTTTATATTCAGAGTGCCAATTTATAATTAAAATGTTAATTCTTACTTACAACTTGAAATGTTTTTTAAATAATTTAATTTTCACTTCAATCTGGTCAACACATTTGCTTCACAAAGGTAATAAATGTAGGGAAACTTATTGTAATTTTTGTAAGTTTGTCTTTTAGTGAAAGTAGCTGAATGTATTCTTATTATTATATCATTGATTTTAGCAAGAAAACCACAATATTTAAATGCTGAAGGGCACTTGGAGACAGGCCCCCCACCTCTTGGCCAGAGTTTATGATAATGGGTACCTAGAAGATTGAGCTCATCCTCACTCTCTGTCTCTTTCTCTTTAATAATGTCCCATAACACTTTATTTATATAGAGAAGGACAATATTGATAATAGAGATGCAAATTTAAAGGTTTTGACCTTTCTTTTAGTAAGGTTAGATGTTTTGACCAATGTCAAATAACACTAGAGAACAGTTATTAGCAATCCCAGTTTAGCTTCTCAAATTATAATAATGGATGTAGAAACAGAAAGGACAACATTATTGTCGTTTTCTTTTGGTTAGTTGGTTTCGTTGTTGTATATATTTATTTAGAGAACGGGTCTTGCTATGTTCGCTATGTTTGTCTGGCTGGCCTTGAGCTCATGACCCTACTGCCTCAGCCTCCTCACTAGCTAGGACTACAAGTGTCCATCACGGTAGGGCAGTGGGTTATTTTGAATCAAGATTTGACAAATTGTGCATTTATGGGAGGAAGAAAGTTAAAGAAAATTGAGTTCTCAGACTTATTATGTAAATAGTGTTAATATTAAGAAGAGAGATTTGTATTTAACAGATGCAGTGTACCAAAGAAATAATTCATCTGGAATTTCTTACTTCAGAAAGAAACATTTGAAAAGCAATGTGTTTTGCTACACTAATGCTTCTAAAGACACTCTTGAATATATTTGTTTTGGAAAGTGAAATTACATGCCAGAGTCTAAAAGTATGTTTTCCCTATTTCAAATAGTGTTTTTGGTGGATGCAGCATATGACCTTGAATTTTAAAGATAGTCAATATATTTGAGTTAGTTATTTATTATTAAAAGCTAATATCACTGCATCCATCTGGTTCTAGGAATTTTAAAGTATCTGTATTACTTGCTTCTAACCAACAGTTTCAGTCACTTGTTTCACTTGTTTTTCTCCTTAGACTTGCCTCCCCCTTGAAGGAAATGGGATGTTCAGTTTAATTACCAATAGCTTCACCTTCCAGACTTTGGAATTGCAACTGCAAAAGTTCTTTTTAAAGTTCCCTGCACTTTAGTAAACATGGACATAACTTTGAGAATATTTATATAAATTCAGAGCAATAAGTATAATTGTATGTAAGCCTCTCCTTTTCCATTCTTCCTACTTCTTTCTTTGTTAAAGGGAAATTAAATCACCTAAAAATAGTCTTTTTGTATTTGCTCAGTTTTTCATTTATTTACACTTAATGTTTGAATCTGATTTTTTTAAAAAGATTATTCTCCCCATCATATTATTTTTTATCTCCAATCTTCAGGTACTGTCACCCAGTTAACAAATATGCATATGCTTGTTATTTGCATAAAGTCCAAATTCCCAAAATCTGTGGTATTTCAGAGATACACAAAAGGTTCATAAGCTTTTTTAAAAAAAATCTTTCATATATTTGGATGTGGCTCTTGTGTGTTAACTGCTGATGACACTTCTATTGAATCTAGAAGCACTAACATCTTCAGTTATTATTATTATTGACTTGGAGGTTATGAAGGGTATAGTTGAATTCAAGAACTATATATGACCTTGCTCTGAGGTCACCTTAATTATTTTATGACTTACTTTATGAAAAGCTGGAGTCAAAAAAAGGCACAGAATAACTTTTTCTCCCTTCAGGTTGTAATATAATTTATGAACAACCGTCAGGATTTGCTCAAAGTATTTCCACAATGTAAGATATTGCTTTGAAGGGCCTGGGTGGCATTACTGGATGAATTCTGACCTAGATTCCTAAGAGAAGCAGGTCTCACAGCTCTCTGCTCCTTCTCAGACAAACAGTAATCTGATTCTCAAGCACAGAAAATCTGTCACGATTTGTGACCTTTACTGTGAGTGATATAAGCTTAGCCAAAGTAGAGACAGAATTACCTCTTACCTTGCAGAAAGTCACACTTGAGGTCACTTTCAGGACAATATAAGGACAGGTGCCCTACTGCTTCTTTGCCCTGTTAGGCCTTTCTGTTTGGCTGATTTATCCATCCTAATACACACCCTGCACCAGTAATTCAAAGGAAACTCATTCTACACTGGAGGAGATCAAGACTGGTAACCACTGGTGACTGGTCTTTGTGAAGAAAACTGTCAGCCTGCAGGCAGGTCAGGGACTAAGGCAATCAAATGAAATCAGCTAAGGTTTTCACATTCATCAGGTATCATCTGCCTAATAAATATGGGCTGAAGAATGTTCATTTGGCCCTTTTATATAGATATGTCGAATTACTTCCCTACTACAGGTCATTTATTATATCTATTGCTTCTAAAAACAATTTACAGCAAGGTATTTTCTTTACTATTTAATCATTGATTTTTAGACCTCTTGAATGTTTGTAAAACTGTTCGTTTTTCTGAATATTTTTCCCTGCATTTTACATATTGTATCTCTAATTTTCTCCCTCTTTCTGTTCTTATGTCTATATATGTTCTTCTAGAATATTTATAAGTTCCCTGGAGTTCAGGCAGATAAACTTTACTATTTGTTTATTTTAATTATTTTCCTATTTTTAAGTAAAAGGCCACTAGTTATAGCAAAACATTTTCACATTTACTTAAATAAAAATATGACTTATAAATTGCAATATTTCCTATTTTCTAATTTCTTATTCCTAACAGCTTAATCTTACGATACTTTTTATGACATGCATAAGGTCTGTACAATATTACTTACATGTCATTTTTCATACTAAGTTATATAATTTGAATTTAGGAACATTTGCATATTTAATTATAAAGTACTAGTATTTGTGTAGAATAATTATTTACAAGGTCTTCACATGGATAGCTAAGGTTAACAGTCTTATATAGGAGAAATTATGTTTTCACTACTAAATGAAGATTGGATTGCTAGTTATTTTTATATCATGAACTTTTGTTTTATATATAGTGTATGTATAATTTAATATTATCATTTATAACAATGATGATAATGAATACTTACTTTTATTACATGACTGTGGGGATGGGTTAGAAGAAAGCTGCATATATTTAATTAGTGCTCTGAAAGGGTCAGTCTAGGTTAGAACACAAATTAAGTCACATATAAGCCATTTCTTGGTTTTTAAGCACTAGTAAGCATTTATGAGTGAAAGTCAAACATGAGGACAGAGCTGAATGGGCAGTAGGCCATGTCAATGACCACAGCTACTTGAAAAAGACAGAGGGACCTCTCTCATAGGTTTGTGAAGTGATTAACTCCCAGGTTCTACAAATTCACTAAGAGGCACATTTAAAATTTTTCACAGACCTTGAAGGCTTATTATTTTAAGCCATAAGCAGTTTCTATTAATGTTTCCAACCATTCACTGTCACTTAGCTTATTAAGAGATAATTACTTGGTGACTGAAAGATAACAATAAAGAGCAAGATGTCAGAGCAGAAAAGTACATGTTCTAGCAACTTGCTTTTTCTCTCTTTATTTCTGTAAGTAAATAAGAGTCCCAAATGGCAGAAGTTAAGCCTTTTCACTGAATGGTTTTCTTTCCAGGAGGGAATAGAAGTAAGGGGGCACTTTCTGACATTTTTTATTTAAGAGCTTAAAAGAGGGGGGTAGTTTATTTTTTCATGGTAGTTAGCAACAATGACAGCTCTGATAATGATTAAAAAAGAGTATGCACTGAGGCTTCTCAGGAGAATCCTGAAACACATAGGCTAAAATAAAGACATGTTGTTATTTATCACTTAATGACAGTATATGCACTCCAAAGATAACTTTAAAAATAATTGTGGTTGTGTTTAAAAATTGACACTTCTTGGTTGTTTGGGGGTAGAAATCAAATGAATTTTTAAAACTCTATGATTTTTCACAAGCATGACATAGTTCTCATTGAAAATTTATTTTATATGGAACCTAGGCATTAAGAGGTTAGTAAATTGTTGCTTTTTGTTTGTTTGGTTTGTTGGTTGGGTTTGTTTTTTGTTTTGTTTTGTTTTTGATGGAAGGGGACCTAGTGTTTGGAGAGAAAATAATGAAAGTTATTGGGCAGTAATTTGTGCTTAATAGGAACATACTGTAATATATAATTGGTAAGGGAAAATATAGAACTATGTATACCTCAACTGTTTTATTACACAGTCCCTCCCCTTTTTCTTTCCCATTGATGTTTAACAAAAATTATATATATAGTGACCATTAAGGTAACAGTATCAAATTATTTTCCAATTATATCTCATGTCAACAGTAACACCTAAAATCTTTCTCAGTTAGGTTATAAAATCAGGAATATGGTAAGACAGATAAATCTCTGTAGAATTATCATTTCATCTTTACACTCCAATCTCTCATCTCCATCCCCTTTAATTATTGGGTTTCAATCCCATAATAGTCGGGCTAGCTGAGGGTTAGTTTTGTCCCCAATGAACCTGCTCAGCACTATTTAGAAAATCACCTATGGTTCCCTGGAGTTATTTGGCATTTAATGAAAGAACTAGTGATGTCTAAATATGAGACATCCTTTAGATTTCCCAAAACAAGAATTTTGTATCATTTGGATAGAAATCCATACCCTAGTAAGAACCAATTCTGAGTGATATTTTCAACATTTTAAACTCAACCAAGTCTAAACAGTAAATAAGGACTTTATTATACTTTTCTTTCTTTTATTATGCCTGTCAGTTTTTAAGGAGTTTCATAGTTTTTGATTAGTGGACCTTGCATTTGAAGGAAGAGCATTGTAACTGCCTTTAAATAATTCTGTACATTTTTCACAGCTACAAAAGCTTAATGAACAAATTAAAAAGGTCTGAAAAAGAAAAATTATTCTTGATACCCTATAAATAATCTTATGTAAATATATGAAAGCTTCACAAACACATAGCATAGTCAGAATGCAAGAGCTTGTACTGATGTCTTGGTTTTGATTCTTCAAACTTGATTTTTTTGTATCTTCAACTTACCTGTTGAAAATAAATTAATATACCTTGGGCCCACCCTAGCATGAATCAGGTACTTAATAAATAAGAAATGTACCTGTGTATAATGGCCCATGCCTGTAATCCCAGCAGTTCTGGAAGCTAAGACAGGAGAATTCCAAGTTCAAGGCCAGCCTCTACTGCAACTTATGAGACCCTAAACAACTTAAGGAGACTCTCTCAAAACAAACAAATAAACAAACTAAAAAGGGCTGAGGATGTGGCTAAGTGTTAGAGCACCTCTGGGTTATTCAATCCTTAAGTATCCCCCCAACCAAAAGAGAAATAATTTAGACAATCTGTAGTATATGGGAAGACCTCATAGAATCCAAGGGTCCCTTGGCATAGAAAGTAAAGTTTTTGTGTCCTGAGTTAATGAAATTTAATTATCAGTAGATTTTTATTGGGTAAGAGGACATTATAATGATTTAGAATCACTCATAAAGCCATTCTTACATTATCTATGACTCCCCCCCCCCCACCAAAAAAAAATCATATTTCATCCCTTGACCTTCAGGAAGCCTGGCACAACTTTATATTGTGAGGCTTTTTCTGGCCCATACCAGGATTAAGCAAATGTAGATTCTAGTCTAGGCTGGGAGATTCATTGACCTTTTGACCTCTGCATATCATTTAACATAGATACTCTTTCTCTTTTTTTGTCCTTAAAATGAAGATGCTAATTATCTATCTAGAAAGATTAGGGGACATAATGAATGAGTAAACACATAATAAAATTATGAAGTGCTATATAAATGTAAGAAATTACTATGACTGCATTGCTTGAGATTTTGATATTAAAATGTACAGTAAACAGAAAATTGCACAAGGCAGGCTGCCATCTAAAGATCAAACAGTAGTGAGCCATTCCAGAAAACACTTTTTAAATTCCATTCACTCAAATTTTCAAATCTATCATACCTATGAGCTTTAAACTTTGCTGAATACATTTTAACATTTTTTAAAACTTTTTGAAATAAGCAATAATGATCTTAGAGCTGTAAAAACATGATGTTCCAACTGCACTTTTTTATAAGCTTTGTACCCGTTTCTTGGTTTTATTGCCAAAACAACCCATGGAAACAAAAGATGCAGAAAAGATATGAAAGGAAGTAATGACTGCTGAGCAGTTATCCTGTAGATGAATAATAGACAAGTACATAAACAGATGCAAGCCTAACACGGATGCAAAATGAATGAGAGGAAACAAATAGCAAAAGCAGTTACAAAGTTAGGCATTGGGAGTGGGCATTCATCTATCTCCCTTGGAAAACATGCTATTGCTGACAAAACAAAATCCTTCTTCACTGTAATATAATCTTTGCTGTAGACGTCTATATCTCTTTTTCATAAGTAAAAACCTTTTTTTTAAACTTTAAACTTAAATTTGAGACAAGCCTGATAATTTACTTAGGTTACATTTCTATGATATTTCAACAAGCATCTAAAAATTAACTGAACTTTTAAATTAGTTACCAAAACTAAGTATCAAGTACACTCAGATGTAATATGTAGCATGTCAACTAATGCCTTTCAGTAGTACCCAACTGCTGCCTTAATATTTGTTCCTACTAAACTTACCTGTGTTTATTGAGTTCATTTTATTTTTTCATAAATGTACATAATTCTGACTTAGAATAATAATAGCTATAATTTACTGAGTACTTACTCTGTACACTCTACATGGATTTTTTCCTTTTCATGTCTTACAAGAGTTTTTATTTTTATTTTTTAGTTATTGATGTACCTTTATTTATTTATTTATTTATTTTTATATATTCATTTGAATGCAGTGCTGAGAATCGAACCCAGTGCCTCACGTGTGCCAGGCAGTCACTGTGTCACTGAGCTATAACCCAGGCCCTACAAAATCTTTGATTAGTATAATTGTTCCAGAACTGTTAAACTTATTCCTGAATTTAGGCTATTCTAATTTCCATAAGATTTTTTAAGCTTAGTAACAGAAGATATAGATGCGATAACTGAAAATCTTTAGGATAAAATAAAAAGTTATAATGGAAAAGAATTGAGAAGGGGAAAATTCTTTAAATTCCACCATCATGTGATGAATCCAACTTCATAAAGTGCAAGACTGCATCAATACAAATTAATAAAAAAAGTTAATAAAGGGATTTGGATGCTCCTGTACCCATCTGTGAGTTCTACAAGTGGGAGTATAACATCAATGGTGCTTATTCCAATAAAGGACTCAATTTCATTTTATGGAAATATAAAAATAATATGTATATAAATACTTCTCTATATGTTTTTTCAACAGAATAAAAAAACATCATGAATTATTTTTGTAGAAATGTGTTAGGCAAGTATCATGTTGGATTGTGGGATTTTACCTGTGGCATCAAAAATGAATCTTATTCATGAGAAGGGATTGAATGTGAGCAATCTCAGAAAAAGGTTTCTCTGTACTCCAAACTGATTACTAGGATGAGTATGCCAGGTTCATTTATTGGTCTACCACTTTGCCAAGAAACTAAGAAAATAAAAGATAAATATCGCTTAGGAAAAGAAAACTGAGAAAAAATTAAAAACACCTTATTTTGAATTCCGAAGATGTCTAGGAATATACTTATTTATGTAGTTATTTTCCTTTTATATTTTTTCCATTTTATTTCAAAAGTTTGAGGGTTTTTTTTTTTTGATTGTTTCTTTGTTTGTTTGTTTACCAGGAGATAAGGATTGAGTTGGCTTACACATGTAAAATTGTTGATTTAAAAGTTTTTTGATAACTGTCCCATGAAAGAGAAATTTGTAATTTGTAATGTATCTTTTTTCCTGGTATATAATTCACAATGTAGAAAGTTATATTTGCTTAAATTTTAGAAAATATAAATTCTATTTTATTTTTCAATGAAGATTACCCACCATTTCTAAAATCATTTGACTATAATTACAGATAGGACATGTCATTTCTATCTCCAGTATAAATTGATTTTTCAATTTGTTTCTCATTGAATACACAAAACTATCTTTTTAAAAAATATATATTGTTTAATTTATTTTCTTTTGTTCTTCTTGAGTGTTAGTATGATCGGAAAATGTTCATGATTGGAAGATGTTCATATTAAAAGAATCTCTGATTTCTCTTAACTTTGCTACTGTTTTCCAAATTTTGGAAAAAAATAATAAATAATAATCATTTTATTCTTCCTGAATTAATTTCAATATTCTTTTCATTTTCCTTAGAAAATTATTCTGCCTACCCTCCTTATTTTGGAAGTGATAATCTGCCTTTTCTCTTACTAACTACCTGTTATGATGTTTGGTTAAATTGTAACAATTATAATTAATTTATTTAATGATTTTGAAGTATAATTGGCACCTTTGCATAATATCTATAATTTAAAAAGCCTATAACTGATTGATAGGTATATCAGCCTTTAAATTTTATTTAAAATCATAACTAACATGCATATTTTACACTAATATTTGACAAAAAGATTTAAGAAGTGAATTGGTTCATTTTTTATTCATTTCAAATTCTGAATTATTAGTAACATAAATTGTATGTGTGTATGTGTATGTGCTGTGTGCAGTGTGTATGTGTCCATGCATGTTTATACACACAAAGGTAAGTATTCCGGAAATGTGGCTTGCTATTTATGTATATGTCTTATGTTGCCACAAAATTTTATAGTGTCACATAACAGCCAAACTAACTTCAGGAAGCTCAACATTAATACACTGTCTTTTAAGTATGCAAGGATAGATTAATTTTTTACAGAAGTTAAAGCAGAATTAAAGAAAATTAGTTGCCATTTTCAAATACCCTGACCTGTTTAGTGGGATTTTAGCTCACATTTCCTGATTATAGCTTTAGAAAATACCATATACAATCTGCTGCAATGACTTTTAGTTATAAAATTTTATTTATAAAATTACATAAGCCACTGATTTTCAAAGCAATAATAATCAAATATTGGCTTTCTTCTTAACTGATTAACCCTCTGATCAAATTGATATTCACTCATGTATCCTGAAATAAGGTCCAATTTCCAAAGCCCTTCTCTGTTGTACAGAATGACAGTTTAGTTTCTTAATATCAAATTCTTTTGCCTGTTCCAAGCAAAACAGATGGTTAAGATAATTATAATGGAAATGGCATGCTGAGAAAACTGTTGAGAGACCATTCATTCTTGGATTTTTCCTTTTTCCTCTTTCTAAATGCAGTAGGTAAGAGTATGAGAGAATGAACAAACCATGCAAGTTAAAAAAAAAAAATTGCAGAGATGACCTGTGGCATGCAAATCCAGTCAGTTAACTTCTCTGTTCTATTTTCTTTTGGGTAAATTAAGAGCAGGTCCTTGTGCCCTCTCTTTTTTTTCCTCAGGTAGAATACCTGGGAAAGGCTTCTGGAATAAAAGGAGAAATCAGCCTAAGAAGAAACAAAAAGGGCTCCTGCAAAATCAAACCCAACTTACTTTTTTGTTGACCAAAAGAATTTTTATGCAAAAGGCATTTCAAATGAGTTTAAAACAGAGAGCAGAAATGAATCTGAAATGCCTACCGTATGCTTTTTCAGCACTTTCTAGCAATTATGACAATTTAGGTGGTTATGTAAATTACACAATTCTTGTAAAATGATATAATTATGAAATGTTGGGGCAGAAACAGAAAAGGAAAGTGAATACTGCAAGATATAAGATTGGGAATACACCCCCTCTGTCACCTTTTAAAAATCCCTTGAGATTTTACTGTTGTCAATAGAAAGGTATCAATATAAAATTGCTTTCTGTGGGCATAGGTGTTAGTAAAAACCAGATAGGGTGGTAAAATAAAATGAGAATATGTTGAACTGTTTTTTTTTTAATTTTTTGTATTCAGATTATAAAATCATGTTTGCAAAAATAATCCATTCACATAAGTTAATTTTTTAAGATATTATTTTTACTTTTAATAAATTATTTGGAATTTGGAGTATTTAACCCACTGGAAATATGTGTTTATAACAAATATTTCACTTAGCATTTTGTTGTCCATGTTTTCAGAAAGGACAGGAATATGTTATTACTAAGATAGGTTCAGTTTAAGAACTATAAATATCTACCTACATTTTTCAGAAATCCCATAAGTACTTCTGGAGAATAGTATTTGTATTTTACTTTGAAATATTTTTATTTTATAACTATTTTGTAAAAATAGAGTTGTATTAAATGTCAATATCCATCAAAAGTTCCCTTGCTTTTTCTCCCAATGAACAATTTCATCCCAAGAAGAGCACATAACCAGAGGTTTTTAGCTCTCACAGGGCTGTTACTCACCAAGAAGATAAAGATGGCTTCCAGGCATTTTAGGATTCTTTCACATAACCCAAAATAGGAGACTTTATACCCTGAGGTTCAGAGTTTACTCTAGCCAAGTGTTTTTTGATGGGGTGGGGGATGGACAGTGCTTTATTTTCCAGTTTTTTTTTTTCCCCTCCCTGGGATACAACTGTGAGGTGGGGAGGGCAGAGAGCTGTGAGCAGATGTTCTCCCCATCAGCTTTCCCAGTTCTCCAGTTCCTTTGTCTCCATAGTTGGTTCTTCTTGATAGAGATAGTTTTCCTCTGGTACTACCATTACCCCCCTACCCATACACACACAGCTTATGCTTAATATTCTTAGTTGATTGATCATCATATTTAGGCAATTTCTTGAGGTACACAGAATATTCACTTCAGTGAATACAGATGCATTCCTGCTTTACAGACCATCCTAAGGATTCAGTCCCAAGATCTATAAGAAAAAAGTTATCTCTCTTTTATGCAGATCTCTGAAGGGGGAAGATATTCTGCAATCTCACCCTCTCAGACTTGTTGATATCAAAAAGAAAATTCTGGACTCAACTTCAGAGCAAGAACAAAGGGCGTCGGCATGAAATCTTGCTTTACAAAATAGCAAATATGAACATCCTCCCTTGGCTAATGTATAAAGTACAAAGAAAAAGAGAAAACTTTCACAATGCTCTTCACTCAAAGTTGCTTCATATAGCCCTACTTGTCATGGGTGACCAGACTAGGGTGGGGAATTGTCTGAAAAGTCATTTCCCTGCCACTTTTTTTCTATGTCCCTTTTCTTCTTTATTTGCCTGAACATAGCTTAAGGCAAGCCCTTTTTTTATACATAAGATTGAATTTTCTTGAGGGCTCTTCATGTGTTTCCCTCTCTTTTTCCAGTTCTAGTCAAGACACCTAGAGAAATGTTCTTCCTTTTTGTAACCATTAAGGCTAAATAACAAGCATGGATAATAAGCTTGAATATTTTTTTGTCTAGCAAAGACAAAATGGTATTTTAAAGTGATGATCACATTCTTCCTGTTACTCTGGATGTTGTCTAGATCTTATAATATTTGGAGCTTGGATACTGACATATTAGGGCTTGTAAAGAATTCTTACTCATAGGGTGGAACCTGGAATTTGTCCTTATAACAGGCATACCAGTTATTCTGGGGAAAGCTGCCATTTCAGTGAACACTTTTTTGTCTTACAGATACCTGTTCATTGCTTCAAGGCCAATCAAGCACTAAGCTAGTAAAATAACCAAACAATTTTCACTAAATATTAACTTTTTAAACTAATTGGATATTCTAGCAGGACTGAGCATTTTAAATCATTGGTTCTTTGCCTTCCAAATTAGGAATTTGAATTGGGCCTATCTTAATTCATACCCCATATTGGGTGAGTTAAGATGGAATAATAAAATCGGGGGGAAGCATTTGGTCTAATCTAATGATTCCCTTGTTTTTGTCTCCAGGATCTAGATCCCTCTATATGGCGGGATGGGATATTTTCCTGAAGCAAATGCATGATCTCACTGCCAATCATTCTGAATTCACAAAAAAAATAAGAAGCCACATCTGGCCTTCTGAAAGGATTAACACCCCCTTCCCCCTTGAACTTGCCTTACACTTTAAGAGGAAGAAATTTTAAGTGCTCATTTTCCTATAAAGGACACAGTTTCTTGACAATCAAAGCATTGAAGGGGAAGGGTTGCATATAAAGTGCACTGGTAGGTGGAGTCCCTGCGAAGGCCAGACTGATGTATTCTAGGGAAGGGAATATCTAATACTGCCATTAGCATTTTGCCCTTTATATATTTTATTTAGAGACAGGGTCCCACTAAGTTGCTTAGGGCCTAGCTAAGTTGCTGATACTGCCGTTTACTGGTGACAAGTCCTGCTTCCTCACATGTTGAAGTACAACATTAGAGAAGCACTCTGAAGCAAGCATATGAAGCTGGGTTTATTTAAAAAGGGGTAACATAGGCTGGTATGGGCACACGTGTGGGAAGATGGCGGCCAGGTTCAAAACTGTAGAACCTATGGAGTATTACAGGAGATTTCTGAAAGAAAACTGTCATATTGATGGAAGAGAATTTGGCAAATTCAGAACCACAACTGTCAACATAGTTCCAATTAGTACCACAGATGGTTCTGCTTTAGTGAAGCTAGGAAATACTACAGTAGTTTATGGAGTTAAAGCAGAATTTGCGGAACCATCAATAGATGCCCCTAATAAAGGATATGTTGTTTCTAATGTGGATCTACCAACCCTGTGTTCATCAAGATTTTAGTCTTGACCTCCGGGAGAAGAGACCCAAGTAGCTAGCCAGTTCATTGCAGATGTCACTGAAAATTCACAGATAATTCAGAAAGAGGACTTTTGCATTTCTTCAGGAAAGCTTCCTTGGTTTCTATACTGTGATCTCATTTGCCTTGATTACGATGGAAACATTTTGGATGCCTGCACATTTGCTTTGTCAGTGGCTTTAAATATGTTGCCTAAGGTTACTATAAATGAAGAAAATTGCTTTAGCAGAAGTTAATTTAAAGAAGAAAAGTTATTTGAATATTAGAACTCACCCTGTGGTAACTTTCATTGCTTTGGCACTTTGATGGCACTTTGCTGACAGTTGACTGTACTGGAGAGGAGGAGCATCTGGCAATAGGAAACTTGACAATAATAATGGATGAAGAAGGCAAACTCTGTTGTCTTCATAAAACAGGTGGAAGTGGACTCACTGGAGCTAAATTTCAGGACTCTATGAACCATGCAGTTACAAGACATAAAGAAGTAAAACAAATCATAGAAGAATAATTAATAGTATAAAACCCAAAAAGAAAGTCACATTTTCCAAACAGATTTAAATATGTACTTGTTTGGGCTGGGGATGTGGCTCAAGCAGTAACGCACTTGCCTGGCATGCACGGGGTGCTGGGTTCGATCCTCAGCACCACATAAAATAAAAATAAAGATGTTGTGTCTACCAAAAACTGAAAAATAAATATTAAAAAATTCTCTCTCTCTCTTCTCTCTCTTAAAAAAAAACTGTACTTGTTGCACTGTGCACAAACATTTTATCTAAAAAAAATACCAAACTACATTCTCTGTAAAGAAAAAAAATAAATAGGGGTAACATAGACTTCTCCTGGGAGGGAGAAGGGGACTACAGCTGGTATCCTGATATCCCAAGAAGTGAGGGTATTCTACTTTCTTTATATGTCCTAGGCTTTATTTGTTCTCCTGCTCTCTTCCCTTTTATCTTTCTCCTTCCTGCATACTGAACTAGGTAGGCCCAGGAGATGCTCGGTGGGATGGTCAAAAGGTGAGAAGCAGATGGGCTGGAGGGGCCAAGGTGGAGTGATCTGGGCAAGAAGGAGACATGATTCACAATTCCCTGTAGGGAGTGACAATCCCTGGGACAGGTTACCTTAGCAACAGGTTGAAGCAGGGGCAGGTTATCATAATAAGGGTGGAGAAAGGTCCCTGAACATATTTCAGTCCCTCAGGGCGCAGTCTCCAACTTCCCAGATTCACTCCAAGTGCCCTCCTTGACCCAGCCTGACTCAATTCACCTGTCTATATTGACTGTCTGTCTAATTCTGGCTTCATTGTTTAGGTCCTTGCTAAGTTGCTAAAGCTGGCTTTGAACTTGAGATCCTCTTGCCTCAGCCTCCCTAGCAGCTGGGAATATAGGCATGCACCACTGCACCCAGCTCTACTGATAGATCTTGATTGTATAAAATACAGGAAGGGAATTTTTTAAGAGGCAAAATAATGCAGGAGGAACCCAGCATTTTAGAGAAGAATCCTGAGCAAACTGAGGTGAGCCAGCAGAAAAATATATGCATTGTTCAGGATGCAACCACTCAGGAGATTTGAGTGGTATGAAAGTCTTCCTAATAATTCTCATAAGAACTAACAGGATAACTCAACATAACATATCAACTTTTCCAAACCCACAGGATGGGGCTTAGGTGGTGTTAAACATTATAAAGAACACTTAATGACTGATATAATTGAATAATGTTACTGATATACCCCAAACACAATGTTCTCTTTTCTTTGTAAATGTCAAAACTGCACATCAACTAGACTTGGTTCTTCCTTCTCTTTTTAAAAACCAGTTAATGGGATCATCTCTAATCAAAATCACATTACAGTGAATCTTAAGGGATAATCAGAAAATAGAACATAATAATTTGTTTTATGTAATTATTTTATGGATAGCAGAAAATTATCATCTATTCCAAACAGAAAAACTATATACACATCCCCACAAATACATGTATATGGGTAATCATATGCATATATTATGTACAACACCACAAGTATTTTTAACAAAATTTACTTAATTTGGAACAAAATATATTTTCACAAAATACTTAACACACTTTACTTAATTTTCTGAGATGGCAATTAGCCTCCTGCATAACCCTTTGATGATTTTCTTATAATATCTGTTTTCAAAATGCTAACAAGTTATTATCTATCAAATACTTTCTCTTATAAAATGCTGTTAAATACTATACCATCCTCTGGAAAGTTTTAAAATGTGTATTCTAACCTTACTTAATCTAATCTGTCAATCAGCATTGAATAACAAAGATGTAGCCCTTGTCCTTCTGGAGGTTTTAGCATAATTGTCAATAGACAAAAAATAACAGTAATTATTTAATTACCCTGAAAGTATTTGTGTTAGGCTTAGATGTTGGGAACACATATCATCTCACAGGAAAGGATGTTTGGGCTTAGTAAGAACAATGGGGGTTGGAGGCGGGATCCAGACAGAAGCAATACAGGATATGGAAGTGGCTCCGGAATAGAAAAGGATGGTTCTTTATGGGAACTGAAATGAGGAAAGTAAACATCAAAGAGTAGAAGATGTAAAACCAGCAAGGATGACCTATTGGCCTTGAAAATTTTTTCTAAACTTTTTGCTAACATTTCTGAATATGAATCTGTAGAGCTATAATAAAATGTTGCAGTGTTATCCATGTTGCAGTATTTCTCTGGTCATACTGGCTTTACACTTTAAACAGTTTAGCTATTGGTCTTTCTTATGTTGATGTCATTAATCTCCACTCCTTTTTCTTAATTTGTGGAGAATTTCTGAGTTTAAAAGTTAACACAAATAGTATCTCTTCAAATAATGGCATTTCACCATAGGTGTATTTGAAAATAAATGCCTTCTTTTTTTCAGGCAAAACTTCTTCTATTCCCATTGAAATGACTTTCCCCCAAAAAAACACACAAAGTGACAAATGAATATTATTTTGACATTATAGTTTCAGGCAAAAATGCCTTCATCAATTTGTGTGAAGTCATGTTTTCTAACAACAAGTCATATGGAATAAATTAGAATTGTATGTATTCAAAAATGTGAGAATGAAGATAAGGCATCTTGTACAACCCAGCAGTCTATTGAATATGAAGTCTGTTTGTCCTGTTTTGAAGCACTTTGTGTTAAAAGTTCATTTTCCCCTAATAATATTAGGTTCAGATTTAGTACAGGTTAAGTATGAGTTCAAAGGAAGTAAAGACACTGAAAAAGAGGTTGCAACAAGAATGAACTTTCCAAAGACCAACTGTTTTTCACACCTCCTTCACCAGCCATCTCTCACTATGAAATAGCTTCATCTTTTGGCAAAGAAAATAAAATTCCCTTGCATTTCACTTATGTGCAAACCACATTTACTTACTTTTGAATCAATGTTTATTATATATTTTTTTCTAGCATTCAATTAATACATTTTTCTATCAGTGAAAATTGACTAGCTTTGCATGAGACAGAACACATCATAATTTATCCTACTATAATTAATTAAAATTTTTTTCACAGCTTTTCACTTAGAAACAGGTTTTTCAAGAATAAATGACAGGACTGGGTGTGGGGTACATATCTGTAATCCCCATGGCTAGGGAGGCTGAGGCCGGAGGATCAAGAGTTCAAAGCCAGCTTCAACAAGTTAGTGAAGCCTAAATAACTCAGTGAGACCTTGTCTCTAAATAATACCAAAAAAAGGGGGCTGGGGATGTGGTTCAGGGGTTAAGTGTACCAGTACCCGGTACCCTCTCCCTAAAAAAATGACAGTCATTGAATAAAAGATAGATCTATTTTGTAATTATTGAAAAAGCTATATCCTTAACCCCAAGAATTTTTCCATTGAATGACTTAATTTTTTAAAATTTCTATTGTGACATAAATTTTGTAGGAAAACGAGGTAAATGTGTATGCAAAACACACCACAAACACATACATATATGGGTAATAATAAGTAAGATAATGAATGATGTTTAAAATTGGAAACTATCTCTAATAAAGAAATAAATCTGCTGATTTTATAAATATAACATAATTTAATGTTTTTGGTGTAATATATATTCTCTCATTGTTTGTACAATATACTTTGGCACATATATTTTGATTTTCTCCTTTATGAAATGTAGGGATCAGACTATATGATAATTTTCATTTATATCTTAATTACTATGCATGTGTGTATGTATGGTATGTATGTGTGTATATATATACATTATACAAGTAATATATATATATATATTTGTGTATGTGTGTGTTTGTGTGTGTATGATTTCAGTACAAATTGTTCACTTCCTTAATGAAATTTGTATGTTCAAATTTACTATGAATAATCCTAAATGCTATTCCTCTTAATTCATTGAATTGTCATGATTTATAGGAAAATATTTTTAAATGAATATACTCATATACTTAAAAGAGAAAAACAAATGAGCAGGTAGTTAAAGTTTTAGTCCTCTGTAGTGATGATAGAAGAAATGAGCTTTGAGACAGGCAGGAATAAATTTTTAAAACTTGTTTAGTATGTTTAGACCAGTGGCAAGGATTGAGTGTTCGGTTGACCTTGAAAACTTTATAGTTCATCTTTTTTTATGGTTTCTCTGATTGTCATCAAGTGCAAAATCATTTGCCAGTTTCACATTTGCTCATAGTTCCCTGTGCTTGGCAAGTCCCTTGGCTCTGTGCATAATGCTGAGTGGCTACCATCAAGACGCACCCATACAGTATTGTACACTGTGTGTTCAAGTACGCCCATGTTGCACTTGCAAGTTATGTACACTAAATTTAGTTTCTTTTCAAACTTTAGTTTTAGCTTTACAACAATGAGATGAACCTTCTGATTATAATGGGCAACTTAAGACAGTGACATCACTAAAATAGCAATGAGTATGTTTTCTGTATTAATTTAAAGGTTTTGTAATGGGAAGTGGCCTGGGTGCCAGAGCATGTCTAGCAAAACTTGGTCTTCGTCCCTTAGTTTTGTCAGCCTCATTATTTGCTTTAAAGTGATGAAATAATAACAAAAACTGAAGCTGTTTCTAGCCTGTAGTCTATATGCCTAACAGACATCAGTTGTAAAAATAAAACAAAATTAAATTACAAATAACCTCATTGTCACTGTAATTAGTGAGCCACAGAAGTCGATGATTTAATAACCCTTGCTTGAAAAGACAGAGATTCTCTATGATTCTGAAATCCTGAGCTTATAGGATGAGGTTAGTTAAACTACTATGTAGAGTAGCTAGTTCAACATGGACAATAACTTAGCAAATACTGGCTTAATAGATTGCATTCTTGTCAGACACAACCTAATAACAACAGTAAAAAATTGCTATTTTAACTTCATATCTTATAGTGGCACACATGATCATCCAGAATTTTGAAATACAATGATCTTATATACAAAAGATGAAAGAGAGTAAATAAAATATTAATAGAACTTCAAAATTTAAATGCCCCTTTTTATTTCCTGCTGTTCTTTTATTTTAAATAAATGAGAGATAAATATTGTATTACATAAGTGTGTGTGAAACATATGAACAATTGTAACTTGTTCCATGCTTTTAGTATCTGCTTATTTTTCTTTTTCCTGTGGACCAACATAAAGGAATAGATGGATAAATAAGATTGTTGCCTTTCTTTCTCCTCAGACTACCTCCTTCTTTCTTTTTCTTCCTGTGTAATTTTGACAAGACAGAACCAAATGAACCTCATTTGATCATTCCATATTTGAAACAAAAAATATTATTGACTTATATTTCTAGTGAATTGATCTTAGCAAATCCTTTTTGGTTAATTTTATGATAGTCTATTCTTTTATTTGTATTGGTTAGTCGTGTTTAGCTTATAGACTTCTGTAGAAGTTTGCATAATTTGACCATATTTTGAAGCCTGTACACTGACACTGTGATTGTTTGAGGTAAATTTTAGGAAAAGAGAACTGTTCAGAACTTGGATCTAGATATTTCTAGTGTGGAGTGCATGTGGATGGAGCAACTGTTATATTCACAAGCCCTCCAAAGTGAAATTTTCCAGGCAGAAGTTCATCGTGGTTATGAAAAAGCACAATAACTAGGTCCAGAATAGAATGGACCAAGTTAGAAAATCTGTGGTATGACCCTGGGCTTCTTACCAAATAGCTATGGATTCTTAGAGAATTTTCAACTTTCTTATTTTTAAATCTGCTACAAGCTTTAAAAGTTTATTATTCTAAGTAAATTTTTTTTAAAAAAAGAACATTTACTTACATAAAAAACATTGGCAGGATTCTTTCCCTTTAAAAGTAATCACAGCTGTGGATTCCAATGCCACATTATATTTTAATTGATTTATTTCACATACTATAAGTACAATGGAACTGGATATTGGTAAAACATTTGATAATTATCTGGAAAATTTAGTCAATATAAATTTAGTAAGATCTAAGATTTAACTTAGCATATGTATGTATCATAATTATAAAATCTTTAACTTATCATTTCCTCTATAACATCTCAACTTATAATCTTTCTTCAAGGAAAATGGTCATGTGGCTAAAATTTAAAAGAGAAGTTACAGAATTCCAATTAAAAGAGTTAATTGGTAAAGCAATGTAAAATTGCTTTAGTTTTATAAAAGAGGTATTAAACAACATTTTTTTCCCTCTTTACCAGTGTGGTTTTCATATTTCAAACTTAAATAATGTACATGACTTGAAAAAGTCTTAGGAAAGAGAAAATATCTATTTTGCTTACATATAATCCTCTTAACATGCACATGCCAGATGGTGTTTCATATTGGGTCAGAAATAATGAAGGAATCCGGCTTTAAATCTAAGAATCACGGGAAAAGTGAGTAACTAGAGATTATATATTTATAATAGCATTTTTCCCTAAAATTCAACTATTTGTAATGATTTCTGGTATGCTTCTGTGTCTATAGGTTTATTTTTACTTATTTAACTTCTATTATACTATCTTGGGATTCTGAAAGATTACTTATTTTATGATTGAACATATTTTAATCCTTGTATTTCTATAACTAAGTAAAAATTTAAAAATTTAAAAATAAACAAATTATGTAAATTATAGAAAAGAATAGTATTTCCCTAATTCATTTGAGAAAAAAAATATAAGATTGGTCTGAATTCTTTTACTAAAAAATAAACAAATTTCCTCTTCATAACAATAGCACATTTCACCATCATAAACCTGACAGAAGAATAAATTCAATTCTTTGTGTGATAGAGAAAGCAGAACATTATACTCATGATTAATTCACTATTTTTTCTTATTTTTCATTTCTAGCTATTGCTTCTTAATAGCCCAATTAGTCATCTACATCATTAATTAACCTGATCAAAACCAATCAATGCCTTGACTACTGCATCCAAGCTATACAAAAGACAACTTTCTAAGTTGAAACTTTTCTAAGAATCCATAGCTATTTGATAAGAAGCCCAGGGTCATACCACAGATTTTCTAACTTGGTCCATTCTATTCTGGACCTAGTTATTGTGCTTCTTTCATAACCATGATGAACTTCTATCTGGAAAATTTCACTTTGGAGGACTTGTAAATATAACAATTGCTCCATCCACATGCACCCACCACTAGAAGTACCTAGATCCACATACTTAACAGTTCTCTTTTCCTAAAATTTACCTCAAATTATAATATATAAAGCTGGATCTTGTAAATATATAAAGCTGGATCTTGTAAATCCAGTCCCTGCCAACCCCTAGGCAACAGCTATATATATAAAATAAAAATTTCTGGTACAACATGCCAGCCCAATGAACTCAGTGGACTTACTCCCTACTAAAACTTATAAAACTTGTTTTTAAAAATGTTGAAGTCTCTGGAAATTTATAATTCTTAGAGACATCAAAATCTCCAGAAATTGTCTTTAGAATGGCATGTGTGGGTCATATAATGCCTAGATAAAGATATATTTATTTTCATAGAAGAAAATCTATGAAAAATACTGTGTCCCTTCATCCACAGAGCACTCAGCACCTAAAATTGGGGTGTCATTCAGAGAGAAATGTGCTATTGTCCCATCCCTGCTCTGAAGCTATAATTCAGATATTTTTGCAGTGGGATGATTGAAGCTATAAAATAAAAAGTTCCATATCTCTTTCCACAATCACTGATTTCATTTGTAAGAAAGTATTGAGAAGTTCAAACCTAAGGGATCTATCAAAAACAATGAAGGTTATGGTAAATAGCAAATTGAAAGAGATTGGTAGATTTGGTTTAAATAGATGTTAAACTGTATGCTGGCTATTTTGCTAAAGGAAAAGAAATGGCTAGGAATTGCCCTCCTGGACTCAAAGAAAATCTCAACCTCCAATCTTGTAAACTATCTCTTCAAATGATCTTGGATTTGCTTAGATCTGTTGGTCAAGCAATTAGTGTACTATGGTACTGTTAAAACAAAAGCACTACAAACTGGCAAGTTATGGGGCTGCCATATTATGGAAAGAGATACTCAAAAAGATACTCATGTCAAATATCTCTATCAGTGCAGTGTGACTAGAGGCATTTCCAAGGCTGCATTCCCTGAGGAGCAATGTCAGAGGCTTCAACTGACAGCAGAGAAGGGTGGGTTTTGGGTGGTGGTGGTAGTGGAACAGACACTGAGTTAATCCAACAAGTTACTAAACAAATAAGTAAAAAAATGACAACCTGCTGGGGAATGGGAGAAAGTATTCACAAAAACTAAAATATATTTTCTACAGTGTCAAGTTTCCACTAAAAGAGTATAAGACTGGAAAAGAAGCAGGAGATTATAATTCGTATATGGAGGATGGGGGAGAAACTATGTGTGATTGCACTTAAATGTTGGATTCAACAAAGTTCTCAAAGTAGCCATTATCAATATGTTCAAATAAGTAAATAAAAGTATATAACAATGACACATCAAATAAGCAATATTATCACCATATCAATGAAGAGAAATTATTCTAAAAAGAACCATTTTTAAATCCAGGGGTTGAAAACTATAATGACTAAAATTAAAACTTCACTAACTTTTAACTGGCAAAAGAAAGAACTAGTTATTTCAAAATATATCAATAAAAATTATGTAATCCAAATAATAAAGAGGAAAAGAAATGAAGAAAAATGTAATTCAAAGAAATATCAGAACATCAAGTATGCAAACATATGTGTAATGGAATATTAGAAGAAAAGGAGAGAGAACAAGGAGCAGAAGTAAAAACAAATAATGACTGAACTCCCAACCTTATTGAAAAATATTGCATATATAGTAAGCTCGTAACTGCATTATAAATAAATATAGAGATTCACAAACATACACATCGTAGTAAAAATATTGAAAGCCCAAAGGATGAAAAAAATCTTAAAAGCAAGAAGAGGAAATGTGCTTCATGTAGTACAAGATAATTACAATAAGATTAATGTATAACTTCTCGGAAACAATGAAGGCTAGCAAGCACTAGGATAACATAGTTAAGAGATAAAATAAAACTCAACCAAAAATTCCATATTGAGCAAAACTAACTTCCATAAGTGAAAGCAAAGTAAACATTCCCAAATAAACAATATTTGGTAGAATTTGTTGCTAACAAACATATTTTACATGAAATACTAAAGGAAAATATTCTGGTTGACCTCAGATAGTAGCTTGAATCCACCTTAAAATACAAAGAGCAATGATAAAGATAACTATATAATTATAGGATATGTTAGAAATGCAACTTCTTCTCCTTTTCTCTCCACTTTTTAAAAAACTTCTGTATTATATGTAATATCATTGGGAGTATAACATAGAAATGTAATGTATTTGGTAATACATTGGGTGAAAACAAAGAATATTGAGTTAGAAATTGTCTCTAGATTGTAACTTGGTCCAAAGGGTCAAAATTTCAGAAATAATAAATAAAGCTAATAGACAGAAATATAAATATGTACTTGTGTTCTTCTCTCAGCTTCTAAAAGATAGCAGTTATGAAATGTAATAGTTATAGTAATGTAATATTGTATTTGTAACACTTATTAATGTAATGTTAGAAAAATAACATCACAAAAAGATGACAAAGAAATAGTTATCTAAGAGTAACATTTCAATACCTCACTGGAATTATTGTAAGATAAAACTGAAGTTGATTCTTATAAGAAGTATATGGTAAGCTTTCTCAAGAAAATGTAGTGAAAATCATTAAAGCAATTACAATTCTACAATATAAAATATTCTCTTACTGCAAAAGAAAGCAAAAAAAAGATACAAAAAAATGAATCATTGCAAACAAAAAGAAAATCTAAGTTAATAAGTAATGGTACTAAATGTGAATAGCTTAAACAACCCAATCAAAGACAGAGATGATAAGAATGAGGGGGAAGATGAAATTATATGTTGTCTATGAGAGACAAACTTAAAAAATTATAAGCAATTAAAAGTAAATGACTGGGAAAACATATATCATTCAAACAGTAATCATAAGAAATCTGGGACAGCTATACTAATAAATTTTAAAATAAAGAATATTAGTATAGATAAACAGGAACTTTTTTAAACAAAGCATCATTCTTATAGTACAATAATTACAAATGTATGTCCTAATAACAGAATATAAATATAAAGCAAAATCTGACATAAATGGAGAATAAACAATTTAGTAGTCTTAGGTATATATCAAAGAAACGAAAGCATGTGTTCAAAAACCTGAACATTTATATTTATAGTAAGATTTATAGTAAGATCATAAACGCTGTTAGTGTTGCTTCATTGTGACAAAATATCTGAGTGAAATCAACTTAAAGGAGAAAAGATTTATTTTAGTTTACAGTTTCAGAGATTTCAGTCCCTGTTTTTCAGTTGTCTGGCTTCATTGCTTTTATGCCCACAATGAGGCAAAACATCATGGCAGAGAGCACATGGTAGAAGAAATCTTCTCATTTCATGGAGACCAGGAAACAGAGAAAAGCTTACTTTTATTTTTTAAAAAATTCCTCTTCCAAACCCCATTAAGCTATGAATCCATAATGATGAGGTCAGAGCCCTCTCCATCCAATCATCTCCCAAAGGCCATATCTGAACACTGCTGGATTGGGCAACAAGCTTTTTGGGAGCACACATGAGCTTTTGGGGGACAATTCAGATCCAAGTCATAACAATAGCCAAAGGTCAAAGCAATGAAAATGTCAATCGGTGAATGAAAGGTTAAACAAAATATGGTAAATTCATAAAAAGGAATGAAGTACAGTTATGGCTTAGTTATGAGGTGTTCTTCCAAAAGCTCATGCGTGAGACAAGAGAAGAAAGTTTAGAGGGTTAAATGAGTGGTAACAGTAGGCAGGTAGGGTGTGGCTGGAAGAGGTAAGTGACTGAAGGCATAACTTGGGGGTTTTTATATTTTTGTCCATGGCGAGTAGAGTTCATTTCTCTCTCTCTCTCTCTCTCTCTCTCTCTCTCTCTCTCTCTCTCTCTCTCTCTCTTTTTCTCTCCCTCCCTCTCTCTCTCCCCTTCCTGATTGTCATTTCCTAAGCTGATTTCCTCCTCCATTTCCTTCTGCTATAATGTTCCCCTTCATATGGGGCCCAGAGCTATGGAGTCAGCCATCTTGGGACTGAGCCCTCTGAAACATGAGCACCAAATAAACATTCCCACCTCTAAAATTATTTTTTTCCCCTGAGGTCTTTTGGTCACAGCCACAAAAAATATAAACAAATACTGATGCATACTACAACATAGAGTAACCTTAAAAATGTTAAGTGAAAAAAATTGAAGTACAAACAATGGCATATTATGTGGTTCCATTTATATGAAATATTTGGGGTAGGTGAATGTAAAGAGGTGGGAAATAAATTATTAGTTGCTAAGTAGACACTGGGACTGAACGTGGAGATGAAGGGATGGAAAATAAGGAATCAGTACCTAAAGGATATAGGATTTCTTTTTGAAGTAATGAAAATATTCTAAAATTTACTGTGATGATATTTATACACATGTTCAAATATAATAAAAAAATTAATTTCACATTTTAAATGGTTGAATGTGAATTATATTACAATAAAGCTATAAAAAAAGAAACCTGTCCCAAGAATGGTGGTTCAGTTTCTTTCTCAAAAGATAAAATGTAACATTTTAGTTTAGAAAGTCCATAAATGGACAAAAATATGATCAGTTTCCCCTTATCTCTCTTTAAGCCATCTCTTATTCATCATGGGCCAGAGCCACTTCCAAAACAGATCAGGTCTTCATTTCCATTAGCATTTGGCCTTTAGTCAATTTACAGTACAAAAAGAACTTTTGTTGGCAGACATCTTAGACCACCAACACATTCACCTATGAGGTTGAGCAAATATCATTGTGGTTTTCACTAGATTTTTATTAGAGTGGTATTTTTATTTAACTGTTGAGTGCTTTTGTAAGATGGTTTTAGTGTTGAGATAAATACAATAAATTCTATCAAGATTTATAACTTTTAAGCTGTGACCTTGTGAATATGATTTCAAGTGCCATAGCTAAGTTAGGCTAATGCTTAAATTTATTATATGTTTGAAAAAGGTTTCAAATTCTTTTTCCATTTCCTCTGAATGAGCAAGTACATTTATTTTTCTGTTATCTATGTTGAACATATCAATATTGGAATTACTTATACTGGAAATAATTATTCCTTTTTTGTAAATTCTAAATTATCTGAACTCTTCAAATACTAGTCTTATGAACAAAATAACCTCTATTGTAGGTAAAATCTGTGCATTTATATGAATAAATCTACCTTACCAAGTAAGACTTAGTTAATTTTAAAGCCAAATGAAATGTAATAATTGCTTATTAATAAGGGTCCTAGTGGTAAACAGATTAAATGTTGATGTTAGGATGAATAAAATTGTGTTTATTTACTAAGGAACTTACTACAAAAGCGTGGGCAGAACCATGGGTTCAAATGAAACGGATTTGTCACCACCTAGACATCAATGGACAAAGGGATGAAAAGGTTAAAAGGAATGTGAGGAAAGGGTGAAGAGTCAACTGCCTTAAAGGGAACATAACTTTGTGTCAAGGGCCAGACCACCCATACGGGGAATAAGGGAATAGATAGCTTGAGCTCCATGTGAACTATAATCACACAGGTCTATACTTGGAAGAATGATGTTTTTGTTTGTTTTCCTACTTGCATCTCTCTTGCTTTTATCTTGTTTTGAAGTCTGTTCTCTGCTCTTTCCTATTTATGTTCTTGTGTTAGTCAGCTTTTCATTGCTGTGACCAAAATATCTGACAAGAACAATCTAGAGGAATAAAGATTTATTTTGGCTCAAGGTTTCAGAGGATTCAGTCCATGGTCAGCCAGTTCCAAGGCAGAAATCCTGGGACAGAAATGCATGACAGAGAAAACTGCTCAGCTCATGGAAGCCAGAGAGCAGAATAAAAGAGAGAGGGAGAAGGAGAGAAAGAGAAAGGGACCAGGGGCAAGATACAGTCCCTAAGGCCACACCCCAATAACCTTCTTCCTCAGTCCATACCTATCTGCCTACAATTACCACCTAATAGTTCATTCAAATTATTAGCCCCTCAATTGGATTAATCCACTGATGAGGTCACAGCAGTCATAATCCAATCATTTCCTAAAAGCCCCATCTTTGAACATTGCTGTATTGGAAACTACCCTTTCAACAGACAAGCTTTGGGGAGGACATTCCAGATCCAAAAGATAATAGTTCTGAATAGGTCTTCTGGAATTCCCAATATGACTGGGCACTATAGACTTCTATGTAAATCTTGTGTGTATTTAATCACTTCAGAAGTTGACACCAGTCTCAGAGCTTTGGGATAGTTTTAGAAAATTGTAGCAGATTAAGAACCAAGAATATTGGTGATGATTTTTACTGAAAATGAGGAAAGTAAAATCATAGAGATTGGAATTAAATACTAGATTCAAAGATTGATGTCTAGAAAAATACTCCATGTTTCAAGACAATAAAAAAATATATAAATATTAATTTCAATTCAATGCAAAGAAAACATGGATAGTTACTCACAATTATGATTATTATTGGAGCAGATATTATTGATAAATGAAACTCAATTACTCACTTTAAAATTTTAATATACAAATTTTACTGTAGATTCCTTACACATATCCTTTAGAAATTCAAGCTTTTTATCTCTAAGAGACCTCAGAGAATATCTTTCTCTTCTCATTTGATGTAGAACCTGGTCTGTAAGAAATGAAGTGACTTTCCCAGTCCATGTAAGTTCCCATTCAATGGGTGAGATGAAGGAAGCTAGGTTACAGTTACAGAATTTTTTAAAAAGTACATTTGTGTGGTTTCTTATTAAATGTAATATATAAGCACTGACACATACATAGAAAATAAAGGTTGTAGATTTTTGAAAAGTTACAAAAATCATTCATAATTCTGTCTTCCAAAGATAACCATTACCAGCACATTGGTATGAATCTTTTAAATTATTCTATGAGCACACCTCCCTTCCCACTTTCACATACACATATTTGTTGTCAAAGGTGGTAACTTAGCACTATGTATATTTTCAAAATCATGTTATTCATCTATATTTTGAGCCCATAAAAATATTTAAAACAAACAATACTCATGACACATAACGCACCAGTTTGGCCTTAAGAAGTCCAAACAAATTTTGAATATAGGTGAGAAAGAATAAAATGCAACATGTACAATCTCACTACAGTAATAATGGAAATGCAGGTTAACTAATGTAATACCATTTTATCCTCTTTTATTGGGAACAAAAAAGAAGAATTTGTTACTATCAATTATTGGCCATAGTATGACAAATCTGATATTCTGTCATTGTTTTGTAAATGCTAGTGGAAGACACAAAAGTTCTGGGTAAGCGGGCAGTACTATTTATAACTCATAGCATTAGCAATACTCAGAACATCAGCATGTTGGCACCAGCTTCCTAGGCCCCAATGCCTACAGAATGGCACAAATAGGACCAGATAACATATTTTTGCCTATACAATGATTCACATAATAGAAGAACTCCAAGCTTGGGAGGAATATCATTTTACTGAAGAGTAAGCATGCCTTCCCTTTTCTTTGGAAGGAGATATTTTATCTTCTAAGGCTGTTTCTACATCTTTGAAAAAGATAGTGCAGCAATTCACAATATTTAATCCATGGAGCCAATCTAGGTACCCTTCAACAGATGAATGCATGAAGAAATTGTGGTATATACACACTATGGCATATTACTCAGCCATAAAGAAGAATGACATTTTATGACATTTGCCAGTAAATGGATGGATCTGGAGACTGTCATGTTAAGTTAAATAAACCAATCCCACAAAACCAAAAGTAGAATGTTTTCTCTTATATGCAAAAACTAACCCACACTAAGGCAGAGGTGGGAGAAGATAGAAGTTCAATGAATTAGACAAAAGGAAATGGAGGGAAGTGAGGGAGGATAGGAAAAGGAAAGACAGTGGAATGAAACTGACATAACTTTCCTATGGACATATATGAATACACCACAATGAACTCACCATAATGTACATTCACAAGACTTGGGTCCTAATTAGAGTCAGATATATCCCATACTTATATAACTATATAAAATGGATTTTATTGTCATGTATAACTAAAAAGAACCAATTTAAAATAAGAAAAGAAAAAGTAATACAAAGTATCAACAATGCCTTGATTGATAGACATACAAAAATGTGACAGATTCTTAGGGAATTTTTTCCCAACACAATTTGGGACCATAATCTGGCACTATCTTTTAAATTTGTTTTTCCATTTTGAGAAACAATCATATAAGAAGGCCATATATGAAGATATTCATTGCAGCATTATAACAGAAAAAAGGAGAAATCTTAACATTAAATATAAGAAAGGTAACCATGTGATACCTATAATCTGGTATTTGGAGTATTTGGTGCATTAATTAAAATGAGTTATGTATGTGTGCGTGTGCTGAAAAAATTACATAGTATGTTATCTTTTTTGGTGAAAACATGAAATTAACTAATACATTCAAAATTAAACTATTACATGTATGAGCACATGTAAGAATAGGCTAAAGATTTGACTACATATATTTCATAATTCGTTTAAGCTCTAGGGAAAGTAAGATGGTCAAGGATTAAGAATAATGATGAAAGGACCCTGTAGCCATTTTTTACAAAGTACATAGTCATGAATGACTTGTTTAATTTTTTAAAGTTATTTGCCAAGACATGGAAATTGATAGATTTTGCAAAGGAGAAGGACAGTGGTGTCAAAAATGACTTAAAATATCTGTCTTAATAAATTGTGTGCATGGTAGTGACATTTGATAGGACAAGGAACTCTAGAAAAGGAATAGGTGTCGGTATGGAACTGGGAATGATAAGTGAACTTCAGAACTCCTGGATTTGAAGTATTTATGAGTCATTCTAGTTCAGATATTGAAGGAATATTTTGGTGATAGGGTTTAAAGTTTAGAATTCAAAGCTAGTCTAAAGTGGAGATTAAGATTTGCTATTCATCTATAAAGTGATGGAAACTGATGCCATGTTGGAGAATGAGAGTTTCCAAGAAAAAAAGTGAAAAGAGAGTCTAGGACAATGTCCTGCAGAATTCCATTCTTGAGTTGTTAAATATTGGGGGAAAGGAAGGCAAAAGAGACTGGGAATAAGTTTATTGAGAAATAAACAAAACAAAACAAGAAGGTGAATATCACAAAGTAGAGTCTAAGGAAAGGGACTGCATGAAGAAGTTAACAGTCACACTTGTCAAATGCTGCAGAAATATCTATTAAAGTCCTTTCATTTTAGCAGCATGAATGGACATGAAATAACGTGATAAAATTTAATGAAATATTGGGGGAAGGAGCCATATCTGAATATTTAAGAAGTGAGTAGGAGGAGAACATAGTAAAGAAATATGTAATGATGTTTGATAATGAAAGAAGGGAATAGGAGAGAGTTGTAGAGGCACACAGCATCTATAAAGGTTTTCTTCTAATGAGAGAATCCTAAAACTAAGCAGGTTAAACTTCAGATGGTAAAAATTCAGTGCAGAGGGAGACTACATGAAAAAATCAGGGAAGGGTAGGAATAAAAAGCAGGAGGATACAAGTTTACTATATACAGACATAGTTATCACAAATTGTTGTAACAGGAAACAAGGAGAATGGTGGGTGCTGGTTTGTGTAGGTTCTAAGACTGTAAAATTCTGAAGCAGTGGCCACCTGGTAACTTAAATTTTCTGTGCAGTGGGTGGCATGGTCATCTCTTGAGGGAGAGGGAGATTTGGTGACTCGAGAAAAGGGACATAATCTTTGTGCAGAATGGTCCTTACACCCTTGAGGCTTTATGTTTGTGGAGACTGATGGATGGAGCTCCACCATTCTCTTACCCTTCCACACATATTCATTCTGAAAATCAGATGTATGTTGAGACTTAGGATTGAGCCAAGTCGAATTAAAGCTGTTATGATTCTGGCAACACACTAAAACCCTGATATTTTCCTGGCAATAATATTTAGAAACACAATTTCAAACTGAAGAGTTTAATGTCTCCAGATTATGCACATGGATATGTAACTGAACTGAAAGGACAAAGCAGCTATCATGCTGAGTGCTATCTGCTAATCAGTCTTGTGGAGTTGGCTGGCTGCCCACAGGCCTGAAAAGAACTCCTACTTGCCTTTGTGTTGAGTTAAAGAGTGAGGCATTTGCCCCCAGTAGCAGAGGCATCATTTCTTCTTGCCTGGCCATGGAACCACCAGATGTATCACATAAATACTCAAATGGATAGTGGTGGACTAGGAGCATCAGAGATAATCTGATGCAGGCAGATGCTTGCAGTCAAGATTACTCAAGCTGTATTGAAATTTCCTTTGCACCTGGCACTGGAGGTGTTAGCCATGCCAGTTCAATCCCCCCAACACAGATGTTCTTGTTGTACCACTTTGTATGTATAACATTTAGGTTTCTGCTCAGCTTTGCCATAGTACATATAAATACTGTAATCCAAAGATCACCCATTTATTAGTGCACCTGCATCTTCACTAGATTTCTTTCATCCCTTTTCAATGAATGTTCAATGTAGTTTTTAAAGAGAGACCCATGGGATGAGTAACCTTTTCCATATGCTAGATAACTTAACAAAACGATAATAATGATAAAAATGACAATACCCCCAAATCCCCAAAAATAATGTTACTGAAGCATGGAATTAAAATGAACTTTTTAAGCAAAAAGATATTTTATTAACTCCATTTAAAAGCTTTATTTGTTTCTTACTAGTAAGGAGATAGATTATATAAATAGATTTTTCTTTTCCATAAATAAACTCTCATTTTTTCAATGAGAAATTGGTTGGTAGAATTTACCTCTGAAGGGACAGATTTTGCTGAATGTGAACCTCTGAAACCCCCATTTTAAATTAATAGGAGTGGAGCTCTGTGCAGCTGAAGACTGAATATGACCTCCTGAGTATAGGATAAAAAGCCTTTGGAAGGAGACAAGATCATTACTCCAGAGAATAGCCTTGTATAGTTGCTGTCCTACTGAAGTGGGAAAGGGCATCAAAATGTTTTTATCTGCTTTTTATAGTTGCAAGTAGTGTCTGTATCTTTCCAAATACCTAATTTTGTCATCTATCTCTCCATGAAAATGAATTTCAATGATACATAATTATGATTGCGGGGGGGTTATGACTGCCTTTCATTATTTATTTGAAGCAAATAAATGTTTAAAGAAGAAATTCATTTTAAAAATTAATGAGTGGTGATTTTTTTAAGTTTGAATTATTTTTAATCAATAGTAATACTTATTCAGGTTTATACTCATGTCCTAGATATATAAGTGCTACTTATTTTCAATCATCATATAGTTATAAGTGCATTATGTTTGAGGTGTACAGCCCATAGATTAAAAAAAGATGTGCACAATTATATCAGTATTACTCCAGTAATTTAGTGAATAATTGGGAGAATACATAGACTACCACAAAGTCAGCTAATTAAGAGATTTCGTGGAAAGAAGAGGAGAATCTAACATGCAAAAATGATAAATGGAAAAAAGAAATAAACTATCCATATCCAGGAGGCTCTGAAAGTCCTTTTGTTTATTTTTAACACCTATTGGGGCACCAGAATAGGATGGAACAAACAACAGCAGTATTTTCAGTGAATAGTTTTAGAATCAAGCTACCTGCAGATGGTACCTGCTACTCCTATATTCCAAAATATAAAAACTAAAGCTATAATGCAGAAAAAGATGAGAAAACCTATAACTGCTTGTTTCTTTGAATATTTTAAAATTAATACAACTATTTTATTTTGAAACTTTATTCAATACAGAAATATGAATATGGCATGTGTGTACTCAAAGGCACAAAGAAATATGGATCTTTAACTTAATAGAAAGGGGAGAAATATAAAAAGAGGGGGAAATTGTGGCTGTATAACAATCTTCTGTGTCCAGTAAAAGGGATGGGGATTGTTTGAAGTAGAACTTGAACTACCATTTATCTTTCCTGCCTCCTCCTTCAAAAGTTAAAATGAAATGTATATCTTTATCTTAGACTAGTCTTAGTTCTCTTCTTCAAGTTTTAGGGCTCCCAAATATTCACACCAGCAGTTCAGGAATCCTGGGGACTAGTCTCCTGTTCCATCCTTGGAATATTGTTTCAATTTCAACTAAATAATTTTTACTGTTACTGACATTAATAGCAACTATTGAGTACCTGTCCTATGCCACTGTGGCACTAAGTGTGCTGAATATACTCTCTCAATAGGTGTTTTATTTCTATAAAGGTGCTTTCAAAGATTAATTTTTTTAAGGTCACACAATTAATAACCTTAGGGGAAACAATTTGGACCAGAACATGCATTGCAAAACTTGAACCTTTAATCATATTAAATTTTGCTAAAAAAGATAGTGTAGTACAGCTTTACAAGGAAAAATCCATAGGGATATTCAAGAATCACATAAGAAAATGTATTGATAAGTTATATATGGGCTTAAATGTTAATAATTTAAATGTATTTTAGTTCCATTTGAAGATATAGTCTTGAAATTCATTTCCTTCCCTTCTTTTTTGTCCCATATTTATACTCTCATCCTCACAGTTCTCATGTTATGGTTCTGAAGTACAGTAAAGGAGAGGAAATTAAAAAATAGATTGCCACCTCAGGGTGAAAATCATGGTTGCACTTAGATGTAGTCAAGAAGTTAAGTTGAAAAGAGCAGGATCTACTCTCACTTAAGGAAGAAAAGGAATATACTTAATATTGCTATGTAAGACAGTGATAGTAGAACATCAGTTACTAGTGAATTCTCAATTGAGGAGAAAGAGATATGGTACAGAGAACCTAAGCATTCGGGTAAAAATGTAGAAGTTACCTTTCCTGCCTCCTTTGGGTTAGCATGTGATCCATCAGTGTGTCTCCAGAGTCTCCCCAAAGGACAGAGAATGAAGCTTAAAAGCTGTGCAGCCAGAGGCTGCTTACAAAGTGCATCATCTGACTTTTCCACAGGGAGCTCACTGCCTCTGCTTCTGAGAAAGGGTGCAAGCCCTCATAGGGAGATGCTGGACAAACATGGTTATTGCTAGGACCTCTGACACTGACACTTAGAGAATAGAATGTCCATGTCATCCTGGCCAGAAGTATTTCTGCCTTTTTCTTTAAAGCACCGTTTTCTTACCTAGTCCTTCGCTGGTGCACCTGACTGGCAAAGACTAGATCAGATGTTGGAAGATTACAATCTGGTGGATGACACACTGATGGATCACACACTAACCTCAAAGGAGGCAGGGGAAGGCAACTTCTGCCTTTTTACCCTAATACTTATGCTCTCTGTACCATATCTCTTTCTCCTCAATTGAATATTTGCTAGTAACTGATGTTCTACCACCACTATCTTATATAACAAGACTTATTTATCTATGATAGATCCTGCTTGCTTACCTCCTATAAAAAGAGTTGCAGCATTAAATGAATTTTATCTAATAAAATGTTGACTTGCATCATAGAGTTTGCTGAACTACAGTATATATTATTTGATTTAATTTTTGCAATAATTCAGTGAAGCAACTAGGATTTATGACATTTCTGCTTTATGAATAAAGAAAGTTGATTTCATAGGGGTCATATGATTTTTCAACATCAAAAATCTTGATTATGTTATCCACTACATAAAACGTTCAACTGGGGGGCAAACAGTTCTTCACTTAAGCCAAACTCTCTAACAGGCTTTATAAAATCCTCTGTGCATGCACTTGCTTGCATTATTTAGCCAAATATAACTGTCCCTCCTGCTCCCTGAAGTTCTGTGCTATAGCCATATTAGATAACTCTGAAGTCCTTTTGAGCACCAGGCTATATCTCACCCATTATTCCTTTGCATGCTGTTCCTCTACCAACAACCACTATCATCAGCCCTCTCTTTTGGATGAGTCTCATATTCTTCAGGTTGTTACTTACACATGCTTTCCTTGGAGAAATCTTCCTTTAAGGTTGGTTAATTTCCCTTCCTACAAATTACCTAGCACCTTGAACTTGGCTCTATCATATCACCTATTATGATTTCCAATTGGTGTATTAATTGACTGTTTGCCTATATGTATTCTACACACCACCTTCTCAGTCTATTAGACTATGATCTCTATGAGGATTCATCTCTGTTGTTTCCATTTCCACAATGTCAACTCATGAAAGAATTAATATCTTATAGTTAGAACACAAAATTTTCTTTTGAATATGTGCTTTATTAATTATTAACTGGTTTCCAGATATAGGAAGGATCTTTCCCACATTTTGGCCCTGAGACTTTTTGCAGAGTACAAGGTAAAGGCAGTTAGAAATCTTTGGCTCAGAAGATGAATTCACAAATACATTCAGAAGCCAGTAGGGAAGCACCCTGGGCAGGGCTTTGAGTGAAGTGGAAAGGGTCTATCCCACCTCAAGTGGAGGAGGTTTGCAGGAGGGCAAGTTCGCCAATGTTGTCAGATCTTCTTTTTTTTTAAGAGAGAGAGAGAATTTTTTAATATTTATTTTTCAGTTATCGGCGGACACAACATCTTTTTTTTGTATGTGCTGTTGAGGATTGAACCCAGGCCACATGCATGCCAGGCGAGTGCGCTACCACTTGAGCCACATCCCCAGCCCAGATCTTCTAATCTTTCAGAACTTCTCAGAATCACATGTTTATGTGGAATCTACTTTTTTAAAAAATGTTAACAAACATTAAAATATTCAGAACACAATATTTTATGAGCCAAAGAATTCTATAGACAAGATTCAATAGTCTGGTCAACAATTTGTGATTTCTGCCTCCCTAGCAGAAATGACATGAAGTATCCCAAGGAAAGAGAAGGTTTAAGAAACAAAATTTTGATGGTCCAGGCAAGAGAGATTGTTACTGTGGGTGAATCTGAAAACAGTATAGAATTTCAGTGGCTCCCTGGAAGAGTACTACGGAGGTGGAAAGGAATCCTCACTTGGAACAGATGTGAATACACATATGTGGGGACACAACCAAGAAGAGTCTCAGGAAGTTTCCTCAGTTCGAATGCTCATGGCATCAGAAGGCAAACCTGTATAACATGAATAACTGTGCCCATGGGATGGACCATGAATGAGAGGAGTTTTCATATTTTCCTGGATATTATACCATCTTTAGAGAGGAAATAGACCTTTAAAATATTGGAGGTGGAATTTACTGATAGGATGGAGTAAAGAGAACATGGAGACAGAACTGAAATGATTAACAAGAAAAAAATGGTATTCCTTGAACACCTAATGTCGTGAACCTACGCACACACACACACACACACACACATAATGAAGGCTTGTTTGAGTGCATGAAGTTTTCCCAAGTAAAAATGCGTTACCACATATTAAAGAACTGCTAGAAAATAATTATTCAAGATAAAGAATAGAAACAATTCAATATATTTCTTTTTCCCTTGAACTGATTCACATGAGCATATGTTCCTCTCTCATGCCCATGACCTTGTTTTTAACATCCTTTTTTTTTCTGTAGAAAATAATTGCTGCCCTATTGTGACAATGTGGGTCTGAGATATTTTTGCAACACTTTTAAATGCTCTCAAAACTCCCTTTTACCAGTTGACTAAGAGCTTGAACCTCTTAGTTCTCATGGGCAAAGAGCCAATGAATACTTTTATGACACAATTTAAGACATATTAATTTCTCACCAAATCATAAACCCTGTATTTTCTCGGCAGTTTTATGTTCCCTTATTTTAAATGTGTGTGGAGAGGTGGTCTCCTCTAATAGATTATAGTTTGTGATTTAATCAAAGACCTCAGGCTAATCATTTTCTTGCTCAGATTTATCAATAGAGACACTGTCTCAGAAGATTCAGTTCACCAAGCCTACTTTTAGAACTTTGTAGAAGCCCTGCAAATAATCAGAACAGGTGAAACTTTGAGTTACATCATATTGGACACAGATGCATATGTAAGAATCCCCAGAATCCAAGTTTCCATGTCAAAATTTCATCTATGAAAACAGCATGTTGCTATTTGTACATAAAAGCACTGTCCTCGTTTATTTAAAGTATGTGATTTCATAGAATACACATCAGTAATTTTCACAAATATTAATTATGTTGAAAAAAATCAAAGTACAACATTATTGAAATACAATAGCATTAACTCATTTCTTCCCTGTATTATATTGGAATAGTATTGCCAGGGAGTACTATTTCTAGTCATATATTTTCTAAATAGATGGTATTGGAAAACTCAGTTAATTTGACAAAGAGATAAACATCTTGCAGTTCACTAGGGAAGCAAAGAATAGAGATGACACTTAAGTACCATTTATGGATATTGTTTGGCAAGAAGCTTCAAAATGTCCAAATATTACAGATTATCAATCAGCATTGTTTCTCTTTGCCTACTCCTGCTAAAGTAGATGGATACTAGATAGCCTTCTAGTGGTCACCAAAATATACTTCATTGAAACAAATGATAATTTATGGAGCACTTGATCAAAATTATCCCATCTGAACTAACCTCTTCAAATTTCCTATAGCTTCCTGATGTGTTCCAGGGCCCTGTGCATATGAGTGTGCTCTGTGTGCTTCATAAAATTTGAGAGGCTAAAATTCATTTAGACTACAATGTGAATGATGCCTCCCAGGGTCAAGTACTACACAATTTGTACCACTACAGGCCTGCACTGGCTTGCAGGTTCACTGACCTTCAGAACCTGAAGCACTTTATTGTATTTTAACTGTCTAACTATCATTTAAATTCTTGCATGCTAATCTTTTTGGTTTATACATATGTAATCTTCTCTGTGTGTGAATCATTTCTGCTTTGGAATTTATTCATTATCAGAATAGAGAAACATAAGAATGAGGAGAAACCAAAATACACATCCTTCTCTAAGTTCTACTGATGATTTTGCAGTGTATCATTTTCTCTTTGGCCCCATTTATTATTGACTAATGAAATTATTATCATAAGAGAAAATCTCATGATTTGGGTATGTGTGTGTGTCCTTTAACTTAGTTGTAAAGAAATGTTAGAGGATAGAAAAAATAAACGTTGGATTTTGGCGGGGCGGGTGGGGGGATACTGTTCTTTTTGATACTGGCCCCAAGCAGAGATTATCTGCACATCTGTTGATTTTTTTTTTCACATTGCACACATTTGCACCTTTTTTTTAAATGTTGACTGAATCGCTTAATTGTAGACAAGTATTCATTTTAATGTAAATCTTACAGTATTACATGAGTGAATGTATGAAAATAGCTTGGAACAGTTTAAATTGGGCAGGATTCTGCTTTGATCATAATGTGCCTCTTCAGCATTAAAATAAACTTGCAACATATGCTGAAAAACATGTGTAATAAGTAAGGGCCTCTTGCCTGGTGACTTATCTGGAAAAAATAAATCATCATTTAATAGAATTCAAAATTCATAAAATACTTCTAGCAACAAGCAACGTGATGATATCATTAGTGTTTTATAACAAGAAATAAGTACCTGGCTATTTAAATTACAAAGAATTTAAATTTTAGAAATGCTGTCAGATTTTAATCATTTAAAAATATTTGAAAACACAAAACATTAGCAGGCAGTTAACTTTTTTATTTTATTATTCCAATCATAATCAAATTTATTTATGCTATTTGGAAGATACCCAAGAATATGACACATTGATTTCAATCTTTAGAGAAGTCAGTAAAAAACAGTGAAATTATCATTATTTTGGAATAATGATAAAGATTGAGAAGAATTAATAATGACAAAGGACTTTATAAAAAAAGAGAATGACTATATAACAAAAGTGTGTGTGTGTGTGTGTGTGTGTGTTTTACCTTTGAAAAGGTAAGATGCTATTAGCTAAGGGCAGATATCCAAATAATTTTCCCATCAGTAAATTTGAGATGTAGGGAATAATTTTGAATTGTGATATCATGGGAAGAACCCTACACATTTGTTGTAAAACTGTAAGTAAATAATTGATTTTATATTGCATTTTTCTCCATCTGATTGATTCAATAAGAAATGCTTTTGATTATAAGTAAAAATTTTTAAAAATCCATGTAACAGTGGCTCAAGCATAAAACATACAAGTACTGTGAGCATACATTAAACATGAAAAAATGCAAGAAACTAAACAGAGCTAAATAAATGTAAGAAATGATTACTACACAGAAGACAATCCATCAATGTTTACTTTTAATCAAAAATAATACATTTGCTACTTTAAGACATTTTCTCTGAAATCCAGAGCCATTTTTTCCCCAAATAGTCCTCCTTATAAACCAAATTTAAAGGTGAATCTATCTTTCTTTTGGAGACACTTATAGGAGGCTGTCAGGAAGGCTTCAAGTTTACTTAATTCAGTGCATTATTACTAATTCAACATATGCTTATTGATTGTCTATTCTGTGCCAGGTTGTGCATTTGGGGATCTAAAACAAAACAACAAACTCCAAAGCAACACACTATATGATTCTTATCCCCAAAGACTTTAAGTTAATTTGGAAATAATGTTTACATCCACAGATGTATGTTGTCTAAGCAGTCCTCTCTATTGAGAGTTTTGTGTGAACACCCCACAGAGCCAACAACATAAGCACATTCTAAACTGCAGTTACCCTGCAGTTGACTTTCCCACTTGCTTTTCTCTCAGCTATCCAGATCTTTGCTGGTGGCTTCACCACCAGCTTGTCTCGAAAGCCTGAAACCAAGCATCCTCCTCCCTTTAGACACTCCCCATCTACCTGTCCACATTCTGCCATGAACACAGCCTTGCTTTAACTCCTCATCACCTTTCACTGGAATCATTTCAGTGCTTCTTCAATCACCCTGTTTCTTACTCCATTTCCTTACAATCTGTCAGCAGATTTCCCTCAAATAGGGATAGTGATATCATAACCCTCAAGGTGATAGTATTGGAAGGTGGAGCCTTTCAGAAATGATTCAATCATGAGCTTAGGCTCTATGATAATTGGGATTAGCAACCTTATAAAAGGACCCCAGAGAGCCCCCTTGCCCCTTCTTCCATATGAGTTAATAGTTGAAAGACAGCTTCAAGGAAGTAGTCATTCTCCAGATATTGATGACACTTTAATGTTGGACTTTGCAGCCTCCAAAATTGTGGCAAATAAATTTCTGTTGTTGATAAGCACCTAACTTATTATTTTTGTTATAGCAGGCTGAATGATACCATCTTCCACAACTCTCTAATTTTTTCTTTTAAAATGCAAGCTAACCACTTCTATACTTGGCTTAGAAATATTAACTGCACCTCAGCAAAGCACAGGGAAGGTCCAAGCTACCAGACAAGGATCTAAATTTTTTCATTGTTTAATACCCACAGCTCTACTATTTCTCTGACCTCCTTCCATTCCAACTCACCCCACCACCAACCACAGTTCCTGGAGCTAAGCACCTGCCATTTTTGGCAAAACTTTAATAATTTTATGTGTTCACTTGAAGACACTACTCTTTTTCACACCCAGTACCTTCCAGACTACCTGGCATAGATGCATCTATTGCACTTCTCCTCAAGCTTAATATTACTTCATCAATATTGGATGAAATAAGTGAATAAATGTACAAAGTATATGTTATGTAGAATTGTTAAGCCATGTGTATGTTACTACAAAATAAATATGAAGATAAAATTCATCCCATAAAAATAAAAATCCTTGGCAAGATTCCCCAACAAGAAGGAACAAAAAGAAATAACTGACTATTCAGATTAGCTATATGAAAATGGGGATATACCACATGGGTAGTGTGGAGGAAAAAATGAAAGCTGGTCTAAAATATTCATATTGATTATGCTCAACAATAAGAAACTGTGATAAGAGACCACTAGGAAAAGCAAAAAACAAACAACAACAAACAAACAAACAAACAAAAACCCAAAGATCAAAGTAAAAAGTAATGCGTGCTATTTTCTAATTGTTAGGTCTTGCATGCTAGGAGCCATACATATGAAATTTCAATTCTCTGATTGTTGCCTCATTGCAAACTAAATGGGTCATAAAGATATTGTGTTTTTATAACCTTTAGAAGAAGGCAAATGACACAAGAAAACATTAAAGGAGAGTAGTCATTAAACTGAGCCTGAAAGGGTTAACATCACTCAAATAGGAGAAGTAGTAAAACTTTCTTTATGATTGGACAGTGGTAATCAGGCCTCACTGGAGAAAACAGTATTTTAGACAAGGTCTTAGACTTTGCACAGAGAAGTATTAGAAATAAAGTTATGAATGTGTATTGTTGGATTCCAAAGATACAAAATGGATACATTTGCTCACTTCAGTGAAAAATTCATGACTAGGTTCAGGAATGACTGAACCAAGCACTCAAACAATTCTTTCTTTTTTTTTTTTTTTTCTTTTTGTAGTTTCCAAAATTGTAATAAGCATGTGATAAATAGCAAATACCTTGTTTTGTAAGATTGCTATTTAGAGTGCTAAGAAAATATATACTTTGTCATCACTGCTACTATTAGTTCAGAAATTATGAAGCAATAACATAGTGAAGTCATTGTATTTAATTGCCTATTAAATAGGGCTGGGGATGTGGCTCAAGCCATAGCACACTCGCCTGGCATGCGTGCGGCCCGGGTTCGGTCCTCAGCAGCACATACAAACAAAGATGTTGTGTCCTCCAATAACTAAAAAATAAATATTAAAAAATTCTCGCTCTCTCGCTCTCTCTCTCTTCAAAAAAAAATTGCCTATTAAATAGCTTCATCGACAATAGGATACCACCTGTCCTGTTATAGTGCAACTCTGTTCTTCTTACTAAGTGAATTCATTGATTTTTTTTATTCTGCTATGCCTTTTACATAGAACATCTGGGTATAACCGCTTTGTCCCATTCCTGTTGCAATTAGAGCAGTCTGGGTCTTATTTTTTTCTTCAGGTTCATAGTGTGCCCAATCTTGTCTCATGCCTCCTAGTTAATATGTTAAATTTGACTTCATGGGGGGAATGCTCATATTCTGACCCTCTCATGAGATGAACTTCATTTCACATTTATCTAACCCAAATGATTTCTTAGATCAGACATTTTTATTTCATTTTCTTTTGTTCTATTCATTCTATGTACCCACACTTTAATATTCCTAGTCACATCTTCATCTGAGTCACATCACTCTAATTAATTAGTTTGCCTCCAATATTATTCAAACTACTTTCATGGAAATGTTGGTTGATCAAAAGTATGTTATTCAGGCAGGGCACAGTGGGGCTCAACTGTAATCCTAGCGGTTTGGGAGGCTGAGGTAGGAGGATCATGAGTTCAAAGCTAGCCTAAGTAAAAGTAAGGCACTAAGTAACCCAGTGAAATCCTGTCTCTAAATACGAAATAAGATTAGGGATGTGGCTCAGTGGTCGGGTGCCCCTCAGTTCAATCCCTGCTGCAAAAAAAAAAAAAAAAAAAAAAGTACAACATTCAGAGAACTCCTAATTTTACCACTTATTCATAAAGTATATTTAGTCTGGAGGATAAAGAAAGAGAATAAGTAAGAAAAACATACTGTAGGGTTGACCAAAATAAAATTTAAAAAAAATGGTACTGACAAAGTAAAGTCAGTACCATTTCTCTTTTAGAGACAGGGTATCTTGGTCCCAGAAATATTAAATGACTTGCCTGAGGTTACCTTTCAGGTAAAGCAAAATTTATCACTAAAACTCTAAGAACTGGTAATATATTTCAGTATAGTATCTTTTATCTACACCTGCTTTCTGGTCAGCATAACTGTACCAAATGTTAACTATTTAACATTAGTTCATTATTGGCCATGAGCTTCTATTTCCCTCATCCTGCCCAATGACTTTATAGACTTATAGATGCAACAACCAGGCCAAGGTCTGATATAGTGGAGGCCTCAGGAACCCTGTTAAATTGTAATAGCTAAGATCCACTTACATTGACCAGTGTTGCTGACTGCAAAATATTTTATAAATCTCCCCTACTTTGGTACCAACTAGGTTACCATTCACATTTGACCAGGGTGTTAAAAATGGTTAATTTTTTTAACCAGTTTGTTAGCTGGGAAAAGATCAGAAGCTCATGCTCCTTATAAAAGATCAAGGTTCTCCAACCTACAGGTCTTTCTTTTAACACACTCCACTGTACATGCAGGTGTATACTAAGTCTGTTTTTTTTTTACCTTTTGTTTGAGGGTCAGGGCACTTATATAAATTTGACTCTTTGACTACTGCTATTGATATGAGAAATAAAGTCTCTAGTCTTTAATCCAAGAGGCTCATATCCACTGTCAGTCTTTACCAAATGGTGGCAGGTTAGCATATTAGCTTTCAAGAAAAGTTAACTCTCAGATGCTTCACGCCTTGAGATTGGTGTACACTTCTCTAATGAAAGCACCTCTTCTCCCCTAGGTTCTCCTTAGACTTCACCTTCTAATTCTTTCTTACTATTCTCATTCCCTGAATTTAAAAAATTCCTTCTTTTTATTGATAATCCATGCCGAATATTTTCTTTTTACTTGTAATTCAGATTAACACTCCTGAATGAATCTGTATAGTGACAAGTCTAGTTTAACTCCTTTGTTGAGGAAAAAAAAGAATGAACTGAGAAAATGTGGAAGTCAGCTCTGAAACTCAGAGAACAATTCAATTCTTTGACCCAATCCCTGCATACTTTGAGCCCAAAGGGATAAATCAATCTGTCCAAAAGGAGCCCCTGGGCTCATTTAGGAGGGGAGGTGGGCAGACTGGTCTACTTCAGTTAGGAGGCTTATATGAGAAAGTAGTTATGACTCATTTATAGCATTTTTCAGTTACCTACCTTTCCAGTGGATGGATGCCTGTGAGCTTGTCCAACTGAGACCAATAATATGTATACTTTGAAATGTGTATGCCAGCCATACAATTGCTGTTGGAGAAACAGACCATTCTAACAGTTATTTTTCCAATGAAGTTGGTACTCATTCCACATTTTTATCTAAGAGAAGAAAATAATAATAGGAAGGGTCTGCACAGGAGCTTGAAACTAGCTAGTAAAAGTGGAGATCCGTCCAAACACATTAAAATTCTATTTTTCTTTACAAGTGTTTGCTGCAGATGACCCCCACTGATCTTAAATATATTTCTGTATCTGTAACTGAATAGAGGTTTTCCGTACAGCATGTTCTAATGGCACTCTGGCCTTTAGCCAACAAGGCACTGAATAAGGCTATTTTTAAAATACAGAAACTGGGAACAGCTGCAGCAATCAAATTTGATAAAAACAGAGAGGAACTTTGCTTCCACCCCCCTTTTTTATGGTTTGTCCAAGTTTAGTCTTCTTTCATAGAACTGCTTTTGTTCTGTTGTATGAAGGGCTACAAGACCAATACAGTGAAGCCCTTTTAAACAAATAACTTTTAAAAGAATATGTCTAAATAGAATAATTTTTCTTTTACCAAGGCTATCAATGCAATAGTATTTTAAAACTATTAAAAAAGGATATATCTCTTGTAAAATGAAGTGTAAGAAAAATGAGATACATTGGCAAAGTATGTAATAAAATTAAAAGAGAGAGAGAGAGAGAGAGAGAGAGAGAGAGAGAGAGTGTTTGGTTTCTCCCATCCCCCAAAGTAACTCCTTGAAAGGGAAGATAAAGTCTTTAGTTTCTCAGTCCTAGAAGTCTGAAAGTTTGCATTTGAACTCCCCTTATATTCTCCAGTGTTGCTAGGAGTGAAGGTACTTTTAATGTCCCAGTTTTACTTTCACATTACTATTAGTCATGAATGTTGCTGTGTTTTCTAAAAGCTGGATTAATATCAGTGTAGTTCTTTTGTAGAGATAAAATGGCATGCTTTGTAGAATGTAAAGGAAAACTTTCTCACAGAGACATTTTGTACTTATATGAATCCTTCAACATGTCTATATACAAAAGCTTATTCTTTATTTTTTAAAAAATTAGAGCTCTTTGGAAACTCATAGTACATGATTAATAATTGTCAGGAGGTGACTGAATACCAAAAATCTCCTATACAGCACTACATTGCAGGTTTTCTCTTCTAAGTGATTTCATGTATGGAATGGATTTCTCTGCTTACTTTGTAATTGACATGACAAAGGATATTGCATTACTTATAAGTATTTACAAATGGAATTAATGTTAAAGTCCCATTTAAAAAAAAAACTACTTATGTCAATATAATTCAGTGTAATAATCCAGGATAATAGTATAATTCTTTTTCTGAAAGCATAAGGTCATAAAATAAAATTGCTTTATTGCACAATAATGAGGAAAAAGGAGAATATATGCAAAATAGAAGTGTTCAGGTGTATACTAAACTGTACTAACTTGTTAGCAGACAGCCTATTAGATATGATGGTCCATCTGTCCACAATCTGTTATAAACTTTCAAATAGATGGAAAAACAAATTTAGCTATGTCTTTCGGACTGGAATAATTCTTTCCTAGAGGCACCAATGAGTCAAGAACTGTTCATCTTTAACAGTGAGGAAATGAAGATATGAAATGGGGTTTGTACTTAGGACAATGACAGGTCCTGTCTCAGTGCATGGATGAGGGGTCCTCAGTCTTGCATTAACAGCAAAGCTCCCTAAGTACACACACTGTTCAAAGTAGAAATTATTACATTCCTATTGTGCAGAGCCTTGAACTCAGCAGGTTTTCAAGGGTTCTCTGGCCAAGACACCAGACTTCAGGATATAATCCTATATTTTTCCCACAACAAAAAGTTCCAAAGGAACATTGCTGGAATTTAATTTCATTTAGTCATGTAGTCTTCTCTCTGAAGACAAACTGCCAGGAGAATGAGATTTACTTCTGACCAGCAATGTTTTTATGCACAATAACCCCAAATATAATAGAGTCTTTCAATCTCTTGCTAGGAGTGTAATATTTATATGTAACCAGGATAGTTGAATACCAAAACAGCTCAGTTATACAGGAAATGTTTAGTGTAAATCACTATTCCCTATCATTATATTTTGTCCTTATTTTAATTTTTAGCATTAAATTTATATGTGAGTTCAAAAGCACCAAGTTTTAAAAAATATATATTTTTTTCATATTTTACTGAAAGTAAAATAAATGAACAGTAGAAATATTAAATACTATATAGCAAGAAAATGAGTGTTTTCGAAGTGCTCCTGAAAAATGAATGGAAAGACTAAATAGTCATAGTAAGGTAATACGGATACTGCCCTCTAAGAATTAGATTTTAATTTGGAACTTTTTTTTGTTTTGTTTTGTTTTTGTTTTTGTTTTTTGTTTGCTGAAACTGTTTGTCTCTTAGGAGAATAAGTGTTGATGATTTCCCTGACGACTTCACCCCCCTCATTGGCTCAGTCCTTCCAGATGCCCTTCCAGAAGCTATTCAGTATTCGCTGACATCAGCCTTCATTCAGGAGCATTTGCTTTGTTCAGTGATGGCGCTAATAGGAGGAGACACGTGAAGTAGCTTAGTTTATAGAAGAGGGCAGAGGAGGCACAGTGCTGTGAAAACATTCCCACAGACACTAGCGGTTCATTCACACAGAAAACAAGTGAGAGCCTTCAGTCCCTCCACAAAGCCCTGCAGAACAAACCAACTCTCAACCTAGGAGAGCACAGTCACCGCCTACTTCTGCTCATAGACTTTCTGCATACCTTTCCTGAGAATGCACGCTGTGGATCTCAGCAATGCATTAACCTCTATGGGTCTTATGAAAGAAATGCTTATGATTGCTTGGATTGTGTGTCCCGTGGTGAAGATCACTTTTCAAATACAGTGTAACAAAGTGATCTGCAGGCCCTGGAACTTCTCTGTCAAAATAGGGAGGTTGTTGACAACACGGTCATTTCTGGTCTTCTTTTTTTGGATCCATTTAGACAAGATCAGAATTTTAGAATGAAAACACATAAAGTTATAGTCTTCTCTGGCTGGTTGTTAAAACAAACAAACAAACAAACAAAAACAGATGGCTTTAGAAGAAATGATCAAATCCATTCTTTAAAAGGCATTTTTAAAATCAGGCATGTGATTTCACCCTACACGTGCACGCCCGCGCGCGCACATGAACACATTAACCTTCTTGTTTTTCAAATTTCAAAAGAAAATGAATATTTCATGCTAAATTTTTCCAATAATTCTAGGTAATCCATTTATAAATTAGCCTACACAATCTTTTCAGTTTTTACATTTTAACCATTTTGGATACAAATCTTTCCAAAAAGTGATTTGCATTTCTTAGTCTGCTTATGGGGATTCTTCAGAGATAATTCCCATGTGACCTAGAGCAATCATTATAAATTGTTCTGTAGTGTGTCTTAGTGTGATGACATTCAAAACAATTTAGTGGTAGGATTGTTAGCAGCACCATTTTTAGGCATATATATTATATTATATCATATTATATATTTATATAATTATACAAATTATATAAATATATAATATAATATATAATAAATAATATAATTATATAAATATATGTATTAATAATATAATTATTTAAATATATTATATAATTATATAAATTTATTAATATATAATATAATATATAAATATACTATATTATATAAATATAATAAATAATTATATAATTATATGTATTAATTATAAAACATAGAATTATATAATATATATTTATATATTATATACATTATATATTATATAGAATTATATAATATATATTTATATATTATATACATTATATATGATATATAATATATAAATATATATTCCTTTGTAGCATTTTTTATTTATGTATGACAGCAGCATGCATTACAATTTTTATGACATATATAGAGCACAATTTTTCATATCTCTGGTTGTATACATAGTATATTCACACCCATTTCTGTCTTCATACCTATACTTTGGATAATAATGATCATCACATTCCACCATCATTAATTACCCCATGCCCCCTCCCTTCCCCTCCAACCCCTCTGCACTATCTAGAGTTTGTCTATTCCTCCAATGCTCCTTCTCCCTATTCCACTATGAATCAACCTCCTTATATCAAAGAAGACATTCAGCATTTGTTTTTTGGAGGGATTTGCTAACTTCACTTAGCATTTTTTTCTCTAATTCCATCCATTTATCTGCAATGCCATGATTTTATTCTCTTTTATTACTGAGTAATATTCCATTGTGTATATATGCCACATTTTTTATCCATTCATCTATTGAAGGGCATCTAGGTTGGTTAAACAGTTTAGCTATTGTGAATTGTGCTGTTATAAACATTGGCTGTAGTATGCTGTTTTTAAGTCCTTTAGGTATAGACCAAGGAGAGAGACAAATGCGTCAAATGGTGGTTCCATTCCAAATTTTCCAAGAAATCTCCATACTGCTTTCCATACTGGCTGCACCAATTTGCAGTCCCACCAGCAGTGTATGAGTGTACCTTTTTCCCTGCATCCTTGCCAACTCTTATTGTTGTTTGTATGCATAATAGCTGCCATTCTGACTGGAGTGAGATGAAATTTTAGAGTGGTTTTGATTTGCATTTCTCTAATTGCTAGTGATGATGAACATTTTTTCATGTATTTGTTGATTGATTGTACATCATCTTCTGAGAAGTGTTTCTTCAGGTCCTTGGCCCATTTATTGAATGGGTTGTTGTGGGTTTTTTTTTTTTGTTTGTTTGTTTGTTTGTTTGTTTTTGGTGTTTAGCTTTTTGAGTTCTTTATATACCCTAGTTATTAGTGCTCTATCTGATGTATGAGGGGTAAAGATTTGCTCCCAAGATGTAGGCTCTTTATTCACCTCACAGATTGTTTCTTTGGCTGAGAAGAAACTTTTTAGTTTGAGTCCATCCCATTTTTTGTTTCTTGATTTTAATTCTTGTGCCACCAGAGTCTTACTAAGGAAGTTGGGGCCTAATCCCACATGATGGAGATTAGGACCTACTTTTTCTTCTATTAGATGCCGGGTCTCTGATTGTATTTCTAAGTGTCCTTGATCCATTTTGAGTTGAGTTCTGTGCATGGTGAGAGATAGGGGTTTAATTTCATTTTGTTGAATATGGATTTCCAGTTTTCCCATCACCATTTGTTGAAGAGGCTATCTTTTTCCAGTGTGTGTGTGTGTGTGTATATATATGTATATATATATATATATATATATATACATATATATATACACACACACATATATATATATATATATATATATATATATATATATATATATATGCATTCATCTATTGAAGGGCAACACTTATTGTTGTGTAGAGTCCAGCAATGTGCTGCTCCACTGTGGGAGACCTCCTGGAGGCATGCTCACTGAATATATTCAAAGGAACAAATATTCCTTTGTAGCATTTTTTTCTTCTATCACTGATAACATCTAATTATTGTTATCAGTATGTATAATTACATGGAATTTGCAGTCAAACATAACTAGCTGAAACACCAGGCTTTCTGTTACATGTGAAGATTTGAATGAGCAGTTTCATCAATAAACAAGTTTATTCATCAATACAATGAGGAGAATAATACCAGGATTATTGGGGGAAAATGGAAAAAATATCTGTAAAGCTCTGAGCAGAGAGTCTGTTAATAGAAAGCACACAATTTATATATCAACCCTTCCCATTCCCTCTCTTTTGAGAATAGACCTAATATTTTATAATAAATTATTTATTGTTAAAAAACCATTTTATATTTATATACATAAATTCTTTCTAAAACTTTCTCTACTAACCCCCTTTTTCATTTGTATGTTTTAATTTATGGAGATATGGAAAGTAGTTATTTGTGCTTATGAGAAGTACATCTAAATTAAGGATCAATGAGCAATGGGTGGACATGTTGAAGAATCCTTGAAATCTGCACTTTAGTGAATGTATTTCACATATATATATATTATATATATATATATATATATATTTTTTTTTTTTTAAAGTTTACTCTGGGAACCAGATGTGTAGCTTGATGTTAGAGTATGTGTTTGGCATTTGTGTGTCCCTACGTTCAATACAATGAGAGGGTGGGGGAGGTTATTGGTTACTTTGGATCCCAGACATGTTTCCAATCATTGCTAGATAAATAAAACATCACTGAAAGGGCATACAATCTACATATCTACATATCTTCACTTCTGAAGGGATGTCCAACTGCAGAGCTAGTCTGGTCTTGCCATGGCCAAATAAGGATTTAATAAGTGGTGTTATAATCAACAAGTTGTGATTATTACAGTATTACTATTAAGTCACTGAGCATACCTCCAGGTGGTCTCCCACAGTGGGGCAGCACATTGCTGGATACCACATGCCATGCCCGTGCATCATGCACCAGGTAAAAGGTTCACCTGCTTTGCTCCAGCTCCCTTTCCCCTCCAGCAAGACAAACTATATTCTATGAAATACAAAACCCACATTCAGTCTGTGTTTGCAATGTATCCTCTTCTGTTCCATCACATATGGTAGTCTGAAACAATTACATAATGAGACATACTATCAGGGCAAAACTGTCAAACCGGAGAGACTAAGCAATGAATAAATATTATCCACTTATTAGCTATGCAGCTCTTGCATTCTCTATCTGTGCCCCTAATTTTAGATTTTATATTCATACCCTTGATTGCCTATGCAGCAAAATAATATGGTACAATATTCAAGAACAGATTTACAAAGGCAGAGGCAAATTCTATTGTAAAGTAGAGTTTCTTGCCATTTTGGTGGTATAGTCGTCTTTGTAATTCCATTGAAATCTACTGATTTTTCTCAAAATAGTGTTTTAAAATTCAAAGGATAAAATATATAGGCTTAAAATTTAGTCAATTATGTTGAAATAATACTAAAATTTTGATTTAGTAACATATGTGCTTCCTTATTAGCAAATTAACTTCAAAAATCTAGCAGAGAACAAGGGATTACTAAAATTTATATATATATATATATATATATATATATATATATATATATATACACACACACACACACACACACACACTGTATACAAATATTTTTAATTTAAATCAAACAAAACTTAGATTATTATTTTTCTAGGGACAACTGAAGATATTTGGGGATTGTGGATGATTGAAATTTGTTACTATCTTTTTTTAAAAAGGAAGTTATAATAGCTATAATGTAATATGGAAATGTCCCTGATAACTATCAGTAGCAATAGATCATAGATATTGCTACTACAACTATGTTTTTCTTGTTTAAATTTATACTTGAATTAACTTTTAGTTTCAGTTACAGGGTACTGATAATAAATTTGTATTTTCCCCATTCAGATTCACAGACTTCGTATTAAGAATCTAGCTCTAATATGACCCAATTTTGATGACTTAATTAAGTTTTTCCCTCAGAACCATCTCCTAAGACTTTAATCTTACAACTTAAAGTACCTAATTTGAAAGATTATCTTGCCACCATTACTCCCATGGAGATATTTGGAAAGACATTAACTCAAAAACCTAGTAGTATTTTCCTCTTCAAAAATATACTTTATAATATTCAATTGAACAAAAGGAAGATCTTCCTGAGGAGACACACATCAGACACACACACACATACACACACACACACACACACACACACCTATATCAGGGTGTGAGAATGTCTCAATGCTTGCAGGTAACTCTAGAAGGTAGAGCTAATTTTCACCTGGATCTCCAAGTCTGGCTGCAATTTTTGTCTTCCTATCTGTAACTCCACTTCTTTTTCTGCATTCTCAAAAAAAGGTAACAAAAATGCAATGACTGAGCATAAAGTTGAAAGTTAACCTCCTCTGGTTCCTTTTGAAATAAAGTTAATTAGAAACTTTGTTATTTCATGATAAATAACAAATGTATTGTGGCAAATCTCCTAGTTCACCAATGTGGTAAGACACCATGGTTGAGAACAGCTTCTCTATACGTGGATACACACACTGTGGAATCAGTGCTGCAACATTATGCCTTTCAGGCCATTGAGATGCCATTTAACATTTATTGAAGCAGAGCTAAAGTAAAATTTTCGGTGATCTGAAAGAGTTCATGTTTCTCTTAAGAAGAGGTTGGCAAACATTTTATCTTAAGGGCCAGATAGTGAAGATTTTAGACTTTGTGGGCCATATGGTTGCTGTAACAACTACTCTACTCTGAGATTATAGTACTAGGGCTGAAACAGACTAAATAAGTGTGACTATGCCTGATAAAAACTAATTAATGGACCATGAAATTTAAATTTATACAGTTTTTATATGTGTCAGTGTATTATTCTTTTACATTTTTTTTCACTTTTTAAATAAACAAAAGTAATTCTTAAGTCATAAGCCATGGAAACTGTCAGTGAAGTGGATTTGGTCCATGGACTATGTTTGCTACTCCTATTCTAAAATGTGAACTCAATAACAAGGTAGCAAATCAATTAAGTAAGTTAATGTGATTAGGCCATCGCAGGGAGAGTTGCACTTAAATTTTGGCTAGAATGTGAGGTGAAGAAGTACTTGATATTCAGAGCATACCACATATAGAAACAGGGTTCAGAAAATATATGGACAGAAACTCTATACAAAATCAATCAAGATTGATCTAAAAGATCACACATCAGGGCATCAGTTATGTATATACTGTGAAGATTGCACTGCATCAAAAATTGCCCATGCATTATGAGAGAAATATTTGCATGTCACAAACTTAGTTCTTTTGTTTTTGTCTCTACCCCATGACACTTTGTACTTGCGCCAGTGTTTGTAAACATTCCACTATTCCCATACAGTTTATTGTGTTAGCAAGAACATAATCATTTGAAAGCCTAGGTGTTGTAAACTTATGAGAAATAGCTTCTTTAGTGATTATTAATACTAGAATTGATTTTCAGAGTATTTTTGCAGGAAAAAAAAACAAAGACAAATTAAAAGAAAGAAAAAAAATAGAAGGAGGGTGGCAGACAGCAGCAATATGGTGTGAGTGTAGACAAATCTCTGTGATTCATGGAAAAGTTAGGGCTCACAGATTAACTCTGTTGCGAGAAAGTGTTTCGTTTCTTCTAGAATAGTTCCCATCAACCAGCCTCAGATCATTACAAAAATTAACATGGAATTTCACCTCTTTAGGAATTAGGCAGTACAACACCTACAATACCAAGTGTGAACTTCAGTCCTGTGACGGTGCTGCTGGTGGTTTTTGTTTTATAAATATCACCAGGCACACATCTGGAGCTTTAGAGCTTGCCACAATGCTGTTTTCTGGTTGACATATATCTAAGAAATGCGTATATTAACACCCAGGCTACAGAGCCAAGCACATTTTAGTGCCGGCTACAGCTGAAAGAATATGTTTCTATTCCTTGTCCATCTGTTCTTGGCAACATAAATTTAAACTAGAAACAGAATAAGCTTCATGAGAAATAAGTCTCAATAGGGGTTAGAGCAGCGAGGTGGAAGCTCTGAGCTCTGACTTGGTAACATTTTATTTCCTACCTGAAAGGTTGTTTTTACTTGGAGCAATCTCATGCCACAGCTACAATTTAAAATTTTTTGATTAATACTTTTTAATCATGTGCTTTAAAAAAACATATGATGGTTTGGTCACACATTCTGTTGTAAGTGAAAATTTTAAAATTTCCAATGATCATAGATAGGCCTCATGAACTTTGAGATTTCAAACGCTCTTTGCCACAGTTGAACTGCACTCAAAGTGAATCATTAGCATCTCTGAACTCCAGGCTAGAAGGGGTTCATTAATAAGGAGTGAGGGCTTTATATACAAAATGGTTCCATAGAAAACAACTTTCTTGTTTTTCTAGGAGTCTAACTTGGCTATGGCCAACTAGCACATGTTTATTTGGTATCATCATTATGCATTCCCACTGTAGGCCACTTCCTCTAGATTTTTTTTTCCTACTAAAACAGTCTGAATTTTTAAATTTTCATTTAAAAGCACGTCAGGAGTATATGGGACTGCTATAATAGAAAGGGACCGGGTGTGATTACCCATACTACTGCTTGTAAATCCAGGGTCTCAGCACTCAGGTCAGTACCTGAGCAAATGGACTCTTGGGGCAGCATCTCTGGGGTTCTATTGGTGCGAGTTCAGCCTCTACTTCTGAGTGACTGCAAATTCTGTCATTGAAAAGGACCTCCCCACTAAGTAAGAAACACTTATATAGTTTTTAAAGTATCTGCTTTTCATATAACTGATTTATCAAAGACTAGCCTAGTGTTTATGCTTTAAAGTGGCTGCTTTCAATATTTTACTGTATCACTTGTTCACTGTGCAAATATAAAAAATTACCTTCTCTGATTCTCACCTTCTCTTTCTAGAAATGGGGATAATTGAATTTTTCTTAAATTAGTTCTGAGGGGGAGCCAATGAAATTAATAGAACATGATTAGTCCAGTGACAGCTACTTGATAAACACCTAACAAGTGGTACTTATTAATATTAGCCCACCTTTAATGTTTTCTCCTAATAACAATAAATAATTACACTGGGCTAATTTTCTAATCTGCTCCTAAATATTAGTTTGGTAGGGTATGTTCCTTAAGAAAACATTTCTAGAAACTACCATTTTTTTCTTGAACTTCTACACAAAGTTACTTATGACTGTGGACAAGTCACTCAAGGACTTGGGGATTCAGTCTTCTAGTCTATAAAATAAAAAGATTCAACTCCATGATCTCTAAGGTCTCTCATTTGAGTAATTTTTTAAAAATCATGTTTGACAGCATATCCTCATACTTTATTTATAGTGATGAGATGTGTACTTGCTGCCAAATGTCTGATGTAGAATGTATAAATGTTCCATATATACATGTGGAATAACATTAAGTTTGTTGATGTTAGAAACTACTGGTATGTTTTTTGGCATTATTTGGCTCAGAATTTTTTCTTCCCACTTGTTTTAGAATAAGCTGACAGCACATCGTTTTCCATAGAACCTCAAAGGTTTAGTGAAACTGAGAGTTATAGAAGTAGGCCATCTTTACTTTCTGTTTTTAAGACAGAGAATCTTTCTTTGTGAAGGGGCTTTCATTATTTCCATAATATCCAATATCATCAAATTTTGGACATATGCATATTCACTATAACTTAAAGGCATCTGTTTTCTTTCAGATCTGAGTGATCAGCTGCTGGAGGTGGTTGGTTTGGAAGGAGCCATGGAGATGGGGCAAATATACACAGGACTGAAAAGTGCTGGCCGAAGACTGGCTCAATGCTCTTCTGTGGTCATCAGGTAGTTCTTTTTCTGTAATTGACAGAGGGGTTTGGCATAACTTCACCAAAACTAATCAAAAGCACACAAGACTAATAGTGACATTTATTTTTGCTTCAAATGAGCAATGGTTAATATTTATATATTTCAAAATGATAGAAATTGGCAGATTTTTAAAGAGTATTGGCTAGCTATTACTTATTAGGTCCTTTGAAATCTGATTCTCCCTTGTTGACTACCATGGAAATGGTGATGTGTCCCTTCTAACATGCAAATTTAATCTCCCCTATGCTCTATGCTCATGCACACTCAAGTTTACTGAGGCACTATTTATTAAGTAAATACATCCAAAATAATAATTAAAAAGTTATTGATCAACTATGAACTTAAATTCTTTCATAGCCTAAGTGCAACACTGTTTCTGTGAAATTAAATAGTAATAAGTTATTGTATGGTAAAACAAAATGTGAATTAAATTTGAAATTTTCCAAGGAAATTTTCCCATTATTTCACTGGTGAAGAGGGGAAAAAGTCCATTTTGACAAGGAATCAGTCTCTTGGATGTTCGAATTCTGTGTATCCTTAAAAATAAACCCTGGCATTTTTTTTTGCATTCATAATTTTTGTTTTTAACACCATATTTACCAGGAAGTCTTAACATTCTTATGATCTAGGTGCCTTTCAGAGTATTCATTAATAGTGAATAAATATCTCCCTTTCAGACGAGATAACTTTAGAGGTCCACTTTACCACATTTGCCTTCCCTGGTCTCATCATCGTCTATCCTATATATAGTCTTTTATATGATATATTTCAATGTTATACTTACAAGGACATATTTTTCCCTAGGACTAGCAAGTCTCTGCCAATGCAGATTGATGGGGAACCATGGATGCAGACACCATGCACAGTGAGTACAGGGTAGCTAAAATACCCTGTCAGTTTCATTTTTACAAAATGAAAATAATAAATAATCACAGTATCTAATCTTTTGTCTTGCCTCCTTTAGGACCTATAATCAAATAATTCCCCTCTTACTTATGTATCAAAGCCATTGCATTCAAGGTTTAGCAGTTATATGCCCTTGGCAAATTTCAGTTTTTGAATATATGTGTTAACCTACGCATAACTTTAAATACCATGGATCAATTATAAACTCTGGAACTAAGCAAAATACAAAGTTTCTAAACTTTCTTGTGTTTATTTCATAACACCTTATGAGAAAATTATTTATGGAAACTTCAGACATAAGTCTCCCTGAATTTATTACTCATCTGTTATTTTGTCTCCATTTAGGGACTTGTGGGTTTGCTTTTCTATAGAAAAAACAAAAATCCCCCTTTTTCTACCATAGTTGTTGTCTTCATAACATGATATCATTTTTTTTATTTTTCTAATTAGTTATACATGACAGTAGAACACATTTTGACACATCATAAATGGAATCTAACTTCTCCTTCCTCTGGTTGTACATAATGTAGCGTTACACTGGTTATGTAATCATATATGCACATAGGGTAATATCTGATTCATTCTACTATCATTCCTACCCTCCCTCTGTTTAATTCAAAGTACCTGTATTCTTCCCTACCCACCTCCTCATCCTTATTGTGAATTAGCATCTGCAAATCAGAGAAAACTTTTGGTCTTTAGTACTTTTGGATTATCTTATTTCACTTAGCATGGTATTCTCCAGTTCATCCATTTATTGACAAATGCCATAATTTCATTCTTCATTAAGGACGAGTAATAACCTATGTGCATATATGCCATGATTTCTTTATCCATTCATCTGTTGAAGGGTATCTAGGTTGGTTCCATAAGTTAGCTATTTGAATTGAGCCTCTATAAATATTGATGTGGCTCTGTCACTGTGGTATGCTGATTTTATGTCCTTTGGGTATAAACCAAAGAGTGGGATAACTGGATCAAATGATGGTTCCATTCCAAGTTTTCTGAGTAATCTCCATATTGCTTTCCAGAGTGGTGCACCAATTTTCAGTCCTACCAGCAATGTATAGATGTACATTTTTTCCCCACATCATCACCAACATTTATTATTGCTTGTTTTTTGTTTGTTTGTTTGTTTGTTTTGGTATCGGGGATTGAACTCAGGGACACTTAACCATTGAGCCACATCCTCAGCCATTTTTTGTATTTTATTTAGAGACAGGGTCTTCGTGAGTTGCTTAGGGCCTCACTAAATTGCTAAGGTTGGCTTTGAACTCTTGATCCAGGAGGATCAAGCCTCAGCCTCCAGAACCACTGGGATTACAGGAGTGCACCACTGTGCCCAGCCTGCTTGTAATCTTGATAACTGCCATTCTAACTGGAATGAGATGGAATGTCAGTATAGTTTTGACTTGTATTTCTCTAATTGCTAGAGATACTGAACATTTTTTTCATATATTTGTTGATGGATTGTATTTCTTCTACGAAGTATCTATTCAGCTCCTTAACCTATTTATTGATTGGGTTATTTGTGTGTGTGTGTGTGCACATGTGTGTGTATGAACGCGTTTATGTGTGTTGTTTTTTGAGTTCTTTATATTGTGATATAATTTCCTTCAAACATTTTGATTCCCCCCAAATTTTTATTTTCCTTTGTATGGTGAATATCTCATATTGTCATAGTTCAAAAGCATGCTAAGCTCTTGGCATTGGGGATAGAAATATGGAAAGGATCAACAATATAATTATCTCCAAAAACTTACATTCTGATAATAGCTGACTAAATAATTAATAAATACGTATAGAGCAAATATAAGAGTTATGACAAAAATAAGGTGAAATAGTGATGAGGAACTAGATGGAGTATGGGTATCCTACTTTAGATAAGTGGAATGGGAGATCCTTGGAAGGAAACAGTAAGGAAGATGGTGTGACCAAAGCTTCTAGAGATCTGGAGAGTAGTAAAAGAAAATGTTAGAAATGGTGGACAGCAGACATGATAGTATGTGCAAAACATGATAGTATAGAGTTAGAATTTTATTATAAATGCAATAAGAAACTATTAAATGCTTTAAGTATCATCTGACTTACATGTTTAAAGTTCACATTGACTGCTATGTGGAGAATATGCTGAGGAGCAGATAAGAGACAGGTTTATCCATGTTGTCTGGGAGGTGGCAGGGAAGGAACAGGGAAAACTAAAGTTTGCCAAGGGCATGTAATTTGAGCTACATTCTGGAGTTTTGAGCAGGAAGAATTTACTAATGCATTCTTTTGATATGGGAAATGGGAGATGAACAAGGAGTTTTAGTTGAGGCTAACTCGGACCTATAAATGACAATGCTATTTACTTAGTAAAGTTGGGAATGAAACTGATTAAGGAATAACAGGGGGCTGGGGATGTGGCTCAAGCAGTAGCGTGCTCGCCTGGCATGCGTGCAGCCTGGGTTCAATCCTCAGCACCACATACAAACAAAGATGTTGTGTCCGCCAATAACTAAAAAATAAATATTAAAACTCTCTCTCTCTCTCTCTCTCTCTCTCTCTCTCTCTCTCTCTCTCTCTCTCTCTCTCTCCCCTCTCTTAAAAAAAAGGAATAACAGTACAGGGCCTTCATCTTGTATAAACATTGTGTTAAGTGCTGATGTTGAATGAATTTATTATTTTTCACACAAACCCTGAATAAACATCTGAATTATCAGATGGAAAAGTGAGGCTTTGGGATTTTAAATAACTTATTCATGTTCTGTTATGTGGCAAATATGAAACTCATACCCAGGTCTCTTTATTGAAGTATCATTTTCTCAACTTCTAGTTCAAATAATGTAAACTACTGATTCCAAACAGCACACCCTAGCAAATCAAAGGGAATTTTTTTAATTTTACCTCTTAAGATTGAACTCTGGAGCTGTTAGCTCAACCTTAAGTATATAGCACATAAACATAACCTCTTGTTCATTTCTTATTCTGTTTCATTATTTCCTAAACAGTAATATTGGCTATTTCCTGTGCTTTCTGCTATTTTTTATTTTTGGTTCCAAATATCCTTTTTAAAAATTCCTTTCCCTCTACTTACCGGAATGTCTATATTTATACTTTATCTATTCCTCTTTAGGCTCTCCAAATGACACTTCTGAATTCAAATTTATATTCACATAGATGTTAAGGGTGTAGAAGTAGTGGTAGTGATGGTGGTGATGTTGGTAGTAGTGGTGGTGATGGTGGCAGTGATGGTTTTACTGGTAATGACATTATGGAGACATTTATGATAGTGGTGGAAGAGTAATAGTAGTTATGATGGTTATGGTGAAAATAGTGGAAAATTTCCTAGTGATGGTAATAATAGTAGTTGCAGTGATTATGGTGTTCATGATTGTAATGCAGAATGGTAGTGGTTATGGTGACAGTAGTTCCCTTGTCTTTAATAAAAGGTCACTATTCATCAGTCATGTCACAACAAAATAAATTTTAAAAAACAATGAAACCAAATAACTTCTATGAATATTCATTGTATTCCTTTAGACTCTTTGGGAGAGTAGAGTCTCTATACTATGTTGTGAGTAAAGAAGCTGAAATGGCAATGATAAAAATTCACATTTATTAAGTTCTTATTGTGTGTACATATTGAGGCACTCTCTCTGTTGACATATTTAATTCTCCCCAAATAACCTATGTTTAGCCTCACTTTATGAATGAAGCCACTAAGGTAGGCAGAGACTAAACAGATTGTCTAATTCTGCACACCTATTAAGTGGCAGAGTAGAAACTGAAACTCAGGTGGCCTGGCTCCAGAGTCCTCATTCTTCATCACTGCGCTTACGGTGGACCTCACCCTGGAAAGACCCCAGTGTACCCAAATGAGCCACCTCCAGAATGTGACCATTTACAAATCACTTACTGACCTTCTCCAGCTTTAAAAAAACTATGTCTATTGAAATTTAAATAGTGTTTAAGAATAATTGTAGCTTATTTCACATAGCACTTTTGATGATACTTGTAACTTTTATTTTAGTTAGTAATAGTATATTCATTTCACTTCTTAATTATCATGATCAACAATTGTTATTTTAGTAATAATGTGTATATAATTTACATTTAATTTTCTCTTCTCGTAAATTCACTTACTCATTTATGCACTGCAGCCTACACTGGGCCAAGAACTGTACTAGACTGTGGCTCATTATTGTTATTTCACATTCTGGCTCATTCTGTTTTTCCTAGAACCACATGGAGTTCTAAACTTTAAATTTCATTTTAATTGAAGAGAATATTTAATATCCATAGCATTAGTATGATTTAACTAGAAAGTGTTTTATTTTCTTCAATCAATAACACAATATTTTTCTTACAGAACATAAGAATTGGTAGAATGTTAAAATTCTTTGCTGAATTTAAATACCCATGAGCTGATATTCAAGTTATGAAGAGTTTCTCTAGATATAATTTTAGAAGAAAGCAGAAGTTTTATTTTTCTTTAAATAGAATATATAAAATAGAAGGACAAGCAATAAATGTCTTGATTCAAAATCCATAAATATTTTTTTAAAAAATCAGGATAACACAGGTTCTTAAGATGGCTGGTGGTGGTGCATAACAATGTGAAAGTATTTAATGCTAATGAACTTAAAAATGTAAAGTTAAAATGGTAAGTTCATATATATATATATATATATATATATATACACACACAATAAAAAGTGACTTAAGAAACAATGTAATATTTGTTTATAAACTTTACTAATCCTGACTTCAAAATATGAAGAAAGGCAAAGACAAAAAAGTTTTAAATTTGCCCTTGAAATATATATTTTTAAATTATTTTTATGACTTTCTAAATTCTCTCACTGAAAATCAATCTACAGAAGTTTGTTAAATATCCCTGTGTTCACAGTATTGTAATAATCACCAAGTTAACAAAGAATATATTTTAGCCATATAACAATTTAGTCATGCAAATAAGCATATTTAACTTAAGAGGATCTTAATTCTAGAATAATGTATATTAAAATGTTCTAGAAGAACCTGTATTCGGGCTGGACTCCAGAGTGAAATTATTTCTACCTTCTTCCTCCTGTGATCCTTTCTCCTGAATACAGAGAACATATTGACTCTGTTGTCCTTATATTCCTAAAACAGGAAGAAGAACAGCTGGGGTGAGAGAAGAAGAGAGTTACATGATAGGATAGGGGAGAACAAAGATTAGGTCTAGCTTTATTTTGTATCTGTACACACAACACCCATTAACTCTCCAAATTTTACAATTGATGGGTGCCCAGAAAATTTTTTTTAAGTTAGAAGTGACTGCACATGGAATCAGAAACTTCAAATTCAGTATAACCAAAATGGATTGTTCATCTGCCTCTTCTTCCTGTTCCCCAAATACTGACCTCTTCTCATATCCCAGATCTGCTGCTTTTCTCTATATTATTTTGATTTAGTGGAACCCAGTGTTTTCTTAGCTAGCAATCTGAGAGTCATACTATGCTTATTTATATACTCCCAAATTCAATTACCGTGCCCACTTAATGATATGACCTATTTCTAGAATCTTTTCTTCCAGTCCTACTACCACTGTCATAGACTTGGCGCATTACGTTTCTCTCATTGCTGGCAAATATTACATATATTCTTCCACCTCCATTTTTTGTTCTATTTTAAATAATCCTTCACATTTCCATGAGAATGATCACTATAAAATACTAATTTCACCATGATACTTTCTACTTAAAATTCTTTAATTACTTTCTATCTGATAAATATAATAATTTGAGACAGATTTCCTATTTTACCAACTTCATCTCCTGTTTCAATTTTACCTTTTCATATACTTCTCCCTTGTTCAAAGAAACTTTTCCTCTTATTTAGTTGAATGGCATCAACTGATCCTTTGAAACTCCTTCTGAGCCTCCCCTCCTCCACAAAGCCTGCCTGAGCTCTGCCCTTCTGCTCCTGCACCCATTCTAACACGAACTCACCTGCAAACTCAGCCTCCATGGTCAGTAGCTCTAAAATTATGTTGAAATAATGTTTTGCTGCTTTTCTGAGGTTATAAGCCCAAATTTTTGCCAGCTTAGTACAGCCAGAGTATAGCACTGTGCCTCAAATATGATTTGATTGCCAATACCAAGTGCATTTTGAATTTGTGAATTTCTTAAACACTTCATGGGGTAGTATCACATTTTTAAAAATGCTTTCTACTAAATCTTTTTTCACTGAACATAATGTAGTTTGGCTAGCAATTCATTCACATATTTTTCATATATAAATATATGTAAAAGTTATTTTGAGTTATCTTTATTCATTATATTCTCAAAGCAAAGATTTGAATGTATCAGAGAAGATATACTTTCCCAACTCCCAAGATGTAATCCTTCTGTTTCCTGGTATGGTACAACTAAACTTCCTTGGGCTACTTCCTTTTACTTATCCATTGTGTATTTGTGTTAGTCAGCTTTTCCTCACTGTGACAAACACCTGAGAAAAACTACTTAAAAGAAGAAAGATTTATTTGGGCTCACAGTTTCAGAGGTCTCAGTGAAGTGCATGCTGGATGGCTCCATTGCTTTGGGTCTGAGGGGCAGTACAATATCATGGTGAAAGGGTGTGGCAGAGGAAAGCTGTTCTACTCTTAGTAGCTTGGAAGCAGAGAGAAAGACAGGAAGGGGCTGCTGATAAGATAAAGGCTTCCAGGGCATGCCCCTCTTGACCCACTTTATCCAATTAGGTCTCATTTCCTAAGGTTTCTACCACCTCAGAATAATGCCATCAGATCATGACTCCCATTCCAATCACCTCCCACCTCTAAACGTGGTAGCACTGGGGCCATCAAAAGATGAGCCCCTCAAGGACGTTTCTGATTCAAACTATAACAGTATTTATTGTACAGATTCTTTGACATATAATAGGCCTGTATTAGTTATTATCTGTTACACTTTTATGAAATATAATACCAATTAGGTTTTAATGCAGGATCCCTTTGGTGCATTGTCTAGAATAAGGTAGAGAAAATTCCTGAAACTTTCTCCTACATCATAGAGAATTCGAAGGAATTTATTCATGATCATAAGCTAAATGGTGAAACAACAAACCACAGGTGATATATGAGGACTCATCAAAGTGACAACTGCAGCCACAGTAACTTCTGGAAAGCATTTATGTGTATAGGTCTTCCTTTGCCCTTCTAGGTACCTTTCCTGGTATATACCTCTCTGGATCCTGAACCTACTCACCCAATCTCAGCTTCTCGTGTGTAAATACTTTCAAGATGCCACACAGCCCTGACCTAGCACTTAGCTGCTCCCTGCTGAGTCTGGTGGTCTTGCTGCCTGGAGAATTTGATCCCTGTTATTCCTGAGGCCTCCTGCTGCTCTGATTTTCCCTATGAACACTGTTCAATGAAACACAATTTTCTGACTGGAATGACAGTTCCCTCCACTGATTCTAGCACTTCCTTGACTTGAACACTTGGGCTTTGCTTGCACACTTATCTAGAAAGATGGGATCTTTTCCCCTTACCCAGTTACTACAGGTACCTGTATAAAATAAATATATATATCTTCATTTTGGCCCTTGTTTTCATAAACTCCAGCACAATTTTAAAATTGTAAAGAGGAACAGTGCAGGCCTAATATATCTCAGTTTTGTGTTTAATTATTAAAAATAATCATAATTGTAAGATGTTATTTAATCTTTTTTTTTAGAGAGAGAGAGAGATAATTTTTTTAATATTTATTTTTTAGTTTTCGGCTGACACAACATCTTTGTTTGTATGTGGTGCTGAGGATCGAACCAGGCCGCATGCATGCCAGGCGAGTGCGCCAGCGCTTGATCCACATCCCCAGCCCATATTTAATCTTTAATCACTTGCTAGATTCCATTAATCTCAGGCCACTGATACTGATAATGAAAGATTTTGTAAATGTAAATTTTTCCAGGCCCAGAAATTTACTGCTAAGTAGATGAAGGCCAATAGATTTTTCTAGACATTTTAAAGGACTAGAGATATTTAAGGGGAACCTTTGTCTCAATACCTAATGTTTATTAAATGTATACCATATACTATTTTCTGTTCAGTGTGCTAATATTCATAAATAATTTAATCTTAAGTAGAGTTATTATAATCTCCATATCATAAATTTTAAAAAACTGGTAGCCCGAGAAGTCAAGTAACTTGCCCAAGGTTACATAGTAAGAGTAAGCAGGCTATGGGTCTCTACTGCCTTCTCCTAATTATGATGCTTGCTGCTTCACTCAGTGCTTCTTCAGAGTCTTAATGTATCTCTAAAGTAATAATCAGCTAAAACACATTATTTATAACAGAATTCAATCTTTATTAGCTTATTTATATTTTTGATCTTTTTATGTTTTGCTTCTCAGTGTAGCACAGCCATCCCTCACATTACTGCCAGAATTACTACTGAATACCACAGCTGTGATACCTTGCATCCCTTGATTCAAGTCCATTACCTCCTTATTTCACATAGCATACAATTCAGAATCCACATCATGGTCTTAAATTATACCCCCAACACTAGCACCAGCCTGGCATGTTGCATAGGGACCACTTCTGGAAGATTCATACTTACACTGTTATGGGTGGAGATTCCTCAGTTTTTGTCTTCACCCCCAAAAAAACTTAAAATCAAAATACACAGAGAGCAGATGAGAATAAGTAAGCATGTTGCTTTATTTAACAAAACAAAAGTACACCCCAGAGAGCATGGAGTTGGCCATTTCAAGAGAAAGGGGTGGTCTTCTGCACTGTAAGGTTTTAAGTTCTGCTTGGTATCCTCCTTGCTCAGGAGTTATTCAGTTTGGGTGGGATGATTACACCTGCCTAAGTTTCTGCACCTGTACCAATTTTACTGTGTCAGAACTGTTCCTATCACTGCCTAAATAAAATGAAGGTGGGGGTGGTGAGTGGGGAGAGATGTCACCAAAGACTATGGAACTCCTGACAAAACTCAATGCAAACAATAGGATTATGATCCCAAGGTCATCTACCACTAGTCCCTTGGAGGATGATTGTATCCTTTCTTCAGATTGACAGAGAGCTGTTGGTGCACAAGTTGGTCTGTGGGGAGATATAGCAGCCAGCTGGGTGCCACCCAGGGGTGGAACCTGAATTTTCCTTCCACACTTTTGTTTACATCTATCTAGCTACCTGCTCTAACAATACTGCTTCCTTCTGTATTGTGCCTAAAATTCCCATTCTGTTTTGTGGTTTAGAAATAAATTCATTCTCTAGCTTCCAGACAAGCTTCAGGAAATCTATAGCTTCTTCCAACAGTTCTCTGAAACCCATGGTTTGCACTTTTTTCATCTTATCTTACCAGTGGTTTATTATATTTATATACTTAATGTTTCCCTTTTACTCAGATTGCCTGAATGAATTATTCTCTTTTGTTAGGATATATGTATTTTTAAAGTTACTTCAAAATCTTTCTGGACAATGATGGGATTATAGATACTTGCATACACACAAATTTAAAAAAAAAAGGCTCTTCTTCAATGCCAAGTTTAAAAGCACTTTCCTCCTGAAGTCTCTTTAACTCCCCATCTGTCTGAAATATTTGCCTGATCCTTTGTACTTCTGTGACTCTGCTAATATCTCCATGGTGTCCAAACCCACAAGCTTCTCTCTCCGCTAGTGTGTGTGTGCATCCAGCTCTTCTGACCTAACTGTAAGCATTTTAAGATTTCTTCTTTATTTCCCCTTTACACCTTGCATACTGTCTTTTACATAATATGATTTCCAGTAAGTCCACAATCATTTGAATCATTGCTTGCACTATGTAATATGTCAGTTTTCTCAGGTTGCTTTTAAACTTTTTAATTTGTTCTTAGTTTTCAGCAGTTTGATTTTGATGAGTCTGGGCATGGATTTCTTTGAGCCTATACTAGTTGAGTTTTACTGAGTTTTATGTGTCTGTAGATTTATGTTTTGCCAAATCAGGAAGTTTTCAGTCATTATTTCTTCAAATACTGATTTCTACATAACACTCTTTCTCCTCTTCTAAAACTCTGATGACATGTACATATTACATACTTTATTGTCTCAGAGCTCTGAGCCTGTTCATTCTTTTTTCTTTCCTCTGGTTCTTTCTATTATTTAGATAGGATAATAAACATTTCCTTCATTCAAGTTCATTGCTGTTTTCCCCTCTTATCTCCATTTTATCCTTGAGCCTAAAAACTTACAGTTTTTGTTTTGATAATTGTATTTTTCAGTTTTAAATTGAATTTTCAGTTGTACAATTTTCCAATGATTCCTTTTATATCTTCTATTTCTCACCTACCACTTTCTGTCTTTACTCTTGAAGTGTCTCCCATTATTTCTTGGAACATGATTATAATAGCTGCTAACTCCTTGTTTGTTAATCCCAACAATTATATCATCTCAAGGCTTGTATCACTGGGTGTCTTATACCATATACGTTTTTGAAATATTCCTGGTTCTTTTTATTTTGAGAAATTATGAGTTATGTCCTGAACATCTTAAATATCATGTTTTGAGGGCCTGGCTATTATTTAATTCCCATGGGGAATATTGCTTTGCTGTTGTCATTATTGTTATTCTAGCAGGTGCCTTACCAGGTTAGGTTCAGGTCACAGATGTTAATTCATCTTCTATAAGTTGTGGCCCTGATATCAGCTCAGTTTTCAAAGTATTTGTAATATTGTTCAGATTTATATTTCATGTAAAAGATCTATATGTCTGTCTGGACTCCCGATGGTAGCCTACACTCTAATTCAGTTATAAGTTATCAGTATTCTGTTTAAGGTCACATCCAGGCCTAGTCAAATAAAGAGAAAATTCAGGGAATTCTACAAAGCTTGGCAGGATATCTTGCTTGAGCTCCCTCCTCTCCATGATCTCTCTAATGTTTTTCATTTCATGTAGTCTCATGTTCTAGCAAGAATCCAAGAGTTTAGTTTTTCTGCTCTGCCATGTATTTCCTGAAGTAGCATCTTCCTCCAGGATGGCAAGGGGATACAGAGAGAAAGAAAGAAATAGGAGATCCCTATTGAGCCCATAATTCCTTTAATGAGTTAAAGTCTGCCCTGCACTAAAGTGTTAGGCACCTGCCGCTACTATGTAATCAGCTATGGACCTGTGTTGGTAGAGATTGTGGTAGGGTTGGTGTACAACACTTTATTTTCCTTACTGTCTTTGGTCTGAAGGGCTTTACTCTCCTATTCTTTAAATGAGAAAGATAGGATTTTCCTTGAAACTCTATGTATACCTGGTATACAGTGCCCAATATAAATAAAGAAGCTCCAGTTAAGTCCAAGCCAGGAGATACAAGAAGGGAGAAACAACAGCAGGAACATCATCACTAATTCTGTAGCATTTAGTGTTCTGACATTTTTCCCTAATCTGTCTGTTATTATTTACTTTTTGGTATCCTCAGACAGAGGCTTGGTGTAGGATGTTCAGGGTTTATAGCCATATCCAGTGGGAGCAACAGAATAGAGTGTACTTACTCCCTCTTGGCTAGACCTGAAATCATCCCCTATGTCCTTAGATGTTATATTGCTCATGGCTCTTCTTAGATGTGACTGAATTCTCTCCAAGAGTCAGCATTTCATCAGCCTATCACTCATGCATGTTTATCCACTAACTTGTGGATTTCACAATATATTTCGCATTTTCATATCACTTAAAAAATACTAGCTATATCTAATAAATCTTTTAAATCTTTAATCTTAATGTCATACCCATTTTGATAAACTGTCTTTAATTTTTTTCTACTCCTCTGTCCTATAGTCAGCCAATTTGAGACAGCATCTACCTCATTGTTTAAGAGAAAATAATATGGCCCCAAAGCACAGCTCTTTTATTTACCTCTAAAGATAAGATTAAGATTTTAGATATTTCTCTGTATCAAGAATGATGTATATGACCACATGGGGTTTTTGTTTTCCATTACTTTATAGACAGAGACATTCATTTTAAGACTGTTATTAGTTATCTGTTAGTATGGGAGACTTCTAGACTTGGATGCAAGCTTAGGTGATCCAAGGTCAAGAAGCAAAGAGTTCTGTGACTGGGACTTTCTAACCTGTTTTTCTACTCTTAAACCTGTCATCAGTCCATTAAGCCTGTTTGCCTAAGGATAAAAAGTTCAGAAGAGGAAATGCCATATTTCTGAAGCGTCCTAAAGTACACTGTGATGAAAAAGGGAACATCTAGTTGTAAAGCAGGTAGCCAGTCCAGTGAGGCGCCTTTCCATGTGGACATTCCCTAGTAGTTCTGTAACTAGCAAGTGTCAAACAGAACATTTACATTTAAAAACAAAAATAAGCCATTTTAAGAGGATACTGCTTTAATGACCCTCTCAAAGATCCAAAGTTGAATATCATGAAAATCCTTTTTATTTTGTAATAGTATTTAGAAGAGCATTTCATCTAATATCATATTAGAAGATACATTGACATCTGCTAATTTTCCCCATAGTTTGTGCTTATACCTCCCGTTTGATTATTAGCTAAATAATAAGTTTTCTTAATGTCAACTCACAGGTAGATCTATGTTTCCTGCCAAGAACCTGGCAAAACCTAAATTTAAACAGTACACAGGGAAAGACTTATGAGAAAATGGAGCAATTTTGAAAAGTAGGCAAATAGCTAGAATTTGTCCTTTTTTACAGTAGGTAGATCTCCTTATGCCTAATACCTAAGCTAACTAACCAAAGACCTGAAGACTAAAAACAAATTAGAAGTTATAGTCTTACTACTCTCTTATTACAGAAGTTTTATTAAAACTTCTGTTTTCAGCTTTTTATTTAAGACCTATTCTAGGTTTCACTATTTTAAAAGTTATTTTGAGGAAGCTGGCATCTGCAAGTGAAATAGTCAACTTTTCTTGCACTTTAGCAGAAATTAAATGCAGTCAGAAGTTAAAAATATTTTTCACTCCTTGAAAGCAATGTTTCATTCGATTCCTATAAGGAGGGAGGGAAAAACTACTTAGGAAAATTACTATGTTAAGAAAGAGTGTCACAATGGGTAGAAAGTAGGAATGAGGGCCAGAGTCCAAGGTTAGGTCTTCTATTATATCAGTGACTTCTGGATTTCAGAGAGTTACTTAATGGATTTTCTTGAAACTGTTTCCTTATTCCTAAAATGAGTTACTACACATCACAAGGAAATATTTAAATGTTCTTGAAAATTGTTATATCACATTTAGCAACACAGAGAAAGCATTGATTTTAGGGTGTATATTGTTATATTTAATAATTCATCTAGATTTCTTTAATTTTATAATTTAGACCAACTTCCCTATAATCCTGAATTATGCAACGGGAAAATAAGAGTCAAACCCATATTATTTTATGTTAGAACAAAATTTGACACTTTAAGTTTGGCTAATAAATCTTTAAATATTATGAAAATAGACACTTATTGTTTTCATATTATCATTTACAGATAAACTCATTTTAGGAAAAGACAGCATTTTGTTGTAATATATAACATCATTAATAATCATCTAAAAAGTAAATTATGTTAAAATTTATTCAGAATACAATAATGCTATGAAAGTTATCTGCAAATTTACCAAACCTGAATCTCCCAAGACCCTTGCATTAAACTGATTAAATACTATAAAATAATGTTTAATGTACCAGGTTGATTTCCTAATAATCAGTCTTGTTGTGAAAATTTGATAAAAGTATTATTTTCTTATTAAAAGTTAGACAGCTATTGAAACTTAGCACTTGCTGGCTTAGTAGACACACTTTTTAAAGAATGTTAAGCTGCTCTAATGACTTTCTTTCAAAAGAGAAAAAAATTCAACAAGGGAATGTGCTGTATTTTCAGTCATGGAAGAAAAATAGTAACCCATAAATTATCTGGAGGAAAATATTTAACATGCAGGTACAGATAATGAACATTTTCCTGTGCCTAGAAATTGCAATGTGTCTAATATTTAAATAGTGAATAATGAGAAAGTTTAAAAAAGGAAATACTACAGTTTGTTATTTAATGAGCCTACATCCTGGTATTTTGAGGAATAGAAAATTAAATTACAGTCATCTGCCATCTTAAAACATTTGAACAATCAGACTGCTGTTCTAGTGGGCACACTGTAGGCTTTTAAGGTGTGAGTGGTACTATACCCTAAAAGCAGTTAAATAAAACATAGATTAAAAGCACCCTTTTACCTAAATCTTAATTGGTAAATACTTTTGCATAAATTTACATTTCTAAACCTTAATTTTTTTCCAAAGACTGACACATTTGTGTTTAGTTGGGCATTATTTTGTGTGTTCCCCTGTTACTTATGCATTAATTAGTTTTGTTTGCCTATGCATAATTTTTCTTAATTTTACAACAGTTGTTGTTTTTTTGTAATTGACAATGCAATTTACTGCATGTGTGCTTTCTGGCCCCCAAACAAGAATGTTAAGGTGTAAAGCACCAATCTCTTCATTTCAGGTTGTTAAAAAAAAAAAAAAATTGGATGAGACTGATTTCCAATTAATTTGCAGTGGTTACAGGGGAACAAAACAATTGCACCTACTAATTAAAATTTAAAATATTCCAAAGTGTCATCTTTAGGTGTCTCTGGAATATGTAATTTCCATTTCGGTTCATAGCTGGATCTGTAGAACCCGTGAGCTTGACAGCTGTATTAAGTTAAAGGCTCAGTAATACCTATTAGTACAAAACATGAAAAAAAAATACCATTAATCATTTATTTTAATTTTGCAGCTCTGTCATTTTCTCAGTATGTTTTAAAATTATGATGACACCATAATGTGCACAAATCGACCTGGATGAAGGGGAAACGGATCCACTACTTAGGGAAGTTACTGAAGTACATTATTAGAGCTTAATTAATGCCAAACTGATTAAATTTGATTGCATTTTGCACAAAAATATTTTAAAGATTGTTTTCTTCCTACATTATATTTTAAAAGCTTTACCAAATGTTGTATTTATAATTGGGCTTTAACTTTTTATACTTCTTTTATATATTTTATTTAAATATTATACATAAGCATAAATTGGTCTTCTATTTATTTTGAAAGTTATTGGTTTCAATTTTGAGAAATTCATTTCACTTTGGTTAAAAGATAATAATCTCTCATTTTTGTAGTCTCCAACAGTAACTCCAAAGCCAGTTGAACACAATATGCAAAATTGAAAAGAGACATGCTAAATCTGTAATAAATTTTGCATTCATATTGATATGGACATAGACTGTAAATGTGCTAAAAGGGATGAAATTGTTGTACCCAATGGACTTTTAAGCTTTCAAGAGGACCAATATTCACATCTAGTTCAAACTTGAGTTCCTCTAAAATGGGTACAGTTAGAAGTAATCTCCTTGTTGGTGGAAATTGTCAACTAATTCACAGTTTCAATTTCTTTCAGCAGTTGGAAATCTGTCTTCTGGTGGATACAGACAATAGAATCACCAGACCTGAGTTTGACTTTTCTCTCACACTTGCCTTCTGATCACACTTTATTTATCTCTTTGTTTTCTTTGATTTTTCTGTATTAAAATTAGGAAATGAGGCCAAAAACATATTCTAAGCTTTTTGTTAAGAGGCAACAATCTGTATTGTTCAAAATTTTAATGAGTAAGCCTTCTTATCTGTTAATAAAAACTGGTCCAGTGTTTTACAAAGGTTCCTACCCATTTAAAAAAAATATATACATGGACTTAAAACCCCTCTAGGAAATAAACTAAAAATAATTTTATAACTTATTGTTTTTATTTCTTTGGATATTCAGAACACATTGCACATGGTTCATTTGAGGATACTTAAGAAATTCAAGGAATTTTAACATATTCCATTGTGTCATCATGATAATTCTGTGGAGTGAACATGATGGATATTATTAAATAAGATGTTCAAACTAATGAATAAAAATTAATCAAATAAGGCAGCTATTTTACCCAAACCATCTCAAGAATATTGGTGAGTAATTTAACAAATGCTTATTGACAAAGCATATATTAATAACCCAATAATGTCTTATCAACATGATGTGTAGACAACAAGTGCTGACATTTTGTCCTAGAGTATTACAATGGAACAGCACAAAGAAAACCAAAACAAAATGTGATTTATGAAGTCAGAGCAGGTATATATTACCCACATATTCTCACAAATATAAGATTTTAATAATGATATGAGGATTATGAAGGAAAAGTTCATGGTACTGTGAACTGTGGTACTGTGGTTCAATGGTACAATAAGGAAGTGACAGAGAATGATTTTATTTGGTCAAAAGAGATCCAGAAAGCTTTCAAAAATCTCACAGTGGACCTGAGAAAGAAAAGATGAAGAAGAAATGATGAAGCCCAAAGGAAGGAAAGAGTGTCCTATGCAGTGTGGGAAGGAGCCTGATATGACAAGGATCTGAGAGAGAAAATGATAGATATGGGACAGAAACAGATATGGGGCCAAGCAGGAAATTGTGTAAGAATCAGAGCAGTAGGACCTTGAAGCCCAAAGGAGGAATTTTTAGCCTTAGTTTCAGAGTCTCATAGAATTAAAGAAAAGTTTAATCAGGAGAGAATTGTTAGCTTACTTGCATGGTGAAAAAAACAATCTGGGTGGGGAATGGATTAAAAAGATAGTCAATGAGCAGTTAGAGGACTTTTGTAATTCGACCTTAAAGTGTGGGAGTAAGGGGGCAAAATCAAGAAATACCCAACATATTTGAGGGATAAATCAATTGACTTTGATAAGCAGATTGGTTATGAGAGATAAGAAAAAGACAGTATCAAGGATTATCCTGGTTTCTAAATTATCTTGAGGAACTGAATAGTGGTAGGACAATTCTTTGAAATAGAATCCAGAAAACAATCAGGTAGTTTTCTCCATCTACTTTAGTACTAGTTCAACTGAATTATGCTCCCTAATCATTGACCTGGACACACTGTTGAGAATATCAGTTATCATTACACCATTGAATATATGTTTTATGGATAAGACATCAATACTGGGTATCCAATTTGATTAACATGTAATGCTTTAACTTTGAGGGAGAAGAAAGTCTTTAGATCAGTGCTATAATGTTCCAAAGAGAAAAGGATATGGCTGAATCTAAGAATTGGACTCCTGATGACTAGTAAATGCCCCACACTTTTTTCACCCTAATCTTTCCTTTGAGTAGAAGTAGAAACTACCATGTGGCAGGAATTATGCTGCCTGGTATTTCACAGAGAAAGCAGATAGCTATAATATGCAATTCCCCAGTGCCACCAAGATATTTTGAAAGCTTTGTCATCTCAGATAGAAGATGGCTTAGCAAAATGTGGTTTTAACTCAACTGTACATAATTACACTAAAAATAATATGTAAAATTTATAAAGTACATGTATGACATGTATCATTTAGTGCTTGCAGTGATCCTACAAAGTAGGTGCTATTCTTATACTTCTTTAATAAATATAGACTAAGGCTCTAAAACAGGATATCCATTGGCCACCACCTTATAGCTGGCCATTGGCCAAGGTGAGAATCAAACTGTTATATTATATCCCAAGTCTATATTCTGAAGCCCTATGCTAGATGAGAAAGACTACATAGAAAATTGTATATGAAACATTATTCATTAAGAAAATTAAAGCTTCTAGTTGCAAATATACCTTGGTTATAATCAGAAAGGAGAATCTCACCACCAAAATGTTTTCTTTTGTTCTGCTGTCGTTTTTCTTTCTTTCTTTTTTTTATGTGACCATATATTTGAAGATGCCCTATAAAAAGATAAACAGAAAAACAGGGTTAAAATTGTGGGTATAATTTCTCCATAGAGACACTAGAATATTAAAAATGGTTTCAAATGTCTTTGACCTTCATTGCCAACCAACTTAGAGCCATAAAAATATTTTGGAATGGAAAATAAAATTTATATCTTAAAAGATGTTTCATATCTAGTTATGACTATTTTTCTTGCAATGTGATCAAATAGCCCATTACTTTCAGGAAAAAGGTTCTTCTTTTCCATACATATTTAAAATGCTTGTGAATTTCATCAGCAAATAAACCTCTCAACCTCATTTTTTAGTGACTTTGTTTTAAATCTTCACAATGATTTCTCTGAATTTGATGTTAGATCAAAGACTTTAATATTAAATTTGAAAATTACTATCATTCCAGAAAATAATGGGTAGAATCACAAAGAAGCTGGGAAGGGATTTTAGAAAATTATGTTTCATTGCCTTTCTTTTTTGGCAGTTATGGACCTGAGAAATTCAGCATGCACTTTATCCCTGCTGTCATATGGCTCAGCTACATATTTGAATTCAAAATAGTTTCCATTATTGAAAGGATACAATCTGAAGTAGCTTTTAATGTTCTAGATAATTGCTAAATTGTCTGCCCACACATATTCAATGGCATTTATTTTCCGAAAATCCCATTTATTTTAAGGTAGCTGATTAAATCCAGTAATAATGAACTCTCAAAGAGATGAAGCAGGGAAAGAAAATTTTGGCTAGATTCAGAGAGAATATCTCTATTTTTATTTATTGACTTGATTATTTATTTATTGGTACTAAAGATTGAATCCAGGGGTGCTTTACCACTGAGCTATATCCCGATTCTTTTAACTTTTAAATTTTTCAGAGAGGGTCTTGCTAAATTGCTGAGGCTGATCTGTAACTTGTGATCCCTCTACCTTAGCCTCCTAAGTTCCTGGAATTATAGGCATGTGCTACCACCCCCAGCTCCTAGACTCCTTACTTTTATTTTAAAAGTAAGTTGCTATGCACTGAGTTACTTTCAAAGAATCATGTTATTAAGCTCACCCTAGTATACAACAATGAGAATTAATTAAAGACTTTATGTACTTAAACAAAATTTGATCAGTTGGTATAATACTGAAATCAAGGCAGTTAGTATATATTCCAATTCAGATTTTTAACAAAATAGATTCCAATGGTGGCACTCAGTAGAGCAAAGACATGCCATAGAAAATTATTTTCACTTTTATCCATATTTTAGCTATGAGCCCAATAAATCATGATTATAAATTAAAATTTGTTCTTTCACTTTATGTTTCATAATTCTAGGTTTACTTTTTAGTATTTTACTTAATAACATCAAGTATTAGCACATTATGACCTTATGGGCCAAAAATGACCAATTTCTTATTTTTGTACAGCTAAAGAGTTAAAATGGTTTTCACATTTATAAATGGTTGAAAAAAAATAAAATATTTTATAATGAGAAAATTATGTGAAATTCAAATGTTATTTCTTAAACAAATTTTATTGAAACATGGCCACAGTCATTTATTTACATAGAGTCTAAAAGTACCAATGGTCTACAGTGGCACTGTAGGTTAAGACCACATAGCCTATAGTATAAAAAACATATCTTCTAGCCCTTTACAGAAAATATTTGCCAATCTCAGAATTACATGGATATCTACCTAAAGATCCTACATATGTAGCTTTCAAATATGATTATTTCTGTGTTTAGAATTAGGTTAAACATTTTAATACTTTACATCCCTTATATGCAGACCATTGTGAATAACGTCAGCATACATGCAGCTTTGGCTTGAATCTGCAATGTCCTCTCCAATCCCAAAGCTCACATGTTGAAAGCATTGCCTCCCAATACAATGAGTTTCAGAGGTGCAGCTTTTAGGCAGCAACTGGATCATTAGGGCTCATCAGTGTATTAATCCATCAAATGAATTGATAACTGAATGGACTATTGGGAGGTGGGAAATAATTGGATTAAGTAGTTCACTGGGGATGTGCCCTGGAAGGGTGTTTTCCATGAATTCTCCTTTCTCTGCTTCTTGGCTGCCATGAACTGTGTAGAATTCCTCTACTACACCCTTCTGCCATGAGGTTCTGCCTCATCTTTATGGCCCAGAGAAATGGGGCTGGCCACCTATGCACTAATCCTCTGAAACCAGAAGGCACAATAAACCTTTTCTCCTCTCAGTTGTTTCTGTTATGAATTTTGGTCACAGTGACACAAAACTAACTTATACACATGCATATTACTAGATTAATGGAATATTAAGTCTTCACCTTACTTAATAAAAGAGAAATAAGCCACACTGAAGATGGATTGGAAATGTTTTCATAATGGCATTTTTTTCCATTTTTTCTCCTGCCTCTCCTGTTCTTTGTACTCATATTCTTCATAGGATATCATTCTCTTCCTTTATCCTCTAATTTCCATACTCCCAAGTAACAAAGTCTAACATCTGCTGTTTATATTTGCTATACCATTCTTCAGTAATCTAAGTGAATGATATTACTATATGTGTAGCAAAACTAAATCTGTCTGAAGACCTATTCCCCATTCTAAACACCAGACTCACATTTTCAAAAAATCTTGAACCTCTCCTTTAAAATGTCACATTCAACTCTGACTTCACTAACTTTCTGATTCTCACCCCTGCCAAAAAAAAAAAAAATGCTTATTTTGCTATAAAATAGTGTCACTTCACAACTAACAACTAATACCCAAAGCATGGGAATCATACTAGAAATTTTTCCTTTTCCAATATACCACACATCCAGTCATCTGCTTCAGCCTATAGATTTTTCCTCCTGAATGCCTTTTATATATGCCCCCTACTGCAATGTCTTTGGCACTACCATAACTAAAGTTCTTGAAATTCTTTTCTGAATTACTACATTAACCGTATACCTCCTTTTCCTGCCTCAGGTCTTGCACCCAACCCTTAATTTATGATGGTGTGACTGAAACTCCTTTAATTACATCACTGTCCTTCTACCATGATCCTAATTTTGTGTGTGTGTGTGTTACAAACTGAAAGGATCTCTATAGCACAACATGTATACATATTTCTCACTGTCATTAGACTAGAAAATTCATAGGTTAAGAAAAGAAAAAGGCTATTTAACTTGAAATCTCCAGCACTAAATGAAAATTAGGTGGTACCTAGAAGATTAAGAATAAAGATAACAAGTAATTGAAAATATTTGTTTTGTTACTATTAATTCTCAGTCATATTTTGGGATGCTATTCTCTTTCAGTCAGCAGTGATTTATTGACCTTGCCTCTTAGGAAGAAAATAAAATGACATATGGACCCAGGCTTCCCAAATTTAAACATGCATATAAATCATGTGTGATTCTTGTTATAAAGTAGAATCTGATTCAGAAGTTATGGGGAATCTGTATTTCTTAAGAATGATGTAAGTGCCTTGTTTTTGGACTGCATTTGAAGAACTAAGAACACTGGGATACAATATAATCACTGCATAGGGAATTTTTAAAGTTATTTAACATTTATATCAAGATAATATTTGAAAAACTACAATTATAGACTTGTCTCATCAATAGTACTGTGTCACAAGTCCATTCCTCAGATGAACTGTTCTGATTCTTCTAATAGTTTACTCCATATGTGTAAGTAATTTTCTGTTAATTTTGTGTTAGTTTTAGGTACACTGTATTTAATTCATTTTGTGGAGAGATGGTTTTTAACACTAACATTACTCTAATTCTCCTACTAATAATTAACAGTTAATGAGTGCTTTTTATGTGCCAAATAACATTCTAAGCATTTTGTGTACATCAATTCATTTATGTTTACAGGAAACCAATAAGACACTATATTAAAATCTTTACAGTACCAATGAGAGAAATGAATGACAACAATATCCCAAAAGTCCCAGATAGCAAACAATGGATATAAAACTCAGCCCAGAATAAAAGCCAAATAAATACTTTATTCTTACTATTAGTCTTTGAAAAAATTAATTGATAAATAATAATTGCATATATTTGTGCTAGCATTTTTACTATTAGGAGCTAAAGCTAGCACACTATGCAACCTTAATAATATTAACAGTTTACCACCAAAAAACAATGCTTTTTATCTTTGATTTGGTTATTGGTTTCTATGTTAAATCCTTGTTTCATAAAACTAAAACCAAAATCAAATTTTTAATCTCCATATTTTTAGATATGGACAAAATTAATTTGAAATAGAAAGACAAATAGAAAAACCATGGGCAGCAGAAATTCCTTTCTTCTGCTGCTGTTGGTTTCAAACTAGTAGATGCTCAGGAGACAGGAAGAGTTTTGATAGGGGATCATTCCATTGACGACAACATTTACCTTGCAGTTTTACGGCAATGTTCTAACTTCTGCAGTCATTCCAGGTTTATCTCTAATGGGTTCATTTTTGCTTCTGCCCAAATATACAAAGACATGTAATTTTCCAATGAGAGGATATGTGCAGAGAACCTGGACACATTATAGATATTTTGTGAATGCTGGTTTTCTCCATGTTACCTCCCCTCACCAAGAGGGAAATAACCAGTTGTTTTTCATTTCCATGGACAGATAAAAACGATATGGAATTAATTCTTTACAGAAATAAAGTTATATTTTAAAAAGAGTTGTATATTTTGACCAAAAGTTAAACAAAGAAGTTAAACAGAGAAGTTAAACAAAGAAGAAACCAGATTATAAATAATTATAAAAATAGAACTGGCTGTTAAACTCTTTCAAAACAGAAAAATAGAAGTGAATTATTAGTAACAAGGATACAGAGTCATAGTCTGTAAAGAGATTTGAATGAGATACTGTTATTTCAAAGGAATAAGAACATATGATTTCTTCTGAAGAAGGATATTCAATATAAAGATACTCATGATCCAACAAAATTCAAATACCTAAAAAAAACCACACAAGAACAAAAAAAAAATCTCATAGGCAATAATTTGTGACATCTTGGCTATACTTTGTCATAAATTGATGCTCATTTTATATGTGACTATAAAAATAAATTTCTTCCAAAGACTTAATAACAATTGAATAAAATTATCTTATCTTCTGAAATGTCTTTATACTATACCTTTTAAAGGAGTTAGTCTAGCAATTGTGAATCAGAAATATGTCTTCTAATTTTACCTGCTGTTTCATTTGATTTTAAGGTTATCATGTAAGTAATAGGTAATAACCACTTCCCCAGGTACTCATTTAAAAATAACATTTTTTTTGCATGTATAAATTGACTCATTTTCATTTCCAGCACAGAAAAATACAGTGCCTTTGCTTAGCCTCCTATTTCAGTGTGGATAATAATATTAAATGTGCTTCCTCAAGTTCTCTGTCCTACTAGACTATAACTTCTTGGGAGCAAAGATTGTGTATGGTCTATTTATTCTAAGTTCCTGGTAAAATGTCCAAAGAATAATAGAGGCTGAGTAAATTTTATAAAACGAATAAATGATGATTGATACTATATTAGATTTTGTCTAAAGCTAGAATTCAGAGGAGTTTAAAAATCAATGGCTTAATATTCAGTGTAATCTAAAACAATTATTAAGAGATAAAATTTGGTAGAGACCATTTTAAATCTATACAGACAGGTACATTTTTGGCATCTCATCTGTGTGGCTATCATCTGCCCACTTCTTAAGATAACAAAAATATAATAAAGTAAGATATCCAGAGATTTGGGGCCAGCTTAGCCTAGTGACCTTTTACAAGTGCAATTTATTTTTACAGTGAAAAGAAGAACACTGAACCCTTCTAGTATAACCTGATTCCAACAGACTTAAATAAAGTTGTTCATTCTTTCAAGGTTTCTCACTCCTGTCTTTATAGGCTGTGAAGTGAATTTCCATTTGCCAAAAGCCTAGTACTGATTTTAATGATCCTGTTCATGTGACAAACTTTTTTCTTTTTGTTTCATTGCTATTAATGAATGACAAGTGAAGGATATTCATTTTAACTTGAAAATGTCAGGTATGCACTTTAAGAGATATATTTTTTGCAGGTTTTAATGAGGTGGTGTTTCTTTTTGAAAGAAATACTCATCTCTGATAGGGATACCGTGCAGGTGACAACTGATATTTAATAAGCGATGGTTCTTGTATCAGTCACAGTAAGCTAAAGAAAATGTCTCAGATTGCTTTTGAAAAACTCTTAGCGTCACTAGCCCAAAGGCAAGATGTGACCTTTTTATTACATAATGAGAATCATTTATTATCTTACAATGTATCTTAAAGTCACAGACAAAATGCCACTTTGATAATTGCTTTCAATTAGCTTTGAGCATAGCATATATTCATAAAATGTCTTCTCTAATTTAGAGTTGAATTAGAGAAAATTGCAGACATAATCTACTTTAAGGTTGTCTCATTTAAGGTGATTCGTAGTTTTATATTAAAGAAATCAAAACGAGTAGCTTTAGAACAGTCTCTCTAAGTGTTTTAAGCAGGCTTTTCAATATTTGATTCTTTTCTATTACCAATTAATTAACAAATTAGAAAGCTAGTTCATCATTTCTGACCTTTTTTGCATGTTAACTTTTGACTTTCATTCTTAATGATTGTTTGGGAATTAAACCTTGCAGTTCATGTTGAAAGAAAGAAACAATATGATTAGCAAGATAAATAAGGCTCTCCAACTAAGCACATGTTAATGTGGGGCCATCACTGGGACTCTGGATACAGTAATGGTGCATCTTTTCCTGCTTTCAATAAATAATACATAACTAATGGTCAAGAAATTATAGTCAGTTATCATATAGCCTAAATAAAGAGTTTGGGGGTTTTACAGTACTACTAGCTAGGTTAGAGATAACATCATATTTAAATGTGACTTCAGCTAAATTTTATTTTTTGTTAGTATATTTAGCATTGGAATATTATTTAAATGCATATCCTGTTTCCTTTAAAAGTATGTTAGAAATTTTAAAAAAAAACTGAAAGGAAATTTTACTCTTGTGGTGTTTCAGTAACAAATGAAATACTTTTAACCTTAGCAGGGATTCTCTGAAATCAGTATTGTATTTGGAGATTACTCCTTCTCTCTCTCTCTCTCTTTTTTTCCTAGATAAAAATCACACACAAGAACCAAGCCCCAATGCTGATGGGCCCTCCTCCAAAAACCGGGTTATTCTGCTCCCTCGTCAAAAGAACAAGAAACCGAAGCAAGGAATAATCTTCTATGATTTTGTTCTTAGAAATTTAATTAGAATAATTGGGCCATGGAGCATTTATGCTGGAAATCTTCAAACCATTTCAAGTCTTCTGTTCATGCAAAATCATGGAATTGGTTTAATAGATTGTGTTTCTGAGCTAATGTAGAATTCAGCTATTAGAAAATTTATTGTCTCAGTTTTTATAGGCACCTTTGCATGAAGAAAGCAGAAGTTTACATGAAGTGGTACTGCATATTTTTGTTGCATGCATTTCCAAAGAGTTTTATGTCTCCCACTGCATCTTACTCAATTTCCATTTATTAATCTGTGAGAAAAACCTGTGAAACGTGAAAAGGAAATACCATGGGAAACACAAGTCTCAGTGTGATTCTAATTATTAATAAGCATTAATCAGTAATGCTGCAATGATCATAGTTGCAGATTGCTATACTTTTCCCTCTTAGTGTATCAAATGATCTTTGATGACTTAAGGAGACACTTTTAACTCAAAAGTTCTATTCAATAGTTGTCTATGATACTAAATAGTTTTTCTTCAACATCTTAACTCTTCTGAGTGGAAATAAATATCAGGTATAAGATTTTCTTGTGCTAAAAAATAGAAAATGTTTTTTTTTATTTTGTTCATTGGTTTTTAATTCCAAAAAATGAATTAAAATATGTTTCTTGGCAGTGAAGTGTGGTAATATGGCAAGCTTTATCCCTTTCTGTATGAGAATATAGAAGAAAATTTATAATCACACCAGAAACCAAATAGATGTTTTAAAATATGTGCTTAATTAATGTGTTTCTCACCAAATTTTCAGAAAAAGATGCTTCAGAGAAATGGGTTAATGCATAATTATATGGAACAAATTTATGGTTCTTATGATTAATTTTTGAGAGGTAACATATGGGAAGAGAGTGAGTTACCCATTTATTATGATCAAAATTCTCACCTTTCATAGACAGTAGGTCATACAGCACAAAGCTTGAGCCAATTTCTTGGTTATTTGGTCCTTTATAAATATAGATGTCTTTAATTTTTAATGGATCAGTTAAGTGCACTTGAAGAAAGTAAATGATTATATCAGTTCCCTTCTAGTATAAATTGGTATCTGTAATAATATTGAGCTCATTGAATCAAATCATGCATGCAGTTAGCCCCCTCCCATTCACGTATTCCAGTCCCATCTCTATGACATTTCAAATGTTTATTTGGAAATATTAAATGGCCTAGATCACTATTTAAGGTGTTCATGGCATGGTTGGGTTCTTTGATTATTTAAAGAAATCATGGAATTACTACTTTTCTTAGTGTTTCTTTAAGCTTGTGATATAAAATGAAATGCTTCTGAGCAGTCTTGGTATTGTTCATTCATATTGACTTGCATCTCATCATTGCATGTTTTATGTTTTCAAACATGCCATAAGGAAAACAAGTGCTTGAAATGCATGATTTATTAGTTTTCCTCTCCACTCTGCATTAAAGTGCCAATGATTTATCAGTTCTATTTTTCTATTGATTCATTCATCTTTGAATAACAAATAGCATTTAGTGATTCTGTTGAACACAATCCTGTGCATGGATTTATGGATTTCAAGTGAAATTGCTATAATTTTAGTTCTTTGGTTTGAAAACTCAACTGAATGCTGTTATATCAAATAGCTACTATCAAGCAATGTGGTATAATGGAAGATTATGTATAAAACATACTCTTTTAGTGTTTCAGGAACATTGGATGGTAAATATCAATCAACAATAAGTTTAATTGCTTTAAAAATAAAAGCTTTGAATAAAATTAAGACATAATTTAGCATTCCCAGGAAAATTATGATTACAATTGCAAATTTAGTATAGCAATCACTTACTGTAGTATAATAATAACAATAATAATAATAAAAGTTATTTGACAGAACAGTAATCTAGACCAAAAGAAATCTCAAAACAGTAACAAATGCATTACTGACATAATGTTACATAACACACACAATGATTTTGTGTATCTATGGTTACAGGTAGTAAATATTTTCACATGAATTGACAAAATTTTCTACAATGGGCACTCAGGCTTTGTGTCAAAAACATGTTTGAAGCCACAAATTATTTTATGTTCAGTACAACATACAATTATTTCTTGGCTACCTTTTAGAGTAGTATATCGTTTGAAGGCGGCAACAGTTTGTGAATCCCTCTGAACAATCTGTGCACTGCAAAGCTGTTAGAGAGACAGTGAGATGAGGCAAATTAAACAACCTGCCTACATGATTTCAATAATTGAAAGAATGAGATGCAGTTTTGCTTCGGTGTAGTTACATACCTACAATTAGTGCTAATAGTAGTTACTCACCTGTTCAGTTCAGTCAGTTGGATTCATTGGTACCATTAAGAAATGTTGAAATATGAATCCAATTTGACTTTTCCCAATTCATTTTCAAAAGATACTGCTGTTCTTGCCCTTCAAGTATGCTACTCCTGGGGTTTGGAAAGTAGTTTTTAAAAATCTACTTTGATGGTTTTGAAATCAGAGAAGATATTCTTTCTTTTATATGACAACTTCATGTGAAGAATATATATTTTAAGTAAAATTCTAAATGGAAAGTTCTGTGACATGTTAAAATACTGAATAATGAATGTTAGTTTTACAAAATGGAAACTTTTCTTCAGTGTGTGTGGGTGAGCATTTGAGTTGTGAGTCAACCTCTTTTAAGTATAGTAGACATAACGATTAACAGTTTTAAGTGAATAAAGCTCTTACATGAAAATTAACACTGGACCCAAGTATGGGAACCAAAGAAAAAGGGAGAAAAAAGATGCACACTGCTAAACACTGCCATACTCAGTACTGAACAGTAAGTACTAAATGCTAAGTTGGTAAATGGGGAGAATCCAGAATAAACCAAGATAGCCGCACTTTTAAGAAATAGGAATGGATATTTCTATATAACACCCAGAAAACTTAAAGGTTATAAGTTTGTTTTCCCACTTTCATGTGCATTTAATGTGAAAAGTGCCCATCAGTTTTTTGTAGTGGAAGGAGATAGCTTATAGAAACTGAAAAAGAAATAACATTGTAAAGAAGTTTTTAATTTAAAAAGGTCATATGATCATAGCTAAAAAAAAATTAAATGAAAAAAAAGGAAAGAAACCATAGGTTTAGTCATTTCATTTCCTTGGACAGCCAATGCAGGCAGAAATGTACATCCAGTGAGGACCAATGAATCATATACATGTTTCTACATTATGTTCTGTTTTCCTTTTTGAAGAGGATGGAGAGCAATTATAATTTTCAGGGAAGAATCTGTTTTGAATGTCAGACTGTATGCTACTTGAGTGGGACAAGATTTTTAGATGCTTCCATTCCTTTTTGTGCTAGTGTTAGTTTGTCTTGCATTGGTTATAAAAAGGAAAATGGACATTTCATGGCACATATACCACCAAAAAATATTAAAAGCATTATTTATATTCTACATTAAAAGATCAAACCCTTGTAAGATACACCAAGGCTGTAAAATTTAAGAAAATAAATTAATGAAAATCTGCAAAAGATCTTCATTTTGTGAAAGACAGAAATCACCACTTAAAACTCCCAATTAAATTGTATTGTATTTAAATAAAATTTGAATAAACCCACATTTGAAAGTTTCTATACATTCTTATTGTGTTTAAAATGTCGGATTCAGTTAATTACAGTATCTTAATTATTTTCTCAGAAAGTGTTATATAAAATATCCTGCTTTTTGAAATAAAAGTGTTAACCACTTACTTAAGTGTCATTCCTTACTGCCATTTGAGCCAAATGTTCTCTGTAAATGAGCTACTCCAGCAGTTCAGTAGTCAGCCTACTCCTGTGAGCATCCACTGGGAGTGCTGGAATAGCCACCCTGGCTTTCCTCACGAAGAAAGGAGGCTGTGTATTTTGGGATTGAATTCTGTGTCTTTAAAAACCAACCCTTTCAACTTTGTGGTGCTTTGTGCCCTGAGTTGCTGCTGTGAACATTATTATGGCAATTTCATCCATCAAAGAAAAGCTAGCAACCCAGGAGGATGGAATTATGTGGCCTTGAGTTGAATTTTTGGGATAAAACTGATTTCTAATTTAATTCTGTGTAGCAGACTTAAGCAGATATCTCTTGGGCATTGACTAAGTAAAAGAGTTTGCAAAGGATCTGAAGCAATTAAAAATTCAAAAGATACAATCTCTTTTCTAAGGGTCTATATATCTGCTAGACAAGGTAAGTATATTAAAGACTGGATTGTGTGAGTAAATAAGGTAAATGTGGCACATGTTCAGTGGAGAAAATGGTGATTTGGTAAAGCAATTTAAAAAGACATCTAAAGACAAATGGATCTGCAAATGTTTTTTTGAAAATCTAGAACTTTACACAAGGAAAGTATCATTAAGGGAATTCAGAATAAGAGAACATGAGTGAGAGCGTGGGTCACAGAAATCAAGCCCTGCATGTGCTGTTGACTCGTTTCATAAAAATACTGAGAAAATTATGAATGGAGCATTAGGACAGTGCTTCCTCTTAAAGTCATTGGTGAGAGAAAGGGCAGGAGAAGAATGGAGAAAAAGAAGAAGAGACAGGAAGCAAGTAAATGAGGGTTAGAAGAAGAAAGAACAAAGCCAAACCCCAAATTAGGGCTAGAGACAAGAATTAATTTAGCGTCCCAGAAGAGAGGAAAATAAATAAATAATTCCTAGAAAGCCTTATTTTTTAAAATCTCAAATCAGTATCTGGCCATTCTACATTTCCAAAGACTTGTGATGAGATAATATTTTTCAAATTTACATAATTTTATAAGCTCTCTAAAGCTTATGAAAGCTAAAATAATAGACAATACAGATTGTAAAATGTTGATGCTAAGTGTATGAAAGTTAAGAATATATGTAAATGACACAAACTAAACATTTATAATAGAAAAAGTCTTTCTGATGACTGAAAACTGGTGGCAAAATCACTAACAAGCCCAAATAGCTCTCTCTCATTTACTCCATTTTTTCATTGCAAACCCTCATTACATGAAATAAGTTGGTTTGAGGGAAAAATTTCTCATTAAAAATATTTTCATGGGGGCTGGGATTGTGCTCAGCGGTAGAGCACTCCCCTAGCATGGGCGCAACCGGGTTCGATTCTCAGCACCATATAAAAATAAAGGCATTGTGTTGTGTCCATCTACAAAAAAAAAAAAATTCTCTCTCTCTCTCATATATATATATAATCACTAACCTGGCGGGCTGGAGCACCAGTGGCTCTGGAGGCAGAGACAAGAGCATAGCGATTTCAAAGCCAGTATCAGCAAGCTGCCAAAGTACATAGCAACTCAGCAAGACTGTCTCAAACAAAATATTTATATATATATTCATGATAATGATAATTCTCATATTATTAGGGACTTTACTAATATCTATCAATTCCCAAAAGCCCATTTCAAAGGCACTGTTTGGGGCACTTGTTTCTCTTTCATCTAGCCATAGGACTAAGGAGATGTCTCCTTCCTGCAATACCACCCACTCAGGGCCATCAGGCTTTGGGAAGAACAAAAGCTGAGCAGTGTCTATAGCCTATCACACCTGCACGACTCTCACATGCTTGCTCATACCTACACTTCTTACTCCTGATCCAACACCAGCAGGGGAGGCAGCAGATCTCACCTGCCAGCCAGCACAATCACAGAAATTCCATCTCAAAGGCTATGGTGAAAACTGCAGATTCCATGCACTGAATGGACTTTGGGCTGTGAGAAAGCAGAGGACAGTTTAAAAAAGTGGTTGTGGGTATGTGGGGCTAATGTAAGGCCACTGTGACATAAGTGAACACAAGCCAATGAGCCATAGAAAGGAGGCTGCAGGGGATAGAGGACGCAAATGGAGCAGTAGAGAATTAGGGTTGCCCCTTTCTGTGCATCCTACATTGCACTGTCCCTATGAACTACCCCTCCATTAAGATGAATGAAAACCCACCAGAACCTCACAGGTATTAACATTTTTGTCAATAAAAGTAGAGGCTCTGTTCCAGGCTGATTATATATATATAAATGAACTCATTTAAATTCTACCATCCCCATTTCACACATTAGAAAATGGAGGAACAGAGATATTCTTTAAAATGTCTATAACAGGGTTAGGAATGAGGCTCTGGGATATTACAACCAATGGTCTTCTCATAATCACCCTACTACACTGCCTCTCCTAGACTGCAGGATTGGGTTTGATCTAGTTAAATAAAATATAATAAGGAACTATACTTACGATTTAACTTATAATAGAGAAAATGTTAAATAGAAATCTCATCTCATAGAAATAGAAGGAAAAATATTAACCAAGACCATGAGCAATATACTTGATATTATTGAAACTTGAAGTTACCTAGTGAGTATAAATTAAGTAGGGAAATTGTTGGAACAGTTTGATGGTGTCCCTTACTTCAAATATAGCTCAGGGGCAAGTGATGTTCATCTACTAACAACCTTACCAAGTGAAAGATCACACCAGTTATTACCAAAACTCCACAGGTGATTTGAAAATCATTAGACTAATTTAATCAATTAATAGTACTAAAATGTGTGTGAATTGAGGAACAAATAGATAAGTAGGCAAGTAGATAACTTCCCGGGAGAATTAAAGGGAATTTTAAAACACATCTGATCTGCTGATTTATTTGTATTTTAGAGATATTGAATATTTCAAATTGTAACCCTGGCATATTGGCTTCTCTTTCTCCACCTATAAGTTAAGTTAAATAGTGTTCTTGACATCATGCCTTCTCCAACTCTCTTTTCTAATTCTTTGTATTCAATTCATTACATATACTGGATAAATATTACCATAACCATAGTTTTACCTATATACCTAGAATTATCAAATCTATATCTTGAGTCCAACTTATATTTTACTGCCTATTCCCAAATCTATATTTGAATATGACACATGTATATTAAACTAAAAATACCCACAGTAAAACCAACTTCAACTACTGGCATTAATCTCTTCCACTTCCTGTATGTCTGACTTTCTTAGAGGTGAATTTCACTGGCATACACTTAATGACTGAAGTCAGAATCTCAGGAAAACCCTGAACCACTCCTTCTAGATTGCCATGACTATCAGTCTTATCAACACTACTACCTTAATATTTTTCAAGAACATTTCCTCCTTACCAACCCCTTGTCATTTCCAGCTACTCATTATATCACTGCCTTTCAAGGTAGGGTAAGTAACAATGTGACCGAGGTAAGGGGAAGTATCTTCTTGGATTTAAGATAAAATCTAATATTTGGGAAAAAAAATAATTTTGTCTAAGATTTGGAAAAAATTAAATTTCATGAAAAAACTAACACAAAAATCCATATCTGTGTTCCAGATAGACAAAGTAGAGAAATTAAAATAAAACTCACATCCTTAGGTGATCAAAACTTTGGAATATGCTTTGGGGAAAACACTGACACACACCCTAATCTTTACCAGCAGCATAGATCTCATTTCAAAGTTTCAGACTTGAGTCCAACTATCCACATGTATCTCTCTTCAAAGGTTCACAGGTGTCCCCAGTTCAACATGCTGGAAACTTGACTCATCCACGTTCCTCATAGCTACTGTTCACCTGTCCATATTTGCTTTTCCACTTAATGAGAACATGACCATCTCTTTCCTACCTAGTCACCAGGTCTTTTTTTTTTTTTTTTGTATGAGACCAAGAAAAGCTTTATTGAAAGTAGGGTTTTGGGAATGTATACATACACCACAGATGGGGGACTACTGTACATATTTTCAATTGTCTGTTGGTCATTTTCACATTGACGTAATAACAATTCAAACTTAGATCACCTAAAAATCAAACAATTTGCTTTTCACCCCAAACCTAACCCATACACAAGTGACAAGTCTAACCTTTTCTGTCTTTTTCCATTTATTTCATTTTTCAACTTTTGCCCCAATTCTAGCATAGGCCCAAATTTCCTCTCATATCCATAGTCTTAATAGCCTCAAAACCATTCTTTTAGCATTCAACTTTTTCATCCTTCTCCAATTCATATTTAACACATGTTCAGAGTAATCTTCCTAAGCCATATTTGTTACTCTTAAAACCTTCACTCTTGTCCTTTCACTGCCTAAGAAATGAAATAAAGTGCTTTTGTATAGTTTTCAAGACCCTTCATTATTTGATGCCACCTATCATTCTAGACTTCACTTTCTCTTTTCAAGCTTTGTAACATACTACAACTAGATTATGTGGCATTCCCTGGAATCCATTCCATGCCTTTGGCTACACAATTCCCTCCATCTGAAATTTTTCTTCTTTAGTTTCTTCCAAAATTACCCTAATTATTCTATTAGTGCTTGAAATGCTACCACCTCAAGAAGCATACCAGAGGGATTTAGTCAGTAACTAGGCAGTGATTATCACTTATCACATTCTGCATGCAGTCAGTCATATGTGAATATTAATTTTAATTCTTCTGATAAACAAAGTTCCTTTTAGATAAAGAATAGTACCAACATTTTTGTATCTCCAAAGCACCTTGTATAGTAGCTATTGGGGAACTGATCTAATAAACAGTTTTCACATAAGAGATGACATAATCAAATTACTTACAATGTATACAGTTTGATCCTTGAGACTTTCAGCTTTGGTTACTTGTTTAAATAAGCGAACAAAGTCATTAAATGTTTCACAGGTTATTTCAGTAGAACATCCCTCCTCTGACGAAGTAAGATGACTCAACTTGTTTAAAATCTTTTCCAAAAGTAGCCTCAAGGTAAAGCATTCGACACAATTCACAAAGACATGCGGGAGCTCTAATGTTTTCAACAAAGTTTGCGTTACATAGGTCTTTCCACTGGCAGTATGTCCATAAATAAAAATGGATGGAAAGCTGAAATGATGTCTCTCTCCAAACAGGGACTGCAAGGTGGAGACTTGGGACTCGCGACAAAGGAGCATATTCTCCAAGTGAGGCATTTTGGAGGGTACCACCGCAAAGGGCAGCTCAGGAATCACCCAGGTCTTTTCTATTTCACTTATTTGACACACTTTCATTCACCTTCTACTTCTCCCCCACCATTATTGTCTATTTTTTGTTCCTTATATTTTATTTGAACTTTTAAAATAACTGCCTGACTGATGTACCTGCTATCAGTATTTTCTTCTTTCAATTGATCTTGCCACATGATACAAGATTTTTTTCTAAAAAGAAAGATCATTCCATTTATATATTAAAAACCCTTAATAGCTCTTCATCCTACTTAAAAATCTAAATTATTAACCCAGTAACCAAGGCCCTAAATGATATTTAAGGTCCTTAAATATATTCAATTATACAATTTTATCTCCTAATACTCTACCCTAACACTCTAAAACAAATAATGATGCTTTATTTTCTAGTAGACAAGGTAATTAATAATAGATCCAATTTAAAAAATGATGGCATTAGATGAAAACAGTCTATTTCTTATTCACTCCTGAACTACATGATACCATGCTGTCAAATTGAGTTTATAACCTCTGAGGTCACTATAGAAATGGATAAGGGTGTGCATAAACACCAATCACTCCAGAACTTACCTTTAAGGGAGTGTGAAAAGTGTGTCAAATATATATATATATATATATATATATATATATATACACACACACACATTCATATATATATATACATTCATATATATATATATACACAATCATATATATACACATTCATATATATATATATATATATATATATATATATATATATATATATATATATATATAGTGTTGGTGAAGATGACATTCTAACCACCATAATAATCTTACTTTTTTTTTCAGTCATGCAAATACAATGCCCCTTTTTCAAGTCAATTTAGCCCATATTTAACCATGTGGACAGATGCAATTGGAGGGTTAATTATCTTGGAAGTAAAATATGATTGAGAAAAGAAAGATAATAAATTATTTTGAGTCATAATATTAAATGATTAGTAACACACATTTTGGTCTTTTTTTTTTTAGGTGGTTAGAAAGCAAAAAAGCACCAGGCCAAAAATAAAAGGAATAGGACAGTACTAAACCAAATTAGCCATTTGACTTCTGGAGAGTTACCTCAGAATAATAATGTTCTGTTTCTTCATTCATAAATTAGAAAAACTAACATGTTTCTCCACTTTCTATTAGAACTAACGTATACATGCTAAATGCTTATAACAATATCTGTTACAAATATCGTAGCATACTATCTCTCAAAAAATGGAGATATTATGCACAGTGTTCTCACAATTGCTGTTGCTATCATTATTATTATGTAGTGTGATAGGGCAAACAACATCCTGCCCTTTACCAAAAAAGTAAGGAATCTGTTTCAAACAGTCTTCAACAAAACTTCTCATATATTGTATGACAATCATTTGATGGCAAAGTTCCAACTGTAAAGTTAAAATTTTGAAACAGAAAATATGCATGTCTCAAAGTCTTTTATGGCTTCTTTTATACTATATGAAGTTTCTTAGAGTTCGTGAATATTCTATGTTCAGTCAACTTCCTTCCTCTCCAGCCTTATCTCTTACTATTCCTTCCTCTGGTTTTTGGTTCTTCAGTCAAATAGGCTTTCTTCCAATCCCTAAAATACATATCCCTCCATTTAGGGCTGTTTTCACCTTGAAAACGAGGGAATAAAGAATGTTCTAGGCAGAGCAAACTGTACGTTCTGATACCTAAAACATTACTTTCCAGTAAAAAAAAAACTTTCCATGGGCTGCTTGTTGTTAAACTGTTGGAGGTTCTGACATTGCAACTGCAGCTATTAGAACCACAATGCCACCATCATAAAGAAACTTAGGAATCCAAATTTACACTGCTATTACTCAACAGATGCTACTGGGAACCCGCATTCTCATCTTTTTGTATGTTCTTTCATAAGTGAAAGCCATAAACCAGGAGGAGGAGTTGGGGAGAGTCTGATGACTTTTGGTGTGTCCAACCCTCTTTTGAATGACACTTGTTAAAAGTTATCTAGAATTGTAGTTTGTGAGTTTCCAGCCTGGGGGTACAAAATAGGACATGTTTTGCAGAATTCATACTGTATGCTCTTGAGGTTTGATGTATCTCAACTTCATGGCAGTGATCACTGCTGCAAACTTGAATCTTTGTGTATTTTTAAAATTAATATCTTTCTCACAGGAATATAATCTTTATTAATATAGAGGAAATTGTCTCATTTTATTTGAAAATTAACATAAAACTTGACTTCAATGAATAGGTAACAAACATTTGGTAAGTGGAAGAATAATGACATGATTAGTGATAAGCTATCACAGTTATTTGACAAAAATAATTACTAATATACCATTAATATATTCTGAAAAATAACTACATACTGAATAAAGTAAATTATCAGTTTTTTGTATAAATGTCAGTAGCTTAGAAGTTCTTATATGATAATGTGTTTTTATACTCCTGCATTAGAATAATCTATTTGGAGTGAGGAAAGGACAAGAATAATAGGAATGCACATTAACAGTATCTTATCAACACCAGAGTCCTGAGTCAAGGTAGGTGTGTAGCAGTGAAGAATGAGCTTAACTATCACATCAGAAGGTTCTGGATTTGGATAATAGCTGACCTAGCAGACTCTTCCAGCACAATTCAGAGGTCAGCTCTCTAGGAATTCCCAGACGTGGCCTTCATATTCCTTTACTCTCTTCTATCCTTGCCATCTTAGGAAATGCATGGATTTTAATATATCCTTTTTAGTAAAGAATTTATTAATGCATTCAAAGCTTGTCTCACTGCATCTAGTCATTAAACAAATTGTGACTTATATTGGAAATGGTAAAAAATGGATAATACAGGAGTTTACAGCACTCAGCATCATATAAAGAGCTGCAGATGGGCTAAATAATATTTTCAAAATATTTATGCTTATTTGTAACTTTTTCTATGCTCTCTAGTAACCACATGCTGTGAGCTCTATTTGTACATCCTTGAAGAATTAGTTGGGTTTTGGCTTGTAATATTTTAAATTACCTTAACATATGCAGTTCTAAATATCTGGCATTTCTTTTAAAGTTGTTATATCATAGATATGTTTTTTTCATGTTCTCAATATGTGTATTTTTACCTTTTAGAGATTTTTTTAAAGAAAGACACAAGTTTTGTCTAAATGCTCATTTATTCACACACATATACATGCCACCTCACACACAAATTGGCAAAGTAAATTTAATTGAAGAATGGAAGAGACTTTGGTCATATACAACCTATGTTAATTTTAAGGCATTGCAATTCATATTAATGATAAAAATTTTAAAGCATTATTAAAAATGCTCATTTGGTTATTACTTTATATCTCTTTTGTCTCTTTAATAAGAAAACAATTAGGCAAAAATAGTCCATTATGCAGTTGTTCACATAACCAAAAATTAAATGGTAACCCTTTGGTAAAAATATTTTGTGGCTTAGCAAATGCATAAATGAAGGTTTCTAAATGATCCATTGATTTCAAATAACTTTTATTTGCTGCCAAAAAAATAAAACACCCAAACACCTTGGGTTAATATTTCGGACAATAAAATTTGTAAACTCAAGAATAAACTCTGAGCTTTTTTGATCTTAAGTTAGAGTTTAGCTACTCTCCTAGTTCATAAATATTCCTAAACTAGACATCCTGTCAATTTAAGAGAAGGGAAAATAGACATTTGAAGATAGGAAACAATAGCATCAAATCAGTACTCCATTATAGACCTTAATCTTCCATTGATATTTTAAATTGTTTTGTTCTGAATTGACAAATAATTGTTGTGTATACTTATGAGATGCAATATGTTGTTATGATACATACATACATTGCATATTGATTAAATAAGGCTAATTAGCACATTCATCACCTGACATATTTAACATTTCTGTGTGGTGAAAACATTTAAAATCTACTTTCTTAGCAATTTTGAAATATTGAAATTTTCAAATATATTTCTACTAATTATAGTCATTGTGCTATGTTGTAGATCACCAGGACTTATTCTGAAACTTTGTACCTTTTGATTAATATCTCCATTAGTTTCTAGTTACACTATATTTTTGAAGAGCATTATAGCATCTACTTTTGTAAGTATTATTAAGTTACTGGAAATTTTATTTCAGATCTAGTTTGAAATTTCACTTTTTCAAATTTAAAAAAGATTGCCTTAAATATATTATCTCATTTTTAACTTAAATTACTTACTTATTCTTTTTCTAAGCCTTGGTAATAGGTATTTTTAAAAGCTGCATACTATTCTCTCTCTGTGGTATCTTCAGCTAAACAAAGTTATTTATTTCCTATTGTATTTTAAATTTGTGTCACAACTCTAATTTGTACACTTAAGAATCAGAAAATATTCAGACCTGACAAAAGCTCTCATTAAACTTTTTTTTTAGTTACATGCAAATAAATGTTAGGTCTTTGGCCACTTTCCTACAGTGGACTAATGGTAAAGCTAAGAATAGAACAACTACATATTCCAGAACTACCTCCAGAAATAGTTGAAATGGGCAGAAATGGGCAAAAAAGAAAAAAGAAAAAAAAACAACTACAAAACTCTGAGACACTTTTGAAACAAAATAAATACAGTCAAATAATGTTAATTATCAAAAAAGTATGTGTATGACATAGAGTAATTATTTCCAAAATATTTAGTTTTAGAGAACAGTTTGATTAATGTTAGAGGTAATTTACACAATTATTTTTTGTAGGCAAATATTAAAATTACTTTCCTTCCCTTAAACAAGCAAAACCTAATGATAAATGGAGATAACTCAAGTGTGGAGATGACAGTAGCTGGAAAGAATTTTAACTTACATCTTGGATAAAATGCAAACCCCAAAGCATTGTAAATACGTAACTAAAAATTAGGAGTGAAATAACTGTAAAATGGCAATAATGCCAGAAGAAAATATAATCCTGTCCATACTTATCTGAACTATAGAGATAATTTTGGTAATTTTAAAAAATATGGGCTCTTAGATATCCTCAAGTGTTTGGTTTTGAAACCTTGGTTTAGAAGAACTAAGTAACAGAAAATAACATTATCTGGCTATAATGGTGTGCAAGAGGACACCTAATACTGTAATTCATTTTAGTTTTAGAAAAAAAAATACTTCTCTTCCTTTGAATAAAACAATTATTTAAAGATGTTTGTAGCAATTTTTACCAATAAAATGAGTCCCTTTATTCAACACATTAGAATAAATATATTGATGACTATTTTGTAACATATTCACTTTTTGCTTTTCTTTACTGACTTACTATGGAAGTCATGCATCTCCCAGGCCAGTCCTCAACTTTCCGTTTGCATGGAAGAATGGGGAAGCGTCCTTTTCTCTAGTACCATTGCCCAGTGCAGAGTCTCTCCTCACTCTCCTCCCTGCTGATCATGATTGTACCAGATGCTCAGGAACAGGGTCCACCAAGCTGTTTGTGATGCTGCTTGCTTGTGCCCGGTGGATGCTTGACACTCAGCAGTGCTGCAGGAGTGATGACAACCTTTGGTTGCAAAGTAATATTTGCCTTCCTTCTATCTCAAAACCTGGCCATTTCCCCCCATGTTATAACACCATGCAGTGTTTGTACCATTGAGGTGAGCTTTCTTCTTCTGGTAAATGCTGTGTTCACACCAACTCTCCTCCATTACTACTTGAACCTCTGTAGCAAGCTGAAACACAAGCTTAGACCTTTCCTTTCCTCAAAGACATTTTACTTAAGGGTCTGGTTTCCTTTACCTTGAGAGGAAGCTTTTCTGCAAACATCCTATTCAGCTCTTACACAAGAATTGAAACAATATAAATCTCAGAGAGCAAGGGTTGAGATTCTCACCCAACTCTCACAATCGTGCAAAATATTTCCCTCTTATTTCCCATGATCAGAGAGAAAGTGCAAGAACCCCAGGACATCACAGTAAGAGGGAGTCACAAGAGATTCTATCACATCCTTTTACAAGTTTCCTGCTGTCCTCAGATGCTCCCCTTCACATTTCATAATTCAGCTTCTCCTGGGAAGCATACATACATACATACTGACAGCCCAAGCACCCCTTTAATACCAGTATGCCTGATCTGGTCTTGGTCAATATTGTAAATTGAGCAAAACTTTCCTTCCTTCAGTCTTTTGTATCTTTCTTCAGAATCCCCTTGACAAAGTAAACTAGAATTTTATATTTTACAAAAAATGATTCATGTTTCCCACTGTAATGATCACTATTTCAGTAATTGAAATGAAATGATTCCTGAAACAATTACTGTCTCAGTGATCAACTGATAATGTTGTCCAGGTTAGTGGCTAATATTTACAACCAGATCTTTTCTATTTAGAGGTTAGCTTTTATAAAATGCTACCTTAAAGAAACAACCTAGTGTAGCAGAAAGCTCATTGGGTTGCATCCATAAGACATAATTCCAAAATCCTGAGAAAATTTTTTAAAAAGGGGGGGAGAAGGAAATGAAGGAAAGAATAAATGTGCAATGATGAATGAAAGAAGTAAAAGCTGTTCTTGTGATCACCATGATTATTGTATTTGGACAGTACCACCTGGAAATTGAAATGAATGATGCAGTGTTTATACATAAGAGAGTTTGCCATGAACTTGAGCAGTATAAATAATGAATAGTGAATTTTTAAAAATGTATGTGTAGTGAAATTTGAAGAAAATTCCAGGAAAAAGCATTCTGACTTGAGCCTTTTTAAAAAGCAAATCTGTTACATAAAAAAATAAACCAAATGTCATAAGAAACAGACATCAATGAAAAGATTCTGTTACTGAGTTCAATAGAAGGAAGCATCATCTATGACCATTTCCTTCCATGAATAAGGAGGCCAGCCAAGTCCTTGGGATCCAAGCCCATGATATCAGGTAGAAAGCAATTTAAATTAAGAATAGAAAAACTCTTAAAAGTGCAGAATAATTATTTGTGTTTCACAGAGGAGAATGAAATGCATTAAGTGAAGGAGAGATTTTAAGACTTCTTTAATTTGGTTTGGAAGAAGTAGATACTAACTCATGGTAGTTTGAACAGACAATGCTTTTTTATGTTTGCCTTTTTTTTTAAGTTAGTAGCTTTCTCCAATATAAAAAATACATTAAAATATGCATATTTATTTATTTACATACATGTCACATTTTATTCACACAACTAGCTTTCCAGCTTTCCTATAATTATTTACTGCCATGGTGGTAAAATTTTGCATTTCAGAGGTAGATGTCATCATTAATTTACAAAGAAATAAAACCAGTTATTTATCAAGCATTCACTCATCCTAAGAAATAATATTTTTAGATTCTTGGTGGCCTTATACATTTACTTCAGTCATCAAATCAGAATGATTTTTTGAAAAAAAAAAAATTCCTTGTGACAACTTATTAGTTATTTGCTAAAGTTCTAATTTGTTCTTTCATCCATAAAAATAAGAATTCTTTTGAAAATAATTCAAAATAAATAAATTCTCATTAGTCTTGGATTTTGGTAACTAAAAGTTAAAGTTAGAAAATACCACAATCTACATTTGATGTCTGTGCTTTTCCTCTTATTTACCAAGTGTCTCCTTCTGGGTCATAAACAGTTTTAGAGTTCAAAGTAAACCATGTCTCTAAAATGCTAAAAGGACCCTAATCATGTTTATTTCATGTGTTAATATTTTCATCATATAATCAGAATCTGAAACCATTCACTTGTGCTCTAATTTTGAGTAAAAATCTTCTTGTAATGTCAACTTTAAGCATTCTCCTGAAAAAGCAACAGCAAAATAAATTAAACATACAATATGAATTGATGATAGAACACTTTATATATGTATTATACTAGTGACTCCATAATTATATATACAATTCATATAGGAAAATTTACATCTACCAGGACAAATACAAATCAGAACACGAAAGCAACCAACATGGATTGATTTACAAAGGAATTTAAAGATACCTGTTTTTCAGTGATGGCATCTAAAATGTAAGAGAATTTTAATTTATGTGTAATTTGAGTCACCATATACATAATCAACTTGCAACCCTTGAAATAATAAAATTAAAAATTTACCTGAATATTCCTTATAATGATGTTTTGTGATTTTTTTTTCAAATATGCACTTCAACACACTGTAAAAGTTGCACAGTGGATTCTTCACAGTAGTGGGAAATATTTTACTACTTTACCATGATAATATACTTACACCAAAAGCAGCCATTTCAAATGTTTCTTTTTTTGTTGTCAATGTTAGCTTTATCTATGTGCCTTGAAGCAGTTTTTAGAATGAGATCTAACCCATACTCATTTTCATGATTGAGAAAAGAGGTTCAAAAGTTTTCATTTAACCAAAATTACAAACTTAAGGTTGAAGTAGGCGAAATTAACACCCCAGGATTCTGGTGGACAGCTCTGGTCTCTCTACTTCCTCTCCTGAGAGAAAATGTGTGGAATTCAAGACTCAAAATATATACCACAGAGCAATGTAAAGTATCATTATAAATGTGTCATTATTAAAAACAAACTATTTTCAAAGAGTAATTTCCTGTCAGTAATTTCAGTATCTTACTTGAAACCAAAACATGGTAAATACTTACATTTCTCTTGTAACTTAGTTTAGTAGAAAACTATCAAAACCTTTAAGAAAATTAGTTAGAATGTGTCTGTACGTATGCCTATTCATATACATGAATTTGTGTCTGCTCTTCTTTATGTTCTATCACAGTCCTAAATTTCACACTTGTGCTTATTTATAAAATGTGGGTTATTACTAATGTTACAAGACTTCTGTGAGGACTGATTGTGATATATAAAGAACTTAAAACAGTCCCTGTAACATAATAAGAGTTCAGTAAACTGGTTTATCATTAAGCTTTTTAAAATTTATTTATTTATTCCAATTTGTTATACATGATGGCAGAATGCATTTCAATTCATAGTATACATATACAGCACAATTTTTCATATCTCTGGTTGTACACAAAGTAGGGTCACACCATTTGTGTCTTCACACTTGTACTTAGGGTAATGATGTCCATCTCATCTCACCATCTTTCCTACCCCCATACCCCCTCCCTATCTCTCCCTCCCCTTTGCCTTTTCCTTCATTACTCCCATGCTCCACCACCCCTACTCCCATTATGGATGAGCATCCACATATCAGAAAAAACATTTGGCCTTTGGTTTTTTGGATTGGCTTACTTCACTTAGCATGATATGCTTCAACTCCATCCATTTACCTGCAAATGCCATGATTTTATTCTCTTTTAATCTGAGTAATATTCTATGTGTATATATACCACAGTTTTTTTATCCATTCATCTATTTTATCATTACTCTTATTAAGTGATTGGCTTTACTGAATCATCATATTCTACTAAAAGCATCTGATTCAGTTACTCAAACTTATATGAAACATCTTTTCTTATCCATTTTCATAAATTTTTTAGCTGCCATATCCCCCATCATTTAACTATGAAAACTCCATTATTACTAACAAAATAGCTGCTAAGTGCTATAATAAACCTAATGCTGTCATAGGTGTTTCATGTGGTATTCACTTTGATTTTCATAATCATCCTACAAGGTAGGTACTAAAACTACTCATTATCTAAACATGGGCACTCAGTTCAAAGAGACTTACTTGACTAGAATTCCATACCAATCCTATCATTTGCAACAACAAGGATGGAACTGGAGGTCATTGTGTTAAGTGAAAGGCAGGCACAGAAATACAAGTACCACATGATCTCAATCATATACAGAATCTAAAAATGTTGACCTCAGAGAAGCTGAGAGTAGAATGGTGATTACTGAGGCTGGGGAGAATAGAGTGAAGGAGGAATGTAGAAAGGTTGATCAACAGGTACTAAGTTAAAATTAGATGGGAAAAGAAGTTGTGATGTTCTGTTGTACAGGGGTGTGGCTATAGACGATGATAATGTACTTTGTTTTGTAAAAGAAGAAGAATATCTTAGAAGAAGGGATTTTGAAGTTTTCATCATAGGGATGTGTTTATTGTTTGAGGAGACAGCTGTGTTTACCCTGATTGGAGCATTACGGAATGTGTGCATGTATCAAAACCTAATATGATACCCTATTAAAAAAAACACAATTTTACGTATCAGTTTAAAATTAGAAAACAAAATATATTTTTAAAAATTTCATAATAAGAAGACAGATGCTGGTGTATTGTGAGAGTGTCTCCAGACTCTTGGCATAGGAGTGAGGGAACTAAGGGGCAAGACCCTCTCAGGGGTGGGTAGCCCTATCCAATAGGCTGGGGCCAGCTGGAAGATGGCAGAAAAGGGAAGTCTGTGTGCACCCACTCACACACACTCACACACTACTCTTCTTGACTGGATGTGGTGCTTTGCGGTTGCCGTTATCTACAGACTTCAGACTCCAGCTTCTTCAGCCTTTGAATGTGGTCTCTCCCACGATGCTCCAGGAAGTATCCAAGTCTTCAGCCTCAGGCTGGGGCAGCATCAGTGGTCTCTTTTATTCTGAGGCTTTCAGCTTCTGGAACTAAGCATCTAATGCTTTCTCTGGCTTTCCAGCCTACAGAAGGTCTGTGTAGGATGACCCAGCTTCCGATCCTGTAAGACAAGCTAATAAATTCTCTCTTGTGATTGTAGATAAAATCTATTGGTTCTGTCCCTAGGGAGAACCCTGACAAATGCAAGCACCAATGACCACCAGACTAACAATCCATTTCTAAACACTGTTCCCAACTCTTGTGAGCTGCAGATGAGGAGGCAGTACTCAGGATTTCAGACTCTTAAGATTCCTGCTTTCTGTAACCTCCAGGCTTTTGTACTCTTTTCCTCTTCTCCCCCTGTACACACACACACACACACACACACACACACACACACACACACACCAGGAGCCACATGCCTCATTCCTCTTTTGAAAGGCTAGAGCTTTATGCCCATAGTAATCATCAAGTCTATGCAACATGGCCTTGACCACCTTTTAAGCCCCTTTTAGGGATAGCTGCAGAATACACTACAGCCTTCAGGATAGGTTCTATGTCCTTTCATAAGTCCTGTCAAAAAAGCCTTTATTTCCAAATGTTGAAAATTAGTGCATGGTAAGATTCTTCAGTTTTCATATGAAGAAGCTCATCGTTGCCTTCCTTTAGCAACATGTCCCAGATAATATGCTAAATATCTAGCAGACATTATGTTATCAGTTACAATAAGTCTACGTAATCAATGCTCTTCCTTATCCCTATTTGTCAAATGTGCAAAATCAGAGAAGTGAAGCAAATTACTGAAAGCAACAGAATAAACAGAGAATCCTTGATTACAAATCAAAACTAGTAGGGATGGTTCCAAAAGTCTACCTTAAACTGCTCACCGTGGATAAGAAAACTTATGAGCTGGTCAGACTTGCGCCTAGGAGCATCACCATCATAGAATCACCATCAGAAACAGAAGTTTTTCCTCCATCTCTGTTCCCAAAGTTTTCCCAGTAAGTAAATAGGAAATGGGGTACTCACATTTGTGTGTACTGAAAATAAGAACCTGTGATATGATACAATCCCTCCTTTAACATGATCAGGACAAAACAATCTTACTAGTCAGTATTTCTAATTTAGTAACAGATCTTTGTTTCATGGAATAAACTCTGTTATCATTTTCATTCTCCTTTATTAAATGTGCTACCTTTGGAAAACAGAGTGTTTATGTAAACCAAAGGAAATAAAAATCTCCACAAATGTTACACTCTAAATTTTACTATGCATATACTGTCAGAAACTTTCCAATTGATGACATAAAAACCTTTTTAAAGTTTAGATATGATGCATGTTGTTTGGGAAAATTTGGACCTGTTCTATTAGCACTCAGATGGCTGTAATGAAGACAGCTGCTGGGGAGACTTGGCAAGTGTACAAATGAAGTTAGAAACGTACATGTTTATCACCTAGAAGCTGCATACACCTACTGTTCTTCTCCGCCAAAAGATAACAATTCCACATTTTATAGGCAATTGTCTTTCCTTTTTTGTCCCAGAGGCTCACCAAAATTCAATAAATTTATTTTAGTGAAAACCACCTTGCTGTACTCAGCATCTTGCCTAAGCAAAATTCCTTAAAATAAAATGAGCAGGAGCCATTACCGCAGTGTGAACAAAGCCAAGATGATCATGAGCTCATTTCTTTCCAAATGAGCTCATTACTATTAATTTCTCCTGTCCTTAGAGAATATTTGAAAAAGCAAGTTCATCAGGAGAGCAAAATAAATGTGAAAACAAAGTTGGTAAAAATATTTCTCCCCTACAAAATTGCATCCAAAGTAAGGCAATCCCACAGGACACCAACTCTCAATGGCATAGACTCCAAATGAATACTTTAGATAATTAGCCATGCAGGATTCTGGATGCACACACGGATGTTTTGACATTGGCATTAAACAGAAGTTAAATGTTTGTATCACCTCAGTAAATGCATATAATTCAGTGGATTTCATTCATGGGAAACCTATGGTTTTCCCTCCTTGGAAATCTACAGAAATTATGCAGTTGAAAAGAGTATGATAATAATAAAATAATAGACAAAATTGTAAATAAATACTGGCATTTGCCCTCTGTGGGTCAAGTTTTCTGTTTATCCCTACAATACCCTATATTCAAGGACCTTAGTATGCAAGATGGAAATACGTGACTAGAAATTAAAGCTTTAGGGGAGAAGAAAAAGGTTAATACAGCATCTTAATTCTTTGTTACCTTCTCAAACATTCCTTTTGAACACCAGCTCTCTCACTTACTAGTTGTTTGCGATGGTCTTCCACTGACTCTTAGTATCTCCAGATTGGGGGAGGGGGACAGAAAGAGAGAGAGAAAGGAGAGAGAGAGAGAGAGAGAGAGAGAGAGAGAGAGAGAGAGAGAGACCAGCACATAGGACAGTGCCTGAAAGAGTAAGGGTAAAAAATGTTGGTTATTATGTTACTTTTATGAATTTGGACAGCATTTCCTCTCTTCCTTTCTCTCTGCACAGTTCTTCCTCTCTGCCTTTGAAGAGCCTAGCTGGTCCAGGTAGGGTTTGGAACCATAGAGAGGGCAAAACTTTTTAAAGAAGATAGTCATTATTTTTCTATGATTGAAAATTTTCATGCTTCCTCAACAGCAAAGTAGAACAGTAGATTTCCAATCAGAGGTAAAAAACCAAGGTAGACTGTTTGGCTTGATTTAGTGAGCCTTGCGGTAAAGAAGTAAAAGGAATCTTCTTGGCTCATACAAGCTCCAACCTAATTCAGTTAAGATGATGAAAGAATAAGAAGGAATTGGGGGTTACTCACATCACTCTCTATGGCATACTCTTCTTAGAAGCCTACAACACCACAGGTTAGTGGTACTAACTACAGGTTAGTCTATCTCTAAGTAATTCTGGCAATTATTTCATTTAAGAACAGAAACACACCTTTAAAGAAGTGGCCGAATCTCTTTACTAACATTGGAACTGTTAAACGTAATAGAAAATGAAAATTTTGTATTAAAAAAGTAGAATTTCATTGAAAATCAAGCATGTTTAAGTATTAAGTAAGAAAATTTAACTTAAATGATACACAAATTTCCAAATCCAAAGCAGAAAAATCAACTGAAATCTGATTTCCAGTGCCCACAATTATAGTTAAAATCCTCATAGACCAATGGATCATTACTATAAGGTTTTTAAAGAAAAAAAGAAAGCTTCCACCCAAACAAAAGATGAATTGACCCTCAGGATGTATATAGATTTTTTTAATTTTCTAAGAATATATTTTTTAAATCATAATCTTTCCTTGGTAGTTACATTATCAGTAACATCAATTATGTTAAACCTGAAATAAAAACTTCTAAGCTATACCACATGCTTTCCTAATCTCTACAGCATTTTCTAGAGAATGCTATGAGAAACACCTTGCAGAAAAGGTTTTGCTCCTGATCAACCAAAATATATAGAGGACTTTGAATAATTTATCTAAAGCTGTCAATTCACATGCCCTAATGTACTCTTTCAACACGAATGCCACTGGAAGTGAAAGATCCAACTCACTGTCTTTCCTTCATGCTCAGACATTTTACCACTGCTTGAAAAATATCCTCACTGTAGCAAAAAAAAAAAAAAAAAAAAAAAAAAAAAAAAAAAAAAAAAAAAAAAAAACCTTTCCATGAAGGAGAAAAACAGAGAAAATGTTCTAATAGTACAAACTCTGAAGTTTTTATTTTTTAAGTAGTATATACCTTATTTGTAAACCTATAAATATAATTTTGTTCTATTTTCTCCTTAGACATCAAGCAAGTGCATAAAGTGAAATTTATTTGACAACAACGGGACTCCTGAAGCTTAATTCTTTTTTAATCCAAGGTGTTGTCCACATTTTACTTGTTTGATTTTATCCAAAGAATATTCCATAATATAGTCACTATTTCTCACTATTAAAAAAGCACAATGTATAGTATAGCTTTTTCCTAACTACCTGGTAAACCATACTCCAGTCCAAATGCTATTTGTATCTAATTTAAGATATTCACACTGCTAGGGCTGGCATTGTAGCTCCGTGGTAGAGCACTTGCCTGGCACATGTTAGGCACTGGGTTCAACCCTCAGCACCGTATAGAAATAAGTAAATAAAATAAAGATAGTGTGTTCATCTGTAACTAAAAATAAAGAAAGAAAGTCTTCTTGGTGAAAAATTCTCACAAGAAGAGAAGCTTGTGAACTACCCTCAGATGAAGGCTATTCAAGAGGCTGAGTAGAACAAGGCTAATAGCATAATGTTCTTCAAACCCCACTCATGCAGCCTGCTTTTCTGATTTTGTAAGAAAAGGAGATGTTAAGTCCTTCATTTCAATTAAATTTAACAAAAATTTATTGTGTTTCAAAATAGTACATTTGAAATGTTTCAAAAAGAAATCTGAAGCATGCATTACATCTTCCATGATAGGAAATCATAAGTCACATGGGCTTTGTCAATGCTTTCAAACTTTCTATTAGAGAAATTAGAGGTTTGGAAGGAAAATAAAGAAATCAAAAGTCACAATACATACATAGGATTAAAGAAGAGATTAAATAAAATTTAATGGCTGTAACCAAAAATCACAAAAAAGAAACATGCAGAAAAAAAATAGAGGAACCAACAAAAAAGCAAGTGAAAAGAGTGGCAGGAACACAGTTTTTAAATTTAACATAATAATTATAAAACTTAGCAGGGCATGGTGGGATACACCTGAAATCCCAGCAACTCAGGAGGCTGAGGCAGGAGAACTGCAAGTTCAAAGCCAGCCTCGGCAACTTAGTGAGGTCCTGAGCAACTTAGTGAGACCTTGTCTCAAAAAAAAAAAAAAAAAATAAGGCCTGGGGATGTAGCTCAGTGGGTAAGCCCCCTGAGTTCAATCTATAGAACCAAATCATCATCATCATCATCATAACTTTATGGGGTACAGTGTGGTGTTTCAGTACCTTCATATATGGAGGAACACAATTTTGGAATTGAATTCTTTGATACAAATACCTAGACAATGATAAATAGGATACACATGAAAGTTTGTCTTAAGGAAATACATATGTCCACATAGGTATACAGGGCTTTTCTGATAATTGAGGAGGTTTTCTGGCCTTGCAGTTTTCCTGTTTGCTCATTTTATAGTGTTACCTTTGCCCATCAATGTACTGGTGAGTTCTTTATAGTGGATTTTTAGAAATTTTCTTTACATATGCTTAGTAGTAGTTTTCTGTCAGTTATATGTGTTACAGATAAGGGAGTCTTACTTCATTAGTATTCCACTGGAGTCCCAGTAGCATCTGACAAACTCTGCACTTGCCAGGCTGAATTTAAGTCAAAAATAGATAAGGAACCTGAAAAAGGGCACTGATTGTTTTAAGAAGTTTTATCTGTGGTCCAGAAACAATATCTCAGGAATCTAAAGAGTCCTTCCATTGTATTCGAAGGTACAGTTGAAGATCGATAGAGGCCAAGAGGTGAGACTTGTGCCAAAACAATCCTGTCAGACCAAAGGTGTTAACACCCATCCCTACGTAAATTTCAGAATACTTAAAATAACCCTTAAGCACTTACAAGGAAAAGAAGAAGAAATAAGAACCCCCACCTTTACCTGTCCCTGGTTAAGCATGGAGCTTACTAGAGTCTGTCCCAGTTCAGTCATGTGTAGTTAGCACTAAATAATGATTGCTAAACACTATTGTGGTACAGTGGGCATTCATCCTAAGAGGGATGCCAACAACTGGGAACATATCCAGTGATGAATGATGACGATCAGGAAGAATCGAAAGACCATGCCTTAAAAGAATCATTAAAAGAACTGAATTTATTAAGCCTGACAGAACAGATGAGGTGGGTGGCATGATACCTTTCCTTAGAACTCCATATGACTTTGACATGAAAGTGGTGTTGGAATCAGTCTCCTGATGGTCCAAGGAAAGAAGTTAGAAGGGGAAGATAGGACCTTTCTGCATTAATGAATCAATGACAACAACAAAAATATTTCTTTTGCATACATTCTGTGCTGCACAGTGTGCTAAATGCTGAGGTTCAAAAATAATAAGACATGATATCAGTTGATAATTATATTTTTATCTATTAACTAATAAAATATTAGCTCTAAAAGTGTTTTAAATAAGGTAGAAGACACAGCTACAAGATTAAAATTAATAAAAGTGTGATAAAACAATGTAGTATGCTGAGGGAGCACAGAGTTGGGGTGGTCTATTCATTTAAATATGTTTAATCATTAAACGGGTTACCTTGAGAGGTGCTGAGACATCACACAGATTTGAAACCAAGTCTGAATTGGACTCAAATACACTTATAAATGTACAATAAACACAATTTTAGTAAAAGCTGATAATAGAATCTAAGATGAATATTTCTAAGAATTCATTGGCTTAGTGCATTTCTTTCTAAACAACATGGAATCAAGAATGTTCAAGCCAAACTCATACCTCAGTCAAATATTAAGCCTGGCTTCCAAACGTATGATCCATGACCTAGATCAGGGATTGGTAAACTATGGCCATCATCAAATTCAGCTCACTGCCTGCATTTATAATTAAAGTTATAACAGAGCACAGCCACACTCGTTAATTCATATATCATCTATGGCAGCTTTCACACTACAAGGCCTATGTAGGTGTGGAAGACCTTACGGACTGAAAACCCAAAATATTTATTATATTTCTCTTCACAGAAAAATTTTACTGACCACTGGTCGAGATGGTCACCTGTTGTTTATATTGAAGGGGACATTATTGGGCTAAATGTTGGACTAGACTATTTTAAACTTTATAGGATACTTAAAATTATGATCACTATGTATTTTTATGGTTTTATCATGAGCAAATTCTTTTGCTAATGTTGATAATTACATTTTTATCTATTAACTAATATAATACAAGCTATAAAAGTAATAAAATTCTCAATGTAATCAATCCCATTTAATTGTATCAGGTTGTTTTTACTACAACCTAAAATTTGCATTGCAAATCTACAAATTGCATGGGCTTCATCACTATTTCTGCTCAAAAAAAAAAATACATTTCAATTGATAGAAAGCAATGGAACTGATAGTGCTGTAACAACAGGACCTACATGATGAGGTAATGTTTGCTGGATATTTAATGTTAAATTAATGAGGATTATGCAACCATTATTGCTGTAGGAGTGCCGGTAAAGATATTTTATTATTATGTGAGTTGAGAGATTCTATCTTTGCTTGTATACTGATTGATCTGGCCAAGCTTCCTGAAGAATTGAATGCTGGAGTGTATTGAATGCAGGCAGGGAAGTATGAATTAGAAACTGTTTTCTGAACATAAGCAACTGAGTTAAAATACCTATTTTTACACCATTAAAAAAAAGTCCATTTATCCAGTCCTCAGCATCTATGCCCACTTTTTCAAAAATATAATGCTATTGCTAGAAAATGTAGAAACTGGTTCATTTTTGGAAATCTTTATTAGTCTTCAAAAAGACCCCCTAATATCCACATCCTTGTCTTGTGCTTTTCTACATGGAACAGGGTTGGCTCATGTAATCAGAGTGTATTAACAGAAATGATGACATGTGATGTCTAAAGTTAAGTCATAAAAGACATTGATACTTCTACCTTGTTCCCTTGAATCACTCACTCTGGGGGAAGCCAGCTATTATTACAGGACGATACTCAAGAAGACAGAGAGAGAAGTTGTGTGGCAGGGAAATGAAACCTCTTGCCAAGAACTAACAACCAGGCAGCTGCATGAGACAGCAACCTTAGAAGAAGATCCTCCAGCCTCCATCAAGCCAGATGGAGGCAGGTACCTGAACTATATCATCATGAGAGAAGACAAGCCAGAACTATCCAATTATTCTGTACCTAATCGTTGAACAATAGAAACTGAAATATGATAAATGCATGTGTTTTAAGCCCCTTAGTTGTGGGATAAATTGTTATGCATAGCCAGGTGGGGCAGCACATGCCTCTAATTCCTTTGACTCCAGAGGCTGAGGCTGGAAGATTGCAAATTCAAAGCCAGCTCCACTAACTTAGCAAGGCCATAAGCAACTTAGTGAGATTCTGTCTCAAAATAAAAAAGAAAAAGAGGATTGGGAATGTGTCTCAGTGGTTAAGTACCCCTGGGTCCTTCCCTAGTACAAAAAAAAAATGTTATGCACATTAGATAATGACTGTAGTAGCAATACTCTATCTTGAGTAGTTGTGAAGCCCAAACCACACTCATAGCCCTTGGTTTATTGTGATAGAAGTTCCCAACCTAAATGCCTATTAGCAACTTTATGGAAAAAAAAAATGAAGGTTCATTCTGTGGGTAGATTTGTTTTTATCTCAGTAACTGGATTATTGCCCAGAACATTGCAAAGATAAATATTTTGAGCTAAGGAAATACTAAATCACCTCATTTGAAGACAGGGTACTGAGCATGGTATATGACTTTTAATCTAAATTTTAATAAAATTGAAATAAGTCTTTGCCTTTTTTCTAAGTGTTGTAAGAGTGGAATAGGGGAACACATGTGACATGTGTTTGATTACTGGTCCTCAGCATCTAATTTAAAAATTGAAAGCTACCTCTACTTGTGTCCTTACACCTGTCCATAAGACTGTCCATTTTTCCTTGGTCTGAATTACTGAACACATGTGTAGCTCGTATAATCATCTTTCATACTTTGATGCTTTCCTCCATGTGAGTATGTGTACTAACATTTAAATGATCTCACCTTGGACTCTGAAGCCAGGGAAAAAAAAAGCAGGTCTTTCTTTCCTATAATAATTGTCCCCATATTTTCCTTTAACCATTTTTATGCTGACATGTCACATCTATCTAAGAAGACTCTGGATCCCTTACTCTTGTTCATCTGTGTGCCATTTGTTAGGAACCACCCAATGTTAAATATGCCCAAAGAAACACTCTTCCTAGTATTTGCTGCTCATACCATCATGAGTATGAAAGAAATAAAACATTTTACAATATGAATGCAGCTAATATTTATTACTGATACTCATTCCTTTAGCAATATCACTCATAATAGACCACTAATATTTATATTCCACATCAGATGCTATTTTTAGGTCCTAGAAATGTAAGTGAAAAAAGGTGAAATCCCTACATTTATAGGACTTTCATTTATTTACAAGTAGGTGCAAACTTCAAATAAACTCCATAAAATATATAGATGGTCCTACTAAGGAAAAAAAAAAAAAGGATGAGTAACTGCCAACAGAGAAAAGAGCCAACACAAATGCGCTCATGTGGGAGCATGTTTAATTTGTTTAAGGAAGAGTAAGGCTGTCAATGTGGCTAAAACAATGTGAGCATGGGTAGAAATGTAATAGATGAGGTCAGAGGTTTCACCAGGAGTTCAGATCATTTCCAATAACTTCACTTATACATGAAATGAGATGGGAAATTTGAAGATCCATGAGCAGAGGGTTGCTCTAATATGATTTATATTTTACAGGAAGTAATCTGACAGTTGTAATGAAACAGACTGAAGGGGCCCGTGGAAGATGCTGGTGACTATGAGGAGGGTTGAGCATGAATTCCAGTGAATGATGATGCTTGGATCAGGATGGCAAATGAAGAGGTGGTGAGAAATGGTCAGATTCTGGATGTATTTTGAAGGTACAGCCAAAATGATTTATTGACAGATTGAATTAGGGTGTTAGGCAAAGAGAGTGATTCAAAGATTTTGGCATGAGAAACAGGAAGAACGGAATTGTCTTTAAGTGATGAAAAAGACTGAAAGGAACTCAGCTTTTGAAACGAAGAATACAAGAAATTTATTTCTCAAATATATTAGCTTTGAGGTACACCTTAGATGTTTAGACATCTGGCAGAAAATCCAAAGTTAAAGTATTTTTTTTTGAGCTGGAATCTTAGACCAAGTGAACTAGAAAGATAGAAAGTGGTTGTTGGAAAATAGAATGCATGTGAAGGAAATTTGGGGGAACTTCATGTATTGGTAATGGCAAATTCTGAAGCATGACCTCTGACTGAGTAGCTAGGGACACCAGCTTTAAAGAATAAGACAAAGATACTAAGAGCATCATCGACATGAGTAGTAAAGTTCTCAAGAATTACTGCTAGAGTTGTGATGAAGTGAGAGTGAACTGGGAGGTAAACTTTTCCAGGAATGAAAAAATGTGATGAGAGTCAGACATCAGCTGCAGTAAGGAAAAATACTGAATAGGATATGATAATCTTTAACTCTTGAAAAATGGATAGAAAAAAATAAAAATAATATCAATTCTGGTTCATTATTATGACTGGCAAGTTGATGCTCACTGTTGTTGAGAGGCCTCAGTCTTCTCCACAGAAACATTTCTTAGGGTAGTTGAGCATCTTCACAATATGGCAGTTAGCTTCCCCCAAATGTGATACAAAAGACCTTGGATTAAGAAAGCTATATTTTTTATGACCAAGTCACACAGCAAGATTTTCACCACATTCTAGTCATTAAAAGTGATCACAAGTCCAGCCTACATTTATTAGTCTCCTCCTTTTAAAAGAAGGAATAGTAATATTTCAAATAGAAATATTTCAAATAGCCAAAGACTACGTGAAAAATTAGGCTCTTTTTTTATTATTGGTTGTTCAAAACAATTACAAAGCTCTTGACATTAATTTTAAATTTAAAAGACTGGCTGTATTAGTTCAATGTCTAGTAAATTCACTTAAACATATTTTTCAATAAGATGATTCTTTTTCTTTTTTTTTTTTTATTTCTCCTCTTCCTGCTCTACCTCCATCTTCTAAGATCTACTATTTTAGTCAATAAATGAACTTAGTCATCTGTTTTGAAACCTAGTAGATGTAGCCTAATTGTTTCTTTCAAGGTCAACAACAAAATGTTGAAGTCAGTCTAAGTTTTCTGAGTGACAGATTTGCTCATCTTATTTTTAGTTATTTTGAAATAACCCATCAATGACAGCAACTTGGCTTTTATTCCTAAGCTTTGTGATTGTGAGTATAAAATTCAGAGAAGTAAGTTTCTAGTGAATATGAGACAGATAGTAGAGGGGGGGGTTATGAAAACTTAAAGTGACAAGGTCATAGAGAGAATTTTGTCACCCACATAGTATAAATTTGGTGCATGATGTGGTAAAAGAAATTGAATTGATGACTAGATAATGCACTACAGACCTTTCAAATAGCAGGAGCAAAAGTCATTTTTTTCTTTTATTTCTTATTTATTTTAATTAATAATGTATGATGGTGATCTCAGCAGTTTAGCACAGCAAGTTCCAATTCTCTCATTTTCTATCTGCAGTATAGAGATGTGACTCTGCTGTCAATACAGGTTGTGGCATTTGTTATATAATAAAAACCAAAACCATATTTAGTGTGGCTAACTTTTTTTCTTCTCTCCACAACAAAAGGATATATTTATATTGTCTATACTGAGAGATGATGTCATGTCATGGCTTGAGATAAGAGGGTAAAGTTATATAGTGGGCAGATGCAGAGGCTGAGAATCATTGTATAGAATAAAATAGAAAGGGAAAAGGAAAAATATCACTTTAGATGTTCATAAGATAGATGATACATGTAAAATAATCTATTAAAATGTATAAAATTACTGTCTATGGTTTGAAACTAGTATATGTTCTATTAACCTATTTAATATTTACTTTCAAGTAAATTAGTTTTTGAAAACTAAATGTTTAGACCCAGGCCAGGGAACTTTTCAGATATGTAAATATCTTTGCTTTTCTTGAGGTAAATTTATGCTGTACTTTCTAACTGAATTATAGTGCGCAGGGATCAAAGACAGTCATCAGGAGAGCTTTCACTGACACTAAAGGTCGAAAACTTTAAAAACACTTGTGAAAGAATAAAAAAGTAAGTGGAAAGTGCAACCCAGGAATTCCTGTGTTTAGTTTGCCTCAGAGAGTGTGGTAATTTTCTCATATTTTAATTATGAAGCAGGCATTCTCATTTAACTTGCATTTGAAAAAAAATTAAGTAGTTTCTTATTAAAAATAAATTTATTTGCTAAAAATAACATTCTCAGTGTTTATTCTACACAATTTATAAAAACAGGAGTCCCCTGTGAGCCTGAAAGCAGTGTCAACTTTGTAATTTAGATCTGTACATCTTAATGTTAGATAATTTAATATAATAGACAGTTTTGTGACTTGTGAAAAAACTATCAGCTGATAACTAATTTCTAGATTCATTCAGAGAATTATGGAGAAACTTAAAAGATTCACTTAACTATTTCTAAGAACAAGTGGCTTTTCTGATAAGTGGCTAAAACCGACAATTAATAGCAGTGTACTAATGAGTTCAACCCTAAGCATTTTCCAGAAGATGACAGGTTCTAGGTAATGTGACATTCCATGGAAGAAAGCAATGCCTCAATTAAATGCTAATTCCATCACCCAGAAAAATTGTTCTAGAAAAAAAATGAAGATCCCCAAGTTTTCCTAAAGCCCCAGGAGGTAAATCCCATTGCATTTTCCTCTTCAGTCTTTTTCTTCTGTGAAAGAATGGAAGTTCTAAGATGGTACAAGGAAGATAATAAAAGTCCTATCTGAGTTTTGTCAGACTAAGTAAAAGCTGAGTCAGCTGCTAGGAAGAAACATATGCTGCTATCTTTTTTTTTTTTTTTTTCCACAAATAGAACAGTTCCAGCAGGCTGGGGATATGGTTCCATGGTCGAGCACTTGCCTAGAATGCTCAGTCCTTGAGTTCTAACCCAGCAGCCCCCACCCCCCCAAAATAGCCAACCAGTGCAAAAGAGGCTTTCTCTTATGAGCATTGATTTCTAATAAAATCTTTCCATGATTTGTCTGAATATAGGAGTATGCTAGAATCTATCAATGCAACCCACAGAGAAGTGGTCAGAAAAGAGTTAACTTATAATATTTTGTGCCATTTCAGATGGATTGGGGAATCTAGGTGCCGTTTGATATTGCAATTGAAGAAATATCAAAGAAGGGTTAGGGTCAAAGTCAACCTGAAAGCTTCTTTCTTTCATCTAAAAGACAGGTCTTACTATACTCTTCCTCTCATTTTTTTTTCAGAGGCGAGCAAGAACATAGAAAGGGAGCAAAGAATATATTCAAGATACATGCAGGCAGAGGGAGAGGACCTTATACTTCCAAGGGTAAAAGAATTTTGTGAGGGAAGCATGAAAAGGAACAATGATGTCATCAATTCCAGTAGCATCCAGAGCAGCAAGAGCCATAGAGATAAACAGGTGGCCAAGTCTGAGCAGTTGCAGAAATAAACTGCATGAAACACCCACCCCAGGAGTACTAAAATATTAAGAGATAAAATACCAGAGAGGACTCAGAAAAGCTGTAATGTTTACAGGGAAACTTTTCCTTGAGATCTTGATTTTATACCAGTAAGAAAAGCTTGAAGGGACAAAAGGTGTTTTTTTGTGTGATTTTTTGTTTGTTTGTTTGTTTGTTTGTTTTTTGCTTTGCTTTGTTTTTATTCTATTTGCTTGGACAGTCAATAGTTTTGGGTTCCTGGAACCCAGAAAGATCTTTTGCCCCTGAGATATCAAGTCTTCATGATTTAGATAAAAACTTATTTTTTTTTCTTTTTTGGAGAAAGTAGGCAGAGGTATGAGGATGCTCTTAGGTTTGCAAAATAGCGATTTTGATCTACCCTGAGACTAGATGAGGAAGAATTTGGGGGAGATCATTACAATTTCTTGGGTAATGATGTATACACCCGACTGTTTGTTCTTAACAGTCAGAGAAGAAGTGGAGGAAGGCACCTGTGAAATCTAAACAGGTACCTTGTGAGGAGCTGCCTCAGCTGTGAGTGAGATTCACCCCCAGCCTCCAAGAGGAGGCATTTACAGACTGGAAGAAGGTGGTGTGGTCCTGTGGTGAAGGGCAAAAAAGCAATGATGCCATTTAACCAGGGCTGGAGGATCAAACCTTCCTGTGTTCCAAGCACCAATGAATCTCAAAGATTCTCAGCATTTCGAACCTGAGTCAAAATTGATTTGCTTTTAAATAATAACATGGTACTTATTGCTCCTGGAAGTTGGGGAGTGAATACTTGCTTGTTAAATACACACTTTATGCTTAGAACACTGTGTGAGTATGGCATGAGTTTTATTTGTATGTGAAAACACTCTCACAACTGTGGAGATTTGAAATGGAAATCTAACAGGATTCTTCTTGTAATTAAAAAAAAAGGCAAGAGTAAAATGTCAATATATGAAGGGGAGTATATCAGAAATAAATAAGGTTTCTGTGAAGGGTAGAAAATAAAACATAATAAAATAGAAATTTGAAGCAATGATCCTCTGTCCCTCAGATTGCCTAGAACATGGAGACAATGAAGTCTCCATGGAGAACGCTGAAGACAATGGCAGAAGTTCAGGCAAGCAAGGAGGCTGGACAGATCCTCAATAATCTTTCTGTATTATGTAATCCTTGTTGCATTCTGAGGCTTTTTGCTCACTTTTATTTGTTCTTTTGAACTCTTAACTCCGCTTCCTTTAATGTCAAACTTTTTATCATTAGCACATTAGATTTATCTTAATTTTACCACTTTTTTTTAAAGAGAGAGAGAGAGAATTTTTTAATAGTTTTCGGCAGACACAACATCTTTATTTTATTTTATGTGGTGCTCAGGATCCAACCCAGCACCCCGCGCATGCCAGGCGAGTGCAATACTGCTTGAGCCACATCGCCAGCCCCACAACTTTTTTCTATCTCTCTAATCTTATTCTTTTATGTTGAGTGTTGCTTTGTTCCAACATAATAAATTCTTAGCCTTTCAGTTTCCAAACCTTAGCTTCTGGTTTTAAATTTTTATTTTTCTGTCTCAACCAATTCTGTTTGGTAACAATTTTTCTTGTATTCCGATTTTTATATTTCCTTCCTTTTAATAACCATGTTTTCCTCTTCTTAAATGTATCTTTTTTTCCCTCCATTTTCATGATATTGATGATGAATGAATAGTAGTGATCACCATGTGTGAGAAGATGGCATCATTCTTTGTTATTCGTGTTCTGATAGCTGTCACCTCTTTTTCTGTTATTTGTTCTTAAGCATGTTTTTGTATGAGTAGTTTGGTATGGGAATACAATTTAATTTTGTTCTATTCACATAATTAATTGTCCTATTGCTATTTATGCAAACAGTTTTGCTCCAATGATCCCCAATCCCCACCTGTTATTTATCATATATTTCTATGGGTGTCGGTCAATTGCAGGATTCATTAATATGTTTTTGTTGATCAATTTTTCTAAAATTATAAATGATATATTATATATTCTATCAATCATGTACAGAGAGAGTTATGTATAGTTATATTCAGGAATACATACAGATACATGAATAGCTACATATGTATGGAACAAATATAGAAATTCAAGAAAAGTCAGAACTGTGATTACATGAAAGGTGATACATATGAGAGGACCACAAAGAATGTTTCAGAACTATCAACATTGACCTATTTCTTAAACTCACTAACATGCACACACTGTGTTTACTGTACAAATAACTATTAAATTAGATACATGGATTATGCATATTTACCTTTCATACATGTCCTTTATTTTTCAATTATAAGTACATGAACAAAATAATTCATTATTCATATTTGTTCAAATGCAGAATTCATATGGAATGCAAAATAGAATGTTTAAAAGGATAAAGTATTTTAAAAGGATAAAGTAAAAAAAAATATTCTGTTTTGTTCAGACAAGTTTCAGATGGCTGTGAAATATCCATGTGCTGATAGATATTCATTTCTGGAGCTCAAAGGAGGAGTCTGCTATAGACATAAGTGTAAGAATCTTTAGAATGCAATTGGTATTTAGCCAGTGAATGAGTGTGGAGAAAAAGAAGATGGCTCAATATTGAACTCTGAATGCAACTTTATTTCAGAAGTAAGAAAGAAAAATCCAACCAAGGGACAGCAAAAATTATTGCCAAAAGAAATAGGAGAAGGCTGTTTTCAGGAAAACCAAAGAAGATCATCTTTCAATAAATGACAATGGGCAATCATAGTAAATTATGTTAAGAGATCTAGGAAGACAAGTTCAAAGACAGAGGTCACTGTGCCCTTGAGAGGAGCAGAAACATGATGAGAGCAGTTTCAAAGGACTGAGGAACAACTAGATTATTCTACCCTAAGAAATCTCTCAGAAATCTTTTCTCTCCTTGAATACAATAAAAACACAATAAATTTCCAAAAATAGCCAGGCAAGCAATAATAACCACCTAAATCAATAAATGTAAAACAGGAAACGTATAAAATTTTTTATACCAGAGTAAGACAAGGGAGCACAGCAGGCTCCTGTCCTACTGCATGTCTCAAAATCATGCTGGTATTTGTGCAAAAATAATTCCCTAGCAACATCTCAGAATCTTGAATGAAACAACCAAAGGTTGCCCACTCTCTTTTTTATTCTTCTGACCACAAAGCAAAGGAAAAAACATCTGGAAAGAAGGCAGTAAAATGTGGAAAAAAAATCAAAAGAAGGTAACTCACCTTCATAGAAAAGAAGATCTCAGGACTACACTTCCCACAAGAAAAATAAAATTCATATGGGTTCAGAATGCACCGAGGTAAGTCACATTTACTAAAAGGCAATGAAGCTTATGTCTCAGGCTTCCCTTACATGAATGCGCTTTAAGACCCTGAACCTACTTTTGTATTCATAATTTTGCATCACTTTTCCTAATAAGGGATATTAACTTAATTAATTATATAATTTGTAAACTCACAAAACTTCAATTCTCTTTTGTCTAACTAGGAAAAGTAAACTAATACAGTATATAAAAAATTCTGAACGAAAAGAGTGAAGATTTGACTGCAAATGATATCACCATTACCTTCCCCTTGTCCATGAAAACTAGAGACAATTTATCCAGACTTCATGAACCTTATCTCACAATGGAAACAAAGCTGGCCCCCATACTGTGTTACTCTCTGGCCCCACAATGCTGTCACTCTCACATTTATTCAAATAAATGTAGTATTTAGGCAGAGAAGAGCAGGTGTAAGTAAGAAAAAGAAACTGGCTAGAACTCAGAACTATGGCAACATCTAACTGCGAAGGATATTGGGGGATGTAGTCAATTTGAGAGTCCAGGACAAAGAAGAAATGGTCAGGAGAGAAGCTTTTGACTGGGATGAACAGTTAAAGTTTGAATGATGAAGACCATGGTATAAAATAATTTCAGATTGTACAGAAATCAGCCTATTTGTGATATATGATTGTTGAAACATGTAGAGTGCAAATCAGAAGTGTTTTAAGTTTATCTTAAACATACAATCAAAATATATGTGTGGGAGGGTCTGTGGATGCCTAGGTCAGCATAGGTGATGTTAATAGTAATATGGAACATGTCTGTAATCCCAGCTACTCAGGAGCCTGAGGCTGGGGCTGAAGAATCATAAAACTAAACTCAGAAACCTGGGTAACATAGGAGCAAGGCCCCTATCTTAAAAAAAAAAAAAGGTAGTAAGGAGATGAGACAAGCATGTCAAAATATATTTATAAGTGCCAAAGTTACTACATCTTGTGGTAACTGAAGAAGCTGCTTTAAGCATAAAGAAAGAAAACAGAAGAAGCAAAAAAAAAATGGAACAAATGCAAATATAGGAATATTGGTAATTGGTTATAAAAGATTAGTGAGGAGGACAAGAAAAGGATGACTTTCTTGTTCCTGGTTTAAGCAAAGAAATAGCTACTGATGCCACCATCAAATATAAGGAAACTTGTCAGAGGAACATAGATATGGTAGCCTGAATTTTCAAACATTTTTTAATGGAGGGAAAGCATAAAGTAATTATTTAAATAGATATGTTAGATTAAATATCTGCAGAACAAAAAAAAGTTGAGAAGTCTGGACTATAGATTTTGAGGAGCATCAACATTTGTGGCTTGGGTAAAGGTTGAAGAACTGGAAAAATAACCTGGGGGTGGGGGAGACACAGCCAGATGGTGAAAGAAAAACCACCAGGAGCCTGTATTACAGGAGCCATATGACAAGAGAGAGAGAGAGAGAGAGAGAGAGAGAAATCAATAGTAGGGAAAGATGCCAACAGGTAAGTAAGAGAGATTCAGGAGTGTCAGTTGATATTTATGACAAGGGACACTCACAGTTGCTACTGCTTTAGCTGTGAAGAATGTTCTGGAAGGAGACCTTACTAGGTTTTCAGATTTTTCTGGAGCATTTGAGAATCATTCTATTATATTCAAGTTCATCTTAATATAATTGTATTCTTAATCTCTCATTTTAAATATTTATGTAAGATGTACTACCAAATAACAAATTGTTGGGTAATATATTTAAGGATATTAGAAACTAAAAAAATGAGCATCTGCATATACCATCTTCAGTACTGGTACTAGTTCATATTTTTAAAGTACATTCTAAATACTCAACAATAGTGGAGAAATAATCAATAAAATGAAATAATCCATCATAGATAATTGCTGTGAAGCACATTTTCCATGAAATAGAGTGTCTACAAAAATGCAGTAAACAGTATTATGGTTTAGTAACATAAACTTCAATTTCCTAATAAAAATTTAAAATATGTGTAGTAAATGTACCTTATGTGACTATTCTTTTTGACAGCTAAAACAAAAAATATTATTTAAAGTAATGGAAATGTACCTAATTCACTAAAAGAAATTTAATTTTAAGCTGCTATTGATCTTTTCAGGCCCTTGAAGAAATAGGGACTCTTTTGATGATTTAGAATATGCTTCTCTCAAGTCTGACTGTTAATTACCATTTTTTTAGAAAAAAATAGTACATGCTGTTAATCAAAAATAAATATTTTTCAAATTGGTACTTATTACGTGCTTAGTGCTGTAATGATTTCTAGACTCAGAAAATTCAAAATTATCTTGATAAATGGGCATTATGCTAAGTATTCTTTTTACTTTTATCTTTTTCCTCTTCTCTTCCCTTTCTTGAGGTGGCTTAGATTAATACTAGATCCCCGCCCCCTACTGAAATGCAAGAGAGCAATCTACATGTATGGGTCATAAGGTGTCCTGGACAGTAGTTCTTCAAGGTTGTCCAGATGACTTTCAATTCCTGGATCACAGATTCTACATCTTCACATTTTTGCTCTTACTGTCACAGGGATCATCAGACAGCCAATACAGTATTGGAAGGTCAGTGAGGTAATGCAGTTGCTGGCCAGAGAATTTTCAAAGCTTCCTTGAATTTCTCATTGGTTCGGCAGTCTTAGCTACAGTAGAGATGTAGGAGAACTCTTTCCCAGATTTACAAACCAAAGTCAATGACAAATTTTTAGGACACTAGCTCTCTTTTGAAATGAGGAAGTTATTCACACTTATCTTATAGAACTAAATAAAACAACTCCAGATGGAGTATTTTTAGCCATTATCCCTGACTATGGATTCCACTGAATGATGTATTCCAATCCTAATTAATTAAGTCATCTCTATTAATTCTAAAAATATGGTTCCACCTGGCTGACAACAGCACAGTTTCAAGTACCAGAGAAAAAGGGTTAAAAGCATGAACACTGGAAAAAGACTGCACAGCCCTGAATCCTGGCTCTACAATGTCTGTAAGACTATGATGAAGTTACTTAAATGTTTTGTGCCTCAGTTTCCTCATCTGTAAAATGGGAATTACTCTGGTACTGTCACATATGATTGAATCGGGTCTAAATTAATTATTATATGTAAATTAGAACTTAAGATAGAGCCCCTCACAAAATAAGCTTTATCTAATATTAGATTACATCAACATTGGCTAGAATAAATTTCCTCTTGTTTTCAAAAACTTGATTCCTCTTAAATTTTGGTAACTAATTTGTTGGTCAAAGCTCAACCATTATCTCTTTCTGATCTTCTAAGCAAAGCAAAAAAAAAAGAAAGAAAGAAAGAAAGATTCCAAAGGGTATATCCAGAATCAGAGAAGCATGACTCATTCATTTATTCAACATGTATTTTTAAGTGCTTACAATGTGCCAGGTGTCTATAGTTTTTTGATTGGAAAATAGGGGCAAGTCTGTCCTCAATGGCTCCTCCTTCATATTTGAAAAACTTCATGTGGCTAGGCTAAAACTGATGGATGCTAGAAAGTGTGTATGCAGGCTATGGCATAGTGGAGTAGTCAGTTCTCTGCTGCTGTGACAAAATACCTGAAAAATGAACTCAAGAAAGAAAAGAATAATTTTGGCTCACAGTTTCAGATGTGGCAGTCCTTGGTTGTTTGGCTTCATTGCTTTTGGGCTTTGTGGCACAGCACTACATTATTATGGACACATGTGGCAGAGGAAAGTTACTTACCTCATAGTGGCCAAGAAGCAAAGAAAGGTGGGAGAGGACCAAGATCCCAGGATCTACTTTAAGGGCATACCGCCAGATGACCTAACTTCCTTCCACCATGTCTCATCTCCAAAGGGTTCCACCACCTCCCAGTGTGCTATGATCAGGGTATCAAGGCTCAACATATGAGCCATTGGGGGACATTTAAGACCAAATCATAATAAGTAGAAGATGAAGGATGGGGATGCCAAGTCAGCTCAGTGGGGAGCAGGATTCACAGAAGTGATCAGATCCAAATGGACCCCTGAAACCTGGCTGAAAATCCCAGCCTATTTCAGGGGTTAAACATATTCTTCTATCAAGAAGCATTATAAAAATCTCTACCATTTAAAATTTGATTCATAATGAAACTTTATCTTAACATTGTTCTCAAAACTTTAGGTGGCATCATAAGGTTAGAACAGTGATTGCATTATCTAACCCATTATTTTCTTTCTTTTTACATTTCTTTAAAGAGAAAAGAAAATGCCATAAACATTACTCTCAAAGATAAAAAGTTGGGGGGCGGGGAGCTACTGAAATACTTGAATACCAGAATGTATTTAAATGACAAAATTCCATCAATGAATACTAAGCTGAAGGGTAAATGGAAATGTAGGCAGTTGTAATAGCATTTAACTTTTTTCTGTATTTTAGGCTAATGTTCAAATCCACAGTTTCGTCAAGTTTGGCTTGGCAGTTGCATCCCACTCATCCTGAGGGCGTATGGCAGAGAGAAGAGAAGCCAGTCTGCTCAGAGTAGATGGATCTCAATCTCTTACTCATCTCATGGCAAAAAAAGCTTTCTTTAATTGTAGTGCTGCCAACATGTAAAATGAGGAGCAGATGAAGTGGCTTTTACTCATCTGCAGATTCTTTGGGACATTGATAACTTCTTTTGTGTACAAAGAACATCAGAGTAAGCACAGCAACTTAGAATTAGGAAAGATAGATCTGGGTTTACTATTTCACCTCTGCAGTTAAAAGAAAAGGGGTCTAAAACCCTGGAAAGATCAAATGGGCTGAACAAAATCATACATATAGCCAGTAGTAACATGAAGACTACAATCTTGATTTCCTGGATTCTAATCCTGTTTTACCTGCTCTACATCATAAATTCTTATTGATGATTTTTAGTGAAATAAAGTACACCTTCAGATTCTAGCAAGTGATCTGGAGAACTTCTTAAATTTAAGAACTGTGATTTTTTTTTTTTTTTTTTTTTTTTTTTTTTTTTTTGCTTCAGATGCAACAGAGCATAACTGGAAAATGCCAATGATACCTCCAGGCATTCAAGTATCTATAATATCAGACCAATGTTTATTTATACAGCTATTAAAATACACTTTTCCAAAAGCACATTTTCTTCTAAAGTTACATATTTCACATTACAAGTTAATTGCTTTTTCAGATTTTACTAAAGTTTTATCTTTCACAATAAGAGCAAATTTCAGACTATTTAGAACATTTGCTGAATCAGCCTCACAAATCATTTTTTCTTGTTTCCACATAGAGCTTGTGGTAGGCTTGACAACATCGAATTTCCAAGTTGCCATGTAATTTGACAATCCATTTTTAATTTATTGAAAATGTTACTTTATAGATGAAAGCATTAATAATTTGAATGTACCCCTACCACTAGCACCTGAATTTCTTTCTGGAGTAATTTCCATAGAGAAACACAATCTTGCAGCAGCACTTTGAATGAATTTTACTGAAAATATGAGATGAGAAAACAAAGCCACAATGAAATAAATGTAAGTGTTCAGTGGTCACCTCACTTGCCAGCCAAAGCTCATTTCTACTCTCTAATCTTATGCTATAAATTGCTCAAGATAGTCATACACAAAATTACAAATTGGTAGTATAAAATATAGACCTATAGACTCTCAAAATAATCTAAAGCAATGTGTTTTATCTATTTTGTCATAGTGTCCTGTATTCTATTAAATTCATCTTGTAGTGTACACCTCAAAAGGCAGTGCTTTCCTTATTTAAATTAGCATGAAATATGATTATATAGGGTTTATCCTTCTGTTCTTCTTTTCCATATATATATATATATATATATATATATATATATATATATATATTAGACATTTTAAAAACTGCAGTATCCAAAGCAAGCATAGCACATTACATAACAAAAACCCTTTCTTCTCCTTTTTCAACAAGAGAACTTTCAGTTGTTAGATTGAGTCTCTTCTGAAGAAACCCTTCAGTGATGTATTTAAAGCATTTTTGAATGGTCCTCAAAATTTCAGTAAGTTCATTCCAAGAGGAGAGAGCTTATTTCTATGATCTCCTTCAGCAATTTGCTCTTTGCAGTTTTCCTCTCTGTCTTCAGGGCTTTGATCCTGTTCTGAAAAAGGCCTTTTGTCTCCAGGTCAGAACTCTTCTCTGCAGTTCTTATGCAATGGTCCCAGGTTCATGCTGATCTTCACCATTCTTTCTTCTACTTCTCACTGGTTGGTAGTGATCTTTTTGCACTGAAAATTTTACTTTTCCAATAGGATAGTCCTCCTCTCCTGTATCAATACAATTAATCTATAACTGTACTAGGGATTTTTGAAATTGAAATAATTTTTGGATTTGGTAGTACATGTATTAAATCATTCAGAATAGTTTCATTTTTAGGTTATAAGTTACACACAATCATTTTTAGGTCTCAAACTAAAGTTTATAATAAAATTTTGTATGCAGGTCATAAACAAAAAGTAATTTTTCATAGTGTGTAGTCTATATTTTGCTCCAATATTCCATAGAAGTTTAGGAATGAATTCCCAAATATAAGGATGTAAACAAGTAGTATATTATGCATTGTGAGCTTTACCCTTTCATATTTTATTCAATAAAATAACTGTCTAACTCATGGCATTTATTCTCGTACAATAAAAAGCTTCCTTATTCTATCATAATAAACCAAAAGGCAAAATTTTAAATCCTTTAGATACATGGAAAATAATGACAGAAATTTGAAAGAAAAACATTTATCTTTAAAATTGGATTGGGAAAAATTATTAACTTCATATAATCCAAGACTTTGAAAAAATCTATATTATATTTAAAATTAAGAGTGGAAGGATTGCCTTTTAAAAGAAAAGTATGATCTAAGATTAAAAAGTATTATGATTAACATGTATTTCCTTGATAAGTATTTTAAAATGGACTTGTGGTATGCAGTCTAAATCTGCCTTATCAGATTATTTTTTGAAACTTTTTCAAAAGCAAAGCTAGTAGTTGAAGTTTGGTAACTGGAATTTTGTTAGCCTGGAATTGTCAGAGAGAATCTCTTTTACTAGGAGATTGCTCTCTAAAAGTAAAAGGAATCAAAATGAAAACAGAAATTAGAAATGGAAGCAAGAGATGTTTCAACATACCTGATCACTCCTAGGCATTTCATTTATAAAAGTCAAGAAATTCCATTTATTGCTCAAGAAGAAATAATCAAATGATTAAGAGTTACCTGTCATTGAGGAAAATTGACAGCAGGAAAGAGAAGACTAAGACAAACAAGCACAATAATTTAACTTATAGAAAAGGTTACAACATAACCAATAAAAGAGAATTTAAAAGTTTTGATTTTTTTCAGAATGATTTGAGAAATTACTGTTTTCATGAAAATTGGATTATGGTAGTCAGAATAACAATAAAAAAAACAGTTAAAACATTGTTATTACCATGAAAATTTACTGAAAACAATAATAGTATAAACAGATGAAGAAAAAAATCTATTCTATTTAAAACAAAATAAAAGAATCTCCTGAAACGTAAGGTAAAACATGAAAAAGATCAAATTACAAGTGTCAAGTTGAAAGTAATAAAGGGTTTATTCAGAAACTCCACCATCTAATCCACAGAGGACTGGAAGGAAATAATAAAAAGAAGGAAATTAAGATGAAGAAGAAAAGAAAGAACAAAAGAAATGCTGAAAATAAAATCTTTCCAGTCTGAACAAAAAAATTAGTCATAAGATAGAAATGAATTATCAAAACTAATTTTGGAAGGAAGTAAAAATACTTGTATATAGATACCAAGCCTTAAAGTTCAATGTATAAAGGATAAAGACAATAAGATAAGAAGAAAAATCTAAAATATTCTAAAAACAATAACATACTCTTTTCTTCACCTATTTCTAGAGAACTTAGCTACTGTAATAAGGTAAGAAAAGAAAAGAAGTGGTGTCTTAGAATAAATTTCATAACAAGTGGACCTTGAAGCAGCTTCTTAAGGTAAATATCAGGGAAATGAAAGTAACCATTCTGAAATATTCTCCAAAAATTGCATTTTCCATATCAAAGCCTACTCTCAAAGCAACCAAGGTTTATTAGAGCTTTATCTGACCTAGACAATGGGCAACTACACAACTATAAATCATGTTAAACTTGCTGTGTCCCATAAGAGGGAAAAAAAATAAGAAACACTTATAAAAGTTAAATTCCAGAAGTCAAGACCACTATGAAAAACAAGGAAACAAAAAGTTTCAAACAAAACACACATTATAGAATGCTTCATTTCCCAAGAGTCTTCTGCCACTACATCAACAGAGCCCAGTAATAAGAGTGGATCATAACTGAGATGAGATATGCAGGCTCTTTTTAAGGAGTTTCCATGGAAACCAAAACACAACAATGGAGAGAAAACTAAAAAGACTACAAGAAGCTACTGACTCCTATGACAAACATCAAATATAGCATAACATTCTAGCTAGATCAACATGGAAGTTCACACTAAATTTACACTATTTATCTCATTTATCTTTACTTGCTACACTGTCTGGCTTTCAAATAAATATTTGCAAAACATACTTAAAAGCTTCAAAGTACGTTGTCTGGACAGGCAAAGTAAACTTCCAAACCAGACACATCTGTAGATGTCAGAGATCATTCAGTTATCAACCCAGAATTTAAAGACACGATTATTAATATTCTTAAAGCTCCAGTGGAAAAAGTGGCTAACAGTCAAGAACAAACTGGTAATGGAAGCAGAGAGATAGAAACACTAAGGAAATATTAAAATGAAATGTTAAAAATCAAAAGCACTGTTAACAAATTGAAGAATATCTTTGATGCCCTGATCACTAGATTAAACAGATCTAAGCCAAAAGAAAAACAACAATTAAAATAGAAGATCCAATACCCATGGGACAATTACAAATGATGAAACATATACATAATAGGAATACTAGAAGGAAAAGAAATAAGGACGTTGAAGACACTTGGAAATAATAATGGCTCAGAGTTTTCCAAATTGAATTACACAAACAACCACAGATTTAGGAAGCTGAGACAATATAAAACAAAACAAACACCAAAATATCTACATCTGAGCATACCATAGTCAAATTACAGAAAACCAAAGACAAACATAAATTGTTGAATGAAGCCAAAGGGAAAAATTATTGCTTAGCCACACTGAGAGAGGATAAAAATAACATGAGATTTCTCTTCAAAATCCATGTAGCAAGAGTGAGCTATTTAAAAAGTGTTGAATGGAAGAAGAAAACATAGGTCTGGGTGAGTCAGGGTTTCAGCAAGACATTCATCTGAGTTTGGACTCTCTGATTGATCTCTGTTTCTGTGGCCTTAAATATTGTGGAGTATTTTTTCCACAATTTTCAGGATTTGAACATACCTTTTTAAGGGTCCATCCACACCATAAAGGTTATAACTGGAGGTAGAGATGAGTTTGAAGCAGTTTCTCTAGGAGGACTTTGTTTCCCAAGTACCACAAAACTACAGAATATTTCCCTCTGCCTTTATTAAGAATTTTCTAGCCACATCTACAAAGTACCCTTGTGTTCAAAATTATGGTTTTATTAATATTATATTCTTAATTTTCAGTACTTTTACTGGCCACAGTGTATTATATCTTACCCAGAAACCATTGCCTCCTTTTAAAATATTATTTATAAATATATTCTACAATGTAGTTTAAATTCTAGAATAGAATTACATTTTTACTCTTTATTGCCCAAATTAATATACACACACTGAAGGTTAATGCTTTTTAAATGTTTTGGAGATGTTGTTATATGATCAACAGTGCTTGTATATCACACTTCATGAAATTGTCCTTTTAAACTTCCCTAAAAAGCTACCTATGTTTTATTTCTTATCATGCTCACAAATCTACAAATAAAATCAACCTTTTTTATCATCCTGGATGAAAAATATTTACACATATGTTCAATCTGATTTTTATACTATTATATGTATGTACTTTTGCAACTGTCCTTTAATAAAAAATATGGCAATATTCTGCATTGGTAGAATTTTTTTTGAAAGAATGATGAATTATAGGAGTACTTAAAAGATAAGACCATGCAGTTTTTGCAGTTAATCATATTATTTTAAAAAGTACTAATAAATTAATTTGCTCATCTTGAATTCTTGATATTCACAATAAAGGCCTAGTAACAGAGGAATAGTGTGCATTACTAGGCAAGTTAAATAAATTATCGTGAGTTTTATGATCTACAAAGTGAACCTAAAGTGGCTGTTCTATTTCCTAGTACATCTTTTGCATATCTCCCAGATGTTCCTATCGCTCAAGTTTTTTGAATATCCACTCCTATGGTAACTTCATATTTCTCAAACTTCACTCGTTTTCTATTTCTTGTCTTATTTTACTTTCTTGAATCTATTCTGCCAGCTTTTTTGTGCTGTCTGAAAAGCACTCAGCTATCTAAACATCTGGAAATAAAACCTTGCAATTAACAGACACAGTTTCATCACTGGAAATCTGTTAGTTTGTGAACATCTTGCTGTTGCCTTTCTACTAGGTATGTTGAGAAGCTGCACCATCTGGGTCTAACGAAACAGAAATGAAAACTGAGCAACAGAATACTCAAAGGAAGGTTGCCCAAAGCATCTCTGTACCCTATTTCATCTAGGCACTTGTTTTATATTTTGGGGGGCTGAGTACTTTTTTTTTTTTTTACTCCACATTGCTGAATGGCCATTAACACAAAGTAAGTACCAATGTCCTTGAACAATGATTTAAAATGTAAACACTTTGATGGAGCTAGAGGTCTTAACATGAATTTTGAATCTTAATAAAACAACACATATCTTTTACATATCTAGTCTCATTATGACTTGAATTATATCAAATGATTTAGGAATCTAATACTTTGTCTTGACTGTCACACAGAAAAGCATCTAATTTATGAGGCTCTAGACTACTGTATTATCTCAAATTCTGGCTCCCTTACTACAGAAATATATAGCCTCTCAAGAATAAAATGTAGGTGACACTTTATTTAACTCCTGTGAGTGGTTAACTATATATTTTCTAAGCTATTGGGCTGTTTTTTATATGATTCATTTAAATGTAAATCAAAGTTTGTATTAAGAATTGTAGATCAGTAAATAAAAATGGAAATAGTGAAATACACAGGTTTTTCTAATTGAACTAAATGAATTCCATGTAATTTGAAGAATCCATTTGGGTACAGATTTGACAGGAAAAAAGGTTTAGGGGATGTAGATGGTAGAAGTGAGTGGAGCTCCAATAAGCTTAGCATCCTCATCAAAAAAATTTGACTTTAACCTGTTTTTCATATTAAGCTTCTTTGTATTTGTAAGATAATTTATTTAAAAAAAATTTTTTAGTTGTATGTGGACACAATAGCTTTATTTTATTTACTTATTTTTATGTGGGGCCGAGGATTGAACTCATGCCTCACATGTGCTAGGCAAGTACTCTGCCTCTGAGCTACAATCCCAGCCCATAAGAATTGATTTAAATAAACTTTTCCAAGACTTAAAAAAATTAATTAAAAGTCATTGATATTGTCAATGCTTAACTCTAGAAATGAAAAAAGAAAAAAATATTTGATATGACAATTTTTCCCAGAGGCTAATTCATAGTTAATTCATGAGAATATTAGGATAGTTTCTCCTTACTTTAATTTCTATGGTCTATTAAATGGACCAAGTAGAGAGCTAAAGAGAATATACCAAAAAGAAAATAGAAAAGAAACAAACAAAAAAAAAAAAAGAAAGCATCAAATTTATAATATGATTCAATTAAACAAGAATTTGCAGAGCTGCTTTAAAAATGTATTTTTTTAAGAAAAATTGGTTAGTCACTATAGATGATCATTTTAGCTTTAGTTACGTGTATTAGTGTGTGTGTGTGTTAGCTTTTTGTAACTGTGACCAACAAACCTGATAATATCAATTTAGAGTAGGAAAAATGTACAATTTAGAGTAGGAAAGACTTACAATTTCAGAGGATTCAGACCATACTTGGATGACTCTATGGCAGAAACATCATGGTGGATAGGATCCTTACAGTAGCCAGGAAGCAGAGAAATAGAGGGGAAAAGACCCAAAAGACGATAAACTCCTCCAGTGATCTACCTCCTTCAAGTAGGTCTCACTTCCTAATAGTCCAATTGGCCATCAGTGGATGAATCCACTAGCGAGATCAGAGCCCCCATGATCCAATCAGTTTCCACAGAGCCTCACCTCCAAACCTTGCTTCACCAGGGACTTGCTTTCAACACATAGCTTTGGGGGAAAATTCCAGATTCAAACCATATACAATGTGCTATAGTGGGAACTTGGTATTCAGAGTGATGCAGTGTATTGGGAGGTGGTAGAACCTTTAAAAATTTGAGCTTAGGGAGAGGTCCTTGGGTCATCAGGAATGTGCCCTTAAAAGGGATTGTGGGTCCACAGTCTCTCTGGCTCTGCTTTGTTATTTAAAATATGACCACTTGCTTCTATATACATTCCCACCATGATGTGTCTGCAATCACCATGCTTGCCAGAGCCAGAACTAACAGGTGTGCCCAATTCTAAGCTTTGACCTTCAAAACTGCAAGCCAAATAAACCTCTTAAGATGGCCTCCTCAACAAATGGTTTTGGGAAAACTGGAAATACATAAGCAACAAAATGAGATTAAACCCTTATCTCTCACCATGCACAAATCTCAACTCAAAGTGGATCAGGACTAGGAATAAAACCAGAGACCCTGTATCTAACAGAAGAAAAAGTAGGCCCTAATCTTCATCATGTCAGATTAGGCCCCAACTTCCTTAATAAGACTCCTATAGTGCAAGAATTAAAGTCAAGAGTCAATAAATGGGATGAATTCAAACTAAAAAGTTTCTTCTCAGCAAAAGAAACTGTCTGAGAGGTGAATAGAGAGCCTACATCTTGGGAGCAAATTTTTACCCCTCATACATCAGATAGAACACTAATCTCTAGGGTATATAAATAACTCAAAAGCTAAACACCAAAAAAAAAAACAAACAAATATCCTGATCAACAAATGGGGCAAGGACCTGAATAGACACTTCTCAGAAGATATACAGTTAAATGTAAATACTAATTTATGAAAAAATGTTCATCATTGCTAGCAATCAGAGAAATGCAAATCGAAACTACTCTAAGATTTCATCTCACTCCAGTCAGAATGGCAGCTATTATGAAGACAAAAAACAATAAGTGTTGGCGAGGATGTGGGGAAAAAGGTACACTCATACATTGCTGGTGGGACTGCAAACTGGTGCAGCCAATATGGAAAGCAGTGCTGAGAGCCATTGCCAAGTAGGAATGACACATGGCAATTTCTTTGTCAGCCTACCCCATGTTGCTTAGAGGAAGGACTCTCCATTGTGGAAATGGGCTTGCCTTTGGACCCAGGTCATTTGCAGTGACATTGCATGTACGTTTGAGTAAGGTGACCCTGCTCAAGGACCAGGGTGGATCCGGGTTTAGGGAGGATCCTGCTGGATTAGGGTGGGTCCAGGTTTAGGGTGTATCCTGCTGGGAATAGGGCATATCCTGCTGCCTCAAGCGCCCCGCCCGCTCCTTGAGTTCCCATTGAGTTCTCGAGGGATTCAGAGAGTATTTTGGGATGCAGAGCCCAGTGGAAGTGTGGATTTTGCCCAGAATGTGCATGTAGAGTGCCGGTGTGAGTTCGGGAATAAAGAATTGCTGTTTGAATCTACAAGGATGTGAGTGGCTCATGATTTTGTGCCCAGCCAGTCTGCGGCAAAGCAGTATGGAGATTCCTTGGAATCTGGGAATGGAACCACCCACCATTTGACCCAGCTATCCCTCTCCTTGGTCTAAACCCAAAGGACTTAAAAACAGCATACTACAGGGACACAGCCACATCAATGTTTATAGCAGCACCATTCACAATAGCTAAACTGTGGAATCAACCTAGATGTCCTTCAGTAGATGAATGGATAGGGAAATTTTGGTATATATACACAATGGAATATTACTCAGCAATAAAAGAGAATAAAATCATGGAATTTGCAAGTAAATGGATAGAGTTGGAGAGGATAATGCTAAGTGAAGTTAGTCAATCCCAAAACCCAAAATGTTGAATGGTTTATCTGATATAAGGATATTGATTCATAGTTTGGTAGGGAAGGAGTCCAAGGAAGAATAGAAAAAGTCTAGATAGGGCAGAGGGATGGGAAGGAAAGGGAGGGGTCAGGGTGTTAGCAATGATGGTGGAATGTGATGGACATCATTATCCAAAGTACATACATGAAGACACGAATTGATGTGAATATACTTTTTATACAACCAGAGATATGAAAAAGTGTGTTCTATATGTGTACAATGAATTGTAATACATTCTGGTGTCAAATATTTTAAAAATCAATAAAAAAATTTAAAAAATTAAAAAAAAACCTCTTCATAAGTAGGTGTTGGAATATAGTAAACAAAAGTGTTGGGCTGGGGGTGTGGCTCAAGCAGTAGCGCACTCGCCTGGCATGCGTGCGGCCCAGGTTCGATCCTCAGCACCACATACAAAGATGTTGTGCCCGCCGATAACTAAAAAAAATAAATATTAAAATTCTCTCTCTCTCTCTCTCTCTTTAAAAAAAAGTGTATATTCACATGCATAGTTTTTAGAACTGGCTAGATAAGCATTAGGATAGGGTGTTAGTCCAATTTTCATAGTTATGACCAAAATATCTGTCAAGAATTAATTAGGGGAGAAAAAGTTTATTTTGGGTTCTTTGTTTCAGAGATTTCAGTCAAGCAATTCCATTGCTGTGGGCTCAGGTGAAGCAGAATATCATGGTGGAAGGGTGCAGTGGAGGAAAGCTTCTCAGCTCAGGGCAGCTAGAAAGTAAAGAGAGAGAGCCAGACAAAATATGATTCCTATGGACATTATCCCAGTGATCAACTTTCACCAGCCACATCCTACCCATCTATACTTACCACCCAGCACAGTAGTTCTTTCAAATTATTTATCTATTAAATGGACTAATCCACTGGTTAAAATAGAGGTCTCATATAAAATCAAAGCATTTGCAGGTAAATGGATGGCGTTAGAGAAGATAATGCTAAGTGAAGTTATCCAATCCCAAGAAACCAAATGCCAAATGTTTTCTTTGATATAAGGAAGCTGATTCATAGTGGAATAAGGAGGGGGAGCATGGAAGGAGTAGACGAACTCTAGATAGGTCAGAGGGGTGGAAGGAGAATGGAGGGGGCATGGGGTAATTAATGATGGTTGACTGTGGTGATCATTATTATCCAAAGTACACGTAGGAGGACACGAATTGGTGTGCATATACTATGTGTACAACCAGAGATAAGAAAAATTGAGCTCTATATATGTAATAAGAGTTGTAATGAATTCCACTGTTATATATAAATTTTAAATTTTTTTTAAAAAAAAGAATATAGGTCTAATAATGTTCACCTCTGAGCATTAACACATCATCTTTTATAGGGGATAACTCATGTCCAAACCATAACACACAGTTAGTAGAAATCTTTACAGTACTTCTTTTCTTTTTTCTTTTTCAATGTGTACGTTTTTATTTCTTTTATCTTTTTTTCCTCTGGCAATGGCTAGGACTTCTAGTACAACAATTGAAGAGAACCGGTAACAGTGGGTTATCCTTTCTTATCTGATCACAGAAAGAAAGCATTCAGCCTTTCTCTATTTAATCAGCTATAGCTGCTCTATAAGTGCCTTTTATTAGATTGAAGAAGTTCCTAACTATTTCCAGTTTGCAGAGACTTTATCATTAATGGGCACTAAAATTTGTCAGATGTAGTCATAGGATCATATAATTTTATCTTTAATCTATTAATATGATGATTTATATCAACTGATATTCAAAATGTGAAATCAAGTTTGCATTTCAGCAATAATATCACTTAGTCATGGTGTGATGTCTCATGTATATATTACTGGTTTTGAATTAATAATATTTTGGTCAGGATATTTTCATCTACTTTATTAACACTGTGATGGCAAGTTTGGTTTATTTGTGTGAGGGTGTATTTATATTTAGTTTATATTTCTTTTCTTACTTTTTAAAATTATTATAGCATTATAGTTATATATATATATAATAGTTAGGTTCATTTTGACAAAATCATACATGCAAAGAAATTGATTTCAATCCCATTCACCCTTTTCCTCTCTTCCTCCCTCCCCCTATTCTCTTTACTCTTCTTATCTTTCTTTCACTCCTTTGTTTATCTATTTTTTGATTGGTACTTTCTTTATATACATAAAGGTGAAATTCCTGGTGGTACATTCATATACACATATAACTTGATTTTGTTAAAATGATTCCATATTCCCTCCCTTTCCTATCCTTCTTCCTCCCTCTCGTTTTCTACCTTCTACTCCATAGATATTCTCTATATATTTATGATAACTGGTCTCCCCCACTACCTGCTTTCTCTTATTTTGTTCTAGCTTCCACACATGAGAGAAAACATTCAACCCTTGATTTTCTGAGTCTGGCTTATTTCACATAGCATGATGTTCTCCATTTCTATTCATTTACTAGCTAATGCCATTATTTCATTTCTCTTTCTGGATAAAACTCCATTGTGTATGTATACCACATTTTCTTGATCTATTTGACACACATCTGGGCTGATTCCATAATTTGGCTATTGTAATTTGTGCTGCTGTAAACATTGAGGTGAATATATCACTTAGTCTGCTGACTTTTGGAGAAACACCATGGAGAAGGATAGCTACATTATGTGGTGGTTCCAGTCCTAGTATTTCGAGGAATTCCATGCTGCTTTCCAGAGTGGTTATATTAATTTGTAGTCCCAACAACAAAGTATAAGTGTACTTTTGTCCCCACATCCTTGCCAGCATTTATTATTATTTTTGTTCTTCATAATTGCCATTCTGACTGGAGTGAGATTGAAATTTTAGTGAAGTTTTGATTTGCATTTCCCTCATTGCTAGACATGTCGAACATTTTTTTCTTGGCCATGTGCTTTTTCTTTTCTTTCAGACCTAGAATATGATTTATTTTGGAAAAGGCTCCATGAGCTGCTGAGAGTACAGTAAATTCAGTTGTCTTTGAGTAAGATATTCTGTAAATGTCTACTAAGACTATTTGATTTATAGTACTATTTCAGTTGAAAATATCTTTATTGACTTCATGTTTCAATGGCTTATTAGTGATAAGGGTGTGTTGAAATTACCCAGTATTATTGTTCTGGAGTTTATTGAGATCTAATGTCAAGAAGTATTTTTTGTTTGTGTAATTGAGTGTGCTGACATTTGGGGCATATATATTTGCTATCATTCTATCTTCTTGTTAGATTGTTCTCTTTACAAGAATGCCGTGGCCTTCTTTGTCTCTCCTGATTAATTTTTTGCTTGAAATCTGCTTTGTCAGTTATGAGAATAGTTACTGCTTCTTGTCCTGAACTTCATTTTCATGGACTAACTTTTTTCCATTTTTTCAACTTGAGCTTGTGAGTGTCTTTGTCTATGAAATGAATCTCTTAAAAACAACATATAGTTGGATTTTTTTTTATTATCCATTCTGCTAATCTATGTCTTTTTATTGGGGAGCTGAGGCCATTTATATTCAGTATTATTGCAGATATGTATTTGCAGTTTCCTGCCATTTTGATTTTTTGTCATATATAATTGTCTTGATTCTCATTTATGTTATTAGTCTTCTATTGATCTCCCAATCTTGAATTGGGAGCTTTGGGATTTGTTCTTGGTTCCTCTATGTGTGGTTTACCTTTGAGTACTCTTTGTACTGCTGGTTTGATGATTATGAATTCTTGTAGTTTATCCTTGTCATGTAAAGTTTTAATTTCCCCATTGAATTTGAACGAGCTTTACTGGGTATAGAAATATTGACTGAAAATTGTTTTCTTTTAAGGCTTGGAGTATCTCATTCCAGGCCTTCTTGATTTTAGGGTCTGAGTTGAGAAATCAGAAGCGAACCTTATTGGTATACTTATAATTTTGATCTTATGTTTCCCTCTCACAAATTTTAATATTTTTTTTCTTATTTTCCTTGTTAGGCATTTTGATCATGTATCTAGGTGAACTTCTTTTCATAATTGGCTTCTTTGGGGTCCTATATGTCTCCTATATGTGGATATTTATCTTATTGCTGATAATGGGGAAAATTTTCTGTTACTATTTCATTAAAAATGTTCTTAATGCCTTTTAATGCCTTAATGACTCTTAAGTTTAGTCTCTTAATGTGTCCATAGATTAGCAGAATAGATATTGTATATTCTGATCATGTTCTACCATGTTTCCCCATTATGTATACCATGTATTGAAGTTCACGTACCCTGTCTTCAAGGTTGAAGTATGGAGAGATGGCAAGCATCTCATTGGTGGGGGGTGGGTGGCGATTCTTCTTCCTGCCGAGGAGGGTGTAATCCACCTGAGAAATTAAAGTCTGGAATAATTAGTGAAGAACAAAAGACAAAGAGTCAGAAAGATATTTTCAAAAGAGGAGCCCCTGATAGGTTTTTATCCATATGGGAGCTGGAGCTAGACAATAAAAAAAATGGCTCCAGCATTTTATTTAAGGGGGTACATCAAAGGCAGGGGTAAGGTTTCAAGGGCGGAGTTTTGCTTCATGATGTCTTTCATTCTCAGGCGCTGTGTGGGACATGGCAGAGTGGAATAGGAATTCACAATGTCTCTGGGAAGTGTTACACCGAGGAAATGTCCATGGAAGTTCCCAGACACCAGATGTTCCTATTCACTGGGCTGTGTGGCAACAATGTCCACATACAGCCCATGGACAGCTCTCAACACTAAAGTTCTCTCTTCATGGGTCGAAGTTCTATTTTCTGGGCAGTATAATCTGTTGATGATACTTTCAAGTGAATTTTTAGTTTGATTGATAGTCTTTAATTTCTAGGAGTTCAGATTGTTTTCTTTTCAATTTTTTTTTTATTGAAATGGTCTTTCATCTCCTATATTTGCTCTCTTAATTTGTTCCTCAGATCATGTTTCAATTCACTGGACATTTTAATAATCTTTTTTGTTAAATAATCTTTCTCTGGAACTTCATCCACATCCATATCTGTGGAATCCTTTGTTGGGGAATTGGTTAATGTTGGGGGAAGATTTATTTGCCTGTTTCCTTATGTTTTCAGGTCTCAAACTCATACATCAATGGAGATGGATTCTCTTTCCTATTTCTTGCATGTGTCCCTTCATGTGTTGTTATGTTTTTTGTTCTGGAATTTCTCTGTTTTTGATATGTAAGTAGGCATCAAGGGGTGGGACCTAATGGTACTCTCTGATTGTTTCTCCTTAGGAACTGGTTACTGGTTTGTGATTTTTATCTCCTCCATTCATGAGTTGAAGTAATTTTAAGGCTCAGGTGGGGATATTTCATATATTGGGTGAGATTCACTGTTGCTTGGCTGAGTTGTGTTTCTCAGCAGTAAGATCTCACCTTGAAATGTCCCAATCACTTTCCAGTACTTCTTGGAAGAAAGGGAGAACCTGGAATAGCACTAATGTCCTCAATAGACACACAGCCTTAAGATAAATGTCCAGGGTCTACTTTGACACCCGTAATAATAATTGCCACCTATATAGGAATGGTGGTGTCAGCTTTTAACATCAATATCAATAATTTTAAAAAATTGAAGTGGAACAGACATTTGACAACAGGTGTATACTCTGTTGTTCACTGTATTCGTAGTCACAGCAACATGACTGGGGTAGGAATTACATAAACTATATAAGTCTATTATTCAATGAAGTTTTTTTAAGTAAAGAGAAAACAGGATGAGAAGGAGAGAGAAAGATTGAAATATTTTAAAAAGCTATCAGGTGATGCAGGAGGTAGCTAGCAGTTGTTAAGTTTAAAAAAGAAGGAATAAACAACTGAATGTAATAAAAAAAAGAGAGAGAGAGGAAGTAGGAACAGAAAGGCTTGGTTGTTGATGGGGGCAGAGAGTGAAGAAACGGAGATAAGAAGGGGAAAGAACTGAGGTATGAACAAACCAGCCCATGTACGATCAAAACAAGTAAATCAAGGCTTAATAATACACAAAACAGAAGAAAGTAATCAATGTGAAAATAAAATTGTGTGAGTATACATGTATATTTTAAACCTATTCACAGAGTACATATACACATATCCATACACACACACACACAAAATCATGCATAATAAGTAAAAAGTGATAAAATACCATAAAATAATATTTTTCAAATTTTTTAAAAAGTTAAAGTTAAAATTTTAAAAAGAAATACACAAAATATATTTTACACATTGGAAATATGAAGAAAAAATAAATAAGGAAATAGTAAAATTAGGGAAAAAAAGAAAAATGTTACTGAGAAATGAAGGGCTTATTCTACTAAGATGGTCAAACCTGTTGGTAGGGGTGGATTATCATTCTTTGCATTTATTTTTTACTTGTAACCCTTGGGTCATAGACTGGGGGTAATTGAGTCTAACACTTTATGTTCCTTAGTGGCCAGCTGTTGTGGCTAGAGGCCAAAGCTTGTTATAGTACATCTCAGCTTCCATTCTCCAGTAAAGAGTAGGAGAGCAAAATTTCATTGCTGTTAAAATGTGTATTTCTGTAGCAGGGATGGAGCAGAGTTCTAAATTGGAAGTTCCAATAGTTGATGCTTAGTCTTGGCCAAATTATGGAATTCTGTGAATGGATGTTTGAGATTTGATACACCCTCCCTATTGCTGGGGAGATATCTGCAGGATGTGTGAATTTCTAGGGCCTCCAATAAGATCCACTTTTAGGGTGTAGGGACTAAACCTCCACAAGCTTCACCTTCACCACTATGAATATGGAATAGTGGCATCTGCCCTGGAGAGAAGCTATTTCTGTGTGGCTGCTAAAGGCAACTTCTCAATACCTCTTATGTGGCACCAGCCACAAAGGGAGTTTTTTGCTCTGTTTTTGAGAGTCTGTATATTCCAGGTATAATTTTCTTTTTGCCCATTTCAGTCTCTCTGGTTCAGGCATCCTCTGGGAAGTTTTTTATTTGGCTACTTGTAACTTCCTATATGAGTTTCCAATCTCTACAGCTGCAGAGCGCTTGTAGATATTTCCTGCACCCCATGCCATGTGCCAGGTGCTTCCTGTACCCAGGAGCATTTTCTGCACCCACAGAATGCTTCCTGCCTCTGGGGCAAGCAATTTGGGGATTTGCCCTTATGGACTCTGTTACCATTAAAACCATTGCTCTTTTCCAATCCACAAGTTTTCCCTAGTTAATTTTTCTTTATTCCTTTTCTTTTCTCTTTAATTTCTTTTTCTGCTGGCCACACTGTGTCCTTTGTCTGCCTGTACTTCCTCCCCCTTCTCGCTGCTGCTGCTGCTGCTGGCAGCCAACCTGGCCTGTCTCTGATGTATTATTTCTTATATTATGTTCAAGTTTCTGAGTTTCTGTGACTCTATGGTTTATTCTACAGTCAGTATTAAGTTTCACTGAGTTCCCTCAGTGACCACCTTTCTGAGAAGCAGGCTTTCCACTTTGTAATTCTGGTGCTGAGGAACTGCAGTGTTCTTCCACTAACCGGCCATCTTCTCTCCCTCTTTATGCCACTTCTTATTTTAGACCTCCTTTTCCCAAACTTTTCTAAAAATTCCATCTTTGGTGTGCTCAATTAAAAAAAAAAAATCTCACCAAAAATATTTTAAAATGTTACAGTCCGTATTTATTGTCTAATTGCATTAGCTATTCTAACTGGCGGGGATGGGGGGAAGTCTAAATTGTGAAGGAAATGGAATAGACAAGTCCTTGGTAAAACTGTAGAAAAAGCAATAATAACTGATTACTGCAATTGCACCTTTGATGTCATGAATGTTGTGTGAGTGGAAATAAGTCACAGATTTCTTTGTGATTTTCACTAAGTTTTAAGCATAAGGTAAAAATAAAGGAAAAGAACTTGCACCAATATTCCTTGAAATCTGACCAATGTTTAGCAAATCTATCACCATTTACTGTTTTTTAAAAGAAGGATAGAATTCTAAAGTAGAAATCTGGTATAGGAAGATGGGCTGGCAAGGGACAGGTATTACTGTGTATTTGTCATTTAAAAAAGCTTACTAGTTTCAGTAGACTGGATCCCTCCCCAAAATTCATATGCTGACTTTCTAATACAAATGTAATGGTATTTGGAGGTGGAGGCTTTGGGAAGTGATTAGTATATAAAAATAGAGCCTTCAGGGGTAGGATTCATGCCTTAACAGGTAGAGACCAGAGAGCTACTTAATTCTTTCCACTGTTTGAGTATAGTCAGCATCTGAAGTCCAGAAGAGGGCTCTAACCAAAATCCAAACTGATCTCAGTCTTCTAGCCTCCGGATTGTGAAAAATAAAATTGCTATTTTTCAAACCATCTAGTCTATGATGATTTGTTACTACAACCCAAAGTGATTAAGTTGCTAGCATGAGGAAACAATGTGCACAATTTGGACTGAAATAGGCATTTATTATGGATAAATTACAGCTTCAGGAATTATAATGATTGTGCTTGTCAATAACTATCCACTTATAATAATGCATAATCAAATAGATAATCAAAATGCACATAAAGATCACATTAATACCTTTGTAATGTTCTGTTAGGGGTTGATATACATTTCAACAGATGGCTGGACCATCCAACAATATCAGCACAAACTTTCTTGTGTTTCTGTATTAATGTTACAAGTCAATTGCTTCTCTGGTCTTTAACTACCTTTACTTTTATGGTAATACACCTTCTGAGTGATTGAGAATTATAAACAATCTATCACTAAGTAAGTCTTAATCTTCTTTTGTCCATTTTTTTCCCATAGGCATAATGCCCTTGGATGTTTTAATTTCATATTTCAGTGCATTTGACATCATATCAATATCAAAGTTTTTTCAAAATGTTTAGCATAAAATAAATTTAACTCTCTTACATATTCTTTAGTGTATAATTTTGTAGTGTTAACGTTATTGTATTACAACATTGTACTGCTACTGATCTCTAGAACTTTTTAATCTTGCAAAACTGAAATTCTATAGATATTGAACAACACTCCATTTCTCATTTCCCATAGCCCTGACAATAGAATTTTACATTCTATTCATTATTTGACTGCTCTAAATATCTCATGTAAGTGGAGTTACACAATGTTTGTTCTTTTGTAATGGGATTATTTCCCCTTAGTATAATGTCCTCAAGGTTCATTTCTATAGGAGCAGGTGACAAAGATTTCCTTTATTCTAGACTGAATGATTGTCCTCTGTAAATATATACCAAATTTTCTTATCCATTCGTCTGTTGATGGCTATTTAGGCTGTTTCTGTCTCTAGGCTATCATGAATAATGATGCAATGGACATGGGTATGCAAATATTTCTTCAATATCCTGATTTCAATTATTTTGGATATATGCCCAGAAGTAGTTTTAGGGTTTTTTTTTGAAATAACCTGTAAACTCTTTCTGACAGTAGTTTCACCATTTTCCACCCCCACTAGCAATGCTCAAGGATCCCAGATTTCCACATCCTTGCCAATACTTGTATTTTTTGTGGTAATAACACACACACACACACAAAAAAAAAAACTTGCTATTTTTAATAGTGGTCACATGACAACTATAAAGTATGTGAAATGATATCTCATGATTTTAATTTGAAGTTCTCTACTTATTAGAGAGTTGAGTTTCTCCAAAGTGCTTGTTGGTTTTTGTATATCTTCTTTGGAGAAGTGCCTATTCATGTTCTTTGCCTATTTTATAATAAAGTTACTTAGTTTGATTGTTGTTGAGTTGTATCAATATCAGTTTTGTCATGTTTTATTAGCTTTTTCAATATTAATTTTCTGTCCATAAAAACATGGTAAACTATTTTTGTTTAATATTATGACAGATGGGACATGTCACATATAATCTTCTGTAATCATACACTACCATGTTTTCTTAACCTTTATCTCAATCAAAGGCTACGCAATATTTATTCAGATTATTATGAACCTGTGTTCTCTGGGTTTTATTCACTAAATATCATCTCCGTTCTTCCTTTTATGGATTCTTGCTAATAGACACATACTGGTAAATGTGAAGCACAACACAGAGCCATATTCATAATTTTATATAATCATAGTCAGAGCTCCTGTTTATTCATCTTGAAGACGTAGACCCACTCCAGAATGTGTGTGAGTTAATGCTAAGCCTCCTCTAATTCTTTGGAAGAGGAGGAGGTTTCAGCAAATGTTTCACTCAAAGGCATCTAAGTTGAAACTAAAGGAGTTGTTTTATATCAAGCCTCTCTAGAGGAGAGAGAAAATTATCTTAGCATTTCCCATTTTGTATCACCCCTTAATTGTGACTCTTTTTCCCTTACAAGAAATTCACCTTTCTTGCATTTATCATTAATTTTTATCTAAAGCTTTTTCACTGAGATAGGTCTCTTTGGTTAAGTCACTGTTCTAGTCCATACTTATGGTAGCAAGATGGCATATGCTAGGGCTTCTTTTCTTACAGTGCATTGGAGTGATTCAGCATGGAGAAATGGGGCCATCACATACAGTAGGTAGCAACATATGTGGTAAAATCAGGCCCAACTTGGCAAGGTCTAGAGAAGAAAAAAATCTATGCCATCAATCTCTTTGCAATTTTTTCAGTAAGGTTCTGATTAAGAGATATCATTGCTTGTTTTGGAATCTTATGAACCTTTGGGATAATAGCTTTAGTACAGAAATTCTCAGTCTTACATTTTTAAAAACATATATTTACATATAAGTGAAGATTTGCATATAAATGCCTGTATCATCCTCCGTTTGCTATTCCCCAGTTTTACAAGTGTATAACAATTTATCCAATGGAGACTGTTTATTAGACTTCTTGATATTAAACTGCAAAATGTAAGGTGGGAAATTTATAGAACTCAAATTCTTTGTCACCTGCATCTTCTTAAACAGGTGTTTGCATTTCTCATGTCAGTTTTTATTAACCCATCACATTTTAGGGTGACAAGGAATGGGAGAATTCCATTAATAGTGATATTTCTGTTTGTGTATTCATCATTGCACTACAAGTGAATGCCTTCATCTGAAGAAACACAACTAGGAGGATCAAATTAATATACAATAATTTCTTGTCCTAGTCCTGTGAGAGCATGAGTAGTATTGGCTTCAGTTAGTGAGTATGGGAACCCAAACCTAGAATATGTATCAAGTCCTGTCGATATCGATTTAAGTATCTTCCTCGCAGCAAGAGGTAAAAAGCCAATGTATCCACTAGTCAACTGCATTCTGGCAAGGTGAGCTACAGACTTTGTCTTTTCCCCTGACAAACAGGGAAACTTTTGTTGACAGTTTGGGCTTTGGTAGGGATCATCAGGATGTTGTCATCTGGTACATTATTATGTGATTTAAATTCCCCTATGTCCACTCATTTCACAGGCCTAGAACACCTCTTTAAGAAAGCCACCTAGGATATCAGCTTCTTAATTCCAATCATAGTAGGTGCTGGCACAGGTTTGCTTTAGTGGGCAGCAGCATGCCTTGGTTTTTATCTCAGAACATCCACAGTGATTTGCAAACAGCAGTACCTCATATGGGAGTCCCTTTATGGTTCATTTGTTTCATTTTTCAAAACAAATAGAATGCTCCAGAGTCAGTACAAACTCAAATTTGGGAGCTTTTGTTTCCAGTTTCTATCTTTAAATTAATGTAGACAATAATTAATCTTTTCCATGAATATTTTGCTATTTGCTAAATGCAGGGTAGCTGATTTTCATACAGAGTCTTGTCTCCTGCCTCTGGAACTGTGCCCTTAGAGCCAGGCCAATTGCATGGAATCCTTGGGAAATTGCTCAAAAGTGATGATCATTCACCAACAGCAGCAAGCAAATCCTTAGGCAGCTCTATAACAGATCAGAGGAGGAAAGAGGATACTTGTTCATTAATACAATGAGATTTTCTGTAAATCATCTGGTACGATGCTCTTATTTGTGCCATTTTTATTTCATCTTTTGAGGCAATTTCTTTGGATATTTTCCTCTCTGAATGTTTTTCTGAAACCACCCACAGCGATGAGTATTTCAGGTCTTAACATAGTCTCAAACAATTTGCTTATTTGGGTATCTGAGGAAGTACCCAATGACAAGCCATTAACTACTTATCAAAAGGAATATACCAGAAAGCAGCATCAAGCAATTTTATAGACTAAAAGTACAGGGTCAGGATTAAGTAGCCATAGAGATGGACTTTGTGTAAAGCATGACTAGCCAATACTTTTAATACCATTTCAACATTAGGACCATGTAGTCCAAACAGAATAGTGTGGGTTACAACCTTCAGTGAAAATCTTGGAAATTAAGACTGAAAAAAGACCAATAGAAGAGCAAAAATATGGGTACATAAGATAGACCATCTTTTCCTCATGAATTTTATGATTTATATTTGCTATTTGAAATACAAAATTACAATATCATCTGTTTTACTCAGTCCCTGCTGGTCCTGCAAAACATCTTTCCCTGGGTAACTTATAGAGAAATTCACTTTTCACAGTCATGGAGGCTGAAATTCATAAATCAAAGGTCCCACAGATTCTACTCCATACAGAGTTTTGGTGCCACCTTCTCACATTGGCAGAAGTGGTAAATGGCACATCCTCACATGGTGGAAAGGCCAGGAAGCTCCCTTCAACCTCTTTTATCAGGATACTAATTCCATTCATTAGGGCTCCACTTTCATGACTTAATCACCTCCTGAAGAACTCACCCATATTTTCATGCTGTCACATTGGTGATTAAATTTCAACGTATGAATTTTGGAGCACACATTCAGACCATACCATCTGATACTCTAGATATTGATATCTAAAGTAAAGAAATTGAAAATAAAGTAAGGATTTTGCATTTTACTACAATTAGTACAATATTGTATCTGTGATAAGTAGCATGTGTAAGACCATCTACCATAGCCACTACGGAAGTCAGACAAGGAGAATATTTAAAAAATCTTTAAACATAAAATCTTTAAAAAAAATTTTAGTGAGCTATAGGAAGGGAGGAAACAGGAAAGAGAACTACAAATACCTAGATAATAAAATATTAGACTTAAGCCCTACAACAGATGAATAATTATTTTAAATGTGAATAATCATCTTAAAAGGCAGACATTTTCAAAAAGAATAAAATATAACTCAATTATGTGTTATTTGTGAGGAATTTACTTCAAATGAAATGAACCTAAAAGGACAGAAAAGGTTATACCATACAAACTTTTTTTTTTTTTTTTTGGTGCTGGGGATTGAACCCATGGCCTTATTCATGCAAGGCAAACACTCTACCAACTCAGCTATATCCCCAGCTCAATACAAACATTTTTAAAAAATATAACTATCTGTAAATATCCATTAATATAGAAGTCAGAGAAAAGAAAATCACTAGAGATAAAAGGGGAAAGATAAGGATTTTTTTAACTGAGTCTACCAATAAGTCATATGGTCCTAAAACAAAACCATCCAAAAAAACAAGCCTCAAGAACTAACTTTGGGAAAAGGGAGGTAAATAAAGGAAGGGGGCATTGGGGCAGGAAAGATGGTGGAATGAGATGAACATCATTACCCTAGGCACATGTAGGACTGCACATATGGTATGAGTCTATATTGTGTACAGCCAGAGAAATGAAAAGTTGTGTTCCATTTGTGTACAATGAATTGAAATGCATTCTGCTGTCATGTATAACTAATTAGAACAAATACAAAAAAATCAAGCTTCAAAATATGTGAAAAAACAGACAAGAGTTGAAACAGAAACCAACCAATCCACAAGTATAAATGAAAAATACAGCAACCCACAATTCTTTCAGATAGAAAGTCAGCAAGGACAGAGCTGAATTGAACAATACAGTCAGCCAAAAGGACCAAATTTACATATATTTAACACTCCACCTAACAATAGACAATACACATTTTATGTTTCCTTAAGTAACTATGAATAATTCACCAGGTTAATTCATACCCTGGGCAGAGCAAAAGTCTTAGGAAATTTAAACTAATTAAAATAATAATTTGTGATCTGTAACTATAACTCCTTCTAGAAATCAATAAAATACAACAGGAAAATTTCCAAACACATTTAAATTAAACAGTGATGTTAATTTTTAAATGTTTGGTATAATTCCCCAGTGAAACTACCTGAAAATACCCTTCCTATGTGTGTTTAAAACAAACTAATAAACAAATAAACAACAACAAAAACCTATGGTTGAAAAAGGAAGACTAAAAGGACATTTAAAAAAATACACATAACTGAATAAAAATTAAATACAATATAGCAAAGAAGGTAGGATATAGTTGCCAACATGATGAGAAAAAAAAAACGATATCACTAAATATTGATATTACAAATGAAGGAAATTCTCAAATCACTCTCTTAAAACCCTGAATAGCTTAGAAAAAAAAAAAAAAAAGAGAAAGAAACCCAAGGGTAGAAAGAAGGAAATAATAAAAACAGAAATCAATTAAATTTAAACGAGGAAAACAATAGAGAAAAATCAATAAAACAAAAGCTGTTTCTTCAAATAAATCCATAACATTGACAAACCTCTACAAAATTGATAACAATAAAACAAAAAGACATTGACAACAATAAAACAAATATCACCAAATAAAAGACAAATATCACCAAAATGAGCAATAAATTAGGGGATATCAGATTTCTTGGCCATCTGAAAACTAATGGGAAAATAAACAGAAAACTTTCATAATTTGACAACTTAGAAGAAACAGACAAATTACTCAAAAACTACAAACTACCTAAACCGATCCAAGGTAAAAATAGATGATTTTAATAGTCACATAACTATCATAGAAATTGAATTCAGCCAGGTGCTGATGAGGCACGCATACCCATCATGATCCCAGTTACCTGGGAGACTAAGGCAGAAGGATTACAAATTTAAAACCATCTTGGGCATCTCAGCAAGACCCTGTCTCAAAATAAAAATTTTAAAAAGGGGGACTGTGATGCAGTTCAGTGGTAGTGTGCCCTGGTTTCAATCCCCAGTACTAAAAATAAAAAAGGAAAGCAGAAAGAAAGAAACCACATTTGTATTTTTAAAACATACAATAAGGATATCTCTAGCTCTAGATAGTTTCACTGAATAATCATATCAAACATTTAAAAATTAACATCACTTTTGGAAATTTTACATTATTTCCAAAATAGATGTGGACAGAACACTCCTTAATTTTTATGGTATTAAAATTTCCCTGATTTGAAAGCCAAACACAGTATCCCCGCACCCTCCACCCAATGCCAATATCTCTCAAGAATTCACACCCAAAATCCTCAAAAAAAATTGGTAAACACAGTTCCACAAAAATTCATAAAAAGAAGCATTCACCTTGACCAAATTCCATTTATTCCAGGTATACAAGTTGGACTAAACTGTCTAAAAAAAATAAGTCAAATAACCATATCAATTGTCCCACAAAAATAATTTAACAAAATACAATTCACGATAAAAAAAATGTTTTCAGCAAGTCAGGAATAGAGAGAATTAGCTCAATTTGGAAAAAGAATCCATTAAACATCTTTGGTAGGGGCTGGCGATATAGTTCTGTGATAAACTGCTTGCCTAGCATGCAGGAGATTCTAGGTTAGATCCCCAGCACAAAAAATCAACCAAAACCATACAATCAACACTATACTTGATAGTTATACTTAATATATTATACATGTATTGATTTGAAGTCTCAAAGTAAGAAAGATGCTGTCTTAAAATTTGTCTACAGAGTTAATACAATGCCACAGCTATAGCAATTTTGGCAGAGAAAGAAAAATAAGAAAGAATAGAAGAGAATAATGTAGGAGGAAACTCTCTACCTAACATTAATATTTACTCTATAGCACCACACACACACACACACACACACAAACACACACACAAATATATAACTATATCACTATTGTCATTGGCTTTTGGAAAAGAGCAGAGGACAATACAACTCCCTTTTCACGAGCAAATTCATCTATGGAAAACATACTTTCCCAGAATAGAAAGGCTACAAAGAATATTCAACAGGCAATGTAAGATATCAACTGTAGGTAGACATGCATGTTTTTTGATGGGATGGTCAAAAAGGCATCTATGGAAGGTGACCTTAGAATTGAGACCCAAAATGACTGAAGAGGAGCCCGTCTTGTGAAGACTGGAGAAGTACAATCTAAGCAAATGAACTGTGGTCTGGTTGCTATTTTGTTGCCCTTCTTTTATACCTGTCTGTAGAGTCATGTATGCCTCCTGACTTTCTGCTGGATTTAGCCAGGCCTTGAAAAGATTAGTCACTGAATAAATATTTCTGATTAAAGAATGAAGACAAAGGGACTTCAAGCACAAATGGGACTTCGTGAAATGTTTTGGAACAGACTCAGAAATACTGGAAAAGAGAAAAGGCTGTTTTAGGCCAGTTGGATCAAAGAACAAAGACAAGACCCATGTAAGAAAGATGGTCAGTCTCAAAACAGATGGAATGTAACCTTGGGTGAATTGGAAATGCCTCAAAAAAGTAAGATGACTTAGTTTTAGTAGTTAGTATGACTTAGTATCTAAAGATAGAACTTAACCTCTGATGGTCAAGCCACCAGAGAACCATTATAAGTTTACAAACAATAAATAGAATAGCAAAAAAGAATTTAAACAAGACTATTCCAGAAGATGTGGATAGACTGATAAATAAAATTCATAATTATGATTTTCAATCGTTATTGTCATGAGTATATAAAAATAAAAGTTATTGAAATGATACTAAATAAAGATTGCATCTTAATATTTTTAAGCATTATTCTAAACACTCCATATGTACTTATTTCTTCCTCATAAACTTCTATGAGGAAAGTATTATTTTCTACTTTCACAGATGGTAACTAAAACAAAGACAGCTACGAAAAATACCCATTCACCCCAAGAAATATGATGTGGAACTGAAAACTATATTCTCAATACTCTCTGCTACCCTTCAATAATAGCCTTATGGAGAGAGTGAGATTTTAGAGTGTTTCAGAAATGGATTGGGAATGGATACTTGTACTCTTACATACAGATTTCAAATTTTACTCTAAGATTTCTGAGGAACGATTTGAGCTCTTTATACCAAATATAAGCATTTAGTTATTGAACAATATCATCAAGAATTTGATTTTCAAAATAAACAAGACATAAGAATTTCAATTTTCTGTATATATTTTCATTGTGTTCTTTCTACAACTTTCTTTGCATCTAGGGCCCAAGCTAGATATTAAATGTTTCTCTCTGCATTTTTTTTTACATTCCACTATTACTCACTAACAATCTGTCATAGTTACTCTTTGGGAAGTTTTCTTTCAATCTTATTTCAATTTTGTTGAATTCAAAATTTCTGAACACCTTTGATTTATACTTTATACTGAAGTATATAATTCTACTTAAATATAATGTGTTTAAATTAAGGAAAATACCCATGAAATACTACTTAAAAGCATGCTCTTTAGAATTAGTATACTTGTTTTAGAAAATTATCACTCCAAAAAGTATATAGTTAAATGCCATTTATTGCCTTAATTCAAGAGGAAAAAAAGTTCTGTGGTATTCTAATACATTTCTTCACTTTTCTCTGCAAAACACCCTCGTACCTTTATTATTTTTACTTTCAATTATAAGTCTATATTCGAATTGAATAATATGTCAATAATATATTTTAAAGCATTTTAAAACTTTTTCCTTATATTTGACTTGTTATTCATAATCTAATAATTTTCAACTATTATGAAAAAGTAAATTATTCATAGAATCTATTATGTGTCTCCTTTCAATGTCTCCCTTTAATGTAGTGTGATCTAGTCATAATTTTCTTTGAGTAGGTTAATATTTAGGTACAAATTTTTGATGTTCTACAAATACTATATTGATTGCACACTATAATGTTTAATCAGCTTTTCTAAATAGAGATGCTCTTCATTTTTCATATTCTATAAGATGTTTATCTCTAAAGAGTCAGCTATACTGCAAATCATTGTACTTTGCTTTTTCCAGTATTATCGCATAATTATTGATTGTCAGATTACTTTTAACTTCTTGTTGTTAATATATACTACATCATTTGAAAGTATTCATTATAGTAAAATCCCTAAAAGTAGTGCATTATATCCATTCAATCTTGTCTTCTAGTTCTTCTATTTCATATTTTTATATGAATGCTTATCAAAAAATAAATCATACAACAAATTTTCAGTCTGTTAGTGATGTAATTAATCACTAAGCACATTCAAATGTAGAATAGGTGAGAGGTTATAAGATCTTCATTCCTACTTTCTATGTTTTAAGGTTTTCCATGCCAAAGTAAACTAATATCTATAACTCAAATTCTGCAGAAATTTGCTAGGCACACACTCTAATGAAATCAATCACTGAATAACCACTCATGTTATTTTGTGACTTTTTTTCTTAAATGAAAGAAATTGACTTACAGCCCCAGATCACATGCAATATATCAAGAAGATTACATGGTTTCTAAATGGGTAAATTAGCTTTCATGGCTAGCAAAATCTATGTGAAAATTTACTCGTTTTACATACCTTTGCTCTCATTGATTCATAAACTTGAACGAAGTTAAAATAGAAATAGAGACACATTAAGCTTCTCTGAGTCAGTTATTCACATACCTTTAACCTTAATTATATTGGTTTGCCCTTCTCCTGTGGCTGTTAAATATTATAGTATGCAAAACTATTCCTGGGACTATTGACAAATATGTCAAACCTTATGTTCATCAAAACTGAACTAAGAGTTCTGCATCTTGGCATGTACAGTCAGCTCTAGGCCTCGAAGTCAGTTTCATGGAATTCTGTGAAGTCAAAGGACAAGGGCAGAAGCACCTGAATCTCAAACATAGGAAAAGCAGTTATGTGCTCTGCCTCTTTGAAGCTCTTGTGGTCACAAGAAACAGAAATGGACTTTATCATAAGAGGGGTATTATCTGAAACCAACCAGAAGAAAGAAAACACAGTCATTTGAACAGGAAAACTGTAATAGGAAGAATTATTACACTATGATAGAGGAGTAGGTATCAGGATGTAAGGAGAACCCGAAGGTTAACATAGGGCTGAGGAAAGTGTGCAATGAAAGGCAAGGTTGGAAGGAAGATTGCAGGGGGTGGAAAGTCACACTTTGTTGGAGCAGGTGTAGTTGCAACACCTTGGAAAGTTTGCTGGGTCCCTCAGGTCAGAGCTGGTTCTCAATGTGTAAAGTCAGGAAATAAGGTGGTAGAAAGCCAAAGTTTACACCGGGTGTATACAGAGGCAGTGGGAAAACACGTGGGTTAAAAATACAGCAGACTGTGAAAAAGTAATCCTCTAATCACACAGATGTAGTAAGACACAGAATCAGCAACACACAGAAAAGACCCCAACGAATAATTTCTGGCTCAAAATTGTTCTAAAGCTGAAAAGACTCTTCTACTTGATCATGCCTCCTTCTCTTCCCTGCCCTCTATCCCACATATATTCTTATGACTCACTTTAAACACAACATTCCAGGTAGCTGGTACCAGTACTAGTAGGGATTATAGCTGTTGTACAAAATGAAACTTAGTTTCTCTCTGCAATCCATTGGGAAAACAATAATTATATAAGGCTGAATATTTTGATTACAAATGGCATAATCTTCATCTTTTATAACCAATAAGGATTGTTAATAATAAGAATGTGCCTAAATAAGAAGAACTACTAGATATGGGTATGCAGGTACTCATAGTAATCCTCTGCATCTCTTAACTTTGCTCTTCTCTCCATGCCAGATTTATTCTTCATCTTCACATTAGGTCAGTCAAAAACAGTTCACACTTTATACCTTATAGTCATTAGGAGAAAGAGTTAAACTCAGTATTCTGAATGCTAATTCCTAAAATCCTTACACAGGATTTTGAACAACCTTACCTAATTTGGATGATCACTTTTGGATTGATAAACTGTAAAAGGGCCACAGAGGTGTCTTCCAAAATTTCTCTTTCCCTCCCCCCATAACCATAGGTATGATGGAAATCCTCATAAGAAAGGGCTATTGGTCATCAGTCTCATACATAACCGTTATAATTGTGTGGCAGGATATCAAGTGTCTGGATAAATAACACAAATTTCTGGATAATTTCCTCATTCTCATATGCAATAACTTCATTTAAAAAAATAGTTGATTGTCTTGGGTAAATATTACTTCTCTCAAAGCTCTAGTAATTATTCTCCTTGGTATATTACTGCTTTTCTACCACATCCTCCCACCCATGAAAGAATTTAAATCATGTAAAAAAATTTGTGAATTCAAATTGAAAAAAACCTTGTTCAAACTACTATAAAACCTGAATACTTGCATGTTTTTGAGAAATTCAATCATTTTTTTAACACCCAACAATCCCAATCAAATATCTTTGATATTTTAGCTGGTATGTAGAAAATAATTGAAATGAGTTTGACAAAAATATCAATCAAACTGACAGTACCTAAGACTGAAATTATATAGTTTATAAGGAATATACAATTCATATTACTGGAAATCTATCATGAGTGAAAGCATTTGTTTCTCTTAAAAGAATGTTTTTCTCTGTAACGTAATGCATCATGTTCACTTGTTTAGCAAGTCCTTTTTTGTGTTTTGGGGGAGATTAAAAATAAAGTTCTATGCAACCATACTTGTCCAATGTGTCACAAATTCTGAAATAAAACTTAGCAACCATCAAAAAACCTTTACCATGGCTTTTCACTATAGACCGCAAGGTGATATAAGCTTGGCTGCTCCATGAAAAGAATAAACAAAAAAATGATATGGCAAAAGCTCCCTCAGGTATATCAATTTCATGTATAAAGAAGAAAAAAAAAAACATTTCAGACAAGTATTGTGTTCCTTATGCATTAATTGACACAGGCATCAGGTAAGCAAACCAGCATTCGTGGCTCAATAAAATTACTGAAGGTGAAATAATTCAAGATAAATTAATTCCAGATGATAACTATCTTAAGGATAATTGTCATTAATCATGTAATTTCATTAAAAAGGAAAATGCCTCCAATCTCCAATCTAAATCTTATGACTTTAATATGATGATGAAGTAAGAAGTCAAATCAGTAGTGGTTGCATGGCATGAGGAAGACCAGGTGAGCTGTTTAGCTGTGAGTCGGGAACAAGCTAACATCTATAAAAGCCATTGAAATTTGTCAAAATTGATATGAAAACCAGAAATGGATTACATATTGCCGATTAGTCTAGAGACTCAAATTCTTCCAAATTCTAAAACTTTGCCCATCTGGGGTTCCTAATATGACAATGCTGCTGGAGGACCCCATCTATATTTAAAGATATGTTATTACACTTGTTCTTCAATATGCTCAAATACACTAAATACATAGCAATTGATTCATAGTTTCAAGTAGGAAATAAATTGAATGATGAACTTTACTTTCTATGTAATTAATTAACATTTCTGGAATAGGTATAATAATACATTATTTTGGAAGGTATAAAAATTTTTTGTTTGTATCTTAACAGCAAGTGTTTTCTTTCTCTTTTTATTTACATATGACAGTGGAATGCATTACAATTCATATTACACATATAGAGCACAATTGTTCATATCTCTGATTGTATACAAAGTATATTCATACCAATTCATGTATTCATACATGTGATTTGGATAATGATGTCCATCTCATTCCACCATCATTTCTAACCCCACGCCCCCTCCCTTCTCCTCCCACCCCTCTGCCCTATCTAGAATGCACCCTCCCTACCCCACTATGGATCAGCCTCTTTATATCTGAGAGAACATTTGGCATTTGCTTTTTTGAGATTGGTTAACTCCACTTATCATTATCTTCTCCAACTCCACCCATTTACATGCAAATGCCATGATTTTATTCTCTTTTATTGCTGAGTAATATTCCATTGTGTATATATGCCACATTTTTTTAATCCATTCATCTATTGAAGGGCATCTTGGTTGGTTCCATAATTTAGCTATTGTGAATTATGCTGCTATAAACATTGATGTGGCTGTGTCCCTATAGTATGCTGCTTTTAAGTCCTTTGGGTATAGACCAAGGAGAGGTATAGCTGGGTCAAATGGTGGTTCCATTCCCAGTTTTCCAAGGAATTTCCATACTGCTTTCCATATTGGCTGCACCAATTTGCAGTCCCACCAGCAATGTATGAATGTACCTTTTCCCCCACATCCTTTTGCCAACACTTATTGTTGTTTGTCTTCATAATAGCTGCCATTCTGACTGGAGTGAGATAAAATCTTAGAGTAGTTTTGATTTGCATTTCTCTAATTGCTAGAGATGATGAACACTTTTTCATATATTTGTTGATTGATTGTATATTATCTTCTGAGAGGTGTCTGTTCAGGTCCTTGTCCCATTTATTGATTGGGTTATTTGTTGTTGTTGTTGTTTTTTGGTGTGTAGATTTTTGAGTTCTTTATATATCCTAGAGATTAGTGCTCTATCTTGTGTATGAGGAGTAAAAATTTGCTCCCAAAAAAGTAGGCTTTCTATTGACCTCACAGATTGCTTTTTTGTTGTTGTTCTTGTTGAGAAGAAACTTTTTAGTTTGAATCCATCCCATATATTGATTCTTGATTTTAATTCTTGCACTATAGGAGTCTTATTAAGGAAGTTGGGACCTAATCCCACATGATGGAGATTAGGGCCTACTTTTTCTTCTATTAGAAGCAGAGTCTCTGTTTTAATTCCTAGGTCCTTTATCCACTTTGAGTTTTGTGCATGGTGAAAGATAGAGGTTTAATTTCATTTTTTTGTATATGGATTTCCAGTTTTCCCAGCACCATTTTTAAGAGGCTATCTTTTCTCCAATGCATGTTTTTGGTGCCTTTGTCTAATATAAGATAATTGTAATTTTGTGGGTTAGTCTGTGTCCTCTATTCTGTGCCATTGGTCTACCAGTCTGTTTTGGTGCCAATACCATGCTGTTTTTATTACTATTTCTTTGCAATATACTTTAAGGTCTGGTATAGCCATGCCACCTGCTTTACTCTTCCTGCTAAGGATTGCTTTAGCTATTCTGGGTCTCTTATTTTTCCAGATCAATTTCATGACTGCTTTTTCTATTTCTATGAGGAATGCCATTAGGATTTTGATTGTAATTGCATTCAGTCTGTATAGTGCTTTTGGTAGTATGGTCATTTTGATAATATTAATTCTGCCTATCCAAGAGCAAGGTAGATCTTTCCATCTTCTAAGGTCTTCTTTGATTTCTTTCTTTAGGGTTCTGTAGTTTTAACTATATAGATCTTTCACCTCTTTACTTGATTCCCAAGTACTTTATTTTTTATTTTTTGAGGCTACTGTAAATAGGGTAGTTTTCCTCATTTCCCTTTCTGAGGATTTGTCATGATATACAGAAATGCATTTGATTTCTGGGCGTTATTTTTATAACCTGCTACATTGTTGAATTCATTTATTAGTTCTAGAAGTTTTCTGGTGGAACTTCTTGGGTCTTCTAGGTATAGAATCATACTATCAGCAAATAGTGCTAATTTGAGTTCTTCTTTTCCTATGTGTACCTCTTTAATTTCTTCTGATTGTCTAATTGCTCTGGCCAGTGTTTCAAGAAGTATGTTAAATAAAGTGGTGAAAGAGGGCATCCCTGTCTTGTTCTAGTTTTTCGAGGGAATGCCTTCAAGTTTTCTCCATTTAGAATAATGTTGGCCTGGGGCTTAGCATAGATAGACTTTATGATATTGAGATATATTCCTGTTATTCCTAATTTTTCTAGTGTTTTGGAAGGTATAACAATTTTAAAATGCCACATAAGCATAGTAATTACATAGGAATTCTTTTTGCAAGACAGAATTCTTTACTACATAAAATTGACTTTTATTAACTGAGTAGATAGAGTTACATAAATATTTATGCATGTCTTCATTCTTTCTCTTTAAGGAACTATACTCTCTTGTAAGAATCCTTCCCTGTCCATTTGGTTGGAGTAAGGTGGACAAAGTATTTAGTCCATGTAGTTGGGAGTGGGGCACCCTAGAGTTTAATTCATATAGTGCCTTGAAGTGAAAACAGTGATGTTTGGTCTATGCAGTTGTAGTGAGGTTGGATACCTGTTCTCTGGGCTCCATGGGGATACACATTATTCAGGCAAATCATTAAAGTGTTCTTTTCATCCAGCTACCATAAAAGATCAAAAGTTGTATCTGTGAAATGAGCAAAGTCATCTCAATTCTTACTTAGACCTTTAAGGGTCTTAGGGAAAGTACAATTTTTATGCAGTTGCCATAATAACAAGATCTGATTGTGAGCTTCTAATGACCATGCATGGTTTTGTTTTCTGATATAGGGAAAATCTGAAAACAAAGTCAATAAAAAAAGAGGTAAAGGTAGGTTAAATCAATAGGGTAAAGTAGGTGGGGGGGTTCTGTTTACCCTAGAATCAATGGTACCTGAAATGTTCACTGGACTTTTATTTTATTATAAATGGAAATGTTGTTTAAGCTAGTTCAATTTGAACTTCTATTACATGCAGCCAGAGTCCTGCTGAGTACAACAATTACCAATTAAGATGATCAAAACACAGATTTCTACAAAGTCTATTCAATGTGATGTATTGAATTATTTAATAAATGACTTAAAGTAATTTAGGGGGAATAGAAATATTTTCCTATTGTGTCTACTTTGTGTTAAACTCATTCTCTCAACAACTATTTATTGGATACCTACTATGATTCTGACACTGTGTTGTTACTAGAAATACAGCAATGAATATGATTTTCTAAACTCATTATAGTAGTTCTACAAGATGTTAAAATCCCCTTTCTGGGGGATCACTTCCTAACTGCCAAGAACTTTAGCCTCTAAAGATCTAGACCTCAGTCCCTTCCCAGAAATTGACTTTAGACCAAGGAGTTTTCCTGTTTGAAGTTATAGCTTCTAAACCATCCTACATCAGTGATTGATTGGTGGAGAGCATCAAAGGCTTTACAGTTTTCTCAATTGGTACTACATGTTGGTCCCCAGGATCTATGGTGAATATATTCCAAGATCTACCTCCTGTGTGGATGACTGAAATCTTCAATATTACCAAGCCCTATATATGCAGTACTATGTTTCTGCTATATGTCTGGCAGTGTTGCCACATGATACCAAGTTAATTTGTCCTTTCATGCTTAATGTCCTCCTCTATATCACTATTCTTGCACTCTGGAGCCATTGTTAATTAAATTAATGGTTATTTGAACACAAGTACTTTGGTACTGCAACAGTTAATCCAGTTATCCAGATGGCTATGATGTGATGACTAATGGGCAGGTAGTATTTACAGAGCTGGTAGGCAGGACAAAGTGATGACTCACATCCCAGGTGAGAGGGAGTGGGATGGCATGAAAGTCTATCACAATACTCAAAATGCATTCCTTTTAGAACTACAAATTGTTTATTTCTAGAATTTGTTATTTAGTATTTTGTAACTACAGTTGACCATAGGTAACTGAAACCATAGAAAGGAAAGAAAAACCATGGGGAAGGGAGGACTTCTTTACTTCAAATGGCATTCTAGCTTCCAGAGCCTTTTCCTGGAATAGACAAGCATTCTGTTGTCATTTCATCACAGTTTAATCTCCTCTGGCCAACTCAGCTGCCCTCACCCTTCCCAAAATAAACTTCTCATCAAAAAAAAAAAAAAAAAAAAATCTGTTTACAAAGGAATTTGACCTCTATCACCCATTTAATCATTATTAGATGTTTTACAGAATCTGTATAATAGTAAGTAAAGTTTTATTTATTCCAGAATTATCCAATGAAATGTGGGTGAAATAGAAACATAACTGGGAAAGGTCAAATGGCACAATTCTTATGATGAAATAAAAGATAATTTTAATGAGCTTGAAGCAAGAAGGATTTCTTAACATAATCACTAACACTAAAATGATTTATTCTTTTGTGTTGTTGTTGTTTCAGTGCTAGAGTTTAATTTCAGGACCTCATTGCATGCTAGGTAATTGCTCTATCACTGAGCTATATACCTAGACCTAGAATTTAATTTTTTAATTATACTAAAATTGAGAATCTCTGTTCATCAAGTAATATCAAAGTAGGTAAAATTAAAAACTACAAGCTGGAAGAAAATATTTGGAATCATGTAAATAATAAAGGATTACATTCTAGAATATTAACATCCCCACCTTAATAATTTTTAAAAAACCAAATAATCCATAAAAAAGACCAAAAACGGATCAGTCACTTAATGTCAGAAGAAAGTTTAATGTTAAACATTCATATGAAAAAGTCTTTAATCTCACTAGTGCTCAGGAAAATGAATATTAAAACCAAAATTTGATAATGTTTTGTTAACTTCATGGACAACATTTACTGTTTCTGAAAATTGTTGATACCATAAGGATGTACTGCACTGTGCATTCTAATAAGCTGGGGATATTATTATTTTGCAAATTTGAACATAACAGTAAACTATGTTCTAGAAATTTCATTCTTTTTTATTTGTTTTTATTAGTTATACATGATAGTAGAATGTATTTCTTTTTTTAAATTTTTTAGATGTTGATGGACTTTTATTTTATTCATTTGTTTATACATAGTGCTGAGAAGTGAACCCAGTGCCTCACACATGCTAGGCAAGCGCTCTACCACTGAACCCCAGCCCCAGTAGAATGTATTTCTACACATTATATATGTGTATTTTTGTAAGTATGTGTGTATATATATATTATAACTTCTCATTCTTATGGTTGTACCTGATGTAGAATTACATTGGTTGTGTAGTCATATGTGCAAGGGATAGTAATGTCCAATTTGTTCTACTATCTTTCCTATTCCCTTCATTCCCCTTTGTGTAATCCAAAGTACTTCATTCTTCCCTACCCCACCTCCCCATTGTGAGTTAGCGTCTTCATATCAGAGAGAACATTCAGACTTTAATTTTTAGGGGACTGGGTTATTTCACTCAGCATGATATTCTCCAGTTCCATGCATTTACTGGCAAATGCCATAATTTCATTCTTGCAATTACGTTTTTTAATTCACACTGTGGAGACTTTTATGTGTGTTCTAGGAGACTTATTCTTCCTAAGAATCGTTCATGATAGAAAAGTCTAGAAACACAATAAAAATGAATTTATTTCAGTTGTACAAAGCAAAAGAGATTAACTTTAGACCATTGTGTTGAGTGAGAAAAAGCAGAATTACATTATGTACTTTTCTAAAACTTTAAATTAAAAAAAACTAAGCAAGATATTGTTTAAGAACATGAATATTTAGTAAAACTATTTTTTTTCAGGAAAGATTTATTTTTTTCAGGATGCTGCTAACTTCCTATACAATAACACAAGGTTTGTATCGTGGAAGGGAAGGCAGATCATTAGTATTGATAAATGTTAGTTCTTGAGTTGGAATTTACAGTTTATTCCTTTTATTATTATGCTTCATATTTTACACATATATTGTATGCATATCCTCTCATGAATATTAATATTACATAACTTTTATACTCATCAACAAAAGAGAATAAAATCATGGCATTTCCAGGTAAATGGATGGAATTAGAGAATATAATGCTAAGTGAAGTTAGCCAATCGCAAAAAAAACTAAATGCTGAATGTTTTCTCTGATATAAGTATGCTGATTCATAATGTGGTTGGAGGGGAAGCATGGGAGGATTAGATAAACTCTAGATAGGATAAAGAGTGGTAGGGGAAGGGAGGGGCATGGGGGTAGAAAAGAAGGTGGAATGAGATGGACTAGTACATGTATGAAGACATGAATGGTATGACTGTACTTTGTGTACAACCAGAGATATGAGAAATTGTGTTCTATATGTGTAATCTGAAATGTAATGCATTCTGCTGTCATATATAACAAATTAGAATAAAAAATAATTAGTATAAAAAACTGCTCACATAATTTGAATACTAATTCAAACTATATATACACATATATATGTATGTATATATGTATATATGTGTCTGTGTGTGTGTGTATATATATATATATATATATATATAGAGAGAGAGAGAGAGAGAGAGAGAGTCAGAGAGAGAGAGTCATAGAAATTTGAACTCTGACTAAATATTGAATGATATTAATGGATCACTGGGTTTTTTTATGTATGTATGGCATTATGATTATTATTTTAAAAGTTCTATTATAGATATACACTAGGGTAATATCAAATTACACAATTTAATGACTGGGTTTTGCTTCAATATAATCTGGAGGCTGAATGGAAATAGGAGGAACAAGACTGGGCATGAGTTGATCATTGTTGCAAGTGGGTATGAGAAACAAAGAAGTTCCCATATTATCCCTTCTACTTTGGTATTTGTTTTAAGTGTCCTTAATAACAAAAAAAGCAAGAAATAAAGTTAATTTCTTTCCTAAGAAAATGTCTCTTAATTGCTTCTTGTGATTCCATTGAGTTACCATTATTCTATGTTTAAAAATGCCACCTTTACAGAAAGGCAGTATCAGTTTCCTCTCTTGACTTTCCTTTTTATCAATAATTTATCCTACTCCTCATTGGTTCAACCAAAACTGCTAAAAATGAGGCACTTTATATCAATATTTAATAAGTTATCCAAGCCTACTACATGTCTTCCAACAAAATGCCTTCTGCTTATCTCACCTTATTTTTTGAATGGTCTGTCCCACTTACAATTTTCATCAGTTCAAATACTGGGTGGCTCTCATTACTTACAGGGAAAAAAAAAAGTCCAAACTTCTTCGATTAGTGTTCAAGCCATTCCCAATTGTTCGTTTTTGCCTTTCTAAATGTTCATTTTACACCATCTTTTACAAACTGCTCCATCCACAGACCCCTACATGCATTAGCACGTTTATTCCCATGTTCAAACCCAGGTAAATAGCTTTTCCTTTCTTTCAAAATAAGTTTTCATCAGCTAGACCTCCTTAACCTCTCCAGTCAGCAATCTCCTTTCTTGCTGGAGCACTTTCTTGACTTTGCATTTATAATGCATTCCACCTGGATTTCCTTCTAATTCATTGATGTACCTTCTTCTTGGTATTCTTTCTGATTTGTTTTTTATTTGTCTTCAAAACAACTTGAAACCCAGGATTCTCTCATACCTCATTTCTCTTATCTGCAAAGAAACCTCATCATATTCCATGTTTATTATTTATTTATTAGTGACTTCCAAATCTGTATCTCCATCTCTGTTTTTTCTCTTGAAATTCAAAAGGCAGAACAAATGTTTATTCTGCCTATATTTGTCAAACATTTTTCAGGAAAATATTAACCACCATAAGCATGTCCTTTGGGAAGTGACTTAATTCAGAGAACTAAAGAATGATACAACTTGTACGCCAGGCCCCTGTGCCCTGGTGGGATCCCTGGCTTGGAGCTTTGCTGACACTTAGCCTCAGTTCTGCAGTGGACCACGCAGTGCTGGCCATCAATGACATGGAAGTGAACAGCAAATTCATGGCCAACGGGAAAGAGGAGGTGGAGTACCTGGGCAATCCTGTTAATTACTGGGTGTCCATTCAATTCAGTCAGCCCTGCCTCACCTCCAGTGAGAAGCTCGTGCTGGCCTCCATGTTCCACTCAGATCAAGTTTGTGGTGCTGGCAGATCCTGGGCAAGCTGCAATAGAATCTCATCTTCAAAAAATTTATGAAATTTACTCAGACTTTTCCTTCAAGAACCCATTCTACTCCCTGGAAATGCCCATCAGGTGTGAGCTGTTTGACCAGAACGGGAAGCTAGCTTTGGAAGTGGCAGAGAAAGCTGAGATTTTTGGACCTGAGTCATAGGTTAAATCTACAATGGACCCCCAAATTCTGAGAGATCCTGCAGCATGGGTTTTATTGTTTCCACTCCAGCAGATCCCAGCAGGCTTGTTCTTGTACTTGAAAATGGGAGGATGCTGAAGTCTTGTACTGATCCCTGAGCCTTAAGGGTATGGTTTCTTCATTTCTGTAGATGTCATGGTCCTACTTCCCAACTCTGCACAGATTTATTTATGGAGGAAGTAGGCCCATAATTGCTATAATAAAACATTCATTTGATCCAGGAAAAAAAAGAGAGAGAGAGAGAGAGAGAGAGAGAGAGAGTGATATGAGCATTGGCAGAGCTAGGAAAGCCACAAGTAGGGCCAAATCAGAATTTGCACTGAACACAGAAACCATTGCTAGTAGTTTCAGATACTTGCAGCACTCAAGTTTGTGACTCTCAGCAGGACATCTAGAAGCCACTGGCAAAAAAATAAATCCCATGCCTTCCATCTCTAATGTCTGTATAGTGACCTGCATCTCCCACCAAAAAATAATGGCTTCTCCTTTTTGCTCTCCTTCCAAATTTTACACAAGAGTTCTTCATTGGCAAAACCTAAACCAATAACTGCTGACATGTGAGTCTGAGAGATCCATGTTTTCTACCCCTGCCATATAGAGGACAATTTAACAGGGTAGAGAAGGCTCCTTATTTTTTCCTAGTATGGCAATTAAACCCTGGGATGTGCTGCCACTGAGCTACATCCCCAAACCTTTTTATTTTTTATTTTATGTTAGAGTCTGTAAACAAGTCAAGATGGCGCCTGGCATTTTGCAGAGGGAGTGGTTTGTGAAGTAACACCAGGGAGCCATTAAGTGTGGAGATTCCTTATTGGTTGACTGCTGTATCTAGTTTATGTTAATTAAGATAAGTTGTGTGTAATGTATATATACCCCTCCTGTCCTACAAGAAAAGGCTCCCACTCCTGCTGTATCAATCTACACAAGTTGCTCGTCACCCCCCGGTTACTTTGCTGTAGCCAGACTGCGGCAGATGGTGGCCCATATGGGGAGCCCCGGGACACTCTGGGGTAAGTGACAAAAAAAAAAAAAAAAAAAAGCCTGCCGGTCCCTAGATAGGACGGGAGCAAATCTGCTTGTCCCTAGGCAGATAGGGCGAGAGGAAAAATGTCCATTTTGAGAAAATGGAGAAGATTGATACAGTATGTTTGTGTCTTGTTTTCTCTCAGTGTATTGTATTGTCTTTGTGATGAAAATATGGAAGGGGTATTAAGTAAATTGATAAGGGAAGGAGGCACCCCAGTGGAACCAAGAGCAGTTAGGGCATGTGTTGATAAAAGCCCAGGAACTCTAGTCAGAAAGAAAAAGAAAGTTCAAAAGAAGAAGAATTATCAGGAAAAAAGTTGCAGCAAAAGGCTATTACTGAATACTTTTCGTTACTGGAGGGTGCATGAATCAGCGTGGTGGCTGCCACATGCGTGAGCCAGTTATGGCACAGCAAGGACTTTCCAAGTGGCAGCAGCCGGCTCTTCCCCGCCCCCTGCCTGGAGTGGGACGCCACTGCTAGAGCCCAAATCCAAACCTGACCCCCGGAGGCACGGTCTCACAGGTTCTTGCTCCCTGTGCCCAGTGGCAGTTTGAGTCCGGGACACTCCATGGACTCTTCCCAGGGCCACCTGGGACTGCCCGGGATGCTGCAGGCGGAAGTCCCTGAAGTTTGATCCATTTCCAAGGCCAGTAACTACAATGGTTCTCCCACACCTGGAAGCTAATGAGTAATGAGCGCCATTAAGGCCTATTTCAAATGTAAAAAATCTTGAGATAATGTACTAAATTGTTCAGAAGGTTGTTTTCTTAGCGCCTGCTGGAATATTACAGGATTTTCTTTAACATCATTGCTGGAGTTCCTACCTTCGTCCCAGTGCCAGTAAAGACGAAGGTGGAAGAATTTCCAGTGTTGCTGAAAGACGGAGGAGACTTCGGATCAAGCTAGCTGCCTGCAGAACTTACCTGGACTGTGATTTAAGCTAGCTGCCTGCATAACTTACCTGGACTGTGACTTACCTGGACTGGGAGTTAATCTATTAAGACACTGCTTTACCTGGACTGAGACAACAAACTGTAATCTACAACAAATTGTAACTCGGTATCTTTGCAAACGGTGTCATTGCTGGTATAATTTTTCCAAGGGCTTCTTGCATGGAGCCATCAATTGGCTTGGTATTGTGGCATTTTGTATCCTCCCCTTCTGCTTGTAGCAGATTATTTATGGTGTTTGTGTAAAAACCACTATGGTCATTATTTAAATTAAACAAAAGGGGGAAATGTTAGAGTCTGTAAACAAGTCAAGATGGCGCCTGGCATTTTGCAGAGGGAGTGGTTTGTGAAGTAACACCAGGGAGCCATTAAGTGTGGAGATTCCTTATTGGTTGACTGCTGTATCTAGTTTATGTTAATTAAGATAAGCTGTTTGTAATGTATATATACCCCTCCTGTCCTACAATAAAAGGCTCCCACTCCTGCTGTATCAATCTACACAAGTTGCTCATCACCCCCCAGTTATTTTGCTGCAGCCGGACTGCGGCAATTTTATTTTTGTATCTTGAGACAGGGTCTTTCTAAGTCAGTGAGACTGACCTCAAACTTCTGATCCTCTTGTGTTGGACTCTCGAGTTGCTGAGATTACAGGAGTGCCCCACCAAGCTATATTGAGGAAGGTTCTGAGAATCAATATAATATTTAGGCACAATCAAACTTTTCACTCCCCAGCCTTCCTTACTTGGTAAATAATATTGCTGCCCATCTAGGGTTTTAAGACAAATTCCAAAATTCTCATTTTAGCATTTCTCTTAGCTCTCATAGCATACTGTTCTACAGCTCAACCCAAACTCTATAATCACACTGTCATTAATTTTTATGAAATTTATCAAACTTATTATACTTTAGCTAATATGTGTAATGTATGCTGCTCTAACCTGAACTGCCATTCCCCCATTACTGGTACCATTAGTTTTGCACATCTCAGTTTAACATCCAACGTAGAGGGAGTTATAGTTTAGATGTGATCGTCCCCCAAATCTCACATGTAAGACAATGAAAGATTTGGAGGAGAAATGATTGGGTTATAGCCTTAATCTAATCAGTGGATTAATCCCTGATGGCATTACTGAGTGGTAACTGAAGACAGGTGGGGCTTGGCTGGAGGAAGTGATTCATGGGGGCGTGGCTATGGGGTATATATCTGTATCTGAAGAGTGGAGTCTCTCTCTGCTTTCTGATCACCATGATGTGAGCTGCTTACCTCTGCCACACTCTCCTGCCATGATGTTCAGCCTCCCCTCCAGCTCTGAGGAACGGAGCCACTCTTCTATGGACTAAGATCTCTGAAACCGTGAGCCCTCAAATAAACTTTCCCTCCTCTACAATTGTTCTCATGGGGTCCTTCAGTCATAGCAACAAAAAAGTTGATTAAAACAGAGGGACTATTTCTACCAATATAAAATAACACCTACCATCTAAAACTCTCTGCATAACATTTATTGCCATTAGAATATATTTTTTTTGTTTATGGTTTGTTTTATACTCTAGCATTAACTATTACACAAGCAATGATCTTGTGTATTTTGCTTATTTTGTTCTCTACCATGGAATATTTCCTGGAACTGTGAATAAGATAAAAATTGCTCAATGACTGTTATATTGACAGACTGGCCATACTAGTATGCATTGTGATAATTGTAATGTTTATAAAATAATTGTGGTATTTCTTATGTCACCGTGCTTTAGTGAATCCATAAATCTTGATGCCATAATTTTTCCGAGACTCTTGTAATTAGTCATGCCTTGTTCACAGCTTCTACTAAACAGGGGTCCTTAGGAGATATTATGCAATGCATACAACACTACCGCCTTTGTCACAGATGGTGTGATAGAGGTATGTCTCAAGACAGCCAACTTCTAGACCTGCCAATGATATAAATTGTAAAGAAGACTCTCTTATAATATCCATATGAGAACGAGAAAAGCAAACAGTAGAGAGAACTGAAGCAAAAAGTTTGTGATGCATAACGCCAGGAGTGTGGGGGTGTTGGCTGGAGGGAGAACAAGGACTCCATTCAACCCAAAGCAGGAAGGAATACAAACTAGTAATCCAGAAAAGACATATTTTATATATTGTAAATCTGGACAAAAGAAAGAAGAGCCAGGTCTTCCCAGAGCTACTGAATTAACAACTCATTGTGAGAGTAAAGATCTATATACTCTTACTTCTTTGAGTTGACTTGGAATTATCACAGAGAAAGCCTCAAAATTCCTGTCTTTCTGGATCCATATCCCCACAGTTACTCCCTCATAACTTGGATAAGTTTGGCTGAGTTTCCTTGTTATACTAAATATACTGATCTAGGTAGTTGGTTACTCTAATGTCCCTATGTATGTCTTGTCATTTCATCTTTTATTCAACAAATATTTATTTTACAACTGCTACACATTGCACAATGTTCTAGGATCTAGGTTACATGGCATACAAAAAAAAGACAAAAATAAATCTTTTCCCTGAAAATTATATTACAGAAAAGGAGATAAAACATGAAAAAGATAAATAATTTAAATGTAGTTTAAGATAGTGATGATGCAAGGAGAAAAAAAAAATAAGATAGAGAAAGGGGTTGTGAAATCCTAAAAGAGAGAAGAGGGATGATTTTAGACAAAGTGGCCAGAGAAAGCCTCAGTGAGAAGGTTGCATGTCATTAAAGACTCAACATTATAATGAATGTATTGGAAAATTCTAGGCAAAGGGGGAAATAAACACGGAGGCCCTGTGCTGGAAAGTGACAGGTATGTGCAAAGGAGAGCAGAATAAGTAAGTAGAAGAAGAATATCAGGGAGTGAGGTCACAGAGTCACTGTGGGCACAGAGGGACAGGGAGATGAGCAGTAAGATGAGAAGGTGCATATCCTGACAAGCCTTGGCAGTCAGAGCACAGGTTTGGGCTTTTCCTATGTGAGGTTGGTTTCCACTAGAAGATCATGAGCAGAAAAACGCCAGACTCTTCTTACGTTTTGACAGGATTATTCTGGTTTTTAGGTTGGTATCAGACTGTAGCAGGCTCAGGACAAAGAAGAAAGATGAGTTAAGAGAATGCTGCAATAATTGAAGTAGGAGCTGAATGGTCATTTAGATCAGGATAGTGGTCTTGGGGATGTTGAGAAGTAAACATATTAGGTAGATATTTTGAAAAGGGTACTAAAAGGATTTGCTTTGGGTGAATAAAAAGACCCAACATTTGTGTCTTAAAATGCAAAGACTGTAGGAGAAGCTGTTGTAGGGTTGGGTAGAGAGCAGGCACATCATAGCTCAGATTTAAGCTTAAGACACATAAAATTTAAGGTGTTTATTTAGTTTCTAAGCAGAAATGTCTAATAGGCCAGGGAGATAAAGTGATTTGGATTTGTGGGAATTTTTTGGAATGGAGATACATAAACTTATTGTTAGCTTGTGGTTCATATGCTGTTTATCAAAGTGGAGGAATAAATATAAATTAGATGGTTAAATATGTGGCTTTAGTTTCAGAATTTCTAAATATATTTACTCTATTTCTTTTAAAAAAGCGTATTTATTTTTAGTCTAACTTCTCATAAAGTGCACCTTTTAAAAATCCCTCTGGGGAGTTTAAAGGGCATGTTAATATCTATTTTAGTCTACAGATTGTGGTTGGAAATAAATGGTATCAACTGTACCATAAATTTTTCAGGCAAGATTAAAGTGAACTTTTAAAATATCTCATCAACATCTCTCCTCTCCTTCGTCATGCCTTCACCCCACTCAAAAAGTTCAAGTAAGGTAAATAGTGAGAAAAAGAAGTCAGAAGACCTTGGGTCACATTCATGTACAAATCATAAACAACATATAATAGACAAATAAAACAAGGTATGGCTCTTCCAAATTAAATAATATAAACTTATCCTATCTTTAAGTCCACCATTTTTTAGAATTTTTTAAAATAATTCTTTGATCTGAGGATTTCTTTTTTTACTGGTACCAAAACTTGTTTTTCTTTGTCAACAGACTTCCCTCTCATCTTTAGAACTCATGTGATTTCTCAATGTTCCATAAAGCCTTTTTTTTAAAAATATAATGGCTAACATACAACCTGTTTTATTTAGATCTAAAAAAATTCAAAGAAAGAAACAATACCTCAAAAATTACTTAGAAATTAAAAAATAAGATGCTTTTTATTCCTAGAAGTAGACTGACATCCTTAAAAATACAGATTGATTGATACCATTTTGTAGTGTCGCAAACCCAGTGTTCCATTCAAATATTTTTTTCTTTTTTAGATAGTTTAAAGAAACCAGTTATTTTTATGTTTGTTTTACAAGAACAATATTGTCTAGGAAATTTGTTAACAAAAAAATTCAAATAATACAGGCTTTAATATTGAAACTACCAAGAAATCTCATCACTTTGAGATACTTTCACATATGCAACTTCAAAGGCAGCCTAAAGCTAAGGAAACATCTCAATAACTGCTCTCTGGCAAGCATACAGCCATCCACATTACAGACACTGTGTCTTAAGAGGTCATAAAGCTTTCCTTTTTGGTACAGGATCAATGTTCAGGATTATATTGGTATTCCTTATTGGAAGATAGTCACCTTCCCATTTATTTTATAGCACAAATTTACAAATTTAATGTATGTACATTTTAGTATTGCTTTTTTATTGACCTCACTTGCAATATCAGCATAATGATTTTTAAGAAATATTTTTCTCCAGTTCTTATTTTTACTTTGTCCTTAAAAATAATTTTGAAAAATAAAATTTATCAAAATAAAATAATTTATATTTTATATAATGTTTTATATCATATTTTATGTAATGTCATTATAATATATAATTATATAGTATATAATATATTCTTAATTATTATATAGGTTATAATATAATTATAATACATAATATAATAATAAACAGCCACCAAATATGTAAAAAAAAGTGTTTACCATCTCTTGTAATTAGGGAAATGAAAATCAAAAATACACTTAAGATTTCATTTCACTTCAATCAGAATGACAAGGATCAAGAATACAAACTATAAAACTAACAAGGTTGTGGGGGAAAAGGAACACTTATACATTGTTGGTGGGACTGCAGACTACTTCAATATCTCTGGAAAGCAATTTGGAGATTTCTCAAAACACTAGAGATGTAAAGACCGCATGATCCAGCTATCCCCCGCCTTGATATTTTCCCAAATGATCTAAAATTGGCTTACTACAGTGAAAAAGCCATTTCAATGTTTATAGCAGCACAACAATAGCTAAATTCAGATGCCCATCAATACATGAATGGATTAAGAAACTGTGATATATATATGTATATACATACATATATATGTATCTGTATCTCACAGTTTTATATATATATATAATGGAGTTCTACTCAGCCATAAAAAAGAATGAAATTATGGTAATGCTGGTAAGAGGATGAAAATAGAGAATATGAAGCTAAGTGAAATAAACCAAATTCAGAAACTGAAAGATCAAATGTTTTCTCATATATGAGGAAGCTAGAGTATAATAAAGAAGGGAGGAGAAGAATAGAATAACATAAAGATAAAGGGAAGATTAGTAACGCAGAAAAATGGGATCAAGAGACAGAGTGGGGAGATGGGTAAGGAGAGGCAATGTAGAATGAATTCTTTAAAAAATCATGTTATTTGCATATATAAATATTCACACGACAGGGAACTTCACCTGTATGCATAGGTAGAAAGAACCAATCAAATATGGTGCAGTCTGACTGGGCACAAATCACGAGTCACTCAAGCAAGAATAAACTTTATTTCTGAACTCCCCCGAACGCCACCCACGGGGTCCTTCCAGCGACCACAAACCAACCGAAACTCCCTCCACCGGAACTCCACCAACCAACTCGAACTCTTCAGGAATCCCCACAAGAGCTCAACCGGACCTCAAGGGGAACTCCGTGAGAACTCAAAAGTCATCATCTTAATGGCTCACTGGCATCACCTCTCAACCACTACTTCTGGCAATATGCCAGGGGCCATTCCTACTCGGCTGTGGCTCTCAACACAAATATAAATTAACAGATGAAGAAAATGCAGTCTAGTAAAGTTGAGGAAGCAGAATGGGAGAGAGGAAGGAGGATATAAGGGAAAAGGGAAAGGGTAAAGAAGGCGGATCAAGAACTGAAAAAAAATTCCATACATGTATGAGTTTGTTGGAATGAACCCAACTACTATGTATAAACTATATGTATACTATGTATAAACTATAAAGCTTTAAATAAAAATAATAATAATAAATCTTAGCACAACATAATAACAGTACAAAACACAAGACTATCAGAGGTTTTTTAACCATTTTTCATGCTAAGAATCTTTTAAAAAATAAGTTTTGAGCTAGGTGCAGTGGCACACACAGCAGCTCAGGAGGCTAAGGCAGGAGGATCTCAAGGTCAAAGCCAGCCTCAGCAAAAGCAAGGCACTAAGCAACTCAGTGAGACCTTGTCTCTAAATAAAATACAAAATAGGGCTGGAGATGTGGCTTAGTGGCAGAGTACTCCTGAGTTCAATCCCTGCAATAATAATAATAATAATAATAATAATAATAATTTTTGATAAAACTGTTTAGAGATTCATAAAACAAAGTATATAGATTTATAAAGGAAATCAATTATATGGAATTACTGCTATTCAAATATTTTTGAATTGTGTGACTCATAAACACATTAAATAACAGGACCTAGAATTATGTATAATAACCACTGAAGTGAGGAACATAAATATTAAGTTGTAATATCACCACAAACCCTAATGTGATTTTAAAAACTCTCCAATTTCTATTGGTGATTAAATTATAGGTAATACTTCTACTGTTGTTACGGTAGAACATAATTAAAGGAAAAACTAAATTTCTGCTGGGAATTAATGAGAATAAAAATTTAAATTTTCCCCATCCAAAGTCACAAAGTCCTTGAAATTGATTTATGGGCCTTGGGTTGGTAGACCTGAAACCATAAAACACTGATGTAGGAATATATGTTTTTTTAAAAAGTGTCTTCCTTGTAATAGCTGCTATTTGCAGTATCTTTCATTAAGTGTATGGTTTAGATATTAGGTGTCCATCAAAAAACTCATGTGTGAGACAATGCAATAAAGTTTAGAGGTGAAATGATAGGGTTATGAAACTTTAACCCAACAGTGAATTAATTCCTGATAGGAATTAACTGAATGGTAACTAAAGGCAAGTAGGGTATGGCTGGAAGGAGGTAGGTCATTGGGGGGTTTTCCTTGAGCATTTATATTTTGTCCTGGGGAAAACAGCTCCCCCCAGTCGCCCCCATTAACCCTTCTCCTCTTCCCCCTCCTCTTCCTCCTCCTCCCCCTTCTCCTCCTTCCTTGTAATATCCTGAGCACCTTTCCTCCAACACACTCTTCTGCCATGATGTTCTGCCTCACCTCCAGCCCCCAGAAATGGAGTCAGGTCCCTTAGACTGAGACCTTTGAAACCATGAGCCCTCAAATAGACTTTTCCTCCTTAAAATTTCTCTTGTCAGTTCTTTGGGTCATAGCAGAAAAAAAAAAAAAAAAGCTAACTAAAACTCCAAGTCAGGGCTGGGGTTGTGGCTCAGCAGTAGAGTGCTGGCCTAGCATGTGCGAGGCCCTGGGTTCGAGCCTCAGTACTATGTAAAAATAAATAAATAAAATAAAGGTATTGTGTTCAACTATAACTTAAAAAATAAATATTTTTTAAACCCACTAAGTCATATAGTTTTTAATATTTCTTTTATAGTGGACACAGCTTTGATTCCTTTCTTTTCTTTCTTCCTATTCCTTTAATTCAAAAGAAAAATGTTCTGCTTAGTCAACTGGGAAGCAAACAATATATCTCATTTTTTTTTTTACATGGCATGAACATAAAGTTTAAGTTAGAAGTATTCCCTCCTTGTGCAAATCATATATCTACTTAACTTTTTGTTTTAGGAAGGTCTGCAACTTCCCTGGTCTACTGTGCCATGGATTTTGTTTTTAAAGAAAGACTGAACCATCCCCTGGTAGTACAAATAAGACCTTGTTCAAAGAAGAGATGAATGTGGCTCTCCATTTCACGTATCTTGATCAGATGCTTTGAAAATAATTTGTAAGAAATTTGAAATGCTTAAAGTTTAAATCATTTAGCCCTAAATCACAATTAATTCTGCAGCTTAACTTCAATCTGAATTTCTGACATTTAGTTCAGGGGTTCTGTGTTCAGTTATATTATGTAAAAGATTTTAAAAATTATTTCCCTAAAGCATATACATTTTAGTGAAATTATTCATTCTTTTTTTTCCTTTTCTCATAATTGGTCACTATTCATCATCTATATGGTATAATGATTAATCCAAATTATTCCTTAAGAGACTCATATCCTTTATTGCATTAAATATAATTGATCTATTATTTCTCCTTCTTTAAGATATACATAAGTGTTAACAATGTTTGTCAGTATCAGAGGTGTCCCAAATAAGACCCTTTTCTACTCTAGACCTGAAATGTACCCATTCCTTTGGACATTTCATACAATTAATTAATACTATGTAAAAAACTGAAAATAATGTGAAAAACAGAAGGGTGAAATAAAATAATTTAATAGCAGAAAAATCAAATATTAAATTTAGGATAAGCAATTCAAGGGATGGATTCTCTTCTGATACCTAATCAAGTAGGGATCTAAGGTTTCAAATAGAACCTATATTTGAGGCCTATGTTAAGGACATTAGGTTTTTTCCTTAAGTCTGACAAACATATTTGGAGGTTTTCAAACAGGAAATTGATTCACTCATTCTTTTAAATACATATTTATGTGTATTCCATTTCTAATACTATAACAAAATGCCTGAGATAAATGACCTTTAAAAGAAAAAGTCTAGCTTCTACCACTCATGAAATTAAGATCCTCATATGAAAATAACTTCAACCAATAGGGTTTTTTAAATTAGTACATTATAATTACACATTATAGTGAGCTTCATTTGTTACATATTTGTCCATGCATATAACATAATTTGGTCTTTTTTTAATATATTGAAGACTGGGTTACAGATGATTGGTTGTTAGAGTCTGTAAACAAGTCAGGATGGTGCCTGGCAATTGTTAGAGTCTGTAAATAAGTCTGGATGGCACCTGGCATTTTGCCAGAGGGAGTGGTTTGAGAAGTAACAAAAGCAAGCCATTAAGTGTGGAGATTCCTTATTGGTTGACTGCTGTATCTAGTTTATGCTAATTAAGATAAGCTGTGTGGAATGTATAAATATCGCTCCGGTCCTACAATAATGGCACAAGTTGTTCATCACCCCACCCCACCCCCATCCCCCCCCCCCCCGCCCGGTTATTTTGCTGCAGCCGGACTGCGGCAATTGGTAATCTAACAATGCAGTGTGAGATGATGCCCGCCATTGAAAAGCTTGAACACACTGAATGAGTCACTCATTCAACAGTAACTCTGTCATTTGTCCTATGTAGCTTTTCTTAATGCTGGGAATAAGGCAGTGAGTAAGATACACAACATCTGTTTTCTGAGAACCTATATTCTAGTCGCAGAGATAAATAATAAATATGCAATAAAAAATATTAGATGTTAATGAATGCTATGAAGAACAACATGAGTAAAGTAAGAAAAAAGGTAAGAAGTAAAATGTGCTACTATTTTATATTGTTGGTATGGGGAGATGCATTAAATCTACCCAGGGGTAGAGTGAAGGCTAAAGGAGCTGAGAATGTGAACTAAGAATGTGCTTAGTCTATCAACAAAAAGCAAGATGACCATTTCTTCTTGAGCTTTGTGAAAGAGTACATGATGAGAAATGAGGTAAGGATTTGAGGCCCATGTTAAGGATGTTAGGTGTTTTTTTTTTTTTTTCCTAAGTCTGACAAACATATTTGGAGGTTTTCAAACAGGAAACTGATTCGCTCATTCTTTTAAACCATATACATTTGTATTTCATTTCTAATACTATAACAAAATACCTGAGATAACTGACCTGTAAAAGAAAAGGTCTAGTTTGTCTCATGGTTTCAGAGGTTTTAGTCCATATTAAATTGGTCCTGGTGCAGTTTTTGACTGTGGTGAAGTAGCCCATCCTGGTGGAAGTTCAGTAAAGTGGTTCATCTCATGTCCAGAAAGTGAAACAAAAGAAGCAGAAAGGAACTATTCCCTTCAAGGGCATATTTTCAATGATCTGAAGACATCCGAATAATCTCCTCCTCTGAATAGTTTCCCCACCTCCCAATAATGTCATGTGCTGGGGACCAAATCTTTAACAAATGAGCATTTGGAGACTAGGTACTTGCACCATAGCCATGTTTAAAACGGCATCCTACATAAAGACAAATCATTCACATCACTTAGGGGAGCGTGAGAGGGTAGACAATCACACTAAACAAAGGACTGTTATATGAAAACAGATGCTTTGAAATTATGATAGAAATATGAAGCAGTTCCAAATAAGGTCACATTCTAATATACTGGGCATGGAGACTTAGTGGTAGAAGGGTGGGATGCTGTGGCGAATGAGAGACACAATTCAACCCATAACATATCAACTCTAAGTAAGGACTCCTTTTCTAGTAGTCCTATGTTCATTTTTATAACAAAAAATAAGAATAATTGGGATTCTATTAGTGAAAAGTAACAGCAATTCAACTTAAAATGGAAACTTTGGGGAGAGAAGTTCATAAAATGATAGTAGAGGATAGGAAAGGTAGCAGAATACAACAGTCTCTAATAGGGCATCATGTAAAAACGTGGATGTGTAACCGATGTGATTCTGCAGTCTGTATTTGGGGTAAAAATGGGAGTTCATAACCCACTTGAATCTAATGTATGAAATATGATATGTCAAGAGCTTTGTAATGTTTTGAACAACCAATAAAAAAAAGGCTACAGAAATTAAGGAATCTCAAAGAAGTACTTTTGCTTCCTTTGCTTCCTCTCACCTTTGCCTCTTTCTGGGCACCTGCCACTTCCCCGAGGCTAGTACATGCATCTGATTCTGTGCTCTGGGACTACAATCTTAAGTAAAGAATTAGAACCATTCCTCATCCCTCTAAAGAAATGGCCCATGGAAGGACACTGACTAACCCTATTTGGGGCCTAAGTAAATGACGGGCTGTCGTAGCTGTGATGATGATCATGGCCTCATAGAATCAGAAGCCCAACTCCTGTTTGATGTAATAAGTTTTTTTTTTTCCCCCAAAGGACAGAGAAAATTGACCTTGATAGATGCATTAATTTTCCAGGGCTACCATAACAAAATTCCACAGCAGGAATGCATTTTCCTCACAACTTTGCAGTATGGGAGGTTCAGAATCAACATATTGGTGATTTGGTTTCTTCTAAGACACCTCTCCTTGGCTTGCAGATGGCTGCCTTCTTGCCGCATCCTCACATGATCTTTCCTCCATAGGTGCACATGTCTGTTTCCTAATATTCTCTTTCTCTTTTTTAATTAACTTTTTAAAAATTTACATATGACAGCAGAATGCATTACAATTCATATTACACATATAGAACACACTTTTTCATATCTCTGGTTGTATACAAAGCATATTCATACCAATTTGTGTCTTCATACATGTACTTTGGGTAATGATGACCATCATATTCCACTATCATTTCTAACCCCATGTCCCTCCATTCCCCTCCCTTGCCTCTGCCTTATCTAGAGTTCGTCTATTCCTCCCATGCTCCCCATCCCTACCATAACTATCAGCCTCCTTATATCAGAGAGAACATTCAGTATTTGGGTTTTGGGATTGGCTAGCTTCACTTAGCATGATATGCTCCAACTCCATCTATTTACCTGCAAATGCCATGATTTTATTTTTTTTATTGCTAAGTAATATTCCATTGCATATAAATGCCACATTTTTTTTTATCCATTCATCTATTGAAGGGCATCTAGCTTGGTTCCACAATTTAGCTATTGTGAATTATGCTGCTATAAACATTGACGTGGCTGTGTCTCTGTAGTATGCTGTTTTTAAATCCTTTGGGTATAGACCAAGAAGAGGGATAGCTGAGTCAAATGGTGGTTCCATTCCCAGTTTTCCAAGGAATCTCCACACTGCTTTCCATATTGGCTGCACCAATTTGCAGTCCCACCAGCAATGTATGAGTGTACCTCTTCCCTTACATCCTTTTGCCAACACTTATTGTTGTTTGTCTTCATAATAGCTGCCATTCTGAATGGAGTGAGATAAAATCTTAGAGTAGTTTTGATTTGCATTTCTCTAATTGCTAGAGATGATGAGCACTTTTTCATATATTTGTTGATTGATTGAATTTATCTTCTGAAAGGTATCTGTTCAGGTCCTTGCCCCATTTATTGACTGGGTTATGTGTTTTATTGGTGTTTAGCTTTTTGAGTTCTTTATATACCCTAGAGATTAGTGCTCTATCTGATGTGTGAGGGGAAAAAACTTTGCTTCCAAGATATAGGCTCTCTCTTCACCTCACAGATTGTTTCTTTTGTTGAGAAGAAACTTTTTAGTTTGAATTCATCTCATTTATTGATTCTTGATTTTAATTCTTGTGCTTAGGAGTCTTATTAAGGAAGTTGGGATCTAATCTGACATGATGTATATTAAGGCCTACTTTTTCTTTTATTAGATGCAGAGTCTCTGATTTAATTCCTAGGTCCTTAATCCACTTTTAGTTGAGTTTTGTGCATGGTGAGAGATAGAGGTTTAATTTCATTTTGTTGCATATGGATTTCCAGTTTTCCCAGCACTATTTGTTGAGAAGCTATCTTTTCTCCAATGCATATTTTTGGCGCCTTTGTCTAATATAAGATAATTGTAATTTGTGGGTTAGTCTCTGTGTCCTCTATTCTGTACTATTGATCTACCAGTCTGTTTTGGTGCCAATACCATACTGTTTTTTATTAATATTGTCCAGTAGTATACTTTAAGGTCTGTATAGTGATGCCACCTGCTTCACCCTTCTTGCTAAGGATTGCTTTAGCTATTCTGGGTCTCTTATTTTTCCAGATGAATTTCATGACTTCTTTTTCTATTTCTATGAGAAATGTCATTGGGATTTTGATCCGAATTACATTCAATCTGTATAGTGCTTTTGGTAGTATGGTCATTTTGATAATATTAATTCTGCCTATCCAAGAGCAAGGTAGAACTTTCCATCTTCTAAGGTCTTCTTTGATTTCTTTCTTTAGGGTTCTGTAGTTTTTAATCCACTACATTGTAAATAAAGAATATTTTGGGAGTGACACAGAGGTTAATTTTTGCTGTGTGTGAGTGTGTGTGTGTGTGTGTGTGTGTGTGTGTGTATATATATATATATAAATTCTATACTCTTTTATATTACAGACTTGGAAGGGCCTTAGAAAAACTATGAAAGACTTCTCAAATTCATTTTAAATGCAAGCTCACGTTAGCCTACATAATTTTATTTGGGAATCTGCATTAATAGCTGGACATGGTGACACAAACCTGTAATTTCAGTTACTCAGGAGGCTGAGGCAGAAGGATCACAAGTTCAAGGGCACCCTGGGCAACAGTGAGACCCTGTCTCAAAATAAAATTTAAGAAAAACTGGGATTGTAGCACTGTGGTGGACCATGTGCCTACTGTGAGGCCATGGGTTCCATTCCCAGTTCCACTTTAAAAAGAAATCAAACCTACATTAACTAGCAAAATGTAAGTCTTTTCTTACCTTTGATCATTAAAATATTGAAGACCAATTCAGAGGCATCTATAAAACTGCCTCAGATTTCAAAAGCCAGAAATTCAGAACACCATATTTTACTTGAAATATTTCTAAATATTAATACTTACATTTTTCCAAACATAGAACTACAGATGTCTTTTTAAAAAATAATTTTAGAATCTCATCACAAAAATAACCTATACATTAATAATACATAATAATAAAAATATATTAATTGTTGCTTTTTGCAGTATACCTATACTAATCTTTTGGGGATCAGAGTAAAGTTCGTGGTTGGCTGTAATATCAGGCTAATTCTTTATAGAAAATGAAGTGGGGGAAAGGCACACATTCACTTATTTGCTTGTTGATGATGTATGCTTCAGATCAATAACTGAAACCTCACATAACGCAAGAATACTAAGCAATTTTATTTCATAATAGGTTGTGGAAAGTGACCACATTTTGCATTTCCTGACTTTGTGGTAGTTTGGGGCTTTCAGTGGCTCCATCAACATAAAGAAAATGAGAGTCTAGTGATCTTCATTTTCATAGTACTGCAAAAATACATGGAAAAACTAACAGTCAGGAGGAAGCAGACGGATCTATAGGGCAGTTCAAGTTTCAGTCCAAACTCCACCTCCACAGATACTTTCACATTATTTTGAAGGGTTTTAAACTTCTAAGTGCTATTCAAGCCAAACTATTAGCACTTGGACTCTATTAAGCCTCTAAAAATAATAACAATGTATTACCTTTGAACAGATGTAATGTTCTCTTGAATTCACTTTGTTAAACTAACTTCTATAAAGCCCATCATTTAATTGATGATCATTCAATATTATTAAATTAGTTTTTCTTATTGAGTAAAACAAATTTGAGAACTAAGAACCTTATTATAATCTCAGTTCTACCTTTTGAAAGAATGGAATTGATTGATATAGCCTGAATACATCTGATCATTTTTAATATCTTAATGACAGAACATTCTGATTAAATCAAAAAAGCTGTCAGTATAAAATGATAGATTATATATTATTTAATTAGAATTTGATGTTGTAAAATCAATAAGATATTAGTAAAAGAATAAGTCACATAATGTTTGATATTAAAAGAAGAATGTTAATGTGTCAAATTTTAATTATAAACCAATAAATGATAACTAGTATTTGATTTCTTTTTTACCCATGTAATGGCTGAGATAGCTGGAGAAGTTCTGGAATACTGCCTGTAGTATAGAAATAGCAAAAGTGAGTGAAAGGCCAGAACATTTTGTAGAAGCACCCAAATATAACCATTTCAGGACATTTTTTTTTAAAGATAGAAGAGAGAGAGAGAATTTTTTTAATATTTATTTTTCTGTTTTCGGCACACACAACATCTTTATTTTATTTTTATGTGGTGCTGAGGATCGAACCCAGCACCCCGCGCATGCCAGGTGAGCGCGCTACTGCTTGAGCCACATCCCCAGCTCCCATTTCAGGATATTTGAAATAATTATATTGGGTAATCCTTATGTCTGCGAGTTTACTAGAGACATAGTAAACTATTTAGACATGAAAGAAAGGGAGCAGGGGAAGGAAGGAGGAGAATAAAAGTGAGAGAGTAAGAGAAGGAAGGAAAAGAAAGCAAACTCCAAGTCCCTTCAGGGGGCTCTCTTCTTTAGTCCCTGGTTAATTCAGGGAGTCTCTAGCTCTAGCTGGCAAGATCTAGATACATTATCACCCTGATTTAAGAGCAATAGATTGACACTGCAGCTAATGAAATGAAAAATGAAAGGGATTTGGTCACTGTTGATCAAACTTGACTGGGGCAAAAACTTCAAGACCTCCATAATCAAGGTGTCACATAGTTGTTTTATTATTTTATTTCCTGGTGCTACACGTCATTGTAGTGATACAAACATTTAAATATGTATTACCCTAAGTAAGCTTTAGAACCTATTGAAGTTTAATATGACTTTGCTGAACTTTACATATGACCTAGGGTCTACATAAAACATGAGCAGTAGGGCCAGGTTTGTGACTCAGTGGTAAAGCACTGCCTAGCATGTGTGAGGCACTGGGTTCAATCCCTGGAACCACATAAAAATAAACAAATAAAAAAAATAAAGGTAACATGTCCATCTACGACTAAAAAATATTTTTTAAAAAAAGCATGAGCAATAAAAGACACTTTTTCCATCTGTTTCAATTTTATTTCATGATTCCATCCCAGAAGGGTTTAAAGCATATTTAAAAGTCCAATGTACAAAACCCTACATTATTTTGATTAATATGTTGGCAGTTTTACAAAATGTTTGTTTTTAATTACCAAAAGGAACCAATCCATATTAAAAATTAAATGGTTGCATTTTTTAAAAAACTCTGGCTGCTTATTAAGCTAGAGTTAGCCATAAAAACATTTTTGGCTCCCCTACAACAACAACAACAAAAGATTTATCTAAGCTACACTATTAAAAAATCCATTTAGGCTGTCAACAAGTATGTCAAATATCAACCCAATATGATTTAAAGATTCAAAGCCATAAAAGAAAAAATATTCCTTGGACTCGTAGAATCTGCATGGTTTCAAAGAATCAGGGGAGAGTGACAGACTGGCACAAGCACAAGAGGAAGATGGATAGTTGCTTGTGGTAGCTGAGTTGAAGTTTTATCAAGTCCTCCCTCTTATACCTGCTTCTCAGTCCAGCCTGGCCTGACCTCTCCTTCTCCAATTTTGCTTCCTCTGGATACACATTCCTATTCAGTGACGCCAGTTCACCTTTACAATTATGATTTTACTAGTCTCATTTCAGATATATATTGTATTGTAATTCCACTTCCCTTTTTCCCCAGGGCCACTTTTCTTCCATCAAATACACAGGCATTGATCATTTGCCACATTTTTAGGATAACAAAATGACAAGAATTTGATTGTTATCCTTAGGGAGCTCACAATCAAGCTATCATCTGGTAAAACTATTCAGGAAAAACTAGATGCTGACTAGCCATTACAATATTATATTTTTCAACTTTTATTTCTGACTTCCTCTAAATACATTACTTAATCCTCACAATCCCCTTTTCATAGATCTTCATTCATAGAGAAGCAATGTAACATGTCCTACTTTTCAAACTACCTATTATATCCACTAAGTAAATGACTTGTAAGAACAATTATGAATAAATTATTTTAGAAATTCTGTTCTTTGACTCCCTTGTAAGATTAATGCTGTAAATATTTGCAAACCATACATCTGAAAAAGGGTTAATATCCAAAATATACAAGGAACTCAACTCAACAGGAAGAAAACAGATAACCCAATTAAAAATGGGCAAAGAACCTGTCTAGATGTGTATCAAAAGGACACATACAAATGGTAAACAGGTACCTGAAAAATGTTCGATATCACTAATTATCAGGAAAATACAAATTAAAACCTCACACCTGTCACAGTAGTTTTTATGAAAATGAAAAAAGAAAACAAATATTGGTAAGGTTGTGCAAAAAAGGACTGTTGCTGAGAAATAAAGGGCAGCCATTATGATAAACAGTAAAACAAAATAGAACCACCACATGATCTAGTAATCCCACTGCTGGGTATATACCCAAAGGAAACAAAATCAGCGTATAGAAGAGACATCTGTACTCCCATGTTTCTTGAAGCACAATTCACACTAGCCAAGATATGATGACATCAACCTGTATCTATCACAGATGAGTAAAGTAAGGGTGGTTTATATGTACAAGGCCTTTAAAAAGAAAGAGCTGTTGTCATTTACTATAGTCTGTATGAAACTGGAGAACATGAGGTTAACTGAAATAAGCCAGGCTTGGAAAGATAAATGCCACATGATCTGACTTACATGTGAAATCTAATGAAGTTGAATACATAAAAGCAAAGTGTAGAACAGTGATTACCAGGAGCTGAAGTTGAACAGGAGGGGATTAGGGAGATGTTGGTCAACAGGCACCAAGTTTCGGTTAAATGTTTGAAATCTATGGAGCAGCACAGTTAATATAGTTAATAATATAGTTAATATAATATTTTTCAAAATTGCTAAGAGATACAGTTTTAAAAGTTCTCACTACAAAGTGATATCTATGTTTATAAGCTTATAATAAGATCATTGTACAATATGTAAACACATTAGAACACTACAATATATACAAATAATACAATAAATGTGTATGGTTTTTTGTCAATTAAAAGTACAATAAACTCACAAGAAAGATCAAGAATTTCATGTGCACAGAAATAAAGCACTATATGTTTAGAGTTTATAATTGAATTATTTTTATGAAATTGAAATATTTACTTAATTATGGTTTTCAATACTTTCTCCCTAATGTAAAAACAAACAAACAAAACAACAACAACAAAAAACTAGAATGCCTAGTATATATTATGCTCTGAGTACTCCTGGTGTTGGACAAATAAAGGTCTCTTGGTACAGCTGACAAGAGTACGTGATGTACCTTGGGTACATCAAGATCATGACAATGGTATTTTTATTCAAAAAACTTCAATTCATCTCTGACCTTGGATAATTTCTCCAGAAGGGGCTGGAGATTAAAGGAGAGCCAATCCAGTATTCCATCCTGTGAACATAGAATTTTAATCCAGAGACGTGGAAAAGAGAAGCTTAGAGTTGAGTCATATTAAAAGATTATAATATTATGTAAATAAACTAATAGATCATTATGGAACTAGGTTGTTCCAGGGTCAAAAGAGCATCAGCACAGGAATAAATAAATAAAGGTATAAATTTTATTTATATCTTAATAGACTAAAGGAGGAAGAAGAAAAGATCAAGGTCATCTTATTAGGTGCAAAAAAACTACTAGAACATTCACAAACTATGATGGAAACACTTGGCAAACTTGAAGTAGAAGAGAACTTTTTCACTATCAAAGGCACCAATGGAGAAAAAATACAGCATACATGATTCAAATATAAACAGTTTGGAAGTAGAGTGCCTATATTCTGATAACCTGGTAGACCCTGCTCAAACAGGCTCCAAGAGAGTCCATTGGGCATATATCTTCTCAAATCTATAATACTACTGGTAATTTGTATCCTGGCTACGAGAAGAACAGTGCCTATAAACGACATGCAGATTTAGAGAATATACAGCCTTTTGAAGAACCTGCAAAGTATTGCCACCTAGCTGGCATTGTAACTGCATTCAAAAATCCATTTCAGGATGATGGGGAACATAGTAAGACCAGTGAATTCTAAGACCTTGAGTCTGTTACAACACTTCTTTGGTCATGGTATTTCAGTTCCAAAAACTGTCAGTACTACAAATCAGGGATGACAGAGGGAGATCAGTGGGCGGGGGGGGGGGGGGGGGCACTGATATGACAGCACACCATTGAATACAGGACCAACTTGTATTAGTCAAATTTGAGAAATATACTGGCTGTGAGTATAGCTCAATAGTAGAGAACATGCTTAGCACTCTAGGTTAAATCCTTAGCACCAAAATAAATAAATAAATAATGGCAAGTTACATAAAATATAAGGTGCAAAAATAATAAAAATGCAGTACTATACTCCCTAGGAATATAAACATATGTAGTTGAACCATCTAAAATAAGGAACAAGAAAATAAGTAAATTTTGAAACAATGATTACCTCTATGAAGTAAGCAAGTAGGGAATGTGATTAGGTAGTAGCCTGCAGACCTCTTCCTAACGGGGGAAAAAAAAACAAATGGAAAAACTAAACTAACAGGCAGGTAGAAAATATTCACAAAAAATAAAACAGACCTACTGTTGAACTATAATATTAATATCTTATAAGGTCTGCCTGCCAACTGATACAAAAATGACAAACCACACTATGTGTGGTGGCACACTTCTGCAATCCCAGTGGTTCAGGAGGCTGAGGCAGGAGGATCACCAGTTCAAGGCCAGCCTCAGCAATTTAGCAGGGCCCTAAATAACTCAGCAAGATCCTGTCTCTAAATAAAATACAAAACAAGCTGGGGATGTGGCTCAGTGATTATGTGTCCTTGGGTTCAATCTCCAATACGAGAGAAAAAAAAAAAAAGACAAACCAAATACAAAAATAGGCAAAGGATATGAATAATCGAGTTACAAAATTAACAAATAACAAATGTGTAATGATGGTAACTCCCAGTAAAAATTAAATAAATACTAATAAACATATTTTTGCCCATCAGAGTCACAAAATTTAGAAATGTTTTAGAGAAAAAAATATTCTCAAGAACTGTTAATTGAAAGTATAAACTGTTGTAGTTTTTTGGCACATAAATTTTTTCTTCTTACTCAACAATTCTACTTACAGAATTATGTTCTACAGCAAGAATACATCTTCCTCTGTGTGTGTATGCTGGAATTTTCACTGAATTACTGTTTATGACAGAGGAAAAACAAAAAGGTATCCTACATGTCTAGCAATAACGAACTTATTAAATAATATATAGAAATACTCTGTACTATTTAAAAAAATGAGATAGAACCATATATCTTGATCTGGAACAATATCAATGGTATAAAGTTACCAAAATTAAATTATTTGTCCTGATGCTAGTTAACGGGAAGAACAAAAGAACAGGATGGAGGACATTTGAAATTCTGGTTTTCATTAAAGTTAACCAATGGTTTCTTTCAGGTTTGGGGATAGAGTTACAGTATAGCATTTACTTGCTATGTGTCCCCAAAATATGTTGTGGATATGGATCATTGCTCACTAGTATGACACATAAAAATATGGGCCAACACGAACAGTAACTAATCACATCTCAATTAACTTAGGGTTGTTCTTGACAATTCTAAAGAATGTGCAGAAAGGCTGGGTGCAGTGGTACACACCTATAATCCCAGTGACTTGGGAGGCTGAGTCAGGAGGATCGTGAGTTCAAAACTAGCCTTAGAAATTCTGCGAGGTCCTAAGCAACTCAGCAAGACTCTGAATCTAAGTAAAATACAACAAAGGGATGAGGATGTGGCTCAATGGTGAAGCATCCCTGGGTTCAATCCTTGATACCAAAAAAAAAAAAAGTGTGCAAAAAGTATTTGAAGCATGGATTGCTTAAGTATTAGAAAAAGACAATAGATACTTAAAAATACAAAAATTAGGAGTTGTTGGTATGAAATCATCTTTGAACATTTCTTTACTATTTTCTGAGTGTAAATATAATGCTGGACATTCTGAATTGTGAACTAAGAATAAATAAAAGGCTCACGAAAGTCAGAAAGGAAATAATAAAGATCTGTTGTGATTTCTTTGAAAATTCATAATATGTAGGAAAAGAAAATATAATACATACAATCCAACACAAGATTATCTTCATAAAAACCTAGAGAAATTTGGAAGGAAGGATGTGGATTCCTTAGATAGTCTAGTTTAGAGAAAATGGAGAAATATTAATAATGGATATATTAAAACAGATACCTCCATTAATAGAAATTCCACAAGGAAATAAGGGCCAATTCTGCCAGCCAAGGAATTTCCAGGTTGAAAAACAGGCTGCAGACATCTGTGTCCATTGTTGGGTCATGGTTGAGGAAAGCCAGAGGAATATGTGAGACCAAGAGGACCCATCTTCCCAAGCACCAGCAATTCCCTCCTCTCCTCGCTTAACCTGCCTTAATAAAATGACCACCCACATTCAAACTACCTCCAATGCTAAGCCTTATTGTGAAGAAACCCCACTGAGGGCTTATATTCTCATAATTTCTCCTACTGGTACAATATATCTCTTGTAGATTGACCTGACTACCAGAAGGCTGCATGATTCCATTTGAAAATGCTTTTTATAATTAATTTTTCATTGAAACTTTTGTTTTTATTCTTTTTGTGGTGCTTTATCTACTAAATTTTCAATACACAGGTCTTGTTGCTCTGTCAGTAGGCGGGGATTCATAAAAAAATGTGGATGTCTCTTTATATCAAGAACTTTGACCATTACAGACTGGAGTCAGTCCCAGGTAAAAGCTTCTCTAAGTAGGAGACAACAAGAGACTCCAGGAAATTGTCTACCTTGCTTATAGGGCCTAGAGTTCGTCTTCATCCTGCCACTAATGTACAATTGGATTACGTAATGCAACATTCTCCTGGTTGTTTAGTCATATTTCTCTCTGAAGAGCCTGAATATAAACTCTGTTAAAAATGCAGGAAGTTGAAAGGTAACCGTAGATTTTAAACCCACAGCTATTGTAATTTATCCTCCCAGGAAAGATATACTAGTTAGGATGCTATTGTAAATGGAAAACTCTGAGGGGAGGGAGCCATTTGAGCCTGAATAACTCTGGAACCAAGTAATAACTTCACAAATAGGAATTTCAGATGAAAAAGATTTATGTGTCAGAGAGAAATAAGGTGAAATAGCTATTCTGAATGCAGTATGAAGTTTTACATGCTGAGATAAATGCTAAGATGACATACTATGTTAAATCAGTGATTCTGAAGTTTTCCCTTCCTCTACTTACTCCTTTGTAAGGCACAGCTTCGTCTTCCTTCCCTGGTGTCTCAGAATCACCCAAGGTTTCTCCTCTCTGCTCTCTTTATAAACTCAGTACCGAGGCATGTCATTTACTCACTGACCATTCCCAAACATAATATTTAGTCCTGGCCACTGATATATAGTCCCAATAGATTGTAAAGACTCACAGGATCCAGAATCAGAAGAGATATTAAACATCATGTGACCTAGTGTCTTTCTATATTCAAATCTTTTCTGACACTTCTTAAAATAAGCAGTACTCCAATATGTACCCAAAATCTTCCAGTGCAGAGCATTTCACAATTTTTTTAAGAGTTCTTCTTTAGATGGCGGCGAGGGGAATGCATTGCCCCCGTGTGCTGCTTCACTGTGTGGGAGTATGACAAGTCAGGACGGCTAAAGGCTATCTTGTTAGGAATTTCCAGCAATAGTGGGGTGCTCCGGAACCTGCAGGAAGGATTTCCATCGCACGAGGATCGGCTACGGGGACTCAAACGCGAGAGGTTTGTCGCACGGAGGGTAACATTGCTTATTCAGCAAATCGCCCCGCGGCTAGAGTCTGCAGCGCGCGCTGGGAAACGAGGAGATAGCGACGCAGGGATACAGCACTGCAGTTTCTACCAGCCGTGCAAGCACCGTACTCAGGGCTGAATTCTGGGTTCGAGACGGGGGAAGGAAGCGGTCCATCTCGGTTCTCCACACCGGTCAGACCACAGAGGAGGCCAGCAGCCACCATGTTGGAAAGCTGACGTCACCATCCCTATTTTCGACTGACCGCAGCTCATTCAGCCATAGAACAGGTAATTTCAGGCTGCCATTCGCCTGTGGCTTGCAGACAGATTGCTAGGGTTCAGTGCCTGGGTGCTTCTTAGAACCTGATCTTATCGGAGCAAACACCAAGCGCGGGGCGGCCCAGTTCCGGCTCCCGGAACCGCCCTGGCCCAGGGCTGCGGAGCCTGCGGAGGCTGCTTCTTGGACCCTGCTCCTATCAGAGCATATACCAAGCACTAAGCGGCCGAATTCCGGCTCCCGGAACTGAGCCCGCGGGGACTGCTTCTTGGAGCCTACTCTTATAGGAGCTTACACCGAGCACGGAGCGGCCGAGTTCCGGCTCCCGGAACTTCCCTGGCCCGGGGCTAGGAGCCCGCGGAAACTGCTTCTCGGTCCGGGTCCTGCTAAGGGCCGGTCAGGACTCACCCGTTGCTTTGGTTGCCCGGCAAGGGGAACAAAATGCTGCCATTCGCATAGGATACCAACATGGCAGAGATCTGATGTCATCAGAAAGCGGAGGAGGAGAGAACTTCATCAATACCAGCGGCAACAGAAACAGTTGGTCTCCTGGTAGGGGGGGTGAGGCACAGACACCCTAGTCTCCTCAATTTGTCGTCGAGCCAGAGGGGAGGAGCCGGGCCACCGCCAGCGCCCGGAGAGGCCCAGCGGCTCGCCAGTGTGGTGAACGCATGACCCCAATTGGAGAGGGGGCGGAGCGGAGCCACCACCCGCACCCGCAAGGTGGGCAGACCCTCGACCCAGTGGTACATGGGCGTGGTAGGAGGGGCAGGGCAGAGCCGCTGTTCGCGCTTGCAAGGTAAACAGACCAGTGACAGCCTGGCGGGTCAGGCCCAGTGGCCTGTCAGTGTGGTACACACGTCACCCCAACTGGAGTAGGGGCAGAGCAGATCCTTCTCCCACGCCCAGATCAGGCCCTGCCGGTGTGTTGGCCACGTGACCCCAATTGGAGTGGGGGGCGGAGCGGAACCGCCACCCGTGCCCGCAGGGTGAGCAGACCTGTGACCAACCTGCAGATCAGGCCCAGGGGTCCGCAGGCGTGTTAGGAGGGGCAGGGCATATCCACCGCCCGCGCCTGCAAGGTAGGCAGACCTGCAACAGACCGGCGGATCAGGCCCAGGAGCCTGCCGGCGTGGTACACACACCCCCCTAATTGGAGTAGGGGCAGAGCAGAGTCGCCGCCCATGCCAGGAATAGGCCCAGCATCCTGCAGGCGGGGTAGTCATGACACCCCAATTGGAGTAGGGGCAGAGCAGAGCCTCCACCCGTGCCCGAAAGGTGGGCAGATCTGCGATGGACCAGCGGGACAGGCCCAGTGGCCTGCCGGTACGACAGACACGTCACCCCATTTGGAGTAGGGGCAGAGTAGAGCCACCGCCCGCGCCTGCAGGGTAGGCAAACCTGCAACCGACCGGCGGATCAGGCCCGGTGGCCTGCCGGCGTGGTACACTCGTCACCCCAATTGGAGTAGGGGCAGAACAGAGCCGCCGCCAGCACCCAGAACAGGCCCAGTGACCTGCCGGCATGGTAGCCACGACACCCCAATTGGAATAAGGAGAGAGCAGAGCCGCCGCCCGCGCCTGCAGGAAAGATACGCAAGCAGTATGAAAAGACAAGGAAAGAAAGGACCACAAGCAATGCAGATCAATGCAACTTTAGAAGAGGTAACAGCTGCAGCAGATGGAATGTCAGATAAAGAATTCAGGATATACATGCTTCAGATGATCTGGAGTATCAAGGAAGACATTAAACAGCAAAATCAGACAATGAAAGATCACTTCGACAATGAATTACGCAAACAAATCCAGGAAGCAAAGGATCAACTATACAGGGAGTTAGAGGTTAAAAAACAAACAAACAGAAATCCTAGAAATGCAGGAAGCAATAAACCAACTTAAAAACTCAATGGATAATACTACCAGCAGAGTAGAACACTTAGAAGATAGAACATCAGACAATGAAGACAAAGTATTTCAACTGGAAAAGAACATAGACAGCTCAGCAAGACTGTTAAGAAACCATGAGCAGAACATCCAAGAAATATGGGATAACATTAAGAGACCAAACTTAAGACTCATTGGGATACAGGAAGGTATCTTAGAAGATGGAAAAATATACCCTGTTCATGGATAGGCAGAACTAACATCATCAAAATGGCGATATTACCAAAAGTTCTCTATAGGTTTAATGCAATGCCAATCAAAATCCCAACGGCATTTCTTGTAGAAATAGAGAAAGCAATCATGAAATTCATATGGAAAAATAAAAGACCGAGAATAGCAAAAACAATGCTAAGCAAGAAGTGTGAATCAGGCGGTATAGCGATACCAGACTTCAAACTATACTACAGAGCAATAGTAACAAAAACAGCATGGTACTGGTACCAAAACAGGCGGGTGGACCAATGGTACAGAATAGAGGACACAGAAACCAATCCACAAAACTACAACTACCTTATATTTGATAAAGGGGCTAAAAGTATGCAATGGAGGAAGGATAGCATCTTCAAGAAATGGTGCTGGGAAAACTGGAAATCCATATGCAACAAAATGAAACTGAATCCCTTTCTCTCGCCATGCACAAAAGTGAATTCAAAATGGATCAAGGAGCTTGATATCAAATCAGAGACATGCCGTCTGATAGAAGAAAAAGTTGGCTACGATCTACAGTCGGTGGGGTCGGGCTCCAAATTCCTCAATAGAACACCCATAGCACAAAAGTTAATAACTAGAATCAACAAATGGGACTTACTCAAACTAAAAAGTTTTTTTCTCAGCAAAAGAAACAATAAGAGAGGTAAATAGGGAGCCTACACCCTGGGAACAAATCTTTACTCCTCACACTTCAGATAGAGCCCTAATATCCAGAGTATACAAAGAACTCAAAAAATTAGACAATAAGAGAACAAACAACCCAATCAACAAATGGGCCAAGGACCTGAACAGACACTTCTCAGAGGAGGACATACAGTCAATCAACAAGTACATGAAAAAATGCTCAACATCTCTAGCTGTCAGAGAAATGCAAATCAAAACCACCGTAAGATACCATCTCACTCCAGTAAGATTGGCAGCCATTAGGAAGTCAAACAACAACAAGTGCTGGCGAGGATGTGGGGAAAAGGGTATACACTTGTACATTGCTGGTGGGACTGCAGATTGGTGCAGCCAATTTGGAAAGCAGTATGGAGATTTCTTGGAAAGCTGGGAATGGAGCCACCATTTGACCCAGCTATTCCCCTTCTTGGTCTATTCCCTAAAGACCTAAAAAGAGCATGCTACAGGGACACTGCTACATCGATGTTCATAGCAGCACAGTTCACAATAGCAAGACTGTGGAACCAACCTAGATGCCCTTCAATAGACGAATGGATAAAAAAAATGTGGCATTTATACACAATGGAGTATTACTCTGCATTAAAAAATGACAAAATCATAGAATTTACAGGGAAATGGATGGCATTAGAGCAGATTATGCTAAGTGAAGCTAGCCAATCCCTAAAAAACAAATGCCAAATGTCTTCTTTGATATAAGGAGAGTAACTAAGATCAGAGTAGGGACGAAGAGCAGGAGAAGAAGATTAACATTTAACAGGGATGAGAGGTGGGAGGGAAAGGGAGAGAGAAGGTAAATTGCATGGTAATGGAAGGAGACCCTCAGGGTTATACAGTGGAGGGGGTAGAGAGAGAGGAGGGTAGGGGAGGGGAGAGGTGGGGAGGGGGGAGGGGCGAGGATGGGAAAGGCAGCGGAGCACAACAGACACTAGTATGGCAATATGTAAATCAATGGATGTGTAACTGATGTGATTCTGCAATCTGTGTATGGGGTGAAGGTGGGAGTTCATATAACCCACTTGAATCAAAGTGTGGAATATGATATGTCAAGAAATTTGTAATGTTTTGAACAACCCACAATAAAAAATTTTAAAAAAAGAGTTCTTCTTTATATTAGGCAGAAAATGTCTCCCTTTATTTTTATGTGCATATTTTATTTGACTTGTAGGGTCTGTTAAAAAGAAGTGTTATATCCAATGTCACTTCAAATGTTCAAATTAGTTACCATAGCCTCCTATACTATAGCATAGGCTAATCAAGCATTTTTTCCAACCATTCTTTATGTGGTATGGTTTGGGATGAATATAGTAGATTGCTACATAATAGTCACAACTGTATCTCATCTGCATAAGTGCATGCCTTTGCAATCTATCCCAAGAAAAAGGAACTGTGGCTTACAGTTACACTATAGCCTTGTTGTCACCAATCTTTAGACACTTAAAGGATTTACCCAGTCCCAGAATAACTACCTGGCTGCAGTTGCTTGAATAACCCCAGAACTGGCAGAACTTTCAGCTGAGCTCAGCTCAAATTGCTGACCTCCAGAACCATGAGCAAATGAAATGATTATTGTTCAAAGCCACAAAGTTTTGATATGTCTTGTTATCCAGCAATGACTAACTGATACAGAATTGCTTGCTATCCATAACTTTTATACCTTAGAGTATTTAACCTTTTTAATGTATGGTACCCAACCAAAATAGAGCATTTCCCTTTACAATATGACTAAAGTGGAATATAGCAGTTATAACACCTCTCTTGCATTATCTGTTATTTCCATAGTCTAACTTTTAAACTTGCTCTAAATTTTACAGTATAATACTTTATGATCTATATTACAACCATTCTCTATGTTTTGAAATATCAAACTAGAAAATGTTAAAATATTTTAAGATAGTTTCTGTAAAAATAATAATTTATCAAAAAAAATGTACTGCTTCTTTGATAATTTATTTATTTCTTTGTCTTACTTCTTGTCACTTTCTAGAAACTATTTGTTCAATGTTGCCCATTCAAATCAATCCTCTAAGTTTAGTTTTTTCTTCATTTTTCATTTTTTCCCTTATTCTAATTTATGAGAACTTTTTTTTTTAAATCTTCCTATGTTTCCTACACTTATATCCACTATCATACATTTTTTAAAATATTTTCTTTTTAGTATTTAGGTGGATACAATATCATTTTTTGTTGTTGTTGTTTTTATGTGATGTTGGGGATCGAACCCAGCGCCCCGCGCATGCCAGGTGAGCGCGCTACCACTTGAGCCATATCTCCAGCCCCACTATCATACATTTAATTTTAAGAGATTTCTCATTATTCTATCATTATTCCTTTATAGTAGAATTCTATTCTCATTTCAGAGCTATAATAAGTACCTTCATCTATTTTCTTCCATATCCCATGTAGAGTCTATTTCTTCTGGGTTCTGGTTTCCTTTTGTGATTTTTTTTTTTTTTAAGTTTTATGTCTTCTCTTTCACTTTGGAGACTTTCTAGGAACTGTGGGCCAGGGATGGGAGTGAGGAAATGCATATCAAAGGAGGGGAAGGGAGAGAGAATAGGGTTTGGGATTTAAAGTTGGGCAATTGGGACCCTCGTATATCATATATATATTGATGTATCAATATATAGTTAGGGGTTTGTTTGTTGTCCTCTATTTTTTTTTCTCCAAAATCATGAATTTCTCAAGACTCCTCTGTCTTTAGAGCTGATGTTCTGGAAGCAGGACAGGAAAAGAAGCTCAGAGAGTCTCATGTCTTTCCTGTAGGACTGAGTTGATCTCTTTGCATTCTCTTCCATTCTTCTCTCCAGCTCCTCTTTGGATGAGTGCCCCTGAGCCCTGAGCTTTTCTATTTCTTCGGAGGATGCTTCCAGTCCCTACTGTTAATGGAGGAGTTGATGGGATGTTGGAAGTGTTTGGAGTTGGGGATCTAGGTGGGGAAAGTATGCACCTATGTATTTTATGTGTACCCTTTAATACAATATTCCTACTCTCTACTTCCATGGCTCACATCTTAACTTCCTCCTTAACTGATGCTTTTATGTTCTGAGTCCCCTGAAGTTTTGCAGCTGGAAATTTGCATTGGCCCATTTCTCATCTTTGCCCTCCTCTGCAGCGCTTTACGCTTAGCCTCCTCCACTAATCTGAGTCACCACCGCTGCTGCTTCCCACCTACCAAAAGTGTGCTGAGAATTCTGGCCCATCAACTTCTCTCCTCCTGTTCTCTGCAAACTTATGGGCTCATATATATATTTTTTTAATTGCCTTCTTGGCATTTCATTGGGATTCTCAAGAGGCAAAAGTGACAGATGAGACAAATGGATGTGAGAACCAAGGGTTCCAAAATATTTTTTGTTAAAATTTTAAAAGTATACAATGATTTATTTAAACCTTATATGTTACCTAATTCTCGATTTTCTCTTCTAAAAAAATAACACCAATGATAATACTCAAGATAACTTTTAAAAAAAGAAATCTCTGGGAAGATAAAGATTTAAGTTTTATTTTTAAAAAGGTATGCCAATGCGAATGTCTGTAGACATAACTTAGAACAACTGTAGCTCCAGATTTGATGGTGATTTTATTTTAGAACTGAAATACTCCTGAACTGAAACATCACAGTATATCATTATTTTGGTCCTCATTTTGCAATCATTGTACTTTAGATTAAGGTCATAAAGCCCATGACTCATCACCTGTTTTTGTAAAAGAAGTTATATCATAATCTACTTCCATTCACTCACATTAACTCAATGGCTGTCTTGGTGCTACAAACACCAGTGGTTACACCAGATTTGAGTAGTTACAAAAATATTTACTATCCAAAGCTTTACAGAAAAATTTGTTGACCCTGCTTTAAATAATTAAACTTCAGGAATACAAGAGTTAGTGGCTTTGCTAATAAATTAGGTGGAGAGTCAAAGGTGAAGAGTAGTGAACAAACATTTCATCTTTCTGAATTAAATAAAAAAGACTTTTAAAATCGTATTGTCTTTTAGGAAACATGGTGAGTGAGAACAACACATCGAGGTCAGATTATATCTAAAGCACATTAAAGTCAGAATCTTTTGTAACTCTTTCAATCATTAATCTAATTGCATAAAGGATCAGTGCATCTGGGAAGTCAATTCAATTTTTTCACTTCAATCATGGTGGGCACAGCACTGTACAAGGCATGAAGGATACTGGTGTTTGAGTCTAGTCTGTAATATTTGCATAGTTCATAGCCCTGGACAAGTCACAATTCCTCTAGATTTAAATTTCCTTGTCCAAGGGGATAAAGTTGCATGATCTTGCAATGACTATGATTCTGTTAGGTTATAAAAACAGTGCAGTTAACAGCTTTGTACCTTGCACGTGATGTTATTAGGCTATTCTACTGGTTTTAATATTTAAAAGAAAAGCATCAAACACTAGACTGAGGCATAATGAAACTGTGGATATATTATTCCTGTGCTCCTATACTTGATTTGGATTGCCTTAGCAAAATCATTTATGCAATTCCATGCTCCAGTTTCCTTTTTACTTAAGCAGCAATAATAGTGTTTGTATCTTTTGTATATCAAGATATACTATTCTTTTGGCAAAGCTATTTGGAAAGACTTGGAAGAAAAAAGATGCATAAATATTAAATTCTTGTTTTTAAATTAATTTCAGGTTATTATAATATTTCAAAAAATACTTAACCTTGCCCTTTAGAATATTGCATATAGAATGCAAATTAAATGCTAAATTTTACATAGTCCTTACTCATGTGTGAAAAAATTAGATATTCTGCATCGTAGACAACTCTTCTGAAATAATGTCACCATGTAATATCACTGTTAGCTTTCCCAGCTGAGAAATGCTGTTTTCATGAATAGTGATAAGAAAGGAATTTGAATGGAATTTTACATTCTCATGGCTTGTTACATAAAATTGTCACCCAGGACTATAAATTTTATCCCTTGTATACCAAATGTAAACTATCAATTTCAAATGTGTAGCATAGATTTAGATGCATTTCTTTCTATTTAATTTTTAAATGTCAGGTAACAATATTGAGTAAAGTGAACCCAGAATATGATTAGCTAGTATTAGATACTTTTAATCAAAACCATGACCTCTACCTATTAGTATATAATATTAAAAATCTTAGTATTTATGCACTTCATAGCAATTGGGAGTGTTTGCCTTAGAAATCTAACTTACAGCAACGTTTTTACAGAATAAGAATTATTAAAGGTCTGCACCTTTAAATAATATAGTGAAATTACTTTTAAAATATTCTTCCCTAGCATGTGACACACAACTAATGAAAATACTCAAAAATTATGTTGATATTTCAGCAAAAACATGATTTCTTATTAAATCAGCTGCATTTTGTGGAAGACAGTAAATTAATAAAAAAGAAATACTTTAAGCATATCATTCAATTTTTTAAAAAATACATTTATCTGTATATAATGTGATGGTTGGGAAAGTATTGAGCATTTGTTGAAGATCCTTTGTTTGCTGAGTTGGAATTGATTATTTAATATTTATAAAGCTTCTGTGAAGTTTACTGGAATGCACAAAGCCTGACCTTCCTCTGCAGGAGTATACTAATATATCCAATCTTTATAAGGAGTCACTAATTAAACATCTGGTAGAACAAATATTTCACCAAAATGGAATCCAATAATATTTTTCTGCTTCAGACTTTCTCACTTCCTATCACTATTCCATCAAAGCAGACTACTGATGTACATTGTTTTTATAGCCACTATTTAGGGCCATATCTTTGGTCATCCTTCTATGGTATTGGTGTATTTTACCTATATTCTATAATACTGTTTTGCATTTCATTTATAAATTCTCTCTGGGTTGTTAGTAAGTCAAGTTCCTATGAAGACTTATCTGGTTAACTTGTGTAGAAGTTTTACTTCCTCTTGTTAAAAATATTTAGCTGCATGTTTTCAGCCTTTCATTTGAATTTGTACTTTGGCCTTTTATACAGCATTTCTCCTTGATCATTTTGAGCACTGCAGCCACTGTGACATTCTTATCTTAGCCAATGAAGAGGTTCTGGTATAACAGATATTCACTTACTACCTATTAATAGTTATAACTGGCCAGAAGAATCCTATAGCTCACAAAACCCACTCCTTATGACTCCTGAGATATTTTTCATCATGCATGATATTATAAATACATAGTAATACATTACATAACCCACTCATAGCAACAAGATTAATATGCCACTGGCTTCATGATAATGGACTCCTATGAAGTTCCAATGAGATCACCACCATCCTAGTTGCTTCAGATAACTTCTTACAAATTGGATGCAACCTTTAAAAATCAAAAATCCCTTCATATATCTAGCCCAAATGGCATGAGAAGCTATGACTCATAACGTGGAATAACAAAGAAGCCAGTGTAATTGAAGTAGAGGGATCAAGGAAAAAATTTTCAAGAGATAAAGTCAAATGTGTAATGGGAAGGGTGTAGTTTCTTGTGGTGGGCAGCTCTGAAGTTGCTTCTAATGCTGCCTACCTCCTGGGATTCGTGCTCTTGTTTAACACCCACCCTTTGAGTGTGGGCTGGACCTAGTGACTTGCTTCTAATGAAGTGAACACAGCAAAAATCATGGAATATCACTCCCAAGATTAAGTTACAAAAAGATGGGTTCCAATTTTGCTCTCCTTCTCTTGCTTTTTTATTCTCTCTGATGCAAGCAAACTGCCATAGTGTGAGCTAACCTCAGAGGAGACCTATGGCAAGAACTGAGGAAGGCCTCCATCCAACAGCCAACAGATAACATGAGCCTGCCAACAATAGTGTGGGCAATACTAGAAGTGGATCTTCTAAAAGTAGATTTTTTCATGTGACACTGGAGTCCCAGCCAAAACCTTGTGAGAGACCCTGGGCCTGAGGAACCAATTGAAGTGTCTTGTGTTAAGTAACTGCCTTGTTCTAAATTGCAAAGTTTGTTATGTTGTTATGCAATCAGAGATGACTAATATGCCATATAAGGTCATATAGACTGCTGCAATGATTTTTCTTTCATTTCTCTGGGTGAAATAAAAAAAAAATTTGGAAGGTTCTAGAGAAGGAGTGATGAGTTGCAAACTTTCTGTCATATCAGGCATGATTTAAGGAGAAGAAAGGCAAACATATTAAGAAGAGTTAAGAGGTCATTGTCCCAGTTCAAGTGTGAGATGATGGAGGCCTGAACTAGATGTAAGCAGTGGAAAAAAAAAGGAAAAGTAGCCAGAATCTGATACATTTGAAGAAAGAGTCAAGAGGATTCACCTTTGTAGAGTGTGAGAAAGAAGGGGAAATTTGAGAATGTCTCAAAGTATCTGGCAAGATGAATTTGCCATCTGCAGAGATGGGGAAAGCTATGAGAGAAGTAAGCTCACAAGCGAAGGATATGAGGAGCTCTTTGTGAGGCCTGTTTAATACACATATTTGACATCCAAGTGACGCTCCAAGTAATCGATGGAATGTATGAGTCAAGTGAGCAGGGAAGAGGTCCAAATTGCAAATATTGAGTTTAAGAATTTTCAGAATAGAGGGGGGTGGTGTTAAAGCCTTCAGTCTGGATAAGACCATTGAGAGTTCAGAAACAACAGAAAAGGGAAGTTCTTTTAAGTACCAAACCAGGAATTTGGCTGATGATCCAGAAGTAGGAATGTGAGAGGCAGCAGACAGTAAGGAAATAAAGAGGCCAGGAAAGTGCATGTCCTGGAAATCAGTAAGTTGAGTTTGAACACATCTGTTCTGCCAAATGCTGCTGGTAGGTCATAAGCAATAAGGACAGAGAACAGACCACTGATTTTAGCAACATGGAAATGCTTGGTGGTCTTGATAAGAGGAATCTGGGGAGGGTCAGAGTGAACTGAAGAATGAATAGGTAGAGAGAAATGTTTGAAAGTATAGAAACATATTTGATGGAGTCTCACTGTAAAAGAGGAAGGGAAACAAGGGATAGCTTGAGGAATAAGTGAGGTCGATAGAGACTTTTTTAAACTGGGAAAAATAACAGGAGGTTTGCATGCTGATAATTCATTTAAAGAATATAAATAGTTGCCAGAAAATGAAGCAAAAGTTGGAAGTAAGATATCATTTTTAAAAATGCACTAATTTCAAGAAAGAAACTAGTCTGTCATAATTATTTTTTAAGCTAAAAGAACAGATTTTTAAAATTCTACTCTGAGTGCAGAGTGGAGAAAAAATGCAAGGAGGAATACAATCTAATGAGAAAGCAATAAATCTCTTTATTTCAAGATCTCTCCCTCTCTCCACCCTACCTTTTGTATTTTTTAATTTATTAATGAAATATTTGTTTTTTATTGTTGAGAAAGAAATACAATTATAGTTCCTGATTCATAGTTAGTGCAACATATATTATTTTTCCTTTTATGTAATCTTTTTCATAATCATGAAGTAGGATATAGCAATTTTTTCCTCTGCAGCATTAGGGGTATAGCATGAGTAAGAACCACCTGAATGGTGGGTAAAAAGATAAGGTTCCCTCCTCACAATGTCCAGAAAATTATTGGTAGATTTGGGATAGTGCCAAGGAATTTGCATTTTTTACAAGCATATCCAGATAATTCTGATTAGGTAGTCCTGAATTAATCTGATGAAAACTCAATAGAGCTACAACTACTGATGGAGGTCTTTGAGATTATGAGGAGATGCTGGGCTGCTTGCTCTAATGCTGGCAAGAATGCGGATTGTAATGAAATAGAAGGCTCCCAGCTTTTTCAGACTTGGGCTATGCTGCTACTGGATTAAAATATAAGCATATTTTATGTGTTAGTTAATTATTTCTTTGATTCATTCCATATCTGCTGTGAATACTAAAAAAGATTAATTAGTTTAGTTTTGAGTAAGATTACAGAATTATTTATGGGTCTCTGTTTTGGAGCCTATGCCTATAATGATTGGGCAATGTCTTTATAAATAGGAGCTTTAAACAATGTATAACACTATAAATATTTGCTTTTAAGAAGCAACATTTTAGCAGTGATAAGTAGCCAACTCTCAAATATTTAAAAGAGCCTATCCATCACAGGTTACCCATATTCCTTCTTTCCTTTTCATTTTATATTCTATACATTTTAACAGTAAGCCTACCAGAGAGCAAAGTGATTAAGAAGGAGAACAGGTAAACAAAATGCCCATGATCAAAAATCCTATATGCTTTATGTGTTTGCAGAGCAGCCTAATATGTAAGGCAGCAAATAGCTTGCCTTGAAGAAATAACATAATAAAAAATGATGTTTTAGTCAGTTTTTTTCGCTACTATGATTTTAAAGACCCAACCAGAACAACTGAAGAGAAGAAAATGTTTATTTCAGGGCTCACCTTTTCAGAGGTCTCAATCCATAAACAGCTGACTCTATTCCTTAGGGCTCAAGGTGAGACTGAATATCATGGCAGAAGAGTGTAGCAGAGGGAAACAGCCTACATGATGATCAGAAAGCAGAGAGAGAGGTCTCCACTTGCCAGATACAAATATGTACCCCAAAGCCATGCCCCCAATGCCACACTTCCTCTAGCCACACCCCACCTGTCTTCAGTCACCATTCAATTAATCCCATCAGGTGATTAATTCACTGATTGGCTTTCATAACCCAATCATTTCTTCTCTGAACCTTCTTGCATTGCCTCACATGTAAGCTTTGAAGGGACACCTTATATCCAAACCATAGCAAATGAAAAGTATGGGGACATTTGTGTCATATTGACAAGGTAGATGACTTACATAAATACAAACACCAGAAAATGAGCCATACTTAAAACCTGTGAAAACAGACACTTAAGTGTGAATTTGTACATCATTGCCAGGTACAAAGGGACAGAACACAAGGAATTTGTCAACATCCATTTTGGGAAGAACTGTGTTAGAAACAAAATATTAGACAGTGATTGTCTTCAAAGAGTTTACAGTTTAGAGAGACAACTATACACCTATCCTATAATTCACTGAGTGCTAGAAGAGAGCAATGGTTATTGCTGAAAACTTAGGAAAGGAACACAGTCTATTCTAAGGCAATGGTTAGATCTCTGGGGAAGTTGGTGCCTGGGCTCAATATAAAAAGGGTTGTTCAGAATGAAGGCAAAGTTGGGGTGAAATTTAGACAGAAAGTTTGCAAAGGCATTGAGGTGTGTGCTGCATAAAAAGAAATGAAACTAAGAAATTTGAACTAACAGATGAGGAAAGCCAGGACCAAATCAAGTACAGGACTCTTCTGCAAAGCCTAGTAGTTTAAAGTTTATCATGAATGCTCCAAGAGGTCAGGTAACTGTGGAACTTTGGACCAGACTTGGCTGCCTACAATCATACTTGCTTTAAACAGCACAGAGGAAACTGGAGCTAACATTTAAACAAATCAGAAAAAAAAAATCATAAAATCCAGTTTCTTTCCTGAAAATGAAAAAAAAAAGTGATGCATAGAGTACTTAGGTTGGCATAATAGCTTAGGAGGCACAGACAGAATTTCAACATAGACATACTGGCCACAGAGTTCCTAGACATGATCATGACTTTATGATCAAGATAATGTAGGATTTAGAATGTGAGTGTAGATCAGTGGTAGAGAATGTCAAGGGCCTGGGTTTGAACTCTAGCATCACAAGAAGGAAAGAAAGAAGAAAGGAAGGAAGGAAGGAAGGAGAAAAGGAGAGAAGAAAAACGAAAAGGCAATCTAGGATTTGAAGCACATGGCATGGGATGTCTAAGTGACAGCCTGTCAAAGAGAAGTTAATGTCTATGATGTGACAAATATCAGAAAAATTTACACTTGCCTTTCTGTTCTGTGAGTTATGACCAGATACAATTAAATTTGGAAGAGGTAGGAAAGGATATTGTATGCTAAGGGTTTTTTTAAAAGATTTTTGAACACAACTTCTGTTTGTCTTGTGCAAAGATACTGCCTAATTCTCATCACAAAATAGATGTCATAATGTCAATAGAATGGATGTAAGGTGTTCTAATCAAATGGACCTCCTCTCTGTGTGTTACCCTCACATACCAAATGGTCTATAAAGACCAACTTAGTGAATGAATGATGATACTGATATCTTTGGAATAAAATTCTACAAGGATGATGTAGGTAGCAAGTCCATCAGAATGGCAATAAAACTTTGGAATGCCTTGGAAAATAATCTATTTCCTTAATTTTTGTTTATGTCATTTTTCAAGATTTAGGAAATCATACTTCTTGTTCCCTTTTCATTTTAAAAACACACCATATTTATATTTGAAGATAAGAAAATTCATATATGCAGAAATTTTAAAAGGAAAAATTATTACTCTTCTTACAATCAAGGGATAACCACTATTAAAATTTCTATGTATTTCCTTCAAGATATGTGTGTTTGTGAACATTTTAAAATTATATTCACATGCACATGAAAATGTTGGCAAGTTGAATAAACAGAATTGAGTCACAATTGCTATCATCATTCTAAATGGTTGCAGAACATTCTATTAGATGATTCTGCCATAACTGATCATATGTATCCTCAACTGTTACTGGTTTAGTCAGGCCTAATTTTTCTGTGTTCAAAAATATGCTAAATTTCTATACATCCATGTCTTCACATTTCTCCATTGCTTTTCAAGATATGAATTCTCACAACTTTTTCTTTCATTCCTGCTGCAGTTAGAATCTGCAATGTCCCCCAAGGCCCACGAGTTAAAAGATTTCTCCACAGAGTGGTGCTACTTGGAGGTTGTGGAAACTTTAAGCGGTAAAGCCTAGTGATAGTCATTAGGTCACTGGAGGCATTTCCTAGAAGCGGAGAGTGGAGTGATAGCCCCATCTTCTTCCATCTCTTTTGGCTCCCTGAGGTGAGAAGCTTTGCTCCAGCACATAATCCTGCCACAAAGCATGTGCTCACACAGGCCTTGAGCAACAGGGCCAATTGACTGTGGACGGAAGCTTCCCAAGCTGTGAGCCAAAATAAACCTTTCTTATTTTAATATTGATTTACTTCAGGTTTTTTGTGACAATAATGGGAAATTAACACAAGTCTCTTTATGTGCATTTTCACTTTTTTGATACATGCTGTCAAAATCTTTGATCAAATTTTCAACCAGATGATATTCAATATCATCATATTTAGTCTATTCAAACCTATTTTTTAAAAGGTAATATGATAAAGGAACTATTGATGTATGATTTCCCAAATACCAAATATTTAATTATGTTCCCTATTAATCAGCAGCTACATCATCACATTCTAGTTATTATATACATATTAAATTCTATTTTTATATTTACTTTTTCTTTCCAATTATGTGTTTATTAATCTTATGCATATACAACATTTTACTCATTAATATGATATAAAATATATTTCAAATTATATCTCAAATACTCTTCTTTTGATGAAACTTTGGGACATTTTCTTATTTGCTCATTTATCTGAGAAAATTTTAATTGGGCAAGGTGCAGTGGCCCACGTCACTAATCCTAGAAACTCAAGAAGCTAAGGTAGGAGGATCACAATATTGAGGCCAGCCTTGGCAACTTAGTGAGACCTTGCCTCAAAATTTAAAGTAAATGTATCTCAGTGATCAAGCTCTCCTGGATTCAATTTCCAGTACAAAAATATTTTTTAAAAAAAAGAAAAGAATAAAAGAAAAGCCTAAAAATTTGAATGGGATGTTTAGAGAAATCGTGGTAAATTTATAGATCCACTTGGAATAACTTGACATCACTTCAGTATTGATATTCTCATGTTTTCCCTTCAAATATGCAAAGTTATTTTATAAGAGACACCAATTTTATAGTTTTTTGATATATGTTCCATCCATTTGTATTTGGTATTGTATTGTTATTAGAAATATAGTCCTTTTATATTCAAACTATTTTTTGATTATATGTAAAACTGTTACTGATTTAGATGTATCATTGTCTACTTACATTTACACATTCTTTTAATCTATTTCAGTGGACTTTTGCTTTGATTTTCCAATAAATGAACATATTTTGGCATTCTGTCCTTAGTCTTCCATTATTATAAAAATCAACTACCAAGCTGTTCTTACATTATTAGGCAATCAAAAAGTATGCACTACTGGGCATGGTGGTGCACAACTGTAATCCCAGCTGCTAAGAAAGCTGAGGCAGGAGGATTGAAAGTTCAAAGCCAACTTCAGCAACTTAGCTGTCTCAAAAAGGGGGATGGGGGTGGGTGGAGATGTGTTGAAATGCCCCTGGGTTCAATGCCTGTTTAAAAAGAAAATAATAATAATAATAATTCTACCAAAATGTAAATCAGAGAACATATGTGGATAGGACCTGATGGGTTAAATGTATCTTCTGAAAGCAAAAAATTTTAACACTACAATGAGCGAGAATTTAAATAATTTTTAATAAAATTTTCAAACATCTGTTCTTTGTCATGTCCCATACTTTCTGCTCATGGTAGCAAGTAGGCTTTTTATTTTTCTCTAGTTCTTTCTGACTTACTAAGTTCCTTGAAGATATAAGATACACAGCAAGCTGGATACAAATGGAAAGAAAAGCAGAGAAATCAGTGCTCACTGATCAGTGCCCACACAGAGTTTAGCATGGTATCTGGGAAATATTTGATTCTGAATAAACTTCAAATAAAAGTTTAACTGTGAATAAACTCCAAAGGCCTGGAAAAAGAATAAGAACTTAAAATTGACTTGAACTACTAACTACAATATTAAAAGAAACTTTTCCAAACACTGTGATCTCACTTCTGGGAGCAAAGGGAAAATGTGACTACATGAAAGAACACTGCTTATAAGAAAGTAACTAAAAACGCAGTATCCACTTAATGTGATGACACACTGCCACCACTTTTTCCTCAGTTGTCATATTCAAGAATAAAGGAAATCATAATGAATAGCTGTTGGATTCAAAACTGGAGAATTATAAGTGATCTCAAATGTTACTCCGACTCATGGAAATCTTGTGTATTTTTTCCTTAAGATTGGAGTGTGATATCTATTAATTTTCTGTTTTTAAGCCTGTTTCTCAATGGAATAGATGTTAATTCTGACTGAACTTTGACTATAACCCATAAATATATTTTACCTCATTTTTTTTATGAAGGAAACATAAACTACTACTGTTTCCTGTATCATAAGTAATGTAGGTAAATGAGTGCCTTTTGATACAAAAAAAAAATTGCACTAGTTTGAGGCAAGAGACAGTTGAAAAGAATAAAATTAAATCTGATTTTTATCATGTTTTATTGTGGACCATTCCTTAGACAATTAATGCTTAGGCTTCAAGATCACAATTTTATTTTGAGATGTCAATTTTGAGACAGGGAGAAAAAAAAATGTTCAAGGCAATGATAATGTCCCACTTTAAAGTTCTTATGTTTTTGCTTAAATGGTTATAATAACACATGCTGTAGAAATTTTCTATATTTATTTTGGAATTACTGCTATGTGCATATGTATTATTCTTGGTAGGATGGGCATCTTCATATCTAGGGCATCCCACTATGATGTCTGATTATGTTCCAGCTGGTCTTTCTCTACTTAGGAATGAAATTTTTACTGGAGTAAATTTAATCAGGCAATCTTGTTAAATGTGGCACTGATCCCAATCAGTTGAAACTTTTGAAAAGGGAAAGAACAAGAGGAGAGACAAAAGTTAGTTTTTAATATCATGAATTTCTCCAATGTGCGTTCTGAAGTTGGATAATCTTTGGTTCATATCCTGAATTTGTCCCTTCCTAGTTCTATGATTTCAAAGTTCTGCTTCATCCTTCCAATTCTTGATTTTCAGTAAGTTGGAAAATAATACTAATAGACACATCTTAGGCTTACTATGAGGACAAAATGAGAAAATGTGTGTATGCATACACTTAACCAATTATCTGGCAAAAGGGAAGTGGGCAACAAATATTTTCTTTTATTATTACTTTTATGTTCTCTAACAAGTGTTGAAGAGTGATTTGCAGACTTTTACTTGAGGTTCATATTAATATATAGATTCATGGATCTCTCATAATACCTATTGCTTCAAGATTTGTAAGGTTGCACCCCAGAAATCTGTATTTCATGAGAAAATTCTTATGCATATAAAAATTGCAAGACTGTTACCCAAATACTTATTTTTTAAAAATTATTTGGTACTGGGGATTTAAACACAGGGTGCTTTACCACTGAGCTACACTCCTGGTCTTTCTAATTATTTGAGACAAGTCCTCACTAAATTTTGTGATCCTCCTGTCTCAGCCTCCTAAATTACGGGGATTACAAGTGTGCATCATGGCACCTGGCTTGAATTTCATTTTTACAATGCTGTGTTTCTTATAATATAGGAATAGTATAAAGCTTCTTTTGTAAAGGTTTCATATTATCTTATCAAAATGCTATCTTTCTGAAGAAAATAAATGTACATTGCTGTGGTTTCTGTTTAAAATGCCCAGGGCCTGCTGGGGAAATGCTGGGGAGTGATATGAGCCAAATTATATTGTTATATTGTGTGCATGTCATTATATACAAGTATAATGCACTAATAAAAAAATGTGGAAAATAAATTAAATGTCCAGGGCCACTTTCAGGCAAATCTGCTTCCATTCTAGAATTGTCTTCTCTGGAATTTCCCTTTCCTCCCCACTTCCCCACCACCAACCCCCAACACTACCAATTAGAGCTTTCTAAAACATTCATTGGATACTCTTCTTTGGAATCATTCTGTACATGAAAAGTTCTGCACTCCTGAAAATAAAAACCAAAATCCTCAACAAATATGATACGTAACCTCTCTTTTCAGCCATATCTACATCTGATCCTGATGTAGAGTACTATACTACAACAGAAAAGCTCAACATTGTAAGTAATCCACTGTGCCATGTTTCCATGCCCTTCCTGTCAACAAATGACCTTAAGCTTCTTCCTGTTGAAATCATGTTCACTAAAATCCAACTCATAAGCCATGTCCTCCCAAGAGCATTTCTTAATCTCTGCAGCTGAAGGAGATTATCCTTTCAAAGTTCTTAGTTTGTAATATTCTAATGACAATTTTTCTTTTTCTGTATTGAGATGCCCCCTTTTATATATTTAATTTCATATAGCAAAGAACACATCTCCTCTGCCTTTTATGATCCCCACAGTGGCATAATTCTGGATTCAAGATGTCTTAAAATAACCACTCAATGAATAATGGTAGTAATATGTAATTTACCATAATGGTTCTCTAAAGACACTCAACTTATACTTATCTTCTTGTACTTTCAGTTATTTTTGAAATTAAAAAGGCATTTTTGCATTATTGAATGTATATGGGTTTTAAAATTCACCCTACCTAATACTATCAATATAGTTGAAAACCTGAGAACCACAGTGACTTGACCAGATCAAACAATTAAGACTGGCACTGAAGCCGGTGCCATGGCACACACCAGAAGCTGGTGAGGCTGAGGCAGGAGGATCAAGAGCTCAAAGCCAGGCTCAGCAACTCAGTGGGGCTCTAAGCAACTTAGCAATACCTTATCTTTAAATAAATTATAAAAAGGACTGGGGATGTGGCTCAGTAGTTAAGTACTCCTGGATTCAATCCCCAGTAACAAAAAATAAATAAAAATAAAAATAAAAAAGACTGGCATTGAGTTCAGAAGTATGTTGGATTAATTCCCTGTTGAAATGATTTATACATTTATTTCATCATCAATTAGTGTACTTATTTTTTCTTTTGTGAAAGTTTGCAACAATGCTATGTAATCAACAATCACAGTTACAGTGGTGTGCAAGAAGCATCTACCCTAAAGCTTAGGAGACAGGTTAACTGTGGTTCATCTGAACAATGTTGGGTTCTTCTTCAGGTTGCGGCTCAGAGGACTTAGCTACAGACAAAGGCAAAGTTAGGTTTTATTCACATGTGTTGCTTCTAGGGGCCAAAATAAAATTGTACTAACTACCTGAGGCCTGCTTTTCTCTTAGCCTACCATTAGACATTCTAAGAATAGACTGAACTGTTTCATTACCCTCTATGTCCAATTTCATTGGCCAAAGGAAATAATTGCAAAACCTCCATTATTACTTCTAGTGGAAGGAGTTCCAAAGTCTCACAGCAAAGCGCATGGAAGCATCAGAAAGATGTGATGACTTGAGAATAAGATCTACCTACCTCATGTGTATCTACAGTTACTTTCTACTCTGCATATATCTATATAATATCTGAAAATGAACATAATATTTCAAAACAGTTTATTTTTAAAATTAAAATCATAAGTATTCCTCATTATAACAAGTGCAATTTATAAGAGAGTAAGGGAAATTAAACCTATAGAAATGTATATTCCAATGTATCCATTATAAAAGTGACAAATACATACAGTTTTGATTTCATATTTGACAAAATGTATGTATAATTGGTTATACTAACTATTCTTTACTACCCATAGTTGTCATAGTGTGAGACATTACAAAAATTTCTTTCACAGCAGAAATTGAAATGAGTAAAATTATGTTTAAAATATTAATGATTTGGGTTTTGTTTCCTGCTTGTACCAAACAGAAGAATGAAAAGTTGTGATTTTTAGTCTAGTGATAGAATTCACAAGAAAATTGCTTAAGTTTTAAATTTTTAAGTCACCTTGTTTGACTCCAATAAATGTTACCAAAAATTTTAGACTCAAATACATCCTTCCTTAGAGAAGACTTCACAGAGCACATTTATATAAATACATTCAAATATATTTTGCACATTTCCATGTGAAAATGACCATTAAACAAAATACTCAACATTTAATAATTTTAGCAAATCATTGCCTTCTTGCAGGATTGCTTTTAACCTAAGCAAAGGCTTATATAAAAATACATTGATGGGCCATATTGTAAAGGAAGATTTTACTTTAGAAAGCTTGCCATTTTTATCATGATACTTAACATAATCTATAATTATGCAGTTAGCCATACTTTTTGTTGATAATACTGAAATAGTCGAATTCTTAAATTTCTTTCAAGCCCCTTTGATAAAAAACATGAAACAGCATTAAAACAAAGTAATGTGGAGAACTTAGAGCTCTAGTAACTGTTTCATAAGTCCTCCCCACCTTGGAGATTAACATGAAATTGAGCCAGAAACAGTGGCACAAGCCTGTGATCACAGCAACTCTGGAGGCTGAGACAGGAGGATGGCAAGTTTGAGGCAAACATGAATTAATTAGAGAGGCCCTCAGCAATTTAGTGAGACCCTGTTTCAAGATGAAAAGTATGAAAGCATGCCTGTAGTCTCAGCTAATGGGAAGGCTAAGGCAAGAGGCTAACTTGAGTCCAGGAGTTCAAACCAGCCTGGATGACATCACAAGACCCAGTACCAAAAAATGAACAAAAGAAAACAAATATTCATGATGTATATGAAGGGATGATTGATTGAGATATTTATTTGTGTTTTGTTTTTCCTGCTATGAAAGGCTCAGAAAGAAATAAAACTCTATTTTTTCATCTATCTTCTCTTCCTTTCTCATTCTAAAAAGCAGCCAGCATTTCTGTTCCTTTTTTTTTTTTTTTTACCTGAAGATGAATACCCTTCCCTGATTTTGTTTTCAAAAGCCTCGGCTTATTAAGAGGTTATGCTGGAGTTTGAAAAGAGAAGCAGAGAAATGAGAAAAGTGCAGGGGGAGGAAAGCATCAAAGAAGAAAGAGAAGACTAACTAGGGAGAAGACGGATATCTCCTGGGCCATCGAGGCCCCATTCTTATTGAAACGTCAAAGTATGGAAGAACTTGGGGAGGTTGGTTCACTATATGGACCTTTTAGGAAGACCAATCTTGAAAGACTTAGCAAACATTCTTTTGACTGACATTTTCTTCCTTCTAGAGGAAAAGGATTTGTATATTGAGCATGTCACTACAGTCCCAATTGACTGAGGCACAGAGAGCTTCTGGAGTTTTCCAGTCATCCTGTGGAATTACTGAGTTCTTATGCACAAATCCCTAGACAGGTGAATGGATGTTGCCAAAATGACCCAAATTGGCTGTCTTACCAGCCAAGGAAGATGAAGCTTAGTGCCAGTTTTAGATTTGATTTAATGACATAAAGATAAAATGAATTTTTGTGTGTGTGTTTGTGTGTTCCAATAAAATTTTACTTGGGAACTGTGAAATTTAAATTTCATGTATTTTTGGTTTTTTTAAATTTTTTTTCTTTCCACATTTTATTGATGCATTATAATTGTACATGATCGAATCATAATTGCTGCATATTCATACATGTACACAATATAACAATATAATTTCACCATTGTCACTCTCCAACACTTCCTCTCTCCCTCCCCTTCTCACATCCCCTGAGTCCTTTCCTCTAAAATACTGAGATAAATTGAAGATATTTCTTGTTTTGAATTTAGGAAATAAAAATTATAATGGCCAAGAGTATTGAGAAAAAAAATAATATCCTTCTAAAATGCACTAAGACTGAAAGTAGCTCAGTAGTAGAGCACATGTTAACAGATAAGAGGTCCTGGGTTCAATTCTCAACACAACACAGATTAAAAAAAAAAAAAAAAGAAGAATCACTATAAATGTAATAGTCTTCTTTCCTCTGGAAAACAAAAGGCAAAGTTCCAACTATATGTAGTATGTCAAATAAACATGTTTCAATAAAATTGAAATAAAGTTGTAGTTTGTTAGAATGGCTTGTTCTATAGGTTAAAATCCTCCATAATACTTCAAAGCATAGAAAAAATGTGAAGCTCTCAAATTTATTTTTAAAAAACCAAGAATGAAACCTGAAATTTAAAAAGAATGGAACATTCTTTAGCACTTGTTGGTGTATCTCACCTCTACCCAATTTAGTGGACTAACAAAAAAAAAAATGGGACAAAGGAAACATTATCATCTTGTTTTATGTGTGAGTTGCCCTCCATATGGTTTGTTTCAAAGAAAATCCACACTCAAATACTCTTTTATATAAACATTTTCAACAAGAATGTAACATCAAAAATACAAATAGTAAAAAATGCAGGAGAGGTCAGGTGCAATGGTACATGCCTGCAATCCCAGCGACTAAGGGGATGATGCAGGAGAATAACAACTTTCGAGACCAGCCTCAACAATTTAATGAGACCCTCAGCAATTTAAGAAGACCCTGTCCTAAAATTTAAAGAATTAAAAAGCACTGGGGATGTAATTCAGTTGTAAACCATCCCTGGCTCAATCCCGGGCACCAAATAAATAAATGCTAGCGAGAATGCAGAGAAGAGAACACTTATACACTGCTGGTGGGTTTGGAAGTTAGTACAACCACTATCAAAATCAATATGGAGGTTCCTCAAAAGACTAGAAATGGAACCATCATGTGACCCAGCTGTACCACTCCTTGGTATTTATCCTAATGAATTAAAGTCAACATACTATAGTGATATGTGTGTACCCATGTTTATGGCAGCACAATTCACAACAGCCAAATTAAGAAACCAGTCTAGGTGACTATTAACAAATGAATGGATAAAAACAATGTGGTGTATTTATGCAATGGAATTTTATTCAGTCATAAAGAAGAATGAAATTATGTCATTTGCAGGAAAATGGATGGAACTTGAAAACATTGCATTAAACAAAATAAGCCAAAGTCAGAAAATCAATATGTTTTCTCTCATATGTGGAAGTTAAAGAGAAAAAAGGAAGAAAAAAAGGGGGACTCACATGGAAATAGAATGGAAACCAGTAGAGAAAGTGAACAAGGGGGAGGGTAAAGGAAAAGGAAAGGGAAGGTACTTGGGAATGAAATTGACTAAATAGTATTTTTTTCTATTGTGTGCATGTACAAGTATGAAGCAGGGAACTCCACTATTATGCAAAATTAAAATGCATGAATTTAAGAAATGAAAAATAGAAAATATTTTTCTGTTTAAACTAAAAGCATGGATGTCCAATGATGATGGAATATGGAACTATAAAGGGTGAGATTTGAAAATGTTTTAGGCAATAACAGTGTCATTTTTGAAATAAGTATCCTCCTTTAGCATATGTATTGTATTTAATTCACTAAAGGTAAGAAAAGTGTATTTGTTTTATTTATGATTTTCTTAAATAAATGCCCTGTTCTAGAGGCATGTACTAGACACATGCCAACTGCTAAGCAAGACCCAGAATGTCAAAATGCCAGCATTCTTTTCAATTTAAGTTCAGAAACATTGCTGGAAATCAGTCTAATCATTGGAAAGTCAAAATATGCATACATATTTTTTTCACATTTGCTTTGATCAATAGGAATCATTTGTAATACTTTAATAAGATTAAAATGAAGTTATTCACTTAAACTCCAAATATGTGGACTTAATCACATGGTTTTAGGACAGAAACAAAAATAGAGATGAGTAGAAATTTCTTTTTTATAGTTAAGCAAACTCAAGCGTAGTCATGATAGAAATTTTGAAAAGTTTTGGAGTGGGCTATGTCAAGTCCAGAACACAGAGAATCTTATGCCATTCATCTTCATTTGAAAAAAATAGAGACAGACATATTAATTAATTCTCTCAGTATATTTCTGACTACACTTTGTATTAACTGAAAGGGCAAAAATATTTGGTCAATAAAGTAAGTTTTCTCCCACTTCCCAAAGAAAAATTACAAATAACTAACACAAACTAGATAATATCTATTATGATACTTATTTCACTGTCCTTTTGAAGTGTCTAGGAAATTTTTACATCTAAACACTAAAAAAAAATTATATCTTTGCTTTCCTTGACTGCCAGAAAATATGCCAGTCAAACTTTTAATGAGAACACAGATTATTTTATGAATATATTTTCTGTCTCCCCCTTTATGGGTTTAAAAGATGTACTTATATTATATAAACAAGGACTTACCCTAAAGTGCTCTCCCTTTTAATTCTTGTCTTAAAATTTCAACTCTTTCCTTTATAGACTCCCTGTGCCCAGAAATTATGCCCATATATATGACTTTAGTCAGGAAGCAAATTCTTTGTTATAGTTGAAAGCTGCCTCCTGGTAATATCAACACCTATTTATTAAATTCTACATATTGTATCCATTTTACCAAACAGGAAGGGAACATTCCTTTTCTTCATAATTCTTCCATTAAATATATGCCATTTCATTAAATGAGAGACTTTTTGAACCCAAGCTAACCATGAGAATGAGATTATGAATATGAAATATATATATATATATATATATATATATATATATATATACACACACACACACACACACACACACACACACACATTCTCTCTTTTCATTCTTAAAAGTGGGAGACAATAGAAGGGAATAGGAAAGAATCTGGATGCATCCAGTGGTTCTGCCCTTAGAAAGAGACATATGGGACTCCGTACTTCATGGGCTCCACATATCATACCCACAGAAATACAAAGACACAACGTTTTAATGCTTACTGGGTTTTGCATTTTAATTTTTTCAGTGTTGTTGTTTTGTAAAAAGTTTGGATACACAAGGTTTCTGGAAAATCTGATTCCCTGTTGGGTACATGAGGATTACAAGAGGGAGAGTTAGAAGAGGTTGGATGTCATCAGGCCAGAGGACCAGAGTGGCAGTATGGATTGTGGGGAGGACAGGAACAAAATTTCTGCCCTGTAAAACAGAATGGCAGGGTATGTTGAGACTAGACAATACTCAATCTCCCAAGGGAGAGAATCCTGACTGGCTTCCTGGGATAACTACTGTGCTCCTTCCCTGCTTTTTCCTAGGTGGGTCTACTTTCAGTAAGTGATTTATCTGTCTGAAGATCCAAAGAGGGAAGAGAAATAAAGTGAGAGGAGGGAAATGGGAATCTGCACACCCCACAGCTTGAGAACCTGGACTGAGACAGTCACTGTCCTGGGTCGAACCTCAGCCACCCCCTGCCCTTCTCTGAGTGGCAAAGGCTCCAGCTCACAGGCCACAGTACCCAACTTCTCTAATCGCTTGCACTTGGATCTGGTTTGGGATGAACACTTTTGCCAGGCTGTGGGCTTTTGCTTAAATTTACAATTTTTGTGTTCACTAGAAGTACTGTCTATGGGTCTTCACTTGTACTTTTGCCTCAGGCCATGAAAATATTAAGAATTTGGGGGCTAGGGATGTGGCTCAAGGGGTGGTGCGCTCGCCTGGCATGCGCAGGGCCCTGGGTTTGATCCTCAATGCCACATAAAGAATAAATAAATAAATAAAGAAAGAAAGAAAGATATTGTGTCCACCTAAAACTAAAAAATAAATATTTTTTTTAAAAAGAATTTGGCTTATTTTTAAAAGTCATTTTAGCCATTCTGGGTAATAGTTGTTCATCTAAGATTCTCCTTGATTCAAAGGGACATTTGCATAAAGGCTCTCATAAATGCAAGAGTGCTATTTTTTAAAAAATTGGTTTAATTATTTTCAACCAAGGGTTCCTTAAACTTTCAAATTTTTTATGGCAACTTTTTATTTTGTTTGTATTTTCCAGATAAATCCCCTAATGTCCTTCCCTCAAGACACACTTTGGGAAAGTGTCCTGTTTATTGTGTAAGCAGAGTTCTTCAGAAAACACATTGGAAAGTGTTTGAAATCACTACGCCATTATCCATCAGTGTTTCCCTTTGCTGGCTCTTCACTTTGAATCCTCTTTTTAGCATCTCCTCTGCTGCAAAACAGGTCACTAGTGCTGCTATGGCAGGTTTGTTCCAAAGATTCAGTGAGAAGGTTTGTGCAGTGTATGATTTACCAACTACACAGTCTATCACAAACCAGAATTTTAGTAAGTGTCTTTTTCCAGTTTTCCCTCTACTCCCCATATTTTGCAAATGAACAATTAAAAGTCAAGACAGAAAATTCTTTTTTAAAAAAAGAAGTTTCTCCTATCCAAACTTTTACGAATTCCTAATGGTCCACTTTACTTGTCATGGGCTAGTGGGCTACTTGTTAATTCCATGACTACTGAAATATAATTTTATATGAAGCTAATTGAAAGCAGATCAATTTTTAGAACAAATGTCCTTTAATTTTCATTTGATTTGAACAGATTCGTTTGCAGTCCTTACTTATTCATGCAAAATTCACATTGACATCACTTAGTTCTAAACCAAATTAGGTAATATAAGTTATGAAAGCAGAATCACTGAAGAATAAGAATATTGTGTTTATATCATCTTTCTACAACCTAAATGTAAAACTGAAGAGGGACTAGAGGTGTGGCTGAATGGTAAAATGCCTAGCATATCAAACCCCATGCCCTAGGTTTTATCGCTAGCACCACAAAAATAAATTTAAAAAATAAAAAATAAAAAATAAATAAATGATAGAACTGGAGGAGATGGAGTGGTCTCAATGTAAAACCAAATGGGATCAAAAGGTTGCAATGAGCTGCGCATGGTGGTGCATGCTTGTCATCCCAGTGGCTGGGGAGGCTAAGGCAGCCTCAGCAACTTAGTGAGGCCCTAAGCAATTCAGAGAGAACCTGTCTCTAAATAAAATATTTTTAAAAGGGGAGGGAGATGTGACTCTATTGTTAAGCTCTCCTGGGATCAGTCTCTGGTACCAAAAAAAAAAAAAAAAAAGTCTTGCCATGAACTTAAGCGAAAGCACAAATGAAGCAAAACAAATTGTATGCTTTTTTCATGGATAGTCTGTAACAGGACTTATAGGGTAAAGTAATATTTTCCATCTTACCTTGAGCAAGCTAAATCCTATGATGAAAATAAAACAGATTAATATGCTAGAGAGTGTCTGATTTAGGATTGTTAAGGAACAAAATTTTACCAAATTGAGTTTTAAAAATTTAACTATTTTTTTAATTGTTGATTTATGAACCAGGCTCAATCCAGACTATAAAGTAGAAAGGAGTTCCAATGAGATAAAGCAAATGGGTGAATTTTACTGGCAGAAACAATAAAAGAGAGATGAAGAAAGGAATAACTGGCAGATGTAAGAAATATAGGAATGTAAGGAATATTTTGTTGAATTAGTGGCATTTGGTTATCTTTTATCTCCCAGTTTCTTGGAAGGTCAGATCTTACAAATAAACAACTGAATTTTCTTTGCTGATGTGGAATCTTAGTGCAAATGACACCATTTTGCTTCTGTTGCATTTTCTTTTTCAGGGGAACCTGAGCCGGGTCATGGAAGAGCCCTCTGAAGAGGTGTTTTGCTGTTTTGTGTCTCTACTCTTAGTTTATGATCTTGTCTTGGTGGGGAATGCTCTTTACTATGCATTCCTAACTTAACAATATCTGCATGTGGATAATGATGAATGCCCAATGAAATTTCAGATGAGGAAATAAGTTTAAACATCAGCATAAGGAATTTAGTTTTAACTGAACAAGTCTTCAGCTTAAGATGTCAAATCCTTACATGATCCTGTACCTTAAAGTTCTGGATTACCTTTGCTTTAGCAGATTTAAAAATAAAGTTTGTATTAATTCTATCAACAAATAGTCATTGGATGGCTTCTACTAGGCAACCATTCTATTATGTGATGGGAATATAATTACTAACAAGATAGAGTCCCTCTGTCTTGGAATTTTAGGTCTAATAGTAGAAGTAGTTTTGTATAAATAAAGACAGCAAATATATTTATTCAATCTGTGATGGATTAGACATGTTGAAAAGAATAAAAGGTCTTGCAGCCAGTTCCCAAGATGGCTACCTATGATCTAGTCCCCTAGTCTTCATCCCTTCTGTTACCCTACTCTTATGATGTAGAAAGGTCGATCTGTGTCATCAATAGCATATGACAGAAGCTATGTAGGTCCTTTCCAAGAGAAGATTGTGAAAGGCTGTGGCCTCCACCTTCGACTTTCTCTTTGGACTTACACTGGGGAGGCCATGTGGTTAGCAACATTATAGAGGAACCCACATGTCAAGAACCTGAGGTATATGGCCAAGGGTCAACAAGAAACTGAGACCTGACAAATACCACAAGTGCACTTGGAAGCAGATATTCCAGCTGCAGATGATTCACCCCCTTCTCAATAGCTTGATGCTTAGCTCAAGAGAAACTGTAAGCCAGAAACACCAAACTTCTGGTGTTCCAGGATTAAGGTGTTCCAGGATTCTTCAGTCACATAAACTAGTAAGTGTAGATTGATTTAAGCTGCTAAATTTTGGGATACTTTGTAATTCAGTGATAGATGACTAACAAAGGTCTTTCAATGCAGATATAACCTAGAGTGTTTTGACCAGTGACCAGATATTGAAGGCTTAAGTAAGAATTGGCAAGATCAAGAATTGGCAAGATCTTTTAAAGTATGGCTCTGTGTGTTGGAAAATAACAGTAGTTATGTCATTGATAACGAACTAGATGAGCTATTGATGTGTCTTCCTGTTAGAAGGTTGAATTATCTGAATCCGAGCACTCTTATTACCCATTATGTCAGGAATGAGTCAAATGACAAGAGCTATTTATAATAAATGTCATGGCCTTTTCCTCTATTTTAACTGATAACACTTATTAGTTTAAGAATTCTGAGTAGATTTCAGTAGGAATGGGTGTGACAACTAGTGCCTGTATAGAAAAGAATATCTTTGTTTTGGCTCTAAATGCAAAGATTATTTTTAGGTCCCATCAATACACATACTGCAAGCAGTGAAATTCTGTGTTTTGGATGCCTTTTTGATAATGCTGCCTTTCTTATTGACTCAAATGATGTCAAAAGTGTCACATGCGAACCTTTCCTAAGAACGTTTAGACACCCATTGATAAATAATTGATAAAAAATTACTTCTTGGTGGACCATATTGCTCCCGAATATATTTGACAAACCAATGAGGATTGATGTTATTTGACACATTGAAGGAGGGAATAATTTCAGTTTACAATCTAGTGGATCAAGAACAAAATGCTGGGTTTTATTTAGAATGTGTCAAGCAGATATAAAGGAGATTTGTAGCTTTCTTTGATGTGCTCACATGAAATGCCTGTAGTCAAACGGCTATTTTTAAACTTGAGAAGAAATTCAGGACAAAAGGAACATTTTAAATATAAAAGGGAATTCAAGAAGATCACAAAGAAGTGAAATCACTATTACAAAGTTCAAAGACACATTGTTCTTCAAATACCAAGAAGCTGACTTAAATATCATTGGTGACCCTTATTCAGAGGAGACTTTCTAGGGTTTAAGGAAGTGATGGACACAAGGCCATTCTTTTTGCCCCCTTTTAGAAACTGCTTGGTTTCGGACTACTATTATGTTTTACTTTCTTGAGACGAAGTTTCCTGTTGTGCTAGACTTTTGAACTCAGTAAGGAGATCTTAACTGCAAGATAATGGGTATGCTGTGACAGGCATCAAGTCAGCTGACCACCATAGAACAGGGAGAGGACTCTGATGTGTCAACCTCATGTCTGAGCAGCAGACAATCCCTTGTCTGCATTGGCACCTATATGGATAGGAAGCCAGGAAATTGTTTTAATCGTGGGCAGGGCATCAGGCCTGTGTCAAGAACAGTCCTGAAAGCCATATAAAATGTTGCATGGATAGATCTCAATGGCTTCAGACAAATGCAGGCTGACCTAGAAAGGAGATATCTACTGTCATATGCTATAGAGAAGTTCTAAATGCATAAGAGTGGCAACTTTTATGGAGTACCAACTCGGCTAGACAGTTCACATGAATTAGTTCATTTCTTCCTGGCAGCAATTTTGGAAAAAAGGCTTTATATCCATTATACAGGTATGGAAATTGACACTCAAAGAGATGAAATAATCTGACCTGTGTGAGAGCCAGAATACAAACCCATGATTGTCCTATGCCATTTCTCATTCCACCACCACACAATGTTGTTTTTTTTTTCAACATAATCATCGATTAAAAATATGAAAATTGGGGGATTTATTTTATAAGGAGTTGCAAGAACATGTAGTATAAAAACTGCATTTAATAAATAAAAAAGAAAGAGATTACGTTAATACAAGCTATGATTCTGAATTACATACTTCAGATATTTTGCTGTGATATGTAAATATCACAGCCTCAGAAATCACAAAGAATATGTTTCTGTGCCAAAAAAGGAAGAAAATTCAGAAATTAATAAACCTATACATTACAGAAATATATTTAGTTCCATGTAACTTTTTAACATTTTTTCAATAATAATTTAAACAGAAAAATATTTTCTTTTAATTTTCTAGCTTTATTGAAGTATGAATAACAAATAAAATTGTTTAATTATAATGAAATGATTTGATATATATGTACATTGTGAAATAATCATTACAATTAAACTAACATTCACCACTTAGTTACCTTTTATGTGTTGGGGTGGGCAGTGAGAGCACTTACCTGTTCTCAGGAACAAGAACAGATTTTTATCTAAAAGTTGTTTGTACTCAGATTTTTCTAGTCTTTTTATTTCAGTAATTGTGTGTGTGTGTGTGTGTGTGTGTGTTTTGTTTGCTTTCAGAGCAATCTCTGCCACACAGTGCTTAGGTTGATAGTTAAAATTTGTTTATATTTTAAAGGAAGACAGTTTATAAGCTTCCTGTCCATTCATTTATTAATTCATCTGACAACATACACAAACACCTTCTATGTGCTTGTGACTAAAAACACAGGATTCCATGGAATTTATTAAATGGAAAGAAATAATAAACATCTACACAGAATACAGAGCAATGAACAAATACCAGCTTTGAAATCCCATAGTGAGTTTCCCTAAGTCTAATTTGGGGTTGAGAACTGGGAAAACATATTTATTCCAGGAGGAACTCACAGGGCAGGTACTTTGAGGAGTCAGTCTGAAAATATTATTCCTCCTAATGTTTAATATACATAAAATGTTAACTTTATTCTTAGTGTTTTAAATCATTCTAAATCAAATTATAATTCAAGAAGATAAAATTATTTTTCTATAATGGACTTTTGCAATCATTTTTTTTGTCTTATTACTAACCTGCCTTTTACATTTGAAAAAACATTGTAAACACATTGCCATTTCTCACTGATGTCCATAGAACAAGAAGTGGTGATTGGTGAAAGTCTATTGATATTTTACTGTTTAAAGTTACCAATTTAGCATAACCAATTAGAAAAAAAAACATACGAATATATATATCGTTTATATAAATTGACACACACCCATGTTTATATATACTATTTGTTTTTTTAAGAACAGTTGTATGATACTGAATATTCCCTTTTCAAAGGATTTATGCTTTTGTCCTTATTAGTTATTTCAAACTTTATCTTTCAAAGATAATACCCACTGCCACCTATTCTGTAAGAATTTCTGTTGCTTTGCAACTCGAACTCTAATTTAAACTATTAATTTGTTCTTCCATTAGGTGGATTTTTTTAAAGTATGCCTATGATACTTGCATTGTAACAATCCATTTCAAGTACTAGAAGAAATATTTATTTATCTTTTATTTCCTACCTCCAACCAGACCTACTAGTGGTAACTATAACTTTTAATGAAAGATGGATGGATATCTTTCCATGTCATTCTTTTTGGTGATAAAATTAAATAAAAAACATTTATAGGTAAATATAGTATCTATAAAAAGAAATTCAGTGTAGGTGTAATCATTCTTAGTGATGATATTGTCCCGGAATGCTGAATATTGGTTCTTAGAGGGATGGATCTTAGGTATCACAGTGGTCTTCGACTCTCCAAGAATATAAGATATAAACAGGTGCACATTATAATTGCATTATTAAAATGTAATGGGAAGAAAGCAAATAGGAATAAAAGTAAATGTTGAAACAAATTTCTTAGGGGACAATAAAGAAAAAAGTTTGAGAATATATATATCGTTTATATAAATTGACACACACCCATGTTTATATATACTATTTGTTTTTTTTTTCTTTTTTAAGAACAGTTGTATGATACTGAATATTCTTTTTCCTGCTTTTTTTTCCCCCAGTTAATATGATACACCAAATGTAAGTTGTGGATGGCACATGTAGATCATTACAGAAGTCAGATAGTAGCATAAACAAGACAAGCAAACGTTGAGGAAGAGTGAGGACCATGGTAAAATTGAGGAGTGCATATTTCTTTAAATGAATCATCAGCTCTTCTAAATCAACTCCTGCAGATGGTTGCCATGTGAGAATTGGGGCCCAGTGTTATATTCCCTGATTTCCCCAGCAATACTGGAAGGCTGGATTTTTTTGTGTAATCTGAATTTTAAACTTTAAATATGAATTCTCCATGAATATCAACAGTATATGGGTCAAACAAAACATGTTTGTACTAGTAAACATTGCAGGCCTCTCAAGATTCTCCAAGGAATCTCTGCTGAGAGATCAATTGCAGAAAAATTTGCATCAGAAATTCAGGGTGACTTGTTTTTTTGCACCCCAGGTCAATCCTGCTGAGTTAGAAATCCTCTGCATCCACTTAGGAATTTGTTTTTTGGGTTTTTTGTTATTGTTGTTGTTGTTTTTTGTACTAGTGATTGAACCCATGGGCACTTTACCACTGAGCTGCATTCCCAGCTCTTTTTATTATTTAGTTTGAGGAATCTAATTTTTTAAATATAGTGTTTCTTATGTTATCTCAAGTTTGTGAACCAAAGAACTAGCATACCATAATTGGCACATAACCATAATTGAATTCCAAAGATTGAGAATACCAACCTTTGTTAAAATATTTTTTTTTCATTGATGGATATTAAATTGCTTCTAGATTTTTCTTTCTATAAATACTTCATTATATCCTAATGTATCACTGTTTTAATATTTGTGGTACAACAAATCAGGATTATTGGATCTAATTATAGGGTCTAATAGATATTATACATTTCAGGATCTAGTACATATTATAAACTTACTTTTGAAAGATAGAAAAAATAAAAACATTCACATTTCAACCAGAATATATGTGAGAACCTTCATCCTAATATTCATACTTCTGTATATTTGAAACACTCCCAACTTGAGATGATAAAAATGTTCTTTATTTTTAAAATATCTGTTGTCCTCACTTCCAATGAAGAATTTTTTTTTTATCATATGTTCATAAGTTACTTATATTTTCTCTACTTGAGGGAGTTTACAGATAGAATGGGAAAAGGAATGTCTTCTACAATGACTTTCTTTGGTACTTTTACCTTCTTCCTAGGCTCCACCCTCCTCCCAAATTCCTACTTCCTTTCCCACAGAGAGCCTATTAAAGCCACTGATAATCTGTCACCATTCTGTTAGGACTCTTTTTCCATTGGAATTATTTTTAAGTGTTCATTTCTTTGCCAGTTTTGCTACTTAGTAGTCTATTTTTTTTCCCTTATCTGTTTGATATAGCCCTGTGTAAACTAGGCTATCAAAAATTTGCATATACTATATATAGTATTTTATAAAACAAATTATTAAAGTACTAGTTTACTTAATCTAATTTTGAGAAAATTCCATTTTAATCATATTAACCCTTTTAAACAGCACTATTTTAGTTTGCTTCTTAAACTGCTTTAAGTAATTCACTTTAACTACACGCATTTTCAGTATAATGCCATAAGTTAACTGCAGAAAAGCCACTAATGAATATTACTTTACTTCACGAAATAACAGCAAAGGAACTATAAAGACTTAAATAACTTTATACACAAACTATTTAAAAGTTTTAGAACTTTCTAAACTAAAAAATGGACTTTTTTGAGGGGGAGGTACTTTCAAGAGTTCTTATTTTAAAACCCAAATGGGATTTCAAAATACAAGTAAATAAATGTCAAAGCTTCTTGGCCTCTGCTCTGCCATTCTATGTCTGAAACCCTGCCAAAATGAAATTTTCCATTCAAGAAGGACTGGCATTTACTAAGCTGATTTTTAAAAGACATTCTCAAAAGTAGTGGAAACTTTGTGCAACTTTTGACATTCTTCTCTTGTGGATAGAACAGCTGCCTCTGTGGACATTTTCCACCACTGTAACATTTTCTAAAAAAGTTTCAGTCTTTCCAATGTCTGGCCACTAGGTCTGTTGTTCCACCCCTCCACCCAACCCCTGGTCCGGTACCCAGCATAGAAGATAAACAGCCCCCAGGCCAGAAAGTAGTGTTTCACTGTTTCAAGGCGCAGAAATGATGACAGAATATATCTCACTAAGTATCAAAGTAGAAAAAGAGAAGAGAAAGTGGGAGAGAGAACCGGCAGGGTTCAACCTTTCTCTCTAAAGGGGAGGGCATTTATCTCAACAGGCTCTACTGTTTAAAACAGAGCTGTAGCGAGATGGTTGCTTATTCACATGAGAACTTCATTTTTCAGTTATTGGAAAGTCATAGTTAACAGATATGAGTCCTTTAAAAAAAATTCAAAAGGGAAAATATGGAGTCTCTGCAAAACGTAGTAAAATTAGAGGCTCAGTGTGCCGCTCCAACTGCCCCCCACCCTAGGGATGGAGAAGGGGCGCCTGAGCGCCCGGCCTGTGAAAGAGTGATGAAGTTACCCCGGCCTGGGAAGGAGTGATGGAGTTTGGAAATGGAAACTAGAACTATCATGAAAACCTCCAATATTCCTAAAACAAGCTTTAAAAAATTGTCACTGTGAAATAAATCAAAGGTAGAAATGAAAATTACGGGGCGTTAAGTGAGCAAACGGAAATCTTTCTGTAACCGATCTGTTGGCACTTTTAACACACCTTTTGAAGCAACAAGCTAGTTACTAGTCATTCCTTAAAGCTTTCTCCCCATTCTCAATTCTCTTCCTTCTCTTTTGCAGCGCACCTCGGAATTATTCCCGTGAGAGCATTCATTTAATTTCGAACCTATTTTTTTCTGTCCTTATTGCTCCCAGATCCAAAGCGCCTCTTCCTGATCTAGTATTTGATTCACTGATGCGACTTAGAGGAGGTGGCAAGGCATTAAAAAAAAAAAAAAAAAGTTTTGCGGTTTGGGAAACTTAGGCCTTTGTTGTGTCATTTCCCCTGCCCCTCCACGCCCCCAACCATGTGACCCAGAAAGGCCGGAATTTTGTGAATGAAGCCGAAAGGTGGCTGAGGGGGCGGGATGGACTCCGCCCCCTTCCCTATGTCGGCCAATCTCCGAGCGGAGCGCTGCGGGGTCAGCAACAAACAACAATGGGCTGGGAATTTACGGTTCGTTATTGGCTGCAGGAGAAGCTCGCGGGGGCTCTGAACTAAAGCTCCACCCTCTCCCGGTTACCCTGGATACCCGTCTGGGTCCGGCGGCAGAGGTCTTCAGAAACTTGCTCTGCTTACAAGGTCTTGCTTATCCTGGGAATGCATAGTGGCAGGACACCCTTCTTATCGTCCCTTCTAGTAGTTGCACCCTGAGAAAGCACCCGAGAGCCTCGCTATTCCAACCTCCGGGCCCAGGCTGTTCCCGGGATCCCTCCTTTGCAGGGGTTAAAATACAGTTCCCGCTCAAAATGCTTCTAGATAAGAGCGCTGTGAACTCTATTTTCAGCGAGTGCACGGTGTGTATCCTTGCTGTTCATCGCTATTAGTTATTTCCCCAGCAATATGTGCTGAGTTTTGTTTGTTGGTTTTGACATAGATATTGTCCCTCCTCCATGGGTCCTTGGTTGAGTCTTCTGCGCTCACACTCCATTTTAATACGTCTCCAAAGGTTCTATTTAAGGAAGGGAACTTTCAAATAGAAATTGAGAACCGCAGCACGTTTCCTAGTAGGCAAAACGGCTGCAGGAAACTTCTTTTGGTCACTAGCTCTGGCCGCTATCAGATTCACGAATGAATTTCGTCACCATTCAGTTCCCGGTTCTTTCCCCTTGGCCTCCTACTTCCCCTGTTGGACCAGGGCTTCCAAAGAGACATTTCAGTCCTTCAAGTCCTATAGGAGAGTCAGGGAAATTGACTTCAGAGATGCAGTTCTCACTTAACGTCCTAGTTATTGTCCTTGTAACTCGAGCTCTCTCACCACTCGCCCCCAACTCCCGGCTCTGTCTGTTTAAAAGCTGGAGAGGAAGTGAAAGCGTCAAGTACAGTAAGTGACACCCTCCGCCTCCATGTATACATAACAAAAGCTCAGGAAACAAGCGAGTCCTTAGGATATCCAAACCACCCCATCCCCTCGCAGTTCCTCCCCACCCCCACAGTGGACTTGAAGTGCCTTTTCCCAAAGTACACGTAGGGACAAATGTTATATTTATGTATTTCCTCACCCAGATTTGCAATGTAGTTCTCCCTCCCAGAATTACAACCTCTGCTAATAAACAATTCCTCGATTTTATACCCAGATGTTTTCCTCAAAGATTCTTTATTTTTTTCTGTCCCATGAGCTTATTTTAGTTAGAATGGGTCTTTAAAAAAAATGGTTCGATAAGCAATGATGAAGGTTAGTGTTGAAAACAGAACAGAACAGAACTTGGGCTAAAAGCTTGGTGGGAATGAGGCTAGACTGCGAGGTGGGATCCTTGTCAGGTCAAGAGTAGAAGGGTTGGAGATCTTGGAGGGGAGTGCGAGGAGGAAGTAGGGGCTTTGTGGATCGCTTTTCTGAGTATATACCTGAACCTCAACAACAATGTTTAAGGAAATCAGCCCAGCAGTAGACCAAACACACCAGTATTGAGAACTGGCGATTCGGTACACATGGTTTCAGTATCCCCGGGCGCCTTAACAATAAGCAGCGAGTTAGGAAGGAAGTCGATTTTCTCCATGGCTTTTCCAGGGTGCGGACCCTGCGCCTGCGGACAGAGAACTCGTTTGGGCAGAGGGGCACCAGAGACCCGCGGGAAGGGGCAGCAAGTCTCCTGATTGACAGCCCGAAATCTGATCTTGTGAAAGAGACGTGGAGCCAATGGGAGGCAGCGATCTATCAGTTTGGATTGGAGGCCCCTGGAGGAGAAGTAGAGGAAAAACCACCGAATTGAGCTCTGTCAGAGTCGCTTTCGGCTTGCAAGGGAAAGTGCTGGGCAATAATTAATGTTTTTATTAAATTTGGAGGGAATTTTTTGCAGCCGTTCGCCCAGCGTGGCCTTCAGGTGGGTCTTTCCAACAACTTTTTATGTCTCTCCAGATAATTGCATGGTTGTGGGTTGCAAAAACTATCCTTATGAAAGAGGTGTCTCCGTCTCTTTAGTCCCGTTAGGTGCAAAGCAAGTCTCGCTGATCGCCATTGCTAGTTTTGCACACGTTTGCGAATCAGAGCTGCCCGGGGTACACCGACCGCGCAGGGAAACATCGAGAGTGTAAATAAATACATCGCCTCTTGTTCGGATTTTTGCTACTACCGAAAATATGTAAATTGTGAACTCTCTGGGCTCTCTTTGGATCCAGGTGAAGGAGGCGGTGTAGGGGAGGGTTATTTTTGTGAATGGGACTGTCGGAGGGTAATTAGCTATGCAAATTCAAAAGCTTCATTCATGATTTTTTTTTTTTTTAAAGCCTAAAAACCATCTTGTTCCCCTCTAGGTTGATAGAAGTCCAGATCCCGAGGAAATCTCCAGCTATATGCTCAAAATATAAAATACTGGGCTAATATTTGCGAAGAGCAGCAGAATGGATGGATTTTATGACCAGCAAGTGCCTTACATGGTCACCAATGTGAGTGATCAGTTCGAAAGTTGCTGTTTATAAACTTGACTCCGACGGGGGGTGGGGAGAGAGAGAATGAGAAGGGAGGGGGCAGGGGGTTGGGATTGCAGATACTTTATCTGCTTTGTTGCCACTGTAGGGCGACTGTGCTTCTAGAAGCCCAATCTTCAAAATGAGCTTACCTTTCAGTGATTTGGATAAGGCATATTTTTATTTTTAAGACTCCTTTTTCTGATTAAAGTGCCCAAGATGAGTGGAAGAGGAGATGGAGGGCAGCAGCAGCTGCTGCACTCAAAGTTTGTGGCTGGGTTTGTCTGCCACATTGAAAAGAATGAAGTTGAGACAAATGCTGACACTTTTTGTTTACATGGGTTTTTGTTTTTTTGTTATTTTTTTTCTCATTTTTTTTCTCTCTTTTCACTTCTCCACTCTTTTTGCTTTTTGGGGGGAGGGACTATGTGAGAGAGAGGATATAATTCACTGTATTTTAATCTAGTATTGATCCAGCCTAGAAACAATGTTAAGTGTTATAATTTAATGTTCGATGCTGAGATACCCAGAATATGTATGACTGATAAACAGTGTTAGGATCGGCAGTGGGAAGCAACTCTCCATGCCTATTGAATCCTCAGCATAAGCTTTCACTGTCAAATGAAGGCAGAAACTGAATGTTAGAATTGGTCCTGTGAACTTTTATTTTTTTTCTATTCAAAGAGAGGATCCAGTAGACTTATCTTATATATGCATGTATTTTTTTGTGTGACATTTGAGGTTTACATTCTTTTAAAGGATTTTATCTTTCCCTTTGTAGAGTCAGCGTGGGAGAAATTGTAACGAGAAACCAACAAATGTCAGGAAAAGAAAATTCATTAACAGAGATCTGGCTCATGATTCAGAAGGTGAGGTTTGATTTTGAGCTGAATCCTCCCTCTTTACCTACACTCCACTCTCATAAACAAGGGGAGCACTTCATTCTTACCTTAAAAATAATAAACTTTGAAATTACTGAATTTAACTAAGACCTTACTTGGAACAGTTTACATTATATGATGGTTTGCCCAGGGAAATATTTTATGGTCCTGTCACAAACTAGTAAAAGAAGGAAATAAAAACTTAACAATGACATTTTTCTTTTAATCATTGTTTTGTGTTTGCTTTTGTCCATATGGCATATAACTAATTCCATACTCTAAGATAACAGTTTAAATATATCCAACACAGTAGGAAAAAGTAAGCGGTTATAATACTGCTTATGTTTTTCTTTCAGCTTTATTATAAGTTAAACAATAAAAAGATTGTTTGATTTCCCATCTACTTTAAACTAAACTAATACACCATTATCAAAAATCTTCATGGGTGAGTTTGATGACTACATTGTGAAGTCATCACATCTTGTTAATAGGCCTTAAAGTGTTCACTGAATCATACTTAAGGCCTAATTAATAATTACAATACTATTTAGGAAATTAGGTTGCAGATTCTTTTTATGAACCGTTGGTAGGAGGTCAACGTATTATAAATTATTTTAGCCATATGTATGCATTCATATTGAACTGAAGATACTTAGATTTATTTAACAGAGTACAGACTGCAACTTAATTAGGTATTAAGTTGAATTCTGAAACTTCCTCAAATCTTCATACTTATTGAGTATCCCTTTCTCTCCCCAATATGACAGGATATGCAGTTTTGAACTTGATAATAAACTGGTTCTAGGGGATTATCAGTCTCTGACTTTTATAAACCTATTAATGTAGAAATTTTTCTTTAAAAACTAGTACGTAAAGTTGTACCTTTTACTTTTGAGGCACTAAACCTGTAAACTGTACTTTGAGAGTTACCACAAGTTCTGTTAACATCTTGTATATAAGATTCAGAAGACAGACAAAAAATGCCAGTCTTTCCAATCTTTTCCCTACTCCTGTTTTAGCCAGAGTTGAGTATATTTAAGGAAGGTTTTTGTGACTAGAACACCTTCACCTCAGTCTTTTTGTGAATTCTAACATGTGATTTTTGGTTTAGCTGAGCTACTTACTTATTAAGCTATTTGTTAAATAAAATGGTGGGGGGGAGGGAGAGGAGATTGACTATTATTTAGTAGATTAAAGAATTTCTTAAAGTGTTGTTTAATAGGCATCAAAAGTAGGCAGGGTGATTGAGATAGTTAAGCTAAATAAATCCTATTTTCTTCTATCCATTCCTTTTCCCTCAATTAAATTCATATTTAATGCCAATTTCATGACAAACATTTTTATTTAACGACGTCTAAAGATTTGCAAATCTTATTTTTATGTCTTTGACTTGTTTTTTAGAACTCTTTCAAGATCTAAGTCAATTACAGGAAACATGGCTTGCAGAAGGTAAGGCAAAAAAAAAAAAAAAAATTGCTTAAAAGGGGAGAAAAGCAACTCTAGAAGGGGGAAAAAAAGTCCTGAACTTGCTGTCTTAATGTTCAGCCCAATTAATTGAGCTCTAAAAGAGCCACCTCATGTGTCATGCATACATTAGAGCCTCTGATGAGTTTGTCTTTGGGGACTCTGGGGCTGTGCTACCCAGTGTCATCACAAATTACCAGGAGAAATTGCTTCCAGCTCACAATCACATCTGCTTTTGGCAAGAACTAATGCACCAAGACTTCAAGTTCTAAGCCTCTGTTCAGATTTTAATTGCAATTGATCAGGTTTATATTATTGTACCTCGAGAGACCTCCTAGAGCCAGAACCCGGCTGGCTTGCTGTTTCCTTTAGAGCAGCGCATATCATTATTTGGTGTTCTGGTGGAGGACTTTTCTGATGGCAGAAATTAGTTTCTCTGGGTTCATCAGGACGGGATGCTTCAAGATTTAAGTGCAAGTGTCTTCTTTCCACCTTGCTCACAACACAGAACATTAGGTGTGTATCCAATACTTAGGAAATCTTGGGGTTTAAAATCAACCTTTGGGAGATATGAGATTTTAAAAATGTTTTTTGTGTATTACTGTGTATGTGATATTTATTGAAATTGACCTTTGCTATTTTGTCACTTTTATTAGGATTTACTTAATATTTAGCAAGGAGATATTTAAAGGCATTTTGGATTATTTTTTGATAAAGTTTAATGGTGTAATCTATTATATATTTATTGTGTGCAACTTTATTTAAAGAAACAATGAGGCATTGCATTAGTAGCTTTATACTTCTTCAGAAATGTCTGATATTGAGGGATTTTTGTTGGCAACTATGATTTGAAATTTTCTTTTTGGATTTGATATGATCAAGGTGAAATATTAATTTTGTGATTTGTTTTGTGGGAAACAGAAAATTATAGATATTTAAATGCTGAGTATAAACTGTGTTCTGTGTTCACATTCTATGGGAAATATGTCATTTTTGGAAAAGATTTTTAAGATGGTTAACCGGAAAGAGGGTCTCTGAATGGAACCCAAGTGCTCTTGTGGCTATTTTAAGGCAGACTGATGTGTTTCATCCGGTGGTCTTGTATGCAGTTGACCAAGTTGCTGTTAGCATGTAAAATAAGTTTCTTTGTTTTGCTGATATTCTAGTTTTCCAAAGAGCTTTTGCAGTCTTTATGAATCTTTTAAGTTAAATGGCTTTCCTAGTAGTCCTTTGAAAGAATGATTGTATTTGTATGTTAATGAAAGGTAAGTATTAATGAAAGTTTCCGTTATACTTAAAGGTCATTTTGCTTGTCCCTCTAAATGAAACTTATTGTAATACATTACTTATTATTGCAATGTAAGACATACATTCTAACATTACTTTTTATGGAAAATTTGCAGAGATTCTTGTGTTAACTTTCAGCTATTAGTTTTGAAAAGTTGAAGACTGAAAGGACATTATATTTATGAGGGAATTTATTCACTTATCCAAAATAACTTAAAGTATTTCTTTTAATTGTTGTGGAAGGTTTATTGGTTTTTAAGATGTTTAAATCTGATTGATTCCAAGTCAGTGCACTTGCTGGCAGATTTTGAATGTGCATAGCAACTCTGTTCCTGGAATTTTAAAATGTGGAACTGACAGAGTCTTAGCATTTTATAATCAGTTTCAGTACATTTTTTTTACTTTTGACTTGTTTGTGTCTTATAGCTCAGATAAGTGATTTGAATAATTTATTTGAACTTACTTTTAAAAACTGTACAAAATATTCTTATTCATGATTGTTAACATACCTATAAAAGATTTAGCTTATATTAAATAAATCTAGAAAATTACTAATGTATTGGTTGGAACATAGATTTTTTTTCTTAGAAAAAACTCATAAGCTTAATTAAATTCAGGAATTACTCAGGTGTGCTACAATTTACAAGCTGGATAAGATTGCATTTTAGAATGATTTAAACATTTTCAAAATAATTTATATTAATTTATCAAGCCATGATGTAAGCAAAAAGTTGATAATGTAATTAAAAAAAAATCTAATAGTGAAAAAGTTTTTACTATTACTTTCTCTTCTTAGTAATTAAATATATTATTTTGCATTAATATTTTAACTGTACTAACCCAGATCTTGAACAATATTAGCTAAGAAGTGATGGCCAAATTACCTTGGTTTATTTATAGCTAGATTTATCCATTTAATCTCTTTCTGGATATCTAGAAATTAACATTGCTCCACTGGTACACTACAAACGATTTATATATTTCTTTTCATAATGCTCCATAGCCAAGAAAATGACCATGAATTTTAAGGCATCTTGACCCTAAAAAAAAAAAAAAAAAATTGGCAACTAATCAAATTTTTCCCATGAGTTAGAATCCCACTGGGAAGTTAAACAGTCTAAAAATCTTATTAGACATGAGAATCAAGTTAGTTGTAATGTGTCATATGATTATCACGTTTTTAAAAAATTATCAAAGTCCCTAAATCTTTGAGAAATAATATATATATATAACTTGCTTCCTTTTTTTTCTGTAAAAATTTTTACATATTAGACTAAGTGCAATACATGGATTAGACATGAGTAAATTATTATGAATTATAAAATGTGTTTTATCTCTAAGAGGAAACTGGGAAAGGTAAGGCAGTTCTATTGAGGATTTTAATGCAACTAGTATTTTCAATTCAAAATATTCTTTCATTTACCCCCATATTTGATTCCAATGAAGTGATGTAAAATATGTTTTTTTAAGAATACTAATATCAATATCACTTTCTAAGCACTAGCAATGCAGTTTAAAGTTTTTTAATATGTATATCACAAGTTAAAATATTCATCTTATTCTGAAGAAAATTAAAATGCTAGTGTTTTCAATGACCATAGCAGCAGTTAAAACAAAAACAAAAACAAAAAAGAAAACTCAGAGATTATGCCTATTTTAAATTTTGCTACAGATGCTTCATGTTGTACTTTCACCATGTACAATCCTTTATTGATTCTTTGTCTTTTGAATTAGATTGATATCGACAGGAAGGCAATTGCCATTATTTGATCCCATGAAATAATGAGTTCAAATATCAATCCTATCAACATCATGAATAACATCTTGTACTTAACCTATTTGGAGTGCTGTAGTTTCTAGTGTCCTAAAAAGTCCTACTTAAAATGGAACCTCTTGTGTATGAGGGACAGAAATAGAAGGATGGAAAAACTGAGTGAAGAAAGGGTTATATTCTTCTAAACTGAAGTTTATCACAGCTTATCTACTAAAACAAATTAAAGAAAAATAATAAATTTCAGTAAATATCTGATGTAAATGCATAGCTGCTTTTGACTTATTTTGTGTGAGTCTAAGAGTCTTGAGGTTCCATTTCATCAGTAATATTGAGGAAGAAGTCAACAGGGGTTCACCGCTTTCCGGGTAAAATGTTTTTCAATGGTGTAGTAAGTCAAGTTTCATGCAGCTGTCATACTTTCAAAGTTTTGTTTCCAAGAACAACCTTTCTATTCCAAAGTTTATTGTTACTTCATGAAAATAAGTTTTTTTTTTTCTTTTGCCTTGATGTGACCTTCCAGTAATTGTCAGGCTATCTTAAAAGTAGAGATGTCATTACTTTCCCCTCAATTGCTTTTAAGACTGAAGCTAAATTTATATTCAAAGTCATTTTATGATGTTTCTTAGTTAAATAATATGTGCTATTTTTATTGTTTAAATATTCTACTTTTTAAAAACACGATATTAGATATGTGCTTTTTTCTTTTTTGCCTGTGTTGCAAAGAAAGGAATAAAACTTCAAAAATGACATTATTTTATGTGATTCACACAAAACAGGAATCAAGAACTATGCATTAAAAATATTCATACAATTTCTTAGAAATTGATGTGGAGGTGTTGTTAGGGTGGCTGTCACCCCTTTATTTGTTGTAACAGGATATACTATAATATAGAAAAGACTTCTCATTTAGACTTGATTTAAAGATAGCAGGTAGAATAAATTTATTTTACTTCTAAATGTTCATGGAAAATATGTAAATGGTTTTCATTTATGGGCTATTTACAAAAAGAAAGATTTCTTTTTCCTTTTTTTAAATAGAAAAATAGTATTTGTTAACGGAGTGTAATTTTTTCTAGGGGATCCTAATAAATGTTAATATTAATAAATGTTAATATTGCTGAACTTTTCTAGTTCAGTTACAAGAAATTTGTAATTTCTTGCATTTCAGAGAAAAACTTTATTCCCTTTGATTTATGTACAATTTTGCAATAAAATGATAATAATAATACTGTCAGACTTCTGTGGCATTAGAGAAAATTTGGGGCTGCAAATAACTAGTTGGCTCTGAGCTTCACTTAAGTTTTCAAGTCACTGCAGATCAATTTAGTTAGAAATTGAAGCTGATTTGAGGTTCAAGACAAGTAAAAAAAAAACTTACTCTTGTTTTTTCCAGAACATATATCAATAATATACTAAAGGTGTTTGGGTCATGTGGAAATGGCTTGCTTTTTTTGTTTGTTACATGTGTTTATATTTCTGCATTAATTAATGCTTTTACATTGGAACAATCATTTTAATGTTAAAACCGGATGTGGTATAAAACTAGGCTTAGTGAACTGATGATTATTTTGTTCCATGGCCCGAAGCAGCTTCAATTTAGGATTAAAAGGAATTCACAGCCCAAAGGTTGATTTTCTTGTTGTTTTACTTTTACTTAAAATAAAGTACAATTTCTTTGAAAAAATTTGTTTCTAACCCTTTGATTCAAAGTGAAATGCTACCAAGTTCAGCAATTATCTGCTATATTTTTAGGTTAATCAACTTGAAAAATAAGCCAGTAAAATAAGATATTTTTTGAATGGTTTTTCTTTTCCTTTCTTTTCTTCTTTCCTTCCTCTGACACTCCCTTCTTTTCCTCTTTCTTTTCTTCCTCAGTTTTGTACATTTCTGTTTCCCTGTAAAGCATGATAGGTTAAATATATGTGTGTATGTATAAAGTTGTCATTTATTTAAATGTGTTTCTTAATGGATCTGAGCTCTGTTTGAGACAGAGCAATAAAATTGGTATGTTTATATTTCAAGTTCAAGTTTACTTGCTTTAGCTCTCTGGAAGGGTGTGACATGAAAAGCTTGTGGTTGGGCCACATGGCTCATGCTGGACTGTGTTTTTGTGAATGGAGGCAGAACTCCAGTCCTGCCTGCTTGTCTTGAGGAATTGCTGAGGAGATCAGCTGTCTCATTCACGGGCAGAAAGAATGACTCATACATCTTCCGCCTTGTTTGGCTCCAGGTCATTGTTACAGTGGATAGAACTGGTTTTAATTAAATATTAACCCCTTTTATACTTGACATTTGCTTTATTTGTAATTTTTCTGCTTTTTTCCATAGCTTTAAAAGAAAACCCAACAGGCACCTAGTTTTATGAGAATATGGGGGAGGGGGAGGGTTACTTACTTGCCTATGACCTTGAAAAAATTTTAAATGCTAACTTTTTTTTTTAAAGTAGTGAATATTATTTTATATAAGAGTTAAAAATAGGCATAAAGTAAAGGCAAGCTATATTTATAATTGTCCATCCTCAATGTAATGTTAGTTAGGGAGGATATTAAAGTTAAAATTGAGCATTGATGACTTTCTGACATTTAGGTGGTCATTAATATTTTTATGAAGTTCTCTCCCACAATCTGTATTGTGATGTAGTAAAAAGAGAGAAAAATTAAAGAACAACTTTGGATAATAATCTGGGTAAAGCAAGTAGCTGAGAGTGCAGATATTACCCTTTTAAAGCCCAGACCCTGGACTTGATGGCAGCTTGTCTTAATGTTAATGAACTGATAGAGCTGCTCCAGCTATTACCAATAAAATCTACATGCTTAATCTCCTTGAAAGCCTTTTATTGGTCTTTTGATATATATATATATATATATATATATATATATATATATATATATATATATATATATTTTCTTTTTCTCCTTTCTTCCTCTTTCCCTTTCTCTTTAATCACATAGTGCAGAGAAACATTTTTATTCCCCTAAGGTGATTCTTTCAAGTGTAGCTTATAATACTAGACACCCTTAGGTTGGTCTGTATTGTTAATTTTCAACTTTGTAGTTGGAATGGCTTGTAACAAATTTCCAGGCAGCTGTAGTTTGCTCTTTCACAAAATTCTCGAGAATTAAAGAAAAAAGGAAATGTCTGATACCAGTGTGTGGCAATACTTTGTCATATTTTCCTTGCCCAGATCCAACTTGTGTTTTTAGTTAACTGCTTTCCTTTTACTCCAACTTGAAATTAGAGGTCTACTTAAGCCTTTGTCTATTTAAGTAGCATGCTGCTTCATTTGGTCTATTCAGTTTCTTAAGATTAGCTTCTGTGAAAATGTGAGTCATATGTTTTTTGTTAAAATTCTGTAATATGTTCAAGCCTAAGTGTGAAGTATTTATTCAGTATGTAAAGAAGTTAGAACAGAAATAGCAGTTCTTATTCTTACTCTTTTTACGAATTGTTAGTATGCAGCTATTTTTTGTGTATCTGTGAAGTGCAGCTACTGGATTCTTTTGCCCTTGCCTTCTTCCCCCTACACGTGTCCCAATACTTACCACACACCACATCAGGCATTTTGCTGCTGCTGCTCTTGCAATTATTGTGTATGGAGTTCTGACTTGGTCTTATGATACTAAGAAAAAAAAAAAAGAAATTAGCCTTCAGGACATTCATACCAGCATATTCAGTTACAAATATACTTTTGTTACTCACCAGCTATTTTTAACTATTCCTGTAAAGGGATATTACATTTTTATTAGATTCTTATAAACGTGGATTTTTAAAAAGCACAGTAATTGCTGTGGTTGATAATTTTGCACCTCAGTTGTTATATCTATTTAGTTAAGTAAGAAGGAAAACCAAAGCATGTGACATCAGGGGAAAATGTGCAGGATTTCATTGTTTACTTGCTGTTATTGGTTGAGTATTTATTTAAAACTCTTGCTTTTTTTTTTTTTGGTGTAAAGACTTATTATAAAGTATAGTACACTACATTCATAATTTATAAATCTATGAGACAAGTCAAACTTCCAGTAATGTCAAAAATATGTTGTTAATAGCTAACACAATGCTAATGTACAAAATTTATGGTTTTTGTTTTGTTTGTTTAAAAAATTTTTTTGTCTCCACTAGAATTCATTAGAAATTAATACATGAGTAACTGGGCATGTAATGATTGTAGTACTTTTCGATTGTGATTTGAAGGAAGAGAGTAGATAGTGGAGGATTGGAAATAAAAAAGTGTGTATCTGGCGTCGGGTAGAGACTTTTATATAATTCTAACAAAAACCTGTATGTTATTGCTCTATACTGATGAGTAAAATGACATTTAAAGAGGCTAAATAACTTACCTAAAGTTACATAGTTAGCAAGTCAGAGCTATGAGTTGAAGTTTGCCTGACTTTCAAGCTGTTACATAATAATAATAGATACTGGTGGAAAGTGAAGAGAAAACTTTCCCTTCAACTAGTATAGGCTAATCAAATAGGCATCAGTAGAAACTTGCAGAAGTTCATAATTTGTTTGGTTTTGTTTGGTGGCAGGGTATGGTGTGACTTTAATAAGGTAAAGTATTGGTGTGTAAGGGTTTTTGGAAAAACAATTGAAATGTCAAATCACATATACTTCACAAATGGGCGAGCCTCATTAGACTGTGATGTTCTTAATAATATAACATAGATTTATTCAGACAAATATTTATTTAAAGAGAATACTATTAGATAGGCTGAGAAAAACAAACTTTAAAAAGAATACCAGTTTACAAACTAAGAAAAACAAACTTTAATTCTATGAATGGTAGATTTCTTTTTTATATAGGATATTTAATATGAAATTCCACTTATTACAGATTTGTCTTAACCCATTCAATTATTAGCCTGAGACATTTTTAGCAGAGACTGATTATTTATTTTAATTAGCATTCCCATCCAGAATAAGCTCATTCTAAAAAATTAATTGATGTCTGTTTTAATATGATTTAATGAGATAAAAAAGTTTCAGTATTGTATAAGACTATACCAGCTAATCAGATCCTCAATAAAGTTAATTAGTATGATACTTTATTATGTGTTTACCAAATTAAAAGTAACCTAACTTCTGTTTGTGTAGTTTCTGTATGTGAGAGTCTGTATATTTGTGCAAACTCATTTTAGTAATATTCTGTCAGTTTGGAATAGGTTATTTCTATGCCTAAATCAATTGTGATAAAAACAAGTTAGTAGTGAAAAAGTTGAATTTGTTTTGATTGTTGCCGAATGCATTAAGTCCTTGCTATTCAGTATTTTTTCTTTACTTGAAATAGGAAAGTCATTTGACATTAGAACTGAAGAAACAGTGATATTTTTATTAATGCTGCATAGATGCCAGGAAAATATTTTGCATGAAAAGATGGCATTTGTTTTATTATTTTTAATTATTATCATGACTGTAATCATCAAAATATATTACTTTTGTTAAATGTGACTCAAATTAATGATTTTTCTTTCATTTTTAAAACTTAATAGCAACCTCTTGTCAAATTTAGGAAAAACATTTTGAGGTACTGGAGATTGAACCAGGGGTGATCTACTGCTGAGTTTCATCTCCAGCCCTTTTTTAAAAATTTTAATTTCATTTTATTTATTTATTTATTTTTGTTTTGAGAGAGAGTCTCACTTATTTGGCCAGGTGGGCCTCAAACTTATGATTCTCCTACCTCAGCCTCTGGAGTTCCTGGGTTTACAGGCGTGTACCACTGAGCCATTTTTAATTATGCCAGTCTAATTTGTAAGAGATGGAACATATCAAAAGCAGTGGTTTGTACACGTGCAGAGGGATGTGTGAGATACCTGTGTATGATTTAAAAGAATCGTGTGGCTCATTTTGATTGGCAGCTTAAGCACTGGCCGTGGGTGAACTGAAATATTTTTTGCTCCACTCTTGCAAAATGAAACCCTGCAGGAAATAGAAATCCTAGAGCTTCTTTTATTTTTATTTTTTGTCTCTTTTATTTCCATCTGGCAGGGTGAAATTCCGAGGGACTACACCTGCCACTGTCATATTTCTGACATATTTATGTTTCCTCGTTGATATCAATGATCCCTTCTGTTTCTCCTTCGAAGTATCGCTGTCAATACCATTTTAAATAGGAGCTTATTGGCAAATAATAATAGGTTTGATCTTAGCCTAAAAAGACCGTGTTTGACAGATCTGAGTTGACATTCCTTATGCCTTGGTAGTTTTTCTCTTAATTTTTTTTTTCCTTCTTCCGCAGCTCAGGTACCTGACAATGATGAGCAGTTTGTGCCAGACTATCAGGCTGAAAGTTGTAAGTATAGTATGACTCATCTCTTGTATGTTTCATTGTCTGTCTTGTTTCCTTCTTTCATTCTTTCTTTTGGGGTTGGTTTGCGTTTCTAGTATCTGGTCTTTTATTATACCAGTGTCTTTTTAAGCTTACAGTCACGAGGTGATTTTATTTGTCAGGTTGTGACATCAGCACAATCAATGTATGATCTGAGCAAAACTTCGGCCGGCGAGGACAACTGATTTGTTTAAATGTTCTGTTCTTCATATTTTGTACTTGTCTTTGGAGAGGAAACAGAGTGTGATCCATGAATGTGCAAGTGTTTACTTCCATTTGGCCAATATGTTCACCAGGAAAAGTCTGGATGCTGAGGGGAGGCAGTTGGAGTTAAAATCCATATGAGATTAGTTACAAAAGATTCTGGACCAAACATTCATTGCATTCATAAATTGTCACCTGCTTTGATTTAATTTTTAGTCTGAAATTTTCTGCTTCCTGTTTGCAGGCACACAAATGGAAGCAGCCATTGGTTTCTTTCAGGGTCCTTTCAGGGTTCCTTTTCCTGAACCTTACTCCAGGGCCCAACTGTCAGAGAAAGCATGAGGAGTGATTCATGGGGTGCTTGCCCTCCCTTAATTGCAGAGTGAGCATTTTGCCTGTACTAACATAGTTGCCTTAGGGTTTACTGCTAAAATTTATGCTTTGCCAGTCTACCAACTAACTGAACCTATTGACCTTAGAAGCAAGTTTTACAGTAGTTTCCCCTTTTCTATGAGGGGATATGATCTAATATATTCTGTGGCTGCCTGAAACTACAGATAGAACTGAACCGTGTACTGTGGTGTTTTTGTTTCTATGTGTACATACCTATGATAAAGCTTAATTTATAAATTAGGCACAAGTAAGAAATTTGGAAAAATAGACTAATTAAAAGAATATATTAGAGAGAAAGGTATTTTTAAATTATACATTATTTCTGGAATTTTCTATTTAATATTTTTGAACTGTGGTAGATAGTAGATAAATAAAACTGTAGAAAGTGAAACTATGTATAAGGGGAATGATCGTAAATGCCATCTTGATTGTGAAACTGGCCTAATGCATTTTTATTCTGTCCGTGCCATTTAGGGCTATAACTTGTTTTATTTTTTGAGATCATATTAGCTGAAGCAATGTCAACAGTAATATTAGAATACCTTACAATCAAACTCATTTTTACATCTTAGTATCACAAATACATTACTTCAAGTAACAGATATTTGCTGGAAGTGTTTTCAAATTTTATGTTTATTATCCTAAATTTCCCAGGCGTAGAGGGTTGTGGGAAACTTCTTTTTGATTTTCTTTCATGTTGCCTATTTTGGGTCAGCTTGATCAAAAAGCATATTATGGTAAAATATGTATAACATAACATCGATCATTTTAACCTTTTTTAAAGTGTACAATTCAGGGCCATTAAGTACATTCACATTGTGCTACCATCACCAATATTCATTTCCCTGACTTTTCCATTAGCCCAAAGAGAAACTTTACTCATAGAACAATAACCTCCCATTTTTCTATCTCTCCAGCCCCTGGTAACCATTGTTCTATCAGCTTTATTTTTGATATGAGAAGAGAATTTTGCATTCAGTTTGATCTGAATGCGAGTATTTGTCATATGCTTTCAAGAAACATATTCAGCAATGATATAGTCCCGAATGAGAGACCCTTCAAAACATGTGCAGAAGGCTGGTGGCCAAGGACAACAGCCAAGCAAGGTATCCCCTTACTGATGAAAGTGGGGGAAGGCAATGGTTATTATTTCTAACATTTTGCTTTCTGTGGGGAACTTAAATTCTTCTCTCTAAAAGCTAAATCTGTCATCTGAGTCAAGGAATTAATCTCATTGAATCATTTCACATTTGAAGAAATTGGTAACAATTCCGATACAATACCAAATGTCAGGGTAAAATAAACTACCTAGAGGTAATTTTTACTCCTTTTCTTGTTTGACCTATTTTCAGCTTTTCTCATTCGTGAGCATTTTGTTCCCTTGAACTCTCTTCTCTTGGTCAAAGTAGTGTGATATTTTTTTTTTCTTTCTCTTTTTCCTCCTTTGATCACTCTTCACTCCTCATATCTTTCTTCTCTCTTATTTGTGCATTTCGTCTTTCCCTGGGGTTCTGTCCCCAAACATTTTCTCTTCTACTGTATCACAGTACTGTCCCATGGAATGTCTGCTGTTGATGGAAATTACATCTGTGCCACCGAGTGTACGGTAACCACTAACCACATTGGCCATTGAGCACATGCAATGTGGCTAATGGAACCAAAGAACTCAAGTTTTAATCTTAGCTAACTTTGATCAATTTTAGACGTGTAGCTTATTGGTTACTGTCCTGGTCAGTATAGTCCCCCCAAATGATGTCTGCCACATTGTTATTTCCAGCCTGGGTGTCCCTTCTTCAGCTACTGGACATCTTCACCTCATCCACCACTAGGGTCCCTTCAAACTAGAAAAAGGGAACACCTCTGGACTCACCCCTCCGTTCTCTGCTTATGGTGGTCTAAAACACCATTTACACACCAACCCTGGTCTTTACTAGGGTGTCAGCAAGTCCACTGTTGAAATCATCATTTTTCCTGAGCAGCATTTCTCATTCTTGTTTCCTTTAAGTTGATGGCATTATTCTCCAAGGTGAAAAATCTGTGATTTCAATTCGGTCGCCTCAAGCCCTTACCATCCAAGATTGCTAACCAAATTATTGATTCTTCCTTTCAAACACATCTTAATTCCACGGTCTCTACTCCATCCCTGTTTCCTTGCTTTAGTTCACACCCACATTTGGCTTTGACTGAACTTCTGAATCAGTTTTTTTTTTTTTAATTGGTTTTTTTGCTTCTGCTTTTTTTTTTTTTTTTCCTCCTGCCCTTTGCAGTGACATTAGCACACAGCTTTCTGGCCTTGTTAATTTTCTCTTTAAACTCCCAGCAGGACAAAGTCCTAATTCTTTGATTGTACAGAAAATTGTTGTATAACCCAGGCCCTGGTTACCTTTTTAGTTTTGACCCTTGCTACTCTAGCACCCCTGTCCCTTTTCATTCTCAGCACTTTAATCCCAATTTTTCAATCCTCCAAGCAGATTATTCCATTTCATGCCTCATTTTGCTTTGAAAGTTTTCACTTCCACTTTGCAAGCTGACGATTCTCCTATATCGTACTCCATGTAAACTTGACCTTGCTGAAGCCTGCCTCACTATTTTCTTGCTACCCACACTCTGCAGAGTTCCCAGGATTATACATCATTTTGTATCTTGGATTATGTATTAGAAATTGTTAGATACATGTCTGCCTTCCATAAGAGTGAGCTCCTTAAGGATTGGGAGATGACAGATTCAACATGCCCTACATGTTATAGAAGCAAAGTAGGTAAAACTGTCATTGTAATCATGATTAGCTTCTTAGAGCTTATTTCCTCTCTAGTATTTTTGGAGTTTTCATTATTTTCTTAAGGGAGAAACATGTAATTGTGTCTAAAACAATATATATATATATAGTCTCAATCTAGGAAACTTGCTGAAACTATGAAAGTTTAAGTTTTTTTAGATTAATATTTTACTTTAATGAATATCAACAAATTAACTAACATGGCTTTGGGATATGAGAATAAGAGGTACTTCTAATAACAAAATTAGAAACCAGAAATAGTCCATAATAAAGTTGAAGCGTATTTTATTTCATGTTTCTAATGACATAAAAAAAAAAAAAAAAACTTGTTCATATGAGGCTGACAGCTAATTTCAGTCCTCACTAAGGAGAAAACAAGAGGAAAATGGTTTGAAGAGGAATAGCATTTGGAATAGATTGTAAGGAGGATTTCTGAATGGTGAAGCTTATGAAATACTAGAACTGGGAGTTAGATGGTCTTCGAAATGCCTTTTATAAATGCTTGGTTGATGTCTCTCTGTAGATGCTTAGTGGGTCAGAGGGATCCTATCTCTCAGCAGCTTTGGAGGCTGAGGCAGGGAGGATTGAGAGTTCAAAACCAGCCAGCCTCAGTAAAATTGAGGTACTAAGCAACTCAGTGAGATCCTGTCTCTATATTAAGTACAAAATAGGGCTGGGGATGTGGCTTAGAGGTTGAGTGCCCCTGAGTTCAATGCTTGGTACCAAAAAAACCCAAACCAAACCAAAACAAAACAACTTCATCCCTGCTGTGTGCCCCTCTATAAAGCGTATGGTGCTACTTTTTCAAATGTAAATAATTTAATTTCCTTATATACCTTAATGAAATAAAATGCTTCTATTTTCATTTATTGCTTTAGTCTTTTAGTAATTGAAGGCTAACCAGATTAACAGCCATATTCTATTCAGTTAAGAACATGCATTTGATTGTAACATGTTTGAATATATGTGGAAGAGTAGTGAAGAGAACATTAAAAAATTGTGAAAAGGAAATTAAACCTTAACACTGGGGAATTTTCTAATAATCTTCCTGAGTATTCCTTGTTTTCTAATGTATCAGTTAGAAATTTGAAATCCAGTCATGTTATACTATAGCTTACTAAATTTTGAAGATGCTAAATTTTGAAACAAGTATAGAAATTAGAAATAAATAAATCAAACAACTTCCTACAAGTGCATGTCAGAAAACAAATAACATGATTTGAATACATTTATTTGTTTGTGTTTTAGCAATACATTCTTTTTAGGTAACTCTGTTGGTACACATTGAATTACTTTAGTATACACTTTAGTCTGGAAAAAATGGAAGTGTATCTCTTTAGAACGGAGAACTCCTGCCCAAAGTGGTGATGTACATCTACAGTCACAGCAACTTTGAGGCAGAAGGATTTTATGGCCAGTCTGGACAACTTAGCAAGACCTTGTCTCAAAATAAAGAAAACGAAAAGCACTGGGCATGTAGCTCAGTGGTAGAGCAGCCCTGAATTCAATTCTCAGTACTGAATGGATAAATAAACAAATAAATAACAGAAAGGAGAACTCAGAGTATTGAAAACATAGATGAGCCTTATCTTTCTGATGTAGATGCAAATTGTACATAAACTGAAACTTTGATAAATCATGCTTTAAAATTTTACCTTAATAATCTTATATTTTAAATTACATGTTTTAAATTTACTTACATCACTAGCCTTCACATCTAATTTTCATTTTATTCATTACAAAGTTAAGTAGTGTTTTTATTATAACTACTTCATTTCTCTTTGGTTACATTAGTTCATTTCAGTCTTTACAGTGATAGCAATAAATGAAAATAGAAGCTTCTTATTTCATTGAGGTATGTAAGGAAATTCAATTATCACAGGATAGATGGATATTCACCTTTATATTTCACAGTCTTCCAGAGCACTCCCAGGAGGATAGCCAGGGTTATACAAAATTCCCAAGAGATCCTTGTCCATCTCCCCTTTCTCTTAACTAACGCTAGAGAAGATATTCTAGAATGCAAGTCTATTGCAGTGATGATATTAAAGGAATAATAACCTTGACTCTTATTAACATACTTACAAAAGTAACTATTTTCAAACTTTTATACTTAATATTTTTAATAAAATACTAGTGTAGCTTCTAAAAATAATCAGGACAAACCAGTGTGTGGGAATTCAACTGATTAAATATATAGCAGCAGTTTCTTCAAGTAAGTGAAAGTCTTAGGTACACTTTGTTTTCTTAGGATTTTTTTTTTTTTTTTTTTAGAATGGCACTTTGACTATTGAAAATATCACAATTGATTACAATTATAAATCTTCTGTTTTTTGTGGTTTTTGTTGGTGGTGCTGGGGATGGAGCTCAGGGCTTTGCCCAGGCTAAGCACATGCTCTAACACTGAGCTACACCCTCAGTCCTTCAAATCTGCTTCTTACAAAACTAAAGTCAGATACCTCTATGAAGTCCCTGACTGAATAGTTTGTTTTATGTTAACATTTGCTCAGCATTGGAAAGTTCCATTAATTATTTGTGTTTCTTAATTTTTTGCTGACCTACTAGGCTTCATCTTTCTTCATTTTGTTACTTTCTGCACATTCAGCAAATGCTTTATAAAAGTTGGCTTTTTATTATAGTTTTGAAATCTTTCTTGTCCGATTAAATTTTTGGATACGATTGGCTAAGGAAGACTTTGTTATCTTTTTTCACTCCTCTGACTACTTTTATTGTAGAAGAGTATCAAGCTCAAAAAGGAATGGTGTTTTCTGAGATCTGTCTATCTATCTATCTATCTATCTATCTATCTATCTATCTATTTTCTGGACTGGGAGTTGAACTCAGGCATTGTGCATGCTAGGAAAGTGTTCCACCACTGAATTTTTTTTTTTTTTTTTTGAAAGATAGGGTCTCATTAAATTGTCTAGGCTGGACTAGAGCTTGTGATCCTTGTTCTTTAGCTTCCTGTGTAGCGGGGATTATAGGTATGCATCATCCCATGCCCAGCTACATTTCTGAGGTTTGAGACTATGGGTTTGTTACTGTGTTCAATTTTTTAAAAAAATTTAAATTTTGCAGGACAATTAAATTTGTTACTGAAGTGGAATTCAAGCTAATCATTTGAAGGTTAAATTGTCCCATCCTTCCTCACTTGAGGTAATTTGCTTGAGACCTTAGTAACAGTTAGTTCTGGAAAAGTTTATTCCTTTCTGTATTTTTTTTTTTTGTTGTTGTTGTTGTTGTTATTGATAGCTCCACCACCCCTTTTTTTCTTTCTTACAGTTAGGATATTTTATTAGGGCAATATACCAATATACTTATAGAGTTGGGAATACACACACACACACACACACAAAGTCATTCCTTTATCCTACAACTCTGCTCTTCTTTGTAGAACAAAAATTTATTTTTCCCTTTTACTTGTACCATGTTTTAAATAACATGCTGGTACTCTAACTTCTAAATTCATCAGTTTTAAATTTTATTTGTTGCCCTATTAAAGTAGCATTTTGTATAGGTTTTAATTATTTGACTGACAGTAATCTGCTGTGCAGTTCTACTCGAGTACAGTAATCTTATTCACACCTGGCCATGAATAAGAATCATTTGGGAAGCTTCTCCAAATACAGCATAGTATTTCTTACCCTGTGAGAGTTTGACACTGTAGATCTGGAACTGGGTCCTGAATCTCTGAGAAACTGATAGATGATTATGATGCAGGCTTTCTTTGGAACCTGAGGTTGGTCACTGTGCCCACCCTATTATTTACTTAATTGCAGAATAATAAAGGTGGAAGTGTCAAAGCTGATGGACCCTGTTATGCATACAGCTATACAATTTATAATATAACAGATGCAATCAGCTTCTGAAAATTTTACATAAGAAATATATTGTCATTTTATTTTCAAATATACTAAAGAATTAAAAATGAAATCTACATAAAAATTAAAATTTTAAAGCTTCTTATTGTTTTGCTGTCTTTGCTATAATCATGCATATTTTCTAATTCTGAAGACTATTTTCTAGTTATTTTCTCTTACTTTTAAATTTGAGAATCATTCCTGATTGTAACTCACTGTCATACTGGAGCAAATTCTGATTTTTAAGCCTTACTGGTAAATTATAAAATTTCCAATAGTGATTAGAGGGGAACCAGGGCACTGGTGGCCCATCCTGCTCAGTTTTTCTGGTAGGGATTCTTATCATTAGATAGTCTATTTTTCCACTGGTGCAGATGTGCCCTGTGTCTGTCACAGTTTAGAACTTAGTAACCACTGTTTCAGGAGGGCAGAAATTTTAGTTTGGTGTGTGTTAGTTTCACAAGGAATGCACTTTTCAAATCGGGTCATCTTCTGGCAATCCATCAGATCCGATACAAGAAACAAAATCTCAATGGCACACTGAGGACATTTCCTTAACCTTTAACCTAACTAAAAGTTGACAGAACTAAATCATCTCTTAGACACAGCACATCACATTATGATTCTATGTTTCTTTTTCCACATTCAAGTAGAAAAGGTAAACTCTAAATATGATTGTGTGCATATTTAAAATTAAAAGTGGACCTTAGGAAAAAACATAATTAATGGGAGAATAATGTGCAGGTAGAAACTATTAAGAAAGACTGTATACTTACTGCAGAAAATTGCCTCGATCTTAATTTTAATAAAATATTCGGTGGTTGATAGTTTTAGATATATTTTTTGTTTTACCTTTTTTTTTTTTTTTGTACTAGGAATTGAAGCCAGGGGTCCTTTAGCACTAAACTACATTCTTAGCCCTTTTTATTTTTTATTTTTGAGACAGAGTTTTATTAAATTGCTGAGGCTGGCCTCAAACTTGTGATTCTCCTATTCTCCTGTCTCAGCCTCCTGAGTCACTGGGATTATAGTTGGGCATCACCGTACCCAGTACCGGTTCATTCTTGTTAAGATAGATAGGTCAGACATAATTCCAAGGTTTAATCTAAAAAACAAAGCAAAATTAAAAACTCTGTAAAACTGAGGCTTACTATTCACCATAGCTAAATGCTAAAAACATATATCTCAAACCAAGTCTTTAGCATTTTCCTCCTAGATTCTTTATTCTTAGTTTTGCCCTTCATGTAACAACATATCTTTTAAATTGACTTCTAAAACATGCTCAAAGGAAGTATGTCAACAAATATTTTCCACTCAACCATGCCTATAATTAGTAACAAATTATTTTGAGAAAAGTAATCTATGCCATTTTTTTTTGAAGTTCACTCAATATTAAATAAGTATCTTCTTTCTTTCATTTGTTCTTTATGGTTGCTTAACCACTTACCCACATCTCAGTCCTTTTTTAAAAAAAAATACTTTTATTTAAGAGACAGGATCTTGTTAAGATGCTTAGGATCTTGTTAAGTTGCTGAGGCTGGCTTTGAACTTGTGATCCTTCTGCATCAGCCTCCTCCGGAATCACTGGGATTATAGGCATGTACCACCACTCCTCCCATATAAGTATATTCTTATGCAGGGATTGGCTCTTCAGGGGGTACAAGCCAAACAATATTTTTTTTGGAAAACCTATGTAAAGAATAGGGTGGAAAATAATTTACAGAAGAAAATTTTGTAGTGGGGCTGGGGCTATAGCTCAGTGGCAAAGTGCTTGCTTTGCATGTGTGAGGCACTGGGTTCGATCCTCAGCACCACATAAAAATTAATAAAGATATTGTAGGTCCATTTACAACTAAAAAAAATTAAAAAAGAAAAATTTGTAGGCTTTGTTCTAATATTTTAAATATATAGAAATACACAAATATTCTGTGATGTGTATAAAAGCAAACGCAATATTTACTAGTATTGGAAAATAATATCAGTCATGAAAATAATTGTATTTTTGGGACATGATTTCATAGATTTTATAAATTCTATTAAATCAGATTTAATGAGGAAATAATATGAGCTAAACTAATACATGTGGATCTTTATGTCATAATTGTATATTAAGTGTTTGCTTTTTGTGGGTTTTTATTTATAGCCTTATTTTTTCCATTTTTCCTTTTATAATGATAAACATCTACTTAAAATTCACAATGCATATTTGCTTTTGTCTGTTTATTGAATTTTCTTCTAATGAGAGTTTCTGCTGTGTGTCACTAAGTAAAAATGTTGGTTTGATACTGTTTGCTTTTTAAAAATCTAATGAATTATATGCCAACAAGCTCTACTTGCATCTGACTGTAGCTGAGAGTGATGGTAACTGAAGAGCTCAATTATTGGCATTATATCAGGAATGGATAGATTAAAAATCTGGTTATACAATGTCTAATTAAGCTTTCAATAAATAAAAATATTTCTGTGAAATGATTTTATATGCAATTTTTGAATATTATTTAAATCTAGTGTTTAACAAAAAAGTTTTTTTTTTTACTGTGGGTACAACATTAAGCTATCTGTTTCATAGTTACTCCTATTTATTGGCTTTATAATTCTGTTATAAGTGATTTTGAAATTCTGTAGAAAGGTTCAGTTGTGATGATCTCTTTATTTATCTCTTATATTAGGGATATATTATATCACCTTTCTGTTAGCAAAATTGGAATAATTGTATTGTTATAAATGAAATCCATATCCATAATCATAAAATTAATTTTATGATTTCAAGTATGAATAATAAATTTATTTAACAATAAATTGTTAAAATAGAATAATTCTTACCTTATGAGATTTCAGCTTAACATTTATTTATTAAGTACATGTGTCTACACAATTGTGTCTATAAGGATGACTGATAGGTTTACAAAACTCTACAAGTTTTTTTATTCAACAAATATATTTTGAGTTCCTATCATGTGTCTGGCTTTGTTCTATTCAGCAAATGACACAGTGGTGAAGTAACAGCAACAACAACAACAACAACAACAACAAAGAAAAAAACCCACACAAAAATCATCTGCTATCACAGAGCATATGTTCTGTATCTGATATAGGAAGTTATATTCATCCCAAGATAGGTGTTGTGAACTTGTATGGGGGACAGTGTCTTTTCATAACCATTGTGTATTCAGACTCTGATTCATTAAATTCTGCAGAAAATGAGCTTAGATTTTGTTTCTTTCATATTAAGTTTACTTCTAAAAATGAACTCTGCCCAAAGGTGTGGCTTTTGTGGCCCACTGAATGGCCTTCATACCTATTTGGCTTATGCCAAATTTCTGTGATGAGGGAATAAGCAAATTATCTTATATAACTTTTTAAAAATCACATACTATATTTTGTTATTAAGGTTGTTTTTTGTTTGTTTGGTTGGTTGGTTGGTTTTTTGTGGTGCTGGGAATCTAACCAAGGCCTTTCACATGCTAGGCATGCAATTTATCACGATGCCACACTCCCAGCCCCATGTATTTAATGTTCACTACTATTATTACTACATGGAGAGTATTGTCCAACTCTATTACTCTACTACAAATCTGTTCTCTAAGATTCAGTTCTAATGTCACTTATTTTTTTGGAGAGGGGGGTACTGGGGATTGAACTCAGGGGCATTCAACCACTGAGCCACATCCCAGTCTTATTTTGTATTTTATGTAGAAGCAGGATCTCACTGAGTTGCTTAGCTCCTCAACATTGCTGAGGCTGGCGTTGAAATTGAGACCCTCTTGTTTCAGCCTCTCGAACTGCTGGGATTACAGGCAAGCACCACCACACCCGGCCATCATTTATTCTTTGATTCTCTTAGTCAAATTTAGTGACCTCTATGTGCCAATAAATGCTGTATATACATCCAACTTTACTCTTGTTTCATGAGCTTGCAGAGGGACGGATCATGTACTGCTTATCTTTATCTGGTTCACATTTAGGAATTCACTGGATATTGAATTGAACTGAGTAAATAACTTCTTGGGTATTTAGCATTTTAAAAAACATTAATGTACAGAGTTGTTTGAGATTTAATGCAAATATCTGCTTTGATTTTTTTTTTCTCCCTGTTTCATTTTTCTTTGAGGGATAATGGGAATATGTTTACACTCATGTAACATTAGAGCTAGACCTCAGTTATTAGATAAGGGCTAGCTAATAAATATTATTTGATACTCCTCTCTCACAATATATTTCTCAGTAATCTCTATTTAGCACAAATACTCTGAAATAACTTGAAATTGTTCTCAATTTATATAAAGGGAAATTCTGGGCATAAAATAATCAAATAACAAAGTCATGTGGAGATGGAAGTTGCACAGCTTGGTTGAACTGTCCCCAGCTTGGTTGCTTGGTCTGTGGGGATATTCTTCTTTCCCTGACAGCCAGTACTCAGACCATTTAACAAATTTTCAAAACTGCTTCTACACTGAAAAAGTATAAACAAAAACAAAAAGGACATGGTTGGGGCTGGGGATGTGGCTCAGTTGCAGAAGGATTGTCTAGCATGTGTGAGGCATTGGGTTGAATCCCAAGCAGCACAACAAAACAACAAAAAGAATTATAAAAAGTACATAGTTAACAAAGAATGATCTCCATGCAGGACATTGATGATACTTGAAAAATCAAGGCATAATAGATTAAGAGAGACCAGGAGAACCTTCTTGTAGAAATTTTTCCCAGGATAAATATTCTGTGAACTCATATGGGCTTATAGCTGTGGGAAAACAAGTTGGGACAACTTGGTATTTGGGAGAGTCTCTATTTGTTATCTGGGCTACAGTGCTTGCATTTCTCTGCCTCATGGATTTTCTCTTGTTTATTCAGAATTTGAGAGATGTTTCTGATGATACATGTTGTCTACACACAGGTTTTTGATTTTTCAAATATTTCAGCCTTGACACATTTTCCTTGCTGGGGAGAAGAAGCATTTGGGCAGTGGTGGCAGTAGAAACAGCAGCTGAGGTTTTTAGAAATAGTGCTGGTAGTACTGGTTGCATTCATGGAATTTTCAGTGTAATTGTGAATAGAAACCCCAAGCTGCAGTTTGGGAAGAGATATTATAAATGAATGATGTCAACATTTTAAACTTTAAGATGAAATACAGAAATCCAAAATGGCTGTTGGTCTTTATATGTTTTCTTTTTTTTCCATCTGGTTTTAAAAGAAGAAAGAGTGTATGACCTTAGTTACGTGTTGGGAAAAATAGCAAATAAAACAATGAACCAAGTGAACATCACTTCACTTATTAGTGATGTTTTCTTTATCAAATCCTCTATTTGTGATACTGGAATAAGACCACATTTATCACCCATTTTTGCTTTTTTAAAAAGATACTTTTAAAATCTGCTACTCACATGCACAAAAACGTAAATGTTGGACGAAAGGATGAATTCGGTTCAATATCTCTTTTGTTTATCCACTTCATTAATTTTAGCGTGTCTACACATAATTTTTAGTTGATTGTTATTTAGATTTTTCACATTAATTATGATCAAGATCTATAAACCCACACAAAACTGAGTGCATTTTTATTATAAATACATATCCCCCTTTCTCTATTTTTCCCCTTAACTTTTCAACACTGACATTTAGTCCTAAAGCACAGGATGCCCTTCTTGGAATTCTTTCCAGCTGCAAAGTTGCCAGCAAAAGTTCTGTCAAACACTATCAAGGCCACAGGACTGGGTTAAGAATGGCTCATTCCTAGCAAGATGTATGGCTAGTATTGAAGTAAACCCCTCAGTAGTGTTAGCTTTTCCTTTGAAATGGCATTCATGCTGTGAAATGAACTTTTACCGCTGTTTGAGGTTGTTTTTCTCTATTCTGATGGACACAACAGCCTTATTATGTTGATTTGATTTGACTCTCCAGTCTTTGGCACCAGGGCCAGAATGTCAGGTGATGCAGAGGTCTTAAACTCACAGGTCTGCAGTGATAGCCAAGTAACTGGAGGTCAGTGCTCTATTTTTCTTGATTTTTTTTTCCTTCCCAAGAATGTTCCCATTCTTGTTTCTTTCCAGGATAATCAAACCCTATTTCCTTTTTTTTTTTTTTTTTTTTGAGAATTCAACTTTCATTCACGGTTTTATTGCAGATTAAATGCTGGTACATTAGAAGGTTATCAGCTAATCAATAACTGTCAGTCCCATCTTGTGATAAAGCTATCCCATTGATCAAAGAGGAAATTTAGGCCCTTAGCTTTTAAGTGGCAGTTTCTTAAGGTTTAGATAATGTGCTTATGGAATACATGGTTCTGTCCTTTTGTGTATAGAGGCAGACATATGAATTTATGTGTTTATGTAATGTATTCATAAACTAAACTACCTTTATAAAGGGCTCCATCTGAATTTTATGCCAAATAGTGCATTCTCACTGTTCTTAAAATTTTGGTCAAATGTATTTATTAGAATCTCCACCACCTTCATATATGTACACATACACACACATACACACTTGCACACACACAGCCTTTTTCTGTTTAAGTCTGGTATTAACATACCTCCTAAACTCCTAATGTAAATTTCGGTGATTATACATGTAGCAAAATACACATGAATCTTATGATTACAAAATTGAAAATAATATGCTTTTATTCCATATTATTATGTAGTCAAGTTGAATAAGACTTTTATTAAGATTTAGCAAGTTTCTTTTGGCAAAATGCATCTTGTCCTTTTAGTTGAATTCCTACCATGGCTTTCTCAAAATGAAAACCAAGTTAAGCCAATATACATTCACAGTGCCAGGCATTGTGCTAGGTGCTAGGAACTGAAAAATAAATGTAATACTAGCAGCAACACTAATCTCTGATATTTGTTTAGCATTCTAGAGTTCAGAGACCATTTTTATATCCCATATCTCATTTGCTTCTCAAAACAACCCTGGATTGTATGGAGAATGGACAAGGTCCATACCACTTTGGTGTAACTCCCGAGTCTCCTAGGTCGCACATGCCAGAACCAGGACTCATCTGGTAACATTGTCTTTTGTCTGCTTTCCAGCAAATTGTGCTAATCATGGCTTTTAGTGACTTGCTATGACTATACAAGTGAGTAAATATATATAAGTATTTTTGCTACATGTATATATACATATATAAATTTATATGCTTGTATAATGCAGTAAAAATGGAAAACAAATTTTTTTTATTACTTACAGGGCTCTTCTAATTTATAACATAGTGTACAATACAATACATAAATAAAGCAAAGGTGAAGTAGGCAGGATCCTAATTTCCTTATTATTCTATGAAAATCTTTATCCTCTTGCTTTGAATTATAGAAATGTAGTTAAGTCCTATGTATACATAGGTCTTGAGCTTCAGGAATCCTGAATGTTTGCTTAACAAAATAATCTCCCTAAAATGAATTTCTGAATTTTGGTTTGGACAATGTATATCTCTGGACAGTGGTGTAATTAGGCCAAAAACATTTGCTAAAACTTGCAAAAATTAATTTAACATCACATTTGAACATCACATTTTGCTTTATTACTACTTGAAAAAAAAGAAAAACTGTTTGTACTATTTATAGTTTCCATGTTGTAGACACTAAAGCCATGTACTATAAACAGGACAAGCATTATCCAGGGAACTGAGAAGAGTACATCACATAAGAGCAGAACATTAGTCATTTGAGTTCAGATCTGTGCTGTTTACTAGGATGTATGACCTCATACAAGCATCTTAAGATCACTGGGCCTCAGTTCCTCCTACATAAAAAGGGCATAATGATATTACCTTCTCCTATTTGACCTAATTAGTAAATGAGTATGTATCTGACTATGTGTTTGTGTAACACTGCATATGTTTTTATGAAATATATATATATATATATATATATATATATATATATATATATATTCTCTCTATAAATTATAGGATATGCAGTATTTAAAAATACACTATTCAGGGCTGAAGTAGCTCATCAGTAGAGCAATTGCCTCACACATGTGAGGCACTGTGTTTGATCCTCAGCACCACATAAAAATAAATAAACAAAATAAAGGTATTGTGTCCATGTACAACTAAAAATAATTAATGAAAAACCATTCATATTATATCACAAGTACCTTTTATCTGATCAGTTTACCTTTTTATATTATATATTAGTTTTGTTTCTATGCCAGGAATTATATCTATATCTATGAACCTATAGGCCAAGTCTACACATATTATAAAATAGTAACAAAAATAACTGCACATTTTTTTGTTGATTTTGTTATGTAGTTGAGGGCATATCTATTATGATATATTGTCAGCAGAACAGGCTTAGAAATGTTATTGGTTCAAACCTACTGACACTTTGACCATAGGCATTCACAAATAGAAAGTTCAGGTAGAAACGTAATGAGACTTGGAATACAGGCCCAGTGATAGGTTCAGTTAGCATCTTCTATTTGAGATTATGGGTTATTAATTCTGGTTGATCAAGGACACGTTAATTTGTGGGTCTAGCAAAATTGCTTGCATCTTCAGTGTTTTTGTTGGTTTTGAAGTTGATGTATTCATTGAAAGGGAAAAAAGTGTTGATTTTTCAATTAAGATGCAACCTTTACAATGCAAAGCAATAATAATTATAGTGTTCATTCAGCCTGAAGAAAAAATTTCACTAGTTAAATAGCAATAATCAAGATGAGAACTACATTAGAAGGGTGCTAATTTTATGATCATCTCTACTTAAATAATAAAAATGAATCCACAGGACCCTTGCTGTAACTCTACTTGCAGTGAAGTGATATTAGGTTTTATATGTGGCCCTCCTTAAGCCCATATTAAAAGTAATTACTGCTTAAATTGTGGATGACCAAAGACCATCCTTAGAAAATAGCTCTTCCTCAATAAATCATTTGTTAAGTAGTAGTCAGCTCCTACAGGACCAGACATGTTTGACCCGAAGTATTTCACAAGCATTAGTGTAATCATCATTTGTAACAGATTCTTGTATTTTCCAATTTCACGGAAAATCAAAAACAATAAGAAAATAACTTATAATTGAAATTTCTTCAACTGGATTCTGTCTGCTAAATATAAGAAAAAAAGAATCCAGTTTTTCCCCATTCCCCAAAGGGAATTTTTAGCATCAGAGAATTATTTAGCATTGCAGTAAAAAGTATAGCTGTAAGCTTAGGAGGCAAAGTGTGAATTCTGGAGTCCAGCATGTCCAGGTTCAAATCTTGGTTTTATAATTCACCACTTTTGTGATTTGGAGCTCATTACTTTTTTGGGCTTTGTGAGCAAAAGGTAAAAGTAAATGGGTTGATGTAATGAGTAAAGGACATAATTTTTGTCAAAATTTTAACACATAGGTTGGTATTGTATAACTCAATAGTTCTGTAGAAGTAAGAAAATACCAATATGTATTTAATTTAGGTATCTTTTTGACCCCAGAGGATTTTATAAGCCACATTAAGAGTAATGAATATTCAGAATAGTAATATGGATAGTATGGTTGAAAGAATTTGAGACAATTGTATTTAATCGACCTAGCAATAAAAGAGTTTGGTTTGTGATGTTATTCTTGCTACCACACACTGGTAGGATAGCTTATTATCCTACCAGTGTATCCTAGATAGATATTATTGCTCATTACAGATCTGCTTCCATTCCACTGTGCTTCCCTACCCACTCAAGACAGGAAGCACAGCAGACGCAGCAGCATATACACTGCAGATTTGTAGCAGACCCTGCTCCTTTTTCAAATTGTGTGTCAGTTGTCTATGTACAGAACTACCAAATATTATATCTGTGTTTCCCAATTAAACAACAACAAAATGGTTCTAGAGAACCATTTGTTCTAGAGATCAAACTATATATTCAAAATACAGTTTTAATTAGAGAGTCATTCCATTGTAGAATTTATATGGTTGACTTCCATAGTTATAATGCCAAGATAAAGAAAAGTAAATATTTAAGTATTTATTTATATGGAATATAATTCTCCAACATTAAAATATGTAACAAGAACAACAACAACATGATTTCTGCCTTCAGAAAGCATAATGACAAGTTTGGAGGAAGAAGGGAGACACAGGTTAGGAGCAGTTAAGATACAGTGGATGGGGAGTTAATGTAGCAGCTGGAGGTTGGCTACTTTCCAGTTGAGGGACCTTGTTGAGTCCCTGAATCTCTCAGTATTTCATTCTTCATTTTCCAAAGGGGATTGGAACAGGAAGGATACCATGTATGTGTAATAAAGAAAGTCAAAACATTCATAATTATTAACACGATTGCTATTATATCAACATATAGGCAGTACTATCTGACTACAGATTAGTTTTATAGACACTAAATTCTATAGTTTATTTTTTGGAGAGATCAATACAAATTGAAATAGTTTTGAAAGGCCTCAAGGAAACAATGAAACATGACCTGGAATTAGAAACTCAGTCTCATGAAATATTAGCAATGATATAGACCTATAGCCTCCCCACCGACTGGGTAATGATAGTTAGTAATTACATAGTGCTTGTTGTGTGTTATGTCCTCTTCTAAGACATATTTGGGGTTCATTGAAATAAAAAATGGGCCAACCTGGAAATTTTTCAGGATGAATTTAGATGTCACATTACTGGGGCAGAGAAAATAGAGAAAAAAGATAAAAAAGCCCAAGTGGTCTCATATATATTTTTTTTAAAGTATTTTAGCAGCTTGGGTGCCATGGCTCATGCCTATAATTCCAGCAGCTCCAGAGGCTGAGGCAGAGGATCACAAATTCAAAGTCAATCTCAGCAACTTTGTGGGGCTCAAAGCAACTCAGTTAGACTCTGTCTCTAAATAAAACATAAAAAAGTGCTGGGGATATGGTTCAGTGGTTAAGTGCTCTGGGTTCAATCCCTGGTACCAAAAAAAAAAAAGTATTTTAGCATATAGGTGCACTTGCATTTAACCACATATAAAACAGATATTAAAGAATGAACTAAATTTTATAATTATATCAGTAGAATCTAATGTGATAATTCAGTGAAATAGGCACTGGCTAAGAATTTATGCACTATCCTAAGGGAAGAGGAGAATCCAGCTTTATGTGACTTTTAACTTTTATCCCTATGCACACTCTCAATTTACAAAGCGCCTATTTACTTCAAAGGGGTGAGGAGGAGAATGCAAACCAGGCCTATTATGTTTGTGATCATACGATTGTTTTGCAGGTGGTACCCATGTATTTTTCCAAAGCTCATCTTTTCTATTTGTACACTTGGAAGGAGAGCAGAGCGCTCTTTCATCTTCATATTTTTCTAGTTTCTTGGAACTATCAATTACAAAGAGCACTGTATAAATCTTCTTTGTCTGTTTAAGTGCTAATATAAGCTGCTGAATCTATCAGGCGGTTACAGTATTTGATGCACCTAATAGCCACCTTACACCTGAGTTACAGGAGATACATTGGCAGGACTCTGCTCTAAAGAATTAGATTATAATTCAGAAAATAAAAGAGGAATATTAAAAAAAATCCATTCAACATACAACTCTCCTACATTGCACTGTGTTGGTAAACAACAGGGCTGTTTGTTGTCATTGTCTATCATCCTCTTTGATCAGTAAATTTCAGAAAAATGACTGTTCCTCTAATTAATCTGTGATCTATAACAGGCATTATAAAATCTATTTATTCAAATGAACTAATATCTGAGAGTCTCAAAAGGTTAAATTTAAATAGATGCTTTAGATTGACATAGAAGTAAATGATATTTTGGCAATTTAAAAGAATGCAGTTGTATATTAGACTTCTTCAGTGTTTAGATGTGCCACCTTATTTAAGAAGAGAGATTTACTTATAACTGGATTTCCTTTATAATCACATCTTAAAATTTCTCAAGGATTAGTAGCTAATAAGTGAAATTTGTGTAAGAATAAAATCAAATGCAGAAGTTATTTTTTAGCTAGTCTTCTGTATATTACGAATAACATAAAAACTTGCATTATGCAGGGATTAGTATGATTTGATTTGTACTTTGATGTTAACACTAAACACTCTGCCCAAGATAGAAGTAAAAAGATTTGTAATGTTAAAATATTATTGCCTCTGTGCTGCGAGTTTCCATTTCCAATAACACCTGTACATCACTGCTACCTAGTTCTGTATTACATTTTATGTTTAATGTGGTAATCTAATCTCTTCTTATTTGCAGTTAGCAAGTCAAAGTAAAAAATATACATTGGAATGTTGCCATGACACTGTTTCTGTGGAGCCAAATTTAGTAGCAGGTGAGATGTGTTGGTTCCCATTAGATAGGACTTGGTTCCTGAAGGATCAGAGGATCTCTTATGGAGTTGTCCTGTGGCACAACCTAAAGGTGTGGCGTATAGGTAATAGTGAGGTTCTAGAGTTGATTAAAAAAAAAAAAACCAAAAAGCAGTAGGAATGCTTTGAACCTACCAAATGGGAAGTTACATCAATAACTGTATTAAGTGTAATAAAATTTAAGTAATAATTTTCTGTACATTTAAAAAGCCCTTCTGGATTACTATTAATAGTATTAAAATTAAGAACATTTCTTAGGTTCCAAGTATATGCATTAATGAATAGCCATATATTACTCCATTATATATTTTCAGCTATTCTAATAATTGCAAATCACTAGATCCTATCAACTAAATCATAATATTATAAATTTGTCTAGATATGTCATAAATTGCCTGCAGGATATTGAAGTCAGATATAACAAATTCTATCTCCATGATTGCTTTTCAATAATTGCTCTTTCTAAAGATTGTAAAGGCAGATAAGAATAATACCTTAAACTCCTTGTGAAATACTGTAATAAGACCTTGTTCATTTGTGATTCATGAACTTCCAACTGGGTAACAGTGTGTTCTTGTAGAAAAAAAAATGAGTATGTAAAAGAAACCATAAATATTAGATCCAAAAATGTTAATATAAATCTAAAATTCTTCATCCCAATGTTAGTTTTCTTGGGGTTATATCCGGTAGCCATTGAAATGTGATCTGTGTCATCTCTGACTATTTACATTTTGTTCCTCCAATACTTAAAAGAAAAATTAGGATTTTTTTTTCTTTTTCGTGGTGCTGAGAATTGAACCCAGGGCCTTGTGCATATGAGGCAAGCACTCTACCGATATAAGTCCATGTGGGTTTTTTCTTGTTTATGTCATGGTCAAGTTTATGTCTTGCTGGGAATCTTTGTTAACATTGGGCTTGTTTGCTTCCTGTTTTGTGGGTGGAGGCTGGGCTTGTCAATAGAGACTTAAGGTTTATTATTCTGGCACCACTCATGCTGTAGGTGTTAATATTTATCATTAAGAAATGACAAAAAGGCTGGGTGTAGTGGTGCACATCTGTAATCCCAGAGACTGAGGCAGGAGAATTGCAAGTTCAAAGCCAGCCTGAGCAACTTAGCAAGGTCCTAAGCAACTCAGTGAGACCTTGTCTCAAAATAAAAAATAAAAAGGGTTGAGGATGTGGCTCAGTAGTTAAGCATCCCTGAGTTCAATCCCTGGTGCCCCCCGCCCCCCCAACCCCCACAAAAAGAAAATGGACAAAGGGCTTGATAGACAGGGAAAAAGTACCTTCCCCTTCACTCTTTGCTTTTATGTTTCATACATCTCCCTTTCCTTTTGGGCAATTATTAATCTAGTAGAGTTAAATGAAGAGTATGGATGAAATACTTTAAGGTAAACATCGTTCTGTGAAGAGTGGTGATTCCTCATGGAAATTGTTCTAATATACACTGAATTAAATATTACAAGGCAGTTTTAAAGGATATTTCCCAAATTTATTTTGGGATATAAATTATAAAAAATAGTACCAAATGAGTAGTTGGTTTAAATAAAATGTGTTTGCAGGAATTGCCCCAGCTAGCATTAACAGCTATAACAATTGAGGCCAGGTGACAAATCATTTCTTTTTAAGAAGGTGTTTATTGTCAGGAAAATTGCAAAGTTTCCTTTGTAATCACTCTTTGTTATTTTGGCAGCCTGTAAAGTTTTATTGGCATTTACAGAAAGGTACTTTTTTTTGGCTCTAGCCAGCTGGCTTTCTTTTTCAGGCAAACTTTCCTAGCTCTGGTATTGAGAATATATTTTCAGCTTTGATTGTCTACCGATGGGGTCCTTTTGAACAAGGAGCCAAGTGGCTAATGTCTGGATTGATCTCATTCTTGTCTTCAGGAGGGTGACATCAAATGCTGCAGGTGTACTTCAACCATTTGAGTGTTGCTTCATACTTACCAGCATATCATTTTGGTGCTAAAATGGTCAATTTAAGACGATGCAAATTACAGGCTCCTTTCACATCCAGACTCAAAGAAAAGCATGTGAAATTGTGAATCAAAAGTGAGGACTTGATAACTCCAAAGAAAATGGAATTTTTTCCAGTAGCAAAGGGTCACCAAATTTACATCAAAAGATTGTTTCTAGGGGATAAATATTAAAAGAAGTAATATAAACATTTGAAGAACTAAAACAATATCATAATTTTGCTACACTTGTGAGTGTGGTATACAGATTTGGAATTTCAGGAGGTCTTCTCTCAATAAAGGCCATAAACCTTATGCCTTACTTCCGGGTTTATAGGAAGACTTGTCCAGATCATATTAATGCATGTAGATTAATTATAAAATTAGAATTATACTGCTCTAGTTTTTAAGACTACAGTAATGAATTTATTTAAGCAAGTACTTGCATCACTAATTACTTATTTCATTGACTTTAAAATACTGCTGGAGGAAATGGTTATATTTTATTTTATAAAAAATGTTTATTTGACTACTTGTTCTTAAATGACTAAAATTTACAAATCTTAGAAACTGCTTTTTAGTACTTATTACTTCAAGTGTTGACAGGCATATTAGTATTTGGCAGTGGTCTGTGGCAATGCAATATTATCTTAATTCTGTTTTGCATATTAGTATGGCCCATAGTTAAAGTAATTAATGTAAAAATTTTGTTTGGAGCTTCTGTGTTTGCAATTTAATTAAAAAGGAACACTGAAGATCACATTATTCTTACTTTTAGGTAAGATCTCTTTAGATGCAATTATATTCATCAATTGTGATGTGTCTATGTTCTGCTTACTTTTTTTGGAGCATTGAATTCTGTAGAACATATTTACCACATTTTTTTTTCTGAACTGTTGGTTAGAGAACTGTACAGGTCATCTACAGAAGGCAGCACTCGGGGATTTGTTCTGGAATGGTAGATGAGGCAGGGGATGCAGGATAGAAGGAAGCCCACCTTTCACATGTTCTTCTGTGGTAAGAATCCATCTTCTGGCCAGTCAGAAGCCAGGACAGAGCCCTGTTGGTGTCTGGATATTCCACAGGCCCATCTGTCATAGCATTCCTCAGAACCTCTTTGTGCCCGACTCAGAAACACCGGGAAGTATTGGGATCTTCCAGCCCCAACCAAGCTAGGAATGCTCTTCCAGCCCCACCCCAGCAGATACTACATACTCTTTTCCAAATACCCGTTATCCATTATTTGGAAGAAGTTACCAGGTAGAGAAGTAATCCTTATTTTTGAAACTATGCAAGCCTTAAAAAGTATATATATCAAGACAAAGACAATTTCAGTAGAAGAGGTCTTTTCCATGTTCATAAAGGTCATAATTAGGAAATTTATTAAGCAGAGCAATGTTTGAAAGGTGCAGATTTGGATGGGTATCTTGATTCAGGGACTTCATTTCAGTTTATTAGATCTGTTTCTCAAATAGCTGCAGCTTGTTCAGTTTTGTTCCTGCCAGTTGGATATGAAGTACTGTATGTTTGGGCTCACTGTACAGAATTTGTTTCCAAAAAAAATGTGTCGTGCTGCTTTCCATCTACTGGACCAGTAGGGGTAGGAAGATCTGATCTGAAGCCAATGCAAAATGCAAAATCTATCGGATTTGGATTGTTCGTACATTAGGCCTTCCTTTGCCTGTTCTTACCCTTTTCCAGATGGAAGAACCAGTTTCCTCCCAGGGCACTTTTTCCTGGCAATTAGACTGAGAAGATGAGGCTCATTTAGTACCACTACTGCTGAAGTGCCATTATATTAAGTTTAGACTTTAAAATTTAGAGGGATAGAATCAACACATTTGATCTCTTTGTTTTTCAATTAATGATGCTTTTAAAATTAGGAATGTAACTTTCTGTCTTTTGATTCTGCCTTTTGTTTTATTAATATAATAACATCTTACTTTCCCACATCAACTGGAAAGTAGGTGGTCCATGTAATCGAGTTTAAAGGAGACTCGAAACACCTTTTAGAGCATCCAGTGTTTTAAAATGTCAACCATATTGCCGCACGTCTTTCTAATGTGCATTATGCACCTTCCCTTCTTAAATAGGACATTTAACCTGAATTTATTCTTTCATGGTGATTGAGGGTCATTATCAAGTCGGTTGCTTCATAGGATGCAGTGATACTTTCAGCTTTGTGCCCATTTTACTAAACGGCTTCAGGATTTTATACCCTTGAAATTCTTGTATCAGGTCTTTGTCCTTTTCCCTTTTTCTTTTACATCAATAAGCAGGGACTTATACCTGCTTTTATTTTATTTAAAATAATTTTTATTCATATACTATAATTATATATACTAGTGGGATTTATTGTTACATATTCATCCATGCACACAATATGACAATATAATTTGGTCAATTTCCTTCCCCAATACCTCCTCCCCCTTTCTCCCAGGCATGACGTTTTAGAATTACAAGGAAAGTTTACTGAGTCTAAATGCCTTCATTTTGGAGATTAGAAACAGAAGCTCTTTCACAATTTTCTTATGGTCACACAGCTAGTTATATTTGGGGTAGGAATTAGGTAGAGATTATATGACTCCCAATGGAGTGCTTATTTTATTATATCAGGCCATACTGTTTACTTTTTTTATTTTGTCAGAATATTCTCCTCTAACATATTTCTTCTCATGTTTAATTTAATTTAATTTTTTTATTTTTTTGCTAATAATGTGTAATGGACAGACTTGAAGAGAAATTGGGAACAAGATAAAAAAGTACAGGTGAGGTAAGACTGAGGTCTAGAAGGCTTATTTCTGTCATAGTCACTTTACTTTCTTGAGTCTCAGTTTAGCTTCTGTTTGAGGAAGTATTTGGATCAACAATAGTAAATACAAACATTTTCTGAAGACTGACCACTTCTTGTGAGGTACTGTTCTTCTTTCTCATGTGTGTTACCTTATTTAATTCTCCCACAAAGCCCTCGAGGAAGGTCTGCATCCTCATATCACAGAGGAGGAAACTGTTGCATAGAAGTTACCAGGTTTCCCAGAGGCCTTTTAGCTAGCGAGTGGTAAAGGCAAGAGTCAGTCTCCTTGTCTTAGCCACTCTGCCATCTGCTTCTGGGCAACCTATGTGTTCTTACTCAGCTGTAACACCTGCTGGTTCTGGATTTGAATAATAACAACTCTAACATCTCGCATTATGAAGTACTCACTACATACCTTACATGTAGTGCTCCATGAAGCACGTGCTATGTCATCACATTTAAGTGATAAGGAAACAAGCACAGAGAGGCTCAGTGGCTTGCCCAGAGCTCAGCTACTGGATGAAGGGGTAAGACTTAAAACCAGGCAGATATTAGTGTGTGCCAGCTTTGTTATTGTCTGAGGATGTAAGCCATAAGTGTAACATGAGTTTCATAATATTTATGATTAGAGGCGAGGTGTGTGTGAGGAAAAGAAGAGACACTGTGTGCACAGGTGCATGTTAATGACTTCTTAGCTCTGTGTTAGGTAAGGGGTAAGATACTCAGAAGCTAAGAAGACAAATGAGTGCAGTGAGTTTAGTGCAAATGATACTGGGAGTAGAGCCTTGGGGACAGTGGAGAACATGGCAAGTAGGAAAACCCAGGTCCTGGTCAAAGGGGCAGCTGATAATGGGCTCATTCAATTGCTGACCTCTTTCAAACTGGAAAGTGGATTAGTGTTGCTGAATATTTTGTGTGTGTGTGTGTGTGTGGTGTGTGTGTATGTGTGTGTTTTCTGGAGAAGCTATTAGTTTGATTTTAAAACCAGAAAAATATTTTGAAGCAGCATTTTAAATGATCACAACTAGTTGAAGTTATTTGGAACCACTCTGTGAATCAAAAAAAAAAAGTTACAACCTCTGATTTAAATCATTAGGATCTCGATGGTGGAAAAGTGACTTTTAGATAAGTGAGAGTTGACCACATCTTGGTGCCTCCACTATTCTTTGAAGAGATGAAGGACAGACAGAAACTCAGAACACATCCACTTTATTCTGTTAAGATGTTATAATGGTACTCTGCAATGGAGAGTGGAATTCAAAGTCTGCTTTTGAGAAATAGCCGCCTCATGAGGCTGTGCCATCATCAGCGGGCTGTATTCTGCAGACTACAAGGAATCCTGGCTTCTCATTCTGTTTCACCTTCAGTTTCCAAGTCCTTAGACATCTCATGTCAGATGGGAGCGTGAAGACCAGGGTCACCTTCAGGACTTTATCCATATCTCCTCGTCTATTTTCTATCTGTATTTTATATGTAGTCAAAACAACATGAGGGGGTGAACTAAGTGTGCAATCTCTTTAAAAACTTTTGTGTTGTCTTTCTTTAGCTGTTCTACTTCAAGAATCTTATTTAAGAAAAAATAAAAATCAACTTGCTGTGCTAGGGTCTAAATTTCTGTTTCAGAAATATTATAGGTGAATATATTTCCAGATGCTGCGAATAATGGAAAATCATGAAAACTCGAATCAGGGTCCCTGTCCTTAAATGTGTTTCAGTTTGCATTTTGATAGCGGTTTAGAAATGTTATTGCTTGTTTTGTCACAGACATAATTCACATCTTTCTTCAGGCACTGTAAACAAGAGAAATGGTTTAATGGCCCCATAAAGGCACTCTGCTGATAGCTGAGATTAGGCTCTTTAGTAATGGATGTTGGTGTGCCGGTGTGAGTGGTGTGTGTACATAGTGGAGAAGGGCGGGCTTGGAAGAGGTGAATGTACTGGGAACGAATCTTTGAGAGGCTCAGATGCAGCTCAAGTGGCCTCTGCTTTTCTCTGTGTCTTAGAAGACGAATTTATAGAGCATGTGACACCATTGTCTTTATTTGTACACAAGTCTTCCCCTTTGCTTCTGGAATTTAACTGAGCACTAATTGAGGTCATTGCCATCCATTTATCACCTGAAATGGAAGTGATATTAACTTAAAGTGAATGCTTTTCATCTACTGAGTGTATTCCTAACTACATATATTTGTATAAAAGGCTGCATGCATTTTTCATGCCATATTTGTATCTGGTCTTAAATAATCTAATTTATGTACACCATTTACTTTTTTTCACTTTTACAGAGTTTTTTTTTTTTTTCCCATCACTGTTATAGCCAAGTGATTTTTTTTTTTTTAAAATCTCCAAGCATTTTAGTGTCCACAGCATGATTTGTTTTGACTTTTTCAGTTATATTTTCCAGACAGGTATAAAAAATTCTCCATGTTATAAGTCACCCTGGTCTAAGTAAATAAATGCTTTGAAATTTCTCGAGGCTCATAAATTTATAGTGTTTTAGAGTCTCAATTTTGTGTCATTTTCCATTAGCTAGTTTGTGTATGTCCCTATAAATTGACTATGCCCATTGCACACTTTGGGTTTTGAGAGTTAGAGTAAACAAAGTGTTAGATTAAAATTAAGTGTCCTTTGTTGACCGGTTTAGTTGTATCCTATCACTAGCAGGTTCTGTGGTTCCACTCAGTCTCTTTTATGTGTTTTTTTTTTTTCCCTCCATTCCTTTTTCATTATATACCATATTCTGGAAAAAGCATCAGAAAATGGTTCTCTGTAGAGGTGATAAATCTTTTAGGCTTTGTGGGCTCTATGGTTGCTTTCAGGACTACTCTTTTCAGCCACTGTACCTTACCAGGAACCCTGGACTACATACACCCCGAGGAATGGTTGGGAGAGTGTCCTTCTAAAAGTTCATTTCAAAAACAGCTGGGAGGCTGAAGGTAGCCCATGGGTCATAATTGGCCATCCCCTATTCCAGAACACCATATAGCAGACTGTGCTAAAATAGTATATATATATTTTAACAGACCAGAAATCTCAGCAGCGAGATATGAAGCCTCCCAAGTCTAGCCTCAAGACTCTGTATTACTAGTGAGGTTTCCTCCGAGAAGGGATTCAAAGACAGGGTTCTGTTTAGAGAAGAATTAAAAACGTCATGTGTTTCTTTTCCCAGTGTAATTGTTTTATATGCACAGAAATTGGTACTCTAATTTCCTCTTAGGATAAGAGTTAAGGAGGAAAGCAGAGGGAAAGGTCAACCAAGACATCTTGCCACCATATTTTCATTAGCTGTCCATATATAGAAGGAGACCTTTCCTTCCCTTGTGACATTTTGGTTATCAGGGTGTAGGGGAAGATTTAGATGTTGGATAGCAATATTTTTTCTTCAGTGGAATACAAGTAGTGTGAATTTTTAAATGTCTTTGGTCACAGTAATAAATTGAATAAGGCAGAATGCCTAAAAGCAAGCATGAATGCTCTGAGAAGAGTTTCTGCTTAGAGAGGAGTGCCAAGAATATGTTTGTAAGGTCATGGATACAGATGTCTGTATCACACACATGCATTAATCAAACTTAGAGAATATGGTACTGGGTAGTATATTTACTAAGGAATTTTTTAAATGCTTAAGTCAAGTTTGAAATAGACACCATGGAACTCTTGTGGGTAAGGACTGTGTTTTACTCTTTGTCTTCATTCCATATCTGGGACATAGTAGATGAATTAATTAGTGAATTAATTATTGAAGGAGTGAATGAATAAAGAAACATCTAAAATAATGTTATAGTGGTGCTCATGCATGAAAGGAATTCTAAATATGTATATAAATAAATTTGAATTATATGTTGAAAGGTTTAATATTTGCAGCCAAAATCCCAGGGCTCTAATACTTTCCCTGTTATAATTTAGTTTTAGGTCTTTAATTAGACATGATGCTTAACTTCATTAGGCTTGTATTAATCAGCTTTCTGTGCCTATGACAAAATACATGACAAAATCACCTTAAAAGGAGGGAAGTTTATTTTGGCTAATGTTTTCAGAGTTTTTAGTCCACGGTTGCTTGACCTGTCATTTTGGGCCTATTGTGCACAGTTTGACATGGTGGTTAATGCCACCAGCACGGTGGCCAAGAAGCAAAAGAGGGAAAGAGGAGGGATCCAGAATCACTGTCCCCTTCAAGGGCACACCCCCGACTTCCTAAAGGTTTCACCACCTCTCATTGTCGCCATAGGCTGGCAACTATGCCTTCAACACCTGGACATTTGGGGAACATTTGCGATCCAAACTATAGCAATGTCTCTTTAAATAATCTGCACAATGGAAATTATAATAAGTGTTCTTGTCTTGGATGATAAGAATAAAGTATGAGACAGTTCTTTGAAAATTGTAAAATATATAAATTTGGTTTTTTAAAGTACTATAGCATTATTCTAATAGGAATCTAAACTCAACTGCAATTTATTATTAATACCTGAAGTTAAACATATTACCTTTCTTCTTCTTCTTCTTCTTTTTCTTCTTCTTCTTCTTCTTCTTTTTTTTCCCCATGGTGCTGGGGATCAAACACAGGGCCTTGTGCATGCAAGGCAAGCACTCTTCCACTGATCTATATCCCCAGCCCTATCTTTCTTAATGTAACAAGTTATCATAACCTTGACCATAGAGGTATAAATAGAGACTTCATTCATTTATTTTCACTATTCATTTTCTGAACAAACATTTGCTGAGAAGTTGTAAAATAAACACGATGTGCTTTCAATTTAAGAATATAAATAATGCCTCAGTGTCACAAATGTTTAGGAGATTATTCTCCTTGAGCAAATTTTAAATGTGTTTTCTCCATCTATATTTCAAGTATTCAAATGTGATTTTATATTATATCTACATTCAACCAAGAATGTGTTTATACTCTAGCATTGCTGGTTGTGGAAAGCTAAGGGCATCTCTGTGCTTCAGTGGAATCATGACATGATTGTGCCTCCTTTCTAAAATCTAGGTGGAACAAAGTGGAAGCAAGATGATGTCTCATAGTTCATAGTTCAAAAATGAAAGCAATTACTAATTTAATAAACATTTAACGATGAATACCATGACCCTGAGTAAACTTTTGAATTAAGAAGTGGTTATGTTTATTTTGGAAGTGCATATTTTTAAGTCCTGGTATTTTTGATCTCTTAAATTTAACCATTAAAAGAACTCAGTCATCATTATTCAACCTTAAGATGTGGTTTTAAAGGTCAAGCTTCCATCAAAGACAAAAATGCAAGAAACATCTCTTGAGTTTTCTCTCTCCATCTCTTCCCAAAGATCGGATTGTCTGGAGGAGTTGTGGATCATAAAAGTTTGCATGAGAAATGTGTCTTAGGAATGCCTGAGAAACACTGTAGATTTCAAAGATAAATTATGAACTGTCTGAAGTCAGGGATAAAGATATAATATCATTTTGAACTATCATCTCTTTGTAAATGAAATGAAGGAGTTAACTCACTTGATTTGATAGACTTGAAGAAGGAGAGATTCACTTTAATTAAAACTACAAACAATACAGATGCCTGTAGCTCTCTGTTCCAGACCCAGTGAGGACGGGACTGTAAGTGAAATGAAATGTACCTCGCAGCCTCGGCAGCAGGCTGGAGCCGTGTTCAGCACAAGTAATTTAATTAGTGTTGATCATGACTCCAGATGATGGTGATTTGATAAGGAATAATTTAGTACTTAACAGCCTTTTACATGCACCAACTCCATGTGGGAAGGTAAAGCAAATTGCACAAAATGAATGTGCTGCTTTCACTTGTGCCTGTGCCAATGAGCTGGAAAACCGCCTGTTAGCAGACGCTCAGGCTCTCAGCCCTGTGATGAAATACCCAACATGTTTCCAATCCAGCCCTCTCGGTGGGAGTCTCTAGACTACCCTTATTTCAGGATAAATAAGAGAAGTCATTTTTGTGACCTAGCATCTCCAGGAAGCAGGAAAATTAAGGTGAGGAAAATAAAGTAGCCCAAGATTCTCATGTAGAAAGTTGAAGATCTTCAGCGTGGCTTCCTTTTCCCCTCACATGCAGCAGCTAAGAACAACAACAAAAAAACAAACCAAAAAGCGAACAAAAATATCCTCACCAACTCAGATTCATGGGATTACTTAATTGGCTTATGATCAGAAAAAGCAAAATCAGTTTTGGGGGCCAATGATGATTTTAAGAGGCCCATATACATCAAATATGCTATGAAGAGGAAGAGTCCTCAACTTCTGGAGTTGTAGAACTTATGCGGATCCTTGAGTGTTGGCATCTAAGACAAAAAGATGTTCGACATTTTAAAAACTATTTTCAAGTGCTGGACCTGTGCCAATGAGCTGGATACAGCATACACTTCATCCAGATGTTGCCAAGCATCATGACAGATTCAGAATTTGTCCAATTATGAGGAGAATCACCTAGAAATTTTTTATAACATACAAAATCCTGTTCCATTCAGCCTTGGTGAATCAGAATTTCTGCAAGTGGTGTACTAGTCTGCTGGGGCTGCCATAACAAAGTACCACCTGCAGGATGGCTTAAAAAGAAAAAAAAAATGTCTCAGAGTTCTAGAGGCTAGAAGTCAGAGACAAAGTGTCAAGCAGGGTTCTAAGTGCTGGGAGGGCATCTGTACCATGCCTCTCCACTGGTTGGCTGGCAGTCTGACATTCCTTGGCTTGCAGAAGCATCACCTTGACCTCTGCCTTCATTTTTGTTTGATATTCTCTCTCTGCATGTCTCTATATCCACATTTGCACTTTTTTTGTCACATTGGATTAGAGCCCATCTTAGTGACTTCATCTTAATTTAACTAGTTTTCCAAATAAGTTTGCATAGTAATCAACAGAAGGAAATTATTTTTCTCTCCGTTTTATCTGTTTTTGAAATTTATATACTCCTGTGCTTGTTTTCTTCTACTCAACTTCATGCCTGGAAGACCATATTTTTTGGATGCATTGGTAGGTAGTTTGTCCCTTTTTATTTCTGTATAATATTTATTATATTGTATGATTATGGCATGGTTGATTTATCCATTCTCTCACCAATGGATATTTTTCAGCTTTTGCTATCATGAGTAAAGCTTCAAAACTTTCTTACATGTGTCTTTTGGTGAACATATGCACTCTTTTTTTTGGATCCCAGGGTAGATATTGCCAAAGTTTTCTAAAGTGGTTATACCGATTCATATTCTCAGCAGCATGTATAAAATTTCCCATTGCTTTATGGCATCTACAAAATTTGCTAATGTCAATCTTTTACAGCTTAGCCATTTGAATGGGTTTGTAGTGACAGCTTAATGTGGCTTATTTGCAATTTACTGATGAGTAAAGATTTTGAATACATTTTCATTTTTCTCATTGTTTTCGTGGGCTTTTATTTGTTGTACATTTTTCTGTTTTGCCATTTGGATATTTTCTTTTATAAACTGCCTGTTCAGGTCCTTTGTTTATCTTAATAGGTAAATTGTCAAATATCATTGGTTTGTAGCAATTATATTAAACATGAATTCTTTGTTAGATCTTTCTATTGCAAACACCTTGTAGCTTGTGTCTTACTTTGCATTGTTCTCATGATGACTTTTGATGAAGAGAAGTTCATAATTTTAGTGAAGCCTGATTTGTTGATAGTCTTCTTTTATGGTCAGTGTTTTTTAAATCCCATTCACTAGTCCTTCTGAACCTCATGGCTCCACATACTTTAAAAATATATGAAATGTAACAGTCTCTGATGTATCTGATATTTTGATTAAGATGGTGAACCTTGAATCCTACTATAGTCATCAGCTCCTGAGTTCTTATCGATTTTTATTCGTAAAAAGTAGTTCTGAGATCTCAGGTATAATATGATTTTTTACTTCTCTGAATGCAAGTTGAGTTTCTTATTTGTTACTACTTTTTTTTTTTCCTTAGGGAAATGTAAAATGAATAGTTAGGATACAGAGAGCTAAAACATGAAAATATACATTTTGTTGTATATGTTCAAAGAAGTAATAAATAGTTGAAAAATATTTGACAAAAAAGCAACAAATACAGTTTAATGTACTACAAATGTTGCATCATACAGTATTTTTCTAAGAAGTAGCATGCACATATACATTACCCATATACAGAGGAGACAGAATTTTCTTATAGAATACTATAAATATTTGGCAGTTTTTTAAAATATATATATTGGAAACTTTTGTAGTAGATATTTAGGACTTAAATAAATGTAAAGAGAACATGGTGAACCCCCATGTTCCCATCATTCCGCTTTTCACATTTATCAACCTTTTCCTAATTTTATTATTTTCATACATGAATTTTTTCTGGGGCATTTTAAAGGTTGCAGACACCTTATTGTTTTATCTGAAAACACTTTGTTAATCTTTAATGTTAAAATATTTTTGTTCAACTATTACATTATTATCTCAACCAGCGAAACTAACAACAATATCTTGAATTGTCTAATATCCAGTCTATATTCAATTGCCCTGTTTATTTCAGAGTTATTATTTTTAAGTTTTTTAAAATCAGAATACAAACAAGTCTTCATAATTGATTTTTGAGATTTTTAATCCTCTTTTATCTGAAGTTAACAAATTATGATTTTTTTCAACTATTGAAGATTGAGCCCTAGGCTTCATGAATGAAAGCATGCACTCAATCACTGAGCTGTATTCCAGCCCCTAAATTATAACTTTCTGGTTTTGTGAAACACCTTGGCAAATGGAGATAGATAAAATTTCTTCCCCCCCCCTCCCCATTTCTTTTCTCTCTACCTTGAATAGTCATATTTAGCATGTGTTTGCACATACAGCACATTAAGAAAATATGTTGAAGCAGAACACCCAGTATAATTAAGTTTCCTTAGATAATGAATTTGAGTAAAATTTGCTTAGTTGGTAAATTTGTTTCCTAGGGTGTTTTGGATCTCAGTTACCATTGAACACTCATCAAAACTGTGTTCACATACAAATGCACAGTGTTCGTTTCCTGAAACTTGATAGTTTTTGAAATCCAATTCTTATATTAAAAATTAGTTTTTCAAATTGAAGCTAATTATTATAATGGAATAATCAGAACTGAACTGTAAATCACGCTGTTTCTCTTGACATTGTCTTGCTTTATAAAATTCATACTTAACGTTTTGTGATTCAATTGCAGTTTTATAGAAATTACAATAATTTCCAGTGACTAAAGCAGACAAAAATATAACTTAATGACCAAGAATGAACTGAACACTGTAATGAAAGTTTAATAAGCATTATTGAAGGGAAAATGCCTCCAATTCATCAATAGTAATTGTTTAATGGAATGACAATCAAACTATGACAAAAAAAATTCAGATTTAGATCCAGAGAAAACTCATGATACTTTGGGCAAAAAAACTCAGCATCTTTAAGTCTAATAGTAATTTATCAGCTAAGCCAATTATAAGTGATTTGATTTACTTTCAAGTGAGAAAATTTAGGCTTATATTTTGCTACAGTATAACAGCATAAAAGGAGTACACAGAGATTCTTCAGAATCTTTCTGCCCCTGAAATTCATCAAATGTAATTTTTCTAAATATATGTAAGTTAATAAGAATTATTAATGACATGTTAAATGAGAGAAGCCAAAGAGATTAATATACTTAATTCCTAACTTCATTTAACTTTTGTGGATTTTTTTTGTTTTGTTTTCTAGTGGCTTTTCATGGCCTACCACTGAAAATCAAGAAAGAACCCCACAGTCCATGTTCAGAACTCAGCTCTGCCTGCAGTCAAGAACAGCCCTTTAAATTCAGCTATGGAGAAAAGTGCCTGTACAATGTCAGGTAAAGCAACCAAGTTTATGCATAGGAAAGTGGTTCTTATTGAAGCAAATAGTCTAGAATAATATAAAATCTCAAGTCACATTTTTTGAGTTATATCTTAAGCATGGAACAAGCTAATTAGGTGGTGCATTTAGCAGAACTCTAAAGAACCCTTTACCATACAATCACACACTTTCAAGAAACATTTTAAAGCAATCATTTTCATCCAAATCGTTAGTTGCTTTTCTCTATAGTGATGCATCTTGGGTTTGTAAAGAGGGTCTTGTTTGGCACAAGCAGCTTTTGAAAGTTCCCATTAGAATGAATGCATTATGCACTTTAGATGGGAAGTTTGTAGAAAAAAAAATGAAACATTTGGCAAGTCAGAGCAGTACATTAATTATCTGACAGGCTTTGCAGATGATCTATACAATGCATTCATGGACAATTGCAATAAAACTAGAATTTCATAAGGCTTAGTAGAGGCTATTATCTATTAAAAAGCCAGTTGTTCTTCTGATGGTAATAAAGGGTGGTGCAGTAAAAGTACATTGTTCATTTGTTAGAAAATTTGATAACATATATGTTCATTAAAAACTCTTAACAGTCAATTGCGTGCTTTTATTTTCATATTGGCCTCTAATTGCATAAAGAAAAAGTTGGCTCTGTCTATTGAATATTGCTTTCAATCACATTAGAAACTTTGTTCTTAAAATAAGTTGGTTTGGAAACTTATAATAAAAATATTTTCAAATGTTTATACTGTTTTATAAGAACATCATTTTAACCTCATAATTCATTATGAAACAAAGGGTCTTCTGTTTCTTCATACATTTAGGACATATTCTCTTTGTATCCAAGATATATAATACTTGGATACTTAGATTTATACCGTCTCACAGCAGCTGATCAGCAGCAGCTCTGATATTTCATTACTATTTATTCTTGAAAATGAATATCTTTTATATCTGCTTTTCTAAGAGGTTTGCCAGAGCCTGAAATTACGGGTCAGCTCAGCTGAAACTCCAAAGCTTTTATAAAAAGATCTCTTGGAGTGGGTATGAAAACATACTGAGTTCAGTATAAGACAATATTGATCAGTCAGAGTTTATAGTTTAATATTATTTTTAATGTTTACTCCATAAGGTGCTGTGTGTCCACAGCATAGCTATTTAAAATATTAAAGAATTTCCAATCAATGAAGCTGTTAGATGTAGAGTTGTCATTGCATTTCAGCATTGATCAGAACTGTGATTGAAATCACTGCTGTTCTGTGTGACATATCTTGTATCCATAAATAAACAGTAGAGGAATTGTGTGAGTATTTTGAGGCTTTTGGGGGGACCAGTAGCTCTCCAGTGATACAAGGTATATGGAATAAATTTGTGTTCATTGGGGGAGGGATAATATCTCAAGATAGAAAATGTGTCATTTTTTTTTTTTTCATGGAAATGAATCGGGGAACCATTTTATAACAGTGACTTTTATTCATAAATATTAGTAAAGAACAGGTAGAACCAGCAGGGTGTGGTGGCACATGCCTGTAATCCCAGTGTCTCCAAATGAGGAGACAGGAGGATCATGAGTTCAAAGCCAGCCTCAGTTACAGTGAACATGTAACTCATTAAGACCCTGCCTCTTACAAAATACAAAATAGGGCTGGGGATGTGGCTCAGTGGTTGAATGTCCCTGAGTTCAATCCCTGGTACCCCCCACCTGCCAAAGAAAGAACAGGTAGAACCAAACCCAAGTTTTTGGGGTTTTTTGTTTGTTTGTTTTATATTGTAAGTACAGTGGACTTTACTTTAAAGCTAGAGCAGACATTTGTAGCCTACAATACTTCTGAATTTTTGCACTTGGATATAATTCTTCATATCGATGGAAGAATAATAAATTATTACATGTCAGCTATTTTATAGATTACAAAAATTGGTTAAATATATTCCTGAAAGCCACATATAGGAAAGCAACTTAAATTCATAATATAAAATCAAGCTTACTCATTTTATTCTCTTATAATTATGAGTGGAAGTTAGACTACAATGCGAATTACTATTATTATTCCTATTATTTTTCTTAATAGTATTATTTTATACTTATTCTTATATTCCAAGAAATTTTGAAATTATCAGAGACATTTTAATTTATCTTATTAATATTTATTATCCCATCTGAGGAAGTTAATGGCATGGATCATTTATTTAATATAAAAAAAATTAAAAAGGCAAAAGCATTGCCTAAATTTCCACCACAAATAAAGGCAGAGCAAATATAGTCTCCATTATATTATATTAAGCTGATATTATTTCTTGTTTAAAATGTAACATGGATGAAGAATTATACTTTCAGAACTATTTAATGATTTAGAAAAGATCTATCAAATTTATTCGAAGGGATGGGCATGGAGGTGCGTGCCTGTAATCCCATCTGTTCTGGAGGCTGAGGCAGGAGAATTGTGAGTTCAAAGCCAGCCTCAGCAATTTAGTGAAGCCTAAGCAGTTCAGTGAGATCTTGTCTCTAAATAAAATATAAAAAAGGGAGGTGGGGATGTGGCTTAGTGGTTAAGCACCCCTGGGTTTAATCCTTGATACTAACAACAAACAAATAAGCAAACAATCAAAGAATAGGTGGAAATAGTACTGCTGCTTTTATTAATAGTGATTTTTTTAAATACTAAACTGTCTATATATGTATTAAAATATATACTTTAATATACACATGTATTTATGCCACTATAAGATTTTGTATTATCCTATTTTCTGTTTAAGTGTGTGATGATTTTGAAGTTTACATGGTCTGACATTAAAAACAATGAAAAAATAATAACTTATTATGACTAACATATAAAATATTTTTTCTTCCTTGGATTAGAAACATTTTTTTTTTAATTGCTCCAAAGAAACAAATGTTCTGTTTTCTTTTGTTCCCTGGGTAGTGCCTATGATCAGAAGCCACAAGTGGGAATGAGGCCCTCCAACCCCCCCACACCATCCAGTACTCCAGTGTCCCCACTACATCATGCATCTCCAAACTCAACTCACACTCCGAAACCTGACCGGGCCTTCCCAGCTCACCTCCCTCCATCGCAATCCATACCAGATAGCAGCTACCCTATGGACCACAGGTAAACTGCAGATACCATTTTTTTTTAAAAAAAAAATCTTCTTAGCATTCCTGGAGGAAATTCCTGTTACCAAATCTGAGGACCTATAGTAGTTTTAAGGTGAGCATATTAATTTTGCACATCTGTGCAAAATATATTTAGAAAGAGCTGCTCTATCTATACTTACAAATAATTTTTAAAGAAGGTCATTTATAAACATTCCTTTTATAAACATTTAAATTGGTTGCAAAAATGGAAAATTAATCTATATACTGACATTTGAACATTTTCCTTTTGCTTTGCTTGAATTAAATTGCTTCACTTAAACTTTAAATCAGATCATCCTATTTCTATGAGCATATGTGTGTACTTGTTCTGTAAAGTTAGGAGACTAATTTTAGTAGGTGGCTTATGGAATTAGGTTCTTTACCTTAGATTGAATGGTTTAGCTATACATAGTTTTGCATAATATAACTTACTTGGTTAAAAGCATTTACCTTCCTTCCTAAGTGATGAATATTTAATGTCAGCAGACCCATGACCCTGCACACGGAGAATAAACAAAGAGACAGAGGCTTACAAAGGAACAAGGAAAGAACCCGAGTGTGGAACTAGGGAGAATGCTATAGTGGGCAATTCGTGACTCCTAGTGATGAAAAAAATCATGTTTAAATAAAACATTGGAAGACTTTTGAGGTTTTGAGATATAGCCTTAATATGCTTAAAATACAGGTCAGTTATATGTACCAAACCTCCTCCTCTCTTCTCTGTTGTACTTAAATATAACCACTGGTGTCCTGGCACCAGTAGACTGCATGGGAGTAAAAGAAAGACCTTATCTATAGCATTTGCTGAGTAGATGATGTGGCTGCTGCCTGATGGCTGACTCTGAGCTAACGCTGTGAGAGTCCTGAGTGTTGAGGTGGAAAGAGATGTGCAACAGCCAACAGCATACCATTATACGGTATTTTTCTTTTTCTTTTTCTTTCTTTCTTTTTTTTTTTTAACAATTATGAGCATTTATAATATGTAAGGACTGTGCTAAGTTTTTCAAAAGCATCATCTCATTTTTCTTATTCACATTCAGCAGCTATGACCTTGGAGCATAGTTAATAGTGAAATGTAGTAAAATCAATAGGGAGTAATGAGTTTTGAGTTTCTCTTGCCTTTGTTTGAATATGTCTTTTAATTGTGCTGTTGTATAATCAAATTCTTAATAATAACTGTTTAACAATTGGCACAAAAAATTCCTAAACATTTATCCATAAGCCAGAGCTGTAACTGGCTCTGATACACCACTGTAAAAATAACTCAGCCAAAGGAATCCCCTAGATCAGCAGAGGAGAGCAGAACATGTGCCATAGGCAACTTTCTGTGTATAAAAGAACAGTTGAATCTCTCCTTTATAGCTTATTCTTTTTGATATAAAGGAATATGGGGATAACATTATTTCCAGGGTGAAAATAAGCCATATATTCTATACCTCTACTTCCATCACTAAGTCCCTTGTGTGTTATTACTGAATGCTTCCCATCATCTTCTCACTCTGTGGACTCGAGACTTTGTTAGAGCAAAACGGTATGTGCATCTGTGTAAACAGTTTTGTAAATACAGATGAAAGAATGCTTATTGCAGGGTGGGCCATTAAACAGATGCACATTGTGTAGGGCTAAAAGGAAAAAGGGTCTGAACTACAAAAAAGCAACTTTTGTCCACTTCTGGTGACTTCCCAGAGTTCTCAATAACCAAGTCCCTCACACTTCAAACGAGAGCCAGAATTTCAGAGTATTATGTTTGCCCTTAGTGAAGACTAGTCATTTCTTAGGAAGATGACTGCTGAATAAGCAGTGTGGCTGTTTTTAGGTGACCTAACTTGAAATGCTTTCGCCAAATCCATTTTAATTTCACAACTTGAGGTCATATATTTGAGACTGAGAACAGCCGGCCGGAACTACAGAGGGAAGCTCAGGGTCTTTTCCCGCTGCCCCCAACTGAGTTTTGAGGACAGGACCAGCTGGCCAATCCCAGGAAAATCTCTGAAGCCTTATGTTTCTGAGGAGGATTTCTTAGAGGGCTCTGGCCAACAAATGACAGTCCCTTAATTATAAATGGCAAATTTGCTCTGGGAACAGATCCTTTCCCCAGATAGCCCCCTCCAGCCAGGCACCCCACCTCACTCTGGGATTGCTTTATGGCCAACTGGCCGGCACTCGGCTTCCTTTCCTCAGCCTCCCTCCACTCCTCGGGCCAGCCCTTTGGCACTTTTTCCTGAACCCACTGTGCAAGAGCCCTGTCTCTGTTTCTCAGCATTCCCCACCACTTACACCCTGCTTTTCTTTATCCAGGAGTTCATCAGCATGCTCTCCTTACCCATTAACTTTCTTCCAGAAGCTTCTTCAATCACTTTTCCTTTACCATTGGTCAGTGGATCATGAGATAGGCACCAAAAGCACACACAGCCGCCTAAGGACTTTGGAGGTTTGATACATACATAGTTCCCAGCTAGGACCCACTGGAATCAGGTCAACTTGTAGGAACAAATGGCTTGATTCCCCACAAAGCTTTCAGCACAAGCATTATTAACTTCCTTTTAAGGCTTCACAAGCGAGCAAGTTCTTATTTTATCTTCAAGTTACAATTTTCTGATTCACTCCTTGACAGTTCCTAATGATAATTTCTGTTTCTTTTTTTGGCTAATGAAATAAGCAAGAGAAGGGAAATGAATGCAGTGCCAGTCAGCCTAACTGTTTTGCAGTATCCGAGTTTCTAAGTTTATTTTCTGCAGGTGTAGGTGGAATTTCAGTGCTTTCCATGGCAGCCAGTGAGCCTAGCGTTAAAGATGGAGTGTTCTTAGAAATTCTAAAGCAATTATTTTGCCATTCTTTAGCTTTCACCTTATTTTCATTTAACATTACCGAAATTAAATGCTAACTTTCCAAATTAAAGTCTTAGGAATGCTTTTAGTTGAAGGGGGGCGGTTAATGGGCTTATATTTGCTCATAGATATGTTTTATAGGTTATTTTTAAGCACTCCTGGGGCATTTTTAGAGCACTTTTAAATCTTTAATTAATCCACAGCTTTGTGGTGGGTCAATGATATTATGGATGAGAAACATGGAACAGAACGATTATGTGATCAGCCAATCGTTACACAGTGTAACCAAGAATGAAAGGAGCAGAGGACTCATTTTCAGCCTTCTGCCAAGGCCTCAGGACATTCAGAGGACCTTTCAGTCCGACTTGCTCCAAATCTGCTCATTGCATGTTATCTACATCTTTGGTGGTTGGCTGTATATTTATGCTTATTTTTATCAAACTGACAGCCTATTTGAAGCAAATTGGAAGCTGGTATGTTCTGTGTTGCTATTTGACAGGAAAAAAAAAAGTGGTCTCTTAAAAAACGGGTTGGATTTAACTCCTCATGATGCCAAGTTTTATTTCTTACTAGAACATACTGTTAGCTAGGACATTGTTGAAGAATTAAAAATCCTAGTGATTTAAGAAGGGAATCATTGCTATCTTGCTTCCTCAAAAACTGTTGATCACAGAAGGAGAATGAATAATTAGGTTTTTGTTTAGTTTGATAACGGTTAAAAGACTGAAGATTCAGTCTGAGAAAGACTCTGTTTTTCATGCTTTTTCATATATATATATATATATATATATATATATATATATATATACACATACACATAGATAGATAGATAGATATGTGAAAACCTTTTCCTGTGGAAGGTATGTAAATGATCCAATTGACTTAATATTGGGCATTTTAGCAGTTAGTATCCAGATTTACTCAAAATAGTTCACTGTTCTCTTCTGTACTCAAAATACACCTTTAAATTGAAAATATACCAAAACCATGCTATAAGGGATAAATTAGAAGGTGAAAACAAGTCATTGTATAATTAGAAGTCATAGGAAGAGAAATCTAGTGTGCATTAAATGTTTACACTTCAGTTAGTAGGTAATATGTTCATTCACTAAGCAGATAAAAATTCTACGGGTATTTTAAAGAATATTCGGTATTACCACCTTATCTGAAACATACTCTTTCATTCCCCAGATTTCGCCGCCAGCTTTCTGAACCCTGTAATTCCTTTCCTCCTTTGCCGACAATGCCAAGGGAAGGACGTCCTATGTACCAACGCCAGATGTCTGAGCCAAACATCCCCTTCCCACCACAAGGCTTTAAGCAGGAGTACCATGACCCAGTATATGAACATAACACCATGGTTGGAGGTGCCGCCAGCCAAAGCTTCCCCCCTCCTCTGATGATTAAACAGGAACCCAGAGACTTTGCATATGATTCAGGTAGGCCTGTGCTTTGATGGAATTACACGTAAATCATCTTTTTACTTCCCTTGTCGATTTGTTTAGTATTGTTGTCAAACTGGATGGCTCCTGGTCATTTTTAAATGGGTTCTTTCTGGTTTTATCCCTTATTCGAAACTTCCTCTTCATGTGAAGGGTTGGACTATCAAACCATTTTGGCATGAGCAGATGGTCAAAATAGTGTCTGGAAATTAAATCAGTTCAAAGAAAAATGCGATTTATAAAATTATGCATACTCTGAGTCCCAAGAGAGTAACATTGAATTATTATTGATTCTATTTTTTTCCTATTTTGTTGGTACAGTGCTATTTAAAAACAGTGTTCCCATAAAGCAATACTCTTCTGTACTGGGCATTTATTGTTTATAACTTAAAATTTTATTGGTGTTGAAGACTCCAAGGGTCCATAAGTAAGAATTCTTAGAGATTAGGACAGGAATAGCAAAACACAGATTTATGTTTCATTTATGGAGTTTAGCTTTGTCTTAGTGAGTTAGAAAGTACTAAAAAGTGTAGTCTGTCAAGGAAGGAGAGGGTCTTTCTGAAACTAGAAAGGCTTCAGATCTATTTCAAATGTTAATATCAATTTGCTAACATTCAATCTAGAGACTTTAGAAAAAGTACTAAATTCATCTCTTAATTTGCTGCAGTATTTTTTTCATTTATCAATACTTCAAGAAACTCTTCATGGAAAATACATAAATTAGCCCAAATAATCATTCCAAAGAATTTGTATATCATAGCATTTAAAAAGTTTTTTGTGTGTTCTAGAAATGATTTTTATAAATATTTATATGTATAATACCAAAAAAGTAATGTTGAAACTCCTTTCTTGATTCTGTGATTTTCTCCTTATATATCATCTTGTTTTTATATTACATACACAATTATATGTTGCATAGTATTGAGCATTTATCACTATTTTTGAGGAGATACAAATGAAATGAAAAAGAAATTTAAGGATTCTAATGAGAATAAAAATAAAAGAGCTGGTACTGAAATAGTCAATTCCATTATTTGTGGACCATACATCTTATCTCGTGGACTTCACTGTGTGACCTTCAGAAGTACAGAATCTGTAACTCATAAGCTTTAAAAGCACAACCCATCATCACATTTTAAAGGTCCATAGGGCATTCTTCTAAGTGTTTCATATATATTGCAAAAGACTTTTAAACTTCTTGTTTAAATTGAGAAACTATCAAGTTATGCTATTTTCTCCCCTTTTAGCTATATTTAAATTTATATTTACCACCTTTGAATTCTAATTTCAATGTTGCCAATAGAATTCAGTTTTGTTTTATTTGAAGGGTTAAATGGTAAAGATGGAATTTTTGGATATGATTTAAAAGAAATGTTGTAACAGTATCACCAGTGTCTATGAAAAATTTAATCTTTCAGTATCACAATATATATTTTAACCACCAAATTGCTGTCTGAAATTGATACCTCTGTTTATATATTGCAATCAAAAAGTATGAACTAGATAACTTGTTGTCATTAGTTTTTTTCACCTTTGCTGAGAGCATATAGAATAACTTAGGAAATCTAATATATTTATCCCTGAGTACCTGCTTGCTTTCTTTAGCTATTGGTGTTGAACACACAGCACATTAGGAAATATTTTACATATTCTAAGTCAGTTAACTCAGCATATATGATCCAAAGGTTATCCTTTGAGAAGGCCTCTTGGATCCTTTATTGCCTAATTCAGTATACCATAAATGTTGTAACAATAAAAGATGCCTTGTAAGGGTAAAGATGGCATAATTGTGCTCTAATAAAGCCTGACATTAATTATGACATGGGAAATGGAAGGTCTATTAGTTATAATTATAATTACAGGAACGCAACATCAAGTACTGAATATTTAAGATAAAAAATTCTAAATATTATGTTACTAGAGTAGACATTTTTCCTCAGGACATGAGAAAAATACTTGGACCAGAAGACAGAGAAGAGATAAAAAAAATAGATATTTGAGAAGCCAATTTGGTGAGCTAGTACAGTGTGATCATAATAATATCTTGATATTGTATTAAAACTTCCTATACAATGTATCTACTAATGTTGCTTTCCTTCCCTCTTCTAGCTCAGTAGTGCTTCATAAAGCAGTGCATAGGGTTTTTGTTTGTTGTTGGACTTTTCCAAATGCAACATGATCTTTTTTGTTTTAATTTGATTTTTTTGCTCTATGGTCAAGTGACCACATAAAGAGTTACATGTGTCAAGTGATTCATTTGGAGTGGTTTATGCAGAGTCCATATACCGTGTCTCATTTCGTAATGTCTTGGGTATTCACCCATTTTCATATCCATGTGGTTTTGCAGGCTCAGAGTGCCCAATGAAGCAGATATTTTAAATACTTATGACAATATATTAAAGTTGTATGTGTTAATTGGTTGGCATTATGTATTATTTAATTTACTTTAATTTTTTGATAGCTTAGGGTAATGTTTGAGGCAGTTGTTGGCACATGAAATAAAATTTTGATTGTAAGAAAATATTAGCATATAATGTTCATATACTTCGATCAGGTAATTTACTTTCAGGAATTTATGCTGGAAATAGCGAGGGATATTCGATGAATATTTGAGAGAGACAGACAAAAAGAGAGTGAAATATTTCAAGTATAGAGTGGGTGAATGGTAAAATAAGTTAAGGCTACAACAAAAGAAATATTACACAGCCATTAGAAGTCATGTTTTTAAAATATTTAATAAAATGAGGCTCTTGAGTTAATAAAAACAAGCAAGGCACATGAGTTGCAAAATAAGGCTCAATACAGAAATACTGGGTGATGATGACAGGTGATTTGTATCTTTTGATTATTTACGAAGTTCTTTCCTCTTCATTGCTCTCCTATTCAGACAGAATAAGCCTTCTATACTTTTCTGTTTTAAATCATCTCACTTAGAGTTGAAGAAGTATTCAAATTTTAATCATATTATTCTTATAAGTGAAAAGATGGCATTATATAGACTCATATGTTGCAAACCTAAATGACTCTTCTATTAGTCTGGGTCCAGGACCACCTTAGAGGAAGAAAGGAAAATTAATATGATGCTTGGTGGGGTTCATGTTCATCTGCCCACAGTGCTTGTGATCCCACCATTAGTATATATATATTAATAATATATTAGCATATATATTAATATATAGTTATAATTAGTATATATTAATAATATACACTTGGGGTATATTAAGAATCTTAACCTAGGAGTTGGTTGGAGGGGTAATATATTAATATGTTATTTTGGCCTTGAAGTCTATTCTATTGCTCCCATTAGTTTAAAAGATTCTTTTCAGCGAGGTGGTGGGAACAGTGTGATCAAAGAGTTGGGAACGAAGAGGGTGAAAAAAGAAATTTAGGGGCAAGAGGAAAGTTGCTGAAGTAAGAAGATGGGGAAAGTTAAGCTTATGTAGAAGAAGAAATAGAAGACTTCAGGGGCAAACCTACATATCTACTGCAGAAAATGTTTTTACATTTTTAATTGTTTTTATAGGGTCACTCCTGCTGCTCTGAATTAGGCCTTTTGATTGGAGGCACAACACTTACTGGTGGCAAATGTTCGACCTGTTTTAATTGGAAAAATTGATGCAAATAGATGTTTGCTAGAATTACAAATAACTTTATATCCATTAAAACTCTTGGAGAAAACCTACTTTATATTCCCTCTCCACACCCAGGTTTTACAGATAAAATTGCAGAGGCTCATTCAAGTTAAGTAACTTACATTCAGTAATATAGATATACCCTGAAGTGGCCCAAATCCATGAAAAAAAATTTCTGATTCTTAGTTTAGTGCACAATTCATGGTTTCTCTTTCTATGTAGTTTTTCAAAATAAGGGGAATATTTTAGTTTGTTACATACATTATTGATCATTTATCTCAATCTGGACTTTTTTTTTTTTTTTAATTCTTAAAGGCTCTCTACATGATCCACAAATAAAGACACCTGCTTTAACACCATAAAGCGATGATGCCTTTTCCACTTTGGGAAGAAGTATATTTCATATTAGATGGTTCCCAAATTTTACTCTTATTGTTAAGTATTTACTGCTTCGAGGCAGGCAAATTCATAGTCTCAAATTATATAAGTGATTAAGATGCCTACTACTTTTATTTTTTAAATGTACCACAAACATTGTTAAGAATCGAGAGTGTCAAAGAAGTGGCCTTTTGTAAAAATTCTTCTGTAAAAGGGTGAATAATAATTATTTAAAAGATACAAATTAATGGTCCACCTAGCTGTAATTCTTTGTGTGAACACTGGTTTATCTGGGTCTTCTTTCTGAAACTGACTCTTTCTTTCTTAAAATACTTGATAGCTTGATGACTTGCAATTTAATTAGAACAGTGGGTTTCAAACTGCTGTCAGCTGGATCCACTTTTGACAAGTAAGCTTATGAGATACTCCAGTATCTAAAACAGATGTAAGGAAAGTTGTTTGGGAAGAACAGTGTGTGCCTTTTTCATTCTTCATTTTAGCTCCATCCATTATTCAGCAAGTATCCCAGAGACATCTTGATCACTTTAGGACTTTAACAAAGGCCAGCAGAAAAACTTTTAAATTTAAAAAAATATTATCTCTTCTAAGCTTGTAGAAAAATTATGTGTAGGCAGAGAAAGGATGATATAAATACTAAAGAGAAATAAGTCCTAAAAAAATTAACCCCATGTTAAATATGTTAAAACTGGAATAAGTATAACTTTCATCTGTCAGAACTGACAGATATATCTGGTGTTCCCAGGGGCTTGAGCTGGCACTTTAATGAAGAGATTTAAATGCTCCTGGATTTCTGAAATGGCAAAAGAGGAAGATTTTTATATTGTAAATGTTATTCTGTTTTGCTGTGTTGGTGGATACTCATCCTAATCAAATAGTAGAGGAAATAGTGAAGTCATTCTTAACGATGCCTCTAGTAAACACTGCTTGGGCTTCCCCTTACAGAGTTTATAATATGGTCATGCAGTTAGAGTTATAAGATGAAATCCTTAACAGGAGGAATAATGTGCTCATTTTCTGAATTTGTATACAAATATAAATAGATAGTGCTTCATATCTTTGGAGATGATTTGCCAGAACCTCAATCCACTGACTAAACTTGCAAAAAACTTTTTAAAAAATAACAATTCAGAGTTCAAAATCGCAGTATGCTTTATCTTTAAATTGTTACTGTTGCATTTGTTACTCTAATAGGGTAGCAATAGCTCAGAAATAACTGTTACATTTAAAAAACAATTTCTTATTATTTATAAACAGAATAAATATTCTAGGGAAATTGACTCTCTACATATTTGCTACTAAATTTACTTACATCCTTTCCGAACAATTGGGACACATATAAACAGCCTAAAATATTGTCCCAGAAACACACAGAATGCAGTGATTATAAAAGAAGTTGTTTTAAAAAATGCAAGTAAAGTTAGATGGGACACAGGATGTAGGAAGTAAAGATAACAGATATTTCTCCTGAACGTCCCAGGCATCATAAACTAGCAATCTTTATTATTTCCAAAATGGAAGGCCTATCATCCATAATTTCCCCTTCTTGAACATTCACATATGACTTACAATCCAGTGATTTCATATTGAAGAAATTATTTTTTCCTATTTTAGTGATTTTTAAAACCAAATCATGGTTGCATTCTTTTTAGATAAAGTGGGGAAGGAAGTGGGACAGTATTTTCTGCTCATATTCCCTAAGAGGGATGGGAAAGTCCCGGGTTCTTTCCAATGTTTATCTTCTCTTTTGTGCAAAGACAAATCTATCACAAGAACTGCCTTGTTCTTATAGGTAAAAGGGAAGGCCTAAAATTATAAAAAAACACAGTATCTAGAACTCTTAACACCTCAAACTACTCCAAATATTGCTCCTTGACTTATGATGGGTTGCATCCTGCTAAACTCAACATAAGTTGAAAATATTTTAAGTCCATAATGCGTTGTAAGTCACTAATGCAACATAGCTGAACAATGGTACACTCTAGAGTATAGGCTATTTACCCTTGTGATTGTGTGGCTGATTGGTAGCTGTGGCTTGATGCCATTGCCTAGCATCTTGAGAGAGTATCATACCACATTTCTCTAATAGAAATGATTGAAATTATAAAGTTGAACCATCATATGTTGGGGACTATCTATGCTTTAGCATAAACACTGCTCCCACTGCTCCAACCAATCTATTATGGATATTACATCCAGCCCCTAATAATTACAAGATTGTCCATGTATTAATGGTCATCCAATTTTAAACATATTGAATAATGGAGCTTATACAGCATATTAAAGTGTTTTAAAATATGCAATATTACATTTGCAAATATTCAGATTCATGCTGTCATTTTTATTTACATATCTTTGAACCATCTTAAAAAGTAATTCCTAAAGGAATACTGAATAGTTCTTAAAGCCTTGAGGAAAATCTGTTAATTAGTAATTACTAATTTAGTTAATGTTCACTCTTCAGTAGTTGTTTGTTCTGTTTTGTTCTTTGAGGTAGGTTATAAACTCTCTTTTCACATTCTTGTATCAGGTATTTCAATTTGAGCTCTGAGATATGACCATAACTTTATTGTTTTACTTGACAAATGTTATAAATTCAGAGTAAAATATTAAATTTTCATAATATCATATTAGATAAATCTTTATGGGCTTAAAACAAATGAGGGGGACACTTCCTTGTTTCTCTTTTTTGCTTCTATGAGCATAGTAAAACTTCCTTGATCATTTGTTGAGGGATTCACAGAGGCACTGTGGACTGCAACTGTTTTCCCATGTGACTTCAGGTCACTAGAAGATGGAAATGTTTTCTTTACTCCAGAGTTAAATCCCAACTTAAAGATGGCTGATAAAAGCCATTATATATTTAATTAACACTGTTCAGTCTAAGACTGACTTTTCATAAATCATTCCCATAATTGCTCATTTGTAACTTATTTTACTCCCTAAAAACTTTATTTTCAAGCATTAACATCTTTAGTAATTTCCAGTACAGTGATGGTTATGGTTCCATGAACTTTGGCTTTTTGTACCTGGTATGTAACACTCCCAAAGGCTGAGCCTTGGCCTAATTCCATTACAAAGCATCATTTGCTTAAGGCTACGTTTTCTCCTGAAACACACCAGCTTATTTTTTTACCTCCTAACTCTGAAACTATTGCTTAGAGAAATTCAAGTGGGAATTTTAAAGAATGAGCTATTGATCCTTTAGAAAATGTTGACATCCTATCTGTTTTTCCAACATCCAAAGATAATTTTCTTTTACTCAGCCAGTGATTTGTGGACTAGTAGATCACTTAATCTCTGATATTTTTAGGTGCTTCAATTGTGAAAAGTGACAGTGAATCTTTCTGTCTTTCTAATTAATTTTGTTATTATAAAAGAGGTCATGGGTTGGCCCCCGGATTTGACTTTGCTTTTTATTGCTTGGCATGTCTTATTCATAGGAGTTTTTTGTTTGTTTGTTTGTTTCTGAGTTAAAATTGCAAATCTCCCAAACCAGTACTCCAGTCTACTATATCAGTTTTTCTAAGAAATGCTTAAATATGCTCTAAATCTACAGTTACAGTAAGTGGCATTGGCTAGTGATTTGATTTGAGAATTGAGAGTACGATCTGGATTTACTCTTTATGCATTAACACAGGTCAAATGGACAGGGACTGCATTTTAAGTCAGTAATGGAAGGCTGTAGGCTGTCTTAAACCAATCATATCAGTTTTACCCATGACTGATTGATCCCTAGGGGCAGAGCCCTGTAAGCATTCCTCCTACATGAATGGACTCTATAGAGCCTGGAGTTTCATTCATAAAATGGAGACTGAAAGGAAACACACACATGCACACACGCAGGCGTGCACACACACAGTCTCACTCCCTGGAATGTCCATTTATACAGAGCCGAGGGTGTAGTGTTCCATCAGCTGCTGCTTTTGCTAGTTGACTGGGAGTGAAGATTAATGCCCATTGGTCTTGCTTGCTTGTAACCTGATACCATTATGGCCTTGCCATTCCTAATGTATAGTGAATGAGAAGACAACATTCTTAAATCAGAAACATAAACAGGAACTGGTGGGTCTGAATTCCATTCAAATATGTCATTTCAGTCCCACTCTGTTTGTCTAACTTGAATTTTTCAGGCAGGAAAGGGGGAAGGGAAGGATAATCTACTTGTTAGTTGTACTAGCTTGGAAAAAGGGAATTAGAAGGGGGTGGAGTATACTTTTATAGCTCGTAATTTATAGTTTCTTTTTAAACAAAACAACCAGGACACTTAGGCCTAGAATTGCTTACTGCCAGTGGGTGAAATGAGCACACAACAGTTTTTATAAGCAGGAGTGAGGTTTGAAATTAAATGAGACAGTTTAAGGATGCATGCTTGGATATTTCTATTTATGTGGGTTTCATGAATGTGAACAAAAAAGGGAAGAAAATGCAATTTAAAAAAAACACATATCATATTTTTTGATGTGTTTTTAGGTTTAGAATATTGTTATGAAATGTTTTATGCTTCAATACTTAAGTGAGTTAACTATTTCGTAGGTAATAGGATGAGGGAGTTATTTTATTTCACAAGATGTTTCCATCTAGGATTTGAATAACTTGAAATAATTTTTAAGGACTCTTTCTCAGGTTCAATAGATGCTTATTGTTTTCTGTCTGTACATGTATGCATGTGGTATATATGAACTTCCCATTTAATTATTTCTAATGCATTCTGGAAATTTTTACAAGGGTGGGTAATTCAAAGAGCAACATGAAAAGAATCATAAAGCAAAACAAAATTGAAAGAATGGCAAGCATGTTTCATTGTGATTTATTTAATTCTTCTCTGTGACTTAGGGAAGTATTTTTGAACTCTTCTTTCTGGTGACCTTTCTGTTTAACGTACTGCTCTCTACAGTTATTGCTTCATCTGTGTGATCTGTTTTTTATTTATTCTTTGCATTGAAAAGTAAAACCACCCACTTTGTATGACACTGAAAATGTACTAAATCCTGAGCTTGACATCTATTTACTATTTGTGTCATATGGAGCATGTCCTCAATTTCCTTATTTATAAAAAGGGGTTAATAATTCACATCTCTTAGTGTTTTCATAGGCTTAAATGTGGTTATGTTTGTAAAGTGTCTGGCACATATTAGGGGTTCAGGAAACAACAAAGAAATTTTTTTGGCATGAATTTATCTTGACTTCTAAGGATTTTTTGAAAAGTAATGGCCCTTTAATAAGATGCCATTATTATTTCTTTTTTGCTTTAATTTTTTTTTAGTTGTAGATAAATACAATACCTTTATTTTACTTATTTTTATGTGGTGCTGAAGATTGAACCCAGTGCTGGGCAAGTGCTCTACAAGTGAGCCACAACTCCAGCCCTCTCTATTATTATTTCTAATAATTAAAAATGCACTTTCATGTCTAGAGGATAAAACAAAGCAAGAAAGATTTTCTTATGCAGAAGCACTCATGTAGTGTAAGTTCAGATAGAAACTGTTCTGTTCTACTGTTTCTGACAGGAAAACAGCTGTCCTGAACTTACTGGTTGTATTCATGTTCAAAGCAAACAGAATAAATTATCTGGATGTTGTAGGGATTCAAGGAGAAATGAAACCCAGAGGACAAAGCTTACCATGATGTGTTTGTTGCTAATTGTGTGGATTCTAACAGGTGACAACTGGGGACTGAAACTCGAATTAAATCCTCCATGACTTCATAATTTTTTTGTGATCCATTGTGACCACAAATGGCATCCTCCCTTATGTTTTCTTTTAAGCTTCTGTTAATTGTCAGAGTATGGTAAGACCTAATAATTACCAAGTCAAAATATACTTGTGTTTCCTATCACTTCAATGTCATTTTAAACTCCATCTTATTCAAACCATCACAGGCTTGTAAAACCTGTACATTTCTGAGCCTAGTAAACCAGATAAATCAATCCTGTTTGTATCTGCTCCTTATTTGTATGGGAAATTTGTGATTTCATAGGTACAATTCTATACTGTTATTTGATGCTATTCAGCCTTTATGTTTCAAAAACATCTGAATTTGTTTAGCTACATTATGTACTTCTCCTTCCTTCATTTTACAAACACTATCATGGGCAAGTAAAGTCTAACATTGTTCTCTGCCTTCAAAGTCTATTAGGAATAGATTTAATGCACCTAGGCTGTGGTGGAGAAATAGCTCTGCAGATTTTATATTTTCTGTATTCACAGTTCACTGAAAACCCTAAAGAGAAAGATCTCATCTAAGTTTGAGTGAGGTAATACCAAATTCATCACTCCCTTCTTAAAATCATGTCTATCTCCCCTGCCTTCTTCAAGATGGAGATATTTTGTTCACAGAGTTTTGTGACTGGTCACAAATAGGTCTCAGAAAACCTGAATGTTTGGGCTGAACTTATTTTGAAGTTAATTACTTTTAAGTTTGTTCTACAACAGAGTGGTATAAAATACAGAATGGATATAAAAAATTCTTTGCCATTAGCATCCCTTTTCGGAAACATTATAAAATAAGAGCTTTCTTGATTGATTATACCAAATCTAAATTGGCACATGTGAAAGCAGAAGAAACTTGTAGTGAGGATGTTTCTGCATTTGCGTTTTTATCATATCTTCATAAGCCTGGTATTACTTATGCAGAAAACTTTAAGGTTTTATATGTGATCTGTGAGAGTACCAGGAAATGAGAGGAAAATAACAAACAGTATGTACAAAGTTGAAGAGAGAAAATATTGATAAGATAATGTCATAATATTCACATTTGTTGAGTGAGATTAGTGTCATTAGTTATTTTTTAATTAATGTTTCTTGAGATAATAGATATATTTTTGGCAGTTTGTTGAACAATAAAAAACAAAGCTTGTTGACTCGTCTAGGTATGTATAGAACACACACAAACCTGTAAACACACTTTTTAAAATCAAGTACATGACAATTTCAAAGGTATGTTTTACATAACACATTTTGGTTCTTGATATTTAATGTGTCAAATTGTCTTCCAACATCAATATGCAGTGAACCAGTTTTTGTGGACTGGATTTTGTCACATAACTCTACAAGGAGTCAGTCGAGTGTATAATCAATCTATCTTTGCAGTGTACACTTACACAAAAGCAAAACCACAGTAAAATACAACGTTGAACTTCTATTTTCTGGGATTTCTCATTTACTTTAGGAAATTTAAAATCTTAAGTTATACACAGATTATTGCTACAGGAATTTAATGAGAAGCATCACATGAAAGGTAGTTGTTTTCTTTTTTTTTTCTTCCCTGTTCAGAGTTTATGATACAAATAATCCCATTTTTGCACCTGTTTGATAACAAAGAGATTTCAGTAACCTGTGTAGATCTTTTCTTTCTGCTGTGTCCTGATGTAGCTTTTAGAAACTTTAGGCAAACGATGCCCTGAAGGGGAATTTTCATTTTGTACAACTGGGCAGCAAATATGCAAATCAGAGGAGTGCCCAGCAGTATTACATGTGCAAATTTACAACTGCACGTTGTGGTCAAAGCTTGGGTAAGGCTTCCCAGATCGGTATTATGTTTCCCAGCACAGCTTTAAAATGCAAGTCAAGAGACAGAGAAAGCAACTTTTTTTTTTTTTTTTTTTTTTAAGGTTCTTGCCTGCATGTCTTAATTTGAACAAAAATGACTTTAATAATATTACTGAAAGTGAAGTCTAACCAAATCTGGTAGTTTGGAGTGTTCATTTATGTTAATTCTTTTTAAACTGTACCTACATTAACCAGTACATTAAAATGAAGGCAGTGCTTCACTGCTTTGAATTTTTGGAGCATATTAGATCAGCTTTCATCACCATGAACTCATCTGTAACAAATTGTAGGCAGTTTAATTTCTGCAAGCTGATTTGGTCAGTACTAATGTCATGTTATAGAGCTCTTTGATCCACCAGTTTCTAACTAACTAAAAAGAATTACATTTATTTTTCATAATTTATAAATAGAATGTAAAACTTTTTGAACCAATATTATTTAAGAACAAACATTAAGGGCTAATATTGTAAAAAAGAAATGTAAAAGATATATACTAAAATTTAAAAGAAATTTAAAAGATATATATTAAAAAAATCTAATGCAGATTTGGAGGTTTACTGTATAAATCATAAATTTATTGTGAATTCTAAATCAGCATATTTTAGTGTCAAAGATTGATAGATTTGTACAGAATATTTAGGAATAACTTTAAAAAAACACACAAATCAAGCATCTTATATGATTTAAGAACAATATTCAGTCAGATGTGGTGCTGCATGCATGAAATCCCGCTAACTGAGAGGCTGAGGCTGGAAGATCACAAGTTTGAGGCCAAACCATGCAACTTAGTGAGAACCTGTTCAAAATAGACAGTAGAAAAGGCTGGGGATGTTCAGTGGTAGAGCATCCCTGGGTTCAAATACTGTGAAGACAAATATATAAATATATATATTTGCACATCAAATTTGGATAAAAACTTAGATACAAAATTATTTGGATGTAAAATTATTCTTAGTTTTAAGTGCTATTCTTTATTCTGTGTGGCTACTTGTGAGGATCACTTAAAACAGGTTCTGTTGTTAATAATAAGTTCCATGTGTCAAATTCCTACTGTGTGCAGATACTGTGGGAAGTGTTGTACCTGATTTACCCCTCGGGGGTCTTTCAAAAAACTAATATCAATATTAGTATTCTCATTTTACAGTTGAGGAGATTGTGAGTTGATGATGTCAAATAACTAACAAAATGCCATATACTGCCCTGAAATGTCAGATACGAGATTCAGAATCATATGTGTTAGATGACAAAGTGCTTATTTGGAATCACTGTGCTATACTAGTGATCTTAAAATTATAATCCAGAGAGCTAAGCATGGTAGCATACCTCTGTAATCCCAGCAGTTTGGGAGGCTGAGGCAGGAGGATTGTGAGTTTAAAAGATAGCCTCAGCAATTTAGGAGGCCCTAAACAACTTAGCGAGACCCTATTTCCAAACAAAATACAAAAAAGCTCTGTGAACGTAGCTCAGTGTTAAGCATCCATGGATTTGACCCCAGTACCAAAAAAAAAAAAAAAAAAAAAAAAATCCAAGAATGCACAATAGGACAGTGCAAATATGCTGTCATCTTAACATTTTATATAGGTTAAACCACAGCTTATTATTATTATTGTTAAATTTTTCAAGTTTTATTTCATGAAAAAACAGAAGTGAATATATATGCAGTGCCTCCATTCCCTACCACAAAACGTTTGCCGTTGAAGTGGCCGCTTAGCTAGTTTGGATCTTAGTTGAGCATTTAGCAAAAGTTAAAATATAATGCCAAACTTCGTCAGTTGGATTTTTTATTAGATAAGGTAGAAATGAAAGCAGCAGGCAATTTAATTAGCAGTAATTTTTCTGGGCAAGTCATTACTTTGATGAACTTCAGAGCAATGTTTATGGCTCCTAATTAACCATGTTAGTCATTTGATTGAATAATCACTTTGGAAATGTTTCTACAATTTGATTAGAGTCTGACCCACTCTGATAGTCATAAATTAACTGATATCACTTTAGGATAACCTGACTTTAGTTACTTTATGGGAATAAGCCTCTTAGCCATATTTTTTCAGGCTTCTCTGGACCATAAAAAGGATACCGATTTAAGGATAGACTGGATTTAAACAACGCTAGCCAAGTGTCTCAATTTTAAGAGCTAGATGTTAATTTCATTTACCCTAGGGTGTAATAGCCAGTAGGAGGAATTGGTAAAAACACAATTATATTCTCATACATGTATTTCCTAAATTCTTATTCATTGCTTTTTTTTTTTTTTTTTTTAGAATTTAGATCATAAAATAGGCCTTTGGAAATATAATTATATTGGCTTGAGCCTTGTTATATGATTATCAGTTTATTATGAATTTAAATGAGTATATTTTCAATATCATAGATGAATTGTTAGAATTTTTGAAGACTCTTACAGAGTAAATACAGTGGAGAACAAATCAGCTAATTCAACAGATACATGAGTGTTACAGTGAAATTCAGCATCTTATCTTTGATGTCATAATCCTTTCCCAGGATTATGTTAGTTTGTATTATATTAGAACACTTTTATAAGGTGTGTGTCAGCTTTGAATAGCAGATTTCTCAATAATGTTGCATTTTCTCTCTTCCTTCTTTTCTCCCCCTGTGGGAACTCAAGACTGTATTTAGTCACACTTACTGTAATAGAATTTAGCCTATGTATTTTCCTCTAGCCACCTCCAGAGTCAACCAGCTGTTTTTACAGCCGTGTTCCAGGTGTGCAGCAGTCAGTAAAAGTATTTTGTGGCAGGGTGTCAACATTGGTACAACAAAATGCTTGCCTCGGAGCAGCTGTGGAGCTGATGGCTGTCATTAACACTGTCCCTTCCAGCCCAGCTGCTGCCAGCGACCTTATGCCTGGTAATAAATCAGAATAACAAGAAAAATTAATTTGAAGTGTCATTGTTTTTAAAAAGTTGGGATAAAATGGATTGCTCCACTATTTAGCAACACAAAAGATCAACTATATTACTACCCTGTTATACATGCTGATATCTGGACACAGGGTTAACTCTGCCTTGTGTAGAGTGAGAATTATATGCTCTATAACACTTTATAAAAAGAAAGCATATTATAATGAAATATTTGATAATGAATTTTATAGTATTTTCAACTTGAAAGATATTAATTCCTTCATACATTTAAATGTTGTTAGTATTATGGATTGCCATTATGATGTTTTTTATTTAAACCATGTTAGATAAAATTTTTTTCCATGAGCAAAATCCCTCATTGTGGTTGACATTCATCAGTAGACACCCCCCTCATCATCCATCAGTAGACAAAGTTTTTTAAATATGTCGAATTTAAAAAATGGAACATTCCAGATCCCCCTGGGGTCAGAAAATAGTGCTATCTATTGTAACCAACTTGGTGTATAGCTGGATGGTTATGAAGAGATAAGGGCCTTTGGGTTCCAATTCCTTTAAATGTTTATCATTACTTTTTCAGGGGTCATCTATTTATCACAAGTGATGGCAAAGAAGACTTTTTGTGTCAAGTAGTGCATTTTTATATGCATTTTTAAGCTTATTTTTGTACATGTTGTTAAGAAAACTTTAGTAATGCATACAGACATACAGAAGATAGAAATTATCTGAACACATGTTTATACTTTCCTGCAGAACTTGTAGTTGCTATACACTGGGTTGGGCATAGGTTTGTTGGAACTAAAACGTGAAAATTTGGTGAATTCCTCTTTAAGAAGAAGAAAGTAAAATGGCAAATCCAAAATGAAGTACAGGACCTCAAAAGGGACTCTTACAAAAGTGGAAGGTCCTGAGGTTCACTGCTTCACCATTGATCTACCTCTCTTTATGTGAGTGAACATCTATATTCAGAATCAAGGAACTTGGGGGAAGCTGTAATTGATTTCAGGAATCACCAGACCCAACTCTTTGCTTTATAGAAATATAGACACAAACTAGTCACAGTGGTACACACCTGTAATCCCAGAAGCTCAGGAGGCTGAGGCAGGAGAATCATGAGTTCAAAGCCAGCCTCAGCAACTGAGAGAAACCCTGTCTCTAAATAAAATAGAAAATGGGCTGGCTATGTGACTCAGCAGTTAAGCACCCCTGGGTTCTATCCCTTGTAAGAGGGAGGGAAGACGGAGGAAGGAGGGAGGGAAGGAAGAAAAAAGGAAGGAAGGAAGGAAACATAGACACAAAATGGTTTGTAAAAATTTATGCAGCTTAATTAATAGTAAGAGAATGACTTGAATTTTAATCCATTGTCTCTAATGTATACTTATTTCCTTTCTCCCATTTCTAAACTATTAGACAATTTAAATTTGGAGCCATCATTATGACCCAGGTGTACCCATTATTCAAGTTTATTTTCTCAGGAATTAAATGCCATAGTCATGTAGGCAAAGCTTCACACTTAGGATAATACGTATTTGCTATGAAGTTGCTCTATTTCTGTTTTTAGATTCTTAGTGGCTTTTAGTTTGACCTATATTCTTAAGATGAAAAAGCCAGTCAATAGCAATAGCAATCACCTTAAAAGTTTTAAGAAATTTAACTGTTTTATTTTATCATACTTATTTCAACCTTGTGTTCATGAAATAAACTATGGGCAAACCATTTGTTGATTTCTGCTTTGCATATAGGCAGCCAGGAGATACATAAATTTATTATATAAGTATCCCCAAAACATAACTCAGGATACTATTTGAAGAACATTATTACCTTCATTTGGAGATGCTGTTAAAACTGAACTTGATCAAGGTTGATTTTGGTAAACTTCAAATTTATGAGCCTGTTCCAGAGAATCAGTGTTCACCATGATATACTCATTCTTCCATTTTGTTTGTGGGCCCCACTGGAAATGTTGACCACGGGTTGACAGGTTCTTCTCATGGGGACTTGTGCCAGTTTCTGTAACTTTCTCTTTGTCTGCACCCTGTCCACTGACAGCAGTGTCCTTTCAGCTTCACACCCAACTTTGACCAATGCTGCTTCCTCTTTCAGAAGTGCCTAGCTGCCACTCCATTTACATGAGGCAAGAAGGCTTCCTGGCTCATCCCAGCAGAACAGAAGGTAAGTCCTTACATACTTGAAATTCTGTGTTAATATTGTTAAAAATAATTGGACATTCCAAATATGGGATCATTTAATGAACCATTGATATGCTTATAGAAAACTCGTTCATGCTCCCTAAACCATTATTTTAAAACTTTATATTTTTAAAGTAAAAGGAAGATTTTTCAGGTCATGATACCTTGTGTTTGGTTGTTAACGTGAGTCATGTACATAGAAACAGCTGAAAAGTGCATTTCTGTGTTCATTTTTTGCAACAACCACATTCTTTTGAGTTAGAACTTCTGCTTTATAGATCAGCTCACCTTACTGCACTTGCAGTCTACTGAAATGATCTTTGAGTAATATTCAGGTTTGCATTTACAGACTTAAGTCACGGGTCTGTTTCTTGATAAAACATGTAGTTTTAACAATCCTGGATTTTACATAGTTAGACAAGTAATTGTTAAGAATGGGATTTCACATAAGAGGCCTAGAGGAGTTTTTATTGCAGCTGTATTTTGTGGTAACCACGGTGGGAAAGTTTTGCTCTAACAGACTTTGACATCTGCAAAGTAGTAGATAAAAGTGATTCCATCTGGCTATCATCCCCACTAAAGGATTTCTGGAAATATGTGAATAGTTCTTGACCTAAACACTGTTTCTTCAGTAAAACCTAGATGCATCCTTTTACATGAGATCTATTATTGGTTATTTTACTTGGATGATATTAATGGAGGTTTAAAGGATAGAATAAAATGGTGAATCCAAAATATTTGAGACCCAGTTTTGCACAAATGCAATGTCATTATCATTGCTGATATTACTAGTATGTAACAACCAAAGAGATTAATATACTTGAGAAAAAAAAAAAACTATAAACTATGTGAAATTTCTTTTCAAATTTTTATTTATTTATTTATTTATTTATTTATTTATTTATTTATTTATTTATTTGTGTGTGTATGTGTGTACTGGGATTGAACCCAGGGACACTTTATTACAGAGCTGCATCACCTAGTTCTTTTTACTTTTAATCTTGAGACATGGATCTTGCTAAATTGCCGAGACTGGCCTGGAACTTGCAATCCTCCTATCTCAGTCTCCTCAGTCTTTGGGATTACAGGCCTGAGCCACCATGTACCACCATGCCCAGCTGAAATTTGTTCCTGGTAATTAAAGACAACAACAGTTGGATTAAGAACCACAGTCAAGAATATTTGGAAGAGAAAAAATGATTATGGAAAGCTGGAATTTATTTTGCAATTTCTCTGTAGACTAAGTTATGTTACAGAAAAAAGAAAGAAAGAAAGAAAGAAAGTCCCCCCAACTATCTTGGCTATTAAAGATGAGATTACCTACCTAGATACTTGTTCACAAGAAAGTAGGATTGTGAAATAAATATGTTCCAGAACAACAGAGTAATAATGCAAAGTAAATGCCAGTAATTCACTTTGATTTCACTCTCTTCTTATTGAATAAGGAAACTAAAGGAAACTAAAAATGACTTGATACATTATAAATCCTAGGTTTGCCAATATTTGGGTGACAATTAACTTACAAGTGACCACGAGCTAGGCGTCATTCTAAACTTGTATACCTTAAATCATATAATCCTCACAACAACTCTATAAGGTGGTAGATAGATGGTATTACTGTATTTCCGTTATATAGAGTGGAATCTGAGTCAAAGAATCTAAATAAATTTGTCCAGGGTCACAGAGCCGAAAAGTCATAGAATCATTTTCTACCACAATTTTTTGTGCTAATGATTATATTTTAAAGTGCTAACCAGCTCAATTTGTATCATGAATAAATGTCTCCCATTTCCCCCCACAGGGTGTATGTTTGAAAAGGGTCCCAGGCAGTTTTATGATGACACCTGTGTTGTGCCAGAGAAATTTGATGGTAGGTTTTTCACTGTGCTTCAAATTTTGATTTTTTTTGCGAGAGGGATTGAAGAGATCACCCATCCCTCTTCTGAAAATAGTTAACATCACTACTTAAAGATTTCTATGCACTTCATTTATCATGTACTCAATTCTAATTAAACATAACTTACTACAAATTCTCTCTTTCTTCTACTCATTAAGAACCATTTTTTTTCTTTTTTCTATGAGGGAGTCCATTTTTGGAGATATAGCCAACGAGCATCATGCTTGCCGAGTTTGTATAGAGTAAGAAGGTTCTTTCCATTGCCCTACTGAGCACATTTAGCTTGTTATTTGAGATTTATTGAAAGCTGATCCTGTAATTAACAAAGCAAGGCAGAAAGCATGCTACTGTGGATGCACTGAGAACTTAATGCAAACCCTCCTTTCTTTTTTTGTTCATGAAAAGATGCATTATGGAAGACAGAAACAACATAACTGCCCATTTAGTTAGTGATTGTTAGCTCCCCCTCCCCATTTTTTTTCCAAGGAAGATGCACATTACTAATGTAGCATTGCTTTGTAATTGCTTAAAAGGGAGTTAGGAAAGCATCTTTTTAAAAATCACTCACTGCTGCAATGGAAAGGTCTCAGATATTATAAGAAAGTGTCAAGTTAGATAGAATCTTCTTTTCTTGACAAGGTGGCAAAAGTAGGCATTTATGAGGAAGCTTGGGTAAATAGTGAACAGTTAATTCATTTAGTGGTTCTTCAGAGTGGTCTCCATATTTCCTGCTTTGATTGTTAAACAGGAAACGAGCAGGGGCCCTCTGATTAGCTGATTGCACAAACTTTGGGGATCATGGCTATAATGACTTGGGAGCTCTCAGAGTTTTTAATTGTCATTATTTAAACAGCAAAGTACATGCTCAGATTGCTTTTCAATCTCTAATTAGTTACTTGAAGTCTATGTTCCCGAGCTTTTGCTATTCATTCTTTTATACCATTCAGAAGGGATGGTGAGTCTTGGGAAAATACACTTCCTTTGCCTCCTTTTAATTGTTAGATTTATTCCAAAGTCACTTTGGGGGTCACTTTTTTGGCTTCATTCTGTAATAGATACTTTAAGCCTCCTTTCATATGTGAGAACTGGCTATTTAACACCATTAGAAGAACATCACAATTCTTAACATATAGCCTTTTCTTTCAGGTGAAGCTTAAAGCTTTTACTTGTAGGAATGACCTTTGTCAGTTTCTTTTGTTTGTGGTGAGCTTCATATTTTAAGTCATGTTAAAATTAGTAAGAACACATGAGGAGGAAAACTATTTTAAAGCTATGGACAAGATATAGGCCCAAATTACACTGATGTTTAGGGAATTGGCTGTTTTGATTATTGATTCCCTTTGACTTTTAAATATTCTTCAATTTTATGCTAAGGAAACATTGTTGAAAGATAGTATTTGCCATGTAATAGAGAACAAGAAGAAAGAAAAACAAGGGATTATTTTTTCATTGTTCATGGTCAGTGCATTCAGTCACATTTATAGGCAGAAGTGCTATAGAAACAATAAAAATGTCAGTGTTTCACTCTATGTGCATAATTGTTTAGTTACCCTGATGAAAAATTTGTATAAGTCTCAGAAGAAAAAACTAAGATAAATAAAACTGTCTTTGAAGCCAATATAAAGATACACTCCTGTATTATATAGTTTAGAACAAAACAACATAATGATTTTTTAGCAATTAGGGTCTGAATAACTTTGTAATTTGGTGTGCAATTCTTTTAAGAGTTATATTTCTCTCCACAGACCCCCCCCCCAAAAAAAAAAATAGAAAGCTTATGATGGTCTGTTTTAAAATTCACGCTAGTGTCAATAGATCCACTTGAGTGTATCCTGTCAGAATTGTTTCTTTAGTGGAGAAGAAAACTTCATTCATTAACAATGATATACTCATTTGACTGTACACACTCAGTCCCCAATGTGATCAATTCCACATATTTTGAGACAATTGACTGGAGATATCAGTAAATAATCAATGGTTGTGACACTAGGTATTTTGCTTTGTTAAGCCAAGATAAATGACCAGATTTATAGCAGAAGCATTACAATGCTAAATAACCTTTATTGTTATTTACTAGATTTTTATACTATATATGAATGCCAAATGAATCTAAAATAAACAAATCTTCTTGCTTAAAAATAGCTTTTTTTCCCACAGAAATATCTGATGTGCATATTTTTAAATTGGCAAATTCATATGAATGAAATACAAATAAGAGTTAAAGAAATATGAGAGAGAATTTTTATTTGTTGCCAGGTGAGAAAGTGATAATTTCTCTATGAAGGTATATGAAGGTGTGGAAGAAAGATGGTATGATGATAATATAGTATGCTATGAATTACCCAGGAGATTTTTCTAATTTATATAAAGTGCACATTACTTAACTCAGAGTTTATGATTATATTACATTTGCTTTGAAATATGTGCATTAAAATTTTCAATAGTTTATCATGCATAGGTCAATAAGGTATTTGCAAATTATAGTTTGCACAATTTAATTTGTACAAATAAAATGCCCTAAGCTTAAAATTGATTACTCCCTCTTCATCGTTGCTTAGAGAAGTGAGTAATATCATTAACAAAGAAGCAAATAAGTATGATTAGGTACTATGGTAATTATTATTGTTGTTGTTACTATATTTGCTTGTGGTGCTGGGGAACAAACCCAGGGCTGCATACAAGTTTGCTAGGCAAACTTTCTATGGCTGAAATACATCCCAGTCCCTTATATCATGGTTTTTAGAGAAATCAATGAAAAAAAATAGTTATACAAAACTTTTGTAAGCAAATGACATCCATGGATTTTTTTCTGCACCTTTTTACAATATTTTTGACGTGAATATTACATATAGTTCTCTGTAAGTTTGTACAGATTGCAGATTTAGTCGACCATTTAACTATTTTAAATCTTTATTTAAGGGTAACATTATATTTCACAAAGTTGCTGTGTTTAGCCATTTTCTTCATTGGTTTAATAAAAAGTTTACATAAATAGCATAATATTGATGCTAATGATGAACCTTTAAAATTTTTAATTTAGGGGATATTAAACAAGAGCCAGGAATGTATCGGGAAGGACCCACGTACCAACGGCGAGGATCACTTCAGCTCTGGCAGTTTTTGGTAGCTCTTCTGGACGACCCTTCAAATTCTCATTTCATTGCCTGGACTGGTAGAGGCATGGAATTTAAGCTGATTGAGCCTGAAGAGGTTGGTTTAGTAAATTTTATTTAGGAGAATAAGATGTGCTATGATGTAAAGGAGCTGATATATTTGATTAATATGCTAAACATATAGTTTTAAAACTCTGGCTACCTTTTGAATTAGACAGTGGGACAAAAAAGAATAATGTCAACATTTAAAGCTACTAATTTATTCTATAATCTTTCCATTGTAATACTGTCCTACAGAATGTTGAAGAAAATCAAACAGAACACCATTAGCATGGCTCTTTATTCAGGAAGGCCAAACTGGAGAAGTCTCTAAAAGAGCATTTAATTTGGGGAAGGAGGTAGGAGGTTTCATGGTCCTTAGGAAAGAAGGGAGATGTCTGCTGAGGCGCAACTAATTTTGTAGATAGAGGAATTGTTCTTTTGAATTAGCAGTCATTATTTGGACAATCTGGATTTTATCAAGAGGTTTGGAGAGGAGCATTTAAGGACCAAAGTCATGCGTAAGGCGGAGGTGAAGAACAGCTAGGGGGCGGGGAGAGACATCCAATGCCACAGTATACAGTGGAAAATTCACAGACTTAAGAGTGTTTTACAAGACACAGGCTTGGTAGAGACATTGTTTCCTTTTGAATGTTAGTGATATCTGTTTCAAGTCATCTGGACTGTGTAGACTCCATTGGAAAGTAGGGATAAACTTTAAAATATTGCTATAGTATACAAGGGATTATTAAAATGAGACATTCTGGATAGAGATAATATACATATATGGAACACACTTTCAACCAAGTATTCAACTGTCTCTCAATCCTGCCTCCTTACCTTGCAGTGCACACACAAATCAAGTATTTTCATAAAGAATCACAAATGAAGTAATTCCATGAAGAGCTCCTAAAATTAAAATTTTCTTTCCCCCAGGACTTAGTTTAGGTATAAGTCTACTGTAGTTACTATAGCATAATCCATCGATAACACTTTGGACCTCTGGGGAAAGGTGACTGACTATTCAATGAAATTTTTGTTTTATTAAAATGCTTTCTCTATTATTTAAAAAATTGACTTTAGTTAATATCAGCCAAGAAAACCATGGGAGATTTTTGGCTGACATGCCTGTGACTGATTATATTGGCTACTGAATCTAAACACCTCAGCAAAGCTGAAAAATTTAGTAAGAGTTGAAAATTTTTGGAACCCAAAGTGATTTGTTTCGTAGACACTGGATATCCACAACCTGGCTACTGGGCCCATATATCTTAAATGTTCTGGGTTTATTAACTGATATATTGAACATAATCAAATAATATGCCCTCTTTTGATGTTCAGAAGACAAAATTACATAACTTATTAAGAGATGATTTATTGCAAGAGTATATTTTAAAAACTATGAAATAAGAGGAGCTCGTTAGTACGATTGTATCCTCTGATTTACATCAACACACCAGTTGTACTAGAGGTTCGATTTTTGCAGTATCTCCCTTGCCTCACACCAAACACACACACACACACACACACACACAGAGAGAGAGAGAGAGAGAGAGAGAGAGAGAGAGAGAGAGAGGGTGCAATAGCAGAAACTGAAAATGCCCCTTATTTAGAGTGGGATAATAGTTTGGGTGTTTAAATTTTGTAGTCTGTCTAAAGCTCAATTTGGCTGTCAAAGAAAATTAGTTTTTCTGTAGATGTACTTAAATTATGTAAGTGAAAGAACCACAAAAATGTGAAGCAGTAACAAATTGAGACTAGAAATGCTTAACAAAGTAATTTGAAAGCCCTTTAACATGATGGGAGAGTGTGTTCTTCTCTTCATGGAAGATGCTAATAATCACTGTAAGACTTGATTCATGCAGCAACTGAGCATATACAACAGGGATTTGTAGTAGTTAAACAGTTATTTCCCTCCACCTGTGATTAAAATAAACTGAGCAGAAATAGGACTTTTTATTTTTGTCATGTATTTGTTAAGATAAGGGACATTGCTGAATTATGTCAGTAATTCTTGATCCACTCAGAAGCAAAACATTCTGCAAGTGATTAAGTTCTTTATATAACAACTATTGACCTTTCTGATGTTTGAGTTTGAATAAGTGGTAGATATGACCAGATGATCATTAAGTTCCATCAAATTCTGAGGTTCTGTGATTTTTTTTTAACACAGAGAAGGAATATAGTTACATCTGTTATGTACTATAAACCGACATTTCAACAACTTTTCTGTAGCAGACTCATAAAGTTAAAAAAGGACTGGGTAATTCAGAGCCAGTAGACCATTTACAAATGGTAACTAACTCAACGGGAATTGTGCAATAAGTACTGAATATTTCCTAAGGCTTTTGTTCAAAATGAAGTGAATCTCATTTCTGATTGCTGCATTGCTTACTGTTGGAATTGCTTCCATCAGGCAATGACTGTGATGCCTTGTTAAAATTTCTTCTTTGTAACAGGTTTCTGAAATTTCTTTAGCCTGTGTGGCCCATAGTTCCCCTCTACCCTTACATGGCAGCTCTGTGTACATGTCTGCACAACTCAGGAAAGGTGTCTCCAAAACTATTGACTTGTGGCTTCTGTTTTCTTTACATTTCATCTAGATCTGTGCTGATTATCTGCACAGATAACTTCAGCAAATTCATAATCTTTAATATCTCTTTTTGAGATATTTGAGATATTATTTTCAAGTTAATCAGTAATCCTAGAGAAATGTTCCAGGAAAAAGTATTGCAATAATTAGTAAGGCATCTATGAGACTCAATGTCAAAGTCTTTTTATAATAGTCAAGATTGTTGAGCACCAGGATGTCTGATAGCTGGGACCCCATTGTGATTTCCATGTATATATACAGGCAGGTCTTTTAAAAAAAGTTAACTAATACTTGTTCTATTACATTATCCTGTTTAATTTGTGGAAAAATAAGGAGGAATGCCGTTGTGCCACAGTTTGCTCTCCCCACTAACACCCTAAGTTTCTATTTGAATGAGTGTTATAAGGAAGTCTTGAAAGTGTTGCCTCCACTCTCCCACTCCATGTTGACAATTGTGCCTTAGCTTCAGGTGGTGCTGGATACCATGCATGGCACTGGAAGGTCACAGGTAGAGACTGAGTGGACTTCCTTAGCTTATGGGTGGTCTACCTGGCCTGGGAATTTTTTGTGTTTTCTGTTAATTTTAAGCTTCTTTCTTGTCTGAATCTCATAGGCTTATTTTTTTTTTTTGCCTCATTCTCCTAAGCTTTGTGAAGAAATGTCACTAAAACAAGTCTAAGAATGCCTTGTAGTTTTCTTAAATATGGACTAGTACCCACAGTGATGAGAATTACTAGGTCTCATAAGAATCAAACTCTGTAAAGATGGAATACTCTTTTGTGGTATTACGAAAATCATATTTATCTCCCCAGAGATCTCCAGAATGTCCTCTTAAACTTTGTTGTGGATATTTTATTTTCCAGGTGAATCCTGGTGAGGTTTTAGAAAAGAATCATTTATAAATGAATAATTATTCCTCAATTGTTCTTTAATTTAAAGGGATAAGCATTTATTTTCACATCTCCTCAAAGTTTGCATGCTGTTCAGCTGCCATGTCTATTAAAGATTCACTGATGTCTATTGTGAAGTTTTTAAAAGATATTTTATTTAGAAAATACTTTCATTTCTTAACACCACTTTTCCCCACACCATTTCAGTATTGCTCAGAACCTTAACATTAAAATAAAGTTTATTTCTGGAAAACTAAGATATATCTGCCACTATTATTGGCAGCTTGGGTATGTAATCTTGTCCCTGTGATATCATGTCTCTCTACCCTGAAAAAGTATACTGATTCATGTGGCTAAAGTACATCTTCATTGAGAGCATACAAACAGCAGAGAGAAAAATAGCAAGGATGGGTATTTAAAAAAAAAAAAAAAAAAGAAAAAGAAACCCTGGAAAAGATTGTTGCTAATGAAGTGGAGACAGACAGAATGATCTCTTAGAAAAGCTATTTTAGTATATATGACGTAGCAACAACTCGGAATTTCATGGAAATGAAGGAACACACTAACCCTGTTAGATAATGCTCTCTTGGGATTGCCTAGGTTTGCATGGCAGCTGCAGTTTTTGCTCAGACTAATAAAAGTGGAAATGAATGAGAACACTTTAGCTGGGGAAGGGAAAGCAGGCTACACAGTATTCTGTATAAGGCCTCCGCTCGCCCAGCCTAGTAGTAAGGTTAGGGAGGTGTGTACATTGAGAAAGGAGGTGTGTTTTTAAAGCTCTTTGAAGAATTCTGCCAAAGTCACATGTTCAAAAGCTCTCAGAAATTTTAGTAAACAATAAAGCGAACATTCTGCTTTAAAGATATTTGTTTGTGGACTCATGCATGATGACCTTTTCCACTTCCTTCTTATTTTTAGCATCCAACTATGTATGAATGCTTTATTCTCCTGTTTGGTTTTGAATGCAATTTTATTATGATGCTGCTTCAGGCAATAAAAATTATTTGTAGTTCAGTTTATTAATTTGTATATTTCTCCTTCTGCTATATACATTGCCCACTTGTTTATTCTTTTACATAGAGTTAAGCAGGATATCTTTTTTTCTTTGGTTTATCATAATTTCAGTAAAACACCTTTACAAAGAAATCCTTAAAGCAGCTTTTAATCTATAGTTTGGTTTGAAAAACTAAGAAAGAAAAAAAAAATAGTGTATCTCAGAATGGAAAACTTGCCTCATTTTGGTGAATTGCAGTCTGTTCGTTCTGTTGTAAACACATTCCCTTATTTCCATTTAATTTTGTATCCAAAACAATAGTGACAAAGAATTCTATTGTGATGTTTCAGAATGATCACTGCATGCCTGGTTTAAAAAGCAAACCAGGGCACAGGAAATTCAGATCACAATAGCTTTTGCTACTTGTATCTTTGATTTGAACAAGTTTGGGTGGGTTTAGAAGTAGTTAATTACCTAATTTTTGTGAACCTTTGCTAATCCTTAACACTATAATGTAATTTTGTTCTGGTGGCAGGTGGCCCGGCGTTGGGGCATTCAGAAAAACAGGCCAGCTATGAACTACGATAAACTTAGCCGCTCACTTCGCTATTATTATGAGAAGGGAATCATGCAAAAGGTGAGCAGCTAATACAGCATTAAAATTCATTGAAATGTTGCACATTAATCTGCATGTCATACTTTAAAAGCCACATATCGTTGCATTGCTGAACCAAGGTTTTCACTCATTCTAACAAATGCTTAGCTCTTGGTTTTGGTATTCTAAGCCTTTCTGTTTATGGACATTACAGACAAATGTGTAATAATATTATATATAAAGTAGTAGGCTTTCTGGAAGTGTCCACTTTCCTACACAGAGTAAAAAGAAAAGTTATATTGGTATTGATGCTGCATCTGTAACTCTCCAGAAGAAGTTGTTATTCTGCAGCTTTCTCCACAAATTTGTGTTTTTGAAATGTTTGTTTATAAATTCCAATGCAAATAAAGATTCTTAGGCTAATGAATTCTTTCTTTTGTTCTCTTTTTTTTTAAATGTTCTGATTCTTAAACATTCAGATATTTCTTATACTCATTAGGAAAAATACTTTTTCTTCTGGCTGATATCTTGCCTGGCTTTGTCACCTAATAACTTATTATGCTAAACTACTTATTCTCGGTCTTATTTGGTTGGTAGAACAAAGTTTAATATATGTCGTTTTATCCCAAATGAGCTTCCTTTAATATTTGAAAGTAACTTAAAAAATGCAGTAGAGATAAGTGAATCATACAATAAAATATAAAATCTTTGAAGGAAGCAATGAATAAAGATTAAACATTCAGATATTTGTTATGATGTCCTTCTGCCTTGTATTTGTATTCAAATCTAATTGCCTTGTTGATGATTTATTCATTGTGGACATTTCAGTTTTACAATTTATTCTTTGTTTATTTGGGAGACAAACATAGTTACATGTTATAGATTGTGGCATATTTTTATGGCATCATAGTTGTGCCAAGAAAAACTGGCAGTCGCTGCATAAAACTTAATAGAGGGCAGTAGGACTATTGAGTTTTCTGGAACACAGGGAATTGGTGCTCTGGAATTTGCCAGCTCAGAAGTTAGAACTTTTAAAATCCTTATAAGATAAAGTTGAATTGGATTTTCAATTCCTCCCTATTTCCTGAATCTTACCTTCAAAATATGTGACTGTTTGCTGTCTCCACACCCCCCACCCCGCCTCCATACTCAGTTTGTAACCCTATCCTTTCACATACATCTTATTCTTCATTTTCATTCCCCTCCTCTTCATATGGGAGCTCAGTACTAGTCCATCACAGTTTCCCTGGGCAGCACTACAAAGTAGTGAAGGAAAGTGCAGGCACATTTAGGTTTCAATGCTAGGGTCACTTTCTTGAACAGATTCTTTTACTAAACAGTGATGTTCTTACATCATTAAAGTTGTCATGATTATTAAATAAAAGGTACTTGAGATACTTTGCATGGCACCTGGCATAATTAATGTCTCTATAAAATGATAGATGCCTAGCCTAGCATACATCCGGAAGTCATGTTAAGCCAAGGCATTTGAGGTTTGTCTAGACCATTAAGAGCTTTCTCAGCTAAAATTATTATAAGACCCATAATTGTACCTTTGGTTTTAAACACAGTATTTGTATTAGCTTTCCATGTCGATGAAAAATACCTGAGATAATTCACCTTATAAAGCCAAAAGTGTTATGGTGGCTCACAGTTTTAGAGGTTTCAATCCATGATCAATTAGCCCTCTGGCTTTGGGTTTATGGCAAGACAGCATATCATGGTATAGGAAACCTGCTCACCTCATAGCCAGGAAGCAAAAGAGAGAAAGAGAAGAGACTAGGGTCTCACTACTCCTTTAAGACAGGCCCCAGTGTTCTAAAGAACTTTTACTGGGCCGCACCTCTTGAAGTTGCCACCACCTCCAGTAGCAACATGTGTGGGACCAAACTTTACCACATAGATCATTGGAGAACACTTAAGATCCAGACTATTACAGTGGTAGATACAGATCTACAGAATGTTGTACCTGATCTTAAATATTCTCAAATATGCTTAAACTTATTACTAGTAGGACCACTACTGATTCCCATTTATTTGTTGTCTTATTCCATGTCCTCTTATTTTAATAAGTTAATAAGGCAACATGCTATCACATAATGATATAGATCCTGAATTATACCAGTAAAAATGTCATTGTTCCTCATATTTGCCCTTGGTAGGCTATAACTGCCAATGGAAACTATTTACCACTAATTTATAAGTTAATTTAGGAAAGTAAAATGCTAATTATGACAGACCTTTTGAGGTGTTTCTTATGACTTAAAGAATGGCAGGATGCTCAATAGCTCAATGCAAAAAATGCATTATATTCATGGCTAGCACAATGAGGACACTTACAAGTTTAATTGTGGAATTTATCCCTCCTCCTCGTGCCTATATAGCCATTCTGTGTCTGGCTGTTCCTAGACACACCTGTACTCCAGTGCATCACTCACATTATTTCTAGAATGTTCTGCCCTTCCCTTTTTAACTTATGCACCATTCTGTTGGTTAAGTCAATTCTAGTATAGTCATTCAGAGGAAAACTATGCCATCCTTTTTATTTTTTTTTAAAGATGTAGAATTACATACTTCAACATGTAGGGGAAATATTTACATGACCATATTTGTTCATTGACAAAACTGTCAATGAATTGACAGTGGGCATTATGTAGAGTACACACATACAACACACACACACACACACACACACACAAACAAACAAATTAAAAGGCAGAAAATAAAATAAAAATAACCAATGGGTCTAAACATGAAAAAAAATTTAAAATTAAAACTGGTAATTAATTTCAGTAGTTATGAAAGAAAGAAGAAATGGTGTAGTAATGCTCGTTGTACCTAGACAATAGGAGTGCTCTATTTCAAAATTTAGAAATGCCTAGAAAAATATATACCAACATTTTAAACAGTGGTTATATTCTGGATGATATAATTAGGAAGCTTTTTTTTCCCTTGATCTGTCATTTCTAATTCAGTAACCAATAACTCTGAATTACTTTTGAAATTTCAAAAGCTAAAACATAATTCAAATATTTAACCTTTGAAAGTACAGCTTAACAAACATGCCTCCTTTGTTTTCATCTGATTCATTTGCCCACAAAATCCCTGTTTTTCCTCTCTCAGTGTTGTAATTTGGGGACACTTAATGTACAGCCCTTTTCACATTGTGATTGTATTACTAATAATGGAAGACATCACTTTCATTGTTTGGATGTCAGCTCTTGTTCTAAACTCAGCATCACTTAATATAGTTCAATAAATACAGTAGTCAACCTAAAAATGTTTATTCAAAATAAATAAAGAAATAAAGAAAAGAAACAGGAGGAAACAGTGAGTAAAGACAAGGTCCTTAAGAGATTTTATAATCTTGATTGCATGTTATCCATTTAAATTCCCTGTGGTGAAACCTTTTTCATTTATCACATCACTTCTAATTATAGCCAGTATCAACATGTTGAAAAAAAAAAAAAAAAAGCAAATATACCTAAATATATACCTTCTTTCTCTGAAGCCCCAAACAAAATAAAACAGGTTATAAAACACTCAGAGGTATGCAGGCCATATACTTTTTTTTTTCCTTTTCCCCTGCAAATACTTTGATCAATGGAGGGGGAAGAAAAGGAAAACTTGAATTTAATATTTCAGGTTGTTTCTGGTATTTTCTACTCATTTTTTATGATCATTTCACCAGTTCACCTTTAAGAAATTAATTTTCTTTACATAAAGCAGGAAAGTAAATAATTATGTGAGGCTTCTGTTTTCAATGCACTGTGCCAGAGACTTTCCTCTCAGTCCCCCAGTGTCTTTCCAAGGAGCCATTCCTGTTTCCATTTCACAAGGCAGGGAACTGAGGAGGGAGTTAAGCAACATGTCCAGATTCATAAACACTACTAAGTCCTGGCTCTTTTTAAACTCAGGCATATTCAGCTTATTTGAATTTGCTAAAGTGGTTCCTCTTATTTAAATTTGGGGCAAAAAAAAAAGTTCTGAAACGGAATTTGGAGGAGCAAGACTTTGGCAGTTGTTCTTTTTCCCCAAAACTTATACAGATAGTTTAGAAACCGTGAACACACTGTTCCCCTATACCACAAATGCAATAGTAATGTCTTTTTGACACAGGGGAGCACAAAGACATTGAGAAATTTTCAGCTTTCTGAAATTATGAGCTACACACACACAAACACACACACATACACACAAAACCAAAGTGAAATCAAAGAACTATGAGTGTGCACCCCTGCGCTGGTGTTGAATATGTCAGCACTATTTTTTAGTGGGAGCCATATTTGTCTCCTTCGATTGCTTATAATTTTCTACAGAAGCATTACTCTTCCAAATTTAAGTTTGAGGTATGTCATTCCCTACACATTACGGTATGTCTCTTTTATTTCAGGCAGTTGTCACATTTCTTTTTCTCATTTCCTCTGTATGCGTTGTATATTTTAGATTCCTTTCACTTTTTTACACCTCTTGCTTCAATTTGACACTTTACACACATCCTTAAGTTCCATCTAATGTATCTTCCCTTCATTTTTAAAAATGTGATGTACCCACGATAATGCGGTCCTCTTGATTCATCTTTCATTTAAATAAGGCTATGTATCTTTGCTTTTTTAGATGAGAATACACAACACAAAGCAGGAGGTGAGGGATATTAGGAATAAAACCCATTTTTCTTTTAAACTTTCAAGGCTTAGTTTTTCCATTGTTTCCAAAATGGAATATTGAGAGGAGACACCATACCTTAAAGATATAAATTTTTACAAATGTAGATGTTGCCTTCAAATGAAATAAAAAATTTTCCAATGCGAAATGCTTGCATGAGATCATTGTTTTAAAAAAATAACAACATAACTTTGCTTTTATATTAAAACAAGCAAACTGTTGAAATTCGTAGCTATATCTGAATGGATTAACTATTACTCAGTCATCATTTTGTATTTTCCTTGATTGAATCACAATTTATTGTAAAAATGAAGAATTTTTTTTTTAACTTTGTGTGTATACCTGCTATGTATTGGGTTGCCTTTGTTCATTCAACTTTCTCCTATAGTAAACCATTTTTTTCCCCTTCCTTTCCCCTCCCCATCTGGGGATGGTGAGGATGGGCTTTTTTCTTCATGTTCTCATCAGGTGGCTGGAGAGAGATATGTCTACAAGTTTGTGTGTGATCCAGAAGCCCTTTTCTCCATGGCCTTTCCAGATAATCAGCGCCCACTGCTGAAGACAGACATGGAGCGTCACATCAATGAGGAGGACACGGTGCCTCTGTCTCACTTTGATGAGAGCATGGCCTACATGCCTGAAGGGGGCTGCTGCAACCCTCATCCCTACAACGAAGGCTACGTGTACTAACATGAGTGACAGTCAAGGGGGCATCCTCGTGCTTTCTCTCTTTCTGCGAGATATGGAGAATCACTGAATTCTCTTCAGTCTTTGTTTTATTTTTGTTGTTTGTATTTTATTTTTAAATAATAATACAAAAGGGGGCTTTTCCTGTTGCATTATTCTATGGTCTGCCATGGACTGCGCACTTTATTTGAGGGTGGGTGGGAGTAATCTAAACATTTATTCTGTGTAACAGGAAGGTAATGGGTGAATGGGCAGAGGGATTTGGGGATTACTTTTTACTTAGGCTTTGGGATGGGGTCCTACAGGTTTTAAGTATGAAGCTATATCGTGTCTGTCGATTTCATAATAACATAAGATAATGTTCATTTTCTCTGGATACCTATGGTACAGTTAATTTCACATTGTGTAAATATCCACTTGGAGACTATTTGCCTTTGAGCATTTTCCCCGTCATTTCTGAGGCTCTGCAGGTGTACAAAAAAACCTACTGTAAATGGCAGTTTAATTGTTAGGAATGACTGTTTTTGCACCTCTTGTAAAAAGGTATTTAGTGATTGCATTTGCCTTTTATTTTGTTTTGTTTGCTTTATATATGACTCGTAGAGGATAACCACGCAAGTGGCCAGTTCTCTCTGAAGCTGAGTAATCACCATGACTGTAAACGAGGGGCACAGTTTTGGACTCTGGCTCCAATCTGAGCCATAGGCCAGTAGCATTACACGTTATCTGGTGCCACCTTGCTCTTTAGTTACATATCATACTGTCTTTTAAGTATTTTGAAGCCTGTTTCAGTTAAATAGTGACATGTCATGGTCCTTTGGAATCTTCATTTATATGTTAAATCTGGGATCACAATGAAGCAAAAAATATCTGTCTCCTTTCTCTTCCTCCAGTACATAAATACATTATTTAATCAATAAGAATTAACTGTACTAAATCACATATTATGCTGTTCTAGTTACAGCAAGCACTCTTTAAGAAAAATATCCACTACACTAAATAGGTACTATAGTAATTTTTAGACATGGTACCCGTTGATATGCATTTAAACGTTTTACTGCTGTGTTATGTTGATAACATATATAAATATTAGATAATGCTAATGCTTCTGCTGCTGTCTTTTCTGTAATATTCTCTTTCATGCTGAATTTACTATGACCATTTATAAGCAGTACAGTTAACTACAGATAGCATTTCAGGACAAAATAGATGACTCAAACCGTTTATTGCTTTAAAAGTAGCTTATGCCATGCTATGCTATGAGCAGCTTTTATGCACATTGACAAATGAAGAGTAAGCTTCAGCTTGCTAAGGGAAACTGTGGAAACTTTTGTAACTTTTGGTGAAATGGAAAATTACAAACTGTCAAAGAATATGAGGAAGTTTGCTGTATGACATAGTGCTGGCACTGATATTATCCATCATCTCGTTTTGGACACTCCTGTAAATGTGACTGGATTGTTTGAAAGAAGATTTAAAGATTTGAAGTTTCAAAGAGTTTGTTTTGTATTTTGTTTTGCATTTGGAGAAAATAATCGAAGGCAGGACTTGTTCCATTCACTCTGAAAGAACCATAAGTAAATGGTATCGCTGAATAGCTTGTTAAGAATCAAGCAAGTGACATGAATTTTGTTCAATCCATTAATATCCTAGAAGCATTTTTTTTCAGAGTCTATAGCAAAATGTTAAAAAAATCCTATACATGAAGCCAAAATAGACCTATGAAAGCATTTCATGATAAGCACCAGAAAGACTATTTAAAGATGGTCTCTTGCTACCCATTACTACACAGATCACAGCTATTTCTCTAAATAGTTATTGGGGAACCCACATGCCAAAATCAATACTATTCACATTATTCCTACAAAAAAAATTCACTTCAACATATGTGTGTAACCTGTGATCTCAATGATTGTTCTATATACTTGTCACCTATTATTTGGCCCTTTATGGGCTAATAAATATGCCTTAAAAATAAGAAGGTTTTTTTTTTTTCTTTTAAACCCCTCTATGCTCATATGGCCATTTGCAACACTTAGGACAAAAACAGATTTTAAAATATTCAGTGGAAATTTTATTGGAAAGAAAATGGTTATATGAGACATTTGGTGAAACTGAAGAGAAAACTTAGTGGGTCATTAAAGTATCTTTTAAATGAAAATCATATTGAGGATTATTTTTTTTTCCTCTTCCTTTTTTTTTGTTCCTTTTTTTCTTTTTATATTCTAACTCTAATCAGTCAGTGAGGAAGAATTAGGCCATGAGTTATCTTAAAGGATCAAAGAAAGAAATGGCATTCATTATATAATATTTAAGGACAGACTACATATTGCTGTTTATGGTAGTAACTCACTGAACTAAATAAGTAATTGACCAATAGAAAATATATTTCTAATACAGAAGGGTTCAAAATATTGCATTATAAACTCTTTTGGGAAATGTATCAATTTTTTTTGGTTTTTATTTTTTACTTTGGGATTTTATTCTACTTTTTGTTTGGTTGTATTTTTATGTTTTTTTAATTTTCAGGTAGATTAATAAATCTGGCAGCTGATTTCTGCAAGATTCTCGTGTTTTGAATTTCTAATTGAATTGGCTATTCTAACATAGAAATTTGAAATAATGTCTTCTTTCCCCTTTGTAAGAGAAATTAAATGAAGTATCTCCACTAGTATTCACTGCCTCTTGTTGATGACATGCTAATATCCAACAGATTAACTATAAAGAATTTTATATCTCAAATAACTAATGAAAAAAATGCTTTTTCTCAATTTACATCTATTTAAATATTTTTGAAAACAAAAATACACAAAGCAGGCAATGCAGAGCATTTTTCTCAAATCACAGAAGAACCTTAGAGATCCAGTTTCCTGAAGATATTGTGTAAGTTATAGTAACTTTAGTAAATCAACACAAGACTATTCTAGTTCTGGAAGTACGAAGTCTAACATTAGCCTATAGAGCTAAAACCAAGGTGTTTTAGGGCCAGTTCTTAAGCTAAGATGTCTGTAGGACTGGCTCCTTTTGGAAGCAATCCTTGTTGTCCCTACTTCTGGAGGCTGCCAGTATCTCTTGGCTCCTGCCTATGTCATGTCAATCTCTATTTCACTAATCACATCCCTTCTATAGTCAAATCTTCTTCTGAAATCTTAAGGATACCTGTGATTATACTTAGATTTTACCAGCTAACTCAAGCTAATCTCCTCCATCTCAAGATCCTTATTCACATGTGCCAAGTCCCTTTTGCCAGAGAAATTATTCATAGGTTCTGGGGATTAGCATGAGGGCATGGGAGGGGACCAAGGAAACCTGTTATCCAGCCTAATATAATGAAGACCCTGTATAACAAAAATGCTAACTTATTTAATCAAGGGCAAAAAAAAGTTCTATCAAGGAATCTAAGTTTAGTATTATGAAATGTTTTCATTTACCATTAAGATACTCTGACCCTTATACTTCATAGATTTGAAAGCTTGCTATATTAAAGTTTACTATTCCACTAGTCCATCTGGTAATCACTTCAATTTATTAGATTATTCAGATCACCCCTTCACTGCAGGTAAACATTGTGTAATGAGAAAAAAGAAAGGAAGATGTGATAATAACAGTAATAGCACAGTTAATCTTTTACAAGTCAGATTATATTTTTAAAATAAATTTCTTTTACTGTTATTATGAGTAGTTATTCTATGATCTTAACATTTGCAAATGATTACTTCTTATATGGTAAGAACAACACATAGACTATGTCTCTTGTTAATTAAAGGAACAGTTGTAAAAATGTCTAACTTGTCTTTATATGACAAGGAAAAAAATTTGTTGCTCGATGTTATAGCATTTGGACAGATCACAGGAGTTTCCAAATTAAGCCACTCTTACCTATTATGCAAAACATTACAGAGAAGAAGGCCATTTGAATTTTTATTACTTTGAATCATAAAAAGTTAAAATTTAAAAAAAAAAGAAATGAGTAAGCTATTTTCCCATTGCTGTTTGGTACAAAAAGGAAGGAATTAGAGTTATTAAAAACCATACAATTTGAATAAAAATAATGTTAGGAAGAAATTTAAAGAAGACTAATGTACATATTGTGTAATTGTGATAAGAATTGCATATAAGTCAAGTTTCAGAAAGGTATTTGTGTTGGACAAAACACAAGAATTTTACCCGGATTGGGGGGGGGGGGGACCCACAGGAGGTTGGGAGGGGCCACCTGGCTGCCTCCTGGGGACTTTGGAGAGCTGATCTAATTTATTTAGAACTCAACTAGCAATTTTAGGGCTTGATTTTTCTTTGAAAAAGACATTTTAAAAGTTTATGGAAAAGTATAGTTTAAGAAGAAAGTTTGATTAGACTAGTGTATGGCTTTATAGAAATACTGATGATTTTAGAATGTTCAATTAAAAGTGTATATATAATAGCTTGACTTATGAATTCATATGTAAGGTAGGTTTTCTTTTTGCATATGCATAGACTCCAATATTCTTATTTGGTTCCATTCTAAAATTATATTTATGTTTCTATGGGAAATAAATTTTTTAATTCACTTGGTTGTATTAAAATTATATTTACAGTTTGAGAAAACATGCTATGAAATTCATGTAATTACAGCAAGTTAAATATGCTCAAAATTTGAATCTAAAATAAAAGTCCAGAAATGGAAAATATGGAACTGTCTTGATCACTCTGAATAGTGGCACATCTAAAACTGACAAATGTAATCTAAAGTTTAAACTGCATTCTAATGGTGTTAGATCATTTCAATAATTTATGACCAAATCATTTGAGTGATATCTTTGCACTAGTTCTTTTTTTTCTCATTCACTTTCTGGATAATTTAGATACTAGGACACATGATAAATTTTGTTTTTCCAGTTCTGTGTTCCAATTACTTAAAATATTCTTTCATTTAATCCCTTTGATAAATATATCAGGAAGAACTTTTAGGAAAAGAATTATCTAAATCACTTCAGTAAGTCCTTTAGGCCAAACACCATGGAAACATGACTTATATTACTGCTTTCATCTTTCCTGGCTTTGTCCAATGAGACTGAAGCTAATGGCAAAAATGAAATGTCATTGTTTTAAGATACCACGTGATCAAAGGCAAGTTCATAACTTGGACCTAGATGCTTCACTGATGTAACTCTTAATCAGTAAATGTCTATTACAGTGACTCACATTTTGCAGAAGCACGGGTTATTAAAATTTTTTATCAGTTTTTGAATATTCTTTATGGAAAAACCTAAAAAGGAAATCAAGCACTACTTATTTAAATAACAGAAGCAAGGAATCATGGATTTAAGTAAAATTTTTAAATTTCTGAAAGCATTTAGAAAACAAAATGATTAAAGTACCACTCTTTTTCCTATCAGAGAAGGATACAGCTTAATAATTCCTGTGCAAAAAAAAAAAAAAAAATCTTCAGAAAGTCAAACACACTGCCTCCATAATTTGCATTACTTATTAAACATGACTTCTGAAAACAAGAATTCTCAGAAAAAAATTATGATGCCTAAATGTTTCAAAGTCACATGACTCAGAAGAAACAAAAACTGTTTTATAAAGTAGACAGTAGAACTAAAAGAATAGAAATTATTTTATAAATGCATATTAATTTTTAATATCATTTCTGCAAAGGGGGCTATGACATTCTTATATAAATTGTAAAGAACCTCTTTGTCCTATAGGAAATTTAAAATGCGAATTTAACTGGCAGCTTCGGTGAAATTAAATAGTAAAATAATGCATGTGACATTACTTCTTAAACTGCAAAATATTATTCTATTTTTAATTAACCACAGAAATATTTCTTAACTCTTAAAAATAGTCTTAAATATTTATTTTTTAAACAAAACTTCTCATTCTTTATAAAAAATTGTAAAATATACTGAACATAACATTTGCTACTTTAGTAATTTTTAAGTATACAATTCAGTGGCATTACTTACATCCACAGTGTTGTGCAATCATCACCCCTTCTTCCACAAATGTTTAGATTTTTATTCTTAATTAAAATATTATTTAAAATGCTACAGGCAATACTTAGTTGTGCATTAAACATTATACATTAGGATCAGAAATGTAAAAAAATGCAATTTTATGTTTCTAATAATGTAATTGTTGTTCATTTACTAGTAGGTTGGCTTTGATTTTTATACTGTAGCTTGATAGCTTCTTTAAGAAAAAAAGATAAGTACTGTGTATAAACACTATTTCTACATAGCTCAATAATTGTGGCAAGAAAAAAAGTACATTCAAATAATTAACTTATCGGGTATTTTGGAACAACTCAACATTTTAATTTATGTTAATAAATACAAAAAGTCTCTTAAAACAAGTCACATGAAAAAATATTTTGTACTCATGCTTTAGTTTGAATTGACATATTTGATTAACATATCATATAGACATGAACATATTGAAGCTATAGTCTATGATTAAACTCTTTAATACAGTGATAATTTCAGACAACATTCTTAAAGAGAAAATTCTCAAACTGAAACATATGCTGTATTCATGCTAATATTTAATTAATGTGAAATTAAGCTAACAAGATAAACGGAACCTCTCCCTACCACCTCTTCACCATATTTTTTAGCCTGAGCACTATATTAACACAGCAATTGAATATTTTTCTAACTTTCCAAAGTATTTAATATTCCTTTCAAAACCTGTCCCTTATGGTACTTAATAACATAAATTAAAGTATCTTAGTTAGAATCATTTACTATGGATTAAACTTTTGGTTCTTGATTGAAAGAGTCATTCATCTGGAGAGACCAGTTTCTTTTATTTTGTGTAATTTTCCCTCAAATATGTAACACCAGGCCAAAAGAAGATGTATTCCAAATTGATAGTTCTTTGCCTTTGTTTTGCAGGTGTAAATAGTGCATACTACAAATAACCTAAAAATGGTCATTCAATTAAATTTGTAACTTAGCTCTGAAATGTAGTGTCAAGAAAATTATGAAATAGAATAAACTGGAAAAAGTTTTTTCCCCAGAATTTATTGCTTGCTTATTTTCACAAAAAACTTTGATATGTACAACCCCTGAGGCATACTTCTACAACCAAAACAAAGAGAAACATGAAAATAAATATTTAGATAATTTAGATCCTAAAAGAGAAAAAAATATCATGTATTGAATCATTTACTCATATTAGAATAGACTTTGGATTAGTCATTTCAATGTACTCTTGGTCGGGAAATACATTTATTTAATACTTCAAAAGCCCCATATGCAAATATTCTACAAATTGGTATTAAACATTGTTATAAAATCAGTTTATTATACGCGTTTTCTGGGTCCAAATTAAATGCATAAGTAGACTCTGGAAGATACAATGATTTGTAAAAAATGATTCCTTTCTTCAAACTAAAAAAGGCAGCCCACGTATATCTAAACACAATAATATATGGGGTATAACATTTAGTGCCAAATAATGTGCTTTAGACCCTGTGCAAAAGAAGTGCAACAAAGAAGTAGATTACATCTTGCTTTTGACAATGAAAGACAAGGATACTTTCATTCAAATATATGAGTGTTTAAGTTCATTCACACCTATTGCTATGAAATGAAGCATTTAATTAATCACTAAGTGTAAGTGTATATAGTACCTAAAGCAGCAGAGTGTGAAAATTTAAAAATGAAGCAGGGCAGGTTGCTTACTTATTAACATCTTGACTGCCTTGAACCTGAGCATCTTGATTAAATGCATTGATTAAATGCCTGCTTGCTGTGTACATGTACACACTGGGATTCCTCACTGTGCTGTGTTAGTTGTTTGTGGGTTCTAAGTGACAGGAACCGCTATTCTTGGTATGTTGCCAACAACTGGCCCTACCACTGATGCTCACAAAAAGTGATAGACATGATTCACATGATCCATCTAACCATGGGTGATGCCAGCCCTCCATCTGCTTGTACACTGCAATGGCCATTTTATAGCATGAAGCCCAAAAGTTGGTACATGTCAGTACCCAAGGTTAGCTAGGATAGTTTTTGTTCACCTGGGATGGTCTCAGCTTACACCTATTATTCCAGAATATTATTAGCAGTGCCCACTTCTATCTCAAAGTTATGAAAAATAAATTCACTCTTTATGTGAATTCTAGATAAATAATTCTATATAAGCCTGGTAAAATACTTACCTTGGGTTGCTTTATGGAAGAACCTGTTATGTTCAAATCATCACACTATCTGCCCTGGATAAAATTGATCTGTACTTATTTTCTGTTCTCTCTATATGGTGGTCCTCAACAGTTATTATGAATTCTGTTTTTATATTAACACACTTTGTAATTTATCAGTCAAGGAATGACAAGAATTTATAGGAATTAGAGACATATGCATCTGGGCTTGTGTGAGGTTAAACTGGATATATTTTAAGGCTTATGAACTGTAGACATGTCCTTGTGAAAACGAATACAGCACTATTCTGCCCATTTTAATCAGAAAAGCAACTTACCAGAATGAACATGAGTAGGTGGCTCAACTGATGAAAATGACAGAACATAGCTTAAAAACTACAATGTCCCAGGAGCAAGATATAATCAGAGGTCTAATTTAAGTCACTGTTGTTGAAGTCATTAATTGTTAACCTTCTTCCCATTCTTGTATCTTTCCACTCAAAATTCATAGCCCCAGAGGAGAGAACACAAGGATTTTTCCCTTTTATTTGTGTTCACACCCTTTTGCTTATAAAAGGACATGGGTACTTGTCTTATAGTCTTATCAAGTTCTGAACAATGTATGAAAAGTCATCACCTAATTAGCAACTTAAAAAGAAATAAAACTATCTGCTGGATGTTCAGTGTTTCTTAAAGCCACTAGAAATACTATGATTGTACATCTTCAGAGCTGGAAATGAATTAGAATATCCTTTGTGTCCTTTCATTTTCTTCAAGAGTATTTTGATGCCTTTAAGATCTTGCTAATGTGGTACATGTGCATAAAAGCAGTGATTAGTAAGAACCAGAAATATTTACCAGGTTATAAAAAAGGAATAATGATTAGAACAATGAACATATAGGTTAGGTACTACATTAGTTTTCTAAGTGGCAACAAAGCAAAAATAGTGGCTTCAACAATAGAAAAATATTATTGTCTTACAATTCTAGAAATTATAAGTTCAAAATCAAGGTGTTGGCAGAAGGTGTTATTTTCTCAGGGATGGATCTGTTCCAGGCCTCTTCCCTTGATGACCATCTTGTCCCTGTCTTTTCTTACATGGTCTTCCCCCTACACAACTTTGTGTCTGACCAAATTTCCCACTTTTACAAGGAATCAGTCATATTGGAGTTTGGGTCCATTGTAATAACCTCATTTTAACTTCCTCTTAAAGACCCTATTTCCAAATAAGGTCCCATTCTGAGGGACTGCAGTTTAGGACTCCTACATATCTTTTTTTAGGGAGACACATTTCAATCTCTCACAAGTACTTAAATCATGATCAGGTGAAAGCAAAAGTGGAAGAATTCATAAGAATAAAATCATTGCCCTCGAGTTTTAAGTTTAAGAGAGAAATTGCAACTGTATGTTTCTTACATGAGTAATATAGAGAAAGAAATCGTACAGATATAACCAAGGCACTGCCCTTTATTCTCAATGGAGATGCTTGAAACAAAATTTAATTTCACAGTCCTGTTGTCCCTTCACTAATTAACTCTTTTCCTAAAACTATGTTCTAGGAAAATGAGAATATAGGAAGTATCCATATGATAAATTTAGCAAAAATCTAATAAGAAAATGTGGAAATAATAAATGGATAAAGCAGGAACATAAAAGCACAAAAATGATACTACTATAAAGCCAGTTTGCTCTTTCTGTTCTCTGGATTGTAGGGCCTAGAAACTAAGTATGTGTCAGGAGGAAAAAAAGTCTATGAATAAAAACACTATAGAGTTTACTGAGCTAAAATGAGAAGTTAGATGAGGAAATTTGCGTTGAGCACTACTTATCATTTAAGCACCATTGAGCAATAAGCAGCATGGGTTTACACAGAACAAATCATGCCAAACAAATCTTATTGCTTTTTTTTTTATTGAATTACAAGATTAGTGGATGAATGCAATGTGGGAGATGTAATACATTTAGATTTTAGAAAAACATTTGATGCAGCATTTTGTGAGCTCTAAAACAAATTCAAATAGTCAGGAATATTAACACAAGGGTAAGAAATGGATATTAAATGAAAGATTGCAAAGAAGAAGAAGTAATAATCAACCATGATATGCAACTTGGGAACACATCATTATAAGGTGCTGCAGTGATCACAGAATTTATTCAGTCTGCATTAACATTCACATGGTTTTCCTGGGCTTGATGAAAAGAAATGGAATAAAAGACCAGGAACACCCCACATGACTCTAGACAAAGTACACAATCAATCCAGATTTAGAAAAAAAGAAAACAGGTTTAGCCTCATAGATTTTGATTGTTTTCAAAAGTATTTACTTTTATCACTGGGTCACTTCATGCTCAAATTTCTGTTGTGGACTTGTTTATCTGATCTTTTTCTGTAGCTCAGGACAAGCCAATTTTTAGTCAACACATTGGCCTGGCCTAACAGTAAAGATACATAGAGATGCTGAGTGGGCAGGTGGAAGCCTGTAATCCCAGCTATTCTGGAAGCTGAGGCAGAAGGATCGCAAGTACAAAGCTAGCCTGGGCAATCTGGTGAGACCCTGTCTCAAAATAAAAGATAAAAAGTTAAAAGGATGCAGCTCAGGGATAGAAGACTGCTGGTTTCAATCCCAGGTCCCGCCCACCCCCAAAAAAACATCCATAAAGAAGAAGATAACACAAGTTCTGTTGACTGCATGACTTTTTAGTGTTCAGGATTATTCAGGATACTTGGATTCCACCAGAACACATGGGTATTTCATGTTAGATCCCACTTTCAAGGAGCAAGTTAAATATGATACCTAATTAAATGAACAGGAGGGAACAGAAATATTCCAATGAAACTCACAGTTCATTACAAACTAGGAGGTGCTGCTAAAGGCCAGTAACATTACAGCTGCACCCAGGTATAAGTGAAAAATGTGTGTATTAAATGTAAATCACTTGGGAGGAGAAATAACACCAGAGAATGAAATGAGTTGACAGAAAACAGCAACTTACTTATGAGTTTACAATGTCAGATATTACCCAAGAGATGTAACTTGATGCTTGATCTATTAGATGATGTTGGAAAAGATTCATCGATTTTGGAATATATTACTAAAGTTCCTTCTGGAAGATGGAATTTATTTTCTTTAGAAACATTTCCTTCTGGAATAACAAAAAGGTACAGAGGAAAATCAGAGCATAGCAACAAGGATGATTATGAAGTGGCAGGATCAGCGTATGATGAAAGATCAAAATATGTACAGTATTGTTAAATGAAGGGAAAAAGTGTTATAAAGTCAGTCTGCAGATGTATAACACCTGTTGGAGTTAGTAGCAAAAGAGAATAAATATTTTCAAAAGGGCAAGAAAACATACAACTGGAAAAACTTGGAATGAATAACTTACACCTATATTAGTAACAATTAAAATCTTGTTTAGTGTGGGGAAGACACTATGTCGAGAGTAGAGCCTTCAAATATCACCCTTTCATTGAAGAACTATCTTGACAATGTACCATAATATTAGAAATGCAATGAATTTCTGAACAAGGGTTTGTCAAGAACATGAGAACATTCTTCACAAACTAATAGATCCAACAAGTTATTTGAATAAAGATTCAAATTCCAGTGCAAAGTTTTCATAAATCACTATAAACATAAATGTTGAATCTGCTAAGTTTTCACTAATGTGTGAAGGCCAGTGAACCTCCACCAGAATAATGGGCATTTGGTCTGGATAGTTCTTTCTCAGCAGGACTCTGTTGCATTGTAGGATGTATAGCATCTGTAGCTATTGGCTCTACCTGCCAGTAGATCTCTAATTAACTTTAATAGTCAAATTTCTACATATACAAACACACTCACTCACACTTCTAAGTGTCCCTTAGGTTGCCTCCTCCTCACAAAGAAGCTCAAAAAAATTTAAACACATTCATCAAATCAAGCCAACTAGTTAAGTTTTCCATGTTCAGTTTTATCATCATACCTACTTGGGGAACTCCACTTATGGTTGTTCAAGGGTCCAATGTCACTTCTATCAGTCAGAATACACCAAACATTGCTATGTGGCTTATAAAAACAAAGGTTGTTTTGGTCTTTCCCTACATGGTCCTTATGGGTCAGCTGCATTCTGTCCTAGCTTCCGTTCTGATATTGTAGTCTCAAGCCAGAATGTGGACAGTTGTGATAGCCTAGGATAAAGGAACATGGAACTCATCTGCTGGCCCTTAGAGCTTCTTCCTTGAAGTCACACTCTGCTCTTCATAGTGATTGGCCATAGAATATCACACAGCTGTGTTTGAGTTCAGTGAGTGGGAATATGTAATTTTTTCTAGGTAGGATAATATATGTAAACAAACTACCCATGTCCCTTAATACTCCTTTTGAATTTCAAGGCAAGGAACACTGGAGTTCATCTTGAATTTCCCTAGTAGAGACAGCACCTTAAAATGAGGTCATGATCATTACAATAATATTCAGACAAGAAATTTAAGATAATGTTAATTGAACTGTTTCACATATGGCCACACAGAATTTTCTAGAGATAAGAGGGTCAAAATCACCCCCACACGTCATTACCTCTTACTCTCACTGAGAAATTTATTCAATTGTGTTTATTAAAATACACAATTCTTAATTGCTTCAACATTGAATATGGTGTGGATATAACAAATAAAAGGAAGTCAAAGCACCTTCAAAGGAATTCACAGACTAGTAGGGAAGAAAGACATGGAGGCCATTGACTATAATTCAATGTGGGGGATTTTGTATTATAAATATATAATGAATATTTGAGTACAGTTATGACAGCAGTTAATCTTGTTTGAATGTGAATATGGAGACATCATTAGAGATGAGTTGATATATGACCTAAGTATAAGAATTTGATGGACAATTTCAGGTGGTTCATGGGGACTGGCAGGTTAGAGGAGGTGGGGGTTGGGGTATCTGGAATGATCCAAATCTTCTGAGAATTTTTTTATAGTCTGTGTATCCAATCTCCCAATTCCAAAATTGACAACAGAAAAACTAGAGCCATGCACATTCTGTTCGAGCTTCCACCATAATGCTAATGTACCTTAAGCTATATGAACACCACTGCTACTTTTCATTTAATTCATTTAAATAACTAGGGCTGGGCACTTTCACATTAGAATCACTTGGAATTTTGTTCTCACATATATAGCTATTCCTGAGTTTCAGTATCAGTCCTTGAGTGAGGTTCAGGAATCAGAATCCCAAACAATTCTATTACAGATGATCCATTGACCTCACTGATGGAAATTGAGGGAAATTGGAGAAAGTATACCTGGGGAATGAGGCTAGTGAAAAAGGATCAGATCAGAATTTGAATATCCTTTGATGGCAAGGTAAGGAGAGAGATTATATTTGTTATGGTTTGGCTGTGAGACTGTGTGAGACAATGCAAGAAGATTTGGAAGAGAAATGATTAGCCTTAACCTAACCAGTGAATTATGTCTTGATAAGATTAACTGAGTGGGAACTGGAGGCAGGTGGGGTGTGGCTGGAGGAGGTAGTTCATTGGGGGTATGGCTATGGGGTATATATTTTGTATCTGGAGAGTGGAGTCTTTCTCTCTGCATTCTGATTATCATGTGAACTGCTTTCCTCTGCCACACTCTCTGCCATGATGTTCTGTCTTGCCTGGTGCCCAGAGGAATGGCTGTCTGTGGATTGAGACCTCTGAAACCACGAGTCCTCAAATAAACTTTTCCTCCTCCACAGTTGTGCTTGTTGGGTCTTTAAATCACAGCAGTGAAAAGGCTGAGTAAAACAGAAATACAGTTTTTAGGCCAAATCATTGGCATTAGGATATAGTAGCATGAGTCTTCAAGTGGTTCTTAGGAACACTACAGTGGAAAAATAACCTATTTGGTATTTGTCAACTTTTCCTTTGCATTTATTTTTGAGATGGAGTCTTGCTGTATTGCCCAGGCTGGCCTTGAACTCACAGTTCTCCTGCCCAGTCTCCCAAGGAGACGGGATTATAGGTGTGCACACACCATGCCTGGTTAGAATGTTATTTGGGACTAAATATTTTTAAAACTGCAAAATCACTTGTGGTGATTGTTGAGAGATTTGGGATAGAATATACAATATGAATATTCAAAAGGGGTCCACAACAGCAATTCAATGTAAACCAGATAAGGGTGAACTCTGATCTGGTGTCATTCCAACAGGAACAGGAGTGGATGGGGGCTGAACAAAGAATGGCTTAGTCCAACAGGATCAACTGGCCAAGGCTCATCAGCAAGGTAAACAGGAACCAGTATAATAGAAAAGATCACAACAGGACCTAAAGTTTGACTATAGCCAGAATCAACAGTGGCAAGCAGGTAGGCATATTATACCCAGGAAAACTAGAAGAAATGTTCTTGCCATGAATCAGATATTTCAAAATGGACAAGGCAATTTCTTCTCTGCATAGAGAGGGCATGTTGAAATGAAAAGAGTTTTAGCATTTATAGAAATTTCAGTTCTAGGATGCTTTTTATGGGATTTAGAGACAATGCTTTTGGTAGCATGATTACTTTCTCTGTGTCTAAGAGGCTTCCAGGTTTTGCTTGGTCTTGCCTTTTGGGTCACTACTGCATCCTTACTTTGAGTTCTTTCACTCTAGTGATATCCTTGTTTCTAGTCTTACTTGCTGCTTTCCCCTGATCTCTTTGAAGCCTATGGTTTCAGTTACCACTTATTCTGATGTGTTTTAAAATTCTAAATTCCCATCCCAGTTCCAAATCCTACTCTCAAACATACTGCTAGACATCTCAAACTGGATAGTCCATAAGTCCCTCAAATTTTAATGTTTCCAAAACAGAACTCAGCAAATATCTTACAACACTTCCTTTGTTCTATAGTGATGATGCCCTATTTCAGTCTATAGTCACCCCTCTCTCTTCCTGTAGCAACCCACCCTTCCCTCATACAGAAATTTGGGGGTGGCATCTTAGACTATGTTTTATCCTACAATTTTGTTAGTTACTGAGAGCCAATTTGCAAAATTCTTTGTGTCATCCTTTCATTGCCCTTCTTACTGCTGTTGATCTACTTTAGGTCCATATCATATCTTGCTCTCTGAGAGTACCTTCACACAAGCCTCCTTACCTGCAGTTTTGCTCCCCTCTCATCTGTTTCCCATAATTGCGAACAGAGATTTTTTTCTAAGTTGGACACTTAGTCCTATTATTCCACTGCTTAAAACAACTTTTCAGTGGCTATCATTATAAAAAGCCAGATCAAATTCTTTAAAATATTATTCAAAGCCCTTTGTATTTGATCTATGCTATCCTTCTAGAGGCATTTACGTTATTACTCTATCTCACACACACACACACTCCCTTCTTCCCTCCAGAACATGTTGTGTTTTCCTGAATGCCCACTATTCCCCCTAATACATCTATGCTTTTGTTCATGTTTTTCCTTGCCGCTGTCTGGCTGGGCAAAAAATCACCAGGAGGTCATGAGCCACTTGTAGGTTCAAACAGGAACAACTTTATTGCCCAAACCCCACAGGAACTCTCTAAAACTCCGCGAGAACCCACCGGGAACTCAAAAGCAGCGGGCACCCGAGGTAGCAGGAGCCGCCTTATTGCCGGACAGCAGAGGTTTATATACACAACTGAATACACAGCTTGTCTCAATCCAGCATCATCCAGTTACAGCAATCAGCCACTATCTTAATAATTATACACAGCTTAACTTAATTATCATCATCTTAATGGCTTGGGGCATCACCTCCCAACCACTCCTTCTGGCAAAATGCCAGGCGCCATCCCGACTTGGCTGTGGCTCTCAACATTTCCTCTGTCTACAACTCTTCCAACTTCATCCTCTAATTCCTTCTCATCTTTCAAGAATTTTCCCTCACACTTTGGATTTTCAGACTAAAGCCACAGGATAAAAACTGTGTGCTAGTATTAAAAAAAGTTCATCACACTATTATAATCACAAAGTCAAATATTTTATCTTATTTCATTATATAATTGAACATTCTCCTTAATGAGAGGAAATTCTGAATTTTTCTTAACTGGACATATGAAAATGAAAAGATTGTTTATTTCAGATCACAGCAAATGGATTTGGCTTGGAAGCAATCTGATATGACAAATGGTTTTTCTTCCAAGGTAATCTCATACATCACTCAGTATTAGTCACATACTAGCTTACAGAATTAGAAACAGTGGCCCTCAGAGATAACCAGTCATCAGGGACTAACAAATGAGCTTTACTTAACTATCCAAATATCAGTATGTCTGCCTATGGAATTTCTAAATCAAAGTTGATTCTTTTTTGCATCCAGTTCAATGTCTATAGCACAAATCAGTGTGAGTATAAAGACTTTAATTGAAAACTTCTCATGCCCAACATTTCTTTGGGATAAAGAACTATGCTGGACTACTGAGGGCAGAGTGATTCACTTCTTCATCAACAAAAATTTACTCATATGCTAGGAATGTTCTAACATTTGTAAAATATTAGTTTAAAAAAGACAAAAATGTATGCCTCATGGATCTCAATTCTAATAGAAAGAGAAAATATATAATAAAGGTCACAGTCAAAATATACAGTATGTTAGAAAGTGTTGGGTCCTATGAAAAAAGTAAGAACAGACAGGGGTTTTGGAGTGTGTGTGTGTGTGTGTGAGGGGCAGGGGTGGAGAGAGAAATAGTAGTAGGAATAGAGTAGGCCTCATGGAGAAAGTGACATCCAAGAAAATACTGAAAACAAGCAAGTGAATTAACTAGGCAGATGGGTAGATGGGAGATTTTCCAGGCACAGGAAATAATCAATGAGAAAATGCCAAGGTGGTGAGTGCCTGCCCTATTCAAGGTCATTAAGAAGGTCAGCATAACTGGCATGAAAGTTGGGAACAGTAGTAAGACATGAAAAACTGGAAGAATGTAGTTGCCAGCAATTGAGATGCTGAGTGGAGAAGACCAGGACTTTGGTTTCAGATATGTTATGTTTGAGGCATCCACCAGACGTCCAGTGGAAGTACAACCCATTGTTGGCTAGAATGTGCAACATTTATAGGTGAATAGGATAACAATTTGGAGCTGTGGGAGGGTCTGATAATTTCATAAGAAACAGTTTGTGCAACGATATTAGCACTCAGGGGCAGGATTTGGCATCATGAAATATAAACTTGATTTCTTAATGGGTAGAGTGGTGTTAAGCTTGATTTTATAACACTACATATTGATGCATTGAACTTAACAAAAGCAAAAACAAAATCAACTGATTTAAACAAATTCAAACAAAGTCAGTTTGTTGGTACAGGTAACTGGAAAAGTTAAGAATAAACAAAAGTTTCAGATATAATTTGGTTGTGACTACCAGATCTGCAGTTCTCCCAGCTGATCTCTGTGTGTCAGCTCCATCCTTGAGTTGAGTTCCTCATGGTGATGAAATGGATATTGATGTTCAAGGTCTCAAAGTCATGCACTAGACTATCCAGAAAAAAAATAACTCTTCATTTCATCCAAATCTCCAAATAAAAATCTGTGGCTTTATCTTGAATAGACCAACTTTGGTGACATGCCCTGCTATGAGCAAATCACAGAGGGTAATGGAATTACTCTTACTTATTTACTCCAATTATCACCCATTCTTAGAACTTGGGAAGATTAATTCTAAGCAAATCATTGAGTTGTAAAACTCGGGGGAAGTATGGAAGTACAGTGAATACTGTGAAGATAACTGTAATATCTACTACTTTATATACAAATTAGAATGTGGATACATAACTATTTACTTAAGATAGACCTGTGTCATTTGAAAACATGTTTACTCTCACTGTAGATATAGTTCACTGCTCCTACAATTTTAGTATAAATTTAAAATCATGCCTAATCTCTCATCCAGTTGCATCTTCCAAAGACCAAGCTTACCCTTCTACCTTATAGGACATATCCATTAATTGTATCCCTTGACTAGAACAAATTCTAGAATAACATTGTCACCTTTTTACCTATGTGTTCCTTATGCTGTTTATACTATTAAACACCTTTTTCTCTCTGTTCAGTACAGCATAATATTTAAGAGAATAGACTTGAAGTCAGGCAGATCTGGGCTCAGAGTTTGATTCTAACAGTGTATAAATTTACTTAAATGATTGCATTTTTTGAGCCTTGATTTCTTCATCTGTAAAATATAATTAACAGTTACTTGTATTATAGAGGAAAGTGAAGATTAATAAAGAAAAACTACCTAAGTGGATTAACATGTAACATCTAGAGAGCAAGGATCAGTAAGTGATAACTGCTGCTATTATTATTTTAATTAAATTTAAATAGTTGTTACTTTGTTGCTTTCTCTATCTCCTGGAGCTAATACTTTCCCAGGTTTAAAAAACAAAATTACTGTTTCATGTACTCTGAGTTTAACAATTATTTTACTGTGTTCTTTTTTAGATATACATTAAAGTAGACTGTTTTTTGACATATTATACATACATGGAGTAAAACTTATTTTAATTAGGATGCCATTTGTATGGTTGTACATGATTTGGAGCTTCACTGGTCATGTATTCCTATATGAACATAGGAAGGTTCTGTTTGATTCATTCTACTGACTTTTCTATTCCCTTTACCCCTCCTTTCCCTTCATTCTCCTTTGTCTAATCCAGTGAAATTCTATTCTACTCCCCTTATTGTGTGTCAGCATCCATATATCAGAAAGAACGTTCAGACTTTGGGTTTTTTGGGGGGAGGTAGTGGGGGTGGGGGTTGGCTTATTTCACTTAGGTTGATATTCTCCAGTTCCATTCATTTACTGACAAGTGCCATAATTTCATTTTTCTTTATAGCTGAGCAATATTCCATTGTGTATATAGAACACGTTTTCTTTATTCATTCTTCTGTTAAAGAGCATCTAGGTTGGTTCCATAGCTTAGCTATTGTGAATTGAGCAGCTATAAACATTGATGTGGTTATGTCACTGTAGCATGCTGATTTTAAGTCCTTTGGATATAAACTGAGGAATGGGATAACTGGGTAAAATAGCGGTTCCATTCCAAGTTTACTGAGGAACTCCATACTGCTTTCCAGAGTGGTTACATCAATTTGCAGTCCCACCAGCAATGTCTGAGTGAACCTTTTCCCCTACATCCTCGCCAACATTTTTTGTTACTTGTGTTCTTGATATTTGCCATGCTGACTGGAGTGAGATGAAATCTCAGAGTAGTTTCAATTTTCATTTCCCTAATTGCTAGTGATGTTGAACTTTTTTTCATATATTTGTTGACAGATCATACTTCTTTGATGAAGCTTTTTAGTTTGAATCCATCCCAAATATTGATTCTTGTGTTGCTTTAGAAGCCTTAGTGAGGAAGTTGGTTCCTAAATAGACATGATGGAAAGTTTGGGCCTACATGTTCTTCTAGTAGGTACAGGGTCTCTGGTCTAATGCCTAGGTCCTTGATCCATTTTGAGTTGAGCTTTGGGCAGGGTGAGAGATAGGGGTTTAATTTCATTTTGCTGCATATGGATTTCCAGTTTTCTCAGCATCATTTGTTGAAAAGGCTATCTTTTTCCAATGTATGTTTATGGCACCTTTGTCTAGGAGAAATACTAGACAAATGTGGGTTTGTCTCTGTATCTTCTATTCTGTTTCATTGGTCTGCACTTCGGTTTTGTGGCAATACCATGCCATTTTTATTACTATCATTCTACAGTATAATTTAAGGTCAGGTATTGTGATGCCTCCTGTTTCACTTTTCTCTCTAAGAATTGCTTCGACTCTTCTAGGCCTCTTGTTTTTCCAAATGAATTTCACAACTAACAGATGTTTTCGTTGCTTTCTATCATTTGACCAAAATACACAAGAGCAATTTAGAGGAGAAAAGTTTTATTTGGAGCTCATAATTTCCAGAAGTCTCATTCCACAGACAGCCAACTCTTTGGCTCTTGGCCCAAGGTGAGCTAGCACAACATGGTTGGTGAAACTGGTGAAGAAAATCTGCTTGCCCATGGTGAGGTCAGAAAGCAGAGACAAGGAATGAAGATAGTTACTGCTCAGTTATTCAAACTGGGATGGACTGATATGGTTATCCTCTCAGTACAATACAGGAGACTTTTTAGCACACTTAATATCCAAACCATAGTATTTTACCCTTGGTGCCCAAAAGTTCATTTCCATTTTACAATGCAAAACACATTTGGTTCATCTTCAAGTGCCATAGTCTTAACAACTTCAGCATCTCTCAAAAGTCTAGTCCAAGTCTAAAGTCCCCTCTGAGACTCAAGGCAAACTCTTGGATGTGAATCCTATAAAAATCAAAAGTAAGTTTCTTATATCAAATATATTGTGACATGAAGTAAGTATTTCCATTCCAAAAAGGGAGGAATGGGAGCACAGAGAGAAGGGATGGAACAAAAACAAGACTGAAACCCAGCTGGGCAAACAGGTTCCATAACTCTGTGTACAGCATCTAGGACACAGAACTGTGACAAGTTATTTCCAAAGGGCTTGAACACTCCTGGTCTTTTGGCCTTGCCAACTCTATTGTACAAGGCCTTGCTTTTAGCCTGGCTCTTCTCTTCAGAGCTGGCAACTTTTCTTGGCAGAGAGTTCATGTTGATAGCATCTTTTAATTCTTGAGGTCTCCATTCCAGCTGTAGTTTCACATTTATATCTTCATGCATTGCCTTCCCAGGGGCAGCCTGCAGTTACTCTGACCCTGCTATACTTTATCTAGCCTCCCAGGTATTCTTTTGAAATCTTGGTGGAATCCTCCATGAAACATTAACTTTAGCATTCTGCATTCCTCTAGAACCAGCACCATAGATGATGTCAAGGTCTACTGCCTAGTAGGCCCCTGGAATCATGGCAGCAGTAGCCTCTGAGTGCCTGGATGGCTTAGCATGGTGAAATAACTTCTTAGGCCCCCTGTGCAAATATGGTGTCCCCATGATCTCTTCCCAAAGGAATTGTCCCTTCTACATCCTGAATCCTGCAGTGGGTGTAGTCCCGCAAACTCCTGAGATCCCCTGAAGGCATTTTCTTATTGTCTCTGAGTTAGCATCTCTTTAGGGGTTTCATTCACTTCACCAACACTTCTTCCTTGGCTCAAGCTTTATATGCCCTTCTCTGGCAAAATGACAAGTTTTAAAAATTCTTTATCTCTGTTTCCTTCTTCTGTTTCTCACAGAAAACCTCGCTAAAAGCTGCCAGCAATAATCCACGTCACTGCCTGAATGCTATGCTCCCTTGAAATTCCCTCCATTAGATTAGTTTAGTCCATCACTTTAAATTCAGTGTCCTATGAAGTCTCGGCACAAGTGCAAAACCTTTAAATTCAGCATCATACAAAATCTCTGAACATGAGCAAAATGTAGCCAAGTTCTTTGCCAGACTACACCCCAAGTGACCTCTATTCCAATTCCCAAGAGAGTTCTTCTTTCTCTCTGAAACCTCATGGGCACAGTCTGCCTTCCCATCACTATTCTGATCTTCTGAGCTCCCACCAGAACCATCTATTAAGCTCCACTTACAACATTCTAAAGCTTTTCTGGCTTGCATCTCTAAACTTTTCAAAAATTGGTACTGCAAACCTACTTCAAAGGCTTCTGAACCATATGGTCAAGTTAGTCACAGCAATGACTCCACCTGTCCGTACCAATTTCTGTTTTAGTTAACTTTTTGTCACTGTGACTAAAATACCCAACAAAACCAATTTAGAGTAAGGAAAGCTTAATTGGGGCTTATGGTTTCAGAGGTCTCAGCCCATAGACATCTGACACCATGACTCTGGGCCCAGGATGAGGAAGTGCACCATAGGGGAGGGGCCCAGGGAAACAAAGCTGTTCAGCTCATGACAGGGCTAGAAAGCAGAGTGTTTGTTGGGGGATGGGGAGGGACTACAGGGAATATGCACCCTTCTGGGGTGCCGCAGTCTGGATGGGCACAATCAGGAGCCACTTGTCAAAAGAAACTAACTTTATTTTTAGAACCACACACGCCAAACAAAACAGCTCCTCAGGAAAAACCCTCAGAGCCCCAACTGCCACCACCTGCCTCCCACTAGCCTCTCCCTCAACCACAAGCCTCACCACCTCCCCCCATCCTCCTGCTCTTGAGGCTGATTGGCTGGGTCGCGTGGGCGGAGCCAAAAACGTCCCCCAATGAGCAGCTCCATGGTATGAAAGGGCAGGGAAACAGCCCAATGAGCATCACCGCAGAGGAGCCAATCAGCTAGATGTTGCTGGGGCTGCTGTGAGCCAATCATCAGCTGGCAATCTGAAAGGACGGGGAAACAGCTCAATGAGCATCTCCAATGAGCATCACCTCAGAGGAGCCAATCAGCTAGATGTTGCTGGGGCCGCTGTGAGCCAATCATCAGCCAGCAGCTGGAAGTTTGCTGGCAGCTGGAAGTTTGCTGGGGCCCCTTTCGCTGTGGCTCTCAGCACTGGGGCATATCAGTTGGGATGCACCTTCTCCATCCATGACCCACCTGTTAGCCCATTGAGACTGGCTGGATTTGTTAGCTTATAGCCCTCACAATCTAATAACTTTACCTCTGAACCTTCCTGCATTAACATGAGCTTTGGGGGGACACCTCATATTTAACTATAACAGCAGATAGGTCATAGTCACTGCTTTAGTAGTGCAATTTATTGAAGTTTCACCATCCCTGTTGTATCTTGTTATTTTGGTAGGATTATGGCATGTGGATGACCCATGTGTTTGTCTTTCTGGAGATCCTATGGTACACTGTAGCAATTGTGGCACCAGAAACCCATTTACCCTTTTGTCCTTCCCAGTGCTGTCCTTGAGCCTCTTCCTTTACTTTCCTGAATAGCCACACATCTACTGATACAAGAAAGGAATAAAGCCTATTTAATTGCTACATTGCAAATAGATATACAAAGTGCCATGGATATCTATGAGGTACAATTAACTATGTTGATATTTAATCTAGTTTACTTACAATTAATATTTTTATTCTAAATTGTTAACTAAAACTATAAGTATTATTCCTTCTTTCCTCTACATTATTCTTCTGAAAATTACCTTATAGTTCTCTTTGATTTTTGCTTTTTATATATCTTAATTGTCAATCCTTATATTTTTATTTTGCTACTCAGATTTCAGTTTTATGTTTTCTCTTTTCAGTGTCCCATGTCTTTTTTTTTTTAACCCCTTGTCCTAGGCAGACATGGATTATCAAGAACATCACTAGTTCGCCAAGCATTCTGGTTTCCCACTCAGAACTTCAGATGCAGTCAGAGATACACCAGACAGCTTTCATTAAATTTTGAGCTCCGACAAAAATCTATAGAAGAGTCTGTCCTAGGCTTCTTACATCCTAACAGGCTCTTTGTTGTGTTATCTCCTGCATAATAGTGAAATCTGCAAAATTTTAAAAAGCAAGCAAACAACCCATATAGGAAGAATATAAAATTTTAACAATGTTAAAATGAGCTCAGCTGCTGTACCCAGAAAACTATTTATTGAACCTGGTAAAGGAAGGGCATGTTTTGTTGCTTTAGGAAAAATGTTATTAAAACTCACTTGGCATAAAACTGTCAAAAATAAGCCTATTGATTAGTGGAGACAAATTTCTAATTCTTTAATATTTTTGATCAACTTTTATTAGATTTTTTCTTCTAATATACCATACAATAATGGATCAACTGCAGATATAAATTTTGTCTTTCTTCCTTTTCTCATATTAATTTTCTCAAATGGGCTCAGGTTCTGATGAATAAATGTGCCTAAAAATTTCATTAACTGTGGGCAATGGTATGCTGGACAAATGTGTTGGTTTTGAGTTGTAACATTTCTGGGATAAATTGTTAAATTTTAAAAATTCTAGATGGAATTCAGATCCTAGCGGATCTGAAAAGATCAGTAGACAGTAGTAAACTCATCGATCAGCTTTTTTTTTTTTTTTGGTACAAAGAAACCAAGGGGTGCTAAGCACTGACTTAGTTTATAAGTTTAGCTCATGAGAGTTTGAATGTTTAACTAGTGGCCAACAGTATTCAAGCTGTTTGGAACTGAATCACAACTGCCATTTGCATTATGATTCACAGGAGAAAGGTACTTTCTTGTTCTTCTTTTATAAAACTGGGATTTTTTAAAAAATATATGGATTATTTAGTGGGGCACATTGTGGTGCATGCCTGTAGTCTCAAGGACTCAAGAGGCTGAGGCAGGAGGATTGCAAGTTCAAAGCCAGCCTCAGCAACTTAGTGAGGCTTTAAACAACTTAGGGAGAACCAGTCACAAAATAATATATAGAAAGGGCTAGGGATGTTGGTCAGTGCTTAGCACCCCTTGGTTCCTTAGTACCCCCCCCCAAAAAAAAAAGGAAGAAGAAGAAAAGGATTATTTAGTATCAATACAATAGTTTGAAAAAAAAAAAAAAAGCATGGTTTGGATAGTGTCCAAATGCCTCTCTGCATCATTTTGCTCTTCTAAATACTTGCAATATATCAAGGACTATTAGACATTTTGATAACTGTATGGGGATGTAATTAAATTGTTAAATATTTATTTAGAACATACTCTGCACCAGATCCTGGCAAGAAATTAGGGTCTCTGTTTTTGATTGGTTTACTTTCTTCCACAAACCTGTATGATTGAGTCCCACTGGGACAGGGAAGTCCTGAAGTGTAGGGCTTGGATTCAAGGCCAGCATAGTAGGTTAATGTATGTATATTCATTAAGTTCATCATAAACCCTGGGAAATTTAGTTATGACTTTGTGCTACTACTCCTCCACGATCTGGTAACACTAAATCTCCAAAGGAGGCATTGTTATGGTTTAGATGTGGTGTCCCCCAAAAGCTCAAGGTGGGTGGATATTATGAGACATAATGCAAGGAGGTTTGAAGGAGAAATGTTTGGGTTATAGCCTTAATGTAATCAGTGAATTATGCCCTGATGGGGATTAACTGAGTGATAACTAAGTGGTAGGGTATAGCTGGAGGAGGTGGGAATTGAGGGGTGACTTTGGGGTATATATTTATATCTGGTGAGTGGAGTCTCTCTTTGCTTTCTGATCATCATGTGATCTATTTCCCTCTGCCACAGTCTTCTACCATGATGTCCTGCTTCACCTTGAGCCCTGAGGACTGGAGCCTGCTGTCTATGGATTGAAACTTCTGAAACCATGAGCCCTTAAATAAACTTTTTCTCCTCTATAGTTTTTCTGATCTGGTCTTTTAGTTACAGCAGTGAAAAAGCTGACTAAAACAGGTGTTTTTCTAGGTTGGGCATTACCTGGTCCTTGAATGGCTCCAGGATTGAGCATATATTCATTTTTAACAAACATTTATAGATTTTTCATCTGTACCATGCACTGTGCTAGAAGACTAAAATACCAAGCTGAATAAGACTGATTCTTTGTTTTCAGAGTTTATATGTTAGGAGAGACACCTTACTTGTTATATAAATAAATAACTGTAAATCACTGATATATAGATATAACACTAAAAGTTGAGTGAATAACTTTGCTATAACAGAAATGTGGAAGGTGATGGTTATCATTACACAAAATACATGTATGAAGATGTGAATTTGGTGTCAACATACCTTATATACAAACAGAGATATGACAAATTGTGGTATAAAGGTGTATTAAGAATTGTAATGCAAAAAAGAGAGTTCATGTATAATGGCATAATGTGGTGTGAATATACTTTATACACAGAGTTATGAAAAATCTGCTGTGAATGGATAATTATGAATGTAATGCATTCCACTATTGTCATGTATGTAAGAAATAAATTTAAAAAAGTAGAAAATACATAAGCTGATCATGGAGTCATAAATAGAACTCACCTGGAAATGAAAGAACATGATCAAAAACATGGACATTTGAAACAAATGAAAATTGACTCATTTGCTAAGAAAGTAACTGAGTTGGCTGTGCAAAGTTATTGCACTCAACTCTAAAATTTTAAAAGGTAGAAACTATGACTAATGCATTTTAAGAAATATGGTAAAAATTCAGATGTTTGTGGTGTTTCTGGGTATAATATTGGAAAAGGTTGCAGTTTTAATAACTAATAAAATTTGCCAGATGGGCTACTGATGCTGATTTTATTCAGAATCATGGGAGTCTGTAACATGAATCATAAATATCACCAAGAATGAAATTAATAAGATCAAAAAGTGGATCAACTTTCACAAATTAGGAAATCAAATCCAGTTAGGTGGTAGTTCCTGGATGATTCTCCGGGTGGCCTTAAGCGAACCCAGTTCTCTCTACTTTTTCACTTGTAGTTCTCAGTAACTATAGAATATGTGGAAGTGCATCATCTTGAGATAGGAAGAAACTGGTTGCCATAGCCACACTCTGTTTCAGTCTCCTTCACTGCCCCCCTCAAAGAGGTTGTCCTCCAGTGCTTTAGCCTAGCAAATGCTGCAACCTGAAGTGTAAAACTTAGTGTGGCTACTCCCTGGGGTTCCTCATCTGCAGTGCAGTTGGAACATGTGCAGATGAGACTCCATTCTCCTTGGGCAGCTTTTCCTGGCATCTTGGAACTGGCTCACAAAGAATGCTATTGTCCCTTGCTGACTATCTATAAGTAATAAACTCTTCTTGTCAATTGTGGGTGGGACATTCTGAATCACCAGGCTCAGTCAGACTAGTAACCAGTGCACAGTGAACCTACTTCACAGTGGTGGTTGGAGCTTGAAAGGTGGGGTGTTGGAAGCCATCCATGGGCTGTGTATGTGAGCATGGGCATTAGAGCTATATGAGGGGACAGGTCTGGCATTGCATGTTGATTGGGCTGTGTGACACAAGTGTGCCTCTCCTCTTGCTCTGCCTGTGATCCCACACAGCACCTGAGATGGGTGTGATTTGACAAGATGTTAATCAATCTGCTGACCACAAGATATCACAAAGCAAGACTCCACCTTTGAAATATTATCCCTTGCCTTATTTGGATAGAATATTCTATCAAATTTCTTTTCCCTATAAATAAAGGCATTCCGGGTGCACTCACTCTTTCTTGCCTTCCAGTGTGGAAGAGGACCACTGAGGTTGCAGAGCCATCCCACAATTGATCTGAGAAACTCATGTCTGTGTGTGGCATGATTTCTTCACAGTTTTCTTAGTTTAATGTAGCAGCCAGCTCTTTTGAACCCAGCTCATCTTGTCAGCGCAGGTCAATTGTGAGAGTGGGGTGTGACTGAAGAGATAGCAAGCCCATTGATCTTGACACTGACCTGTCCAACTGGAGAAAATCATGGATACCTAATGCCTGTGTCATTTAAAAAAATGTAGGATGGACAGCATGCCTTTATTTTATTTACTTATTTTTGTATGCGGTGCTAAGGATTGAACCCGGTGCCTCATCCATGCTAGGCAAGCATTCTGCCACTGAGCCCCAGCCATTCTCAAATCCATTGATTTGAGAATCAATGGATAGACAGTGTTAGAAATTAGCTCCTTGGAAAACACACCTGAAGAATATGAGTAGAATGAACAGCAGAGTTACACAGTTAAATTTACTGTGACTTTTTTCTTGAACTTATTTGCCACATTCACCTTAGGGTAGTCAGCACATGTATCCAATCAATGTCAGATGATGGGACATATTAAAATACATAGTCATCTTTACTGGCAGTGGTATAAGGTATATCAAAACTTTGCCTATGGGTTGGAGGAAATGGAATGAAAGAATTGTGTTCTCTGTTATACCTCTGTATTTAGACTGGATAGCAAGAGGGTTAAAGAGGAGCTGACCAATAGAAATGGGTTAGAGAAGAGGAATATAGAATGCACTGCAAAAAAGGGTCTAGTTTTTCCACTGAGCTTGGGTGGAATACTTGGTGATAAGCAGGGAGGCTGAATGTGGTGAAGCTCTGAACCTGTCAATTGGCTGAGAAAGCTCTTCTTATAATATTCCTTTTACTGAAGGTTATTAATACATACATTATGTCTGTGCTAATTTTGACCCCCAAAGATAGAAAACAAACAAACAAACAAACAAATCTCTGCATTTCATGTACTTTGTCTGCAGTTTCACTCAAGAATTTTTATGGTTCTTGCATTTGGCTTTCTTTTCCTTTTGAGTCCAGAAAAAGCAATCCTATCTAGTCTCAATTTTTACTGCCTAACCTGGGAGTAATTCTGGAGTATCCAACTCATAACTGAACCTATTGACCTAGACAAATTGTGTGCCCTTTTGTGTTTTTAAGTATTGTTGCACAGAATGATTTAAATGTTATGTAATAATGAATTGTGTGGATGTTCTACAATTTATTATACCAGTTTTCCAGTGTTGCAGATATTTACTTCTGGGTTTGGGTTTGGTTTTATTCCCCCCACCCCCAGTGTTATCATAAATTAAGAATTGATTAATCTATGTACTTTTGTCTTATAGTTTCTTTAGTTAAATTCATGGAAGTGAGAGTGCTGGGTCACAGGATGATCTGCTGTGCCATTATTTTAACTTTTGCTGAAGTTTAATCAAGCAGTAGGTGAATCATGTCAAGGTCATTTTAGAGAACATAACAAAGCTATCTCCCTGCATAAAAGGTAACCATGCAAAAACAAATCAATGAAATCTTTTCAGTTAAGGTAAGTGACTGGGGAAGTTCAGAGAGGTTATTGAATATTAAAGTAATTGACTTATTTCTAACTACAGGGAGATGTAAATAGAACCTGGGCTTAGGAGAAGCATTGGTAAAGGCCTGGGAACATTGTCTTTTTCTACATCTAAAGGAAAAATAATTGTTCTTAGTTTGAATAACCTTTCATATTTGAGAATTGTAGAATCCCAAAGTACATGCAGACTAAGCATAACTATTGGCATCAGAAGGGTTGTAGACAGTGGTGGTTATGGCCAGAGAAAAGGGGGACACCATCTGAATGTTTAGATCTAATGGCAGCTGCACAGAGAAGGAAAAAGGAAATATTAGAGGGCAGTAAGAGGATAGACTGTCCATCAAAGACACAGAAATTAGTCTACTTAGGTAAATGGGTGTGCAATGTGGAGGACCAAAGTGAGTATGGAAAGAACAAAGTAAATTACATATTCAACTTTGATAGCTTGATTAGATACATTGTAGAATATCTCCTGCTCTGCCCCCAAGTCTTCCTCAAGGAGATCTGGTGAAGAGCCAGCCAAAGAGTTTCCAACTGTTTGCAAACTTCTTTGGATCTGAGGCTCATGGGTTTCTAAACTGTCCCTTAAAAGAATTAACATATTACTCTTTGGATTACCTTTTTTATAGCTGCCACTTCTTCCTATTTTCTGCCTAAACGATGCCCTCTCTCTACTTGAAGGAACATGCCATTTTAGCTGTCTTAGTAAGCTAAAGCAAATGAACAAAAATGAACAAAAGTATAGTTAGTTGCTATTATTATTATTACTATTATTATTATTGTTATCTGGATTTTTGTCTGTTTTGTGTTGTGTTGGAAATAACACACTTAGATAGCTGGAGTTTTCTATATCCTTGGTGGAAACAGTTGTGGTTGAGTTTGGAAAGTTTTTTATTTAAAAATCAATTATTTAAAAATCAAAAGTTTTAAATTTCTGTAATTTTCAAAATGAAGTAAAGGAGATAAATTATGTCTTCAATTGATAGCATAATCAAACAGAGGAAATGTAACTCCTCTTTGGTGTGCATGTGGTGCTGGGATTTGAACCTGGAGTATTGCACGCACTATTAAGAGCTATACCACAGAGTTACACCTCAGCCCCTGAAATGGGACTTTTAAAACAGTTACTTGACTTTGAATCTCTAGTGCACTATACCTAATCTCAAAAAAAAAAAAACACAATATTTTAAAATATACTTAAGTATATTGTTTGTGGTAATAGTAATATTATTATTTTAACATTATCTTATGTGTAAAGCAAATCAGTAATTATGTGATCTTCTCTTACCTTCAAAATCCTTAAGAACTAAGATTCTTATCATATGCTAAAAAAGATACAGATGAGGACAAAAGAGTTTAAATAAAACTCCTATGGTCCTCATGTACAATGTGTACTTTACTTTAAAAACAAAACAAACAACTTAGTTTTCTCTGGGTAAAATGGATAATAGCAACAACATCCCCAGTAAATGACTGTGATCATTTCCAATTGAAAGGAACCAGATCTATTTGGAGATATAAAGAGTCAGCTCTTTGTGGGATGCAAAATAAGAGCTTAGAACATCTTTTTTGTATAAATATCAAGAAAATTATCAAATATAAGATATACCAATCAGACTCCAGAACTAATTCAAAGAGGTTTCCACTGTCCAAGTTTGAGAATCTGAGCATCACAAATGGTAATGACAATGAATTGAATGTATGTTAAATATGTTTAATTCATCTACATCTCCAGCCCTATGAGCTCATTTTTGAACAGGCTTTTTGAGATGTATCCACGTATTATGATTCATTCACTTGAAGGGTACTTTTAAATAGTTTTTTTTCTTTTTCCCTTAATATTTATTTTGAAAATGTTCAGTCTTACAAAAGAAGTTGGAAGACTCTTTAATGAATAGGCACATGCCCTTCATTTAGAAACACCATTTCCACATTAAATTTTTTCTCTTTCTCAAAGTCCTTTCCTGGATATATTTTTAATGAACCATTTGAAATAAGTTTCAGACATTCTGACATGTCAATTAAATAGTTTTAAATAAATTCACAGATTGCAACTATCGTAATAGTCAATTTTACATTTTATCACCTCAAAAAGAAAACCTGTCTCTACCATGTCCAGCCTTAAATAATAACTATTCTCTGTCTTGATAGATTTCTCTTTTTTGGACATTTGCTGTGTATAGAATTGTATAACATATGGTTCCTGTGACAGGTTTCTTTCACTTAGCAGAATGTATTCAAGTTTCATCCATGTTGTATCATGTATCTGTACTCATTCCTATGTATGGCCAAATACTATTTCATTGTATGGATATACCACATATATTTATCCAATCATTAGTAGATGAATATTGGGTTGTTTCTACATTTTGACTACTATTATGAATAATACTACTATAAACATTTATATACAAGGCTTGGTGTGAAAATCTGTTTCATTTATTTTAGATGTATAATTAGGAATATACTCTCTGGGTCATATGGTAGGTTTATTTTTAATAATTTGATTATTATTAATAGACAATTTTTCAAAGTATCTGCACCATTTTACATTTCCATCAATCATGTGCAATGATTTTAATTTCTCCACATCATTGGCAATGCTTGTTATTATCTGATTTTGATTCTAGTCTTCTCAATGGTTATGAAGTATTATCTAGTTTTAATTTGCATTTCTCTAAACACTAATGATGTCAAACACATTTTTGTTCCTTGACTAATTGTGATAATTTTTCCTTGAAAAAACGTTTATTCAGATTTTTGCACATTTTTAAAAATTTTTTGCACATTTTTTAAATTGGCTGTTTTTCTATTATTGAGATGTAAGAGTTCCTTATATATTCACAATAAAATTGCTTTATCAGAAATAAAGTTTGCAAATATTTTCTCCCTTTCTTTAAATTATCTTTTATTTTCTTAGTGATGATTTTTCAAATACAAAGGTCTTGAATTTTAATAAAGTCCAGTTTATCTATATTTTCTTTCATTGTTTGTGCTTTTTTATAATACTTCAGAATTCTTTACCAAATCCAAAGTCACAAAGATTTATCCCAATGTTTTTTATTTATCATTTTATTGATCATATCATTAGAACTATTAATCCACTTAGAGTTAATTTGTGTATGTAGTATGATGTAGTTATTATTTTCTATATGGATACCAGTTTTCTTTGCTCTATTTTTTTTAAAAAGAAGTTTTTTCCTCTTTGATGGTTTGGCAACTTTGTTGTAAAGCTGACCACACATATATGAGTCCGTGGAGTCTTAGGAATATAAACACACATAAATGAAAACTTTAAAGAAGGAAAAAACAAAATACAAAAAAGTTAACTTGCCACCAGTAAAAAATATTGTAATAATAGCTCATAACTTTAAAAAATATTTGATAATGGAAAAAAAACCCACTCATTTGTCTTGACTTTTCCATATTGAGCAATTCATGAGAAAACATTTAACCTCATAAAAGTATTAAACTAGTAATTAATAAAAATATAATAGAATTAGAATATCAGAATTTTGCAATCCATACTTATTTTAGTCAGCTTTTTTTGTTGTGGTGACCAAAAGGCCTGGCAAAAACAATTTTAGAGGAGAAGAAATTTATTTGGGGCTTATGGTTTCAGAGGTCTCAATCCATAGTCAGTGAGCTCCATTTCTTTGGGCTCAAGGTAGGGCAGGACATCATAGCGGAAGAAGGTATTGAAAGAAAGCAGATCAAGACATGTCAACCAGGAAGCAGAGAGCGTTCTTTCTCATGAGGGACAAGCATGCCCCAAGAGCCCACTTCTACAATCTACCTGCCCATAGTTACCATCCAGTTAATACATTCAAATTGATCAAAGCATTGATTAAGTTAAGGCTCTCAGCACAATCATTTCACCTCTAAACTTTCTTGCATTTTCTCACAGACAAGCTTTTAGGGACCATCTCATATCTAAACAATAATAATAATAAATTAATGGCCTTAGGATGAATTATCAAGAGAATATATATTTCCAACACTTTCTTGCTAATAATATACCATGCAATTGAGGTTTATCTGATAAAGGAAAAAGAGGTTATAAAGCAAAAAAAAAATTATGACATAATATTGAAGTTAAGGTCAGAATCCCCAGTCAGAATTATGGTAGCTTAAAAATGCAACACCAGAATTCTTTATCATGCCTCCTGTTAAATGTTGAGGGGTCAATGTTGCCTTTTCCTTTATGAGTTGTATTGAACTTTGACTGTTTCAAACAATACATTAAAGAAATGTTGCTATGTGACTTCTGAGGCACAATCATGGCAGAAAAGGCAGCACTTAGCTGTCTTTCTGGGATATTTACCATTGTACTGTGAGGAGTTCAATGCTGCGTAGAGAGGCCATGTTCTGGCTGATAACAACTTCTAGACATGGGGACACCTGTGGGATGCACGATCTCAGCCAGTTACCATCACAGCATGAAAGACCCTAAACAAGAACTTCTTGACAGAGCCAAGTCAACTCCCAGGGTCAAGAAAGGTAAAAATAAAATATTTTTTTTTTGCTTTAAACCCCTAATTTTTGGGATGACTCATTTCCTTATATAAGTAATTGAAACAAGAGGAATATTGTGAGAAAGTCTTAGTGGACTTCACATAACTTTAGCTGAAGTAGGCTATATATGACCCTTTCTGGGGATGGGGTTTTGAGAGCTAGAGAATCATCCTCTTGGTCATTAGATAAGTATTAGAAATAAGCTGTGGGTTTGATTTCCTTGATTTATGAGACTCTTGTGGTTGATTCTTATACTTTAGTTAATGGTATGTTTCTGGCCAGAGAGTCATTGAGGTAGCCGACCATGGACTGTGGCAACAATAACGTGTCTGACTAATGCTCTCTCCTTTTCCCTTTATTCTGTGCAATAGTCCCATTTCTTTGTGGGCACATCTCCTCCAATATATACATAGTATGAGTAGGACTATCATTTGCTACATTATGTCAATTCTGAAACCTATGTCAAATGAGAACACCTCAAATTTTTGCAGCTTTCATAACAATAGATTTTTCAGGTAAGATTCATCAATGATGTTGAAACTAGGGAATGAAATTTGAATGATGAATGAGGTACTTATGTAGTTCCCAAGCATCTCCCTATGAATTATTTAGCAATATGGTAGCAAATATAGCAACTCTATAGGGAAAAAAAATCATGCCAATTGCATCTTTTCACAGTGACAAAGCTTACACAAGCCACAATGGGACAAATTGTCACTATGTGTCTCTTAATGGAATGCCTTGAAAAGGACATAGTCTCACTTGTAGTATTCCTGCCAAGAATGCAGAATCTGTATTAAATAATGACATACCCTAGGAGGATCAAAACAAAAATGATGAGCCTAAACTTTTAAAAAATGCTAAAGCCCTGAAAGATAAAGAAAGGCTGAGAAGTTATTTCAAATTAAAGTAATATAAAATGTCTTACCAACTAATGCAATGCATACTCCAGGATCAGATTCTACAGCAGAAACAAAGTTCCAAAAAGAATACTGTCAGGACAACTGATGGAATTCAAATACTACTGTACGTTATATACTAGTATTTCATTGGTATTAAATTTCACAATTTTAGCAACTGTGCTGATTATGGGATTATGGGAAAAAGTGCCATTGTATTTAGAAAATAAATTCCAAGTTGAATTAAGGCCCATGATATTTACAATATTCACACTTGGAAATGGTTAGAAATACACATTTACATATACACATACACAAATTATAAAAGTGCCAAAATGTTGTTAGTAAATTTGGGGGAGCCAAATAAGGGAGTTCCTTGTAATATCACTGCAATTTTTGTGAAGTTTTTCAATTATTTCCAAATAAAAAGCTAAAAGAGAAATTTGTCACCAATTTAAAAAATACTACAAATAAATAGAAGGAAGATCAGTAGAGGAAATGGAAAGGGGGAGGCATGAAGGGAGGGAAATAGAAGTACTAGAAACTGAAGTGAAACAAATTATATTTCATGCATGTGTGACACTATCAAAATTAACCCCAATATTGTGCATAACTATAATGCACTAATAAAAACATTAAAAAAGGGAAACTCTTATTTTTTGGCTAAAGGGATTCAGGGATGAATTTGTGACCCCCTCCAAAAAAAAAAAAAAAAAAACAATGAATGCTTCTTTTAAAATTTTCTAAGACTACCCAGCATCAAAGACTGCCTCTGAGGTCCCAACACTGGATGATGTAACTTTATGCAGTCCTGCAAAACATTTTTCTTTGGCAAACTCCTCTCTCATTCCACTGGGTTTTAATGGGTTTGCTATGGGTTTAGGTACTTGACCGGATCTTGTGTCTTCAGGGGTTAGAGAGAAATGAAAGGTTGATTGGAATACTCCCATCTTTTCAGCAAGTGCTACTGTGAATGACTCTTAGTTTGATTTGGGTCTATATAACTGGATCTCAAAAAGACAGCTTTTTGCATAGAAGTTAAGGAGATCAAATACACAAAATTAAGCAGAACTTATCTAAGTAAAATTTTGAAAATCCAAAGCACATTTTTTAACCCATAAGAGCAATGTCTGAAAACTGAAGCCCAAGATGCCCTGTTATAATAGGTTATAAGAAGTCAGCCTCCTTATATCAAAGAAAACATTCTGCATCTGTTTTTTTGGGGATTGGCTAACTTCACTTAGCTTTATCTTCTCTAACTCCATCCATTTACCTGCAAATGCCATGATTTTATTCTCTTTTATTGCTGAGTAATATTCCACATTTTTTTTTAATCCATTGATTTATTAGCGGGCATCTAGGTTGGTTCCACAATTTAGCTATTGTGAATTGTGCTGCTATAAATATTGATGTGGCTGTGTTCCCCGTAGTATGCTGTTTTTAAGTCCTTTGGGTATAGACCCGGGAGAGGGATAGCTGGGTCAAATGGTGGTTCCATTCTCAATTTTCCAAGAAATCTCCATACTGCTTTCCATATTGGCTAAACCAATTTGCAGTCCCACCAGCAGTGTATGAGTAACGCTAAGTGAAGTTAGCCAATTCCAAAAAAACAAAAGCCAAATGTTTTCTTTGATATAAGGAGGCTGATTCATAGTGGGATAGGGAGAGGGAGCATGGGCATAGAGGAACTCTAGATAGGACAGAGGAGTGGGAGGGCAAGGGAGGGGGCATTGGGTAATTAATGATGGTGGAATGTTATGATCATTATTATCCAAAATACAGGTATGAAGACACAAATTGGTGCAAATATACTATGTATATAACCAGAGATATGAAAAATTGTGCTTTATATATGTAATAAGAATTGTAATGCATTTTGCTGTTAAACAAACAAACAAATAAATAAATAAGACAGGTGATAATCAAGGAAGGTCCTGAGTTCAGTTAATGGTGCTGTAGCAATGGTGACTCCATGGCTGTGAACACTGCATGACAATTACCTGAGATGTTCATACTGGGGGAGTCTGGGTAAATGATATATGGAAAACTTTGGAACTTTTTACTAAGAGTACTCAAAATGGTTCAAAATAAATGATTATAAAAGTACTCTGCATTAAAAAATGACAAAATCATAGAATTTGCAGGGAAATGGATGGCATTAGAGCAGATTATGCTAAGTGAAGCTAGCCAATCCCTAAAAAACAAATGCCAAATGTCTTCTTTGATATAAGGAGAGTAACTAAGATCAGAGTAGGGACGAAGAGCAGGAGAAGAAGATTAACATTTAACAGGGATGAGAGGTGGGAGGGAAAGGGAGAGAGAAGGGAAATTGCATGGAAATGGAAGGAGACCCTCAGGGTTATACAGTGGAGGGGGTAGAGAGAGAGGAGGGGTGGGGAGGGGAGAGGTGGGGAGGGGGGAGGGTGGAGGATGGGAAAGGCAGCAGAGCACAACAGACACTAGTATGGCAATATGTAAATCAATGGATGTGTAACTGATGTGATTCTGCAATCTGTGTATGGGGTGAAGGTGGGAGTTCATAACCCACTTGAATCAAAGTGTGGAATATGATATGTCAAGAAATTTGCAATGTTTTGAACAACCAACAATAAAAAATTAAAACAAAAACAAAAACAAAAAAGTAAAAAAAAAAAAGAAGAAGAAGTCAAATGTATTCCCTTACAGATCAATCTATTTATATTCTGTAGCTGTCAAGTTGAAGCATGTATTTGTCAAATATATCATTCAATTTTTGTATAACCTTTCTGATTTATCTGCTTTTGCTTTTTAGGGAAAAAATATTTGTATTAAATCTCAATATAATTGTGAAATTATTTCTCTTTATAGTTCTCTGAAATTTCACACTTTATATTTTGAGGCTATTAGGTGTGTACAAATTTAGAATTCTTGTTTTTTCCTACTACCTCAATGCTTATCATTATTAAACAGCTCTTTGATCTTTAATAATGAATCATTACTTAGTGTCTATTTTGTCTAATATTATCACTTCAAAGTTTTCTTAATTTCTATTTTTTAAAGAGAGAGAGAGAGAGAGAGAGAGAGAGAGAGAGAGAGAGAGAGAGAGAGAGAATTTTTTAATATTTATTCTTTTTTAGTTTTTGGCGGACACAACATCTTTGTATATGTGGTGCTGAGGATCGAACACAGGCCGCACCGGCATGCCAGGCGAGCACGCTACCGCTTGAGCCACATCCCCAGCCTCTCTTAATTTCTTTCAATAATTTTTATTGTACTATTTTTGTCTTGGCTTTTCTGATTTTTAATTTTTGAAGTGTATCTTTTAAAAGCAGCATCTAATACTTTATTTAGAGTATTTTAATCTTCATTTTAACCTGCTAATTTATTTACATTCAATGTATTTATATAACTTTACATTTAAATCAACAATTTTGCAATTTATATTTCTTCTTTATGATCTATGAAACTTTATTCTTTGAAGTTCTCTTTTTTTAATTATTAAATTCAATGCTCATTAGCTTTCTAGTTATGCAATATTTTATTATTTTTTACTATTACAACATTATTTAATGTGTTAACATTTATTCTAAAGGTTATGACACTCTTTAATTTATGAAAGTCTAGTGTAAATTAATGCTCTTATCATTTCTCAGACAACATAATGACCTTACAAATATACACATACATAAAATCCAAGATACTATTACTTTAACATTGTTAGCATTTTACACTGGAAATATCCATTAAGTTTTGCCTACAGCTCTACCCTTTCTGTTGCTCCTCCAATTATTTTCCATCTCTAGGCTTGCTTTTTTTTTTTAATCAATTTTATCTGCCTGCAGAGTTCCCTTGAGTATTTCCTTAGGAAAACAGGAGGACTGTGGAGTGCCTGATCAGTGATGAACACAGCCCTCCTCTGGTGGTGCAGAAAACGGATAACAGAGAGTTCTGTGTAAGTTGTACCAGTTGAAAGGTGGGCACATATATGGACAGCTGTTAGTGCAAACATCTATCCTGGCTTTTGACTCTATTGCACTCTGCTGTCTTCGAATTTGGGCCTTAGTCCCTAACACTGTCAGAGTCCAAACCTTTATTTTGTGTGCATGAAATGAGAATTACATTTATGTAGATCTGGCAACTTACATTGACTTCTCTTTCTCCTTCTGACAGGATTGATTTAGTTAAGCTCAAATTCGAGAGATTGCTAATTTTAGTGCATGAGGCTGATGAGCAGCTGATCTTTGTTGAACAAAAATCTCTTAAATAAAGTGTATTCACCAATACCAAATACACTGCAAACTATATTTTTTTTATATTCAACCGATGCATATGATTAATTTTCTATGGAAATCCTGACTTGTGCTGCTGATTTTGTAAATTCAAGAACACTTAACATTTTTAACATTGAATTTCAAATCTGTTTCTGTATACACATTCTAGGTTGGTATAAAAGTTACTGACAATTGTTCAATGGTTTTGTCTACAATATTCAATTGTAACATTCCTTTGAGTAAAAAAGCACTTCATGTTCTCAACATACAGTTCTTTGTTAGTCAGAGTGAGCGTTTCCCCTGTCTGAACAGCTGGAATTGAGGTTTATTTCGAGTTTTGTACCTGCTTCAAAGACTGTTGGCATGCCAGCAAAGCTTTATAAAAATACGTAGAGGTTGTAAATGCCATGAAAATGTCATTTTTTTCTGTTCTTGAAACATATGTCTTTAAATGACAGATCATTATTGATTTGTTAGAAAAATGCACACAAAGTACCAAGACCTGACTGACATCTTAATTCATGTATGTCTTATATTTAGCAGAAAAGTCAAAAAATATCATATAGTTTTTATCCAGATCTCTTAACAATGCAACTGATAGTGTTCTTGCCATAGTTCCCTTCATTTTTATTCTTGAACTAGTCTCATAAGAATGCCCCTTACCAACTCCAACTCCTCAACACATACTTTGAACTGAAAACAGGTAAAATGATACTTTTTAAAGGATTATACTCAATAGGGAGAAAATAAACTATTTTAATGAGTGGATCTACTGAAAGAAAAGCAAATACAACTTACAGCAAAATATATTTTATCTCTCTGAGTCCATCAGAGAGATGAAAAACCTCTTCCCTCTCTTAGTGCCTTTTATCTAATCAAAAGCTTAAATCTGTTCACAGACTTTACAGCCCAGCATTGCACTATTGTATATTGATTGTGCTGGAGGGCACCTCCTTGTGGAGAACAATTGATTTTTCTTTGTTAGCAAAGCGATTTTAATAGTCTTTCTACAGGCTGTCATGTTTCAAGGCCCCAGAAGCAAGATGCACCTGTTACTAGAACTTAGTGATCAATTGTACAACCCACAGAAAATGTGACTTCTCTGCTCTGTGAAAACACCTCCACAGCAATTACTCAGAAGGTGACTTTAACTCGTTTTGATAAATATGCTGCTGGGTTGTCTCAGGTGGGTTGCTTAAGCATTTTTACCTCTGAGCCTAAAATTAGGTGTTTAGTTCAATTGTCATGAAGACAACATAGTCACAAGAGCAGATTTTTACCATCTTAATGTTACTTCAGTAGATTCATGCCAAATCTCCTTGCCAAAGAAAGTAGCCCAAAGTAAAGGTCACTGGTTTGAAGAGTGAGTGATGATAATAACACTATTTGTATTGCCCTTGATATTTGAAAATGGCTTTTCTGGCTAATTGTGTGGCATGACTAAAAAGTCAAAGGTAGACTCTGTAGCTGAATTTGATACAATTGGTTCTTGTTCTCCTTGACCAGTAGTGACTACTGTTTCCTTAATCTTATACAAAGTATCCCTTATTATATTTTTCCCTGTTCATGAAGCCAGCTCAAAAAGTTTTTCTCTGTGTGTATGGAGGCTTCCTTGTGACTTATAGTCATGCTAAATGTTATATATATATATATATATATATATATATATATATATATATATATATATACTTATTACACATCTTCAGAAGTCTCATTGGTATTATAAATAATTTGTAGCTGTTTCAGATAGCAATATCATTAACTACCACTGGTTAGGGTTTGCATGTACTATCTAAAGCATTTTTCAATCAAATTCTTCAACACAGGCATAACATGTCATATCTTATAAATGAAGAAATGTTTGAGAAATTTGCAAGAAGTTAAGGAAGGTCATCAGGTTACATATACACAGACATAAGTGACAAAATCAATTTGTCCATCAAGGGTATCCTCTTAACCACAATATTATACTGTTTCTTAGCAATGTGCTGTAATATATACTAGAAGTGTCTAACCCTAAAGTCCCTGTCACTTCTAGGGTTAGATGGCCCTCTTTTCAATCAACAAACATGTTTCAATATCTATTGCATATCAGGTGACATGATAGATTTTGGGGTAAAGTAGCAAATGGAGAAAGCTACAATCCCTTGATTTCAAGAAGTTTGTTATCTGCTATTGTCTTGGAGACAGAGAATTGTTACTTTGAGGCTCAGCTGTGGCAAATATTTCCTCATCCTGAAGGTGGGGAAATTATTTATGGAAAACAGTGCTTTTGTACCCAGACCCTGAAATACAAAGAGAATTGTTACAGGTTGAACTGTGTTTCTCTTCAAATTCATGTTGAAGTCATGACCCATCCTGCCTCAGAAAGTGATCTTAAGTAGACGTAGGGTCTTTACACGTGCAGTGAAGTTATGATGAGGTTATTAAGGCTAAGGGAGGTCATATTTCTACTATGATTGGGAAACTTGGACACAGAGATGCTGGAAGAATGCAATGTAAATATTGGCTTTATGCTGACACAAACTGGGCTTGTTAGATGTCTCCAGTAAACCACGAGGGACAAGGAAAGAAGCATGCATGGATTTCCTCAAAAGGAACCAATCACTCTAGGAAGACTTCTGGGAATTTAATAACGTTGATTTCAAGACTTCTTAGCCTCTAGAACTGTGAGACAATAACTTTCTGTTGTTTTTATAGCTCAGTGGTACAGTGCCAGCCACGCATGCAGGAGACCTTGGATTCAACACCACCACCAGGAACAAACAAATGAAAAAAATCTGTTGTTTCAGCTACCCAACTGGTGGACCTTTGCTATGGTGGTTCTAGCAAACTAATATTAGGGGTTTGATGAGAATAATGAGACAGAGAGAGAGAAAGTTTTATTTTTTTAGGGGAAGGAAAACGAAAAACAAAGCTCGAAGATTAAGTAAATGCTTGTAGTGTGAGGAAATAATGAGGATCCTTTGAATATTTTTTTAATTGAGCATCACAACAGCTTATTCAGAGTTGTGTTTTAGCAAAGATAATCTGATTATCACATGAAGAAGACCAACAAAGGAAAGATGTGTACCACCTTGAGACTCTTTTCTAGCTAGAATTCATCAAACAAAGTTTTGAAGAAATTACTTAAAACTGAATTTCTTTAAAGAAAGAGCTATGATCTTCATATTTGTTATATATGGGGGGTATACAGGGGAGAGGAGCATGTGTCAGTGAGGGAGCAGGCTCTATTCATTTTGCCTAAAGAATTAGAATCTGGATTAAGGATGCAATATGTTAGATTAGTGGAAGAAGAAAAAAAAAAACAATTTAGAAATGCTTCTCTTGCTTTTCACAGGTTCAGATCTAATGAAACTAGAAAGAGCCTTTGATAGTGAATGGGCAGATCAGAATTTCAGAATCAGCTCTGTAGTAAACCAACCAATTAGATAAATTATTCCAAATTCTTGATTTCATCATTTTTAGTGAAAGGAAGTCATGGATGTATTGTTAGTTATGTTCCTCCAGCTCTAATAAATAGCTTCTTTAAGGAATGTGGTTTACTTCAACTTTAGAATGTTTGTCGTTTCATCTTTTCCTGATTGCTTATGTTATATTTACTTTTGATTTTATTCAAAATTAAACTTTTGAATAAAAATATGAAGTACCTATAGAATTCATATGTTATCCAGAGAATTGCAGATGCTACAAGTATAAATACATGTGTTATAAACTCAGCTGTTTAAGAGAAATGGAATAAAAGTCATAGATTTAAAGAAAATAAATGAAAAGTTTAGACAGCAAGTGAAATTTCAAAAAAATTAACAGAAAGTGACTAAGAAGGAAAGGGGGAGAGGAAGATGGGCTGGTGCAGGTGTAGGGAAAGAGGGCAGTTTATGGAAGCAAGCAGAGCACAGGTGACAAACAGGTGCAGCAAAAGAGGTGCCAAAATTAATGACCTGCTATGGAAAATTCATACCCAGGCTCTGTTTCTGGCATGGTGACCGACCGAAGGGGACTTGTCTCACTAAATGAAGTAAATCAGGTTTGATTACTAACCTGTAGCAGTTTAAGAGAGTTTAACAGTAATAGAAGAAAAAGATGTGACTCAGGCTTGAGTGCTGTTTTTATAAGCCGTGTTTTCCTAAGACTGATCACATCATGTGCCACAGCAGTTAAAGGAAGCAGGGGTCAGCCAACTGTGGCCTGGGGGCCCAATCTAGCTGACTTCTGGTTTTGGAAATCAGCTTTTGTTGGAACACAGCCATGCCCATTTGTATACAGAGGGCTGTGTGTTTTTGTTTGTTTGTTTGTTTTTTATTTTCAGTACGATGACAAAGTTTAGTAGTTGCGACAGAGACCATATTATCCCCAGAACTGGAAATATTTACTATCTGGACTTTGATTGAAAAAGTTTTTGACCTCTGCTCTAGAGGTTTTCTAACATGTGTTCTAGAAATTCTTAGATCCTAAAGTCAGATTGCTTGAGTTAAAACTTTTTATTTTTTTAATATATATGATACTGAGAATTGAACCCAGTGCCTCACACATGCTAGGCAAGTACTCTACCACTGAGCCACATCCTCAGCCCTATTTTTTATTTTATTTACAGACAGGATCTCTTGAGTTGCATAGTGCCTCACCATTGCCAAGGCTGGCTTTGAACTTTCGATCCTCCTGCCTCAGCCTCCCAAGCTGCTGGGATTACAGGTGTGTGCCACTGCCCCTTGGTAACTGAATGTTCTCGGACTACACATTTACCACTCTTCATTCTGCTTATAGTTTTCTTCAGGTGTAAAATGGCATAACAATTATCCTTCTCAAAAGAGTAGTTGCTAAAACCAGTTAAATAGCCTAAGTACTTCAAGCATGATGGTTCCCACTTTTCACACCTGTGTGTATTGTTGCTGTTCCTGCTATGGTCTTCCAGAGTGTCTCTCAATCATGTCCACACTTCACTAGAAACTTTCATGACCACCAGGCATTACAAGTTTCCTCAGGGGACATAGTTTCACAGGTATTTGTAGCAGTTTAGAATGGAGCAGCTTGTATCTTTTTGTTTCGAAACCTGAAATAATGCAAGTTGTGTGCCAGTGTTTGATTTTTATTCCCCTTGTTCTTCTGTTTTTAACCCACAGTTCCCACCCTCTCAGGACCCAGAGAAAAATCCATGGTGCTGGGCCAGTGATACTCTGATGTGAGACTATACTCAAAGTCATTTTCCTTCTGAGAATATAGAATGTATGTAGAATCAAGTTGGACATTAATAATTCTCTCCCCTCAGGGTGAGTTTTCACTCACAGGCTCTTTAGCTCTCCAAGAAAGGAGTGTTCCCTGTTTCTTTTCATTATTTTTGCAGACATTACCAGAAATACGTGCAACAGATGAAAAAATTCATGCGGAAGCTGGTAACTCCTTTGCCCCCAAGCACTATTTTAACTTAGGGTATTCAACATAGGAATTCCTATATTTAGTCAGAGGTAGTATGTACACTCAAGAAAATGTTGATTTCCTAGTATTTACTGAACATTGCTATAGGCCAAGTACTCAGCTAATCCTCTTGGCATATTATTTTATCTAACCCTCAAAGAATTCTTATGTATTATCCTTATTCCTGCTCTTTAATGTTATAATCTTAATAGGAAAATTAAATAAATTGATTAAGACCACACACAGGGATGTAAAACTATAGTAAACTAATACAGATAAATCATTATTAAGATTAATATTCGGGTGTTTTGGTGGTGCTGATCTGAGAGGAGGTAGTTACAGATAACTAAAGACCAAAGCAAAATAAATATAGATTGGATTTCACATAAACTTTTCAAAGTTAAAATGACATCTACATGTGTTTTTGAGATATGACTTCCAAAAAGATGAAAAGAAAGCAAGAGCAATAGTTTATATCTATAACCATAAATTGCCTGATGGAAAATACTTAAAAATTTCTCCCTATTAAAATACCCTATGACTGTTATTTATCTTGGTTGAATTCTGTTTCTTTTTTTTTTTTAATATTAGAATGAAGCATTAAGGTGTCCCTACTCTGCAATAGGCTCAAACCATTTACTATGGATTTCCATGTGGTTCAAAATAAAGGACATATTCTAATATGCACATGCTTTTAAAGAATCAGAAATGTTGATGCATTCAAAGCCACATTGTTTTTTAAACCCTAATTAATATAAAAATGATCAACCTACTTATGGAAGCTGAAGCTATGTATGCATCAAATGTATGAAGTATCAGGGGTACCCCGGCATCAAAAGCAAACTCGCTACTTTCTTTCTGCCTTTAGAGCTGCTTAGATTTCCTTTCCTCCAACCTCACCCACCTGACAAATCCAACTTCTCTTTTAAGGTAGAGCTTAAGAATCACTTCCACTATTGAGTCTTCCCAAACTGCCTAATCCTTACCATATATAGCAGATTCTCTCCTTTGAGCTAAAAGTACACTTTTAAAATATTATTCCTTATATTATCAGACACATTTATATGCTTGACTATAAAATGTGAACCCTCTGAGGGGAGAGTAAGGTTTTTTCATAGTAACATACCAAACATCTAACACAGTATCTGGCATATAATATGCAGTCATTAAGGAATGAGCTTCATGGATATGACACCAAAAAACATAAGCAAAATCTGACAAACGGGACCATGTCAAGCTAAAACCTTCTGCACAGCAAAGGAAACAATCAACAGAGTGAAAGGTCAACCTGTAGAATGGGAGAATGTTTTTGCAACTAATCTGAGAAAGAGTTAATTTCCAAAATATATAAGGAACTCTTAAAACTCAATATCAAAAAACTATAATGATTAAAAACTAGGCTAAGGACAGAAATAAACATTTCCACCAAAACAACATAAAAATATCCAACAGGTACATGGAAAGATGTTTTAAAGTCACTAATCATCATGTAAATGAAAATCAAAACCAGAATAAATTATAATCTCTTTCCTGTTGTGAGGACTATCATAAAAAAAAAAAAAAACATTGGAACCCTTATAGCCTGATGCCGGGAACTGCAAAAAGGTACAGCTGCTAAAGAAAAGCAATGTGGTGGTTTCTACAGATCAAAGTTTATTTTCTTTTTAATTACTCCTTCAAACTCACTCATCTCATAAACCATTCTTCCAGTGTCATTTCCCATCTTTACCAGGAAAGTCCTTATTTCATTTCATTTCATTTTAATTTTTTTGAATAGATGTAATTCATTACATGTGTCAGTAAATCCAACTGGATTTTATTTATTTACTTGTTTAATTTTTGGCTGCTGGGATTGACCCCAGGGCTTTCCATATGCTAGGCAAGTGCTCTTCCACTGAGCTCCACCCCCAGCTCTAGGTTGTTTTATTTTTTGATAAATGTTTTTGGTGCTTGCCACCACCTGCCAATAAACAACTCACCCAAGTTTCCTGAAAACTTCTATGTTCTTCCTTGTTCTTTTCATACCCCTGAGAGTCTCTTGAGAGATCTTCTCATCTCTGTATCTCTACCAAAGTCACCAGCTTTGCCAAGGGAGCTGTCCTGGTGGAAAAGGCCTAGAAAGTGGTGGTGGTGCCAGCCATAATTTTAACTGTGTGCACTTCTCTAGGCCATCACTGTTTACCCAACTCTTGATGGACCAGAAGTACATTTATCTGTCATGTCACTGTTCTCATATCACTCATTTTATAACATTCACATGGCACTTATTATCATGTACTTTTTAGTTTAATAATCTAACTGGTTGCGTCAAGTGTCAAAATTGCTCATTTTATCACAGAGAAAAAGGTTGGAACTACATTTCTCTGAATGATTTCCCCTGCAAAGTCCCAGTCAGAGTTTGTCACCATGAAGCACTGTGTATGAGATTCAGAATGTGAAGATGGATGACTTCCCATAGTGAAGAAGTGAAATGTATGGACACATGTATGGACAGATATGATTCACCTTTCAACTCTAGATTGATTATCTTTATCTGCTTAGAATGTCCAGAACAAAATAACTTAGACAATAAACATTCATTTCTCACAGTTTTGAAAACTGGAAAGCTCAACATCAGGGTGCCTGCATGGTCAGGTTCTGGTGTGGATCCTCTTCTGGGCTTATAGATGGCCACCTCATTACTGTGTCCTTACCAGGCAGAAAAGGAACAGAGTTCTGCTGTTTCACAAGGGCACTAATCCTATCTTATTTAAATCTAATGATTTACCAAAGGCTCCAACTCTAAATATCATCACATTGGGGGTTAGATATTCAACATCTGAATTTTGAGAGTAATTGAATGCAGCAGGTGAAATATTGGATGGGAGCTCCCAGAAATTCTTTAAATCATGTCAGCTTCCTGTAGAGCTTTTAAGAAGCACCCCATTGGTGCCTATGGTTGGGATTAAAGGTAGCAGTATTCCTAACTTTAGTTCCTAAGCCTTCCCAGTGATTTTACAGTCCTTACATTTTCAATATTGAAACTCTTTGGATTTAGAATGCATAAAATAACTTTTGTTTAATGAACTGAACATTGGCAGATATACCAAACCCTAATAATTTAGAATAAAAAATTCTATTGGAGTAACTAGTTCTGTTGACCCCAGACCTTGTTCTATCCCAGCCTCCAGCCAAACTGTTACTCTGTTTATATCTCTTTCCCCAACAAAGCAAGCTATTATATTTGCTGCTGTGTAAAATACTCAAAGAAGGGCTGGGTTTGTAGCTCAGTGGTAGAGCACTTGTCTCACATGTGTGAGGCACTTGGTTTGATCCTCAACACCACATAAAAATAAATAAAAAAATATTGTATTCATCTGCAACTAAAAATATTTTAAAAAACACACTGAAAGTATATTTAATTCTGAGGACATTTTACTTATCATCTAGGCTTTTTCAACAGGAGTTAACATGGGATAACTTTGAGAACACAGAAATGGGACTCATACTGTTATTTGTACTGTAGGTATATTGTGTTTTGCATGTTTTCTCTACTATAGGACTTCATTTTGCAATCAGCACCCTCATACGTGCCAGTGCAAATTGAATTCCTTCTTTGACCTGAAGGGGATTCACATGTAATAAGATGGAAATCCCTAGGTATATTGAAAGAAGATACTTGAAACATTGCAGAGAGACAGAGTAGACTTCCTGCTTTGGCCAATATATGACATTTCCAGCATTGCACTCTAGATCCTGACTAGTGTTCTAAGAATGTCCTTCATGGGTCCCTTGCTGTTCTGTGTTCTTGCCTTCATTCCAAGAAAGCAAGTTACCAACTGTCCTTTAAGGGAGTTATTTCCTGCTGTTGTGCTTACCAAGAGCAGCCTTAGGGATTTTTTTTTTTAATTTTTAAATTTCTAAGTTTTTGTTTTTAATGGTAGATGGACACAATATCTCTATTTTATTTATTTATTTATTTTTTATGTGGTGCCAAGGATCGAACCCAGTGCCCTATGCATGTGAGGCAAGCACTCAACCACTGAGCTACAACCCCAGCCCTGGGGATTCTTTAATGCCTTCCCCTATAATAAGCAGCAGGCTAGCTTACTACTTACCAGGAAAGTGGTAGACTCCCTCAGCTCAGTATTTTCCCCCTGTACACAAACCACTGGGGCTGCAGGCACTCACAACATGGCCTGGGAGACTGTAAGAGAAACTGACTCAACATGTTAATGCTCCTGCTGGCTGCTGAGCTGTGTGTTATCATTAAAGTTCCTAAACCATGAGTCTCCTGTTTTCTGCCAGCATCTATGAAGCATAAACAGGCTAACTTATTAGTTTTAAGTAGAATAAATATCAAATTCCAAATCTGAGAACTGGGACACACATTGTGCATATCAAATCCTAATGAAGATCACCCAGTTTCATGCCTTTCTTCTTTTCCAGACAGATGAACTTCAGGAAGATCGAAATTTCCATTTCATTTCATTCATTTTTTTTTAAATAGACCAATAGATCCTATGTTTCACAAACACATTTGCAGTCATCAAATATTTATTGATTGAATTAACGAAAGGTATGAAAATGTATCACTTTAAATTATTCCAAACATTCATTACAATACCTCAGTATTTGTAGAAACACAGATTAATGTGTTTTGTCTCTGAAATCCTGAGTTAGGAGGAATTCTGATTTTTCTTTATTTGAGCATTACATAAACCAGAGTTTTAAAGTAACTCCTAGGAAACAGGTTCTCAAAATTAGTTTTCTACTTGTCTACCTCATTGTTCCCAAATCATTAATTTTTAAACAAACCATAAGCAACTTCTGTTGTCTGGATTATTTTCCTCATATTAATCATTTCATTTGAACAATGCTCAAAAATAGAGCTTTCTTTTCCTTTTCCTTTTATTTTTTTAGGTACTAGAGATTGAACTCAGGGACACTCAACCACTGAGTGGCCTCTCCAACCCTATTTTGTATTTTATTTAGAGACAGGATATGATTGAGCTGCTGAGTGCCTCACTGTTGCTGAGGCTGGCTTTGAACTCATGATCCTCCTGTTTCTGCCTCCCAAACCACTGGGATTACAGGCATGTGCCACCACACCCAGCAGTCAGAGGTTTCTTAAAGTATTCTAACTATCCTGGTAAAAACCTCTGTGGAATACAATCAGGCATCCATAAGCTAAGTTTAAGTAATTGTTACTTTTCTTGATTTATTTTTCTTCTCCTTCTTCTTTTTTTTTTTTTTTAACTTGCTTTCTGAAGGAAGTACATCATTGCTATCAACGACTATTGGCTGAGACCTTTGTATCTTGAAGGACATAGCTGGTTCCTCTTCTCTATATTAGCCACATTTATGCTACAATTACCATGCTTTGTAATTAATGACTGCGAGAACTGTGAGGACTGTGAATTTTCAGATCAGTATTTATTTATTTTTTCCTAGACAGCCCAAAGACCCTGGGTAGTTATCCTCAGAAATTCAGCAGTTACAACTTTCCTATGGTATCCAAGAGGGACCGATTCCAGGGCCACCACAGATATTAAATTCCACAGATGCTCAAGCCCCTTATGTAAAATGACAGAATATTTGCATTTCACATATGCATATCCGCCCATATATGTTAAATCATCTCTACATCACTTGTAATATCTAACACATGTAAGTGCTATGTAAATTTTTCTTATACTGTATTGTTTAGAAATAATGATGAGAAAAAAAAAGTCTACACATGTTCAGTATGGGCATAATTTTATTTTTGCAAGTAGCTTTCATCCATGTTTGGTTGAATCTGAGATCACACAACCCATGAATATGAAGGACCATCTGTATATATCACTGGAAGCCCCTGGTGTCCTTTCAGGCCTAATTGCCACATAGTCTCTGTTCCAATAACTGAGAGTCATGGTTTCATGGCTCTGCCTTCGACATTCTGGGGGTCAGCCAGTAAAAGTAAACCAGTGGGTAGAATCAAGTGGAATGGGCCAAAGTGGAGGGGTTTGCCATCCTCTGAAGTAAGAGCTCAGCTCTTTGGTTTTGGAATGGAAGAACACATTTTGGTTTTAATTTTCTACTTTATGGCTCCAAATGCCTCAAGATTTAGTCAAGGATTAAGCCTGCGGTTTAACTTCCTTTTTCCTGGGAGTATGAAGTGTTTGAGTCAAGCCACCAACCCATATCCCTGCAAATGAAACCTATTTGCATTTCTCTTGTGTGTGAGCCTAGTAAATGTTGATTGCTTCCAGCTCACTGACAGAGAACCACTGTGCTTTCCATTTTGTTACCAAATAATAAAACCTCAAACAGAGGCACTGTCTCTGGGCTTAACAGGAAGCATGACTCACACCTCTAACCATGAGAGAAGGGAAACTGCAATGATGCACTTAACTGGTTTAAAATGTTTATTACCATCAACTCCATAACATACATTAGAAGCAGCGGTCTTCCCAGCACAGTCTTTCCCAGTGAGCATGGTTCAGGTCTAAAGAGCAAGTTTACTTTGATAAAGGAATGTGTAAAATAATATACACCATGTAATATACACCATGTAATACTGGCCCCAGAGGGAGAAACCCAGCAAAAAGATTTTATTAGACTTTTTTTTTTTTTTTTTTTTTTTTTTTTTGCCTCATTGCTTAGATACAGGACTTTTTGTTAAAATTAAAAAAAAATAAAATAAAAGAAGAGAAAACAAAGCACCAACACCCCAACCAAACAAGAAAACCCACTACAAAATACACCTCACATTGCCTTTAACACTAATGGCAGTATTTGGTTCGTTTCTATGTATTTGGTTCGTTTCTATGTTAGCAAACTTTAAGCATGTTTGATGATCAGGATTGGGTTCTGTGATTCTTTAATCATTTCAGGTTGTTTATTTATTTGTTTTGTCATAGGAAAATGACTGCAGCAGTATCAGGATGCCGATTTCTAACTGCAGAATAAGGGATGATGGAGCTTTCATCTTTATCCAACTATGGAAGAAAAGTACTATGTTTTACTGATTGGACAAAGTCAGAGCACATCTCTACCCCTCTGTACCAATCACTAATCACTGAGGACAACGTCAGGAGTTAGGCCTGGACACCTCACAGTGCTAGACCTAGGAAAGTGAAGACAGACTGCATAAGCACTTACATCATTACCTAGATAAGAGGGTGTTCACTGCCACTGTCAGCTAAATTAAGGGTCCCATGGTAAGGCAGTTACATGGTGCTCACAGGGAGGAAAGCAAGGTGTCCATGCTAGTGCACAACTGAGTGTTGACCTGAGACTGAGGAGAGGTGTTAGAGACTCTAGCATTAACAAAATTCGTTTTGATATTGTCAAATCTCCTGATCTGATCCCTCAGTTGTATGTTCACTTTTGTTTTACAGAAGACATTTTCTTCAGAATTACTCCTGGCCTTTTGCTTTGTGTTCTTTCTTTCTTTCTTTTTAAATTCAAATCTGGGTTCTGCAACCTCATTCCAACACCAAAAATAATTCAGTCGTTTTAAATGCCATATGGAATAAATAAATATTTCAAAACAAATCAAACTTAATTCCCTGTAAAAATTCTCAGCATTGGTTACTCTGATTAAATATGTAAGCTGCAAAGGCCAAGGCTATTGGCAGTACTATAAAGGAGAAATGAAAGGAATTAGAAAGCAAGAGACTGAAGTCACTTTTTGAATTAGAAAGTGATGGCAGAATTGTTATTTTTATAACTTCCTAGAATTAAAAAAAAAAAAATAATGGCTTGCATTTGAAAATTGGCTGGTGATCACAGCCTGGCTGGCTGAGCAAGGGCACATGTACTATGTACTTGAGAGAGTGGATCATCCACAGCGAAATTTACATTAGTACACATTGAAAATAACCAAATTGGGAGGGAAATACTACTATCAGCTCAATTCAATTCAAGGAACAAATATTGATTCAGCAAGTTTGGTTCCAGGCTTGGCATTGAAGGAAGATCTTAAAGAAGAGGAAGAGATTGACTCTATCATTCAGAAGCTTCCTTTATTAAAGAATTGAGCTAGTTATCTAACATTAAAAATAATTTGAAAAATATGAGCTCTATTTTAGATGTGGGGGTGGATTCGGCAGTGTTAGTAGTGGTATCTAGTGTGTATAAGGGAATTAATGCACGTTGTACAGTGGGGTCTGTGACTTTGTGTTATCAAAACTAAAGCAAAACATTATAATTTTTAATTTACTAATAAAGTAAGGGAAGAACAGAAATGTTTACATATCTTTCTCAAAAATCCTGTTCCCAGCCAGGCATGATGGCACATGCCTGTAATCCCAGTGGCTCAGGAGGAGGAAGCAGAAGAATATAAGTTCAGAGTTAGCCTGAGCAACTCAGTGAGACCCTGTCTCTAAATAAAATATTTAAAAAGGTCTGGGGAAGTTACTCAGTGGTTAAGCATCCCTGGGTTTTAGCAAAAAAAAAAAAAAAAAAAAAAAAAAAAAATCCTGTTCCCAAGTGGCAGAGCCAATAAAGTGAGGTGTTCTATTGCACTGTAGTGAGTCTTTCCTCCTGCATCATGCAGTCTCCCAGGACCATTTTCTGAGTTAAGAGTTTGAACATCTTGGAAAAACATCAAAATCAGAGAGAAGGCAAGAAAAACTACAGTCTTTACCTCTGGGGTGATGTCATTGTGGAATCAATCTCTGGCCATATTTTAATAACCCCCAAAATAAAAGAGATTTGTGTTTGCTATGAATATATGTGTATATTCATTTTTCCTCACCATCCTAAAGGAAAGGAAATTGCTCTATCTTACATAAAGACAGAAAGAGAGTTCATTCAATACTTGTTCTGCAGTTGTGGACTGCCAGCTTTCCATTAGTTATCAGAGAGATGTTTATTAAGAGAAAGTTTCTGTCAACAAGAAGTTCATAATTAAACAGGAAACACAAACTTATAGCCAATTGCAATACAATAGGTTGGTGTTATAAAACAGAAATGCATAACTCACTATGAGAATAAAGAAGTGGGAAGAAAGGGAAATGTGGAATTCTGAGGACTACAGATGATTACATTGAGGATTGAAGGATTTACTCAGCTGATAAGAGAATCCTAGGCAGGAGAAACTTCATTTACAATGATACAGAAAGAGCTTGTAACTTTGGCTGAATTTAGGCTCACACTGGATTGGAATGAAATTTTGGTCTTTTTTTCTCCATGTCAATGGTATCCAAAATTTTAAAAGTGAAACATGTCAGTGAACATTTCGAATATGAACATCTGAGATATATGTCTTTCTGAAGTTGTCACTGATGCCTCACATTATAAATATAGGTAAAACTCAACTTGTGTCTTATTTTTAATAAACAGTAATGGCAACAATAATAATTGCTGCCATTTATTGATCAAGGAATTTTCTTCCAAAATATTCTACCTGTTTTCAGTAAATTAACTTACATACTATTTGCAGCAACCCTATAAAATAAGTATTGCAAACAATTCTGTTTTTTAATGAGAAAAATGCAGGTGCAAATACATTTTAACTCCTTCTACCCATAGTCCATGGATCATCTTGCACTCAAGAACTCTTGTTAGCAGATATCAGAGAAAACAAAGTTATTATAGAGATCTGATATAATTGTAACTTTTAGGGACCTGTGTGAATATGCTGATGAATATTAGAGGTGCTGGAAAGTGTGTGTGTGTGTGTGTGTGTGTGTGTGTTTATGGTGCATGTATTTTAAGGGGGGCAAGAATCAATGTTAATGTTGTTAAATATTCCTTTCTTCTGTGGGTTTTGTTTTTATTTCTGTAATTAAACAACCTCTCTGGATCTTTATTATTTCTTTACTAAACTTCATCTTTATCTGTTCCTGTTAAGATGGTATTGTAGAGAGGTAATTTCTTGAGTGCTAGAAACTGTGGGGAAGAAAAATAATGTCTTTTCCTTACTTAGTTCATGGCTGAGGTCCCCTTAACAAGGATAGATTAACAAGAGAAAAGCAAATGAATTTACTTAACGTAAGTTTTACATAGCATTGAAGTCTTTGTAAATGAAGATTGAAAGAAAGAGGGAACCCTGGAGTGTTTCTGTTTTTGTTCTATCTTCTTTGGAGACACTATATTGCTGAGGTTGGTCTTAAACTAATGGGCTCAAGTAAGTCTCAGTCTCTAGAGTGCTAGGAGTAGGATGTGTGCCAACATACCCAGCTTAACCCTGTTTTTTAATGAGAAAAATGCAGGTGCAAATACATTTTAACTTCTGCTACTATTCTTCTTCTATTATGCTTAGGTTTGATAAAAAGTGCACAGCTGTGCAGCCATGTGACTGACAAACAGGATATAATCTAATGATAGTGAAATGGGGGAACTAAGCAAGGCCTGTTTCGTCAGGCTTCTATCCTGTGACTTCAGAGATAAAAGTGTTCCTTTATTTTGGGTACAGGGAGGGCACCTAGGGACTGAGATTCTTACATCCTACTTCAGGGGAAAGTCAGAGATTTCTTTTATGCCTTGCTTCAGGCAAGAAGTGTGAAAGGAGGTGAAAATAACCTTCTTTTTTCTGCTGTTTTCTCAAATGGCATAATACCATAATTTAGGGTAGCATGTCCTGAATTCTAGCAGTGGTAACATAATTTCCTCCATTAGCTGAAATCAATGTTTTGGGGCTTAAAATGTTTTACTATTCCTTGAAGCCAATGGCTTTAAAAAGGCTTTCAAAAGTTTTATTGATTGGGAAACTCTGTGTTTTTTTTCTTTATTTTTTTAAATAGATTTTTCCCAAATTATATATTTGTGACACCTCCAATGTAGAAAATTTGAGGCAAAAGAAAAATAAGATTAAAAAATCATGTATACATATTCTATTCCACCTTCAAAAAAAAAAATACTGTTTGATGTACCTCCTTTGCCAGTCCCAGGATACCCATCATCAGTTCTAGAGAGATTTGGCCCTCTAGGTAGAGCCCTACCTCTTTCACTTCCCAGTCTCTTCCAGATTATCACATTATTTATACATGGGAATTTAGCTTACTTTTTGCAATTTCAAGATATTTTAATTCAGCTAGATTTCATTTACATCTAATTATAGATCTTTAGATAAGACAAAATTTCCTCCCTTTGTAAGAGAAATTTTCATAATTTCTTTTAAAAGACAACTTTTTTTTTGACAGTGCTTTGCTATAAATCCCTTTCTTTTGTATCTTCTAAATTAAACTTAGGTTTGTTGTAAAGTCCTTGAAAGATACAAAAACAACCTGTTATTTCATCCATTCCATTGTAAAAGATGCCTGCCCACGATAAAGGGAAACCAGTTATATAGACATTGAAGTGAAATGAAATGAACTGAGGCTCTTATAAAAACATGTATGGCTGCAGTACTAGGGTTTGTACTGAAGATGGAAAGACACACAAAGCAAATATGCATAAGTCAAGTAGATGTGCAATATGTGGTCTGATGTGTCTGTAAATGTTGACTATGGCAGGGTAATCCTGGCTGTTCTAGGGTGTTGGTACCTTGGAGAAAAGTTAGAGGAAGGCAGGCAGAGAGAATAGAGACTAGAGACTAAAATCTGAATATGAGGGACCTCAATGGCATATAGAGAATTTAAGATTTTTTTTTCTGGACACCAGCAGACAAGCTGGATTAAAATCCTAATTTACTAATTTAATCAATAATTATTGCTAACATTATTTTTTTTTTTTTGCCTTGAGTTGCACAGGCATTAGTAGTAGAGTCAGATTTAAAACTTGGTGTTCTGACCTCAGAGACCACATACCTGACAACCCCACTGGAAAAATTTTCCAAGTGGGGAAGATCTTGTGTAACATTAGGAACATAGGCTCTGGAGGGTGATATGATCATGTTTGAGATCTTCTCAGGGAGTTTGCCAAGTCAAAATCTTTCAATAATAGGACAAGGAAGTTATATGATTGTTTTCACTGTGTTGAAATTTGCATTTCTGGTATGAAATCAATGTTGGATAGTTTTCCTGGTTCCTTGGCACAAATAAAAGTAATGGCACCAAAATGTGCTAATAGTGCATAAAAATGAAAGAAAACTTACTAAGTCTTACTCAATTACTCATTGAGTTGAATATTTAAGAAGAAATAAGAATTACTCATATACAATAGCTGCTAAGTATCTAGGCACAATAATTCTTTCAAGGAAAGGTACTTATGTGATTATTTCTGCTGCAAACTGAACTAATCACAATTTTTAGGAAATTTGGTTGTCCTTGAAAAAATGTCTGACACAAAAACTATGACTATGACTATTCAGAGGTGGGCAATAGATAAATTTTCTTTAACATGGAGGAAGGGAACTTATTACTTCATAGAAAAAACTGATAGGTGTTACTAATAGTAAAATATATGTGTTCAAGAGATAATCAGAACTTTTATAAACTTATATTCATCATTTACTATACCTAATACTTAGAAACTTTTCTGATGAAATTGAAGGTAATTGATAAATGTGGTTTTTAAAATACAAAATGACCTGTGGTGATATTTGGAATTTCTGTATAATTTAATAAATTAATATGTTCCAAATGGCTAACAAATGATGTTATAAAGATTTGTATGGATAATAGTCATATTAAAATGCTTGATAAATCAATGGATTTAAATGTAATGCATTGTAAAGTTTATAGGATTTCAGATACAATATTGAAACTGATTTTTAACAAACTACTTTTTTTTGAGTTCTGCTGTGAAATAATAGTCACAATTATGTGAAAAGGTTATTAAGATACTCTTCCATTTTTTTTCATTGTATAACAATATGCAGCAAGGTTTTCCTTATTTAATTAAACCAGTACAACAGTTTATATCAAATTGAAAGCAGGAGCAGACATGATAACCTAGTATCTTTTATTAAGTCAAACATTAAAAATATGAATAATCATTTAAAATGACATCCTCTTATTAAATATTCCTATTTTTGAAATTTTTGTCACATTTTATAAAAATATGTTATTAGTATATTTTGGGTTATTATTTTTAAAATAATAAAATTTAATTAATAAAAATATTTTTAGAGTTTCTAGGTCTTAAAGCTAATGTGGCAAAATATTCATAAGAATACCACAAGTATGCCAAAGCTTTATTGGGTGAAAAATTATTATAAAGAGTGTGGAAGCTTCCTATAACCACATGCTAAAGAACAGTTTTCTTAGATTTGAGACTTGGTCAGATGCTTAATTGCTGTGTATCTTTGAGTGAAGCATTGAATTCTATTTAGTTTTAATTTCCACCTCTAAAAATGGTCATAATAACTGCTTTTTGAGAAAACTCTTATTTCAGGAATAACAACAGAGATCCAGGAGGCTTCTGATAAAAGAGGAGGATACAAAATTGAGAGAAATTCCTGATGAAGTACATGATGAGTTAATGTCAATTTTCTGAATGTGATGATTGTGGAAATGGTATTGTACTTTATCATGGTAGAGAATATAGTAGGACTATGTTTGGGAGCCGTGGGAGGAGAAATGACTTCCAGTTTGAACATGCTGCTTTGGAATATGCAGAGAACATACATATTGATTTGGGTGTTAAAAATATGGGTCTCAGGGAAGTGGATGGGGCAAAGGATCTGAGTTTTGTAGGTATTAGCAGCTTCATTTATCAATTCATGGAACAGGCAAAATCTTTTTAGGGAAAATATGCATATAGACAAAAATAGAAAAATGAGAATGATTCTCATTCTTGAGACAGGTAGAGTAAGATAAGCATATATACTTTATATATGGTAGCAGCTTTAAATTGTCTGTCATTGATGTTGAAGTAGGCAGAAGAGTAGCTGATGTTGATCAGAGTAGAGGTGTGGGGATTTACCTTGCACAATAGACAATTTGGTAATAAAGGTGACCTGGTAAGGATTATTACATTATGATAGGTACTCTAGCAAATATTAGATATTACCTAATTACTATTTTGAATAGTCCTAGGGTAGGTTACGGGGGAAGTTTCTCTAAGCTCTTTGGGAAGTAGACAAGAATAACTTATCTACAAATCAATTAATTGGTATCATGTTTGAATTTAAAGAAATTTCTGTCATCTAGGGAAGAGCCATGCCTTGGAATAAATCCATAGACAGGGCTAACCATGGTCTGAAGAGCTTGGTGGCCAGCCTCTGGGCTGGCCCTCAGTGGTCGCCATCTGATACTTCTTTTCTTGTTTATTTCCCCTAATTTGCATGAACAGATCCTGATAAACTTGCTTCTAATGAATTTCACAGAAACAATGATGTGCTGCTTCCACTGTTACAAAAAGACAATGGTTTACATCTTGAGCCCTCTTTCTTGCTTTTACATTGCTTTCTAATTAAAGGAAGAGTCTAGATGTTTACTGCCAGTCTCTGGTCGACTTTGGCTTCTTCAACTGAAGCCTCTACTTAGTATATTGTGACATTTTTCTCAACAATCTAAAAGAAAATCAGCTACCAGGTAGTGAAATTCTATTTTGAATAAACAAACCTCAAGTTTTAAGGATATATGCTTTTATATTCACTGTCTTAAGCAAATGCATTTGGTGTTTTGTTATTCACATTTGGGATTATGAGAAACATTTGTGCAACCTATCTACCCACCTGTTTGTATTCTGCTGATAAAGACCATTATGTAAACAGTTACAGTGAATATTTAGTAAATTTCTTAATCCACAGTTTCAGAGCTTTCAATCCACTAATCTGATGGTTTACAAACTATATATCTGTCCCCTTCCAAACTGAAAACTGAGATAAGAAATAACACTTTTCTAAATCTGAAGATGATTGTTCTTTATTACATATGCAGATTTTTTCTTCCTTTTTTTTAAAAAAAAATTTATGACAGTGCAGTGGTTGATCCAGGGCCTTAAAGATTTCAATCAAATGCTCTACCACTAGGTTAAACCCCCACCACCCTCCTATTTCTTAATTGAGCTTTGGATGGAATAAAGTTTGATTTATTTTTCTATCTACCCATTTATCTATCCATTCATCTGCCTAATTTAAGTATACTTGTAAAGCAACAGGTTCTCCTTTGCAATCAACTCTCTACTATCCCCATTCTAAAAGAAAAATGGAGATTTTTTTTAAATGGAAAAGCATGTGTCTTAATATTATTTATTTAAGTTCTGTAGTTATTGTGAAATTTCCATAGGAGGTAAATATCAGTGAACTTTCTTTTCTTCTTCCTCCCTTTCCTCACCTTTTTTTTTCTTTCTTCTTCCTTTCATTTGAGAAATGCATACATCCGTGAAAAACAGACATACAATACTGGGTTTACATCATGTGTGTGCACACATGTGTGCACATGCTTTATCTCCCATTGAGTTCACATGCAAGCAGATACTAGCCATCAAATTGCAAGCATGTCCCCGAATTAAACATCCATTAGAAAATAAAGACTGATACTTTTCAAGCAAGTGAAAAAGGTGCTATTCAAATGTTGATGGCATTAAAAATGACACTCATCTGAATTGTTTGAACTAGAAAGTAAACTGAACAAAAGTATATTATGAATTTATTGACTCTTTCAAAACAACTGAAGGAATTGATTTGTTAAGCAAATTTTTTTCCTTTCATCAATTCTTGCTTAAAGGATTAAATCACATTGGAAATTTTGGTAAACATAAGAACTGATTTTAATGAAGGAAAAATTGGCACTTCTCATGTTCAACATCTCTAAAAAACTGCACGGAGAGTTACTTGTTGTAAAGTGGTTTCTCAGTAATGAATTTATAAAGAACCTCAGTGAGAACGGATAATACTGTTCATTTTTTAGGTAGCATGTCAAATTTAGGGTAAATGATGCTAAAAATATTCTAAAATAGTTCTTAGTTGTGCTCCTATAATAAAATAATCATAGAAGTTCTTCCTTACCATCAAAGCAGATGGCTCTAATGATTTTCAAGCCATAGTTAATTCATTTGCAAACAACAAATATAGGTTGGCAAATGTGTACTGAAAGTGCGATGTTACTGTTCATAAATGCTCCTAAAGTTTATTTTGTCCTATCATTACTGGAAAATGGTGTTTACCTAAGTTAAGTTATTTGTGTGAACCATCCCTGAAACAGTGCTGCAGTTATAATAAATTACCTGCAAAGTGAATGAACATCACCTGGTTAATGTGGTTTCGGTGGTGCAATTGACCTTATGGAATCAGTGATACATTTATATTCTTTAAATTAAAATTTTATGACAAAAGCATGTGTCTTTTTCTATTTGGAGAATATAGTTCCTTGGATGAGTTTAATGCATCCTCCGTAAGATAGAAAATAGTATATGTAATAGCAATAAATTCTGAATTCTAAATTTTATACTAATAAACTTATTTGAATAGTATGAATATCAAATAAGAGATTACTGAAAACTTCCAGAGCATGTCATTCAGGATAAACTCAAATAAGCCAAATTATCTGGGCTTTTGAAATATACTACAACATTTCTATAAGTTTATTAGGTATTGTTTTCAAGTTGTTCATGAGCTCTGCTTTTAACTAGAGAATAAGCCATAAATAAATAAAATACATCTGTTCAGTTCTTTGGTAATACAAGCAACCTTCTGAAATTGAAATTGAGATTAAAAAAAAAAACTTTTATTTTCACAAAAACTTTGGGTTGTTTTTGTCAATATCTTTATGTCCTTAATTTAGGAGGTGATGGGAGATTTTAATCTTGTTTGTATTATACATTACAGACAGATCTGGGGGATAAATATTCTTCCCCAGAACAAGCATTTATCACTTATTGATGTGAGTAATGCTTCCAATTAGACCACACAAGCTTTGTTTTCTTTCTTAACTGATCTTACTTAACTTAAAATATGTTTCATGATTTGTGATTGATGGTTTGCCAGATAAACCATTTAAAAGGTAGCAGGGATAGACAAGGTGTTGGGATGCCTCTGACTATAATAAATAACATGAGATACGTGTTAAGAAAACTGTGAAATTAGATATTGAAGAGCATTGATGCTTGGGGTAGTAGATGCTTTGATTCAAACTGGAATTATAAGTGAAAGAAAGTTGTACTCTAAATTGTTTAAGCCAAAGAAAATTACAAGTGGTATTGGTGATGACTGGTCACCTGTTTTGTGAAGAAGGAATAGTCAAATAAGTTTTCAGCCAACTTTTCCCATCCTCAAAAAGATTTACTACACTTTAATCAACACTTTGAATTGCAAGCTATTTATAATTCAAACTTCTTAAGAAGCTGAAAGTAGCTAAAAATATCAGTTTTCATGGTATTTTTTTCTTTGTACACTTAAAATATGTAAAATAAAATGTATTCTCTAATCATGTATGCTCTAGGTAAATAAATCAAAAGGCACAAACACCTTTGTAATGCTTTAATATCCATATACTTTCAGAAATATGTTTTATTTTCTTCCCTAATCTTCCTTCTCTTAATAAGATTATATGTTTTAATAAAGTGCACAAAAATTTTCTAATAATTTTGACTCCTTAAAAATGTGTGACTTTGCAGAGAAATCATAAAAACAAGTGTTTGAATCTATAGAATTTAAAAACCAGTATTGTTCATGATAGAGTATTTTGCAACTCTAGTTGTTCCAAACAGGAATCAATTTTTAATTCATTGTTTTGCAGATATTTATATTTTCACCTTGGATATGATTATTTAGAAAAAAAAAATCTCCCTGCTTTCTAAGTACATTACCAGGAGAATATTTGCTCTGAGCTCTTTCCCAGCTTGTGAGTTAATGAACTTTTCTCAAAATAACTGTCAGTTCTCATATGTGTGCCAGGTATTATTCTAGGTTCTGGAAGTAAAATGCTGGTTAAAGCAACATCCTGAAGAACTGTAGTTCAAATGTCTTTGGTCTGCAAACCTTTCATACCACCACTTAACATGTAAAGGTGTGTGAGGTTTGTAATTTATCAAGCCCCTTTACTTAGCATGGCAAGTGAGGTATGACCTGCCATTTCCAAATGCTGGTTGTACCTCAAACCGATTGTTTTACTGTCAAGATTGTCAGACAGGGTATGATGTATGGAAATTCCATGCCTTAAAAATGTGTTATCATACTTCATTGAAAGAGAAAACATAATCTTACAAGAGCAGGCTCTCTCTGTAGGAAAATATTTAAAAGAGCAAGAAGAATTCAATATCAATTTAATATCATGTTGTGATACTGAACCAATATTTTAAAATCTTGACTTTAACACCCACAGTGAAAATTGTAGTTTGTACCTAGGAGGTAACAGTTAGGAATCCTCAGCTCTTGGAATTAAGGTTTCCCTCTGAGAACGAAATTAGACACAATTGTCACAAAGCAACTGAGATCAGCCATCTATAGAAATAACTGAACTGAAGTGATAATCCAGGGCAGAAGTGTCTCAAAACACCTAACAGCAAATTTCCAGGAGTAGGTGTTGAGTGCCTGCCTTAGCGTGGCTAAAACTGGCACATACTCAATTTGTTCGACTCTTGTCAAATTAAAAAGAAAAAAAAAAGAAGAAGAAGAAGAGAAAGAGTATGTTATTTAATAGAATTTTGAAAAACAATGATAGCAAAGTCTCTGGTTATGAGGCAAGGATAATTTTGAACGTCCTCCTGTTTCTTATATTTTGTTCACCAAAGAATAGCCTTATTATTAATTTAGCTATATATCTCTGTTAAGACAGGCTGTGACCCTGTCTTGATCACTGCTCTATGAGAGGTTCTTTAATACCTTTAGAGGATGAGTTTAGAGCAAATTGTGAGTTGGGCCTGGTGTTAGATGGGGTGTTGTGGCTTTTATCTAAAATATAGAGAGGAAGACCAGCCTAAGTAGGGGTCCATGGGGTGTATCTGTGGGTCAATTGTGATAGACACTCTTCAATTGATACAAGAATTTATTGAGAATCACAATGGTTAAAGAAGACTTCAGAATTTCCCTCCTGTTTCTTTACAAATGAAGAATGAATTTATAGGATGACTAAAATGCATATGTATAAGGATGTATGTATCTTATGTGCTCTCTGAGTAATAGCGGCTTACTGTTTTATCCTTAAGGTGATACCATCTTTTAATTTATGCCTCGATTTTCATCAAATCAGTTGCTTAAGGCTGTTCCTCAAACAGGGAACTTTTGAGCTTGTAAATTTGTTCAAGAGATTTTGTACATTAAAGGTCATAAAATCTTTCAGTGTAATTTGTGATTTCATTCCCAAAATGCTCAGAATTCAGAAGCTTTTGGTTTTCTCAGTTCTGAGAAAGCTCATTGCAAAGGTGGGGCCTGCATAATCTCTTGGCCAGGAAAAGTTCCACATAAAAGTTCCACCATAACCTGGACTATGTTTCCAGGGTGCAAGATAGACCTTAATGATTATTAAGAGTATGGATCTTGTGATGATCTTATATTCTTCTTCCATCATTCCCCCAGTATAGAGGCAGTGACTTGGGGTAGTATGAAAGGCTGATCTCATCTATCAACAAGCATGCTCTGATCAAACCCATTAGTATAATCTCGTCCCTCCTGATGTAATGACTGTTTCACAGATTTTACCCTAAGTATAGCTTTTTATAATATTTCCTTGTCTATGAAATTTATTTAGGAATTGACAATCCCAGTCATAGAAACCTGAGCAGATGATGTTGACTGGGGAAAGAAAGCTCCTGACCCTTCTGAGAGAGCTGGCTGCAGCCTGCAGTTTCTGTCTTTGAGGAAGGTGTGGTATGTGGGTATTGTTCTTGGGATGGTGGCAGGCGTTTAAACAATCTTAGGATGAGGAGAAATGGACAAAATGAAGTATCTTAATGACATATCTACCTTTGCACCATCCACATACATAAGGTAGTACAGACTCTTTTTGATTAAGCCCATTTGCTTTTGATTCTGTTTCTTTAAAGCAGAATTCTTAGTGAGGTTCTGCCTGGTGTGCCTGACATTAGTGTGGTCCTTTCTCCCATTTCATTCTCAGGTGAGCACGGTTGCTATACAGTCATTGAATTCAAGCCCAAATACCCATTCTTAGGGTTCCACTTTGGTGAATAATGGTAATTCTTGCCTGGTGTCAATCTTAACATTGTAGGACGACGAAGATGATTAACAGTTTAAAGTTTGATAAAGAAGTGAACATTATGACATTGTTGCAAGAAAAGGATCATAAAATATGCTCAAAACAAAGCAAGTGGCCTCAGTATTCCAATAATTTACATGGAAGACTGGCTGAAAATCATTCATAGAGCTATGCATTTGTAAACAGATTCCCTGCCACACTGTGACTTTTGTCTCACCTTGAATGGATACTATTAATTTCTATTTCTTTGAGATTCTTTGAACTATATCATTCTCATTATGGGGAATGTCATGAAAAAAGGCAGCAAGCCTCTGCATGAAGAGCTGTGAAACTCATTCGTGAGTAACAGCAATCAACTCGTTTATCTAACACAGTGCCCACAAGGATGATGCAAAAGTATGAAATCCAAGCAAAACAAGAAAAATCTAAAACAGGCCTGGAGGAGATGTGCCTTCTAACTCCAACTGGTGGAAGACAGGCCAGAATGGCACATCTGGAGCTATGACACCAGCATTGGTTTTAGTGGGAATAGTTTAGCCTTAGTCTTCACTTCTGGTGCCAGAAAAACAGCTGGCATCATGAAGGGAATCTGGGGTAATGAAGTAGGAGAGGAGATGTGGCATCATTTAGTGCAGAAAGATCTTGGTTTGCTGTTTCACTACAGAATGAATGCATGTGACACCAATGTGCTGCTTGGTACCCAAATGTGAATTTCCTATTTAAAGTAGTTCTTTATATCCCTGTGAACAGGGAATTTCAGTGAGGTGAGCTAAAGAAACTAGGGTGGAATAGAAGTTGACCAGTGGCAATCAGGTCATACAGCTGTTATTTCACTTACTAATATATAAAAAACTTTATTTGAGATAGATGAACATGGAAACATTTTACAAATAACAATTCTGTTGGGAAAATTGCAGTAGCATATTTTTTCTGACTCTATGTCTTTGGACTCTGGCTAACTTGTCAGATGATCCTTCTGGCTTTTTCCAAGGTTGATACTCTCTTGCTCTATTGTCTTGATGGCAACAGTTTCATGTATAGAGAACTCTGTAATATTTCAAACACTGTCTTTATATGCCAAGGAAGGGATTCTTAAGAGCTCATTACACAGTGTTTACAAGGATATATTCTGAAACAATGAGGAAAAACAAAGGTCAGGGAAAGAAATTACAGGGTTTAAAAGTGCAAGGTACTCACTTCATGCATGTAGCATACCTTTAAATGGAAAAGGAATGCAAAATATGCTTCTGAGGATTGAACTGCTTTGCATATTGCAGGTTTACCCCTTTTGAACACATTATTATTGTAACAAATATATTCTCTCTGGAAAAATTCTTATTCTTAGATGTTATATTCTTTTCTTCTTGTCTTCCCAACAGACTCACTTCTAGAAGCTAACTTAAATGAAAAATGACATCTATTAGGGACATGGGGATTCCTTCCAGTAGCTGAGCTACCAATTCAAATTTGTGATTTATTTCTTTAAAAACAATCTTTAATTTTTTAAAACTCAGAAAGTTCACTTTTTTCCCTAAAATATGATGAAGAGAATTTGGAGGTTCTTTTTAATGGTACTGGGGGTTGAACTCAGGGCCTCATCTGTGCTGGGAAAGTATTCTACCACTGAGCCTCATCCCTGTCCCTGAGAGAATGTTTTATCAGTGACAGTGCCTGGAACTGAAAGAGATAGACTTTAGAAAAATAAAGAGCTAGATTGTAGAAGAATAAATATGGAAACGAAGGAAGCTACATTTATTGAAATAATCAACACCAAGCAGTGGTCAGAAAAGTTATTGAGTTCTACCTCATAGTTTCTGTATTAAGAGAAAATTAAGACTTCTAATTAAGCTTCACACTACATCTTTGAATTAGGGAATATGGGTATTATCTCAATTTTACAGATGAGAACATTGAAAGTTTTTGAACATGATTAAATAGTTCTAGCTAAAATAAATAAAACATACATTCATGTGCTTCTATTATGCCTCATTAACAATACCATATTTAATTTGTCTAATTTGATTCTTCTAAAGGAATAATGTCTGAAACTCAGTGGCTTAATAAAAAAAAGATATTTCTTGTTGTCATTGTGTACCCAACATGGTTTGGAAGGGAAGGCATCACACCTTTTCACAGGGGCTTAGATAATTGCTTATTGCAATTATAACAAGAATAAGAAAGGGGAGAATTGTTCACTGTCTTTTTAATCATTCATTCAGCTGTGACAACATTTTACTGGCTAAATCAAATCACATCTAATCTTTAAAGGAGTCCACATTTAATTGTATGGAGGCAGAGAATTATAAACTTACTTTGTGTTTCAGAGAAAGAAGGCAAAACTATATTTGGAAGCATCTTAATGTTCACCCCAGTCCTCCACAGTCTACCACAGTCTATATTATCCTCAGAATACTGATAGGTTAGATAACTCACCAAGACTTAATGTTTCCTGACTTCTCTCTGCTATTCTTATCACTACGTGGTCTCTTATCCCCAAACTATGGATCCGAAGTTTGGCTTGAATTTGAGGTTTAAAAACACTACAACTAATTACCATATAACGTTTGTTTGTTTGTTTGGTTGGTTGGTATTTAACAAATACTTCCAATCAAAGGCTTGAAATGAACAATAATGACAACAGCAGACAGGCTCTTTTTATCATATTGTCTCTTTTAATCTTCCTCCTAGCTGATTACTTCTTTCATGCAAGGACTTGAGACTTGGCAATTTTAACTCATAGCTGTTATATTCCTATCACTCTTGGTTGCAAAAAATAATAGAAGCAAATAAAAACTCTCATTGGTAGGTTTTAAAACATAGCACATATAAGGAATTTAAAAATAAACAAAGTGTTAAGAAGGTAAAGAAACTATATAATTAGAGAAATCTCAAGACTGAAGAGCAAAATATGTTGTTACTCTGTATTTAATGCAAAAGTCATGACTTATCTCAGAAAGATCTGGGTTCTGAAGTGCTCCAACCCATCTGGAAGGAATCTTCCAATACCCAACCAAAATTTGGTCAAGAAGAATAAAATTCATGGAGGATTTTACCAGAGAACAGAATGTTGAGAAACTCAATTAATTGGCTGAGCAACTGATGCATTATCACGACTAGGAATTCTTGTTCTCTTCAGCCCCTGGACATATAGCCTATGCTTTGAAATAGGCTATGGCCTGAATGTCTGTGTCACACTAAAATTCATATGTTGAAACCTACTCACCACTATTTTAAGGGGTGAGAGCTCTGAGAGGTGGTCAAGGCAGGAGTGCAGAGCTTTCAAGTATAAGATTAATGACCTCGTAAAAGAAATCCTTTTTCCTTCTACCACATGAGGACGCAGCAAGAAGATAAAATGTATGGACCAGGAAATGGGTCATCTCAGATTCCAAATTCACTAGTGCCTTGATCTTGGACTCTCCAGCCTCCAGATCTGTGAAGTGTAAGTTTATGTTGTTTATAAACCACCCCATTTATGGGATTTTGTTATAGCAGCCCAAGTGGACTAAAATTTATAATTATTGTTCTTTATCCTTTCAGTTGGGTGTTATTCAAGAGACCCTGTTTCTCTCCTTAATGGTATATTCATTGTATTGAGACTGTTTAATCATATTTCATTGCATACCTCTATATAATAACTGGATGGAGTTTTGAGTTGTCTCCTGATAAGATTGAGTGAGACTTTCTGGTTGTATATGGGATGGTTGCATGATGTAAGCCAGGCAGTTCTGAATGTTTATTTTGGGAGAGTAGTGTGAGTGGATACTAGCAACCAAGGAGCAGAACAAAATAAAAACATTTATATTTTGATCTGCTGCCCAGAAATTCTGTGGGGTAGGCCTTTCTCCTCTTCCTATTTTTAGTGCACATGGCTTAGATAGACTGGTAATTCCCACTTCCATTTTCCATTTCCAAACATGGGTAGAAGACTTAGACTTGGTCAGGGAAGTGTCACCCTTCTGACCTGGCATTGGTTTGAGAATGATCATCTATATCCAAAGAGAATGAGGAGAGGCATATTCAGGAAATTGGAGTAAACTCTGAGGAAAATATGCTCATTTCTATGAAATTGTCACAAGTAAGTATAGGATTTTTGGTGGACTTTGCCACTTTCACTCCAAACACCAAATGTTCTGATTTTCATAATCATACATGTATATGAAAATCACCTATTTTGTTATTACATGAAATGTTTATTTCATATTATTATATTATTACATTAATATCATGTAGATGATTATTATTCTTATCCTATAAGTTTTCAATGAAAATTCACTTAGATGATGTTTATATAAACATCAATCCGTGGGTTTTCTAGTTTGGAATAGGTGCACATTAAGTTTTAGGTAAAGATGAAATATAAAGATGATATAAGGAGTCTGATTCATAGTGGGATGGGGAGCAGGAGCATGGGAGGAATAGACAAACTCTAGATAGGGCACAGGGGTTGGAGGGGAAGGGCGGAGGAAAAGGGTTAGAAATGGTGGTGGAACATGATGATCATTATTATCCAAAGTACATGTACAAAGACATGAATTGGTGCGAATATACTTTGTATACAACCAGAGACATGAAAAATTGTGCTCTATATGTGTATTACAAATTTTAATGCATTCTGCTGTCATATATAAAGAAACTCAAAGAAAAATAAAGATGGAAGGAATAGAGAAATTTCTGATATCCAATGGATTACATTTCTATAAAAATGAACTATTGTGGAAATTGATTATTTATTCTTTATTATTATTGCTATATTTGTAATACTCACTATTAAACTAATCAATCACTACAAAAATATCATCTTCATGATGTACAAAGGATATGAGAAACACAGCAATGTTTGTACAGCAGTAGGAAGGTATTGCACATGTTCATGATATCTCTAAGGCCCACAAGTTTTAAAAGTTCTTCAACATAGTGTTAGTGTAGCATGAATTTTATTTCATTTAAATGTTTTGAAATCACTTCATTATGAGTGGAATAAATACCTTTGTAAAAATAGTGTTATATAACAAGAGCACCATATCCCCTTGAATAATGCTGGTATTTCAAAATTTTACCAGTGAGATTCATCAGAAAGTATTAAAATGCTCTGTGCAAAGGATCATTTTAAAAGAATAATTCATCCCTGTGCAACTCTAATGTCACTCCAAGCAGTCTCTGGAAGCACTATTGTCCTAATTTCCATTCACTAAAAAATATAGGAAGCAAAAACAAAAACAAAAAAAAGAATTAAGAAATTTTAAATATAAAGTAAAAACTAAACTTCCCCTCAACAACAAAAAAAATGAGGTAGCAGATTAGGTGCTGATAATGAGTATCAAAAACAAAACACCTGCTACTAAACTCGAACTATTGTCTTAGTTATCTGGGTAACATCTCTCATATAAAGGCTCTTTCTTCATTTTTTCCTACAGGAAAAGAACAGAGCAAATCTCCACCTAACTCCAAGACTGATGCTTTTACTTTAAGAGTCATAATTTAAACTGGGATCTCAAGGTACAGAAACTTAGCATTGAGGCAAAATATTAGAATATTTATTAAATTTTTTTTCAAGATTAATGGTACTGGGAACCAGAAAATTTGTCAAGTAAATATTCGTTGCTAGTCTTCTTTCTGGAACTTACACAAAGTGATTGGAAACTGAAAAGTGCATTCACTGCTTATTAGAGTTCTCTTTTTCTTTTGTACAAACCATGGATTCTTATAAGCGTTCAAATCAAGAACACTTTGCAATGTGTTCAGTATAGAACACCCTCCATCAAGTTCAGTTCCATTTTGACTAAGAATAATGATTCAGTTTCATTGGTCTCTGTTTTGTGAAGTTAGAAATAAAAGAGGAAAACAGTAAATAGGCCTAAATACCAGACCCTAGATTCTCAAAAGCCTCAAATGATACTCTTCTTATCTTCCAAGAGAAAAATAGAGGTTTCTATAATTTTTTTAAGATAATGCAAATGTTTTCATTAAGCCTGATTTTAAAACTGGATCACACAGCCCAGAAAGAGGATGTAATGAGAGGAGAGGGGCAGCAGAAAATAGAAAACAGAAAAGAAATATTTGATAAATCCTTTTTCTCCCCTCCTCTTTTTTTTTCCCCCTGAGTTTGGCATTTAAAGATCCAAATTATGACATTAGAATTCCTTTGAGGCTAGTCTAATTCAGATCATCAAAGCCACTGGATTCATGAAGTCTTAATTGGAAAGACTTCAGAGATTAGCCAAACTAACCACTTTCCACACACTTTGATTTGAAAACACATTTCAGTGGAATATGTAGTTTTTACAGAGTTTGTAGAATTTTAATTTTTAAAATAATTTTTGAGTGGCATATGGTAAAACTATTTTAAGTAAGTAGGTAAATGCAATATACATAGAGATCTTGATTACTAAGTTATTTAAAAATATAAATACGTAAGTATAATCCTAAGAACAGAAACAATTAAAAATACAATTTTCTATTTTTTATCAAAATTAGTTTTTAAATTTAAATTTTATTTAAAATATCACAATCTATTGAAAAATAAGTTTAACAATCTAATAATAGTGCATATTTGTCTGTGTGAATAAACAGCAATTAAAATATACAATTTAAATATTTATGTTATGAGAAAAAGCTACTATTATGACCTGATGTGAAGAATTTTTGCCTGAAGCTTTAAGAAATAAATAATGGGTTTATTTTACTATTAGTTTTTTTTTCTAATTAGATAAATAAGAGATGATTCAAGCTGTTATTTGAAAAATCTGCAAATAACATATTGCATGCAGGATAACTTTCCCCCCATAATTCAAAGCCATATTTAATAATCATTACATTAGTTTATGCTTCTTAAATCGATTTTTGATGTACTAAATATACACAAGAATTTTCATCTGATGAAGGGAAAATTGAACAGAATTTGCAGAATTATATCATTATGCCCCTAGTTTCCTTATTGCATTTCAACATCAGTGTTCATTGTGCTTCCTGCCTTAAACAAATGGTCAATTATGGATTATAAATTAAAGAATATTTGACTGAGAATTAAAAAAACAACAACAATGTGCTGTTTAAAATTCATGTACTAGCCACTGGTTATCAACTGAGTCATAAACTAAGTGACTGAGTCAGGAGCCAGCTCATTTATCCTGCCCAAAAGACTGAATATATTATACAGTCACTCATGGCAGGTCTTAAGCTTCTCTCATCAAAAGAAAACATTCTCTAAATATTCATTTTGTTTTTTGTTTAAGTGATAGATATTGCAATAACTATCACTATTATCTTTAATTATATGACTGTTAGGCTTGTGTATCAATGTTTGGAAAAATATGATTACAAGTCTAAATTCTTCAGTTTCCCCAAAGAGATCCAGAATTGGTGCCTTTACAAAGTGATTAAGGGTAGTTAGATATTTAGCATGAAAAACAATTCATCAATAGTTATTATCATTATTGGTATTAGTTTTAAAATTATTTTATTATTCTTGATTTACTTACGAAAAATTTGATTCATGCTCTATTATTATTAAATTAGAGTAATAAAGAAAATTTTGTTTCTCTCCTTCAGGTAACTGTATTTTTATTCCCAATGTCAAAGCTCTAGCAGATTTTGGATTCAAAGTGGCATTGCTAGCATTTTCTATTTATGAAGATCGTCTATTTTCCTCTCTGATTCTGTGCTAAACAGTATACATAAGCTTTAAATCCTAATTACCTCACTAACTTCTGCCATCCCATTTATATAAACTCAGAATTTCTGACATTAATTTGTCAAAAAAAATTAGTAATTTGAACTTAACAGCTGCTTTGAAAACATAAAAGAATGAGATAATTATTAGTTTCCTGAATACTCAATGTTTTGCACATAGAAGATCCCAGAGTATGAGAAAGTATGAGAGTATGAGAAAGAAGCTTGTACTTTCCATTCTTAGTTTTGTTTCTTTGTACTATGCATATAAAAGCCCACCAGGAAAGTAGAAATCACAAAATATTTAAAACTGAGGAAAACCAATACTCAGAGTATATTGTCCAGTTGATAGAAAAGCTAAGATGCTATTTAGAGACTAGTACCAGCAGGAGGCTGCTGCCATCCACTGGTGTAAGGGTCAGGTATATGGAATCCAGGAACCTGGCAGGACTCCATGATCCTTACTGAATCTGTGGAGAAGATGATGATGGTATCCAAGGCAGTGAGATATGGTTAGAGATACCTTGTCTCTGTCTTCCTCTTGCTTCCAATCTCTTACTAGTGCTCCATATTGATCAAGCTGAAATACAAGCAGCTTCCATTTTTTCTCCCTGTTCCCCCTATTCCACACTGGGAAATGTTCTTATGATAGAGTGTTAGGTAGTAGGAAAGTTCCTGTAATTCTGTTTTCTTTCTTATTCTTTTCTTTCTTTTTATGGACAATGGAGACGATGCTATTTACCTCTTGTTCTGGGGTTGCAGTATACTTGGTGCAAAACTTTTCAAACATTTAATGTGATTCATTATTTTCATAAAGTGATGACTCAATAGGTTGTGATCTTCTTGAAGAAAGAAGTCATTGTTACATTTTAGTGCTGGATATTATCTTGTATAAGCCATGTACCATTTGAAAACAGAGCTGTGAAGAAATCAACCTACTAGCTCCCATAATTAAATGATACCTGAATAACAAAAACTTGGCATAGAAGGCTAAATGTCCAAGGCATTAGTGTCTGTGCCTCATAGCTACATACCTTCCAGATTTTGAACTCTTTGCTGATGTCATTGCTAGCCTCACATATAGGCCCACTGTATTCTTTAGTAAACTCAATCTTTAACACCTGAGTGCTAAAAGAAAAAAAATATCTCTATACGATCAGGCTACAAAGTATAGTTCTTTCTTATACACACACAAATTCTACTGTTGATTTTGGTGGATTTGGTTTAATTTTATTCTTGTGTCATAGCTCAAAAACTGCCTGCTCAATTAGTATGTATCAAGAAAGGGCAAGTATTGTCCCACACTTGCCGTATGATTCCTTAGAATCGTGGCCTTTACTAGACATCACTAGATTATAAACCTAAGTGTATTGATTTTTCCTCCCTCCCTTAGTCTAAGGAAATATTTGCAAAGCATTAGGAACAAAGGGGTGCTAAGGTGTCCCTTAGCATTCACTGGCCTTTCTGGCTGGACTGGACTTGATGTAGAATGATATTGAGGCCACTGCAGAAACAGGGGTTTCTATCGACTCTGGCTTCTGATTTTGAGGGACAGTTGTAATCACCTCAAATCACATTTCCTACAAATAAATGTGTCCAAAGTAAGCTCTGTAAATGAACATTAGGCCACATAGTTTTCCTTCCATGCATTTGTTTATTCAGCAAATGTTTATTTGGTGCCTGCCCTTGTCCTGTATTATGTGCTGAGAATACATAGGTCAAAGGAAATGCCTTGCATCTGGTCCTCAAGAAGCACAGAGAATTCAGAGATGTATAGACAATAAAACACAAAAGGAAACTTTTAAACAGACAATATGTGGACTGTTCTAATACAGGTGGATATCAAATGTACAATAGAGAAATTGATGAAGCCTTCACATGGAGGGCTGTGTTGGGGCTAATGAGGTGAGAAACATAGTCTAGGCACACAGAAGATTTACAAAAGGTATGGAAGCACAGAAGAGCATGGGATTTTCAAGGAGCCACAATTACCACTTTTATTTAACAGAAGACATGAACTTAGATACAGGGAATGAGACTGAAGGGGGAAACTCAGGCCAAGATGAAGTTCCTTGTGTGCCAGACTAAGAAATTTGGATTTTTTATCTTGTAAGTCATGGAAAACCAATAAACATTTTTGAGCATAGTAAAAATATTTCAAAGATTTGTCTGTTAATAATGAGAGGAGTGGGCTAAAATGAAGATTAAGTTTAAAAATGGGAAATCTAATAAGAAATAAATGCTAATAAAGTCTTTCACTTAAAAATCATTAAGTGATTTAAACAGACCTTATATAAAGAGCTAGCTAATATGAGACTGCTTGCTGTGCAGACATAGAGGAAAAAACAAATAGTCTTGCCTGGTCCCAGCATGTGTGGAATTTTATTTCAGTGATGATGAAGTAAGATATTTCAGGGGCAATAGCAGTGGACCTGGGAGGAAAAGGTTGAACATAAAAAAAATTTGAAGGTGGAATGTGGGGAAGGATGGAGTGGCTTTATTTGGTAAACAGAATGGTTGAAGAAGTAATTGGTTAAAACGAAGACATCCTGGAATAAGGCAGGCTCCTATTGTCATAGGATCAGTATCCTTACAGAAAGGAGAAATCTGGACAAGTGCACACAGGGAAGATTCAGCATGAATATGAAGGCAGAGATTGGGTGTGTGTCTACAAGCCAAGGAATGCCAAAGATTGGCAGCAAGCCATTTAAAGCTAGGAGAGAGACGTGAGGCAGATTCTCCCTCACAAACCCTCAGCAGGAACCAATTCTGCCAACACTTTGATCTTGAACTTCTGGCCTCCAGAGCTGTGAGACAACAAATTTCTGGGTGGGTTAAAAAATCCAGTTTGTGTTACTTTGTTATGGCACCCCTAGGGAACTCATAGAAACATTTCTCGGTTTCCCAGCTTGGGCAATTTTATTTCATAGTCAGAAACATGATATGAACTTGATTTATTCTCATTATGTGTCATTACAAAGGGAGCTCCTCTTTTTTATTTTTTCCTTTCTTTGCTTGTGTCTCTCATAAATTCTGAAACTATTGCTTTCAACAATGAAGTTATGTAATTCTTATCAATTGGATTTGGAATTGAAAAAGGACAGAATCGTAATTTCTGATGCCAACATTGATTCTTATTTCAAACACTGTTGGTTTACTAGAGTTAAGGACTGAATCACTTGCAGAGTTTTGGTAAAAAAATCAGAAAAAAAAAAACAATTAAGAGAATCCTTTTCAATTGTTAATTTGACTGAGCCACATGGTTCTGGAACAAAATGAAAATAAAGTGTATTCCCTGCTAAAATACTTATTTGAACCACCTACCTGTATAACTTGTCAAGTGATTTGATGTTTTATAATACTTTAAACTCTATCTCAAAAAAAAAAAAAAAAAAAAAAACAGAGTCTGTTAGCACTTTCTCTTGATCTTTGCAGAATACTATGAAAATAATAATAAACCTCTGGGTAGAATAAACAATCTGCTTGTGACAATTGCCCAAGTGCCTTCTGGCAAGTCTAGTCCTTTCTGCTCTCTTTAAAGTTGCAAAGTGCAAATTGCTTTGCAGCAGTAATATATTCTGGTCAGAGTGAGGGGGAAACTATGACTTTCATTTAAAAGTTGAGGTTGGTGATTGAATCATCTGAACTTCATCAGTGGCTTTGTAAAATTGCTTTTTTTTTCCCTAAGAAAGCAGTTTTTGCCTATAAATCAGATTTTAAATTACTATTGTCTTCTATTATTTTTCAATAGAAAATAGAGATGGGGAGAGAATATGGTGACATAATTTATGGTCACATTTTAAAGAACACATTTGCTCAGAATATAATGTGGCATGATAATGTTACATGTCCCCAAAGCCAGTGATGTGCTATTCTTTCTCTAGCATGTGATCATAAGGCACTTCCTCCTAAAGTAAAGGATGGACAGAAATTGGTCCTTTGTGACAATGTCTTTATGGAGAATTGCTTTCAAAGGACTTGAGAGGAATAATGTGGCCATTATCTACCCTCCACATCCCAGTTCACCTTGTTTTCCTTTCTACCCACACTATTCTTAGATATCAATTCTATTAAGTAGTAATGTTGTCTCCATTCTAATGGTGACATTTCTCCAACTTTTAAAATTCAGTCTTTTACAATCAAATGAATACTAAACTAGTCAGATTAAGAAAAATTATCATGCAGTACCAGGTGTCTGATGAAATTTGACATTAGGTTTTCATTTCTATTTACTGATATTTGAGAATCTGTTCAATTACTTTGATTAACATAACATTACACATGAACCTTCTATTTATTCATTTATCCACTATAACATGGCTTCAAATTGTTCCTAATTGCCAAAAGAGGCCTTTCCTAATCTTTGTTTTCTGGTATTCTCTGCTGTATTTGCCATTTAGAATCTTCTGGTCCCTATTTGCTTGGCTTTTATGATCAGACATTCTCCTGGGTCTTCTATCTTTCTTATTGCTTCTACTTTATCTCTTATTCATTTTCTTTTCATCTATATCCATTTCTGATGCCTGCTGAGCATCTCATCTACTCAACTAGTTTTATGTTTCAAACTTAAAGATATGGTTCAAACTGTCTGGAGACTTTTCTATTCTGGTGCACTTGGCACCACCAAATGATTACCCATAAGAAACTTGAAAAGTGATTATCTTCCTTTACCAAATCTCTCTCTCATTCTGTATTTTCTGGCTTAGTTATAGGAATAACAGCCAAGAAACTTAGGTCAAAGTTTGAAATAAATTTACAAACCCTCTTTCTTTCCAATCATATTTAATAAATCACATAATACTGCTCTGATTTATAGAACTCAATCCATCTTTTCTAATCCAGCCCTATGGCCATCATCTTAGTTTACATCCTCATTATCTCATATGGCTTCTTCCTCTTTATTAGTTTCTTAATTGTTCTTCTTTCTCCATTCTTGTCCCAATCAAATCTATCTTCCACTTCGAAGCTAGACCATTCATCCTTTACAAGTAAGTGTCAATTTAAACACATAAAGCTTTGTGCCTACAGTCTTTGAATGAGGTTTCTTTTTCTGTTCTGGGGATCAAACCCTGAACCTTGAACATGCTAGGCAAGTGCTCTACCACTAAGCTACATCCCCAGCTGTCTGAATTCTTATAACCAAGGAGATCCAGTCCAAACCTTTAAACTCAAAGCAGAAACCTTCTTCTCTGATCCTTGCCTGCATCTTTAGCCTCGCCTGTAGCTATTCCCTCACTGCCTTGTGCTTTATACCCTGGCAAGGGCAAGCTGCTTCCTCTTTTGTCAGACATCATTTAGCTCCTCTCACTTTTGGGAGGACTCTCTCCTTTTCCACCCTTGACCTAGCTAATTCTTAAGAACTTACTTTGCTGTCACATTCTTCCAGAAGCCTTTCACTGCAAACTGTTCCATGTTCCCCATGGGGTACAGAATGTATTCGGTAAATATTTGTTGAATGAATTACTCCACTTGGTTTTGTTGATCTAAGTGTTGGACAATTTAAAAACATATCAACATAATATTAGAACTACTCACACTAATTTTCATGTCAATGTAAAATTGGTATCCCCTGCATTGACTTATTCCATGCGGGGCTATGCAAGCGAGATTGAGCTCTTTTCCTTTTCTGAAAAATTTGCTTTCTTAACCCTGTATAATTATTTTCCTCTTTATAGCATCACAGGTTAGCATTGGAGGCTGTTATTTCAGTAAATAGATTTTTAAAATGAAATTTCTGTAAAAGATTCAAATTATTCGTATGTGTTTAAACACGGGGAATCAAATTCTGGCTATAAGCTATAATCTAAATTGTTTATTCCTTGGTTTTTGCTAAGCAATTTAATATCCATTCCTGCAGCTCAATCTTGAGATATAACTATAATGTGTTATTGAGAAAGTTATATAAAGTCAGAGAGAAACCAATAATTCCTTCTTTCCATTAATTTTCAATTATACTGATAGTTTCAGTAGCATGTTTTCTTATTGTACAAGGCAATATTGGTGGCACATTTGAATTTTGACTCTCTCTCTCTCTATATATATATATATATATCTATATATATCTATATATATCTATATATATATATTTGTCCATTATGTTATATTCTTGAAGGTTTACAGTAGTCTTGGAAAACCTATATGAAAGGTTTATAGATTGAGATTCTTCTAAGAACAAAAGTAAAAACCATTGTAGATATTATGCCAACTTCAACAAGGAGAGTGACACAGGAAAATGTAGGCAGTGTATATGTAAGTTATGGAGCATGTTATTAATCTTCCCCAACAGAGTGATTCTCAGTGGTAAGAAAATTCTCTTAATAGCAGTCCTAATTCCTTGGAAGCAATACAGTAAGCCATTTAGCTTTTTATGGACCTACTGAAAAGGCTCAATGAGAGAAACAAGGAGGCAAGCCATTTTGTCAATGACCGGTGATAGTCTTCCTATCAAACATGACTGAATACCGAACTGGCAGAGGGACATACATCTGCTACAAATCATTCAATTAATTCTACTTTTTCTTTCTCCTAATCCATGAAGGGTTTTTTTTTTTTTTTTTTTTTTTTTTTTTTTTTTTTTTTTAGAATTAAGTTGTCCTCAGTGCTTCCAACTAGTCACTTATCTGTCTACTATGATCTTGTTCTTTTGGGAGAAAATCATCTTTGAAGTTGGAGGGAAGATTGGATTTTAACAGGAGGTGATGTCACTATCAGCACAATCTTGAAGAAGGACAGTAGGAAAAGGTCTCCCTGTCCCTAGGGCCACTCTTTTAGCTGATACCTATTTGAAATATAAAATAGGTGAAGCACTGACCTGCTTCAGAAGCATGCCTGAAGTGGCAGATGGTGGGGTTGTATCTGAACCAGATTGTTCATGCGCAATCTCGTGCCTTTATGCATTTCAGCTGCTATTTTTCATTTGTTATAAAAAATGCCATTATCTTGACCAGTAACGCAGTTTCTCAGATATTTTTGAAATCCTTAAAGGCTTATTTTTTGGAGAGTCCGTGCTGGAACACCACCGACTGTGCCTTGTGTGCATCATATTAGGGTAATGTAGGGTGGAAATAGCAAATTGACTTTGATAACGGATTTTCAAGTGTGCTCTTTGTGGATGAAATGCTGTTTCACTTATTATGATTTTTTTCGGGCAGTAATTTATTTGTAAATGTCTTGACTGCACTTTAATGCCACTCTGTCTCTGGGGGTGAGTCTGTGTTACAACCAGTTACAGAGATAACAAGGTTAGGAATACATCCTCACGTGGTATTTGTCTAGGGCCTGTAACTTTTTTATGTTGTGACAGCCTGACAGGAGCAAACAATTCAGCAAGCTATAGCATCATAAGGGTAGAGAGGCTACCAATTAGCACATAGTTGCTCCATGATGTTATTTGTATGGGTTCTTTCCACTGGGAAGTCAGAAGCTGCCATGTGACCATTAAGGGGCCATCCTAATCTCTTTGCTGCTGGTGCTGTTTTAAACATGGTAATGGTGGGTTGTGTGGAATGGAAAAGCCAGAGACATAATATCTTCAGCAGGTGACAAGGGATTCATGCCCAAGGCAACTGCTTTCTTTCCAAAAGTTAAAGAAATATGTAGCATACACTTATTATAGGGGTTCTCACTCATTTCTCACTGTGGGTAAAGTTTGTATTCACATGTAGATTATTCAAAGGAGACAGCCCTTGAATAATTCAAGGGTTTAGTAAACTTTCTCTGTAAGCTCAGATGGCAACTATTTCAGGCCTTCTTGGCCACACAGTCTCTGTTGTAACTCACTTATCTCTACTGATGTTGTGTAAAAGCAACTGTAGACCGTGCAGGAATGAGTGAGCGTGAATCAGTAACATTTTATTAATAACAATAGGCAGTGGGGAAAATTTGGCCAATAGGCTATCCTTTGCCTATTCTTTTTCTATGTTAGATGGAGGAAAGTTTTGGGAATGCTTTGGGCTCTACATTATTTCTTTTCTTAGTAGATGTGAAAGCACCTTATTCCATGTAACCCAAGCTATCCTGTCCTAGACCTCTTTTCAATAGCTTTGTTAAAATCACAAATTCAATGAACTCGGCATCATTATTCTCCATTGTTGTGCCTCAGAAGTGATTTGAATTTGTCTTGAAGGACAACAGAATTGTCCTTTAGGACTGACAACAGAAACCTCAGATACACATGTCCTTTGGAATAAAAGTTATTGTCCTGGGTAAAGGTTTCAGATGAGGTTGGATATATTTTTATATACTAATTTTCAAGGGCTGAAGGTTCTGTTTTCTATGTAGTTGACTCATTTTGTTCTCTCTCTCTCTCCTTTTTTTTTCTTTTTTAATCTCTTTTTCTCCTCCCCTCTCCTTTCGCCACTTGACTGTATCATACTGTGTGACTGGTTGCTGAGGTGCTGCGTCACCTTCTGTATTGTTGCTTGATCTTTGATTTCCTGTGAGGCACAATGAATCTTACATTAGACTGTTCTGAGTCAGGTGGTGCACCATCTGTTCCCAGTCCTGAAAAACATGAGTATCAGAGAGTACCAGAAACAATAGCTCCCCCAGTTTTCAGCAGAATATTCCTATTCACACAGTGCAAGGCAGACAGACAATTCTGATCTTAGACAGGGTAAAGGTGTACTTTCCTCACAATCACCTAGTAAATTTGACACAAGACCTTATGAAAATCATTTTACACATTAGTACACGCATGGAACTGGACAGGTTTGAACCAATTTGCCTTTGTAGCTCTGGGGTAATGTTAGATTTAAGTGGTTGGGAATGGTTGTGTAATTGTACATAATAGCTGCATCGCGTGAGGCCACCCAGAACACACGAGAGCAGCTGGCAAACCAAGGTATTGAAGCTGATGGCAGGTAGCAAACAACAAATTGAAAGAATGCAGGCCAACTGGAGCCTGGCTGCCAACCTGTGATAGCATTTAAAAGCTTGAACTAACCTTCGGTTATGAAAATGAGATACCCATTAACCACAGAGCTTTAAATCCCTTAGCTAAATAATTAACTGTAGATAAAAGTCTTTTAACTATACATTGTTCTGTTAGTAATTTATTTAAATTAAGAGTAAATTGCTTTTCTAATACTCCCTTCAAAGTTTAAAGGCACAATATATACTAAAGGTGCTAAGACCTGTCTATGTCTGTAATGCATTAAAGTCTCATTGCCATTAAGGTCATACATGCCCCGCCCCCCCCCATATGCTATAATGACTTCCCTAAGTATTATGTCGATTACAGAAAAATACCAAAATTAGGAGATTTTTTGGAAACTATTTAAGAGTTCATTCATCTCTCTGTACTGTTTGAGTTTTACCAGATATTTTTGAGAACTGGCATACATTAGGAATCTAAAACACTGCCAAAAAAAAAATTTAAAAGCCTGTTTTAAAAAAGAAAAAAAAACTGTTAAAAATGAAGAGCCTATAAAATTAAATGAGATAGAAAGCTACTCAGGTTAACTCTATAAACCTGAGTTGGCCTGTCTACCAAAAGCTTGGCAAACCACTGTGGAGTGGAAAGTTCTGCTTTATTCAGTGACTGGGGGTCCTCTTTTCAGCATTAACCTTGGAACATCTAGCTTCATACTTTAATACAAAACTCAACAGTTTTGGTTCCTATTTTAAAGGTATTGAGCAATGGTAGCTTTTCCAACTAAAGGAGATTATGATAGGGTGAACTCTGGTTTGGACAGATAAACAATTAACTAGTCACCAGAAATAGTGTTATAGATTTTTGTCTTCAGGAATAGATATTTTGAGGTAAAAAAAATGGTCTTTTGGGGACAGTGAGAGGAAGAGAAGATATGATGCCAGATTAGGGGAAGGAGCATGAAGTGAATTAACACAACAACACTACTCTTAAAATAAACATTTTAGTAGCACAGTACCATATTTTTCTATTTTACCTTTTAAAATTAGAATTAATGCAGACATAGTCCCAGCCCAGCAAAAATATTATCTGATAATGTGAACAGCTCTGCTTCTGAACCCCCAACTGTCATCTTGACACATTTGTAATCACCTTTAAGAAAAACAGAACAACAACTCATTGTTGCTATAAACAGCACGTAGTTTATTTTCAGAAGTAAACGTTCAGTGTGGAACATGTTAAAATCCATTCTGCTGTGTTGAGCTATTTTTAGACTTCCAAAATTTATCTTGCAATTTTATGTGATTTTAAAAAAACATATTTTCAGCACTTTCATTTCCACCTTTTCACTACTATGTGATCCTTTCGAGAGACTTCGAAACTGAAGGCCTTTGACTTCTCTCTTTGCAGCCTTTATGTCAAAATCTATGTGATTCTTGGACCAGAAAGGTTTTTTACAACATTAAAATAAAAATAGGTTTTCCAACCTTTGATCTACACCCTGGTCTACACAGATGTGTTTTTCATACATCCAAGATCCACTTTGCCAGTTGGGGCAGCCTGTTGGGCAGTTTCACATCATTCCTGGAGAACACACAGCAGAGTTTGCTTCCTGATTCCACTCGGGTTTCCATTTACTTGACATTAGTGGAATTCAAGGGCTACAAAACGTACAAGAAACTCACAGAGGCTGTGTGTATGGATTAAAAAATAAGTAAGTGAAGTAATTCTCCAACCAGTTAAAATACCAAGATTACGGTGACCCCAGTGTTCGTTCCCTGGCACATTCAAAAATTGTTTTTTGTTTTTGTTTTTTTTTAGATTCTTTATGTGTCTTTATTGATTTTTCAAATTTCCATCAATCTGTTTTAGTGTTGAAATAAAGAATTCACTATTTAGTTCTAGTAATTCCTGAGATGAGCATATTGACTAACTAGTACAAGCTGTTTTCCATTCTATCATCTAGTGATGATTTGCTTTCAGTACAATTGATTTACATTGTTGAACCAGGTCTATATTTGGTAGTGGATAACCATAATATTTTTCTCCTGTGCATGTAAAAACCATCTGTAATTTTTTTCATGCACACTTCCCAGGAATTTACTGCCATTAAATTTAATTTACTTAACTTGGACAATTTCACAATTAGAATGATTGGACAAACTTTACATAACAGTTGGACAAATTTTGGCTCTCTAGTCAGTAGCTTCAGGAATTTGATACCTTTGTCTCTCCCTAAAAGTAACTCCATCCTTTCTTCATTTTCCCTTGTCCTAGTTTGTGTGCTTGATCCAGTTTGTTCACTATTAGAACAACTGTCTCACCATTAACCCAAACTCTCTTGTACTGTGGTTTTTTTCATTACATCTGGGCAAGTAATCAACCCTGATTGAGCTTAACTGAATTCTCTCTGTGCCAGTTCCTGGATAGCACAACATAGCTATAGCAGACTGGATTAGTATTGTTATACATCATTATACCCTTTAGGACACCCATCTATCACCATGCTCTGTCAGTTTAACATGGTAATTATCTCTTGAATCCATTTATATTTATTCATGTGTGTTATCACTGTTCTAGTTCAAACCACCGTTAATTCTTTCTAGATTTCTATAATTATCACCTGGTATTCTAAGATCTTCCCTTGACCCACTCTGATTATTTTTCTCTAATGATCTTTTAAAAAATGCATATCCGATTAGGTACCTCCTCTGCTTTCAACTCTTAAAAGCTGCCCATCGTTCTTAGAATAGAACCAAAATTTTTGACCTAGTCTCTGTGATTGCACAATCTACTACTTGTCTGGCTCTCTGCCCTATGCTGGCACCATCTTCTTGTGATACTTGGTAACCACCGACCTCTTTCACTACTTTGAATGTTCTTTTCTTTTTCTCAAGGTAAATACTGTACAACCTCTAGCTCTTAACTTGGATATCATTCCAAAAGGAGTATTTGCTCCTGCCACCCCTGTTTTACCTGGAAGCCATCACCCAATGACCAAGGCTACAAAAGCACACTCAATGTGGGACCACTCTGTGCTGCAATTCATGCTCTCAAGCTTCCTGTGGTGACAGATTCAACCTACTTTGAAGCTGAGACTACTTTGTTGCTTAACTCTTTCCTGCTTATACCATTTTCCTCAGAGTACTTCCTCATTTACTTGTACGAGAACTCTGATCTAAGCTCTTTTTCTGGGGAACTCAATGTAGGATGGCAATCTGGGTTTTTCTGTTATTGCAATATCCAAGTCTTTATTTGAGTCCTTGTGTCTTTGGTTATTATTTGCCTTTACCCTAGATTATAAGCTCCTGAGGGAAGTGGTCATGCATGTTTTGACCTCTATTGTATACACATTGCCCTATAGAATGCCATACTCATAATCAATGTTCAAAAAGTAATTGTTTAATAAATGTTAAATAAATCTATCATTCTCCTGCCTCAGTGAGGGGCAAGGCTGAACTGAAAATTTATGACCAATCACTGTCATGATGAGTATTTTGGGCATAGGGATGCCTATTCCAAGAAAGAAGGGGAACCAAAGGTCAGATGTTTATTCTCAGATTTCTTTTCTTTTCTTTTCTTTTTTAACATCTTGAACTGTGTCTACCAGGAGTTCAGTATGGATATACTGAATCTTATAATTTTCTGTTTTTCCTGACTTCTTATTTAACTACATATATCAATGTATATGTCCAATTCCTTTACCTTAGCTAAACTCAAGACCTTTACCCATTCTCATTATCAACTCATAACTCAAATAATTTCATCTATCTGCCAAATGTGGCAGGTCTGAGACTGTATGAAAAGTTTTTATCCCTACAATTTAGAAAATGGAAGTAACAGAAATATGTTCGTTATATGAAAAGTTTGCTTGGCCTGGGACATTTCTGTTTTGTTTGTTTTATTTTTCTGTTTTCTTTAATCTCGTTTTTTTTTTCCATTTCTATTAATGCCATGTAAATTAAAAAAAAATACATGTAAATATAAAAAAAAAAACATGTGTTTTGTTACATATCTCATAAAATGCTAAATAATGGTGATCCAAGATTACTTTTGTTGGGAGTGTGGGAGACTCCCCGCTGAAGTTGTTTCAGTCTTGTGAGAACATCAGGGAATCCCTTACCCCTCCCCTTCCTCTCCAAAGGGTGTCAAGCAGAAGGGCAAAGGGCGCCAGATTCAAAGTTTTTCTCAACCAATCCCGACCCTGCCAATCAGCACCAGCCTATGCAACCCTTCTTAAGCCAAAGCTTGTAAGCCCATGCTCTCTGCCCTCTTCCCCTCTTCCTCTCTTCCCTTTTCCTCTTTCTCTCCTCCCTCTATTCTCTTTCTCTTTTCTCTGCCCTGCTCTCCTCTCTCTGCCTCTCCTTTTCTTCCCCTTCGGGCAACCCCCCCAATAAAATCGCTTGGTGAGTCACTCGCCTTCCAACTTTGTCTGTATTACTGATTGTAACAGTCCCTCAGATTTGACACTCACCATTTGAAAAACAATTTTGGGTTCACTTAAACCATATTCCTCAAATGTAATTATATTTATTTTTTCTATTGTTTCTCTTTATACAAAGGTGAGAACACTGAAGTTACTTTGTTTATGTAAGCAAATTCTTTTCAGTATCGACCTTTGCTGAAATTCAAAATAACTTGAGAAGGGTGTTGCCTCTATTTTTCTTTTTAGTAAATGAGAGTTCCTGTGCCCTATTTATAGATGCCCTGTTAAAGTTCCTTAAGTCATCAGGGGTCACACTCTGGCATGCAGTGAAAAAATTTCTTGTTAGAAAATGTTTATAAAAATTATATGAGAAATATCTTCTCTTAAATATGTCTCCAAGGTTGAATATGGCTTTTATTATACTACTGAAAGAGAATTAAAGTTTCCAAAGGATCAGGGAATTAAGCAATAAAATGAAGCAAGTTTTAGATTTTTCAACACATGCATTAAATTCAACCAATCCCTCATCTCACTTGAAATCACTTTTAGAGGAAATTGTATGTGGTTTTGGAAGGAAGATTTCATGGTCATTGAAAATACAGAGGAACAAACCCTTACTGAATCTGGTGTTTAGAAGCTTCTAATTGCAGCTCCCCTTATGTTATGGATACCACTGTGTGATAATTGATCTTTACTTCTGCCCTCACTCACATTGAGATCAATTAGCAGGCAATGATTGAGCTGCTACTTAATTTCAGGGGGAAAAAAAGAGGTTTTATAAATTTTTGGATTCTAATTATTAAAAGGTGATTAGAAGTGATATAAATTTTCACTTCCCTAGTATCATTTGGAACTACTTTTGCAAAATTAAATGTTCATCATTAAAAGAAAACAGTAAGTACAATAGACTTATTAAAGAAAAAGTTATATATACACACACACACACACAATTTAATAGCTCCGTTTGGTTCAGATTCAACTTTGAACAATTCTTAATTAAAATGTAATGAAGTGGTCATTAAGTGAGCTAAAGTCTTAAAATATCAGTAAGTGGCTATTATGAACATTTGTATCATATAAAATTAGGAATAATCAATAAAACTGATCTTAATTTCAGGTAAGAAAATAAAGTGAATACACATTGTAACATTGATATCTAATAATGACCCACAAAAATTTCAAATTTAGCAGGATGAAAAGTTCAAAGGAATTCTACAGTGGTAAAGGAACAAAACTTTTAAAATTCAGAAATATACAACCGGTTGCTTTTGCATTTATATATCTAGCACTTTATTAGAAACATTTTTTTTTCAAAATGCTGACTGATATTGATGTATATATCTATATATCCATATCTATATCTACATTTATCACCCTTCTCTTCACTAGGAGACAATAAAACTACAGACCTTTCCTACAAATGTTTCATAATTAGATGTGGATTTTTCTCCACTTGTGGTAAAATTTCATTTGAATTGTTTTTTCATGCCCATTTCTTGTTTTATATTAAAATCTGCTAAAATATTTTCATTTTATTATTTTTCTAAAACATTAAATAACCACAATTTTTGAACCATTAACTCTGGAGCTTTAAGTCACACTTATAAAATATGATTGTAAAAGTAATTAAACTGCTTAATTAGCAGTTTAAGGAAATGTTGGAAATTTTGAAAACACAGTTTTGAATGAAAGTCACTATTTTAGATTAGTGTTGTTTTTACAAGTGTTTTACTAATTGACACTCCTTTTGTTTTATTTTTGAAGTAAAGCAGATTGTCCTTAAATGAAATTATTGCTTAATTAGCTCCTTTATCATACTGAATGCCCAACTTTATATTCCAGAAAAATTTTTCCATTGTCTTACCCAGATAATTTTTTTTACTTCTGATAGAACTTTATAGAAATGTTCTAGGAAATCTGGAAACTTATATCAAATTTCACTCAGTATTTACATGATAAAAGGAAAGGAAGATATGGAAGAAACACCTATTCTCAAATGCATGAATAAATCTAGATGAGTTGTCAGAACAGGTATCAATCATTTAGGTTGATGTGCTCTTGATTTGAGTTCCTCAGGTAACCATGTCTATAGAACATTAGGAATGGCTAATTCTGCACTTACAACAGTCCTGGGAATATTTAAAATACAGGAAACATTTTCAAGAAGACATACAAATAGAAACTTCCTCCTGTTTCTTCTCTTCCCTAGCATTTCTTAGACTCCTGCTTTTCCCCATGTTATATTGTCTTATTACGACTGAAAAACAATGAACGGTTGTTAGACATCAGCGGATACAAAGGGAGAGTCAGCATTTGTACTTGCCTAAACACTTGTATTTTAGACAATTCAAATTTTAGATTTTGGAGGCAGAAAATACAATTTCAACATATAACATTACAATTCATTGTGATAAATATGTTGGGTGAATAGTGAGCAGCCTATTGATTCTTCATTTAAGTATTCTTTGGTGAGAACTTTTTGTGGTATGGCAAGAGTTTATTGAAAAGAAAAAAATAATTCATTGCCACTTAAATATACTTTTGGTTATAAATTTATTTCTATAAACAAATTGTTACAACTTGTAGAACTTGATGGATAAATGCATTTATGGATCACTGGGAATGTGCTTTGTGATTGTAAGGACTCAAAAGCAAAAGGTTCCTGATGACTGCTTACTTGAAGTTTCTGCCAGGATACAAAACTTGCATAGTGAGTTTTATAATAAAGCAGTGGTTTTCCAAAGGAGAAAAATATATTCTGATTTAGTAAGAAATGTCTTTAAGCAAGAGTGAAATTTGAGTCAAAATCTTTCTAAGTTTTATTTCTGTAGGTGAGCAAGAAAGAGGGTGGATGAAAGCAAATAGAATTTAGCATAAGGTGGGATTAAGCAGCAGGACAAACAGGCAGTCCCCTGGGTACCATCTGTAAGAGGAGCTGAGATTAGCTCTGAAGAGGAGCAACACCATTAAAATATAACACAATGGAGACGGTTATGTTTTCTTGACTCAGAGAATGAATACTCCGTGGTTGTTGGAAGAGTATTTCTTTAAGAACTGAAGGCACCAGCAATGGTTAGTAAACTTAGTTCTGTGAAGGACAGATTCATTAGGCATCAGAGCTTGTTTTGTGAGGGATGTACTGTAAATTTGGCAAAGAGGTAAGTTGCTGGGAACAATAGAGGAGTGAACCTGTTTCCTCCCTTCCCTCAAACTCTGTTAGGCTTTTGCTTTAAATAAAAATCAAGTATATTTTTTAAGGGTTATTAAATTGCTAACAGGATTTGGGCAACCACAATGTCTTTGCCTAAGCTTTGATCTTGAAGTTATTCTGATAGAAGCAGAAGGCCACTGTTGTAAAGATCGAGACTATTAGGAAAGAAAGAAAGTATACCATAAAAAACTCAAGAGCCAGGCAAGATGAGTTGTCAGAGTATGTTGTACTAAACCATGATAGGTACTTGGGAAGGAGAGGAGAGCAGTTCCTTGAAAAGATCTTGGTGAGAAGGGTGTCTAAGAGAATATGTTTCAGGAGAATGTGTACAACTTAAGTTATTTCAGTGTCAATCAATAAATAGTTTGCTACCAACACAAACTATAAAAATGAAATACAAGTAAAAAATGCAAAATGGTTTTCAAATAAAACATAGTAGGACTTATAAGCAGATTGCATATAAACAGTGTGAAGAATTGAAGAGGATTTCCCAGGGTTTTGAGTAAGAAGATTTATAGAAAGAGAATGGTTGGGAAAAGAATTTTGATGAAAAAAAAATCACTACATTTTGGCATATAGAATTTAGGGTTTAAAAAGGGATATTCGTGTGTTAATTTTGCCTAATGCCTCATAAATTGTTATAATAATTCTATAGTTTAGAAATTGTATAATTAAGGAAAGAATAATAACTGACAAGGTGAAAAAAATCATAGGTTTCCTGAAAAATTGACTATCATATAAAACTTTTCTATGTTTATATTGTCTTTATTTTAAATATCTATCTTGAAGAAAAATCATAAACTTTCATTATTATAAAAAGTGCTAAAATCATGTAACTTCACCACTTGACAATTGTACAGTTTATGTCTCTGTTATTAAGCAGGTTATGGATTGTAATATGTAAAAATATGATATAAAATTTAACTAAAATTATTACTCCAAATACAATTATAAATCACTTACAAAATGTTCCATATTTATTCTCATGATAAATCCTTAAGGGAGATTTTTCGGGTTCAAAGTATATGCCAGCTTTACTTTTGGAGACCTCAAAAAAAGGGCAATTTATAATATTAGACCACAGAATGTAAGTGCCTATTTTCATTCAAAAACAACTGGGTGGTTTCTTTTTTTCTATACAAATTTGATGCATGCAGAATGGTTAGTGACTGAATTTCCTTGACCACTTGCTGAGAGCCACGGGTGAGTGTGTATGGCCCCTGGCATTTTGACAACAGTATTGATTGACAGGCAAGGCATTACTATCCGCCTCTGCCGCAACTTTTGAGTTCTCGCACTATTTTGGAGTTCTCCTGGGGATTTCCAGGGATTCCCCGAGAGTTCCCATTGGTTGGGGAAGTGCAGGAGGAGGGATTTCCGGGAGAGATATTTCCGGCTGGGGGTTCCTGGACTAGCTGCGTGGCGTTCGGGAGGATTCCCCGGGAGCTGTGTGAAGTGTTTTCCTGCAGTTCAAAAATAAAGTTTGTTCCTGCTTCAGTGGCTTGTGATTTGTGCCCAGCCAGACTGCAGCAACCACTAGCTGCAATTAGCATTCTTTTATGTTATTTTCCATTTGTCATTTCTGTTCTGTGAAATACTTGGTAATACCCTGTGTTTATATTTTTAATTTGTTCTTTTTAGTTATATATGACAGTAATTTTGACATATTTATACAAGTGTGGAGTATAACTTAGGTGAATTAGGATCCTAGTCTTGTGTTTGTACATGATGTGAAGATGAACTGTGGTGTATTCATATATGTACATAGGAAAGTTATGTCAGAATCATTCCATTGTTTTTTCTATTCCTGTCCTCCTCCCTTCCCTTCATTCCCCTTTCTAACCCACTGAACTTCTATTGTTCCCCTCCTCCCATTATTGTGTATTAGCATCCACATATCAGAGAGAACAATCAACCTCTGTGGGTTTTTTTGAGGGGGATTGGCTTATTTCATTTAGTATGATAGTCTATGGCTGAGTAATATTCCATTGTGTGTGTGTGTGGGTGTGTGTATCACATTTTCTTTATTCATTCATCTGTTGAAAGGCACCTAGGTTGGTTCCATAGTTAAGCTATTGGGAATTGACCCGAAATAAACATTCATGTGGCTATATCACTGTAGTATTCAGATTTTAAATCCTTTGGATATATACAGAGGAGTGGTATAACTAAAAGGCAGTTTTATTCCTGGTTTTATTTGAGAAATCTTCATACTGCTTTCCAGAGTGGTTGCACCAATTCCCACTCTCACCAGCAATGTATGAGTGTACCCTTTCCCCACATCCTCGCCAACATCTATTGTTATTGTATTGTTGATAATTGCCCTTCTGACTGGAGTGACATGAAATCTAAGTGTAGTTTCAATTTGCATTTCTCTAATTGCTATAGATATTGAACATTTTTTCATATATTTATTGATTGATTGTATTTATTCTTCTGTGAAGTGTCCAGTTCCTTAGCCCATTTATTGATTGGGTTATTTATTTATTTTTGCTGTTACAATTTTTTTAGTTCTTTATACATTCTGGAAGTTAATGCTCTATCTGAGGTGGAGGTGGCTAAGATTTTCTCCCATTCTGTAGCTCTCTTTTCATATCCTTGATTGTTTCCTTTGCTGTGAGGAAGCTTTTTAGTTTGATACTTTCCCACTTATTGATTCCTGATTTTACTTTTTATGCTTTAGGAGTCTTGTTGAATTAGTTGGTTCTTAAGTCAACCTCATGGAGAGTTGGGCTACATTTTCCTCTAGTAGGTGCAGGGTCTGTGGTCTAATGTCTAGGTCTTTGATCCATTTTGAGTTGAATTTTATGCAGGGTGAGTAATAGGGTTAAAATTTCTTTCTGCTATGTATGTATTTCTAGTTTAACCAGTACCACTTATTTAAGAGGCCATATTTTCTCTAATCTATGTTCATTGTACCTTTGTCTACTATGAGATAACACCATTTATGTGGGTTTTTCTCTGTCTTCTATTCTGTTCCATTGGTTTCATATCTATTTTGGTACCAATATGATGGTGATAGTGTTACTATAGTTCTGTGTTATAATTTAAGGTCTGATATTTTTATGCCTCTTCTGCTTCACTTTTTTCACCAAGGATTGCTTTGGCTATTCAAGGCCCCTTATTTTTCCAAACGAATTTCATGACTGCTTTTTCTATGAAGAATATCATTGGAATTTTAGAAAGGATTGCATTACATTTCTGTAGCACCTTTGGTAGCATGGCCATTTTGATAATATTAATTCTGCCTGTCCAAGAACATGGGAGATCTTTCCATCTTCTAAGGTCTTATTCAATTTCTTTCTTTAGTGTTCTATAGTTTTCATTGTAGAGGTCCTTCACCTCTTTTGTTGGGTTGATTCCTAAGTATTTTATTTTTTTGAGGCTATTGTGAATGGGATACTTTTCCTGATTTCTCTTTCAGCTGATTCATCATTGGTGTATAGCAACATAATTGATTTACAGATTTTTTTAATGGGAGTTAATTTTACATCATGATACTTTGCTGAATTCATTTATGAGTTCTAGAAGGTTTCTGGTGGAGTTTTGGGTCTTCTAAATATAGGATTATGTTTTCTATAAATAGGGATAGTTTGAGCTCTATTTATTCCATTTGGATCCCTTTAATTTCTTTTCTTTCTTTCGTTCCCTCCCTTCCTTCCTCCCTCCCTCCCTCCCTCTTTCTTTCTTTCTTTCTTTCTTTCTTTCTTTCTTTCTTTCTTTCTTTCTTTTTCTTTCTTTCTTTCTTTTCTTCTTTCCCCTAATTGCTCTGGCAAGAGTTTCAAAGACTATGTTATTTTCAAGTTATATATTTTTTCTTTGTTGTCTGAAACTCTATCTTCCAAGTAGTCTCATCTGCTGTTGAGGCTTTCCATTGAGTTTTTAATTTGGTTTATTGATTCCCTTTATTTTGAGGATTTCCAATTGATTGCTCTTCATGACTTCTATCTCCTCATTGAAGTAACTTTTTACTCTCTGTATTTTCTCTCTGATTTCACTTCACAGATCCATTTAACTAAGAACTTTCTAAAATCCTTCTCTGACATTTCCTCCTCTGTGCTGTCTTTGTATTCTTTTAATGAGGTATATGTTTAGGATGGCGTATTCCTTTGTTTTTTCATACTATTTGTATGTCTTCCCATTTATTAGTAAGAATATGAGGTAAGGTGAGCACAGTTTGTACTCTATGAATTTATAGTGTCCCTGAAGTTTTCCAGTACTTCACAGTTTAGGGGGAGACAAATAATAACAACAACCAAAGCAAATAATGAACTGCATTAAACTAAATAAACAAAGTTTCTATTATGATACTTACAATGTTGATTGGCACTATAAATGGAAATAGTATGGTAAGAAATTGCCAACAGTAAAGATAGTATTTTGCAAACATGTTTGATATATCAAAAAGGTGAAGAGAGAGAATGCAGAAAAGATATAGGATGTCATAATTGTGAGGGGGGAGGAGAGAGAACAGTAGTAAAAATTAAAGGAAAAGTGAAAGACGTGACAGTTGAATTTGGTGGTTAGCAAAAGAAGAGAGAGGAAGAGAATCAAGAAAAATAAATAGGAAGAAAAGCAATATAAAACATCAACATCAACAACAACAAAACAACATAAAACAAAACCAAGGTGTACTAATCAAAACCCCTAGCCCTCAAAAGACAGAGTTAAGAAAATAAGTAGCTTCAATAAATGCTAGAAATTAGAAGAGAGGCAAATATATATATGTACAAATGTCTACGAACCATTCAGAACACAAAACTTAAAAATGGTTCTTGATGGAAGATTAGGAAATTTTTTATGTTGTGGTCAAAAGATTGTCAATAATGTTATACATTGGTTGTCTGTTCCCAGTTGCCTTTCTTTCCATTGTGTTCTTGAGGTGTGCATTGAGCAAGCACAAGACTTATAGTCAGAGACTGTCAGATCATTTTTTTTGTGTGTGTGTGGAGTTTGTCAAGTTTCCCATTCTCAGCTTCCTTTCTTGGCAGTATGAGGTGGGAGAGGCTAGATGGTGTTGTCAGCTCTACTCACAGCAAGGGGATGCTGTAGAGTTCTGTGAAAGGGATTCCCAGAGGGAGAGCTCCTAAAGGCAGGGTTTGGGAATAGCTAGACCCACTGTATTTTGTTGAATGATAAGGGCTCTGGAGCTTTTAAACCATCACACCTCTGGAGCCCATTTGCTTCTGACCTGCACACTGGAAATATGCACCACTAGGGTCTCCCCTGGGTTCCACTCTTGCAGCAGAAGAGCCTGTCTTTCGCGCCCTCTATCACCAGTGGCTCCTGTATTTCTAGGCTTCCTGGGTTCAGTCTTGAAGTACATATTCACTGCCCCCCTCACTTCATCCCTGCCTAATCAAGTTCCTGGTCCTCCCCAGCTGGTCTTGCCAACTCCCAGACTCAAAGGGTGCAAGGCACACAGGATGTCCCAGGTATGAATGTCCCTAATTCCTTTGGGTATAATATTCTTCACGACTGAATTTCACCTGGTTTTCTAGTCACACTGGATCATACCCATGGCAGGTCTCTGCCAGGTCAGGTTTTTGGACTCAGCTGGACCCACACCCACTGGCTGCCATAACTTCGCCATCTTCAGATATTTATCCTGTATTTATTCTTTTGTTCAAACCATAATAAGATGATCTTTTTCTTATGAATATTAACTTTTTAAAATTTTGTTATTATAATTTTCTTTCATTATATCTTGTCTTTGGTTTTGATAATTATGTTTTTTGCAAATGAGTTCTGAAGTAGTGAAATACGTGATTTTTATGTCTTTTGGTTTTAGGTTTCATTCCAGGTAAAAGTTTTCCCTCTCCTAAAGATTACAATAATAGTTTAGTAAATTTTCTTATTTTTAAGTTAATCATTTTTTTTGCAGCAGGAATTTTATTTCATGTAGGTTTTGTATCACTTGTATATAAGCAAGTGATCCCTTTTTTTTTTGAGTTAGATGACTAGACACAGAAAATTAAAGATCTTTTTCAATTGAACTACTGTATTTATAGGACAATAACTTCCCAAATACTCCTGAATTTATTTCTTGATGTTCTAATTTGTTTACTAATTTAGCTATTATTGAGTCAATTACACATAATTTTGAATAAAGACATATTAAGCTTTAGCATATTATAGAGTTAATTATCTCTCATTTTTCAAAACTTTAAAACTTTTATATATATTTTCTTAATATAAATTAAAAAATAGACTTTAGCATTTTTCATCTCTATGGAATTCTTTAAAGATTTTGATTTAAATTGCAAAAATATTATATAATAATAATAAAAGATCAGAACACATTTCAATTATTCTGTTTCCTTGTTCAACTTTATTTTATATTACATTAAAAATATCTGTATATATTGTATGTTTTCTATTACATTTGGTCTTAGATATTTTTAAATTTGGTCATAAACTATAAAACTATTAATAGCCACAGATTGATAGGATTAGAAAGATGACTCTATATCAAGGTGACTTTACTATTTAATCTGAATTACTAGATAATTATCTCTCTAGGAAATATCTGCCCAGGATAGTAACACTAGAAATAATTGTAATTGAATTTTCATCAATTTCTTTTATTTGAGCAAATTCTATTCAATTTTATTTCATTAGGATAAACAGCACCCTTTTCAGAAAAATTAGTTTCCTCATTGGATTTTTCTCCTTAACATTTGCTTCAAAGCACTCACTTTGCATGATTGTCAACCCTAACCTACTATAATACGAACTTGGTTAGATTCCAGTCAAGAATCACACTCTTGGGAAGACCTATCTTAAATCAAATACCACAGTTTATAGATACCCCTTCCTTATCATTGTCCTGACAAGATCTACTAAGAGACTCTGGAGGCAGTGGTCTCTCTTAATACATAAAACAACTGACTTAACTTTGCTTGATGAACAGTTTGTTGATGGTCTCTTCTACCAGTTGAAGTTCAACAGTTGTTATTGTGGTTTAAATCCCTATTTCTTACTTTCAACTATCCAATGAAACTATAAAGAAAATGAGTAAGTTATGTACCTACAGTGCTAATCTCTTATTAAGTTTAAAGATTTTGAGAAGATCCTTTGAATTTTCTTTTCCAAAACCAACTATATTGTAGGAAAATAAAAATATTGGTTTTACTGACTATCATGTATTTATGCCTCTTTCTAAAATATCTCCCCACTATATTTTATTAAAAGCAAGTTGAATAAATCTGGTGATAATGGTTTTCTTCATATTATTTTTAATTTTCTTTGAAACATCTTTACTATTTTATAGTTTAATAAATATTTGAAATTAATTTTCAAAAAATTTTTACTTTAGTTTGTCTAGTCTTGTTTTTCTTACATGTTTTGTTAGAAATGGTTGATGAATTTTAAAAAGGATGTTTTGCATGTGTTGATAAGATTTACGGATTTTTTAACCTTTTCTTTTTTCTCATAATGTTAAACATTTCTCAGCATTGAATAATATTTAGTTCACTAGAATTATAATACAATGATGAGTTTGATTTACTTTTTAAAAATTTTTTTTTAATTGTTGATGGACCTTTATTTATTAATTTATTTATATGTGGTCTTGAGAATCAAACCCAGTGCCTCACCCATGCTAGGCAAGCACTCCACCAATGAGCCACAACCTCAGCCCTAGACTTTTAATATTTGAATGTTCACACATTTCCAATATTTTAGGACAAATTTCCAATTGCCAAAAAGATCAATTTTATATTGTTCAACTTAATTAATAAATGTGTAGTACCCCTAAGATCTAATTAGTCTTTCCTTTGACCTTGACTTGCCCTCTGTCTTATGTAATTATTGCCACATTATTTTCTTTTTGTTTGTAAGTGTACAAATTGTTCATTCCTTATTTTCAACTTGTCTTTGATAGTTTATTTTACATGGTTTACTTTCAAATGGCATGACACTGGAGTTCTATATTTTAGTCAATTTGTTAGTATTTTCTTTTGAATAAACAAATTCTCTACCTTACATTTATTGTAACTAATGATATTTTAAAGATAGTTTTATCATATTTTAAGTTGATTACTGATTAAATTTCTTTCCCTTTTCCCAGTTCCAACTTGTTTTTCCTATGCTGACTTAAGTTTCTATTACTCTTTTCCTCCCTATTTTAACTTTTACTATATTCTTACTTTATTACTGACTACATGCCTATTGTGAGAATATATGTAAATGGATCTACTATCAGAGAAACAGTGAATAATTACAATAATTACTAAACTTACACAAGACATTTCATAGGATCAATTTTTTTTAAAATCTCTATGGAGGAAGATATTTGGAATGACTTTACGACTCCTGGATTTGATTAGCTCATTTTTTTTTTAATTTTTGAACTATGTCTTGTAGAATAATTATTTTATTATTTAATGCTTTTATTATAATTCCTAGTTATAAAGGTTCAAATACTTGTATGTACTGATATATACATTCAAATTTATGTGTAGTAAAAGGCTGGGATTGATATATATTTAATTTCTCTCTATAAAAAATTTTCTCTGCTCTCATTGAATTTTGTTTTCCCTTATTTTGTTAACTGTCTTACAAAGTTGTCATTTTGCATTTTTATGGCTACAGTTTTTCTCAAAAATTATACAGGTGATTTTAGGTGTATACATTATTTCCTTCCTGTCAGAAATGTCTTTATTTTGTTTTCATGGAAGAATTACATCTTAGCTAATAGCAGTATTTTGAAATCACTGTTCTTCATGATAATTCATAAATGAATGTATTTTTCTGTTTAACACTGAAGATGAAAAATCTGTTTCTAGTCTCACAATACTTTCTTGTTTGATTTGATTTTTTACTTCTCTGAAATCCTGTAAACTTTGGTCATTATACTGGAGTTCAATTATTTTAAAATTATGTCTAGATATGTCTTTTTTATTCATTATAATTAGAATTTAGTGATTCTCTTCTAAATTGAGAATTTGAGTTTGTTACTGAGCAGATCAGAATTTTTTAATATCCTTACATTCAATAATATTTTAAGAATATGGAAATATCAAAAACATTACTAAAATAAGTATCTGAGAGTACAACATTTTGCCTACTTTCTTCCCTCCCTTTTTTGGTTTGTTTTAGAAATAAATAATTAAAGATTCAGCAGTAAGAGTAAATGATCAGGTCATATTTTCTTCTCTTTTTAGAAGTAACTGTTGTCCTCAGTTTGTTGTTTTACCTATGCAAGCTCAAAAATGTCTGTGCATATATACATAAATAAAATATAGTATTATTTTATGGTTTATAAAGTCTATACATAGTATCATATGTTTATAGTTCATGTAGTTCTTTGCATGTAATATTAGGTTTTTTAAAATTTGTCCATATTGGTTCATGTCTCTATTTCATTCATTTTAATTTAGTGTTCAACCACATGAATCAACAATTTAAAAGATGTGTTATTTCCACTTTTCTGTAATTCTGAAATACATATTCATATATATGTCTCTTCATACTTTTCCACAATCTTTGACTGCATTTTCTATTAAATGTTTTTTATGTTAATTTGCAAATGTTATTATATATTTTAGATATTAGTGTTTTGTTATTTATATGAAATATATTTATGGTATCTCTATCCATGGTTTATAATTTTTCTTTGCATGTCCACAGGTATAAGTAATATAAGTACAGCAAAAATTGATTTTGGCATCTTTGAGGTGTGGTAATCCTGTTAAAAGCCTTCCACAGGTTTTTTTTCAGGCAGGAAAAACTAAGAGTATTCTGCTAAGGAATAAAGAGAAACCCATCTCAGTACAGGCCTTTTTAGGACCAAGCGGAAGAGAAATGGCTTCTCTTGACCAAAGGACCACGAATTATTAAGCTTATGATACACCTTCTTCCAGATTTTGTTTATTAGCTAATGAGGTCACCCCTCGAGGAAAGCAAATCATAGAAATCCCTCTCTAACCTGTCATAGAAACATTACCCATATCTACAGCCAAGGTCTATAAAACTTTCAGTAACTCTGTTAGTTCATTGTTTCACTACCAGCAATGACTACCTAACTATGCTTTTCTGTGTAATATTTACTGGCAAGATTAACTTATTTGTTAAGTTTCTTTAACAAGGAACTGAGGAAAGATTAAGAGAGTCAGGATATAAACTCAAGCAGCCATTTTCTCAGAACTCTCCATTCCAAGTCCTGATTTTAACTTCTTAAGAAATAAATATGTATTAAAGATGCCTAGAAATACATTATCTCATTATCTTCAGGCTCATTATCTGTCTTCCTCTGACTTCTTAGCTTTCCCAATTTGCAATAATGAGATGGAAATTAATCTCAAACTAGCCATCTTTGTTTCTTTTATTTTTCCCCATTAAAAGGTTTGCATTTTAATGAAGTTGCCACTCTTGACACAATAGTGCTTCTAATTCACCTTTGGGTTCCTGTTACCTATACTGACACTCTAGCTCATTGTTCTGAGCATTCAAAATGGTGCATTATAAGGTGTTTCTTAAAATTAAGGAGAAGGAATAGGACAGATTGAACCATAATTCATTGTCTTTCCAATTTCATTGTGCATATGAATCAATAGAGGAATCCTTTTTAAAAGTAAGATTTTGGTATACCATTTTTGTAGATTAAGAAATTCATAATTTTTGATGAGCATTTCCAAAAGTTTTGTGAATATGCTCCATCAGGTATGAGAATCAGTATTAGGGGATAGCATTGAGTCTGCTTTGAAAGATTCAAAATGATTTCCTAAAATAAATATAAATATCCATCTGATGGAAAATTAGGTCACATAAATGAAAAATTCTCCTGAATTTGAGAATTATTGTACATATGTACAATGTACATTCTGAAGCTACTCACATTAGTAAAAACAACAACAAAAAACAACAACAACAACAACAATAACAACAACAAAAAACTCCTGCTCAACCCAATTATTTACGGTTTCTCCTGTAAGATCTTTTTTAAAGACCTCGTGCATGTGGTCTCTGTTGCTCATTCATCTGTTGGCATGGAATCAACTTTGAAGATAGAATCAGGGGTAGCAATTTGCTAAAGTTATGTTTCTCCTAAGGCCTATTGTTTCCCATGCAGATTAGATACACCCATTCTTTCTGCAAATCCCTACTCCCTTAGCAAGTCTAAAGGAGAAAAGGGGGATTCTATGGCCATATAAGTTTGGAAAACATATATTCCATTCTTCACCTACAGATTCACAATAAACTTGAGTACACTAAGGACTGTTAGTCGTTCTCTAATAGGATAACTGTTCCTTGACCATATTTGGTTTGAACCTATTTATTCAACTTAAAAGTGCATTTTTAGAAAATATTTTACTTAAGGGGTCTTCCAACTCATATAAAATGAGTTTTGGTGATGTTAATAGGAGCATGAACTCCATAGACTTAGAATTTCTCTTATTTTTCTTTGTCTTTTCAGTGTTTAGCTCAGTATTTAGTGCATAGTGGTGAAGCAAAAACATGCTTCCCAATAGCCATTTGTTCAAAGAATGAATATATTTCATTTGTGGTTGATATAACACTACATTAAAGAGGTATGGAGTCCAAAGATGCCAGGAAAAGAACAGCAGCACTGAACTTTATAGCTTTGCTTGAGAACTTCTGTGGATAGGAGCTCTGATATTTTAAAAATATCTTTTTCAAAAGGGGGCATAATCTTTATATTAAAATACATTTAAAATTCATATAAAATAGTTTTTATGATTTCTTACTGCTGAGAATGATCTTTGGGAACCCATTGATAACATGGTGTCAAAGAATGAAATCTTGCAAATATCAAATAGTAGAACTATATAGAATTGATATGTGGGTATGACTTCAACCCTTGCCAAGTTATTAAATGGATTAATAAACACACACTTCATGAATCTAAGAAAAGAATGCAATGATTATAGAATAAATTTACTAGGAATTAATGCCAGACCAGACTCATTTCCTTTTTAGGCAATGTTTATTGGACTAGAAAATCCGGGGAATGCTCTATCATAGAAGTATTATACTTGTTTTTAGACAGACATTTGATACTTTCCCATCTTTATGTTTAAGGACAAGATGAAAGTAGAGTTATGGGCAAAGTGGGACTTGTTAGCAGTTTTGAAGAGGCATATGAGTCAGAAAGAGCAACAAAATGTAAAGTGTCTAAAATATTTTTCATTTTTAATCACTTTATGCTTCTTTCTATAATTAAACCTTAAGCCAGCTAGCCCTTTTACCATCTCTTCCTTCCTAAGTTTAATAATTTTGGAAAAAATTTTAATAGTTCATTCTATTGCTGTTAAATGAACCAAAAAAATGAAACATTTTTAGACACTCAGGATTGCAAAATTAACCATTCAATTATTTGAGTTAGAGTAAATATATAAAATATCTCAGTATATCAATTTTCACAAATATGTTTGCATACAGAATTCTATTCCCTTGCCCTCTGTAAGAAGAGTTAATTACACATATGTGAGTTCTAGTTGAAGAAAGCCTAATTTACCAGAAAATTAAAGATTGTAGGTATGGGAATTATATTCTTATACTACTACTACTGCACCTGAATATTTATTTTTATCTTTCATGGTTTTACATATAAACTTTTGGAAATTTAATTTGTTCCTTTTTTCTTATGTTCTAGTTGTCAATGGACCTTTATTTTATTTATTCATATGCAGTGATGAGAATTAAACACAGTGCCTCACATATGCTAGGCAAGTGTTCTACCCCAGAGCCACAACCCCAGTCCCTTAATTTATTCTTTAATAGATTATTTTGTATTATCATTTTTAAAGATAGCTAGTAATTATTACAACTAAAATTAGAACATACATTCAAATTATTCTTACATTATTATGGCATTTCTCAGGAAGCATTTTACATCCTGTACTGAGCTAGGGATCTGCCCTGGTAGTTGGGTTAATGTGTTGGTTCCCATCACACACCAGCTAACCTCTCCTTTGGTTATCAATAGCTCTTACACACCTTGAGGCAGCATAGCACACTGGCTAGGACTCACAGTGGAGACTAGCAGATGTGGAATCATGCCTTATCTACATGACTTACTGTAATGGTTAATTTTATTTGTTAAATTGACTGGGCTACAGGGTGATCAGACATTTGGTCGATCATTCTCAGTATGTCTGTGATGGTATTTCGAGATGATATTAACATTTGTTTTCATAGACTGAAGTGGTGGTGGATGAACCTCATCTAATTTGTTGAAATCCTAAATAGAACAAAAACACTAAATAAGAAAGAATGTTCTCCCTGTGCCTGTCTTGGAGCCTAGACATTGTTCTTCACCTACGTTCAGTCAATGGTCTAAAACTAAGACCACTGGCTTTCCTTGATTTGGACTTCTAACTCTGCATAATTATAAGAATTAATTATTTATAATAGATCTATCTATCAATCTAATATCTATCCATTCATTCACATATTTTCTTGGTTCTGTTTCTTTGGAAAACCTTGACTAACAGGTTTACTATTTGTCTGATTTGAGGAATGTAATTTATTCCCTGTTCCTCAGTTTTTTCATCTGTAAATATCTGGCACACTGCCCAGAATCCACCTGGCCCTCTGCCTACACTCCAGCACTGAAGTGCTTGTTTCCCCAGCTTCTGGGGAGTTGGCTATTGATTACCTGCAGTTGTGTCCTCTCCTGGAGATTGCTCCCTTCCATCCCCTAAGGTCTCAACCCTTCCAAGAAGTAGCCCACATCCAGTGACTATTACTGAGGGTGTAGAAATCCTCAGCCACTTTGCCCTAATTTGTATAACTCTGCAGGGTCACCCAGCTCCAGAGCCCCCGGAGACTGACTGAGAACTCTGTTGTGATTTCACCAAAACCAACATTTCCGTCTCTCACTCTCTTTACTTCCACTACAGATGTCAATCATATCAGTGCTTCTTCCCATAAACTTTCTGCATTCTACTGTTTGTCTCAGCAGTTATTCTTCAGGGACCCTGATCTATGACAGTATCTACTTCATATGGGGGGTTGTTAGGTTTAAGTCAGGTAAAAGTTTAATTTGTATTAGCTACTAAAGTCATTCATTAGTCATAAGAATATCACTGTGTCATCTTTTCAGCCCACACAGTTTTAGTCAGACACATAATAATGGAATATGACTGGTGAGGTTTGAAATCTTGTTCTATCACTTATTGGCTACGAAGCAGTTTACTTCCCTATGTCTCCATTTCTTCACTTGGAAATGAGTAAAGATGGTGATACATCATAAAGATACTTGATGGGTTAAATGAGATAAGGCTTAGAATAGTGTCTAGCGCAGTAAAATAACTCTTTGGATCATTCTCTCTATTCAACCCCAATGATGACATAAGATGTCACATCTACATCTACAGTTTGGGACCAACATCTACTCCAGAGTCTATTCTAGATTATCCCTATTTCAAAACAAAAATCAAACAAGAAAAGAAATAACTAAATAGGAAAAAATTGAGAATTTGAGAAGGTGGTTAGTTATAGAAACTTTCCTTATTCCAAAACTTAAGGATATTTTCAAACACTTATGTGGGAAATTTTACCTTGTTCCTTTTTTTTTCCAGATAATTTTGACTTTGGCTAAAAGTCATGGGATGGTAGGTCAGGGAAGGTCAGATTGAGTGGATCACAAATATGAGGACAGAGCAAATATACTAGGGAGAATATGACAGATAAAATTTAGGATTACTTAAATCTTGAACATGCTCAGGAGTGTGCCTTTGGAATATATCTATGTTGAAATATCAGTATGTTGAGTATAACCATAGTATATTTGTCAAAACCAAGAAATTAAAATTTCCATAATTCTATCAATTCAACTATAGGCTTTATTTGTGTTTCAACTCTTTTTCCATTAACTCCCCTTTTCTATTCCAAGATTAAACCAAGATAAAGCATTGCATTTGATTAGTTATGTTGTCTTCTTACCCTCCTCTGATATATCATAGGTTCTCAGTCTTGTTTTTCTTTGTGACTTTGAACGTTTTGAAGAGTACTCTTTGTGTATATTCTACTTGGGTTTAACTGATGATTAAGTTGGGATGCCAGGTTTGGGGGAAGAAGCCTTCAGAGAAGAAATGCCTTCCCTATCACATCAAGTTATCAGCATGACCACACTATTGACAGGCAATGTGCCACTTGGTTAAGGTGATATAGTGATTCCTTCTGCTGTTATAAATAACTCCAAATTAGTGTCTTAGACAACATAAATTTAAGATCAGTTGGGTCTGTAGGCTAAAGGTATGATATGTGTATCAGTGGGCTAGAATCAGGGGATCAGTAGAGCAGTGCTCCCTTCTGCAGGCCTCAGAAAAGAATCTTTTCCTTTGCCTCTTCTAATTTCTAGAGGCTGCCTGAGTTCCTCAGTTCATCTTACTTCTCTTCAAGCCAACATTACAGAATCTTTAAATCTTTCCCCAACTGATCTCTTCTGTCTCTCTTTAAGAACTTTTTTGATTATATTGGGTCCTCCAGCTTAATCCTGGATAATCTCCCTATTTTAAGGTTACCTGATTAGCAAACTTAATTATCCTTTGCCAAGTAGTACGATATACTCATGGTTCTAGTGATTATGGCGTGCACATCTTGGGGTAGAGGATACTTGTCTATCAACCACAAGTAGTGTCTACAGAGTTTCTCTACTATAAAATAACTGGTATTTCTCCTCATATGATATTTTTGATTCAGGTTCCTTACCTGTGAAAAAGAGGTGATAATAAAATTTGCCTGGTCAGACTGTCTGAAAAGAATGCACAGTGAATGACTGAATGTAGTGAAAGGGTCTGGCACATAGTCCCCAGGATGGGAGCTGTAATTGAAGTTAATTGATGTCACTATCTACAATTTCTTCCTCCAAGGCAGGGAGATGAGTATTTTTATTTGTGAGGTAAGTTGTCTATGTTTTGTCTCACTTTTATGAGAGCATTAAAAGTGTGATTTCTTCACTGGTACCAGGGAGAAGCATCCTGTCCAAAATGTATCTAAGGTATAGCAGCTCTGCACTAACAATCCTAAAAGAATCAAGGACTTTAATATATGACTCTTGATAAAATTTTCCTCTATCTCTACCTATGACTTTCTGAGTTGGTGAATATAACTTGCTTATAAATAGTTGTTATTTATACACGTATTCACTTATGTTGCATACAAAAATGGAAAAAGTTATTTTTGTTAAAGATTATTCAGTAAAGATTCACCTTAGGAAATGGATGGCATTAGAGAAGATCATGCTAGATGAAGTTAGCCAATCCCAAAAAAACAAATGCCGAATGTTTTCTCTGATGTAAGGGGGGGGTGACTCAAAGTGGGGTAGGGAGGGAGAGCAGGGGAGGAAGATTACCTCTAGATAGAGAAGAGCGGTGGGAGGGAAAAGGAGGGTGAAGGGGAATAGCAAGGATGGTGGAAGGAGATGGTCATCATTATACAAAATACATGTATGAAGATGTGAATTTGGTGTCAACATACCTTATATGCAAACAGAGATATGATAAATTGTGATATAAAGGTGTATTAAGAATTTTAATGCAAAATAAATCAATAAGAGAGCTCATGTATAATGGCATAATTTGCCATGAACATACTTTATATAGAGAGTTATAAAAATTGTGCTGTTAATGGATAATTATGAATGTAATATATTCCACTATTGTCATGTATGAAATAAAAAAAATGATGCACCTTGGAAAAATTCAACTATGGATAAATACAGATGTGCAAGTTACTATGAGAAAGGAGTGTCCCTAAGAGTAAGGAATTTTAATTTTTATCTAAAAGTTAACTGTATTCTAAATAGTTATTTCTCAGAATGTATTTCAACTGAGATTTCACTCTTTGTTACAGAGTGGAAGACAAAAAATTACAGTGCACTTGTTAGTGCTGACCTTGGAAGAAAACACTATTGACTTCTTCTTGGTTTGCAAAAATAGTGAAGCTCATTTACAATACTCAAATTGTATTTTAGTGTGTGAGCCATCCAATATGATGATGACTTAGTATTGGGGCTAAAGTTCCTATTCTTTCTATTTGATTACATAAGAGCAAACAAAATATTAAAATGTGTGTGTTTGTGTGTGTGTAATCGTAGGTAAAGGACTGAATTTTCTTTAAAAAATAAGTATGAGGGAAAGGAAAGTATAGTTTTCTAAACAGAATGGAAAATACATCTTAGAGCTTTGTAAAATCTATTTGAATCCTGCTATTTTATAACTTTATAACTTTATGAGTCCTGCACCTTCAAGGGGAAGACATCTGGAATAGCAACTACTTGTTGTTGATGGAAACTTGATTGACTGAATTAAAGAGAAAATCAAACAATAGCTTCTAAGGTATTTTTTGGTGTACAAGGTGCTAACTATGCAAGGTTGCAGAAGCTATCTTCATCCTCCATTATAGACATCTCAGATGTTGCAGGAGACAAAATCCAAGTCATCTGGATAGAGAAGGGAGTTTGAATTCCTGCTGTGTAATATCCAGTTACATAAACTTGAATAAACTACCTTACTTCCCTGGTTCTTGGTTTAATAAGTCTTAATAGAGTTGAACAAGATTAGTAATATCCAAAACTTTGTCACTATTTTTTGAGGTGGGACCATTTTCTTAAAAGAAAACGTTCCCGAAACCTCTATATTGAACACACATGGTCCAGCAAAGCCAAGCAGAATGGTGGCCTTTCTTTCCACTCAAGTTTTGAAGTTCTTACTGAAAATCAGGGCATTTACAAAACTATATTAAACTCACTGAAATGAGAATGTTCCCTCAACACTTCCAGCTGTAGATTTTGATTATCTGTTCCCTAGACTAGCAGTTCTTTCCCACAGGCTTGTGACTCTCTTCTGTGTCAGTTAGATGACTAGTCATGTTTGACTGCAAAAGAAAACCTAGTTACTGAATCGACCTCATAATCTCAGTGGTTTAAGATAGTAGAACAGTTCTTTCTTACCGTTGTTGATTCAGCCATATCAAAGCTAGCATTTACCAAAAAGTCATTGATCACGTCTCATGATTCTGTGAGTCATCTGGGTAGTCAATCTGGTCTAGAGAAGCATGGCTGATTTCAGAGGTGAGCTGGGTTCTAAGGTCAAAGGCAGAATCTTGTATAAGGACGTGAGTGTCCATCACATCCACCTAAGCAGTACTCTCTTATAGTGAATATACCTATATGTCTGTAGGTCATGCTATATTTGTCCACATATACACACATTTCTAATATTTTTACCCAAAGCATTGAGACAATCCTGGAATATTATCTTGTAAAATAAAAGCTGGCTCTATTCTACATCTGAAGAAAGTTGAAGAATATGAGCCATTATGTGCACCTTATATTATGTGCACAAGGCAGCTATAAATGCATTATTTCTAACTAGCTAATTACTTCCCAATAGAGAAGATAATGTATAATATATTTGTAGGGTGCTTTTCTCCATAACAAAGCCTTGTATTGCCAATGAAATAAAATTTTTGAGATTTCCCCTTCATTATTTCAGTCTTCTTAAATTCAGAAAAAATATAAACCCAACTTTCTTAGCTTTTTTTTTTTTTTTGAGTGTTGAGTTAGGAAAAGGAAAGTCAAAACTATTGTTGCTGCTTTATTATATAGTGGAATACTGGTCACAGCAAAATTACCTTATATAGTGATGTATCAAACAATACCTCCTAGTTTCAGAGAATCAAGAAACTACTCTGCAAAGGTTTCTTCCCTGTTTACTGAAAGAAAATTGAAAAACTGAAGTTGAAAATCCTGATGATCGGCAAAATGCTTGAGCTCATTTGATAACCTTAATTAGTAATCTTGTAATTGGGCATCATGTCAGTTGTCATGTAGCTGGCAGCATTCACTGAGAACATATCTAAATCTCTATTTTTTCTACTCCTTCTGAAGCATTGTCATTCATTTGGGTGACAATTCATGCATAATATAATAGCCCTGGGGTGCAATTAATTTTAGCAGTTGCACAACTTATTAAGAAAAAAAAAAGCATTGCTGGTATCATGTGTGCCTTGAAGGTCAGATGATGCCACAATTTGCACCTTTGTTGCGAGACATGAAAATTAGCAATTATCATAAATATATTGATTAACATATGGATAGTTTAGCCTGATAGACTAATGAAGGTAATCATATTTTACCATCTGTAATCATTGTCTTCCATGATACAACATATTATAATTCTTTAGAAAGTGACAGGTAAATTTGGATTAGTAATATTGTGGTATGAAGCATACAGTAGAGAAAAAATAAGATGGTTCTGTACTCTAGAAGGTTTAAAAAATAGCTTGATACACTTTGATTTATTTGGTACTACCCATGTTTCATCATCCATATACTTGTTATTTCTGTCCCTTTCTTTCACCTTGTGTTTCTTCCATTCTTTTCATAATTGTGGCTGTTGCTTGTATTTAAGTCCTCAATATATTTCTTTTTGACAATTGCTATAATCTTGTTTCTGGACTTATTTCAGTTTGTTTTTCAAATGCTGCCAGAAGGGTCTTGCCAAGTCACACATTTGACTCCTGACCTTCGGTTACAATTTGAAGATACTATAGTCAGATTTGTGTTACTATAACAAAGTACCTGAGATAATTATAAAGAGAAAAGTTTATTTTGATTCACAGTTCCGGAAATTCTAGTGCAAGGTTTGAGGGCCAATTCTTTGGGCCTCTGACAAGGCAGGACATCAGAGTGGCCGTGCATGATGGGGCATATTGCTTGCTTATAAGCACATGCCTCCAATGCCCTAAGGATCTCTCTCAAGGTTCTTCTTCCTAAAGGTCCCAGCACCTCCCAATACCACTACCCTGGGACCAAGCCTTTTACACATGAGACTTCTGGGAACACTCTTCCAAACCATAACAGATACAGACCTAAAACATGACTTTTGTTTAAGGTGGTATTACTAACCAAGTTGTTGATAGACACTTATGATTTAATAAAGTTCTGTTCTCCCACCCTTACAGGTTAGGGCAGTTGCTCTGGTAAATTGAGTGCACAAATTTTACTGAGCTCTTACTGTATGCCAATTATTGTTTACAGAACTTTATATATATGATCTCTTTTCATTCTTTCCACAACTTTATTAGGAAGTTACAATAATTTTACCATTTCTATTTTTTAAATGATTTTGAAACATAGAGAGGTTAACTAATTTGTTCAATATCACAAAATATTAAGTAATAAGTAAATGGGATTTGTATTTATAGAGCTGAATCAAAAGTTTTCTATTAAATATGAGGGAGGAAGGAGGGCAAGTAATGGAAAAAATCTAGAAGTCACCATTTGGTGCCTTGTTCTCAGTAAACATTTGTCATGCTGAGTATTATGGACTATCTCTTGCTTTGGTTTTTGGCCAACAGAGATTTTCTTTGTTTAATCAGAGTGTCTTTGTTTTTCAATGTTAGTTGAAAACTGAAGGGCATTATCTGATATCTACCAACATAAACAAGTATAGGTCACTTGATGGAAAAAGCAAATGACAAATGTAATTTAAAGGCTAAAGTCAGTCACTGTTGTGTACTGTGTAACAGAGATGTTACATGCACCATTTAACTTCTTTTGAGTAAACAGACTGCTGCTTGTCTTTTCTTCTTCAAGGTTATCTGTAAGAATATTGGCTTTGAAAAATGAAATCTGAGGCTGAAGAGAATAGATTTGGAGAGGTTAGTTTTCAAGAATGTTTTATCAATTTGTAATCCAGAAATTCAGTAGCTGTGTATTTCTTTATAAGTTGGCATCTGTTTTCCAACTGTTAACCTTGCTAATTGAAAGCCACATGATGTTCTCTCTAGGCCCCCTGTCTGGATTGCATTCATTGTTTTCAGTTAATCTGTCCAGTTGTGATGCCAAATAAAACATCTGGCAATTTAAAAGATAACTAATTAGAAGAGATTAAAATTGCACAACTTTTGTTGATGAGGTGCCATGGCCTGGGTTGGACTATTCAGGAAAAATAAGGCAATTTCCTATGTATTGGTCTGTATAGTTTTGTTACTATTCTGAAAGGGGAGAGGAAGAGAAGAGCTGAGTAGAGGGTGTGGAGAAAAAGATGGTAGAAGGTGGGATGACCTTGTTGACCATGGTACAATGTGACGAATTCACATGGCGATATTGACTGTTGACTTCATAGAGCATATTGATGGCTGTGTGATCCTCAGGTCACACAGTTAGTAGAGAACAGGACAGGCTCAAGTTGTGGCAGCCAAAGCTTCAGGTCTTCATCACCATAATACCACAACTCCTAAATTGAAGCACATGGAACATTTGGAATTTTCTAGGATATGAAATATTTCTCAATTTCTAGAAAGTAACATTTGGCTAGGTGTTTAACGTGCATGATTTTGTTTCATCCTTACCCTGCCACTCATTTTTATTACCATTGTTTATATTAAAAAATCTAAGATAAAGAATCAAACCTTTAAAAATTGCTCAACTTATTTCAACAGTGTATTGTCAAAACCAAAAATTTGATTTCAAGAGTTTATCAAAGCCATTTATTGTACTATCATCAGCAAGAATACTGAATTTTATTTTAAATAGTCTATCCTGAGAAATAGGTCTTTGATTGCAGACTTGGTATGGGAGTCAACCCATTATAACATTATAGTTAGTTCACTTTGATAACTATATTTAACTATTAAATCTTTTACTTATGACTGTTTCCCTGTATCTACATTACTTAGGAAATTTAGAAACAAAACAAAACAAAATGCCAAGGACATAGAACAGGACCTGAGCTACTCAGAAACTTCAGTCTGATCATTGTGAGCCAACACAATACTGGACTTAATAATACATCTTGTGTTTGCAATTTCTTTCAATAATAGTGAATTATTTATCAATTTATAAGAAGCATTAGAAACAATGTATTGTCTATCTTTTATTTGTAATCATTTGGAATATATTCTTTTTTATTCATTGAACCACGTTATAAATAGTAAACAGATGGTATTTTATTTTAACCTCAGAATCTAGTGATAAAAAAATAGACCACATGTAGAATGGCAGTTACCTGAACAAAATGAACTGTCAATAATTCCCAGGTGTTTTTCACTTCAACATGTGCAGCATTTGATGCTTCTAAAGTAATATGCACACAGGAAGGCACTTTAACGTACATGCAATATATTTTTTTTCTAACTAATTTCAGAAGTACTCAAGCAATAAATGTGCCTCCATAAAGGTAAAATATTAACAAACTAGATTGTAATTATGGAATCAAATTTCTTTATCATTCTTAAGTAAATAATGAGAGAATTATGAACTAATTCAAACATTTAGATGATACCTTTCACAGTGGTGCCCATGATAGTTGCTTTAGAGGGATGTCATATTAGACAAATAAATGGCTGGGCAATTGGAAAAATATAACTGTAAATCAAAACCAGTTTTAACAATACTGCTAATTTTTAAAATTTTTGAACTGTTTCTTTCTCTCTTCCTCCATCTCTGTACATACAATGTTTTCTCTTTGGATATTATGTTTTTGTTAATGATTTCAATAATCAATATGTTAACCAAGGAACTTCCTTCTATTATACACTAAATAAAATGATATTGATATACGTAACAGAGTAAGTTGAAGAATGAAAATGTTTGGGGTGAATCCTGGCACCATAAGGTAATAGATGGAATTTCTGGCAATTTACTTTACCTCAGTGCCTCAATTTATACCCTGATCTGCAGAATGGGTATAAACCCTGAGTTACCTGAAAGGGTTGATGTGAGGATTATATTAGTATCTATAAAATGTTTGTTATCTGCTCAATAAATATGAGCTTTAATGATGGTGATGTGGGGTGCATAGAGTGCATAACAATGTGTTCTACTTTTGAAACATTGTGAAAATGACAGTAAAACTTGGGACAGATTTTAACCTGAGATATAAAAATATCCTGCATTCAGCTTCTCTAATGGTAAGAGAATCATTAAACATGATTTAAAATAATTTGACATTACCACGATAATAAGCACAATTTTGACAAATTCCTGCTTACTATTAAAAACCTAAACAGCTAGATCAAAAATCAAAATTTAAACAAAAAAAAAAAGAAAAAGAAAGAAAGAAAACACAGTGCTTGATAATGAAGCCTGGTACAAAAGTTCTTGTTTTTGAATTATAAGAGAATATTGTCAATTGGCAGATTGCTCTGAGAAGAGGAGGATTATGCTAAGTCTGAGCAGGTGATAGACAGGAGTATGTCTTGATCTACTTTTCTTGTGGATCCACAGTGATGACTAGCTCTGTAGCAGTCATTGGGAGATTAAAAGTTAAAACTGCCCCAAAGAGAAGGGGCCTCAAAACAACTAATTAGGTTGCAACCAAATGGACAGAATTTGAAATATGAACAACCTAGGCATTTTCAAAATAGCCTAGAAGATACATGAAAAACAAAAGGAAAGATTTTATGAACACTTGAAACTAGATCAAGGGTCAGCAAATAAATGTCTGCAATGGCTGTTTTATTATATAGGTAAAAGTGAAAGGATACGGTGCATAATTTTGTTTCTTAATAAAAATAGTCTAAATCAAGAGAAGATTTATATAAAACAAAAGAAGTGTCCATGTAATTTATTTTTTATAAATTTATTTATTTAAATTAGGTATATATGACAGCAGAATGCATTTTGATTCATTATTCTCAATTGCAGCACAACTTTTCATTTCTCTGTACACGATGTAGCATCACACCATATGTGCAGTCATACATGTGCCTAGGGTAATAATGTCCATCATATTCCAACATCTTTCCTGCCTCCATCCTCTCCCTTCCCCTGCCTCCTCCTTCCTCCCCTTTCCCCCATCAAATTTCCTCCATTTGTCCCTGCCCCCGATCCTTGCAATATGGATCAGTGTCCACTTGTCAGAGAGAACATTCAGACTTTGTTTTTTTGGGATTGGCTTACTTCACTCAGCATGACATTCTCCAACTCCATCCATTTACCTGCAAATGCCATAATTTTATTCTCTCACATAATTTTTTTTTTTAAAAAACTAAGGTTATCTTAGTGTAGCATTCTGCTGTTCTATTAGTTGTGATATTAATATGAAAATTAGATATAAACTGATAATACTTTTATTTTTCTAATCTAACTTTTTCTACCTAGTTTTCAAAGCTTTCAAGACATCCACTTCATTTCAGCTAATTAATTTCTTATGTTGTTCTAAAATCACCATGTTGTCTAATTCATCTCCTGAACTCAGACAATTGGCTTCTTCATTGCTCTTTTCTCTGATGGTTTCCACTCACCAGACCCTTCCATTTCCCATTTCTCCACTTTAGTAGGCTAAGGGAAGACATAGGCTCCAGCATTAAAATTAGACATCTCAAATTTCAGTACGGACTCCTCTGCTTCCTAATTAAACCCATTACATGACTTTCAGTGACTTAGTTTGTTTGAGTGAAAATAAAACTAATTGTAGAGATTGCTTCAGGTTAGTCATGAAGATTACTGGAGAAAATACATGGAAAGTGCAAAAAATCATGCTTGGTACAGAGTAGGTGCTCAATAAAAATTAGTGATTATTTATTTTGGCAACCACATTTTTCTGAGGCCCACCAAAATGATGTGTTCATTCTGATTTAGAGTTTTGTATTGAGGCCTACAATTTATTAGATAGAAGGGGACTGAATTAGCTGTTTTCGTAGAGCTGAATGCTTCTCTTTATTCAGAAAAATGAATGAATTGCCCAACAGTTCTTGGAATGGAGAAAGGCCTTGATAACATCAGTATTGCTTAGCAACTATCAAAATTCCAAAGTTTTAGTAATTCTGGTAAAATTCTTAATTTTTTGGCACGATATTTTGCCTACATATTTTTTCGTTGTCATTTTTTCTTTTCCACATCTTTTATGATTAAATTTATCAGAAAAACTTGCAGGGCCATTTCTGTGCTCTCCATTATCACACTCATGTATTAACTATGGGGGCAGCCTATGTTGTTTTAAGAGGGGACAGTCAACTATTTTAGGTCTATTTTAATAATTTTCATTTTGTAGCACCTGAGAGAAGTTTGAAAAAATAATTACAGTTCAATAAATATTGAACATCTGCACAAACATATGGCAGAATGCAGGACATATTGATAATTTTTTTTCCTAGATAAAATGTTAGAAATTTGAATTTGAATAGGAACATCACTGTTTTCACTTTTAACATTTGATTAATATCACCTAGTTTTTTTTAGTTACAATTAGAAGTAGAATGGAAATATCTGGCCTTATCAATGAATGCTGATAATTAATCTCTTATTAAACATAAAAACCTACAAAATCACATAAGAGGTTATTTTTGTCTTTTAGTAGCCTTACAGAGACATAGTCTAATTACTTTTTCTCCTATATCAACCTGTAGCATCATTAAAAATAAATTATTTGAAATAAATTATTTCTTATTAATTTGGAGTAAAATCTTAATTTCTACTTGTTGAAATCCTAATTGTCTGGATTTAGTGAACACTGATATTCCAGTATTTTTTTCTTAATTTTGATAAATCAGTCTTGCAAATGTATAACATTAGGAGAAAGTGAAGCTTTGGTGAGGTTGCTATATCAGAGCTCTCTGTAATATGTATGCAGCTTTTTTATAAGTGTGAAGTTATTACAAACAAAAATTTCCTTAAAAAATAAGAGAAAGATCAATCTTTACAAATGTGTTAATTACAAAAGCAATTAAAACAAGGCAAATGTTAAAAAACATATGAAAATATGATCATTGCATTTCCAGTAGCATATTGGCTTAATAGAATATTAGGCAGTCATAGAAAAGTATAATTTTGAAAAATAAACAAAATGTAAAATGCTTTTTCCATTGCATTTAGTGGGCAAATCAATTTATAAACCAACAAGTGTGCAATATGATTAAAATCACATAAAAGTATAATAATTAAAGAAGTGCATCAAAGGGGTCATATCAGAGCAATGGAATTTTGATTTGTTCATTTTCTTTTTATGGTAGTTTTCTAAATCTTAGAAGCTTTTACTCTGGATGATAGTCCTTGAAGGTGCATAAGGCTCTAAATGATTGAGTTTACCCAGTAAGGAAGTGAGCTAAACCATCTTAAAGGAAACAAGACATTTGAACATAATTTCCCACATTTTAATGAAAATGTTTTTGATCAATAATTTTAGCAGGTATTCTTTTTTAAGAATAACCTTATTCAACCAATGGCCTATTCTTGTTTCTCAGATATTGAATCTCCTTCATTCTTCTTGTCAGTCATGAATATGCTGCTTTTTCAAATCTAACCTTATGGAAAAATGAGTAATTTTACCTGTGCTCAGCTGGATGTTCTGAAAATCCTGTGTCAACACTTGTTCTCTGAACACATTCACATAGGAAGAGGTGGAGTCAAAAACGACTCAGGCAAATTCAAGTACTGCTTTGGTTTGAGAGTTCAAAGAGAAATTGCTGCCACAAATAGAGAACAACTGAACCAAAAGGCACACCGTGGTTCTGGAAATGACCTTGAAACAGTCGTGATGGCTTTAGTCCTTCCTTCAGCATACGTATTCTGGCATTGTTGACAGTAGCATTTTTTGGGTCCATCTGGAGCCTGGCTCCTATTCACATGGTTTCAGGACACCTGCAACACCTTCTTTTAGCACTCAGAGACTCCACCTCAAGTTTGATTCCCAGTTTTAAGCATAAAATTTGATAATATTCTTTTCTTACTTAAACGTTTATTATATGATGATTTTTATTTGGAATAGCAAAAAATAGCTAGAAGCTAATCCATATAATATAAATATTATAATAGATAGTTCATAATGCTCTGCTGTATACATATAAATACTATCAATTTTCTTTATCATGTATTTAAAATTCAGTAGAGTACCTGAAGAAAATGTTTCTTCAAAATAAAAGCACAGTATGATTAAGAGTTCTCCTTCTCCTTTTTCCATCTTTTGGAACTAGGGACTGAATCCAGGGGTACTTTACCACATTGCCACTGACATACATTCCCAACTCTTTTATTTTTATTTTGAGAAAGCTTCTCACTCAGTTACTTTGGGCCTTATTAAGTTGAAGAGAATGACTTTGAATTGTATCTTCCTGCCTCAGCCTCCTGAGTCCCTGGAATTACAGGTGTGTTCAACTACCATTGTGGCCAGCAGGAATTGCTTATTGGCAAAAGTTTTTTGTAACTTTAAGACTCCTAGTTGGAAATATTTCTGTAGTGAAAAGGGGGATATATCTATGATGTGTATGTAAGTGTGAGGGAGATTCTTGACAGAAGGAGACCTTGGAATCTTTCCATTCCTCAAGGCTGAAGGAAGATATATATTTAGAAGCAAATACATATCCATTGGATAATTTCCACCATCAAATGATAGGCAAGATTTATCCTTGAAAATCATGATGATAGGTGACTTCTTTGGAGGTATTCCATCCTTGCAAAATGAAAAAGGTATTTTGACTCTTTTGTCAATACTTGCATAGAACTTGGAAAAGATTTAGAGAATGGAAATCATTCCAGAAGCCCCTCTCTCCATTTCCAATGGAGAAAATCTTTGATCCGAACTCACTACTTAAAAAGGGTGTATGTAAAGGGATCCTTGGAAGATTTTCAACATTTGATGAGATAGCTCGTTGGATGATTTTCAAGACCTGGAGGGGTCCATAATGAAGAATCATGCTGCTTCCATTAGTGTATTTTTCCTCTTCATGTTTGCAGACAAAGCTGAGAATCTGTCCAATTTCTTGTTTGGCTAAGGTAGTCTTTATTTTAATAGAAAGGCTAGTCGACTTGGCACATTTGCAAATGAGAAGAGCAAATGAAAGCAAGTAACATTTAGAGACTTCTCATAGCCAATAGGAGATAACTTTGTGTATGTGACAGCTGGACTTTTTTCTCCCCCACAGTAGTTCACCAAAAGGAGCAATATATTCTGAACATGATGAAAAACTTATGTCTGGCTTTACAGCTGTTAATCACCAGGTGATTTTGTGGTCCTGTTGTGAAAGAAATTTAGTTGGGATATGTACATTTTTAAAAAGATAATTATACCTTATATAGTTCATTCAGCTTAATATGTCACTTTTCTTTTCAAAGCTTGCAATATATTTAATTGCAAATTATATTAACAAATTAGTTATTTATTTTGAGAATTTAACCAACAATCTTGCTTTATTCATTTAAAAAACTAGAGAGTCTCCATACATCTTAAGATGAAATTTCATTTTCCCTAGAAATGATAAATGTTGCATTACAATGTGCACCAAACAGACTTAAGTGTAATTGCTTCAATAGTTAGAACACTATATTTCTTACTGCCATCTGATGAATTTGTTTTACCTAAACTTTGTTGCTATACTTATGAAAATGGATATTACTCCTCATTAACAACAATAAGAGCAAAATATTCCCATAGAACTAAAATAAAAAAACAAAAATTTAAAATGTCATATTTAAGGCTATGACTTAAATGATTGATATAAATTAAGATGTTCCTTGAGACTATATTGTGACCTTATGTATCTAAAATATTTTAGTTTACATTTCAAAACACATGCTTAAAAATGAAAGTAAGTTTGTCTTACCATTTATTAGGGAATGTATATTAATTGATAACTTCCTAAAATAATTTAATGAAAATATTTACTTTACATACTCAGTAAAATTTAATGTATTAGTAGCTGGAATAATTTGACTAGTGAGAGAAACAGCTATAAATATGAACATTGCAAATTTTAAGATGATATTATTTTCAGGCCTAACTTAAAAATATTTGTCTCAGTAATTGATGTTAGCCCTTGAATTTCCATTATCACCTAAGACCAGAACATTTAGTATCAGCAATCAGAATTAAAACCCTTTACACATGAATGGTTGAGCATATTAATGAAAGATTGCTTTGTTAAATGGTATGAAGTCATATTTTCAAGGAATACAAAGGACATAAACTACAGAGACTAAAAATTTCCTTTATTTCAGGGAATGTTTCTCTTATACTTTAGTCAAACCCAGAGAATCTGCACATAGCTTCTTTAGTACTACTGTTGAACTTTCATGCACAACTTCAGGGTGGCAAACTCCATTGTAGGTACCAGTACAACTCTGCTCAGTAGGGCAGGTCAGGAAAAACTACTCTCAATTTAAAAATGGCTATCTACCGGTTCTCAAGAGGAAAAAAAAATATACTTCAAAATTATTTAGTCAGGAAAGACCAAAGGGGTTCTACTTAACAGAAACTATATTCTGATTTCAACAAAATGGTTTTTCTATTCAGGTAAGTCACTTAGTCAAAAAATAAATTAGGAAAGGGGCCTAGTTTTGGTGCTTAAAATTTGATTATAATGGCTCATCTTAATTTTTCTAGTGGAATGAGAATATCAAAAAATAAGCAAGCAAGCAAAATACCCCCAAAACAACAACAAGCCAAACCTGATTTGTGGCTTTAGAAGGTACTGTTTTAAGTGACCTGGCTCTGAGGTGGAGTTGCAATGGAATATTCCTTTAGCCAGTGGCACAGACGGACATTTCTGGATGAGATTCTACCTCCTTGTAGTGGAACGTGATGTACATTTTGATTCCCTGGCATGCCTACACTAACACCCATCTGTTAAGATGGCATTGTTCCTAAAATTAAAAAAAAAGAAAGAAAGAAAAGGAGGTGGTTTGCCATGTTCCAAAGTCCTAGGTGTCTGGCATATGTACATATTTCTAAAGGTATATTCCATATTCAAAAAAAATATTAAAAGAGTTGAGCTTGGTCAACTTTATCTTAGAACATAAATTTATTGGTGGGTTATTAAAAGGAATTTCATCTTTAAACTATGGATTTAGACATGAATACTTTCTTGTGTTTGACATTAGGATATTTGCATATGGAAGAAACATCCATTGAAACTTAGAATGTATACCAACTAATTTTAGGTATAAACATTCCTCTTTTTTCATGAATAACTATGTTTTCCATTCATACTGTTTTTTTGTCAGTTCCACCAAGTATTCCATAAGATGGTTTGTGAGAGAGCAGAACCTCCAGGAAGACTGCTGTGACCAATTTGGGATGGAAATCCATACCCCCATAAACTTGACATAGTGTTGATTGCTTGAGGTTCAAAAGTCCAGAAATGGTTTAACTTAAAAGTCAAATGATGGAAATCCTATAGAGCTCTGGGGCCCACAGGAGGTGACTGGATAATTTGGTTACTGAAGAGAAGACATCCTGTTGCTTAGCTACAGGATTCTGGGTGGCAGCTTTTTTCCTTCTCATATTTCCAGGCGTTTTGTTTTTGTAAATGTAGTTTTCTGCAAATGAGAGTGTCTGCATTCAGAGGTTGACATAGCAATTATGATTTGTAAAATGAAACAGTATACGAGGAAGGAAAATACTGGATGGTGTTAAATTTAGAGAGGAACTTTCCTCTTGTACTTTACTGCTGACTTAGATTAAATATAATAATTGAAAACATCATGGAAAATTATGGTTTTGGTGTGCATTTTGTAAGATACAATATTTTGATTATAATACTGAAATCAAAATGCCTTCTATCTCTTTAAGAATAGTGACTGTGCATTGGAAACACAAGCACCTGTTGCATATTCCTGTGTTGAAAGACATTGATATCTAATTTACTTGACTAAAGGAAGATTTAAAAAAAAAATCAGTGTTAAAATGCTTACAGAAACATTTATGTACTTCATTTGTATATTTAATCTCTGATCACATTTGAGCAAAAGAGGTTATCACTTTTTATTTTTTATGCTAGCTCTTGTAAAAAAATTCCTTAGAACTAATGTATAAGGTATAAAGTATAATATTTCATGCTTATCATATAATGTTCTATACAAATTATCTATTATCATAATTACATTAAGTCATATGCTTAATTTGTTGTATTAAAAGTTACTAAGTTATTTGGATTAAAATACCAAGGAATTCTTGTTACAGTTCCAGGAAAAATATTTGCTATGTTTAGAAAATCATTGGTAAGAAAGTTGTGAAGTCAATTCAAAAGTTTCATATATAAATATCCCACAGTGAATCTCACCATCAAGTACATCCAAAATAAATTAATTAAAAAATATGAGTTAATGGCACAAAGGTCAATTGAGGGAAGGGAACAGCGGGTAAGAGATGAGAAGGAGAAGGAGAAATACTGGGGACTGAATTAGAACAAGATATATTCCATGATTTTATAATTATGTCAAAATGGACTCTACTCTTAGCATGATATTCTCCCAATCCATCCATTTAATTTTATAATTTTATTCTCTTTTAATGCTGAGTAATATTCCATTGTGCTACAGTTGTGTACAATGAATCAAAATGCATTCTGCTGTCATATATACCTATTTAGAATAAATAAATAAATAAATTTAAAATGGATTCTACTATTATGTATAAATAAAAAGAACCAATAAAATTTTTTAAAAGTTAATGAAACTTATAAATCTGTGAGATTAGTAAGGAGATAAAACAAAAATGTGTTACTTCTTTGTATATTTGCATAACCTGAAGTTTGTAATTAATTTGGTTGTTAAAAAAAAGAGACTTTCAAACCTTGGAAAACAAAACCGGACTCCCCACTGATCCCCCCTAAATAGTAAATTTACAGTATTTCTATTAACAAATAGACCTTAAAAATGTGAAGATGAGAGAGCATGAAATGAATTGGAGACCTAGAAATGAAATCTGAAATTGTCAGCTTGATATTGTCAGTGTCCCTACCTCATGTAAGATACTGTGGGCTGAAGTGTTGTCCTGGGAATCGAGGACATCTCCAAAAGAAAGTTTTTAATGGAAGGAATAAGATTGAGCTTGGAAAAAATGCTATGATTTGTGAGTGGAGAAGTGACAATGGACATTCCAACAAGAATAGTGAAAATAACAAAAGAAGACTGTTGAATTGATGCCTTACATTAATAGTTTTCTTTTAATGACTGAAATGTGCATTGATTTTTATTAAAGGACAAAGTCATTGAATACAGTAGAAATATACTGACAATCAAAAAACTAATAACATTCTTTGGGAAGATTCAAGAATAAAGTAGATATAAAAAGAAGTAAGTTTAATTGTGATTTATGTTTCATCAAGATCATATGACTTCTTTTTTAAAGAATTTACAGATAAGAAAAATAAAGTCTAGAAGAGTATACACTAAAACTTAACCTTTGTTGGAACATTTTTATATTACTAATTTGGACATTTATATTTTCTCAACACCAACAATATGCTTGTTATGCTGTAACATATGCAATGAGGAAAATAGTCTACTTTTAAGTTTTAAAAAGTGGATGTCTTCATCTTATACACAGGTTATTGCCCCCAAATGCCATATTCTTAATCTTAGGCTATTGTCTTTGCAATTAAAAAAGTAAATTTCTCAATTAAAAACAAAATGAATAAGAAAAAAGGACCCTTTCAGCAAAATTTATAATAAGGGTTAAAAATAAAATAAAAGTAATAGTAGTAGGTATGAGCCAGGGTGTTAAGCTTACCTTAGTCAGAACTAAAAAGACAGTGTTCTAAAAAGTCCAGAGAGAAAAAAGACTTCCTTGGAAAAAAAAATTTTTTTGAGTGAAATTGTGGCGGAAAAGAATAATAGTTAAAACTAATTTAACGTAATTATTTATGGTATAATGAATTCACCCTTTTAAAGAATAAGCACATTTTTTTTTCAACCTAAAAGTTTTAGGTATATGTAAATATAACAAAAGTTACACACACACACGTAATGAGGAATTTGAAAAGTATTTAGATAACTAAAAACAAGAATAAAAAAATTTCCATCAACTCTTCATCTATAAATAACCATTATTAAGATTTAGCCTATATTTTTTCAGTCTTTCTCTTTAATGTATACTTTTTATCATGAGTATAAATTGTTTTGTGTTTTTGTTTTGTTTGTTTTGTTTTCATCAGAGATTGAACACATGGATGCTTAACCACTGAACCACTGAACCACATCCTCAGCCCTTTTTTATTTTTATTTTTTAATTTTGAGCCAGGGTCTTGCTAAGTTGCTTAGGGCCTCACTAAGTTGCTGAGGCTGGCTTTGAACTTCCAACTGTCCTGCTTCAGCTTTCTGAACTGCTGGGCTTACAGGTGTGTGCCATGGTGCCCAGTTGTTTGGTGTTTTTTAAGTTAGCATTTTTTAGGTATTTCTCTTTTCATTCTATATTTCACTATATTAATAAAAGCCTAAATCGTCTTCTTAAGAATATACATTACACATTATTAAATCAAATTCAATGCTGTATCTTCTGCCCTTTTAATTTTGGGCTGTTATCATTGTTAAATTTGACTGGGTTCTTTGAAGGCGGTGACAGCAGCATCTGTTTTTTGTTGCCAAGTAGCTACTCTTCTACTTGATGCCTGTAATTAAAAAATACAGAAGCCTAAAATGTATTATATTAAAGCTAGGTCATATTTTCATGTTATAAACATTCTTACTTAATGCATGCTTTTTTTCACTTAACTTGCCTTGGTAAATTTGCATAACTAATGAAAGATCCCCAGCTCACAACACAATTCCCTATACTCTAGGTATTTCTACAAATATCTTTGGGGTTGTTTATGTTGAATAATATCTATAAATAATGAATGCTTTCCCTCTCCTTCTTCCTCTCTCTAGCCCACCCTTTTACTGCAGGCGCTGTTCAAATTGCCTGCATACTCAGTGAATGACTTTTGAACATCAACTTATTAGAAAAAAATAAAAACCTGGTGTAGAAACAACAGATTTTTTTTTTCAGTTGCTTCCTCCAAACCATAATATGAGGTGCAGGGCTTTTCCCAATGTGTCTCTGTGGAAATCCAACATTATCTTTTTTTCAGCACATTGATATCACCAAACCTGTTCTAAAAGCAAAAACTGACAATTGCTTCTACAGAACACATTTTAATACCATTCACATAAATAAGCTAAAAATTCCATTTTTTGTTAAAAAACACAAAACAAATATATGAAACCACATGTTTCATGAACACTAATTGCATATCAGTTTAGTGTGCATAGATACTGTTTTCAGTATACAATCAGAAAAGACTTTATTTAGGAATCATCCACTATATATAATATTTTTTAAAAGAATGCAAAAAAGGTCAAATTTCTGATGTTAGTTATAAAATGAGAATCTTGTAAATAGTCATTGCAATAAATACTTAGATACTATGTCCATAATATTTTTATTTAAAGACAACTTGTAGGTTATAATGAGTAAGAACCAAAACACAATAAATCTATGCAAAAAGAATGAGTTGAGATTTAAAGGGTGAGGACAAAGTAGGCTTTGAGGGTAATATGGCTCTTTTATTTCTTGTTTACTTAATCACCCCCATAACCTCTACAAATGGATGATAGGCAATGACGGACAAATATTATCAGTCACTTTATTTATTTCCTCATGAGACACACTTTCTTCCCCTCCCTTCTCTTCCCTTCCCTTTTCTTTTTTATAAAAATATTTTATTGGCTGTTGATGGACCTTTATTTTATTTAGTTATTTATATTTTATTGACTTATTTATATGTGGTGCTGAGAATTAAACCCAGTGCCTCACACATGCTAGGCAAGCCTACCACTGAGCCACAGCCCCAGTCCCTTTCTTTTCCTTTTATTCTGAGGTACACATATTGCCAACCCTGCCACTTTCCCCATCATTTAAAAACATGCAATGTACTGTTAGTGAATACCTTGGATCTTTTCAAAGTGAAAATGTGTATCATTATAAAAACATGTTTGCCTATATTGTTCTACAGTTTAGGTTAAGATGGAGTCTAATGGCCATACCCACCCTGGTTGGACAAGGCTGGCAGGCAGCTGCATTCTGTTCCAGCTTATTTACACTCCACTCTTCCACAACAGTACAACACAAATTAAGAGGTTTTAATTAACATGGAAAAGTTCCTTCCAAATCCAAACAGCTGCTTTGAATAATTTATTCACTTTTTATTTAAACAATCTGCTTTCATTTTTGCTTCATGTATTGTTCCTATGCTAAAAAATACAGTGCCTCATCTCCAAGTTGAGAAACATAAGCCTAAATTTGAAGTGTTACATGAAATAAATGTGTTTGTATGTAACAAATGAGAAGCAATTAAGTGCTATTAAATTAAAGGGTAAAATTAGATGCCTATGGAGAGTTCCAGTACTATCAGGACACGCACACTAAGAGGACTAACTGCTTGTTTTGCTTATGTTTTAATTCAAGGCTATTTTAAATTTTCTAATTTTTTTTTCAAAAGGTAAGGTGATAAGCAGAAAGTGGAAGACTCAGTGATATACACATATATACCTTATTCTGAGTTAGTTCAGAAAAAGATCACAGCTATTTTCCTGACAAGTTAGGAAGAAGCTTGGCTAACATGTTAGTTTAGCTCCCCTGAGCATCTACTGGTTTTAAGGATCATGGTGCTTTTAGTAGAGTAAAAGTCTAGTGTTATGACAGCCTCTCTACTCAAGTCAATCATTCTGCCTCCCTCACTATTATTTCAAGTGGATAATTCATTCTTCACTTTCCATCTGAAAACACACTATCAATGTAGAGTTGGACAGGCAAAGAGTAGCAATGAAGCTGCTTTGTAGTCAACTCAGGGATCATTTTATATACACAACGTGGATAAAATACAACAAGATCTTTTTTTTTAATTTTATTTTTTTTTAATGCTGATAACCTGGTTTGGAGTCACTTGCCTTTCTAGAACATTAGCATTCTTGCAGGAATAAGTCATCTCATGATGATCATTTTGAAAGATGTCATTCAAGTGGCTAAGAAAATTCTGACACATATTCTCCACCCCCTACCCCTCCACTGCTGCTCTGAGTTCTATAATCTTATGGCTAAAATGTACCAGGGTATGTGGGCTAACCAAGAGGTACTGTCTGATGATTGCAGAAGGAAGCACAGACATTGAATCACAGTATTTTGTATTTTGACTTGAATCCACGATCTCACACTTATTAGCTGTGGGATATTGGGCAAGTGAGAGACCCTTTGTAAGCCTCAATTTCCTCCACAAAACATTAGGATAATAACAGTGTACAAACCCTTGAATAAAGTAAAATAACAAGTACAAAGTGCTTGATCTTGGGCCTAACATAAAATAAACATGTATGTGCACACTTTTTTTCTTTGCCTAGTAGAAGAAATTTCAGATTTCACAAAACTTAGTTCATGAAACTGGTAAGGATGGCACTGGAGTAAAGACAGAAAAGACATTAGTGGGAATCAACATTCATAACCACAACTATGAGTGCAGTAATGAAATTTGCATATGGTATTATTATACTGTCTTTTCCCTGGAAAGTCTTACTTTCTTGAAAGAGTGTCACTTAGGAAAATATTCATCTTCAGTCTTCTCTGCTAACTCACTTCCTTGTTGCACATATAGAGCTACAATAGTTTAATAAAACAAAGAGGGACTGGACGTTGCCAGCGCTCGGTTGTTTGTGTTCACCTGTGACATTTACAAGTGAAGACATACAGAACCTTCTTTTGTTTCCTGGATAATCATTCAGGTGTTAAAGAAGAAGTTGATTCAACTTTAAATGGCATGGTTTTCTCAAGCCTTCAGAAAATAATTGATGGATTTTCTTCTTTTTCCATAGCTCAAATATACACACTGCATGGTCATGTCTAACTGTTTAATTTTACAAGACTGGAAATATTGAATTTAAAGCTTAGGTTTTAGTTTAGGTTTATTCCTAGTGTTCAACACTGTGTAAACTTTCACAGACAAATCGGAAATGAAACACAATTGAAACTAAACCAAACCTTCTCTGCCTGCAATGGGACCTTAATATTTCATTTTATATTTTCACATGGAATCTAATGGAAACGTGATTTTATACAGATTCCTTGTGTCAATTATTCCCTGTATTCCTTCTAAACCAATCTGTGCATTCAACTTGAAGCTTCATTAAGGATCAAGCCAAGTAGTCTTTAAAAAGTACAGGGTTTCGGTGATAGACAGATGGTGGCTTTCATGATGTCAGGAAGTGTCAGATATTATCGTTGGCTGTGGAATGGTGGCTACTATCCAAACAGATTGGGAAGCAGACAGAAAGAGCAAGAACACCATTTGTTTTATTTAGATACATTGTGAACAGAAGGAAGCAAGACAGAGCATACTTTTACACATCTTTTTTCCACTCCTTGTGAAAACAGTTTAAGATTTGTTATGTTATATTAGCCCTTTCATTATGCAAAAACATGTGAAAGCCAGAGACACTGGTAAAAGAATTTGTCTCATTGTGATTTTTCTATGAAGTTTGTTTATTTTTATTCTTGTGGAATGTACTTTTTTTTCTTTAAATCCCCTCTCATTGGAAATATTGAATGCTTTAAACAGAGAACTGAAATGAGACCCTTCGAAATGCTCTGCTATTGAGAGTATGAAGTGGGTATTGGCTTCATGATCCAGAATGAGGGGCTTTCAGAGATCATCAAAGATTGGTTTCCCAAAGGGAAGATGCTCTTTGTGAAGAAGTGTTGATTTGCTTCTGTAAGAATTTAACTCATACTGGCAGCCAGAGGGCAGTGTCCACTCCAGACAAAGATGTCAGGTCTAATTATAGGATTAGCATCCATCCCACAGGATACCAGGGCTTTACCGAATTATAGCATATTGGTAGGATCTTCTTGATCTTAACTCATGAGATTGTGGAAATTTGCTAGCATATTCAAAACCTTTAAACTGCCCTTTATGCTACTTACTTATGTTCATATATTATTATAATCTTTTACTCCATCTCACAGTAGATAACCAAATTCCCCAATTTTTTGATGGAATGAGGGGCCAGTATCATAATCTAATCTTGTCCTCCAAACATGGTGACTATATGGGAAACTGGGGCCTGTTACAGTTTAGATATGTGCTATCCTTCTCTCACTCCCCCAGTGTTCAGGTGTGAAACAATGTAAAAAGGTTTAGATGTGAAATAATTGGGTTATGAGAGCCTTAACCGAATCTGAATCTGTGTGCTAATCCCCTGATAGGGATTAACTGTATGGTAACTATGGGCAGGTAGGGTGGGACTGAAGGAGGTGGATCATTGGGAGCATGTATTGGGTGTGTGTGTGTGTGTGTGTATGTGTGTGTGTGTATTGTGAGTTGAGTTTAGTGTCTCTCTGCTTCTTAGTGGACATATCCTCAGGGGCCGCTTTCCTCCACTACACCTTTCCACCATGGTGTTCTGCCACACCTCAGGCCCCAAGGAATGAAGTCATCTATTTATGGACTGAGATCTCTGAAACTATGAGCCTCCAAATAAGCTTTTACTCCTCTATGTTGTTCTTGTCAGTTCTTTGGGTTGTAGCAGCAAAAATACTGACTGAAACAGGACCATAATATAAACCTCTTATACTATAACCTGAGGATCATACTAAAATCTTAAACCAGAAACTGGTAGTTTAGAGTTATATAGACTCTAAAGATTTGGGACCTAGAAGATTCTAGAAGATCATTATAGGCTAGTGTTTTTTCACACTGTGTTTCACAAAGCCTCCACATTTCATAGAGGCTATTTAGGTTGCTGTGCAGAGACAGTAAGAGGTCCAGATTTCATTCCTATCTCTGCTTCATCTAAACTATTGTGTAAAGAAGTAACTTTCCAGCCTAGAGATAAAGAATGTCCGGAAACCTGGCTTGGGAGAACATTCCTTTATTAAAGAAGTGTAATGCACTAGCTGGGGCCAAGGATTGGGCATGACTGCATCTTAACTGCTCCCTAAGTTGGAATGGAAGTCAAATTCCAGAGGGGGTTTTCAGATAATCACAATAAGATAGAGGGAGTTCACTTCTGCCTTCCTTCCATATCCTACTGAGCTTTAAGTCCTAGATGTGACCAGGACAACTAGAGCCTTTAAAGAGAGAGAAGTCCTAAAAATAGGAAATCTCAGCCACTTTCCCAGGACCCCCCAAAAATGTACAAGTCAACAATATGTAAAGCAGTATAGACACCTCTTTAGGAACTGAGTCAATCCACAGAAATACAAAAAATAGTATAGGTTCTTTATTAGGGAGTTCTGAAATCATAATATATATGCTGAATGATAATTAATAATTGTTTGTCATCTGTTTATTAAAAATCAAAACAGTATTTTCTATTGTGTCTTGAGTCAAGCATGTATACAAACCGAGACACCTGGTGGAAAGTTTATCTTCTAATTGTGGGTAAGGTCTGGAGTGGTGTGAGAAGGAAGGACACATAGGAACTTGAAGCTAAGGGCATCTTTGATTCAAGAGCTGGAGACTGAATCTCATATAATTTCTACAAGTTTTGGTTTATGCAGTAAATTTTATTGCCTTAAATAAAATTAATCTTTGTTCAATCTTGGAAAGGATCTGAACCACTTGACAGGTTAAAATTATGTTTCTTCAGAGCATGATTTTAATATCAGCCGTGGTTAGGAGTCATGAACTGTTAAGGAACTCTTGTAAGGAGAAATATAACATTAGAATATTTGTTGAAGCCATTAATTTATATCACAGAATTAAAATATCTGGGAGTCATCTTAAATCTCACTTAGACTTTCAGAAGCAGTACACAGTGAATCTATACCGAGGTGGGCTATCAGAAGAGGAAGTATTTGATATAATATTTACTGCTCAAATATCATCTTATTATTAAATTCCAAACAATTACATGGAGAATTATACATAAATTAAGATGTGGCCACTTTAGCAGTTCAACTTCTTATTCAGAAATGAAGGTGGGACTGTGCCTTGGTGTACTTTCCTATGAAGTTTGTTTATTTTTTACAGAAAGTAACCCATAAAAGAAAAATTCCCTCTTAGTGAAAATACTGATATCTTGAAACATAAAAATAATTTTAACTCTGTAAGAATTAGTTTCTTTTTTGATTTTGAAAACAGGATAGAAACCCCTTGTTTTATAAATGTAGTCAAAACTTACTTGTCCAAACTGGTTGGTATTTGATTCATGAATCCAGAGCTACAACTTGCTGGCCCAGTTTTCTTTTGTCAAGGTGACCTGGATAATTCTGTATGCCACAACTTAAACTTCAGTACATTTATACTCTCTAACTAGTTTAAAACAACAATTTGAAACACAAAGTCTGGTGTCATGGGTGCCTCTTATTGAAATTTCCAAATCCCACATACCTACTTGATGATAGCATAAAGCTGTGATGTCTTATAGGGAATATATAACCTTACTTGTCTTGTTTTTGCAGCACCAACTTTGTCTTTTGGTGCTTATGATCTGGACCACAAATTTGTGTCTTTTTAAAGAGGAAGAGAAAAATTACAAATGCTGGCTTTGTCCTTTCTGTCTTCCCAATCTCTGAGAGAAAGATCTGAACCATGGCTATACAGGAACAATAAAATCCTTAAATTCATTCACCCTAGTGCAATGTAGAGAGATATGATAACTCTCAAATGGAGTATAAAATTCATCTACATTCCTGCCATTCAAAACAGCCTAATTTGACATTTTAACACATTTCCTTCTGGTTCAGTTCAGTTTTTGACAGACGTGTTTTTCTTTAGTTATACCCAATATAAGATACTAGTAAATGTTGGAATTTTACTAGTTAGTATCCTTGAGTAATGAAATGGGTACTAATTTTTCACATTATACTTTATCCAGTATTGAGTTTGTATATGATTTTATATTTTTCTTATAGTCAGAAGAAAAGGTTTAAAATAAGGAAAATAAGAAATTCAACATGGCAGCCATTTCCTAAGTAGATTGGAGTGTAGGATAGCAAGGAAACATGGAACTATTTGGGACAGTGACTCTTGGTGGGAATTTGGGGAGAATTGGCTTCCTCCTACTGTAACCTGCTTCTGATTAAGGGTATGTATGTAATCAACAGTACGTATCTTCCCCAGGTACCTTTGGATTGACTTGCTGATCAGACTGTATGGAGAACACTTATGTGCCTCACACAGAATTGAAACACACTCTTCAAAAAAAATCCATTTTCCTAGTCACTCAGAAGTCTATAATTGAATTTATTGACAATGATTGACACAATTTGATTCTTGTGCCCATTCTTGAACCAGTCATCATAGACAGGGAGGGAATGGTCTGGTATCACTGACTTCATATATATTCAATTTCTAGATCCTAAGGGTAAAGTCCAAATAAAATGGCTGAGAATGGAATATAGAAATTGCCCAAATTGAAGTTAACATCACAATGAGAAGAGGGCATGATTTCTGGCACATCTTACTACAGCTTTTAGGACAACCAACACATTCACCTTAATGTTTCCCTACCTCGTCTGCATTCCTCTTTGTACATTTCTTCATGTACTTTCTATCCCTTCCCACCATTCTTAGCTTTGACTTTGGTTCCCCTCCCCTCTTCTTTCCCACTCTCTGCCCTTTAAAATATCCTCTAAGGCAATCCAATCCACTTTGAAGGCTTTAATCTGAATTTACATGTGCTGATATATACCAGATCTTCATTTTGTTCCCAGCATTCTGTCTTCAAAGAAGGCCATATGTCTATAGTATAACAAACAAACCTCTTTACTTGAATGACCTACCCTAAAACTTCTCAAGTTTCATGGTAAAAATATGATATCTACTTTTATGAACTTATGTTTTTCCTGTTCATTTTTTCTCCAGGAATGACATCTCCTCCCCAACTCTTTCATTCCATTAAATTTCAAGTCATTCTTAATCATTATCCCTTGATATCAATATCTATCTTTCCTGTAGTGGTAGTGTCACTTCTTACCTTTGTCACAGGTCTGGGTTTCCAACAGAGTTAGCTGAGGATAATCTTTCCTATTATTCTGCTAAAATTAACTTTCTAAAATCACATTAAGTTAGTTCCACACTCAAAACCCCAAAATAATTTCCACCGTCTCCATGATAAGATAATATTCATGTTGATTGCAAGGGACTTTATCTCTATCCTCTTCTCTAGCTTCATCTTTCATCACCCAGCCCTATATTATTGAGCCCAACAGTAAAACTTGCATTGACTTTAATGTGCAATTTTATTCTTTAATCACCTCTAAGCATTGGCATATCATTATCACCTCTGACTGTAAAGTTCACATATTAGCCAGATTATTTTCTATTTTAAGGTAATTTTCTATGATTAAGCTTTTCTAATCACCTCTTACTCCAAGAATTGGGTTATACAAGCCCCCTGACCAACTCTGTGTCATTGTAGAGTGTTTTTACTGGGTTTGAAACTTTTCAATTATGTGGTGCTCTTCCTTAGTGTACAATAATTCCCTGGAAGATATTGACCATACATTAGTCAAGTTGTATTCCCAACATCTAATATACATACATACCTGGTGCTTGACTGTCACTCTATATGGTGAAGTGGGTAAAAGCAATTCTTACCTAATGCTACAAACAACAATTACAGTAATGGGGAAGTTGTGTCTTTTTAAGTTCATGTAGTCAGTGATTTAATGTGGCTGTTATTGTAGATGTGCATTTTAGCTTTATTGTCAGCCTGTTACATTTCTCTCTGCAGATTTTTGGGAAAAAGTCAATCAGTGAAGCTCTGCTGAAGAGGATTGTGTTCCTGAATCTTCGAGTGTTTATTGACATTAAATGAGGTAGTTTTTTTTTTTTTAAGTACCTATATAGTATCAGCTCAATAATGACAGATTGATTAGGTTTCATCTTTGAAGGGAGTTGATGACCTAACATGAAGGCAGGACTCATTACCTTCAGTTGGTCATTAATCCCTATGAAATATCATTTCCTGTAGTGGTAATTGCTCTTATAAATGGAAAGTGGATATAGTTATGCAAACCTGAAGATTTCTGTTTTCTGCTATTTCAGGTGTATGTGCAAGTTATTTCTAGAGACTTAATGTTCTGTACTTAGCTTATCAGATTGCTTAATACAGGTTTCTACACTTAGCCTGGATAGTGGATAAGATTTCCTCCTTCATCACTTCTAAAACCCTATGATCAAAGCAACAAGCAAAACCCATTTCATGTGAATGTTATTCTGAAGAATATCTGTACATTTTCCAAACACCAGTCTGCCTTATTACAACATAATGTCGTTTAAATTTCTGGTTACTTGTTCATGTACTGTGGAATTTTTTATAAGAGGATTCTTTATTCTCATACCAGCAAAATTGTGTAACAAAATGAAAAAATAAACTCATTCTGAATTAAACATCTACTTGCCAGTTTGAAAGTTTTAAAAACAGTGTTTTCATTGGACATAAAGGCTAATGATTTTTTATTTATAGGATAAAATGTAATGAAATTAATAGGTACATGTTTAAGAGACTATTCTATAATTGCTGGCTTAAATTTTCATGGTTTCTATATATGCACTATCAGATTTTCTTTGATGTGTAGTGGCAAATAACTGAAAGTCATTTTTAAAGTAGTATTTGTGGCAGACTAGACTCATATCCGACCCTACACATTAGTTACAGAGATGGCCACAATATGTGCTATATAAGGGAAAACTTGATTGGTGATTGAGTGATTGGATTAACATATTCACTTGTGCATGGATTCTAAGCAACTGTAGCTACATTCATAGGCTGTAGAACTTGAATGACATTGTGTTCTGTGAATACAACCTGATCTTCTTCTATAAGGGGCCTTCATGTCATAGGAAAGCACATTCCCTATGAGCATTCTTTTTTTAAAAAAAAAAAAAAAGAAAGAAAGAAAAACTGAGGAGTGAATAGATGGATCTGGCACAAAGACAAATATTAATGTCACATAGGAAAGGAAAGGAAACCAAGTTAATCCATCTCTGACCCACATTTAATATGTGACTATACTTAAGAGAAATACATAGGTTTCTAGGTTTCCCTGCTATGAAAATTGTTAAATAAGTTTGAATTTAAATTGTACAGACTTACTGTTGCTTACCTTCATTAAGCCAATGCCTCTGACTAGGGGCTGGGAAACCTATATTGCTTCTTTCCTATCAAGCCAGAAATGATGACATATGACTCAGCTATTCATTATTAATATTTCTTCTCCTTTTTTTTCTTATGCACTAAACTTTTTCTCTTATGTTTTGCTTTCAAATGGCTTTCAATTGCTTTTGTGAATGTATTGAGTATTTATTGATTATTATCTTTGAATTACCTATTATTTTGAAGTTTTCATATCTCAGAGGAATTCTTCATACATATTTTTAGAAAATATCAGTAATGATGATTTGAAAAGGACTTGCATTAGTACTAGATATGGAGTTTGAAAACGTGGGCTTGAATACCTTGTTTTCATTATAAATCACCTAATCATTCTCAGATTCAGGTTCCCAGAAACAATAGCAACAGCCTTAGAGGACTACAGTGAGTATGGAGTTTATTAAAAAAATTTAAAAAAACCTTATTGTGTAGCCTGGTTTCTAGTAAATGGCAAGAAATAAGTGCTTTTGAGTTAGTTATTAAATTAATTCCTATATTAAAGATAACAGGTGGGTGTTGTTTTAAAAGACCAATATAAGAAGGCATGTACTGAGGATGTAACTGCACTTAAAGTTAGTGCAAGTTAATCTGAAATAGTGGGCTAATAGGGAGATTAATTTCAAATTAAGATGAAAACACAGTGCAATACAGAGGTTTTTACCTCTCTGTTAATGTTTGACTTTGTATGTAAGAGTTTGTATCATATTGAAGAACAGGATTTGAATTTAAGAAAATTTTGAGAAGTTGAAAATATAAATTGTTGAAAATGAGAAGATGGAATTTTAATACAAACTTCTTTGTATAGTACTAAGTAATATCAAACTATTAATAATAAGTACTTAGTGCTTTGAACAGAAATAAGTAGCATCTAAGTAATAATAATAAGATAAGAGATTGATGGTATAGTAGGCTTTCTCTAAGTTAACCACATAATTATGATGGCTTAAAATATTATTTGCGTTATCTTGAAAGAATATGAAACACAAGAATGTATTTTAAATCACTAGGTCATGAATTCTTGTAAGCATTAACTCCTTCAATAAATAGTGAGAACCTACTCTGGGTCAGACATGTTGTTAGGTTCTGGGAACACAAAAGCTCAGGCAGTTACATCCTCATCCTTGTAGAGTGAAAGAATACTGAAAATTAGAACTATTCAAACATTTTACAAAACTAGTAAATTTCATACTTGAGAAACTGTACTAACCGTACAAGAGGCCAAAGACTAGAGAAAGCGCCGTAGCCTGTCACCTGAAGGAGTAGGCCTTAGCAAGTGTAAGACATGAAATAGTGAAGTATATATATCCAGAGTCCTGAAGATGACTGCTTATGTCTGTGGTTGGTAGTATAGACCTGGAGATCAGGCTAAAAAGAAGTAAGAGACAGAGGCAGAACCTGGAGGGTCTTTTGGGTCTTTGAAAGCATTAAAATGTTTGTTAAATTGATATTTCTAAAGCATTTTAAGCAGGAAATAATCTTATCAAAATTGGTGTTGTTGCTAAATTCAGTCATGTTGTTATATGGTTTATTAAAGAAAGATCTGTACAGAGCACACAGATGGAATGCAGCACCTTGGAAAGATTAGGGGAAAAAAGGATTGAAAATTATTTAATAAGTTAAAAATAGTTTTGTTTTCTTAAGAAAATATGTAATGTTGGGAAAAGGGCTTCCTGCTCTAGGATAGTGCTTCTCAAACTATCTGTGGAAGAGAGCTAGTTCTCTTTTTCTTCTCTCTCTCTCTCTCTTTTAAAATCTGTCACCAACTGATACTTTTATAAAATACAATAAAGATGAATTATTTAGAAAATAAACTTTAAAAAAAAAACAGACTAACAAAATACAGGTCTCATTTTTTTTATTAGCTTCAACAGATATAAAATTGTGTTTCCACACAACTAAATATGAACTAAAAAAATGTAACATAGGGAGACAGAATAAAGGCACACAATTATACACATTGCCATTGAAAGATAATGTGGACCAATTCAAATTTCTGTACTCATATCATTAGAAAGCAATAAAAATCTCATACTTCACAGACCATATTTTAGAATTTTGTTTGAAGAATTTTTTATATGCTGAAAATGATATCAATTTATTCTCCTACTGTTTTTAAGGGTAAAACAATAAAATTAGTTCAGCAACTGGGATTTGATTATCATTATCATTTAGGAGGTGTGGAACTTTTTGTAACTGAGAATTTTGCCTATATAATTCCATCCATATCAATAAATATTAACATTCACCTATATTTGGATATGAAATGACTTTGCTGCTGTTTCTCCTGTCATACAACCCACTCCGGATCAGGGACATTATATTGACATATTTTATTAGGCAGAAAAAAACCAATGAGTTTAACTTTTACTATTTTCCAGATTATTATTTATAGCAGCCATGTTGCATATACATACTGCATCCTAAGAAATGTAGCACGGAAAATGATAATTGAACTGTTCAATTAATATTTTCTTTTGATCTTTTAGATAATAGAAAGCAGGAAAGAGGCTTGCAAATAAGTATCTAAATGGACATATGAATACTAATGAAAGTGAAAGCATGTGAGTATAGATGGGCAGTAAAATTTGTTAATTTGGAAACTTTCTATTTTTCTCTGTCATTCATTACTTGTTAATGAATGTCTGTCTTTATTGAACATCTAATCTAAGCCTTTAACTGTATTGGGACCTGGATTATAAAAGATATGAACCCCTATGTGAAAACTGCTTTATTTATTTATTTAATACTGGGGTGCTCTACTACTCAGCTGCATCCCCATCCTTTTTTGTTTCATTTTGAGACAGGGTCTCACTGAGGCTGGCCTGAAACTTGGGAACCTCTTGGCTCAGACTTCCCAGTGGCTGAGATTATAGGTGTGTGCTACCATCCTGGCATCTTTTTATAAATAAGGAAATTAAGGTTATTTGCACAAGATTATGCAGCAATTGTGTGGCAAGGAGGGAATTCAGGTCCAGACAATTCTATCTCAGTGCTCTCCAGCATAAATCTGTCACTATGACTTCCTATGTACTACCTACCTGATTCCCATATACTTTATTCTGGGTTCACCTGCATGCCAACACTTTGCCATCAAAGAATATGATTGCCCCTCCAGGTTCTTATTTTTATGTGTTGTCCGGTTTTTCCAGAAGGAGTTATGTCCCGTTTCAAATCTATTTTCGAAAGGTGAGATCTATGGGCTGGTGTTGTGGCTAAGTGGTAGAGCGCTTGCCTAGCACATGTGAGGCACCACATAAAAAAATGAACAAATAAAATAAAGGCATTGTGCCCTTTTATAACTAAAAAAAATTTAAATGGTGAGATCTAAATCTTGGATATTATTTCATATATTTTTTATCATTGAGAAAGGAAAATAAATAAAATTGATATGTTCTTGATATTCTAAAGACAAATATTGAAGAAAACTATTTTTAAAAATGTTAGTGAAGGCATCTTTTGCTTAATATATCTGTATGAACATTTGCACTCTCTCTTTTGTGTTTGGCAAGCCTTGGGCATTTTAAATTAATGAATTTCTCAACCACTTAGGGAGGAGATTTAGAACAAAGTTTACTCTCAAGATGTAACTTGAGACTGAGTTATACCACTGTTTTATTATTCCTAATGGCACCAAGTCAATCCACAGATATTTCATCCTGCAATTTTCTACTGTTATGAAAATGCATAATGTTAATCATTGTGATACTTTATAAACTGACCATAAACCAATGTTTATAGTCAGTTAATCATTGTATTACTTTGCCTTAGGTAATTTAGTACATTACCATAATGTAGCAATCTACTTAATATAAATTTTAAAGTGAGCACAATAAAATTTGTATAGCCTTAATGTATTATGCATTCTAACCCAAAATTTAAAAATACAGCTGAAGTTTGGACAGAGTTCAGATGTTCTATAACTTTGGTTTCCTCTAGGTTAGGTTTTTTTGGGAAAAAGAGTAAAGACTTCATGAAGGACATCAGGAAACTTATTCTACTTTCAATTATTTGTGTATCCCTTTCTCAACTTGCCTTAGGCAAAAATATTTTTGATTGCTTCAGGCCACCACCTACAAATCTACAGCTACTCATTTTTGAAGGACTGAACCCTAATTAAGGAAACCTGCTCCAATAAAAAAAAAAAATAGTAAGTTAGGGAGTAGGTGGCACTAATTTCTTTTTTCTTTTTATATGTTCTCCTTATTTTCAATAAAGTGATATAGTGCTGCTTTTTTAAATGACCAATGAATTCTTTTATGTGCACTTTAAAAGATAATACAATTGTTTCAAGACAGTGGAACAAGACATTGACTTTGTCTTGAAAACAAGCATTTATTGAGTGGCCACTGTGTCCCAGGAACAATGCTAAATCCTCTTTTTTTCCTTATCACCTTTAATCCTTATTATACAGCCTGAAGTAGTGCTTGCATTCTTAAGACAAAACAAAACAAAACAAAACAAAACAAAACAAAAAACACTTGGAAATCTTTTACTAATGTCAAGTTGTTGTGTTAGTTGGGATATTCATAAATCAGTGAAGAAATCTGTATAAATGTGGAAGTTTTCCCTCCACTGTATGTTGCTTGGAAGAATATGAATATTATGGACACATTAATGCCTCCCATTCATAAAAGTCTCAGTGTCTGTATTTCCTGATGTCCACACAGATGGGACTGGATGACAGCCTGAAGGCATGTGGAAAGTACTGTTTTGGATCAGAAAACAGCTGCATAAATGGATCTATCTGCTCACTTTCAATGCAGATGAAAACCAGTCAAGTGGTTTCTAGATAGATGAATAAGTGGCTGACTCATAACAAACATTCAATAAAAGTGTGCTAAAGGAAATGTTGATAAACAACAGAAAACTTATTGTGGATTTCTCTCTGATGGCTGACTTATGTGATTACCTTTAATGAAATTTTTACTATTTTCAAGTGATTAAGGTCTTTCAGAAGTATTGACACTAAAGAAACTCTTAGAATTTTCTTTGTATGTATATTTGTTCTGTCATATAAAGTGTATTTTTAAAAATTTTAAGAAAAAGGGGCTGGAGATGTGGCTCAAGCGGTAGCGCGCTCACCTGGCATGCATGGGGTGCTGGGTTCTATCCTCAGCACCACATACAAATAAAATAAAGATGTTGTGTCCACTGAAAACTAAAAAATAAATATTAAAAAATTCTCTCTCTCTTAAAAAAAATAAGAAAGAAAGAATCTGCCTTGTACTTTTCTCCTCCTCTTCATTCCTTACCAGATTGTGCTGAATATTGGGGAAGCATAAAACATGAATTTGATTAAATAACTGAAAAATGTTTTTAATTTTCATTTTATATTTTAAAATAATAAGTGTCTGATTCATTCTATTGTCTTTTTTATGTTCATATATGAATATATGACCAAGGTAACTCATCATGTACCACCAAAAGAATGGGAGATTATACTACATGTATGTATGATATGTCAAAATACACTTTACTGTCGTGTATATCTAAAAAAAGCAAATAAAAAAATATAGTGAATGTTCTTGTTCTTAAAGAAAGTAAAGGATACAGCCAGAAATTGCTTGAGCAATGATAAGAGAGACATAGGGTGGGGGGAGCTAAACCAGTGTTTGTGAAACTTACTGCATACTGGAATCACCAGGGTTCCTTTTAAACATTTCAAAGCCAAGCCCAGACTCCAGAAAATTAAATGATAATCTAACTTGTGGGTGGGAAATAAGACAGGCATTCAAACTTTTAGGAATTCTCTGGTGATTGCAATTCACAGGCAAATTAGGAAATTACTGGACTATTTTATCATATGTGTAGGGTGTCACTTTCAAATTCAGCTTATCTCTGTTTAAAATAAATCCTTCTTATATTAAATGCTTTTATGTAATATTTTTGCACGTGCGCGCGCGCACACACACATATATCTAAAACAATGGTTGAGTATAAATTATATAATACACTGTGTACATTATGGGCCCAGGCTCTGACTCTACAAAACTCTTCTCCCATATTTTAGGAAACAGAAAACAAAAATATGAGATATTTGGAGGCAGGTATGTTTAACATTTAAATAATATTCATTGTGAAAAATAAAAATCAAAAAGTATATTTAATATGCTTCCAACAATGTTAATATTGCTAGACTGTATTGTGTTATCTAACTACTGGTTTGATTGTTACCTTTTGAAAGTTATAATGAATTCTCACAATAAGTAAAATTGGCAAAGAGTGAAACTAAATTTTTTTCATTATGTTTTGTTTTAGTGCTTTAGTTAACAAAAGTGTATGCAGAGTTAATAATACGGACTTTAATAATTATAGTAAAAACCACTGCAATCCTGTCATTTATCAAACATCTGTTTTAGATTCTTTCCATGGATTACCACCATACTGGAATTGACCTTGATATTCTTCTTTTCTATTTCAAAGAAAAAGGCCATTCAGAATGACTAACCAACCAATACAGTAGACAAGTGGCAAAGCTGGGACACTAAATACAGTGGTCCAATGTGAAAGCTTAATGCATCCTGTGTTTAGTCACAATAGTTAAATTTGTTCTGACTTTATGCAGATTTCTACTATTTCTTACAATATGTCTACCCTGCTCCCATAGCAGTAGACTATGAAGATAGAGTTCTAGGAGGAATTACGTCTGGCCTGAATGTGGTCATAGCAATATCAGAAAAGTGTGTGTGTTTGTTGCTGTTGTTATTTTAACATAAAATTTTTGAGTCCACTTTTACACATTTAATGGTGAGATAAAAACAAAAATTACACACCAGTGGGGATTAAAACTATAAGCTTTTGGAAATTGGCTTATCCCTGTGTTTGCCGAAATCAGTCTGGTGCTTTGTGTCACACTTCTCTGCCATATGCAGGAACACTGGCTCTTTTCCTAGGGAAAAATGTTTATTTTAAAACATACCCAAAGACACTATTGGCCAACAGTGGTTATCCCAGCTTTTTGCCATAGTGAAACTTGATATTTCATAATTGTACAATCTAATGACTTCTTCTGCTCAAGTGAAAAAAAATCCAACTCAAACCAGCTCAAGGCAAAACAACAGCAGCAAAACCCAAACCCAACCAGAAAGAGCAATGAGTTTACTGGCAGGATTCATGGGTGGCTCAGATGCTGATGGAACTTCTGAAGAGCAATACTGCCTTGGTGTTCTTAGGCACAGAGGAGTAGATGCAGTCAAGGCTTCCTGCTTTTCTTAATTCTCATTTTGTGTTGCCATGAGTGTTCACCTTCATCTCTTCTGTTGCCCCAAGTACTGAAGTGTGTGAGAAGAGAGTCCTGGCAAGGGGTCCAAGGAGTGAGTACTACTTCACACCTAGATTATCTCAGTTTAGAGATCTGACAGGAACTGTCTGTCACCATCATTACCAGAGTTAAGTTAAAATCTCTGCTTTTCCTGGCTTGGGCCCTGCAACTATGGTCCGCCTTAGTTAATCACTGTGTCCTCAGAGTGCTGGGATTGGAGGCTCCTCCTCAACTCCAGAGTTAGAGTAAGAGAAATGCTTAGCTTGAGTGGAAGCAGACTTTGTTCTAGAGAAGGAAAAAGAGTGTCCAATGAACAATTATACTGACATTTGACTGCTTCATATTAATTTACTTCCCACATCATTTGATAGATAAGTAACTGATTTGTCTTATAAGGTTACTAATTCAAAAATGATTGACATCATTCTTATGCTGTTAGAAAATGAAAAATTGCAAGTGATTACAGTGGCTAGCTGTCATTTTGGTTTTGAATGATAGATAAAAGCATAGATGTTGGAGTCAGAATTGAGGTCAAACCAAGGCCACTCACTCTTATTGATATTTCATAACTTCTCTTAGCCTTATATGCCTCATTAGTTAAATAAAAAATAATAGTACCTTGAGGTAATATTTTACATGGACTCACTCAATGAGATCATTTATAAAAGCTCTTAGTCAAGAACCTACCATAGAATAAATATTCAATCTAAGTTTACTATCAGTAAAAACTACTAACCAAGCTTAATGATAACAGCAACAAAAAGTTTACAACTCTATAGCTTGTAGTTATAAACAACAGTTTAATAATGAGATGGAGATTAGAGTGATATAATTGTGTAATAATGTGTTCACAACAGACCAAAATGTATTGTACATAACACACACACACACACACACACTCACACAATATACTAATTTAGAAGGTGAACAGCTTATTTCTGGACTGTATGAATAAAGAATATAAAATTTCAACAATTGCTATTAATGTTGGCTCTTTTTTGATGTTTCACATATCATTGGACTTTATAGTACTTCAACCTACATTTATAGTGTTTGCATTCTGTCATTCCTTTGTAAAGTCTATTGCATATCAGTGTCAATTTATGAACCCTTGAACCTAGTTCCCCAAACTTCCCCTTTAGAGGAGTATTTCATTAAAAACTCCTGTTTTGTTTTAAAAAGTATCAAAACGGACATTTCATAAGGTATTTAAAGATGCATTTATATTTTTCTCAACTTCTGACACAAGTTAAAGCCCTTCATGGTACATATATGAAATATATGGAAAGAATAACTCTTTTGATATTTACACAAAATGAGTAGAAGATATAGTGAAAACCAAGTATTTGAAAAGTTAGACTGATGTTTAGAACGTATTTAAATACACTTATATGAGTAGAGTATTTGTTGCTTTATTAAAATAGTTATATGGGGGGAAAAGAACTCACAAAATCACAAAATAGAGTAGCACTTTATTTTGTAATAAACACAAAACTGTTTTCATTTTTAAGAAAAAATATAATTGTTGACCACCAGATGGCTCCCATATTTTTTAAAATTGAGCAGAATGAGTGGAAAGTCTATTCAAAATAAACATAGATTTAAAAGAAATAAAGTTAAATAGAGAAAGTGATATAGCTTGTGAAAATCTATGTACATATAAAAATACTTCAAGTAACACAATTTGTGGAAATTTCTCTTTTTCAAAAATGTAGGAGACATATATATGAAGCCTGGTTTAATATACCTCTCAGGTTTTTAATCTTTGAAAATACTGTGCTACTGGTATTTCAAGTTGGAAAAATAAATATTGTGTAGGCAAAAATAAACTGCTCAAAATCTTAAACATGAAGTATGATTTCAATGTTTTCATATTTTGCTTTAAATAACACAACTGGATTTCTTGTAACCTAATATTAGGGCAAATCTACATGCTTTTCTATGCACAGATTTTGACCTGGAGTGAACTATGTATTACTGATGGAACATATTCTTTAATGCCACCTCCCTTTATAATAACTATCGTTAGATGAACATTTAATAATAATGCCACCTTACGTATCAAGGTTCTCCATTAATGCAAAATAATTTTCACCTGAGTCAATAGTGGAGCCAGTTGGTGATGTGGTGCCACAGTCTGGCTGGGCACAAAATCACGAGCCACCACACAGCTTGTAGATTCAAACAGCAACTCTTTATTCCCGAACTCACACCGGCACTCTACAAACACGTTCTGGGGGAATCCACGTTCTCTGCCCAAATCCACCCCCACTGGGCTTCTGTCTCCCAAAAAATACTGTCTGAATCCCACGAGAACTCAAGGGCAACTCAGGCAGCAGGATACGCCCTATTCCCAGCAGGAATAACCTTAAACCTGGAACCACCCTAAACCCGGATTGTCCTAAACCAGGAATGCCTTAAATCCGGATTATCCTAAACCGGGAACACCCTAAACCCGGATCCGCCCTGGTCCTTGAGCAAGGTCACCTACATGCAATGTCACTGCAAAATGTCCTATTTCCACGAGTCCTTCCACTAAGCATCATGGGGTACGCTGGCAAGGAAATTGTCATACCTACTTGACTAATGGCTCCCAGCAATGTGGGATGTGTTACGCATCCCAGCTCCACTGTGGACATTGCTGGTGGCATGGGCCACGTTCTAAAGGATGTGTTACACTAGTCTTAATATGTAAGCTATTAAGATAATAGACCCTCCACTTGTCACTCTAACAGCTTTTTATAAGGGTAAGCTGCCCAATTTGTTTCTCATTAAAAGCATTAGTGCAGTTTAGCGATATGTAGTCACTGAGCCTTTGAGCTTTCAGGGTGTATATTTCTATTTTGAGAAATTTTTTGTTAATAAAAAAGGCATATGTTTCAATGAGTCATCTCAGCAGAGCAAACTCACAAGAAGGGGTTGACCTGCACTTCTACCCTGCTATTGAGTTTCCCTACCTTTTCTCGTTAGCACAAAGCTTGCCCCTGTGTGTACCACAGGGAAACCAGAAATGTGGAGACGAGGTCTCCTTAGCCCATATGGCTTTATTTGTGTTCCGCTGGCACAGTTATAGTCATACAGTAACCAACATAAATTTTTAGTTTTATTATCACCTCTAAAAAGAGACAGAAATGTGAAAATTGAAGCCAGAAGGTTTGTATCACAGGATTAATTAGGCAGGGCCAAGTGGAGTCTCACTCCTCCTGGCAGCGAGAGCCTCAAGAAGGTGCCTGCCTTCAATTATGGAGCGCACAAAGCAATTAAAAACCCTGTTTCTTTTTCCTGAGGTGTTACTTGTTACTTGATAAATCTCTTTTTTAAAATTCTCTGGGGATCTGAACTGGCTTGAGGTGCAATCTACCAGGGTAGATATTCATGAAAAATTGATTTAGCTCTAGCCTAAGTGCAATAGGTTTAAAATAAACCTGAAAGGAATGAACAGTGTGTTTCTTGGCTGACATTTTATTGGCCATTTCTTTTAATGCACAAAAGACTAGATAATTAAGAATTGAGACATTATGGATCTCCAGTAGGAGATATGAATCGAATTGGTCAGCCATCCCAGGCATTTTATCCTAAGCCACACTGCACATTTGATTAACCTTTTTCACAGGGCTATTTGTACATTCTATGGACAACACTGTGGTGTGCATAAGTCAGATTAAGTGCATGCCTCACAGAACCCACATCCCCTTCTAATAGAGAATTGGCTCAATATGAAATTATATCTTTTTACCTGATTTATGTTCTAAGTCCAAGGGATTTAAAACTTGGATCTGTTGTTCTATTTCTCAAAAAGTAACTTTTCATTGTTATTTTTGAGAATTACATGATGATCTTAATTCTGAAATCATACACAAAAGTAAGCTTCAATTGTGTCCTTTACAGCTAGTTTTGTGGACTAGGATTTTACTGTTAGTTCATAAATTACCTAGCTAACCCTTTCCTCTGAAGTATAAATAATTTAAAATATGCAATTGTACAGTATATAACTGATACAAAGAATAGTGCTCTATCAAGATATGTGAGCTTAAGCTTTATCAATGATCTCATACTTCCTGTTGAAAAGAGAAGCAAAATATTTTTTAAATCAATAAACTAAAAACCATCACTGTAAATACAGGAATGAGATTCAACTTTCATTTAGTACTCAATTTAAGATTTCATGAAACAATCAAGTGAATAACAGACTTTGTTCTGTGTTATTTTATATGGTTTGTGTTTATGAATTAATAATGTTAAGAAAATTAATTATAATAAGAATACTATTTTACCCCTACTTGTTATTTTCTATTGTTTTATTCTTCCCCTTAAGTTTAGAAATAATATGTAAAGGCTAAACAAATTACTATTATTTGAAGTGCTGGGGATTAACCCAGGGCCTCAAGAATGCTAGGGAACCACTTCACCACTGAGCTATATCCCAGCCCTAAAGAAATGATTAAAAAAAAAAACTTAAATGCTAACTATAATCAGAAAAAAATTGCAACCTTTATTTGAAGATAAGTTTTGAATAAATATGACTAGAAATCTAAATTTGAATCACTATTAAATCATTCTGACAAATTTTATTGAACTTTATACTTAACAATTTATATCTATCTCAATTTCTTATAAAAACATGATTTTTTTCTTCATTATGGTTCTGCCTTGTCACACTATATTTTAATTTTTTTTATTATGATAATAAGTTTAAATGCATATTAGATAAAAATGCCAGAATGCTGTTACTTAGAAAACTTAAGCAAGTTCCAGAAAATGTTTGCTATTTCTTGTATGTATACTTCAGTCATGGCTTAAAAGTTTCAGTGTAGGTGCTTGAATAGAAATGTAGTCTATTTTGTCATTGATCATAGTGAAACTAATTGGTCCTTTGGGTGAAACAGTTTGAAGAATGACATAAGTGACATGGTAACTTTTCGCATTGGGACATGGGTAGGCCTTTAGGAAAGAGGCTGATTGTGGATCTAAGTTCCTTTCATATTTCATCCTTCTCTTTGAGCTCTTTATTCTGCAATTTTCTCCCCTAAAGTTTCCCAATTTGTTTCATAGAGTCCTCAGATGCCTGTGATTTCTTCTTTCTGATCCAAGCAGTTGTTTAATCCTCTGCCCTTGAGTATAGAACAGATCTCTGAATATAACACTTGTACTTAAGTGAGTAAATCTTTTCAAAGACAAAGGTGGAGGGACTTTTCAGATTTCATTAAGGTTTCTAATCAGTTGATTTGTACTAATTAAAAGAGGCGTTATTCTGGATTGACTTAATCTAATCAGTCCGGTAATTTAAATCAGCACATATACATCAGAGATATGAGGTAGCAGAGATTCTCCCTCTCTTGTTGTCTCTAAAGATGAAAAACCACTGAGTCTCACAACAGCAAGAAAGTTAAGTATGCCAATAATCAGTTGAACTTGTAAGAGGACCCTGAGCTTCAGATATGACATGCCCCAGTCCACAATGATTTCATTCCTAAGGTATGTGTTTGTGTATGAAAAGAAACATAGGTTATACATCTCAAGATGTCAGGCATAGTGTTTTCTTCTTTTCCCACATTACATATTTTTATTGCTTCTTTTTAGTAGCTATACATGACAATAGAATATACTATGGCATAATTATAAAAGTATGGAATAATGGAATATAATTTGTTCTAATTTAGTTTGCAGTATTTCACCTTCCTCTCTCTTCCTCTCATCCACTTTTTCCTTCCCTTTACTCTTCTGATATTTCTGCTGTTTACTATTTATTTATAGTTTTTTTTTTTTAAATAGCATCTTGTAGATGTACATGATGGTGAGATTCACTGTGGTATATTCATATATGTACATAGGAAAGTTAGGTCAGATTCATTCCACTGACTTTCCCTATCTCATCCCTCTTCTCTTCTTTTCATTTCCCTTTGTTTACTCCACTTACTTTCCTTTTTTTATTCTCCTCTCCTTATTTTGAGTTAACTTCTGCATATCAGAGGGAAAGTTTAAGCTTTGATTTTTTTGGAACTGGCTTATTTCACTTAGCATAATAGTCTCCAGTTCCATCCATTTACTAGCAGATGTCATAAAGTCATTCTTCTTAATGGATGAGAAGTAGTCTGTTGTGCATAAATACAACATTTCTTTATCCATTCTGTGTGGAACACCTAGGTTGTCTCCATAGATTTGCTATTGTGAATTGGTGTTTTCTTTAAATGATAAGATTGGAGAGTGAAAGGTGTTGCTAGGAAAGAATCACACATGGCTGCCTCTTTCCTGATAAAATTCTCAATTTACCTCCTTCATGTCTTTAAATTTGGTGATTTCAATTAGGCTATTTGAGATTATTGAATTTAAACAGACTTTTCTTCCATTTTTTTTTTTTTTGCATCTGGAAACTAGCACATGAGTATAAATAAGTATAAGTATCAATAAAGTTTCACTGTGTTAATTTAAATATGTGTCTTTTAGTTTACTTTCAATTATTACTTTCCTTTAGTCTAGTACTTCAACTACCATTATAACAATAAAACATTTTGAGTTAGTTCGTTGTTAAGTATCTCAATATCTTCTTTGACAGCTGCATCAGAAAAATGAACGTTTAAAACGTGTTATAAAGTTTGTTATAAACTTCTAATGTTGGAGAGTTTATCCATATTTTAAAGCATTCTTAATTTAGTGTATCAAAGATCAAATAGTACAAAGATTTCGTGCCTCAGACAAGTGCTTTTTGCTTAGGTTCTGAATTACCTGGTATTGCTGTCATTATAGTAATAGTAATTATCTCCTCTAGTTCCTTAAAACTATAATGGTTTAGTTAATATATTTCTTCCTACATGCTCATGCTATGATTTTTATTAATACAAACCGAGGCAGTTTCCTGAATTAAGAAAAAGAAATTTGTGATAACCCCAAATCAGGATTTCTCAAATCTGGTATCACTGATATTTTGAGTTGGTAATTCTTTGTTGTGGGAGAGAGGTCATGTATTAGAAGATATTTAGCAGCATACTTCATTTCTAGGCAAAAGATGCCAGTAGCACCACCTTCCACACTTGTGACAGAAAAGTCTTCAGATAGTACCAAATGCTTCTGGGGAGCAAAATCTTCCCTGTTGAGTACCATCATTCTAAATGTAGTTTTCATAACTTAGAAACTGATTGGCTTCAATTATTTTTTTTTAAATTTTTGTGGGGGGTTTATAAGTTTTATTTATTTTATATCACTTTAATTGTATAAATTTTTGTGGTATAGTATGATAATTTGATACTTGTATACAGTGTATATTTATCAAATTAGAGTAGTTAACATTTCCATCTCCTTAAAAATTTAAACATTTTATTTGCATGTAATAACTATAGTATTTATGAGACAGAGTACAAAATTTAATATGTCTATACAATATATGCTGATCAATTCAGAACAATTAACATTTCCATCTACTTATCATGACTTCATTTTAATTTGAGAAGATGTTGGTTAACATTTTGAAAATATCTCTTATTATTGGTGGTTTGATGCTATATCTGCCGGACAGTGTATGTATATTGTAATTGGATTATTTGTTGTGTTTTATCCAAGTAAACAAAACAAGATATTTTAGCACTTAATGGAAAGTTTTCAAGTATTGCTATGGTACATATTCTTAACGCACTTATTTTAACTTTGAAAGCACTTGCAATTATTGTCAAAATATTGAAGGTGCTTAGAGAGTGTGGTAATTGGAAGGAGTTGAGTCAGAACAAAGACATATTTTGGATACTCATTGAGCTAATGGAAACTTCTTGGTTTGCTGAGTGTGGGCAAAAAAAAAAATCAATGAACGAATATTTGACTGGTTGGAGGAATTGCACATTTTGTCAGTGTCCCCTTTTGCTTACTTTTCTTCAATGGTGGCAGGTGGAATTGAGAAAGTATTGCTTATGCATTCAAAAAAATCTGCTCTGGCCTATGCTTTACTTCATAAGATCATCCTAGAAACAAATTATTTGATATGCTATATTTAACTGGTCCTATAATTATACTTCTTTTATTTTTCATGATTTCCTGAAAACTGGAAATTCAAATTTTGAAAACAGAAAAAGAATAGAATGGAAATTTCCTGTTTTGTTTATTTCCTAAAATATTAAGTATTGGAGAAAATAGCTCAGTAAAGAAAATTCTAAACAAGTAGAAATTAAGCATTTAGGAAAGGGGAGGGACACAGGGAAAGAAAATGGTTGGTGGGTAACCCAACTCACTCAAGTTGAAGCATATTGATTTTCTTATATTGGAAGGGACTTCCAGGACAGAAATTAAGGATACTTTTCTGTGAGAATTTTTGCAAGAAAACTGCCTTCACCCCGAAGAATGACTTACTGATCTTAGGTGTAACATGATCTTTCACTTCACATCTTTGCAGTACTGTTGCCCAAAATTCCTCCTGACATACAGTACCAGGGTAGCAGGATCAGGCTGGCTTCCTGCATCAAGTTCATGATAGGCAAAGGAAGCTCTCCTCTCTAAGCATCTGGCCCTAGTGTTGAACCCAAATCACTGGTTTGGAATACCTTCTTCCCTTTTGGTGCCATTTTTTTCTTTTTTACACCTTGATCTTAGTTGAATGTAATACTTCAACTACGAGACAGTGTACACATCATTCTGATCCCAGGAGGCTCTTCTGCACCAGTATAAATTCATTCATGAATAGACATACTTTGGGGAAGGGCATTATTTTCCCCATAATATTTTCATGACTTTCACAAGATTGTCAAGCAAATATTTTGTATATGCTTTTTCACATCAGTAATTAGAAGTTTTTGTACTTCTGAATATTGCTCAAGTAATGTTTCCCAAAAGAATCCATGTTCTATCTAAAAGATGAATTTCACTCTGATATAAGTATATTTGAGCTATAAAATCTTAAGATAAAATTTTCATTAGAGAGTCTATTACATGCATTTTAACAAAGCCATTTTTATACATCAGTAAATAATTTCTTTCAGATCCTGATACCATCATGTTATTACAAAGTCTGTGCTATAGAAAATGTTATTTTGAAGTTACAGTGTGTTTGAGCAATGGACATAGATAGCACCTAAATGGATGTTCTGTGGTTTGAGGATATTTTATGGAAAGAGTAAAATATTACTTTTTCTTTTTTTCTTGCTCACTTTTTTCCCCTTCTCTCCTTCTCACTGTCATTTAAAAATAATTGAAATCTTTTAAGATTTCTTTCTTTATTTCTTTCTCTCAATTTTTGCCTTTCTCTTTGGTCTTGTATCTCTGTATCTCTCATACACACCCCATATCGTGTGCGCACTCACACACACACAAACACACACACACACACAGAAATGGGGGAGGAGAAAGAAAGGGAGAGTTTGAAATTCTTCAAGCCAACTTTCCTGGCTTTTCAAAAGAATCTACTTGTTTCCTTCTATTCATTATGTTTAATTATCCAACTACCTCTAACTTCTTACCTATCAGTTTGATAATTTATTCTTGCTCAGACCACCTTTAACTTCTATGTCATTAAATGTATCAAGCAATTATCAGCTTTATCTTATTTGATCTCTCATTAGCACTTAACTCTGTGGCCTTTCTCTCTCTTCCATTGACTCACAGATCAGGACAATCTGGATTTCCTTCTACCATTTCAAACCTATTTCCCAGATTTGTTGTTGGCTTCTTGTCCTCTGTCCAGCAATTTTAGAATTCTTGGGATTCTATTCTGATCCACTTTCCTTCATGTCTCTTTATCAACTCCTTATGCACAGAAGAGGCCTATATCTATTATCTATTATTGCAGAAGAAACTACTCCAAAATTAAATGGTTTAAACCCACCCCCCCCAAAAAAAATAATTATTACTTCCTAGTCCTGATGTTGACTGGGCTAAACTAGGTTGCTTTCTCGCTCCATATGAAACTGGCTGTGGCTGCATTATCTGTGAGCTCAAATGATGGGACAGCCAAGAAAGCCCATTAACAGGGCTTTTTTGGCTGATTATTGTCAAGAAGTTCATTTGAAAGTATCGATTAGAATATCAACATGTGTCTTAGGATTTCTTATAGCATAGTGTCTGAACTCCAAGAAGTGTTCATGAATGAGAAATCCGGGTGGGGAGTGAGGCATGGAGGAAAAGGAGATGACTTAAGTCCTCCTAAAAAGTGTGTTTATGACTAGTGCATTGTCATTTCTACCACATCCTGTTTCTTAAGCTGTCACAGGGCCAATCCAAATTCAAAAGGGAAGGAAAATAAATTCCACATGTTGATGGAAAGAGTAATCAAAAATCTTTGGTCATCTTTATCCTACAAGAATGATAACTCAGTCACAAATTATTTAAATTTATCTTATGTCCAAAAGATTCTCGCTACTCCCCATGATCCTCAATGTCTCATTTCATTACTGCATTAGATTCAAAGTCCTCATTTTATTATATATGTCAGGTCCAAGAATTAAAGAGGTTCCTTAGGCTCTTCTTGATATTAAGAGATAGAGAATAAAAGTTAAAGAGCCTCACAAATGGACTATTCAACCATGAGATGAGGAATATGGAATTTAACAGTTGCACTTATTCATAAACCAGGAAGGTATATAGAAGAAGCAGTCAGTGTGGTGTACAGAAATCCTGAAATATGGATGAGCATATCAGTTCCTCGACTGGAACTCTTTCCGCTTTCTTGGATTAATTCTCTGTGCCTCTTGGCCTTATGGTGTGAGCTCCTGATTTTCTTACACTGGTTATTCTTTGCCCAAGAAACATCCCACATATGTAGCTATCTTTCTCAGGCTGGGTCCTTCGTCTTTGAAAGTGTGTGTACTAAAGATCACTTCACTTTGAACTATCTCTATTCTTTTTAGTACCAAATGGTATAATCTCTTTAGAACTATTGTGGGCTTCCTGATTATCAAAACATACTCTATTCTCTCAGACAAAAGTGACGGAAATTTCTTTTTTTTTTTTTTAAAGTACCTCCTCCCTTTTTTTTTTATCTTCAATGGATAGAAGTTTTGTTAGAAGAAAATTTTGAAAAGGCACATCCGTGCTTTTACAAAATGTTCTTATTACCACATATCTGAAATCTTGACTCTGAAATAATGTTTACTGTCATTACATTAGATTTGATCAGTTTTAATACTTATAGGGCCAGTTTCCATTCATAGAAGGAGATAAGTAAGCTTCTGATTATTAAAGTGACAATTTTTAGCCATCTTTAATTTATCACAACTCACAAATGTCTGTGAGAGATATTTCTCTTGAACTCCAGATTTGAACATCTACTATTCGCTTGACTCACATAGTTGCACATTTCATGGGCACAAAGGCTGACTTCATGGACATGTGACAGGTGGAGTCACACAGGGCATCATATTTAGGGGATCTACACTTGGTCTGCTATTTCTGCGTTTACATTCTTAATAATTTTTAAACAAGGAGCCCTGCATTTTCATTTTCTACTCTGCCCTGTATATTACGTAGTCAGTTCTGACCACTATCTTCAAGACAACGTCTACATTTTCCCTCCTTAATCTATGAACTTCAGGGCCATCTTTGATTTCTCATTTGTTTTCCAAGCATTTTGAGAGCCCTCTTTGTTATAGCATGTATCCTACATAGAATTACTGTTCAAAAACTATTTTCACCCCAGCATCTAGATTTGTCAGCTAATGAGGGAAAGGACATTTCCCTCTTAACGGATGAAGGTTAAGATCTTATAACTTTCTAAAGTATGAAACACACTTTTTAATTTCTTCACATCAGCTCTCTTGGAAGGATATAATTAAATAAAATGATTTCCTATTTCTCCAATTGCTGGATCAATTATTAATTTAAACTAGAGTTATATTTTTATGACAATTACCATAGAGTGAGATGAATAAACAAGATAATTTTATGTATTACTTGATCAAAATTCAATGTGCAAAGTATGAACAAAATAACCTTAAGAAATATGACATTACTAATCACAGTTCACAGCATTGAGATCCCAAATGCTTTAAATCAGCTACACAACATCAAAGTAAAAGTAAGCATATCAAATGGAAATTAGAATGTTTTTTAGTGTAAAAAGCTTTTGAGTTACAAATAATATATAGGAGAAAAGAAAAGGGAGAAAGTAAGGAGGGAACTAAATTGCTGCCAAACTCTGTTTTGGAGAAGAAAAATTACCTTCTATAATAATCTCAAATATTTTTATTTGTGTTAAGACATGAATTCTATGAAGAGTGTTACATAATTGTTCTGATCCCTAACATTCCTTCTTTATGCCACAGTTAAAGTTACGCTTTCCTTCTTTAAAAGCTCTCAGCACCTTGATCTGGAATTGGAACTGGCCAGTAGTTCAACTAGCAGCAGTGGTGCCCTGAATTTGGCTCCTGTTGACTCCTGATCATGAGCATCTCCTCCCAACATTTGCACAATACATAGTCCATAATGAGAGTATTCACACCATGGATACCAGCAAAAGCAATTAAGTAGTTGTACCACCTCCCATAGAGCTGAGTGTAATACACGTTCCATCACTATGACTTACTAATAGGTATGATAAATGCACATTCTATCACTTGAAGTCTATTATAATACTTTCTGTGATATTTGGAATCTTTCAAAGTGAATTCTATATGAATAAAATTTATAAGCAAGAAGATGGTAGAAACTCCTCCCTAAAATGATGGTTAGAAAAAAAAAAAAAAAACAAAGCAAGGCCACTACCTGAGCAACAGAGAGAATCACTCTCTAAAGTTCAAAATTATTTTGCCAAAAATGTTCCTTTGCGGCTCTTCACTTCTTTCCCTGTGATTGCAAACAATTCCATGTTTTAAAGTTTCTAAACAAGAAACCACATTAATTAGCTATTTCATACCAGAAAATCAAAATTTAAGGCAATTTAAGGCAACATACAATCTTAAACAGTTTAATATGGAATATGTTTGCCTTAGAAACTTTGGATATGTTATAGAAATTAAAACCTAGTATAGGTGATCTATAAAACCTGCCTAGTGCTGAAACTATGTATGTTTTGAGCAGAAAAACTTGAAAATTTTCTTAAACTATTTAAATCCTGCTTATTAATAGTAGTTATATTTATTTAGTTTTATTATTCTGTGTGTCTTTTAGTCTTTGTGTATTTTGTTTGCGTGTTTGCATGTGTTCACTTCTTCATGTGTATATGTTTGTGTTTGTGTATGTGAGTCTTGTATTGAGATTAGCCTCCATACTGCATTGATTCTACTATCAAATGTTCTGTATTCATGCTTAGTTGGAGGACATGTTACTGCAATCATGCCAAATGACTATAGAAAAATTTCCTATAGAGAATGGCATATGCTTGAGTGGTAGTTAAATTTTTCTTGTTGATTTATGGTATAAATCCATGACTTTAACAAGTCTAAAATTTACTTGTCGTGTAGTTTTTTTTCCTAATGTTAAAACTATTACAACTTTTAAAATTCTTGACCTTAATAGTTATGATTTTTCAGATAAGAGGAATGCATTGTTGAGAATTCAGAAATATATAATCTTTAACAAAACATGAAAGTAGGTGGATAATTGCATAAAAATAATTGCAAAATGTATGCATAGTAATTTGTTTTGAAGAAATGTCAGAAACAAATTAATTTATGCATAAAATGCTTCTGTAAAACATGGGACAAATAAAAAAAATAGGAAGACAAGCTAAATCTCCCAAAGTGGAAATTAATTATACTCAGATTTATATAGTGAAAAAATTTTAAATTTAGAAACATGGAGGAAATATGGAGAGAGCTTTAGAATGTGAACATTGAAAAATGGCATAGGTTTGAATTCCAACTCTATTGCTTAATGACTTTGACTTTCAGCAACTTAACTCAACTTAACTTTGAAGCCTTAGATTCCTCAAATACAAAAGAGATGATTTCTCAAATATAAAGATGTTCCATGTGAATAAATGAGAAAATGTATATCTGGAGTCTCATATAAATAAATATATTAGTGATCAAGAGGTATTGTGACATCTATTAATAAAAAATACATAATTAAGGAACAATAAATATTATAGTATATATTGTACATAAACAGGCAGGGCATAAAATGATAAATACAGTCTGATCCAATGTTTAATATTAATAATGTACATGCAAGCTTTATTATAAATGCATGCTATTCACATGTTTTTATAGAATGAAGAATGGGAAAATACTTGAAAAACTACTAAGAAAATAAGTAATTGTTTTCTTTTTTATATAAATTTTCTACTCTTTTGACAATGAACATATACTATGTAATGGGAAAATCAAAATCGAGAAAAAGATAACTATGATCATCACTTCCACAGACTTTGTGGAAGAGATTTGGATACCAAAGCAAAATAAATAAATAAATAAATAAAAGTGAATAATAACAATTTGAAAATATACAATTTTTTTTGGTCAGATTCTTAAGTTGTGAATTTTAAGATCTTCTAAATCATAAACATTTTATGAAAAAACCCTCTTTAGGCCTGGCACTGTGGTGCATCGTGATGCATGCCTATAATCCCAGCAGCTTGGGAGGCTGAGGCAAAAGGTTAAAAGTAAGGTTAAAAGTTAGCCTCAACAACTTAGTGAGGCCCTAAGCAACTCAGCAAGACCCTCTCTCTAAATAAAATATTAAAAAGGACTGAGGATGTGGCTCAGTGGTTAAGTGCCTCTGGGTTCAACCCCCTCCCTCTCCCCCCCAAAATGACAAGAATAAAGCTCTTTAATATTTTATACTTAAACAAGATTTGTCTTGGCTAAAGTTATAAATATTGCTTATTATGTATTTCACACAGATTTTTTGGTATAAAAATTTATTATTTTTATAAGTGCTTATTCTAATCATTTTTCCCAATGTTGTCTGCAGTGATGGAGAAAGAAATGACATTAGATAAGCTCACATGTGTGCCTGCTAATAACTCACGAGTCTGAAGAGATTGAAGACTGAACATTAGATATTCTTATTTCATTAATCATCAAGGACAATAGTTTCTTTCTTATTCAAGCTAGCATGTAAGCTGAAAAACACCATCTATATTATATATCTTAATTTCCAAAAATTAGAAAAGGCTTTCTAGGGTGAAGTTTTCAGAATAATTTATGTATTTTTATTTTGATGGTTGAGGAACATTTTTCAGTTACAAACTCTACTATAATTCATCAGGGCATTAAATTTTGTAATTGCGAATTTTGGTAATTCAAATATCTCGACTTGTAAATGAGAAGATGGAGACCAGAGAGATGAATGACATACTCAAGGATGCACAGCTAATGGCCAGAGTCCTGACAGGGGCCGGGCTGCCAAGAAGCTCAGACTTGTTGCCCCCACTCCCTGCCCCAGGGCAAGGCACATTTCTCTAGGTAAATGTTTAAGTTTATGGTGCTGATATCTTCTAACAAATTGTATGGCTATCAGTCACTTAAACTTTTGATTTGCACATGTGACCTTAAAATAAATACCAGAGTGGCAACTTTGATATGAGTTTATCCTTCACTATATACATTTAGCTGAAGAGCTGAACACCTATAAGAGGATTTTTGCACATGTAGATCCATGATTCAAAACAACCTCCTGGTTCTTTAGCTATTATCAATTTGAACATTTTAGTGAAGATCTTCTGTGAACTTTATTAGTATTCACTATGAACTGGTTGCCTCCAGATGGCTTGTTATTTAATATGGATGACTTTATTTATTTATTTAGGAAATTTAAGGATCCGATTTATTTGGAGAAAACATAACATCTACAACAGAAAGCATGAGGTTTTATATTTCAAGACATCTTCCAGGTAGTAAGTCTACAGATCACAGATCATTTTCATAGACGATATTTTTGTACAAATATTGCATGTATTTAGGGTAGGACATAAATCAACCCATTTCTATTTTAACATGGGGGTAGGGTAGGGTAATGAGCACTACTTTTGGATATAACTATTTGGGAGTAAGCATGAAGAAGGCAAACTCTCCTTTCAATTATTTACATCCAATGGTTTAAAAAAACCTGTTTGACCTGGGGTAGCTCTCTAAAAGCCCACTTCTAGTTACTTGCCAATTTTGTCAATTACTTCAGGTTAATTCCCTGGATATGCCTTTTGCCCCCAGGGTAAATGGTTGCATATGCCCACTGCTGCAGCACACAGACCGACGTTCCAGAGCTGACCAGGCTTAAGCCTAGAACCAAAGGCAGAAGGGCTTGCAAACAAGAGACCAAGGTGTCTCTGCATATACCAATACTGCCCATCATGAGGAATAGTGCCATCTACTAGATGGACCTCTACAAAGGTGCACATAAAAGCTGACAAATGAAGCTACTATGTTGCAAGAAAAACCAGGACTTTGTTAAATAGTTCTTTTCATTTTCATTTATTCTCTGGAAGGACCTTTAAAAAAAATCCAAAAAGCAAAAATCCCACACATTTGTCTAAGCCATTATAAATCCAAGCACTGGGGGCTGGAGCTTTAGCCTAGAGGTAGAACACTTTCCTATTATCTGTGAGGCACTGGGTTTAATCCTCAGCACCATATATTAAAAAAATACAATAAAAGTAAAAATACAATATTATTTAAATAAAATAATAAATTCAAGCACTGTTTTGGGATTTCAGTGAAGAAAAGAAAATTTGGAAAAACCTCCCAAGATCATAAGAAAGGAATGAATTGATTTTAAAAGTTAACCATATTATTTATACACACACACACACACACACACATATACATATATATATATATATATATATATATATATAAAATATGGTTTATATATATTTATATATTATATATAATATAACTTGTAGATATTTAATCCTAATATGCATCATTTATTATTGACAAAAATGAGAATATGGAAATCTTATGCTTCATTAACATTTAAATAATGTATCTGCAAGTTGGAGTTTTAATATATTAACTAATGTTTTAAAGAAGTCCTGTGAACATTTAAAAGTGTATGGTAGCCCGTGTTATTGTAAAGTAAGACTTTTCTTTGTAGAGAATTAAGAAAAGATTAGCAACACAGGAAGAATTCCTTGTACTTACACGGCTCAGTAAATGAATATGAATAAAAAGCTCAATTTAAAAAGAACTCTATTTAATAATCTTGAAAAGTTACAGTGATTATTATATACAAATACATATATTCTTATAGATAATTATAAGAGCTATTTAATAATAGCCTGTTTTTCTCAAATAAAAATTATTTTTAAAATTTTTGCTTTTTAAAAATTTTTGTTTTTTCCTAAATAATCCAATCCATTTCCACATTTAAAAATTTAAAAGCAATAACATACTACTTACTTTTTATAAATTTTTGCCAGTTTTATACTTTCTAAATAATATTTTTTTTTACTATTTATGATTCTGTTTCCCTGTCACTTGATACTGTAATATATGTAACTGTGAACTAAAGAAAGGTTAGCTTATTAAACATCAAATTTGATATTAAAATATAGAGGCCAATGCTATATTGTATTTGTCAATAAATTCTTTCATTTTTAGTGCAAGCCTTTTTCCTGAGATAAAAATCATTCCCCCAATATGATCTTTAATGGAAGTATCTGTCAGACCCATTAGAACCAATCTTGTAAATATTTATCAAAACTACTTTTAAAGTATGTTACTTTTTTTAAACATTACCTATAACCATTTGAAACTAATATGGTACATTGAGTAAAGAGAAGGCTCAATCTAAATGGTTTGTTAGTTGTCTAATAAACTATAAAAGCAGTTGTAGTTGTAAGAATACTGCATGTGTTGGCAAAAATGACATACAATTTTAATGAAACACATTCAACAGTTTTTAAAAAAATTAACTTAGAACATAAATGGTTTATTAATAATATTAAAAATCATTGAGAACTACAAAAGTTTTTTTTAAAAAATTTACCCGAGTGATACTTCAGTGCTTAGTTGATAATTACTGTACTTCTTCAAATGGTCTCTAAATTTTAATCTTATTCCAAGAAAAGGAGTAAGATCCTAGTTAATATAATAAGAACATTACATGCCATCCTAAAAGATGAATAAAATGAACAGTAAATCTTCAATTTATTTTATTTTTCAAATGTTCCCATTCTATTGAAAATTAAGATTTACTCAGATTGTATCAAATTATTCATGAGAAGTCTCCATTTAGATGTTATTTAATTATTTTTCTGGGAACACATATTATCTGCTATATATAGTTAGCTTTCTATTTTGCATAATTAATTTGTTGCTTTGCACATACTTATAGTGCATCTCTAATGCCATGACTGATTTTTACATTCTTAACAAGAAATCTTACTTCTGCAAACAAATTTGAACATCTAGTGAAATTCTTCTTTTCTTCTGATTTTGTATTTTTCCTATTTTCTCATTTGTTCATTATTCATTAATCATTCTTTCATGAAATAATTTATATATATAAATAAATAATATGGTTTTAAGGGAATTACTGTATACAAAATTATGGGAAATAAGAACAAATATCCAAGGTATTTTCCCTCAATAAATTTATATTTTAATAGTGAAGTAGGCAACACACTTTATTAATGAATGTAATAAATGTATTATAAAAAATCATACTCTAATATTACTATGTGTATTCATTCATCTTTTTTTGTCAGTCTACCAGCAAGAACACTTGTTGAAGTGTTTTAAATGGCAATTAGCAAAGTATGCTTTGTCCTAGCCCAAGCAGCACGAGTTCTTTGAAATCTTTCACTGTTGTGTAGATTTTGGCAGCAACCAACCATAACTTATGCGTGTAAGAATACTACTGAAGGAGGAGAAAAGGTCCAGCTAAACATTAGCATAATAACCCATAAGAAGTTTATTAGATCATTTCATAAAAAATCACATGCCTAGCATTGGTGATGTGTAATATGTATAGATTGGGGGTCTAAAACCTATGGTTATGGGCCACAATCTAACTTGCTGTTTTTTTAAATAACCACCCTTTTTCATTTACTTATATATGGCTGTTTTTGCACTAGAACAGTGGAGTTGAATGGTTGTGACAGAGACCATATGTACCTAGATACACTGAATTATTTAGTATCTGGCTTTTTAAAGAGAAAGTTTGTTGATCCTTACTTTAAATGGTATATAGTTATGGCTATGCATGAATTTAATAGAGTCACAATACATACATATACACACACATACACTCACACACACAAACTGTGGTTTCAATTTATCACTTTTAGGGATGAAGTTAAATTCATTTAAGAATAAAATGTGAATTGAAAGCATATATAAGTAAATATAAGTAATCAATAGATATAAGAATCATGAAATAGAATAAAATTGAAACACCTGTCTTCAGAATACACTTTCTGCAGTGTAAAATCCCTTGATTTTAAATTGTTTAAAGAGATTAGTGGCAGGCAACCGGAAAACCAGAGATTGATGATTTGAAGACAATTATCCAGGCCACAGAAAATCTGGAGATTAAATTGTTGGTATAAATGCCAAACCCAAGTGAAGAGTACAATACACAAATATAAATATTGAAGGATAAACATAAAGAGAAAAGAGAAAATTGTCAGAAATATGTAAAAATTATTTTGTGTAAGAAAATGTTTTTTCTACATACTTATAATTTCAGCATTGCATATTTTTGTAAATACCCTGTGCTACATTCTCAACCCCAGTGTATGTGCAATATAACATTTTAAAGCTATGGCTTGATGAAATAAGAACTCCCAAATTAAGATGTATGTGCCTCAATAAAAAGTGCAAAAGTAAAATATATGCAAGTTTTGATAAAAAGCTAAATTTATGTTACACTACTTAAGGTTGTAAGATCAGATCTGAACCTCATTTTACCCCAAGAAACCATTCAAAAACACTCATAAATGTGCTAGAACAAACAAAGAAAGAAGTATCCACATTGTGGGTCCAAGTAACTGGGCTTTTAAACACTGTATGTTGTCATATGAATCAGATTCTCTAGTGTAACTGGAAATGAGGAAAAGGATAATATTTTACTAGTTCACTATTCCTGCAATTCAGTGCTTGCATATGGCTGCACTCAGAACATTTGCAGCATGGTTGTATTAGAAAGCAGACATTTTTCTTACCTGAATTTTCTTTTTTAAGGTTATTTAAATAGAAAACCAGTTTCTTCTAGCCCTAAAAGTTTATTATGAACAAATTAGTTAATGGGTTTTTCAAAGACACTATTGAAATAAAGAGTAATATTTTGTGGAATTTAAATGTTTAAGCTCTTTCATAATAAAAAATATAGACATGAGTACTAAAAAAAAAGTAAAAAGTTTTTGACCTGTAAAACTGTATAATTTGAGGTTTGGCTGATATAGTACCATTATTCTGTTCCTTCTCAACTGGTTCAGTCCACTCTCTCTTCCAGGTTGCAGGAGTAAATGCATCCTTCACCCAAATGGAATGTTTCATCTCTTAGTTTAAAGCATGTTTAAAAAATAACGACTTTGCTTTTAGCAGTCAGTGTTCTGTGAAATACTCTGCTGATTCACAAAGCTGTCTGAGAAATTCATGATGTCGCTGCAATATCAGCCTGAATGAGGATAAAGGATCCATTTGGAGATCAGAAAATTTACTTTATTGGCTGAAGGGGTACTCCCCTTTGGTATAAAGAAAGGCATTAGAAAATCTATTAAGGCTGAGTTATATTCTGCAGCCACCATCTTTTCTTGTTACAATTAGTATTTCATTTTAATTGTGCTGCTATATAATTTCTTACAAAAGATATTCAGTGTGAACTCTGAACAAGATATTTTTACTGCAATAAACTATTCTTTTTTCATGGAACACTTCCCTGGGTCCTAAAATGAGGTACAGAGATTTTTATTTTATGTGGTAAAGGAACTTAGGGTATATTTTAATTGTCCCCCCTTAAATCTATGTATTTTGTTGTTCTTGCTGCTTCATAAAGAAAGTAAAATATTCCAAAAACTCTGCTTTGTGATGCCTACCCAATTAGAATCTGGTAGTCCTTGTTCATGAGAATATTGTATATAGATAATCATAGGAAGCAAGTTGATAGACTTTTTTTTTAAAAAAAAAGTAAAATGAAGATACTTTATTTCTCTTGAAAAGAGTAACAAGCAATATATTTCTTCAGGATATTTTCTATTTTCCACCTTTCTTATCTATCAACTATTTCTAAGAACTTTGCTAATGGCTTCTCTCATTTTCTTATCTGTGTTAATTCATTGATTAAGCAATTATTTAGCACTAACTATATAAGAAGTTTCTGTTTTAGACACACTAGTTAAAATATGGATAAAATATCTTCAGCTCTAATAATCTCAGAATATTTTGGGAAAGACCAATGAGCAATGAACGTATGTGTTCTGAGTCAACGCTGGCTTCTCACTGAACAGCTTTTGAAGTCTAGAATTTAGGAGTGAGACCTCAGAGACAGGACACTCCAGAGTGAGAAAATGGCATCAGAAGAAGCACAGTTGCATTGGAAATCAAGACAACAAGAGAAGGAAAAGCATGGAAAATTCAGGCAGGACTGAGCGGTCCACTGTGGTTGAAGAGTAGACTGATGATTGATGAGACTGAAATTCATGCTAGAGTCAGCTATTGAGAGCTGAATGATAATTTTAAAAAGTTGGATTTTATTCACTGAGCTGTGAGGAGTCATTGAAGATTTTTGAAGAAAAGAGTAAAATGGCCTCACTAAACTCTACAGTTACACAAAGAACTGGTTGGAAATTCAAAGATAGAAAATGTTAGGCATTTTAGTAGAAGAAAAATAGATATCTTGGTTTAGATTCCAGAAAACGGTTTTTATTAATACAACATTATCATCTAACCAAAGTCATAGATGTTAGATGAGAGCAGTTTCCATCAGTCATTTATCATTTATATAACCTTGGTAATCTTGAGTCTTGTTATGGACTGAATCATGCCTCCAAATTCTCATGTTGAGTCTGTAACCCCAAAGTGACTATTTTTGGAGGTGTGCTGTGGAAAGGTAATTAAGAATGAATAAGTTCATAAGGATAAGGCCCCAATTTTATAGCATTGAAGTTCTTATAAGACAAGGAATAGTCAGCAGAGGTCTTTCTCAATGTGTAGAGAGGAAAGGCCATATGAGAACACAGCAGATGGTACCCATGTACAAGCAGGAAAAAGAGGCATCCTTGGAAATCAACTCGAGAATCCACTTTGATCATCTTGGACTTCTAACTTCTCGAACTGGACAAAATACGTTTCTGTGTTTAAACTCCCCAGCATGTGTTGTGCTCTTTAGTTTATTTTTTTCTTGTGTGTATGTGTAGGTGTGTGTTGTTGCTGTTGACAACCAGAGAAAACTAACAAGCTCAGAAGAGTCTCATCTTCAAGTTTCATGTGTACTCTATATCTCTGTCTAGGAGTTTGATTCTCCATGTCTGAGGTCTGAGAAACTAGGAAGTATTTATTAGAATATCACTTCCCTCAAGTTCTTGTGACAGTAAGATGAACATAGGGAGTAAATTACAGATATTTGTTCTGATAGAATCAGTTGGATACAGCAAAGAGTGGGCTGTAGGGATAAAGGAAAGAGACTTTGTTCAAGTATCTCCTGTGCCATCTGTAGCATTTACTCTTTCTTAATGAATATTTGTTAAAAACGCCATCTTGAACACAAAGAAGCACCTGTGTCTGTCAGTGAGATATGTGGTTTTTCATAATGGACATCAGTTAAGTTTGGTGTCAGGCTTCCATGAAAGTGCTGTCCTCTTTCACAATTTGGATGCTGCCTCACTTTTTTTCATCTGATTGCCTTTTATTCCTACTCTTTTGTAATTGTTTAAATATGAGAGGATGCAGTCTTTAGCTTTTGCACTTTTCCCCCTACCTTCCCCCCCCACCCATTTTTGGCTTGGTGGGGTCAATTGCTCCTAAGAATTATATTCAAACTCTTTTGTTTTAAAACTTCAGTCTATCAATCAGTCCTGTATGCTCAAGTTCTTTTTACAAAAAGGCCTGCTGGGTATTTCCAGCAAAATGCCTTTCCAGTAACATAACTTATTTGTATTTTTATTTACTTATTTGATAAATGTCTTCACATATATTATCTGATTTCACCCCAATACTGTACAGTAGGCTGTATTAATTCCATTTTATGTGTAGGATGCTGACTCTGAAAGAAATTAATTTTCCAAGTCACAAAATTAGCCACAAAAGCAAGGGATATTCAGATGTCAAATAACATCTATTTATACATGTCAAAAACTTCTCTCAGTATGTCTAAAACTAGTCAAGACACTTCTGAAGTGGAATTTGGACACCCCTAAAATGAAATATTATCAATGTCACCTACCAGACTTCTCCATTTCTCAAATTTCTCCATTAACAACACTATTGTTTTATTAATCAGCCTGTCATCAAGACCAACAACAGGAACTTACTTAGGAATTGTTGGAAGTGTGGTGAATTGAATGGTTCTTAGGTTGGTCCTCCTTTAAGGCCTACATATAGTCACTTACAAAGCCATTAAGCAGCCCATGTTCTCTGCCCACTGCATTCACTCAAGAAATTAGGAAGAACAAACGAGAATGGGTAAGAAGAAAGACAGACTTTGGTAACCCTATTCAATGAGGAATACCTCATTTTTTTTTCCAATGGAAAACTATCAAAAGTATTTAAAGATAAATCAAAAGAATATGATAAAATACTCTTATAAAAAGCAATTCTTGATTTTTGATGGTATATTGTTTTCTATTTGTAAACCACATAATTATCACACAAAATAGCAATAATATTGGTGATGCAGTCTCCTATATTTCTACTAGTCTTTTTTCAAAATAAACTTAGTTTTTTTAAAAAAAAAAAGAACATAGAAATATTATTATAAGTTAATACAATGATGTGGCCTTAAAAATTTAGGAAGTAATATTGGTGACTAGTGACGATAATCTAGGAAGACTAAACATTCCTTAATCACAATGAATGTTTACTCTGGTCTGGAGACCATTCCTTATTTGATCATCTTTGGAAAATATAAAATGTCAGAGCCATTATTTTTTATTAACTGGATCTGGCATGAGCATAAATAGTAAATTGAGCTTTTTTTGTGTGTGGTGGCTGTTATGAGAAAATTGGGTTGAAAAATACTCAGCCTTAAAATTTATCATATGTGGGTACTTATAGATGGACAAATAAATTTTAATAGAATTTTTTTTATTTTATAAATGAAAATATAAGATAATTTTGGTAAAATACTAATAACCTGTCTTGTCACAAAAGGAATGGTTTGTATGTCTGGCTCATCACAATTTTAATTGTAAATCTCAGGAAATGCAGAATATGACAATTAAGTTAGGAAGTGCTCAATGGATTGCAGAGTAGTAAATTTTATTAAATTTTTTCATAAAATAACATTGACAAATAATCTAATACAGAACTGTTTGTGCATTACTAGGTATTGCTGAAGGAACAAATAGGCAGCTCCAAATTCATTCTGAGATGCATTGTACTAGTTTGTTCTCAGTAATATTTACATGCTATTCTGAGATATAATTTTAAAAATTATTTGCTTCTATCTGTAAGGAAGTAGGGCTTTGAAAGAAATAATATATTTAATAGCAGAAAACTACTGTTTTAGGATATTGTAGCATGTCAAATATAAATCCATTTATAGAGAACATTAGTTTAATATTTTCTTATGAATTATAGAAGAAATTTGAATGGAGGAATACTTATAGAAAAATATGGGAATAATTTTATACAAGATATAAATTGGAATTTTTAATTTTTTTTTCTTTAGCTGGCATTTTTGCACATTTATCTGTGTTGTGTGATGCAATGGTAAGCATTATCTATTGCACATGAACTTGTCTTTTTTGAGTCAACGGTATCTCCAGAAAAGCAATATCCAACCTCAGCTTTGCCAATAATCAGAATCATGTGATATACTTGATGTGATAATTCACTTATGACCCTTCTATCATTTGCTCACGTCTAAGAAGAGAGTAAACCAAAATGATTCTGAGCTCCCTCTTTGTAATTACTTTCCATCATCAGATATCCACAAAACAGGAAATTTCACTTTGACATTGTTACTCTAATACTAAGACATCAATAATGTGGTTTTATAAAAAACTCATCCACACTTTACTCTTTTTGGAATTTGGAATGCTGTGGTGCTTACATTCTGCAAAAGGACAAGAAGTAGAAAGAATAAATCCAAATCCAAAACATAGTATTATGCCTGCCATGCACATTTGATCACTGCAGACATAACTTGTTTTATTGCACTTTGATTTGTTGTGTTTCGTAGATACTGTGTTTTAGAAACTGATGGTTCTTGGGAATCCTGAATTGAGCAAGTCTATAAGCCCCATTTTCCAACAGCATGTGCTCAATTTGTGTTTCTTTGTCATATTTTGGTAACTTTTGCAATATTGTAAAGTTTTAAAAAATCTTTATTAGCTCCACACAGTGATCTGTGTTCTTTGGTGTTACTATTTCAGATTTTTGATGGAGCATCATAAACTGCATCCATACAAGATGGGGAGCTTGTCTATAAATGTTCTATATGTTCAGATGAATCCACCAACTTTCCCTCATCCCTTTCCCTCTCCTTGGGCCCTCCTATATCCTGAGACACAACAATACTGATATTAGACCAATTAATAATCCTGAAATTACCTCTAAGTGTTTTAGTGAAAGGAAGAGTCACACATCTCTTGCATCATCCGGAACAAGGCCCTAATTCTCTTCAATTCTGTGAAGGCTGAGAGAGGTGAGGAGGCTGGAGAAGAAACAGTTTGAAGCTAGCAGAGGTTGGTAAGGTTGTGAGCTTTAAGGAAAGAAGTTGTTTCCATAACATAAAAGTGCAAGGTGAAGCAGCCAGAGATGATGTTTACAGGTGCAGCAGTAATCCAGAAGACCTGCTAAGACAATCCATGAAGGTGGTCCCATTAAACAAAAGATTTTCAATGTAAAAAAAAGAGAGAGAGAGACATATATTGGAAGAAGATATAATCTAGGTCTTTTCATAGCTAGAGAGAAATGACTCCCTGACTCCAAAACCTCAAAGGACAGGCTGACTCACTCCCTCGTTAAAGTTTAATGCAGTTGGTGAAATTAAGTTGAAGCCAATGCTCTCATTTACTCTTCTGGAAATCCTACAGCCCTTAAGAATTATGCTAACTCTACTCTACCTGTTCCTTATGAATAGCACAATAAAGCCTGGATGACAGCACATCTGTTTACCACATGATTTACTCAGTACTTTAAGCCTACCGTTAAAACTTTCTACCCAGAAAAAAAATTCCTTTCAAAATAATGCTTGCTCATTGACAATATACTTGTTCAACCAAGAGCTATGATGGAATTAGACAATGAGATAATATTGTTTTCATGCCTACTAACACATCAACCATTTTGTAACCCAGGAATCAGGGAGTAATTTCAATTTACAAGTCTTATTACTTAAGAAATATATTTTAGACTGCTTCTTGCTCTAATGATGGCCCGCATGTTTCCTTGAATGTGTCTCTACTTTCCTAAATAAACCTGTTTGTGACTTTACAAACAAAAACTAAAACAAATAAGAAAAAAAATATTTTGTAAAGCTATGGCTACCATAGACAGTGAATCTTCTGGTGGATCAGGACAAAGAAAATTGAACTCATTCCAAAAAGGATTAACTATTCTAGATGCCACTAAGAACGTCTGTGGTTCATCACACAATTCAGAGACTATAGTACAGTGTAAACATAAGTTTTATACACATTGGAAAACAAAATGCTCATGTTACTTGCACTATTGCAATAATGGCTTTACTGTGGTGGTCTGGAACCCAATCTGCAATATTTCTGAGAGGTGCATGCACTTTCCTTAACATTTCAATGAGATGGATATGCAAATATGCATTTATTTTACCTCAGAAAAAATATAAACTTGATTCCAAAATTTGGACCACTCCTCTAATGGCCCCAAAACACACATTTAAATATTTGATTTGTTTTGGATTCACTCCAAACTTGTAAATACATGAGTGTCATGAATGTTGAAAGTGATGTAGGCTTTTCAGGATTAATGCAGTAGTTCCTGACTATGTTCATTCATTTAGGGCTCACATTTACCTGAATAACTCTTCATAGTTCTATATTTATGTATGCCATATTATCAACTAGGCAATAATCATAGAGCTTAATAATAAGATTAGTCATGGCTTTTGCCTATCTTTGAATTTGATGCAAGTTCATGCATATAATCAGTCTCAATAAATGGTTAATTACTTCCTCTGAAAATATCAATCAAAAATTGAAAGTAACTCTTCGTTTTTCTCTTATATTCAACCAAAAATAACCATAAAAATAAAAGTAAAATAGTATTCCACAGGTGAAAAAAGCATGAATGAGAACAATAGATGTAAGGAAAAATAGAATTGGGTCACCAGAAGAAAACACAGAACACTGAAAAAGTATAATATAATGCTTGTTAACAAAACATATATTTAGAAACATTCATATTATTGGCTACATTTTTAACTTCTTATATTAATTAGTTTTGACTTTTCATAGACATAGTCAAAATGAACTTTGATGAATAGGAGGAAAAAATACACAGAATTATAGGAAGAATTTTATTTTTCAGACTTTTTGGAGGATCTTAGTCATATCTTCTACTGCCCAACATTTTATGAAAAATACTTCAACATACTTTTTTTTTCTTTTCAATTTTTAATTAGCCAGATGACCATAAAGATTGTTTATTTACTTACATTTTGTTTCCCATTTCTACATACTGTCCTGTCCTCTGGATTTTCTCCATTAACTCAGATTTTCAACTTTTTATCTTGCAAAACATTTGATTCTTGTAGTTTCTAAAAAACTATATTCAGAAGAATTAAAGATCTTCAGGTGACAGGAGTCCTCCTCTGAAGAAGCAACTTCCATTGGTTTGTTAGTTTTTCTTTGTTATCTCCCTTTCACCTGGGTTAACCGTCTACCTTATAAACATATTTATTAAAAACACAGTGTCTTCCAGTGACAAATTCTCATACAAATAATAGGTTTTTTTTTCAAAAGTACCTCATACTATTTAGGGTTTCCAAAGGGGAGTATCAATACATATACAGTTGCCCAGGCAAAATCAACTTAAGCTAATGCTTTTAAATACATAAAATAACATGTATTGTAATTCCACCATAGATTAAAAACCTGGAGTTATGAGAGGAGGAAGATGTAGAGGAGAAGAATTAGGAAGAGGAAATAGGGAAGAGGAGGCAGGTAGAGGGGAAAAGAAGAGGAGAAGGAAGAGAAAGAGGAGGAGGAGGAGAAATCATAATTAGATGATTCTTCAGTTCATGACAAATTGGTTTCAAAATTTTATCCAAGTTCATTGTTTACCCATGAAAGGAAGGGTACAAGTGTGGGGCAAACAGTGGCAAATATCTTTAGGTAAGGGTGAGAACTCCTTTGACAGTAAAGGAGTCAGATATTTGGGAGCAGAGGTTCTTTTATGACTCTTGGGAGGTGGGGAAGAGAGGCAGGGAGGGAGGAGTTCTGGTGGGCTCAGGGGACAATCCTCTGTAGCTAGTGGGCAGGCATAATGAATCTAAAGACACCAACTTGGGGTGTCCAGAATGTTCTTCAGTAATGAGTCTCATGTGTGAGTGAATCATAAAGAATAGATCATTTTGGGGTCAAGTGCAGGATTTGTAAACTTGGGACTAGTTTCTATTTACTTCTGCTTACTACTATTTTTCTAGTGTAAAAACTAAGGATTTCTTAGGCTTGAGTTTTAATTCTAGCATTATTTTTTATTAGCTAAGCAGTCATTGGCAAATCACTTAAACTCTTGAAACCACCGTTGCCTTATCAGTAAATTGGCTAAATTTGCCATAATATTGTTTATGTGTTTTGAATAAAATTTAGTTTATTAGTTCCTCTAGGTAACGATTTTAACATGAAAAAAATCATTAACTGTCTTTCTGGTCTCTTTAATCATTTCTGATGAACTTGAAAAAAAAAGTGCCTCAAAGATAAATTCTGAAAAAAAAATTTCATTTACCTTCCTTGCAGGGACAGAGTCCTTTAGACATCAGAGAATTGCAGAACCAAAGGCTGATTAATATTAGTTTCAAGGCAGGAGGTGGGGGCAGAGGGGAGCCTAAACCCAAACCCTGGTACCTATCACATAATTTTCCTGATAGCCAACTCTTAACCACTCCCAACTCAGTTTCCCTAACTCTAAAAGGGTATACCATCCTGTTAGGCAGGATATCAAGATTAATTAGTTAAGGTTGCAAAGTGCTTTAAGCATGAGATGCATGAGATAATAGGATAAATATTAATAATATCCTGCTAGAAGTACACCAACAGCCATAGTAAGGTAAGTAAGAAAAATAAATTGCAGTGCTTGGTATGAAATTGAAAATCACTAATGGAATGAAAGTTTGTTCATACTGGGCACAATGCTGCATCATGCATAATGTAACATTAGGTCATTTTCAATTGTTTTAATTGCCAAGAGCAACTGATCTTTACAACCATTCCTGACAAGCTCCAGCTCAGCTGTAATGATTGTAAAATGGTGCCAAAGACCAGCATTATCCCCTATTGAACAGTAAATGGTATCGACCCTCTTCCCTGGGTCCATCACTCAACAGACTGCTTAACGTAATTCACGGCATAATTAACATTAATTAACTTTACAAAAAAAACCCTAAAACTCTCTGCTGTTTTAAGATTTCAGGCATTGAAGAAGGTAAAGAGCAACTAACGAAAAAGTTATGAATCCTCTTGTGAGAGCTATCAATTAGGGTAAGTAAAAGATTCCTAAATTTTTATAACCCTCATTTATCACTTGCCACTCCTGATAAGTTTATCCTGTGCAAAGATATCTTTAAAGCCATTCAGTATGAAAAGAACTATTCATCTCCGTACTTCACATCCACTTTAAAGCGGAGAGTGGAAGCTTCCAAAATCATGTCAGAGTGAACTAAGAGTTACAAGTGATTACTGGGCCCTACTGAAAAGCTACCCAAATACCTCTTAGGTATGCAAGGAAAGAACTTGGCCTTTTCCTTCTCCTCTCCACTTCTAGAGAACTCTCTTGCAGGAACTGTACTTCTACTTTGAGTTCCAAGTGATTAACAAAAGCCTTCTCTAGAAGATCAACAACAGGAAACTAATTCATTAGTTGCATGACTCTTAACATGTATTCTCCATTTAGCCATCATAGCAAGTCAATAAAATAGACAGTCTCATAATTTTAGTTAGACATGTTAATATTATAATATTTACTTTTATTCTGTCTCTCTGAAAGTAATTGCTTATTAATGATGGAGTTGGGGCTCAAGTCCATTGTTATGCCTGAATTATGACCTTTCCATTATAAAGCTAGCCACATTGAGTTTATTGCATACAAAACATGAGAGTAACTACACCTGGAAGGATATTTCATATAGTTCTCATTTCACTAACTCACAAAGAGCAAACAAGCTCTTTTACTTTGTTAGGTAAGAGCCTAAGGAAAAAAGGCTAGAGAAAACTATTGTGTCTTTGAAGTATGAATTCACTGTCGAAATCTTAGCTAGCTCAAAAATATCCTGAAAGATGTACTGTTCCTCTTATTTAGTTAAATTTGAACCAAGGCAGCTCCTTGTCTGTATACAACCCCCATAAGCAACCAAGAACGTTTAAAAGAGTGGAATCTTGTTTTTTCTAAGAATCACAATATTCCTTCAGTGCTTCATGCACACTTTTAGATTTTAGATTCTTACTTAATTAGCCTCTTCCAAGGGAATTGTGTAAGCACAAACTTGTTTTATTATTTTATTGGCTCTATAAACCTGAAGAAAATGATATCAAACCCTTGGTATCTTTTTTCTCATCAAGGTTAATATATATATATATATATATATATATATATATATATATATATATATATATATATACACATATATTTTCATATTCTGGTATATTAAATATATGGTATATATATATGGTATATATATTTAGAATATATCATATATATACATATCTATCTATCTATATATATATATATATACACACACACACATACATATATATATATAATTTGAGCCTCATTTGTAGACACTGCTTATCTGTTCTAAGACTCATGTTCTCCAAAAATAATTTTTAGATTCTTTGTTGTAGAAAAGTTTCTCTATAAAGTACAAATGTGATATATGAACAGTTCCAAAAGGTTATTCTAGTTATAGAACATATATTCTATTCTCTCTCTCTCTCTCTATATATATATATATGTATACATATTATAGAAATATAATTATATAAAGCTGATTATTCACCTGTACATTTTCTATATATATATTATTATGCTGAATATTTTAATTTCTTAGAATAGAATATTTTGATCCGGTTTAAGCACTCTTGTTACTGTATTAGAATATTAATGAATAATATGCTCACAGAGGACTGAGGTATAAATTTTAACTCTTCCACTTAGAAATTCCTTTTCTTGAGGAATGTTTGTTTTCTATCCCAGTTATGGGGAAAGTATGTGATCATTTTTTCATCTAGATTTAAGCAGGTTAGAAATATTGTCTGACTCCTTATCTGTAAACTTAAATGTTATAATATTTATTAATTGATAGATGCTTTCATTCAACACATAATAATGAATGCTGACAATTTTCCTGGAACCGTGATAGGAATTAGGGACATCTGATGACTAAGACCTTGTCTATGGTGGGAAACCCACAACCTGCAAATCACAGTTATAACACAAGATAATATAGTGACAGCAACTTGGATGGAATGCCATGATTGCATATCCACATAAAGAAGTAGCATCACAGCCCAGGGTGGGCGGGAAAAGCTTTCCATTGTACCTATGCCACAATTTGCAGGGCAGGGCAAATATAAAGGCTTTGGGGGGCTATTTCAGTCTTTTCTCCCTTAAGAATAAGGAGATTATAAGAAGACTTGAGAATTTATATTTTCTTACATAATTTCTTGTTCAAATAGCTTGGGTAAACATGGCCAGATACTCTAACAATTTACTGAGAATTTCTGCTTGCAAGTAATATTTGCTTTCCTCCAGACCAAAGGATGTCTGGGATGTTTAGGAAGTCATGATATGACATCAGTCATTAACCTTCCTATATTTTACTTCTCAAGTAAAAAAAAACAAAAATGACCCTTTTTATGTTATATAAGGACTCTTTTAGGCAGCAAAGGAGCACACCCTCAGATATTCTATTCTTCTTACTTCATGGTGCTAAAATGGAATGAGAAGCCAAGTCATATTTCCCTCATAGACGTCAAAGACCAAATGATAACATTAAGCATCATTCATTCATTGAGTATGGTTGAGTTGTGATGCAAGAGATGTGAAAACATACTGACTCACCTCAGGAAACCACTACAGAGTGGAACAGATGGATCTGTAAAGAGATGGTAATGCATTGCAAAACGTCTCTTGGTATAGACATCTGCAATGAACTATGAGAATAGACTTTTTCTAGGGAATGCAGACAGCTACTTTGAGGAGATAATAATAGTCCAGTTGGATTTTTAAAGATAGGCAGAAATTTTGGATGAGAGATAGGAAAAGAATTTTTGGCTTACAAAGGCAGCCAAAGAAGTGAAAAGTGTTAAAAATGCATAGCTCCTTCTGAGAGCTAGGAGTTTAATGTATATAGAAAGGAAGTTTATGATAGGAAAGAGGTTGTAAAGATCATTTGGGATTAAGTTTTGAAGGTTCATTTATACCATCATAAAAAGATTACATTTATCTTGAGACCAATGAAAAGTAAAGAGGTTTTAAATTAGGAAGTAATAGTCAGGTTTATCTTTTTAAATAATCTCCTGGAAAGAGCACATAGGTAAGTTGCAGACCAATGCAAAATCTGTGGCATTGCAGCTTTACAAATTGTTAAGATTCTAAACAATTAGGGCTGCCCAGTGCTTCCTTGTCAACCTTGTACACAGAGTAGAGTATATCAAAGGAGAATTCCAAAAATAACTCTCAAATATGTGAGAAAATTGTTCAATCATTTATTCAGTCCAACAGGGTCTGAATGGATAAGCCACACACAAATAATTGCTTAAAATTAAGAGATAACATTAATGTTTTCAAAAGAACTGCTTTTTTCTTCTTACACCAAACACTGAAACTAAATGGGTACATATGTTTGTACCGGAAGCATTGGAGTTTCCTCTGCTCACTGTTTTTCCTTTTAAATGCTTTGTTCATCCTGTACTTAATACAGCTCCCTTGAAAAGGTTTTATATTTTATATTTTATTTTCTGAGGCATTCCTTTAGTTCTATATCTGATTTTCTGCTCATTTTCCTAAAAACTTTACTATAATAGAAGAATCTAATAACCAAAATGTTTGTTAACAATATATTTTATTGCAGATAATACCATAAGATCTAGAACTCAACAATATAAATGGTAAAATTATTAAATTTCTTTGAGTTTTCAGATGGTATTGGACATAAAATATGTGCAGGTGGGAGATTTACCATCATTTATTAATAACCTATTAAAAATACTATGAAAGCTCTAATATAAAATATCAATGAGATAAGAGAATAAGAGAAAGTTAAGAGAAATCAAGTTATTTTTATGAAGGCAAATAAAGCAACAACAACAAAATACACAACTTTATGGATTTAAAGAAGTCCTGAATAAGTTTAATGTTATATTCTTGGATATAGATACTTGATAGATTGAGACAATTTGCACAGATTAATTTATAAATTCAATGCAAGGCCAATGTATTTTTAATATAACTTTGCAATTTGACTTTTAAGTTTATCAAAAATTAAAATGTACACTAATAGCTAATAGATTTTAAAAATACATGATTTTATAATACCTCACAAAATAAACAACTTACTCCAACAGAGTAATTAAGACAATATGTTATTAGCCATGATAGGATGATCTAGACTACAGTTGTCGAAAATTAACCTTGATATCTTAGGTATTATAATCTGTTTTATATTTTTTACCCATGATCCACTCATCCCCAGCTGCTAGGAGCACAGCTGCTGAAAGCTCTTCACTGCCCTCTCTCAGCAGATGGAGTCACCTTAGTAGTACAACCTGTGCTGACACTGATGGCAACAGGATGAGGCTAGATGTCAACTAATTGCAACTACTCGGCTTCTTCTATATGATCCTTCCTTCACTTTCTTCCAGTTTTCAACCTAAGAAACTTTTTTTAAATTTTTTTTAAAAATTACTTTTTAGTTATACATGGACACAATATCTTTATTTTGTTTATTTTATTTTTATGTGGTGCTGAGGATCAAACCCAGGGCCTCACACATGTGACACAAGCACTCTGCCACTGAGCCACAACCCCAGCCCCTAAGGAATTTATTTAATTATCACTTGTACAAGAATTCCCACGACAGGATCTGATTTTCAAGAACCTCACCTGAGACAGCTTAATTCAGCAAAAGATTACTTCTCATTTATGGAAAGTCCAGTATAATTTGACAAGGTTTATTTCCACTTGGAAACTCTGTGATTCTGGCTTCCATCAACTTGTGAGGACACCATCTCAAGCATATGACTCATAAGTTCCTGTATTGGGAATTTTTAAAAAAATGCATAGGAGACTCCCACCTAGTCCTAAGTAATAGATCAGAGTGACATGTTACTTCCTATTATAGTCCATTGGCTAAAACTGAATGCACGAAGACTGGGAAGCATGGGAGGGCACAGGAAATATTTAATAAGCCTCACTGTAAATTGTGACAGTCCTTCTCAAAAAATAAATTAAAGCTGTGTGTGTGTGTGTGTGTGTGTGTACTAAAATACATGTGGACTAAAATTCATAAACTACTAAAGCAATTGTACATAAACAAAGAAGACTATTTTCACAATTGTGATTCCAATACCATGCTAAATATAACATTATCTTTGGAAACTTTTAGGTTAAAAGTAAGTTGGATTTCATGAAAATGTTTATCAAAAGACAGTAAAGGAGACTAAAACCAATAACTTTATAACATAAAACATTCAGAACATGTTAATATTTCACAAAATCATTATAGACTAATATCCATATAAAAACAGACCCATTGTTAATTTTTACTGACAACGCAAACTAATGCTATTCATGCTCCCTTCTATCAGGCTGTGGAAGATTGGTGGAAGGCAGGTACTGGCAGATGATAGAAGATGGTAAAAAAAAAAAAGGAGAATTTGGAATATTTTTTTCTTATTTATCTTATTCAGGTGGTGCTTTCTATTGTAGGCATCTCTCTACTTTTTCCCACTATGTACACCCACCATGATTTAAGCTCCTGCTGGATACCCCTGTTTTCTGTGTGCTTCTAATATATGTTGATGGCCCAACACAAGTAGATATACTCAGCCTCAGAAGCAAAGGGGGAAATTCAAATAAATTTTCTCAAATCTATATAAATTATTTGTATCGCTGTTATTAAATGTTTTCAATGCACATTTAAATGAAGTTTACTTCGTTTTCTATAGAGTGCAAAGTTATTTGCCTAGGATCTCTGAGAAGCAGATGCCATATGAAATATAACACATAGATTGTATTAAGGGGAACAACCATGTGAAATAAAATGGAGTAGTTTCAGAGTAAGGCCACAAGTGTTTTTAAACCATTCTTTAAGTCTGACTTTGGACCACCTAGAGAGGAAAGGAAGATTAGGGGATATACCAATTTCCTAGGACTAATATGAAAAATTGTTATAACCTGGGAGTTTTGGTATGAAAATTTATAGTCCCATAGTTCTGGAGGCTTGAAATCTAAAGTGAAGGTGTTACAAGTCCATGATCTCTTTGAAGGCTGCAGAGGAGAATTCTTGCCTTTACGTAGCTTTTGGTGCTTACTAGAAACATTTGGCATTTTGTAAGTGCACCACCATAGTTTCTCTGTTGTCACAAGGTCATCTTTCCTTTGTGCCTGTAGGTGTGTCTGAAAAACCTCTCTCTCCTGATAAAGACACACTCATCATATTTAGGGCCTACCCTAATGAATATAACTCCATCTTAACTTGATTACATCACTAAAGGACACATTTTCAAATTAGGTTACATTCACAGGTATCAAGAGTTAGCATTTTAAAATATCTTTTAAACACAATTCAATCACGTACAGGTAATAAGGCTGTTGGGTAATCCTTGAGCCAAAGACAGGAGTTGAAGTCTCAAGTTTCCTAAGCACAAATTTGTGTGAATATTCCTATTGCATTTAAACATTGGCAATGAGCTGTCCATAAATCGGAACTCTGTGTTAACGTGATGATGAATGTCAGAGTTTGGCAGCTGAAACCTTTGTTAATTATGTCCCCTGTAGCTGGATATCTACAAATACCTCTCATGACCACTATATATACCTTTCTCTAATTGTGTACTTTCAAACATTTATAACATATTATTTTAAATAATTTTGGAAACTTTATTTTCAATAAGTTTCTTTTAAGGTATCTGCAAACTTAATTGGTACATCAATTGGCAGGTGCAAGTTAATTTTATGGGTACTTAATTGCTAATTTCCTATGCAAATCAATATTTGAACTTTTAATTCTCAATTGAGCATACATCAAAATGGGATTTTTAACTTCTTAAAGTAACTGTAAATTTTTAAGTCTATTTTGTGTTTCAGTTGAAGCTTGCTCTGATTCTCTCAATATAGTTTCTGACTTGGAAATCTAACATTCAATATATGATTTGATGGGTAAATATCTTTTTAGAGATTCACTTACTTCTGGAAATGTAAACTTTTTGTAGATCCCAAACAATGCTTATTTTTTAAAACATTATAATAACATGGTATAAAAAATTATGAAACTGATTTTTAGAAGTTCCACATGAAGATCACATGTAAAATGGTCTTTCTTCCCCCACCACTCTCATATATACAAGTTTGCTGTTTGTCATATACCTTATGTAAAATGCCAGGCATCAGAATTTTTCCAATGTCAGATTTTTTTTACTTTGAAATATTTTCATATCTATAATAAAAAGATATTTGGTGGTGAAGCCCCAGTTTAAACATGAAATTTATTTATGCTTCATCTTTACCTTATGTACATGGCTGGAAGATAATTCTATATAATACTTTTTTAATTGCAACCGATCACATGAGGTCAGATCTAAAATTTTCTACTTGTGGCATCATGTTGGTCCCCACACCACACACTCAAGTTTTTATTTTGGTGCATTTCAGATTTTCACATTACAAATGTTCAACTTTCATATACATATACATGTGCATGTGGCATATATCATATATATAAGACAATATTTATATATATTTACTGCTAACAGTGTTATATCTAACAGTGTTATATTTTGTAGAAAGCATGCAGATGTTTGTAATTTTATATGTATTCTTTATTCCTGTATAAATTGGAACCATAATGTACTCTATTTTGGATTTGTGTTAGGCACAATTTTATGAGTGCTCTTAAGATTTCTGTCACCAGTATGCACACTTCTCAGTTATTCAATCAAATACTAATTTAGCTACTGTTTTGAAGGTTGATTTAAGGTCTCAAATCAGTTAATTTTAAGGTAAGAGGGACTTTTTCCTAATCATATCCCTTTAAATCTGAACCTGGAGATCAGAGATGGGGACATAAGAGGTTCACAGCATGAAGACTTGCAGCATAATTGAGGGCTTGAAGATTGAGGGATTCCTTTTAGGAGCTGAGAGTAACCCCAACTACTCCACTGTAAACAAGGAATCAGGGGATTTAGTACTACAGTCATAGAAGTGAATTCTGCTACCAACAAGAATGATCTTGAAGTAGAAATTTCTTCATGGTTTTTAGCCAATCCTTGGAGGCAGCCATATGACAGCAGAGAATACACACATGCTTTGTCAAACTTCTCTCCTACAGAACTATGAGTGAATGAATGCATGTGGTTTTAAGCTGATGAATTTGTGGTATCTATTAAACAGCAATAGAAAACTAATAGAATATCATATTTTAATGCAAAAATTTTGTATTTGTTCACATTAGTGCAAGTACTTCTCCATTATTGTGAACAATTTTATACCATCCTTTGAAACTTCTAGTGAGGTTTCTTCTTGTGATCAATGCTCAAGGTAAAATTACTGATTGTAGAAGTATGCATAAAAATATTAAGATTTCCTATTCAAATTACCACAATTTCTCAAAATAAGTGCTTATAGTTTACATCTGTACCAGAAGAATTTGAGCATGCTCAGAATTCTTCTGATCTGAGGATGCTGATTTCTATTTTGCACATGTCAACAGTATAAATTATAATTTTTCAATCTGATAGTGAAAATAGTGTTTCTTTCGTTTAACTCATATTTGCTTGATTGATAAAAACATGTGCCATAAAATTTTAATTATATTTATTATGTTTCTTATTTTATAAGAAAAGCTATAAACTTTTCTATTCATGACTAACTTTTAAAACATGTATTCTAAAGCTTGCATATTTGTAGAGCTTACTCCTTAACAGTGATATTTATTTTTCTCTGTAACATATGTTGGAAATATTTTCTTTCAGTGTATCATTTGCCTTTGACATTTCTTCTGCTGTTTTTTGAAATCTTTATCTTTCATTTTCTGTAGTTTGGATGTGATATGCCTAAGTATACACTGTGTGTGTTGCATTTATCCTGCTTGATATTCTCTGGATTTTCTGGATAATATGGTTTGGGGTCTAATATTAATTTGGGGACATTTCAATCATGTAGTTTCAAATATTTTTCTATATTTCTATTGCTCTTACTTCTCCCTCTTCCTCTACTCCCTCTCCTTCTTTCTCCCTCCCCTCTGGTTCCTCTTCTTTTCCTACTACATATATGCTGCACCTTTTTAGTTTTCCCAGGGTTCTTAGATATTTTGTTTCTTTTTAGTCTTTGTTCTTTTTATGTTTCAATTTGGGAGGTTTCACTTGATAAATCTTCAAACTCAAAGGTCCTTTGCCAAGTCTAGTCTACTAATCAGGCCATCTAATACATCAATAATTTGTTACAATGTTTTGATTTTTAGAATTTCTTTTAAAATTTTTTTTTAGAATTTTAATTTCTTTGTATGCATTGCCCATCTGTTCTTACCTGCTGCATCTTACCCTAGCATATTAGCAATGCCTGTTTTAAATTCCTAATCTGATCCGAAAGATTTCTGGTGTCTGGTACTGATACTTGTGCTGCCTCTTCAAACTATTTTTTTTTTTTTTTGCCTTCTAGTAATCTTGTAATTTTTTTTTCTTGTTAACCAAACAATGTAACTTGTCCTTTAGTAAATCCGAGGTGAGGTATGGTGTGAGAGGAAGTATTATAAGTCATATAATTGGCAGGTGCAAGTTAATTTTGTGGGTACTTAATTGCTAATTTCCTATGCAAATCAATATTTGAACTTTACTGAGCCTGATTCTCTTCTCTGAAGTCTTCAAAGAGAGTCTCACAAACTGTGCCCCATCATGGGTCTCAATCTGTGGGTACAACAGGATGGCTGTGGGCTGAGTTGGAGATCTTGCTTCCCTCACTACATTGGACTCTGATGGGTTCCCAACATGTTGGACTCTGATAAAATAGTTTCTGCTGAGAGCATGCTTTGTTAAGAAGGGTGGAATGTCTAAATATCTTAATATTCTTGGCTTTACTTTAGGTGAAAGGTGAAGTGTGCCCAAGAGTTACAATAACTAGGACAATCATGGTGAGAGATGTTAATTTAAAAAAAAAAACTGATGAAGGTTTTTATTTTATAATATGATTATGCTAAGTTTGGAGTTGTGGAAAGTCCTTTTTGTTCTCTTAAGACAGCATTTTTATCAGTCAAAGAACCAGGTGATAGTTAGAACTTCTCACAGCATCAGGAAACCTTTTTAAAAATAGAGTTAATGCTAAATTAGTTGGCTATGAAAAATGCAGTGTTTGCCAATTTATCTCATGATCCACTCCTCCAAAATAACTATTTAAATCCAGTAATCCATAAAGAGGGTAATCTGTCAAAATAAGCTGAGTCTATCCCAGGAATGTAAGGTTGGTTTTACATTTGAAAAATGAAATCAATGTGATTCACCACATTTACAGAACAAAGGAGAAATTTATATGATAAATACAAAACTTATCATTTGATCAATTCCAGCTCACACTTGATCAAAATTCTCAGCAAACCAGGATGAGAAGGGAACATCTTTAATCTAAAAATCATAAATACAAAAATCCTACAGAAAACATCATATTATAAAATTTTGAAAAATGTTCCTAGACTGGAAACAATACAAAGATGCCCTCTGTTGCCACTTATATGCTGATGATTATAGCTAGCAATAAATAAGAAAATGATTTTAAAATGTATCAAGATCAGGAAGGCAGAGATAAAGCCATCATTCAGATGAATGTGACTTCATAAGAAATTTCACAAGAATCTATACACAAGCAGGTTTATTTCACAGGTTAACATATAAAAATCATTTTTAGCAGTGTCCCTGTAGCATACTCATTTTAGGTCTTTAAGGAATAGACCAAGAAGGGGAATAGCTGGGTCAAATGGTGGTTCCATTCCCAGCTTTCCAAGAAATCTCCATACTGCTTTCCAAATTGGCTGCACCAATTTGCAGTCCCACCAGCAATGTACAAGTGTACCCTTTTCCCCACATCCTTGCCAGCACTTGTTGTTGTTTGACTTCCTAATGGCTGCCAATCTTACTGGAGTGAGATGGTATCTTAGGGTGGTTTTGATTTGCATTTCTCTGACTGCTAGAGATGGTGAGCATTTTTTCATGTACTTGTTGATTGATTGTATGTCCTCCTCTGAGAAGTGTCTGTTCAGGTCCTTGGCCCATTTGTTGATTGGGTTATTTGTTATCTTGGCATTTATACACAATGGAGTATTACTCTGCATTAAAAAATGACAAAATCACAGAATTTGCAGGGAAATGGATGGCATTAGAGCAGATTATGCTAAGTGAAGCTAGCCAATCCCTAAAAAACAAATGCCAAATGTCTTCTTTGATATAAGGAGAGTAACTAAGAACAGAGTAGGGACGAAGAGCATGAGAAGAAGATTAACATTAAACTGGGATGAGAGGTGGGAGGGAAAGGGAGAAAGAAGGGAAATTACATGGAAATGGAAGGAGACCCTCAGGGTTATACAAAATTACATACAAGAGGAAGTGAGGGGAAAGGGAAAAATAATACAAGGGGGAGAAATGAATGACAGTAGAGGGGGTAGAGAGAGAAGAGGGGAGGGGAGGGGAGGGGAGGGGGGATAGTAGAGGATAGGAAAGGCAGCAGAATACAACAGACACTAGTATGGCAATATGTAAATCAATGGATGTGTAACTGATGTGATTCTGCAATTTGTATATGGGGTAAAAATGGGAGTTCATAACCCACTTGAATCAAAGTGTGAAATATGATATATCAAGAACTATGTAATGTTTTGAACAAACAACAATAAAAAAATTTAAAAAAATCATTTTTACATTTAGGTTCCTGTCACAAACAGGTTGAAAATAACATTTTGAGATTATATCAGTTGGAATAATCTTACAATTTCCCAGTAAAACATAGTACAAGATGCATAGGAACATAAGAACTCTAAAAAATAAAAATTTTGAGAGAAATTAAAGATTACACAAATAAATGGAGAAAAATATGATTTTTATTAATAGAAATTCAGTGCTAAAAGTACATCAGTATTCTCTTAACCAAGCCTTAGCTCTAACACAGTTCTAATAAAAATTCTGAAAAGCTTTCTTTTAGAAGTAAACAGGGGTATTCTAAAATTTATATGGAAGAGACAAACACAAATAAAATAAAAAAGGACAAAAAGCAAGATGGAGACATGCATTTCCAATTATCAGACTCACTTATTTTAGTGGGTAATTTTGTCTTCATTGTTTTTGTATGGCATGCAAAACTTGTACTCTCCTCTCTTCTGGATTAATACAACATAGCACTCCACAAAATGAATAAATAAAAAACCTAGCATCACTGCTATCACAATTAAGGACAACCATAATTGTGTCAGAATGGATGACATTAAAAATCCAGGAAAATACCAATTCTAAATTTATTATTCTTCAATATATTTTTAAAAATCAAATCACAAATACATTAGTGCAAAAAAAGGAAAGTGTCATCATAATATGTCTCAAGTGTGCAATGATTAAATAGGCATAATAAAAGAAGTTAAAAATCTAATTCTTCTGAGACTATGTGCTGAAGTATGTGGTGCATGTTCCTATTCTTTTTTTTGTTGTGGTTGTTAAGATTGATGTGATTTTTTTTAGACCTTTATTTTATTTATTTATTTTTATATAGTGCTGAGGATCGAATACAGTGCCTTATACATGCTAGGTGAGCGTTCTATGGCTGAGCCCCAGTCCTAGCCCCATGTTCCTGCACATTTTTGAGGACATCGACATCGTGACACAGTGGTCCTCATACTGGGGTTCTCACATGTCCTGGGGGTAAAGACACCCAACAACCCATATGTGACACCAGTGGTATTCCTCAAAATGATTGGGTGAGATTTTTGGGTAAGTGAAAGTCAAATGGTCTAGAAAGAATTGGACAAGCCCTGAGTTATATCAGACTACCTATTAACAAGCAGAAATTTTTGTTTTTAAGCTATTATCCAATTTAAAAGACTCAAATACTCTATAGGTTTTATACTTACTTATGAGGTGATGGAGTATAAGAATAGAAGGAAATATGGTTTATTAGAATAGCATTAAATAATTTGCCTGTCAAGTGAGTAATTTCCAATTAAATGATCTGTGGATTCCTTCCAGGGCTAATTTGCTGTGACTAAGAAATACACAGAATAACTCTCCAATAACTTATCCTCCTCCTCCTCCTGTTTTTTTTTTTTTTCTGGTACTGGTGATTGAACCCAGGGTCTTATGTATGTTAGGCAATAGCCTTAAAACTGATCCAAATCCCCAGCCACAGGCACAATCAGTTTTAACAGAGGCTTCTATTTAAATGTTCACTCTGTTGAAGATAATGCCAGAATAATTAATCTCATTTAACTAATTGTGATGTGATAATTATAAAATTAAAAAAAAACTCTAGCTGACATATGATATTACTTTAAGATAAATAGGTTGAATTATAAGATTAATTTGATTGATAGTTTTAAAGTTAAAAAGTTTAAAAGTTAAAGATAATATAATAGAGTCATTCTCTATTTTTAGATGCAATCTGTTCTTGGTTACATAGCCTGAGAATAGACTACCATAAGGTAAAATTCCTACTGTGCATGCGTGCTTACTTATAAACACACAGAATGAGCAAAGCCTTAAAAAGAATGGAGAAAGATATCCGGAAATTAAATAGTATCTGTTCTTGTTTTGTTCCAAAATGGTTTAAAATTTTTAGAAAGAAAGAGTAACATTTTGTACAAATGTGAATTAGAGGATGTTAATCATGCTTTATCTATGTGTTTCCTTTCTACTAAGTAACACACATTTTAAAAATTAAATTAGGGGTTCTTTTATGAGTGTGAGATTGAAAAAATATTAGAAGTCCCTTACAGCTTGATGGCAATAAATATTAGCAGTATATTTGGAATGCAAACAATACTTTGTTAAAATTGTTCTTATATTTATACCCAGGCAGAATGCTGGACAGGATAATTTTCTTTTCTTCTTCATAATTGCTAATGCTGTGTTCTTCTACAGTTTCTATTGCATTTTGATAATGCCTTAATAAACGCATAAATGAAATGACATTATGGATTAAATGAGACTTGAATTTTAGTGTAGGTTGGGGCAGATTGAGGCCTATTTGCATATACTTCTTTAGGGTTATTTCTGTCAATCTCTGACAGAATCTATGGCTTGTTACAATTAGAGAAGTCATTCCTACAATATTATTTTCTTCATCATGACTTTATTTGAAACATTTGAAATATTCAAGTCTCTAAAGCCCCACTCTTATCCCATGTTCCCTGAGTGATGCTGCCTACTCTGGCATGGGGGACATGAGGTCAACATTGACACATGTCACTTTCTGGCCCCAAAGGACTAATCAAGCTAAAAATCACAGCTAATCCTGCAGCTTTTAGCATCTGGGAAAAAGCATTTTCTCTTTTTTTGCCATGGAATTGGGTCTGGGAAGTTGTGAGGTGTGAATGCAGCTATCTTATAACTATGGAAATGGAGGAAAGGGGAACCAGGAGATGGATAGACAGAAATAGTCTGGTGACAGCTTTTAAATTCCCCTTATTGGACATGAGGCTGGGCTGATTTTCAATTTTTTTCAGAAATATGAAAAATGAATAACTTTTTAAAAATTATAGATAGATAGATAGATATTTAGTTGTAGTTGGACACAATACCTTTATTTTAATTATTTATTTTTATGTGGTGCAAGGATCCAACCCAATGCCTCACACATGCTAGGCAAGCACTCTACCACTGAGCCCAACCCCAGCCCCCAAAATGAACAACTTTTAAAAAGTAGTTTAGGTAGAATTTTTCTTTTTTTTCAGCTGACAATAAGTCTGATTTTCTGCTACACTTTTTCTTCATGTTTATTATTTTTTCATTAATACTTATTGAATGTAGACTATTTTAAGTTATTCATGGTTTTTTTTTGGATTATTCAGTTAACAAAATAGAAAAAATCCCCTTTCTTTGTGGATTTTTAGTATTATAGTGTATATATGTAATAAGTAATAAGCATGATACATAAGTAAATCATCTAATGCAATACAAAGTAATAAGTATATGGCACAAGAGAAGCTAGGGAGTGGGCTGGGAATGCAAGAAGAAGGAGAGCTGGCATGTCAACAGGTTGTATTTTTGTAGGGTGGATAATGTAATTGTTCACCCTAATTGGAAGACTTATTTATGTTTTTTTTTATTCAATAATTCTATAATGTTTTAGTGTTTTTAATATTTTAAGCTTCTATTTTTTGAGAGTTTAATCATACCAATTGAGTTCCTCTAGCAAAACTTCACATGGGTCTCTTCAATTCTAAAGTCTCTGAGTATTGGTAATTTGTGGGGGGAATAGCAGCATTTTTTTTTTATTTTTTTTTAAATTTTTTATTGTTGGCTGTTCAAAACATTACATAGTTCTTGATATATCATATTTCACACTTTGATTCAAGTGGGTTATGAACTCCCATTTTTACCCCATATATAGATTGCAGAATCACATCAGTTACACATCCATTGATTTACATATTGCCATACTACTGTCTGTTGTGTTCTGCTGCCTTTCCTATCCTCTACTATCCCCCCTCCCCTCCCCTCCCCTCCCCTCTTCTCTCTCTGCCCCCTCTACTGACATTCATTTGTCCCCCTTGTATTATTTTTCCCTTTCCCCTCACTTCCTCTTGTATGTACTTTTGTATAACCCTGAGGGTCTCCTTCCATTTCCATGCAATTTCCCTTCTCTCTCCCTTTCCGTCCCACCTCTCATCCCAGTTTAATGTTAATCTTCTTCTCATGCTCTTCGCCCCTACTCTGTTCTTAGTTACTCTCCTTATATCAAAGAAGACATTTGGCATTTGTTTTTTAGGGATTGGCTAGCTTCACTTAGCATAATCTGCTCTAATGCCATCCATTTCCCTGTAAATTCTATGATTTTGTCATTTTTTGATGCAGAGTAATACTCCATTGTGTATAAATGCCACTTTTTTTTTATCCATTCATCTATTGAAGGGCATCTAGGTTGGTTCCACAGTCTTGCTATTGTGAACTGTGCTGCTATGAACATGGATGTAGCAGTGTCCCTGTAGCATGCTCTTTTTAGGTCTTTAGGGAATAGACTGAGAAGGGGAATAGCTGGGTCAAATGGTGGCTCCATTCCCAGCTTTCCAAGAAATCTCCATACTGCTTTCCAAATTGGCTGCACCAATTTGCAGTCCCACCAGCAATGTACAAGTGTACCCTTTTCCCCACATCCTCGCCAGCACTTGTTGTTGTTTGACTTCATAATGGCTGCCAATCTTACTGGAGTGAGATGGTATCTTAGGATGGTTTTGATTTTCATTTCTCTGACAGCTAGAGATGGTGAGCATTTTTTCATGTACTTGTTGATTGATTGTATGTCCTCCTCTGAGAAGTGTCTGTTCAGGTCCTTGGCCCATTTGTTGATTGGGTTGTTTGTTATCTTATTGTCTAATTTTTGGAGTTCTTTGTATACTCTGGATATTAGGGCTCTATCTGAAGTGTGAGGAGTAAAGATTTGTTCCCAGGATGTAGGCTCTCTATTTACCTCTCTTATTGTATCTTTTGCTGAGAAAAAACTTTTTAGTTTGAGTAAGTCCCATTTGTTGATTCTAGTTATTAACTTTTGTGCTATGGGTGTCCTATTGAGGAATTTGGAGCCCGACCCCACAGTATGTAGATCGTAGCCAACTTTTTCTTCTATCAGACGGCGTGTCTCTGATTTGATATCAAGCTCCTTGATCCATTTTGAATTCACTTTTGTGCATGGCGAGAGAAAGGGATTCAGTTTCATTTTGTTGCATATGGATTTCCAGTTTTCCCAGCACCATTTGTTGAAGATGCTATCCTTCCTCCATTGCATGCTTTTAGCCCCTTTATCAAATATAAGGTAGTTGTAGTTTTGTGGATTGGTTTCTGTGTCCTCTATTCTGTACCATTGGTCCACCCGCCTGTTTTGGTACCAGTACCATGCTGTTTTTGTTACTATTGCTCTATAGTATAGTTTGAAGTCTGGTATCGCTATACCGCCTGATTCACACTTCCTGCTTAGCATTGTTTTTGCTATTCTGGGTCTTTTATTTTTCCATATGAATTTCATGATTGCTTTCTCTATTTCTACAAGAAATGCCATTGGGATTTTGATTGGCATTGCATTAAACCTATAGAGAACTTTTGGTAATATCACCATTTTGATGATGTTAGTTCTGCCTATCCATGAACAGGGTATATTTTTCCATCTTCTAAGATCTTCTTCTATTTCTCTCTTTAGGGTTCTGTAGTTTTCATTGTATAAGTCTTTTACCTCTTTTGTTAGGTTGATTCCCAAGTATTTTATTTTTTTTGAAGATATTGTGAATGGAGTGGTTGTCCTCATTTCCATTTCAGAGGATTTGTCACTGATATACAGGAATGCCTTTGCTTTATGCGTGTTGATTTTATATCCTGCCACTTTGCTGAATTCATTTATTAGCTCTAATAGTTTCTTTGTAGACCCTTTTGGGTCTGCTAGGTATAGAATCATGTCATCTGCAAATAGTGATAATTTAAGTTCTTCTTTTCCTATTTTGATGCCTTTAGTTTCTTTCATCTGTCTAATTGCTCTGGCCAGTGTTTCGAGAACTATGTTGAACAGAAGCGGTGAGAGAGGGCATCCCTGTCTTGTTCCAGATTTTAGAGGGAATGCCTTCAATTTTTCTCCATTCAGAATGATGCTAGCCTGAGGCTTAGCATAGATTGCTTTTACAATATTGAGGTATGTTCCTGTTATCCCTAGTTTTTCTAGAGTTTTGAACATAAAGGGATGCTGTACTTTGTCAAATGCTTTTTCTGCGTCTATTGAGATGATCATATGGTTCTTATCTTTAAGTCTATTGATGTGGTGAATAGCATTTATTGATTTCCGTATATTGAACCAGCCTTGCATCCCAGGGATGAATCCTACTTGATCATGGTGCACAATTTTTTGATATGTTTTTGTATCCGATTCGCCAGAATTTTATTGAGGATTTTTGCATCTAGGTTCATTAGAGATATTGGTCTGTAGTTTTCTTTCTTTGAAATGTCTTTGTCTGGTTTAGGTATCAGGGTGATGTTGGCCTCGTAGAATGAATTTGGAAGTTCTCCCTCTTTTTCTATTTCCTGAAGTAGCTTGAAATTATTGGTATTAGTTCCTCTTTAAAGGTTTTGTAAAACTCTGCTGTATACCCTTCCGGTCCTGGGCTTTTCTTAGTTGGTAGTCTTTTTATGGTTTCTTCTATTTCCTCAATTGATATTGGTCTGTTTAGGTTGTCTATATCCTCCTGACTCAATCTGGGCAGATCATATGACTTAAGAAATTTATTGATGCCTTCACTATCTTATAATTTACTGGAGTATAAGGATTCAAAATAATTTTTGATTATCTTCTGTATATCTGAAGTGTCTGTTGTGATATTGCCTTTTTCATCCTGTATGCTAGTAATTTGAGTTCTCTCTCTTCTTCTCTTCGCTAGCATGGCTAAGGGTCTGTCGATTTTGTTTATTTTTTCAAAGAACCAACTTTTAGTTTTGTCAATTTTTTCAATTGTTTCTTTTGTTTCGATTTCATTAATTTCAGCTCTGATTTTAATTATTTCTTGCCTTCTACTTCTTTTGCTGTTGTTTTGCTCTTCTGTTTTCTAGGATTTTGAGATGAAGTATGAGATCATTTATTTGTTGGTTTTTTCTTTTTTTAAGGAATGAACTCCAAGCAATGAATTTTCCTCTTAGAACTGCTTTCAATGTGTCCCATAGATTCCGATATGTTGTGTCTGTGTTTTCATTAATCTCTAAGAATTTTTTAATTTCCTCCTTGATGTCTTCTATAACCCATTGATCATTCAGTAACCTATTGTTCATTCTCCAAGTGATGTATTCTTTTTCCTTCCTTCTTTTATTGTTGATTTTCAGTTCCATTCCATTATGATCAGATAGGATGCATGGTATTATCTCTACTCCTTTATATTGTCTAAGAGTTGCCCTGTGACATAATATATGATCTATTTTTGAGAAGGGTCCATGCGCTGCTGAGAAAAAAGTGTAACTGCTTGATGTTGGGTGGTATATTCTATATATGTCAATTAAGTCTAGGTTATTAATTGTGTTATTGAGTTCTATAGTTTCCTTATTCAACTTTTGTTTGGAAGATCTGTCCAGTGGCGAGAGAGGTGTGTTGAAGTCTCCCATGATTATTGTATGGTGGTGTATTAGACTCTTGAACTTGAGAAGAGTTTGTTTGATGAACATAGCTGCACCATTGTTTTGGGCATATATATTTATGATTGTTATGTCTTGTTGGTGTATGGTTCTCTTAAGCAGTATGTAGTGTCCCTCTTTATCCCTTTTGATTAACTTTGGCTTGAAATCTATTTTATTTGATATGAGTATGGACAATCCTGCTTGTTTCCGAAGTCCATATGAGTGATATGATTTTTCCCAACCTTTCACCTTCAGCCTATGTATGTCTTTTCCTATCAAATGCGTCTCCTGTAGGCAGCATATTGTTGGGTCTTGTTTTGTGATCCATTCTACTAGCCTGTGTCTCTTGATTGGTGAGTTTAAGCCATTAACATTTAGGGTTATTATTGAGATATGGGTTGTTCTTCCAGCCATATTTGTTTATTTATGTTACTAAACATGGTTTGTTTTCCTCTTTGATTATTTTCCCCCCTTTACTGTCCTACCTCCCATTGTTGGTTTTCATTGTTATTTTCCATTTCCTCTTCCTTTAATGTTTTGCCAAGGATGTTTTGAAGAGATGGTTTTCTAGCTGCAAATTCTTTAAACTTTTGTTTATCGTGGAAGGTTTTAATTTCATCTTCCATCCTGAAGCTTAATTTCGCTGGAAACACAATTCTTGGTTGGAACCCATTTTCTTTCAGTGTTTGAAATACGTTATTCCAGGATCTTCTAGCTTTCAGAGTCTGTGTTGAAAGATCAGCTGTTATCCTGATTGGCCTACCCCTAAATGTGATCTGCTTCCTTTCTCTTGTAGCTTTTAAAATTCTCTCCTTATTCTGTATGTTGGGCATCTTCATTATAATGTGTCTAGGTGTGGCTCTCTTATGATTTTGCACATTCGGCGTCCTGTAGGCTTCTAGGATTTGGGATTCTGTCTCATTCTTGAAGTCTGGGAAGTTTTCTAGTATTATTTCATTGAATAGAGTGATCATTCCTTTGGTTTGAAACTCTGTCCCTTCCTGTATCCCAGTGACTCTTAAATTTGGTCTCTTGATGTTATCCCACATTTCTTGGATGTTCTGCTCATGGTTTCTTAACAGTCTTGCTGAGGCGTCTATGTTCTTTTCAAGTTGAAATACTTTATCTTCATTGTCTGATGTTCTATCTTCTAAGTGTTCTACTCTGCTGGTAGTATTCTCAATTGAGTTTTTAATTTGGTTTATTGCTTCCTGCATTTCTAGGATTTCTGTTTGTTTGTTTTTTATAACCTCTATTTGCCTGTATAGTTGATCTTTTGCTTCTTGGATTTGTTTATGTAATTCATTGTTGAAGTGATCTTTCATTGTCTGATTTTGCTGTTTGATGTCTTCCTTGAGACTCCAGATCATGTGAAGCATGTATATCCTGAATTCTTTATCTGACATTCCATCTGCTGCAGCTATTACCTCTTCTAAAGTTGAGTGGACCTGCATTGCTTGTGGTCCTTTCTTTCCTTGTCTCTTCATACTGTTTGCGTTCCTTTCTACTTGGTGAAACTGTTGTGCTATTGAATTTTCCCCCTATATATTTATATTGGTCTTGTATAGTTGCAAAGTCTCCCTCGCAGGCGCGGGCGGCCGCTCTGCCCCTCCTCCAATTGGGGCAATGTGCCTACCACGCTGGCAGGCCGCTGGGCCTGCTCTGCCGGTCGGTAGCAGGTCCACCTACCTTGCAGGTGCGGGCGGCGGCTCTGTCCCTCTGCGGGCCACTAGGCTTGTTCTGTCGGTGGTCGCAGTTCTGCCTACTTTGCAGGCGCAGGCAGAGGCACTGCCCCTCTGCAGGCCTCTGGGGCTGTTCTGCCAGTGGGTCGCAGGTCCGCCTACCTTGCAGGCACGGGGGGGGGGGCACCTCTACCCTTCCTCAGGCCACTGGGCCTGTTCTGTCTGTCGGTTGCAGGTCTGGCCTATTCTGATGGTGGTCACAGTTCCGTCTACCTTGCAGGCGCGGGGGGAGGGGGCGGCTCTGCCTCTCAGCAGGCCACTGCTCCTCTTCTGCCGGTGGGTCGCAGGCCCGCCTACCTTGCAGGAGTGATTGGAAGCTCTGCCCCTCCGCTGGCCACTGGGCCTGTTCTGTGGGTGGTCACAGTTCCGTCTACCTTGCCGGCGCAGGGGGAGCGGGCGGCTCTGCCTCTCAGCAGGCCGCTGCTCCTCTTTTGCCAGTGGGTTGCAGGCCCGCCTACCTTGCAGGAGTGATTGGAAGCTCTGATATTTATGTTTTTTTAAAGTCAGATTTATTGACACTTAATTTAAAAATAATAAACTCACTCTTTTATTTTTTTTTAGTACCACCAAGGTCAAGATGTAGAACATATCCATTCCCCTCAGAAGTTCTCTGCATCTCCTTATAGACCACCTCTGCCTCACTAACTTGTGAAAACCTCTAGATTGTATTTTTGTTCCCACTTTTTTATCTTGGTAATAATATACATAATGTAAATTTTATCCTTTTAAAAGTTTTTATGTATATAGCTGAGTGGTACCAAACACAGACATGGTGTTGAACAGCCATCACCTCCATCCATCTCAGTAACACTTTTATCTTGCAAAAACGGTAACTCTGTACCCACACTAACTCCCATTTCTCCTTCTCCCCATGTCCTGATAACCATCATTCTATTTCTATTCTGTCTCTATAATTTTACCTGAGTACATCATATAAGTGGAATCATATTGTATGGGTTTTTTTCTCCAGAGCTTATTTCATTTAGTATGCTATTCTCAAGGATCATGTTCCAGGATATGTCATGGTGTCTCTTATTTTCTTCTCTTTCTTCTTCCTCTTCTTCCTCCTCATCCCTCTTCTTCCTCTTTCTTTTCTCTCTGCCTCTTCCTCCTCCTTTTCTCTTTTTGCAGCACTGTGGATTTAACCTAGGGGCACTCTGCCACTGAGCTACGTCCCCAGACCGTGTTTTATTTTTTTTTTATTTTGAGGCAGTGTCTTGCTAACCACCCAGGTTGGTCTCAAATTTGAGATCATCCTGTCTCAAGACCCCAAAATGCTGGAATTAGAGGCATGAGCCACCATGCTGGGCTAATTTCTTTTCTTCTTAGGACTGAATAACATTCCTGGTGTGTGTGTGTGTGTGTGTGTGTGTGTGTGTGTGTTTTCATGTTACCCTTTCATCTGTCCATAGACCTTCTACATTTTAGCTACTGTGATAATAATACTATGAATATGGTTGAATATACATTTATTTAGGATACTGCTTTCATTTTGGGGGGGTATATACCTGGAACTGGAATGGTTGGAAACCACAGTATTGTTTTCCACACAGACTACACCATCTTATATTCCCACTAGAAGTGTAAAACACTTGTTATTTTATGCCAACACTAGTTATTTTCTATAATTTTAAAATAGTAGCCATCCTAGTGAGTAAGAGGTGGTAGCTTATTGCACTTTTGATTTCCAGTTTCCTACTGGTTAGTGATGTTGAGTATTTTTTCATGTGCTTATTGGACATTTGTTTACCTTCTTTGGAAAAATAGCTATTAAAGTTCATTGACCATTTTTTTCTTAATCAGGTTCTTTGCTTTTGAGTTTAAGAAGCTCTGTATATAGCCTGAATATTAATACTTTATCAGATATTTGATTCATGAATATGCCATTCCATGCATTGCCTTTTTATTTTGTGACATTGTCTTTTGATGGACAAAATGTTTTAATTTTCATTAAATCTAATTTGCTTACTTTATCTTTTTTTTTCTGTGCCTTACTTAAGTAATTGCCAAACCCAGCATTGTGAAATTTTTGCTCTGTTTTCTTCTAAGAATTTTGTAGATGTAGGTATTAACATTCAGGTCTTTGATCCATTTTGAGTTAATTTTTTATAAGTTATATGAATTTTTTATAAGTATGAATCTTCTAGTTTCTTTAAAAGTTTCAGCTAATTGTGATTCCTTGACATTCTATAGGAATTTTAGGATAGAATTTTTTTTTCAATTTCTGCAGAAAAAAATGTCATTGGAATTTTGATAAGGACTACACTAAATCTGTAGATTTCTTTGGGTAATATTGATATCTTAATAATATTAAATCATCCAGTCAAAGAACTTAGTTACATCTTTTCTAATTTCTTTCAGAAATACTTTGCACTTTTAATTGTACAAATATTTTACACACTGCTTAATTCCTACATATTTTATTCTTTCTGATGCTATGGTAAATGGAATTGTTTTCATAATTTTCATTTTAGATTGTTCATTGTGAGTGTATGAAAATATGACTGATTTTTGTGTGTTCATTTTGCATCCTGTTACTTTGCTGAATTTATTTGTTATAATAGCTCTAATTGCAGAACTGTTATAGTTTTCAGCAAATGAGATTATATACTTAAGGACAGAGATACTTTAGTGATTTCTTTCCAACTTGGATGCATTTTATTTCTTTTTATTTCCTAATTGCTCTAGCATCTAGTCTAGTAGTGTGTTGAAAATAGACACAGTTCCTTTATTTTCCCCTATTCTTAGAGAAAAAGGAGATAGTTCCCTTATGTTTTTATTTTCTGAGTGTTTTTATCATGAAACATTATTGAATTTTGTCAAGTGATTTTTCTGCATCAATACTTATGATTTTCTTCATCATTCTTTTAATGTGGTATGTTACATTAATATTTATATGTTGAAATAACCTCTTATATAGGAAGCCATTCTAGGAATAAATACAATTTCATCATAGTGTATAATCCTTTTAATTTGCTGCTGAATTTTATTTGCTATAATTTAAAAAAGATTTTTAGATTAATATTTATAAGGGGTATTAGTCTGGTTTTCTTTTCTTGTGATATCTTTTCTGACATTGCTGTTGTGGTAATACCAGCCTCAATGAATTACTTAGGAAGTTTTCTTTCCACTTCAATTTTTTAAGAAGTTTGAGAAGGGTTAGTATTAGTTATTCTTTAAAGATTTGGTAGAATTCACTAGTGAAGCTGTTGGGGCCAGGGCTTTTCTTTGTTGGAAATTTTTGTTTGCTGGTTTATTTTGTTTTGTTTTAAATTACTAATTCAATCTCCTTAATAGTTATTTAGATTTTCTACTTCTACATGATTTAGGAGAAAATCTAAAGGCTTTATGATTTTGGGAATTTGTTCACTCCATCTAAATTATCCAATATTTTGGTGTACAATTGTTTATAGAATTTCTTATAATCCTTTTCATTTCAATGCCTTCACTTTCATTTCTTATTTTAGTAATTTGTGCTTCTCTCTTTCTCTTTCATTATATTTCTTTCTCTCCCTCAATCCATATAACTAAGGGTTTGGTGATTTTGTTAATATTTTCAAGGAGACAAATTTTGTTTTCATTATTTCCTCTATAGTTTAGTCAATATTTTATCCCTTCTCTAATCTTTTATGTTTCCTAGCTTCTGACAAATTTAGTTTTAGTTGTTCCTTCTTTTCTTCCTCCTTCCTTTTTCCTTCTCCTTCTTTTTGGTTTCCTAATTTCAAAGTTAAGATGTTGACTTCATATCTTCCTTATTTTTATTATTTATTTATTCTAATTTGTTATACGTGATGGCAGAATGCAATTCATTTCCTATTACACATAGAGAGCACAATTTTTCAGGTCACTGATTGTACACAAAGTATTTTCACACCATTCATGTCTTCATATATGTACTTACAGTAATGATGTCTAACTCATTCCACCATCATTTCTACCCCCTTGCTCCCTCCCTTCCCCTCCAACCCCTTTGCCTTATCTAAAGTTCCTCCATTCTTCCCATGCTCCCCCCATCACCATTATGAGTCAGAATCCTCATATCAAAGAAAACATTTGGCCTTTGGTTTTTTGGGATTGGCTTACTTCACTTAGCATTATATTCCCCAACTCCATCCATTTACCTGCAAATGTCATGATTTTATTCCCTTTTAATGCCAAGTAATATTCCATTGTGTATATACACCAAAGTTTCCCTATCCATTCATCTACTGAAGGGCATCTGGGTTGGTTCCATAATTTAGCTATTGTGAATTGTGCTGCTATAAACAATGATATGTCTGTCTTCCTGTAGTATGCTGGTTTTAAGTCCTTTGGATATAAGCTGAGGAGTGGGATAGCTGGGTCAAATGGTGGTTCCATTCCAAGTTTTCTAAGAAATCTCCATACTGCTTTCCAGATTGGCTGCATAAATTTGCAGTCCCACCATCAATGTATGAGTGTGCCTTTTTCCTCACATCCTTGTCAATACTTATGGTTTTTTGTAGTCTTGATAGCTGCCATTCTGACTGGAGTGAGATGAAATCTTAGAGTAGTTTTGATTTGCATTTCTATAATTGCTAGAGATGTTGAACATTTTTATGTCAGATTATGCCCAACTTCCTCAATAAGACTCCTATAGCAAAAGAATTAAAACCAAGAATCAATAAATGGGATGGATTCAAACTAAAAAGCTTCTTCTCAGCAAAAGAAAGAATCAGTGAGGTGAATAGACAGCCTACATCCTCAGAGCAAATCTTTACCACAAGCACATCAAATAGAACACTAATCTTCAGGGTATATAAAGCACTGAAAAACCTTAACACCAGAAAAACAAATAACCCAATCAATAAATGGGCCAAGGAACTGAAGAGACACTTCTCAGAAGAGGATATACAATCAATCAACAAACATTTGAAAAAAATCTTCCTTATTTTTAATAGGTTCAAAATGTTTTTATTTCTCATGTTCCCCAGATATTTTATATGATTGTCATCATTTTGGGGGGGAGGAGGGGAGAAGTCACATTTTTCTGCTCAATTCAACTTATAGTCTTTGAGAAAGTTAATTTGATGTAAGCCATTTTTCTTGTAGTCCATAGAGGAAATGTGTTGATCATTGTTAGAGAGCCATCACCAGCTTTATGAAGAGAACATATCCTATAGAATTGTTTCTGCTGAGGCTATTGGGTCCACCAGGCTTTTCAAGTCATGACCTTGTAACACCTTGCCTATAACCTCAGTACTTCACTGTTGTATCAAAACAACAGATGCAAGGTATGTTCATAGTGTTATTGGCTGCTGGTCACTTTGGCATATCCCAGACATATTTGACTCACATCAAGGAAGATGGCACTGTTCCTTATGGTAGATCTTGCCTCTATAATGTGATTAAGCCAGATAACATAATGGAGAAGTATACAAGGGGATCAGCAATGGGAAGTTACTTGAAATAAATGCTCCAAACTTTTCTCCCAAGCAGAACATTATGGGAAACATCTTTTCCACATTACCTTAGCCCACATATTAGTGTGATGCACCAACCTAACTATACTTTCTGTGGAAGGCATTTCATTTTGTGTTGCCCTTCATTACTTCTCTTCCTTCATCTTTGTTTTTGTGAATTTAAAGTCCTAATAAAAGCATGCGAGTTTTGCCTCCAGATTTGAGAAATCTAAACTAAAAAACTAATTCATAAATTATGGGGACAAGAAGATCACATTCAAAATATACCTTACTTTTGTGTAATTTATATCTTGCAGTTTCCAACTTTTTTTTTTTTTTTTTGGTACCAGGGATTGAACTCAGAAGTGCTTAAGCCACATCCCCAGCCCCTTTTTTGTATTTTATTTAGAGACAGGGTCTTTACTGAGTTGCCTAGGGCCTTGCTAATTTTCTGAAGCTGACTTTGAATTAACAATTCTCTTGCCTCAGTCTCCTAAACTGGTGGGATTACAGGTGTGAATGACCATGCTCAGCAGTTTTCAACATTTTTACATCTAAAAAAATAACTCTGAGTGATATAGTTTCCTTAACTACAAACTATCTTTCTGATGTGTCATATTTGCAAAGAGTGTAAGGCAATTTAAACCTCTTTTCAATAACATTAGTCTTGAGGTATTACTTCAAGATTCTAGAAAGAAAAAAGAAAGTAGTTACTGGAATTAGGTTAAGGTTGGAAATGTTGGTACTAACATGGAAAAGTCATGGTGGTTTATGGAGACCATAGTCAGTCCTGCATTTACAAAGAGGTAGGGTATCCAGGATGTTTCTCCAGAGCAGGTCCTGTTGAATGCAAAAAAGCAGAGAAAATATCTTTTACTAGAACTAAGGAAAATACAGAAAAGAGAGGTCCAACTAAATTAGTAAATGGTAGAAGATGAGTTTTAATAACAATAGGGCTCTAAAAATAAAGGGAAAAGTACACAAATGACTTTTATGTGAAGGGATTTAAGATCCTTAAATATATATGGAGAGAGTCTTTTGACAACAAATAGGAGTGTGGCATGGCCAAATATAGAAAGCTAAATTTGTGGCTTTTATATGCTTAAATTTCTAAGGGAAAGTCTGGTCTTGAAAAAAAAAATAACTTGGGACCTAAAAGAGATTTCCGCATTTAGAAAGTATGCAGATAATGAGAAGACATGATATGGAAGTTGTAATGACTATGAAAATAAAGGAAATAATATCATAGTTCCTATCTCTATATTTCTTTTCTCTGCATCCTTTATTCCATGTTACTATTTTGGTGACATTAGAATCAAGGATGCAATATTTATAGAAGGATGTTACTCTAGTGATAACATATTACAAAAAGTCTTGGCAATAATCTAAGACACAGCAGGGGAGCTGCAAGGGGAGCTATTTTTGTAATGTTTAAAATTATACTAAATTAAAAAAAAAAGTCCTGCTGGGCTTCAACCTTTAAATAGCAAGGTGTGGTTTGACTGATCAGAGCACCTGATTCTGATAATGCATTACAAGAAATGGAGAATATGTTGACAAATAATATTCATGTATGAAAAGAATTTTAGTCCATGTTATGTAATTCAACACCTGAAGTCATTTTTCAATGAATTCTAGTCTAAAAATAGAGCACTAAGAATGTGAACTCTATATTAAAAATGACAATTCAAATTATTAGATTCCTGGAATATGGCAACAGCCAGAACTAAATTAAAAACACATAGAGAGCTCACAATCTCAAGAAGTACAATCCTGTAATTTATCAGGTCATTGCCATAAATTTGAATGGGATTAGAATGTTGTTTTGTAACTTTGTCTTTTCCTTGTTCTTTTTCATTTTGTGATGACTTTATTGGGATATATTTCACCTAATTTGCTGTTTATCTACTTAAAATGTTTACTGGTTTTAATTTAGTTTCAGATATCATCATATTTCATTTTCATTACCTAAAAAAGAAACCCCATACATTTCAGCCTTTATACCCTATTGTCCACCCCATTTGGCAGATTTCATGTTAATGAAATCGTATATGTAGTATTTTGTGATTGACTTAATTTTTTCAAGGTTGTATGCATCATTGCTTCATGTCTTTTTATGACCAAATAATATTCTATTGTATGGATATACCACACTTTATTCATTCATCAGTTGATAAACATTTTCTACCTTTTACTATTATGAATAACACAGCTATTCTGTGAATTTTTGTGAGAACATATATTTTCACTTTTTTTGAGTCTTACTATTTTTTAAACACTTTTTTTGTGGGGCAAAGAAAAAAATTTCTAATTTTATTTGAAACTTTCACATATGAAAACCAAAAATAAGTGTATCATTACTTCAGTTTCATTATTATTATTAGCAGGCTGATACTTAAACTTTATTTGTTGGAGTTATTTGTTATTACCATTGCCCCAAAAATGTGCTTTTCAGATTCTCAGTGAAGAGACCAATTCATTTGGTGAATTCTTTTTATATTTTCATCTCTCACCCTAAAGGAATCTCAAGACACGAAAAAAAAAGAGGAAATATTACCCAAACAAAAATTTTAACCCTTGGATAATTTGATCTCTATAAGTAAATTGCACTTGATTTCGAACCTGAGTCCTGAGAAGCTCAATGATGTAAAATATTAATATTTTTTGGTGACATCTAATGCCCAGTTCAATTCATACTCAACTAAAAGCTTTTATTTCCCTAGACAGTTATACCATTTGTGTGTATGACCCTCAACATTAAAGATTTGGGGTAATAAATCTGTCAGATCTTCAGATTTAATTGAAGTAATTTAAATTCTTTGTTTAAATTCAAGGACAGAATTTGGCCCTTAGTGTTTAATTAGTATTTACTTAACATACTAGAAGTTATAATTGGAATCCTTGTTAGAATGAGATCATCTAAAACATGACTAGTGACTCTCCATAGAAGTCAAGAAAATTTAAAATAGAGAAGAAGAAAATTCAAAAATGCTGTAAAACAGTGGTAAAACTGTTTTCTAATGTGGTCTTGTGGAAGAAGGGGTGGTGTGTGTACTTTTCACTTCTTTTACTATTATAATTCATAGTTGTCAGAACTATATTTTGTATCATTTACTGTAAACAGGGCACTGAATCTTCTATTTAAAAGAATCTTGTACAAATAAAGCAATAATAATAATATAACACAATCCTGTCTCATAAAAAACTAAGAATTATAAACCTTGAAAAACTGGGTAAAATGTTATAGTTTAAGGAAACTTTTGTGCATTTTAGGTCCTAAATAGAAACTTTTCCAGTTTGATTTGCTTAATTTTCCTATGATTATGTTATGATTATATTAAATACAATAATGTATTTAATAATATAATAAGTAATATCAGCATATAATTTTTGTAACAATCGAGATGAATGTGAGTGCATTCTGAACTTAAGATGTAAATTTCCCCTGCTCATTATATGCCCACCTCTTAGTATTACTTACATTCTTGACTAGGAATAGATAAATGCAAAAGGAGAAGTAAAGGAAAGTAATAAATATTTTTAGACTCTTACAATGAAATCAGTACAAAGCCTGGCAACTTCTGTGTGAAATGTAGTTATTGACTTTAGAAAGAAATATTGTTTACTGTTGCCACACCTACAATATACATACACATAAACACACATGGTTTTTAATATATCTCAATGAACATTATATTTATGATTTTATGAGCTAAAGAAATATTAATTCCTAAATTATCAAAGGAACCAGTAATAACGAATTCAATTCAGATACAGCAAAGCCAGATTAAACAATGATAATAACAGTTCCCAATTACATCCTGGTTCATAACTGTCCAGAAACTGTGGTAGAGTGTTCGTGGATTTCTTATTAACGACTCCTAATAACCTATGAGGTAGGTACTATTGGTATTTACAGAAGAGAAAAGGAATGACAAAAATGCTTATGCCCATTTCCCAATATCACACTCAGTGACAGCTAAGAATGTATATTTTTCCTAAATATATAATTACTTACAGTGTATGCAAATTATTCAAACTAAATTATAACATTTCAATTAAGCTCAAAGCAAAATAATTTGCCAGTTTTTCTTAATAACATCTCTAAGTACCTGGTTGTCCAGGGCCGATAACTCTATTGGCCATCTTCCTTCAGAGACTGGTATGTGATAGGGTATTTTCTTTCCTTTAAAAAGGCAATCTGAGTTGATTATTCTGTGAGTAACTGCTGAAAGCATCCTACCTAGTAAATTTAAATGGTGGAAATGCTCCCTGTGTTTGTACTCAATAGAAGTGAAAGTTCTATTATTTCTGTTATTTGTTTATTGTTTTGGTGCTTTAGTAAAAACTAACCTATTGATATTTACAGTAAGTTAATTATATGATTTTATTAACTAATGGATAACATCAGTAAACATGCTTTCTGGAGAGAAAACTTTGTCATTACCTTCTTCAGAAAGAAAAAAAAAAAAGAAATCAAAGCAGGGAAAAAGAAGGAGAGGAGAGAGAGAGGGAAAAAAACCCTCAAACACTTGCAAAGAAGAAATGTTTGATCATCTCCTCTACTGAAACTAGTATGTATTTATATTAGAAAAATATAAAATTGCATCAGAATTGCTGATATTTATTAGCTCTGGAAACATAGGGTCCTCATCTGCAAAATAAGACCTCAAATAACTATTGCAGGATCTGTCGCAGGGTTAAGAAAACAATCCATTGGAAGTTAGGCAGAGGACATGTGTTCACTGTCTTTTTCTTCATCATGGGGTGGGTTCATCTGCCAGTTCCCATTTGCTCACTTATTAAATAATACACAATGTCTGAAGAAAAGAAGACAAGGTGAAAGTCACTGGTATTCTTCTTGATTTCTGATATAATATGACCTGAAGTTACATGGAATGGTGAAATGATGCAAGAAAGAAAGATTCTGAGACAATGTCAACCTTCTGAAGGACATGTAGTCTTTTCCCATTTGTAAAGAACGGAAAATTGTGGGGATAACATGGTTGCTGGGTTTTTTTCTTGACTAAATATGTGTGACCTTAAGCAAGTTGCTTACCTATTTAATGCTTACTGAGTGTCTTTATCTGTAAAATAGGAAAGCATCTATTTTACAGGGTCATTTTGAGATCTCTTTCACACAATTAATATTTAATATTTAATAGACATTTATTGATCATCTATCAAGGACCTGGTTCTTTATTAAGCTTGGGCAATAATTTGGTAAATGAGAAAGAAAGTTTGAGCCCTTATATCAATACAGAAGATAATTATGGAATGCAGTAAGATCCATGAAGGAAATATAAAAAGGGGAGATAAGCTCTAGATAGGATTGTCGATGTCAGTCCTAAAGCAAAAGTAACACATGATCAAGACTGAAAAGGTGGGGACCATTCATCAAGATTGTGGAGAAGGGTTCTCCAAGCTTAGGGACTGACAAATGTTGGCCCCCTTGTGGGTGGCAAAGTCTTTCTAGGTAGGAGGAAAGGAAATTCAGCCTTTGGAGTAGAGAAACCTGAATACATATACTTGTCTGGAACTCAGTATTGGTATGAACCATTGTTACTATGCACCTTTATTTCTTCCTCTTTTGGATGCAGTGTTTCTTGTTGCAGTTCATTACACACTGGATGTGTGTGAGTTAAATGCCTTTTAACTCCACAGGACTCTACAGCAAGAGAAGCCTGGTGATTAATTGTACCTGAGGATGGGAATTATACCTCCTGACCTGGTTCAGGAATGAGATGCTAAATGTTGAGGTTAAAGCAATAATTTGAAAAGGGAGATCAGAGACAATGAAATGAAGGCAGAGTGTATTTGGCAAGAAACAAGGATGAAAGTTACTGTGCCTAAAAGGAAAATTGTTTCAAAAACTGCTAAAATAATCCTTATCAGGTTCCTTTGCAAAAGAGTTTACCATTTTTATCAAGAGCTAAAGCATATTTCCTCTCATCTTGAATTTGTGCTGACCTTGTGACTCGATTTAATGAATAAAATACTGCACAATTGGCTGTTATATGAAAAGTCACATGGAAAAGAGGATCTGTATGATAAAAGAAGAAAAGGAAACAAAAGAGAGGAAAGACAAAAAACTGTCATACTACAGGAATTTCAGAAACTCCATTTGCTATACAAGATGTGAGTGAGACCATCTCATATCCTCCCAGTACAATTGAGCTGTTAGGTGCTTCATGCATAATTCCAGGAAAGAGTAGCAGAAGAGATCCATATGAATGTGAGAAATGGCAAATTGTTGTTTTGAGCCATGAAGTCTGGAGACTTCTTACTTAGAAATACGAAACTAAAATAGTAAAGAATCACTCAAATAAATTGTGAAGAATACTGATTTTCAAAATAATCTTTTAACTGGATTTTGTTTAAAGTCCAAGAAATTATACTTTTATAGTGGTCATTCAGAGCCATCATAATAATTTCATAAATAATTTTTCAAAAATCCAATTTCTAAAGACATGTTAAAATGTCGATTGTATAAATTCCAAATTGTCAGACCAAAGACTGATTTATTTCTGTTCATATGAAAAATGCCTTTTACAACTATTTCATGAAAATTATAGTCAGAAGAAATAGTAAGGGTTTAGGTGATAATAATACTAATTATTTTATTGAACATTTAAATGTAGCACTTGCTATGTGACTGGCACAGTTCTAAATGATTTCTATGGATTAATTTATACAATCAAATAAAACTCTGAAAGTACCTAATGTAATCCCTCCGAATAAACTGAGTACCTGAGAGGCTTCCTGATGGGCCTGTGTTTACCGGCTAACAAGCCTTGTGAGAGCCACACTTCCTACCCACAAAGCCTGATGCCAGAAGTCTGGCTTTTACTCCAGGGCACTGGATTTTATCACCAACTTTATAAGGTGCAGTAAATGCTCAGGATAGAAAAGAGGTCAGTTGATATCACTACTTTCATGACATTCCATGGGCCTGAGCTTTGTCATATCTAATATGACATATACTCTCATCATACATTATTGGAGGTTTTTGACAATGACCTGAAATTGCTTTTGACAGGTTGGCAGCAAAAGTTCGCTTTGCTGATAGCCTACTTAAATTTTTTAAATAAAAGATTATCATGGCCTGGATTAGAATATGAACAAAAGATTTTAAGGAATGGACATTTTGGTGTTCAGAAAGGGTAAACAGAGAATTCACAGCAAAAGTAGTTACGAGAAAGGACTGTTTCTTTTGCTCTTCCTATACGGCCCAAGGGAATTGCACCCCCAGATTCCACCAACATCATCAACATTTTTCACTACTAAAACCTCATTAGATTATCAGGAGGTCATTGCCAGAATCTCAGCTTCTTAAAAATAAATGTGTCTATTTTGCAATTCTGCAAAATTTAAATGATTGCTACCTCTTTGGAAGTAGGAAAGATTAGTGTGATTCAGTAAATTGGTTAACTTCTTGATCCTTCAATAAAGTGACATAATAATGTCCATTATTGTTAAAGTTTGTCACTTGCTATGCTTCATAAAACATTGGCTTATTATAGTTAATATCACAGTCAAATTTTCATGTAATTGGCACAAGTAATCAATACATTGTGTGATTCAGAATCAGTCCACAGTTTTTAAAAAATAGCCAAAACTAAGCTGAGTGTAAATCAACTGGAAATAGATCAACTCAGTGTTAGCACCTATAGTAGCTTTATGACTACTATTTATTATACGTGAGAAATTTTGATTCTTTAGAATAGAATTTCATCTATTATACAATCGATCAACAATTGTATGAAGAAATGTTCAACATCTCTAGTAATTAGAGAACGGCAAATCAAAACTACTCTAAGATTTTATTTCACTTCACTCAGAATGGCAATTATCAAGAAAACAAGCAACAATAAGTGTTGATGAGGATGTTGGGGGATAGGTACACTAATACATTGCTGGTGAGACTGCAAATTGGTGCAACCACTTTGGAAAGCAGTATGGAGATTCCTTACAAAACTTGGAATGGAACCATTTGACACAGCTATTCCACTCCTTGGTCTATACCCAAAGGACTTAAAATCAGCATACTACAGAGATACAGCCATATCAATGTTTAAAGCAGCTGAATTCACAAGAGCTAAACTGTGGAACTAATCTAGATGCCCTTCAATAGATGATTGGATAAAGATATTGTGATATATATGTATGTATGTATGTGTGTGTGTGTGTGTGTGTGTGCGTATATATATATATATATATATATATATATATATATATATATATATAATGGAATATTACTCAGCATTAAAAGAGAATAAAATTATGGGATTCTCAGGTAAATGGATGAAGTTGGAGAATATCATGCAAAGCAAAAATCAAAGGCCGAATATTCACTCTGGTATGTGAATGCTGATCCATAATAGAGGGAGTGGGCCTGGGAAGAATGGAGGAAATTTAGATTGGGCAAAGGGGAAAGTGAGGAGGAGAGGGAACATGGGGGTAGAAAAGATGGTGAAAAGAGAAGGACATCATTACCCTAGGTATATATATGTATGTTTGCACAAATAGTGCCACTCTACATCATGTACAACAAGAGAAATGAAAACTTGTGCTCCATTTGTGTACAATGAAATTAAATGCATTCTGTTTTCATGTATAACTAATTAGAATGAATAAGGAAGGAAGGAAGGAAGGAAGAGAAAGTGAATGAATTGCAACTGTTATGGAATAAAATTTTAGAGAGTATAAAGTAATGTGGTACCATAAATGACTGATACAAAAACCCATTCATTCCTAAATATCTCACCAAATTTGAATAGATCAGCAAAAAATAAATCTACTATCATTTATTTGGTAGATAAGTGTATTAAAAAATATTTCTGGAGACTTTTGAAAATTTAAATTCAACTTATTTTAACTACCACATAAAATGTAAAAATTATATTTATGGGATGTCCTGTGATATTTCAATACATTTATATATTATATATTATTTAAATTATGTTAAACATATCTTATCTTTTCAAATATTTATCATTTCTTTATGATGAAAACATCCAAAATCTTTTCTCCTATTTTTGCCCAGTAAGAATGCCTATTATCAAGAAGACAAAACAACAAGTGTTGGTAAGGACACAGAGTATGGGTAGTACTTGTATTCTATGGGTCAGAATATAAATTACAACATCCATCATGGAAAACTGTGTGAAGGGACCTCAAAAAATTAGGAATAAAACTGCCATATGTTCCACCTATACCACTACTGATAGGCATCTAAAGGGCATGAAGTCAGCATGTCAAGGAGACCTCTGCACTCCCATGTTGAAAGCAGTACTATTTACAGTAACCAAGAAACAGAAAACAACTTAAAAGGCTAGCAACTGATAAGTGGATTAAGTAAACGTGGAGATTTTTTAATAAAGAAAAACACATATTTTCAATGTTATTTTATATTTATAATATATATTTATAATATATTTAAAATATAAAATATAATTGTGATTCACCAATCATGTATATTTACTACTTTTCATACCTTTAAAAATCTTTGATCTAAAAAAAAATCTTTGATCTCCCTAATCAATGCTATTTTGCTGTCTATATGATTTTTCATTTCCCTAGTAATTAATTTCTGACCTTCAGTTTATAATTATGTTAAGTTAATGAAAAGATGTTTACCTTTTGTATCTAATATCTGCTATCACCTTCTTGATATTTTTATCCCCAGAATAAAGAAAAGCTAATGTGGAATCAGTGGATAGCAAATGTGGTGTTTTGCAAAGTCATCAACAGAATTTTTATGTTTATGGTTCACACAATAATTGTACATATTTATGGAGTACACTGTGGGAGGCCACCCCTGAGCTATTTTAGCTTCTTTACTAGGCCTTGAGCCAAGGAGATTTGGGTGTGGCATTGCACGTTGTTTTGTGTCTCCTCCCACTTAATGGATTACACAATGCACCTCACCTCAGTCTTTGCTCAGCTAGGGAGACTGCTCTCATAGCTCAGGAGTTGGGCATAACCCACTGGGCCTGGACAGCCCACCTTCTACCTTAAATGGCAAAGCACATTCTATGGAAAAACCTTTAATGTTCCCCCCTTATAAATAAACCAACCGGGCCTCTCACGCTCTCTCTTTTTCCCTTGTGGAAGCTCAACCCCTAAGGTTGAAGAACATTAGTAATTTCAATTGGGAGGTTGAAAGAAGAATAGTGGTCACCAGAGACTGGGGAGATAAGGTTGGGGAGGGGAATGTTCATTGGGTGTAGGCTCACCACCATATTAAAAAATGCAATTATTTCTTAAGCACCTGATGAACAGCTATTGCACCAGACACTGGTATTAACAGGAGAAAAACCATTCAACCATAACATACTCCCAGTTTTCTATAAGAATGGTACTTTTCTTTGCATATTGATATTGATATGTACAATTCATTGTGGTGAAAGAAAATTAGTCTCACATATGGAGACTCTATATCACTGTAGGCCCAACTGCTTAATAGACTTTCATCCTATAAGATGATGCAGAGCTTCAGTACAGAAATTTTAGAACTCATTTTCAGATGCCTGTTTCCTTTTGGCAGGACAGGTGTCATAAACTATATTAGAATAAGATTATTTAAAAGTAATCTTGTAGTCAAAGCTAACAAAATCAGAGAGAATATTAAAGCCTATGTAATGCTAAATTTTTATTTCACTGGCTAACATATTGATTAGTAAGTTATCATACAACTTCAGTTTTCAGTATATTTAATATGAAGGCCATAAGCTAAATCTTTATATATCTACCACTTTAGAGATGTAACTATCAGAAATACTTAATTTCATTAGCTGATTACTTCTTTATAAACTTTCTATTAAGATCAGAATGTTATACTTAGAAAATCTGTACATATTTCTGAATCCCACCATTATGTACAGTTATAGTGTACCATTATAAAACAGGAAAAAATAAAATTTACACAAGTTTCTTTAAATAGTATTTTTCAGGGAAATTCTAAGAATTGCTATTTCAATATTTTAATGAAGTTATTACATGTGCTAACATATTAAGAAACTATTGCATAGTAATTTATTTTAGCCTTTCAAAACCCTAATTATTTACATTGAATTCTGATCATATTAAACAAATCTGTTTCTTTCCCCATTAAGTTATAAGCTACTTTTATTCCACCTTATAACAAGGTTAGGGCCAAGAATAAAGTATGTAACTGCCCTGGACAGTAATCTAATTGCCTGTCACTTTTTCAGTAAAAACAACCTGTCTTTTCTGACGTGCTCAGTTCTTGGCAGCCTTGATTCTTCCTTGGCACAATCCTCCCTGGAAACTTCTGATTATCAGCTCAGGGGAGAATACAGAATCCACAGTGGGATAATCAGCATTCTCCTCTAGGATGTTTGTTGGAACAGACTAAAGATCAGGTTCTCTAGAAAGCAGCAATGGTTCCAAGTGAACCTAGACTCATGGGAGACATGTCAGATAGTAGAGTGAAGGATACATGCAAAAGAACAGGGTTGGGAGACAGAATTTTGGTGGTTGCTGAAATTCTGGCTCTGAAGTTGTCTTGTGGGTATGCTGCATTGTGTGTGCCTTGTAGTACATGAGACACTATGTTACTCTAAAAATGAATTTCTCATTAACTTCTCAACTGGAATCTTGATGTCACCAAAACAATTATTCCCACACAAGACTCTATAAACATTTATGATTCAGTAGTTTTTGTTTGTTTTTACTTTCAATGTGTGTAAATAAAAATGTTGATAACTAGTTCATCAAAATATGGCAATGTTTTAATAATGTGATTGTCTACAATGTTTTGAAGATATACTCAGTATGAATATAAGAAAATTGACTGCTTTTTCAATTAAAAAAAAGTGTGGTTTAATTGTTAGACTAGACATGCTCATTGTAGGAATTCATCCTAGGAAGCAATAATATTTATTCTGAGGGTGTAGTATTTTCTCAAAATGTTTATGGAATTAATTTGCTTGTTTTTAAAAAGTTTACTTTAGAGAGACAGCAATTTACTTTCTTTCTGACCTAATGTTTTAACACTAGCCATACTATTTTACTTTAGAGAGAGAGCAGCTTACTTTCTTTCTGACCTAATTTTTAACACTAACCATGCTCTTCTGCTTCTTTGTCAATTGTATTAGCAAAAGTTTGAATCCATAACTTTCTCTTGGATTGAGTAAAGGATGTCACCAACAAATAAATTTTGTATAAAATTTTGTATAAAATATAAATAAATAAAAAGGAATACAATCTGTCTAAAGAATTTAGAATAGATTGTATTCCTTTTATTGATATGTAAGTAACATTAATTTTGAAATTTCTACTTTCAAAGATCTCTCATGAGACTTATGAAATATTACACAGTAGTGCTCTCTTTTCATGTAGGATTTTGTTGGGCAAATTACTCAGTACCCTACCTGATTCCCCACTAGTTGCACTGCAGTCCCAAATCTTTTCTAGAGAAAACATCATCTGATTTCACATTCAAAGAAATGTATATTTGCACCCAGGTGCAGTGGCATACACCTGTCATCCCAGAGGCTCAGGAGACTGAGGCAGGAGGATCAAGAGTTCAAAGCCAGTCTTAGCAACAGTGAGGCACTAAGCAACTCAGTGAGACCCTGTCTCTAAAAAAAAATACAAGATAGGGCTGGGGGTTTGGCTCAGTGGTTGAGTGCCCCTGAATTTAATTCCTGGTATCCACTGCCCCCCCACAAAAAAGAAATGTAGATTTGCACTATGGATCAATTTCCCATGTGCCTCTGCTTTTAGAGGAAAAAAATAGTTAGAAAAAGGATTCTAAAACTTTATATTATAGAATTATATTGTGAAAAATTTTTCAAAAATTAAATGACATATCTCAAAAAAGTGATAAATAATAGCTTATTAAAATCAGAAATTTGAATAAATAGTACTTTAAATAATATAAATTCTAGTATTTTGATCAGCCTCATGGTTCTAGGAGCCATTTATTTATTTATTGGTTTTTACTTTTGAGTAACATCTAATAACTCTCTATATTTAGAGAGTACAGTGTGATATCAGCACAGAATGGGCTGATTAAATTAGGGTAATTACCATTTCCATCTTCTTATTGTCCATTCATGTTTGGAGCCTTTGGCCCCTCCCTTCTAGTTCTTTATACATATATACCAGATTATTGTGAGCTACAGTCACTTCAGTGTGCTGTGCAACACTACAGTCTTTTCCTTCTAACTGTATTTTGGTAACTGTTAACACAGCCTCCCTTTGTCCTTCTAGCCCCTCCCAAATTCCCACCTCTAGTAACCACTATTCTACACTCAGATCAACACTTTTTTATATATTAGAGAACATGTGATATTTGTCTTTCTGTGTATGGTTTATTTCACTTAAATGTTTTGACCATTCTGTTATTTTGCTGCAAATTACAGGATTTCACTCTTCCTTATAATTTGGTATATTCAACTGTGTACCATATTTTCTTTATCCAGTCCTCTCTCAATGGGTATCTAGGTTGATTCTGTACATTGGCTGTTGTGAATAGTGCCACAATAAACATGAGAGTGCAAGTATCTCTTTGATATTCTGATGTCATATCCTTTGAAGATATACCTGGAAGTAGAAGAGCTGGATCATTCAGTAATTTTATTTTTAGTCTTTTGAAGAACTTCCATACTATCATCTGTAGTGACTCAACTGATTTATATTCCCACTGATGGTGTATAAGAGTTTCCTTTTCTCCACATCCCAGCCAGCATTTGCTGCTTGTCTTTTGGTAATAGTCATTCTCATTGGGGTAAAATGATCCTTGGGTTTTGATTTGCATTTCCCTGATAGTTGTTAATATTGAGCGTTTATTTCATGTACTTGTTGGCCATTTTTTTTTCTGTTGAGAATGTCTATTCAGATCATTTACTGAATTGTATTATTTGGGGTTCATTGTTAAGCTTTTTGAGTTTCTTATATATTCTGGATAATAATCTTGTATTAGATGAAGAGTTTCCAAATATTTTCTCCCATTCTATAGATTGTCTCCTACTCTGTTCATTGATTGTTTGCTGTGCCGAAACTTCTTGGTCTGAGATAATGCTTTCAGTCTACTTTTGCTTTTGTTGTCTGTGTTTTTTTGATGTTTTATACAAAAACAAAAACAAAACAAAAAAAAAAAACCTTACCAATTCCAATATCCTAAAGCATTTCTGCTATGTTTTCATACAGTAGTTCCATGCTCCAGGCCTTAGATTTAGGTCTTCAATTCATTTTATTGTTGATTTTTGTATACGGTGAAATATAGAGGTCAGGGTTCAGCCTTCTGCATATGGATATGGAGTTTCCTCAGTACCATTCATTGAAGAGGTTGTCCTTTCCCCAGTGTATATTTTTGGCACATTGTCAAGAATCATTTGGCTGTAGAGGTGTGGGCTTATTTCTGGAATCTCTGTTCTGTTCCCTTGGTCTATATGTCTGTGTTTATATCCATATCATGCTGTTTTAGTTACTATAGCTCAGTAGCATGTCTTGAAATCAGGTATTGTGATACCTCTAGCTTTGTTCTTTTTGTTCAAGATTACTTTGGCTATTCAGGGTCTTTTCTGCTTTCATATAAATTGTAGGAATTTTTTTTTTCTTTCCAATTCTGTGAAGAATGTCATTCGTATTTTGATGGAGATTGCTTTGAATCTTTCAATGGCTTTATTTATATCTACATTTTAACAATATTAATTCTTTCAGTCCATTAAAATGAGAGGTCTTTCCATTGAATATTCATTGTTGAGGACTTTCAATTCTTGGTTAAATTCATTCCTAGGAATTTCGTTTTATTTGCAGCTATTGTGAATAGGATTATATTCTGTATGCTTTCTTAGCAAGTTTGTTATTGGTATATAAATAGGTCAACAATTTTGTTTATTGATTTGTATTCTGCAACTTTACTGAGTTAATTTATCAGTTCCAAGAGTGTTTTGGTGGAGTCTTTAGTTTTTTTCTATACATAGAATCATATCATATGAGAACAAGGATAATTTTACTTTCTTCCTATTTGTAAGAGGCATTTATTTTCAGGAAGCACTTATTGTGTGCAGATTCATAAACTACAGATAAAGTTATATTAGTCATTAAAATCATTACTTTAAGCGAGTGATCACCTTGTTTTTCATTAGTGTCATAAGAAGTAAAATTTTGAAAGTGAATAATATATAGAAACTTTTCCCCTAGATAATATTAAAGCTAATGTAAGATAGTATGATAATTGAAAGTACAACTAGATCAATATAACTAAAATTGATCCTGTTACATATGGTAATATAAAATAAAGAGGCTATTTATGATTGTATATGGAACTGTTTGTGAATATACAGTAAATGTTCTAGAAGGTTGATCATAAATTAGATTAATAACCTGTGTGGTGTGGGATCCCAAGTGATTTACTTTTTTCTTTTTAATTTATGTATAAACAACTTGTTGATTTCTTATTTTGAAAGTCAAAAGAAAACAACTAATGATTTTTAAATAGAAATAAATAAATAAATGGGAGAAAGAAAAGAGCCAAAGATGCAAACAGGCAGGAACGTAAAACTGTTCAGAGAAAAAAATTGGCTATTTTTTCTTTCCTTTTTAAGAGTCAGAATGAGGGTTTAGAAGATGTTCTGGAGCTTGCCACTTATGTGTTTAATTTCATTAAAATGTACATTTCCCATAGCAAATTACTTTAAACATTTGAACCTATGGATCTTCAAGGTTCTTTCAATTCCCTCTTCTTTTAAACTTACTTTCCAAACATTGGTACATAGATCTCCTTAAACAATAAAAGCAAATTCTAATTTCAGAAAATGATTTTTATTTGGTTTATTGAGAGACAGGTAGGAATGAGCAAGGGATGTTATAACCTGTGGCTCTCAGTATTGCTTCCATTTAGTAAACTCTACTAGGTGTTTTAAGAGCAGAATGCTCTGATGGAGTTTGTCTGGAGTGATTTCCTGTTTACTCTGGCACAGTGATATCTGAGCAAGTGAGAGTGTGGTGGCAGAACCTCACAGGCTGTGTGATGTAACAGCTTCTTCTTCCACGTTCTCATGCTCTTGCCAGCATTGCGGTGTTTACAACTCAGCATTTGAGCTGTGACACAGTGTACAAAATGTTGCATCAGATTGGCCATCTGAGTTTCTTTATGTGAATTGTGACAATCTTTTTCTGGTCCTATTTAATCATATTGAGGATGACAGGGACTTTTTTTTTTAAGCCTGACTTTCTTTTCTTTTTCCCCAAGACTTTTTATTTAACTAATTAAAACTATAATTATTCAGAACAAAATTACCATGTTATCCAAGAAAATAGAGTACTAAGGCCTTAAGGTAAAACACACAATTGTGCATCATTTGAAAATGCAGACATGTTCTGAGGAATACATTGCTAGGTGCTTTTGTCATTATGTGAATATCATAGAGTGTTCTTACATAAACCAAGGCAGCTATAACAGGTCAAATAATTTCATGAGACCACCATTGTGTAAATGGCCTGCTTTTGGATAAAACATTCTTATTTTTCATATCATAAAAATTTGAATTTATGAATTGTAAACACAAAAAAATTAAGTACATGTATATGTTTGCTGGCAAAACTATTTGGATATAAATTAATGTCTTCTAATATCTCATAGAATTTTGCAAGAAGACAGACTAGATGTTCATTTATTGCCCATGATTTTAGACAAGTTTCTCATTTCATTGCTCATCTTTAGAAAGCTTCTGTGTATAATATTAAAAATAACTGAAAGTTTATGCTCATTTTTTGTGACATTGAATTAGGCCTTGTGTTCAAGAGGACATAACATGAAAGGGCATAAGACCTTAAGTATTATCAGTCATTCATTCTTCAGAGTAAATCAAATTTACATATTCTTTTATAAGTTCAGGTTTCAATAGAAAGAGAACATAGAGAAGCCATGAGAACACAGAGTTGTCATCAAGAAGTGAAAGGATGCAAGAAAGATTGAGGAGTTTGGCAAGACTGGAGGAGAAATGGGAGAATGGGCATTTCTAAACAGAAAAACGGGTCCTTGTTTTAGTTAGGGTTTCCCCAGAAACAAGCTGTGAGAAAAAACTCAAGCGCAAGTAGTTAATTTACTAGCCAATCCTTTGAAAGGAACTGGAAGGAAATAGGGGAGTGAGAAAGAAAAGAGATGAATCCTGAGACTAAGGCTTGCTTGCAGCTACTGTATTTGAGAAGTGATCCTAGGTTAACAGGCGTGAAGTACACTGGGATACACAACTCGGAACTCTCCATTGTCCTGTCTAGAAAAAAGAGGGAAACACTGATTCATTAACTAACACATAACATAACTTGATGGTAAAGTAAATCTCAATTTGGAAATCAAAAGGACATTGGTTTATATCTTGGTATTGCCTACTGACTGGCTATGTAGAATAGTTAGCAGAGCCTCCGGAGAGTTTTATCTCATATCTTAAAAACTGGGGAAAAAACAAACAAAACAAAAAACAAACAAACAAAAAAACACTACTTAGTTTTCTAGTAAAAACTCTGATAAACTACTTCAGAGTTTTCTAACAGTTAAAGATCTTTTCTTTCTCTCTCTCTCTCTCTCTCTCTCTCTCTCTCTCTCTCTCTCTCTCTCTCTCTCTCTCTCTCTCTCTCTGTGTGTATGTGTGTGTGTGTGTTTGGATATGAAATGTCCCCTGAAAAACTCATGTATTAGGCAATGCAAGAATATTCAGAGTGGAAATAATTAGCTTATGAGAACTGTAAATTCATCAGTGGACTAATCTATCTAATGCATTCCTAATTTGAACAAACTATTAGCAGCAGGTTGGATTTGGCTGGAGGAAGTAGGTCACCAATAGCATGCCTTTGAGGGTTATATCTTGTCTCTGGCTCCTCACATACTCTCTTCTCTTCCCCGCCTCTCTCTCTCACTCTTGCTTTCTCTCTCTTTCTCTCCTTCCTGGTTGCCAAGAGCTTAGCATCATTCCTCTAGTATACCCTTCTGCCATGATGTCCTGACTCATTTTAGACCCAAGAGCAACAGAGTCAGCCAACTATGGATTGAAACCTCTGAAACCATTTATAGGAACCATGATCCCCAAATAATCTTTATTCCTCTAAATTGTTCCTGTCAGGTATTTTGATAACAGCAATAAAAATCTGACTAACACATATCTCAAATTATTTTTATTTTAGAATAGCAAATAGAAAAAAAATATTTAACTTTGAGACTAAAATTTTTTGAGATAAAACTAAAATTTAATCATTAAACCTAGCTATTAACTTTATAATTGTAGCTTTCTGATGTAAGTAGGTATGTAAAGAAAGCATTTGAAAATGACATTAAATAATTATATTTCATTAATCACAGTAGCAGTAAATGGATTTTTGAACTTTTTAACATTTACTCCATACACATAGATTGGTAAATATAAACAGAGAGTATTCCATTAATTATTCAAATATAGTTTGATAGATTAACTTTAGAAAGAACCAAATAAGTATTTTTTAAATTCATATATTCATATGATTTTGCAAAAATAGATAGCTAAGAGGACACAGTATTCTGAAATGGGCTTTGGAGTACGCTCTCACCTATTCCTGATTCCTGACTTTCAAGGTGCTTAAAACCGTTTTACATTTCTACAGTCTCTGCAAAGCCTGTGAATCATGGTGAGTCACTTTGTGAATGAGTTTATGAATGTTTATAAAATACTTTTCATCATTCCTTCATTTGTATCACTTCTGGAAAGATAGAACATATTTCTGGCCCAAAGTACCACATGTGTTGTGCAGCCTTGTTATGTACCCAAGAGGTCAGAAATCAACTTTGATTTTGAACATTCATCTGTAGTCACTAAAAAATAATGAAACTAACTTGATCCATAGAGGTCTTTAGATATTTTAATTTGTCCTTCTTTTATAATACTGATATTTCTGTTATGTGTAATAGGTATTTATATCAGAACTTAGTGGCAAAGGAGACAGGAGACAAAAAAAAAAAAACAAAAAAAAACTATTATTGTCTTACATGGTAATTACTACCTTTTTCTCAACCTATACTAGAGGGGAAAAAGTCCACTCCCAAAGGGCACATCACCTTCACACTACTATCTCACTCATTGGGGATATTTTGTGATATCACAAAGACCTTTGCCCCAGGGTAAAGCAGCTGTTCTGGATGCTTGCCAACCAAAGTGATGGCCTAACAGAATCTGTCAACAGGGAAACACACCACATTCTCCTATTCATATTGTGGCTGCTTTCCCTTTTCCCATTTTGCATAACCCTTGGGACATTGCCTTATATAAAAGGCCAAGAAAGGTGACACACATGTGAACATATGGTACTGCCCTCCTGGAGTTATGTACATGAAAGCATATGGTGCTGCCCTCATACTAGTCAGCAAACACAGGAAGGACTTTGTTGTAGTTACATTGTTTATTTTCCATATGGTTCTCGACTACTCCTGATAGTGGATAATTTGCATTTCTTTTCCTTCAGAATTCTTTCTATATATAAATAAACATTCTCTATATAAATATATTCTATAAATACATAAATTAAATTCATTAGTCTTCTGCTTCTTTAGGAAATTATACAGATACGTATAATGCATCTACTGTGTATATAAATATATTACAAATGTATATTGTTATATATTTAGAAATACCTATATTCTAAATAAATATCTCTCTCTAAAGAAGCAAATGACTGCAATCATATATATGCATTTATCTTTCTTCCCATCTACCTACACACACAAACACACACACACCTCCAGGAAAAGAAATAACACATATTTTTTTTTTCTTGTAAACACTTTAAGTGCTTCATTGAGACAGGCACTATAAAATAATTTTCATTTTGTCAATCTTTTTCTCACTTCCATGTTAAGATATATTTATTCTCTCTGGATAACTTACTCCTACTTTATTATTCTGACTTCAGTTTAGAACAAATTCTCCAAGAAAGCCTAATATTCCAAGAGTGGATTAATTGTCTAGGGCTTTCTATAGCATTTAATTCTTCCATTCCATTGTATTTATTATTTAAACACTGAACATGATAATCCATACGTGAACACCATGGGCACGAGGCCATATGCATACTCTTCCTCATGGTATTTCTCTCATGACCAGCATGAATTCAAGCAAAAGAAAGGTGATACATTAATACTCAGTAAAGAAATAAAGGAATACATTCATATAAGTAAGGGATTATAAAGACCTAGAACACAGGTCTTGTAAAGACCTAGAAAACAGATTCTTTTTTTTTTTTTTGCAAGAGTAAAAGGAGAAAGATTTATTCAAGTGTGAAGAATAGAAACAACTCTTTCAAGAACAAGAGGAGACCCTGACAGAGATTACCACTTGAGTGTGTTAGTCTGAGCCTCAGTTTTTTTATTTATTCTAGATAGTTATACATGACAGTAGAATGCATTTGACCCATAATACATAAATGAAGTACAACTTCTCATTCTTCTGGTTATACATAATGTAGAATCACACCTGTCATGTAGTCATATATGCACATAGGGTAAAAATGCTCGATTCAGTCTATTATACTTCCTACCCCCATATTCTCACCCTCCCTTTCCTTCCCTCTGCCACCTCTATTAGTACCTCTATTCTTCCCTGGCCACCCTCCACCCTTATTGTAAATTATCATCTGCATATCAGAGAAAATATTTGGCCTTTGATTTTGGGGGGATTGGTTTATTTCACTTAGCATGATACTTTCCAGTTCCATGCATTTACCTGTAAATGCCATAATTTAATTCTTTAAGGCTGAGTAGTATTCCATTGTGTATGTATACAACATTTTGTTTTTCCATTCATATATTGGAGGGCAGAAGTTGAGGTTCATAGTTTAGCTATTGTGAGATGAGCTGCTATAAACATTGATGTGGCTGCATCACTGTAGTATGCTGATTATAAGTCCTTTGGGTATAGACTGAGGAGAAGTGAGATAACTGGGTAAAATGGTGGTTCAATTCCAAGTTTTCTGAGGAATCTCCATAACGCTTTCCAGTGTGGCTGCACCAATTTGCAGTTCCACCAGCAATGTATGAATGTACCTTTTCTTCCACTCTTGCCAAATTTTATTATTGCTTGTGTACTTGATAATGCCATTCTGACTGGAGTGAGATGAAATCTTAGAGTTGTTTTGATTTGCATTTCTCTAATTGCTAGAGATGTTGAATATTTTTTCATGTATTTGTTGATCAGTTGTATTTCTTCTTCTGAGAAGGGTCTGTTAGGTTCCTTAGCCCATTTATTGATTGGGTTATTTGGGTGTTTTTAGTATTACGTTTTTGAGTTCTTTGTATATCCTGGAGATTAATGCTTTATCTGAGGTTCATGTGGTAAAGATTTTCTCCCATTCTGAAGGCCCTCTCTTCACATTATTGATTGTTTCTTTCGCTAAAAATAAGCTTTTTTAGTTTGAATTCATCCCATTTAGTGATTCTTGATTTACCTCTTGAGCTCTGGGAGTCTTTTTAAGGAAGTCAGTTACTAAGCTGACATGGTGGAGATTTGGGCCTACTTTTACTTCTGGTAGGCACAGGGTTTCTGTTATAGTGCCTAAATCTTTGATTCACTTTGATTTGAGTTTTGTGCATGGAGAGAGAGATAGAGAGGCTAAATTTCATTTTGCTTCATATGGATTTCCAGTTTAGAAAATAGATCTTTATAGACAAATATAAAGACAGGAATTTTTTCAGAAGAAAAATGAGTATTTAGTAATCAAGTGGATGTAGCACTTGAAAAACAAAGCAGAATCAAAAAGGAACCTAAGAATTCTGGTTTATGATATAAGAAAGAAAATATGGAAGACTGAAAATGAATTGCCGCCTCCAAAGTTCATATTGAAACTTAAACCTCAATGTGGTAATAATGTTAACAAATGAGCTTTTAAGAAATTAACAAGTCATAAGGGATCTGTTCCTACAAATGGGATTAGTTATTTTACAAAAGGAAACATTCTAGGCCCTTTTTGCATTTCTTCTCTTCTGCTATGTGAGGTTACAAGAATGACTTCACCAGACATGGAACTCACCAGTGTCTTGATCTTGGGTTTACTAGCTTCTTGAACTGTGAAAAATAAATTTGAGAAAGAGGTATGTATATGAGCCTCTCTAAATGATCAAAGAATTTGAAAATATTTGTGTTCCTAGTGTATACTTGCCAAAGGGTGATGTCAGTAGAGAAAGATTTTAATAATATTTAGGATGACCTGTTCTGTGGATAGTGGTCAACTTCTTTCCTCAGACAACTGCTATTACCCTATGTATTCATAAAGTGAACATGGTGGCAAGGATGGAAGTTATCCATGGACTGAGTAACACAAACTTTCATTTATCAATATTTAGCGGCTATGGCTGCCACTAAGTGCTCAATCTGGTAGCAGAGGGATCAGTAATAAGCTCTGTCTAATATGGCACCATTTCCTGAGGTGATATGCCGGCTAGTTGATAGCAGGATGATTATATTGGACTACTTCCAATGTCATGAAAAAGACAGTGTTATGTTCTTATAGTAATAAATATTTACCCTGGGTATGGATTTGCCTTCTCTACATTTAATGCTTCTGCCAAAACTCTGTGAATTTACAGAATCTCTCATTCACTGTCATGGTACTCCACACAGTGTTGCTTGTAAGCAAGGAACACACTTAAAAATCAACACAGTATAGCAACAGATTTTTGAGCATAAAATTCACAAATAGCTGGCTTGATAGAACAGTGGAATGACCTCTTGAAAATGTAGTTATGACACCAGGTGACAGTGTCTTACAGGTCTAGGGAAAGAGTCTTCAGAAGGCTGTGTTTTCTCTGAATCAGTGTCCAATACTGATTCAGGGAATTACAATGTTAGCTAGAGTTCTTGATATGAACTAAGAACTATGCAGATTACTAATGTATAGTGGAGGTAGGAGTATATCTGGAACAGAGAAGATCCCTAAGTCAATTCTTATTATTAGCCTGCCTTGTGATTAAGGTTAATATGAAACTACAATAACTTAATCCAGGCAGGACTCTTCCAAAATGGGGGTTCAGTTTACTTCACCAGGGAAAGAACTATAACCAGCTGAGGTAATTGCTGAACACAAAGGGAATACAGAATATACTGTAGGAAAAGGTTCTTATAAATACCAGCTATGTCCATATGACAAGTTACAGATATAAGGACTATAATGGCTGTGTGTATTACTCTCTATTTCATTAAGAATACCTTTGTGTGTGTGTGTGTGTGTGTGTGTGTGTGTAAACATATACCAAGCAAATATTTGTATCCTTTTTCAATATCAGTAATTACAGATTGTTTTATGTTTTTTTACTTTAGTACTGAGGATTGAATTCAGCGGCACTTTAACATTGAGCTACATCCCAGATGTTTTTATTTTTTATTTTGAGACAGGTTCTCACTAAGTTGTCAAGGCTGATCTTAAACTTGTGATCCCCTTGCCTCAGCCTCCCGAATTGCTGAGATCACAGTAAATCTTCCTCCCTCCCTCCCTCCCTTCTTTCCTTCCTTCCTTCCTTCCTTCCTTCCTTCCTTCCTTCCTTCCTTCCTTCTTTCCTTCCTTTCTATTAGTATGTCTCTCTGGAGAATCCTAATACAAGAGAGTTTCTCAAACATCAAACATGACTTCAAGAATTGGAAATTAATCTTAGCATATATTTACTAAAACCTTCTTAGAATGTTATCGCTCCTATAAGGAAAATTTTAGTAATTAATTCTGCTTTTATTTGCTTATTGTTTTGCCTAATACATTTTCTCACTTGTAATGGCAAACCTATTCTTATTTCTGAATTATCAGCCTTTACCACTGCAATTTTGCAAACTATTTTAACTAATATTTCTGCCTTGACTTTTTTATTTCTCTATTCATTTTCCTTTGTGTTAAGCAATTAGAGTTCATATACTTTTCTTTGACCCTAAGATGTTATCTTTCACTTGATGTATTTAAGTATCAGGCAACTTAAATAGTACTTAGAGGTATATTTATGACAGGGATATGACAGCTCACTATCTCTCCATTGACCTTTCACAGACTCTGAAAGTACTGCATGTACCAGAATATTGTCTTACATTTGTATGCATTTATTCTTGCCCCAGAGCTAACTTAGTTGACTCAAGAAGGCTTGGTGTCATTTTAACATACAACTACATCCTTTGTAGTAGCCATTTCATTTCTAAATAATAGTTAAGTGGTCTTTTTCCTTGGCCTACTGATTGGAATAACTGCAAAGGCAGACACAGAGTATAACAATATTCACTGGCAAGCTCTTTTAAAATAAATCATAAATGACTGCATTTCCAAATATCATATGGTATGCTTTTGTTGCTCCTATTTTAATACCCACACAGCACACCTTTTCTGGAGGTCCTTATAAACATAGTCCCAAAAATATATAGGTAGCTTTTACTGACTTTGCCTTTGTATCTGACCATCTTAATGGACTTGATCTTGTCTGAATTGGCCCTGAGTTCAATTGCGAAGCTCATGTAGCTTATCTTGGGCAAAACTGGCCTCCTCTTTTCTCATTCTAGTTTCCCCAGAGTGGAGTAGAGCATTCTCTTTCGTTCACTTCTTGTTCTTTGTTATCCTTCATAACTTGCTCTTTGGAAAGTAGCCATCCCATCATTAATTTTTTGAAAGTGTATTTAATTAGATGTGTCATATGTATGGGGGGATTTGGAATTTAAAGAAATGTTTCTGGCAGTACACTGAAAGATTTTGTTCTATGCTACAGAAATTGTGATACAAGTGGAATTGATGGTAGAGAAGATGGACCAAAGTTGGGGCTTCTGAATACCTAATCAATATATCATTGCTGGAGCAGTGTTTTGGCTTAATTTATGGAGTCCTATGTGATCTATTTGCCTAGAAATTCTGAGATGATGTTTGTTTGTTTTTGCTTTTTTTCTATTCCACAGCTAACTATTAACTATGGTAACTCCAAAACTTTGGTAACAAAACTGTTTTAGGAAAGAAATTAGCTATTGTAGTTAAGAACCCAGATTCTAAAATCAATTGAAATGAGTTTCTTCTATGACTTAACTCCTTATCAGATACATATTCTTTGGCAGTTGTATAACTTCCCTAAGCTGAAGTTTCCTCAGTCAATAATGAACATATATTTATATATCTTATGCAATTAACTCTCTCAGAATTAAATATTTCATATAAATCAGCACAATACTTTACAATAAATTCTTAATAATTGAGAATGTTGATATACTCTCTTAATTCATATTTGGTGATAATAACTTCTTTCTTTTGAAAAGTTAATTCTAAGTCTTCAATGAACATTGGGTAAACATTGGTTAATTCTTGTCACCTGGAAAAAAAAATAAACAGTTAAACTATTGCCCTCTGCATTTTTTTCACACTCTATTCTGCACCATTGGTCTACCATTCTATTTTGGTGCCAAAACCATGCTGTTTTTGTTACTATTGCTTAAACTATACTATTGTAGCATAGTTTAAGGTCTGGTATAATGATACCACCTGCTTCACTTTTCCTGCTAAGGATTGCTTTAGCTATTCTGGTTTCTTATTTTTTTCAGATGAATTTATGAATGCTTTTTCTATTTCTATGAAAAATGCCTTTGGGATTTTTATTGGAATTGCATTAAATCTGTACAGTGCTTAAGGTAATGTGGTCATTTTGACAATATTAATTCTGCCTATGCAAGAACAAGGGAGATCTTTCCATCTTCTAAGGTCTTCTTTAATTTCTTTCTTTGGCATTCTATAGTTTTCATTGTAGAGGTCTTTCACCTCTTTTGTTAGGTTGATTCCCAAGTATTTTTTTTTTTGAGGCTATTGTAAATGGAGTAGTTTTTCTCATTTCCCCTTTATAGGATTTGTCACTGATATACAGAAATACCTTTGACTTGTGGGTGTTAATTTTGTATCCTGCTACTTTGCTGAGTTCATTTACTAGTTCTAGAAGTTTTCTGATGAAATGTTTTGAGTCTTCTAGGTATAGAATCATATCATCAGCAAATAGTGCTAATTTAAGTTCTTCTTTTCCTATGTGTATCCCTTTAATTTCCTTTATCTGTCTTATTGCTCTGGCCAGTGTTTCAAAAACTATGTTAAATAGAAGTGGTGAAAGAGGGCATCCCTGTCTTGTTCCAGTTTTTAGAGGAACAATACTTTCAGTTTTCCTCCATTTAGAATGATGTTGGCCTGGGGCTTAGCATAGATAGCTTTTATGATGTTGAGATATGTTCCTGTTATCCCTAATTTTACTAGTGTTTTGAACATAAAGTGGTGCTGTATTTTGTCAAATGCTTTTTCTGCATCTATTAAGATGATCATATAATTTTTATGTTTAAGTCTATTGATGTAAGGAATTACATTTATTGATTTCTGTGTGTTGAACCAACCTTGCACTCCTGGGATGAACCCCACTTGACTGTAATGCACTATATTTTTGATATGTTTTTGAATTCAATTTTCCAGAATTTATTGAGAATTTTTGCATTTATGTTCATTATAAATATTGATCTGAAGTTTTCTTTCTTTGATGTGTCTTAGCCTGGTTTTGGAATCAAGGCAATATTGGCCTCATAGAATGAGTTAAGAAGCACTTTCTCTTTTTCTGTTTCCTAAAATAAATTGAAGAGTATTAGCATTAGTTCTTCTTTAAAGTTCTGTAGAACTCAGCTGTGTATCCATCTGGCCCTGGGCTTTTCTTGGTTCGTAGGCTTCTGATGGCATCTTCAATTTCATTTCTTGAAATTGATATGTATAAATTGTGTATATCATCCTGATTCAATTTGGGCAAATCATATGACTCTAGAAATTTTTCAATGCTTCGATATTTTTTATTTTATTGGAGTACAAGTTTTCAAAATAATTTCTAATTATCTTCTGTATTTCTGTAGTGTCTGTTGTGATTATTTCCTTTTTTCATCATGTACGTTAGTAACTTGAGTTTTCTCTCTCCTCTTTGTTTGCATGGATAAGGGTTTGTCAATTTTACTTATTTTTTTGAAGGACCAACTTTTTGTTCTGTCAATTTTTTTCATTGTTTCTTTTGTTTCAATTTCATTGATTTCAACTCTGATTTTAATTATTTCCTGTCATCTGCTACTTTTGGTGTTAATTTTTCTAAGGCTTTGAGATGTAAAGTTAGGTCATTTATTCAATATTCAAGAAATATGGGATAGCATAAAAAGACTAAATTTAAGAGTTATTGGGTTAGAGGAAAGCAGACTTTTTCTTCTTTTAAGGAATAAACTCCATGCAATGAACTTTCCTCTTAGTACTGCCTTCATAGTGTCCCAGAGATTTTGATATGTTAGAATTTTTAATCTCCTCCTTGATGTCTTTTGTAACCCATTGTTCATTTAGTAGAATATTATTTAGTCTCCAATTGTTGGAGTAGTTTTTATTTTTTATTTTATCATTGATTTCTAATTTCATTTCATTGTGACCTGATAAAATGCAGGGTAGTATATCTAATTTTTTGTATTTGTTAATAGTTGCTCTGTGACATAATATGTGGTCTATTTTAGAGAAGGGTCCATGTGCTGCAAGAAGAAAGTGTATTCGCTCATTGAAGAATGAAATATTCTATATATGTCAGTTAAGTATAAGTTATTGATCGTATTATTCAGTTCTATACTTTCTTTGTTCAGCTTTTGTTTGGAAGATCTATCCAGTGGTGAAAGAGGGGTGTTAAAGTCACTCAGAATTATTTTGTTCGACCAATTTGACTCTTGAACTTCAGAAGAGTTTGTTTGATAAACATTGATGCTCCATTGTTTGGGGCATATATACTTATAATTGTTATGTCTTGTTGGGGTATAGTTCCCTTGAGCAGTATGAAATGTCCTTCTTTGGCTCTTTTGATTAACTTTAGCTTAAAAATTTGCTTTAATTGATATGAGGATGGAAACCACTCTTTGCTGCCACAGTCCATGTGAGTGGTATGATTTTTCCCAACTTTTTACCTTCAGTCTGTGGATGCCTTTTCCTATGAGATGAGTCTCTTGGAGGCCGCATATTGTTTTTTGTTTTTTTGTGTTTTTTTTTATTGATACAGTCAGATAGCTTATGTCTTTTAATTGGTGAGTTTAGGCCATTAACATTCAGGGTTATTATTGAGACATGATTTGTATTCCCACTCATTTTTGTTCATTGTTGTTATTTAACTTGACTTTGTTTCTCCTTTGATTAGTTTTTCCTTTAGTTTAATACCTCCCTCTGCTGATTTTCATCTCCTCTTCATAGAATATTTTGCCGAGAATGTTCTGTAGTGCAGTTTGTCTAGCTGTAAATTCTCTTAACTTTTGTTTATCATGGAAGGTTTTTATTTCATCATCAAATCTAAAGCTTAATTTTGCTGAATACAAGATTCTTGGTTGGCATACATTTTCTTTCAAAGCTTGATATATGTTGTTCCAGGATCTTCTAGATTTCAGGGTCTGGGTTGAAAAATCTGGACATAATCTAATTTGTTTCCTCCTATATGTAATATGATTCCTTTCTCTAGTGGCTTTTAAAATTCTTCCCTTATTCTGTATGTTAAGCATTTTCATTATAATGTGCCTTGGTGTGGATCTGTTGTGATTATGTGCATTTGGTTTCCTGTAAGCCTCTTAAATTTGGTTTTCCAATTCATTCTTCATGTTTGAAAAATTTTCTGATACTATTTTATTGAATACATGGTTCGTTCCTTTGGTTTGAAACTCTGCCTTCCTCTATCCCAATAACTCTGAAATTTAGTCTTCTATGCTATCCCATATTTCTTGAATGTTCTGCTCATGGTTTCTTACCATTTTCACTGTGTGGTCTACATTCTTTTCCAGATTATATATTTTTGCCTTAATTATCTGAGGTCCTATCTTCCAAGTGGTCTAATCTGTTGGTGATGCTTTCAACTTTTAGTTGGGTTTATTGTTTCCTTCATTTCAAGGGTTTCTGTTTGGTTTTTCTTTAGAACCTATATCTCCCTATTGAAGTAATCTTTTACTTCCTGCATTTGTTTATGTAGCTCTTTGTTGAAATGATCTTTTGCTGCCTGGCTTGCTTCTTATATCATCCTTTAATTCACAGAACATTTTAATTATGTACATTCTGAACTCCTTTTCTGTAATTTCATCTCCATGCTGGCCATGGATTCTAATAATGTAGTATCTTGATTTGTTTGAGGCACTTTCTTCCTTGTCTTTTCATGTTGCTTGTGTGTCTTCCTATCTAGCTCTGTGGATCCAAGTTGTTACTGTTTTAAACTTATAGGCTTATAGTGCCCCTGTAGGGTTCCAGTATGTCTCCTTTAAGGTGTAGGACAATGTTATCATATCCCAATATAAACAAACAGTTGCTAATAGATGTCTATAGTTTGGTCACAATGTACAGAAATGGTGAATTCAATTATTATCTACAATATAATCAGTAAGTTTGTAAAAGGGGTTATGGTTTCTGATGTGGACAAGAACCAGGGGTGAGGTGTAGAAAGATATTCAGAGGAGTAGGAAAGGAGGATATAGGGTTATTATATCTTAGGAAATATGAAAGAGAAATCTAAAGAAGAAGGTTAGTAGCAGGCTAGTAGAGGAAGTAATTTTGGGTAAACAAGTAAGTGGGAAGACAGTAGAGTACATAAAACAAACATGTTATATGTTAAGAAAAATTAAAAAAATAGTAAAAATTGGAGGAAAAAAGGAAAAACATATAAAAACACAAGCGTAATATACTAGTCAGTCATCTCAGTCCTCAATATCCTAATTCATGCAAAGTACTGGGTTTTACATATGTTGGGGATATGAGGGCAGGAAAATAGAGAGGGGGAAGAAAGAAAAAAAATCTCCAAGAAAGAAACAAGGATTGTTTTGGTTGGAGATCAGTATCTTTCCTGCTTCCCTTCTCATCCAATAGGTGGGGTCATCTGTTGTTAGCTGGTATGTCTGGCCTCAGGATGGTGAAAGTAACCAGGGAGAGAGGGTTGGTCCTGTGTAGAGGACTCCTGGAAGTGGGGTGTGACACCTGCCAGTCCCCGAGGGGAGACCACACCTCAGGGATCTCTTTTGGGGCTTGCTCCCGTGATGTGAGCACCTGGTATTATCTTATCTCACCTAAAGATCCTCCAGTTCCTAGTCTTTTTGTTAGTCTATAGACTAACTGTATCACACTCATCCTCCCTTACTGGTTTTCAAAAAGGGGGCTTCTCTCTGGGGCTCTTGTGTGTGGCACTTTGGGCGTGCTCTGCACCTGCCCCGTTGATGGGCAGTTACTGTGCTGGGTTAGCAGCTGCTGGGAGAGGGGGAGTTAGAAACTGGGTACCTGGCCAGCTGGAGTTGCAAACTGGGAGTTTTCCCCACTAAAGATGGTGATGAAGGTGACCCAGGATGGAGGCATTTGCTTTCATCAATGGGGTGTCAGGTCAGGTGTGGAAAGCCAGGCGATGGCATTGGAGGATGAGTTCAAAGACTGGGTGTGTGGCATGTAGCATGTGGCTGTGAATGTCTTCAGAGCCTGTGTGAAGTTCCCCAGTGCAGGCAGGCTACCGCACATAGGGGACTATCTCCATTGCTGCAGAGTCCCAAGATGGAGGTGACTCGGGGAGCCCCAAGTTGGATGATGGGGGTTCACACAGTAGTGTTGGCTGGAGATCCTGCACATGGATAGCTGATGGGTGTCCTGCGTGGGAGCTTCTTCTGGGATTTCTGCTCGGGTGGGTGGCCAAAAGTTTTGTGTGAGTGCTGATGCTGATGGTCCCGTTAGGGCAGGGTGGGCAAGTAGTTGGGAGACCTACTCTGATGCTGAGGCCTGGAGCCCTGGATGGACATGATGGCTGTGCACAGGGGCAGGAATATCACTTGCAAAGGAGCAATATTCTCAGTTCTTGAGTCCCAGGTCATGGAGTGACACAGAATGCTGCTTTCCTCTGTCCTACCATCTTCCCTCTAGTTAGATTTAAACAGTGGGATGCAAAATATGGTTTATCACCTAATAGCTTTATGCATATGTTATTTCATATATATCTGTACTGCTATTCTACACAGCTACATGCTACATAGTAATAAATATTATTACTAATTGGCATAGATTTTTCTTTACTTGAATTGAATCTCAACTTCAGGGTTGTATTTTTAACTACTCCTTTTAAGTGTTTAAGCATATATGAACATTAATATATACATCATGCTTAAATAAACATATATAAGGTAAAATATATCAGCTACATAATATTCTAATTTATGGTATCTACTAAAGCATATTCTTAAAACATGAACAGTCTGACCAAATAAAAATGTCATTTAGTGCTGCTTCAGTACCTGCAAAAAGACTTTGACATGGCAACATATTTAACTGAAGAAATCAATGAAAGGAACTAAATAATGAGACGAGTGTTATTAATAACAGTATCATTAATAATATCATTTCTTCATTAATTTGATTGAAGAAACCTTTTGAAATTTAAATGAACTTAGCCACACATAATAAATACATGTGTTTCAGTACCCTTGGCAAACAAAGTAAATTATTTACTGATAACCTTCAAGGGAAGAAGACTAAATTAATAAAGAATTATATATATTAAAAAACAAGGTTTCCACTACACTGAATAGATGTCAACTTGTAATTCAAATAAGAAACCATAATAAAAATAAAATGTATTCCAGGTAAATTACATAATTACCATGTTTTGCTAAACAAGCAAAAGTGAAAATGAATCAACTGAATAAAGGGAAAGGCAGTTGACTGTTAGTGGGGCAAGAGAGCATTTCCTAAGGTAGAGTGATTACAAGTGGTCAATGTCCCAGTGGCATTATCACATGCAATGTCAGATACTATTTTACCTGAACAAAATGACTTCTTGCCTAGGAAAATTATGATGGAGTAATAATATTTTGTGCTTAGTTATCATTTCAGACTAATTACATTTTTAGCAGAAGAATATTTTAAGCATTTAAAAAAATCACTAGGAATATATGGAAGTAAACCTCTTTTCTTTTCAGGTAGATAGCATTTTATGACAGGAAATAATGATAGGATATTGTAAACATCTTCTTTTGCCTACCTTTATATTTTAGAAGTTCAATATAACCACATTTCTCCAAAGACTCATTCTGTTATTGAAAGGTAATGGTGGGAATCAACTTAAGAACATGTAAAATGCAAGATTTTTAATCAATGCAAAGCTATTAATTTAACCAACCCTTCCTGTAATAATATTGAGACAGACTGTCTGCCTGTTTCTACATTATAGCTAGCTTTGCAATCTGTGTAGAATTTAATGAGGTGTGTAATTTTTGTGAACTTATTGATTCTGAGAGATTCAAAGATTTGAATGCTACTGACGTTTAGTATTTTTACCTTTCACTTATCTTCTACGGACAATAATATTTCAGTGCCAGCTGTTGATCTTTTTGTACTGCTCTTCTACACAAACTACTTTTCTCTAAATGTAGGCAAAAAATATATCTTTGAAAGATTACAGTGTCTTCTGTTTTCTCTATTGATACTCTTCCATACATCTATCTTCAGGTATTTCATATTTTTAAAAAATTTCTTCTTTTGAGTGGCATCATTGAGAACTCCTGGATTTGTGTTTGGACCCTTTGTATCTTATTTTGGCTATATAAGAATATTCCATCTTATCTCTTGACAGTATCTGAATGCTCTGGAATGTTAAGACAGCATCTGAGTCATTTAAGATGAGTCCATTTCACTGGAAAAAAACATTATTCTCTTATTTCTGATGCTATAAGAGGCCTGATTGAATGGATATTGCAACAAATGATATGAAAAAAAAATCCTGTGATTTGAAAACAAATTGTAGAGCAGTAATAAACCACAGCACAGCATTTACTAATGACTATGCAATACAAATGAGTAATGTTGGGAGTGTTTGCTATATTTTATAACATTATTTGAATTAAGGGAGGATGAGTGCTGTCATATTTGCATGTTGATAAAACTCAAATTTTAACATATTCTCTAAAGTTATTCAAAGAAAGGCTGCTCACATTCTAACTCAGAGGTTGCCCAGAATTAAACTTAGTGGCTACACAGCATGATATTCCATTGTGCTAACCTTGGAAATCTGTAAGGAAAGAGATCTTGATGTAAATTAAAAGCAGAGAGACCAGATTAATTCTGCTTTTGTTTATTTAATTTTTACATAGAGGTATTCTGAACAAATTTTCATTTTAAGGACAAAGCAAGGTAGAGTAAAGGCTGCTCCATTGCTTAAAAGGTTTGACAACCTTTGGATTAACAAATAGTGATACCTGTTTTAAGTCCATAAGGATCCATCAATTAAAATTAGAATAAGTAGTCCAGAATAGATATTTTGATGAAGAGGACCAGCATACTAGAAAACTGGCATGTGCCTAATGGAGAGTTGATGGTTTTTATGTTTGGTTTGTTTCCTCTCTATAACCAAATGTTGCCCTCTATTCCATATTGATTCAATATGATCAATAACCTTTACTGTAGAATCTTGACTAAAGCCTTTTAAAAAGTCATAGAATTGCATCTACTCTTCCTTCTCTGTGAGTCCAATATCCTACTTTCCGATACTATTTCAGTACATTTTCCCTTACACAAATTAGGTTGCATTTTTCTTAACAAGCATTTAGTGATCTTCCATGGTAGTGATTGTATACTCTGCTAGATGACCATAACCTTTAGTTGCCTGGTTTCCTTTTGAAAACCTACAGATTAGAATTCACAATGACTCTTCTTATGTACATTGATACTGTATCAAACTATTTCAAAAAGTTGTCTTCGTTTTAATAATGTAAAAACAAAGCAAGGCAGAGTAAAAATTCAGAGGCAGGAAGGGGCATGGTTCATGGAAGAGGTGGCCTATTCTTATTTAATTTGGTTATTCTTACTCCAAATTAAACAGATCATGATTAGAAAAAAGCAGTGGTCTCTAATCTTTATTATGCAAGAGAATCCCTTAAAGAGCTTGCTATAACATAGATTATTAGTCTATACCCTCAGAATTTATTCAGAGGGTTTTGTGTGGAAATCTGAAATTTTGATTTTATATCTGTTTCCCTATGATGCTGATGTGGCACATCTGGACACCACATTTTGAGGATCATTAGCAGAGAGACAGACAGAGAAGTCAATTGGATTAAGCTATCTACCTTAATTCCTGGGGAAAAATCTAGCCTTGGAAGTCCCACATGATCTCCTAATTCATTTCCATCTTTATCCTTTTTCATATTCAAACAAGGGAGTCTTTACTTTGAATCTCCTTAAAATATGACATTAATTTTTTGTTGGTTAAACATTTTTTTCTGACTTTTCAATTTATTCTCATATTTTTGTTATTATTTCCCTGTCAAAAAGAGGAAGGGAAAAAATAAACTCAGCAGCTCTATTTTCCAACTGGTCAAATGAGAGCTCACGGTTTTAGGTGTCTCATGCCTCATGCAGATAGGAAACACCAAGGCTTTATGTCACATAAAGTTTGGGAGAAGTACAATGTACAAATGGTGAAATGCTGAGAAACAAATGAAGACAAAAGAATTTCAAGTAGCTCATAAAAAGGGGAATATAACATTTGTTGTAGGTGTCTCTTTCAGGTGTTTTATAAAAATGTTGAACATTTTCTTTTGTTGGAATTCATAGTTGCCCTGACTTCCAAGGAACCAATGGAAGTCTGCTCTAGACTCTGCTCTTATGACTCTGCGACTCCTTATCCTTACAACTTTCTCTTACATAGCACTTAAGTATTGTTTGGACTTCCATCACTAGCCATCTTTCCTTCTTGGGTCTACTTTCTATAGATGAGCTCATCTATTCCTTTGTTCATATGACATCTACATGCTCATGTCCACCAAAAGGCATCTCTCTTTCCTGAGCTGACACCCATCTACCTAATTGCTTATTGTGAATTCCTACCTGGAGGTTTTTTTCGTATTTAGCAAATTAAGGCTAAACAAATTATCAATTTCTCCTATTTTTCTTAACACCATATTATTATCCATCAGCTCATCCATTCTTCATGGGGATGAGGGTATTTTTTTTTAAATATTAAATTTATTTCTTATCTCATTATCACTATATTTGTGTGGTTTATCACCATCTTTATCTGAGAGTAGGGAAGACACTCCTCATTTCAATGATGAACATTTTTCACTTGCTTCCTATGAACTTCAGGAGGAAGAGCAAACTTTTTAGTTGGTTTTTACATGATTTTTATTGTTTTAAAAATGTTATCAGTACATTATAATTATAAATTATAGTGGGATTCATCATTAAGTATTTGCACATGCATACAATCGAACAATATGATTTGATCAATGTCATTCCCTTATACTGCCGCCTCTTTTCTCCTCTTTGCCTTGGGTCTCCTTCCTCTACACTACTAGTCTCCCTTCTTTTTTTCACAAGATCCCACTCTTTTTTTCTTACTCATTCACTATTCCCAGAGAATATCTCTGAGCTCCAAATTAACTGAAGTCAGGTTCCCTGCATCTACCACACTCTGACTCAACTTCAGGTCTTTGTGATTTCTTTTGTGTGAACCAATATTAATTTCACTCTTTACAAGACCCATGCTTATTGATTCCCCAAGGTTAGCTTTGCTAACAAGTCACACCTTATTGGTCCGTCCATCAACACAGGTATTTCACTCTTTTCTTCACTTTTTGTCTTTTGTTTTGTTTGCTGTCTTTGTGCTGTGCCTGCTCTCATCCAAAAACACAGACAATCTGTATCCTAATCTGCCACTTCTACTTACTATGCATCATCCTCATTAAAATTGTGAATTACAGCCTAGAACAAGGGTGTTCACCTATAATCCCAGTGACTGGGGCAGGATGATTGCAAGTTCAAGTTCGAGGCCAGCCTCAGCACCTTAGTGAGACCCTTAACAAATTAGTGAGACTCTGTCGGAAAATAAAAAGCAAAAAGGGCTTGGGATGTAGCTCAAAGGAAAACAGTCCCTGGGTGCAATTCCCAACACCAAAAATTTACCAACACACACTTGAATAAGTTAATAAATAATAAAAATATTTACTAAATAATTTTTTTTATATATCTTAGATGAGTTTTCTTACATCATCTCCATAGCTGAAGAAACCAAGGCTCACAGAGTATGAATACATTGCCCAAAGAGCTAGTAAGTGACAGAGCCACATTCAACATTTGGCATATCTAATTCCAGAGTATTTTTCTTTACCACAGAGCTACATTTAGAGTGTAAAGATTCAAATCTCAACTCTGCTTCTTGCCAGATTAAATGATTGATTTAACCCCTTTTAAAATCTGTGACTTGTGGTAAAGCTTCGAAGATAATAATAACAAAATAAGCAAATATATCACACCTGCATGGAATTTATAATAAACATTCGTTATTTTCTTATTATTTTACTTATTTACTTAAATTTTAAGAATGTAAACATGGGAAGCATAAAATACAGGCCAATTGGGGTATCAGGATTGAATGTAAAAATTCATAATTCATGAGAATTTAGTAAAAAAATAACACATTGCAAAACTATGGGAAATAAAATGGAATCATGAAATAATATATACTTTAGAGACATTTTATTTGAAATTTATACAAAATTGCTGCGGAGAAATAATACTAATGTAGAGAATCATCAAAGGTAATGGATCCTTTTATTGTAACTTGACACCTATAGATGAACTGACAAAAACAAAATTGTGTTACATTTACCTGGGTTGAGCACCAAGGGAGGCCAATAGAATAACATTTAACATTGAGGCCCTGAGGAAAACCACCTAAGGTAGACTTGAACTTTTGGGCATGCCTGTTAATCTTTATTCCTGATATGTTTTTCTTAAGAGGGCTGAAAAATAATACACTGTACTACTAGTGAGTTTTAACAATAGCCTCTTTCTGGAAGATTAAGGATATATATATATATATATATATATATGCACCATCCAACAACATATGATAAATTAAACATACTTAAAAAGCCTAATTTTCCTTCTTATTTAATAGGGCTCAATAAATGGAAACCGTGTAGTCAGAATAATGAAAAGAGGACATAATTTATCTCATTCTGTTGGTGTCCTTTCTATGTTCTTTTGTCCTTTGATTGCACTGGTGGATAATATTATTTTGTTCCCAAGGAAATATGTCCCTTTGATTAGGTTGTAGATATTCTCTCATTTGTCACTGTTCTATCAAGCTATGCCATGTAACAGCAGGAACTCTTGATTATTTAATTGCTTGTAAGAACTCATTAAATCCGACTATCAATCATGGGACATATGGTAAACATCACCCAATAGCGTGAGAGGTTGTAGCAATGATCTGTCACTAGGGCAAACCCTTTTCTCAGCAATACAGACTTTGGTTTAGTTGTCTGATCATGATTATTTTTAATTGATATTGATTTACAAGCAAGGGTTCATCTAGTAGTCTTAATCCACACTTTAAAGTTAATAATGTAAGCATTTATAATTTTATTAGAAACATACTCATATGAATCTTTCTGCTTTGTACCTGATTTTCTTCTGAAATAATTGAATTTATTCTTTTGCAAGCAGTGCATAACAAATTTTGAAAAATATATATTTTTTCTTGATAGAATTCAAATAGTACTTCTTAATAAATAGAATTTATAAAGTCAATATCAATACTGGCTATCATTAGTTGTGAGGAAATCGTATCTTAAGAAATTATTTCTGAAATACTCATTTTAAAACAGTTATTTTTCTGGAAGTTGAAACATAAATTTCAGGGTACTGTATCTTCAATTAAGCTAACATAATTTTTAAAAATGTGTATTTATAATAAGGGCTGATAATCATGTGATATATGTTGTCTTTACAGATTTATTATAAGGGTAATTTTAAAATAAAGCTCTATGTCATTTGTCTGTTTCTCATGCAACAATTGATTATCTAAATCAAGTACTTTTGAGAGTGAGAAAAAATAAAGCCTCAGTATCCCTCTTCAGATATACAAATGAGCATTGAAGAAATTAGAAAATTTTAATTCTAGCAAATTTCAGAATAATGTGCCCAAAGAGGAGCACATACATGCAGAGGAATTTGTTTGGATTCTGGAAACTTCTTAACACCTCCTTCAACAAACATCTCTAGGTGTTGCTTAAATTGCAGAAACAATCCAGTGTGGTTCCTCCAGATCTCCTTCAAGGATTCAAGAGGTTAGCAGTTTCACTCTTCATTCCAGCAAAAAAAACAACTAGCTGACTACTGTGGAGATAGATTTCATAAGATTGAAGTCATTTGTTCTTGTGTTGAATATATTTTCAGTACAATAGGATTGGTAGGCCCACAATTTCACTTAATATCAGAATAATATGTACAACATGTGCTTAATATTTCTGCATTGAAATGATATTGATAATATGCAAGTTGGTTTAAACCATGAGGCAATATGTCTACAAGAAAAGAGGCATCACAGGGGCAAAATTTAGTCACACTATTTCACACAGTGTTTAGAATTAAAATATAGTAGGTACTAAATAAATATGAGTAGCACAAATGAATGAGTCTTGTCAAGTGCACTAATATCAAAATATTTCTTTGGGAGAAGTGTATTAATTAATAATTAATCATTTTGTTCTACAATATGCTAAAACTTTATAAACAGTATCTCATTTAATCCCACAGCAAGTTAATACTGACAGTGTGTTAATATGTGCTAAGTACTGTGATAAACACTTCACCTATTCTATCTCATGTGATTATTGCTATAAACCTTATAAAGTAGGTACAATGATTACTCCCATTTTATTGGAAGGGAAATGATTTGGTGAAGTTAGGCAATTTGCTTTAATAAAACAGAAGCAAGTAACACAGCACAGTCTGGGGTCCAAGTCAGTGTGTCTCTTAAATCTTCATTCAGATTATTTTTCAGTGCCTGTAAATATGGGGTCCTTGTCCTGCAACTTTTCTCTTCCATTCATTACTAATTAGTTATGCCACATGTCTTCAGAGCCTCAGCATAGGGGTCCAGGTAGGCATGTCCCCTTGGAGTGTGAGTAAAATCATATTAGCATCCACATGTTATTCTGTACTACACCTGAGCACTAATAATACAGGAACAACTGCATCTGTCAATCAACCCTACTGCATAGAAACAAAACAATTACAAAGGGAATAGGAATGAAAAACAGTGAAGCAATGTAATGTGTGCAAAAATATGAGTGGTTAGTCTTTCACTTTCTCTGTAACCTCAGAGATCCTGAGTATACAGGACAGATGATAACCGTTTCTCAGCTCATCCCAGCTAGGGCTGAGCCTAGAGAAGAATGCTCAAGTGGCCTGAAGACCATTTATCTTAAACAATTTTTGTTAGTGATATAGGACTAAGCAATATCCTTATGTCCAAAGAACTTATTTCCTTTCCTTTCTCTGATTGCTAAAGTGGACATTAGGCTTCCCTCTTTGGAGGGGAATAGTCTTTTTTGTTCTTGTTTTTTCCCTTTTATATCAATTCATACATGACCTTATGAGTTGTACAAGATTCAGTATCACCCCTCTATGAAGCTTTGTCTGGCATGGATAACAGCTCCTCATTTTGTGTTCCTGCAATGATAGAACTTACATTTCCACTAATAATTTACATCTCCGTTGCCCCCAGTAGACTCTGAACTCTCTGAAAGTTAAAAAAAAAATTTAAAAAGCACATCTTACCTATATTTGCATAATTTTATCTTCTGGATTGTAATATTCTTTAATTGAATAAATAGATTTGTGACCCAATCAGGCATATACCCATATTCTGGGATACTCCTGATTCCACTTTTTATTTCATTGCTCTAATTGTCAGTTTACATGTTTGATCTCCCCTACTTTTAGTTGCCTGTATCACATATGTGAAAGAAGAAAAGAACTTTAAATTGGATAAAGCTATTTTCTTATCATTGATCCAAATATTGATTTTGTCAAACTTCTGGATGAGTTATTTAAATTGATAATGCACATTGACCATAATTCCCAGCTATAAAACTTTTTGTTAACTGTTCAGAACTATTTTGTAGACGAAACTAAGAACATTTGAATTTTGAGGTAAATGGTAGGCTTACTAGAATTAAAGAGTAGATCCTAATAAATGGGTTTTCTTTCCTACTTGAAATAAATACACAGTTCATGGGATCAAGAAACCAATGCTGCTACACGGAACCAGTGAAAATGATAGAAAGAATACACTAAGGTCCTGTATTCACGGAACAGTTACTCTGATGCACTTGTCTTTTATGATTAATTTAGACATTTTCACTAATAGATTCAAAGATAATTGCCAGATAAACAGCTGTGCTATCCCTATAACAGGAGAGGAAATGAGTAAGGGATATTAAATAAGGAAAAATGCTTCTCAGGTGCATTAATCTGGAAAATGGAGTTCATTGTAAGATGTTCTGTCTTGCTTGGTATTTGGATTTGAAAATTGGAGTGCTAAGGCATAAGGACATGATAGGGCACTGTGGGGATGAACAATCTCCTTGTGGAATAAGTAATTATATTAATATCATTATTCAAAGTGAAAAAATCCTTGCCTTTTAATTATTCAGTCTTTTACTAAAACTTACGGTGTACATTAAAGTTTAAAATAAGGTTTCAAAAACTCCTGCGTCAAAACAACAAATTTCAAATAATATCAGGAATACACTGAAAGAAAAATTAAAAAAACTTATATACAGTAAATGTACATTTGAAGTAGGAATTTTCGTGACTGTTTAAAGTGCTGAAACCATCAATCACTTCAAAATAGCTTATTTTGTAGTGCAATTAAAAAAAAAACAGCTCCTATAACATGCACATCCCATTTGTAAATCTGGAAATGGCAATCAGTCAGTATCATCAAATTTACTAAATCCGATTTGTTTCCAAATGTAAATAGACAATTGAATTCAGTAGTTGACTTAATAGGTTAAGTAATAACTTAAATCCTTTGGTAACATCTGTATAAAACAGTTTTCCTGTTGTATTTGCTTACATCACTTCTCATGAGTATAGAGAACCACAGCACTTTTAAAAATCTTTGCTTATGTAAACTATTAACTCTGACCTTTATAGACTTAATATATTGATGGGAACTGCATTATACTAATTTTATGACTTTCAGGTAGGTTAGTGCCAGTGAGGTCAGCTCAACAGTAATGAATGCCATTTTAAAATACCAAGAAACATTATTATTTTCATACTGATATTGCTGTGGAAAAATACCAAAGAGGCTGTGAGATTATGCCACAAAATAAAGAAACTGTTCCAGGAAGTAAGTGCATAAACTCAGCTGAGCAAGTGGACAGAAAAACCCATTAAAACCCATTAAAAGGACCCAAACTGAAGACAGAAGATAAAAACGGATTGATCAGCTGCATCCATGAAGGCAATAGATTGTCCATTTATTAATTAAAAGTACATTTTATGTATCGTGATGTGATAAATAGTTTGGCTGTATAGGTTAATCCCCTCAGATCTGTGCTGAAGGCTATTAGCATTGATAAATTATGCACTATGACATTTAACATTTCTGATAGACAGCCATAAGGAGTGCTGTACCTTCCGCCTTGCTTCTGGTATTTACACAGCAATTTATTCTGGTTCTAGTTAGCTGTGAAGCTTTCCTAACACAAGTGAGACTATCCCTCAAATAAACATGGGCTATTGTATGATTTTTACTTCTAGAACCAGAATTGTCTCTTGAAGTATACCTGTTTTGATCATTACAAAGCACAGAGACATTACTGAGTCTTGTTGTCATAGTGAATTTAAATGTCCCAATGAATCTTGAATTCATGCACCCACTATAGAAGCATATTTTTATAATTTGTATTATAATCATATGACAGAATAATTCATTTTCATGAATTCTCATAAGGACATAATAAAAATGTGTTTCTTTTTTTTTTTTTACTTTGTACTAGGTTATTTTTTAACTCTAAGAAGATGTTTGGAAAAAAAATTGTGCTATGTAAAGTTTTAGATGTTCATCCAAATATTTATCTTTAAGGGCTTTCCTTCAAAGATCTTGTATGCACAAGTGATTCATTTGGGAAAAGTGGAACACATGGTAAAGTGGAAATATTAAAAAAGGCAAAGATTGAGAATCATATATGATAGAGGACCTTTTTCAATTTATCAAGATACCTTCACTTTTAATATCTTAATCCTGCTGATGATTCCATAAGATCAATTCTGCTTTCATTGAATTGGTCATAAGAATAAGAATAAGAATAAGTGTTAAAATCATTTGCCAATACTAGTAGACAGGAAACCAATAACTATTGGTTATTTAAGCACAATTTATGGCTCTTTCTATTATAAAACAGTGTCTTTCTTAATCAAAGATATATTGTAGAATATTAAATATAAATATTAAGGACTCATCCTAAAAATTATTTAATCCCATAAAACTTACTCCAATTTTATTAACTTTATAAATTATCTTAGCATAAAGCAAACCAAATGCTATCTTAAACAGTTGCTCAATCCAGGTTACCTAATAAGACACCCATGTTGTCTTTATACTGTAAAGATATGAAACATATACTTCTGATCAAGATTGAATAAGAGGGACTGAATTGCCTTCTATATGAAACAACTATAATACTGAAAAAATAGGTTTAAAAAATGATTTTCAAGACATGGGACATCAGCCAATTAAAGAAAGTGATCCCTGGAATAGAAGATAAAAGTCAAATGAGTCCTATAATTTCCCCAGCTTAATGTCTTCCTTGACAAGGAAGAGTCTGAGGACAGTCTAGAGGGCTTCCTGAGCTGAGTTGGTGATTCTTAGAATTTAGGAAAAAAATAACTCAAGTTCACAGAACAGAAACCACTATGAAACAATTGCACACAAAGAATTGCAGGGATATGTAGAGGTTCCTTGATTATTTAACAGACTATTGATCAGGGTTCACAAGTCAGAAAAATACTTCAGGGTGAAGTAAGAAGCACTCAAAGGATTAGAGGGAACAGTACTGGCACTTTGTATAGGGCTTAAAAGTAATGCCAGATCCAACTACCCACTCACCGGCCCCTGGGCAAAATTATGATTCATCAAGCATTGGATAGGGCACAAAAAGTTTTCTTAAAAGTAGTGAATGAATTAGTCTGAATTAATACTCTGATCCCATCTTAAAAATAAATAAGTCTTTAAAAGAAGCCATTAAGCATCAAACTGTTCCCAAGTAACTTAACTATGTCTTAGAAAGTAGATGGAGAATTTTTATAGAAATTCAAAACTACCCAATAGTCAGCAAGATAAAATTTACTATGGCTGGTTTAATAATAATAAAAATATCAGCAAAGAAGTAAAAAAAAAAATGACTCAATGAGAAGACATTGTGTCAGAAACTACAATGAGACAAACAGTAAGCATCAGTAAGCTCTAGGATATTTTTGAGTGGCCTAACATAAATATACTTGGAGTTTGGGGAACACAAATGAAAGAGGTGACAGAAAATTATTTGAAGTGATAATTGTTGAAAAATTATAATTTCAACAAAGCTTATGAACATGCAGATCAAAAGGCTCAATGGGCCACAAAGCATAAGAAAAATGAAGAAATGTGCACTAAAACAAATGACAAAGTACACAAGTATTAAAAAGAAAATCATAAAAGCAGCCAGAGTAATGTATATAAGAAAACATAGTACACACAGGAGAACAAATTCCTCATCAGAAGAATGCAAATGCGAAGATAGTGGAGAAATATTTTTAAATTGTGGAAAGAAAAAATAAAACCTATGAAATAACCATTGGTTACTTGACAATAATATCTTTAAGAAAAAAGATAAAGTAAGAATTCTTTTTTCAGACAGGAAAACTGAAATAATTCACAATCAACAGAAATGTATTATGAGAAATAATAAATTCTTTCAGGCAGGGAGAAAATGAACTGGAAGAGAAGAAAGGAAGGATCTCTTTTTTAAGATGCTTATTCCATATATAAAATTCTATAAAATCGTTTGAAAGTAGATTGCAATAAAGTAAAGATGTGTACTACAAAACCATTAAAAAAAACTAAGAAGCTATAGCAAATTTAAAAAAGAATAAAAATAAATGGCTAAAAAAGAATTAAAAATAAATTTTAAAAATCCCAAACAAATCACAAAGAGGGGAGGAAAGGAACAAAGAATAGAATATGCCAAAAAATTAATTATAAATGTTTTAAATCCCCCAAATTAAAAAAAAAATTGTCATATTGGTAAAGAAAGCAATACTGAACTAAAAGCCTAAAAGCTACCTAAAAAAACATATATATAAAGAAAAAAAGATACTAAAATTAAAAGAAGTAAAAAAATAAATACCAAGTTAACATCAATGTAAGAAAGATAGAATGACTGTGATTTCAGACAAAGTAGATTTCAGAGCCAAGATTATTTCCAGGAATAAAAGTTTTATGTCATAATGATAAAAGATCTAATTAATCAAAGGGGCATAAAAATCTTTAGTGTTTATGTATCTAATCAAAGTACTTCAAAATACATGAAGCAAACATTATAGAACTGCCAGGAAAAGAGAGAAAGTCACAGTTAGAGTTGAAGAATCAATAACTGTCTCTTATAAATGATAGATGAAGTAGACAAAAAAATATCAGTAAAGACAGAAAGGATTTAAACTGCAGTGTCAACCCATCTGATCTAATGGTCATTTTTAGAACAATGTACTCCAAACTGAGTACCCATTTTTGAGACAATTATCTGTACTTAGAAATATTGCAATTTAAAACTTTATGACTTTCTAAATCATAAAATAAGTCTTTTATTTGAAAGCAATCAAGTCATATAAAATATGTTCTCTAGTCACAATGAAAATAAATTAGAAATAAAAATAAAAAGATATCTAGAAAATCGAAAATATTAGAAACTAAATATGCTTTTAAATAACCTATACGTTAAAGAGTAAGATAAAAGGAACATTAGAAAGTGTTTGGAAGTAAATGAAAATGAAATGACAACACATAAAAATTCATGAAATGCAGCTAAGGCAGTTCTAAGAGATAAATATAAAGTACTTAATGCTAAATTAGAAAAGGAAGGAAGGAATAGCTTTGACTTTCATCCTAGAAAGTAGAAAAAGAACAAATAACATCCAAAATATATAAAGCAAAGAAATAATAAGTATCAGTGTGAACATTAGGAAAGTAGCAGAAAAGCAATAGGAAAAAAAACCAAAACAAATGTTTGTTCTTTGGTGAGATCAATAAAAATTCATGTATGTCTGGTCAGACTGCAGAGAAGAAAATAGAAAGACACAACTTACCATTATAAAAAACAAAAACAGATAATATCACTGTTCATTCTGCAAATATTAAGAAGATGTGAAAATATTATGAACTAGTATACACCAATAAGTTCTACAACTTATATAAAATGAACAAATTCCTTGAAAGATACTACTTAGCTTAATCAAAATAAAATGGACCACCTCAGTTCTATAAAACTTTAAAAATTAAAAATACTAAATGTATCATTAAAAATCCAACAAAGGCAACTTGGCCCAGTTGGCTTCACCGACAGTTTTTACCATGCATTAAATGAAGAAATAGTACTGAATCTGCAAAACCTTTTTATTTTTTTATTTTTTTTTTAAAAACAATATTTATTTTTAGTTGTAGTACAATACCTGTGTTTTATTTATTTATTTTTATGTGGTACTGGGGATCGAACCCAGGGCCTCACATGTGCTAGGCGAGCGCTCTACCACTGAGCCACAACCCCAGCTCCAAGACATTTTTATTTTTATATTTTTTGATGGTTTTTAAAAACATATTTTATACCTATCCTTCTTTTCCCTCAGCTTCTGGCAGCCACTACTCTACTTTTTTCCCATGGATTTGCCTATTCTGGATATTTCATATAAATAGGATCATATAATAAATGGCTTTCTGTGATTTGCTTCTTTTACTTAGCATAATGTTTTCCAGTTCCATCCCTGTTATAGCAAGTACTTCAGTATTTTATGGTTGAATAGTATTCCATTGGGTGATTATCTCACATTTTGATTTTTCATTCATTAGATGATTGGTGTTTGAGTTGTTTTCCACTTTTTGACTATTACAAATAATGCTGCACTTTAAAATGATTAGAGCAGCTGGGAGCAGTGGTGCATTCCTGTAATCCCAGCTACTGAGGAAGCTGGAGCAGGAGGATTACAAATTAAAGGCTAGCCTGGGCAATTTAGCAAAACCCTATCTCAAAATAAAATTACAAGGGTTAGGGATATAGCTCTGTGGTAGAGCACTTGCCTAGCATGTACAAGGCCCTGGGTTCAATCTCCAGTAAAACAACAACAAATTAGATTGTCAAATTTTATGTTATATATGTTACCACAATGAAGAAACTAAGTTTAAAAAAGCACTCAACAACAACAAAACTTTGCAAAAAATATTATTAACAACATGAAAGGTAATAGCTTTCTTTTTTGGTACCAGGGCTTGAACCCAGGGACCTTAACCACTGAGCAACATCCCCAGCCCTTTTTGTATTTTACATAGAGACAAGGTCTCGGCCAAGTTGCTTCGGGCCTCATTAAGTTACTGAGGCTGGCTTTGAACTCACAATCCTCCTGCCTCAGCCTCCCAAGCTGATAGGATTATAGACCTGTACTACTAAGCCTTGTTGGAAATAACTTTTTAGTTAAGGAAAAGACAGACCATCCAGTAGAAAGTTAGAATAAGACGTGATCTAATAATTCACAAAATAGAAACTTTTTTTATATTTATTTTTTAGGTATAGATGGGCACAACATAATGCCTTTATTTTTATGTGATGCTGAGGATCAAACCCGGATCCCACCCGTGCTAGGCGAGCGCTCTACCACTGAGCCACAATCCCAGACCAAAAATAGAAATTTTAATATCACAAATGTGGGGAAACAAATTTAGTCTTTGCTAGTATTCAAAGGAATACAAATTAGAATAATAATACAACAGTTTTTACTTTTGTCCTCTGCTTATAAATAAAATAAAATATAATTAAAAAAATAAAAAGTAATCTTATTTAATAGGAAAATAGTAAAAGTAGATGGAGAGGAATGAGGGTAGGGCAAGGGAAAGTCAAAATATGTTATGAGCATAGCTAAATGGGCCACAGTGAAACCTGCCATACTGTACAATTAGGTACCAATAAGGGGAAAAAACACAACTATGCAGAAGCACGGGAAGAAATTTCCCAGTTTTAAATTTCACTTAGTTTTTTATTTTTTAAGTCTATTCTTATATCCTCAAGTTCATTTTCTCCTTCTTTTTTTTAAATCTGTATTTTATTTATTTTATGTGGTGCTAAGGATTGAACCCAGTGCCTCACTCATGCTAGGCGAACGCTCTATCACTGAGCCACAACCCCAGCCCCAGTTTCACTTAGTTTTAAGTGATAGTGAAAGGAACACACCATCAGAGAACAAAAACCCAGGGAGATACACATAAATAGCACAATTCATAGTATGTAGAGGTACTCCATCTTCCAAGACCACAAAAGCCAAACATAAAAAAAAGATGGAACTGTCCTAGTCCCAATAGGCTCTTTTTTGGGCTCTGTTATTTTTGAAGACAGAGAATTTAAAAAATCATCAATTTCTTTAAGGCTTGGTTACTTTACTTAATAATTTAAAGAACTAAAGGCAAAGTTATAAATTACAAGAAGAAAAATCAATTTCTAATACTTGGTGGTCTTATGTAACAACAGTTCCAGGTACAAACCTCTTGTTGCAGCCTTTTAAGTTCTATTTCCATTTGTTCAAGCTCCTGCTTACAATCCAACAACTGTTCAGTCTTTTCTTCCCTTATAAACACAAAAAATATATTTATTAAAGAATAAACAATTCTTTTAAAAACTGTGATCATCATTTGCATTAATACAAATGAATTATTTCTAAATGACCAGTTGAACGTAGTATTAGCCATAATCCCAACCCAGTGGGAAAAAAAGCAAAGCAAAAGATATTAGGAATGCATATAACTAGATGTCACCAAAGTCCCACCTCAATGTTCTTCAAAGGCTAATTTCAATGACTAATGTTCTCACAGTTTATAATGTAGTCTCTCTCTCTCTTGATCTTTCCTTCCCCTTTTGTTCCCAACTCTCCTTTCTTTTTCTCCCTTGCTCCCACCTTGCATGGTCAATGGCAATTAAGCTTGAAGGTTTTTTATTGATGCAATACTGAGGTAGACTCTCAAGGGTTCCCAATGGTCTAAAGGAAATTATACACTTACTACTTGCCATACAGATTTCTAAACTTCTCTAATTGTTTTCTACAATGTTATCTTAAAATGTCTTCAATTTCTTCTATTATTTTTTGAACTGTATTTCTATGTCCCTTCAGAGCAAATCTGCTCAGAGTAAGCCTCCACTCACTATCTCTACTTTCTTATATTTTCTTTTTTAATAATAATAAAAGGTCACTGTATAAACAACCTGTTATTCACATCTCCTCATATAAAAACAGGAAGCATATCAAAACCATAATTTTAAAAGGTGAAGAAATATTCTCTTTGTTAGAGCAACCATAATTTGTTAAGTAGGTTCCATTTCTCGTTGTAATGAATGTTTAGGTAATAAAACTCATTACACATGAAATCCTGTATATTTCAGGACAGATGTCTGAAAGTGTAGGTTTAAAGGTGTTTAACATATACTGTCAAACTGCTCTGCAAAACCTTTTTAAAAAATGAGAAAGGATTATTTTCTAACTCATCCAATGAGGTCAGTACTATCTTGATGCCCAAACTAGACAAAGACATTAGAAGAAAAGGAAACTAAGGATTAATTATCTTCAGAACATAGGTACAATAATTCTGCATAAAATTTAAAAAATCAAATCCAGCATTAAATGAAATGAATACGATTATGGCCAAGTGTGTTTTATGCCAGGAATGCAAATTTGGTTTGACATTCAAAACTACATGACTTTAAAATATGCTACAAATCTGCAGTTACCAAAACAGCATGGTATTGGCATCAAAACTGACACACACATCGATGGAACAGAATGGAAACCATAGAAATAAGTCTAAGAATCTATTGTCAATTGATTTTTGACAAAGTTGCCAAGAACATGCATTGGAGAAAGAACAGTGTTTTCAATAAATGGTGCTGGAAAAATTGGATATCTATATTTAAAAGAATGAAACTAGATGCCTATCTCTCACCAGTTACAAAAACAACTCAAAATGGATTAAAGACTTAAAACTAAGACCTGAAACTTTGAAACTTCCTGAAGAAAACACAGAGGAAATGCTTCAGGATATTAAAATGATCAAGGATTTTTTTTTTATGACAGCAAAGCACAGTAAACAATAACAAATATAGATGAATAATTCAAAACAAAAAAACAAAAGAAAACTTCTGCACAACAAAGAAAACAATTAGCAGTGTGAAGAGACAGCAGGACAGACTACAGAATGGGAGAAAATATTTGCAAAGTATATACATCTAACAAGAGGAGGTTAATATTCGTAATATATAAGGTACTCAAAAAAACCAATAAAAGAAAGATATATTAAATTTAAAATTATATGGCGAAAAAGTAGGCAATAGACCTAAATAGACGTTTTTCAAAAGAAGACAGACGCAAGGGCCAACAAGCACATATACAGTGCTCTGCACCAATGGCCTTCAGGGAAATGTAAATAAAATCACAATGAGATACCACCTCACTCCTGAAGAATGGTGATTACCAAAAAGACACAAGACAGCAAGTTCGGGCTAGGATGTGGAAAAACGAGAACACGTTTGCACCGTTGGTGGAAATGTAAATTTGCACATCCCTTATGGAAATCAATATGAAGGTCCTCAAAATATTAAAAATAGAACTACTGTATAATCCAGCGATATAGTTTATCAGAGACATATGTGCTCCCTTGTTTTTTTTTTTTGCAGTACTATTTAAATCATAATTGTCCATCAAGTGATAAATGGATAGAGAGAATGTGATCTATAGATATACACACAGTTGATATATATATAAACACATATTATATGTATATAATACACATACACACAATGGAATGCTATTCAACATAAATTTGGAAATTCTGATTATTTTCAACAACCTGGATAGAACTAGAAATCATTGTGTTAAATGAAAAGTCTGGAACAAAAAAGTCTTGTATTGTCTTACTGAGATGAATAATCTAGAAACGTTGAAGTTATAGAAATTTAGAGAATAATGGTAGTTACTAGAGGCTAGGGAGACAGGAGGCAGGGAGGGATTGGGAGAGGATGATCAGTGATACCAAGTCATAGATATGAGTATAAAACTAAGGAGTGCAGTTAAATAGTAGGGTGACAGTAGATTAAATACTTTATATCTCAAAAAGCTGAAATAAAGGATTTTGAATATTTTCACCCTGAAGGTATGGTAGATGTTTGAATAGATAAATATGTTTAACCTGATCCAAATATTACATATGTACACAAATGAGATATGGTATTCCATAACTATGTGCAACTTCAACGTTTTTATTTATCTGTTCAAATACATTTAAAAATTTAATGGTTCACAATATTAACAAATAATAAGAACAATAATCTCAAGACATATAAATACCCATTATGAGTGAATAAATAAACATGTTGGATCATATTCATATACTGAAATACTACTTGGAATGAAAAAGGAACAAACTCTTGGTTTAATACATGACTATTAAAATAAACACGCAGACTTAAAGGACGCTTTCCAAAGGAGAATACGTACTGTGTGATTCCATTTACATAAACTTCCTTAAAATGCATAATTATCAACAGTAACAGAATGCTATCAGTGGTCTCATGGAGAATGGTCAGGGAAGTGGGTCAATGGAGTTTTGTGAAAAACTGGAAGGAAATGAATTGCAACTGGAAACAGGAAACTTCTGAGGGTGATGATGGGCACATTATCTTGGTTTGGGTGATTCTTTTTTTTTCATGGGCATATGCACATGTAAAATCTCATCCTATGTGCAGTTTATTACATATCAATTATTTTTCTTTCTTTTTTTTAAAGAGAGAGAGAGAGAATTTTTTTTAATATTTATTTTTTAGTTTTCGGCAGACAAAACATCTTTGGTTTTTTGTATGTGGTTCTGAGGATCAAACCCGGGCTGCACGCGTGCCAGGCAAGCGCGCTACTGCTTGAGCCACATCCCCTTCCCCCATGTCAATTATTTTTCAATGAAGCTGTTACTTTAAAACAAAAAAAAAAAACTATAGACTATCAAAAGTCCATCTGACATGCAGTATCAGAATCTCCAGAATCATGTCCTGGACCTCAGTGTTAGTCCTACCTGGATGAAGCAAGTAGTCTTCAACATTCACCTCCCCCCAACCCTTGTCCCTCCAATTCTCATGGGTCTGACTCTGAGAGAAGGACAATTTAAGCTTTCTTATTTTATTTAAATTGTTATGAGTGTCAAGTTCCAATCAATCTTCTGTGTCATCTTCAACTGAATAGTTACACACAGAAATCACTTACAGGAATTCAGATATCACTAACTGACTGGCAAGTATAAATTCACACAACTTTATTGGAAATTTCATTTTGTTGACAAGACTGATAGTATGGAAGCAGTTTCACTCAGAATAAATGTGTGGACAAGACTTCTAGAGAAATGTCTGAAAACGATCATAGAAGCATTATCATAGTCATCTGAAACTGTAATTGACATACCCATTATACAGCATAGGTAAGTAAATGATGCTGTATCTGTACAATGAAATTCTGAATGGAAATGAAATACAGATAAATACGACAAAATGGATAAATTCTACAAGTATAATTTTGAGTGACATAAGCCAGACACAAATTATATAAAGCATAGGGTCCATTCACATAAATTTAAAAAGTTAGCAGGATTCTATAATAAAGTTAAAAAATCAAGATAGTGTTTACCTTGGGGTAGGAAAGAAGGATAATGATTGAGAGGGAACCCAGAGCAGCCTCCAGGTGTGTGTTAATGCTCTGTCTCTTATGCAGTAGTGGCTACATGGACAAGCTCATTTTATAGTAATTCATTTAGCTCTCTGCTTAATGATGTATGTTTGTTCACTAAAAACATAATCACAAAATGACAAACAGTCACACAAATTTAGTCAGGTAATTGACAAGTTACTTTGTAAGGAATATAAGTATGTTTAATGGTCTTTATATTTTTTTAAATAAAATTTTATTTCAGGTTAAAATATGGCAACTAATAATCAGTTCAGCTGTTATGTTATAATTCAGATCATTTCTAGATATTTATCCAAATACATAGAGTTTTATTTATGATGAAATAATAGTTTTAAAGAAAAACGTGTTAACTCCTATGATATGGTTAGTCAGACTTTTGAATTTAATGGGATATGCCTGGAAATAAACTGTCTCTTTTCTATCTTTTGGTAAAGATTATTGACCTTTGATTTTTCAGGATCAACAATGTACAAATAATAATTTTAGCACTGACATTCATTAGTTTTATATCAACAACTACACATCACCATTTTCTACCTTTCTGTATCATTTTATTTTCAGTCCAGCAACCCTAAAGAATCAAGAGAGTTCTGTTTTAAAGTTAGCTTACTATAATAACAATTTATTATTTTGAGTTGAACAATCCATGCCAAAGTTCATGAAAACTTAATTGACTAATTTAAACGCCCTTTTTTAGGTGTAACATGTAATTTGTGGGGAAAAAAGTAAATATGCAACCATGTTTAATTAACCATTTAAAATAATCATTCCAATTTTTTAATAAAATGGCTTAAAGCAGAATCCCAATAACTATATGAATAATATGTATTTAAATTATTATTGTAGTTCCATCTTCTGAGGGACATTTTGTAGTGCAAATCTGGTTAACCCATATACTTGAATGCTTCACGTATTGTTCTGAGGATTTAGAACTTTATTCTTGTATTTTAAAAAGTCATTAGTAACTTCTTTTCCAATTGTTATAAATGATTCATGTAAAATTTTCATTAGGGCCCAGTTGGTTAAATTCAGAGATTCTGACTCAACTTAGTTATTTTTAGAAAAATCATGTTTAAAAAATTTAGACTTTTGGGGGGGGATTATTGACTTTGTCTCTATTTAGTTTAATTCATATCATCCAGAAAAAAAAAATCTAGACTTTTGAAACTTGCTTTTTGTCACTTTCAGTGTGTGAACATATCAGGTTTCCATATTGATTTCATCTGTTCTTTGCATCTTAATGCCTTGAAGAGTAGGTGCCGCAGCAAAATAACCAGGGGGTGACGAAAAACTTGTGTATATTGATACAGCAGGAGTGGGAGCAGTTTATTGTAGCACAGGAGGGGTATATATACATTCCACACAGCTTATCTTAATTAACATAAACTAGATACAGCAGTCAACCAATAAGGAATCTCCACACTTAATTGCTTGCTGGCGTTACTTCACAAACCACTCCCTCTGGCAAAATGCCAGGTGCCATCCTGACTTGTTTACAGACTCTAACAAGTAGGCATTACTCTGAGATGGCCTTGAAGGTGGCAACAATGGGGTATAATCTACAGAATAAACAATCAGAGGTAGATCCCAACAGTCACTTACACAACAGGTACCTCATTCCACTTAATTTTTCTTACTTGCAGCAAGCAGAAATAAAATGAGATGAAAAGTAACCTCTTTTCTAGTTGAAAAGTATAAAGTGCCATCCCATTAACACTGTTCCACTGCTTTGAAATTCCTTTGGTGATACTTTATGGTTGTGCTAACTAAGTCAAGGAAGGTCATGCCTAGGCCTAGGGGAGAATACTTCTCCTTTCTGTCCCTGTTTTATTGTTTTTATGATGTTCCAGGCACTTCTTTGGGATGTTAGGACAGTATACCGAGCACCTTTCCCCACCAGGGCCTCCCCTTTACTACCGGCACATTTGGTGCTAATACACATCCATTAGGGTAGAATACCAGGGAAGTCTTGTTGTCCTTGACTCTGAGTCCATGAAATCCTTTGATACTGACATGTACTGCATGAGGGTTTGTGAAGTTCATGGTTTCTAACTAAATTTTTGATCTAAAAATAAAATGCCATCAATAAAGTGCAGTGGATTTTTCACATGTACAATAAAAACTCAAACTGAAGTGACAGCAGTAGACATGATCAATTTTCCTGCCTACTAGATTATAAAACCAAAGCTGGACAAACTTCAGAGTTATCAAAACATGTCAAGTAAAACTTCAGGTGAAAATTCTCAAGAGACCCAGCATTTGTTGGCTTTATTTCCTTTGCTCACCTCCATTTTATTAGTTCTTCAGTTGGTAAGATGAGGAGACATTGTAGCTGCATTTCTTAGTGGCTCAATCTCGTAGGGTTTTACACTTCTCACTAAAATGAGAATTATTACATCAAATTAATAGAATTATTATTATATGAATTATACGTGGTGACATGTAAAGTGCCTAATAAAATAGTTAGAAATAATAGGCACTTAATAAATGGTCAGAACTTCTGAAGATGGAAGGAGGCATAGTATAGAAGGGAAAATGAGAGAAAGCTGTGGAAATACTGACAGAAAAGAATTATCATTTCAGGGTTGAACAGTTTGTCTTTTTAACCAGGTTGGTTTTGAAGGAGATGTTCTTTGTGTTAACTCTCATGGTATAATACCCAAAACACAACATTTAAAATACATACCTCATTTTCACCAGATATTATAAAATCATTCCTTAAGATGAACAATGAAAGTAACATTTCTTAAGAAGTAACAATGAAAAGCACCAGAAACAAAGGGGGCATCATCCCAGCTTGCATAACATAAAGGAATTCTGAAAATTGTTATTTTTTTTGCTCATTATTTTTTACACAAACTCTTTCCTGTTGATTAGCCATATGCATTAAATCTACTTGATTTCTAGGTGTAGACCAGCTTTTCATTACTGTGACCAAAATACCTCACAAGAACAACTTGGAGAAAGAAAAGTTAATGTTGGGCTCCTGGTCTCAGTGTTTCAACCTATGGTCAACTGACTCCAAATCAGAGAGATGGTGGAAGTGTGTGGTGGAGGAAAACTGCTCAGTTGATGGCAAGCAGGAAGCAGAGCAAGAGATGAAGAGAGCAAAGCAAAGAACAAAATATAATCCCCCCAGAGCATGTCCCAGTGACCTACTTCTTCCAGCCTCATCCCAACTGTCTACAGTTACCATTCAATAGAGTCCATTCGAATTATTCATCAAATGGACTAATCCATTGATGAGGGTTCAGCTCTCATGATCCAACCATTTCACCTCTTAACATCGTTGTATTAGATATCATGTTTCCAGTACATGAGCTTTTGGGAGGGTGCTTTATATTCAAACCCTAACACCAGGCAACACTCCATGAAAACTGATTAACAGATCAGTAAGATTTGTCTAAATCTATGCTGTTTTCTCTTAAGACTTTTCCCTTGAATTTTCACTAAGAATTATCATTTGATAGGTCTGATGTCTCTGAATTTTGTCCTGTTTTATAATTTTCTCCAGTTTTATAATGAAGATGCCCTAAAAACTCATCATATCTATAGCTACCCCTCTAATTTCAATTTTTATTTTAAATGTGAAAAATTCTCCAAGCTTTATGGTTGATGTTTTATTTTTAGATCAAAAGTTGGGTAAGAAACCATTAACTTCACAAACCAACATACAATAAGTAGACTCAACTTCACAGTTGCTTAATATTTGATTTTACTGTATTGGTTCAGACAAGGTAAGAAAAATTTATATAAATGCATATAGTCTCAGAATGTTCATAGGAATAACTTCTTAAAACTGTGCAAGTCTTTCTGCTTTTAAAGCTGAAAGAGTGTTTTTAAAAATTTTTTTTTAAAAAATGAGAACATTTGAACTTAAATTTTTCATAGTTTTCTTCCAGAAATTTTCTTCTAGAAAAGCAACTTGGAACTACCTATACAGAAAATGCCTACATGAGTAAATACTCAAATGATGAAAATACATAGATTTCTGAATCACTTTTGTCATACACTATAGTTTATTCCTCCAAACCTGGTACAAAATTTCCCCTCATGGTAGATCCTAGGTTATGAGTGGACTATGATTGCACATGATATCATCAGAGTAGTTGCCATTAAAACATGTAGAAATATGCTTCTAATAGAGCTGGGTAGAGTAGAAAAAAAGAGAAAGTGACTCAGCTTCAGAGTGAATATTAGTGCAAAGACCCTGATTAAGAGGACACTAAAAGCCAGCATTTTTTCATATGCATTATAAGTGACTGAAATAAATATCAGAGTTTTCACTGGCACATTTTTGGCATGATTTCTCCATATACTATCTCTAATGGGTACAGGGCATGGCCTTATTAGAACACCACAAGATGTTTTCCTAGCACTGGGATGAAGCTCAAGTACGTTCTGAGTGTGAGTGAGAAGGATATTGTCAGTCAAGAAGCAAAATGAAGAATTTACTCTCTGTGAATTTATCAAGGAGTTAAAAATAGATCAACATTTATCTTAAAATTCACACTTGATTTATTTTTGCTCCTTTCATACTTCTTATTTGGTATAATGTCATTTAAAATGACTATAACTCTTGATCATGATAATACACAGTACTAAGCAAACTAGATAAAATTCTAATATGCTAAAACCAATGTTTCAAATTGTATTATTTTAATACAATTATTTATACAGTATTTATTTCTGGTAATATGAGTTAAATGAAGAACTTTCACAATATCATTAACATTACTTGATTAACAATAATTTTTGTTAGTCTAAATTTAGTAGCATTTCAGACTTAATATGTGCATAATTTGTATTGCTCATTAAGTATTTTTTACTGTTTTATCAAGATCTTAATGTTTAATACTTTATTAAAGCAACATTAGGTTATATTAATGTCTTTAGGGACATCCTTAGAATTATAATATTTATTGAAAATTCTAATCAACATTTATTCATTTATTGTAGAGTATGAAGTGATAAAGAATAATAATCAAGCCTAAAACCTTAGATCTGTTTCAAAATAATTGTATTTTTTTAAAATTTTTGATCATTCATAGCTTTATTTTGTTTTTAAACTGACAATAAAACTTATATATATATATTATAGTATACAACAAAATGTTTAAATATATGCCACACCAAAAAAAAAATGTTCCTGAAAGAAGATAAAAAGAAGGAAAGATAAGGAATAATGGTGTGCTTTTGTGCTCTGCATTAGTCTTCAGTTAGATGAATGCTGAGAGTGGCCTTAGGAGCAAACTCACATTTCTAGTACTGATTTATTCTCATCCTTGTTTCCATAATATTGGAGTGTATATTTGAGTCCTGGAAGTTTGACCCCAAATTTGTTATAACTAGAAAATATGTGCAAAACTTATTAGTATTGGAAATACAGCTCTGAAAACTACAGTAATGAGCCCTCAACTCAATACAAATATGTCCAGAAAAATTAACAGAGGAAGCTTAAAAATCTGATAGTAAAAGCTCCTTTTTGGAGTTAGCATTATGAACATGTGTGATTCCATCAATTTCAACATTTAGAATACAAATCGGATATAGATATAGAATTGATTTTAGCCTACTCTTAGACTAATAAATTAGCCTGTAGTTGTTTTATGGATGCTTGTTTTTTTGTCTTTTTGATAAAAGACAAAAGATTTCACTTTTCTTGGCACAGCAGTCAATTGTTATAGTATACAACAAAATGTTTAAATATATGCCCTCAGTTTTACATGAGTGACACAATATAGTGCAGATTAATGCTGTATGCACAGTGGAAATGTGACACAGCTCAGGAACACTGAGTCTGGGAAATCTATTCTTTTCATCATGGGATAAGAAGGTCTGCTCTTTGTTGGTGGGAGGGGTGGTGGAAGGAAATGTTAACACATTTATCAACGTTAATATAGATGCGTGGACAACCTTCAGAAGAGAGCCAAGTAAAGAGGGACTCATCCTATTTCTACCAGCTCACAAACACCAAGTGTGCACATCTTGTCCCCAAACCAGATTTAGTGATGTTATCTCATTACCTTAAGATAAGTCATAATGAGAATATTTATACCAGGGAAATCGGTAAACATTAAATATCAGGGATCTTTTTTTTTCTTTCCACTTAGGTGTTACTGATTTTTTTTTTTAGACACATTAGTTCAAGGGTGTGTGTACTTGTACATGATAGGTAGCTCTTGTAGCCAATTTTTAAAAGGCGTGTGTGTGTGTGTGTGTGTGTGTGTGTGTAAGAGAGACAGAGACAAAGAGTCTGAAAGGAAGGCTTAATAACTGACACAAATCCTTGGATCTCAGAAAGTCTCCAGTGATATTGTATAAGCCAAACCAAATGAACAAGGACATTGAAATAGTTACTGAGAAAGCAACAACCTGCTTTAGAAGTTGAGAAAAACAAAAACGCTATTTTTGAAACATATATTATTGAACTGAAACTTTAAAAACTCAAATGAAAAAAAAAAGAAGAAATTGATAGTTCTGTAGGTTTTATGGTTTAAAACTCAGAGAGGGAAACTAAATTTTCCTTATCATTTGAGGAGACTTTTACAAAGTCTCCAACAGTCAAAACTGGCTTTAAAATATAAGTGTTCTTATGTTAAATGACATAGATTCAACAAAAATGCGAAGTAAAGAGTCAGGCTTATCTCCAAATTATGTTAAGAATTGATTATTAACCAATATAATACTATGAAGAACTGAGATAACTTAAATTTTCTTTTTTGTTTTACTCTCAACCATCTATCACTTGAGTAACCCACTTATCAAAACCTTTAGCATTTATGCTTTACTGATTGCACCCCATCTTAACCATTTACTTTCCTGCAGTGACCCCCATTGTTTTAATTCTAAGATAACCATTCAGCTTTCTTTAGACCATGCATCAGAATGTGCCAAGTCAAAGTGAGTTTTATTTTATTTCTTGGTTGACCAAATTGCTTGCGATTTGCAGCTCAGGAGATACTTAGAGAGCATGCTGTTAGAGATACTTAAGAGAGCATGCTGTTCACCTTTGAGTCGCTCCCCTCACTGCATTCATCAGCCTGCCCACACCCACCATGGTCACAGGTCAGTGTCTGGAGGGAAGATGGCACCTGGTTCACAGCAAATGCTTTGATGACTACATGAAAGAACTAGGAGTGGGACTGACTATGCGGAAAATGGGTGTGATGGCCAAATCAGATTGTGTCATTACCCTTGAAGACCAGAAGCTCAACATGAAAATGAAAGCACTTTGAAAACAACACAGTTTTCTTGTACCCTGAAACAGAAGTTTGAAGAAACTAGAGCTGATGTCAGAAAAACTCAGAGTCTACACCTTTGTCAGTGGTTGGTTGGTTCAGCATCAGAAATGGGATGGGAAGGAAAGTACAATAACAAGAAAATTGAAATATGGGAAGTTAGTGGTGAAGTGTGTCATGAATAATGTCTATGAGAAAGTAGAATAAAAATTCCATTATGACTTTGGACAGAATTAGCTACAAGAATGAAGAAGCTCAGTTCAATGAGCAAATCTCCAGACTTCTGCTTCAGTTATCTCTATCATAAACATTTAACATGTGACTATTTCAAAGTGTTGGTTTAACTAAGATCATCCCTTTGGTTAGTAAACAAATGTGTTTGTGCTTAAAGAAGAAAAAAAGAAAGACTTAGAAATTTTGTTCAAAACTTCTTTATGTTATAAAGAAAAATGTAGTGTAGTCGTGCGTGGTACTAGTAACAGAACTATCCTAGGAACTCAACTCTCAGAACAAAAGCCAGTTCTCTGTTCTTTGATGTCTTTGAAGATCAACTTGAACTTCTGGGATCCTGGGGCTATGAGAATGCAGACAGCATTTTGCTGGTTTCTATTTTTAAAATCAATATTATCTCAATTTATGAATAGTTTAAGAAAATAAATTTCCAAGTGTGACCTGATTCACTTTCTTAAAAGACATTTAATTCTCATGAATTCTACAATGAGTCAGTCACTAAGGGTAAGGAAACTTCCATCCATTGGTCTTAGTTGTTAACAAGAGGGAGCCTCCTAATCAAATCCTAACTTTTTAGACTGCATTAATAAATGTAAACAGGATGTTTTAACACAGAAAAAATAAAACTGCCTGATATATGCAAGGCATTTCTTTAATGGTGTTTAAAAAGAAGCTAAACACCTCCTTGGGAATTCTTAAAACATTTATCTTTTAGGCAGTTATTTAGCTTCACAAGTCTTTGTTGTTTAACAAGCTGGAGAAAATAGGTCAGCTAATGTTATATTAATCAGTAAATTAATATTTTAATTTGATTTTCTTTCTAGTTAAAATGCTTGCAGCTTTTCCTACCCCCCACCAGTTCAGCACCAGTGTTAAGTGGTATCATTATCATACTGTACCTTCGGGTTGGGAGATAACAGGGTCCAGCTATAACTCTATTCTTAGGAGAGTGGGAGGTTTATCATGCCACTTACACATTTAAGTGACACTCCATGGCTTCTGTGACACAAAGTATCTTAGAGCTTAGTCATAGGATTTTCCAATTTGTGCCATTAAATTCATATCTAAAACCATCCCTTTCAAATCTGAGTAGATAGTAAGTTTTGGTTAATAAAAATTCTGTCTTTACACTAGGGAAAAGGCCATTTTACTCAAATTATCTGAGCAATATAAATGCAGGTTTCAGATTCTAGTTTCTAATTTCTTCTATCAATCCACGATGCAAGAGAGATTTTGATTCAACGGGATTAATGGTCCATTTTTCTGAGTGAATAAAGAGCTACCAAAGTTTTATAGAAGTTTAATGTAGCTAGGTAAACTTACTTTTAATTTCTCAAAAACCCCAAACTCTAATTTTATTTTATTGATTTATGTTTAGTATACATGGAAGAACCAAAACATGCTAGGAGCTGGGTAATTTTGTATGACATTATTTCGGTGGTTATATTAATTTTCATAATAGTCATCTGAACTTCCCTATTTTCCCAGAATCCAAATCTGGCATGATTAAGAGATAGATTGACTATAATAACCTAAGAGGTTAGTGGAAGCCAGAAGCAGAGAACAGTGGCTGAGGCATATAGAGTGTACCAAGGCAGTAGCTTGGTACACTCCGCACCCTTCTTAATGAAAGCTACAATCCCCATGCAGTGTTTCTCTGCAGCTGCAATTCAGCTAATGTTTGGCAGAAAGGAATGACAATCTTTATTTTTGGTGTTGAAAATATGTATGCATTTAAAATATATAAGAGCCATTAAATAAAATTGGAAAAAAAATAACTAGGAAGTTTAATAAAACCTATCAATAGGAAAATTGCCTAGGATTGTTCTTTTTCCAACTTATGGTCTATTTTCATTGACTTATGAAATTTTGAATGCTTGGTATGGGAAACAACACAATTGTTAACAAGAGATATAACTTATTGCAGAAAACCATTCATTGGAAAAAATATGTACCCAATGACCTTAATACTAAACATGTTATTCTCACACTGTCCCTTTTTGTCCTATGGTTCTTTGGTCTGTATCAGGGAGAAAAATTCCAGTTTGCCAGTGTGAACTAAGCCATGCATAATTCTCAAAGAAATATTCAAGTGTATATTATAAAATGGTGTGTACTCACTTATTCTACATGAATATATTATTTAGAATCATGAGATTTTTAATGTTGTTATTGTTTCTGTTGCTTATCTTATTATTGTAGGCAAACATTACAAATTACATGACAAATTGATGAATATGTGGAACTCATGAGAAATGGATATGGTGGTGTTGTTTTGTTTAGTCTGTTAAGTCTTCTGTTGTATCTCGCTTTTGTTATGGAAATTTTGAATAAAAAGTGAAAGTACAGACATTGGATTTTAAAGATTTTTTTTAATGAAATAACTATTCACATACATTGAACAAAAATGACAAACAAAAGAGGGTAAAGTAATTCATGTTCTTAGATCATGAACTCTGGACTCTCCCCTTCTAGATGCTTGATTTGTATAATAATAATAGCAAAATAATAATAATAAAATGCCTAGTATTTAATGATTATTTATCACTTGAGGATTTATTAATTTTTTCTTACATGTTGAATGCTGGTCCAAGTATTTTGCATATTAAATCATTTAATTTTCACAACTCTATTGATTAAATTATATCTATTATCCAATCATACAAATGAGTGAACAAAATGAAAGAGGCTACATAACCTGAAGTCTAAGCTAGTGTGTAGTATTTGCTGGGATTAGACTCTGGCTCTTGGCCTACATGTTTAATCACTGGACTATTACTTAATTTTATTTATTTTTTAAATGATATGAGTTAGGAAAACAATGGAGAAGAAATGACTAGATGTTAATTTATTTAAAAACCTAGCAGCATTTTCATAAAATATTATAACTCCCTTTACTTTCTTTACTATTTCTGTATCTAAATTTTCATTTGTTCAAAACTAAAACCTGATTGCCTAGGCTTGTACAGTGTCCAGCATTGTTATGGTTTGGATATGAGGTATCCCCCAAAAGCTCACGTGTGAGATAATACAGGAAGGTTTGGAGGAGATATGATTGGATTATGAGAGCCTTAACCCAATCAGTGAATTAATCCCCTGATAGGGATTAACTGATGAGTGGTAACTGAACTAGTAGGGTGTGGCTGGAGGAGGTGGGACTTGGGGGCATATATATTTTTTGTATCTGGAGAGTAGAGTTTCCATTCTAATCTCTCTGCTTCCAGAATGCCACATAAGCTGCTTCCTTCTTCCACACTCTTCCACTATGATGTTCTGCCTCACTTGGAGTCTCGAGGAATGGAGCTGGCCTTCTATGGACTGAGACCGCTAAAACGGTGAGCCCTCAAATAAACTTTTCTTCCTTTAAAATTGTTCTGAGCAGAGCATAGTGTTGCAGGAAGGCTTGTAGTTCCAGCATCTCCGAAGGCTGAGACAGGAGAATCAGGAGTTCAAAGCCAGCCTCAGCGAAAACAAGGTGGTAAGCAACTCAGTGAGACCCTGTCTCTAAATAAAATACAAAATAGGGCTGGGGATGTGGCTCAGTGGTCCAGTGCCTCTGAGTTCAATCCTCAGTACCAATAAATAAATAGATAGATCAATAGATAGATAGATAGATAAATAGATGAATAAATAAAATTGTTCTGGTCAGATCATTTTGTCACAGCAGTGAAAAAGCTGACTAAAACAAGCATTGAGTGATCTACTCAAATACAATGAAAGAATAGATCACATGTTCACTTAGACCAGCTCTTTGGGGACTCTGCAAAGGCCAGTATACAAAGAACTAACTTTAACTGGGTTTGGGTGGTGAAAGCTAATGAAATTTCTTATACATGGAAATTGAAAGATGTTTGAAGGTGTTCAGGAAAGAATTCATGGAAATGGTGACCTGTAAAATGAATGGTGGAGGATGAACAGCATGTTACAATCCAGGTAAGCAAAGCCACAGTGAGAGACAGAGCCCCAAACACACATTAGTTTGTGATTTCTAAGTGAAGACAACTATGCTTACTATGCTTACATTGTGTGATATATGATTGAATAGAAGTGCAGAATAATAGGTAAAGTTTATTTTGTGCTGATCTTAGGGAAGTCTTTCTTAAAAAATCACGGAGATTTTTATTTATGGCAAATGAAAACCATGGGTGTACTACTAAGGGGGAACGATTTTAAATGTATGTTACATGTGGTAAAGAAGTTAAGTATACCTTTTGAAGCCAGATACAAGAACACATGATTATAGAAAAATAAGTGCCCTGTGTCAGTGGTGAGGATATAGAAATGTGTTTTCTACAGAGAGATATAATGGGAACAGTATCTCTGGCTGCTGTTAGAACACAATAGAGTGAAACAAAATAAAACAGCCTTCCTCCAGAAAATAAAACCACAAGTTTCTACTCAGAGTGCTCATCACAGGAATTCTCCCTACCTGTACACTCCAATAAATACTTAGTGAAAACTTGAGTTCAAAGTAGTCAGGTTGAAGTGGCCCTGACTTTTATAAGAAGTCACATAAATCCTCTCCAGAGCAGTGCACTTCAAACTCAGGTTACAAAGCATATCTACAGGAAACATGAGTTCATATTCACAAAGCATGAGTTTGTACTTTTTAAAAAAACACAAAGCATAAGGCCTCAGCCACATAAGTGAGTGAGCAAACTCTTCAGACTGGACTGCACCATAAAACCCACAAGGTATACAGAAGTTGCCTGATTAAATACAGAATGTAACAGAAATATCTTTTAACTTATGTGTAAAGGTAAGATATTGAATGTATTAGGAAAGGCTAGTGTTATCAAAAAAATAGTCTAGAATATTTTTAATGAGATCCATTTATAATATCTCCAAATAAAAAATGTAATAATTGAAATTAGAAACAAAATAAATGGAGTAAACAGCAGATTAGAAAATACTGAAGAAATACTTAGTAGCCTTTAAGTAAATACACTGCATAGAACCTTAAACCTAAACATACCAGAGTCTTGATAAAAATACACTTTTTATAATTTCAGGACCTAAAAGTGTAAGGGAAATAACCAGCGATATGTCAACTAAACAAAATCCTGAGATGAACCGGAATATACATAGACCTTTGAGCACATGTGGAAAGTAGGGGTTCTGTAGAGAAGTGTTCATATAAGTGCAACAATGTGGCGCATCACCTTGGTCCAGCTGAAAGAGGGAAGAATAAATAGTCCCCCACAACCAGCCATGAAGAAGGCAGAACATTTTCAACAATGGAAGTCATCTGGCAATGGGACAATCTCTCCAAACACCTTAGTGAAGATTATCCATAAAACCATAGTCTTTTGGTTCCTGACAAAAGAAAAGCCAATCTTCTCTTCAAAAAAGTATTCCCAATTTACATCTTGAGAATTACCAAGGGTTTAATGAACAAACAAAACTCATATTAAAACATCAGTTTAAAAAAAATCAGTAAATGCACAATAGTGTCAGTTGTTGCCAGGAGTTGGAGGACAGGGAGGCAGAACAGGCAGAGCACAGATTTTTAGGGCAGTAAAAATACTCTGTATGATATTACACTGGTGGATATCTATCATATATTTTCCCAAGTTCATAGAATATAGAACATCAAAACAGTAAATCCCAGCATAATCTATGGACTTCAGGTGGTAATTGTTTGTCACTGCAGTTTCATCAGTTATAACAACTCTACATCTCTGATGGAGAGTGTTTTAATGATAGAAGCCTTCTTGGGAGCAGAGGTAATATGGGGAATTATCACACTTCTGCTTCTCTACTTTTGCTAAGAACCTGCTTTTAAAAAATACAGCCTAATTGAAAAACAAATCAGCTAGCATACAGAAAGGAAAAATTAATTATGTCTGCAAAGACTTCATATGTTAAACAGAAAAATAATGTCTAAGTAAGTGCTGTAGGAATTGGAAGATTAACAAAACTGAACAAAAATGGCTTTATTTAAAGTGACTGTGGTTTTGGAAAAGAATGATTTTGAATGTTGAGAAAAGAAACAATTTTTGTAGTAATTAATGATTCAAAAGATGGGTTAAGATAAAGATCAGGACATCTAAAAAGAAAATCAAGAATGACAGTATGTTGGGACATATAAAAGTGAAGTTAAAAGACGTGGATATTAGAATGAAGAATAACAAATTTCTAACGGTAGGGCGAGTTAGGAGGACAATAGAGTGTTTGAAGAAATAAATTCTATTTCTCCATAAATTACAAAAGACATCATGGGAAGCAGCCACTGAACTGTGGGTGTGCCTGAGCCATCTCTAAAGCAGAGGTAGACCCTTTGGAGAACTCTACGTGTAATCTCACCAATCTGAGACTGCTTTGTTGCCTTGGCAAACATCCTGCTCAAAGAGAATTATGTTTTACCCGTGGAATTTATTGGCTTAGACAGCCCTAGGTTCAAATGCAACTTCTGGAAGGTAGAGAAATATCCTAGTGTCCCAACTAGCCTTGAGGTGCCAGCTACCTGGAGGAGGAACAATTACTGCGCAAGTGATTAGTCCCCAATCAGGCCAGCCTCCAGCTTCTTGTTTACCTTGAAGAACCCCCTCCTCACCATAAATTCCTCTGGTGTGTTTCACTATAAAGCATTCCCTGGCTTTTTCCCTTTGTTAGGATCAGACCCATCAGATCTGTTCCACCCTTCTATGCCCCCACTTTGAAAAATATTTTTCTTTTGTCTTTTGTGTTTATTTTTAATATGACTTTTTTTTTTTTTTTTTTTTCCAGCCGGCCCACACCTCCGAGGTTTACCTACTCCCTCCCCACACAGGTGGTGGGTGACCAGACATCACCAATATGATGGTAAATATTCTAATGTGATGATATCAAGAAATGCAATTTTAGATATCTTGTAGGAAACTGCGGAAGTCCAAGACAAAGAAAAGACTTTAAAAGTCTCAAGAAAGAAGAGACAGACTATCCAGAGAGGAATTAAAAGTAAACTTACAAAATACTTAACCAATGGCAACAATGGAAGTCATTTGGCAATGGAACAATCTCTCCCAAGATCTTAGCCAACTGTATTCATACAATATCATACATAAAATGTAAGCATTTTCAAGTAAAAGACAAAAACACAAATAGACCAAGAGTATGCATTATCCATTTATCATCATTACAGAAATTCTTTATTGATACATTTCAGGAGAAAATGGGTAAAAATATATGTCAGATGGAAGAGGAAGTGCTTAGCATATAAATGATAAATGTACAACAAAATTTAAATAACTATCAATTGTAACATAATATTTATGTCTAACTTGGGCAGTTAAATTTAAAAATATAAAATATTTAAAAATCTTGGAAAGAGTAATATACAAATCAGAAGAGGAGTAATTTCAGTGAGGTTAAACTATGGTTATTGGAGAATGTAAAGATATATTTTATTAAAACAGTCATTATAATTTCCAAGAAAACTTCTAAGAACATAAAAATAGTAGAACTTCTATGCTAATATAGAGGAGAAAATATGAAGTAAAGAAGTGTGAAGTACTGATAAAATGAGGAAAAGTTACAGTAATAAAATATGTCTAATACAATTTGCATTTTATTACAATACAATTACAATAAATAAAATATTATTTTATAATTAAGATTTTGTTTGTTCTCAGTCAATTTTATTTTCTCTAAAAGGTATGAACTATAGAAAAATAGGAAGTTGAGAAGAAATGAGTGAAACATAAAAGCAAAACTAATACTAAAGTAATACTAGTTTCCATTGTAGCACTTAAGTAAACGAGTCTTTATAGCCACAAAAGCAGGTTCAAAGAGCATTTGACAGAAGTTTTAAATCATAAGAAAGATACAACTCTAAACACAGAAGCACCTAGTAACAGGTTCAAACCAAACATAAAAATAACAAATATACAAAGAATTTGAAACCATCAGCATGTCTGATTTAATGCACCTCTTACTAGTCAATATATTAAATGCAAAATAGAAAAAAATGAATAATGGAGATATCTATCTAGATCCAAAAGTCATCATAAACACTACACTTTATAAATGGAAAATATACTTCTAAGACACAGAGCACTCTACCAATACTGAGCACAGACTGGTCCTTAGAGCAGGTCTCAATAAATCCCAAAGATGATATTCCTGTATTATGAATGAAATTTTTTTCACAAAAATAATTTAAAAACCCCAAATAGTCTATACATTGGAAATTTAAAAACACATTTCTTGATAAACCAATAGCAAGGAAAGAATCCCAATGGAATTTTGCAATTATTTATACTGCTTGTTTAAATAATGAAACACTACAAAATTTTATCTGTGGCTCACTCTTTATGGATAAGCACATACACACATATGGAAATAATATTACAGATCATTGGGCAAGTAAAGGATAATTCAATAAAATGAGGTTAGACACTTGTTATCCTTGCTGAAATAACAAACAAGGAAAAAGGAAATTAGATTCCTATATTATACCATAAAGTTTTACATGTATAAAGCAATTCTATGTGAAAATGAATATAAGTGAATATTTAAAAGAATGTTTAGGACAGTAAGGTAGAAAGTTATGTTTTAAAAATATGCATTTATGAATATGCAAAATGAACCCCACTATTATGCACAAGTACAATGCACTAAAAATTAAAATAATAAAAAAGCAGTAAAAAAAGATTCAAAAAAATCGAAAGCATGAAACAAATGATTGACATATTGATTAAATAAATTGTATGTGTGAAATTTAAGCACTTAACTGTGATTGAAAAACGTAATATAATAAGAGATGCTTTCATCAAGGAGACACTATTTGCAATATTCAACAAAGGATTGATAAATAGAATATATAAATGATTTTTAACAATGAGTGGGAAATAATGAATAACAAAGTAAATTGGTCAAAGACACAAATAAAAGACTTGCAGGAGTGGAAATATGAATGCAGAATATAGGAAATCGGTCCAAACTAAGTTTTAGATATCAGAGAAATACAAACCAAAACTAATCCATTAGCATTATAGGCCCATCTGATTTAAAAACCTAAAGCCAGACATTCTTAACACCATGATAAGGACATGAAGAGATGAGACTTCTCATACAATGCTAGTGGTAATATAAATTTGTACAACCACTTTGTAAAATAATGTATTTAATATTATCAATATGAGTTTTGATATTACTACTAGACTGAATTAACCTATGTAAATACATACTTTTCTCTCTTTTATATAGGACTTATTTCAGAATATGAGATGAGGCATTAAAAGATTAGTAACAATTGGTAAGATAAAAATGGGAGACAGATGTACAAATACATATTTATAATAAATAAAAACAGCAATTATTAAATTTTTTGCAAATGAGAATGTTTTTAAATTGCTCATATAATACAGAATTTAATACTTTGAACAGTCCAAATAGATAGCTATTAATTTTACATACTTTCCCAGACAAGGTAGCAGAAGCAAGAAAAGGTCAAGGAATTTGCCTAGCAATGAATATACAGCTCTTAAGGGAATCTAGAGTGTGAACCCTGGGGACCTCAGTCTTTATCTCTCTGTCTCTATCTCTGTCTTTATCTCTATTTCTATATCTCCATAGTGTAGATAGTGTGTAGGTATAGATAGATATGTAATTCCAGTAATGAGTATTTTTGTGTATGTATGCTTAAAATTTTTTCTCTCCAATTTCATACCTTCAAGAACAATAGTAATTATATAATAATTTAATAAGAATGTATATATTTAGATATTAGAGATTTCATTCAAGAAATAGATGAATCAGTGAAAATGATAGACAACATCGTTCCATCTATTGCCATGGTGGTGTAAACATCTGTGTGTTCGAATTTGAGCTTCCAAGTCCAGTGCTTGAAGAAGCATTTTTTTTTTAACACTGAAGGTAAAGGTTAAATTCCCTGTATATTCATTCTGTATCACCATGATGGTGAAAAGGCCTACCTTATATTAAGTCCTCCATAACTGTTTAAGTTTAATTAACACACATGTTATTCCTCTTCTGTCGTCTGTATTTAGGTTGTAGTCTATCATCTGTATTTAAGTTTGCAGATTTAGTCACATCTCTCTCTTGGCATCACTTGTCACTTTCCTTGTTTTTTGTTTTTTTTTTTTTTTTTTAACAGGGATTGAACCCAGTGACTCTTAATCACTGGGCCAGAGCTGCTGGGATTTCAGTTATGTGCCACCTAACTTATACATTTTAAGATATGGGAAGCATATTTGATGATAAGTTGTGATTTTTTTTAAATTTTTTATTGTTGGTTATTCAAAACATTACATAGTTCTTGATATATCGTATTTCACACTTTGATTCAAGTGGGTTATGAACTCCCATTTTTACCCCGTATACAGATTGCAGAATCATATCAGTTACACATCCATTGATTTACATGTTGCCATACTAGTGTCTGTTGTATTCTGCTGCCTTTCCTATCCTCTACTATCCCCCCTCCCCTGCCCTCCCCTCCCCTCTTCTCTCTCTACCCCCTCTACTGTCATTCATTTCTCCCCCTTGTATTATTTTTCCCTTTTCCCTCACTTCCTCTTGTATGTAATTTTGTATAACCCTGAGGGTCTCCTTCCATTTCCATGCAATTCCCCTTCTCTCTCCCTTTCCCTCCCACCTCTCATCCCTGTTTAATGTTAATCTTCTTCTCATGCCCTTCTTCCCTACTCTGTTCTTAGTTACTCTCCTTATATCAAAGAAGACATTTGGCATTTGTTTTTTTAGGGATTGGCTAGCTTCACTTAGCATGATCTGCTCTAATGCCATCCATTTCCCTGCAAATTCTATGATTTTGTCATTTTTTAATGCAGAGTAATACTCCATTGTGTATAAATGCCACATTTTTTTTTATCCATTCATCTATTGAAGGGCATCTAGGTTGGTTCCACAGTCTTGCTATTGTGAATTGTGCTGCTATGAACATCGATGTAGCAGTGTCCCTGTAGCATGCTCTTTTTAGGTCTTTAGGGAATAGACCAAGAAGGGGAATAGCTGGGTCAAATGGTGGTTCCATTCCCAGCTTTCCAAGAAATCTCCATACTGCTTTCCAAATTGGCTGCACCAATTTGCAGTTCCACCAGCAATGTACAAGTGTACCCTTTTCCCCACATCCTCGCCAGCACTTGTTGTTGTTTGACTTCATAATGGCTGCCAATCTTACTGGAGTGAGATGGTATCTTAGGGTGGTTTTGATTTGCATTTCTCTGACTGCTAGAGAAAACAACCAAAATCCTACTTTGCCTTCCAGATGCAACTATATCTGGAAGTTGTAGGTGTCCCACATTCTTCCAAAGGCTTGTGTTAATGAATTATCTTTTACCATTTAGTTTTTCTCATATAGCAAGTGTCCATGCTTTAAAAATTGTTCTTAAAAGGTAGCTGGTCCATTTGGCAGCCAGGGTCCTAGGGCTAATTGGAGAACTGAGGAAGAAATGGAAAGGAGATGCAAAGGCCAAGAAAGAAGTTTTAGAGGATGGTCCTGTGAGTCGAGGATACTAGGAAAAGGTGAATTTAATGTCTGTCTGGAGACAGGGAAGCAAAGATTTCCACTTATAAGATAAATGAGATTGAACCAGAGAATTATTAATAATTAGATATGGTATTGTTTTAGTCAGCACTTGTTTTACTGTGATGAAATACCTGACAAGAATAACTTAGAAGTGGAAAAGTTTGTTTTTGCTCACAATATCAGAGATCTCACTCCATAGATGGCCAAATCCATTTCTCTGGGTCCAAGATGAGGTAGCACATATGGGGGAAAGACATGGTGGAGGGAAGCTGCTCCACTCAGGAGAGAAAGGAAGCAGAGAGACAGAAAAGAATGGGACACAGGGAATATGGCATACCCTTTCTGGGCATACCCTTAGTGATCTACCTCCTCCAGCCATGCCCCAGCTGCCTACAGTTATCATGCAGTGAGTCCATTCAAATTAATTGGGTCACAGCTCTCACAACCTAATCATTTTATCTCACAACATTCCTGCATTAATAAAGGTGATTTGGGGGACATCTCATATCAAACCATAACAGATATGAATTGGCAAGTTAGACATCAGACAAAAACATTCAGAGGCATGGGGAAGGATGACTTTTGATTAAGAGAGAATGCTCCATATAACCAAGAATGGAAACGTATTTTGTATACTATATAGAATGAAATAACAGTTCACTGGCACCTGTGGTTGGTAATGTGAGGTTACTAGACATCACAGGTGACCTGACTGAAGCATAAATGGTAACAGACTTCCCAAGATCAACCACAGGTCAAGAGTTCAATTTGGTCTCTCAGTTTTCCAAAGTTGTTCTTATGTGAAAGGGACACTTGTCTCTAAATTCTTCAATGACTCTTTGATCTAAACCAGGAGATTCTTGGCAGATCCTTGTACCCCCACTATGATAAAGTGTATCCTTTACTGTGTTTGAATTCAAAGCAAAAGTGAAATTGAGTGGTGCAACAAAGAAGGCCTTTCTAGCCCACGATGATCTGAGATTCCTATTTTTCAGATGACTATGTGCCAAACTTAGTCAATACCTGCTAACACACATACGCAAATAATATGAATATCTCCTATGCAAAGGCAGTAACAAGAAACATAATTGGTTTATTTAAGATGAACTCCAAGTAATACCAAAAAAAAAAAGCTATTTGGAAACTATGTTTTGATATGATAATTTTGTTCTTAAACAAGAGAGGTACTTTGTGATTGCTATTTTAAGAAATAATATTTTTTAAAGTTGATACAAAAATTCCCTGTTTTCCAAAAATAATATCCTTGTAGTTTCTTTTGTGGTTCAAAAGTGTTTGAATCACTAAGGTTGAATGTCAGGTAATTTCATTTAATGTTCACTTTTAAAAGAGTAAAAGAGGAGAAAGATTTAGATGAAAAGAAGAGTGTATGACCTTAGAAATGTATTTATAAGGTCTGACTGCAGCAGGCAAAAATAATAACCATTGAACCTAGTGAATAATTTAAGGCCAATGAGCTAACAGTGCTCTTTGCAATGGGATATTAATACGTAAATATTTTAGTCAGCTTTTTCACACCATGCATAAAAATGCCTGTATTTTATCTGCAATCTCACTCTAGGTGAAACTTCTGAGAGATTTTGTGTTCTCACTGAAGTCTTTATATACACATTCACACATTATAATTAAATGATTTTGCTACACAAATACATTCAAGAAAAAAAAAAGATTATATTTTCTAAAATATGCAGTGATGATTCCTAAGGCCATGTTTCACTTTGCACGTTGGGACACTGCTATAACAGAATTTGGCTCCTTTATCTGTCTCTATTTGCTATGACAGTGTGATTTATTGAAGATTGGAATCATCTGCTATTTTAAACCATATATAGTCTTGAAAAATATAAATAAAACTGATCAATGATATAAATATTTGTGAGCTTGAAAAAATATATTTGTTTCTCAGATATCCATAGAACAGAGACAAATATTCATTTAATTATATTCATATATAAATTAACATGTGTTGTTAGTGCCTTGTGTTTCTTTTTTGTTAGTGAAGCAAACAATGGCTCTGGTTTTCAAGACAAATGATTTATTTTTATCAATGTATTTATTTGTTTTTGCCTTGGTTAGAAATATTTGCTATATATTTAAAACTTATGAATTTAGGATTGGTTTCTACTACTTTCCATGGAACAGTAAAAGATAACTTATACGTCAGTTTGGGGTTAAAATCTAAAGTTAAAGTTCTGGTCCTGCTCAGTCACAAATTGAGCAAGTCACTTCATCTGTCTCAATTCATTTTTCTCAACTTAGATGCAAAGATATCTCTGGCTAATTGAGAATGCCACTCAAATTGTAATCATGAATGAATAAACTATGATAACAACCAAGTTCCCCCCAAATATTGTAAGTAAATGAAATTTTGAAAAACACAGTAATACTTTAATGGCTGTTCAGAAACTATGTCTTGAATTTGGGTAACACTCTCCAGGAATCTTTCTGCAATGATTTTTATATCCTTTTGAAGAGTATAGATTTTCATAAGCCAAAAAACTATGTTTACAGGAAATATAACTGTCTTTATTTAAATCCATAATGACTAAATTTAAGACCATGCTAGCCCAAGTAGAGGAAAATGTTTTAAACCATTTGGAGTTTTCTCAATGAAATACGTTTGTCCATATCCACCTAAATTATTCTTGGCTAAAATAGGGTTCAGGCACTGATGCAGGAGGACCCTTGCTGAGAAGTCTTTGAGATCTAACACAGCTTGAATTGCTCCAGATGTTGGCATTAACTATTTGATTTCCTATTGTTAGGTTCTTAGAGGTCATGTGTGCCTCCTTGGTCTGCCAAACGTCCTCACATTCACCAAATCTCTCTGTTCCATGTTGATTCCTCTCTTAGAGTCACAGGAAATAGTTTGTATATTCTGCAATGCTGTTTGACAGCTGCAGGAAAGCAGCAGGTTTTATTGGATCACCTATAAGGAGGTTTGTTATCACTATGTCAATTAAACAGCTCTTTCACAGCATCTGAGTTCTGCATATCCTGCAAAACTTGTCAGATCCTTAGACTTGTTCTGGAAGTCAAGGAACAAGTTTTGTTCTTTTTAGGACCCACGAATATATGAGGATACCATTTTCTCTCCTCTGTGAAAATTGGAGCCTGGAAGGGAAGTCAAATTAGAGGTCCCTTATGGAGGCCTTACTAGTGTGTGAGGTTTTATTTCTTCCCTTCAAATACTTGTTTCTTGCCCAACATGAGAACATTTACTTCATTTCAAGGTTTAGTTCAGCTTTCCATCTACTGTATTTTCAATTTCTTTTATACCTTTCAGGTCTTAGCCTTTTGAAACTCAAAAAAAAAAAAAAAAAAAAAAAAAACCGAGGCTCTTATAAAACCAAAGAATTTCTCTCAAAGGTATAGCATCTTTCTTGAATTTCAAAGGTTGCCTTTGAATCCAAAATCAAATAATTTGACTTCTAACTTCACTCTGGATTTCTGGTATCTCCCTTCTTCTTCTTTGGCAATGAACTTTGTCAACTCACTGGAGTAGTCTGTGATAAACACAATCAATACTTTGGCATTGTACAATTCAGAAAAAGGCATCATCTCTGTGTGGTTGCAACAGAAGCCACACGTTATCTGAGTGTATTGGCTCTCTGTGTACAAGCACAGCAATGGACACTATCTTTGGCAAAGAAAACATTTTCCTTTCTCTCAGTTCATCTCCAGGGAGCGTATGCAAGGCTTGGTGAGTAGAATATGGACCAGATTTCAGGCCACTCAGAATTCTTTGCTGAGTATTCTTGTGCAGAACCCCACAACCCAGGAATAAAATCTATTTTAGGGATAAACAAAGTATAAGGGAGAAAGCATCAATAGTAATATTTCAGAAATTTATCTCACTACTTGTATCTGATCAAAGCATGATAAACTTGTTACTGTAACCAAGCATAATACAAGCTTGTGACTTTGAAAACTTAAACCTTATCACAATAAAAAAATGATACTAGATCATTCCAGAAAAAGGCAAATTTATACAAATCCTAAATTGGCAATAACTTGAATTCACAGAATAAATTTAGTCAAACCATTTGAATGGTGGAAGGACTACCCTCCCTTATCTCCAATTGTTTGAAACTTCTGGTTTAATTTAGTCACTTTCCCAAAACTCATCTGCCAATGCTCACTAGATAAAATTTGTTTTCATTAACTTTTAGTGTGTGCAGTATTAATATTTGGGATATGTACATCATAAATAATGAATCTAATATAATTAAAGAATGGAATTCTGAAGCCAGAGGCAAACAATATTAACAACTCAGTATAAAGTCATGCACCTCATAAATATATCACAATTTCTCCCTTATTTTCCTAATGTGCACTTAAAATTCAAAACATCAGTATAAGAATGTGCTCTTTGAGAATGTGTTATTAGTGCGTGCATGTGTGTGTGTGTGTGTGTGTGTCAAAACAATTTATATAGGAATTTCTTGCATTGATTACCAATACATTTTATTTGAACAGCCCTAAGATCAAAATCACTTTGCAATAATGACTCTAAGCCTAATGAAGTACTAGCACCTGAGCACTGTTACTTTGAAAGTATATTTAAAAAGTGAAAGCAAATCAATAATAATTATACTAACCAAAATGTATTATCTTTTCTTATTAAAACTGTAATTGAAAGAAATGTGGTGTCCATAGAAGGATTTTTTAAAAAACACAATAGTCTATTAACTACATTTGTTGAAAGTAGGTTATTCTACTAATTTTCAGAAGCCAGGTCTAATTTTTAATAAGTGAATGGAGGACTACAGAAATAAAGCAGGAGGCAAAAATTAAATTAAAAAGAAAAACTTATGAGGTTATTTTGCAATTGTTCTAGTAATGTCATTATTATTTGAAAAGTAATAGAATATGTAAGCTAGACCTTAATATAGTATAGACATAAGGATCCATCAGTATGTGCATCTATAGAAGACACAATAATAACTCAGGTCAGTGGATCAGTATTGTGTAAACTTCTCGAACATTTATAAACCATCTATTTCTAGCATTGATTTCAATCAGTGAATCAGTAGTTTATGTTCACTTCCTTTCATTTGCTATTATTTTACACAGGGGAATATTTGCATTTACATTGTATTCCTGACATAAGTAAAACTCATTTCAAAATTCATACCTGCTTTAGTGTACTAGTATATTTGTATGCTGTGATGTCCTCTGATAAGTAATTATTTCATAAGAATGTTGACTATAAGCATCTTGCTTTAACTGTAATCTAAGAATTATCATTTTAAAGATTAATAGCTAATTAAGTGAATTAAAAATAAAACCTGGCACTTATAAGAATTGTACTTTTTCTTATCTAAATATTATTCATCTCTAAGAGGCAAAAAAGGAAAATAGTGAAGTTATAGATTAAGAAGTGCATTACGGTATTCATTAAAAAGCATTTAGGGAAACAACCAGAATCCCAAACACAAAACCACTCAATACTTCTCATCTTACTGCCTGGACTAATGCAATGCTGTGGACAGGGCTGAGGTATTGGGGAGGAAGCGTCTGCACCACAGACACAGAGTAAGACACAGAGTAAGACAGAGGAAGGGACCTAACCCCGCCTGCACTCATTAAGTGCCTTCCCGAGCACTGTAGATATCTGTTGCTCAAATCAACTCTTCTGTTAAGTTAGCTTCTTCTTTATTTCCTTTTTTTTATTTTTATTTTTTTTTAGTTATCAATGGACCTTTATTTTACTTATTATGTGGTGCTGAGGATTGAACCCAGTGCCTCACGTGTACTACAACCTCAACCTAAGTTAGCTTCTTCTGAATGACTGTCAGATCCAATGGAGGTATCCTTTTTTCCCATATGAAATAAAAGGAGTTAAATTCTTTGTGGATAAATAAAGCACATTTATTGTTTTAGGTTTCTGGAACCAGATTTTTTTTAATGTTAAAGAGATTAAATCATAAAGAGATTAAAACAGCCACTATGCTCTTATGAGAGAGAGTTGTTATTCTCTATGTGCATATATTCTCTTCTCTATGTGCATATATTCTCTTAGTGAAAATATATAGATTCTTATTGTGTAGTCTAGTTTACATTGCTTATTTAATCCAAATAAATGTACTCTTTTTTGTTGTTGTTGTTATTTTTAATCTTTGGTTTAGCTTTCATGAATCAGCAGATGACTTCAACACTGAGAATCTTTACATTTATATTTTAATATTTTGCCTTGCTCATTTTGAGCACACTCTTCTACTCCATTTCATTGAAGAGTAACTTTCAGAACTTACCAGTCTAGTACATATGAAAAATCACATATCCAGTTAATCCACCCAGTTCAGATTTTAATCTCCAGATGACTAATCTCATGAAGCTACTTCTCACCCTCTACTAAGACAGTGTTAGTGGGAGGGGATCCATTAAACTTTTCTGAAGCAGCTGGTCCTTAGTTTGAACATCTGATTATAAGTAAACATTTTATTATATGAAACAATAATTTCATTTAAAGTGTTTTGTTCTTAGGAAGCAATAGCATAGTATTTCTCAGGCAATTACTACTGATTGAGTAGGAATTTGCACTTTACTTTTATTCCTATTAAAATGTCATATTGATAACCTAAGGCAATGTGTTGATTTATACTTAAGTAACAAAGTCACAGCTAATGTCTTCCATGCTTTCTACAGGTGCAAAAATTTGTCTTGAATCTAGCATTTGATAAGAGTAAATACCAATGAAAGTAATGAATTGTGAGAGTATATATATCAAAAGAAACAATCTGAAGGAAATACACAATATTTCTAGGAGTTCTCAATTTATAGTCCATGTAATAATGAATAATCTTTAGGTATAGGAAGATGTATTTAGAAGTTTTTTCATAAAATGAGAATCATAATGAACAATGTCTTGAATCCATGTTTAAGTTTCCTTGTGATAAATTTTCTAACTTGTCTTTGAGGACATGAATCAGTTATTTATATGTGTACCTTCAAAACTACACGTGTTTTTTTTTAATATTTGTGCCAGAGGTACAAAATTTAAGTTGAAATAAGCTTAATAAGATAAAATAGTGCATGAAACAAGGAAACTAGACAAGTTGAAAATGTATTTGATAGTTCAGCAAACATTTTCTGTAAAGAGCCAGATAGCAAACACCCCCAAATTTTATGGATAATATAGTCTCCATTGCAAATACTTAACTATGTTTTTTGAGTAAGAAAATAGTCATATATATTTTAATTCTTTTTTTCTGTTCTCATTGGAATTACTCATTTTCTCTTGTATTATTAGGCCCAATAAAGAATTATCCATAAATTATTTTTAAATGTTTTTTAGATATCATAATTGAGAAATGGTTTTATTCAAGGGAGACAAAATTGTAGCAGATAGGAGTCTTTAAAATTGATAGGAACAGTAAACTTAGGCTTCAATCCCATAGTTAATTTTAAAAATATTATTTCATACGGAATGTGTCAATTAATTTGATATCCCTTTCTCACACAAAAGTATTGTAGTATCTGAATAATTAGAAAAATAAAGTATCTATAGTGCTCTGCTAAAATCCTAAGAAAAGAGAAGTCAGTGCAAGCAATTCTCTTCACAGGAATGCATCATACATTCTAAAATGTGGCAAAATAAAATAAAATACAAGAAACACAAATGTCAGAGAACAAATGCATACAGGATTTGATCAGTGGTGGATTAAACAATGGGAAATTGCCTTCAGAAGAGTAGTTGTAGTCATTTTCTTATTGAATTATACTCAAAAAAATAAAATTCTGTTTTTGAGTGTTACACTTTCCTCAAAGTTGGTTAATTACCTATCTTTTGTTTTCATTCTTATCATACATTCCAAGAAAATTAGCATCTTTATTTTAAGTTTCTTATATTATAGAATATGTAATGGAGTTGATACTATCTGTCCAAAGTTTTTGAAAAATTTTTTGAGTGAAATAATACATATAAATTAGTAAAATTGCTTTTAAAAATTTATTTTGGGAGAATTTCTTGTGGTGCAAAGCATTTCATACAGATTCAGAAAATTAGTGAAGAAAACTGAAAATAAACTGATTAGAGGGTTTACTCAAAATTAAAACTAAAAATAAAATTAGAACCACCATATGATACAGCAATCTCATGACGTTTCAGAGAAAATGGTTTCAATATGTTGAAGAGGTATATGTACTACGTTTTTTTCCCCAATATTATTCACAATAGCTAAAATATGGAATCAACCTTAATCTATATTAATAAATGAAAGGAAAAAGTAAGTATGAAAATATATACAATAATGGAATATCACTCAGTCTTAAAAAGGAAGGAAATCCTGGAATTTGCAACAACATGGATAATTCTAGAGGACATATGTTAATGATACTAGTTAATTATAATAATCTAGGTACAGAAAGATAAATACTGTATTATCTCACATGAACATGGAAATCATGTCATAGAAGTTGATAATAGAATAGTGGTTACCAGAGCTGGAGTTGAGGTGGGCAGAGAGTGTGAGAAGACAGGAGGAACAAATTTAAGAGATGTATTGTAGAAAAGATAATAATGATATTGCATAATAATGTATTGTATAATAATGAATTATATTCTTGAAAAGTGTTAGGAGAGTAGTTTCTAAGTGTTCTCACCACAAGAATGGTAATTATGTGAGGTATTGCACAAGTTGATTAGCTCCATTCTGCCATTCCACAATGCATGTGGAAAGCATCAAGCTGAACAGGATAAATATATTCAATTTTATTTGATTAAAAAAAGGAAATGAAAATGAACTAAAAAAATCAAAACACTTCAAAATAAATCTAAAAATAACATAAATGTGAGTTTCTAATATTAGTGAGAACAATACCATAAAACATATCAGAATGTATTTTGAAAAGTATGCTCTAAGAACTTGGCTTTTCTGAGACCAAAGATCACATGACAACAGGATTTTGAGACCAGCCTGGCTGGGCAACATAGTGAGACAACATTTCAAACACACACACACACACACACACACACACACACACCATAAAACAAAAAGCAGCTCAGTTTGGTTTGACCTGTCAGTTCCACTGGTTCTTTAAATTTGGGTAAACCACTAACTTGTCTAATCCTGTTTCTTCACCTAATAATCAAAAGATAACACCTCGATTATTTGACTAACTTAAATATTGCATGAGAAAATACCTACATATGGAATGTAGAAAATTGAAGTTAATAAAACCATAGCCATTCGTAATTAAACACTATTCAAATTAAAATTTAAAATAGAACTTGGCTTTGATTAGTTAAAAGGGAAAAAATAAAGATGCTGACTTCCTATTTTTAATTTATTTTTATTTTACTTATAAAGTTATTATATTTATTAATAGTAACATAATTAGAATAGTTCCTACTTGTTATATATGTTAACTGTCTGGTACAATATAAATGCTTTCAAAATTTTCTCTGATTCTGGGTGAAGTTTAGTTTTCCATATCTAAAATCACAACCAAAGTTCCTAACACTAGAAAATAATTCATTTCACTTACCACTCAAAATAAAATAAGGATTTTATTTTTTAGAGAGAGAGAAAGAGAGAGAGAGAGAGAGAGCGGGCATTTTTTAATATTTATTTTTTAGTTTTCAGTGGACACAACATCTTTATTTTATTTTTATGTGGTGCTGAGGATCGAACCCAGCACTCTGCACATGCCAGGCAAGCACGCTACTGCTTGAGTCACATCCCCAGCCCATAAGGATATCTTAATTGTCCTATAACAAATGGAGTAACTTATCTAATTTCTTGAAAAATGATATCCAAAAATTGCTTCAGATGATGTAGAATTCTAAATTATTTGGAAAATTTGCATCTAAGGAATGATGTTTCTTTCTAAATGCATATGATCTGGGTTTCTCTGAGGTATTAACATGTTCTTGAACACTGACCCTTTGGAGACCATCCCCTCAGTGGCATTTTCCTTTGCACCTTTGAGCACCTTGAATGCAAAGAAAAGTCCCTGTGAATCGGTGCTGTTGGATTGCCTGTGAGTACAGTTATTGATTCTGAAATTCTTTCTTCTTTCTATCCAAATGAGAATCCAATGATAGTGAGAGGCCAAAGTGAAACTAGGTATTAAGATAATGTGTTTCTAGATGCTTCTATTATGATTGCTGGTACAAGTTTTATAAACCTCATGAATGGGGTGGTTCTTAATATAGATATACACACATACATATACATATAAGCACACATACATATACATGTATGTGTATATAGAGAGACACATATATATATTAATATACTATATGGAATCATCTCATTTCAAAGACTAATGACTCAATCAAAAGTTATTGCTGATCTCTCTTAAATTTTCTTCAGTCATAGTACTGTAACAAGGACAATTTTTAAACTGGGCTCAGACTCAGATGACATATGATCACTACCAGCTGCATCAAGAGGCAGAGTCTGGTTAAAAATAAGTTGTTTGACCAGAACAGCAGAACAAAGCTGAAAATCTTCTGACACCTGATCCCTTCAGCAGCTGTGGAAATCTATTGAGAGGGCTCTCCTTCTAATGCATTTGTCAGAATACTAATTGGAAAAATGACTTCATGTTATGAGTCATACAGTCACCTCTGTGGACCTCATTAGACTTAAATGAGCACACTCAAGTCCAGTGCAATCATTCAGATTCAGCCATATGTTGGTAAGGAAGATCTCTCTGTAATCGGGCTCCTGGCCAATTGTGAACATTGTCAAGTAAAGAAATAGGGGGAAATCAAATAGAGACAGTTGGTAACAGATACAGATATAAGGTATTTATACCTTCCTGAGTAATCAAAAACTATGGATATGTTTGAACCATAAAAAATTCAAGTTAAGCAGATGAAGTTAAGTCAAATTCAATGGTGCACTTATTGTTCTGGTGCAGTAAGAAATACAAAGTAATGAAATGAGGCCACAGTAGTGCATAACTTTGTAGCACAGACAACCATGTACACAAGTAACTTTCCTAGTTTTCACATACATGATGCAAGTCAGTTAAATATTCTGTTAGACTTTTGGCTATTTAGAAGAAAAATTGAGTCTTAGATTTGTCTTCTTCACTTTAGTTCCTTTCTTTCCTTTTTGTTCTTCTGGATCTTATATAGCTTATCCTCCATCTCACCCTTCTAAACCCTGTTTAATAATACTGAAACTAGACACTTGCACAATAGATCTCTATTCTGCTGGCTGGCCATGATTAGTTTTTCTAAAAAGGTGATCTAGATAAATTCTGCAAGCCTGTCAATGGGGAGCAGAGCAATGGCTTGTTCCTGTCTGTTTTTGTGGCATCCTGTGAGTTTTCTAACTGTAGATTCCTGACTCACACTAGCAATGCTTCTTTACCAAAGTAGAAACAATTTCTTTCTATACCACCAGCTAAGTCTGGTTTGAAGTTTTTCCAGCCCTTGCATAATCAGCCTCATGGCGTTGACTCCCAGAGAGACCAGCACTCACTAACTTCTGCCCTATTTTTAGAAGTAGGATTTCAGACTTGTAAGAGAACCAAGTTTGGAAATACCAATACCAGCTGAACAAGACCTCCTCCTCAAAGTGTGGAGTCTCAGCTTACTAGGACTCTTTCCTCTTAACCTTAATAATTCCAACATCTTTCCTGTATTTTTTCCACTCTGGGGGTGTAGCTCTTTCCTGTAAATTAATACAACTATGATGCTTTACAGATTTCTTTTTACTTTTTGGTTACCTAATCAATGGCTATTTATATTAATTTTTCTCTCTACAAATTACTAGTGTGGTTTTTGTATGCTAATTGGACCTGTCTAATACAGAAATTGTATCAGGAGTATACCCATGAAAGACATTCGAATATGAGACTTTGGGAATAGGTTTGTTCATTTGCTTTATCCTGAAAGTGCCTGGCCTACTTTCCAGTGGGAAATGGATTGCTGGCAATCCAGATCATTGTTAAGCAAACTATTACTTATGGTTGATTTTTCTAATACCTACTGATGCCAGAACTTTGGGAGAAGAGAGCAGCTTTCTTGCTTGAATGTTAGTCAGAACTGATGAATACGAGGATCATGGTGTGCAATGATTTCTTCTGAGTTCTATGAATTATTTACAAAGATAAAATAAGAAGCTTCAGTCTTTAATCTGTGTACGTATATCTCTATATCAACTACATTGTTTCCCTCCTTTTATTTTATATAATTTAAATTGAAAGCACTACTGTTTGTTATCATTATTATTTTGGGGGGTACCAGACTGAACCCAGAGGAACTTAACCACTAAGCCACATTCTCAGCCCTATTTATTTACTTAGTTATTTATTTAGAGACAGGGCCCTGCTAAGTTGCTGAAGCAGGCTTTCAATTTGTGAGCTTCCTGAGTCACTGGGATTACAGGCTTGAACCACTGTGCCCAGCACAATTTATGTTTTATGTGACAGAATTTTCAGATTGGACTATGATTGAGTTGGAGCACTAATTAATGTGGCCTATCATATTTTATTTTTCTAGTTCATATACTATAAATCCCCATATCAATTGTATGTAACTATGTTTTAAATCATTCAAAGGTATAATAGCTTCATACAGCAATTTATTAGCTTATGAATCTGTTGGCAATAGTCTTGTGGTTGATTCTGGCTCTTGGCTGGTTCTCTCTATACATGTGATCTCTCATTCTCCAGGCGGCTAGCCTGGACTTTTCATGGAGCAGCAGTGTTTCAAGAAGGAAAGTTCAGCTGTGAGATGTCATGAAGCCTAAGCTCAGAAGTGACCCTGTTGCGTTCTACTGGTCAAAGGACAACCCAGATTCAAATGATAAGAAAATAGATTCTACTTTTCATGGGTATAATGGAAAGTCGTATTGAAAATGGATGTGACCACATGGTTGGAAATAATTTCTGTGGCCATTCATGCAAACTACCATTTTCTTATTTAAACATTGATTGATAACTATGTACCCTCATTTTCCCACTATTTATTCTTTCTTTATCTCCTTATGTCCTTTCTTGGGTTTAGATTGTCTATTTCATTAATAAAATTATACCCTGTGATCCATGTTTAAAACTTCTGTGATTTTCTCATTCACCATACCTTCCTAGTGAATTCAAAGCTAAGTTTAACATGTTCTTTTCCTTATCTAGAAGTGTTAGTCAAATATTTTGCAAAATTTTCAACATGTGAATATTTATAAAATATTCCTTTGTATAGGGTCTAAATATCATTCTTGAGCAATTAAGTTGCAACATACACACACCTATGTTACTTTATTTCATTTTCATTCACGGCAGCAAATTCTAAGCTGTCTCTAAGTGTGCTTAGCACACTTTAACCTTTGAGTTGGCCATTTTACACATTCTTCTTCCTCTAATATTTTGCATCATTTTTGCAATTATTGTCAATGTCAGATGATAACTGTGTTTTTTGTTTCAATGATAACATAGCAACCAGAAAAGACAAAATTTATCTTTCTACCTCCCATTCAAGTTTTCATTCTTCTTATGGAAACTTCTATTTCTGGCCACTTGTGTACTAATTATATTTCCTCTTGCCTACTAGCATGTTCATTATGCTTTCTCTTTACATCTTCCTGTCCTACTAGATCATTTCCACCAACGCAATATGCTTCAATGTATCTCATTGCTAAAATCAAGAACATTCATGAATCCATTTGTCTGAACTCTTTGAAGCTCCTCTTCCTTTGTCTACTTTATTTTTTAGTACAATTCCTTAGAAGAGTTTTATATCCACTTGTTTTTCTTTTAAAATTCTTTTACATTCAATATATTACATTTTTTCTCCTCTAAAGATATTGCTCCAATAAAATTGTAAAATTTTTCATTTGAGATCTAGTAGGTCTTCCTATTAATTTGGACTACTAAAGTACAGCATGCTACTATGCTCATTTCTTGTTTTTTTTTCTCCCTATCCATGTTTAATGTCATTGTCATTGACTCCAAAGAATACATATTTATCCCTGCATTCCACCTTGAGCTCCAGTGTCAGATAGTAATCTTCACAATTCAGTAAACAGCACAATTCTTCTAGTTGCTTGGGCCAAGTTTAGAAGTTATGTTAACCTTATCTTCATATTCCTACTTTTGACATTATTTTTGACCTATCTATCATCCCTTATCATAGCTTTTTCCCAACTGATATACCTGGTTCCATACACATTTTTATAATCTATCCTCCACATAGTAGTCTGAAAAATCTTTAAAAATTCCACTTCAGATCTCATCAGGCTTCTCTTTATAAGTCTCAGAGTTTCCCCATTGCTATAGTTTGGATGTCAAATGTCCCCCAAAGGTCCCCATATTAAAGGCTTGGCTCTAAGGCTTAGGAGGTAGCTTGAATCTTTAGGAGATGGGGCCTTCTAGGAAATGCTTAAGTCTTTGGCAGAAGACCTTCAAAGGGGATTGTGGAACTGTAGACCCTTTCTTGTTTTTCTTTTCTCTCTGGCTGGTGATGTGAGTAGTTTTGCTCTACCACACTCTCTCATCATGGTGTGCAGCCTTTCAATAGGCTGAAAGCAGTGGTACTAACTGGTGATCATGAACCGTAACCTCCAAAACTATGAGTCACAGTAAACCTTTTATCTATAAGTCAATTTTTTTCAGGTATTTTCTTATAGTGACTGAAAGCTTTCTAATAAATCCATTATAATTATAATAAAATCAAACCATCATCATGTGACCAACAGGGCCTAAATGAAACCACCCAGCCTATTATTTGGATTTAATTCCTATCACTCTTCCTCATCACTTCCAGCATTCTAGCTATAGAAGTGTTCATATAGCTCACTGAAGAGTTCAAATTTGCTCCAACTTTGTATCTGCTGTTCCACCTATTTCTCACTTTTTCATGTTTTTTAGGTACTTTCTGAAATATCACTCCAGGAAAATACCTTCCTAATGGACCCATCTAAAACATAGAGAACTTTCCTTAACTCCTATATTGCCCTCAGGACCCATATAACTGTTCATTGTTTATCTTCCTGTTTAAATTCTCTCTCTCCTTTAAATATATCTCCTCTAACATTAGTATTCTCTGTTTTTCACTGTAGTATCTACACACTAAATAATAGCACATGGTAAATATTAAATAAATTTTGAATGAATAAAAATAGATAAATATCATAATTTGGTGTTAAATTTGAAATGCTAAGGGATTTAAAAATAAACCTAAATTAACTTTACGTTGAAATGTCAATATAAATGATTATTGATACTTTACCCCTTATATTCTTGCACTGCAAAGTCGTATGGCCTCAGCTTGATTTCTGAAAGAGTATAATTGTTGTTAGAATATTATTATTCAATTAGGCATCAGAGTATGGCTTATAAACTAACATATGTAGCCTATATAAGAGTTTTTCATTCAGTATAAAATTGTTCTTTACAAAGTAGATACATGCATTAAAAGTGAGAATGAGGATTAATGATAAGGTATACTATCTCCATCCAAATCCATATTATCAAAATTTTTTACTAAAGTCAAATACTTCATGACTTATAAAATAAAAGTTATTAATATAACATAGTAATGGAGTGTTTATTATGTGCTAGGTATTTTCATAGTTATTGAATATACAAAGTCCGTAAAACAGGTGTGGTTTAAATTTTCATGGAGTTCCTAGTTTATTATGTGAAGGCAGACAATAATCAATAAGAGAAATTGATAATTTCAGATATTAAAATGCTCTCTGAAAATAAAAGGGTATCATTCCTTAAGATTTTGACTTAAAATGTTGGGAAATCATTAACTTCTATTAGTAAAAGTTTTTAGAGTCTTCAGTTCAATTTTTTTATGTTAATAGTCCCATAATTAGGGAACTTTTTGTATTGACATTTTCATAACATTTTGTGAAATATAAGAATAATCAGATTCAATGGTATGCTAGTGCCAACTTGTACTACCTTTCAAGTGCCAGTTGTTCGTGTATTTTTTTCAATTACAAACATTGGCTGCTTGAGATCATCAATGATACAAATATGACAATATAGAATTTTGACAGTGGCATAAATAATGAAAGCCATTAACCTGAATAGATATAAGCACATTGTAAATAATTTTGGTAATTAAATTAGTAGGTTTCTTTTTGTTCGTTTCTGCATATTTTCAAAAAGACTTAAGGATTTATAATGGGATTACTATTATGTTATGAAAATATTGGGATAATATCCACAGAATATAAATGCTATTTAATTGAACATATCTTTTTCTACTTTTTAAGGGAGCCATATTATTGTTAAATAAATGGTGGCTACACTTTAGTATGTTGGGTAGAATTTAAAGCAATTTACTTTTTAGTCTTTGGGTTCAACTCATACTAATTATTTTAATAAACTATTAAAAGTTCTGTTATGACAGTAGACTACAAAGGCAAAATCTTCAGGCCTTGAAGAAAGATAATATGAACTATAAGTAGCTTGTGAATCAGTAGCCTGTGGCTTGGATTGATTAGCCACAAAATTATGACAGCAACCATGGCAAGCAGAAAAATCCTGACCCTGCTTGGAAAGAGCACCTTGCCAGAGCTGTCAGCCTCACCTTTCTGGCTTTACTACTTGAGCTTTCACTGTTGTGAAGTAGTCCAACAACTAGCCTGCTGGTATGTACAGTGCCTTCCACCAATAGAAGCACTTGTCAGGTACTTCCAACTTCAGGAACAGAGGAAAGATGTGACTGCAAGTTTCTTATGGAGAAAAAAAGAAGTAGGTAGGCCAGTGAAGACATTGGTGTCTATAAGACAAACCTGAACACTCAAACATCAGGAGATGTCAAGTGCAAAACAAAGATGTGAATTCATGAAGAAGCAGACAGCCTTGTGTGTGTTAAGAACAGTCATAGAACATCACCTGGACACAGAAACAAAGTCGTTGATTTGATCATAAAATTTTATTTCATATTTGTCTTTAAACATATCTTTCTCTAAACACATATAACCAAGGTCCTTTGAAATAGCAATGTACATAACAATCCCATGCAGATGTGGATGTGTGTGTGTGTTTAACATTGAAATTGCATAAACCACTTCTGGAGAACTTTCACCATAAGCATGCTTGTCCTTTTTTCTTATGGTGTCAGGAATCTGGAATAACAACTGACACAGTGTTCTTGGATTAACTATGTGTGAGTGCAGGTACATATATGAATGTTTACATATGAATATAACATATATCTACACTTTAATAATTGTGAAATTATTATGCATCAATCTTTTAAATATACCTAATAATTTTTCTTAAAATAGTTGTTACAAAATTATTATATATTTTAGCCAATGGTGAATTAAAATTGAAGGAAATGTGTTAAATCTTCTCCAATATGAGTCTGAATCATTCAACACTTAGTTTAATGACACAGCAACATAATTTTAACTTCATTCTTTAAAATTAAATTTCAAGCATATTATAATTATTTTGTGTTCTTGTAATATCACCAGGCTTTAAGAATATTTAAAAATGTATGTTTCTTTTTCTTGGTGGGCATATCTGAAGGAATATTTTGATTTTATAAATTTAAAAACTGCATCTTATAATAATAGATGAAACTAAGAGAAGTTGCCTAAAATAAGAAACACTTATTGATAGTTAATTTTGTTTATGATGTTGAGGCTTGAAAAATGTCTTTTCTAACCATTGGTAGAAACATGGCTGAGATCCATATAATAATAAAACAGAATGAGAAGAGAAAATTATATAAATTTATTTAATATAGCTTTACATGGCACAGGAGTCTTCATAATGTAGACACCAAAGGGACAAGGAAAGCGAATATTATGGACATTTGTGCAGAAGTCTTATTGGGAGATTCAATATACATATTTCTTTCTGTGATTCTGATATTTATACTGAAGAGAATAGTCACACACTGACAAGAACAAACCAGAATCAAAATTTTACCCTGGTTTTTGATCCAGTGGATAGCTATTCATACTATAATGTGATTCTCTAGAATGTTTCTTAAGATTATAAGTTCCCATACATATAGCATGATTTGAAGCCTCTTTTAAAAATAACTGCTTAAATTAGAATATCTTTTGAGTAAGTGTATTTAACATACAGCCTATACATGTTGGCCTATCAAACTGAGATATTTTTAACCACTTGTGAGGTGATAAGAGAGAAGATATTCAATTTTAAAAACATGATTAGTATTTTGCACAGTTCACAGTATCAACTGAAAAAAAAAACAAAAAAAGAGAAAAAATGCAAAAACCATAATATAGTCTTAAATATTGAATTTAATATGTCACATTTACCAGTATTGTGGCCATATGTAGTTCATGGAATAGAGAGATGAAAGGAATGTTTTCATCAAATGCAAATGAGAATATTAGTTTGTCTATCCTCAGATGCGGGTTTGCTTTTCATAGCACTTTTTCACACTTGATCTTCCTCACATATTTCTAAGGCCAAAATATTTCTTCACTGCTTTAGGCAATTTCTTATTTAATTTTGTTTTAGTCCTTTACATACATATTTACAAGTTATAATAGAGCTGACTTAATATATTATCCTCTGTTAATACAGTTCCATCAGAAGACTCTTACCATGTAATGACTACACTTATATTTAGTCAATTTCATAAGTTCAAAGCGCTAAGAAATTGCCACAGACCTACATTAATGTAGGAAATCCTCTTGAGTGCACTTAGCTATTAAACCAAAATTTAAGCTCTGTGCATTGAATTAAATGATCAGAGTGATAAATCAATTACCACAGAAGAGCTTTTGGTAGATCACATGACTATGCCATTTGAATGAGAAGAAAAATCACCACCCTTATAAAGCCAGAATAAAACCTGAGGTACTGCAGGGGATAAAGAGAAAGGCAAATGTAGGTAGAAATGAGTGGGATCTGCAATCTCTGGGTCCATGAAGATCTGAAGGAGCTTCCAGATACATCAGTGAGGCCATAAATATCCAAATTTTACAAATTAAGGATCACATGTGATAATTAAATTATATAAAACACAGAGGGCTTGGGGCACATTAGGCACAACAGTGTTAATAAGTGTAAATATTTATGGTTAAAACAAGAAGAAATCACATAAAAATATGATTTGAAGTGATAGAAAATGTCCAATTTCCCTCCATGAGCCTACTTTAATGATGTAAATACTAACCATTAGATTCATGGATCTATTTCAGTGGAGGAAAGTTGAAATTCAAATGTACTACCTGGGAGAAGCAACATCACAAACATTATTCACAATATCAAGTTTCACCAATTATGACACCTGCAGTCCCCAGAAGCTTGAGTAAATGATAGGGATAGGCTTATGTGGACATCTTCTAGAAGAGATTCCATTTCTGAATAAAAGCATTCTGCAAACCCACTGACTTTGTAACATCCAATAGCCCTGCACTCTGACATACTCCAACTTTCCATTTTCAAATTCTGCTTTTGCTAAAACTGCACTTCACTTCTGTTAGAAAAGTCATTCCCAAGTGGCAGTGGGACCTTAATTTATATACAAATTATATGAAATGTAAATAGGAGGAAAGGAAGTTAAAGGGAGGAAATAAAGAAAATAAGAAGGAGTGACAGAAGAGACAGACAATTGAACAAATGAGAAAAAGTACCTAAGGAAGCTCATATTAGCTCAAAGGACAGCAAGTTGGGTATGGGAATGTATAACAAAAATGAAAATCAGTATAGGTATTTGCAGCTTTTTCCTCTTCTCCTTTCTTCTGCCTCTTTCTTTTTCTAAGATGTGTGTGTATGTGTGTGTGTGTGTGTGTGTGTGTGTGTGTGTGTGTGAGAGAGAGAGAGAGAGAGAGAGAGAGAGAGAGAGAGAGAGAGAGAGAGACTTGCTTCTAACATTGTCTTATGTGGTGCAGGGTAGAAACATAAACAAGATTTAGATTGTTGTAACAGAGCCTAATAGATAATTTTGGTGGGAGTTCAGAAGACCAGAATTCCAGTAAGACTGAACAGCAAAGACAGGTTTCATGAGGTTTCAGAGGAGAAGGAGGACTCTATTGGAAATTAGACTAGAGGCCATTCATGTTATCTTCTGCCTAAGAAGTTGTCTAAGAACTCTCTGTCCTTGTCCTAATACTTTATGTGAGGCTGATTTTAAAAGTGATGGACTTCTATGAACATTGATGTGGCTGTGTCCCTGTAGTATGCTGATTTTAAGTCCTTTGGGTATAGACCAAGGAGTGGGATAGCTGGGTCAAATAGGGGTTCCATTCCAAGTTTTCTAAGGAATCTCCATACTGCTTTCCAGATTGGTTGCACCAATTCGCAGTTCCAACAGCAATGTATGAGTGTGCCTTTTCCTCCATATCCTCACCCAACATTTATTGCTGTCTGTATTCTAGATAACTGCCATTCTGACTGGCAGCTGTCAAAAGCTAAACTGTGGAAGCAATCTAGATGCCCTTCAATAGATGAATGGATAAAGAAACTGTGGTATATATACAGAATAGAATATTACTCAGCATTAAAAGAGAATAAAATCTTGGCATTTGCAGGTAAATGAATGGAGTTGGAGAATATCATGCTAAGTGAAGTATATCCAATCCCAAAAAACTAAAGGCTGAATATTCTCTCCAATAAATCAATATTGAACATAACAGGGATGAGCAAAACATGGAAAAAAATAGAGGAACTTTGACTGGGCAAAGGGGAGGGATGGTAGAGAGGATGCATGGGGACAGGAAAGATGGTGGAACGTGATGGACATCATTACCCTATACATGCATGACTGCACGTATAGTGTGACATTACATTGTGTACAACCATAGAAATGTAAAGTTGTGCTGCAATTGGTACAATGAATCAAAATGCATTCTGCTGTCATATATACCTGATTAAAATAAATTAATTAATTTAAAAAATCTGATTAGCTTCTTAATCTGGTGGAAGAAATTTCTAGGAAGCATAGTATTCAGTGAGTAGCATGGGTATTGCTGGCAACTTTTAGCCCAGTTTATTGTGATATTCAAAAGCAGAAAGCAGAACAGAAAGCATTGAAAACTTGAACTTGTAAGGTGGGAGTAAAACTGAGGCTAAGGAAGTCAATTATTAAAAACATTGCTGCTACTAAAGAAATAGTAAAGACTTTGCCCAGAGACAATAAGAAAGATGGTTGGAGGGCATCTCAGAAATCGGCAAGACTATACCCATCACAGGTTCAGGGAGTAAAAGTAAAACTTCCTTTGAGAAGAAACCAGTGGGCCACACTGCTGGCACAGGTTGGCCTAGGAAGTTGTTTTGCCATGCTCAGCCACTCAGACACTCAAAGGCTGTTGCAGCTAAGGTCCCTGGAGTTTTGGCTACTGCTCCAGGTGGCAGCAGACCTTGACAGCAACCAAGCTGTGCTGTTTCTGCCAGAATGCATAATGCTGGTAGATCAAAGAGACTTCTATTGAGATTTCAAAGGAAGGTCTGAGAGGCCAGCCAAAGTGCTACAGGGTCAGAGTTCTAGTGGCCTCCCCTGACTGGGCAATGTGTGGGGAGATGTGAGGAGTAAGCCAAATCTGCCATGGAGACCCCAAGATTAAGAAATGCCAGTAATGTGGACCAAAGAAAGCTGAAGGAATTAAACAGAGAAAAAGCCAACAAACAGATAAGCCATGTGAGTTGCAACCAGCAAAAGACAGAGGAGTGGAGCTACACAGTTTTTGGAGAAAACATCATGGTGCTGTGTGTTCCAGATGATGGACATGGAGCTATAGCACTTGTTTGCCCAGCTGGATTTCAGTCTTGCTTTAGTCCCATCCCTTCTTTCTATGCTCCTATTTTTCTAAATGGAAATGTTTACTCTCTACCTTTCTATATTACCTTTATATATTAGATACTTGTAAATTGCTTTTAATTTTTATGAGTTTGCCTTGAGTCTCAGAGGAGACTTTGGACTTGAACTTTTGGGCACTGCTTGAACTGTTGAGACTATGGAGGCTCTTGGAAATAGTTCTAAATGTATTTTGCATTGTGAGATGATCATGAGCTTTTGAGGGCCGGGGTGGAATGTTATCATTTACATACTAGGTAGCCTCAAAAGCTCATGTGTGATACAATGCAAGAAACTTCAAAGTTGAAATGATGATGGGTTATAAAACTCTGACCCAATCAGGAAGTAATCCCCTGAGGAGGATTACCTAGATGGTAACTGAAGGCTCACATGGTATGGTTGGAGGAGGTGAGTCACTGGGAGTATAACTTTGGGGTATATATTTGGTGAACTGAGCTTAGTCTCTCTCTACTTCAGGATCATCATGTGAGCAGCTTCCCTCCAATACTCTTCCACCATGATGTTCTACCTCATCTCGAGCCCCAAAGAATGGAACTGTCTGTGGACTGAGAACTCTGAAACCGTGATCGCCCAAGTAAACTTCCTCCTTAAAATTGTTCTTGTCAGATCTTTTAGTCACAGCCTTGAAAAAGCTGTCTAAAACACTTTGCTTTGCATCAAGCAATATAACTTGCTGGCACCCTGTTCAAAACACTCAGTAAGCACTTGCTTTCTTTATCAAGGGAATTGGAGCTTGATTTGGAATTCTTTGTGAACCTTGTGGAGATGAGCCTTATGATAGATGCAGCAGTTTGATTTGCAGTACTTAACACTGCTCCTGGACTGGCTAGAACAAGTTACAGAACTGCAGAACTACGATCAGATAGTACCATAATTAAGTACTGAGTTAAAGCAAGCCTCTTTCTTTTAGGGATCTACATTCACATGGATGTGTGAAGGAAGCAGACAGTCTGTTCTTTCACAAAGGCACCTGAATTGGGGAAATTGGAAATAAAGAGTCTTTGGAGGAAACAAATCTCTACAGATGCTAAAACAACATTTATATTAGAGTTGTGATGGAAGTTATTTGGCAAAGGCTAAATCTTAGTCCTCTGAAATCTGAATCTCTAAATTTTGCCATTATAAATATGCTTACCATCAAATTGGTAATAATAACAATAACAATATAATAAAATAATAACAACATGACAATAGTCAAGCAAGTATTCTAGTATATTTTGTTCGTTTTATTAGGATTCTCAGATTTCATATTATTAATATGAGTCTTTTGAAGATATGGTCTTTTGGAGATGAAAATGAAAACTTATTTTTATGACTTTACATTTAATTAAAATAATATTAATATAGAAATTTAGCTAAGATATTTAAAATAATATAACAAGGAATTATATTTCCCCACTGTAAAATTAGTATTATAGCTTAGTACTCCTATTATTAACTTAAAAAAAAGTGATGGAAAGCCAGATGAGGTGGGGCATGCCTGTAGACCCAATGACTCAGAAAGCAGGAGGATTAGCAGTTCATGGTCAGCCTCAGCAAATTAGCAAGACTCTGCCTCAAAAAAAAAAAAGTGTATAAAGGGCTGAAAATGTAGCTCAGTGATAAAGCACTGCTGGGTTCAATCCCAGTACCAAAAAAAAAAAAAGTGATAAACAATAAAAAAAAATTTAGTATTTACTAACATGTATGTGTTTAGTTAGAATGGGTACATTTAGGTCTTTCTCATAAATATATGCACACACATATCATACACATGTGCATTTCTTGCCATTTTTCTCAAAGTTACTCCAAGATTTCTATATTGAGTATTCCTTGGATAAATCCTCAAGATAAGTAACTCAGTATTTTACATAGAGAAGGTACTAAAATGTTGCTTCACATTATTAGCAAATTTTACTTTCAATATTTAAAATAATATGACTGGGACTTTCAATAGTTTACATCAAAAGAAATTTTTTTAGTCTACTAATTGAGTCTTTTAGGAATACAAATTGCTTTTGATGTTAAATCCACAGTGAAATAATTCTAGTAACTAAAGTCATCTGTTTCAAAATTTAACTATGAGTCAAAACCTGTATTGAACATCAACATTATTTTTAATATATTGGCCAACACTACTTATAACGCTTTGTGCAGCATATATAGATGTGTCTCTCAGGGCATCATCTACTGCACAAAATTGATCGATGAAAGTGGTTTCGCTGCTTTAAATATCAATAAAACTTGACTTTGGTTTAGATGTTCTAGAACTGTGAACTTTGATGCAATTTTGTTTTTTGGTTCAATTAAAGCATTTGTCTATATTCCCTCATGCGGTATTAACTATTATTGTGCATCATTCGAAGTGCATTTTCATATGGCTATCATTCTAGTTAATTCATCTTGTCCTCTAGACAAGAATTAAATATTTATCCACTTAATATTTCACTTAACTTCCATTCTCAGAAAGGATATGCAAGGTTGTAGCAATGCCTACCTGTTTCTCAGAAATCTCTCATAAACTCTTTCCTGCATTAGGCAACAAGCCTGTTACATAACCATGTGCCCTGCCTTGTGTTATGTTGATAGTCTTGCATTTGAATACTTCTTCACCATAAACTTTCAGAAAATATCATAACTAATTGTAGTTTAATAATTTATTTTATTGTTGTTTAGGTTCTATTGTAATGTATTGTAAGTCCATTTGTTCGAATGTGCTCTCATTTTATGTTACTAGAATTACAAGTGTTAACATTGTGTAATTAAATGTATGATTACCTTTTTAAGAGGGAATTGGTCATACATGCATTTTAAAAAAATTTCTGGAGGCCTGAAGGAATTGCAGCTATTATATATCTTATTAAAATTTAAGATTAAACAAAAAAGGTTGCAGTGTTGTTTACCACCTTATAATAAGGTCACAGTTAAATTCATCATGTAATGAATGAACTAATTCACTGAGTACTAAACTCAGTGTCAAAATCTAGATGCAGCTGTATTTGAAAAATCAGAGCCTTGAGATGTGGTCTTTTTTTAATATTTTTTTTTCTTTTATGAGAGAGAGAGAGAATTTTAATATTTATTTTTTAGTTATCGGCGGACACAACATCTTTGTTTGTATGTGGTGCTGAGGATCGAACCCGGGCCGCACGCATGCCAGGTGAGCGCGCTACCGCTTGAGCCACATCCCCAGCCTGAGATGTGATCTTAATATTGGAGGAATCTCTATTTAATGGTGTAAGTCATATTTCCTTTAAAGTTTAAACCAATAATGAGTGTGTGTTGAGGATCTGTAGTACAGCCTATATGATGGCCTTTCCCTAGAGAATTAATTAGCTTCTTAATTAATGGGAAATTACTGTTTCCAAAGGTAAAGACTCAATTGGTGCGGAGAAAATTTTTGAATATTTACTATTTTGAATATTTACTATTCAGATTCCCCACATTTAATTTTCCAATGATGACTGACTTCTAATACAGGATTCTCCAATAAAAAGTGTGAAAAAATTAATGCCTCCTCTACTAAAATTTGATCAAGGCTAAACTTCTCAAAGTAGCCATGAATAAATATAATATTATGCAATTGTGTCCATAATGGTTATTGAAAATGTATAGGAAACATGTAGTACATCATTCTGCAGGAAAGAAAATTTATACGTGGTACAATTTAAAGAATTTTTTCTCATTCTAAAACACTATTCTATTATAGAATAAAACAAACTTTTCTATAGATCTTAAAGATAAAATAAATCTACAGAAATCTTAGGCATGCCACTCACCTCTGTTTGCAGAAATATATTAATGAAAAGTTTGAAGAGTAATGGTCAAAATAAAGAATGTCAAACACCCAACTCAGAGGAAGCAAAGAATATATTGTTAATTGGGATCTGATGCAAATTTTTTATGAAAATGAACTATTGAGGTGGAATGGTTTATAGTGGAGTATGAAGAGAAGGTGAGCAATACTCTTTTGTGATTTCATTTATCTAAATCTGTGTTTTTTTGTAGTTTGATTGAGACCATGCAGGATCTTATATGTTTGAACTCAAAGCAAAAGAGAAGAAAAATTGATATCATATGATATGCTAGAAAAGTAGACACACACAAAAGACACCAGGAAATCAGTGGTTGGCTGAGGAATTAGAATTGAAAAGGTAAAAACATTGTCAATTTTTTCATTACCTATTATTTCCTATAACTCTTAGGTGGACCAGAGCATCTCTAATTTCATTGATAAACCAAGACACATTTCTGATTAGGTTTTTTTTTGTGTGTGTGTGTGGGGGGGGGTGTTTAAGTTTTTGAGTTCTTTATATACCCTAGTGGTTAGTGTTCTATCTGATGTGTGAGGAAAATGTAGGCTCTCTATTCACCTCACAGATTGTTTCTTTTGCTGAGAAGAAACTTTTTAGTTTGAGTCCATCCCATTTATCGATTCTTGATTTTAATTCTTGTGCCAAAGGAGTCTTATTAAGGAAGTTGGGGGATCATGGGAAGAATAGGTGAACTCTAGATAGGGCAGAAGGGTGGGAAGGGAAGAGAGGGGGCATGGGATTAGAAATGATGGTGGAATGTGATGGACATTATTATCCAAAGTACATGTATGAAGACATAAATTGGTGTGAATATTCTTTGTATACAACCAGACATATGAAAAATTGTGCTCTATATGTGTAATAAGAAGTGTAATGCATTCGCTGTCATATATAAATAAAAAATAATTTAAAAATAATAAAAGACTGTTCATTTATATAGTTTTGTTATTAAACCCTCTGAATCATATTAAATGCAAATGTTAGATTGTGAAAAAAATTTCTGAACTATAGATGCACTCAAGAATATTGAAACAAGTTTGTTATAAATAAATTATAATATACAGGATTATTTTCTTTTATTATATCACCACAAAATATGTGTAAAATTCAGCTTGAAAAGCTTCACTTTTTTAATAGAATTAGTCCTAAGCATCTATAATACCAGAAGTACATTAATCCATTCATGACCAGGAATGAGAAGTTATGCTTCATTTGTGTACAATGTGTCAAAATACATTCTACTGCTATGTATAATTAATTTGAACAAATAAAAGAAAAACTCGAAAGAAAGAAAGAAAGAAAGAAAGAAAGAAAGAAAGAAAGAAAGAAAGAAAAAGAAAACCTACCTCCCAGCACATGCTATATTGGTAATTCAGTTTAAGAGGCATAAAACCCATTGTTGTTTGGGTAACAATTCAAAACGTAAAAATAAAGAAAAATCAACAAGTAAACTTAAATTTTCCATTCTCCTGACAATCTTTTGAAAGTACCTGACAATATTTCAGAAAAGAAATAAGCAACCACACATGCAAGGAGGATACTTGAACATACTTTCTTTCCTAATGCTGGGAAATACATACGGGCATGTGCCTCTGCTATTGGTGTTGTGTTCCTCAAATGTGAAAATAAGGTATGAGCTTAATCATGAGGGAAATTAAACCCAGATGCAGAGAAATAGAACCATTCAGATACCTACATTGACAAATATATTCTATAAAATACTTGGTCAATTTAGAAATGTATCTGATATAAAATGTCTGCCATAAGTTATTTTATGGTTATCTTATCAATACAGAAAATTGGTTGAAAAACATAGTCTCCCACCTAATCTGATCAAAATTCAACATATAAGTTAGAATATTTAGATTTGAAATTTAAGTTCACTATCAGACTACCTTTTGACAATCATTTTTTAAAACCATCTTGGTGCCAAGTTTTCTAATTTTCTTGATGTTAGATGACTGCTAAGAATTCATAAGATCTACACTCCATACCAAATTTAAGAAACAAGGGTCAGTTCATGGTCATGTATGATCAGAGAAGCTTAAGTTTACCCAAATTAAATATATCTATTCAGGATTTATTTGATAACAAAACTAGAGTCAAGAACATTCATACTGTCTAAATCATAATAATTATGATAATGACCTATATTACTAAGAGAGTGGTTTTCAAATTTTAAGATTCATCAAAATCATTGTGGGTTTGTTTAAACACAGATTGCTGAAGTCCAAACACAAAAATTCTGCTTAGGAGATCTGGCATGATGATGCTTTAAGAACTACTGAGTATTGTTACAGTTACAAGAATTACTCTGTATAGTTAAAAACAAAACAAACTGAGACATAATAATTATTTGATTTTTAAAATATATCTATTGCACACATATCAAATATGCTTACACACACACACTCACACACGCATACATAATACTTTTAATTTCATATATTGTATTTAGTTGGTTTAATTTCAACCACTCAGGGCCAAATTTGGTAGATAATGTACTCTGACTTTATGTTTGTTCTTATTAAAATAGTTTGAAAATATAAAGTTCTTAAGAGATATTTGTCATGAATGCCAGGATAGTACCATGGATGCCATTCTGTTAATAAACAAATCATCAATTCTTATTTTTCATATGAAAAATATTTTACTAACTGAAAATATCTGAAAAGTGGATGACAAAATTTAAATATTAATATTTATGTTTCTGATCTTGTGAATTTTTTTTGGGGGGGGAGTTAAATCCTTAAGAATCTTAAACATTTAAGATAAAATTGAGATAAGTTATTTGTCAAAGTGAATTATCCATAATTTTTCACTTAATGATGTGTTTTGTGCCTTTAAACTTTTTGCTTATAAGTTCTGGAAATGGATGGTGTTGATGGTTGCACAACAATGCCATTAAACTGCATATTTAAAATAGGTAGTCAATTTTATGTCATGTATATTTTGCCACAATAAAAAATTTTAATTAAAAAGTTTTGTATAAACTGTTTTATAAAGTTTTCATTTATTAGACTATTGGCATGTCTGAAATCTTAGTAAAATTATGAATTTAGAACAGTCACATGTGGTGGTACACACTTATAATCCCAGTGGCTCAGGGGGCTGAAGCAGGAGGATCATAAGTTCAAAGCCATCCTCAACAATTTATAGAGACCCTATCTCAAAATTAAAAAAAAAAAAAAATAGGATATGTGGCTCTGTTGTTAAGTGTACCTGGGATCAATCTGTGGTATCAAAGGTTAAAAAAAATTACAAATTTAGAGACTTAACTGCTCAACCATAATTACTTTGTAATTATTCAGAGCACTGGTTATGTAAAAAAAAAAATCCTATACCTTAGATTTCTGTGCATGTTTTTGTGTATATCTCATATATGAAATACACACACACACACACACACACACATCCAAACGTTTACATAATTAAACAAAAAAAATGAAAGGAGAAAAATGGAAAAACATTTTAAAACTTTTCCAAGTCTGTTTATACTGTAACATCAAACAATGTATCAGAAGTACCTCCTATCTTCATAATTTTCTTATGTGTGTAAGTTTGTCTTCTTTTTCTTATCAGCAGCTCTGATTTATCCATTTAAAATTTTTATGTTATTTCATTTTTTTGTTGCTTGTTTATTATCAGCATGTATTTTTGGAATATTTTCTTTGGACTTTTTTTTTTAATTGACGAGATTACATCTCAGTTTGTTAAAGAGAACCAGCTGTTTTCTTGAAAGATAATTTTCTGAAGCTGTTGTGTGCCATAATTACACTGCAATTACACAGCAATATCCATAAAAGCAGATGAGGATTCTATGTGTCCTTTTCCCTCATTAGAAGTTGCAAAAATGATGGATGTAGTCTATCCTAGTTTGACTATTGCCCTCTATTGGCAAATTCAAGTCTGCCATAATCCAAAAGACAGCAGCAATAAAAAGAGAGACAGATTTTGTGTGTGTGTGTGTGTGTGTGTGTATGTTGTGTGTGTCTTTTGTTTCACTTTTTTTAGCAATAGTAATATTTTGTACATAAGTTAACACAATCAAAAGTTTCAAAAATTCTTTTTTACAATTGGAATTTAAAATATACCTTTAAAACTAATCTATTAAAAAAAATCGCTTAAGTTAATGTTATGTGAATTGGGGCTTTTTTCCAGCACCAAACTGCAGAGCACTAATCTTTTCTCCTTCACTAGAAATCTACTTGAATCATATCCATCTTTTCAGTAGAAAATCAGTTGGATCTTTTCCTTGTTCCCAGCATGTATCCTCCTCTTTGAAGCAGTTCTCTTTAAGAAAATTGAGATTTTAAAGGCTCTTACCATTTCCCAAATCAGCAATTAATCATACCTTTATTATCATAGTGATTATAAAAAACTTGAATATTTAGATATATGAAGAAGAAAAATTCATTTCAAATAGATTGCTGAACAAAGAAAATTTCATCTTGGGACAGTGAATAATATTTATATATTATGATTAAGAAGGAAGGGGTAAAAAGACCAACTTCAAAAAATAGATGAAACTCTCTTAAATACTACAAAATTTAATACAAGTTTGACAATGGGAAAGGTGCACATATTCAAATAAACACCATCTTTCACGGACCTTGGTACTGACAGGCAATTGGGAAAGATAGTATTTAATAATATTTATTTTGGCAGGAGTTCCAGGAAGTAATCTAGTTTGTAGCCAGTTTTTGGGCAACCCAGAGAAAAAAGATCTTTTTATGAGTCCTTTTATGACCTACCTTCTAGGAATGAGAAATTTTGATAGACTTGAAAATTTTGAAATATGAAAGTAGAATTTTTCTAAATTTCACTTTTACGGTTTATACAAGGTAGTCGGCTATCTTCCCATGTAAATAGTCTTAATGTAATTATCGGCTGCACTGCAAATGTAGATAAGTTTAGCTGCAAAGTTTCTGGATTGATGTCAGATTTAGGAGTTGAGAATTAAAATTAGTTCATTCCTTTGCCAACACTAACACAAATCTTGGAGCACATTTCCTCAGATGCACTAAAATGGTGACAGCTTAGCTAACCACTGGGGAAGTTTTCTGTACAAGAGCTCATATTCATTTAACAACTTCAGTTTAGCATGATCCCACCTCAGTTGCCTCTTCCTTTGTTTAATTAATAACACCATTGCCTTTTTGAGAAGAGGATGTATCACACAAAACAAACAAATTTCAGGCAGAACCTATAGTGCTATAGAAGAGAAAAAAAAATGTATGCCTGCAATGATATGTCTTATCTCTCATTCAACACTTTTGCCAAATGTCTGTTTGCAACTATACAACAATTTTGAAGAGGAACATAACTGCATAATTGACAGGCTCTTTTTCTTTGTAGCAATTTCAGTCACTGACTGTGAACCAGTGTTGATTAGTCTTTAGCAGTTGATGAAACTATGTAGGTTGCACATTCAGAGAAAAACCTTCCCCATGGCATGGCAAGCACCTCGTAGAATATGGAATTGTACTCTATATTATTCAACCTATTAGGGGAGGAAAAAAAAATACTACTACCTGTCTCTCAACTACTTAAGAGTAGCTTATTTTCTTAAGGCAAATATTTCTAAGCCATATTTCAAGCATTTTTACTTAAATCTGATCATTATTTCTCTTTACATATTGATACTATGTTTAACCAAAATGTCCCTTGCAAATACACAATTATTATCCATTTAACAATATGTGTCAAATACTACTGGTTAGACACTACTGCAAATGTTATGAATATGGCCAGGAATAAAACAGATAAACCTACCTATCCCATGAAGTTTCCTTTCTACCAGAGGCAGTCAGAAAATAATTAAGCATTTGCTATCTCGAGTATTTTATTTCTATTATAGAGAAATAAAGCAGAGTATACCTGTAAGGATTCAACCAGTAGGTATAAATCCTACTAATGATGTAGAATAAAGGATTAGTATAGGAACTTAACTCAGTAATGTACCTTACACAGTTGTGAAGGTTGATAAGAGATTTATTCATGACTTGAGCCTTTGCATTTTCTGGTGGTAAGTCTGAATGAAGTCTCTGTTGGGCTTCAGTGCTAGTAGTTAGGAAGAAATTCTGGGTAGGAGCACGGTTGAGATCCCAAGGATGATCTGAAACTCACAAAGGTATACTAGACCATGGGTTTGACTCTCAGTATTTTCACTCTTGATCACCTCCAAAGAGGTATCACTCTTCCCCACAGAACTGTACAACTGTGTGGCTCAGGACCCAAAGAAGATCAAAGCAGTCATATCTGGGTAGAGGTACAGCAGCTGTTCTCTGTGGTTTTGGTGTCCTCTGCAATGAATAATAAGACAGGACTATATGCATACGGTGCATCAGTGTTGGCATCCCATACACACTTCACAAGTTTAAACTAATTCATTTTCATCTTTTAAATCTCACAAATCTTTCTCTTGAATCCTACCCAATCCAGGATCATATAGGTAAAGGAATTTTGGGAGGCAGAGCTCCAGTTTAATTGAAGTAATATAGAACAAAATGTCATGAGGTGGTGATATCAGTAGGCAGTTGAATTTTTGAGTGTAGATTTCATCAGCATTGTCTGGCTACATATATTGTTGGAGTCATTAGCCTGGAGAAAGTAGTTAAAGCTATAAGACTGGTTGAGATCAACTAGAGTAAGTGGAAAATAAGAGAGGAAGGAAAGAAAAAGAGAGAGGGAGAGTGATGGACAGAGATAGACCCTTTGTGACATTCTAAAGTTTTCAGGTCAGGGAGGTATGGAGTAATTAATAAAGAAGCTCAGAAAGATAACAAAGTGGATAAGAGAAGAACCAGACAGTAGCTTTCCAGAAACAAGAAAAGAATACATTGCAAAAAGAAGGGAGAAGGTGGGATATGGGGAGGGAGAGGGGAAGTGCTGGGGGTCGTGTTAGTAAAATTATATAGTTATATTTGGTGTATGTACAAATATGTAACAGCAAATATCACCAATATGTGCAGCTATAATGGACCAACACCAATGTGGAGTAAAATAAAAAAGGGAGAAAGAACACCTCTTGAATTGCTAATGATAGGCTGAAATGACAGGACTAACTAGTTGGACAATGTGGTGGTCATTGCTGGTTGTGTAAGAGCTCTTTCTGCATATGGTGAATCTAATTGTATTAGGTTTAAATGAGAATGGGAGGAAAAAATAACACAAAAGTGTGCAAAATCAACCAAAATAGTTTTGTTGTGAAACAGAGCACAGAAATAGAAGATGAGAGAGACTTTTGTCTGGATGTCTATTTCAAGATGGGATAAATTTCATTGTATTGCAACATATTTGTAAGCTGACAAAGATGCATCCGTGAAAAGAAAAACACCGATGAACTAGAAAATATCAAGACAATTTTAATGTCAGGCTTATATATTCTAAAAATTTTTTGTTACATCTGTAATATTAAGATGATAGTACTTAAGCATGCAGTCCATGTCAGTATAATTTTGAATCCTGGGTCTATTAAAGAGAAGAGAGAGAGAGAGAGAGAGAGAGAGAGAGAGAGAGAGAGAGAGAGAGAACACATATATATGTGAGAGAAAGCACTACCTTGAATGGTGAGGTCCTAAGGAACAGAGAAATCCTATCACCAAAGAGATATCTGGGGGATGAGGGTGTCTTGCTGAATAGCCAAGTGGGACAACAGAAGCATTATAAATAACTGCAATCCATGAGGTCTAAACATTGAGTGTGTGGATATATATACACAGAGCATGAGGCAACCCAACCTGGAAATCTGAAAGGTGATGTTATAAAAGCTGCCTGGTGACCAGTTGCAGTTCTCCCACAAGGAGCCTCAGGTGAGCTGGTAGTCAAGAGCAGGCATGTCAGAGGAGAAGCTGATGATCAACTACATCCCAGCTCTGCAATTTTGTCAAGTTGTTTCCTTTTTAATATTTTCTTTGCTACTCGCCATTCAAACTTTCCCTTCCCTTCCTTCCTATTGTACCAAGAACCCAAATTGTTTTTTCCTATCCCCCTCTACTCCTAACATGATACCTAAGGTTTGCTTTTTGAAGCAGTTCTTATTTTACCACATTCTGCTAAAAATACTTCAGAAATTCTGCTTTATCTACACCAGAGTCAACAAATTTTTCTTAAAGGACAAGAAAGATAGTAAAAGCTTTAGGCTTGTCAGCTATGTGTTCTCTGTCACTGTTACTAAACTGTAATGTAATTACACAACAGCAGCTTAGATAATACATAAATGCATAGGGTGTTTGTGTCCCAATAAAATTTTAATTACAAAATAGGAGACTAACCTACAGTCCATAGTTTGCTGATCCCTTTGCACACCCCTAACCTCCAAAATAAAATTCTAATGACATGGTTTATTCTAAGGGTACTGTAATTAGTATCCAATTTGCCTTTTTGACCTTACCATTATACTCCATTATGAAAGAATACCCTATCACAGATGAAAATGTCATTTCAAGGACTTGATGCAGTCTATCCCCAACTCTAACCAGCATTAAAAATATTTACTGCTATGTGGAATACTCTGGTATCCACTGTTATTTTCCACAACTGTATGAATATATAATGATAGACTAATAGCAACATTCAACATGAAAATCTTATCTCATTCATATATTGTAGGGTTATTAATAGCCAAAAAGAAAAATATATTTTATAGGCAAACATAATATTTCTAGTTGGAAATATATTTATCCTTATTAAATTGAACTCAAAATCAAGAATAATAATTGATGTTTCCCTTGAGGAGCATGTGTTTGTATATATACATCTTTGTGTGTTTTTATTTGTGTGGAGGTGAGAGTGTATATATGTATGCATCTCTGCAATAACATTTGTGGAATGTATGAAACCATGTTTGTGATATATTTGTGTTGTGTGTGTATTATTTTATTTGTTGCGTTTGCTGTGTATGTGATATACATGTGTGTGTAAGCATATTCATGGCTTATTAGAGAAAACAAAAGCTTTGTAACCATACAAACTCAAGTTAAAATTAGAGATTTGTTGATCCAATCATTGGTGATCCTAGACCATTTAACCTTAGTTCTCTTTTTTATAAAATGATATTGTTGTAAAGATTATAAGAGGAAGTTATAATTTCACTTATTTCATATGTATTTATATGTATTTTCTTAGTTATATAATAATGTATATTATATAAAAATATGTAAACAAATATCACATTATTGACTTCATATAGTTATAATAAAAGTATAAAACAAATGTTCACTTTCTTAAAAATTTTATTTGTATAAGTTTTTGGTCCTATGTGCTGTTAAGGATGCCATGATTATGCTAAATATGATTTATAATGTTGCAATACTTCAAAAATATTTTTTTACAGGCAATTCTCATTGGATTTAGATGACAAATCTCTTTCCTCTCTAAAATCTCTAAATCAACTGGTTCCTTTGCTATTATTCTCTCTGCTAATTAGGGCGATTAAACACAAACTTCAAAAACATACAAATGTCATAATGTCAGTAACTTTAAATAGCCAGTTGGATTCTTACGTGGTTTTCCTATGATTAGGAACCAGGAGGCCAGGCTCCCTACTTTTGTAATCTTGTCATTTCAGGGTTCTTCACTGGGAGCTACATGGACAGGAAAAAGTATGTCATGAAAGCAGTAATTGTGTTAAACTTGATGTGATGCATCATTTTCCCTCCTATTCTTAAAATGCAGGCATATAGAATCACAGTTACTGTTAGGGAGGGTAGGAAATGTATTCAGAGAAGGGGAGAAGAATTAAGAACACTTAGGATTTTCTTCTAAAAATGATTCTTTAATATGAGAATAACATTTATAAAAGAAGAGTAAGTCCATTACAACACAACAGTTGGAAACTATAAAACATGAAACGATTATATGACATTTTGTTTGATCTTTAAGATGATTCAAATTCCATAAATGAAAATTTTACTAAATTCTTCAGGCAGAAAAAGCACTGACTGGAGTAAAAGTATTGACTGAGAACGTATGACATGGAACTAACACAAATTTATCTAGAAACTAGTCTCCTTTATTAGGTAAATAGTTTTCTACAAAATCCCATTGGGTGACTTGTATTTCTTTCATTATAGCTTTTCTTTAAATAACCTTTAATATTAGTTATTTCAAATATCCATGAAGATATTTTAGCTCGTTTTGAGCCACTAGCACTCCAATACCAAAGAATGTGAGGATATTCACCTCTTAGACATTGAGATAGTTGTACATTTTGCAAGTTGGTTTTGTGATTTCTTCTATCCTCAGAACATGACCTTATGTCTAATCTCTACTCAACCCTAACTAAAGGAATCTCTAGAAGTATATAGGACCCAAGTTCAATGCTATGTACCAAGAATTCATTTGTACCTTAATGCAAGGTTTGTGTTTATTTCATAATCTCTAATTGCCAGATTTAACTTCCTAGAAAACAAGAACTGATCATATACCCATGAAAAGAAGTGATTAGCAAAATCTAAAAGCAAAAAAAACCCAACAAACAAACAAACAACAACAACAAAAAAAAAAAACAGGCTCTAAGGCAACAACTTTCCTGAGCTGAAGTGGTCTGCACATGTATTCGTTCACTTTCTATTGCTAATAACCTCAATATCATAGGCTGGGTGAGTTGTCAAGGAAAGTAGTTTATTTTGGTTCAGGTTTCTAGGTGTCAGAGGTCAGGGGGACATATCTGGTGATGGTCCTCTTGCTGGTAGAGCCAGGAGGCATCATATGACAAGAGAGAAAACTCCTGTGTGTGCCTTTTCTGGTCTCTCAACCTCTTCTCATGAAGTCCCCAGGATTCAATCATTGGGGCTCCACTCAAACAACCTTGTTTAATGTTTATCACCTCCAAAGATCCCAGCTCTAAATTACATAGTCAGATTAAATTTCTACGCTTCATCATAACAGGAACTAAATTCCAACACATGGAAATTGGGGGTCACATTCAAACCACATCCAACCATATTCTCAACTCATTTAGTATCATCCACAAGAACTTTCACACCCCTGTAAAACAACAGGTCATATGGAGACGGAGCCTGGGAGACAGGAGAATTTTGCTGTGCTGTTACTGTACAAAGTGACCCTATAGTTTTTCTGAAAACCTCATGAATGTGGAATTGGGTAAAGGTCACTGTGCCTTATATCTTTGAATGCAATATCACTGCTCCTGGTTGAATAGAATAAACAAAAAAAGGCAAAAAAAGAAAAAAAAATCAGACTAGACACAACATATTAGATAAAACTAAATGCTAAAAAGAACAAATAAAACAGGAAGGATATGGAAAGTCACAGTGGGACACTGAATACTTATAGGGCAAAAATAAAAATTCCCACTAACAAAAAAGACTAGAAATAATGAAGGAGTAAGCCATCTGGGCATCTAGGAAATTGCATTCTGGAAAAACACAACAGAAAGTACAAAGGCCCTAAGGAGAGAGCGTGTCTCTTGCTCTTTTGCTTTTGCTCTTTTGACCTTGATGCTATTTTTCATTGTCCCAATTGAACTACTTCCTCAAACCACTGAAATTAAAGAGTCACTTTATTTTGTGTTTTTAGTTTTAGAAATTTGGTAGAAGTCAGGGAAAACTCATGACATTAACTCTGTGTAGCATCTTCATTTGACCTACATCTGTAGGACTCTTAGATATTCAGCTCTAAAGATATAAGGTTTATGTCTAAATATTGAAACCATTTTACAGTTTTATGTATAAGTCTTATAAATAATGCTCATAACAAGTATTTTCTCTTCTACAGTAGCATCATATTCAGCTATATTTATGGATAACTTTTTTTGGGGGGGAGCAGGTACCAGGGATTGAACTCCAGGAGGCGTGGCACTGGTCCATTGAGCCACATCCTCAGCCCTATTTTATATTTTATTTAGAGACAGAGTCTCACTGAATTGCTTAGTGCCTCACTTTGGTCAAGGCTGGCTTTGAGCTCATGATCTTCCTGTCTCAGCTTCCCAAGCTGCTGAGATTACAAACGTATGCCCCCCATGCCCAGCAATGTATAACATTTTTAAACTTTCCTTTGCCCACCTATGACTCATCAAGCAATGAAATAAAAAAATGTGATGATGTATTGGAGGAAAAGTGTTGACTTTAGAGACTTTTTATCTAGGTCTGAAGGAAAAATAAGTTAACTCCCTGGTCATTTGCATGATTCAGATGTTTGGGTCATGTAGGCAAGTCCACAATGCACTTTTCCCTTCTGCTTCCCACTCTTCTCAGGGATTTATCTAAACAAATTGAAGAAAGAAAGACAAAGGAGATTCATTGAATGGTAGTAACTTTCACTTACAGTAATTGAATTTTGTTTTATCTTGAGTGGCTTCGTGGAGGTCTCTTCAGATTTCATCTTCTGTTAAACATTGTATTTTTATCCCGTGGATGCTGTCACAAACTGTCACAAACTGCCACAAATATTATGCCTTAAAACAACATAATATCATCATCCTAGAGTTCTGAAGTTCAAATTGAAAATGGGTTTTAATGGGCTAAACCTAAGGTGTTATCACTGCTTCTTAGCATTCCTCTTGGAAGCTCTACCAGAAACTATTTCTTTGCCTTTTTCTTAAAAGAAGATGCTTGCATTCCATGGCTCATTTTCCCATTTCTCTACCTTCAATGCTGACAAATCAGACTGAGTCTTTTTCATGTCACTATTTCTCCGATTCACTCTTTTCTGCTTCCCTCTTCTGTTTATAAAAACCCTCCTGACTACATTGAGCCCATTACTTGATTAGTCCAGGATAACCCTCCATCTCAAGGTCAGTTGCTTAGTAATCTGAATTCTATCTGTATCCTTAACCCCCTTTGCCATGTATATCAATATATTCAGAAATTCCAGGGATCAGGAATTAGAAATCTTTGGGAGGGCATTCTTCTGACTGCAATGGACACCTGGATTCAAATAGGACTTGAAAAAAATACAACAATATACTTATGTTTACAGTCTGATACGTTTGAATTTGCTTCAAAGGACTGATGCCATTTCTTTTATTTACAGAGCTTTCTTAGTCAACTGACTTGGTTTTACTTAGCTAATGTTTTTGTTCTTCCTAAGGCAGTGCTATGACTTTTGGTTAGACATTCTTCAAAAACATATTTCATCATGTTTTTATAATCCCTTCCTTCAAATAAATTGTATACTTTTCATTTAGCATAAGAGCTGCTAGTTTGTTGGCTATAAATGAATTGCTTCATCCTGAAACCTCAGTGCTCAATCTTTGGCCTTGGCTCTTAATCAACAAATCAATTCTTACCCCATGTATAATGTGACATAGTTTTTTTAAAAAAAAATAGTAGGGACTAATTTCTCTTAGACCCATATTCTGTATTCATTTTTTTCTGGAAAGCTGGGAAATTATGATAATCTTAGTTGTCCTGGAAATATTTCTCCCATTAAAATGATACTTAATAATAATAACAAAAAATTATTGGACCTAAGGAACACATAAAATATTAAATATGGATTTCTGTAGAAATATAAAAATAACTAAATATACCTGAGTCTGAATTTTATAGTCTCATTATTTGATTGTAAAGAAGGTTACAGAAAGCTATGGTGCTTTTAAGAAGTTCTTGCTTTGTTTTCTCAAAAATAAGTCATCTCGGTTTACATTCCTACCATTGTGCTAACCTAATACTCATCACACTTGACTGAAAATAGAGGAGCATTTATAGGGCAAAGGAGGCAGAAATCAATATCTGTCTCAAGGGTAAATCATCAAAGAGATTCCATGCCAATGATAAGAAAAGGGAAGGTAAAGGACTCTCTTATTTTTAATGGAGTCTGTGATTTAAAATAAACAATAATTTGTGTTGCAACATGAAAATCTGATTTTCAACTCTTGGTGAAAAGATCAGATGGCAGCATCATATCTGGATAAATACTATTGATTTTTCAACTAAGGAATAATTTTGAACTGAGCAAAATCTTTGGCTTAACACAATCATAAGTATTTTCCCACATTTGTTCTAAATTGTGTGGCAGAGAGAAAACATGAATTTCCCAAAGAATTCCGTAGGTAGCTTTTATATAAACAACTATAATGAAACAAAACGCATTAATTTCTGGCATGAATACCTCTCCATCAAACTATTTATATTAACAATTTTTAAATTAATTTCAGTTCAGAAGTCTTGTGAAGGTAACTTAAAAACATTTTGTAGGTGATAAAGGATCTTATGAAAAGTACAGAAAGATATAGTTCAGTTGACAGGAAGAATGTTTGCTTAGGATTCTTTTTTTTTTAAGTTGTCGATAGACCTTTATTTTATTTATTTATATGTGGTGCTGAGGACCAAACCCAGTGCCTCACACATGCCAGGCAAGTATGCTACTGCTTAGCCCCAGCCCCAGCCCCTGCTTAGGATTCTTAAGAAAATATCCAGAACATACTCTGTAGAATCACACCTGTCCTATCAGTGAACTTTTAACATTCATTATTTCAGACACTATGTAGGTACTAGGGAAAATAAAAGTATCCCACTTTAAAAAAATCAAAGTCCAGTGGGAAAAGTACTGAAAATTACGTAAGAATCTTACCAATAATATAACAGAAAGGGAAGCAGAGAACTGAGAGATCTTGGAGCAAATGGTAGAACTTTGGGTCTGCACAGCTCAATTTAAAATATACAATGGGAAAATGTTCTCCCTTCCCTCAAAAAATAGTAATACTATGTAATTCTATATAGAAATGATATTTTGCATCCACAATTTTGACAATATCAGTAGCATAAGTTTTAATAGTGAGGACATTCTGAGTCAATGTTAATCTGATCAGAAAAACCCTAAGTAATCATATTTAAGCAATATACTTGCATGAAGATACAGTCCAAAAACTTTTTGAAAAATAATATGATACATACGTAACAATGAGTCCTACCATTATGTATAATTATAATGCTCCACTAAAATATGTGGACAAGTAAATAAGTAATAAAAATACCACAGTACAATAAAGAAATCTCAAGAATAAAATAAGCAATATATTTTAAAAGTGTTTCAAAAATAATTTTGCATAGATAAATTGTCAATTGGAATGTGAATTAGTATGAACCTCAGTTCCCAAACCAAAAGGTGCCATTAAGAAAAGCTGGTAATAGCATTTTACCCTTATGTTACTAGACTCCAGAGTAAGAGTGCTTGTGGAAAAAATTCAGATGGTACAAATCAACAGGTAAAGGAATTGTATACTCTATGGTTTATTAATTTGTGATCAAAGGAGGAAGAAATTGATTGGTAAAGATAAATGCAGAAACTAAAAATGATAAATTTGAAAAATCAGTGTGTTTATTCTTTTGTCATTTAGCCTCCCACACCAGAAGAGACTGTGGGCTTTCCTATGACAAATAGGGTAATATTGTGCACCTTTAAACTGCTCTTGATTTTGTTCAGAGGCACTCTGTAGAGAAGCACAGGTGATGCACTACATGACCCTAGGGGTGCTATTCACAGTATATATGATTCATTTCATAGACTGTTTTTTCAGAAGGTAACAGTTAGGTTCCATGTTTCAGTATATTACTGTATTTCAACCAAGGTGGTGTCTTGAGTAAGTGAGGCTGATTTCCATTTTAAATATAGACCCCTGGGTTACCATTCAAAGAGATCTCAGAGTATTTCATTAAATAGTAGAGAAAAAATTTCCTATCATTTTTTTGCTTTCAAAAAGAATGATACAAATATTGAAAAATAGTTTGGAAAAATAAAGTGGACACTTCAGCCTAACAAACATCACACATATCAGAAAGAGTTTGTCTTAACACCAAGGGAAACATGGAAATTGAAAGGTCTCCAACCTTAAATGTGGCATTCACAGAAAAATAGTCAAGAGAGAAAACATTTTAAAGAAAGAAAGAGTTAAAAATACATGTATTGGACAATAGTGTTGCAGAAACCTGAAAAAAGACAATTCAAGATTTTCTTAAGTCTTGTAAAATTCTCTTACTAAATAGTGTTCAAGATTTTTTTTTTAAAAAAAGAGTTTATATGTGATATAAAGAGTTTTTATGTGATATGCATAATATATTCATCTCCTTAATTTGTAATAATACAAATTATATTGAACAGACTGTAAAGTTCTACCACAAAAGAAATCTCTAATAAATTCAGTATTTATGATATATTTTTGCTTTATAACAGCTTTTTCCTTTCTACCGCCATCTAGTTACACCCTTAGTATGTGGAATATTTGTTGGAATATACTGATTTCACGATATTCTACATAAAAGTAAATTAAGAGGAATCTTCTCCTGCCCTGTTTAGATATGAGATATCCCTCAAAGCTCATGTGTAAGATAAGGCATGAAAGTTTAGAGGAGAAATGATTGGCTTATCCTAATCAGTGCCTTAATCCCCTGATAAGAATGGTTAACAGGGTGATAACTGAAGGCAGGTAGGGTGTGGCTGGAGGAGGTGGGTCATTGGGCATATATATTTTGTCCTTGTTGAGAGAAGGCTTTCTTTCTCTCTGCTTCCTGATAACACTGTCTGAGCAGCTTTCCTCCACCATACTCTTCACTGCGATATTCTGTCTCACCTTAGGCCCAGAACATTGGAGAGGGCCATCTATGGATTTAAACCTCTGAAATCATGAGCCCCAGATAAAATTTTCCTCATTTAAAATTGCTCCTGGCAGGTCTTTTGGTCATGGTGGTAAAAGACTGACTAAAACACAGCCCCTCCCTGTTATATTGGCCACGTTTACTTATTTATTCAAAGACTTAAACCTAAGAAAACTTAAGGACCATAATTAGGAATAATAAAATTGACTTAAGAGATGGAAAGAAAGGGTTATTATATTTTAATCATTTTGGCCTCATCAACTTTGCCTTTAAAGACTGGGTTAAGAAACTTCCACTTCATTAACTAAGATTGCTGATCTGAATTAATGACAAGATCCCCAGCACCTGTTTCCAGCTTTCTCCAGGGAGCCAGTTGAAGGGCAGAGGGCAGATTGAGAGTCTCAGAAGGGCAACCAAACCCAGGAGGTAATGTAGAGGCTAATTTCTACTGTAATACCTTCATTAGTCTTCTGTTGAACATCAGTTACTGAGAGGGGAATATTGTTCTAGCAAAGGGGAAACTGCCATTCTTTAAATACATCTGCTCAAAAGTGCATGACTTTGATTCTTTTGATAAAAAGAACACATTTAAGATTGCAGATACTTTGGTAATATCAAATAAAAATGAAATAAATGTCCAGTGGATTTTGGTGAATCCCATTTTGAAAAAAAATAACTAAAAGGAAATCAGTGTTACTTAAAATTTATTTCTAGATTATTAATATAACAGAGTCCAAATCCTGACACTGCTTCCTTTTATATTGCTTGTAATTAATTCCATGGATGGTGAGGACGCTGACTCTCTTCTCACAAGCCCTAATTCTTTTATAGCCAAAGGACCAGTTTTTTTACTCACATGGCAGAACTGAAAAATAACTAAAATACAAAAATATCTCAATTTCTTTCTGTAAGATAAAAGCAAACCATGGCTAGATTTTAATTTCAAGGGTAAAGCAAAAAGAAAGACAGAATGATTTATGTCCTTAGGATCTCCCACAGTCAGGGTCCATTGGGTGTGTTCCCACAACCTACAGAATTTGTTTTCTATAAAGCTGTTTTTTTTTTAAAAAAAAATGTTTAGATAGATAGAGCCACAAGAGGAAAGCAATTAAGAGTAAATTTTTGAAGACCCAATATAGATTGAGCTGCTGAAAGACCATTTGTCCTTACTGTACATAGTTTAAATTTTTTTTCTCAATAGTTAAATTTCCCAAAAATAACTCTTCCCATTTATAATTGCAAAGGAAGAAAGAGAGGGTGAAAAAGCTAATAAAATACCAGGAAACATATTATGTTAAATAAGATATTACTATTTATACAATTGTAAATATGGATGAAAATAATTTCTACCAATGTACTTTAAGATTGCAATATTCAAGTAATTTTTAACCAAATTATTAAGTTAGTTTTGGTTACCATTAGTATGTCATATTTAGATACTTCAGCAAATCATTGCATACAAAAATAATTAAAATGTACATAAAATTAATGCAACTTAATTTACATTGTGTTGCTGGGTTGCTTACAAATGGTAAGGGTAATACAAGTGAGTCTTTTCACTCTCCCCATGTAAGAATGAAAGGCTAAGTCATAATCTGAAAACAGAGCAGTGAGAGTATGATCTTCTGTACAAGGCAGTTTTTCCTGAGGGCCTGTGTGGTACCTATCTGCAGCCGTATTTTAGGATAAAGATCTGATATTCTAGATGGAATGTTAATTGAGAAAATAAATAAGTTTGTAAACCTAAACATACTATCACTAAATAAAATACTAATGACCATACTTCCTACAGATTGAAATATATCAGACAATCAGAGCATCTAAGTTTAAAGTCAAGCTAATAAATATGCCAACAGTGATAGAAGTAGGAAAAGAAATATGACATTCTTATCCCACTTCTCAGTTTATACTCAAAGGAGTTAAAATCGGCATATTATAGTGACACAGCCACATTGTTGTTTATAGCAACTCAATTCACAATAGCTAAACTGTGGAAACAACCTGGGTTTCCTTCAACAGATGAATAGATAAAGAAAATGTGGTATATATACACAATGGAATAACAGCCATAAAGAAGAATGAATTTAAAGCATTTGCTGGTAAATGGATAGAACTGGAGAATATCATGCTAAGTAAAACAAGCCAATCCCCCCAAACCAAAGGCAGAATGTTTTCTCTGATATGTGGATGGTAACCCCCAACAACGGAGGGGAAGGAGGGGAAGGAGAGGAAGGAAAGGAAGGAGGAGAAGAATAGAAGTCAATTGGATTAGACAAAGGGAAATGAAGGGAAGAGACAGAGAGTGGAATAGGAAAGACAGTGGAATTAATAAGAAATAAACTTCCTATTCTTGTATATGAACATGATCAGGGTAACACCACATCATGCACAACCACAAGAATGGGGTCCAAATTAGAATAAGTTACACTCCATGTATGTGTAACATGCCAAAATGCAGTCTACTGTCATGTGAGTCTAAAAATGAACAAATAATAATAAAAAAAATCTGTTGGAAATCATAAAAAAACTGGCACTATGATACCACATAAACTATGTTCTGATTGTAAGAGGAAAAAACGTAACTTTCCCTAAAAAAGATTATTCAGACACTATGCCAACCCGTGGTGCCTAATGACAGGATATAAGCATTCTGTGTCTCCTGAGAGGAGACAATGCAAATTTTAAAAGTTAATCATGATCAATTTCTTGCCCAGATGGTTGAACTTAAATCTAATGAAGACTTTAGATCTAACTTTCAGAAGCCACAGAAGTTCATCTTCAGAAACTAATTATTCTTCTAGGATGTGGAAATTTTCCAGAACAACTAGTAAAATCTATTGATGTAGTTGGTATCATAAAAAACATGTTACTCTAGATTACAAGCAGGGAGGAACATGGCAATGCATACTCCTGGAGTGGACACTGACTTGGATACTGAATGGAAATCTGGAAAATTTGGCTATGAATTGGGTATGAAGAAATATGAAGAAATTATTGAATGTGCTAAGGTGTTTGTCTAGCCAGGATTTTCCGGAAAATGAAAACCAATCTGTATCTACTGTATATTTACCTCTATGTATTTCATTTATATTTCAAGAATTTTTTTTCCTAAAGGAACTGTCTCTGATTGTGTGGACTGGTTAAGTCTAGATTCTTTAGTGCAGGCTGACAAGCTGAAAATTCTGGAAAAAATTGATGCTATAGTGTTGAGTCTAAAATGTGCAAGGCAGGTCAGCAGGCTGGAACTCAACTAAGATCTCTATGTTATAGTCTGGAAGTGGGATTCCTTCTTATTCAGGAAATGCATCTTTGCTCTTCAGGCCTTCAACCGACTGAGGCACGTCCATATTATAAGAGATAATCTGCTTTTATTTAAAGTCAACTGGTTGTAAATGTTAATCACATCTTTAAAATGCCTTCACAACAGCATCTAGACTAGTGTTTGACCAAACAGATGTGTTCCAGAGCTTAGACAAGTTGACGAAAGAAGTTAATTATCAGGATCCTCATGTTCATAAACATGATGATTGATTTTTCAGGCCACTGTGAGAGATGTGACTCCCTCCAAACTTGTTGCAATGTTAACACATTACCTGAATTAGGATGAAAGAGAGAGAGAGAGAGAGAGAGAGAGAGAGAGGCAGAGAGAGAGAGAGAAAGGGAGGGAGGGAGGAAGGAAGGAAGGAAGGAAGGAAGGAAGGAAGGAAGTGCCACAGTCTGGCTGGGCACACAACATGGGGTATGCTGGCAAGGAAATTGTCATACCTACTTGGCTAATGGCTCCCAGCATCTCCCCCCTTCTGATTAATTAAACAACAAGCAATGTGGCTTAAGGACCGTGCCTGGTTGGTTGTCCAATTCAACATATGGTTCTTACCCGTCATGGGAAAAACTGACCTTTAGGCGTCAGCCTCCTGTCTTAGGTTGATACCACTGCAATTGAATCATACCCGTCACTGACTACCGGTCCAGCATACAGCCATACTTGTGGATAGGTCTATGCACCAGTGGGGGGGTGATGTTCTTTGCCTCACCTCTGTTGGCCCCCAAATTTGGCCTTGGTGCCAGTGGGGGAGTGAGGTTAATGTGGCTTATGGACCGTGCCTGATAGGTTGTCCAATTCAACATATGGTTCTTACCCGTCATTGGAAAACTGACCTTTAGGCGTCAGCCTCCTGTCTTAGGTTGATACCACTGCAATTGGATCATACCCGTCACTGACTACCGGTCCAGCATAAGCCATTGGCCCCCAAATTTTAGACCATCACTAGCAGAAGGGAGGAGGATACAGAAATGCCACGACACCAAGCCAATTGACGGCTCCTTGGGAAAAATTGCATCACTGGTGACACCATCAGCAAAGATATGCCAGCATTACCACAATTCGCTGCACCAAACGATAGTTACATAGTCCAGGCAAGTTCTGCAAGCAGTTCAAAGCAGAGGAATCTATCAATATGTCCATTTCCTCCCCAAATCCGTTTCCTCCCAAAGTAAGTTGACTCTTTGATTGAGCATTACTTGTTGAGTTCTTCACCGGCACTGGGATGGAGATAGGAATTCTGGCAATGATGCTAAAGAGACATTATCCTGAAAAGAATTATTAAATATAATGAAAAGGAAAGGTGAAAGTAAACAAACAGATCTGTTAACCTACTTTAGAAACAATCCTTAACAGCTTTTTACCTAATTTAAATTAGTAAACAAACAGATCTGTTAACCACCTTTAAAAACAATCCTTAACAGCTGTTTACCTAATTTAAATTAAACCATTTAAATCACGTGAATAAAAAATAATAATTCGGATCCATTTTTTCATGAGCGCTCCTCATATAAGAAATATGGACATACGCACATACAGACATATAACACAAAACACAAGAGTGTACACAAACGTACAACACATAAGAAAATAGTAAAGGCCTTGTAGCTTTACCTGGGTGAAATCTCCATTGCAATGTTTAAAAACTCCACAGTCAAAAAATAAAACTGATCAGAAAAACATTAACCTAGGTTTGTATGAGCTCAAAAAATAAAAATAGAACCTTATGATGTGGAAAAATGCAATAATAAAATAGCTATTGAAAAAAGCATCCTGGTTAATCACTGTCGCAGATGTAAGAATGGCCAAGCTGGAGTTCTGGATATCAACTGTTATGGATTTGAGTCAAATCATCTTCTTTTCGATCTGTAGAAACTGTTTTAGTTAATCTCTCTGGAATCCAAATGGGCTGCTGTTCTCCCTGTGGAAAAACACAAACAGACCCCCGACTCCAGACAATCACTGGGTCAGGACCTTTCCATTGTCCTGTTAGAATATCTTTCCAAAGTACTTTAGGCTTATGTACATTTTTTGGATACATATGCCTTTCCGCAGCACTAAGTCCTGATGAATCCAAATTTAAAAAGTTTAGAGTAAAAAGCGTTATTTTAAGTTTATCTTTGGGGGATATATACCCCCTTCCAATTCCCTCTTTTTGCTTTAATAAGTATGTTTGTATCTAATAGTTGTCTTAGCTTTTTGCATTTTCTATCTGTGTAATACCTTACTTGACATTTTCAACCATTTTCTATCTTATTTCTATCTTCTAGTTTTTTTTCCCTAAGGTTTGTATTTTTACCCTTAGTTGCTTATTTTCCTCCTAGTTTTTTTTTTTCCTATTTTGTGGGTATAAAATTCTTGTCTTCCTACATTTTTTTTTATCTTTCTACATCTTCTTTATCTTTATTCTTTTTAACTTTCTATACTTCTGTCTTTAAAGTTTTTCACTTTAAATTTTTAATCTTCTTTATCTAAATATCTTTTATCCTATTATCTTCCCATTTTTTAAGTAATGCCTTTAAGATTAAGCTTCTTTTTTCCATCATGAAGGCATTTTAACCACCTTCAATTTAACCTTTTAAAGCCTTTTAATTATCATCTATACTGTACTTTTAAATGTACTTTTTCACCACCTACAGCTTCACTCTTTTAAATGAGGCTTAGATTCTGTTTAAATCTCTTTAATGTTAGTTTACATGGCTGCCCTTCAACCAAAGGCTTTTTTTTTAACTCCATTGAGAAACTTTGTCTCAATCTGCCATGTACAAATACCTTTTTTTTTATTTCTTCTTTTCTCAAGCTTTTAAAGTAAGTCTAGTTTCCTCAAATTTTTTTTAAATGGCATTTTACAACTTTTTACTTTACCACACAGAGATTATCTCATCTAAAAACATTTTTTTCCTTTAACCTTATATATTAAAATATATTTCCACATCTTGAATCTTTTTCTGTCTCTTTTTAACCGTTAACCCTTTATATAAATTCGCATTTTGAAACAACTCTTATAAAATTTCTGATTTAGACAAATTACTCCACTTTAGTAAGATGAAAGACTTTCATGTTTTTTATGATACTATGATACTATAATTGAAACCCAACTGAAAATTTTTCTACTCTTTGTATATAAATTACACATGATAGAATCTTAACACTTAGTAACCTTGTTTTAGCAAAGACACAGACACAAAGCAATATTAAACATTTTTCCATTTACCAATTTATGAAAACACACATAATGTTTAAATATATTACCTTATGGAACTTAATAAGTAAAGAGTACTTGACCTTATATTTAGTGGTTGATATTTTAACACTTTAGCTTTGTAAATTAATTAGATGTCTGTAAAAACCAAGATCTTAGACAAGTGTAGTAAACAGAATTAGCCATCTCTTTCTTGTTGAAGAAAAATCCTTCTATAGGATACCATGATGGTCCCATTGATATACTTAATAACTCGTCTTTAAAAAGCCATGGGCTACATTTTTGTATTGTATCAACATATGCCTTAACTGTTCTTGGTCTTACTGGGGTGCCTCTTTCCTCTAACAATTTCTCTTCCTCGGAGGCGAACAACTTCAAACCTTGAGTCAACCGTTTTCCCCAGTTTGCCTGAGAAAGTTCTAGGAACAGGCAACTTGAAATAAAAACAAAATAAATCAAAACAATAACACATTGTTTTTTGAAATGTTCACCCATTCTTTCTCTCTTCCTCAGGGGTGAGAAATTTCACTTACCTCTAAGCTTCAGAAGTTCCCCGTACAAGCCGCCAAATGCCACAGTCTGGCTGGGCACACAATCACGAGCCACCACACAGCTTGTAGATTCAAACAGCAACTCTGTATTCCAGAACTCACACCAGCCGTCTACAAACACGTTCTGGGGAAATCCACGTTCTCTGCCCAAATCCACCTTCTCTCCCAAATTCACCTCCACTGGGCTTCTATCTCCAAAAATATACTGTCTGAATCCCGTGAGAACTCAAGGGGAACTCAGGCAGCAGGATACGCCCTATTCCCAGCAGGAATAATCTTAAACCTTAAACCTGGAACCTAAACTGGGAACGCCCTAAACAAGATTATCTTAAAACCGGGAACACCCTAATCTGCCTTGGTCCTTGAGCAAGGTACATTCAATGTCACTGCAACATGGGGTATGCTGGCAAGGAAATTGTCATACCTACTTGGCTAATGGCTCCCAGCAAGGAAGGAAGGAAGGAAGGAAGGAAGGAAGGTTGGTTAATGGTGTTAGGTGTTGTCTTAGTATCCTTGAATGGGTGGCTAATAAACTTCAGTCAACTATTTCTCATAATTCAAGTTATTGAAAGTCTAAGATCATAGTGTGGTGTAATCATTCTGCTGGGGGACTCTCTTTGGGCTTCAGATTCTCAGCCATTCATTGTATGCTCACATAATGGGAAGATGAGAGAGTTCTCTGGATCCTCTTGTAAGAGCACCAGTCCCATTCACAAAGGTCCCATCCTTATTACCTGTCAAAGGCTCCACCTCCTAACACTCTCACATTAAGAGTTTGTATTTCAGTATATGAATTGGGCACTAGCAAAAATATTCAGTTCGTAATTCTGGTATGTTTGGGGGTTTTTGTTGTTTTGTTTTTTTGCTTTTTTGTGTGTGAGAAAATTTGTTTTGAGATCTACATCAAGGAATTTAGTGGTGCAATATGCCTCTTGCAATTTAAGTACCTAAGAAAAATGACCAAGTAAATTTTTAAAAGACTGAATTTTCAGATTTTACTCATACAATCCTAGCTATATGCTATTTATAAATGTCACATATAAAATATGAAGACACAAAATATTCTAAGTAAAGGATTAACAAGATATAGCAGGTAAATACTAATCTAAAGGCTTGGAAATTGCAAATATTTAGCTTTATAAAAAAATGTGCCATATTGCCTTTTTGTTCCTCATTTGAAAATGAGATCTGGAAAACTTTATGGGCAGGTACTGATATGTAGATTGGTATTTGGGATCTGCTGTTTTGTTGAAGAATTCCTTTTACAACACACCCTGCATAAATACCCCCAGCAATGGAGAGGTGCTATCAAAAAGTTTATTTGGGCATTGTGGCACATGCATATGGTCCCAGCACTACAGAGAATCACTTAAGTTCACTGGTCTCAACCAGTGCCAGTGTGGGAAGCATAGTAAGACCCTGTATCAAGAAGAAGAAGAAGAAGAAGAAGAAGAAGAAGAAGAAGAAGAAGAGGAGGAGGAGGAGGAGGAGGAGGAGGAGGAGGAGGAGGAGGAGGAGGAGGAAGGAAGGAGAAAAGAAAAGGTAATATGGTACATTTTTTAATAAAGCTAAATATTTGCAATTTAAAGCACTTTTCCTTTTAATCTGAAATTATGTTCTTTCTATTTTAGGGAACATAATCTGAGATTATTTTTTTGTTAGTTAATGGGTGGTATTGGTTATTGTTTAATTCTTTAATGACAAAAAATAAATCTTGACAACTCTAAAAAAAAGAAAAAAGAAAGCTTGGTTAATTACATTAATGTGAGAATAAAATATACTTTACCTTAAAAAGCACTGTTACCTACACAGTCACTTAGTATAAAGGGCTTGATTTACTAAGATTATAGTAACAATTCTAAATTTGCAAGTACCTAAAAGCCTCTGAAAATATATACAGTAAAATTGAAAGAATTACAAGATGAGATTGACATTCATTCTCAAGGAAGAAGATTCCAACACAATTTTTATAATCATTGATAGATTAATCAGAGCCAAAATTAGGAAAGATATGGATGAGACAAGCAACAACATTTTAAGCTTAGCTTTATTGGAAATAAAATTCTTGCTGAAAGAAATATCTTTCAAATTGTCCTGTTAAAGCTTCTTTATAAGACTTGATACTTGAAGATATTTTTGGATCTAACACTATTGTTCAGGTATACCACAAGTACACACGTAGACTTTTATATTAAAGGTTTAATATTCATTCCAAAATTAAATTGATTTTTGATGTTACCTCTTAGAGGTGAGCTTCAAAATGGGGTTCATTTGATGAAATAGTTTCCTATTATCTCTTAGAACTTTAGCAAGAATGCTTTAGGACTTATAATCACTTTTATTAGGCCACTTTTTAAAAACTTGCTTTATTTCAAAATTATTTGTCATTTTTTTCTGTCTTCTGTAAAAATAGAGATTAGGTTATAATACTAGCCCAAGATAAGTGAGCATTACTCATTTGAACCTTGGTTTCAGTTTCTAAATTACTTTGATTCTTAATTAAAACATAAAACATCAACTAGGTAAGAGTCTTCCAGAGCATATTTGGGTGTCATGATCTTTGATCCCAGGAGAAATTTAGAAGATACAAGACTCCACTAATCTTAAGGAACTTACAAATTACTAGGCATTTGGATTTTATGTGACCAAAAAAAAAGTGGTTTTCTGTTTTGTGGTAAATGTAACTATTTTATTCAGTAATAATCAGACACAGTGTTGGAATATTAACAGTGAGAAATTTAATTATTTTTCTCTCACATGCTTTTACATGTTGCATTTTCTAATTAATGAATGAATTCTGATGTGTATGTATATTTTCCTACAGGACAAACATTATTAGTGGAGAGTCTTTTATTCATCCTGATTCTGAGGATCACTTTCCCCCTGTAAAACTGCAATGTCAAAAAAAGGTTTAAAATTTCATGAGGAAACTATGTGAAATTGTGTGTGCATGAGCAGATGTATGCATTTAATAGCATTTTATCTATAAAGAAAAGACTAAGTTAATATGCTTTTATTAGTTGTTTAAAAAATGTAGTTTTCTTACATTATGATTCTGACAAATACATAATGTATTCCTTCTATAACAATGTAGATTCCTGGGAGATTACATGGATTATTTTTAGTATGTTGTTTTTGTTGAAAGCTTTGTGTTTTCTCTTGCTTTGAAACATATATTTCAAAATATAAATCAGATACTTTTTAATTTCCAAAGAGATAAAAAGCAACATCTTTCATTGACTTCTATTTCAACTCTAGACACGGCACGAGAACTTAAATAAAGAATTGATGTGTGTTTGAGATCCCTAAAAGTAGATGATGGTATTTTCAGGTGAATCATATGGTTAGGAAGCACAAAATTCTCTTGGGATCTATTACTCTTTTCTAAATATTAAACTTAACTCTTTTATCTAATTTGTAGTGCCATTCAATAAAGTACTACAACTTCAGCATAACATTTGAATTCAATTTAGTACTTATAAACATGTTCATGTTGATGGGATAAATCTAACTCCAAGTTTCATCTTCAGAATTGCCACAGTCTGGCTGCAGCAAAATAACCGGAGGGTGGGGAGGTGGTGGGGGGATGGGGGGGGTGGTGATGAGCAACTTGTGTAGATTGATACAGCAGGAGTAGGAGCTGTTTATTGTAGGACAGGAGTGGTATTTATACATTCCACACAGCTTATCTTAATTAACATAAACTAGATACAGCAGTCAACCAATAAGAAATCTCTACACTTAATGGCTCGCTGGTGTTACTTCACAAACCACTCCCTCTGGCAAAATGCCAGGCGCCATCCAGACTTGTTTACAGACTCTAACACAGAATTGCAACAATTCAGTATATTAAGCACTTGTCCTAATGCTTGTATTATAAATAACAACATAGTAATCATGGTTTTCTACAATTTTATTTAGCCATATTGTCTTCTAGTAGCTTAACGAATTATAATAAAAGAAGTCATTAATCAGAAATTACATGACACAAGTGTGTTAGTATTTTAGTAAAAATGCTCCAAGGTTCATACAACTGAGAGATGCTACAAAGGAGGAGAAGATGAGCAAACTCTGTCTTTATTTTCAAGGAGGTCTAGAGGAGAAGGCAGACATACATAAATGCATAGGGTATTCTATAATAGAATCATAAATAAGTCACACAATGAGTGCAAAAAAAGGAGAAATTAATTGGACATAAAAGAGCATAAAAATATGAAGTAAAGTGTTGAGACTCATCTGTAGATTGTCTGTGGACTGTGTTGTGCATGGTAGCCTAGTGAAGGGATAATTCTGGCACTGGGAGCTTCCTGGGGCACCCTCATAGGGATAGATTGCTTGATGCAGGTGAACATCTGCCTCAAGCTCTGCCAAATATCCCACACAGCACCTGAGATGGGTGTGACCTACCAAGATGCTAATCAACCTGCTGACTGCAAAACATCACAAAGCAAGACTCCACCCTTAAAACCATTTCCCTGCCTTTTTTGTACCCCACTTAAATAAACCACCCTAGCCATCTTTTCTTTATCTAGTTCCAACACCCATGTGGTCTAGATCTATCAGGGGCTCTGCTTTTTATAAATATATTTCTAACTATTTGTGTTTTGTTCTTCACTAAATATTTGAGACTTTAAGTTTTCATGTGGCTTATACCCTTCTGGGCAGGAAGAAGACCCCCCCCCCAATGAGACGCTGGCTGTCAACCCTGTTAGTAAAGGATTTCCAGTAAAATTAGGGACACCGCCCTCAGTTTTATATATAGATATGAGAAACAGAGGAGGTGGATATTTGAGGACATTTCTAATGAGTAGAACCAAGAGTTAGGTTGAATGGGCTTATTTTTTCTTTGTCAGTTTTACTCATAAATCGTTTTAATAAAAGTAAATGCTCTATCTAGTTAGATTCCAAGCAGAGGAGTCATCTCTTCTGTCAACCTTGTGCTACTTCCCTTAAATTTAGCTAATAGGAAGGTGCTACAGTCAGAGATGGAGCTTAAAATCATTAGCATAATTAAGGGTGAGCATTCAATATTCCACAGCTGAAATAAGTTTCACATCTAATGGGATATACACTGTCTTGTTTCTAAGTAAGAAAGCTATAGCCTGACTTATAATGGCTCACATTGGCTTTTACACATTTCAAATCCTGTGAAAATAGAATATAACTTTGTTCTGTTTGTGATATCTGTATCTCTCTTTACTTTTGAAAAATTGAGTCTTGAAATAGGTAAATTAGGGCCAAATGGGCTTTAGGAATATAAACTATGTGTCTCAGTGTTTCCCAGATTAAATGGAGGTGGGGTAAGGTTTGATGAAATGGAAGTCACTTTTTACTTCTTACATAGAAATTGGGTTAACTCATATGAGCATCAACACATTCTCTTTTAATATCACAAGGAAATATTATGTAAATTTTAATACTTTTAATATAAAATCCTTACAATAAATTAAATGAAAAGTTTGTGTTGATACTTGGAAACCTTTGTGAATTTTAGACCCAGATACAGTCTTGGTAGGGGCTGGAGCTGAGGATATTTAGAATCTTCTGTCTCTAAACTCATGAGAGGAGGAAATTGTAACGAATGGGAAACCTAAAATTTATAGCATGTATGTGTTAGTGCAAGTAGTATGGCTAAGGTAGTAGCAAGCTACATTACTATTCTATGCACCACTGATTTACATTTAATTATGTTTTATTTACAACATTGCCTTTATCTTTAAGCATAAGTTTAGAGAGAAACCTGTGTCTGCAATGGTTTTTAATGGAGATTATAGGATAAATAGAAAAGATAGCCATCTTTTTCTATGGTCTAGATATTTATGAACAAATATTTTTTTTCATTTCTCAAAATATTGCTAGAAATAATCTGAAAGCCCTGTGATATTACTACTAAGATTTTTTTTCACATTTTTTGAAAAAAAAAAAAAAAACTCTAGTTCTATAAAAAGCTGTCTGGAAGGATGCATTATAAAGTATTGACTGAAGTTCCTACTAAGTGAGAAAGGGATATTTGGAGGAAAACTAGAATTATATTTTATATACATTTTTATTCCTTACATCTTTCAGAATGGAATGTATTCGTTGATATTTGTGTTACACAAACAAAAGTATATGACTTTGCCATACATTCAAATCACTGCTTATAAAAACAATATTTGTGCTGTTATTTCCTGTTATTCTATGAACTTGAAAATAGCTTTAAAAATTAGAAATAAGCCATACCTAGATAGCAAAGCAATGTGGAATAAAAATTAACAAAAGAAAATTGTGCAACTTTTGATCAAATAAATTCATCTCTTCAGTAGTTGGTGTGGACAAATAAGAAGGTTCTTCAGAGTTGTGAGGGAATGGAGGCTTTGAGTTAGAGGAAGAAAATACTCAAAGTACTATCTTACATGAAATATTCATTTTATGATTTTACTTGTCTACTCCCTTGAAAACAATGTTATGTATAACTAAATAAAAGAATATAAATATTATTTTATAAAACGCAGCTTTTTAATTTGGTGAGGAAATCTGAATATTGTGATTCTGAGGTTGGTATCTTGGAGTCTGAAGCAGGAAAGAACTGTTGGGTTAGCTTGCTGGGTTGTATGGACATACTGCCCATGTCATACAACAGTGAAATGTCAAACTACATCTAGATGGTTTTAAGAAGACTCAAAAAAAAAGAAAAGTTAAGAAATAAGTTGAGACATATACAAATAATTTTTAAATATGGAAAGAGGCCCAAGCTAAAACCTTCTAAGCCTGTGACTTTACACCATATTCCACAGACCTCCATAGGCATTCTTGATAAAACTGAGCATATTAACCTAAGGTAAATGCAATCATTAAAATTTCTAGCATGAAATTCTATGGGACTAGACCTCTAAAAGTTTGTATATTTATATCTTTTAATTTCCAGTTATACATTCTATGAGATAAAATTTAACATCATCAAGTAATTTAAAAACTTAGAATTTAAAAATGTTCAATAAGAACAATCAACAGAAAGGTCATTGTGCCTCCTTTTGGGGGAAAAATACCTTCCTTGTTTGTAACAAATCAAACAAGTAAATATGAAACATTAAAATCATAATTTCTTAGTTGAAACATCTTATTGAAAATGTGCTACTGCTGGCATTATATTGATCTCATTACAAGAAAGTGATAAAAAAAAAAAGATTATTTGAGAACTGCATAAAAACTAACTTCGAGCTGCGAGTCTTAGTAAAAAATGTGAAATATAATCATACTTATGGTAAACCGAAGAGCATGGCTACTTTGGGTACCAAGATTGCACTCTGAGTGAAGGGAACCGAAGATTAACTATGCCTCCATTTGAGTGACACTTCAGAGATATAAAGGGCTTCCACAAACTTAATTTTGTCTGACGTGAACAATGTTTTGAGGAAAACAGGTCTTATTGTCCTAGAGTAGCAATAAAGAAACCTGAAAACAGGACAAACAAAACATTTCAAACAATTTTCCCACAGCTAAAGTACTAAGAAAGGGTAAAACCAGTGCACACTCAGACTTCTTAACACTCAGTACAGTGTTTTCCAGCTGTGTGGTGGTGACACGTGATGAAGGCAGGTCAGTGGGTATTGAGAAAGGCCTGCCAGGCAAATTGTGGCACAGCCAAGAAGAAAGGAACCTCCCTTCTCCATTGATTCCTGTATCAAACTTGAGGACTTATCAGGTATCACAGGATTTCAACATATGATTCTTCCAGTTTGGGTAATGTTGAACTCTCAAAAAAACTGGAAACTACTAAATTCTCATTGCAAAACAAGATGCTAGATAACCATATGGAAACAATAAAACAAGTTTTCCAAAACTAGTTTTATATATCTTTTATTCCTCACTCTAAAGGAAGATGTAATAGGGGTGAAGCAATTGGAGCCAGGAGATTTGTTGCTGTTGGTTGTTCTCCAGATGATAATATTTAAGAGACGGTGCTGAAACAGCTTTCCTATGATCTTGAATGTGTTGGAGTCCGGGATGTAGAGGAGTGGGTGACAGAAAGTGAGAAGGCAACCACATATTTGTTCTCCCATTGCTCAGCTGATTCTGGGAAGCAAGAGGTTGTAAGTTTGAGCAAATGTTATGATTTTTCTTATTTTCCTCTGTGTGTGTGTGTGTGTGTGTGTGTGTGTGTGTGAGAGAGAGAGAGAGAGAGAGAGAGAGAGAGAGAGAGAGAGAAATCACCAAACATTTTCCTCACTGGGCCCCCTCATTCTGCTCTTGTCCTGCTAAAGTTCATTTTCTACAGATCATCCACACTTACCTTTTAATACACCACCCACATGGCAACACTTCCTCATTTAAAATTCTCCAACTGTTTTTTTTTTTTTTATTCTACTTAAATAGATTTCAAACTTGGCTTATGACTTCCTACATGATCTCTGTCCCTCTGGTATCATTACTAATTCTGCCCCTTCACGTCCACTCTGTACCAACTCTGGCCTCCTAGTACCCTTGATAGAACAACCCCTTTCTTCCTCAGGGACTTTCCATTTGCTAATTCTCTCTGCTAGGTTTTGTTTTTCTCAGCTATCTAAACCAGCGGTTGCTGTTCATTATTAATTCATGTCTCTGCTCAAATGTCATCTGTTTAAAGGGGGCTTTTCTGACCACCCTCCATCCTAGTTACACTTTATCCACTTAAAACAGAGTGTTCTCTTCATATCACTTGTCATTATATCAACATTGTGCTTTAAATTTATACACTTGCAAATATAGGCTGTTTTCCACACTAGAATGCAGCTTCTGTGAAGGCAGGAAATTATTCACTGATGTATTCTCAAGAGTCCAGATAAATTCCTGACTTAGAATAAATAGTCAAAAACGGGTGTGTGGTTTGTGGTAGTTGTTATGCTTGCTTGTTTGTTTTCATGAATGATTAAAGATTAGTGATTACTTAACTGCAACTTTTAACAAATTCTTGGAAATTCTAACAAACTTTGGGATCATAACTATACAAAATAACATTAATTAATTTTCATGTAGGTTGCAATTCATTTTCTATGAAAAAATTACAGTTCTTGTATTTAATCAATGACATAGAAAAGAATAGTTAGCCTTCCACTTGCCCACAAAATACAAAAAGTTCTCAATGCATTTATTGTCTAAGATGAGATAGAGACTCATTGATCATCATAATCCTGCATTTCTAAAATGTCGCTCAGATTTGCCAAATATCTTAAATTAAGGCTTCATTTCCCTTTGCAAAACAATGATGTTAAGACAGAGGCCTGCTGTTTCTCTTAAATGTGTGCCCTTGAAAACCAGGAAAAAAATATTGGCAACTCTGCTCCTAGAATACCTTGACAATTAAGCCACTCAAAGTGGAGAGTAGAGAAAAAGCTGACTTGGGCAGCAGGATAGCACTCTTCCTGTAAAGAACAGATTTGGCCAAAGTAAGAATCCTAGCCCACTTGCTAAGAAGGATAAAGGGCTCCATCAGCAATTGGCTCAGAGAAGGGAGACAGTGGGAAATTCAATATTCTAGATAAAGGATGATGAGTTAGTCACATTTGAAAAAAAGTATAGTCATGGTAGGAATTAGGTTTCAGTTTTTTGATTATAGGAAGTAAACATCTTCATATTGAGAGAATAATTTCAAATTCTAGCACACCAAGTATATTTTTTAAAGGATAAAGTCTCCATGCTATAGCAGTAGAAATATATAAAATATACCCTGGAGAAGCTGTCCCTATTTTTAAGTTCCTAAAATTCAGTGAGACTGTCTTTCATCATGTATACTAATTTTTGTTCACCATATACATATCCATAATAAAAATCACTGTTCTAGACATTGAGAATTCAGAGCTAAATAACGCCACATCCTTTGCTTGGGAAGCTCTTTCAGAAGGGAGCACTGAACTGCAACACAGTAAGTACAGAAACAGGTAGTGACTGTGGGCTATTCTAAGCAACAATTGATGCATAATGGAAGCAGGCACAAAACACATCCTGAAAGAGAGGACACACTAAGTTCAACTTATAGCTGCAAAAAAAAAAAACAAAACAAAACAAAACAACACTGGCATGAATTGAGACATCAATCAACAAAGGAGAAGGATTTTCCTGAAAATGGGAACATGATTTGACACACTGATGTATCAAAGGTGTGCTGTTAGGAAATTAAAAGCCTCCATGTTGCTTCAAGGTAAAGTTTAGGCAGTTTACTGGAAGATGAGGACTGACTGGTAATCTTGGGTGACATAAAATATCATTCCACATTAGTTGTGATTAGTAAGAGAATTGGAGCTTCCAGGAAATCTGGTTTACATCTACCTGTAACACTGTATCCCCAAAAATTGTCATAAACTTAGTTACATGGAAGTAGACATTCTTGATCTTAAAGAGAAGGAAATAGAAAGGAAACCCAGTTATTCTGTTACGCCTACTAAAACTGGAGACAGCGAGCCAGGATTATGATTCAAAGGACATACTTGCCTACCAGTACCCTGTTGGTTACCAGCAAATTGAATTCCCCACTGATAAAGTCCACAGATAATCAACTCAGATTTTATGAGATAGTATTTCTCAGTATTACTAGTCTTGAAAATGGGAACTTTCCCATATTCTTTACCAAATGATAAAACACAATGAATACAGATTCTTTAACCATTTTATAAACAGCACCAAAATCACCATACCTGGTTAAATGTAGGTACTTGGGGAATAATTTTTTAAGTGAATAAGTGAATCAAAATGTTATAAATAAAATTAGGTCTAAATTGATGGGAGTGGGAGACAGTATGTTCTGTATCAAGAAATAGACCATGGGGTACATTTACAGAGGTGATGATCAATAACTTATTGAAGATATTTTGAGATCAATATAGCAGCAGTTGTCTTGGGAATTTCAGAAAAAGAAAATATGTTCGGAATAGACCCCACAGAAGAACAAGAGGTTCAACTGGAAAGAAAGAGAACTTGGTGGTACCAGGCTTACATAGAGAACTCATGGGAATGAAAGATATCCTTCACATATATAAATTACTTTTTCCCACAACACCCTAGATATGAAGAAGAAGGTATTTCAATGATTTAATCTTGTTCTATATTTATTTTCATTTCAAATTTTCAAGAAGTGATTACCAGAATCACTTAAATTTAAAAGTATAAGATTAATACCACAAGTTTAAGACGGGTAATACTATAAAATAATTCAAAATAATTCAGTAGAAAAACAAAGTACTTCTTTTAAATTTTTATTTTTTTAAGTAATAAATGACAGTAGAATGTATTTTAACATATCATACATACATGGAGTATAACTTCCTTACACACAATTCATTCATAATAAATTTCTAGGTGTGAGATTATTATTAAAGCATTTAAAAGATTTCCTTGTGATTTTATTTTGTTTATTTATAATATAATACTTCATTCTTTGAATTTAAAGATTTATATCTCCTCAGGAAAAAAATTGGAGTACTATTGGATATGGTGTACAAAACAAATAGGAGAGAAAAATATTTCCTTGGATATAACTATTCAAGTGTAACTTTAAATCTTTAAAAATTATTTTATATGCTGTGAAGATAGACATAATATTAGGAAAGCTATATATGAGGCTTTTATTTTTTATGCCATAGTATTCATACTTTGGTAATTTTTAAAAAGTTGTTCTGTGGCTGACTCATATCATAAGATTTAATAGTGAATTAATCATTTGTGCACCAGGGGAAGATGGCTTGATCAATATTAGAAATACAGTCTTTACTAAAGCAATGTTTTGGTAAGTATACTTTGAATAAACCTCTATAATGAACTGAGTCATATTTCTTAAAACATTAAGCCAATAAACATTAGATTTGGTTTGGAATAAGAGTGATCTCAGAATCACATCTGACCAGCCTAACCCAAAGTGTGCCCATCTATACATCTATATCTATGCAATAAACCCATCTAATACATTATTAACATAGGTGGAAAATAATAATGGACCAAGAATTAATTTTTTATGTGCAATATGAATCCTCAATCTTACCTCCCAAGAAGCAAATGAATGTTTTTCTAAGTCAGCTGAATTTGGAGGCAAAACTAATGATTTTTTAAAAAATGTAATCTAACTTCAAAGACTATTTGGTGATGCCAAATTACTAACATGATCCAAAAAAGCAATAACTCTTTCAAATGTGTAACAGATTGGAAATAAGCACAAAGGAATCATCACATTTCCACTGGTTTGTTGTTTGAGAGGTTCATACATTGTGTTTTGGTGAATCCTACCTTTAGAATGATGTCCATTTCCCAGCATTCCTAAAGGAGCCAACAAAGATATTGGAAGGAAGCCCAAATATTTACAACTATGTATTTGTTCACTATATTAAGACTTTATCTTGATAAAAAAATTGTGGTCCTTATCTTTTAGAATATGACAAAACTTCATCTCCTTTCTTTAGCCATAAGAAATCAAGAGAAAATATGTAATATGCCTGAAAACACTACAATTGGGTGCTTTTGAATTATAGTCAGTTCAGGCTTTGTTCATTGAACCAAGAATTATCTCCATCACTTAAACAAAACACACACCACACACACACACACACACACACAGAACTCCATATATATATATATATATATATATATATATATATATATACATATATATATATGTAATTTTGTAGAAGAGCTCACATATCGAAGCACAAACTATAGAACATTTCTTACACAGCAGCAAAGACTGCAAGGTGCACAAGGAGGCAAATCTTTCCCTTCACTGTATCATAAGCTCCCAGTGCTTTAAGGAATGCATAGAATAAAAGAGGCTCTTAATAAAGACGCAATGAGTATTATAAACGTTTTTTATTTAGATATAAAGAGCTGAAAACCAAAGAAGTGCACTGATTTTTCTTCATTTTTGCTTAACCTATTTTATATACCCTAGTACTCTTTTGGGGGTGGGGGTTCAGTTATTGTAGAAGAGACATACAAGGATTTTGTAAGAAATAGAATTCTGACAGTTTGTGGTGTCAAGTGTAGATATTTCTTATTTTATCATAAACACTGTGTATTGTTATAGTGCTTTTACTTCCTGGAGAGTGCCTTAATAATTAATTTGGGGGTAGCTCTGTCACATGGTAGCTATATAAACTTAAGTGAGTGTCAGATTGTCTTCTTGACCAACCAAACTCCAGCCAGGATCATCTGACACTTTTTCTTAACTAGGCCTCACCATTGGCCTGTGAAAACTAGAAAAATACTAACATAGTTTTTGGCTGAGGACCACAGCTAAGATGACCCTAGTTTCCCTTAAAGTGCCTGCCAGAGAAAACTTATGCTGCTAAAAAACACTGTTGATTTCAGCCAACACCTGAGGATAGGGCTTTGTCTCCCAGTCAACAGAATGGAGGAGGGAAATCCTAACCTTGAAGGCTGATAGCCAGCAGACACAGTTAGCATAATCCCATTTATACTCACTAACCTTTTGTAATTTTTTACTTCCCTGAGTCTACTGAGCCTCCAAATATCCCCTCCTTATTTCCTCATTCTCCCTTTAAAACAATCAGTTACCTCTGTGCAAACTGAACCTGAGTTCAGTTCACACGGAACTCTTTTCCCTATCACGGATTAAAATCTGTTCTTGCCACTTTAATCAATGCCCAGCTTTGTTTATCTTTGAGACAAGCTACCATTTAATATTTTAGAGCCTCTGCTTCCTCATCTGTAAAATGTACATTCTAATTGTTGGTATCTATCATTATAGGATTGTCAAGAGGATTAAAAATACATGGCATCTATTTTGCACTCTTCTGGAAAAATAAATAACAATTTCTTTTCCATTCTGTGGTTGTAAATTTTATCCAAGAATTTGGAACATGAACTTCCATGAAAGCAGACAGTAATAAGTATGACCAACCAGCTTTCAGGACAATAAGATGTACTGTATGCCATCGATTCAAACACATTTAGATCATCCCAAACAAATTTTCATATTTCTCAGTAATGAAGTTAAGTGCCGGTCCCTCATTTTGTCCTCTCTTACGCATGGTCATAATACTACACATTTTCATATTTTACATTTTTAGATCTAATGCCTTTCTTTCTTTAACAACAAAATAAATATCCAGAAGCAGAAAGCATGGCTGGCCTGAGAGAATCTAAACAGTGTGATCACAGAGATAGGGTCATAAATGTGTTCTGAACCCTGAGTCCTCCAGTGAACTCTTGGATAGAATGGTGAGCTAGCTTTGCCTCCTTTCCATAATGACTACCCCACAGCTGGCATCTCAAATAGTCATGGACAACATGAGCTGTACATGCAGTTGCTTTAGTGACACCTACACTCATTTGCTTACTACTCCTGTCTTCTTTTCCCATATTGCTGACTCTGTGCCTTAGTTTTGATTTTCATTTGTTTGACTCTTAAATTTTAATTTCAAATTATACCTCCCTCTCTTTTTTGCCAAGATTCCTATTTTACAGCTTATGCTGATACCTTCTGTGCACAGGTAAGAGAGACTCCCTTCATTAGCCTGAAAATGCTGAACTTGTTGACTTCCCTTCCAAAAGCTGAGATGGAAATGGGTGGAGACCCATGATAACCAGAACAACATTTGCTGATGGCAGTTGTCTCGAGCTCAGATAATGAGTTAATTAGGAGAAAATAGAAGTATAGGTAAGTATGTGAATGATTCAGAGCAAGTATGAGAATGCTCTAGTCATCTGACTCCCAAAAATATGAAGTCATGAGAAAAATATAATAGAGGAGTTTTCCTTTTCAGTGCTCTTTTTATGTTTAATGAAAAGTTCAACTTTTATTTTATATTATATATTTTTTATTCCATAGGGTTGATGGAAGCTTAGAGGCCAGAGGAATAATTACTCAGAAAGAAAAAATGGACCTCACTTATAAATAGGGTTGATAGTTTGTAAATAGTAATAGGTAAAAAATTCACTGATTTACTTAAGATATGAAAAAATGTACTTTATATGTGTAATATGAATTGTAATGCATTCTGATGTCATATATAATAAATTAGAATAAAAAAATTAAATTAAAAAAATATGCACCTATCTTATATCTTAACTATCTTATATCTTCCAGTTTATGTACTTAGTGTCTTTTCCATTTACTTGGAATTTTTCCATTATTTTTATTGCTCATAGTTATCAATGTACAGATTTTCCAGCTCCTTTATTAAATTTGTTACTAAATATTTTATTTTTAGGTAGTGTTATAAGTGGGATCATTTCCTTGATTTCTTTTTCAGATCATTTATTTTTATTGATAGAAACACAAAGTATTTTTATATATTGATTCTGTATCCTATCAGTTTACTGAATTATTAGTTTTAGCAGGGTTTTTTTTTGATAAGATCTTTTGAGTGTTCTGTATAAGATTATGCCATCTGCAAATAGAAACAATTTAACTCCTTCCTCTTCAATTTGTATGCATTTTACTTATTTTTCATACCTAAAAGTACTCTAGCTAGGACTTCTAGTACTGTGTTGAATAGAAATGGTCAATGAGGAACATTTGTTCCTGATCTTAGAGTAAACATTTTCAGTTTTCCATCATTGTGAGTAATGGTAGCTGTGGGATAGTCAAATACTGATTTTATTATGTTGAGGTAAATTCTTTCTATATAAAAATTGTTGTAAGGTTTTGTTTTTGTTTTTTAATCATGAAACAGGTTTGAATTGTGTCAAATGCTATTTTAGAATCTATTAAACTGATAATTTTTTATCTTTCAATCTATTGGTGCATACATTAATTGATTTCTATATGTTGAGTCATCCTTGCATACCAGAGATGAATTTCACTTTATCATCAAGTAAGATACTTTTAACGTGCTAATGAATTTGGTCTTCTAGTATATGTTAAGGATTTCTGCATGTATGTTCATCAGGGAAATAATTCTGTAATTTTTTTTTCTTTGATGTCTTTATCTGGCTTTGATATGAATTATTTAAAAATATGAGTGTGAAATTAATATAACAGGGAGGGAGGAAGAAATAAAGATATTGAGTTTTTTTTGCAAATAAAGTGAAGTTATCATTTTTAATAGAATATTATAAACATGAGATATTATGTTTAAGAACCATAGTAACTATAAAGAAGAAACCTCTAGCAGATTAAAAAAAATTACAAAAATGAATTAAATTATACCACTTCAAAAATTCAAGAAATCACAAAAAAAGACAGCAAAATTGGAAGAAATGAAAAATACAAATACAAAATAATGACTGAACAATTAAGAAATAGTCTTACATATCAATAATTACTTTAAATATAAATGGGTCAAATTCTAAATCAAAAGATAGAGTGTCTCTATACTCTTTTTGTTTTGTTTTGTTTTAAAGCAAGATCCAACAGTATGCTGCCTACAGGAAACTTACTTTAGCTTTAAGGACATACATAGACTGAAAATAAAGGGATGGGAAAAAACCGCTTCATGCAAATGATAACTGAGAGAGCAGGAGTGACTCTATTTACAATCAGACAAATAGATTTCACTGAAAATCTTTCACACGAGACAAAGAGGATCACTACATGTTGTTAAAGGGAGCAATCCAGCATAAGATAAAACAGCTGAAATTATACAGATGTGATAGTAGAAGCAAATGTGACTCCATTTTGTTTTATGACTTCAACCTGTAAAATAACCATGCCAAGAAGAAGAGTGATGACTGGGACAAAATGTTCTTTTCCTTTTGCTATAGAAACCTTTAAGAACACAAAAGTACCTAATGGGGTATTGTTTCTGTAACTAGGGTAACGGGCGGGGCTCTGTTTCTGTAACTGGGGTGACTGGGCTAACTGTGATTGGTTAGGCTTCCCTCTGCTTGACCGCACTGTCCCGCTTCTGTAACCTGGCTTGCTTGCATTGGCTAGACCCCCTGAACATCCCTTTTGTGGTTTTCAGGCTCATAAGGAGCGCCCTTGCAATTGTTCGGGGCTGATCAGGGGAACAGCTTTAAGTTCTGGTCAGCCGCCACCGGTGTGCTTCAGTAAAGGCTTGATTCGATTATACATGAGTGGTCTGGAAGTCAGTTTATGAAACCCTGGGACGAAGCTTTAACTATAACACAGACACCTAATGTTGGAGCAATTACATGAATAAAGCAATATTAACAATATTAGCAGAACTGAGGGTATATAAATAACAATACAATAATAGTAGAGGACCTTGATATTTCATTTTCAATGCATATTTCTTAATTCTCATCTTTTTGTTTATTCACCATCCCATTGTGCTAATAATTAAAAAGTACTCTTGTGATGCTACAAGGAATATGACATTGACTTTGAAGCTTTAACCAACAATCTCAGTTTAGATTCAAGCATTTTCCAAAATTTAAAATATATTAAAACATTAAACAGAGAATCTAATACTACCATGGTAAAGTGATTGTTTATTACTTGAAGAGCTCAATGGTTTAGAAACTATAAAATATTCCTCATCATGCCTCGATTTATTAATTTCTCTAAAGAAATCGAACTTTTTATCTGAACTAACTGAAAATGGCCACTGTAAGTTGTTCACTTATAAATCTAAATTCAGATTAGTTTAAACAAAAGGAAACAAAACATTCCTGGCATTAATAGAGCAAAGAAATACATTTTAAAAGCAAGAAATTTGCTGGTTTTTGTGATGCTCACCTGTAATCCCAGTGAAGTCAGAATTAGACAGTCAGTATAGATAGGTAAATCAAGTCAGGTCAGATGGCGCCAGGCCAATTTTGAGTGAGTCCCAGGAAGTTGGAGACTGTTTTAAAATTATACTAATACACTTAGCAATTCAATTTATTGATATTTGTATAATGTACCCACTCAAAGGAGAGGATCAATCATGTTTCTCTATAAATATATGTTATACACAGAATTGTTGCAGTTTGGATCTGGAATGTTCCCAAAGGTTCATGTGTTGAAGGCTTGGTCCCCAATGCAGCAATGTTGAGAAGTGGGGGGCTTTAGAGAAGTGATTGGGTCACTAGGGCTCTAACCCCATCAGTGGATCAATCTACTTATTAATGTATTCATAATTTGATGATGAAATTATTGGGAGGTAATAGAAATTATAGAAAGTAGAGCCTAGCTGGAGGAAGTGAGTCACTAGGGGTATGCCCTGAAAAGAATATCTTGTCCCTCATCCCTTCCTTACTCTTTTTGTTTCTCTCTCTCCTTTCTAGCCACAATGAGGTGAGCAGTTTTTGCTCTGCTATGTCCTTCTGCCATGATGTACCACCTCACCACAGGCCCAGAAACAACAGAATCATTCTGCCATGGACTGAAACCTCTGCAACTATGAGCCAAAATAAATCTTTCCTCCCATAAGTTGATTTTTCTCAGGTATTGTGTCACAGTGATAAAAAGCTATCTAACACAGGATATTGATTTCCAATTCTTAAATAACTTTGGAACGCTTTTCTTTATAGAAAGATACGTTTTTTGACGCATGTGTATTATTGAGCATGTTCACAGGATTCTTAATACTGAATTTAGTAAATTTTTTTTTCAAGCCAAAACCTATTGTGAAACAAAAAAAAATTATCTCACTTTTTGAGGAATATAACTGCTTCTACATACTTAACAAAACCAAAATTAAATTGATAAAGTAAATCCAAGGATTTTGAAAATCATATTAAAGAAAGACTAATGAAAGAGATATTTTTTTCTAACATTAAAAATTTGAGTTCTTGCTCTAGGAAAAAGAGAAAACATGAAATATATGCTACCAAAGATGTAATGTCCAGACTAATTTCTGACCATTGATTCAGTGAGTCTAGAATGATTCTAGTTCTAGCTCTTTTAGTCTGGTTAATACCAATGATCTACCTAGTCAATGATACCTGTATTAAGAAAAATCTTCTGTAATTTGCTAATTATAAGATTGTCTAAGAAGATAAAAGAAGAGCATTTATTCAATGAAAAATTTTAATACAAGTAATTCAATGGCTCCATCATATAACATTCAAACACAGTATTTTAAGGATTGATTCTACTCTGTAGAAACAGATGTGGCTTGTCTTTCATAAAGGATTTGCAAGTGTTGAATTCTGCATACTTCTTATGATTATGAAAATAATTGATAATTCTGTATCTCAAAAATAAAAAATTGCTACAACCATAAAACTATATATGTTCTTCCTGGGTTGTTTTGAAATACTTAATTCCTAACTTTTCCAGACACAATTTTTCTCTATATTTTCATTAAAGTTACTTCTTAATGTTTTAAAAAAATGATATTAAATAAAAATAAAGTTTGGGGAACCCTATGTCATTCTGTTGAAAGGTACTTTTAAAGAATTTTGTACTTGCAGATGCACTCACAAGTAGATTTAACCAATCTAATCTGAAAAGTTTTAATCAATACCAAATGTCTTGTTTTATAGCTATTTAAAAAGTAATATAAAGCTATTTTCTTGCTATAGATGTTGAATTCAGAAACTGCTAAGTTCCACTACACTGAACTTGTGTTATCACTTGGTAAAACTCATTCAGCTCCATCATTCCAGTAAAGATATGACAAGGCTGTTTATCAGTAGGTAATAAGACAGATAATTTAACTGTACAAGCTCTAATTGGTCTAATTCACTAACTGACCTCTCACCACTTGATTCACTAGTACAATTGAGCTCTGATAAAGCCTTTAATTGTAAATTGCACACAGCTGTGAGCTGCTTCTCACGCTGGCACAAAAACACTATCATCGACTGTTTCATCTCTGCGACCTGCTAATTTGGAGCATATGTAACTGTTTTTAATGCTGAAGGCTTGACATACCACAAACAGCAGATGTTGCAGCTGCCCCTGAGACGCTTTATTTAATTCAATTACGTCTTTTGGAGATATGTAAAAAAGCTAGGCAAGATGAGAGAGGGCAGGAGAATGTTAAAAATGGAGCCCCTGGTTGAGGCCCAGGTGGCTCGATAGGCAAATGATTGGGTGAATGTCTAAATGATCTTTTTAATTGAGTAGACTGACGGCTAATCAGGGTCATGAAGTGTTATCACACTGATGAGCTGAGTGGAGCCCTGGGCTGCTCTGCAATTAATGCCGCTTTTGTGAAAGGAGAAAAAAGAAAGATAATGTATACCATCTGGCAATTGTTTATGATAAAAGCAGCAGTTTGCTGCAAATTCAAGTTAAATGCTATTCATAACATTATTTTTGCTGCTGCTGAGGCCAAGGACACGAATCCCAGGCCTTTGTCTTACTTCTCATTCTCCTTCTCAACCAAAACATTCATTTTCTTCCACGTGTGTTATTATTAATTACTTGGCTGCTTGCTAATATATGGCCTGAATGATTCTCTGTTTGATATGCCAATTAAAAGCCCAGCATATACTTCTTGGATTCTACTTCAAGTTTCATGCCAATGTATCTGATTACAGCAAAACAAAGCAAAGGCTAAAGTCAGGGCCAAGAAACAGAGAAAACAAGTCAGTTTTTCTTTTTGTCCTAAAAAGCTTTTCTCTGGCATCTCTGGGATTAAAAAGAAGTGGGCTGGAGTTTTTAACAGTGACAAAATGTCTTCATGAAGTGATTTACTTCCCTGCCTAAGGAGAACAGCATGTTCGAACTTTAAAGGAGATAGAGAGGATTCGAATAATGCCCATTTGTTTTTCATCTGTGTTACTTAAGAAATATATATGTGAGAAGAATATCATCAAGATTCACATACGAGTAAACTTAAAATGTTTCAGATGTTAATATAAGGATTGCACAAGGTTTTTCAGATATAGATATACAATAAATAAAGAAATAAAGTGTGCTTTTCTTCTTTAATCATGGACAAAGACCAAAAAAAAAAAAAAAATAGGCAGAGAAATTTCTAGCAAAATCTTAGAAAATCTCAATTATAGTTTAGGAAAGGAAGAAAAAGATCATTTTAAACACATAGAGACAAGACTTTTGTGTAGTGCTCACTTTTAATTATCAAAGAATACAAGAACACACATACTCAGGAGTATAAAGTGAGAAAATAAAACACAACCCCAAATCAATGGATTAACTTTGGAGCAGTAAAACAGATGAAGGATCCATAGATACATATGGTTTATGCAACTAGATTCTGTCATTTTGAACTGTTCTTTTTTGTTGCTATAGTTTGGTTATGAGGAGTCCCTCAAAAGTTCCTGTTAATGCAGGAATATTCAGAGATGAGGTAATTGGGTTATGAGAGCTATGACGTGATCAGCTCATCTGACTTTGTTTGCATGAACTGCCTAAGTGGTAACTGTAGACAGGCATGGTGGGTGGGGTGCTGGAGGAGGTGGGTCATTGAGGCTGTGACCTGCAAGGGGTTCTCTTTCCTGTATCACCCTCCCTTCTCTGTTTCTGCTTCCTGACCCCATTGAGAGCTGAGCAGTTTTCCTCCATTGCCATGATGTGCTTCCTAACATCTTGGGCCCAGTACAATGGGGTCAGGCATCTATGGACTGAGACTTCTGAACTTAGGAGTCCCAAATAAACTTTTCTTCCTCTTAAGTTCTTCTTGTCAGGCATTTTGATCATACTGATGCAAAAACTAATGAAAACATTTAACTTAGATGCAATTGAGATAAAATCTGGTTTTAACTATAATCTAGTTGAGAAAAGAAAGGGTGATAAGTACCTGACCTTTCAGAAAGACAAAGACCTCTCCATGTATGATTTACCAAGCATTGATGGGGGTGCACCGCCTCCTAGCCTCCTGGCCTCGTGGCCGCTGAACTGAGCGATGGGACATAGAAATGGCTATGAAAGAAGCTAGAGCCTGGCAATGGAGAACATATGAGCAACACTGACCATGGAGTGCCATGGAACTCACAGGTGAAACACCCAAACCAGGCCTTTGAAAAATAAAGTGTGATTGGAAAGCCTTTCCAAAGAAGGTACCAACAAAGTTAAGTGATTATCAATCATTAGGTTCTGCTGGGGATTTCACTATTCTTCAGAAGATCTGAAAAATTAAAAAAAATTGTTAGAAATAAATGTAATGTGTTATGACAGGAAGGTCCTCCTGGGGCAGCCCTAGACAGACTCAATAATTATTTGCTGAATGAACAAGTGAATATATTTATATAAATACAATGTGCATGTGACTGATCAGAGAAGTGTTTATACCCACTGTCCTCACCAGCATACAGATAATTGTCTTCCAAAGTGATGAAAAAGAAAAAGCCTTAGTGAGAATAATTACAACACAAGATTATTACAGATATGCAGTAAGATTTGTCCCTATGTGAGTTAATTTTTGTCACCCTGAAGCAGATTGTGACCTCCTTGAAAGCAAAAATATTTACATGTTTTTCCATTTCTCAGAAAGCTTCTTAAATGATGCTCATAATATTAAGATGGTAGATATGTAATTAGTCCCTGCACCATATTCACAGAGACTACTTTAGGGGACCATGGTGTGGCCATGTAGCAGCTGTTTGCTTCAAGAGAAGGATTTTTATGGGATTACCATCTATGAAGAGGAAAAGGAAGTGGGAAAACAACAACAACAAAATCATACACTAGTCTCAAAGTTAAGTTAGACAAGATCAGATCTACCATTGTAGTAAAACATTTTTAGAAGAATGTTGGTCCAGTGAAACTAGAAAAGCAAACACAATAGGCATACAGGCATACATTTTCTCTGAAGAAACCCAGAAGTCATTTTGATTTGAAAGAAGCACTACCTAACCATTATGCAGAGAAAACAAATGAGTGCTGAATACAATTTCCTTCAACTTTTAGTAACAGAAGTCAAATGGTAGACTTGGAGCACTTCTTATTTCCTAGGATTAGAATTTTTTTTAAAACATGAAATAAAGGGTTTTAGGGTCAGAAGTCAAGTCCTAGTACCTGGAATTATGAAACATTAATGCATTCCTAATCTTTGAAGGGAGCATGATATTAATTCTTACATTAACCAGCGATGAATAGGTCCTTATGATTTTCCAGGGATGGTGCTGAATGCTTTACATGCATTATCTTGTTTGAGCTCTACACAGCTGCCAAGTGGGTGTTATTGACACTATTTTTCTTCTGCAGAAACAGGGATACAGGAAGGTCCTAGACATAAGTCAGATTTATAAAGTTATTAAGGGAAGGATCCTGAATTTAAACCAATTTCTGACACCCAAACCCCATGCTTTACCACTGATATTGGGAAGAAACTAGGGAGAAGAGAATCATTCTTGAGCTAAAAGTTGTTTCTGTTAATTTCCTATTGGCCTAAATAGTATTTCTAAAATTACTTTAGTGGGGTATTTTGTAATGTTCTTTAAATAAAATTTTGACAATACTTCAAGACTAATCATAAAATATTCTTCTTATTTAATGCAGAAAACAGGTTTGCTCAGATTGATCAAGATATTTAATCTCATCAGGAGTTAAAGGAAAGGTATTCTTTGTTTCTCTTCTTTTCTTTAAGAAAAATCATTTGTGGGTCTAATGGAATACTTGGTCTTTCATTGACAAAGTGAAATAATTTTATCTACCCTTTCTCATATCATTACATTTTTATTAAATACCTACTATGTATTAGCAACAAACAGTACAAGGAAATAAAAGTATTTTTCCCTATTTTCAAGGACATTCCAGTCTCATTGAACAGACGGATGCCTGAAGAAATAACAATAATACGAAGATAACCAGTTTCTCATGCCTAAACTCATTTGAAAAATCTAGTGTACATCTGATTCTCACATGAGCTAATCTTGCTATTCCAGCTAAGTTCTTAAGCACTGCCTGATAAAATGTCAGAGCTGTGTTCAAAATGAGCATTTAGCAAGGAAGGAAATACCCACAGAGGTGGATGCTGGGGACCAGTCCCAGAAAAGCATCCAAAAGCAAATAGGAGTCCAACAGCCAACCCAATTAGGTCAGTGTGGAAAAAATACATGGAAACAGATTTCATAAATCTCAAGACCAGTCAACCAAGTGATAGAATGAGGGAGGAAATGGAAGGGTAGAATTTACACAACATTTTAATGTCATAGTTCACTGCAGAGCATTGACAAGCGAGAAAAATACTAGTACAATGGTATTTCACAAAACAATGGAGACTCTGAGAAAATCATTTACATTAGGATCCAATGACAAGAAGGCTCTTCCTACCCTTAAATTACTTTCTTGGCATTATTCATCTTGATTGGTAGGATAAAAGCCCTCAAATATTACAGAATCTCTCTTTTTAAAATATGTGTGTGTGTGTGTGTGTGTGTGTGTTTTCTTATTAACCTTTGTAAAAGTTTGAGGTATTTCTTCATGGATCTTACTTTTTTGCTCACACTGAATGTCATCACTTAAGACTCACTGTGGTATAATTGTATTAATAGGCCAGGAAGTGGGTGATTATTTTTAGGCTATATGATATACTGAGCATCCTGGCACCAGAAAATAAGACTAAAAAGAAAAGGTATGCTAGTGGGAATTACAGTCCAAATGGATGGACGGTGGGCTTCAGATTGATCTTTGAAAGCTGGTAGCACAATGAAGAAAAATAAAGGGCTGTAGATTCTTCTAACTAATCTCATACTGGTTCTGCTACATCCATGCTGGGTAACCTTGGACTAATTACCAAACTTTTTGTCACTAAAGCAGAAAAAAATGAAATACCTACCCCATAAAGCTGATTCAAGGATCAAAAGTGCTAAGGCACTAAAATTCTTAGCATATTGCATGGTGAGTGGTAAACACTCCATAAAGTGGGTGATTGTTTTATCTTTATAACAATTAACAGAAAGAAAGAGACTAGTTCAGTTGGCATACATTATATGTGTACAATTGTTAAGGTAGAATGAGAATATGATCTAGTAAGGGGCAGAGAGAGAGAGAGAGAGAGAGAGAGAGAGAGAGAGAGAGAGAATAAGGTGACTATAATGAGATTAAGAAAGGCAAGGAGTCTGAGACTATATCCTAGAGTGATTTTAAAGTCATTAAAAGTGCCAGTCAGAATGAGGGAGCCATCAGCAACTCTTGAGTAGGACAGCACCATGCAGAGAAACAGAAGTTCATTCATAAAACATGTATTGACAATATATAGAGAGATAAGTGGAAGCTAGCTAGGTAGGTAGGAAAAGTTTGGAGAGATTTGGGTACAGAAAGAGTTAGCTAAATGAGTATTTATCATCAACTCCTTAAGTATTTTCCAAATGTGTTTCTTTTGAACCAGAAAGCCAAGAAATTGCCCTTAGTTGGCCACAGGTCCAGGAGGTCATGATGCTTGCTACAAGTGAGATTACAGCACCTATGCTTATATGTCTAGGATATCAGTAATTACCAATAGTAAGCATCTTGATGACTAGGAGGCCATTCAGGCCAGACCAAAGAAGTAAGAGTAAAGATAAAAGAGAAAAAGGATTAAACATTGGGTGCAATTAGTAGAGAGATGCAAGGAATGACGTCAAAGAAGTATAGATCACAAGGAAGAAAAACCAGTAGAAAAAATATTTACACATTTTTCATAGAATCAGAGAAATAAAGCATTATTTAATGATGAAAGGGAAGATGAAACTCAAATGCAACAAGTAAAACCAGTATAGGAACCAAAAAATAGTTGCATTTGCAGATAATAGAGAGAACTGTTAAATTTTCAGTGAAATGTCAATAAACAGGAAGTCATGAAAGCTATTTAAAAAGAGATATTAATAAAACTGATTTGTGACATTGTTTAAAGGCTATCCTTGTCAGTAATTCCTTTTTCCTGAAACAATTCTTAGCAAATACTGAATGTCCTCCTTTCCTATTGTGCCCCAATCTCTCAATTCTCTGTCCTATTTTGGCAAAGAAACAAGACTCTTAAGATCCCAAGACCAGAGGTCATGTTTATTCATTACACCTGGAGCATATACAAGATACTCAATCTGATTAATGAATTGACCAAAAGGAAATCTCAGCATTAAAAAAAAAATTCTTCATAATCTTCCGTATACCATTTATCATTATGAAGATGACTCTTCACATTGATCATGGGAAATCTGCCAAACTGCAACAATGAGAATTTTATCTTTAATGTATAGTCCATACACCTACTATAATTATATGGGAAGTAGATGTGGGCAATATGTTTTCCAGATGTTGGAAAAGCCGAGTTCTTGTCAAGGACAGACATCAGACCACAGAATTTGCTCTCTTCTCTGCTCCTTGCTGACTCACTAACTCCCCAAGGATACAATTTTACTAATATTGTCTTCCCCTCAGGAACCAGGCAAGCCTTAACATTTTTAATCATTCCCTTGAATGGAAACACAAAGATAATATAGCCTAGAATTTTTCTGTAATTGTGATATAACCAGGAAAATAAAAAATAAGTGTCCTATCAAGAATTCCCATACCCAGCGAGACCCCACATTGTAGTAGCAGCTACACCCAATGGTGGAAGAGCAAGGACCAAGAGAAACTCAGTAAGACTGGTTCCACTTTCTCCTACTACGGGTGCTCCCACTTTCTCGTACCCATATCCTGTGGACACGGAGTTTGGTCAGTCATGGGACTTGTTTAGCCAATGAGATATCAACAAATGTGATACAGGCAGAGGTTGACATGTTTGGCCTTTCTTTATCAGAATCCTGCCAGGTCCCTGAGGAAGAAATGTGGCTAGCCTTCTCAAACATGAAAACCTTATTTGTGTGCATGTCTAAGGTACATCATGAGATTATGTAGAACTCAGACAACTCACAGACTTTTGAGAAGTTAATACTTTTTTTTTTTTTGGCTGTTTTTAGACTACCAAGTGTTGGGAAGACTTATTGGCTAACAGTAGATGGCCAAGAGAAGAGGCTTCCTCACTTATGGTAATATTTAATAACTCCAGCTATTTTTTAATAACTCCAGCTATTTAGATTGAAAAATTTCAGTGTCTCATCTTTTCCCATAAATGCTCTAATAGCATCTTTTCCCATAAATGCTCTAATAGCTTTCCAGAGGAACTTTTTTTTTTTTTAGAAGAGCCACAAGGAAATTCTACATCGTTTCAAGGGTATCCCAATCCTCTACTCATTTGAAATAGTTTTCACAATCAATCAGTTTATGTCAAGTATCCCTCTAGGCATTAAGAATATAAGAGTGAAAAATTTTATATTTTCGCTTAGGAGGCAGACATTTTAAAAAAGTGAACAAGTATGTGAACAAGATTATTTATGATGGTATTTTCACAAAGGAAATGAGACAAATCCACTGCATGTGGAGTGGCTGGAGAAGGAGGGAGAGCTGGATAAGGAAGTGTGGTCAGGGGAGATCCTTTTGAAGAATTAACCTTTTAACTCCATATCTGTATAATGAGAAAGGAGCTAGCAGTATGAACGTCAGGTATGTGTGCAATTTATTAAGAGGCAGAAGCCTGAAGGAGAGAATAAACAATGTGATCTGTGGGAGAAAAAAAAAAAAAAAGGTCCGTGTAGCAACTAGAGAAAACAAGAGTGGTCAGAGTATTGGATGAAATGAGGTAAAAAGAAGTAGGCAGCAAGTGGTTTGCATGAGATTTTATGCACCTGTAGATTACATATAGATTGCATACATCTCTATGGGGAAAGAGAGAATTTAAGCATTTAAAACATTAACATGAGAAAAAGAAACACATAAATTCCTCTGACTGATCTGTCATCACCCGACAATCAATCTACAAATGCCTCATACAAGTTATTTCATGAACATGACACCATGTGATAATATTATTAGTCTTATTTTACAGATGAGAAAACTCAGATATTGAGAGTTTAAGCAAATCTATGGGTCTCATGCTTAGCTTCAAATCCTTTTTTTTTTTCAAAATTGGGTTTATCTGACACACCCCATATACAAATAATAGTATATCACTTTTCACTAGTTGTACAGATTTTAATTTGCTTCTATCTGAAAAAGTCCCAAACATGAGAAGTCACCGAATGCTGATGTGGTTGTGTTCTGACTTTAGGGAACACAGTGTTATCACAGCCATGTTTTATGTCAATTACAACAAAGGTGCAAGGAACAACATGTCAGCCTCAGAGGTGTAATCACGGAGCACATGGCCTATTAATGTGCTGAGCCCTGCCAGTTACCCAGCAGGTTTGACTGACCTAATGGAGCCACAATTCAAAATTATCTCTGACTCTTTTTCAACAGAAAAGGAATGAAGGAAGCCTGATTGACCTAATCTAGATTAATATATTTTTGGCCAGAAGACAGCAATTTGGTAAGAAATATATTTTGAGTTCTCTGATTAGCAAATACCACAAGTAGACTTAAAAAGTCCTTGAGCAACTAACTAAAGGACTAGGTTTCTTATCTTACACTTGAACACTATATAAATATCATATGAACCACTCAGGAGAGGGAATATTATGTGCTAGGAGGCAGAGACAAACTTTATAAAGATATATAACTTAAATTTCTCAATAGACTATGAGGAAATCATATTCCTTATATATAAATAATTTTTTGTACTTTGAAGTTAACTGATTCGAAGTCAAAGATTATACAGATGATAGTCAAGAATGAATCTAAGTTTCCCTGGATACAAACCACATAAGCTTTCCTTTTTATTGCTTTGTAGAGCAAGCTGTATCAGGGCTAACAAAGTAGAAAGCCTTCTCACCATGGTTTTGAGGTTTTGGGGTTTGTTTTGTTTTTGGTAAGAACAGAAAACTATATTCTGTTATTAAGATAAAGATATTTATAATAACTTAAAACAATGCCAGAAATACTGTGTTTGTAATTCATTTATGACTTTTCAGCTCTAAATTCATTCTTTTTGCTAGCTTTGTGAAAAGGGATTGGGGGCCCTTTAAATATTTTGCCCATTGCTGGCTGGTGCAATGTAAAGCTTTGCCAGTAGAGGGAGACAAAGAAACTTGAAGGAAAGGATTTTTCCTCCTGGTTCTGGGGTATTGACTTGGAAAGCCTGGCAGAGCTTGGTTTCTCCAGTACTACCAGGCTTTTTCAGCATAAGGAAATTCTTCAGCCTCAAGCTCCTGCAGCTTCTGTAGCACCCACAACCCCTGCAGTACGTGGCAGCTAGCAACACTGAACACCCAGAAGCTCCCAACCCATTTTCAGAGGGCTTTGTTGCCCAGGGTCTTTGGTGAGATGTCTCCCTGTGGACACTTTTTGTAGTACACAAGCGGGCTAATTTCTAGCAAGGTCAAGACCACAGGGTAACTTCTCTGCCCCCAGTGATCCACAGCCATGCCCTCTACAGCAGGGTGTTCCTTTCAGCCCAGGTAGGGTGGTTCCTCTTCCTATACACATTGTCTCCACTGTGTATCTAGTCCTACTGTACTCTTTAAAGTTCTCCCTACCTTTACTAAGGTGTCTTTCATTATTCCAATCCCCTGTTGTAGTCAATCATTCTTTGCATTAAACTATGCCTTCGAGATTCCTGTGCGGTCTCAGTCTTCATGGACTCATACTGATGAAGAGACCAACACATTCTCTTGTTTTGAAGATTGGATCATCAATGTGACTTTAAATTCCCTTCCTAAATAAATGTATACATTACTCTTGTATAGTTCTGAGTTTTATATGCATCTGTTCATTTATTCATCCGTTATCGTGTACCTTCTAAGTACTGCAGATAAAAGATAACTAGGATATTCTTCTAAACTCAAATAATGGTGTAGAGTTACCCCTAAATAACAATTATGTCATGTAGTATGGAAGAAAAGGGTGTGCAAATTGCTATACATTTCAGCAATTCAAGTTTTAAAGTTGGTTTGTTTAAACAAATTACCTAGGGGATATAAAAGGAGGTCTGTAGTGGCAGAAAAGTCCAGAAGTCGGTGACAGAATATCTGGAATCTAACTCCTTACTGTGTGAGTTTACATAAATACCATTATTGTCCTGGCTCTAAAAATATATTGATAAAGTGAAATGCAGTGTGATATCATGTCACACAGAAATGACCTACACCATATAGGTGTATGTATTCAATACATTCTCTCTTAACATTACCAATCTGTGAGACTAGTACTAATAATAATGATAATGTATTTGAAAATGCTTGGTGCATTATAAACTGTTACCTAAAGAAAAGACATAGTCCATATTTAATATTAAGTAAAATGCAGTTGACCCATGGGAGTGGGAAGGACCTATGCAGGAGATAGAGGACAGCAAGATAACCTGGTATCTGCTGCATGATGAGTTGAAGAGTCATGACAGAAAAGAAATTAGGGAGAGAATTTGTTCAAAGACACACTGAAGTATGCCTTTAAAGACCAGGCAGAGACACGAGTGGCCAGGAAAAGCCATAGCGACAGACAGCTCAACCTGGTATTTGGCATTCAATGATGGGTGACTGTTTGAGAACAAGGGCTCTGAAGAGAGTATGAGGCAGAAGCATAAATAGTGCCAGGATCTGCAAATAACAGCTGCAGCTGCAAACCCATGTGCGCTGTGTGGAAAGGACGGTGCGTCACATGTCAGTCTCTCAAACACACGTGCATTGGCTGCTGCCATCACTAGTTCTAGCTTCACATGCATCAGTGGATCACACATGTCTTATTTTAAGTAGTTTTTAAAATGATTTAATGAATATTGAACATAAAGTTCTAATAATGATTAAACTTCTGGTGGTAGTATATTTTTGGAATCAAGACATGTATTTCCTGTTTAAATAAATTTATGATTTCACCCTGCTTCTCTGCTTCTGTTGAGAACATAAACGTTAATTTGTAGATGAGCTAATTATTTATATGTACATGTGAGTGTTTGTGTGTATAATACACATATGTTGGCTTAGTCAATTAACAAATGTTCTTTGTGTGTGTGTGTGTGTGTGTGTGTGTGTGTGTGTGTGTGTGAGAGAGAGAGAGAGAGAGAGAGAGAGAGAGAGAGAGAGAGAGTTCAAACAAAATAAGTTACCTTGGAGGTAAGACACAAACACAAAGACAATGAAAGATTTTTAAACTTGGCAAATCTCATTATCTCTCTATATAATTTTCTACTAAAGCTGCAGAATAAAGATGAATTTCCTAAATAACATAGAAGATAGCTCTTTTTAAAAACAAGCAATAATAGATTCTTTAATTATCGAATCACTTATTCCTTTGATAACTAGTACACTAAACTAGCACTCTCAAATATCACTAAAGAAGTCTTAATAAATATATGAAGTGGCCTGTTGCTACTCACCTCTATGTGCCTTCTGCTTCATTCAGCCTTCCTAAAGTCCAACCATCGACACTCCACTGCCTCTCTCAACTCTTTGGCTTATGACATATGACCTTTGCTGTTCACTTTTTCTAGTTGTCCTCAACATGGAGTCTGAAACAAAGGTTTCTTTTTAATTATTGCCAAGTATAATTATAGAGAAAAAAGAGGAAGGGAAAACATAGATGAGGCAATGAACAAAGGAAAGAAAACCAGGGAGTGTTTCATGGACCCAGCGACAGATTAGCAGCACACTGCTGATTGCTCTGCCACTCAGGATTCCTCAGTGTGGACTCTACAGAGCATCTTCATGTTAGAGAGAGCCACAGCAGAGAGGAAGGGGCATGTGAGCATGCCCCATGGACCTTCTAAATTGTCCACACGTCTGTATTCTGCTTCTCTGCTCTCCCTAGCAGCTGCTGGGAAAGCCAGGTCTCACACCCAATAATGGTGCTGTGATTTACCGGAGTCTAGAAGTGGTGGAAGAAATTTCTAATCAAATGAAGCCTTCTCTGGAGCTATTCATTTCCTCCCCCAGTGACTAAAACTTGCAAGTGACATTAGGATATGAGGCAATGGTCATGGTGGACCAGATCTCCTTAGTGAGGTAGTAGACCAGGGTCTAGAGATAAGTAGATCTGCCAGCTGGGGCAAGAGTAGGGGGAGTTGCATGTATTGGGTCCAATTTATCTGTTTACTCTGTGTGTACTTTATTTCTAAGGGAAGCTCATCCACTTGTAAGTTTTAACTACCATGTCTACCTAAAAACAAGAAAAATTAAAAAAAAACAGTAGCAACGAGAATAATTACCACAAACCAGTATCATTTTTTACAATTGCAAATAAAAAGTTTAATTTCAAAAACAAAATTCATCTTTTATAAATACACTAAAGTATAGTTCACTCAAATTCAGATTAAGTATAGGTACAGTATTTGAACAAACTGACAGCTTTCCTAAAAGTTCATAGACAAATGGTGGATTTTTCTCACCCAGAACACTGAATGATTTAAAATGAGAAAAATGAACCTCTTTTTGTTTTTGGAGGTTAAAGAAAAAACTTTGAAGACATAATGTTTAACTTTACATTTTCAGTCTGCTTGAACTCACAGAATATTTCATCAGCTTCTTAAATTTTACAGGTTCAATATGACAATCTGTGGAATGGGTACAATAACACTCAGAAATGTTGTCACTATTAAATGTCTATTGATATGGACTAAAGTTGTAAATATTAAATGAGACAATAACATAGAATAACAATACCAGATAAGGCACACAGTATATATTTGATAAAAGATAATTTCTTGCCTTCCATTTTACTCTTCACCAGAATATGTTCTAAAATATATGAAGGCCTTCATAGATTATATAGAGAAATTTCTGTTTTTATTTCATATTTCACTTGTACTCCTAACTGAATAATCAACACTAAAAACACTCTCTGGAGTTTTTCACTTAGAAAAAGTGGCATAGTCAGGTCATGAGAGCTGTAAGCTAATCAGTATTTTAATCCACTGATGGACCAACTGGATGGTAACTAGAGGCAGGTAGGGTGTGGCTGGAGGAAACAGGTCACTGGGGGCATATATTTGGGGTTTATATTTTGTCCCTGGTAAGTGGAGCTCTCTGCTTTCTTAATTGCCATGTCCTGAGCTGCCTTCCTCTTCCACATCCTTCTGCTATGATGTTATGCCTCTCCTCTGGCCCACAGCAATGAAGTCAGCCATCTAGGGACTGAGATTTCTAAACTGTGAGCTCCAAATAAACTTTTCCTCCTCTAAAATTATTCTTGTCAGGTCTGTGGTCACAGTGATAAAAAAAGCTGACTAAAACACAAGTGTATTTTCATCTCATCAAACAAATATGATTTAAAATTGGAAAATACATCTCTGAAATAATTTGTTCAAATTTAATAACTTATTATTTCCCATTTTAAAGCATATTAGTTAATCCCTTTATCTATTTTTGTCCTTTCTTCCAACATAGAAAAACTTATTTGAATAAATGAATTAATTGTATAATTTCTTAATATATGGGTAAATATTGAAAACCGAGAAAGGTTAAAACTGATCCAAATATAAAAGCATAACAATCATCGTATATGAATTAAACTCTACTTAGAAAACAAAGAATATTTGTCTACCTAAGGAAACATAAAGACTCTGTGCATATATCCCAGACATCTGATAGGCTAATTTGATTTACCTTGCTTGGGCCAAATGAATCTGTGACTATGAATGTGACTGGAAGTTAAAGTCTATGATAACTGAGCCACAGCTTTAAGAATTATCACCTTATACCACCATGGCGCTTTCCCTCTGCCACAAGCAATCTCAAGGTAGATTCCAATATGAAAATATCACATGCAGCAGAGCCTTGTAGCAAGACCAACCACATTTGCTGTAAGTATTATGAACAGGAAATAAAAATTTGTCAAAATGAGTAACAGATTTTAGGGTTTTTTATTGTGACATATATTGCAGATATTTCTAATATAAAAACTGGTATTGTAGCAATGAGATACTGGTGTCACAAAAGTTGCATTTGACCAGGTATCAAGAGAAAGAAATTAATGTAGAAAGAATAGGCTAATTTGAGAATGCATGCAATGAAAAGGGAGAATCCAGAAATTCTGAGGAAAAATATGGAATTATTTCTCATTTTCAACTTGATAGATGCTTTTAGCATAGTCTGATTAAGACTCAGTCTGTCAAAAAGATTAAATCAATTGTATGTCAAATTTTTCATTAATAATGTTACAATAATATATAAAAATTTTCCATTCTTTTAAAATTTAAAAACACACTTTTAAATTAAGAAATCATAATGGACATTGAAAGTACTTTGCTTTGAATTACAGTAAAGATATTAATTTATAAATTGTGATCCGCATTCATATCCTTACATGATGGTCACAAGATTTTTTTGAAAAGCTGAAAGAGTAATAACCTAAGTATACTTACTATATTTAGCATAAACATAGAATAATGAGGTAAGTATAATTTCTATATTTAGCATTGTTATTTATAAACCTGAATAAATAGGCAGGGTAAAAGATAAAAGCAGAAATTAATAAATAAAACATAAAGATACAATTGATAATACACAAATCAACCTGAGTTCTTTGAAATGTCTAATTCTTAGAAGCTGAGATTACTGATTACTAATTATTTTAAATTGATGAGGTTCAGGATACACTATCCCAAAATATGACAGCTTGGTATTTGATAAACTAGAAGAAAGCAGGAAGGTATTTTACTTTTTCCCATGTGCCTTTGTAAAGCAGGCCATTAAAATAATTCTAACTTTCTTTCATAGTAGATCATATTCGGTCCTGAGTGTTTTTCCTTAGACCTGGAAGAAAAGAATGTTGTTATGGTTTGGATATGTGGTGTTACCCAAAAGCTCACTGTTGGATTGTGAGAGTGGTAACCGAATCAGTGGATTAATATGCTGATATGGATTAACTGGGAGATAACTGGGCAGGTGGAGTGTAGTTAGAGGAGGTAGATCACTGCAAGAGGAGGGCATAACTTTATAGTTTATACTTTGTCTCTTGTGAACAGAACACTCTCCCCACCACCTCCCACCCCAGTTGTCTTATCCTTAGTGCTTTCCGCCATAAAGTTCTGTATCACCCTGGGCTTAGAGCTATGGAGTAGCCACCTGTGGTCTGAGACCTCTAAAACCATGAGCCAAAGCAAATTTTTTCCTAAATTGTTCTTGTCAGCTATTTTGGTCACAGAAGAAAAAAAAAAGAAATTGACTGAAACAAACATTTCATGGGGACATAGGGAAGAATTTGAACAAACAGGCTGCTATGGTTTATGTGTTAGATGTTCTCCCCAAAGCTCATGTGCTTGAGGTGAAATGATTGGGTTAGAAGAGTCTTAACCCAATCAGTGAATTAATCCCCTGGTAGGGTTAACTGAGTGGGAACTGAATTCAGGTAGGGTACATATTTTGTATCTGGTCAGTGGAGTCTTTCTCTGGGCTTTCTGATCATCATGTGGGCTGCTTCTTTCCACCATATTCTTCTGCCATGATGTTCTGCCTCATTTCAAGCCCCAAGAAACGGAGCCAGCTCTCAATGGACTGAGACCTCTGAAACTGTGAAGCATAAAATAAACTTCCTATTCTAAACTTGTTCTTGTCATGTCTTTTAATTCCAGTAGTCAAAAAGCTGACTAAAATACAGGTCTTCCTAAATTACTACCGGTTTATTACCAATACATCATACTCTTTTGTCCTCCAAACATATTCTGCACAACTGTCCATAAAAGTACTTTTTTCCCTGTTTCATTGGGTGTTCTTTTCTTAACAATCTTGTGCCACTTAAAAATTATATTAAATAAATTTGTATTTTTTCTTTTGTTAATATTGCCTTTTGTTGTGGGAGGATCTCAGTTATGAATATTGAAACAAATAAGGAAAATGTATTCTTTTTACTCTGCTACATAATATAGTCAGCAATAAACGATAAAGATTGATCGAAAAAGAGTAAAAAACAGAAAGAGATAGGGTTGGGGGGGAGAGATTTTTGAGAAAAATAGTTATAGAACTGCATTGTCAGTTGAGACTAAATTAATGGTATAGTATTACTTGAAAGAAAAAAAGAGTAGGCAAAAGTGAAACATTGCAAACAATTACTAATAACCAAAATTGACACATAAGGAAATCTCATACTAAAAATTTTCTAGAATCATTAGAAAAAATAAGTTAGGACTTTAAACTCTATCTACACAGTAAACACCAATTCAGTAATTTTAAAAATTCTATAAAATATTTCAAGACACTGATAGTTAAATCTTATACAAAGTATTCAAGAAAATAGCAAAAACAAAAATCCCAATTTATTGTTTAAGCCTAGTACTACTTTAACATTGAAATCATATGACAATAATATGAGACAACTGAAGACAATATGGTTGATATATTTTTTTTAGAGGATTGCATTTCTTTTTTAAAATTTGTTCTTTTAGCTATACATGACAGTAGAATGTATTTTGGCCTATAATACACACATAGAGTATAAATTATTCTATTGAGGATACCATTTTTGTGGTTGTACATGATGCAGAATTGCCCTGGCTAAGTATTCAAATACAAGGAAGAAAAGTTATGTCTGTTTAATTCTACTGTTCTTCCTATTCCCCTCCCCTCCCTTCTCTTTGTTCCCCTTTGTCTAATCCAATGGATTTCTAATGTCCCCTCCGTACCCTCCCTTGCTTTGCATTAGACCAAATACCCTGCAAAAAGTAGGCCCCATTCTCCATCATATTGGATTAGGAACTGACTTCCTCAATAAGGCTTCTAAAGCATAAAGAGGAAAATCAAGAATCAATAAATGGGATGGTATTGAACTGAAAGTTCTTTATAGCAAAGGAAACAAAAATGTGAACAGAGATCCTACAGAATGAGAGAAAATCTGTATCATCTGTACCTCATATAGTGTATTAATCTCCAGGTTATATAAAGAACTTAAAAAATTTACTTAACACCAGAAAAACAAATAACCCAATCAATAAATAGGCAAAGGAACTGAACAAACACTTTACATAAGAAATACAAATGGTCAACAAATATATAAAAAAGTGTTCACTATCTCTAGCAGTTTGAAAATTGCAAATTAAAACTACACTGAGATCCCATCTCACTCCAGTCAGAATGGCAGTTATCAAGAACACAAGTAATAATGAACATTGGCGAGGATGTGGGGAGAAAGGTACTTCATACATTGTTGGTAGGACTGCAAATTGGTGCAACTACTATGGAAAACAGTATGGAGATTTCTTAGAAAAATTGGAATCGATCCACCATTTGATCCAGTTATTCCACTCCTCTGTCTAAATCCAAAGTACTTAAAAATAGCATATAACAATGACACAGGTAAACCAATGTTTATAGCAACTCAACTCAAAATAGCCAAGCTATGGAGACAATATGATTTATTAACTTAAATGCAAACATCTTAAACAAGATACTGACAATCTGCAGTAGGAATATTTCAATGAATAAAATATAATCAAAATTATTCAATAGAATTTAACACAGGAATTAAAGTTGGTACATCATTACAAAATCTAAAAATTTAATTCATCTAACTATAGGAGGAAAGCTATATTATTATATCAGTGGGTATAATTACATCTAACACATAATTATATATTAATCAACAGATATAGAAAATTATTTAATACAATATAGTCTATAATCAGAAACTATTTTGAAAATTTGACTACATCAACAAATTTTTAGAGACATATGACCTACCCAAATTGAATCAGGAGGATATAGAAAATTTAAATAGGTCAATTTCAATCAATGAAATTGAAGACACTATCAAAAGCTTACCAATAAAGAAAAGCCCAGGACCAGATGGATTCTTAACTGAGTTCTACAAGACCGTCAAAGAAGAATTTTTACCAAGACTCCTCAAATCATCCCAGAAAATAGAAAAGGAGGAAACACTTCCAAACTCATTCTATGAAACTAGCATCACCCTAATACCAAAACCAGATAAAGACACATCAAGGAAAAAAAAAATCAGACCAATATCCCTGAAGAACATAGAAGCAAATATTCTTTATAAAATATAGTCAAATTGCACACAAAAACATATTAAAAAGATAGTGAACCATGATCATTTGGGGTTCATACCAGGGATACAAAACATTAGTTTGCCAGAAGGAAATCAATAAATGTAATTCATCACATCAGTAGACTTAAATAATTACATGATTATCTCAATAGATGCAGAAAAAGCATTTGACAAAATTCAACCATTTGACAAGAATTCTCAACCAAAATAATCAAATATGAACAGAAGTCAATTACTATAATTTAAAAGGGGTAGTTATTTTTTCACAAAAAAAGAAACCTGAATCAATAATGAAATATCTTAAAGTATGCTCTTTAAAATCATGAATTATATAAAAATTAACATTCTTTTGAAATAGAATTCTTCTATTCTTCATTAGATTGTTCTATTCAGGTAAATACGAAAGTGAAATAAATGTTGCAAATATTGGAAATAATACAAAATTATCATTGCTTATAGGAGAAAAGATTGTCTAAATAGATATCTTTCTATATGTCAAAAACAAAAAAAATAAATAAATGTGAAGTATAAATCAGTAAATTACTAAAACTATAAAGCTAAAAATATTGTGAAAGGTCCCTATAAACAATTTTTTAAAGACATTAAATGAAACCTGCTAAATGCAGAAATGTCATGTTCATAAATGAGAAGAGAATGTCAGGAAGATAATGATTATCAACCTTTAAATTTGGGGCAGATTAAAATGGTCATGCATTCTTTGATACGCAAAAAGATGAGTATTATGTTCCCTCAAGTTAAATCTGAGTCAGCCTTGTGACCACTTTGATAATGCATGGTAAAAGAAACACTGGTACAGCTTTTGGGTCTAGGTCTTAAGAAACCCATTGCTTCCAATGAAACTCAGACATCCTCTCTTGAAATACACTGAGTGCCCTTACCTGCTATGAAAGAAATTAAACTACTCTGAGACTGGAGAAACCCTTCACAGATGCTTTGGTAATAGCTAAATCCAGCCTGTCAGACATCCTCAACGTGCTAGCCATGTGAACCAAGCTGTCTTGGATCCTCCTGATAGCCTTCCAGAAGCTAAATATCACCAGGGACATAATGATGGCTAAGTGAATCCTGCTTGAATCTCTGACCAACAAAATTGTGAGCTATAATAAATGATTGTTTTAAATACTTAAGTTTTACAGTAATTTTCTTAGAAGCAATGAAATAATCAGACCAAGATTCAATATGTTTTGTGTTTTAAAAAAACACAATATTTTTTTGTTTTACTTTTGTTTTTGTTTGTGAAAACTGACACGCTAATATATGGAAGAGCAAAAGGCCAAGAATTTTTAAATGACACATTTGGAACTAATTTGCTTTATGCCAAATCAAGGTTAAACAAAATCTTCAGACAGTGGGGTATTGACTCAGAAACAGATAAGTAGATCATTGAAAAAGAACAAGGAACTAAGGAAACACACACACTAAAATATGATTTAATAAGCTTTAATTTCTGATCAGTAGGGAAATATTATAATGTAGAGTTTGGGATAATCAGCTTTCAAAAATGAAAAAGTTGGAAAATATTCCTAATATGCATTATTGCCCCCACAGCCAAAATGATTCTAAGTGGACTGGAGACCTAAACATGAAACCTGAAATTCTAAGTTTTTTAAAAAATATATAACTTTATAAACTCATTGTTTTTAGCTAGAAATATTTTAACCACAAATACTGAAATCAAAAACATTTTATTATAGTACAACATAAAAATAGATAAAAGAAAAGATCTAAAGTTGGAGAAGATAGTTGCAATACATGTTATTAATAGGGATTAATATGTAGAATATATGAGTAACTCTTCTATAATAATTCTAAAAAGACAAGAAACCAAAGAGAATAATGGGCAAAAGATATGGAAGACACATAAGAGGAAACACTAATGATCCATAAATCTAGGAAAGAATCATTAACTTCAGGAGTCATCACAGAAACACCATTGAAACTACAAATTGATAACATTTAACACCAGATTACAACAACAAAAAAAAAAAAGAGGAAGAGAGAAATTTCAAATAAGTAAATACACATCAGGAAAGATGAAGAAGACTTCACATATAAGTACAAAGTGAAAAATCACTGTGGAGAATATGTTTTCTTTGCCCATAAATGTGAAGAGGAGTATACCCTTTGACCTCGCTATTCCTCTCTTGGAGAAACCCTCATACATGTGCACAAGGAGTCCTATATGAGAACATTCATAGCAGGTATAGAAGAGATTTTTTTGTTTGTCTTATCCCTTCTCACCACTTCTTTTAGTAATAAAACCTCTGATTATCAGCTGTGCCCAGAATTAATTGGAATAAGGACTATAGCGAGGAGGGCCAAGGGACTTGTGGACAAAGCATATAGTCCTATGCAATGTGCTTTGACCAGAAATGATGCATGCTGATTATGGTTAGCATATGGTTTGTGCTCTTTCCTTCACCTTCTTCCTGATGGCTGACTGCCACTATAATGGTTACAACTCCCTTCACAATGGTGAATAAGGAGAAAAAAAATGGGGTTGGGACCAAAACAATCAAGAAATATGAAAAAGGGAGCCTGGGTTCCTGATAACATGAAGCCAAACTGCCTTTGGGGCCCTTATGTTGAAGGACATAAATTTCTATTTTATTCAGACACATTTCTTTCCCTGTCACTTTCAGCAAAACGTAATCCTAATTATTATATCAGTCCTTATTCTAATAGAAAAAAAAATTATTCATAAAGTTTGGAGTAGAGTCATTATTTGCACTATTGCCAAACAATGAATGGAATGTCCTATATTAGTAAAATATAATGAACTAAAAATATTGGCATCGACATGAATGAATTTCAAAAAGCATAATGTTGGATAACAAAACCAAACCATAGAAGAATATATGTATTATAATTTTATTTATAGGAAATAAAATCTAGATTAAATGATATAGTACATGTACATATGCATGTGCACTAAAATAATAAAGATCAATATGAGAATGTTTGAAAATATATTAGGGAGAGGGAGGAGGATTGGCTTAGGAGACCTATATTAGGTGGCTTCAGCCGGTAATATTCTATTTATTTGGGTTGATACTGGGTATATTGCTATTCATTATGCTTTATATACTCTCTCTCTCTCTCTCTCTCCATATATATATATATATACATATATATATGCACTTTATATTCATATACATGTTTTATAATACTTAAAATTAAATGTAAAATAGAAGATGTGGACATAAAAATGAATATTGACAAAACTTTTCATGAAATTTGGCTCTAATGATGAGAATAGGAAAATAGGTATGAACAGAGAATTATGGGGTAAAAGAAATAGTATTTTTTTAGTATGAAATATCCAAAAGAGAGGGAAAATTAATAAGGCCCAGCAGACAAAGCACTTTATAGGGTGATGCAAATAGTGCTTGTAAGTCATTCATCTGTAAGATATAGGACCCAAAGAACTGAGCACGAAGGGACTCAGTGTGCCTGGCACCATAAAAAGGATCAAAGAGGTATATATGTATCCCTTGAGTCTAGTACATGTGGAGACTGAAGAAAGGAAATTGAAAAACCATGAACTCCTTGAATACAGATTGAATGTGACCCGACTGAATCAGCCTGCCAATCCACTTTGTTTGGCTTGGCTAATATTTACCAACAGAGATGGGGGGGGGGGATTACATCACTTAGTCCAAAGCAGTTAATCCAATCCCATCTAATAATTTAACTTGTCTCTTATGTAGCGTGCCTTTCCTTATGCTTTTCATGTCAAATTATCATTGCTCTAGAGTTCTTCAACCCTTTCAGATGCCCCTCCCAGCTGGGAGTGGGCTGGGGGCTGTGGAAAGTAAGGTAGAATGTGTGTGATCTTTTGACACAGAGAGAAGAGGTTCTCAGATCCCTACAATGTTGTCTGGCTCATCTCACCTCCATGATCGGGGACCGCTCCAACCTAGGTGCCATCTGTTCTGTTGGCATTTGAGGATGAAGTCAGCCAAAGCATACCAACAGTAAACCAGCCTCTCTAGTGCTGAAAATCAGTTTGGGGTATGGCCATGACTTCTTGCCTAGTCTAGAATATCAACCCCTGCAGCCAGAACCATTTCAGCACCTCTACTATAGTTACCTATAAAGGATTTTTTTGTATGTTTTTATTTTGAAGTGCTGTATTAACCCAGTTTTGAGGACAGTCAGGCTAGGCAGTTCCCCCTTCTTGAGGAGTTAATTAAATACACATCACAATTCCCTTATGGGCTCTCACTTTATGGGTCACCAAGCACTGGAACTAATGATACCAGACAACTGGGGACATTTCCTAGGTACCAGAGCCCACAGAATTATTCAAATTAACTAATCCACAAGGGCCCTGGAAACCAAGCTAACCCCACTCCATTTCAGATACATCTAATTTTGTCATTCTGTCTTCAAGTACAAATTCTGGTGGTTGCCTCCACTCATCTGACCCACATTTTCTCAAGGTCAGAATATTCAAAAGGAATAGTGCTAATTGGCTAAATGTATGTGGAGACCCTTTATGGGATGATAGCAGTAATAGGTGGCTAGAGTCCCCCTTTCCCAGGTCAAGCATTCAGGTGTATTTCTGGCCACAATCTGTATTTGGGCAAGCCCTATTTGAGGGCCCTATCACTTATTTGCTTATTGACATCAGTGCAGTTATTATTATTTAGAAAAAATCTTGTTTTGTCTTTTTGTCTCAGGCAATCCTGTGGAGGAAAGTGTTAGCTGGCCTCCCTCATGGTAGAGTAACAGCATCATGGTCTTATGGTCTATTGCTTATGGGAGGGTAATAGCTCAGCTAGCTTCATTGCTGCTTCTACCTCGCTGTTATTGCCAGCTAACTTCATGCATACTTGGAGGCCTGTAGCTCAATGTTTAATCCCAAGAGGGCCTCTAGGGAAAGTGTATCAAGTATATGAATATCTCATTCCAGCATTCCCCCTCCTGATACTCCCGCAACACCTGCCAAAGTTACCCAATTGCTTAAACAATACAAGACCCCTAGCCAGGGTGCTTGGCCTCCTTGATTATGGAATCCTACTAACATGAGAAAAGACTATTATTTTAAACAAAGAGGTTAACAGGGCTGATTCAAGTGTAAATTCAAGAGAGGACAGTTCGCTAAGATTAATCTCCAATCATTCCAAGATGGAGTGGGAAATCTTGGGTTGACAGATGGCTGCCTATGAGGGTACCCATTGTACTCTCCACCTACCCTTTTCCTCCCTAACCTCTGAATGGATCCACAGTGAGGGTTATTTGAGGCAGAGATAAACTGAGAGCTGAGGCTTTAGGTGACTAGAAATCCAAAATAGAAAACCAAGAGATATAGGGGTGTGAGGCACATGGGAAAAGGCAGAACTATAGCAGTAGATTTCGGTTCCACATTCTCTGGGACATGGACTCAGAACTCTTCCACGGTGCCACTCTGCTACTTATGGTGATAATCCCTATTGCTTCTCTACCTGAAAGCCAATTTTGCCTGTTAGAATGAATGATGTATTATAGTGAGTTATTGCACCTTATTAGCTGTGGTCTCATCTACTTGTACCTTGTACTTTGTTCCTTGTACTCAGTACTTAATATTAAAATTAGTCATTCCATCTAACCAACAAAAAGTACATGTTCTTCTAAGATGTATTTGTCAAATATGTTCTATTCAGTGGCTACTACCATCTCTAATTCAGTTTGCCTTCCTTTCTGAAGGATCACAATCAGTCTTTAAAAGATTACACACCACTTTGGCACATCTTTGCCTTCTCACATAATCATTGCTGACAAGGAATTAACTGCACTGCATTCAACTTTCTCCAGGAACACAGGAAAGACATTACATTGATGACATGCTACTCAGAGGAGATTCATTTGACAAATTCTTTAAGAGCATACAATTCTGACATCTTTTAGTCTTTTGTGGTTTGGGAGGCAACATATCCCTCATTTCCAAATTTTGCTCAATATCACCAATACTGATTCCTACAAACTCCTCTTAGTGCCCTCAGGGACTCCATCATGGAGTATGTATGTCTAATGGAGTCTCTGGATAATTTATGATTGCCCAGAGATTTTGATGAAAGAAAGTGTACTACTCTATACTGTGTTCCATGAGAATGGAAACTGCTGACCACATTTTAGTGTTTCTTGTAAGCATAGGTTCTCACAAACCCTGAGCCTATGAGCTTCCATATCCAGTTTCTCATTAGGTTTTGGGTTATGAAAGCAGTACCCTACAATCCTTGTGTAATATATGAGGATTCCTTGATTCAGGAAGAAGCCAAACTTGAGCCTTCTGCATATTTTACCTGGAGGAGAGGGTGACCTCCTCTGCCCTCAGTCCACTGGCAAATGGCCTTTTGCTGGATGAAGTCACCTTCGCTCAGACTCCTTGAATATACCTGGGGAGCTCCATGAGAATTATAAAGCTGTATGATCCTGTTGCTACCATTGTACGTGGTAGAACTCAGTGAAATACTGCTGGTTTCCATTCTCTAACTGAATGGTCCTGATAAATGTTAGGACGAAAATCTTTTGGAGATCTTTGTCTTCTGAATTAGAAATGGCTACACTGAGTCCAGCACCCCATCAATATGCATGGACCACTTCTCCTAAAATACTGAAGAATTAGATGTAAAACATTTATTCCTTCTGCCCTTTGATACTAGAAATTCTATTACATCTTCTGAGCTTGCCATTTGTTTAAATCTTATGATGCTGATATACTTTTTGCCAAAGTGCAAATATCAGTATACTCTCATACCTGAAGGGGAACCTTTTTAAGTATTCATTTTAACTAATAAATCATAATTATATATAGTTATGAAGTACGATGTGATGCTTTTATATATTTATACAATGTAAAATTGTCAAATAAAGCTAATTAACGTATCCAAACCTCCCTTACTTTTTGTGGTGAGTTATTTGAAATTTATTTTCTTGACAATTCAAAATATATAATACATTATTATTAACTTTAGTAATCATGATGTGTAATAGATAACAAAAACTTATTTCTTCTATATAAATCAAACTTTGAACACTATCATCCCATTCATTCCTCTCAACCTCTCCCCTAGCCTCTGGTAATCTCCATTATACTTTCTGTTCTATGAGTTTTACTCTTAGATCCCACATGTAAGTGAGCTCTTGTAGTATGTTGTCACTTTTTCATTGCTATAACCAAAATACCCAATAAAAATAACTTAAATGGGGGGAGGGAATATAGCTCAGTTGGTGAAGTGCTTGCCTCATATACACAAGGCCCTGGGTTCAATCCCCAGCATCCCCACCAAAGTAAAATAAAATAAAACCACTTCAAGGAAGAGAAGTTTATTTTGACTCATGATTCCAGAGGTTTCAATTCATAGCTGACTCTCACTATGGATCCAAGGTGAGGTAGAATATCATGGCAGAATGGGATGGTGGAGAAGCACTGTTTCACTTATGATGGGGCAAGACAGCAGTGGCGAGGGGGGCTCTGCAGGGAAGATGAACACATTCAGGGCATATTTCCAGTGACTTACCTCCTCCAGCCATGCCCTGCCTGCCCACAGTTATCACCCAATTAGTCCATTAAACTAGGATGAACTAATCATTTTAAAGCTCTCATAATCTAATTATTTTACCTCTGAATATTTCTTCATTAGCAACACCTTTTAGGAAGCACTTCATATCCAAACTATAACATGCAGTATTTGTCTTTCTGTGCCCGGCTTCAGGTTCACCCATGCTGTCTATGTTGTCACAACTCACAGAATTTTCTTCTTTTTTAAAACTGAATGATAAGTTGTATATATATATATACCTTTTCTTTATCCACTCATCCATCAGTGAATACTTAGGTTGATTCTGCATTTTGGTTATATTCAGTAATCTCCAATGAACATGGGCATAGAGATATCTTTGACATATTTATTTCAACTTCTTTGAATATATACCCAGAGATGAGATTGATGGATCATGTGTTGGTTCTTGCTTTTAGTTTTATGAGGAAGCTGAATACTGTTTTTCATAATGGCTATACTCATTTATGTCCTCACTAATAGTATACAAGGATTCTCTAAAGGGAAAACTTGTAGAGGTTACTTACTATCAACAATGTATGATGCTGCTGCTACCATTGTAAGTGGTAGAACTTGCATTCTAAAAACTAATGGAAATTATTGCTTTACCCAGTAGGTAACTGCCTTATGTTGGTACACCCTTAAATTGGATCCCACTCCCACATATCCTCCACTAATTTTCCATTGTAACCTCTCACTCTTGGTCTTTGATCATGACCACCACAACCACCCATTTCCTTTGGTTACAAATACCACTAACCTTTACATATCTTACAAAACCATCAGATCATACCTTCCAACAGGGGACCTGCCACCTCAACACAGGGAATACACAAAGATACAATTGCTACAAAAATATGTTCTTACACACTTCACAATTCCACCAAGATTTTATTAGAGACCCCAGACTTTTCAATTCTTTTTTTTTTTTTTCTTAACTAATGTCATTCAAATGGGGAATTTTCTTAATGGGGCTGTCCTAAAAGAAATCCCACCAGTTTTCTTTCTTTTTACACTTATAGTATTTTATATGCTATTTAGGACAATTTATGTCCTACTCTTCGAAAGCTTTCTCTACTATTTGGGTCATTCAAATGTCTCAAATTATTGAGCTAAAAAGTGATGTCAAGATATCAAGGAGTAAATTTGTATACATTTTGTTTTGTTTTTTGAAATGCCATCATAAACCAGTGCTGAAGGCCTGGCTAGAAGCTAATCATTTCCCTATTTTAAGCAGTTGATTAAATGCACACCTCAAGTACTTCTTTCTAAGGCTCTCTAGAACAGGCCCCTATGCACCTGCCCTAAGGGCCATGATGCCAGGTACCAAACAAAAGTGACACTCCCTTTGTCCAAGACAACAAGATTATTTAAATTAGCCAGTTTGCTCTTACCCTGTGTGCAGCTCCCTGTATGGCAGACCTCTCTGGTTTGAAACTACAGGAACAAAGATTTCTGCCTCTCACCTGTGTATCTGCCTTTCATCTATCTGATGCTTTCATCTATGTCCAAGAGTCAAAAGAAATCTCAAAACTTATAAAACACTCTCTTGATCTTCTCCTCATTCAGCCCTATTCAGTTTTGTCAAGATCCAGTCCACTCCAACCAGAATGAAGGCTAACTCAGTAAAATCACACACAGAAAAGTCTCCTTTTGCCATCTGTGTCACTTGCCAATGGTCCTTAGAAGAGGCTGCATCTCAGGCTGATGGCCTAAAAGATATCTCTTAAGTATGATAGAGTGTGACCTTATTGACTCTGCTATGTCTGGATGGTCCTGAACATCTCCTCAGTTTCTACCTGAGAGCAGCTTTAGATGTGTGTAGTAGGCAGGAAGAAGAATAAGAGGTTGGTGAAAGGTAGGAGAAACATTATAAAAACCTCCAACACCAAAATTCTGGAAGTTGCCTCTTCTTCCTACTGATGTCTGTGTCTCTGTCTCTTATCTGTCTTACTCTTCTTATTGTCCTTCAAAAGTGGCAGGATGTTTTTCTATTCTTAATTTAGGTATTGATCACAAAACACTGTATTTAGGAGTCAAATGTATGTGATATGGCAGTTGTTGAGAGATTTCCTTGAAGCTAGGACTGTTCAATGGGCCAATTTGAAGCAAGCCCTATGGTAATGGCTTATTTTTATTGTCTTCTTTGAGCAATCCTATGAGCTCAAGAGCACATCTATTGCAATAAAAAAAATTCTGAATGTATCAAAAGATCAGTCTGTGTTCATATGAATTTCTTCTGATAGTAAGCTTTGCTTTTCTTCCATCAATAATTTGTCCTTTTTTATACTTAAGGCCATCTCCTTTGGCTGAACAGGTATCTTTTGAAGGAATTGCATTAAATATTAAGGGAGGCGGCCTGTTTTAGGCAGCTTTTTTATGGCTATGACCAAAAGACCTGATAGGAAAATGCAGAGGAGAGAGTTTATTTGGGATCCATCGTTTCAGAGGTCTCAATCCACAGATGGCCAACTCCATTACTCTGGCCCCAAGGGGAAGCAGAACATCATGGTGGAAGGACCTGGTAGAGGAAAGTAGCTCAGGACATGGTACCAGGAAGCAGAGAAAGAGAGAAAGCTCCATTCACCAGAGAAAAATATAAACTCCAGAGGCATACCATCATAAACCTATCTTCTCCAACTACTTCCTACCTGCCTACAATTACTACCAAGTTAATTTATTCAAATGGTTAATGCACTGATGAGGTTAAGGATCTAATAACTCAATGATTTCACCTCTAAACTTTCTTACATTGTTTTATGCATGAACTTTTGGGAGACACATGATATCTAAACCATAACACAACCTAATCAAACTAAAATGGTAGGGTTACCCTCTGGATAAGAAATACTTCACATACTCATATCAAATTTAATTGATTTCAAGTTCCTCCTCTTTCTTTTTTCTTAATAAGCAGTGTAAAAAATAAAAATCAAACTATCTTTTAAATTATCAATGTAGGTCAAATCGATTTTAATTAACTGGAAGTTGATTGCTCTATTAAAAATAAAAAACAGATTTTTTAAAGTATTAACAAATCATAACAAGTGTTAGCACTGAGTTCTCAAAGATATCCATTCAAAATTTTAAAGTTTGGAACTATAATTAATCTCCTGCATCCTCCATTCCAAATATTAAACACATCATGAACTTAGTTTAGAACTTTAAAACATATCACAGGATAATTCTTTGTAGATTCCTGGAAACAACTTGAATTTGTCTACTTATGTATATAAAATATGTCACAGTGAAAATAACCACCTAAGAAATCATGTTCATCTCTGAAATCTGTGGTTGCATCACAGGTTCACATGACAATCTAAATCTCTTGAAGCTCATGTAGGATTATGCTGAAATGCATTTCCAGAGAAAATATTTACACAACCACATGTTCTTTGTAAATTCACAAGGGAAAAAATTGTGTGGCACTTAATAAAGATTAATAATAAAGTTTCAGCTTTCAAATATTTCTTAATTCTCAATGAAAATGAAAATGTAAGGTTAGTGAAAAGAACACATTTATCTGCTGCATCTCAATAGAAGATTCTTTGCTTGTAAATTGATTCTTTTGGTCTTTTATAAATTGGGTAGTGATTATGTTATAAACTTTTCCATGAACAAAGAATTATTTCTAATCAAATAATTTTCAAATATTTATAACCAGTCGCTCTGATTGGAAAATAAGGTTGAATTTTAGAGTGCAATTTGTAGAATTCTGATTAAATTGAGGAAAAAAGATCTTGTAGTGCAAAATTGGTTTGTTTGTGGGGTCTCTTGTTATGGCTTTGATTCTCTTTCATCTACCTTGAATGTGGCTGTAGTCTCAAGGAGGAAAGATTAAGTCTGGTATTCTATAATGCTTATTCTGAGCATTTACTTTAAGAAAAATATGTAAGTACGTAAAATATTCTTTCAACAAACAACTTTTGCCCTTGAATATAGATTGACTTATTAAAAATGGTAACAATTATTTACTGCCTTTGGCTAAGAAAGCACATAAACAAATGTTACCTCTGTTTGCTTTCAAGACAGAAAATGAAATAATTTGAGCTATTCTTGTAATGGTCATTTTTGAAGATGAGTAAAGTAAGATTAAAATAAGATTTGCATGTGCCAAAGTTCACAAACCTCATTTTGTTAGAACCAAGAATATAATTTAGGTTTTATGAACTTTAATTTTACCCTCTGGCCACGTTGTCTTAAGATCCCACTTTGGCATTTAAATTTTAAGAGCACATTTGTTTTAAACAACAAAGGATAATTTAATGGGAATGTATAAAAGACAATTAATTCAATCTAAAGAAAACTTTGTTTTAACATAGTTTTTTAAATAATTACATTAATCTACTAATGACAGTTTTTCATAAAATATATTAAATATTAATTATATTTTATATAATTATAAAATAGTTATAAACTATATAGATATAAAGCAGAGAACAAGAGTGAAAAAAGTGAGAGAATATAAACCAAAAATTTAACAGATCTTGGGTGATTTCATGTCTATATCTATATCTATCTATAAAATGGGTGCTTTTTATTTTCTAATTTTTCTACAATAAACATATTTTGATTTTTAATAAGAACAAGTTTTTCAAATTCCATTTTGAAATAAACATATAAAACTTTATAGTCTATATGTATAATGTATGAATATGTATGTATGTATACATATTTGTGGATAGACAGGATAGATATGTATATGCATATCTATGTATAATATCAATTATTATATTTGGAAAATGTGAGCAAATATTATACCAGATATATATACACACATATATTTTTTGCACATTATATTTTGACAAAATGTGAGTAAATATTTAAAATTGTTCATTTAAAGTTCTCTAATATTGAATTATAAAATGATGATTAAAAAATCACAGAGGTCTAGAACAATAATTTCTAATACCAATTGATGTTGCAACACCAAACTGGAAACATGATCTCTCAATTCCCACACAGCACTGTTTTTTACTCCTCATTTCTTGTTTCCAAATGCCACTGAAAATCGATATTAGAGTCATTCTTTTCCTCTAAATTCTTAATTGTTTATGGCCTTTCAAACAGTATGTCCAGAAATAGTGTAATTCATTTTATCTTATAATATTTAAAAAAGGTAGCCCACATAAAATAGTGCTGTTTCTGAGTAAATGTGGAGATGAAGCCAGCTACAGAATGTATAATAGTCCTCCTGGGAAAGAGGACTGAAGGCTTTTAGTTATTACAACAATGATATCTGAAGTAACTTTTATAAAACATTTAACCTCCAAATATAAGTCCAAGTTACCTGAGAAAAAAATAAGCAAAATATATGTGGCAGATAAAGAGAGATGTGGTTCAGATTTGTAGGGAATTGACCTTCTTAATACAAAACCACAGAGCTAGGAAGATTTGCCCACCCAATCCTGTTATGAATTTCCACCATGATGATGCAAAAGCAGAATAGAATGTATGCCATCTTTACAGGACAGAGAAAAAGAAAAAAAGTCTGGGTTAATAATACTTGTTTCCCCTACCAAACTAGCCAATCCCATTGAAACACTCATCCTCTTCTGGAAAAAGGAAGCAAGGAGACTGAAAGACCTAGAAGATTAAGCAAGGAAATCTTTCTGGAACCAGCAAGGGAGGAGAAGTAGTTAGTACTCTACCCTACCAACAACCAAAGCTAATCGATCCTTGTTTGTGGACTTCCTGCCACTAGAACGGATATATGAGCCATATGCTTTCCTACTCATGGTTCTGATATATTACCCCCAGTGCACAGACACATACATTCTTGGAAAAAGAAGATCTTTGAAGGTATATGTGGCATATATTTTACCAGCTATCCCCTACCTTGTAATTTCCTCTCAAACAGAGGAATTTGGTTTAATTTAAACCTAAGCAATTTGTAAGTAGAATAACAAAATCTGCTGAAATAATACATTAAGTTCAAAGTTAAAAAAATATAATTTAATTCTATTTACTTTTGTTAATTTGTTGTTTCATAACTGTCATGCTCTTGGGCTTTTTAATAATTCAGGGTAGACAGTACTATTTGCTAAAATACTTGATTATTAAATAAGACCACATGTATATGGTCAAATTAAAAATAAATAACCTGACGTTTTCTCAGACCACCAACAGAAACACTAGGACATGATGAAAAATTCTTTAAAGAAGTTCATAGGTATAATTTAGAACTTATAACACTTCAGTGAAATAGAAATAAAAAATGATCTTTTCTCATATTTCTTATTGTAGTAAGATAGCTATGAAGTAACTCTTAGGACCTAAGTCTGGGCATTTAGAAAATCTACACCGCCTATAAAAGTTTTCAAGGAGAAGAAAGTAAAGGTTGAGAAGGCGTTCAGACAGTCAAGAGCAGCAACACTGTTCTTGGTCTATAATCCATCATTAGTTTAACAATGCTAGAGAAAAGGAATACCCAGGATGAATCAGAAAGAGTGTTGTCTACACTGAAACAGTGGAGTGCAGTTGAAGTGGAATAGACCCAGGGTAAGTACAGAAGCACTGTTGGGAAATCACATGTTTTTTTAAGAGTCTGTAGAGTGTTAGAGGAGATGGAGCTTGGAGCTTAATTCTGTTTCTAAAGTTATATATTGATTTAGTAATGGATATCTGGATACTTGTCTATATCTGTATTTATTTTTGTAACTATATCTATTCCCACAGTTGTTGATCTATATATTTCTTCTTATGCACATATGTTGGTAAATTTCCTAACTTGAAAGCTATTTTAAGGTGTTTTTTGTACTTTTATCTTAAACAGAATTATGAAAATGGTTTTTCTCATCAGATATAAAGTGACCATGAAACATCTCTAAAATTTGCATACTATTCTGCATCTGAGTGAGAAAAATCGTTATTTCCAAGTGGCATATATTTCTTTTCCATCAGAAAATGTGATTTTATATAACCTATTACTCAGGTTATTATCTTGAAGATTTCTACTGAAGATATTTAAAATCACCTGGTTATTTTCATTGTATCTATATTCACAGTTGAAATTTTAATATGAATCTTAACTTTTCAACAAATCTCATAAAAGCCACCATTAATGCATGGCTTAGAATTATCAGGCCACATACAAAATATTGGGAAGCTCACACTGGCAGAGTTTAAGCAGTGCTATTTTAACTGCAAACACATTGCATAATTAGTCAGCACAGCAAGTCTTGCACCCGAAGGCACAGATGTCTTCTGGCTGGACCTCCTGAGCAATTGGCATTCTGACCATTTGCACTGCTAGTTGTTATAGAAGGTCTATTATGGAGTTTTGTATCCTCCACTAGCCAGTGTGAGACAATTAACAAACCGTGTTCAATTTTTCTATTCCTCAGCTTTTCATAGACTCCAGGAGAAAGTATCATTTTGTCTTGGAGAATATATTTTTGGAATAAAATATGTAAAATAAAGTATAAAAACTGAAAAAAAAATCAATGGCATATGGCTTATTAATATGTAAACTCAGGTATTTCTAAAGGTTAATTTCATATCATGCAAACATTTTCTTACTATAGAACAGAATGGCAGGGCATGGTGATACATGTCTATAATCCTCCTATTGGGGAGGCTGAGGCAGAAGAATCACAAATTCCAGGCTAGCCTGAGTACTGTAGCAAGACTTTCTTTCAACATAAAATTTTAAAACGTGTGCAGGCTGGAATGTAGCTCAATGGTAGAGCATGCACAAGGCCCTGAGTTTGATCCCTAGGACTACATAAACAAGAACAAAACCAAGAATAATGTTAACTGATCAATTTTTTAAAGTGCATTTTGATATCTGGGAACTTTATTACAACTTTTCTGTTATGACCAACTAATTTATTAGCTGAAGTTTTGAATCTAACTTTCCTTAATAGATGGTTCTTTTGATTAAAGAAAGAAATCTAAATATAGAACAAGATCATCTCAATACTATTATATTGAGATGGTTGATGAAACATAGTAATCCTTTGTAATTGTATGTCTCTTTACAGTTAAAAAATGGTTATATGTACATATATGTTTTGAAATTATTGATTTTAATTGACATAAATCATATATTTACAGTAACATGATTTATTTGTATAATTTTAATTAATGACTTATATCCTATACTTACATAATTTGATCTGAGTTTTATGCCTCATGATCATAAAACCAGTCCAATTAGTTAGGCAATGTTTGCATTATTACTAATAAATGATCAAAGAGTCTCAGAGAGTTGAAGTGATTTATAAAAGAATAAAAAATTAGTGATTAATAGAACTGATACAATAATCTCAATCTTATATTCTTTAGCCTTCCTTTCATTTATATAAACCTGCCTTACTAACTACTTACTTGACTTTTATTTACCAGGCATTTATGAGTATCAATAAGATAAAATGCATTGCTTATGGATATACAAGGAAAAAAAACTGGGGACATGAATATTTAAAATAATTAGACTGGTGAGAAGATAGATAAATGTACTTTAAAAGTTATGGCTTCAAAGAGGAAATTTTGAGCTCTGTAAGGCTGGAATGAGGACATTTTAAAGAGGGAAGACAGTTGAACAAGATGAAGAATTGAGTAGGTGTTTGCTTGTGATGTGAAGCAGAAAGGACTTTCCATTTACAGAAGAATCAACAGGGCCTTATCAAGCAGACTGGGGTCTACAAAACTGTCAGCAATGCTATGGTTGGCTGGACAAATGGGAAGGGTTGGGTAATGAAGGGCTGTCTCATCTCAGAAGTTATTTAAAGAGCTGTGTGCTCAGAGCATTTCAGAACTGGGGGAGGTCACTGAGATCAGAGAATAATGCAAACATTGCCTAACTAATTGGACTGGTTTTATGATCAAAATTAAAAAAAAAAATTAATTTTGCCCATGTGGTGATCTAAGTTCTTGGGAAAGAAAAAAATTAACCTGCCTAGGATAAAGCCAGTTAGAAGGAAAAACAAAGGGACCCATCCAGAGGGACTGGTGCATACTAGTCTGAGAATCAGGATTTTTAAATCAGAACTATAGGCATGTGAGTAAGGCTATGAGGAAAATTTAGCTAAAGAGACTGCAAAGTAGAGAGTTTTTAAGAAACCAACTGTTTTTGAATTTCTGACACTAAGGGAAATTAACTATGCTAGTCTGCCTCTGGCTAAGTGGATTCTACAACACTGAGGACTTACCATTTTTTTTTTATTATTGTATTTTCACTTAAGAGATTGAGTAGAAACTATTTAAAAGAGTACACTTCACCCACTTCTAAAAAAGGTTCAAAAATTAATTCATGACCTAAAACTATTCCATTTCTAATCATCTTCTAATACCTTGGAGGGCAAATCAGTTGTTGGTAATTCTCGAGATGCCATTATTATCATTGTGCTGAATTATTTACAAACTTGTATCAAAGCACCAGATTAAATTGCTTTGGTCTTATGTAAAATTCCTCTGATCTTTGGCAATCATTACTTATTTACAGCTTCTATAATTTTCCCCTTTGCAAAAAAAAAAAAGTTTTATTAACTATAGCTAAAAGGCACTATTTTACTTTTACAGTAAAAACTCTCTTTAAAAGGAAAAAAGTTTAAAAACTATAGCTTTTTATTTAAAACCAAGATCTTCTATGTGAAAAGCAGATAATCTAAACAGTTTCTTTCCCTGAGAGAGATATTCATAATATTTATTGTAAAATATAAATATTAGGTTTCTTACTTCGTGTGAACTATTTGTAGGTATAGTAAATACAATTCCTTTAAAACAAAACTAGGATAATAGCAACAGTTAACATTTACATTTATTGAAACATGTGAAGTTACTTCAAGAAAAATGTTAGAGAATGAAATAAAAATTGACCATATAACTGGAAAAATCATTCAACATGTGATTTTTAAACTCAAATTGGCTAGTTTCACATTGTGGCTTTAAACAGAACATCTATGTTTAATATGAATGTTTTCCTAAAACCTGGGGTTGGGTAAGTTTGCACAAGAAAAATTGATGCTGGATGTTCTGTTTTACTATTGATTTGTAGCAACCAATTTGTCTTTAGCTTTGAAATATCTCCTATTATCCTGGAAGCCTTAAGCAACACTGTAGATAAATGATAATGAGAGTTTTTTGTTTATATATATATATATATTGTTTTCATATGTGTGATTTTTCATTGTCATTGTTAAAGATTCATAGAAAGTCTCAGATTAAAATTAAAATAATGAGTGATAATAAAAATGACAGTTTGGAATTATTCACCTAAATGTGAAACTAAATTTCTCAGAATATATTAACCTTAGAAGTTAAGACATTTTTAATATATGCTTTTTTATAATACATGTGAATTTTAGAACTCCAGGATGCTATTAACAATAATATCTTTTATTAATAATTGACTATCAAGTAAAATTACACCTTAAATATTTGGAGAAATCTTCTTTTTTTCTACACATTATAAAAATATGTGGTGTATCTTCAGGTGTGCTAAATTTTAGTCTTTTTAGGAAACTAAACAACTAAATTATATCAGACACTCAATATTATCTGATATTCAATGGTTATGATGACAGTTAATGAAATACCATTTAATTCCTTTGTAATTCATGTTGTCTTTAAAAACAGGTGAGAAAAAAATCCAACAAGCAGAAGTTCAGAAAATTATCTAGAAAATCATTTGGATTTGGATACATTCTCTTTACTGAATCTGCCTAGCTCTCCAAGATAAATATTCTGAGATTTTTGTAAATATCCAAGTATCCTCGGATGCTCCAAAGCAATCAGAACCTCAGCTATGCAAATGATCCCAAATAACTTCATAGAGAACAGAAAAAATTAATATCAGGATATATGATTTGAAAATATATTTTCTTCACAATGGAATTGTAAAGATTGTCCTTTTATTTTATTACCTATCTATTCACTGAAATGGTAAAAATAAAAAAAGCAAGCTATACTGAGATTGCAAAAATAAAGAATGCTCCCCTTTTCTCACATTAAGCAAATTTAGCAGAAAAAACACATTGAGGAACATGGGTTTTTTTCAGTATACTCCTCATTTTAAACTTAATTTTTAATCCTAGATTATGTATATTTTAAAAATCACAATGAAACATCAAATAACTTAAATGTCTAATAATGTAATATTATACTTTTGTGTCTTCATTCTGAAGAACAGAAAGTAGCACTGATAAATACAAGCTAAAGCAACGTATTAGGAGGATGTTAGTAGCTCAAAAAATCGATCAAAGCCAAGTTAAGAAATGATGAAGATGTCAAGACACAAAGGATATCTACCTAAAAGTGTAGTCAGCATAAACCTCAGCAGTGATTTTATGGAACAAACAACTTGGTGAGAATCCTACATAAGTGATGACTGATCTGCACCTGAAAGGCAACTGTTCCTTACATCTTTATATCACTCACCTGATTCTGGGTATATATGTCCTATTGGCTTAACTTAGGGAATTTCCTGCTTTCTCTGGATGAACTAAAATTCAGATTGCTTTGGTTAAGTAAAAGAGTTGTCCAATACATTACACTACTTTATGTGCCCATCATATGTATAAATCCTTCTCCATATTTGCATTTCCCAAAGTGATTCCTTTCCTCTATTTAATGTAATGCAAAAAAAAAAAAAACAAACAAACAACAACAAAAAAAAAAAACACTATTAAAACTAAGAATACACTTGCTTCAACTATTACTGCATTATCCTACAAGTCCATGCAGCCATCAACAGTGTTAATATCCTGTGTGACTAGCATTATTGTGCAGTAAATTGGATAGGCCTTCTCTTACCTTAGCCAACCAGAAAATATATTTCCAATTTTAGACATATGGAATAAGCCTGTCAATGCCAAACAGATGTCCTGAAAAAAAATATATACATACACTTTTCCTCATTCCTGTAGAGATAAAGTTCCTATTAGTAGCATACAAAGTGAATATTGCTATACTTAAGTCATTCCCCAATTTTTTATATTTAGATATACCTTCTGAAATAAGCCCCTCAATTCATTTATTGAGTGAATACTTTTTCATCTAAACTTCATACTATATAAATATTTTTAAATGAAGCATTTGTTAATACTATCCCCTTTACTATGTTTTGTTAACTAGTTTATTTAATCACCAATCAAAAAATAATTAGAAGCCTTAAAAGAACTGAAACTCTGCTTAGATTAATGTTGGACCAATGCATAAATAATATGTAAATTGACATAAGATCGTATTTTTAGTACTTTTCACAATGAGTTTAATCTTCGCATTATTCTTTTCTAACTCTATGGTTACTTGAGAAGGTACCCCAAGAAGAAAACATTAGCTTCAATCATTACTTTTTTTTGTAGATGTCTTCTAATTCCATATCACATCTTTTTCCTGAATTTGAAACTTATACTCCCAATAATGTTTCATCTGTTCCGGGGGTGTTTAAATATAATTAATCACAAAGCCAATTAATCTATTTCAGTTTAAATCCTAATATGTCTTCATATTGCTGAGTAGAACAAGTTATACTTACAAATTTGGAAGTTCATCTATGATTCTTCAATTTTACTCTCATTTAATCTACATCCAATTTATCAAATCAAATTGATTTTACCTTTTAAATATATTTTTTTTACTTTCTCATCTCTTTCAATGTGTTGTGAGTAACATAATAAAATACTAAATATTTTAACCCTGATTATTTAAATAAATCTTTACTTAGTTTTAGATTCCATTTTTCATATTTTAAATCCATATCAACTTTTTGTGAGATTAATTTTTAATAACTAATTTAAAATGTTTTGCCTCTCTCTTTTTTAACATTTTGCCTTTATATTTCATTTTTTCTATTTTTACTGGTTTATATATAATATTAAGTCATACATAATATTAAGATTCACTCTGAAATAATTATAAATGCATGGAATATAATTTACTCTAATTCTGCCTCCAGTACCTCCCATTATCCTCCCCTCCTTCCTTCCCCTGTTCCCTTTCCTCTACAAAACTGATCTTTCTGCTATTTACTTATAGTTGTTTTTTTTTAATTAGTGTCTTGTGGATATACATAATGGTGAGAATCACTGTGCTATATTGATATATATGTAAAAGAAAGTTCAGATTCATTTTACTCTTTTTCCTGTATCCCATCCCTCCTCCCTACTCCCTCAATCCCCTTCAATTACATTGATCTTTGTTTTATTTTGATGAAATTCTGGTTCCCCATTGCCCATTTCTTCTCCCTCTCTCGCTCTGTCTCTCTCCCCTCTACCACTCCCCTTTATTTTAGACTAGCCTCCACATATCAGAGAAAACATTTGACCTTTGACTTTCTGGGTCTGGCTTATTTCACTTAGCCTGATAGTCTCCAGTCCCATCCATTTATCAGATGCCTCTCTCTTGTTTAAAACCCTTCAGTGTTCCTCCCTTTGTCTGAGGATAAATGTAGGAATGTGTAATGATACATAGTTTCTTCTTCTGTCATCACAATATTCTTTCCTTTTCTTTAATTGTAGCAATTAAACAATTAAGATCTTATAATATGCCTGGCTTCTTTCCTTACTTTCAATATATTTTCCTATTTTCTATCCTCTTTCTAAATTCATATGGATAACTTCACTTCCCCTACCTTGTAGTTGGCAGGCTGAGATAGGTACTTGTAGTTGGCAGGCTGAGATAGGTACTCCCCCTGCAGGTGTTTCAACTGTCTCTTCCAGTAGTAGTAAGTTCCCAGAATATTATTCAACTGAATGTTATAAAGATCAAACACAGTATATGAGTGAATTTTCACGGGAGAATAACAAAAGTGGTATTTATAAGCATTTATTAAATTCTTACTAAAGAAATGCTAAGTGGATTTGCATACATCATGCCACTATCCCTCAAAAATATTTATAAATTGGCCACTAATACCAATGATGACTTCTCTTTGCCTTTATTTGAATTACCAATGACATTTAATTACAATCTCCCTCTTGAAACACTTTTTTGTTTTGTTTCTGTATATAACGTCTCCACATCTTTATCATCACTTGCTATCTTTTGTATTTTTAACAAAAGTCATTCTAAGAAATAGGAGGTGATATCTCATTGTGGTTTTGATGATTAATGATACAGAACATCTTTTAATATAACTGTTGGTTAGTTGTACGTCTTCCTAAGAGAAATACCTATCCAAGTCCTACTCATTTTTTAAAATTTATATATGACAGCAGAATGCATTACAATTCTTATCACACATGTAGAGCACATTTATTTTATATCTCTGATTGTATACACAGGATATTCACACCAATTCATGTCTTCATACCTGTACTTTGGATAATAATGATCATCACATTTCACCATCATTTATAACCCTATGCCCCTTCCCTTCCCCTCCAACCCTCTGCCCTATATATAGAGTTTGTCTACTCCTCCCATGCTCCTGCTCCCTCTCCCACTATGAATCAGTAGTTTTCCTCATATCAAAGAAAACATTCAGCATTTGGTTTTGGGGATTGGCTAAATTCATTTAGCATTATCTTCTCTAACTCCATTCATTTACCTGAAAATGCCATGATTTTATTCTCTTTTATTGCTGAGTAATATTCCATTGTATATATATGCCATATTTTTAATCCATTTATCTATTGAAGGGCATCTAGGTTGGTTTCCCAGTTTAGCTATTGTGAATTGTGCTGCTCTAAACATTGATGTGGCTGTGACCCTGTAGTATGCTGTTTTTAAGTCCTTTGGGTATAGACCAAGGAGAGGGATAGCTGGGTCAACTGGTGGTTCCATTCCCAATTTTCCAAGAAATCTCCATACTGCTTTCCATAATGGCCATGCCAATTTGCAGTCTCACCAGCAGTGTCTGAGTGTACCTTTTCCCCCACATCCTCACCAACACTTATTGTTGTTTGTATGCATAATAGCTGCCATTTTGACTGGAGTGGGATAAAATCTTAGAGTGGTTTTGATTTGCATTTCTCTAATTGATAGTGATGATACGTTTTTTCATGTATTTGTTGATTGATCGTACATCATCTTCTGAGAAGTGTCTCTTCAGGTCCTTGGCCCATTTGTTGATTGGGTTATTTGTTTGTTTGTTTGTTTTTTTGGTGTTTAGCTTTTTAAGTTTTTTATATACCCTAGTGATTAATGCTCTATCTGATGTGTGAGGGGTAAAGATTTACTCCCAAGATGTAGGCTCTCTCTTCACCTCACAGATTGTTTCTTTTGCTGAGAAGAAACTTTTTAGTTTGAGTCCATCCCATTTATTGATTCTTGATTTTAATTCTTGTGCCACAGGAGTCTTATTAAGGAAGTTGGGGCCTAAATTCACATGATGGAGATTAGGGCCTACTTTTTGTTCTTCCATGCAGGGTCTCTGGTTGTATTCCTAAATCCTTGATCCATTTTGAGTTGAGTTTTATGCCTGGTGGGAGATAACTCATTTTTAAAAATCAAGCTATTTGTTTGTTTCTGAGCTGTGGAGTTCCTTAAGTAGTTAAAAGACTAACACTCTATTAGATATTTACAAATATTTTCTCCCATTCTGTAGGTTAACTTTTTACTCTATTGGGTATTCCCTTTGGTTTAGTAATATTGGTTTATTTTACTTTTGATTATGCTTGGTATCATATGCAAGAAATAATTGCCAAGATCAATGACATGAAGCTTTTTCTCCATTTTCTTTAGGAGCATTAAAGCTTTGTGTTTAGATATTTAATCCGTTTTGAGTTTATTTTTACATATGGTTTAGGATAAATTTCCAGTTTGCTTGTTTGTTTGTTTCATGTGGATATGCATTTTTCCCAACACCATTAATTGAAGAGACTATCCTTTATCCTTTCTGCATGATTAACATCCATATTAAATATCTTGGTTATATATATGTGGGTTTATTTCTGGGAATTCAAGACTGTTCATTTTATCTATATATCTACTTTTATGTGAATTACATTGATGAGGGCAAGGTTATACAGACAATAAACAGACATAAAATATTCAATACATGGTGAAGTGCTAAGTATCACAGGGAAAAAGGTCATAGCATAACTGGAACAGTGCATGAAAGGATGAAGGTGGCAGTAGTTGCTTAAGAGGTTTTATATAGTTGGAAGTCAGGAATATTTTACTGATAAAGCAAAATTTGAGCAGGGATATTATAAAAGTGTGGCAGAAGACTACAGATCTTTGGAAGAGGAAAAAGCAAATCTGAAGTACATGAGACAAGAAAAGATTTAGATTAGTATATCAAGAAGCAATTAGGTGACTGACATTAATGAGATGGCAGAAAAGAAACCCCAGACCTCATTACCATAACTACAATGTAAGATCCATGGAATTCAGATATTTGAAATTCTGGCTTACTGCTCCAATGAATTTAAAACAGCACTGGATGCCCTAAGGGTGACTGAGGTGAGCACTTTTAGTGACCAGTAAGACACAGTTTACTCTTCTTTTATCACTTGGAGAAATTGCTCTTTCCTAAAGCTCTAAAGTTGGAGGTGGACATATGATATACCTTTCAAAAAAAAAAAAAAGCAAAAATTCTGTGTTGCTTCTGAGTTTCATTTAAATGTTGACTCTCAGATTTTCAGCTGTGGAGATCTTGGAAGTTCAGGTTTATATGGGGGGTGCCAAAAGATTGAAGCAGCCTGAAATGCTGAGTGTACACTTGAAAGACAGCTGTTCTGGAGAGTTGCCCAGATCAAGAGTGGGTTTGCACAACAGGAAAGTAAATGTGTGGCATGCAGCCACTGAGAGTTAGGGAGTTTACGTTACCACAGCAAAACCCAACCTATCTTGACAGGTGTGATAATCAATAAATATGAGTTGAATGAATGAATACATGAACTCTGTTTTATAGCTGGGGAAGCAGAGTAATAGTGAAGGTATATAATTATCTTGGGGTTGCTGATGGAAACTTGGATTCAAAGTCAGATCACATATAATATTTGAAATATGTAGCAATCATTTTAACCAAGAGAGATAAACTGTTTATTTTACAGTTACTTGTAATATAAATCAGTGACAAACAGATCATAATCCAGTAACTGACTAAAATCAATGTTGACAAAGACAAGCCAAAGGAAAAATATCAGACTTTTCCAAGAATTTTCTTCCTATTCTGGAGTCTTTCAAACGTAAATGCTGGAGCTGAAGTTCAGTGGTGCCTGGCTACAATCCCAGTGACTCTGGAGGCTGAGGCAGGAGGATTGCAAGTTCAAGGCCAGACTGGGCAACTTAGCAAAAGCATATCTAAAAATGAAATAAAAAGAGCTGAGGAGGTTGCTCAGTGGTGGAGTGCCCCTGAGTTCAATCCCCAGTACTATTATAAAAAAAAAATCAGTAGCCAGTACTTTGATGTCTTGAGGCCCAGAGAGGGTAGGTAATTCAGGGTTCCAAGTTTTAGTTCAATGCTAATCACTCTGTCTTCACAGGCATGGCTCATACAACAGTATTTCTGTTTTATGCAATGACTGTTTTTTGATGGAATGTGTTATAAGTGATGATCATTCTTCATCTAAGTAATCAATAATTGTTACTTAAGATTAATTCCAGAAAAAATTTATAATTGCAGACAAAAATGTCTGCTTTCTTTAAGAAGATAGTAGAAACTAGATAAGACAGTGTTTCTGTACCTACTCTGGCTTTCAGTTCCTAAAGCCAGATTTAGTATGATAATACAAAAATAAAGGTCTTCAGTAATATTTACTTCATTCTTTATTTTAGATTCTAGTGTTCTTTCTCTCTGTCTCTCTCTCCTACTCTATGTGTGCATTTATATTTATGCTATTTATATTTGTTTGTATGATAAATTGTTACAATAACAGCTCCCAATGCATACTCACACCTTGAGGGTTTTCACTGACCCCATGATTTAACTGATAAAATTCATAAGAAATAAAATGACTTCTGAGACAAGAGACCTTGAAGCTTCTATTTTCACCTTTTCAAAGTATTTCCATTATCATATAACTATGCCTGCTATAACTTCTGGCAGATGAGAAATCATGTAGGGAAAGCCAAAGTTGTCCAACTAACAACCACAGAGCCAGGCATGTGAGGAAGACTACCCAGGATAATCCAGTCCAAGGGGACATTATAACTGACAAAAATGCACAACGGAGGCCACCCAGCCTCAGGGGATGCACAAAGGAGTAAGCCAGCCAAGTTGCCATTCCACAGAATTATGAACAACCAAATTATAATTTACGTAAGCTACTAAGTTTTGGTATAGTTTTTCATGCAGCAAAAGAAAACTGCTACAATATAAATTTATTTTTGCCTAAAGAGAAGGAAATATACATTTCAGATTTTACATTGGTTAATTAAAGCAAATAAAATTATTCTACCTACATATGAGAAAGGAATTTATTAGAATTTCTTAGAAAGCAGCATGTCAGGGGATAATGTGTGTTGGCCATTTTTGCTCTTTGCTTCCATGTAGAAGTGCTAAAATAGTGGACCCTTCTTTTACCAACTTTTCACTCATTCCAGCTAAGGGAGGTTAATTAGAAGATTTCTGGAGAATAAATGAATCTGTTTAGCAGCAACTTATTTTTTGGAGCAGCCAGCAAGGAGACTTGTGAAGATATGGTCATGTCCCCACAACTGCATGGATGGGTGTACCTAAAGCACACTTCACTATGCATTGCTTTCTTTCGCAATTGGTTTATAAATATGTATTATTTTGTTTTAATAAACATTGTATGATAATGTAAACAAAGTGAAAATTGTGTAGTTTGCAAATACGTTCTAGGACAGATTAAATTCCTTACTATAAAAATTAGTGTCATGGGACTGGGACTGTGGCTCAGTGGTAGAGTGCTTGCCTAGCATATATGAAGCACTGGGTTCGAGCCTCAGCACCACATTAAAAAATAATAATAAACAAAGGTATTCTGTGTCCAACTAAAACTAAAAAAATTTTAAAAAAATAGTGTCATGAGGCTTAGTAGTATCCTGTTAGAAAAAGTGACATGATATTTTGTCAAATTTATTTTACACATACACACACACATACACACACACACACACACACACACAGGTCTTGATTAATTTTTGTCTAAAAATTTCAAAGGCCAACACAAGTATTTGAAATGATCCATTTACTTGTGTATTTATGTGTCTGAAGAATTTGATATTTAGAGGCTTTGGTCTGGAAAAAGAGGACCATCATTTCCTGGAGCAGTAGAAGAAATAAGTGTTTATTCATTTCAATTGTATTTTGGACTCTCCTGGAAAACCCACAGGATAGCTGTCCAGAGTGACTTAAGTGTAGTTGATCTCCTAGGCTGGTCACATAACCCTTTGACTTTGGTTACTATATAAAGCTGCAGACTTTCCCAAAATATTTTTGTATCTTCATGTTTCATTTATTTTAGAAAAGGATGCTGTTTCAAGCCAAACTAAATGGAAATACTTGAGTTTACAAAAGCATTCTATACTGTGACCTTTATGTCACCTGGAAGAGGACTCAAAGCACCTTTTATGGCTTAATCAAATTATAAACCACTGAATTCACTCCTTTCCCATAAGGAAAATATACACACTGTTATGAAATAGTTCATTTCTCCGTAGACTTAGATATTATATAGAATAAACACAGGCCCTTGATACACATGTGTTCCATAAAAGCTGACACAGCAAGTTCAGCCAACATCTCCCCTATTGACACTGAATGACTCAGTGTAACCACAATAGCAGTGACTGAATTTGGAAGAGCATCTCATGTCTTTGAATAAAGTTACCCAAATTAGAAAATAATGTAATCGTCTACTGTGATCAAGCCAGGTAGCTATTTTGTCCATCTTTAAACACTTCAAGAAAAATAGATGCTTCAGCATCAAGTCGGAGCTTGTAAACACTGATTGTTTGACCCTGCAATGACTGGCTCCAGAGAATCTGACTTTAAGAGACTGAGTAACTTAAAATAGAACAAGAGAGCAGCCATCTGGAAACCAGTGCAGCGCTGTGTATAGATGGAATCTACCAAGGCAGCAGGAGATACACCTGCAGCCTGAAAGATAGTTAGACAGTACACTGCAGCACCTTGCAAAGTCTAGCAGCCCCTCATGTAGCACACACATTCACAATGAAGTCTGGTTTTAGGAAAGTCAGAAGGCAAGCACACTGCTGGTATGTGGTTCACTTGGAGGCAAATATTCACTTAGGGTAATTAGCTTCAATAGTGAGATTTTAATCATTTCATTCTCAACATAAATATTTGGCTAATCGATATGAAAGGTATTTATTTTCTCTATAGTTGGCTTTGCTTCCCAGCATTAGTACTGTGTGACAGATGGCTGATGTCATCTCTGCTTGGAAGAACTCAGTTGGCAATATTAACATGGCATATTTCTGGGGACTTGTGATATGCTATGAGATGATAAAAGATAAAAGTGTCCAAAAGGGTATTCCCCAAAGTAACTATATTTATATGATACCATATCTTACTGATCCATCATAAACACACACACACACACACACACAGATATCCTATTTAATTAAATTCTGGTAAATATTAAGAAGACCCTGGAGCATTCTGTTTAAACACTGGCAGTTTATGATGTACATTAATCATTTATATTTTCTTTGTCTCTTCATCTCTTCAACATATACTGATAGAGCAATCCTGGTGCAAGCAATGTATGTCCTCCATCCCACCAATATGTATTACATAATTGCTATGAAAGATGACATGGAATGATCAGTATCAAAAGTGGACTTTGGTAAAGTTCTTATTTGATGAGTCTGAAGACACCCTCTGTGTTTGGCTCCATATTGTGGAATTTGCTGTTGCCAAAAGGCTCCATACCTGTATTTCTCACTCTTCATCCTTTTCCCTCACACTGTCTGTTATTCTGACCTGTCTTCTGTCAAAAACATTTGGTTTTGAAGAGGAGGAAACAGTTGGTATCAAATTTGGGATATACACTGGGGGGAAAAAGAGGGTGGAAATCTATGAAAAAAAATTAATTTTTTAATATAGAATCCTTCAATAATAATGAAGTGTTTAGTATTCCTCAGCACTGTTCTGGACACTTAGCAGACATTCAATGTATTTATTCAGTCCTCTGACAGAACTAATGAGGAAGGAGTAAAATGGTTTCATGAGGAAACTAGTCACAGAACACTTAGAATAACTTGCTCAAGGTCTGGGTTTGTGGTAGAGGAGGATATCAGAATGAAGCAGTTGGGCCCTGAGTTTGTGTTCTAATTATTGTGCTACAGAAAAGAAAGCAAAGTTCTCATCCTTGAAAGGAATGGCAGGGGAGTAATTGCCATAGCCTACTCCACTAATAAATGTTCTTCTCACAGAAAAATATAACTCCTTGAAAAAAGAGATTGATGAATTGTATTTTATGTCCTGGTTTCCTTTGTTTTCCCCATAGTACAATAATCTGCCTCAATGACCCAAATACAAACTATATACCATAGTAGGAAAGGAAGGGATTTTACAGATAAGAAACAAAGTTCAAACTGGTATGTATAGGAGAAAGTTAAAGCTAAAATAACAGGAATTATTAACAGTTTCTTCAAAGGAATCACTGTTTCATTGAAGGTCTGTACCTACCATGCACACAGTTAAAAAATAGATTGCTGGTAGTAATTCTTTCCATAAAAACCTATGTAATCATATTGAGAATCAAATTTTTTTCTCCTTCCTTTTTTTTAGGGTTCCAACCACTGAAATATCTCTAAATGATTTCATTTATTGTTAATATTCCAATTTCCCCAAGAATCTGCCAAGGGTAATATCCCTGGTCACTCATTAAGGAGAAGAGGATTTAATGTCTTCAATAATTTCTTTATCTTCATGATAGTGTTCTTGGATTTCATGTTCGCAACTACTGAAAACTAATGACACTTACTTGACCATATGAAAGTATGACCAAAAATATCCATATTTAAATATCTTTTTCAGGTAATGTAATGGTTTGTTATTAAAAATATTAATCTTAGATTAAAAATTAATGAAATTAACATATGTGACACCATTCAGGAAAGTTTCATCTTCATCTCTCTTCTAAAAATTAGAAGTAACAGATTTTGATTAACTCAGATACATGTAAGTACCTGTGTCAGCTTTCACCACACAATCTATAACCAGAGATATTTCAGGTACAAATTCCATATCAATATGATGTATTTAGTAGATGCACCATAAAGGTAACATATCTTAATGCAGATGTCTTCGTTTCTCAGATTTAGAGTTCTTTATACATTAGAGAAGTATACCAATAGAACCTGACTTTTACACTTATAAGATGGTGATTTTATTCATTTTTTCATCTTTATAAAGTGATCAAATGTGACATCAGGAAAGTTTCGTCTTGATCTGTCATCTGAAAACTATAAGTAACAGATAACAACAAATTCACCATATAAGCACCTATGTCATCTCTGACTATTATGTCATAAAATGCAGAACAGATCACCCTTATAATGGCAGCATAGCCATGTACTGTTTTACCTCACTTCTGTTTGCAGAAGATCATCCCAGCCACTGCGACTGAGAAATGGAGACTGACAGGAAAACACTGAGACCGGTTTAATGGTGCTGTGTGTTTCTTCCCTAAGTATGATTAAATAATCATAAGAACTTCTCTAAGGGCTAATCTGCTATATTTTCCAGATTTTCACCTTGGGGACATATTGTCCCTTGTCACTGAAACCTCAGGGACAGAAGGGGACGCCACAGGGTGGCACAGCAGGAAGCTGAAACACTGATGAAACAGTGTTCAGTTAATGAAGGCATGGCCCATGGCCTCCGCTGCTCTGCCATATGTTTGAAGAAATGCTAATGACTACAATTCAAATACCTTTTTCATCTTAACTATATGTAAATGTGTTTATAAATGCTCTCTTATAAATATACGATCACATTTTTAAAAGCCAAGTGCTAATGTTGCTTTCAACATCTATAATACACAATAATTAAAACTTAAGCAATTCTGCTTAATTATACCTTATGGGAAACTGTACAGTAATTTATAGAAATTAAGCAGAAAAACAAAGATCAACAGAAATAAAGCAGCAGTTGAACAACTGAATAATAAATCACTTTGATCATTAATTTACAACAGCAAAATCATTGTAAGTAAAAGACTTCGATCTTAATTCTTAAACAGCTGACATGTGAAAAAGAAGGTGTTAGGAATTTGGGTATTTCTTGTAAGAGCACAGCTTGAACTGATGGTGTGATGGTCTACACCATTACTGTGTTCTTATGCTGCCCTCCAAATCAAACAGTAATATTTTGGTTGAAAACTTTCTTTATTATAATCCTGATGTGAATGGCCCTTCTCATTTTGTTACACTTTGGTCCAACACTGCAGATGATTTTTTGCATGAGAATACTGTGACCCATTCTTCAGTGCAGGTACATTTGTGCAACAATGGTTCCTTTAAAAGACCCACCTGATACCCAGTATGAGATAGATTGTCTTTTGTGCATTTATGACAGTTGCCCAAACTCTCACTTAGATAAATCTATAAAACTTCTGTTAGCTACATTCTAATCAGTAGAAATGACAAACTCCCACACTCAATAATGCTCCTTCTAAATCCTCACAATGCTTGTTTATGAATTAAAATTCCTTTTAATTAAGGAAATCAATATACTACATATGTATTAATAGAAATAAAAATTGGAGTTTTCCACCACTTGTTTTATTTTTTAAATTAAAATATTTGCTTAAACTTTTCTTTAGATTTCTTCCCCTTCTTTTGTCTGTAGAAGTATTTTATAATTTTTTATGTAATTGATTATTTTTATCACAAGCTGCTGAATTTCTAGCTTGTGTATATGCCCTACACGGAAGTTATGAAAACATTACTTTCTTTTATGTTCTTCTAAAGCCCTATAGTTTTCACTTTAATATTTATAGGCTTACTCCATTTAGAACTTCTCCAAAAATATGATAAGAGGTAGTGATCTAATTTTATATCCTTTTAAGAAGATAAGGTTTTTTTTAAGATGATTTATCCCATGAATAGATTAATAGATTTATATGCAAACTTCATCATATATTAAATCCCCATACATGCATTTATCTGTTTCTGAACTTTTTATCTTGCTTCTTTCATCTATTGTTATTTCTTTGCTAATATTTTAAAGTTCTAATTTTAGAAGCTTTATGGTATATTTAATACTCAGCAGAAGTTCTGATTATTTACTATACCTCTTTGTAACCCAAAAGTTTCTTGACAATTTTTCCATGTAAATTTAGAGTTTTTGTATCATGGTCCACACCTACTCCTCCTCAATATCACCTTGCATTCATAAACAGCATAGATGAAATGTTATGAATCGGGGAAAAATATTATCCTGAATTTTAGAGTTACCTTAAGAATTAGACAGCTATAGATAAGGTTGCAACTCCTATGTGCTTCTTATCCCATATTTTATCACTCTGCTTTCAGGTGATGAAATGACCATTATTTTAAAACTTGTATTTATAATTTTCTTTGCTTAATGTGTAAATATACACAAATAATATGTAATTTATTTGTGGAGTATTTGAATTGGTACCATCTGTTGTTCATCTTCTTGGACTTTTTGTTCCAATAACATTGTATATCTGAGAATCATCCATGTGGTCAAATATAGATAGAATTTATTTATTTCTACTGCTATATGACATTTTATTGTGTAAATGTGGCACTGCTTATTGTTTCATTCTTTTTGGTAGAAATTTGAGATATTTCTATAACTTTTTATCATGATTAGTGCTGGCATGAACATTTTATACCTATTCTAGTACATTTGTGCAAAACTTCTCTAAGGTATATACTACATGTAGGTTTGCAGAATCCTGCTGTAAGTGAATACTCACTTTTTCAAAAAGCTACATTGTTTTCTGAGGTTTTTTTTTTTTTTTTTTTTTTTTTTTTTTTTACCAAACCCTCATACCTTTATTATTGGGTTTGTGTGTGTGTACAATGTGTTTGGTATTCTTACCTGTAATATTTTAATTTGAATATGTGTTAAATTATGTCCATTTTGTTCCATAAAATATACTGATTGAAAATTATATTCCAAACCACTCTTTAAAATCTTAAATCACTACTGTCATCAAACCCATGTAATATTGAGTAAATGATTTAACAACTATAAACTATTTTCTCTTCAGGTAAATGGGTAAAGAATAGAACCTAATTCATTTAACAGCTGCTGAAATGAGAAATGCAGTTTAGGAAAACATTGCAGAGTTAGGAACATAGAACACTTAGTAAATTTTATGTGTTAATGTTTCTTCTTGTTGTTACATACTGAGTAAAATCTCTGGGCATGGTTACTTTAAATATTTAAAGTAAGAAAACTATTTGTATGAGATGAAAATTGTATCATGCAAACATTAGGGAAGGTAAAAGATTAAAATATGTACTTTTTAATGCTGATTTATGTATCTGTGGAGCCCATTCTCAAGTGAGAATTTAAAAATCAGTCATCTAGATGTTCAGACACAAAACTTCAATTTAATAGGAAGAATGAGTTTGAGATCTATTTTATAACAAGGTGACTATAGTTGATAACAGCATTTGATATTTTTGAAAAATTTCAGTGTAGACTTATGTATTCTCACCACAAAATATGTATGTGAGGTAATACATATGTTATCTTGATTTAAACAGTCCCCAAAGTTTATATACTTTCCAAACAACAGCTCTGCATGACAAATACAATATATTTTCTTTGTCAATTAAAATAGTACCTACTCAGATATTTTATGTGTACATACTCAACCATAAAATAACATGGCTAATATATTTATTTAAATGTTTATGAATCATGTAGACAGAGTTGAGCAAGTTCCCCCATCTCTGCAACACAATATTTTCTTTCAAACTACAAACTGTACCTGTTCAAGAAGAAAATAATATTGTCTGAAAGTTTTAAGAGTGAAATTGGAGGTGAGGGTTGACTGTAAAACAAATTTTAAAAATGCAAAAGACAAGGGTTAAGCCACTTCCTCAATGCAGGCTGAAGAATGAGTGATGAAAAGCCATTAGACTAACTTTGCAGATCTGGAAAATGAAGGTCAATGAAGTTTCTTCAAATGGACTCAGCCACAAATATATCAAGATGTATTTTAAAACAAGCTAGTGCATTTGTATCCCTCACTAGGAATATCTCAGATGTGCTTAGCTTTAGGCACATACTAAGGGATTCTAATTACCCATGGACAACCAGTGCTTTGTCCAGCAAAAGCCTCTTAGTAAAGAAATGTCCACATGGTCAAGACAAAAACTGACAAAAGGGCAAATTCTTTCTCTCTCTTCTTCATTGAAGATGATTACAGGGTGGAATACATTCAAAGATGGTAATGTCTTTAAATTTATTTCCCAGACAAGACTCACAGGAAAGAAATACAAAATGACTAGTGATAGAACTAGACATTGTTTACTGGTAAGTCATTTGCATAATATTTGCATACGAATATTTTACTTATGAGTATGTACTTTTTTTAATGAATTTGATTTTTTTTTTTTTAACAATATACAGTGCCTTGCTTTCTATCTCTGTCTGGTACTGTTCCGGGTCAGAAGAGACTCTGTCAATCTACTTTTCTTCTTATGGCCACTTAAAGATGGAAAACTGATGCATTTGTCTTGGGGTTTGAGAAAAACGCTTATTGATGCAAAGCATATGGAAATGTTTCCAAATAATGTGCAATGGCAAGGTCAGGAAGTGAGGCTATCTTGAACTCCAATAACTTACTAGGGAAAATTGATGGTTGGAAAAGCTGAGGGTTCAAGGGTAGAAAATTGAATAATTTACATATGTGGCCTATACACTTGACACCAATTCCATGGGCTCCAGGGAAGATCTGTTGTTCTCCTTTTGAGACAGCAGTGTTCTTAGGATTCATTCTCTATCTGGTGAACCACACTAGTGAGTGATTTCTTCACTATGAAATGAAACATGAAAACATTGTATCATAAATTCTAAACCAAGCAAATATATCAGAGGGTGCTCTTTTCACACAGGAACAGAACTTCTGCAAGGAACTCCCATGAAAACTCTACTTGAAATTCTCAATAACGAAGTACAAATGATGCACAGTGAATAAGGGAAAAGAGATGTTATCTACAGGAATATTACTTGCTAGTCATTGAAACTGACTGTACAAGGAAAGGGGCATCTCTGGTAAAACTTTAGTGGGGAGGAATGCTGATACTTCTCCATCATTTCCCTCTCCTCCCCAGTGGCCCTTTCTTTCAAATCCTGGCCTTGAGATGATCTCTCCTCTAGAAGTTTTCAAAACCCCGCACTCTTCTATCAGGGGCTTTGGGACACATCATACTGAAAGCTTTTCTTGGTTTTGGGGTAGGAGCAATTTGAATCCTCAGAGTAACAGGGTAAAATAATCATGAAATCATTCTCATTTACTTCTGCATAATATTTTAAAATGATGCTTCACTTATTTAAAAACCCAAATATATCACCAAACACAAACTGGAAATCTTTTGTTAAGAGGTAATTACTGCCAACAGTCTTTCCTAATTCTGTATAGGAGATGATAAACCACACATATGTACCCATTGTTAACTATTGGAGGGCATCAGACTGAATTATTAAAATCCCTATTCATTTTACCTAGGAAGTGGGAAAGAAAGATGCCAAAATCTTACTCAATTATGTAAAAATTAGGTCTTCTCTTTAAAAAAAAAGTGATTGATAAGTCTTTCATACAAATTAATTGTGAATTCAAGTTTCTTCTAAAAGTCTTAGGTGGTGGATCTATGAATATATCACATTCCTACCCTAGTAAAGTTGTACTACTTTTACCTATCTCAAAATAATCCTTTGGGAAGATTTTTTTTTTTAGACACTGAACAGTACCCTACTTTCTATCTCTGTCTTGCACTATTCCAAGTCATAATTGACTGCCCATTATCTCTGTCAATTCTTCTACTTTAATTTTGTGACACTAAAGTCAAAAGAGTAATTCTTTATAAATGTTTGGTTAGTTTTCTGACTACACCAGGTCTATGTGTTTTTCATTGTTTTCTGATGGTATTTATCTATATTCAAAGTCAACTTATGTTTTATACATAGTTTTTCATGAAATAATATCCAAGAAAATAAAGTAAAAACAGGTAACTATTGGTCACAGGTATTGTTTCAAAATCCTGTTTAAAAATGAGAGGTTAAGACTATATTCTCTCAAGTATGAATTTGGAGAAAAGAATCAGCACCAAAGTGTCAAACTTTTATACAGCTTTTTAAAAAATATGATTAGCTATAATGAGAAGGAATTTAGAAAGCATTTATTTTTTAACAAAGGCATAGGTCAAACACATAAATATTATTGCCAAAATTTTTAATTTTGTAAAAATAAGTATATTAAATGCATAGAACATTTTAATTTATATAAAATCATTTATGAGGTAACAATATATCAAGGGACTCTAAACTACATGAGCCAAGAATTTTAATAAGGCTATATATCAGATTTGAACTTAAAAATTTGAAATGCTAGTGAAGAGGTGAAATATTATGACTAATTCAATTTTCCTTCCATATGTTACTGTTCTTTTTTAAGAGCATTCCATACATATTTTCAATATACTTATTTGTTAACATAGAATAGTGGTATATGGGCCAAAGATGTCAAGCAATGGCCTATGTTTGGAGAAGGGAATGATCATCAGCTTAAATGGGCAACAAAAATATTGAACATCAAGTAAGTTTTAAGGCAAAATTATGAAGGTCTATATAGGACCCACTGTAGATAGGCACAAATATATATTTAGCTATAATTCTTTTTAGTGTGAAAGTAATGAGATATGGGCAAACTATTCTTGAGCTCCTTCATTTTAACAATAGAGTTAAGACTTGCACACAGATAGTAAATGGCAGAAAGAGGATTAAATTCAAGTCTTCTGTCAACTAGTATGGGTGTAATTAATGGTGTTTCTTACTCATTAAAAACTCATTAGAGACTATCTTTTCATTTCAAACAATGGGTATAAATGTTGCTGAATTTAGCCCAGTGAGTGACTGATATTGTTAGAAGTTGTAAGAAGCAACCTAGAAGATGAAGTGCTCAGAGTAATAACATTATGAAAATTAATTTTAGGCTCATCCTTTTCCTTATTTCTGAGCATCACTTTCCACACATGTACTTTTCGGAATTTGAATAGTTGATTTCAAGTCTTTTTCAGCTCTAAAATCTTATAATTGAAAAATAATAATACCAAATTTCTAGTGTCCACACATTTTGTTGAAAGCTGGTATTGCTGCTCCTCATATGTAATGCGTTAGGGGAAGTTTTGTGTTTTTACTGTTAGATTTTTTTCTACTCTGAGTTAAATGTAACATATGGCTATTAGGTCGATATCATTCTCTGCATCTACATTCTCTTAGTTTATATTTCTTAGGTACTACTAGCAATTTAAAAGGTTTTTTTTTCTATAACTGACACTAATTTTCATTTTGCCATGTCACTGAAATTGAAATTTAATAAGTTTAAAGTTCCTTGATGATTTTCCAAAAGATTATTCCAAGTTAGATGAAAACTCATTGCTAAGTCATTAGGGAGGGAATAAAATGTCTGGCCTAGTTCCATCCATGGCTGCTGACCCTGATGAAAGTTGTTATTCCTGTCTGTCCCAGTTATATCATATATATACAGGTCCTAGTTACATCAGTCTTTATGTTTCTTTGGCTATAAGTTTCTCTTACTTTTTACTTACATTTTACTTCTGAGGCAAACACATTCATGCCCTTATTCTTGCATCAGGAGAGCCTGTATATCACTCTTCAACATATAAAAATCGTTTCACAGCTCTCATATCATCTCTTGAGCTGTGACAAACTACTTGAGGCCATTTAGGCCCCTGCCCATACACACCAGGCAACATTTGCTCTTTGTCATTTTCTAGTAGTTTGCTATGTTTTTTTTTTTTTTTCTGAAAATTGAAGTGGAAGTCATCTTAGCATTAATGTCTTATCTTATTTGGGTTCTTCTGTAGCATATCTGTACTATATCATAGAATCCAATTGCACTTTTATTCTTAGAAACTCTTCATTCTATTTGACTGCATTTTCTTCACCCATTTTGATTAGTCTTTATCTACACTGGTGTCTTAATTTGTATTATCAATATTTTGAGTACTGTATGTGATCAATGCTGTTGAAAACCAGGAGCAGTTTTGGTATTCTAAGCTTCATCTTTCATATACTTTATGGTTCAGCTTTCTAAATGCAAATGCCTTGTCTTAGTATGCTTTCTGTTTCTGTAACAAAATACCTGAGACTGGGTAATTTATCAGAAATAGGAGTTTATTTAGTCTATGGTTCTGGAGGCTGGGAAGTCTAAGAGCATGGAGCTAGCATCTGCTTGGCAGCGAGTGGGAGCCTTTTTGCTGCATCGTAACATGATGCAGAACATCACCTGGTGAGAAAGAGTTATGTGCAAGTGGGTTTCTCTTTTTATAAAGTTACTCGGGTCAATACAAGTCCCCCTCATGATTAATCTACTCCTAATTGCATACCAAAGTTTCCACCCCCAAATTCCTTTAATATATGATTTGGGGGAATAAGTTTCCAACACATGAATTTTTGAAGGACATATTAAAACAATAGCAAGCATTAAGGAATAATAAAGTACAAAAAGGTTGATATTATAAAATACTATCTCACCACATTTATATTTATCTATTTCACATTGAGGAGGAAAATTTGGAAAGATTGGACATATGAGGCTACCTACCAAAAAGGAATTACTATTGATTGTTTCAATTTGTATGTTATTGTAATTTATTTAAACATTCTTCTGCATACCTTCTACCTGATACCTATAGTTCAGATGTCATAAATGCTAGTATTTGGTATAATCTTATTGAAATAATTTCTATGCAAGATTTTCACTGGATAAAAGTTTATCAAGGAAGCATACCCCTTAGAATAATCACTTCCAAAAAGAAAACAATTTATAGAATATCACTCATTATATTTAATTAATATTAATCTACCCAAAATGAATTTTTTTCAAAAAACTATGAATTAATAATTTTATATTTAATAACTGGGCATGCTGTGCTTATCTGCACTTCACTAATCAAAAATGAATCTAAGTAGAGTGCTCTCTACCTTTTTGGTTTACCTATGAAGGTCCTGGTTTTTGTCTGCCATTCTGTGTAATTATTTATATGTCTTTTTACTCTAAAAAAATGTTTGTTTTGGACTATAAATTTTTTAGTTCACTAATTTTAAGGATGATACCCTCTTTACTTTTTCCAGTTTATATTATGAGTAGATTAAGGAGTTTTAAAGTTTCTACAGATGGAATACACTACCTGTTGTTGGTGGGTTCTGAGATGTTTATATTTCCCATTCTTCCTAAATTCTAAGAAATAGTTTTTCTGCTATCTCCAAATAGGTCCAATTACTAAGGAAAATGAGGCTATTTTAGTGAAAAGGGAATTCTGATTTCAGGAATTATGGGTAGCAGTAACATAAGCACTCCCTAGGATTAAATATAATATTTTCAAAATATTTTTATTACTTGTTGAGAGCAATGAATGAGATTGGCACCTCGCTTGGGAATCTCTCAATGCAAAGGCACCAAGAAAATCACCCATTTGTGTAGTGAGGCCCTGTTCAAAGGGAATTTCTGTGGTTGCCATGGAGTTTATCAGTTCATGACCTTAGGTTCAGGCACCAGTTACCCAAGAATGGAGAATTGTGGGCACAAGCTGATGACTGAAATTGGACTGTTCAAATGTTTGATCTCAGTTCTGTTTTAAAGTAACTTTCTCACAACTCATCTCTTTGATGTAAAAACCTATATAATAAAGGTGCAAGCCTGCTCCTTTACAGTCCTCTGCTGTCAGAGGTCTGTTGAACCACCAGGTCCCACTTTTCTCTATTTTTGTGTTCATTCATCTTTTTCCAATCCCCTCATCAGCCTGGTTTAGGAAACTGAGTAAATACCGTGGTGCCAGTTGTGACAATTACTTGTATCCCCTGGAGGTTCATGACATGTAAACCAAAGTTTTGGCCCACATATCAAAAGAGTAGCCCATAGTAACATGAAGTTATGGAAACTACAATCTTAAATCTGACTCTTCAAAACTCAGCATCAATTTTATGTACATTATATGTGATAGAATTTCAATCAAGTGTCTAAATTGAGGAATAAGATTTTAGTTTTATTCATTCCCCCTCCTTTGTTGTCTGTATTACATAATAAATAGTGTTCAATAATTTGATATTCTACCATACTTATTCAACTTCTCATATCTTTGTATGTAAGCTGAGGTGTGGAATCTCATACTTATCTGAATAATTAAACATTTGTTTGGAGAACTTATTATTACCCTAAGAATCATGCTAGTCAGGACGACCATATGATAGAGCAAGTACCCAGTCGTTATTATGTTTAAACAACACTTTCCAGCTTTATGAAGTTTTTTTTTAATAGCTGTATCCATAGCAGCCAGGAAGCAAGCATATTTTTATATGGTCCTAGTCACATTATGAAATTAGCCTTCGTAAGTAACTTGAACACATTGACAACCATTAGAAAAGAGTTAAACATTACTTATATTAAAGTCAAAGACATCACTTAAAATCAAATCATAGTATCAGATTAAATAAACTAAACAACTTTATCAGATTTTCACATTTAGTTATGTAAGTCAAACTCATCATTAGATATAATTTATTTATTAGTTTTGTCCAAATTTGAATTTTATATCAATCATATCAACAGTCACACCATTATTTTAATGTCCTTATAATCATTAATAAATTGATTTTCTAGCACATAAAACTGAATTCTGGAATTTTAATAGAGAACTAATGACAACACTTTAATAGAACTAAAGTGAGAAAAAAATTATGTTACATATTGTTTCTCTTTTTGTAAAAATGGTGTTTTCTACTAGTAAAAAGCAAATAAAACAAGTCAAGTTCCATAGTTAAAAAATTATTATTATTGTCTAAATCCTCAAGTCCAGAGTATATAAAATATTTTTCATTAAGAAAGAAATTATTTATCTGTTCCTTGAGTAGTTACTGTTGACCACAAGCTGGATTGATAAATTCAAATGAAAGATCACTGAAGCACCAAAGAATACCAATATGAGATTACTAAGCATTCTTTTCTGTTCCCAGGAAGGAACATTTAAAAACAAATAAAATGAACAAAACTCCAAATTATGCTATGCTATCACCATAATTGAACAACAAAAAGACATTTTAATAATAATTTAGGTAATAGTATTAATGCAATACATTACCTAAATTGAATAAATTTAATCTATGAGAAAATGCTAAACTGTTTTTAGTTTTTCTATATGGAATATAGATGAATGAAAATATTAACACAATTACACAAATTCTTTGAGCAGTTTTGGAAAAGCAGTAGTGCAGGGTATATGATAATCACTGCTCAGATTTTTAAAATGTTTCCATTAAACTTAATCACCACAAAGCTACATGCATGTATACATTACTCTGACAAGCTACAGAATCATTTCACTAAGCTAGTATAATTTACTTGTTTTTTTCCTTTTATTAGAAGAAGACCCTATACAGATTGTAAAATTTCTACCAAGCACCTGTTACTAACATGTTCAATAACTTTAAATTTAGCCATAATATTTTTCTCAAGTTTAGAAAACAATAGGATGCAATATGTAATTTTTTGGATGACAAACTTCAGCTTTCACCTTTATTTTTTAAGGTTAAAATTAATTTTTACTGCAAGCTGATAACTTTTCTTAGTCTGACTTTGGGGACACAGTAATATTTTCTTTTTCCTTAATTACTTACTAATAGCTTTTTTATTTATAAATATTAGATACATGTTTAGGATAAAATAGTTCCCAATCCTTATTGGAAGGGGAAGGGAGGTCATGATAGCAGGCATTTGACTAGAAATCAACTAACCTACATCCTGAGAATTTTGTTCTTTGAGTAAAATTTTTGCAATTACATTGAGTGGTAGCTTGATTTCTGATATAACTTGAGCCCTTAGGTGAGAATTGTCTACTTCCTTGTTTGTTGTGGATAAATCTCACACTATTAAGTGTGTTATACCATTAAGTGTAAATTTTATTCACCCTTCCAACACTGAAAAACACCACGATGGATTCTCCTTACGTATTTGAAAATGAGGAACCAAACTAGGAATCATCATATTGAACCTTTGTCCCACAGGTTATGCTGAAATCACGTCTTCTTAAGGGAATTTAAGGAACAAAAGGCAAAAGACACCAATTCTAGAGTCAGGTGGCTTACACAGATATGGACAAACATGTCTTCTCGGCCTTGCATCTTCTCACATTAACATAAACAATATGTGACATCAAAAACTCTTCCAGTTTTGTTTTTGTGCATTATTCTTTTTGATGTGGGTCATGAGATTTTTGATGTGCCCAGCTAACAACATAACATGTTGATTAAGAAGAATATTAGGTGAATGGTCAACTGTCTTTCAAGCATTAGTTCAACTCCTATAATAAGACTGCTCTGTATTGCATTCAAGATGTAGCAATGGAGTGAAACCTGAAGCATAATCTCTCTGGAAATCAAAGCACCATTTAGCTTTCAGGTTTCTGCTCCATGCTGAAACCCAACATCTATGGAGTTCTACAGAAAGAAGAGATATTGAAGGTCTCCTTTATTTATAGGCTCTCTCTTTCTGTACCTAAGAAATTGTAGAGCAGTAGGTAGGAATTGGTAGCAAGTTCCACCTTCAACTGTGTCACTTTTCTGCTATCTTAGAGTCCATTTGTACAAGAAAAAGAAAACATTTGATTACTTCATTTCCACTTTTTTTTCTTGGGATATTCTTGAATTAATCTGATTTAGAGACATTTTCAGCTACTATTCCTGAGAGCCATTGCTAAAGCATAGTTCATTTTAATATAGAAACAGGGTAGACTAATTATCTCCTGAGAACTTGCTATAATTTTAAGGGTTATGCACAAGATGCTAACTAATCACACAGCTCCCAGATATTTGTAACATGCAGTGTGACTCTGAGGTTGCATTTAAATGAGTGCTAGGCATGACTTGTGATGTGTTGTTTCTGGTGCTGTGCAGAAGAAAAACTGGTGCATTATGCAGAGTTAAATTCACAATCCTTGACATGTTTTGTTTCAGATATATAGACGTGTACAAATTTCTTCACTTTCCATAAATTCATGACATTTCCAAAAACAAAGTGTTTTTAGTTTAAAAATATTTATATTATGAAAGAGAAATAGCTGTCAATTACAAATATAATGCAAATTAATGCAATCTAACAAGAGTTAATATACATGTGTTAAGATAAAAACCCTTTTTAAATGATATCTTAAAATAATTCCAGTAATGGGAATGGGGGAATTTACAGCTCTTTGTGTTTTTAATTTTTTGTTATCAATTTCATTGCTGCTAGTAATGTGAATTATATTAGAACTATTTGAAATTGTCAAGTTGAAATGAAAAACATGTAGGACTGGTACACTTGATTTGCACACTCTGTTAACTTGATATCATCATGTCAAGGCTAATTATTTTTTAATTTATAAATTTTCTTAAAAAAGATATTACCTTCATTTTGTTTATTTAGACACTGTTCATCTATTCATTCTTTAATGCTTTGCTATGTCACATATCTTAACCTACTATTTAATTTACACTGCTTATTGCCTAAATATCTAAGTTCCAAATACAAAAGAAAATGAGTCTCTGGCTCCTAACCCCCCAAGTCCCTTTGAAGCTCAACATGTTTACTTTCCCATTTGGATTGAAAACTTCTCAAAAAGTAGCTGTGTTGTTTGGTTTCTTATTTACATCTCAGATTTTTTTTGTTTTTCTTTCAGGAATTTTGAATTTTCCAAAATGACTTTTCAGCCTGTGTCCTTTTAGAAGGTGAATACCTTATTTAACCCCCTCTCTTATTTTAATCCAAAGCATTTCTTGCACTAGCTTGTATGTAACACTCATTCAAAAAGTAGTCATGTAGAAAAAGAAAGAAAAATGTGTTTTTTGCTTTGAAAAAATTAAGGCCAGACCTAGTGAGTTTATGTCACTTGGGTTCAGGTCACTTAGGTGCTGTTTTCCATTCTGAGTTGTGTCCACAGACAAGTCAAGACCCATCTTACTTGTCAAATACGTTATTCAAGAATCACAGAATATAGACAGAATTCAAATGTTTTAATTTAAATGACATTTTCCTATTATCTGAATGTACTGTAAATTAGTTTTCACTATTCACAATTAATATAGTCATAATGAAAATATTTTTTTTGTAATTTTAGCATGAATTAAAAAATATTTTTTTTTATTTTTCAGCAATAATACTAATAAATTGTTAACCATAAAAAAGCAAAATTTCTCCTTGGTTTAGTACCACATTTTTTTTCTTGCCTATTTTTAGGTAATTTCTGTGATATATATAAAGAAGTCAGGAAATGCAATACAGAATTTTAAAAATATCAGTACTTACAGATATGGATTAAGTAAATATGCTAAGAAAATACTTAGATAAATGATTTGTAAAATTAAGGAAAATATATGCTGATATCTTCTTTTTTTGTACTTTTTAAAAGCTATTAAAAATATAAGCATTAAATATACATTATTCATTAAAATAATATTCAGATTATAACTGTATCTAAAGTAAACCCTCTTAATTTAATGTTTTTTTTAGGTTATCTGTATTTACTTTAACATGTCCCCAGAAATATATTCATTGCGTGGATTTTTGGTTTTAATGTATGTTTCCTGTTCAAAATCTTGTCATGCTCACTTTTTAAATTAAAAAGTTTGGCATAAACTCCATTCTTGCAAATGTCTATGCTATGGAGACTCACTTCTAAGCACAACTAGAATGGGAACCATGTTCCTCAAAACAGTCACTGAGAATTAATTGAGAATCCCAGTTAATGAAAAACTAAACAACAGAACACAAGAAAGGAAGACCCTCAAGTAAAGGTGCCTACAACTTCCTTTTTTTACACCATAGCCCTCAAGTCTGCCCACGTTCTGCATTTCAATTACAGAAAGACTGTTTTCACAGGTGATTTATATAAGGTTTCATGTGCTGCACATGCTGTTTTGTCTTTTCTGCACTAATTCTGTTCACACATACTCATTGAGGCACCTCCACTTATTCTTGTCTTCTGACCATCACCCACCTATTATGCCAGAAGCAAACTAAAAGCTGAGTTTCTTTCATATTTTTTTATGTGTGTATGTATGTGTTCAGAGAATTGGCTGATACCACCATTCTTGAAGTTTTCTTTGGTTTTGACAATTTCCATAAACAATGAACAAATGTTTTCCCAACTAAGCAGACACAGGCACAACAATAGGCTTCAAATAGAGATTTCAAAAAAAGGAAAAAAAAAAGAAAGCTTAAAGATGGAAAGAAGAGAGGGGTCATCAGAGGGAAGTACAGAAAGTGAGGCTGGTCTACAAGAATGGAGGGACCCATGAGAAGCAGGTAGTAATTCCAACCACCTGGCCTTGAGGCCTTAATAAATCTGGATTTAAAAATCAGTATCCTTCTGGGCCCAGGACCACTCCCACTGACCAACAGACCCACACCAGAGATCAGGTCCTGTCCCAGGACTGCCCAAAGACCAGCACAGGAGCCCATGGGAGCCCAGGCAGGCCTAACCCATCTCCATCTTGGGACACTGCAGCCATTACCATAGCCCTCCCCACACAGTAGTCTCCACCTTGCAACAACAGATAGGGTCTAGAAGCAGGTACATTTTGGAACAGGCAGCCCAAAGCCATTGTAAGTCCTACCATTTCAGCCCCATCTCTGAAAGACATTGCATCCATCTTGGGACACTCCCACTGATATCTCAAGTTAACTCCCCTATTGCTGCCACCACCTATTGGTCCAGTAGCATCCATCCTGGGTCACGAGCAGAGTCTGAAAGCCCAACACCAAGGTGAGGTACAGATAATCTGCACAGGTACTATAAGATTATAGTTTAGAAACTGTAATACCTCAGATCTGCACTGCAAGAAAGGAAGACTTACAGACAACATGAGAAAACAAAGGGAAAAAGTGCCCCAAACAAACCAGGATACTATAATAATAGAATCCATGGACAGCGCAGTTGATGAAATGTCAGAGGAGTTCAGAATGTACATAATTAAAATGATATGTAATTAAAGAATGACCTATATGAGAAAATATAGGCAACCATTGATCACACCAACAAAGAGATAAGGGAGCAAATACACATAGCAAAAGATTACTTCAAGAAAGAGTTAGAGATTCTGAAAAAAAAAATCAGAAATCCTTGAATGAAGGAAACAATAAATTGAATAAAAAACCAAATGTACAAAATTATAACATATCTACACCAAGCCACATTATAATAAAAATGCCCAGGATACAAAGAGTAAAGATAGAATCTTAAAGGCCATAAGAGAGAGAAACCAGATTACATACAGAGGGGAAACCAATTTATATCTCAGCAGACTTTTCAACTCAGACCCTCAAAGTCAGGAGATCTGGAACAATGTATACCAAGCTCTGAAAGAAAATGGATGTCAACCAAGAATCTTTTATCCAGCAAAATTAAGCTTCAAATTTGATGATGAAATAAAAAACTTTCATGATAAACAAAAGTTAAAAGAATTATAGTGAGAAAGCCCACACTACAGAGAATCTTTAGCAAAATATTCCATAAGGAGGAAATGAAAAATAGCAAACAGAGGAAATACACTAAAGGAAAGGCCAATCAAATGAGAAAACAAGTTAAGGTAAAACCCCTAAATGACCCAAAATGTCCAGGAATATAAATCATAGTTCAATAATAACCTTGAATATGAATTGCCTAAACTCATCAATTAAAAGACACAGATTGACAGATTGGATTTTTTAAAAAAGACTCAACTATATGTTGCCTTCAAGATACTCTTCTCACAGGAAAAGACATCCATAGACTCAAAGTGAAAGGGTGAGAAAAAACATACCACTCACATAGACCATGTAAACAAGCAGGGGTTTCCAACCTCATATCAGATAAAGTGGACTTCAAACCAAAGCTAGAGAAAAGGGATAAAGAAGGACATTTCATACTGCTTAAGGGATTCATATATCAACAAGATATAACAATCATACATATCTATGCCTCAACAATGGGGCATTTATGTCAAACAAACCCTTCTGAAATATAAGAACAAAATAGACCACAACATAATAATACTGGGTGACTTTAATACAACTTTCTCAACACTGGATAGATCTTCCAAACTAAACAAAGAAACTATAGAATGCAATAATACAGACAATAATTTGTACTTAACAGACATATATAGAATATTCCATCCCTCAGCGAGTGAATACACTTTCTTCTCAGCAGCATATGGATTCTTCTCCAAAATAGACCATATGTTATGCCACAAAGCAAGTCTTAGCAAATATTTAAAAAAAATAGAGATATACCCTGAATTCTATCTGACCATAATGGAATGAAATTAGAAATCAATGATAAAATTAAAAAGAGAAGCTACTCCAACACCTGGAGACTTAACAATATGCTATTGAATGATGCATGGATAACAGAAGATATCAGGGAGGAGATAAAAAACAAAATTCCTAGGGGTAAATGAGAACACCCATACAATTTATCAAAATCTCTGGGACACTATGAAGTCAGTGTTCAGAAGAAGGGTTATTGCATGGAGTTCATTCATTAAAAGAAGAAAAAGTCAACAAATAAATGACTTGACATTATAGCTCAAAGCCCTAGAAAAAGAACAAACCAACACCAAAATTAGTAGAAGACAGAAATAATTAAAATCAGAGCATAGATCAATGAAATTGAAACTAAAGAAATACTTCAAAAAATTGACAAAACAAAAAGCTGGTTCTTTGAAACAATAAATAAAATTGACAAACCCTTAGCCACTCTAATGAAATAAAGGAGAGAGAAAACTCAAATTACTAAAATTTGTGATGAAAAAGGAAATATCACAACAGACACTAATTAAATAAGAAGACAATTAGAAACTATTTTGAAAATTTATACTGCAGTAAAACAGAAAACCTCAAAAACACCAACAAATTTCCATAGGCATATGATCAACCCAAACTGAGTCAAGAGGACATTCACAATATAAACAGATCAATTTCAAGCAAGGACATAGAAGACACCATCAAAAGCTTACCAACCAAGAAAAGCCCAGGACCAGATGGATTCACAGCTGAGTTCTACAAAACTCACAAAGAAGAACTAATGCAATACTCCTCAAAAACTATTCCATGATATAGAAAAGGAGGGAACCCTTCCAAACTCATACTAAGAAGTTAGTATCATCCTGATACCAAATCCAGGCAGAGACACATCAAGGAAAGAATATTTCAGATCAATATCCCTGATGAATATTGATGCAAAGTGTCTCAACAAAATTCTGGCAAATTGAATACAAAAACATATTTTTAAAAATAGTGCACCATGGTAAAGTGGGGTTCATTCCAGGGATGCAAGTTTGGTTCAACATATGGCAATCAATAAATATAATTCATCACATCAATAGACTTAAAGATAAGAATCATATGATTATATCAATTGATGCACAGAAAGCATTTGACAAAATGCAGCATTTTTTTCATGTTCAAAACACTAGAAAAACTAGGGATAGTAGGAACATACCTCAATATTGTAAGAGCTATCTATGCTAAACTCAAGGCCAACATCATTCTAAATGGAGAAAAATTGGAAGCATTCCCTCTAAAAACTGGAATAAGACAGGGATGCCCTTTTTTACCACTTCCATTCTACATAGTTCTTGAAACTCTAGCCAGATCAATTAGACAGATGAAAGAAATTAAAGGGATACATGTTGAGAGCCACAGCCGAAGGGGCCACAGCTGAAGGGGCCCCAGCAAACTTCCAGCTGCCAGCAAACTTCCAGCTGCCAGCTGATGATTGGCTCACAGCGGCCCCAGCAACATCTAGCTGATTGGCTCCTCTGCGGTGATGCTCATTGGGCTGTTTCCCTGCCCTTTCAGACCACGGAGCTGCTCATTGGGGGACTTTTTTGGCTCCACCCACGTGACCCAGCCAGTCGGCCTCAAGAGCAGGAGGATTGTGGGAGGTGGAGAGAGAGGCTTGTGGAAAGCCGGTGGTGGCAGTTGGGGCTCTGAGGGTTTTTCCTGAGAGGCTGTTTTGTTTGGCGTGTGTGGTTCTAAAAATAAAGTTAGTTTCTTTTTGCAGAGACTCAGACGGAGGTGCCCTCCTTTGAACTGCTGCCGTCTTCTGTTTTTTCCAGCCGTTTTTGCAACTTCTTCACTGTGTCCTCCTTTGCCTTCTCCTTTGGTGCTGATAATGCCAAGGTCACGGGTTCGTTCCCCGTACGGGCCACCAAATGCCGGAGTCTGGCTGGGCACAATCAGGAGCCACTTGTCAAAAGAAACTAACTTTATTTTTAGAACCACACACGCCAAACAAAACAGCCTCTCAGGAAAAACCCTCAGAGCCCCAACTGCCACCACTGGCTTTCCACAAGCCTCTCTCTCCAACAACACAAGCCTCTCTCTCCACCTCCCACAATCCTCCTGCTCTTGAGGCCGATTGGCTGGGTCACATGGGCGGAGCCAAAAAAGTCCCCCAATGAGCAGCTCTGTGGTCTGAAAGGGCAGGGAAACAGCCCAATGAGCATCACCGCAGAGGAGCCAATCAGCTAGATGTTGCTGGGGCCACTGTGAGCCAATCATCAGCTGGCAGCTGGAAGTTTGCTGGCAGCTGGAAGTTTGCTGGGGCCCCTTTGGCTGTGGCCCCTTTGGCTGTGGCTCTCAACAGATACATATAGGAAAAGAAGAACTCAAACTATCATTATTTGCTGATGACATGATTCTATACTTATCCAAAACATTCCACCAGAAAACTTCTAGAATTAATTAAGTAATTCAGTAAAGTAGTAGGATATAAATTCAACACCCATAAATCAAATGCATTTCTATGCATCAGTGATGAAAGAGAAATTAGGGAAACTACCCCATTAACAATAGCCTCAAAAAAAAATATTGGGAATCAACTTAACAAAAGAGATAAAAGATTTCTACAAAGAAAACTACAGAATACTAATGAAAGAAATTGAAGAAAATGTTAGAAGATGAAAAATATCCCATGCTCTTGGATAAGCAAAATTAATATTGCCAAAATGACCAGACTACCCAAAGTGCTTTACAGATTCAATGTGATTTCAACTAAAATCCCAATGTCATTCCTTATAGAAGCAGAAAAAGCAATCATGAAATTTATCTGGAAAAATAAGAGCCAGAGTAGCCAAAGCAATCCTTAGCAAGAAGAGTAAAGCAGAAGGCAGCACATTACTAGAGCTTAAACAATACTATAAACCTATAGTAACAAAAACAGCATGGTATTGGCACCAAAATAGACATGTAGGCCAATGGTACAGAATAGAAGATACAAAGACAAACTCACTTAAATACAGTTATCTCCTACTAGACAAAGGCACCAAAAATATACAGTGGATAAAACATAGTCTCTTTAACAAATGGTGCTGGGAGAACTGGAAATCCATATGTAGCAAAATGAAAATAAACCTCTATTCTTTCTCACAATGCACAAAACTCAACTCAAAATGGATCAAGGGCTTAGGAATTAATCCAGAGACCCTACACCTAATAGAGGCAAAAGTAGGCCCAAATCTTCATCATGTTGGATTAGGCCCTGACTTCCTTAACAAGACTCCTAAAGCAAGAAATAAAATTAAGAATTAACAAATTGATGAACTCAAACTAAAAATCTTTTTCTCAATAAAAGAAACCATCAGTGAGGTGAACAGACAGCCTACATTTTGGGACCACATTTTTTTGCCACACACATGTCAGATAGAGCACTAATTCCAGGATATATAAAGAACTAAAAAATCTTAACACCAAAAAACAAATAATCTAATCAATAAATGGGCTAAGGAACTGAAGAGACACTTCTCAGAAGATATGCAATCGATCAACAAATATATAAAAGAAAATGTTCGATATCTCCAGTAATTAGAGAAATGCAAATCAAAACTACTCTTAAGATTTCATCTCATGCCAGTCACAATGGTAGTTATCAAGAATACAGAGAACCATAAACATTGGCGAGGATGTGGGGGAAAAGGCACACTCATACATTGCTGGTGGGACCACAAATTGGTACAACCAATCTGGAAAGCAGTATGGAGATTCCTTAGAAACCTTAGAATGGAACTACCATTTGACCCAGCTATCCCATTCCTCAGACTACACCAAAGGACTTCAAATCAGCCTACTATAGTAATTTAGCCACATCAATGTTCACAGCAGCTAAATCACAATAGCTAAACTGTGGAAGCAACCTAGATGTCCCTTCAATAGATGAATGGATAAAGAAACTATGGTATATATAATGATGGAATATTACTCAGCAATAAAAGAGAATAAAATTCTGTCATTTGCAGGTAAATGAGTGGAGTGGAGAATATCATGCCAAGCGAAGTAAGCCAACCCAAAAAACCAAATGCCGAATGTTTTCCCTGACATGTGGATGCTGATCCATAATGGGGAGGGAGGAGACATTGGAAAAATGGAGAAACTTTGATTGGGCAAAGGGGAAGGAGGGTACAGAGGGTGCATGGGGGCAGGAAAAATGGTGGAATGAGATGGACGTCATTACCCTAGGTACATGTATGACTATACCCATGGTGTGATGCTACATCGTGTACAACCATGGAAATGTAACATTGTGCTGCAATTGTGTACAATGAATCAAAATGCCTTCTGCTGTCATATATACCTAATTAAAATAAATAAATTTTTAAAAAGCAAAGGTGGTCAGCTTGCTGCTATAAGGCCTCAACCTTTACATGCAAATAGAGTCAAAGGTCAAGCCACATAGGAAACGTCCTTCAGTTTGACAGTACAAATGGAATACATCTTTAACAAACTGGTTTGACTGTTAAGAAAACATAAGGTAATGAGGTGTGTATCCACTTACCTTCATTTCTAAGTTATTCTCATATCCTATGGGGGTGGGCAAGTTTCATGCTAAGGTTTCAGCTTTTATCAAAGTAGCAGCACTGCTTTTAAAGACGTGTCTTTTTCTCTTCCAGAAGAAAACTAAGAAATTTTAATTATGAAAGAAAACCTGGGCTGAGCTAAGAACAGCAGAGTCAAAACAGCACAGAAGTCATAGACATCATTTTCTGAATATTTCAAGTCCTCTGCCCAAATGGGTCAGCTAAATTCATGCTTATAAATGTGGTTTATACATATCCCCTGGAATTTGCAATATCATGCCTAAGAATATTCAGATCAACGTTGTGAATGTGGGATGCATCCTTGAATCATTGGGAAAAGAAATTTAAAGGGAAAACACAGAGCAATTACATGAGAAAAATGACTAAATACTATTTCAAATGAAAATTAACAGATATGATGCATTGAGTGGATTAGTATAACGCCATCACAAAATGCCTGTGGTGCAGGCTCCTTGTGGACCATCTGTGGCACACAAGCCTCCACTTTGGCTGCTGAAGCTCTCCAGGGATTTACTAGTCACAGTGATTGAGGCAGACATTAGTTGGTTCACCTTTGCCTGAGTCCCTGTGGAGGCTTTGGAGAACGCTGTGTGGGGACAAGCACTACCCAAGAGTGATTTGCTCTTGGATCAGTTCCACCCTTCTCCCCTAGTCTGTAGCAAGAGAGAAGAGGTTTCAGTAACTTTCAGCTAGCAGCAATCCCTCCACAAGTGCCTTCTAGACAGATTGCTGAGATAACGTATTTCAGATATATTCCCTCCAGTTTTATATGTTAATATCTGAAGATGGGGAGAAGCTGTGTTGATTTAGTTTATGCTATGGAGGCTGGCTAGATGTGGACTCTACAAAATAACTGTGCTGCCTGGCAGATTCCAGTCCACTAATTGGGCTAAATGGTGTGATCTACTTCATTGCCTTTGCTGCTCCTGGTCTGCTTTTTTTCTCTTTTGTTAAGGAAAAGAGTTAATGGGCTTTTCTTCTCTTTCTTTCTCTATTTTTTCCCTTCCCCCAACTCCACCTTGGTCAGAGTTTAGGGTCAAGAAATTCTGTCCTTATTTTCTGCTCTGGTAACCAAAATCCAAGACTCCCCAGGTCCCAAATTGTCCAGTATTGAGTTTCAAGTATATTTACTCTGTCACCTACTCTCTGGTCAGTTGTTCTTTCACTGTTTCCTTTCTGGGCTGTGGAGAGGTCCTGGGTTGCTGCCTAGATTTGTTCCACCATCTTCTCCCTCTCTTATAAAGAGATGTATTCATTTCCTTTGCTCTTGGAAGCATGAGGAAGACTCTCATATTATAGTGGACTCATTGTTCTGGAACAGAACCAAGATGGTGTTAGAAACCCGCCACACAATAGAGGTGTTTGTTCTATTTTTAATTACAATAAATTTTATAAGTACAGTTTACATTATTCATGTGATTTTAAAGGTAATAAATAAACAGTACTCTGTGCAAATTATTTTAAATATTTTTTTTTAAAAATTCTAATTTGGAAAGAATATTCATATTACAAAATTATTTCATGAATGTTTAAATACATTTTATAAATACTGTTAAAATATATGTCTAAGAGTCTCAGGACAATTCAAAAAGAAAACTTTTATAAAATGAGTGTGCATTGTAACTAATCTTTTCTAATTTAAGTTTCATCACCTGTAAAATTGGTTTAAATATTTTGACCTCATAGTATTTGTCAAAGGGAATGATTAAGAGGGCCATTATTTTTATTCCTAACTTTATGGTCATCTTGTAGCAGAGTCAGTGGCCTTGAAGGAATGGAATTTGGTCCAGATGCAATTTATTATTGCTCAGAGAATACTCAGTTTGGAGAAATAGAGTGGGGATCCTTTGTGTGCATCAATGCCTTTTTACCTTGATGATCTTTCTCCTTCACTTCTTCAGCTAAATCTGGCTTATCCTGAAGGTGTGGCTTGCTCATCACCTCATCTAGGAAGCCTGTGCTGATAATACAGAGTATATTAAATTAGCCATATGCATTTACATAGCAGGTGCATGACCATCACACATTGCTGAGGCATGCCTTCTCACTCACTGTAAAATGATGTGTTCACTTGGCTCCTCACTTAGAATTCAAGCTCTATTTTCATACTGAAGGATTTCCCATTTTGATACTGAAATGGTGTGCCTTAATTCTGGACAGTATAGAGTTCTATTACTCTAAATAGACAGCAGTTTCCTCCTATGTTAGGCATTTGGCTTATTGCTCCTGTGAAATCCAAACCACATGCAGAAACTTTGCTCCTGATAAAGAAGTAAAATGAAACTGTGAAGTGCATAAGAATAAGAATAAAATAATCATATCCCTGGCTTAGAAATAAGGAGGCCAGCCCCACGTTGGGAAATAGTTTTTAATGGACTCTGGGAATTCCCAAACAATTAGAACTTACAGTCTCCAAATGAGCCACAGGTTTTCCCCCACCCCTACTTCCCCAGTGTGAATAATTTTATTTTCTTTCTTTCTCTCAAAATAGTTTTTTTTTAATTTTTTCCTTCACAGTGGAATGATGCCCTCCAGAGAAGGTTTAAACATGAAAGAATTAAATGCAGGGTAAGAGTAGGTTGTTAAATTAAACTGTACTCCAAAAATAACATGATGTGAGATATCTGCCAAAAGCAAGCACTAAAAACAACAACAACAACAAAAAGCTAGAGAGCTCCATAAAATACTTACTGAATTGCAAGTCAAAGTATTAACTTACAATATATTTTGTAAATATAAAAACAAAGGCATAAGTAAGATTATGCAGATTAAGATGTGTAAAATGACTCCTACCTATTATATTTTGTCATTATTTGTCATACTTTTTGGACTGCTTCTAATTGCAGGGAATAAGTTATGTAGATAAAAAAGAGTGGGAAATTCAGTTTTTTGGATCCACAAAATATTTATTATGATGATAGTCTTACTATATACAATTTTAAAAATTCAGAAAAATACAACAAAGAAAAACAAGTTCATAGTCTGAATGCCAATAAGCAATTACTATTAATATATTTATATATTAAGTCCATTTACTATTTCCTTCCTATGCAAAGTATTTATAATATTTTATGAATTATATTCTGACTAACCAAAGACACATTATATTACTGAGTTATATTCTTTTTACTTATACAAAGCCCAAATATTAACTATGCTTAGTAGAGATCTTAGAAGGTGAAGAAAAGTGAACTTTTTTCCTTCCCCATTCAGAATCAGAATACATTTGGATAATTGTTTTACATTTTCTAATTGATTTTTTAAAATTCAGATTGATAGTGTTTCAGTACTAGGATACAATGAAACCTCCATGTGAATAAGGAAGTTTTATTGTGGAGAAGTTGAAGAATTTGCCTATTCTATGATATAAAAATATCTACAATTTAGAATTTTTGAGATTCTTTTAGATTATTATGCACAGTTCAAAAGTTATAAAATACTAAGCACTCAGACTTGATAGGATCGAGACCAACCAGGACAAAAGATGAAGGTGGCTAGCAGTCCTAATAATGTGCCTATACTGGAACCCTCTTCCCCTGTCATATTAAGAGAGAACAGTGGAAAAGTCACTTGGGAAGTATTTCAATATGGGAATTTATATAACCTTTGTAAAACCTTCCATTTCTGAGGAGATCTTCATCTGAAATTCTGTCAGAGTCCTACAGCATACAGAATTTCTATGGTAAAAATCTGTCTTGAAATTCTGTTAGGCAATGCCATCAGTTTCCATTTACTATTTACTATTATTTTATAAAATATTTTATAAAATCATATATATCATTTATAATATATTTATATATGTCTAATGCACTATATAGTCATGTTATACATGCATTTATATTACTTTTATTATGTTATTTATATCAGCAGTTGTGACTACGACAGCAAGACAGATACAGTCAAAAGAAACGTTGTATATTCAATATTGTACTTTTTTCTTGCTCAACACGATGAAATTTACACAAAGATTCATGGACTAATATAAACTATGCCTCTTTTTTTCATCTTTCATTGTGAGGGATCAAAGAATGGTAGATCCAAACCTATCATGTCCCATTGTATCCCAATTCCTGTCCTATTCTGCTCCTTCAACATTTACTGTTATTGATCCATTACTGTTTTTTTAAATTTGTTCTTTTTAGGTATACATGACAGTAAGGTGTATTTTGCCATATCATTCATACATGGAAGTATAACTTATGCTAATTAGAATCCAATTCTTGCAGTTGTACGTGATCTGGTTTCCCTGGTGGCGTATTCATATATGAACATAGAAAAGTTATGTCTTGATTCATTCTACCATATTTCCTCTTTCCATCCTCCCTCCCATCCATTCCCTTCTGTTCCCTTCCCTTTCCCTTCATTCCATTCCTGTTTTAATCATCTTTTTCATGATTGACTAAAATACCTGACAAGAACAATTAGAGAAGGAGAAGTTTATTTGGGGGCTCACAGTTTCAGAGGTCTTAATTCACAAATGGCCAACTCCATTCTTTGGGGCCTAAGATGAGGCAAAATATCATGGTGGAAGTGTGTTGTGGAGGAAAGAAGATAGGAATATCACACCAGGAAGCAGAGAGAGAGAGAGAGAGAGAGAGAGAGAGAGAGAGAGAGAGAGAGAGAGAGAGAGCACTGTGCTCAGCAAAGACAAAGTATATACCCCAAAGGCATGCCCCTAGGGACCAATCTTCTCCAGCAACACCTTACCTGCCTATAGTAACCATCAAGCTAATCCCTGTCAGAAGATTAATGCATTGATGAGGTTAAACCTCCTATAATCTAATATTTTAATCTCTGAAATCTTGCCTTGTCTCAGACAACAGCTTTTTGGGGACACCTAATGTCTAAATCATACTTATTCCTTATAGGTAGGATCTATAATATGGCAAAAATTGGACCCCCAGTCTTTTCAGCAAACTCATCATTTTTGTTGACAGTGATGTCAGAGGACTGGGGCCCAAGCCTTTTAGCTGTAGCTTATATCAATACATGGTAGACCTGTGGATTAATCTGTCACCTCAGTTTTCTGACAGAATTGATTGCCTTAAGTATTAGGTTAAAACTGGTGGGGTGGGTTTTTTTTTTTTTTAGTTTTTGTTTTTGTTTTAGATTTTATCTTTTTCTTTTGGGGCTAGATTTCTGGGGCTCATTCAAAATAACTGTAACTTTGATGGTTCTGATATCAAGGGATGTTCTCAAAGCCATTTCCTCTAAGTTAGAAATGAACTTAAGAATGCAATAGCATGCAGTAGAGAGTAGTGAGAAGTAATAACATCATCACCTCCAGAGTGTGCTCATGTTCATCTGAGGCAAACAGAGGGAAGTGGTTCATCCATATAGGAAAACAGTCTGGGATGGGTATTTTGTCCAGTATAGAAAGTGTCATTGATGATGCTGTCTATTATGAGCATTTTATTATAAGCTCTAAGCATTGTGGGGAGTTGACCATGGCCATCAAAACAACTATAAGTCAGGAATGAAGAAAAGGTTAATTAAGAACTGAAGTATTGGTTCCAAAACTGTTCCAATGACTAGAAATCCTGTAAGAATAGAGAACTAGGAGAAAGAAAACTAGCCTCTGTGTCTTACTCAACCACATATCCTAGAGTCCATTAATTCCAGGTAAGTTTTTTTTTTTTTTAGCAGATATTTGGTAGAGGCACTCAATGTCCATCAGAAAGCAAAGGGACTAGGAGCAAGATAGTATCATAGGACACAGTAGAATGATGAGCAACTTTGCCTATGTAACATCCAGTACTGAACGAAAACTCCAGAAGTCAGAAAGATGAACCAAAGGGGACCACCATCTGTGAACAGCTGACCAATTAAGATAAACCTTGGTGATAATCTTTCTAAATGGATCTAATGCCAAGACAGCAAGGGAATCCCCATCTCTCATTTTTAGTAGTTTCAGGATTTTGCTTTCTATAAGGGAAGGATCAATCTCGCTCCCTCTCCCTCCCTCATCCTTCCCCCCACCTCTCTCTCTCTCCCAGAAATAACAATAGCATTTTCCTCATACTGTGAACTATCTCCTTGGCAGTACAGTAGTTATAGAAAAACTCCCCAGTTTCCAAGATCTCTTCCCTGAAGTTACTCTATGTCTACTATACTTTCTCGCTTGCCATGGTTTTGGGCAGTTGGTGTGCATTCATCTGCACCCTCCTCATGTTTAAGATGAACAGTACTCTTCCATTGTCATTTGGATATAGAAGTATAATGTCACTGGGTTTGAAAAAGTAACTTTAATGGCTGAGTTGGTTAATAACAGACAAACTGAGTATTCAGTGACTCCATGTTTGTATTCCAAATTTGACAGAGTGTATATTGGACTTCCTGAAGTGTCAGTGTTTTACTCAGCCTTTTTGCTATGGTGACTAAAAGCCCTGACAAGAACAACTTTAGAGGAGAAAACATGTATTTGAAGCTCATGGGTTCAGAGGTTTCAATCCACCAATCCATAGACAGCCAGCTCCATTCCTTGGGGTTCCAGGTAAGGCAAAACATCATGGTGGAAGAGTGTGGAGGAGGAAAATGGCTCACATGATGATCAGAAAGGAGAGAGAGAGAGAGAGAGAGAGAGAGAGAGAGAGAGAGAGAGAGAGATTCCATTTGCTAGATAGAAAATATATACCCCAAAGGCACAGCCCCAATGACCCATCTCCTTCAGCCACAGCCCAAGCCTTCAGTTACCAGTTAATCCCATGAGGGGATCAATTCGTTAATTGGGTTAAGAAGCTCATAACCCAATCATTTCTCCTCTAAACCTTCTTTCATTGTTTCACACAAGAGCTTTTGGGGGATGTCTCACATCCAAACCATAGCAGTCTGGACAGGGAAAAGAAAAGAATGGTATTTAAAGGAAAATGCTCTCTCCTAGCCCTATAATTGTACCATGCCCAACTGTTAATAAATGCCTGAAAACAATGGAATTTTCATGCTATTGTTATGTTTGGGCTCACATGCCTTTAGGCAAGGATACTAAGTAGCTTTCCTGCTGCTTTCACATTTACTCTTTCTCTTTTCTTTCAATGGTTTCACTATATACATTTAGGATGTTTTTCTAATTACCCTTCCCAGAATTCATTGATATTCTTGGATTTATAAATTAATGTTTTTCAAAAGATTTGGCAAATTTTGTCATTAGATCTCCAATTTTTCTCTGTCTCTGTAACTATTATTTGTATTTGTTAGTATACTTGATAGTCTTCAGTCTTTGTTCATTTTTCATAATTATTTTTTCTTTATCTTCTTCATATTAGATGATCGTTATTGAAATAGCTTCAAGTTTGGTGGCTCTTACTATCTTAAATGCGTTTACTTTCTGCAGTCAATTTTATGTTTAGTAATTATTCTTTTTGACCCCAGACTTTCCAAGAACTTTCTTAAAATATTTGTTTAACAAATCCACCATCTGGGCCCACTCAGACTATATGTTTACACAGTATGGCATACACTTCCTTGTACTATTTTGTTGAAAACTGTACATTTATAATTATGCAGCCTCCCTGGCTTCTGACTACTCATGGGGGTTGTATTGATGTGGGTTTTTTAAAAATTTTTCTTTTTATTTATGTGTTTTATGGTAAGTTTGCTAATGCTGTGGAGACTCATGGTGTTCAATATCTGAAGGCTCCATTCTCTATGGCGTGTGCCATGTGGACTTCCAGACCAGTAAAGATGTTTGAAAAAACTTCAAATTCCTCTTTGTTGGTCTCATTTCCCAGAAAACCTTGTTACATTTCTGAGTGGTCAATCAATTTGTTGGATGCCCTACCCAGTTTTTTAATATCACAACTTCTATAATTGTGGCCTTCTTTATTCATTTGCCTCTGAGATCACTACTGCTTCTGATAGCAACCAGGGATAAAAGATTTTGCCATCCTCTGCTCAAAATTATGCCTGTTCCCTCTAGAAGAAATACTCGAGTTTTCACACTTGCCCTGCCTAGGTAGAGTTCACCTTGGTGTATGAAACAGAGCTAGGGTTAGCAGAAAAGAGAATAGGAACAACCCTATGCTAAAATACCACAGAATCCCATTGTTATTAAAAGGAGTTTAATTTATGTTCTTAGGTAAATGATTCTCAATTTGTTGTATGGTTTTAATCAATTATTTTAGAGTTCTAAAATAATTGTCTGTGATTGTTTTTAAGTTATTATTGTTGCTTATTGGAAATTTACTGAGACCTTTAGTCCATCCTTCTAGAAGTTCTCTCTTCAGTTTTATAAGATCCTGTTTTATGCTGAGAGGTTCTTCTCACTGCATCAATTTTTAAGTTTCAAGTTATTTGAGGATATATTCTCCAAGACTTCTGAAATTACATTTATTGGGAGAAAAATCAATAAAATAATAATGGTAACAGATATAGAGCTGCTATTGCTCACTGTATTATGGGATAACACTCACAATAGATAGATGCATATTTGACTCCAGAGAGGGATCTCAGATATTTTTACCCTGCCACTATTCATCTTCTTCTTCTATAAGGATAAATTCTTTGGAGTAGGTACTAGAAGCAGAATTATTCAGTTGATTGTTAAAAATTTTTTTTTGGTCTCTTGATAAGTGATACTATATTGAGTTGCATGAGTTGAATTAGTCTATACCACTTACCAGCAGATTTTGGAAATTTGTATTCAAATAGTCTTTATCCAGTTGAGATAGATACAATGGGAAAAGGATATGACATGTCTGATAGACACAAAATGGTAACTTTAAAATTTATATTCTTTTTATGTGTAGTACAATTATAGTAAGGCCTGTAATTTTTTGCTAATTGTATTTTCTACATATGTTTAGAATTTTGTATTTACTTATTTGACATCATATCAGATAAACCCACAACACATTTTTTGCTTGTTAAATTTCTATATTTAGAAAATTTAAGAGGTAATTATTATAAAATCACGCACATTATAAAATACTATTATATTATTAAAATATAGTTTAGCATGTGGATAAAATAAAGACAGAAATATTAACGTACTAAAATTTAAGTATTTTAACTTTATTTAAATTAATATAAAATTAATTAAAGTATTAATCAGTATATAGAAATCAGTTGCTGTCTTTATAACAATGTTAGAAAGAGATGAAGTATGTATTTTATTACATGGCAATTATATTCTAGAAGAGATTAATATACAGAAGAGGTTGTGATATGTTCTTCAAATATCTTTACAAGACTGTTTTTGTTTCTCCTAACATTTAATTGTAGCATTTTTATTCTAGTAGGAGCTTGTGGTAAAGAATAATACATGTTTAGAGACACCATTTTATAAATTAATAAATTTTCAATTGTGGCTAAATTTTAATGATACAAAAATATTTCTGCTAGTCACTAATTGTCTTGGCTTCCAAAAGGCTTTTATACATATGCCACTCACCAGTGATTCTTCTATATTTTTCTTTTCAGCTGTTCTCATTGTCTATAAATAGGTACAATGTACTTCTGAAATAAATATATCATACCTAATTCCTATGCCTAGCATTTTTTAAAGTATATTTTTAATCATGTAATTTATGCTTTGCAATATTTTTTACTAATATTATTTCTCTTGAATTCTAACATGGACATCTGTTTCCCCCAAGAATCAGGCCAAGTATGTCTTTGGCTGGGCACTCATCACCCCTATGGACTTCAGAGGGTACATGCAAAACTCATCTAAGAATAGAATTTAACCCATAAAAATGCTGCAGTTAAGAAGGTTTATACTCCCTGTGTCCATTTCTAATATTTTTATCAGTTAGATAGCACAAACATTGAAAAGGAAGAACGTTTGACTATGGCATGCAAACAGTTTTAACTTATAATCATTTCTTTCTTGTCCTACTGATGTTGCTACTCGAAGATCTCCCTATCCTGAGATATATTCTATCTATATCCCATTACAGTGTCTAACCTTTTCTAAATTGAGTGGGAAGATTAATATAATAATTAATTTTGAATTTTAACTTCTTGATTATCTAGTCTTATTATCTAATCATTTAGAAATACAAACTTTTTTCATAAGATTCCTATCCTCTTCTTTTTCTGGACTATTTCTAGAAATTATATGGAAATATCCCTAATATTTGCAGAAAGCCTTATGAGTCTCTTGCATGTAATTATTTGATTAGGAATAATTATTTGAAGTTTAGTTATTTTCTTCTTCTGTTTCCCTCCATTCTTCCCTCTCTTTCTTGCTTTAGGTTTCTGAGCACAATTTCCTGTATCTAAATACCTATTTTGATATTATCATCTAGATGAATTATGATATTTTTAATAATAAATTCCTTTGCTGAAACAGGTTCACAGGCAGGAAAAGTAAATTAAAGATTTTGTGTGTTTTTGTTCACCCATTCATATGTTGACTGGCCTTTCTGTTACAAACAGGTTGCATCCAGTTATTTGCTCATAAGGCAGTTATGTGAAACTCAAACTCATTTATCTCTAGATCTAAATTCCCAAGACAAGATGTAAAACTAATTTAATAACTAAGGGAACAATAGATTTTAGCTACTCATAACCATTTCTATTATATTGCTCCTATCTGTTCCTTTATAAATCAGTTCTCCTGTGTAGGAGGGAGCTCTCAATTGAGACCTTCCTTTTCTGGTACTTGTTTTCGTAAGTGGAAGGATATCAGATGTTTCATTGAGATATATGCATGTGTTCTACCTAAATGATTCTCTTTCTATATTTTGTAGCCTCATGGATTTTTTTTTTTTTTTGGTGGAGGGAGGCAGGGTTTATTTTCCACAAAGACATTTTAACTTTGCAAAAGCTTAAAGTCACTAAAAAGATCACACCTAGTGTATAGTGGTGCAAACAGTGTGTAATGAGAATATATGTATTGAAGAAGGAACAAGAGAATCCTTCCCAAAAGACTGGCATATGTGATTAGGAGACACCATGTCCCACTCCATCTTAGCATTTGGGCAGTTGAAAAGAACCCAGAGAGGATGTAGGAAAAAAAAAAAAAAAAAACCAAAGTGAAGGAACCCTGGTAAAGGCATATTCCACGAAGCAGGCAGGGCATACTACCATCATAAAACTCAACTACAATGATAAACATTTCAGCCTCACTAGTGATAACTGCCCACCAGTGATACTGATATTTGGCAGGACATAAGATCCTGAGACTTTAGCTTAATCCCAAGGGAAGCTCAGTCAAAGCTGAGAATGACTTGTCAGCATCTGAAAATGCGCAGAGTCCAATTTCAATAGAATTTAAGAACATACTTATCATGTGAAGAGCAAAATTTTCTGATAAAGACTTTTGGCACTCATTCATCTTTTCTACATAAAGATTGTAGGGAGCCCTGGGAGTTGTGTTTCCTTTTTCCCTGTGGAAGGATAGCACCCCTGTTTACTTTTCCATGTAACCAATAACTTTCACCTACTGAAAGGGGGACTAATTTTTCTTATAACTTTCAATGTTTTACCTAAATTTTTCAAACTAGAGAGTAATTAGCTTTTCTATATAATGTATTAATAACTTAAATGAAACCCTGACAGCAAACAATTTGATCATTTTTCTACTAATAAGGTTACTCCCATGCTTACATTGCAAAAGAAAAGTACAAAAATGGAGGGATCCAACCTTAGCAAAAATCCATGCTTGGTCTAGGTCTGACTGGTTCTCTGTGAATTAAAAGAAAACTGGAATTTTGACGGATCTCTATCTTCCTTTCCCTTATGAGTGTTCCTTTTCACTAACAGTCAAGGAATTGCCTATGCCCTATGACATTGTACAAGTTTTTCTAAATATTTTTCTTGTCCCCAGTGGAACTTACTATGAATGACATTACTGAAATGTTGTATTTCTGACATAGTTAAATTTGTAGAGTGATATTTATCCTTCTACATCTGTATAATTTAATTAAAAGCGAAATACTATAAATGAAAGGTGTCTAGTGGCTGTATGAATGAGTTCATTTTATTCATTAGATACATGATCTGTTTAAATACTTATAAAGCCCATTATTAAAAATAGGGATAGAACACAATCAGTCGGTAAGAAAGAGAATTTTCCTAAAGTTTTAAAGCAGAGAGTAATAGAGAAAAAAATTTATATTTTTGCATATATCAAATTAAAAAGATAATGATGAGGAAGAATAATGACTACATGTGGTCCACAAATCTTAAATATTTCCCATCACTCTATAGACAAAGTTTTCTAGACCCTGCATTAAAGTTAAATAAAAAGAACATGCTCTTTATTTTAGATAAATTATCTTTCTTATAGAAATATATACATGCATTTTTAAAGAAGAGTTGATTATATTTGCTGCATCAATGTGTGTATGTGGTGTGTGAGCATATTTGTGGCCTTATTTTATAAGCATGAAATTGTAGAGCAAAGTGGACTTCGGCTCACAGAACATGTCTTAGAGATTACTCTAAGTCTGAAAGCTGATTGAAATTTAGTTAAGGAACTTAAGTTTTGTGCCCTCATAATTCATGAATCTCCTGAAGGGCATCGAAGGGCATCAAAGCTCAGCAAAGATTTCTTACCACCAAAAACTGCTGTTTTGAAAATCTGTGTTTCCCCATTTTAGCTTTTACTAGCATGTCAAGTCATCTTTGGAAAGGTGGGGCACTTCAGCACTACTACCTCGGCATTTATAGCTGACAGTCTAGCTTAAGTGGTCTGGCCCAGAGCCAGGCACATTGGCACTCACCTGTAATCCCAGCCACTCAGGAGGCTGAGGCAGGAGGATCAAAAGTTCAAGGTTAGCCTCAGCAAATTAGCAAGGCTCCAAGCAACTTAATGAGACCCTGACTCAAAATAAAAAGTAAAAAGGTCTGGGAATGTAACTCAGTGGTAAATGCTCCTGTTGTTCAACTCCCAGTACCTAAATAAATAAAGGCCTGGCCTAGAATGGCAGTAATAGTTTTTTAAGCTTCCAGAATGTTGTTTTGCTTTGTAGAGTCTTCAATTATGATTTTAGAACAAGTTTCTTATCTGTTTCCTCATCTTCTTACCACCCTCCTAATCTTGATGTTCCTCAAAGAGCAGGGAAGCTTCTTCTCTGCTTGTTCTCATTAGATCTGAAAATCTTTGTTTCATAGTCACTAGACTTTAGTTTTTCTCCTTTGTGGCTTTATCTGTACCCAGATTTGGCAGTATGGAAACAGGTAAATAAACAATTGAGGGGCTATCATTTTCTAGACTTAAACATATTTTTTTCTTAATTAACTACAAAGTCAAAACATGATTTTAAGCACCCATGACTTATGGATTAAGATATTGATTATTTGAAATAAATACAGCATTATGTTTAAATCTGAAGTGTACTTTTTAATTTAAAATATTATAAAATGTAGTTGTTCCTTGAAAAAATACAGTAATTATTTCAGGCTAAAAGCATGCCATAATATTGAACTTATTTTTATATATACATAAAAACATAAAGAATAGCATATTTATAACATTTAACGTTCTTTTGCATTTTAGGATATAGATCATGTGAGTACTTACATGTATTTTTGAAAAAAAATTAGCCATTATAATTATACAAACTATAAGATCCAAGTGGATCTGGAGGATCAAGAACATAAATCTAGAAATCTAAAATTTGATTTATACTTATTCTCAGAAAAAGAAGCAAAGTTTTATATTAAGATTTAGTATTTTGGTTTGCTAATATATACAATTTGACAATATGGAAGTATGACTTTTATTTTCTTAAAACAGCTAGGTAAAACAAAATTACATACAACTAATGATTGAACTAGTACTATTGTCTCTAGATTAAGACTATAAAACCAATTAATTTATATTAAATTAAATAAATTCAAAATCCTCTCTTCTAGCTATTTTGAAATATATATCACATTTGATTTATGATGTTATGTCATGCCAGATTTTTTAGTAGACTTACAGAATTGATGTATCTTAAATAACATTCAAGTGTTGTCCTTACATTTGAGCATGAAGACCACATGCTTTATATCTTTGGAACTCTTGGTAAGTTTGACAGGACATGGGAAGAGCTGCTAATTTCATAGAAATATCCCCAATATTTTTGATATATTTCATCAGCATAGTCTTCAAACTTATTATACTTGAATTATTCCATTTCTCACAAAAGCCTTATAAAGTCATCAGGACATATATTATTGCCACTTTGCAAACAATTTAAGGCTAAGCAATAAAAGTACATATTGATTCCTTTTTTCACAACACTTCCCCTAAAATGGTTCCATTTCTTTTTTCCTTATTAATTTGAAAGTGTGTACAGACAGTATTTAGTATTTTTGTTAACTGAATAAAATAACTAAGACAGTTTCACCACAGAAATTTTAACTAATTTTCATTAAAAATTAGAAACAATACATTAGGAAATATACTGAAATTGGGAATAGGAATGAAGGAACCATTTAGCTAGAATACAATTGTGTTAGCTTTCACTCATTAGACATCAAGAATTTGGAGAACTGAAACTATTAAGTTTAAGCTATAATTTAAGTTTATGTCCAATACAGATATACAAATTTATAAATTTAACCAATTTACTAATGATGATGTTTTCTGATTAAATTTCTACAGGAAACTTGATACTGCTTACTATATCATATCTTTAATTTGAGAAGGGCAGACAAGAAAAGGTATGCATTGAAATAGAAAATATTCTAACAATTTATATCAGACCTCTGAATTTCACACAATTGTGAAAAAAATCACAATTACATATTCTTCTTTGATGGAGTAGATGCTTTTCATATCTTAAGCAAGACAGAATATAATGTCATCAACTGAGTGGGTGAAAGATTTAAGAGGTTATATTGTTGAACTTTTTAAAAATTAAGATGACTTCAAGAAGAGTCACAAAAATTAAGCCTATATTTGAGATGTTTTGATGATCTCAAAAATTAACACACAGAAGATGGGATTTTGTAATTAAATCATGTTGGCCAAGCCTAAGTGGAAAAGAATAGCAAGACATAAAAATAACCAAAGCACATCTCAGCAAAATGAGTGTCAGTGTTTTAAAAATACATAAAAATTCTCAGAATTTAAGAAGATAGATATGAAAAGAAGAACTGGGTTTACATTTTACCTATTATCAAAAATGAATATGGGTTGTTAAAATATATAGAGAGAGCCATATGTGTCACAAAATCCTAAAGAACTGCATGGCTAATAGAATAAAACTTTTGAAATAGTTGGTTATTTGCTACATCTCATAGCTTATAAAATGATAAGAAAAATCTTGGGGACCTTTACAGTGCTAAATAGATACAATACACTTTCTCTTTAAGTTTGCTTACTATAATAGGTTGTTCCAACATTTTATATCTAAAATATTAGCTTCTAGCCACATGTAGCTATTGATCACTGAAAAGGTGCCTAGTGTGTTTAAAAAAATGAACATTTTAATATTATAATATTTTAAAAATTTATATGACAGCAGAATGCATTAAAATTCTTATTACACATATAGAGCACAATTTTCATATCTCTGGTTGTACACAAAGTATATTCACACCAATTAGTGTCTTCATACCTGTACTTTGGATATTAATGATAATCACACCACCATCTTAATTATTCCATGCCCCCTCCCTTCCCCTCAAACCCCTCTGCCCTATATTATTAAATTTTAATTATTTACAAATTTTAGTTACATGTGATTAGTGATCAGCAAAGGAAAACTCCTTAATTGATTGTTGGACAAAACAGATCTGTATTTTGTTATTTTTCTTTTCATACCAATTAGAGTCTATCCTTACCTTTTTCATTTTCTTCTCAAGTAGATTATTCAAAGTTGCAATAATCTTAAAAACATTATTCTATAGTTTGAAAACATTATTCTGTAGCTTGTTCAGTTAAATGTTATTTCAAATTTGAGTTCTTCATTTCATTCAAATTGGAATGTACATCTAGCACCCCAGCTATATAGCTTTTATTGGGGGTCTGGTCTTAGTTTGTCTATCTCTGGGAATGAACAGAGACTGGTACTTATTGGTCCCCTAGGATCCCAGGGAAAAAAAGTAAGTTTTAAACAGGCACATGTGCACTTCCCATAACTTTTCCTCTGCTTTGTGCAGAACAAACAAGCAATAAAAGCCAGTCCCAGGTTCTCTCCGGAAGGGGTTAGCCTCACATATGATAACCTGGTATTTCCAGCTGCAGCCTAAGGGTCTGGCTTCAAATTACCCTGCATTTGGGATCTAATATGGCAGGCCATCCTTAGTCCTCTGGGAACTTGAGCATGAATATGGGCATCTCAACTAATTGTTCCTTATGGCTTCCTCCACTAATTAAACCAAGTTTCCAGCTTCTCCCTGTAAGAAGTTGGACCATTCATCTAGCATCCCACATTTTATAGTCTACCTGTCTCTGAAACTGACAGAACCTAGCATGCTCTAAGCACCTAGGGGCAATGAAGAGCAAAAAAATCCTATGAAACAGCATGCACTGAGAAGGAGCATGCAGGCATTCACCATAGTTCTTTCAGTTGGCTTAACACAGGGTCAGCAGGTGGTAAACTGTAGCTCCCAGATTCTCTCTGAGGACAGAAGAAATTGGACCACACACATATTGCTAAATTTTTTGCAGTTGCTACTCCAAGGACTGACTTCCAGCTCACCAGTCTTGGAGCACTGATAGGATTTGTTGTATTCTAGATTTCTTGGAGCCACTAAGAACAAAGAAGCTTGAATGAACACAAAGTTTTGAGGTGTACCAGAATCTCAGATTGGTGCTAAATGGTGAGGCTGATTGGTGAGGTTCTGCTATATGAGACCAGACAGTGGAGCCTGGTGGAGGTGGTTATGTTATCTAATGTGCAGAAGCCAGTAAAGAAAGCCAAGGTAAATGGAAAATAAAAGGAAATGAGCTGTAAATAAAGGACCATCTTAAATCTCCAGAAAGCAGATAATTGATTAATTCAAAATATTATTCATAAAGATGCTCAAATAGGTCAATGCATGAACAAAGAGATTTCAACAGAAAAAAAATATTTTTAAAGTGCCAAATAAAAATTATAGAGTTGAAGAATACAAATGTACTGCATAAGTCAACAGAGAGGTTTAGCAGTAGACTAGATCAAGCAGAAGAAAGGATCATTGGTCTCAAAAACAAGTTAGAAGAAAATCAACTAATCGGGGAAATAAAAGAAAATAAAGAAAAGGATTGAAGATAGCTTATGATATTTATTAGATTCCTTCAAACATGCCAATATATACATTATGAATGTCCCAGATGGAGAATAAAACAGAAAAGGGGAAAATAAAAAGAAAAATGGAAAAATTATTAACATTTCTTATTATTTTAAAGAAATTATGACTGAAAATTTCTTAAACCTGACAAAGGAAAATAGACATTCGGATTCAAGAAGACAAAACATAAAAATAAAAAGAATCCCCAAATACCCAAGAAACTTTATAATCAAACTGTCAATAGTTAAAGATCCTGAAAGAATTATGATAGCAAGAAGAGAAAAAAGACTTCTAATAATTAAGAGAACCATAAGACTATCAATGGATGGCTCTTCCAACAGAAACCTTCCTGTCTAAAAGGATGTGAGATGATATATTCAAAGTGATGAAAGAAATGAATTAACAGCCAAGAATATAATACCCACCAAAAATATCCTTCAAAAATAAAGAGAATATATGGCTTTAAATACAAACAAAAGCTGAAAGTGTTTGTCAGTAATGGATCCATCTTACACAGAATGTTCAAAGAAGCTTTTGAATGTAGAATAAAAGGATGCCAAATAGCAATACTCTAGCATAAAAAGATGAAACTGGTAATAATAACTATATACACAAACCAGAAAGTTATGTGAATATAATGGTAGGGGGTAAATTTGCTTTTAATTCTTGCACAAAAGTTAAAAGATAAAATTATTTGTATAGCTGAAACTATATTAATGTTATAAAAATATAAATGAATAAAAATTGTGATATCAAATTATACATGATGTGAAGGAAGGGAAGGTAAAAGGTAGAGTTTTTGTACACAAGTGAAATTAAGTGGAAATTAACTTATAATTAACTATTACAATTCTAAGATATTTTAAGAGAGTCTCACAGTAACAACAAAGAAAACACCAATAGAAATTTCATAAAGAAAAAAAAAGAAGAACCAAAGCCTATATTGTAGTTTGGATATGAGGTGTCCCCCAAAAGCTCCTCTTAATGCACGAATATTCAGAGGTAAAATGATGGGGTTATGAGAGCAATAATCTAATCAGTGCATCCTAGTTTGAATGGATGGATTAGGTGGTTACTGTAGGCAGGTGGAACATGGCTGGCAGAGGTGGGTCATTGGGGTTATGCCATAGAGGGGTACACATTCTCTGTGGCTCCTTTAGTCCCCTCCTCATCTTTGTTTCCTGGCCACATCGTGAGCTGAATAGCTTTCCTTCACTATAACACATTACTTTGGGCCCAATACAATGGAATCTGACTAAGACCTCTGAAATTGTGAACCCCAATAAACTTTTTCTTGCCTAAGTTATTTTCAGATATTTTGGTCACAGCAACACAAAAGCTTACCCAAACAGAAATTGCTACTGAGAAGTGGGGTCATAGCTGTGACTAACCTGACCATGAGTTCAGAAGATTTTGTTTCTGGTTTGTGGGAGGAATTTTTAAAAGTTTACAAATGAAGTTTGGAAAAGCTTTAGAAACAGAATTTAACAGGCAATTCTAGTTGGAGTTCAGAAGACCAGCAAGCTGATAGGAATGCTAACTGTGCTCATGAGGTTTCATGCTAAGCTGTGCACTTACACAGGGACTACTGCAACCATGATTCCTGGGGACCTAAGTATAATGCAAGCTGTCAGAAGATCTTATTTGTCATATATGTAGTACTGATTCTGCAAGAATAAAGAATGCTCAAGTTAAGGGGTACTTGAATTCAAGAGTTCAGAGGAAGGTTTGGAAGGCCAGGAAAAGTGCAGCAGTGTTGGAGTCCTTACAGGTTGTCCCTGAGAGAGAATAAAGCCATAAAGGCAAATTTGAACATGAACATGGAGACCTCAGGAATTAAGAGATGCCAGTAACATAGACTGTCTGCCAAAAAAAATCTGCAGGCTTTAGAGAGGCAGGCTTCAAGAGAGTCAATGTGAACCTCAACCAGCAAGGCCAAATGAACAGAGCAGCCCAAGCCCTTTGAAAACAACATCAGGCCACCATGTGTCCTACAAAGCATTACAGGTGGAGTTACAGGACCAGTTTTCCCAGCTGGGATTTGGTTTTTATTCAGTGCCATTCATTTTTTAAGCCTCTATTCCTCCTTTTGGAATGGGAATTTTTACTCTGTTCCACTGTATATTGGATATAGAAAACTTTTCTTTGATTTTTATAGGAGCTCACAGACTAGAGTTTGCCTTGAGTCTCAGAGGAGACTATGGACTTTGACTTTTGGATAATGCTGGGACTGTTAAGACTATGGTACACTTAGAAATGGAATAAATGTATTTTGTATTGTGAGATGGACATGAGCTTTTGGGGATCAGGAGTGGAAAGTTATGGACTGAAAATGAGGTGTCACCCAAAAGTTCCTGTTAATGCAAGAATTTTTAGGGGTAGAATGATTAGATTATGAACATTGTAACCTAATCATTCCATCCTAGTTTTAAGAGACTGACTGGGTGGTTACTGCAAGCAGGTGGGGCATGTCTGGTGGAAGTAGGTCACTGAGGGTGTGTCATTGAAGGGTACATCTTCTCTATGGCCCCTTCTCCCTTCCTTTCTCTGTTTCTGTTTCCTTAGTCCTCCATGAGTTGATCAGCTTTCCTACACTGGGCCCTTTCCTCACAAAGTGCAGGCTCATCTTGGGCCTAGAGCAATGAAGTTGTTTAGTTATGGACTGAGACATCTGAAATCATGAGCTCCAAATAAACTTTTTTTTTTCTCTCTTAAGTTGTTCTTTTCAGGTATTTTGGGCACAGTGGCACAAAGCTGACTAAAATATCCTATCAATACAAAATTGCAGTGAGACACAAAGAAAGAGAATAAGATAGAAAAAGAAGAATAAAAGAACTACCAGGAAAACAGAAAGGGTTAACAAAATAGCAATTGTTAGTTCGTTTCTATCACTAACTACTTTAAATGTACATAGGTTAAACTTCCTAATCAAAAGACATTGAGTGGCTGAGTGGTGGTGGGGGAGAACAGTACCCAATTATGTGATCTCTACAGAATCACACTTAGATTCAGAGATATACATATGCCTAAAATGAATGAAAAAGATATAGATAAAATGGTAAACAAAAGAAAGCAGAACTAGCTATATTTATATCAGATATTATAGACCTTAAGTTTGAAATTGTCTGTACAAAGAAATTTATTCTAGAATGATTAAAATTTTAATTCAACAGGAAGATATAACAATTGTGAACATATGAACATTCAGTATTAGAGCACCTAAGTAAATACAGCTAATATTGACAGATCTGAAAAAAGAAATTGATAGCAATAGAAGTAACAAATTTCAAAAACCCACTTTTAACAATGGATAGCACACCTAGACAAAAAATAAAACGCAAACTTGAACAACACTATAGACCAAATGGGCCTAACATATGTAGAATTTTTACAGAACAGCTAAGAATATATGTTCTTAAATTTTTATGGTTTACATGTGGTGTCCCCCAAAAGCACATGTATGAGACAATGCAAGAAGATTTGGAGGAGAAATGATTGGTTTATATCCTTAACCCCATCAGTAAATTAATTAATCCCTGGAGGGATTAATTCACTGGTGGGGTTAAGGATATAAACCTCCTTTATATCAGCTGGAGGCAAGTAGGGTATGGCTGGAGGAAGTGGTTCATTGAGGGTTGGATGGAGTATATATTTTGTATCTGGTAAGTAGAGTCTCCCTTCTGCTTTCAGATCATCATTGTGAGCTGCTTCCCTCTGCCACATTCTTCTGCCATGATGTTCCTGCCTCACCTGGAGTTCTGACAAGATCACAGAAACCATGAGCCCTATAATAAACTTTTCTGACTCTACAATTGTTCTGGTCAGATCCTTTAGTCACAGCAGCGAAAAACCTGACTAAAACACAAATGTATACAGAACAGATTTTAGGATGGATCATATGTTAGGTCACAAAACAAGTCTTAGCAAATTTAAGAATATAAAATCATATCAAGTACCTATTCCGAACACAATGACATTAAATTACAAAACACTGACAGTAAGAAAATGGGAAAATTCACAAATACAAGGAAATTAAATAACACTTTTAAACAATTGTTAGGTAAATAGGTTAAAGACTAAATCAAGAGAATTTAAAAATATCTGAAGATAAAAGAAACAAAAATACACTATACCAAAAAATATAGGATACAATAAAAAATATAAAGAGGGAAATTGTAATGGAAAATTCTTATATAAAGAAAAAAAAAGACCTCAAATAACTTTACACCTCAGGAAACTAGAAAAAAAGAATATACTAATCCCAGAATATTCTAATCCAAGAAAGAATATACTAATCCAAGAATGTTTTTTGAAAGGCATACAATATTGCCAAATCCTTATCTAGACTGAGAATAAAAAGCAATAAGCTAAAATAAGTAAGGTCAAAACAGAAAGCAAAGATTATAACATATCTCAGAAAAGAAAATAATCACAAGAGACTACTAAAAATAATTATAAGTCAACACATTGAGCAACCTAGAAGAAATGAGTTAATTTCTGGAAACATACAACCTAACAAGACTGAATCAAAAAGAAACAGAGAACTTGAACATATCAATAACAAACAAGGAAACAAGCAATAATCAAAACCTTTCTAATAAAGAAAAGCATAGAATTTGAGTGAATTCTATCAAACAAGGACAAATAATATCCTATAAATAAACATAGGAGAATAGGTGAATAGTCTAGTGAATTTTCTAGGCAATGATTTCCTAAGTTCAACACCACAAGCAGCACACACACACACACACACACACACACAAAAAAAGTTAAGATAGATAAGTGGTACTAGGTCAAACTAAAAGTCATCTACACAGCAAAAGAAATAACAACAGAATGAAGAGAGGTTTATAGGTTTGCAGATTGAGAAATAAAATGACAAACTGTATCTGATAAGGAGTTTACATTCAAAATATGTAAGAAACTCAGAAAACTTGATATCAAAACAAAAAATAACGATTTTTTTTTAAATGAGCAAAGGACCTGAAATAGAATTTGCCTAGAACACATGAAAAAGGCCAAGATGCAAATGAAAAAGTTCTCAACATCACTAAGTACTAGGAAAATGCAAACCAACAGTGAGATATCACCTCATCTCACACCTGTTGGAATAACTATTATCAAAAAGGCAAGAGATAAGAAAAGTTGACAAGGATGTGGAGAAAGGAGAACCTTGTACATGTGGGTGGAAATATAAATTGGTATATTCATGATTGGAAACACTTCCATTCCTCAAAAAAATTATAAAAAGAACTACCTTACCATTTCAAATAGATGGATGTTCCCACATGCACTGCAGCATTATTCACAACAGCCAAGATGTGAAAACAACATAAATGGCTATCAGCAAATGAATAGATAAGGAAATTATGGCAGAGTACTTATGAAACAGAATATTATTCAGTCTTTATAACAAAGAAATTCTGCCATTTATGACAATGGACCTGAAGGACATTATAATAAGTAAAATAATCTATATAAATAAAGAAAAATACTGCATGCTATCACTTGTATGTAGAATATTAAAAAAAAAAAAAACGTAAACTTCATAGAAGCAAAGAGGAGAATATTGTATCCCAGATGTGGGTAGTTTATGTATGAAGGGAAAGTTCAATTGTTGCTTAAAGTGCAAAGTTTCAGTTATATAAGATGAATAAGTTCTGGATCAAATGTACAACAGAGAGACTACAGTTAATAATTATATATTCTGTGATTGAAATTTGCTATGAGAGTATATATTTATTTTCAAGTATAAGGGGGCAAAAAGATAACTCTGTGAGGAAATGGATGTTGTTCAAAAATAAGAAGTGAAAAAAAAAGGAAAAAAAATGTGCAGCCAAATGATCTTTAAAACATTCTATCAGTAGGTACTGTTTGCACTTCATGAACAAAAAAGAAAGACTGCCCCATGTTTTAATTTTAAAATTGGGTGAATTGTGTGTTTCTATGAAATACTATCCCTATCCTCTTCCACATGATGTTAAACCATTCAGTTATTTTTTTTCCTGAACAATAATTGCCTTGATTAGCTATGTCTTTTAAATAATATAGGAGATGTATTAGACCAGAGGATTGAAAGGAATTGAGAGTAGTTAGTGTTTGATCCATAATATATTTAAATAAAGATCAGTACAAAACACACCACTGAGATTTTACTAATGCATTTAATGTACAAAAGATTGAATTTGTCAGGAAAGACATTCTTTCCTGTATGTATATATATATATATATATATATACAATTTTTTTCAGTTCTCAACTTTACTCTTAAAAAATACTCACATGATCTCTCCCAAATAAGTTGAGAGTTGAATGGGAAATTTAATAAGTATATATAATGGAGAACCCTCTACAAGTTAACAAGTGTCAATGGTTTTAGGATAAAGATACTTTAAAAATTGTCTATGCTGTCACAGCTACTATAGCACAATCCTTGGAATTTTCCCTTAGAACCATTAATTTAAATCAGATAACATTTGTTTTCTGACATTCTGATTATATTGATATTTTTAATGATTTTTTCAATATTATGTTGGTTTCAATTTTTTTGTTTATTTAATTTTTGCAATACTGGGGATTGAACTCAGGTCATCATGCATGCTAAGCAAGTGCACTACCACTGAGCTATTTCTCCACAGCCCTGTTGGCTTCAGTTTTCTTTCATATAATAAATAATATTGATTTCTAAGATGAAAGCCAAATTTAAAAAATAAAACATTCTCTTTAAACAATATTGTTTGAGTGGGGTTTTATGGGCTGGAAATGTAAAATATTTTCTGGGTTGGAATTAAGCTTTGGTTTCTGTTATTACCTCAATGGTTATTTTCTTCTTAAGAGTAGAGATTGGGGAGAGAACAGGAAGGAGGGAGAGAGGAATGGAGGAGAGACTGAGAGAGAGAGGAAGGAATATTTTTTCCATGCTGAGACACTGAAAATATATAGATCATCTCACAGAATTTACTTAATATCATCTTTTTCCTGCTTTAGAAAATAAAAATCACTATGTTTCTTTTTCATATTATTTCAAGAAATCATCAACCTTAAATTTTAGGTTAATCTTAGGAATATTTTTTTAGAAAAAAATGCATTAAAATTTTACAGTGTTTTTATAATAATGAATAGCATTCTAAGTTCTTGATAAAGTGTAAGAAGAAAGTAAAGAATACATTGTCACAACTCAGGCAAATTGAATTTTAATTTGCCCTAAATGGTTGATTTTCTAGATTACAGCAATTATTTTTAATGGCTGCTCTAATTATAATTGTGAAATCCTAAAGGTTTCATATGCACCTTATATACTTTGTCTCAATCAGGGCTGTTTTTATACCTTTTGTACATTTTTGTACCTTTTTCCTTCCATAACTACTGAAATCTTCATTTACACTGAACAAATTATGCTAAGCAGCAGGTAAAAACAATCTGCAAGGTGCAACTGGAAAAAGGTTTATTGTCATTGTGTTAGAAACAGCTAGGAGATATAACATTTGTCCAGGCTACCAGGGAGGACAGTATTAAGAGAGAAAAAAAAATGTAAATGCAGAAAAACATACCCACTATCAGGCTGTCCTTGCTGAGAACACATGATAAAGGAAAATTTAAAAGAATATATGGTTTATATTGTAAAATAAACTTTTTCTGCTATTTCCCATGATGACAAATGAATTGAAGTCCTTGAGCGTTGCTTTTGACAGCAGATTTTCTTTTCTTTCTATAATACAATTCAATTTCTCTTTCTTTTTAGGTCTCATCAAATTACACTTATATAAGTAAATAGAGAACTTACAGAAGATTATAAAAAGTGTTGAATTTAGAAAAGTATCTTTTAAATAAGATGGGTAAGAAAGTAAACACTATTTCTGATTTAAATTAAAATACAAAAGTTTGATGAAGCTGATTTGATGAGCAATGTGGCTTACATCTTCCTAATCCTTTCTAAATGGCATAAGTTATCTTAGCCTTACTTCATTGTAGAAAAACTGATAGGGTCTGTGAGACATTTAATTCTATCATGATAAAAAGTCCACAGTCTTTCACCCCAAAAATATAACCAGAAGAATTGATTCATCATCTTTACAAATAGGCTAATTTTAAAAGGCTCAGTTCATAGAACTTTTCTATGTGATCCACAGAATCACTCCAGCATTTAAAGTGAAAAGAAACCATCACTATTCACTTCCTTTGAGTTATAACATATTCTTCGCTAATCTAAGAACTTGCATGTTTTCTTAAAATAGCAGTGCTACTTCATTCTTGGTTATGTCTCTTTCTATTCCAAGGTCCTATTTTAATATTTATTTGGTGGATCCAGAGAGAAACTATAGGTATCATGCATAGGTATTATGTAATAACAGATTTACTTTCCATCTTAAATTTAAATAAAGGAAAATCTAATTAGAAACAAACAACTCTACTGCTCTGGAAACTATGCCTACTGGTAATAGGTGATGATAAACACAAAATAAAAATTAGAGAATGACTAACACTCTTAAAACACTGTATGGTTGAAGAGTATTATTTAGGGGCTGCATATAAAGCTCAGAAATAGAGCACTTGCCTATCACGTGAGACCCTGGGTTCCATCCCTAGTACTGAAAAAAGCATAATTTAGGAAAATTAATCTTAGAATAATTTGTAAAACTGATAACTCACTCAGAACTAGTATAAGTGACACCAATGGTGTTAGTAGTTGGAGGGAAAATTGGATATTTGGCTATGGAGGGAATAAATCTATTCATATTTGTTCAAGTTTGACATATTTCCAACAATTAATATAACTGCTTTCTGAATCTGATTAGTGTGCAATGTAAAATGTCCTCACTTTCTCATGAAACTTTCAAAATTTCTAGTTTAATCAGCAAGGCACAGCATTTATATTGGGTCAAGCAGAATATAGCTAATATAATTTCTTTAGGAAAACTAATATTTTAGTTTTCTTCTTTTTGTAATTTATGAGTGAAGCTATTATTTGATGCTTTCTTTTCTTCTTTTTTCCTTTTTTTACCCATAAACAGAAAGTATGTGTATGCGTATGTGTGTGTGTGTGTGTGTGTGTGTGATTCTATTTATTGGCTGTTGCTAACAATTACAGGTTATTTAATTTGTAAACATTTTTCCTTATGTTATCTTCTAGAAGCTTTATTGTATTTTGTTTCGCACTATTATCAACAACCACTATAATTAAATTTTCTGGTATGAATAAATAATGTTTCATATTTTTGTATGAATAAACTCCTGATACAACATATATTGAAAATTCTATCATTTCATCTCTATACTGCAATACCACCTTTTCCATAAATCAAATGTAGTTAGTTGTATGTGAGGTCTGTCCTCAGATTTTCTTTTATGCCTATGATCTATATGTCTAATCTTGTACTATCTTAATTATTATAGAGTAAAAAAGCTTTGGTGTCTGATGGGCCAAAAACTTTCACCATGTTCTTGTTCAAATGTATATTGGTGCCTCTGGTGATTTTAATTTTCATATGTTTTAAATTCACTTCTTAATTTTAAAAATATAGAAGACAGCATTTTCGAATCAAATCTATGAACATGAGCTATTCTTTCACTTACATGGATCTTTTTTTTTTAATTTTTATTTTTTTTATTGTTGGTTGTTCAAAACATTACATAGTTCTTGATATATCATCTTTCACACTTTGCTTCAAGTGGGTTATGAACTCCCATTTTTAGCCCATATACAGATTGCAGAATCACATCAATTACACATCCATTGATTTACATATTGCCGTACTAGTGACTGTCGTGTTCTGCTACCTTTCCTATCCTCTACTATCCCCCCTCCCCTCCCCTCCCCTCTTCTCTCTCTACCCCCTCTACTGACCTTCATTTCTCCCCCTTGTATTATTTTTCCCTTTCCCCTCATTTCCTCTTGTATGTTCTTTTGTATAACCCTGAGGGTCTCCTTCCATTTCCATGCAATTTCCCTTTTCTCTCCCTTTCCCTCCCACCTCTCATCTCTGTTTAATGTTAATCTTCTTCTCGTGCTCTTCTTCCCTACTCTGTTCTTAGTTACTCTCCTTATATCAAAGAAGACATTTGGCATTTGTTTTTTAGGGATTGGCTAGCTTCACTTAGCATAATCTGCTCTAGTGCCATCCATTTCCCTGCAAATTCTATGATTTTGTCATTTTTTAATGCAGAGTAATACTCCATTGTGTATAAATGCCACATTTTTTTAATCCATTCGTCTATTGAAGGGCATCTGGGTTGGTTCCACAGACTTGCTATTGTGAACTGAGCTGCTATGAACATCGATGTAGCAGTGTCCCTGTAGCATGCTCTTTTTAGGTCTTTAGGGAATAGACCAAGAAGGGGAATAGCTGGGTCAAATTGTGGCTCCATTCCCAGCTTTCCAAGAAATCTCCATACTGCTTTCCAAATTGGCTGCACCAATTTGCAGTCCCACCAGCAATGTACAAGTGTACCCTTTTCCCCACATCCTTGCCAGCACTTGTTGTTGTTTGACTTCATAATGGCTGCCAATCTTACTGGAGTGAGATGGTATCTTACGGTGGTTTTGATTTGCATTTCTCTGACTGCTAGAGATGGTGAGCATTTTTTCATGTACTTGTTGATTGATTGTATGTCCTCCTCTGAGAAGTGTCTGTTCAGGTCCTTGGCCCATTTGTTGATTGGGTTGTTTGTTATCTTATTGTCTAATTTTTGGAGTTCTTTGTATACTCTGGATATTAGGGCTCTATCTGAACTGTGAGGAGTAAAGATTTGTTCCCAGGATATAGGCTCTCTATTTACCTCTCTTATTGTTTCTTTAGCTGAGAAAAAAACTTTTTAGTTTGAGTAAGTCCCATTTGTTGATTCTTGTTATTAACTTTTGTGCTATGGGTGTTCTATTGAGGAATTTGGAGCCCGACCCCACAGTATGTAGATCGTAGCCAACTTTTTCTTTCTATCAGAAGGCGTGTCTCTGATTTGATATCAAGCTCCTTGATCCATTTTGAATTCACTTTTGTGCATGGCGAGAGAAAGGGATTCAGTTTCATTTTGTGCATATGGATTTCCAGTTTTCCCAGCACCATTTGTTGAAGATGCTATCCTTCCTCCATTGCATGCTTTTAGCCCCTTTATCAAATATAAGATAGTTGTAGTTTTGTGGATTGGTTTCTGTGTCCTCTATTCTGTACCATTGGTCCACCCGCCTGTTTTGGTACCAGTACCATGCTGTTTTTGTTACTATTGCTCTGTCGTATAGTTTGAAGTCTGGTATCGCTATACCGCCTGATTCACACTTCCTGCTTAGCATTGTTTTTGCTATTCTGGGTCTTTTATTTTTCCATATGAATTTCATGATTGCTTTCTCTATTTCTACAAGAAATGCCATTGGGATTGGGGAAGATGGTGGCGAGGGGAGTGCATTGCCCCCGTGTGCTGCTTCACTGTGTGGGAGTATGACAAGTCAGGACGGCTAAAGGATATCTTGTTAGGAATTTCCAGCAATAGTGGGGTGCTCCGGAACCTGGAGGAAGGATTTCCATCGCACGAGGATCGGCTACGGGGACTCAAATGTGAGAGGTTTGTCGCACGGAGGGTAACACTGCTTATTCAGCAAATCGCCCAGCGGCTAGAGTCTGCAGCGCGCGCTGGGAAATGAGGAGATAGCGACGCAGTGATACAGCGCTGCAGTTTCTGCCAGCAGTGCAAGCACCGTACTCAGGGCTGAATTCTGGGTTCGAGACGGGGGAAGGAAGCGGTCCATCTCGGTTCTCCACACCGGTCAGACCACAGAGGAGGCCAGCAGCCACCATGTTGGAAAGCTGACGTCACCATTCCTGTTTTCGACTGACCGCAGCTCATTCAGCCATATAACAGGTAATTTCAGGCTGCAATTCGCCTGCGGCTTGCAGACAGATTGCTAGGGTTCAGTGCCTGGGTGCTTCTTAGAACCTGATCTTATCGGAGCGAACACCGAGCGCAGGGCGGCCCAGTTCCGGCTCCCGGAACCGCCCTGGCCCAGGGCTGCGGAGCCTGCGGAGGCTGCTTCTTGGACCCTGCTCTTATCAGAGCATACACCAAGCACTAAGCGACAGAATTCCGGCTCCTGGAACTGAGCCCGCGGGGACTGCTTCTTGGAGCCTACACTTATAGGAGCTTACACCGAGCATGGAGCAGCCGAGTTCCGGCTCCCGGAACTTCCCTGGCCCGGGGCTAGGAGCCCGCGGAAACTGCTTCTTGGTCCGGGTCCTGCTGAGGGCCGGTCAGGACTCACCCGTTGCTTCGGTTGCCCAGCAAGGGGAACGAAATGCTGCCATTCGCATAGGATACCAACATGGCAGAGATCTGATGTCATCAGAAAGCGGCAGAGGAGAGAACTTCATCAATACCAGCGGCAACATAAACAGTTGGTCTCCTGGTAGGGGGGGTGAGGCACAGACACCCGAGTCTCCTCAATTTGTCATCGAGCCAGAGGGGAGGAGACGGGCCGCCGCCAGCGCCCGGAGCAGGCCCAGCGGCTCGCCAGCGTGGTGACCGCGTGACCCCAATTGGAGAGGGGGCGGAGCGGAGCCGCCACCCGCACCCGCAAGGTGGGCAGACCCGTGACCCAGTGGTACATGGGCGTGGTAGGAGGGGCAGGGCAGAACCGCCGTTCGCGCTTTCAAGGTAAACAGACCTGTGAAAGCCTGGCGGGTAAGGCCCAGTGGCCTGCCAGTGTGGTACACATGTCACCCCAACTTGAGTAGGGGCAGAGCAGATCCTTCTCCCACGCCCGGATCAGGCCCTGCCGGTGTGGTGGTCACGTGACCCCAATTGGAGTGGGGGCGGAGCGGAACCGCCACCCGTGCCCGCAGGGTGAGCAGACCTGTGACCAACCTGCAGATCAGGCCCAGGGGTCCGCAGGCGTGGTAGGAGGGGCAGGGCAGATCCGCCGCCCGCGCCTCCAAGGTAGGCAGACCTGCAACAGACCGGCGGATCAGGCCCAGGAGCCTGCCGGTGTGGTACACACACCACCCTAATTGGAGTAGGGGCAGAGCAGAGTCGCTGCCCGTGCCAGGAACAGGCCCAGCGTCCTGCAGGCGGGGTAGTCACGACACCCCAATTGGAGTAGGGGCAGAGCAGAGCCTCCACCTGTGCCTGAAAGGTGGGCAGATCTGCGACCGACCAGCGGGACAGGCCCAGTGGCCTGCCGGTACGACAGACACGTCACTCCATTTGGAGTAGGGGCAGAGTAGAGCCGCTGCCCGTGCCTGCAGGGTAGGAAAAACTGCAACCGACCAGCGGATCAGGCCCGGTGGCCTGCCGGCATGGTACACTTGTCACCCCAATTGGAGTAGCGGCAGAACAGAGCCGCCGCCAGCGCCCAGAACAGGCCCAGTGACCTGCCGGCGTGGTAGCCACGACACCCCAATTGGAATAAGGAGAGAGCAGAGCCGCCGCCCGCACCTGCAGGAAATATATGCAAGCAGTATGAAAAGACAAGGAAAGAAAGGACCACAAGCAATGCAGGTCAACGCAACTTTAGAAGAGGTAACAGCTTCAGCAGATGGAATGTCAGATAAAGAATTCAGGATATACATGCTTCAGATGATCTGGAGTATCAAGGAAGACATTAAACAGCAAAATCAGACAATGAAAGATCACTTCAACAATGAATTACGCAAACAAATCCAGGAAGCAATGGATCAACTATACAGGGAGATAGAGCTTATAAAAAACAAACAAACAGAAATCCTAGAAATGCAGGAAGCAATAAACCAACTTAAAAACTCAATGGAGAATACTACCAGCAGAGTAGAACACTTAGAAGATAGAACGTCAGACAATGAAGACAAAGTATTTCAACAGGAAAAGAACATAGACAGCTCAGCAAGACTGTTAAGAAACCATGAGCAGAACATCCAAGAAATATGGGATAACATTAAGAGACCAAACTTAAGAGTCATTGGGATACAGGAAGGTACAGAGCTCCAAACCAAAGGAATGAGCAGTCTATTCAATGAAATAATACGAGAAAACTTCCCAGACTTGAAGAATGAGACAGAATCCCAAATCCTAGAAGCCTACAGGACGCCGAATGTGCAAAATCATAAGAGATCCACACCTAGACACATTATAATGAAGATGCCCAACATACAGAATAAGGAGAGAATTTTAAAAGCTACAAGAGAAAGGAAGCAGATTACATTTAGGGGTAAGCCAATCAGGATAACAGCTGATCTTTCAACACAGACTCTGAAAGCTAGAAGATCCTGGAATAACATATTTAAAACACTGAAAGAAAATGGGTTCCAACCAAGAATTGTGTATCCAGCGAAATTAAGCTTCAGGATGGAAGATGAAATAAAAACCTACCACGATAAACAAAAGTTTAAAGAATTCGCAGCTAGAAAACAATCTCTTCAAAACATCCTCGCCAAAGCATTACAGGAAGAGGAAATGGAAAATAACAATGAAAACCAACAGTGGGAGGTAGGACAGTAAAGGGGGGGGGAAATAATCAAAGAGGAAAACAAACCATGTTTAGTAACAGAAATAAACAAATATGGCTGGAAGAACAACCCATATCTCAATAATAACCCTAAATGTTAATGGCTTAAACTCACCAATTAAGAGACACAGGCTAGTAGAATGGATCACAAAACAAGACCCAACAATATGCTGCCTACAGGAGACGCATTTGATAGGAAAAGACATACATAGGCTGAAGGTGAAAGGTTGGGAAAAATCATATCACTCATATGGACGTCGGAAACAAGCAGGAGTGTCCATACTCATATCAAATAAAATAGATTTCAAGCCAAAGTTAATCAAAAGGGATAAAGAGGGACACTACATACTGCTTAAGGGAACCATACACCAACAAGACATAACAATCATAAATATTTATGCCCCAAACAATGGTGCAGCTATGTTCATCAAACAAACTCTTCTCAAGTTCAAGAGTCTAATAGACCACCATACCATTATCATGGGAGACTTCAACACACCTCTATCACCACTGGACAGATCTTCCAAACAAAAGTTGAATAAGGAAACTATAGAACTCAATAACACTATTAATAACCTAGACCTAATTGACATATATAAAGTATACCACCCAACATCAAGCAGTTACACTTTTTTCTCAGCAGCACATGGATCCTTCTCAAAAATAGATCATATATTATGTCACAGGGCAACTCTTAGACTATATAAAGGAGTAGAGATAATACCATGCATCTTATCTGATCATAATGGAATGAAGCTGAAAATCAACGATAAAAGAAGGAAGGAAAAAGCATACATCACTTGGAGAATGAACAATAGGTTACTGAATGATCAATGGGTTATAGAAGACATCAAGGAGGAAATTAAAAAATTCTTAGAGATAAATGAAAACACAGACACAACATATCGGAATCTATGGGACACATTGAAAGCAGTTCTAAGAGGAAAATTCATTGCTTGGAGTTCATTCCTTAAAAAAAGAAAAAACCAACAAATAAATGATCTCATACTTCATCTCAAAATCCTTGAAAAAGAAGAGCAAAACAACAGCAAAAGAAGTAGAAGGCAAGAAATAATGAAAATCAGAGCTGAAATTAATGAAATCGAAACAAAAGAAACAATTGAAAAAATTGACAAAACTAAAAGTTGGTTCTTTGAAAAAATAAACAAAATCGACAGACCCTTAGCCATGCTAGCGAAGAGAAGAAGAGAGACAACTCAAATTACTAGCATATGGGATGAAAAAGGCAATATCACAACAGACACTTCAGAAATACAGAAGATAATCAAAAACTATTTTGAATCCTTATACTCCAATAAATTAGAAGATAGTGAAGGCATAGATAAATTTCTTAAGTCATATGATCTGCCCAGATTGAGTCAGGAGGATATAGAAAACCTAAACAGACCAACATCAATTGAGGAAATAGAAGAAACCATAAAAAGACTACCAACTAAGTAAAGCCCAGGACCGGATGGGTATACAGCAGAATTTTACAAAACCTTTAAAGAAGAACTAATACCAATACTTTTCAAGCTACTTCAGGAAATAGAAAAGGAGGGAGAACTTCCAAATTCATTCTATGAGGCCAACATCACCCTGATACCTAAACCAGACAAAGACACTTCAAAGAAAGAAAACTTCAGACCAATATCTCTAATGAACCTAGATGCAAAAATCCTCAATAAAATTCTGGCGAATCGGATACAAAAACATATCAAAAAAATTGTACACCATGATCAAGTAGGATTCATCCCTGGGATGCAAGGCTGGTTCAATATACGGAAATCAATAAATGTTATTCACCACATCAATAGACTTAAAAATAAGAACCATATGATCATCTCGATAGATGCGGAAAAAGCATTCGACAAAGTACAGCATCCCTTTATGTTCAAAACTCTAGAAAAACTAGGGATAACAGGAACATACCTCAATATTGTAAAAGCAATCTATGCTAAGCCTCAGGCTAGCATCATTCTGAATGGAGAAAAACTGAAGGCATTCCCTCTAAAATCTGGAACAAGACAGGGATGCCCTCTCTCTCCACTTCTATTCAACATAGTTCTCGAAACACTGGCCAGAGCAATTAGACAGACGAAAGAAATTAAAGGCATAAAAATAGGAAAAGAAGAACTTAAATTATCACTATTTGCAGATGATATGATTCTATACCTAGCAGACCCAAAAGGGTCTACAAAGAAACTATTAGAGCTAATAAATGAATTCAGCAAAGTGGCAGGATATAAAATCAACACGCATAAATCAAAGGCATTCCTGTATATCAGCGACAAATCCTCTGAAATGGAAGTGAGGACAACCACTCCATTCAAAATATCTTCAAAAAAAATAAAATACTTGGGAATAAACCTAACAAAAGAGGTGAAAGGCTTATACATTGAAAACTACAGAACCCTAAAGAGAGAAATAGAAGAAGATCTTAGAAGATGGAAAAATATACCCTGTTCATGGATAGGCAGAACTAACATCATCAAAATGGCGATATTACCAAAAGTTCTCTATAGGTTTAATGCAATGCCAATCAAAATCCCAACGGCATTTCTTGTAGAAATAGAGAAAGCAATCATGAAATTCATATGGAAAAATAAAAGACCCAGAATAGCAAAAACAATGCTAAGCAGGAAGTGTGAATCAGGCTGTATAGCGATACCAGACTTCAAACTATACTACAGAGCAATAGTAACAAAAACAGCATGGTACTGGTTCCAAAACAGGCAGGTGGGCCAATGGTACAGAATAGAGGACACAGAAACCAATCCACAAAACTACAACTATCTTATATTTGATAAAGGGGCTAAAAGCATGCAATGGAGGAAGGATAGCATCTTCCTGAATTCTTTATCTGACATTCCATCTGCTGCAGCTGTTACCTCTTCTAAAGTTGAGTTGACCTGCATTGCTTGTAGTCCTTTCTTTCCTTGTCTTTTCATACTGCTTGCGTTTCTTTCTTCTTGGTGAAACTGTTGTGTTTTTGAAATTCCCCCCCCTATATATTTATATTGCTCTTGTATATTTGAAAAGTCTCCCTTGCAGGTGCGGGCTGGGGCCCTGCTCTGCCCCTCCTCCAATTGGTGTGAGCTGTCTACCACGCCCGCGGACCCCTGGTCCTTATCTGCCGTTCTGTCGCAGGTCTGCCTACCTTGCAGGTGGGGGCGAAGGCTCTACCCTGCCCCTCCTACCACGCCCGGGGACCGCCTGGCCTGATCTGCAGGTTGGTCGCCGGTCTGCCCACCTTGCGGGCACGGGTGGCAGTTCCGCTCTGCCCCCACTCCAATTGGGGTCACTTGACCACCACACAGGCGGGCCGCTGGGCCTGATCTGGGCGCGGGCGAAGGCTCTGCTCTGCCCCTACTCCAGTTGGGGTGAAGTGTGTACCACACTGGCAGGCTGCTGGGCCTGATCTGCAGGTTGGTCGCAGGTCTGCCTACCTTGCGGCCGCGGGCGGCAGCCCCGCTCCTTCCCTCTGGCTCGACGACAAAGCGAGAGAGACTTGGGTATCTGTGACTCACCCTCCCTACCAGGAGACCAACTGTTTCCGTCGCCGCTGGCACTGATGAAGTTCTCTCCTCGGCCGCTCTCCAATGACATCAGATCTCTGCCATGCTGGCATCCCCTGTTCTATGGCTGAATCCCATTTTCTTCTCTTCCAATAGGCGGAGCTGTGCCCTCTATGTGCGGACAGAAATCCCTGTAAGGTGGCTCCTGGGAGTCTCTCAATCCTGTTAGTCCAGAGCCCTTTCACTTATCCGGCCCCTCCCCCTGTTCCTCCTCCCAGCCAGCCAGCCAGGTCCTGTTCACTGGAGGCGGTTCCCCAAGGATCTGATTACACTTGCAGCCCCACTGCGTGTCCTATATCCCAAACGATGAACACCCTCTCTGTCATTCATCTAAGCCCCAGTGCTGTGGTGGGGTGATCTGGGAACCAACAGTTTAATTTTTCCGGACCCCTTTGGTAGGCACGCCCCCAGAAACTGGCGGCTAAGATCTTGCGTGTCGCCACTGGTGTTAAGGGGAGGTGGGGATCTGGAATCCCCTCTGCTTCCCTACAGACACGCCCCCGGAGGGATTCCGGAGGTTTCCTGGCTGCTTGTATCTGGAGGGGGTGGGAGTCACACACCTGCTAACGTGGATTCAGCTGGGAAGGAATTCTGTCTGCGGAACTCTGGTGATGTCACCTCTCTGCTATGGCGGGCCCCAGGCTCCTTGCCGGAGTGTCCTAAGGGAGGGGTGGGACTGGTCTGTCTCTGGTTGGTTTCAGCTCCCGGTTCGCTATTTCATGAAGGCTTGGCGAGAGACCTCTTCCTAGAGTCCCTGCACCGCTCCTGCTGCGCTGCGCCTTGGAGGCTATCCACCCTGACGCGGGGGCCGCATGCAGGCAGCCGACAGTCGCCGAGTCGCGCGGGCAGCGGCTGGCGGGTCTGGACCTCTGCGCTGCGTGGCGGAGATTCACTCGTCTAGGGCAAACTGTCACCTCCAAAAATCCTTCCAATTCCCGGCCAGTCTCTCTTTAGTGGAATTTTGCTAGGAGTTTCTCAGCAGGTCGAATCTAAGCTTATCCATGCGTCTCTCTGACCCCGTTGTTGAGGAGGTACTGAAAGCGCTGCCTCCCCTCTCGCCGCCATGTTGGATCCCCCCTATATGGATCTTAATTACTGTTAAAATTTTACATTTTTATTCATAATTTATTACATTTTACATTTTTATTCATAATTTATTACATTTCTATATCTCTGACATCTTTGCATGCTGTTTCAAAGATTGTTATTTTTAAACTGCATTTTTCTGTTTCAAGTAGATAGAAATGCAATTTATATTGTATTAAACTTGTAACCTGCAATGAAAAAATATATTCTTTCATTTTAATCTTGTACCTGTTGATTCTTTGGTTTTTTATGTAAACAAGATCATATATTTAAATGATAATAATCCTATGGGTTTTTCAAATTATTTCACCTTTTTTTTCCTTTAATGCCACAATTACACTCGGTAGCATCTCCACTACAATGTAATACATAATTGATAAAACAGATATTGTCTTTTGCATGATCTTAAAGGAAATATTTTAAGAATTTACCAATAATTATGTTGATATGTTCTCTAAAATAATTTATAAATCAAATTTCCATTATATTCCTAGTAATAAGAAATTTTGCCTGAGAGTTATTGACTCTCAAAATCTTTTTTCTACCCAGTAGTAAGATGTTACATATGATTTTCTCCTTTATTCATTAGTGAGGACAATTATTCTTATTACTTTGGAATATTAAAACAGTCTTGCATTTCTGGGAAGTATATCATTAGATTGTTAAGTATTATTAGTCCCATTTCACAAAAATAAAAATTGAAAATCAAAGATATGAAATGATTTACCAGTTAGTGATTGAGGGCTAGCACAAACACATAAATTTGTTTCTTAGATCTTTTGCTCATTTCACTGTTACTATACTAAATGAGCAGAATTTTTGAATAATTACACTTCAAGTATCAGATGCATATTTCATAGTTACATAATCTTACATGCCGCAGTCTGGCTGGGCACAAAATCACGAGCCACTCAAGCAGGAACAAACTTTATTTCCAAAAGTCCCGTGAATGCCACGCATTCGGCCTTCTCCCGGGACACACTACACAAAAGGAAATCCCTCCTCTGGAAATCCCTCCTACTGCACTTCCCCAACCAATGGGAACTCTCCCGGAGTCCCGGGAGAGCTCCAGAGAGCTCCAAAGTAGCAGGCCGAGGTGGACAGCAGGGGTCTAATCTCCAATTGAATGTGCATCTTAACATAATCATTATCATCTCAATGGCTTGCTGGGGTCACCTTTCAACCAAAAATGACATGCCTCATTCCTACTTGGCTATGGCTCTCAGCACTTACACATTACTAAATCTTTTCCAGCCTAATTTTTCTCTTTAAATTGGGTTTAAATTTAGTATTTAAGAGATTTTTGAGAAGGGCAAAATATAGTGCATAAAATGGTAGATATTTAAAATTGTTTTTATTATTATAAATTATGGCTTTCATTTTAAATGTAAATATTTATGTTTTCATAACATAGCAACTTTAGGCCATAAATAAAGTGTATTTTTTAAAATAATGTGTGTCCTAAAATATATAAATGTCCTGCAATGAATTTTTAATTATGTCATTCTTTTCCCTGATTTATGCACATATTTTTACTACTATGTTCCTGTCCTCTGGGCATAAGATTCAATGTAATCCCTATGGAAATTCCTGAAGCTTGTTTGTTGAAATTAACAAATTCATGACCAAAGTAACTCCTCACCATATACAACCACAATAATGGGATCCTAATTGGAAAAAATATACTTATTCTATGTATGTATATTATGTCACAATAAACACTACTGTCATGTATATCTAGAAAGAACAAATAAAACAACAAAAGAGATAAATTGACAAAAGCACTATAAAATTCATACAGAAAGTGCAATGGCATGGAGTAAACAAAATGACATTTGTCTTGAATAAAGTTGGAGAACTGAAATTTCCTGATTTAAAAACTAACTACAAATCTTTGGTAATAAAGACAGAGTAATAAAGATAGTGTGGTACTACCTTCAGAAAAGACTTATAGTTCAATGGACTAGAACTGAACATCCAATGTTTTATTACAAAGGTACCAAAATAACATAAAACAGGAAAGAACAGTCTTTTGAACAAATAATACTTGTAGAACTGGACATCCCTATATACAAAAACAGAGCTGGACCCTACATCACATCACATACACAGATTAACTCAAAGTCAATTAGAGACTTAATGTAAGAATTACAACTACAAATTCATAGAAGAGAATATAGGAATAAATCATCATGATCTTGAATTAGAGAATGGTTTCTTAAACATGACAACAAAAACTCATTAATGAAAGAAAAGAATAAATTGATCTTTATCAAAATTAAAAATATTGTGCTTCAAAGTATATGGCCAAGAAAAAGAAAACACAATCTGTAGAATCAGAAAAAAAAATTTACATATCATATTTGATAGTCTTATATCCAGAATATACAATGAACATTGTAAATTAACAATAAATACAAAATATTCCATTTAAAATGTGCAAAGAATTTAAATAGACTTTATCTCAAGCAATCTCAAGCTTGAGTTCAATAGATAGCCAATACAGGATGGGCAATATTAGTCATTAAGAAACTGTAAATCACAACCACAATGAGATAGGATTTTTCACTGATCAGGATGGCAGAATTAGAAGGTATTGAAGTATCAATACCTTCTACAATATGGATAAGCCCTGCAAACTTTGTAAGAAGCCAGACACAAATGGCCACTTGTTGCATGATTTCATTTATATGGAATGTACACTATAGGTGAAGAGAAAGTAGATTAATAATTGCCAGGGGAAAAGGAAATAAGAAATAACTCCTAATTGATCAGATTTTGTTTTTGAAATAATCAAAATGTTTTTAATTGTGATAAGGGGCGATGTTGTAAAACTCTGTGAAAGTACTTAATGGATCAATTTTATGGTATGTATGTTATATATCAATAAAACTTTTTTTTTTTTTTAACAGAAGGCAAGTGCAGTGAAGGTAGGAAAGCATGGGTTTTTTTAATCTCACAGATTTACTTTACACTCCAAATCTTACCTCTTATATATTAACATTGGCAAGTTTTATTGATATATTTGACCTGCAGTTTACTTGTAAAATTATAGAATGTCTACAGGTGAAGGTGAAGTTTAAATGGACTCTTCTTGGCTTTTCTCAAACAACCTTGAACAAACTCACCTTTAGCAATTGCTAAATTATAGATTTCTAGGTCTCAACTTCTAGATGCAATAAAATATGTTTAGCAAGGATCATAATTTGGTGTACAAAAATGTGCCACAGGTAATTTCTTATGATCAGACAAAGCTTAGGAAAATTATTATAGACTATAGTTTTTATAAATGGATGCTCAATAAATACCAGTTTTTCTCTATGTTCTCTTATGTCAGGATCCTTTTAAGAGAATTTCCATGAGTATTTTAAATATATATGATTATATGTGACTTTACACACAATGATACACTTCAGGGTTCCCATTTCAAAATTTTTTAAAAAGTGAAATGTGAGCTGCTTAAAAATTTCAAGTCTTGAAATGGACATACAACAAACAACCCCTCCTTATCCATGGGAAATATGTTAAAACACCCAGTGGGAAATCAGGCATAGTTCTGTAAAAATACTATCCTTTTTTTTTTTTTTATACCTACTTACTTTTGATAAATCTATAAATTAGGTACACTAATAAGGGTTATGTGAATATAAGTATTGTGTTAGTAATCAAGATGACCACTATGTTTTTACTAATGGACAGATAAGTATATACAACTGGTACCTTAGACACTGGATGATTCACGTCCCAGATGAGAAAGAGTAGGAGAGTGTGAAATTTGGTCATGTTATGACACAGAAGAAGGCTCGACTTCACTTATAAACTGTTTGTTACTGAAAGATACCATTTAACATTTCCAGGCTGTGGTTGACTGCAGGTAACTGAAAAGAGGAAAATAAAACATTTTGGTCAGTTTGCACCCCTGCATGCAACTCTAAATGATTTTGGTTTAGATTCCAGAAAATGCAGATCAACTTTAGTAAGGCAACTATGAGTAGTCACTGACAGATACTATCTTTGGAAGAAAGTAACTCTGTGAGAAGTTATAAACATAGTAATCTTAATCTATAGAAAGATATTTATCTTCTTTTCCAATAATTTATTACAGTTGCCAGTCTTTGTGCAATAGTTGCCAAGTGACTGAATATTGGGAATGTTACAGATTTTATGTGGAGGAATGTGGGGGTAGAGGTTGTGAACAAACTTGGAGAATGGCCATATGCACTTTCCCTGACTGTATTCAGGATTATCCACATCACACACTCTCATTAACACCAAATTTATGAAATTTATTTATATGTAATAAAAATGTAGAGTCAAATATAAATAGACTGGAATAAACATCTGTGATTACTGAAATCAACACATTTCCTCTATTAAATATGCTTTCTCTCAGGAACATCTTCTTCCAGAGCATGAAAATTATTCCAAATTCCCTTTACGTTTGCATTTGAAGAAGTAGTCTGTCTTTTTTGAAAGATGCTTAAACATCTATCAAAAACAGTATTTGTTTTACAAAAAGAACAAATAAGTAATATTTCCAAGTAGATTATGGGCAACGTTACAGAGAGAAATATGCACAGTGTTCTTTTTTGAAATTCATTATCATATTATATCTACTTTTAATTAACTTTATCAATTAATATAAACAGAAGAGTCTGGATGCATATATGAGCCATTCTTTAACATTTAGCACTCATCTGTTCTACGACTTGCTAAGTTTCTGCCATTCGGTTAGTTCCACAATTTCCTTCGTTTTCACCCCGCCTTCCCCAATTTGTCCAGGACATTGTGATGGTTGCTTGAAAACACTTCATCTAAAGCCCACAGACACATGCATTTTGGAAACAATGTAGAACGAAGACAAGTGAATCATATGGAAAATTATATATTTTTTTCTTTCCTTTTTTCTTCTGAAAATCTTCCGATGGTCTCAATATTTTTTTTTTATTGAATTTCAACAATTCATGACATCTCTGCCCTTCCTGAATGGACAGAAAAGGAGCCCTTAAAATATGGAAAATTAGAATACAGGTGGTCTCCTATGTTGTGACAGAAAAATGCTCAATCAAATTTTACATTATTCATAAAATATATTTGTACATGTATATGTGTGTATATACATACACAATAGCTCATTCACTTTATACTTTATATACAACACTCATCTTTTTAGTGTTAAGCTCTGAGTTTACTCAAAGGCATACAAGGTCACAATCAAGACTTTGAATGAGTCTATCACCATTTAATACACTGCTGTGCTGACTCTTTTTAATAAAGCCCCCCTCTCTTGACCCAGCCCACGGCAACCATTATTTCCATAATTTTGCCTTTTCCATAATGTTATATAAAGGAAATTATCAAGTTTATTGCTTTTAAGTTGGGCTTCTTTTACCTAACATAACACATTTGAGAATCATCTATGTTGCACCTATATCTGCAGTTAATTCCTTTTTATTACTAAGTAATATTTTATTGTATTTATCCACCACAGTGTGTTTATCATTTTATCTGTTGAGAAACGTTTACATTGTTTCTACTCTTTGACAATTCTAATAGAACTGATATAAATGTACTACTTTTGGGATGAACAAATGTTTTCATTTCTCTTGGGTAAATTTCTGGAAGAGGGAATTTTGTGTTATAATCATGTGCTTAACTTCATAAAAACTACTATATATATATATATATATATATATATATATATATATATATTTTTAAATTTGCTGTACCATTTTGCACTTTAACTAGAATGTTTGAAATCTCCAGTTGTTTCCTATCCATATCAGCCCTTGACATTGTTGGATATTTTTTTAAACTTCATGGTAATAGGTGCACAGTAATAACTCATTGTGGTTTTATTTGCATTCAGCTAAGGACTAGTGATGCTGAGTATATTTTCATGTGTTTGTCAATCTTCTTTGGTGGAGCCTACTTAAAGATATTTATTGTATTTTATAGGGTTGTTTTCTGACTGTGCTTTATATATATATATATATATATATATATATATATATATTCTTTATATATCCAAATATTGTATATTTATATCATGTATTTATATTATATCATAAATGTATGAATACCACATCCTTATACAGCCAAGACATTTTTGATAAATGATCCACAAATGTTCTCTCTCAACCCGGGCATCTTTTTAATTCTCTTAATAGTATCTTTCATACAATAGAACTCATAAAATTTTAAATAGTTCAATTCATCAATTTTTTATTTTATAGATAATAATTTGTGCCAATTCTAAGAAACATTTTACTCAGTCATGAAGATTTTCTTCGTTTATTTTTTTCTGTAAATTTTATACTTTTAAATTTTACATTTAGATGATCCATTTTAAGTTTCATATAAAATATGAGGTTTTAGTTATATTGCATTTTTATTAATTATGAGTATCCAACAGGTTTTCGGTTAGGAAGAATCATAAGTAACAAATAGCTGAATTCTCCTTCTCTCAGTCTTCATTAAACACATCTTAAACCCATGCAATATTTGTTTCAGAGGCTTTATTTACTAGATATATACATTTTGCAGATTAACTTGACTTTGGAGCTTGGATTTGAAATGTCCCCCAAAAGCCAATGTGTTTCAGGCTTGGTCCCAGGTCCTGTGGCAAACCAGGAATTGATGGAACCATTTAGAGGTAGGGGCTACTGGGAGATCTTAGACTCCAGTGTCTGCCTCTCTCTCCCTCTCCCTCTCCCTCTGCTTCCAGGCACCATAAGGTGAGCTACTTGCTCTACCCTGTGTTCCCTGACCTTAGATATTGCCTCATTATAGGCCACAAATCAAGGGACCAACTGACCTTGGACTGAAGCCTCCAAAAGTAAGTCAAAATAAAACTTTTCTCTTATTGATTAATCTCAGGTTTTTGTTATAGTAAAGAAAAGCTGATTAACATTTGAGGATACTATCTTATTTTATCCCTAGTCCCATTCTCTGAGAAGTTATTACTGTTTAATTTTTTTTGGTCAATAAAATCAAATGTTTCTTGAAGTATTTTATACACAAGCATGTATTTATAAGGTACTGTGTTGCATATAATAAAACTCTGTAATATTGTACTGTGCTTACTTTGTAACTTTTATTTCTTTTCCGAATGAATGAAATTTAATCATGCTGATATATGCAGACCTGCTTCTTTTATTTTACTGCTATATCACAATTCACTTATCCATACTTTTTTGGCATATACTTATTTAAGCATTTTACAATTTTTGCTAAGAAATAACATGGGAAGGATTCTTTTTGCACATGACTCCTTATGCACATGTGTAAGATTTTATCTAGGTTATGTATCTGAAATAAAAATTCTGGGTTGTAGATATGAGTATGTTAGATTGTATTTGGTATTGGCAAATAGCTATCAAAAATGGATGTAGCAATTTAACAGTTCACCATAAGAATATGAGAGTTCTCATTATTCCATATAGTCAAAAATATATAAAATTGTAATTTATATAAAAACTGTTCCATGCACATGTAATTGTTGAACATCTGTCTGTGTTTTCTGCCCACTTGTATTTCATTCTCTGACTTTATTGTTAATATATTTTGGTCAATTATCTATTGGATTATTGGGTTTCCTTTAGTTTTTTTTCTTTTATATTCAAGATAGTAATAATTTTACCATTTTTTGCTTTTGAAAAGGCATTCTAAAATTCCGTGGGTTGTCTTTTAACCTTCCTAATGGTAATTTGTGGCTATAAGCTATCTTAACATAAACTTAGGAATCACTTTTTCACTTAATTTTGGGTTTCCTCTTAATATCATGCCACAAAAAAATTTATTTGATATTTTTACTAAACATGTTAAAATTGTTCATTTCAAATTTAGTTTTTCATCAACTAAAAACTATTCATTGTGTCCTCTGAAATAGTGATCCAATTTCAGTTTTCTCCATATGAACAATCAGTTGCCCTAATAGTATTTATTTCATAATAAATTCCTTCTTTCCTCATTTATAATACTGCCTCTGACATATATCAAGTTTCCAAATATGTATGGATGTGATTTTGGATTTTTCATTATGTTCTATTTATATATTTGTCTGCCCATATATCAGTATTAGAATATCTGAATCACTGTGCCTTAACATATATCTTGATATTTGCTAAAGTAAGTTTCTGCATTTGTTTTCTTCTTTTAAAATTATCAAGTTCTTTTCTTAATCGTGTACAGTATTTGAATTATTTTTTAACCTTCTTGGGAATTTGATTGTGAGAACATTAATATTTTTAAAATAGGTTACTGAAAATTGACAGATTTACAATACTGAGCCCTCTAGTCCATTTTCCTGCTCTTTATTAAAACCTTCTTTATATCCTTTAATAAGGTTTAATAATTAATTATATATTGTTCATATAATTAGAACATGTAATAGAATACACACATCCATTATGATTAGATACATGGTCTTTTATTTTGCAATTGGAACTTATGTATTTGGTAAACATGTCAATTATTGAGCTTATGGGGTAGCTTCCAATCCACTGATCTATCTTCTGCAGTTTGATGCTATGGATGGAACTCTAAAAACCAGATTTCTCCCCTTGCCACTTGACTCCCTGTTTGACTGTGCCAACAGAGTACCAGACAGAGCCTAGGAACTGCTAGAAGAAGGAGGGATATGATTCATCATGTTTGTTTCCTGTTCCCATTTTATTCTTTGTTCTTATTTTATTTCTAAAACAAGACTTTGACACCCTAGCAAAGCAAACTTTATCAGAGGCAGCAGTAGATTCCAATTTACAGTTTCCAACAATTCCCTGTCCTTCTTTTAGCTCTCTGCAGAGACCTTCATCCAAACTTATTGGGTCCTTCCCCTAATTTCATAGGGGGAAATCATCAGCAATAGAGTAGTACCTTCTCAGAGTTTGGACACCCTGCCTCTTCCCCAGACTTCTAATTAAAAAAAAAATGAGTAAATAACTTCCTTCTGTCTTCCCCATGATTGTGGCACTGTTTTTTGCTCTTTCTACCTCAATAGCATCGTCCTTATTTCTTACTGCATTTTAGCTTGTGACTTTTGCCTCTTGACTAAATCCAACACGATACATGATAAATACAGTTTTGTGAGTTTCTTTCCAATTCTTACAGGTGTAGCTTCTAAATGGCAAGAATATCATCACCACATTTCAGGATTAGAGCATCAGTTCTTATCAGTACTTCACTTATGAATATTTTTATTATTTGGTGAGGACACTTCCCTTTCATTCCTAGTTTGCCCAAAGTTTTCTTCTTTTTCTTTTCTTTTCTTTTTTTGACATAATAATTATTGACCTTTATTGAGCAAATGATTGATTTTTGGTATCCATTTCGATAATTTTTCTTTTCTCATTCATCCCCTTAAATAAAATAATAACTAATTTCTGCTTTAATTCTCATGTTTTTACCCATGTGTCAGTATCATAATATCTCCAACACTCTGCCTTAAAGAATATCTTGATATTTAGTAAAGTGATTATCCATTATTTTCTTTCTTTAAAATGATAGAAGTTATTCTTTGCAACTTCCTTCAACATCCTTAGTTTGTGAGTTGAAATGTTATCAAGTTTTGGCTCTTTCATGTATGTAAGAATATGTATGAAGTAATTCTTTGTATTTTATATGTAAAAACTATCAAGGCTATGGTGATTATTGTCACAGATAAATCATTTAGAGATTCATTTTTAAATTCTCAAGAAATTTTATTTTGTTTTAATGTATTTTACTTGCTTTTGAGTATTCATTTTAAATTAAGTTGTACTGAGAGGATTTAGTCTTATTGAATTTAATTTCATTTTACATCAAAATCTTGAATTATTTGGACACTTACTTTATAACTTATTAGATAATCAATGATTTGTAAACATTCATATATCCATGCAAATAAATAATATTCATTATTGGAGTATAAGAGTCAATATGGCAGCTGGGGTTGTGGCTCAGTGGTAGAGTGCTTGCCTAGCATATGTGAGGCACTGGGTTCAATTCTCAGCACCACATATAAATAAGTAAATAAAATAAAGGTCCATTAACAATTAATAAAAATATTTTTTTAAAAAAGAGTCAATATGTACCTATTAATGATGTTGCTTAAATTTCTATTTACAAATTGTTAAATCAACATATTGGCTTATATTTGAATTATGTTCTGTTATCTATTAAAATTGTAAATTTGTCACTTGCTCCTTATAATTTCAGGTATATGTCATATATCTAAATGTAAGCATATATTAGGCTATTAGTTTCATGACTGATTGTGATTTTTAGACATAGGTAGAAAATTAATTTTATTCTTATATGAAGTGCTTCATACCTTTAATATTTTCATCCACAAATTGTAGTTTGATGAGATTATCATGGATATTTTGATTGAATTTTTGTTATTACAATCATATATAAATTACAACAATAATGCACAAACATCATTGTACATTTCTCTTGAGGCAAAATATATGGGCAAAATGCCACAGATAGTAAATATTTATTTACATATATTCACAAAATTATATTTCTCTGGATTTCAAGTGTTATTTTGTTTTCATCTAGAAACATTTTTCTTTTCTCAGCAAACATTATTTTTATACCTTTTTCAGGTGGGTCTACTGCTGACTAATATTCTCATTTTTGTTTCTCTGTAATATCTTTAATTTATCTTCAGATTTTAAGGATATATTCATTAGGTGTGGAAAGGCAGCTTGGTTCTTATTTTCTCTAAATATTTTAATGATGTATTCCATTGTCATCAGACTTTTATTGCTTCTGCTGATAAATCTTCCATCAGTCTTAGAATTTCTGAAGATAATGTGTATATTTTATTTATTTCTGCTTTTAAATTTTCTGATTTCAGTAGTTTAACTATGATGTGTTTATATATGTTTTTCTTTGGTTTTTGCTTGATATATGTAGACTTTTTTTGGTGTTTTAATCAATGCCTTTTCTATCTTTAAGAATAAGTCTCAGATATTGTCTCTTCAAATATTACTTTTACCTTCTGCTACTCCTTATCTGTCTCCCTTGCTCCTTGCTATTTCTTTCTTTTCTCTCTTTCTCCCTTCCCCTCTCTCTCTCTCTCTCTCTCTCTCTCTCTCTCTCTCTCTCTCTCTCCTGTTTTGGGGATTCCAATAAAATATAAGCAAGGTTGTGATTCTATTACATGCTATATGTATTGCATGTATTCCTCTTATATTTTCTTCTATATTTCTTATCTCTTTTTAAGTTTATTTCAATAAGCACATTTTATACAATGTATCTTTAAAACACTAAATTTCTTTTCCACTTGTCTATTATTTTACTTACTGTTATTGTATTTTTCCTTCTAAAATCCTGTTTTTAATATCTTTTGTACATTTCATTTATTTGGTGAAATTTTACTGAAGTTTACCATGCTCTATCATATTTTCTTGTATTTTGGGATCTGGTAGTCATATTTCATTGTAAGTAAATGACATATCTGAAATCTCTCAATCAATCAATCAATATCCCCCCCAATACCTTTCTCTCCATAATCATCATCTAACTTCCTTTTGACCCTATGATATTTTTGGACTGACTCCCAGGCATGATACTTTTTTATTTAATGTTAAGGAATCTTTCTAAAAGTACATATAGAACTAGATAACATTGTATTGATTCTTCTGTCAGGAAGAAAAAAATAAGCCAATCTTATCCAGTCAAAATTGGTACATTTCAGTTTGTCCCTTTTCCTAAGTAACGTTCTTCAAGAGTAACATTAAAAGCCTTTGTAAAGCCTGAAATTTAATTTGTTTCTGAATCACTAGAAGACAAATACAAAATTTATATAACTTTCTAGTTTCTTGAAAGTTGTTTTCTATAAGGTTTCTAAAACCTCTCTGAAAGCTTATGTACTTCTGTGTTCACAAATGTCTTCTAAAGAAATTATGCACACAATAATGATCTCATACCTTGCAGCTCTCTATCCCTGAGACTGTGTTTTCTTAAACACTGGGTGATCTGATAGCTTGAATTTCCTTTTTTTTTTTTTTTTTTTTTGCTTCCCAATCCAGTATGACATCTATAAACAATAGGCTACTGCTTTTTACTTCAATTCTGGGTCCCCTACTAAGGACCACAAAAGTATGTATTCTCATGTATTTTTCTTTTTATTATCACTTCACTTATTTTCCTCTAGAGCTCTTATTGGACTAAAGTAGTAATATTAAATATTTTCTCTATGTCTATGATGATTTGTCCCTATCCTCACTCAAGATTTCCACTCTCTAGGATACAGATAGTTATCTGCTGTTCCTGGAAATATTTCCCCAATTTTTCTCTGAGCATTTTATCTGTAACAACTCATTGTTTTGATCAAGTGGGTTGTCAAGATATTTTGTGTATTTATTTTTCTCATTTACTCCCTTTCCAAAATTCTTAATTTGAAGATGAATTAAGATACATTTTATATGAATTTTGCTATTATATAATTACATATATATCACATCATCAAATACAATGACATCACAATGTAAATAATATACATTCTCACATACTTTGAAAATACATACATGTGCTTGTTAAGAAAATATTCTTGCTGGGCATGGTGGCACATGCCTGTAATCACAGTGGCTCAGGAGGCTGAGGCAGGAGGATAGCAACTTCAAAGGCAGCCTCAGCAAAAGTGAGGCACTAAGCAACTCAGTGAGACCCTGTCTCTAAATAAAATACAATATAGGGCTGGGGATGTGGCTCAGTGGCTGAGTGCCTCTGAATTCAATCTCCAGTATCCCACCATCCAAAAAAAGAAAGAAAATATTCTTTCTTATTTCAGATATCAAAATAGGAATTTTATCCTTGGTGTAGAGCTAGATTGTCAGTGATGATAGTCACACTGATTTGTAAGACTAGTGTTACCACTCTTAAATATTGAATTTTCAGTAGAAAATTTAGTTGTGGTATAAAATCAATTTCCAAAATTATAAGTAAACTGAGCACAAGGTGTCCTTTGAAGAAATCTAAATAACTTGCATATAGTAAGGAAATCCTCAAATTACTTAAGACACTAACTGCTGTGTCTAGTTGTGTATTTATGCTGACTTCATTCCACACCTCAAATCACCTTCAAAATACATGTTATTAAAAACTTTAAAGCATCTCTTTAAAAGAGTCCTACAACTATGTGAAGCACACCATTGGTTCACCCTTGAGTAGTTATGTTAAAAGTTTCCATTCTCTACACTTATTAATGACACAGAATATACAGATTTGAAGCAAATCTGATCTGGTCCACTATTAGTACTTTATAAAAATTGTCCTAAAAGTGTTAAGCAGACACATTAGATACATATATTCATTACAAATAACTCTTGCTATGTGTCAAATAAAAAAAATCCCATCCTTGACAAACAAGATTTTAATTTTTTTTCTCTACAAACTGTCTGGTGATGATCAAATTGAGTATTTTGACACCTAAGCATTAAAACCCAAACCAGAGATATCCTTTATTCTACACCACTTTGTATTTCTTAAAGATAGACTATTTGTTATCATTAGGAGACTATGGTCTATTTGATGCAGAGAAAAAGGTCTGACTGTTGTTAAGTTCTCACAACCTAGGTAAATATTAAAAAGCACAAGATATCCCTGTACTAGATTCACTTTATGATGCCTAAACCTAAGCAGGTTCATTAAGGCAACTGTTTACTTGGCTTTCTTACTCTCTCAGCCAGGTCTGAACTTAGCCTAAGGTATATAGGCTTTTGATCTCTGCTTCTTGAAATCAAAAACAGGAAACACTGCGCATTTTCTTGTCCAACCTCTGTATGGAATTAGAAATTTTTCCAATATCAAATCAGCTCAGCATCTTTCATGGACTATGTCTATTGACTAGAGATTGATCACACATTAGTCAACTCCTTGATTGTTCATTTTCAGATTCCACCTGGCCTGCTACATATGCTCCTTCTCTAAGGAAATTGTTTACTTCATGAGCTTTCTCCTTTCCATTTGCATGAACCCACATCTGGACATTGCCAAGTGCTACTTATCTTTCATTAATGCGAACTTTCTTTTCTTTAATGTTATTTATATTTTCTAACAGAAAAATAAACATGCAGGACAGACACAAACAGTACACATATCTGCAGGATAATGTCTATCATTTCAATTTTGATGATTTCTGCCATCTCCTATAGCAAACAATGAATAGGGTTTTGTTGTTGTTGTTTCTGTGATGATAAATTAGTGCATGTTATTGAATTTTTGTCTTTATGCATCAATCCTAATAACACATATTTTACTGTACATTAACAGTAGACTCCCAAGGAGTCAAGGAAATGCAGAGTTAAGTCTGAATAGGTATTAAGTGATATCTTTGGTATTATAATAAAGCATCTCCAATGAGGGTGAAATCTAACTTGGCCAAAGCTGGACGAAGGAATTTTGGTGACTTGGACTAGATTAAATACTCTGCACATTCATATTATAAAAGATAAATGATTTATTTATCTTAAAGATACTGTGTTGTTATTAACATTGGAAGAGTTACTACTTTCCTAGAAGAAATACAAATAAAGTTTGCTTACTTATTTAACCAGTAACTGTTGAAAGGAAAGGGAACTTTTTATCATTTGAGGAAGACTTGATTGATAGGAAAGCTTTGTTGGTTTTTAAACATGAGGGCTCATAGGGGGAAGGAACTGAAATTAAAATAGACACATCTAAAAGCCTTTACAAATTATACACAGGGTCTTTTTGAAAGAGTTACCACCTACCTATTTAGGCTCTTCTCTGACTATAGTCTTCTTTAGGCATTTTTACAAGAGTTTAAAACACTGAAGAAGACAAATAGAAATACAATAAAGAATTACTCATAATTCCCATAACACATCATACTCCATTATCTTTCTATACATTATCCCTGTGAGATTTTGATCAACATTTAAATTTGCTGTCATTGTCAACAAAAAAATGCAATGTCTTTGGAAGCTGTTCTTAATTCATTCAGTCAAATGTGGGCTGTTTTCTTATACTTCCATCATACACTGTATTTATCCCCATTGAAGCAATTTTGCTTTCTGTTTAAAAAAAGTAATAAATGCAATTTTGGAAAATTTTCTATGAGGATTATGAGGAATGCATACGTTTTTATTTATATATGATAGCAGAATGCATTACAATTCTTGTGACACATATAGAGCACAATTTTTCATATCTCTGATTGTATAAAAGTATAGTCACACCAATTCATGTCTTCATACCTGTACTTTGGATAATGATGATCATCACATTCTACCATCATTAATATCCCCATGCCTCCTCCTTTGCCTTCCAATCTCTCTGCCCTATCCAGAGTTCATCTATTCTTCCCATGCTCCCTCTCCCTATTCCACTATGTATCAGCCTCCTTATATAAAAAAAAATATATTTTTTTGACATTTAGTTTTTTGGAGTTGGCTAACTTCAGTTAGCATTATCTTCTCTAATTCCATCCATTTACCTGCAAATTCCATGATTTTATTCTCTTTTAGTGCTGAGTAATATTCCATTGTGTATATATGCTACATTTTTTTTATCCATTCATCTATTGAAGGGCATCTAGGTTGGTTCCACAGTTGAGCTACTGTGAATTGTGCTGCTATAAACATCGATATGGGATATGGCTGTGTCCCTGTAGTATGTTTTTTTTTTTTTCTTTTAAAGTCCTTTGGGTATAGACCAAGGAGAGGGATAGCTGGGTCAAATGGTGGTTCCATTCAAGTTTTCCAAGAAATCTCCATACTGCTTTCCATATTTTTGCACCAATTTGCAGTCCCACCAGCAGTGTATGAGTGTACCTTTTTCCCCCACATCCTCGCCAACACTTATTGTTGTTTGTCTTCATAATCACTGTCATTATGACTGGAGTGAGATGAAATCTTATTAGAGTGGTTTTGATTTGCATTTCTCTAATTGCTAGTGATGATGAACATTTTTTCATATATTTATTTATTGATTGTATATTATCTTCTGAGAAGTTTTTCTTCAGCTCCTTGGCCCATTTATTGATTAGGTTATTTATTTTATTGATGCTTAGCTTTATTTTTTTTTAATTTTTTATTTGTTTTAATTAGTTACAGATGATAGTACAATGACCTTGACATATCATACATTTGAATCAGATGGGATATAATTTCTCATTTTTCTTAGTGTATAGGTTGCAGATCACATTGGACATGCAGTCACATATATACACACAGCAATAATAATGCCTATTTTATTTCATTATTCTTCCTTTCCCCCCATATCCTCCCCTCCCCTCCCATCACTTCTCTCTACCCAATCTAAGGCAACACTATTCTTTTTTTTCTCACATCTTCATACATGTATTTTGTATAACAATGAGGGTCTCCTTCCATCTTCCAGACAATTCCCCTTCTCCCTCTCTTTCCCTCCCACCTCTCTTCCCTATCTAGAGGTAGTCTTCTTCCCATGCTCTTCATTCCTACCCCATTTTGAGTCACCCCCTTATATATCAGAGAAGACATTCGGCATTTGATTTTTGGGATTGGAAAACTATAGAACCCTAAAGAGAGAAATAGAAGAAGACATTAGAAGATGGAAAGATATACCTTGCTCATGGATAGGCAGAATTAATATTATTAAAATGACCATATTACCAAAAGCACTTTACAGATTCGATGCAATTCTGATCAAAATCCCAATGGCATTTCTCAGAGAAATAGAAAAAGCAATTGTGAAATTCATCTGGAAAAATAAGAGACTCAGAATAGCTAAAGCAATTCTAAGCAGGAAGAGTGAAACAAGTGGTATCTCTATACTAGATCTTAAACCATACTATAGAGCAATAGTAACAAAAACAGCATGGTGTTGGCACCAAAATAGGTGGGTAGTCCAATGGTACAGAATAGAGGACACAGAGACTAATCCACAAAATTACAACTACCTTATATTAGACAATGGTGCTAAAAGCATGCAATGGAGAAATGATAGCATCTTCAATAAATGGTGCTGAGAAAACTGGAAATCCATATGCAACAAAATGAAATTGAATCCCTATCTCTCACCATGCACAAAAGTTAACTCAAAATGGATCAAGGAGCTAGGCATCAAACCAGAGACTCTGCATCTAATAGAAGAAAAAGTTGGCCCTAATTTCCATCACGTGGGGTTAGGCCCCAATTTCCTTAATAAGACACCTAAAGCACAAGAATTAAAACCAAGAATCATCAAATGGGATGAATTCAAACTAAAAAGTTTTTTCTCAGCAAGAGAAATAATATATGAGGTGAATAGGGAGCCTATATCCTGGGAAAAAATTTTTACCCCTCACACATCAGATAGAGCTCTAATCTCTAGGGTATACAAAGAATTCAAAAAGCTAAACACCAAAAAAAAAAAAAAAACAAATAACCCAATCAACAAATGGGCCAAGGACCTGAACAGACACTTCTCAGAAGAGGATATACGATCAATCAACAAATATACGAAAAAATACTCATCATCTCTAGCAATCAGAGAAATACAAATTAAAACTATTCTAAGATACCATCTCACTCCAGTAAGAATGGCAGCCATTATGAAGTCAAACAACAACAAGTGCTGGTGAGGATGTGGGGAAAAAGGTACACTCATACATTGCTGGTGGGACTGCAAATTGGTGCAGCCAATTTGGAAAGCAGTATGGAGATTCCTTGGAAAGCTGGGAATGGAACCACCATTTGACCCAGCTATCCCTCTTCTCGGTCTATACCCAAAAGACCTAAAAACAGCATACTACAGGGACACAGCCACATCAATGTTTATAGCAGCACAATTTACAATAGCTAGACTTTGGAGCCAACCTAGATGCCCTTCAATGGATGAATGGATAAAAAAAATGTGGCATTTATACACAATGGAAAATTACTCAGGACTAAAAAATAACAAGATCATGGCATTTTCAGGGAAATGGATGGCATTAGAGCAAATTGTGTTAAGTGAAGTTAGCAAATCCCAAAAAAAAAAAAACAAATGCTGGATGCTTAGCTTTTTGAGACTGCTTTTTCAGACTACCACCGGAGGTCAAGCCCAGTTGGAGGTTAAGCCCAGTGGTCCAGAACCACCCACAACAGCCTGTGTGGGTCTCAGGCGCACAGTAGGCTCGGTCCACTCCTCCCCCAGCTGTGCAGACACCTGCCAGGGCCTACTCTCTGGTGCAGGACCACCCCTTCAGTGCAGCAGATTACCACTGGAGCTGAGATGGTATATTCTCCCTTATTTACTTCCTAAATAAGCCTCTATCTACATCTCTGGTGCATGTTGAAATTCTTTTCACCTTGTATACCAAGAGCCCCGCTGTTCCTGAGCTGAGCTCCCTCTTCTGTCCAGGAACTCCTTGGATCCTACCTCTGAGACACTGCTTCTCCCATAAAAAAAAAGACAAAGGTCAGAAGCACATGGTCTTGGTGGTATTCTACTTTTTACTTTGACTTAACTTACATGAATTCATTTATCTTTCAGATTCTTCTAGATAATGGGAAAATGGTAAGCGCTTGCATATTTCTGAATAAGTGATAATGCATATTTACTTTAAAGAAAACTAAATAGGTAACTACATTTGCTAGGCAGGTGGTTACTATAAATTTGTCACTTAGAATAAACCTCAAGGCTCCTTATTTATAAAATATGAAATTGTTAGCAAATTATTATCATTGTCATATTTAAACAAGATTATCACTTGACTAATTAAGTAATACTTACAGTAGTCGTTCCTTTTAGATATATAATAACCAGTGTACTAGCATAAACAAATTTGGGGAGGCCTGACTTATAGTCAAAATTGATTTTGTTATAAAAGACGATGCAAGTTAATACAATTATTGCTTCATTTACAACTCCTAATTCTGCTCAACGTAATTTATAATTCTTTTATTTAAATGTTGTTCTATTATTTCACTTTTTACTTGTCTTTTCTTAACATAAATAAGAACTCAGGAAAGAAAATTATAAAAGTAAGTAAAAGAAGAAGGAAGTCACTAAAAATAATTTGTAATAAACATTAGTAAATACTTTGATATAATTAATACATTCATTTTTTTTCTAATTCTTCCTTCTATATATTCATTATACAAGTTATAGATAACCTCAAAGTAGTTCACACTTATAATCTTTGAAAACTTTGGAATGCTTATTAGATAAATATACACATGCAACTATCAAAACCATAGAAAGTTGCCCTCTCTGTGTTCTTACAACTTTTTAAGTTGTGAAGGTAAAAGAAAATGCAATTAGAATAATCCACTAAGAGCTTTATTTGCCACCTGCCATTCTCTGAATGCCTGCTGATAAAAGTGAGTTTTTAACTTGCAGATTTTCCTTGATAGGCTGGAATTAGGAAAGTTTCCCTCTAAAGTGAGTGCTCCAGCTGCCACATGGGGATAAATATAGAATCAATCAAATCAAAGTTTGGCAATATGGAAGTAAAAAAATGCATTCGATCTGTCCCAAAGATTTGTTATTTGCATAGAAATAAAATCATTAACTCATTTGTTTTTTAAATCTTCCAGAGCTTAATTATAGTTTTCTTGTTATTTGACCTGATTGTTTCTCACTTCTAGCTTATCTGAGCTGATGATTCTGACTATTGGTGAGTGGAATTGCATTTCAGGCCCTACACCCAAGTCACTGTGAGACAGGAATGCATCCCATTGTTTCCTTGGCTGTATTACTAGGCAAAGTATAAAACTTATGATTTAGCAGCCCTGGATAGGGTCAGGAAAACTTACGTCAGAATGAGCGAAATTGTCTCCATCTTTCAGCAGCTATAGCATGTAAACTATAGATAAATTTAAATAATAACTCTTTAGTTTGGGTATTGGGACAAAATTATGTCTCTAAGGGTATTGAGCTCATTTCACCTTTCTTTAAAAACTAATTGGCATTCAGATACAGATTGCATCATAAAGCTCCACGCATTGAAGTTTGTTTATTTGAAATGAAGATGTCACCTGTAAGAGGCAAGTTGTATGAAGGTGTGTATGGCACCTATTTGTCATTCCTCTTGACATTTCTGGCTATTGTGACTGATCTCAACATTTCTATGAGGAAGAAGCTCTGGATAGGTTACATACAAGGAAATAAAGTTCAGATGTTGAATTGGACACAGATGAGTTGAGTTTTCAGTGGGAACAGACCCTGTGACTGAGGGTTATTTTGAGCACTTGGCTATTTTCCCTGCTATTCCTCAGAAGATGCTGCTGCTTCTTCAAACTGGTCATATTTCAGGAATTGACCTTCTGTGTTCCACTACTGTGTGTGTGTGTGTGTGTGTGTGTGTGTGTGTGTGAACTTGTGTTTACACACCCTCCTGTCCATCACCACTCCTAGATGAAAACAAATAGCAGAGACATCCTTGGCAATGTTTTAAAGCCTCTTGGTAAAACTTGCCTAATGAACACAGGAAGTCACTTTGAATTATTTTTTAAACCCAGCATCTAAGTGTCCAGGGGAGGAAGTATGTGCCTGTTGTTTCTGCCATCTCCCCACCACCATGTTGAGATCATTTGGTAGCTCTCCTTAAACAATGTAAGTCTTCTGGATTCTTTTTCTCAAAGAATGTATAGACAGGGAAAGAGACACATAGAATTAGGGTTAGAAAATGAGAGAGAAAAATGTAAAGAGAAAAGAAAAAAAAAAACAGGGGTATATTCAAATCACCAGTAATTTCCTCAGGAGCCAACTCTGCTAGAATATAATTCGCCCTTGCACCAGGAAAGAAAACAAAATTGCATTTTCTGATTCCTCAAGAAATGTCATCGGACCTCTGAAAGCACTAATTCTAGCAACATCCTTCCTGCAGTTTGAAACTTGCTTCTTAAAGTTCATAACCTAAGATTTTGTGTAGCTGATCAATAAGTCACTTCACTTCACCAGCCACTCTGCAACAGTGACCCAGGCATTCTGTCTTCTCCTAGTGCAGAGACTTTCAATACACAGACTACATTTTATGACCAATAATTCATTAGTCTTTGTAATAACCATATCCTGTCAAACATTATTATCCCACATTTTAGGTAAAGTGATTGAGGGAACTCTTGACTTGCTGAAGGTCAGCCTGAAATCAGAAGCAGACATGGGATGAGGTAGAGGAAGTGATCCCATAACTAGAAGTCCTAACTCATGGTGTGACTTAAAAAGGCCAATTTTGTAATTCTCAAATTCTTTTTTATTTTCTTCTCTCAAAACTTGCCCTTATCACATAATTGTAATTAAATGTCATTATGGTATTTTAATAAACTATCAATAAAGAATTCTCAAATAGAGGCTTTTTCAATACAAAAATCACTACAAAGTTGTATTTTTCTTTATGAGTTTTAAACATTAAGATAGCAATCATAATAAATATGAACTTTGCTATTAAAAACATATGGAAATAAACTTAACTTCAATCCTGCTCTTAAAAGTACCAACTAGGTGCCATAGAATTCTCTATGGAAAGATATTAGGATACATGTAAAGTATTTTTTAAAAGTTGGTTTACAATTAAAGAAAGTAAAAACCAAGATGCCATGAATTTCTTTCAAACCTTAAAAAAAATGTGTAAAAGTTTCTCTCGCTGATGAAATGAGCTCTTTACATATAAATTATATTGTAATAACAGAGCTCCTGGGTAGAAAAGAGTTCCTTCTCCTGCTGGCAAAAATTAAAATAATCACAGATGGCTAATGATCAAAAATACTGACTGACAGCTCTGAAGTATAAGACTCAGAGAATATTCTTGGAGAGGTGAGAATATGTTCAGGGTTTCTTAACCCAACACTCAAATTTTGTTCGAGAAACCCACTAGGCTTTTTTCCAGTGGATATTTATACATAGGGACTTTTTATTTTATTTTAGAGAGTACTAAATACTTTTATAGAGCCCCTTCAAGAAAATTTATGAAATTCTTTCTCCTAATTGATTATATTCATATTTGGGGATCAAATGCAATAATTCACAAAAGAAAAATGTTCCATAATGGTTACTAAAAGAGTGTGAAAAGCTAAACAATTCAAAAATTAGGAATTCAGTTCTTATTTTAAGACGTAGGTAAAGAAAATAATTTGCTTAGTAAAATTAACTAAGATTTTTTAAAGATGTTAATCACTTTTAATGGGATTAACAATTGTAACAATTGCAACTAAGTTATTGAGGATTTGTTATGTGTTAAACATTTTTTAAGCATGTTAGAACTACCCCATTTAGTTTAAACAGTTGGCCTGTGAAATATATTGCATTATTATTCACATTTTTCAGATGAAGAAACCAGGATGAAACAGTTTCAAATCTTTTCCAGTGTCATAACAGAGCTGGTGAGTACTAAATCAAGAACTCAAACTAGTTTCCAAGTCTACTTTTTGCTTACCCCAAATATAGTAATTGCATTGATTGTACTATTAGGATATAAATTCACAAACATGCATGATGAAACCAATGATGAAATATGACACTCTATATTACTTTAGAAAGACTTAAAAATATTTTCTCTCATAATCACCCAATAAAAACTACTATAGCATGACTATATCTAATAATGATTATACTATGACTCAAACTTTAGTCATTTATTCACTTTTTTATTTAGGAAGTTAAAAAGATCTATTAAAAGCCCATTGAGTCACCAGTTTTATGCATAAAGATATATATAATACTCAGCATTTTTAATATTTACATTCCATTTAGGTATATGAATGGTATGTATATGTTGTACAATATACACATGGGTAATGCATATAAAATGTATGACAAGAGTCATAGATCCAAAGCAGCAAAAGACTCCATTCTACCTGGGTTATCAAAGAAGGTATGACACAGAATAAGTTTTTGAGAGATAGTTAAAACTTGCTAGGCAAAACAAGAAGGCTAAAAAAGGACTTTTGAAAACCAGTTCATCTGAATAGAAGTAGCAGAATATTCTGAAACAAACAAACACATACACACACTGAAGTAAGCTTAATGTTCTTCACACTGGCTGAAAGAAACACCAAGAACAAATGGTTGAAGTAACCATTTAAATGGCTGCTTTTGCTGTCTCTGTCAAAAGTGCTTATAATATGTGATTTCTTCATTTGGATGTTACTTATTCCATTTAAAACATTTCCAAGTCAACTTACTGTACTTCACAATACCCAGAATTAGTAAAAGTATTAAAAGCATGCCTGAGGCGACAGAAACTTTGAGGTTAATTTCCATTTCTTCAAGTATATTTGATGAATGATGTGACAAAAGAATCCTAATTAAGGTTGAAATCCTGAATACTAAATAAATTAGAAGTGCCACTACATTCATCTTCCACAGTGATAATACTGCCACTTCTGCTTCTCTTTAGCCCAGCCCTTGACTTTTTGGGAAACCTTTTCCTGTATATTTTTCCCCCTCTATCACTTCTGCTGAGAGTAGATCACAAGTATCCTATCTAGTTTCAGTCAAGCCAAAAACTAAAAATGTTTCTCTTTGTTCTTTTTTCTCTCATTTAATTCTCCTATATCTACAGCAAACATTTTATTTTTACTTCTAACCTCAAAAACAATTTCATTCCTAACATAAAAGCTCCTTTTTTTATCTCACATTCCAATGTCTAATGGCAAAATTATAAGATGAATCTTTTAATTTCTAAGACATAATACATGTAACAGTTTCAATAGAGGTTTGCTGCTTAAATGGCAACATTCTCATTGTTATTGTTATTAGTGTTATGAGATGACAAGTATTGGTGCCAAATGCTTTATTTCTCACTAGTAGGATAATCTTAGGCAAGTTAGTTAATATTTATGTAACTACAATGTCTGGATTGTGAACATTTGTATCAAATATGAGATTGTCTTTATTTTCTGTTTATTTTATTTTAATCAGTTTCTGATGCTAATTTATATGACCCTCATAAAATGAGTCTGAATAGTCTCCAGTTTGGGTCTGAAATAATTTTAACAATTTGATGTTAACTTATTTAAGCTTAAATAGAATATAATTGAATGCTACTCCTGTTGCCCTTCACTGTTTGTACTTTGGGAATAGATCATTCAGATTTTTAACTTTTTGCTAAATCAGTATTGATAACTTATGTTTACATGGGAAATCATTCATTAATCGTGGTTTTCAAATTTCCACCATAGATCCACACATGACTCATTTGTTTCTTTGTATTTGAAGTTTTTACTTTTGCATTTCAAATTTGTGTTTTTACTTTTTCTCCAAAACAAAGAACAGTATCAAGAAGCATTTATTTTATTGATCATTTTTAAATAACCAGTATTTGGGTTTCATCATCATATCTGTTTTATTTATTTATTTAGTAAATCCTTATGCATCATTTACTCTGTGCTAAGAACTATTTAGAGTACTTTACAAATATGAATACTTTTGATTCCTTATAACAGTTCTATGAGACAGTATTACACTAATTCTATTGATAAAGAAACAGAAGCAAGAGTTATTATGGACTTCATAGCTAGGGCTCTCATCTAGAGTCCTACTTTTCCACTAATCATTTCTATCTAGTCCAATGTCTAGATGCTTTAGATTTTGAGAGATTTCTTCTACTTCTACATCTTCTTAGCAGTAATTTTACTGTACTCTCTTCAGTGGCCATGTTTTTCTTTAATTTGCTTACTATGGGTTTTAACTCAAAAAATCATAATATCCAGATCCAGAATGATAGTTTTATGTTTTTCTTATTGTTTTAACTCATTTATTATCTGTTCATATTTTTCTCTGCTATTTCTAGTTGTCTTTCTGTAATTTCTAATCTTTCTCACAGACTACTAATCACCTTATTTGTGTTGTTATTTGTTTTAGCTTTGATATTGTCACTGTTGGCTTCTGAGACTGAGTTCTGCCAACTGGGAAAATCCTAGAGAGAGAGGGGTCACTCAAACAATAGAAAGAAGTGAGTTCCTTGTCCATTTAGCAGTTGCCTATCTGGCTGGAGAAAATCTGCTGGCTCCTCATGTTTATTCTACTTACTATTTATTCTATTCTCCAGAATGGCGGGGGGCGGGGGGGGGGGGGTTGCAGGGACTTATTCCACAGTCATTTCCTGCTCAGTCTCTTGAGTTTCTGGAAGATCATACATTTTTATGTATGGTTAATGTCATTTATCCAAAGTGTGTATACTATGTGAGAAAGAGGGTTGTTGGTACTTGGTTCAAAGAGCTGAATGCCTAGCTTTTCTATTAATATCTTTAAATGTTAACATTAGAGTACCACACTGATTGCTATAGTTCTAGGCTTTCTGTTAAAAAGTGAAAGTCAAACAACCCTCATGCCTATACTGAAAATCATATTTTTAGCATAGAATTTTCATTAAACATTAGCTGTGATTAAAGAACATATTTTACAATAAAAGAAGATAAAAAATGAAGTAAAAAAGATACAGGAAGAGACATAGTAGGAAATTTGTTTTGCATAAGAGAGATATAAATTTCTATTTTTTAAAAGCCATTAATAATACTTTAAAAGCCATATTTTGGGTTATATATAGCCATAGGTACCTAAGAAAGTCAGAGTAAAATTCTTTGATATTTAAGTTGAATTATTTTGTATGGCAACAGTATGCATGAATTTGAAGACTTAAATGATACAAATCAAAAAATGACATACTAAATATACAAAAATTTATTCTAAGTGAAATAGCACTATTTACAGTCCTAATGAGATCAAACTAATGAGACCATACAACTCTGAACTTCTATGCCATTTTGGATTAGGGGTGAGGGTGTGGCACAAAAAGAGTCTACGCACACATAAATCAGCTACCCATAATGAGGTCAGCCATTGGAAGTTCTGATGATGACAGTAATTAGCTGAATCCTTCACAATACTTCTATCAGGAGTAAGAGAAGGATATGTCCATAGCATTAGTAGGAAAACTGGTGAGCAAAACATTATTAATGAGACATGATAGGTAAGGGTGAAGATGTCTTTTCATTTAATTATATAGATATTGAAACCCTGAAGTGAAGAGTTGCAAGAGTCTGAAATAATAGTTGACCTGAATGCTAAGTAGCCATTTGCAGAATCCCTGCTATTTTTATTCTTTAATACATCAGATTGTCTTATCTTAAATTAATAAAGTTCTTCATTTTTGAAGAAATTGATTCTTTCTTACCATTTAAATCGAAATCGAAAACAGAAAGAAGAAACAAGGAAGCATTAAAATGAAAATTAAAAACATATGGTTAAGAGAAAACATGAAATATGACAATAAACATAAATGGATTAACCACATGAATCAAATGTAAAAACTAGCATGTCATACAAAAAGTGAAATTCTGAGTGAAAAATCCTCACACCATAGTAATGACAGTTACTACACCACCTGAAATGTGGAACTAGGATATTTTAAAATTCGTCTTCTGTTAATGCAGTGTAGCTACAGTCTCTATCAAGGGAAAAAGAGTGGTGCAAAAATATATGGCATGGGGATATAAAGAACTAGCTATATTTTTTTAGCAGAATCTGTGGGCTTTGTAAATAAGGGGGAAAACAGAACTGCACACATTAAAAGTTCTGAAAAAATAGTAGCCACTGCCTCAAGTCAAAGAGAGTATTGTTAGGTATATTGCACAGTTAATTGACATTGTTGATTACTGTTCATACACACAAGTAGCAATCACCATGATTATACTATTTTTTTTTATCTATGAAGAAGAAACAATGAGAAGTCTTCAAAGAGAAAAACACTTTTCAATTTACTCTTGAACACATTTCAAAATCCATTTCATACCTCTCTCTGTATGCATGCATGGGTATGTTCATGCCAGCATGTGTATGCGTGTGTGTATTTGTGTTGGAGAGGGAGTAAATGAAAGATTTCCCTTTTAATCCATTATTTAATTTTTTTTCCTGTAAGAAAGTAGAGGGAGAGAGAGGAAATTGGGGAGAGAGATTTCATAGGATGGATGAAATACTCATAGAATTAAAGTATTTTTTTCATTCTCAAAGAAGCAAGGTAAGTCCCAGTAGTCTTTATTTTTGAGGATTGTCACATTTTTGCTCAAAGTTTCATGACTTGGTTGTAGAAATGCTGCTTTCACGTTTGATTTGGAAAAGAATATTGGACTGTGTGTAAATATGAAACCTTTGAGACTGCACCATCTGGATCCAATATTTGAAGTCATTTACACATGAAATATAAAAAATAAAAATAGAATCCACATGAAATTACACTTTAAAAAATTTTTAACTAGTTTAATGGGATATATTTACTGCCTTCAAATTGTACTTAGTTATGAATTAAAATTTATTCCCTTGCATTCCTAGATTCTATAATAATGATTAAAGAAAATTCATTCAGATTTTATGGTCTGGTGATATGACTTTACTCTTTCTTTTGACATTACTTATTATTTAACTCTGTCCTACTCTGCTACATCCCTTCTTTTTTCATTCACCCTATACACATTGAGCCTATCAAATGACATACATTCCTAGGATTTAGGAAGCTAATGGCAAGTGTTTCTAGGCAAAGGTTTCTGTCTTTTGGGGATAATTCATTAGTTGATAAAATAGGCATTAATTATTTCACCATTTTACAAGTCATGCTAGATGGAGTGGAACAAATATTCGAGAAAACTGATCTATTGAGAAGTTCCTGGGAGTCTTTAAAAACTGGTTGTTATTATTATGCTAAAATTACTGTCCAAATCTTATTATCTCTACCAGTTTCCATAGACAGAGTGTATCAGAGCCACGTCAAGCTTTATACCAGACAGTGCTACTGTGATTGTAAAGCAGCAAAAGTATGTGAAAAAAAAGTTAAGGATTCATGACAGGGGCCACAGGGAAGCTTTGAATTCTCAGTGTGAGAGAATCATTGATTTTTGTAAGAAGAATTTAAATAAAGACCATAATCAATTATCTTGCCTATGTTAATCAAAACTATATAATGATAAAATGAGTCAATTTGGTAATATAGTGTTCTGGATGTTCACTTTATGTGAAAACCTCCAGGAAAAAAGTGTTCTGTGATACCCAGTTCAGGCAGTATTTAAGGTACTCATGAATTACTATAAACTTTCCAAAATGATACCCTTAAAACATGGGTAGCACAGACACGTGACAAGGTCATTTAAGCATTTCAACTGCTCAGCCCGCCCACCTTCCTAGGCCCACACTTTCCCAGCACTCACATACAGGCACAAGCACACAGGGCTTTGTCTTTGTGGCCCCAGTAAATGTGTCCAGACATATCAAGGCACTTAGGAAATACTTTCCAGCTGGAATTCTAGAAGGATAATGAAGATGGGCTAGTGCAGAGGCTCAAGAAAGCATCACAAACTCAATTTCCATTCCAATCTCTTCCTTGCCCTCCCCACTATTAATTTCTGCTTAAGGCTATATCCCTGTGTGGCTTTGGATTCTCTCCTAGGAGTGACTGGCACCATATATTTTTTCTCTTTGGTTTTTGTAAAAAGAATAACAAGCCCCAGGTAAGAATCCATGGAATCATCCTGATTGGACCAATTGAATGTCATTGCCAATACTTAATACAAAGACTATGTTCAGGGGAAAGAAATGTTCTTATTGCTTTAATGCATCTAGCTTACCTCCAGAAATAAAGAAACTGTATGGAAAAGAGGAAACCTGAAAGGGAATATGGGTGCTGTTAAAAAGAAGGAAGGAAGGAAGGAAGGAAGGAATGAAGGAAGGAAGGAAGGAAGGAAGGAAGGAAGGGAGGGAGGGAGGGAGGAAGGAAGGAAGGAGAAGGATCAATGTTGATTCTTGCCCAATAGTTACACATTCAACGATATCTGTTAATCATATAAATGGTTCTGCTCAAACTCAAAGAAAGAATAAACTCAAATATTTTCTTATAATATTTTCTTCCAACATCTTTCTAGTTTACTCAATCTTCTCACAGAATGGGGAAGCCAAACTCTACCTCTAACTTATTGGTATCTATCTTAATTTTTATCGTTGTCTGAGGGTAGTCAATGTCAGATATATTCACTTTTGATGTCTACACTGATAATTTTGAAATTATTGGCTCATTAGTTATTGGATAAGCAATAGCATCATGTATTCAAACAGCCAATTACTGACACTCACTGGCAACAATGAGTGAAGAGATGTCCAGAAGGTTTTTCAGTAGGCATAAAATAGGATTTATAATACCCTGTCCAAAGTCAGTATTTGGAGGGAGAATTGAAGAATTCCTTCTTAACTTGGTAGAGATCAAATATCTAATCTATTATAGTGTTGCATTTCCAAGTGATATATCAATGAATACCTGTTCAATATAATAATATAATAATTCCAAGGAAGCTCAGGACAACTTTCAAGTAATGCCACTGACTACTTTTTAAGAGTGCTCTTGTTGCAACAAAATTGTTTTTTTAAAGATTGATCTAAAATGAGTTAGGGATCATTTTTAATTATTGTTTGCTTATAGTAAAAATGAATTATTATAAATAATCTCTTATGACTGGCACATTAGAAAGCAGGAAAATTATGACACATGATCCCAAATGGATAAATATCAGTCTCTTCTATGAGCAATGACAGGTGGACATTATCAAAATATGCAAATAAGTTAACTGAGGCTCATAAAAGTAAAGTAACTTGTGGTATTTCTCATTGATTATAAGTAACAAATAGCCTACTGAAATACAGGGACCCGATATAAGGGTGAATTTGACACTGGAGGTGGAGAGGAGTGTTGGAAAGAATTTAAAGTAGTTTTTCCTGGCTCAAAATTCTATGCCAATGTTAATATGCCCTATGCATAAGTGTTTTGTTCATTTATCAGCTAGTTCAACAAATGGGTCTTTTAAATAATGTGTCTGCAATTGTATCCTCTAGAGGTAATCAGTAGCATATTAACCTTAAACATAATAACACATTATCACTATTTTGTTTCAGTCAGTTAATTTGCAAAACAATAATGAAGATTCTACCCAACATGTAAGAATTTATTCCTCAGTTATTGGCACTGAATAAATACAGTGACCCTCACTGGAAATATCAGAGACTTGGTAAACAATTGTAGTACGCCATAAAGAGAGAAAGACTCAGGAGTTGAGGAACTTGTGAGCAAGTCAGGAGTCAAAGCAGACATGGTCAACACATAGGCATAAACTAATGACTGTCAGAGCCAGATGTAGAGCCAGGGTAAAGTCCAGATTAACTTTTCTAAGATATCATTTTACTTGATGAGTGGCAAGTTATTTACTTCATGAGTCCATGAGTGTCATTGCTAGTAAGCCTCTTTCTAGTAGCTATAGGGAAACTGAAGCCTTATTAAAATGTAGTATAAGCCTTGAAATTATCATTTTATTTTCAGAAATAATCAGTTGAAAATTTTCTTTCAAGCTCAACCAAAAAGAAGAGTTATTGGGATTTTTATATCGTATCTTTTGTATAATTTCTGTTGGTACAACTAAAAGCAATACTGTAAAATCATTGGCTTAAAAAAAAACAAATATCCCTCTTGTTTCATAACTAATTGAGAACCACAGACCTCTGTTCAGACTCTGGGTCCTTAGGGGGAAAAATAGGCCCCAAATGGCAGGATCAGCTTAAGGACCAACACCTATTGTGTTCTTAGAGCAACACCAAAGAAGCCATAGATTTAATTTCCTTCTCACTAATCTTTTCTGATGTATCTGGAAGGCATATACAAGTGAAATGGTGACTCTGTTTCCTTATATGTCATTATATGATAGATAAAAGTTTGGAAACTCATTCAAATATATTAAAGAAAACTGTCATGTATATTATACTGAAAACAAAGGAGAAAACAGAACATACAAGACATAGAAATTCTGCGAACCACAACACAATGCACAGAAATAGCACGTATCAAGATATCTCCATGTCTTCTATTCTACAATATTATAGAAGAGTTAACAGAAATATATTAGCTTATAGGTTTTTACATTGATGAAAGGCTTTTGTTTCTGCTAAACCTTTGCTTATTCTCTTCTAGCCATTCTGATTTCCTTGCTAAAACGGACATGTCACATTTCCCTGTGTTTTGTATTGGCTTTTCCTTCTACCTGGAATGTTGTCTTTTAAGTATTTGTTCAAATATCATCCTAGAGAGACTGACTGTGATCACCTTGTTTAATATTGTATCTGGCCCACTCTTCCACGCAATCACCAGGTACATTCAAGTCTTCTTGGTCTGTTCTAGCTTTTTTTTTTTTTAAATCTCATAGCACTCATCCCTATCTAATACATTAAAATTTATATGGTTATTGTGTTTATTGCTTATCCTGTAAAAATGTACTGCCCACTAGGGCACTACTGTACTTTTTATTGATGTATTCACAGTGCCTAGAAAAATGTGGTTCATAGAAGGCACTCAATGAATATTTGTTGATAGGTGAGATTATATGCTGAGGGCAGGAGCATTATTCTACTTAAAAATATATAGGTAGTGACTGACAAGTACTAGATGCCCAAGCAGTCTGTTAAATTAACAAATAAAATCATAAGTGAATAAGCTTTTTTTATAGTGAGACACAAATGAATTCTGCTTAATCTAAAAGAAAGCAAATAATCTGCACTTAGATTTGGACAATATTCTATAAAACAACAAATATTTGATCTGAGTTTTAATGTATTGGTACCGAGAACTTGTCCAGTTTAAAATATACATATTGAGAAAGAGGTCAATCATAGATTCTTGGAGAGTGAACACATTATTTATAATTAGCTTTATATCTGGTAATCCTAGTAAAGAAATAACTGAAATAAAATACTGAATATGCTGCCATGGAGAAAACATCCTAAGAAAGCATTATTGCAATTTTATTCAGCTTATAATATTTCCAGAGTTGCAACAAGTAGGAAGCCTTTTTCGTTAACACTGAAGAACAATCTATGAACCCTCAGATTTACAAATTTTGAAAATATGTGGAAAATTCAAAGATAAAGTAAAAGAAAAAGTTGAAAGATTGAAAAAGTTTAAATGTGGAAACATTTAAAAGAATTTTTCAAAAATGTAAAATGTAATAGAACCTTGAGCCAGTCAGCTTTATGTCACTGCAACCAAACTACTTGATAAGAACAACTTAGGAAGAAGGTAGAGGGGTGATGTGCCATTCACAGCAGCCAGGAAGCACACAGAGAAGGAATGGTGAGGAGCCACAGAAGATATGCCCTTCCATGGCATGCCCCCAGCAAACCACCTCCTCTAGCCAAGCCCCACCTTCCTACAGTTAGCACCCAGTCAGTCCATTCTAGAATAAGCTGATTTAAAGCTCTCACAATTCAATCATTTCACCTCTTGTTGAGAGCCACAGCCAAAGGGGCCCCAGCAAACTTCCAGCTGCTTCCAGCATATGGAGGTGGCGCTGTTGGTTGGACACTTACGCCCTCTGGTGATAGAAAGGTGTTAGTAGCAGTCTCCTGTAGAGGTGGTGCTGTTGGTTGGACACTTACACCCTCTGGTGATAGAAAGGTGTTAGTAGCAGTCTCCTGTTGTAACTTTCCCCCTGATGGCTTTTTCTGTTTTACACTTTCTTTCTCTGTCTGACTAGCTTGAGAGGCCTTCTCTTTTACTTGAATCTTTTCCTCTGTCTGACTAACTTGAGAGACCTTCTCTTTTACTTGAATCATTATGTCTTCTTCTTCCTCTACCATTGTCTGAACTGAAGGCTTTGGACTAAGCAAACAAGATATGAACGTCCACAATGGCAATGTGCCAACTGGCAGAGTCCCTGGGCTTTTCTTTTCTATTCTTTTTAAATCTTCACCATGATGGTTCCATTGTGATATATTTAACAACTCCTCCTTAAAAAGCCATGGGCTACATTTTTGTATTGTATCAACGTATGCCCTGACTGCTCTTGATTTTACTGGGATGCCTCCTTCCTCTAACAATTTACTTAACACTCTTTCAGTTTGTTTTTTACTAATTTCTGATCCCATATTTCTACTATAATACAACCCAACAAGATGACGCCAAACAAAACCGAGACAGAATGAAATAAAAAGGGAACAACAAAAAGTCATTATAGCCTTTCTATCCTCCTGACATGTGCATCCATCCTTTCTCCCTATCTGTTCCTCAGACGTAAATAGTTTTTCCTCAGATGTGAGCGGTTTTTCTTCCGTCTCACTCATCTCCAGGGACAGGCAACTTAAAACAAAAGTGAAGCAAAATAAAAGAGGAATCTTAAAATGGCTACCCATCCTCTCGCCCTGCCCTCAGGGGCGAGCAGTTCACTTACCCTCAGTCGATCCCCGTACGGGCCACCAAATGCCGCAGTCTGGCTGGGCACAATCAGGAGCCACTTGTCAAAAGAAACTAACTTTATTTTTAGAACCACACACGACAAACAAAATAGTCTCTCAGGAAAAACCCTCAGAGCCTCAACTGCCACCACCGGCTTTCCCCAAGCCTCTCTCTCCCACACAAGCTTCTCCCCACCTCCCACCATCCCCCTGCCCTTGAGGCTGATTGGCTGGGTCATGTGGGCGGAGCCAAAAAAGTCCCCCAATGAGCAGCTCCGTGGTCTATTTTGTTTTTATTCTATTTTGTTTTTTGAGCTCATACAGACCTAGGTTAATGTTTTGCTGATCAGTTCTATTTTTTGACTATAGAGTTTTTAAACATTGCAATGGAGATTTCACCTGTAAAAAGTTATAAGGCCTTTACTATAATGTTATGTGTTGTATGTATTATATTATGTGTGCACACTTGTGTTTTGTGTTATATGTTTGAATGTACGTATGTCCATATATCATATATGATGAGCGCTCATGATAAAATGGATCCAAATATTTTTTTTTCACGTGATTTATATGGTTTAATTTAAATTGGGTAAACAACTATTGAGGATTGTTTTAATATGTAAACAAAAAAGAAGGTTAACAGATCTGTTTGTTTACTTTCACCTTTCCTTTTCATTATATTTAATAATTCTCTTAAAGATAATGTAAATTGTTAAGAAAATTGTTTTCTTTTAGTGCCTTCTGTAATGTTACATAATTTTTTCTTTAGCCATTATTGCCAGAATTCCTATCTTCATCCCAGTGCCGGTGAAGACAATGTAAATTGTTAAGAAAATTGTTTTCTTTTAGTGCCTTCTGTAATGTTACATAATTTTTTCTTTAGCCATTATTGCCAGAATTCCTATCTAGTGAAGTCAAAGATAAAACCAATCTACAGCTTCTACAATAGCCATCACTGAACTGCTTGCAGAACTTGCCTGGACACATTGTGAGCTCACCTGTATGCATTGTGAACTATCTGTTGGTACAGCGAATTGTGGTAGTGCTGGAGTATTTTTGCTGATGGTGTCACCGGTGGTACAATTTTTCAAAGGAGCCCTCAATTGGCTTAATGTCATGGCATTTTGCATCCTCCTCCCTTCTACTAGTGATGGTCTAAAATTTGGGGGCCAACAGAGGTGAGGCAAAGAACCTCACCCCCCCCACAGGTGCAAAGGCCTATCCACAAGTATGGCTGTATGCTGGACCGGTAGTCAGTGACGGGTATGATCCAATTGCAGTGGTACCAACCTAAGACAGGAGGCTGACGCCTAGAGGTCAGTTCATCCGATGACGGGTAAGGACCATATGTTGAATTGGACTGCCTAACAGACACGGTCCCTAAGCCACATGCTTGTTGTTTAAACAGAGAGGGGGAGATGTTGAGAGCCACAGCCAAAGGGGCCCCAGCAAACTTCCAGCTGCTTCCAGCAAACTTCCAGCTGCCGGCTGATGATTGGCTCACAGCCGCCCCAGCAACATCTAGCTGATTGGCTCCTCGACCCCAGCAACATCTAGCTGATTGGCTCCTCTGCAGTGATGCTCATTGGGCTGTTTCCCTGCCCTTTCAGACCACGGAGCTGCTCATTGGGGGACTTTTTTGGCTCCGCCCACATGACCCAGCCAATCAGCCTCAAGAGCAGGAGGATGGTGGGAGGTGGGGAGAAGCTTGTGTGGGAGAGAGAGGCTTGGGGAAAGCCGGTGGTGGCAGTTGAGGCTCTGAGGGTTTTTCCTGAGAGACTATTTTGTTTGTCGTGTGTGGTTCTAAAAATAAAGTTAGTTTCTTTTGACAAGTGGCTCCTGATTGTGCCCAGCCAGACTGCGGCAACCTCTGAACCTTCTTGCTTGCAATTAACACAGGAGTTTTGGCGAGGGAGGGTGATACCTTATATCCAAACTATAGTAGACCTCTATAATGATAAATTTCTAAAACATAAAGCTAGGTAAACATAAGACTACATTTAAAAAGATATATCGCTGAAATATTGAGAAGACTCTAGTGAAAGTGTTTAACAAAACAATAGTATTTTACTTCTCCTTAGAGGCAATATTTATAATGATTCATAATTTTTCCCAAAAATGTATGAAAGCCATCCACAAGGTTTTGAGTTTATTATTAAAGAAAAATGTAAAATTAGAACATTGAGTATAGGAATCTTAAGCTAAAACACTTTCTCTCTCTCTCTCTCTCTCTCTCTCTCTATATATATATATATATATATATATATATATAGTGAAATACTCCTGTGCAGAAGTCCTAACCTCTAAACCCTGGTTATGTAAATTTTGATTAACAATATAATGTTTTAAAAAATGACAAAAATCTAGACACTTTCTGAAAATCTAAATCTATACAATAATGCTCTGTCATCTCCAAGCCCAAGACACCCAATCATAAAGTCGTATGAAAAGAAGTATCTCCAAAGGGTGGGGGTCCAAGGAGCTCCCAGAAAGAAGGAGGAGCTCAGGGGGAGCTCAGGATAAGCAGGGTTCTCAGCGTATGTGCCAGAAGATAATTTCAGCAGCCATACATCAGAGAAATAGAGACTTACTTAGGAAAGTAGGCACACATTCAAGGAAGAATGGGATCAATCTAAAGAGATGTCTTTTGGAGTAAAGAGTACTTATTCAAGAAAGAATGAGAGCCATCGTGCAAAGAACAGCAGCAGTTTGTGGATTCCCTGCTCTTCTTCTAAAAGAAAGCTGGTAAGAGATGGTAGTAGAAAGGAATGATACCAGTTCAGTGATATTCTGATGTTCTGGTCAATCTCCAGATTCTTAGGCTGACGTGGTCTTCATTATCTGATCAATACAAACTGCTGGAAAGTCCCCTAAATTATAGGTTCCTCAAGATATTTTATCTCTGCTGGGCATAGTGGCACAGAACTGTAATTCGAGCAGATGGGGAGACTGAGGCAAGAGGATCACAAGTTCAACACCAACCTCGGCAATTTAGCAATTTGTGAGACCCTATCTCAAAATAGAAGTTTTAAAAGTGCTGCTGATGTGACTCATTGGTTAAGTGACCTGGGTTCAATCTCTGGTATTCCCCCCCACAAAAAAAAATATTATATATCTCTTTGATATTTATTGGGGGTTAATTAACAGTATACATATGGATTTAGAGATTTCCCAGGAATTTGGGGGGCAATGGGCCTGAGACAGACTGGCTGGGAGAGCGACAGGCTTGGGAAAGTATGCAAAATTAAATTCTATTTTCTTGTCCTTCCTTTATGTCTCCTTTCTATTTCTTATGTTTTCTATCTCTCTTCAGTAATATCTGCATTCTTTTTTTCAAATAAAGCATATGAGATATGCACAATTAGTATTCAAAATATTTATCAACTCTTCCTCTTTTTTCTTTCTAGTCTACCTGCTACTACCATTTAACTTTAAAGTTTAATATATGTGTGCAGCTGCTGAATTTGGCAGGTCGGATCCAATAGACAATAAAGACACTCCCTTTATGCAAGATAGCATTTATTGTAGTAATAATAGGGAAACAAGAGCAAAAGCAAAAGTGACCGGTGAGAGAAAAAGAGAAGAAAATACATCACCAGATGGGGGAAACACCAACACCTGAAGTTATGTAGCTGGGGACTCCCGCAGGGCAGCTTCCCAGGGTCCTGATGGGAAGTCCCAGGAAGAGCATCCACGGGTAAGACTCTATAAAGTCTTATTCCCAGTGTCACTCCTTAAATACAAGTTAGAACAAAGAAGGCTCCATTCTAATAAACTGTGTGACCCAGTGATCCCCTCAAGGACAAGGACTGGCCAGATCCCCAAACAGAGGAAGCCATAGCCTAGAGACAAATAAATGATTGAGTTCTCATGAGTGAGAGAGTGAGCAAACCCACCTAGAGGTCTGTATTCTTTAAATGTTCTATCAAGGATATGCAGAGGTCCTGACAGGCACGTGGACAGGGAAGATCTTTAATATTTTCCTCACCCCTTTATATCACAGTTACAAGCCACTGTTCTCTATGCCTGGAAAAGTGCTCAGGACTTACACCCACACAGTTGGCTTATAGTTGTGAGCCAGTCAATTCTCTCTCACCACAGTGACACCAGAGATCTTCTCCCACATACACACTGAATCATCTTAAACTCTAACTGGAGCACATCAGCATTTGCCAAAGATCTCAAAGATCTAAATAAATTTATCACTAGTCAACATAGTATTGGAGGTGTCTTTAGAATAACTGTAATCAACTTTAAACCCTTATCTAAAAATAGTACTGATGTAGGACAGATGAGTCTGGACACCTGAGGAATTTTCAGGAAGCAGGTTTATTTTAAGCTACAGTGGTTCAGAAGATGTAATGCCTAAAAATCTCTGAACCTCTGGTCTGTAAGTTCTTTAAACTTTGTAATCAGTGGGGTAATTGCATGTCAGTGGGTAGGTACATAACGGCTACTTTTTGTCCCATATTCTTAGGCTAGACAGAGATTTTACACATTTTTACCAAGAAAACAGAGATAGTGTTTTTTTTGTATAGCAACAAGCTCTCTTTGAGACAGTATCTATCACCCCTTTTGTATGCAAACATGGCTCTTACAAGAAAGAGGAATCTTCAAACTACAACTGACTTTCTATTGATTTTGTAAAATCTTGGTGACAAGAAGCATAATTATGGGGAGGGCCTTTAGAGGTGGGGGTACCTGAATAGATAAAGAAATTAACTTTTTAAGTAGAAAAATTTTACTTAATTTTGGCAAGGGTCTTTTGGGTGGGGGTACCTGGTCTGCTTCAGTATCTTTTGTTAAACATGATAACTCATAGTGTTACAGTTTTCTATTTGCTTATTGGCCTCACTAAATGTGCTTCCCTATTAAAAGTGAGATAGTAACCAAATAGTAGACAAATGGTGGCAGATAAACTCTTGGGGCTTCGTTTATAGTCTCTTTCTGCTGAAAGCCTCCTCCTACTCCCCAACTCTTGCAAGGTATGGAATGTGACTTTTCTTACCCTTTAATTCTTAATTAAATCAACCATAACATCAGATGTAAGGCTATGCCAAGAGATACAAGAATCTCTTTCACAGTATAGAAATTCCCTAAAGGAATTATTAAAATATCAGACCTTTCCCATACTATTCACTCAAAAAGGCTGGGCCATTTTTTGGTTTCTGGGCAATTTTGACTACTCTGTGATCAGAGATGTCCCCTTTATCTGGAGGTGAAGCCTTAAATACAAATTAGAACATTTTTTTTCACCAATTAAAACTTTGTGTATTTGTACTAACTTGGCATTTCTATCTCCAGTGTCAAAAGGAAGGTGTGTTTCCTATTCTAGAATAAGTATATGACTATGTAGTTAATACTTAACATTGTATAAATAAGGAAGTTAACTTTTTGAGTAGAAAATTTTTTCATGTTTTTCTTTTTCCTCAGCATTTTTACTTTATATAACTTCTGCAAAATGAGAAGACATAACAAAATTAAAGTAAAAGGTAGGAGGTAAAACATTCTTATATTATAGCCATAAAAATCATAGCACAATCTTACAATTCACACTGAAGTTGGAGTGACTCCTTTTGGTATCAAAATAATATTTTCTTTTACATTTGAATATCTATAAATCAGATATAGAAATCATAATTTCAAATATGTATATTTGTCTTTGTAAAAACTTAATAAACTTAATAAAAATGAATAAACAATAATAGCATGAAAATTATCTAAATTGTACCCTGGCCCTACCTTATTTCTGTTCTTTTTAGTACATTGAGGTTAACACGCATAGAATAACATCTTGGTATTTTAAGTGCACAGATCAGTGAGTGTTCATAAATGGACAGAACCTTGTAATGAAGCTACAAAATGCTTTCACCACCCCAAGAAATTTGGTTGTGTCCCTTTCTAATCAGTGACTCCACCTTCTTTCCCAGCCACAAGCAAACACAGCCACTTTTTATCATACAGGTTAATTTAGCTGTTATAAAAGTTTATTTATATTGAATTATCAAGTATGTATGTTTGTGTGTTTCTGTAGTATTCTACATAATCTTCACATGTACTCCTTCATGTAATACTGTTTATTTTTGAGTTTCTTCCATGTTGTTGCACTTTTCAGCAGTTCTTTTCTTTTGATTGCTCTTTGGCATCCCATTGCTTACCCATTCTCCTGTTTATGAACATATAGCTTGTGTCCAATTGGGACCATTATGAATATAGCTGTTATGAACATTAACGTATTTTATGTGAGCATATGTCTACATTTCTCTGGATGAAAACCAAGGAGTGGAAATTTTAGGTCCTATGGTAAGTGTGTTTCACTACATAAGGAAAAGTCAAAACTTTTTCCAAAGTGGCTGCCTTGTTTCATCCCCAGAAGAAATATATGGACATTCCAGTTTCTCTACATCCTCACTGACACTTCATAATGTCATTGTTTTTGGTTTTGCTTTTGTTTTTAGCTCTTTGAAAAAAATAAGTGAAGTGGGTTTCATTTTGATATATTTATTTACCAGGTGCTTTTTAAAAAAACTGATTTTTATTAGTGCATTATAGTTAACATAGTAGTGGGTTTCACACTGACATATTCATAAAAGCATATAACATTATTTCTTGCATTTCAATCTCCAGTAATTCCTTTTCCCTCCCTTTCTTCCCTGCAACTACTTCCTCCACATTATTGATTTTGCTTCTATTTCATTATTTTTTAGGAAAATATTGTATATGTTATTTCTAGATATACTTGATAGTAGAGTGTATTTTTACATATTATACATACATGAAGTATAAGTTCCCTTTCTGTGGTTATACATGATATGGAGTTAACTGGTTGTGTATTAGTTAATGAACATAGAAATATAATGTCCATTTTATCCTACTGTCTTTCCTATTCCTATCCTCTCTCTCTTCCCTTCATTCCCCTTTGTCTAATCCAATTAATTTCTATATTTACTCCCTCTCCCTTATTTTGTGTTAGCATCTACTTATCAGAGAGAACAGCCTTTGGTTTTTGAGAATTGCCTTATTTTACTTAGTATGATAGTCTCCAGTTCCATCTGTTTATCAGCAAATGCCATAATTTCATTCTTTCTTATGGCTGAGTAATATTCCATTGCATATATATACCAAATTATTTTTATTCATTCATCTGTTGAAGGGCACCTAGGTTGGTTCCACAGCTTAGCTATTGTAAATTGAGCTGCTGTAAACATTGATGTGGCTGTATCACTATAGTATGCTGACATTAAGTCCTTTGGGTATATGTGAAGGACAGGAAAAAAAAAATAATGGTTTAAGTCCAGCTTTCTTGAGGAACCTCTATACTGCTTTCCAGAGTGGTTGCACCAGTGCAGTTTTACCAGCAATGTGTGAGTGTACTTTTCCCCCACCTTCTTGCCAACATTTCTTGTTACTTGTATTCTTGATAATTGCCATTTTGACTATAGTGAGATGAAATATCAGTGTAGTTTTAATTTGCATTTCTCTAATTGCTAATGATGTTGAACTCTTTTTTTCATACAATTGTTGAACAATCAGATTTCTTCTGTGAAATGTCTGTTCAGTTCCTTAGTCCATTTATTGATTGGGTTATTGGTCTTTTTGGTACTGAGTGGTTTTTTTAAAAAAAATATTCTAATTTGTTACACATGATGGCAGAATGTAAATCATTTCATATTACATATACAGAGCATAATTTTTCAAGTTACTGATTGTACACAAAGTATTTTCACACCATTAGTGTCTTCATACATGTACTTAGGGTAATGTTGTCTAACACATTCCACCATCATTCCTACCTCCTTGCCCCTCCTTTTCCCTCCCTCCCCTTTGCCCTATCTAAATTTCCTTCATTCCTCCCATGTTCCCCCTTCATAGACATTGTGAGTCAGCATCCTCATATCAAAGAAAACATTCAGCTTTGTTTTTTGGGGATTGGCTTGCTTCACTTAGCATTATTTCTCCAACTTCATCCATTTACCTGAAAATGCCATAATTTTCTTCTCTTTTAATGCTGAGTATTGTTCCATTGTGTATATATCCCAAAGTTTCCCTATCCATTCATCTACTGAAGGGCATCTAGGTTGGTTCCATAATTTACCTATTGTGAATTGTGTTGCTGAAAACATTAATATGGCTGTGTCCCTATAGTATGCAATTTTTAAGTCCTTTGGATATAAACCAAGGAGTGGGAAAACTGGGTCAAATGGTGGTTCCATTCCAAGTTTTCCAAGGAATCTCCATACTGCTTTCCAGATTGGCTGCACCAATTTGCAGTCCCACCAGCAGTGTATAAATATGCCTTTTCCCCACATCCTCACCAACACTTGTTTGTATTCTTCATAGAATGCCATTCTGACTGGAGTGAGACGAAATCTTAGAGTAGTTTTGATTTGCATTTCTCTAATTACTAGAGATGTTGAACATTTTTTTCATATGTTTGTTGGTTGATTGTATATCCTCTTCTGAAAAATGTCTGTTCAGTTCTTTGGCCCATTTATTGATTGGGTTATTTGGTTTTTTGGGTGTTAAGGTTTTTGAGTGCTTTATATATCTTAGGGATTAGTGCTCTATCTGATGTGTTTGTGGTAAAGATTTGCTCCCATTCTGTCGGCTCTCTATTCACCTAACTGATTGTTTCTTTTGCTGAGAAGCAGCTTTTTAGTTCAAATTTATCCTATTTATTGATTCTTGGTTTTAATTCTTATGCTACAAGAGTTTTATTAAGAAAGTCGGGGCCTAATCCAACATGATGAGATTTGGACCTACTTTTTCTTCCTTTCAATGCAAGATCTCTGGTTTAATTCCTGGGTCCTTGATCCACTTTGAGTTTTGTGCATGGTGAAAGAAATTTAATTTCATTTTGTTACATGTGGATTTCCAGTTTTCCCAGCACATTTGTTAAAGAGGTTATCTTTTCTCCAATGCATGTTTTTGGAGCCTTTGTCTAATATAAGATAATGGAAGTTATGTGAGTTGGACTCTGTGTCCTCTATTCTGTACCATTAGTCTACAGGTCTATTTTGGTGCCAATACCCTGCTGGTTTTGTTACTATTGCTCTATAGTATAGTTTTAGGTATGGAATAGTAATGCCATCAGCTTCACTCTTTTTGCTAAGGGTTGTTTTGGCTATTCTGGGTCTCTTATTTTTCCAGATGGATTTTATGATGGCTTTTTCTATTTCATAAGGAATGCCATTTGGATTTTGACTGGGATTGCATTGAATCTGTATAGTGCTTTTGGTAATATGGTCATTTTGACTATATTAATTCTGCCTATCCAAGAGCAAGGTAGATCTTTCCATCTTCTAAGGTCTTCTTTAATTTCTTTCTTTAGCATGTTGTATTAAGTATTTTGAGGTCTTTATTTATCCTGGAGATTAATGCCCTATCTGAGGTGCAGGTGGCAAAGATTGTCTCCCATTTTGTAGGCTTTCTCTTTACATTCTCAATTGTTTTCTTTGTTGTGAAGAAGCTTTTTAGTTTGATACCATCCCACTTATTGATTTTTGATTTTACTTCTTTTTCTCTAGGAGTCTTCTTAAAGAATTCAGTTCCTAAGCCAACATGATGGAGAATTGGACCCAATTTCTCTTCCAGTAGGTACAGGGCCTCTGGTCTAATGCCTAGGTTCTTCATCTTGAGTTTTGTGCAGGATGAGAGATTTAATTTTGCTACCTATGGATTTCCCATTTTCCCACCACCATTTGTTGAAGAGTCTATTTTTTCTCCAATGTATATTTATAATGCCCTTGTCTAATATTAGATCACTGTATTTATTAGTTTGTCCGTGTGTGTTCTAATCTGTACCATTGGTCTTCATGTCTGTTTTGATGCCAATGCCATGCTGTTTTTGTTACTATAGCTCTGTAGTAGAATTTAAGGTCTGGTATTAATGCCTCCTGCTTCACTTTCGTTGCAAAGCTTGCTTTTTGCCAGATGATTTTAATTTGCATTTTCCTTGTTTGTTAATTGATAGTTTTGAGCAATTTTTATATGCTTGTTGACAATTCCAACACCATTTCTTTAAGTTCTATGCATATTTTTATTAAGTATTTCATGATTATTACTCATTGTTGTTATTATTGTAATAGTTGTTTATTCTAGGTAAGTCATCTGTAGGGCAAACATATTATAAGTATTTTCTTCTAGTATCTGGCTTACCCTTTTTTTCCTTAAAAATGTCTATCAAAGTATAGATTTAAAAAATGTTTTAACAAAATATCTGGCTCTAACTTAAATTTAAAATCCTCAGACTCACTACAGAAAAAATATGATTATTCATAAAAGGAAAATTTTCATTTTGTTTCTGGAACTAAAATTTAGCATAGATACCCATTTTTTTCTACACCATGTATTATTGTCATTATAATTTAAGTTTTACTTAGACTTACCAGGATAATATGTTCCCTTGGATTTTATGAGAAAGAATAAGTAAAATACACCAAAATCTAAAACCAAATTAAGTAATTCATGCAGTAAATTTGGGATTTTCAAACTTAGATGAATCCTAAAATTCAAACGCTATTATATAAAAAATTCAAATATATTCAGTTGTTTTATATTGTCTATATGTTTTCTTATTAATGTTATAGAATATCCTTAGCCCAGTTGGGTTTTTGCTTATAATATCAGTGACTATTAAAAACTCATTTCACACAAAAACGTTATAAGACCTGAGTATGTTAATCTAACAAATAAATATTTGAATTGCATAATTTTAGATTTAAGCATTTCTAAGAGATATGTAGCTATAGAGAAAATTCAGTTTGCCATATTTTATTCTGGCTCTCTGTTAAATAGTTATATGGCCCTGGGAGTCCTACAAACTTTCTAGGCTCTTAGCACTCTCAATGATAAAATAAGAACAGGGGTCCTTCACTGAACATGTACCAGGATGATCTTGTAAATAAAATTTTATATAGAATGCCCCTTTTGTACTCTGAATATATCTATATGTATCATTGATTTCTGGCATGTGAGTGATGTGTTTAGGTAAGTCTTATCATTTAGCATCTTTTATAGAGAATTAATAAAATTCCAAATATTTCTTCCAAGGGAAATGTATTCTTAAGTATGAGAGTTCTCACTGCAATTACACCCTGTAATATGACCACATGATCTTAGAGAATCATTATGTGAAATTGAAATATAGCTTTTAATGATAATAAAGTTTAAAATGTACGCATAAAACAACATTTTAGAAAACTGACATATTTTATGGTGATGGTATACATGCTCCCTTGCACATATGGCTGAGATAAATTTCATTATTCAATATATCAAATATTCATTCAAAAATATTGTCACATCTCTATGCCAAGGAACATCTTTATGCCAACATTTAGTTTTTAGATATTTATTAATAATTATAGGAAATGAATTAGAGTTAGTGTATTCTTTCTTTCATGCTTATGTAGATATGTTCTAAGAGCGTACTGAAGGACTCTGAAATCCGTTCACTTAGGTTGCTCAAGAAAAGAACTCCAAGGTGGAGTGCACATACTTGAAATTGAAGGTAAGAAGGTGTTAGGAGGAATATCTGTAGAGTCATTTAGGTCAAACATTTTAACAGGCAAAAAATATAGTATATATAGTAAGTCATAATATGTGTTCCTGAATTTCCTTTTTAATTTTCATGTCTCAGCAAGACTTGAATAGTTTTAATTAGAGTATTTTCTTAATATCACCCCTTTCTTAACAAATAACTAAAACAAAACTTGACATGTCACTTCTTGACAGAACAAGTGAAATTTGGGGGTGAAGGAGCACCTTCCTTTGCCAAGGCTGGAATAAAAATGGAAGATAATATGAGAAAGAAAGCATTTATGAAAGTTTGACAATTATAAAAGAGACAAAATTAGTATCTATAAGAGAGTTCAGAGGGTCTGAATGCTTCTAAATGGGTAAACCTTCTTATATCTTGGAATATTATTGAAGAACTATAATATTCACTTTAAGGTTATTTATAATCCATCTGAAAGGAATTAGTTCATTGTAATATAGCCCCTGGAATATCATTTTAAAAATGTAACCACTCTTGCTTTGAATGTTGATAAATCTTAAAAATATCCAACACAGGCTTTTCATGGAGTGGGTTTTGATATCTACCTCTAGTTAGTAGTGAAGAGTTGGTGGTAACTCTCAAGTTTGACTGCCCTGAATGCTTGGTTTTCACATTATCTTCTTCAGATATTGACTTCAGGAAGTCAATATTGACTATGTACATTTCAAAGTACAGCAGGAGATTCAGGGTCTTACCAAACTGTCTTCATGGAAGGCTTTGATTTATTGAAGGGCACTGCTCAAAATGCTGACTCCAGCTCTCCATTTCACCAGTTTTCTTCCCATTCTAAAGCTTTCTCTCTGCCAATATAAGCATTTATTTGTATAATGGCAACAGGAGAATAGTGAAATGCTTTGGAGCCAAATGAAACCTTTTACTTCCTTCTTACCATTACAACAGTACTTTATTCATACCATATCACTTAATTTCAAAATAGTAGAATCCATTGCTTATGAACATATTTTCTTTCTCCTCTAGAATACTGAATTACACAGGTCAAGGATTTTCACCTGTTAATGCTGACATATCCAGCATCTATCATGCTCGGAAACTACTGAAAAATCAAATGTTATGAATACGCAAGCAGTTCTCTAGCCCAAAGCAAAACAGAATGGATACATAGAGCTTCTCAATCTAACCAGCCTGTCAAATGAGTGAACAATTATCTTCAGGCCATTGGTGATAGCTGCAACTGTTACTGAATAAGGATAAAAATATTTATTTTATGCACCTCAATCTCTTTAATTTTGTACTTATTCCTTCTAAGAGAAGGCACAATACCTTTGTAAGTCATAAGGAGAAATGAGATACATGTTCTCTTTTGAAGACTACACACATCAAGCCTCCTAAACATTAGTTACCAGAAAAAAAGGTTCACTGGCTAGGTGGAGGAAGAGGCCAGACAAGGAGAAGGTCAAGTAGGTTAGGGACCACCCCCACACCCGACCTTCAAGCCTGGTTGTTCACTAAGCTGCTATGATAGATGAGGGTGGGGTGGACACAGTGTCTTTGCTCCTCTTGCTAATTTGTTTCTTCTCTCAACAGGTCACAGCTAGGAGATGGACTGGGGGAGGAAAGTATATTTCTACCCTACACGTACAGTTCAAATGAAGAAAAATCAGAAAGAAAAGGAAAAAAAAAATTCTAAATGAAGTAGGTTAAGAAGCAAGACTGCTTCCTGTCCTTCCCTCCCTCCCTTTTTTCTTACCTTCCTACTGTCAGTTTGTCTTTCTCTTCCTAGAAAAAGTATTCTGTATTACCAGATTCAACAAAATTATTTGAACTGCATAGTTAAGACGGAGGGTGGGGTGGGGAGTTGACGGTTAAATCTGTCCATCTCCTTTCAGGTTAATCTTGCAGACCATCAACATGTAAGATTAGATCAGGTGCTGTTTCATAGAAAAAAGAAAACTGAACTCATAATGTTAAGTGATTATTTCAGACGTGTTCCTAAGTGACAAATGATGGGAAAATGCCATGGAATCAAATTTCTAAGGACAGCTTTTCAGCTAATGATTCTCTTCAAAAAAAGAAAGCAAGAAAGGAAAAGAAAAGAAACCTAAATTAATGGTCATTTCAGGATAGGAAAATAGACCCAATTTACACTACCACTGTCTTGTCTGCCCTTCATCTGTTAAATAGTGGGCTAGGTTTGAATAATTGACCTATGTTGATTTACAATGAAATGGCAGCCTGTCCCAACATCATAAAAGATTTATGTTTTTATTCAGTGTTTATGTTGATATCTTAAGTAGCAAGCACATCGCACAGCACATTGCTATGTAGTGACAAGACCAAATGCGCCTTGGCAGAGCTTCAGTATAAAAATTAGAAGGTGTTGATTTCATTACCACTCTGGCAATACATCTGAAAGAGTGTTAATGACTATTAATGGCCTAGTCCTCAGCCAGAAGAACGCCTGAAGTCAGTGAAAGTGGCATTTTGTCTGCTCTTAAGCATTAAAAACAGAGAGCCTCCCACAGTTGCATTTGTAAGTGCCTTTCCTGCTCTACAAATAATCACATCCCCCACTTAACTGAGCTTTTAAAAATGTTTAAATTCAAGGCAAACCCAATTTCTCCATGCTGGAGTTTTGCTCCCTTCCTTTTCTTTATACCCACTAAGACATTCCACTCTTATTAAAAAGTAGTTGAAGGTGAACAAGAACAAAGTTATTTTAAAGAGAACCTTTTGAGGTTTTTTTTGACTCTGCACCAGAGAAATGTTGTTGTCTGGGTTTAACACACTTATTTTGGAGACAGAGGAGTCCACACCACCTTGAAACAATGTGCTATGAATCCATCCAGGTTTCTGAAGCCCAAATGTTTCAGGCTTTTTTTTTTTTTTTCTCAAACAAGATTTTTTGTTTTGTTTTATTTATTTATTTATTTTTGGTCCCTTGAGGGTCCTAAATCAATAGGTTATTAGATTAGGAATGGAAGCTTCTGTTTCAGAAAACACAACTGCAGCTAGACAACAGAAAACAGATGCCAATTATTTGCCAATGGCTGCTGGAAAACAAAACATTTTATGACATTTACTTTGCCTTAGCAGAACTGCTGCTGATGCCAAAGAAATATAAACTGGTCAAATTATCAGCAGCCGGTTTTGAAATGTGGGGTATTATCATTTGGAATCTTGTTCTACATTTGGCCATTCTGTGACCCACATGTTTCTTTATAGACTGATTCTACATACAACTTGATAGAAACCTCAAGGCATTTTAACAGAATATACAGGGAGAATGTGTGTAGTTGATATATATTAAATAGTAGCTATATTCTGATATTTCCTGCATCGTCTTCCAATTCCACTAGTTTTCAATACAGGGATAAAGATATTTTTTTGATATTTGCTGCTTGAAAGTATAGTCCTTGACACATATTTGTATATCATGTGGAAAAGCTTCAAATTAAATATCTTTTCTTACACTGAATCCAGTTGAATTATTCATTGTTAATGTGATGTCACAAGCAATGTCTAAGTATTTTTCCTCCAGTAGCTGACAGAGGCTTAATTTAGTCACAATCAATATCTATCTAGCCCCATAAGAATATAAATTTTCCATAAACATTTTTGGATTAGTGTCCTACCTTTGAGACACATTTCTAAAGGAATATGTTGGGTGAACTTCACTGAAAGAAACAGTTATGACAAATTTCTACTTTTATCAGGCATGAGATTGTGTTGTGTTGAAGATAGAGGTTTTACAAATATTTTTTGTGCCTGTCTTATCATAGTGATTTGTTATCTTTTAAGTAGAACTAAAGGTGATTATCACATTTCCTTGATAGTATAAATTACACAGGCACTAGTGTTACAAGTATCTACATTACCTCAAGAAGTGTCCTGAGTGACTGAAAGTGAATTCCATTAGGGATTACATTTATATCACTGAGTATTTACTGAATACATAATCCAGGGAAAAATAATAAAGTAACTGAAGTTATACAATATTTCTCAGTTTTAATATTCACATGAGTCACAAGAGATGTTGTCAGATGCAGGTTCTGATTCAGTAATTCTGAGGTGGGGACTGAGATTTTTAATTTCTACAATGTCTATGTAAAGAAATACAAGCAGGTATTCAAAAGACCACACTTTGAGAAGAAACCATTTAGATGACCTAGGATGGGGCTACTCTCCATTGAACAATATTCTGAAGTAGTCATAGCCATTCTGAACATGCAGGGGGACTGACTAGGTTGTAGTCAGTCAGGACCTGAAGATCCAGATGCAGAAGAACCCTTGTCCAGCCCATCTCAGAAGCAATGATTGCTGTCAACCTGTTGGTTCTCATGTAATGTGAGGATGCTCAATACGGTTATGTAGGACCTGCACTATTTCTTTCTTAGATTTGAAAATACTGAGACCTTCGAGGGGTGTGTGTGTGTGTGTGTGTGTGTGTGTGTGTGTGTAGATAGAGAGGAGATAGGATGCGTTAAAGTTTTAACTGGAGACAGAAGATGAGAAAATTATGGCATAATTAAAGGGATGATATACTCCTAGTTATGACTCCAACAAGTGGTGCCTATAACTCCCTGTAGCATGTTTTCTTAACATAGGCATCAATCACACTGAACAGCTAAATAACTTTCATGGCAAAGAAACAGGAGATTAAATCACATTTGCCTTTACTCCTTAATAATAGAATCTATAGTGGGGCTGGGGATGTGGCTCAAGCGGTAATGCGCTTGCCTGGTGTGCAGGGCGCTGGGTTCGATCCTCAGCACCACATAAAAAATAAAATAAAGATGTTGGGTCCACTGAAAACTGAAAAACAAATATCAAAAAAATAAAAATAATAATAAAAATAATAGAATCTATAAGTGAAAAAAAATTCTAGACAATATTTTGTGACACGAATGCACATTCATGTGGCCTGCACTTAGCTGAAGTAATGGCCATCCCATCTCCCCCACTTCACTATACCTCCAGCCACAGGAAGCCTTATTCTCAAATCAACACCACAGGAATGGTTCCCAGGTAACTTTCTCTCTACCACTACTCCCTCTCGTTCACATTGCCTAAGTACCTGGGACAAATTCAGGACTGCTTTATCAGTAGACTTGAATCTTGGCAGATCACTTATCTAGCTAGGGAGCAGCTGGCAGGATGTCATAGCCAATTAGGAAAAAAAGAGCATTTAATATCCCTTTGGAAGACTCAGGATTTATAGTCACATTGGATGACTACATGACATCCTCATAACATTCCTTCTATTCCCCTCCCAATCTCCCTGTATCTTTGATCTTTTCAGATAACTTTTATTCATTTGTGCTCAACTAGTCCTCACAATCTCATGCCTGAGGTGCTGCAAGTCTTCTAACTGGTCTGCCTATCTTATGCTTTCCCAAATCTCAATTATCGCATCTCATTAGTCCTCCAACACTCCGTGAATTTTATGTTTAACAACTTTAATCAGCCCCATTTAGCTCTATCAGCATACCACACTGTCATGCAAGTCATCTACCAAATATATTTGCATCTTTCAAACTTCCCCAAAATTTGGCCACATATAATGTCTCAAATAATCCATGCTTATTATCATGTCTTCTCAGATTTTCATGACTATCTAAGCCCTTATCTATAACCTAAACTCTTCTCCATTAATTCTTCTTTGAATTGGCTACACCAATCCTTACTGATTTTTTTCCACAGTTGTTATCACTATTCATTTTATTACTTGTTCACATGCTACCTTGTATTTCATTTTTCTTGCTATTGTTTATTTTAATATTTATTATAAATAGGATTATTTGCTCTTGTATAATGGTACTCATCATAATTGATCTAGATTTGAGCTGTGAGGGAATAGTAATTCTCTTCATTAAATCAAGGATGATGAAAACATTCAGCTTTCATGATTATTTGAGGGTTTCAGAAATATTGTACCAAGAAGAGTTCCTAAAATATAGTTTTGTTCTCAGAAAATGTTGGCTTTTATTAACTGCTTCATATGAAGAACTTTGAAAGATATGACACATATCCATCATAGTACATAGGAGAGTGTTATGTACAGAGGAAATGTACACAGATATTTCTTTCATTGAACTGTTCTGAACTTATTGTGAACAGGTAGTTAAGGACTGTAGGATGGCAATCTTGTGATGGAAAACCTGCCCTGTTCATTCTGCATCTTTTTTTCATGGGAGAACTTCCTCTTTGGCTCTATTTGTTTAAATGTCTATAGAAGTAAAAAATGTAGGCTTATTATAAGAACGTTTTATACATGGTTTCTGTGCCTTTGAGATATTGTCATTTATTTCACATAATTAAATCTTTCCAATCACTCATCATTAGTACACAGAATATAGAATGGCATTTGTTGGCTCATACTAGAATCACAGAAATATTTAAAAATTGCTCTCCACAAGTAATTATTCCCCCAGGAAATAGAAAAATAATCTAGTTTTGCCTTAAACTGTAAGCATAAATAGACTGACACAAGGTGGCCTTTTAGAGGTATCTATAATTTCTTCTCACATAAATTCTAGAAAATTTGGTACATGTAGATATTAAATCAATTTTCACTAAATGAATGAATATAAACAACATTCTAAAAATTCCTCTGTATGTATAGTATACTAATACCTTTGTCATGTTATTGTTGAAGACTTCTAATCTATGACTGATGAAAAGAATTTAAATTTCATAAAAAATGCATTTACTAATTAATTCTGTCAATATTTATCAGTCTCATATGTTAGAGTATGTGTGGGTATGAAGACATGGAAATTAATAAGTATGAATGGTTTTCATTAAATGTTGTTTAGCAGTAGTGGTAATGTACATCCTCCACCAAGCATACTATACTTTTATAAAAGAAAATCATGAAATGATTTGATTTTTAATTAATATTAAATATCATGGTATATGAATTTCTGATAAAATTCACTGGGTTTCATCAGACCCTTATAAATCTTTACCATTAATTAAATAGTGGAATGTTAATGATTAGAATATCAATTTTATTGAATATATATTAAATTTATCCTAAATGTAGTTTTCAAAACTATTGTCTATAGAACACTTAGAAAGTGCTAGAATCTTTATAGCAGTTATCTTGTGGTTCTTTTAACAACATGCTTACATTAGATTTTTATGTGAAATTGCTTTATTGGATCTAATAATATCTTGTAAATGTTCTCTCTGACCTTCTCTTGAATATAGATTAAAAGATCTGGTAATAAGAATATGCTTATGACATCTATAGACATCTAAAAAAATTAACTTTCCTAGTGAAGCTGATGAATATTTGTGCTCAAAATATCCACTTGCTCAGGACCAAAAGTTTCTGGATAGCTTTCTAATTCATATTTGAACAATCATTCACTAGAAGATTTAAAGCCATACTTCATTTCTATATAGTTAACTTGAGTACCATTTTGCTAATATCAGACACCTAAAGCTAATTACCTTCCTTCCTCTATTTACTTTATTGAGATGTAACCTGATTTATTATTAGCACTCTGTTTTCTTGAGACAATAGTTAATCTTAATAGATTTGGTAGATTTATCCCATGAAAGGTTAATTCAGTTTCATCATTCTGAAAATTATGAACTATATAATAATCATCAATGTCAATAAGAACTTTCATTTAAATTTTGAAACCAACATATATGCATCTTGAAGAAAATTTTGTTATAAAAGATAATATAATGAAAGCTGGAAGAGGTAATTTGAATATCAACACCGTATTTTGTCATTCCATTTTCAAATCCTGGATATTTTATGACATCATGTTGACTGAAGTCTTCAAATCAAAGTTGGTGCAATTTTTATGTCCAAGGGATTACCTTTTCATTTTTAAAAAAGCATTCGAAAATGTTAAATGGAACAAAATAATTTTATAAAAGAACTTAAAGTTGGAGAGTATATTTGGCAGTGACTACCTTTAGAAAGTGAATTTGTGCTTTTAGTCAATATCTTCCTTTTGGCAACTTCTTTATTCTCTAAAATTACATGGAACAGCGTGACATTAATGTTGGGAGAAAATGGAAAGGCTTATTATCTGTTCCTATAGAATAGGGGAAAAAACTAATTTCTCAAATTACTGAAGGTCAAATTATATTTCAGGACAAATAAAAGTCAGGAAGGATGTTTTGATCTATTAAATCTTAATTAAGAATCTGATTATTTCAAATGATTGCATGAAGGTATCTGTGAGGTAAACAAAATAATTTTTCTCTAATTTTTAGGAACCCCAGAAACATTTTAATTCTCCTCTTAGGAAGCAAAGTGCCAGTATGTGGTGAATGAAAAAAGATTATCTAAGCTGATAAAATAAAAAGTGTAAAATACGAGTAGAACTATAGCAACTAAATGACTTAATAATTAAAATGCTTCCATCAAAGAAAAACTCAAGTTCAGGTGCTTTCACAGGCAAATTCCATCAAATATTTCAAAAAGAGATAATGTAAATTATTTATAAGTGTGTTGGTCAGCTCTTCATTAGCATAATAAATACTTGACATACTCAGTTTATAAAGAGAAAGGATTATTTTGGCTCACAGCTCTGGAACTTTGATTTCGTGATGAATTAGCCCCATTGTTTTTACCTGTGGCAAGGCTTTATGACATGGCTGGTAGCAAGTGGCCAAGCAAAACAAAACTGCTGATCTCAAGGCCAAAGAGGAAGTGGCCAGGTTCCCATTATCTTCTTCTTCTTTTTTTTTTTTTTTTTTTTTGAGACAGAGAGAGAGAGAATTTTTTAATATTTATTTTTTAGTTTTTGGTGGACACAACATCTTTATTTTATTTTTATGTGGTGCTGAGGATCAAACCCAGTGCCCTGCGCATGCCAGGTGAGCGTGCTACCACTTGAACCACATCCCCAGCCCCCCACTATCTTCTTAAGGGCATAACCTCCAATAACCTAAAAACCTCCAACTAGTGCCAACTTTTAAAGACTCCACCACCTCCCAATACCAGTACTCTTTTAAAAAGTGCTTGAAAATGTTAAATGAAACATAATAATTTCATAAAACAAAGTTGGAGACTATATTTGGCAATGACTACATTTAGAAAGTGAGTTTGTGCTTTTAGTCAATATCTTCTTTTTGGCACTTCTCTATTCTCTAAAATTACATGGAACAATGTGACATTAATGTTCTGAGAAAATGGGAAGGCAAGCCTTTAATACATGGGCTTTGAGGGAACATTTCAGATCCAAACTATAGTAATAAACTCTTAAAAGTTTCAGAGACTAGAACATGAACACTTCTCAACTTATTCTATGAGGCAAATGTTGCAGCAATGCTAACATCAGAAAAAGATATCACAATAAAAGAAATAGTTGAGCCATTTTGGAAAACAATATGACATCTCCTCAAAAAATTAAAATTACCATAGGAATCCATCAACTCCACTTCTGGATATATACCCCAAAATATTTAAATCAGGGTCTCACAAAGATATTTGTGTGCTCATGTTTATAGTAGCATTATCCACAACAGTTAAATATGGCCATGTTCATCAAAGGATAAATGAATAAGAAAATTGTATGGTATATACATGCAATTGAACATTATTCAGCCTTAAAGAGGGATATAATTCTAACATATGTCACAAAAAATATGAAACTTGAGTATATGGAGCTAAGTGAAAAAGACCAGTCACAAAGAAATCAAATATTATATGATTGTACTTACAGGAGATACACAGAATACTAAAAATTATAACAAGAGAAAATAGAATAGAAGTGTCCAGCTGGTGAGGAAGTGGGGAATTAAAAAATTTTGTTCTGTGGGTATATAGAGTTTCAATATGCAAGATAAAAAAGTAATTGATGGAAATAGTGGTAATGATTGCACAGTATAAATGCATTCAATTTCGATGAATTAAAAGCACTTAAAAATTATTAAGATGGTAAATGTTACATTACATGTATTTTGCCACAATAAAAAATGATTGGAAAAAATTCATCATAATTCTAAGAGCTAACAATGAACAATATAAAAGTAAAATTCAGAAAAGAGCTTTACTCATATAGTATAAAAGTTAAATGCTCAGAAATGAATTAACATTCAATTCTTTAAAAATAAAAACTATGCTGATTAAAAAATAATGGTTGACTAAATAAACATTGCACATTCATCAATTAGAAGATTCAATATGCTACTATGGTAATTACCCCAAGTTGGTCTATATAGGTAAAACCATCTCTAAAATTCCCGGAAGCCATTTTTGCAGAAATTGATAAACTGATTTTAAAATTTATTTGAAAATACAAAAGAATAGATAGATAGAAGGTTAAAATGTTAGAAGATTAAAACTTTCCAATCAATAAATACAAATTCACAGTAAATAAGAGAGTCTGGCAGTAGGATAAGTATAGATTAATATGTCAATGAAATAGGATCTAGAGTTGAGAAAAAAATTCTGCAAAATTGATTTTCAGCAAAGGTGACCAGTAACTTTGATGGAGAAAAAATAAAGTTTTTTGTAGTAATAGTAGTTGTTTTTGTTTTCAGTAATAGTTCTGAAAATGATAAATTTATGATAAATTTATAATTTTAGCTCATACCCTAAATCAAAAGCAACTAAAAATATATAATATGCCTATCATCCCAGCTACTTGCAAGGCTGAGGCAAGAGGATCAAGAGTTTGACTTCAGTTTCTGCAACATAGTAAGACCATGTCTGAAAATAAATAAGGCTAAGAATAGAGCTCAGTGGTAAAGCGCTTCTGGGTACAATTCCCAGAACAAGAAAAAACAATGTGTGTGTATCACATAATTAAAAGTAAGAAGGAAAAAAAGTTGAAAATTTGTGTGACCATAGGTTAAGTGTTCTTAGATATATTAGCAGGAGCATTATCCACTAAAGAAAAAATAAATTGGGTCTTATCAAATCAAAATCTGCAATATATTAAAATATACCATTAACCAGATAAAGATATAAGTCACAGACTGGAGAAACTGTGACTTTTTAGTCACAGTTAGATCATATATCTAATAAATAGCTTACATACAGGATATATTTGAAAGAAACTCTTAAAAATCATGATAAATATCTTGGAAGATTGCAGAAGGGAGCTAGGCAGCAATTTCTGATCTCCTCATAACACCGAAAGGAGGTAGTGAAGATAAAGCAGAATTGAAAGGTGAGTGATAAAATAATGCTCTAAGACTGTATAATCCAAAGTCTGAGACTTGGAGAGACTTAAAGACCAGTTACCAGAGTAGAAAATAAGTGCAGAGTTCCCTAACCCAGAACCCAAATCAAGGTCAAGGAAGGGAAGAGGGACGAGAGAGAAAGAGAGGGAACAAAAAATTTTTAAGCTCACCCACTTAAAAACATTTGGAAAGACAGACAAAATTTAAAGTATGATAGGTCCTTAAAATATAAACAGCTTAAAACCAAGTCTGAAAAGAAAGCTGAGCCAGGGATTCACAGTCATCTTGCGGGGCACTATCTGACTAGTCACTCTCTCAAATCAAAAAGGCATCTTTCCACATCCAGACAGCTGCAAATTAAATCAGAGGGAAGTCCTCTGCAGTAGGACCTCTTAAGAATCTGGCCAGAAAAAACTTCTAGAGGAACAACTACTAGCCCAAAATTGCTGAAACCCTCTCCTCTTTTCCCTAACTGTGAATAATAGGAGTGATGGGGAGCAGACATGTGTGGAAAAGTACACCTAACCCTGTCGGGTGCAACCAGACAAAGGTGGAAACTACTGTGCAGCAGTCACTGACTCAGACAGTGACAGAGCAGCAAAGCAGCTGTGGTTCCAAGCAGGAAAGAAATCCATCAAGACCACCCCAGTCCCTGACCACCACCATTGGGGTGAGTCACATGGAAAGCCTAGGGACACTCCCTCTATTGCTGGGCTGGATCAGAGGGAAATTGCCTAAATATCACATGACATAGAAATCCTGTTCCCAGAAGAAAGGAGCCATAGGCAGAAAAATGTTAGAAGTTCCTTGAATAACCCAGGAAACTTAAGCAGAAAGTACATGCAAACAGGGCCAGAGGGAGATGGGTTAAGGTGAAAAATTGACTGATCCAAGGCATGAGGAAGTGACTGTCCCTAGACTTTACCGATTACCAGCCTGATTCACAGTCACGACTGGTGAGTGAAAGGGTCTTGCTTGGACATTGGCTGGACCTTGCATCAATCATAGTAAAAAGAAGGAATCAATATCCATCATTCACAACATGGGGTAATGGAGCCTAACTAGAGCCAAGGTGAACCACCTGAGTGCATTTACTACGGTACCACAAACAGCAACATTGGTCAAGGGGAATAATTCTGCACCACATAAAACCTGTAGAAAATCTACAATCAGCCAGTTTCAAAAAGGCAGAATAGAGAAGGTCACTTTCCTGGCTGCTCTGTAGTGTGAGACCAGGAAAGCAGATAGGCAGCTTCTCAGCAAGGTGGGTGAATACAAAAAAAGGGAAAGTAAATTTATTGGAATTTAATACTAGACATTCGAAGCAGATCAGGGACTCTGGAGGATGGATATAATAAAATAAGGAAGAAATCCCCAGTGCCAGAGGCACTGCCACAGCCAGAGGCATCAGTCAGAGTGGTCCCTCCACAAGTAAAGTGGAGGGATAAGGGAAGCAAAGGAACTGGCATTTTCAGGAGGCCTGAGGTGTATCTGGGTATAGAAAGTTTAGAGATCAAAAACACTGCCTGACTAAACTGAAAAGTGTGCTATACAAAATCCTTGTGCAGAAAAGAAGCTGTATCTCTCCTGTCTGCATGCAGAAGACAGAGGAAGGAACCATTTTGTAGCCATGACACAGGGGCCAGCAGCTGGGGAAGCCAATTCCTGGAAAACCCAGGTTTGGCCCAAAACACAGGCCTGGCAAACACACACTGCACAAATAGAGTTGGCTGAAGGGACCAGGAGAAAATCAAACATGGAGAGGGGTTTACAAAGGTGAATACTCGTCATGGAAGCCCAACTGGCTGTTGTCCTCCCCCTCCAAATTAGCTATTGTAGGACCAGTTGGGAGAGATGTGCCTAGTTGGGAATTTGAAACAGCAGGGGAGAGAGAGATTGAGTTTGGAGACTGAATATAAGACCAGGAAGTATGGGGTCTGCTGGTAATATAATGGACTAAGAATTTGCTCCTCCACTACACAAGTGGAACTCAAGGATGATCTATAAATCCACAGGGTAGAAACTGCATTGCCTCACATCTAACCAATAGATGGGTAGACATACAAACAACATGAAAAAGCAAGGGAAAATATTGCCCAAATAAACCAAGATAATTCAATAACAGAATCCATTGACATCACAGTAGAACAAAGAATAGAGAAGGAGTGTAAAATTTGCATAGTTAAACTGATCTGTAAGACAATTTAAAGAGTGAAATCAGGAAGAAAATACAGGATGTGAAAGATCACTTCAGTAAAGAGAGAATTTGAAAAAGGTCAAGCAGAAATCCTTGAAATGAAATAATTAATAAACTAAATTAAAAACTCAATGGAAAGTATCACCAACGGATTAGACCACTTGGAAAAAAGGAGATTCAGGGAATGAAGACAAAATACATAATCTTGAATAACCTAAAGAATGGAATGGCCTCTAACTGCAGAAGCTTGGGAGGCTGAGGCCAAAGAATCATGAGTTCAAAGCCAGGCTCAGCAAAAGTGAAGCACTAAGCAACTCAGTGAGACACTTTATCTAAATAAAATACAAAACAGGGCTGTGAATGTGGCTCAGTTTTTGAGAGTCCTTGAGTTCAATCCCTTGTATGCGCCCCCCAAAAGAGAATGAAATGGAAAATCAAATGCAGGAAGCTTATCCAACCCTAAATATACAAAATCACAACAGACCCATACCAGGGGTTTTGCATTATGAAAATACCTAACATTCAAAAATGGATAGATTTTAAAGGCTGCCAGAGAAAAATGACATGTAACATTTAGAGGGACACCAATCCAGACTCTCAAAGTGAGATGGCCTTAGAATAATATATACCAAGTTCTGAAAGAAAATGAACAAAATGCATAAACACTATACCCCGAAAAAAATAAGCATCAAAACTGACAATGAAATGAAAACCTTCCATAATAAACAAAAGTTAAAAGAATTCACAAACAGAAGCCCTGCACTATAAAACATACTCAATAAATTATTTCATGAAGAAGAAATAAGAAATTAAATTTAAAACCAGGAAAGGGAGAGAAACTACACAGAATAATAGTCAATCAAAGGAGAAACTATCTCAAATAAAAGACCAGAAATGTGGGAGATCAACCTTACACCTGACTGAGTCACACTCCCTGGCTGGGTGCTGAGGCGCTCAGTCGCAGAAATGTGGTAGAGCTTTCCCCACCCTTCTTGGATTCGAGGGTCAGTGTCCTTGTGCATGGGTGTGTCTTGTTACAGCCCCATGGGTGAAGCTATGCTCACCTGTTCCTTTGTAATATAACTCCTTGCCTGGTTTAGGATAGAATCTCCCATGGAAGTGCTTTGTGTTTGTCCCCTTCTCTTACTGTGCCCTTGGGTGTGGACTACCCAGGTGTCAGTCAACCTGCTGACAGTGGACATTATGAAGATACTCAGCCCCCTGAAACCTGACCCCTTGCCTTATTTGAATAGCTTCTCCTCAATAAAAGGGGTCAGCACGTGCTCTTACTCTCTCTCTTTCTGCGGACCCTTAATGTCAGAGAAGCCTTCCCAGCGACCCCAAACAAAAAGGTATCTGTGTCTCTTGTGTGGTTATTTTGCACAGTCCAGTTAGCCCAGTTCAACTGGAGTGACCCCTGAGCCTTTTAGTCATGAACAGAAACCCGGCTCAGAAATAAACCAAAATGTCAGGGAATAAAATTATATCAATAATAACCTTGAACATAGATGGTCTAAACTCAAAAATCAAAAGATATAGACTGGAAGATTGGATTAAAAAACAAGACCCAACAATATGCTGTTTCTAAGACAATCACCTCATAGGCAAAGACATCCACAGACTGAAGGTAAAAAGATGGGGGAAAAATATTATTCACATGGATCTTGTAAACAAACAGGGTTTCTAAGACACATAAAGTAAACTTCAGACCAATATCCCTTATGAATATAGATACAAATTTTTTTAATGAAATACTGGCAAAGCACATTACTAAAAAAAAAAAAAATTAAATGAAGCACCATGATCAAATGGGGTTCATCCCAGGGATGCAAGGTTGGTCCAACATATGAAATCAATAAATGTAATTCATGACATCAATAGACTTACAGACAAGAATCACATAATTATCTCAATAGATGAATAAAAATCATCTGACAAAATTTAGCATCCATTCATGCTCAAAACACTGGAAAAACTAGGGATAGTAGGAACCTACCTCAACAATGTAAAAGCTATATATGGAAAACCCAAGGCCAACATCATTCTAAATGGAGAAAAAAATGAAAGCATTCCCTCTAAAATCTGGAACAAAACAATGATGTCCTCTTTCATTACTTCTAATCAACATATTCCTTGAAAATCTAGCCACAGCAATAGACAGAAGAAAGAAATTAAAGTAAAACTCATACTAACTCTATGACATAATTCTATATTTAGATACCCAAAAAATTCCACCAGAAAACTGCTAGAACTAATAAATGAATTAAAGTAGTAGCATATAAAATTACCACACATAAATTAATTGCATTCCTATATATCTGATGAATTAATTGAAAGAGAAAATGGGAAAACTATCCTATTCACAAAAAAAAAAAAACTCAAAAAAGAACCCAAAACTTTGGATCAAATTACAGAAGAGGTGAAAGACCTCTGTCATGAAAAGTATATAACACTAAAGAAAGAAATTGAAAAAGACTTTATAAGATGAAAAGATCTCCCATATTGTTGGATAGGCAGAATTGTTATCAAATTGGCCATACTATGGAAAGTGGTATAGAAATTTAATATAATTCCTATTAAAATTCCAATGTTGTTCTTCATAAAAATAGGAAAGCCATCATGAAATTTGTTTTAGTCAGCTTTTTGCTGATGTAACTAAAAGACCCAACCAGAACAATTGTAGAGGAGGAAAAGTTTATTTGTGGGCTTATGGTTTCAGTGTTCTCAGTCCATAGACAGAAGACTCCATTCCTTGAGGATCCAGGTGAGGCTAAACATCATGACAGAAGACTGTGTCAGAGGGAAGCAGCTCACATGATGATCAGAGAGCAGAGGAAAGACTGCACCTGCCAGATACAAAATATGTACCACACAGCCATACCTCCAATGAAGCACTTCCTCCAGCCACACCTCACCTGCCTTCAGTTCCCACTCAGTTAATCCCATCAATGGTCAATTAACTGATTAGGTAAAGAGTATAACCCAATCATTTCTCCTCCAAATCTTCTTGCATTGTCTCACACATGAGTTTTTTGGGGAAATCTCATGTCTAGTCCATAAAAAAAAATTATTTGGAAAAATAAGAGGCCCAGGATAACCAAAGAAATCCTCAGTAAGAAAAGTGAAGCAGGAGGCATCACAATACCAGACCTTAAATTATACTACAAAGCTATAATAACACAAATGAAAGACTCAATAATCAAAATTAAAAATTTAAGAGAAAGCATCAACAATAGATTAAACCACTCAGAAGACAGATTTTCAGACATTGAAGACACAGTATATAATCTTGAAAATGAAGTTGACATAAAACAAAGAAAATAAGAGACCATGACCAGAATATTCAAGAAACCTGCTGTTACATCAAGAGGCCAAATTTAAGAATCATTGGGATAGATGAAGACTCTGAAATACAAACTAAAGAGATGCACATCTTCTCAATCAAATAATATCAGAAAACTTTCTAAACCTTAAGAATGAGATGGAAAATCAAATACAAGAGGAATATAGAACTCCAAGACCACTAAAATCACAATACCATAATCACACTTGATTCCACTCCAAGACACATTAAAAAGAAAATTCCTAACATACAGAAAAAGGATAGAATTTTAAAAGCTACCAGAGAAATGACTGGTCACAATTACAGATCAAACAATCCAGATTTCTCCAGATTTTAACTGATATCTCAACCCAGACCCTAAAAAGCCAGAAGGACTTGGAATAATATATATCAAGCTCTGGAAGAATATGAATGCCAACCACAAATATTATACCCAGCAAAATTAAGCTTTAGAATTGAAGATGAAATAAAAACCTTACACAATAAACAGAAGATATAAGAATTCATAACCAGAAAGCCTGCACTAAAAAACATACTCTATAAAATATTTCATGAATAAATGAAAAATAAAAAGTAAAAGCAGTATAGTAACAAATTTTACTAGGACAACAGACAATTAAAGGAAAATCAAGCTTGATTTAAACATTAGAAATGATGCAAAATAGCAGGAAATAAAAATCATCACTGTATCATAACATTGAATAAAAGTGGTCTAAAGTGTTCAATCAAAACACATAAATTGGCCATTTAGATTAAAAAACAAGACCCAACAATATGCTGTCTAATACAGATTCACCTCAAAGGCAAAGACTTCCACAAACTGAAAGTGAAAGGATGGGAAAGACATATCATTCGAATTGGCCTTATAAACAAGCAGGGTTAACTATTCTCATATCAGATAATTTGGACTTTAATAAGAATTAATCAGAAGAAACAATGATCACTGATACTGCTCAAGGGACTCACACATCAACAAGATATGATGATAGTAAATATTTATGTTCCAAACAATGGTGTATCTATGTACCTAAAGCAAGTCTTTCTCAATATTAATAATCAAATAGACCATAATACAGTAATATTATGTGACTCCAATATACCTCTCTCACCACTGGATAGATCATTCAGACATAAACTTAGTAAAGATTCTACAGAACTAAAAAATACAATTAATGATATGGACCTAACAGACATCTACAGAATATTTCATCATCAATTACTGAATTTACTTTCTTCTCAGCAGCACATGGTACATTTTCTAAAATAGACCATATTTTTTGTCACAAAACAAATCTTAGCAAATACAAAAATAGAGATAATGCACTGCATTCTGTCAGATTATAATGGAATGAATTCAGAAATCAATAATAAGAAAAAAAACAGAAACCCCTCTAAAACCTAGAGATTAAATAATACACGTTTGAATGATTACTGGATGGCAGAAGGAATCAGGGGTAAAGTAAAAACATCCTTAGAAGTAAATGAGACTAGTGATATAAAATATCAAAATCTCTGGTACAGTTTGAAGGCAGTTCTTAGAGTAAAGATTATAGCAATGAGTTCATAAATCAAAAGAATAAAAAGATACCAAATAAATAATCTAACATTACATCTCAAAGTTCTAGAAAAAGAAGAACAAATCAACACCAAAATCAGTAGAAGACAAAATAATTAAAATCAGAAATGAAATTAAGGAAAAAAATACAAAATATCAATGAAAGATAGTTAGGTTTTTGAAAGGATAGACAAGATTAATAAACCCTTAGCCAAACTAACCAAAAAAGAAAATACTCACATTAACAATATTTGAAATGAAAAAGGAAACATCACTATAGACACTACTCTAATCCAGAGGATCATCAGAAGTTGTTTTGAAAATTTATACCCTACTGATCTAGAAAATCTTGAAGATATGGACAAATTCCTGAGACATATGAACTAAGCAAATTTAACCAGGAAGATATAGAAAACTTTAATCAGATCAATATCAAGTAATGGAATTGAAGCAGCTACCTAAAGCCTTCCAACAAAGAAAAGCCCAGGACCAGATGGATTCTCAACCACACTCTACTAGACCTTTATAGAATTTATACTAATCCTCTTCAGATTATCCCATGAAATAGAAAAGGAGGAAACACTGCCAATCTCATTCTATGAAGCTAGTATCATCTTGATACCCAAACCAAAGACACATCAAGAAAAGAAAACTTCAAGTCACTATCCTTAATGAACATAATTGTAAAAAATTTTAATAAAATATTGGCAAATCACATTCAAAAACACATTTGAAAGGTAGTGAACCATGATCAAGTGGTTTTATCCCAGGGAAGCAAGTTTGGTTCATCATAAGGAAATCAATAAGTGTAATTTGCCACATAAATACAGTCAAGATCAAGAATCATATGATTATCTCAATAGATGTAGAAAAAACATTTGATAAAGCACAGCATTGATTCATGTTTAAAATATTAGAAATACTAGGGATAGAAGAAACTTGGATCAACATTGTAAAGAATACATATTAACAAACCTAAGGACACCATAATACTGAATGGAGAAAAACTTAAAGCATTTCCTATTCAAACAGGAATATGATAAGGATGCCCATCTTTACCACAACTATTCAACTTAGTCCTTGAAACTGTGACCAGAGCAAAGAAGAAAATTAAAGTGATACAAATAGGAAAAGAAGAGCTCAAATTATCTCTGTTTGCTGACAACATATTACTTTATGTAGAAGACCCAAAAACCTCCACTAGAAGACTTCTAGAGCTCGCAAATGAATTCAGCAAAGTAACAGGATGCAAGATCAACACTTGTAAATCAATTGCATTCCTAGAGTCCAATGATGAATCTGCTGAAAAATAAATTAAAAAACTATCCCATTTATAATAGCCTCAAAAACAAAAACAAACAAAAACCTGGAAATCAATATAACAAAAGTGGTGACAAACCTCTACAATAAAAACTGTAGAACACTGAAGAAAGAAATTGAAGACCTTAGAGAATGAAAAGATCTCCCATGTTCTTGGATAGGCAGAATTAATATTGTCATACTACCAAAAGCAGTATACAGATTTAAATCCCCATCACAATTCCAATGTCATTCTTCACAGAACTAGAAAAAAAAAGCAGTTTTAATATTCATTTAGAAAAACAAGAGGCCCAGGATAACCAAAGCAATCCTTAGTGAGAAAAGTGAAGCAGGATTCATCACAATATCAAACCTCAAATTATATTACAGAGATATGGTAGCAAAAACAACATGATACTAGCACCATAACAGGTATTAAGACAAATGGAATAGAATAGAATAAACAGAGACAAACATACATAAATATAGTTATCTCTTACTAGAAAAAGGTGCCAAAAACATGTTGGGGAAAAGATAGCCATAAAAAAAATGTGGCATTTATACACAATGGAGTATTACTCTGCATTAAAAAATGACAAAATCATAGAATTTACAGGGAAATGGATGGCATTAGAGCAGATTATGCTAAGTGAAGCTAGCCAATCCCTAAAAAACAAATGCCAAATGTCTTCTTTGTTATAAGGAGAGTAACTAAGATCAGAGTAGGGACGAAGAGCAGGAGAAGAAGATTAACATTTAACAGGGTTGAGAGGTGGGAGGGAAAGGGAGAGAGAAGGGAAATTGCATGGAAATGGAAGGAGACCCTCAGGGTTATACAGTGGAGGGGGTAGAGAGAGAGGAGGGGAGGGGAGGGGAGAGGTGGGGAGGGGGGAGGGGGGAGGATGGGAAAGGCAGCGGAGCACAACAGACACTAGTATGGCAATATGTAAATCAATGGATGTGTAACTGATGTGATTCTGCAATCTGTGTATGGGGTGAAGGTGGGAGTTCATAACCCACTTGAATCAAAGTGTGGAATATGATATGTCAAGAAATTTGTAATGTTTTGAACAACCCACAATAAAAAATTAAAAAAAAAAATGGTGCTGGGAAAACTGGCATTCCATATATAGAAGAATAAAATTGAATCCTATCTTTGCACAAAAGTCAAAGCAAAGACTTGGGAATTAGACCAGAAACTCTTCACCTACTAGGAGAAAATGTAGGCTCAACACTCCAACATGTCAGCACAAAGTCAGAACTGACTTTCTTAACAAGACTCCTAAAGCACAAAACGTAAAACCAAAATTCAATAAGTGGATGGCATCAAATTAACAACTTCTGCACAGCAAAGGAAACTTAAAATTAAGAGAGTAAAAAGGGAGCTTACAGAATGGGAGAAGCTCTTTGCTACCTGCTCCTCAGATAGGGAACTGATATCCAGAATATAAAAATAATTCAAAAAATTTAATACCAAAAAAGAGATCCCCAATCAATAAATGGGCAAAAGAATCAAACAGATACTTCTCAATAGAAGAACTACTGATGGTCAACAAATATCTGAAAAATGTTCAACATCTTTAGCAATTAGGAAAATGCAAATCAAAACTACATTGAGATTTATCTCACTCCATTTAGAATGGCAATTATCAAGAATACAAATAATAATAAATGTTGGCAAGGATATGGGGGGGAAAGTACACTCATACATTATTGACAGGACTAAAATTTACTGCAGCTATTCTAGAAAGTAGTCTGGACATTTGCCAAACAGCTTGAAATGGCACTGGGCACTGTGGAGTATGCCTGTAATCCCAGTGGTTTAGGAGGCTGAGGCAGGAAGATCATGAGTGCAAAGCCAGCCTCAGCAAAAGTGAGGTACTAAGCAACTACCCTGTCTCTAAATAAAACACAAAATAAGGCTAGGGATGTGGCTCAGTGGTCGAGTGTCCCTGAGTTCAATCCCCAGTACCCTCTCCAAAACAATAAACAAACTAGTAATGGAACCACCATATGATCTAGTTATCCCACTCCTCAATGTATGTATATACAAAAGATTAAAATTAGCATAGTACAGTGATGCAGCCACATCAATGTTTATAGCAGCCCAATTCACAATAGCTAAGCAATGGAGTCAGTGTAGGTACCCTTCAACAGATGAATAGATAAAGAAACTGTGGTATATATACACAATGGCATATTAATCAGCCATTAAGAAGAGTGACATGATGGCAATTTTCAGAAAATGGATGGAAATAAGACTATCATGAAATAAACCAGTCCTCAAAAGTCAAAAGCCAAATATTTTCTGATATTGCAGAAGCTAATCCAAATATAAGAAGAGGAAGATAAAAAATAAAGAGAGAAAAGAAAAAAGGAGAAAGGTAATTTCATCAAAATAGAGGAGAGATCAGTAGAGGAGATAAAGGGGGAATGAGGAGGAGGAAGAAGTAATGAGAAAGGGGAAGAACAGGGAAATGAATCCGACCAAACATTTGTAAGTGCATGCATGATGTGACATGGGGGGTTCTAGCACTGTGGATTGGGTGGATCTACAGGATACCATTTGGGGGGAGGGGGAAGTGAACTGTAAATGGATTGAAGAAGGATTGGCTGAGTGGAGGAAAGGCAGGGTGAGGGAGAAGAGCTGGGTACTGAATCAGAGAGTGTTGTGTTTCACGCTTCTGTAATTATATCAGGGCTTGTCCTGCTGTTGCATATAACAAAAAAGAATAAATAAAAAGTAAACACACAAAAAAGACAATAAGAAAACAACATAATTTTTTAAATGGGAGTAGATTTGAACAAATATTTCACCAAAAAAAAAAAAAAAGGTATGCAAAGGGCTAGAAAACTCATGAAAAGCTGTTCAGCCTCATTAATCTGTGAGAGACCATTTCTTCTTACCCATGAGAAGGTCTACAAGGTAGGCAGAATTCTAAAAATGGCTCCCTATGGTGCTAACTACATGGTGCTCCCTAATTTTGAGTGTGAGTGGAATCTCTGAATATGACATTGCACCAGTGATTATGTGACATGATCGGACAAAAACAGGCTTAAGCTAATCACATAAGCCCTTTAATTCAAGAGAATTTCCTTCTTCTTGTTAAAAACAAAAACAATGAAGTACTGGATGATGAAGTGCTGAATGATGAGGTAGTCAATGAGATTTGAAGTGTGAGGACTGGATACATGGTTACTGACTTGAAGAGTGAGGGGGTTACATAAAAAGAAATGTAAGTAGCCTGGAAGATCAGAGGCCAGCCCCTGGCTAGTAGCCAACAAGGAAACCAAAAACCTTAAACCTTCAGTCACTTTGTAGAGTCACAAGGAACTAGATCCTGCCAATCATTTTAATAAGCTTAGAAACGGATTCTTCCCCAGGGCCTTGAACTAATAACCAAGTCTGGTAGACACTTTGGCCCTGGGCAGGTAACACGCAGAGGAGATAATTCACTACGAGCCTGCCTATAAGAAACAAAAGGCCAGTAAGTGTGTGTGCAGAATGTTTGGCAATTTGCTATAAGAAACTAGAAGAGACTATACTTTAGGTAAATAGAGATTACACAATGTTGGCAAGCATGTGGAAAGTCTGAAACAATTATCTCTTTCTAGTGGGACTGTAAAATGGTTCAGACCCTTTGGAAAAAACAGTTTAGAAGTTTCTTTAACAGTTAAATAGAAATTTACCATATGATCCAGTAATTCCCTCATAAGTACCTACCCAAGAGAAATGAAATGTGCATCCATACAAAGATTCATACATGAATGTTTCTGGAAAAATTAGTTGTAATAGCCAAAAATAGGATCCAAATGTCCATCAATTGATATATTGCCAAACAAAATGGAATACCAATCATCAATTAAAAGAATCATACTAATAATAAGAATGCAACTTTTCTTCAATAAGATTTTTAATTTTCATTTCCGTAATGACAAGTTTATCTACTTTTAGTTTACAAATCTGTTTTGATGAACTTCCCATTCAAATCTTTTGCCAGTGTTAGACTAAATGAGTTTCTGCTCTGTTTTGATTTTGTGTATACATACAACCATGATTACTGGTTAATGAATGTGAGGGGAGAATGTAGACTAGTAGGCTGTTCAGTTTAGTTTTTTGAATGGCCCCCTGTCTATGGTGATTGTGATGATAATAACATGCTTGTCTAAAATGATATAAATTTCATAAATATGTATTATTAACATTTATCATTTTCATATGTAAGTTAAACCTCTATGGGCTCATCATTTCAGTGAAAATAAAAGCCAACGTCTTCCCATTGTCTGGCAAGGCCCTGTGTAATTTACATGTCATTCAGCTACTCTGAACTCATCCAGTACTGTCTTGCATTGACCCCTTCACAGGTTCTTTCTGCTCCCTGAAAAGTGTTTCTTTCAGATAGCCCCATGACTGCCTAGCTTTCTCATTTTTTCAGTAATCAACCCAAATTTCATCTCATTCTAAGTGCCTTCCTAAATAAGTTAGCATGATTATATAATAACTTGGAAGCCAAAGGTAAGAATAAATTCAACAATATGGTTTCAGCTGCTTTAAGTTCCTGAGTTAATATAAAATCATGGCATGCAATTTACCTCAACTGAATATTACTTTTGTCACTAATAAGTGCAACCTACTGATATTTCACTAAATATTTTAATATATAAATCACTTACACTTGACAAAGTACTCAGCTCCTCCTAGTGGATATAAGCTTAAGCTAATGGTATCAATGTTTTCATATTTTAATAATGCATTGTTATTGTTAATTTTAACTATGTGTTTAAAATTCATAAAACATGAAGCAAATGATATCTACTGAGCTGAAACCAAATTATGAAAAATGTTAAGAATTGCATTTTAAATAAAATCAGTTGACATTAAGTGGCACTTAATTAAGTTCATGTTATTAAATATATTAAAGAGCTATAATGGAGATTTTAACCAACGACGTATTCATTGATTTCTCACTCATTCTGTTACATCTTTCAACACCCTATCATTGAAAAGAAAAGAAGAATGACTGAGGGGGGAAAGGAAGTAAAATGATACTAAATCCTGGATTTTAAGCAGCTTGGATGGAGAAGATAAATTTGCCAATTATCATATTAATGAACATAAACAAGATAGAGTGTGACATGAAAGAAATATACAGGATAAATGAAAATATTCAGCTCTTTCCTGGGGTGGGAGTAGTGGAAATTACTTACAAAGAAAAGTCAGTGCCTAAGAACCCTACCCATTTGAGACAGAGTGTGCACCTGCTCTACGCAGCTTGTGAAGCCAAAATCTGCAGGTGCCAAAATGCCAGTCATATGCTTGAAATGATGAAAATAATGACAAATTATCTTCTGAAAACTACCCATGTCATAAATTTTTAAATTCTGTTTGCATGAAGATATCACTGACGATTCTGCTCTTATCAAAAAAGTCTGATAGAAGTGGATAAACGACATCAATCGAGTGACTTCTCCATGGTTCTTCTCCTAGGAAACCTCTGGACAACACCAGCACGGTCTTCATTTTTCTTAAAAGGTTGATTGGGAAGATGATTCCCTGTTACTGACAGAATTTTGAGAAATATTTCTATGAAGTATGAAAAGGATTTTTAATTTAGTGAATCATTGGTTCCATGTTTGTGTACCACAAGTCCCATCGAAGTTACCAATTACATATGCTGCTCTCGTGCTCTTGCTGTTAGGTCTGCAAAATGCTCTAGATGACCTTGTGAAAATGACACCCTAAATGATTAAAATAACTTTTCCCCTAAGAGCCTCTTCTCTAAATCATTAAAACAGGCACAGTGAACAGTGATTAGCTATCATACTAGAACACACAGTTTGCAAATGTAATTTATGCACATTTTATTCAAGTATCTTCTATAATTTTCTAATGTAATAAATTTCCTATTGTCATACACTTAAATAAAGTTGTCCAAGTCTGGTCATTCCTTCTTCAAACAATTCTATGACAAAAGAAGCCTGATATATATATATATATATATATATATATATATATATATATATATATATATATATATTCTTTTTTTTATCTGATTACACATGTGAAAAAGTGGTTTGCCTTGGAGTCACATGTAAATGGTAGTGGTAACACTTTTGATTCTTAGTCTGGTACTCCTTCTGTTATTTCATCCTGTTTCTATTGTTAAGAAACTAACTCTGTCTCATAATCCTCAGTTTTACATTCACAGATCCATTACCTAACAAGGCCACCTATTTAGATGCACTATGGAAATTTATGCATTGTCTTTCAAAGAGAGACAGTAGTAATCCATCTACTATGTGAATAAATAAATAAATGAATCCAACTAGCATTAGAACTTAGAAAAGGAATTGAGGACTGCTGAGAGCCATAGCCAAGTAGGAATGACATGGCAATCGAATAAAATCTAAAAAATAAAATTAAATTAAATTAAATTAAAATGACAACTAGAATTAGTCACAACTTACACACACCATATAACCAGAAATATCTACCTGTATCAGTTTCCTAGGACTGCTATAGCAAAGTACCACAAATTAGGTAATGTAGTACAATTAAAATATGTTCTTAGACAATTCTGGAAGCTACAAGTCCTAACGCAAGGTGTTAGCAGGGCATAGTTACTCTGAAGATTCCAGGGGGAACTCCTACTTTGCTTCCTCACCTCTTTCCACAAATTTATCTTTCCCCAAATCTCAATAACCCTTTAGACATTACTCTACTTCTCAACATGAGCTAATTTGGGTAACTATTTGGGATACACAAAAGTAAATCAAAGCCCATGTTTAAGATCTAAGCAAAACATTCTTAAGTACATCATGCTCTCAAAATCCTATATATCTTTCATATTGATTATAAAGAGGGGGGAACCATAATTGGGACTCCAGATAGTAGTAGTTGAAAGAAGAAAAGATATGCTCTAGAATACAAATAGCATTTGTTTATTTATTTAAAAACAAATAACTAAACACATATTCCAATCCATCTAAGTGATTTCCAAGTGCCAAGTCATTGTAATACTTTGCAATGTGATCTCAGGTTGATCTCTGAAAATATCACTTAGGTACTCACTGGCTAGAATTCCTTGGCAGATGTTAATTTTCCATGGAATATTAGGGAAAAGGCTAAAATTTTTACTTCTCTATCCTTCTTTTTAACTGTATTCCTTCTACATGATCATTGATTTTGAGCTACGTAAACCTCTGGTATGCAAGAGGGTGAGTTGAGGGTAGTTCTGGATTAGCTGTGGGGAATACAAATACCCCACAGCTCTTGACAAACTGAGTTAAATTTGTAGCATATTGAACAATAAATCTTCATTGTTTAAAAGCAGCATATTTCAGTGATATTTGTTACCACAGATAACCTAGACTTTCCTGATTGATATAAATACCATTTTCCTTTATTACTTGACTATATCTAATACCCTATAAGGCTGTCCAGATTATTTATTCATGGGAGTTAATGATAAAATCTCATATGTTGTTCTTATTCTCTAAAATGATGTCTATATTGACTGTATTTTAAGAACGTTAGTCAAGAGTTCTAATAAAATGAAAATATTTTCATTTTCCTTTGATCTTGGTAAGCACAACTCTCTTTGCCCCATCTCTTCTAGATGTTTACTTCAAATCATGATTTTTAAATCAACAAATTCAATGTTCCTATCTGGTCAGTTTGCTTAAGCCTTACACAGTAATGTGGTAAAAAAAAAAATGATGCTATTCTATAATTTTGAGAAAGGCAAAAGAAGTTAACTTGTACTTTGTTTCAGTTTTTGTACCTCTCAATCATAATTAATTTTGATGATCTTTGGCTAAATTAGAAGCAATGGGTAGCTCTGCAGGAAAGGAAAAAGATAAGCGCACCTAACAAAGTTCCCTGTAGGTAACCCCAACCTAATTTAAAGCACATTTGATATGTAGCAAGGGACCCTAGTAACATGGCAGGTGATTCTCTAAACAGAATAAAAGTAGCAGTTGTATCCCTGCCCAGACACAGTAAATTTGTATGAACATGGTGCTTTTCATTAGGCAATCAATAATATATTTTATTGGTTCCAGAACACTGCACAAAACCCACTAGAAGTCATCTCACTTCACTGTTTTGAGTGTGAACACTACAATTAACCAAAGAAAAAAAATAAATTAGCTTTTCTGAAATCTGAAGGTTTTCAAGTTGTAAAAGTCCAATTACAAATTAGCAAGCTGTGAATAATCAGATTATAAAATAATCAGGCTCAAAGTAGCAAGTGCCTCACTTGTAAAAACCTACAAAGATTCACAAAGTTAGAGTTACATGGTAATGGATGGCAAATGATAATATAAATGATATTATAGTAAATTATTACTATTTTATCTCTGATGCCAGTAGTTCTTCTGTATATATCCTTGATAATTCTAATTTTCAGTTAAAGAAGCAAAGAAATCTTAAAAGAAGGTATATGACAAGTGGAAATAGTTTTTATATATTTGGATTCATATTATTTTGCTATCATATGACAATTATGAAATATTCCCATACATATTAATATAATATAAAATAATATTACAAAATTGAACTAAACATACTGTTCAAGTCAGAAAATATTGAAAAACTTAATTGACTTATTAAAAACATAATATTTCAGGTTCAACAAAAAAGATCAAATTTCTGCATAATACAGTATATGAAACACCCTAATACAAAGAGATTCAGCATGGTTAAAAATAAAGGTAAATGGCAAACAAACGTGCAAAACTCAAAGAGAAAGTCAGAATTTTAATTTTAATATCTGAAGAGGTGAAATTTAGTCTTAAAAGTATAAAACAAACACGTATGATAATTTATAATGCTAAAAGTTTATAGGTTACAATGATGCTCTGCTACTAATATTTATGTAGAAAAAGCAACAACAATTTATAGGAAGCAGAAACTACACTTGTAAAATAAGGAACTAAGAAAATTGACAATAGTAAACTTAAACATACCTTTCACAACATAAGACTAAATAAATAAATAAAGAGTTGGGAAGTAAAATTAATAAATAAAGTTGATTATGGGTATATATCCTGCTACATACTTCAATAAAAAGAATAAATTTCCCTATAAATATGCAGCAATTAGATAATATGACCACATTTTAAGTCACAAGAAATGCTAATAAATCAAATAATATTAATTATAATGTTCATTAATTAATTATAAATGTATTATATAATTTTATAGAAATCATAAAATCATTTTAAAAGACTCAGAAACCAGTAAATTTCTCAAACTATTAAAATTTGAGAAAGGGGATCAGAAGGAAGTGGGGGGTGGGGAAGGGGAAGGATTACGAAATGAAATTAATCAAATCATGTCATGTATATGCATAAATATGTCACAATCACATTATTCTGTGTAATTAAAATGTATCAACAAAAAAGGAAGAAAAAATTAAAAATTTTAAAAATAAAAGAGACACTTAAACCAGAAAAGAGAGTTACTAAGTAAATCTCAGGACAAAGGGAAACTACAAAATAAAATAATGGAATTGCTTGCCTAAAATGATAATGTAAACAAGACATTGTATTTTATATTTTTGAAAACAGAAAATTTTAGGATGTTGGCAGGGCTAAGACAGTTGGAGAATATCTGTTAAATATGTGTTTAAAACTTTCTAATTAAAAAATTCACTATTAAAATAACTATTAAATTTTTTTTAAATGTGCAACCAAGTAAATTAAGAGAGAAGAAATGAGTAAAAATTAATGAAGCAGAAATTAATCAATAAAACAAGGAACCAACAAATAAATCTCACATGTAGATCTAGGATAAAATTAACAAAACAGACATGCATGATAAACTAAGGAAAGAAAAAGAAAGAAAAGGAACAAAATACAAATAAAGAAAAAAGAGGGAAACACATTAAAAAACAGATGTCAAAATTAAATATGTTATTATTGATAATACTATGCAAAGTGGAATTTTAATCCTAAATAACTACAGCGCCACATTCCTGTAATTATAGCTACATGGGACACTAGGCAGGAGGATCCTAAGTTTGAGGTTAGTCTTGGGAATTTAGTGAGACTCTGTCTAAAAATAATATTTGAACAAAAGGTTTGATCCCTTCTCTAGCATGCATGAGGCCCTGGGTTCAATACCTGGGTTTAAAAAAAAAAAAAAAAAAAAACTTGATAAAATAAGTGTTTTAGAAAAATACACTTGAAAAAATTGACCCCTATAGAGAAAGTCTAAAGACACTAATTACAATAGAAGATATAAGTTAAAAAGAGCCATCCTGCAAAACAGAGCATTAAGTTCAAAACTTTAGCAGAGTAATTCTAGTCAATAATTTTAGGTAATTCCACTCTCAGAACATAGCTATAGAAGGACATCTTTAATTCATTTAATGAGGAAAACATTTATCTTAAATGTTGAAATAAAAATTTTAAAAAGATTATAGTCCAATCACATTTTTTATTATTTTTGCAAACATGTAAAAAGCAGAATTCAAAGACATAGACATACCACAATATTAATTCTCTATTAGGAAATCTTTTAATATAATCTTTAATTTTAATATAACTAAGAACAAAAACCTTAATATAACTTTCATAGGAGCAGACATTTTCTTTGACAGGATCCAACATCCATTCTTGTCATAAAACACTGATAAAATAGAAATTTACTGATAGATATTAATTTAAAAATATCTCAGCACAATAAACATTCTATTTAATATAGAAACAAGAGCCAGTCCAAGTAAAATAAGAAGCAATGAAAATATAATCTTATTTCTACTATAAATTAACTGTCTCACAGTTACTAGATATGAAAATTAGACAACAAATGAAATTAACAACATAAATTAGAAAACAAAACACAGAAATATCTCTATTTAGTTTTACAGTAAGTGCTAAATGTTAATAATTCAAAACTGTTAATATTTGTAATACATTTGTTTCAATTGTGTATAATTTCTGCACATTCTCTTACCAAGACTTTTTGTTGGAAAGAAAAAAAGACTATTTCATAGACTATATTATATATTTCTTATTATCTCATAAATTTGAGTATGTAGTAACCACTTATACATGACAAGAATCAAAGATGTGATGAGTATTTATTAACCAAATTTTCAAAAGAGAACATAGCAAATATATTTAAGTATCATGAAGAATTTCATTTACAAATTAATTTTTTTAAATCTTAAATTTATTTTAATTAGTTACACATGACAGTATAATGATCTTTATATATCATACATTTGAATCAGATGGGGTATAATTTCTCATTTTTCTGAGTTACAGAATCACATTGGTCATGCAGTCACGTATATACCCACAGCAATAATAATGTCTATTTTATATTGCTGTCCTTCCTATCCCCCCTTCCCCTCCCCTCCCCTCCCATCACTTCTCTCTATCCAATCTAATGTGACACGCTTCTTTTTTTTTCCCCCTCACATCGTCATACATAAATTCTGTATAATGATGGAGGTCTCCTTCCATCTTCTGTGTAATTCTCCTTCTCCCTCCCTTTCCCTCCCACCTCTCTTCCCTATTAGTGGTAATCTTCTTCTCATGTTCTTCCTCCCTACCCCATTTTGAGTCATCCCCCTTATATCAGAGAAGACATTTGGCATTTGTTTTTTAGGGATTGGCTAACTTCACTTAGCATAATCTGTTCTAATGCCATCCATTTCCCTGCAAATGCCCAAGACTCATGGAATTTACAAATTAATTTGACCCAAATAGGATTTTAAAAGCAAAATACATTTTACATACAATCAATCCCTTAGTTTTGAAACATATAACATATAGGTATATAAATATTTTAGATGAAAATATTTTTATACATGTTTTGAGTAACAACTATTTTTTTTTCATATCTATCTATCCATGAAAAACTACTATGAAAGCCACATATGGCTCATAAGTTGAACTTCCATTTACTTGAATGAGGAAAATAATAGGGAAAAAAACTCCCTATACATATTTTTCCCATATAGTACATTGTCTGTTTGTAGTTATCATAGAATTAGTGAACTTGTGCATTTGAACTAATGAAAACAGAGGGATTTTCCTCTGAATGTTCTTTAAAAACTCAGAAGTCTTCTAATAAGCAGCTTTAAGGTTGAGGGGAAAATATTGACTGATTGTCCTGCATGGAGTCTCTACATATTCCATTCCATATCCAAATGTAAGATTTTGAAACTTTCCTTAATTCCAATGTTAACATCAGCTCCATATGAAAGTCACCTCCTTCCACAGTGGACCCTGAAATGTGCAGATGTCCAAAGAGCTGACGTCCTGGAGCACTCAGAGCTGATACCTTCCTTGTATCATACATATTAAAAACTTTCCCATGAAAGATTTACCCTAACATTTTGTTAGTTTGGTCACAATATTTAAACTATTCCCCTAAGTCCATCTTAGAGAAAGTAAACTTCATTAAGGAAATTGTTAGTTCTACTTGCTATGTGCTTCATTCATATCCTAAATGCAATACCTTGGTGTTGGTTTATTCCAGGTCTCCAAACATCAGAAGTTGGAAAACTACCTCTGTAACTTTGCTAATTTCGAATGCCATCTTTAATATTTAAATAATTTTGAAATAATGCATTATTTAATTTTGTTTTATTCTAAGAAATAAAAACCATAAAGATACTATTGAATACATAAATTGTTTTTTTTTCTAATGTACATTAAAATAAACACAATGAAATACAAAATGTCTCTCTATACCACTTGAAAGCCAGTGTTGCGTGTATTACTCTTTGGAAAGCACTGTTCTGTCCTACTGCCTGTCAACTTTGGCACCTTGATGCTTTCAGGTCAGATATGAATATTCATTCTACTAGAGTCGATTTGTTGTTGATATCCAGTAATTTAGGACTTTCACATGCTTTGGCCACATACTAAGGATTTTATTGGTCACTAATAAACATAGTTAATAGCAATACAAGTAAGAGTCTGTAAAATGCCTGCTAAATAATCTGTGTTTATGACTTTTTAGAAGAGTCAAATCACAAGGATATATTAAGAGATTTTATTTTAATTCCATCAATTTATAAATCATACAGTTATTGACTATTTTATGTATGTACTATTTGTTTTCAAACTAAGTCCTTTGAGGACTTGAACTGTTCCATTCTGAAACTTCACAACAAACCTCACATATGTGGTAAGGACCTATGATGTTTGTTGAACAAATATCAACATGAATAATAAATTGAAGTTGTTGAGTAGCTTATATATTATTCCTAAGTATGGACAAAAATCAAGCACTAGGTATTTGATCTGTGTGGTAAAGACCACAGTTATTGATTTTCTTGATGATTCCTATTTCTGAATTTTAAGAAACATTTAAAATATAAGTCATGTTTTTCATAAACATATTGACAAGCAGAGATGAACAGAACACATCATTTTGGAATCAATGTACTCTATTAATAAGCAAGAACCTATACTCTCAAATGTCTCAAAGTTGTGTTTCAGTAAATCTCAATCTGAAATCCTGTTTTGTTATATAAATATGTGTTAATAACAAATAGGATATTGGCAAATTCCAAGTTATTCCTGCACAGTTGTTAATCACAGCTTTGTAAGGAGGATATCAAGATGTAGAGTTTGGTATCCAGACTATTGATAAACTGAGTTTTCCAGGCTGTGATTTTAAACACAAGGTATCGTAACAGTTCAAAGAGGCAAAAAGACTAACGACTTCCACATTCTGTTTTCTGTGGTGGAATCTTCTCTGAATATCCTCAGGCCACTGTTCTTGTTTATTTCCGCAAAACAAGATTACGTTAGGTTGTGAGAGAAGAAAGCTTCACTTAATGAACATCATTTGGAGAATACTGTTGCGAGGTGTTTGATTCCGATTGATTGTAAATGTTTCAGGAGGCACCAGAGGCTACAGACTCACACACCACCCCACACATGCACATCTCAACTCTGCAATGAGAACAAATAAAAGAAACCTATTGTGTTAACCACTTGTTACGAAGAAAGCCAAATACAGTTAATTCCTCATTGCTCATTGTACAGTTTGTGGAATATTCAGGCAATTGTTTAAACATCATAAGCTTGAGAATCAAAATGCTGGGCTTTAATCCAGGCCTCATCGCTTAAGAACTGAGAGCATTCAGGGAATAGTAATTCATTAAAAAAGGATTTAACAATACTGATATCTTCAGATCGGTGTTCAGATTAAATAAGGTATTATATACATACTTACTTAAAATTTTGAAGCACTATACAAGCTTCAGTTGTTATTAAAATGTCTTAAGTCAGTTTGTTGCATAGCATGCTGAGATCTCAACAGTAAGGACCCACAGCAAAGGAGGGAACAGAATTACTTATTAGGGCTGTCATAACAAAACGTCACAGACAAGGTATCTTAAACAATAAAATTTAGTTAATTTCTTTAAGTTCTAGAAGCTGAAATTCCAAGATTTAGATGGGAATATGGTTGGTAAGGTCTCTCCCCTTAACTTGTAGGTGTCTGCCTTTTTGATGTGTTCCCAGATGGTCTTCTCTATGTTCTCCTCTGTCTCCTAATCTCTCCTTATAAGGGTACCAGTCATATGAATTAGGGTCCACTTTCATTTAATTTAAGTATCTTTCACAATCCCTATTCAAATACAGTCACATTCAGTGGCCCCAGGTTAAGACTTTAACATATGAATGTGGGGGTTGGAACAACTCAGTCCATAACAAAGAATGTCCAAGTTATCAGCATACAGGAAACTGGTAAACTGATTACATACTTGTGACAATCATACAAACTGAAGCATTTCAGGACTGAGGGACTTAAGGTAGGAACCTGACCAAGACATTTTTCATATTTCACATAATCTAGTGCCTTACACAGAATAGGCCCTCCATCACAGTTTGTAGGTACAGAAAACTCAAGATTGATTTGGTAGGTATCCTTGTACAAATACATTTATGAATGATAACTAGGCTTCAATTTCTGTATGTTACTATTCATACTAATCTATCAATATATCATGTTACATGTCATTAATAAAATATTTACTATTAATAGTATATATATTAAATATATCAAATACAATATGCAATTATATATTGTGTCTCATATAACATTGTAACATACTACAGTGACTTTCTTGTAATATATATTAATATATTTATATATACTAATGTATAAAGACCAATTAGATGGAATTTTCCATCTGAATGAAAGATAATAAATGATATAGTACATGGCATTTCAGCAAAAGTAAGGAAATCTACATTCAATTAATGTTTAAGACATAAAATCTGCAAGACTTGAGGATGGTTTGTGATGTTATAGTTTATAAACATAGAAATTTACTCCTGAATTTCAGGCCTACATAACTGGCTGATGGGGGATACCATTCCTTAAAATGGAGAATACTGGGTATGAATAAGTTATGGGAAAGATCTGGAGTTCAGTTTTTATATGATAATCATGACATGCACTTGGATAACTAAATGACAACTACATGTAAGCAGTGATATGTATGGCACAAGATGAATAAGTCCCTCTGAGGTAGAGAATTTTATTTTTGAAGGATTCTGTATAGTTGATAATTTTAAGCTTAGACAACTGAATACATTTCATGAGTAATAATAAAAAATTAATCTCTGGTATCAGTCTAGTGAGGAGATAGATGTTAATTAATCATACAAGTAAGTGTAAAAGGAGGCCTATGGCATGCAATGTGAAGGAGTCCACTGGATTCATGGGGTAATGTTATTGATAATCACCCTTCCCCCATGAACATTAAAACTTCACCCATGATTACTGGTGCAAGTTGAAGTCAAAGCAATAGGTGAAGCTAGTTTCCATCTGTACATATACAATTTCACATTTCTGAGAAGCCTGGTTTTGAAAATGAGAAGAAAAAAAATGATAGCATGTAGCTGGAAAGAGGTGTTAGGCCAGACGAAGGAAATACTTTCATTTTTATAAAAGGCACATATTCTGAGCAAATTTAAAAACTAAGAGAAAAGATCCAAATAAGAACAAGATGTAGGAGGGAAGATGGCGGCGAGGGGAGTGCATTACCCCCGTGTGCTGCTTCACTGTGTGGGAGTGTGACAAGTCAGGACGGCTGAAGGATATCTTGTTGGGAATTTCCAGCAATAGTGGGGTGCGCCGGAACCTGGAGGAAGGATTTCCATCGCATGAGGATCGGCTACGGGGACTCAAACGCGAGAGGTTTGTCGCACGGAGGGTAAAACTGCTTATTCAGCGAATCGCCCCGCGGCTGGAGTCTGCAAGGCGCGCTGGGATAGAGACGCAGGGTTACAGCGCTGCAGTTTCTGCCAGACGCGCAAGCACCGCACTCAGGGCTGAATTCTGGGTTCGAGACGGGGAAGGAAGCGGTCCATCTCGGTTCTCCACACCGGTCAGACCACAGAGGAGGCCAGCAGCCACCATGTTGGTAAACTGACGTCACCACACCTGTTTTTGACTGACCGCAGCTCATTCAGCCATAGAACAGGTAATTTCAGGCTGCAATTCGCCTGCGGCTTGCAGACAGATTGCTAGGGTTCAGCGCCTGGGGGCTTCTTAAAATCTGATCTTATCGGAGTGAACACGGAGCGCGGGGCGGCCGAGTCCCGGGAGCGCGGGGCGGCCGAGTCCCGGCTCCCGGAGCCGTCCCGGAACCGCCCTGGCTCCGGGCTGCGGAGCCTGCGGAGGCTGCTTCTTGGACCCTGCTAATATCAGAGCAAACACGAAACACCAAGAGGCCGAGTTCCGGCTCCCGGAACTGAGCCCGCGGGGACTGCTTCTTGGAGCTTACACTTGTAGGAGCTTACACCGAGCACAGAGCGGCCGAGTTCCGGCTCCCGGAACCGTCCCGGAACCGCCCTGGCTCAGGGCTGCGGAGCCCGCGGAGGCTGCTTCTTGGACCCTGCTACTATCAGAGCATACACCAAACACTAGGCGGCCGAATTCCGGCTCCCGGAACTGAGCCCGCGGGGGCTGCTTCTTGGAGCCTACACTTATAGGAGCTTACACCGAGCACGGAGCGGCCGAGTTCCGGCTCCCGGAACTTCCCTGGACCGGGGCTGGGAGCCCGCGGAAACTGTGTCTCGGTCCGGGTCCTGCTGAGGGCAGGTCAGGACTCACCCATTGCTTGGGTTGCCTGGCAAGGGGAACGAAATGCTGCCATTCGCATAGGATACCAACATGGCAGAGATCTGATGTCAGCAGAAAGCGGTGGAGGAGAGATCTTCATCAATACCAGCGGTGACATAAGCAGTTGGTCTCCTGGTAAGGGGGGTGAGGCTCAGTCACCCGAGTCTCCTCAATTTGTCCTCGAGCCAGAGGGAAGGAGCCGGGCCGCCGCCAGCCCCCGGAGCAGGCCCAGCGGCTCGCCAGCGTGGTGACCGCGTGACCCCAATTGGAGAGGGGGCGGAGCGGAGCCGCCACCCAAACCCGCCAGGTGGGCAGACCCACGACCCAGTAGTACATGGGCGCGGTAGGAGGGGCAGGGCAGAGCCGCCCTTCGCGCTTGCAAGGTAAACAGACCTGTGACAGCCTGGCGGGTCAGGCCCAGTGGCCTGCCAGTGTGGTACACACGTCACCCCAACTCGAGTAGGGGCAGAGCAGATCCTTATCCCACGCCCGGATCAGGCCCTGCCAGTGTGGTGGTCACGTGACCCCAATTGGAGTGGGGGTGGAGCGGAACCGCCACCCGTGCCCGCAGGGTGAGCAGACCAGTGATCAACCTGCAGATCAGGCCCAGGGGTCCGCAGGCGTGGTAGGAGGGGCAGGGCAGATCCGCCGCCCGCGCCTTCAAGGTAGGCAGACCTACAACAGACCTGCGGATCAGGCCCAGGAGCCTGCCGGCGGGATACAAATACCACCCTAATTGGAGTAGTGACAGAGCAGAGTCGCCTCCCTTGCCAGGAACAGACCCAGCATCCTGCAGGCGGGGTAGTCACGACACCCCAATTGGAGTAGGGGCAAAGCAGAGCCTCCACTCGTGCCCGAAAGGTGGGCAGATCTGCGACCGACCAGCAGGACAGGCCCAGTGGCCTGCTGGTACGACAGACACGTCACCCCAATTGGAGTAGGGGCAGAACAGAGCCGCCACCAGCTCCCAGAACAGGCCCAGTGACCTGCCGGCGTGGTAGCCACGACACCCCAATTGGAATAAGGAGAGAGCAGAGCCGCCGCCCGCACCTGCAGGAAAGATACGCAAGCATTATGAAAAGACAAGGAAAGAAAGGACCACAGAGCCGCCCCCTCCCCCTGCACCGGCAAGGTAGAGGGAACTGTGACCACGCACAGAGCAGGCCCAGCGGCCTGCTGAGGGGCAGAGCCACCCCCCACCCCCCGCGCCTGCCAGGTGACCACCGAGAGAAAAGGCCCAGTGGCCCGCGGTGGGACAGAGCTTCCAATCACTCCTGCAAGGTAGGCGGGCCTGCGACCCACTGGCAGAAGAGGAGCAGGGACCTGCTGAGAGGCAGAGCTGCCCCCTCCCCCTGCACCAGCAAGGTAGAGGGAACTGTGACCACGCACAGAGCAGGCCCAGCGGCCTGCTGAGGGGCAGAGCCACCCCCCACCCCCCGCGCCTGCCAGGTGACCACCTACAGAAAAGGCCCAGTGGCCCGCGGTGGGACAGAGCTTCCAATCACTCCTGCAAGGTAGGCGGGCCTGCGACCCACTGGCAGAAGAGGAGCAGTGTCCTGCTGAGAGGCTGAGCCGCCCCCTCCCCCTGCGCCGGCAAAGTAGAGGGAACTGTGACCACGCAGAGAGCAGGCCCAGCGGCCTGCTGAGGGGCAGAGCCGCCCCCCACCCCCCGCGCCTGCCAGGTAGATGGAACTGTGACCTCGGACAGAAAAGGCCCAGGGGCCCGCGGCGGGACAGAGCTTCCAATCACTCCTGCAAGGTAGGCGGGCCTGCGACCCACCGGCAGAAGAGGAGCAGCGACCTGCTGAGAGGCAGAGCCGCCCCCTCCCCCTGCACCGGCAAGGTAGAGGGAACTGTGACCACGCACAGAGCAGGCCCAGCGGCCTGCTGAGGGGCAGAACCGACCCCCACCCCCCGCGCCTGCCAGGTAGGTGGAACTGTGACCACGGACAGAAAAGGCCCAGTGGCCCGTGGTGGGACAGAGCTTCCAATCACTCCTGCAAGGTAGGCGGGCCTGCGACCCACCGGCAGAAGAGGAGCAGCGACCTGCTGAGAGGCAGAGCCGCCCCCTCCCCCTGCACCGGCAAGGTAGAGGGAACTGTGACCACGCACAGAGCAGGCCCAGCGGCCTGCTGAGGGGCAGAGCCGCCCCCCACCCCCCGCGCCTCCCAGGTAGGTGGAACGGTGACCACCGACAGAAAAGGCCCAGTGGCCCGCGGCGGGACAGAGCTTCCAATCACTCCTGCAAGGTAGGCGGGCCTGCAACCCACCGGCAGAAGAGGAGCAGCGACCTGCTGAGAGGCAGAGCCGCCCCCTCCCCCCAGCGCCTGCAAGGTAGACGGAACTGTGATCACCATCAGAGCAGGCCAGACCTGCAACCAAGAGACAGAACAGGCCCAGTGGCCTGAGGAAGGGTAGAGCCGCCCCCCCCCCCCGCGCCTGCAAGGTAGGCGCACCTGCGACCCATTGGCAGTACAGCCCCAGAGGCCTGCAGAGGGGCAGTGCCGCTGCCTGCGCCTGCAGAGTAGACAGAACTGTGACCACCGACAGAACAAGCCTAGCGGCCCGCAGAGGGACAGAGCCGCCGCCCGCGCCTGCGAGGGAGACTTTGCAACTATACAAGACCAATATAAATATATAAGGGGAAAATTCAATAGCACAACAGTTTCACCAAGTAGAAAGGAACGCGAACAGTATGAAGAGACAAGGAAAGAAAGGACCACAAGCATTGCAGGTCAACTCAACGTTAGAAGAGGTAACAGCTGCAGCAGATGGAATGTCAGATAAAGAATTCAGGATATACATGCTTCAGATGATCTGGAGTCTCAAGGAAGACATCAGACAGCAAAATCAGACAATGAAAGATCACTTCAACAATGAATTACATAAACAAATCCAAGAAGCAAAAGATCAACTATACAGGGAAATAGAGGTTATAAAAAACAAACAAACAGAAATCCTAGAAATGCAGGAAGCAATAAGCCAACTTAAAAACTCAATTGAGAATACTACCAGCAGAGTAGAACACTTAGAAGACAGAACATCAGACAATGAAGATAAAGTATTTCAACTTGAAAAGAACATAGACAGCTCAGCAAGACTGTTAAGAAACCATGAGCAGAACATCCAAGAAATATGGGATAACATCAAGAGACCAAATTTAAGAGTCATTGGGATACAGGAAGGGACAGAGTTTCAAACCAAAGGAATGAGCAATCTATTCAATGAAATAATACGAGAAAACTTCCCAGACTTGAAGAATGAGACAGAACCCCAAATCCTAGAAGCCTACAGGACGCCGAATGTGCAAAATCATAAGAGACCCACACCTAGACACATTATAATGAAGATGCCCAACATACAGAATAAGGAGAGAATTTTAAAAGCTACAAGAGAAAGGAAGCAGATCACATTTAGGGGTAAGCCAATCAGGATAACAGCTGATCTTTCAACACAGACTCTGAAAGCTAGAAGATCCTGGAATAACATATTTCAAACACTGAAAGAAAATGGGTTCCAACCAAGAATTGTGTTTCCAGCGAAATTAAGCTTCAGGATGGAGAATGAAATTAAAACCTTCCACGATAAACAAAAGTTAAAAGAATTTGCAGCTAGAAAACCATCTCTTCAAAACATCCTTGGCAAAACATTACAGGAAGAGGAAATGGAAAATAACAATGAAAACCAACAGTGGGAGGTAGGACAGTAAAGGGGGGGGGAAACAATCAAAGAGGAAAACAAACCATGTTTAGTAACAGAAATAAACAAATATGGCTGGAAGAACAACCCATATCTCAATAATAACCCTAAATGTTAATGGCTTAAACTCACCAATCAAGAGACACAGGCTAGTAGAATGGATCACAAAACAAGACCCAACAATATGCTGTCTACAGGAGACGCATTTGATAGGAAAAGACATACATAGGCTGAAGGTGAAAGGTTGGGAAAAATCATATCACTCATATGGACTTCGGAAACAAGCAGGAGTATCCATACTCATATCAAATAAAATAGATTTCAAGCCAAAGTTAATCAAAAGGGATAAAGAGGGACACTACATACTGCTTAAGGGAACCATACACCAACAAGACATAACAATCATAAATATATATGCCCCAAACAATGGTGCAGCTATGTTCATCAAACAAACTCTTCTCAAGTTCAAGAGTCTAATAGACCACCATACAATAATCATGGGAGACTTCAACACACCTCTATCACCACTGGACAGATCTTCCAAACAAAAGTTGAATAAGGAAACTATAGAACTCAATAACACAATTAATAACCTAGACTTAATTGACATATATAGAATATACCACCCAACATCAAGCAGTTACACTTTTTTCTCAGCAGCACATGGATCCTTCTCAAAAATAGATCATATATTATGTCACAGGGAAACTCTTAGACAATATAAAGGAGTAGAGATAATACCATGCATCCTATCTGATCATAATGGAATGGAACTGAAAATCAATGATAAAAGAAGGAAGGGAAAAGAATACATCACTTGGAGAATGAACAATAGGTTACTGAATGATCAATGGGTTATAGAAGACATCAAGGAAGAAATTAAAAAATTCTTAGAGATTAATGAAAACACAGACACAACATATCGGAATCTATGGGACACATTGAAAGCAGTTCTAAGAGGAAAATTCATTGCTTGGAGTTCATTCCTTAAAAAAAGAAAAAACCAACAAATAAATGATCTCATACTTCATCTCAAAACCCTAGAAAAAGAAGAGCAAAACAACAGCAAAAGAAGTAGAAGGCAAGAAATAATTAAAATCAGAGCTGAAATTAATGAAATCGAAACAAAAGAAACAATTGAAAAAATTGACAAAACTAAAAGTTGGTTCTTTGAAAAAATAAACAAAATCGACAGACCCTTAGCCATGCTAGCGAAGAGAAGAAGAGAGAGAACTCAAATTACTAGCATACGGGATGAAAAAGGCAATATCACAACAGACACTTCAGAAATACAGAAGATAATCAAAAATTATTTTGAATCCTTATACTCCAATAAATTAGAAGATAGTGAAGGCATAGATAAATTTCTTAAGTCATATGATCTGCCCAGATTGAGTCAGGAGGATATAGACAACCTAAACAGACCAATATCAATTGAGGAAATAGAAGAAACCATAAAAAGACTACCAACTAAGAAAAGCCCAGGACCGGATGGGTATACAGCAGAGTTTTACAAAACCTTTAAAGAGGAACTAATACCAATACTTTTCAAGCTACTTCGGGAAATAGAAAAAGAGGGAGAACTTCCAAATTCATTCTACGAGGCCAACATCACCCTGATACCTAAACCAGACAAAGACACTTCAAAGAAAGAAAACTACAGACCAATATCTCTAATGAACCTAGATGCAAAAATCCTCAATAAAATTCTGGCCACTCGGATACAAAAACTTATCAAAAAAATTGTGCACCATGATCAAGTAGGATTCATCCCTGGGATGCAAGGCTGGTTCAATATAAGGAAATCAATAAATGTTATTCACCACATCAATAGACTTAAAAATAAGAATCATATGATCATCTCGATAGATGCGGAAAAAGCATTCGACAAAGTACAGCATCCCTTTATGTTCAAAACTCTAGAAAAACTAGGGATAACAGGAACATTCCTCAATATTGTAAAAGCAATCTATGCTAAGCCTCAGGCTAGCATCATTCTGAATGGAGAAAAATTGAAGGCATTCCCTCTAAAATCTGGAACAAGACAGGGATGCCCTCTCTCACCACTTCTGTTCAACATAGTTCTCGAAACACTGGCCAGAGCAATTAGACAGACGAAAGAAATTAAAGGCATCAAAATAGGAAAAGAAGAACTTAAATTATCACTATTTGCGGATGACATGATTCTATACCTAGCAGACCCAAAAGGGTCTACAAAGAAACTATTAGAGCTAATAAATGAATTCAGCAAAGTGGCAGGATATAAAATCAACACGCATAAATCAAAGGCATTCCTGTATATCAGCGACAAATCCTCTGAAATGGAAATGAGGACAACCACTCCATTCACAATATCTTCAAAAAAAATAAAATACTTGGGAATAAACCTAACAAAAGAGGTGAAAGACTTATACAATGAAAACTACAGAACCCTAAAGAGAGAAATAGAAGAAGATCTTAGAAGATGGAAAAATATACCCTGTTCATGGATAGGCAGAACTAACATCATCAAAATGGCGATATTACCAAAAGTTCTCTATAGGTTTAATGCAATGCCAATCAAAATCCCAACGGCATTTCTTGTAGAAATAGAGAAAGCAATCATGAAATTCATATGGAAAAACAAAAGACCCAGAATAGCAAAAACAATGCTAAGCAGGAAGTGTGAATCAGGCGGTATAGCGATACCAGACTTCAAACTATACTACAGAGCAATAGTAACAAAAACAGCATGGTACTGGTACCAAAACAGGCGGGTGGACCAATGGTACAGAATAGAGGACACAGAAACCAATCCACAAAACTACAACTACCTTATATTTGATAAAGGGGCTAAAAGCATGCAATGGAGGAAGGATAGCATCTTCAACAAATGGTGCTGGGAAAACTGGAAATCCATATGCAACAAAATGAAACTGAATCCCTTTCTCTCGCCATGCACAAAAGTGAATTCAAAATGGATCAAGGAGCTTGATATCAAATCAGAGACACGCCGTCTGATAGAAGAAAAAGTTGGCTACGATCTACATACTGTGGGGTCGGGCTCCAAATTCCTCAATAGGACACCCATAGCACAAAAGTTAATAACTAGAATCAACAAATGGGACTTACTCAAACTAAAAAGTTTTTTCTCAGCAAAAGATACAATAAGAGAGGTAAATAGAGAGCCTACATCCTGGGAACAAATCTTTACTCCTCACACTTCAGATAGAGCCCTAATATCCAGAGTATACAAAGAACTCAAAAAATTAGACAATAAGAGAACAAACAACCCAATCAACAAATGGGCCAAGGACCTGAACAGACACTTCTCAGAGGAGGACATACAGTCAATCAACAAGTACATGAAAAAATGCTCACCATCTCTAGCAGTCAGAGAAATGCAAATCAAAACCACCCTAAGATACCATCTCACTCCAGTTAGATTGGCAGCCATTATGAAGTCAAACAACAACAAGTGCTGGAGAGGATGTGGGGAAAAGGGTACACTTGTACATTGCTGGTGGGACTGCAAATTGGTGCAGCCAATTTGGAAAGCAGTATGGAGATTTCTTGGAAAGCTGGGAATGGAGCCACCATTTGACCCAGCTATTCCCCTTCTCGGTCTATTCCCTACAGACCTAAAAAGAGCATGCTACAGGGACACTGCTACATCGATGTTCATAGCAGCACAATTCACAATAGCAAGACTGTGGAACCAACCTAGATGCCCTTCAATGGATGAATGGATAAAAAAAATGTGGCATTTATACACAATGGAGTATTACTCTGCATTAAAAAATGACAAAATCATAGAATTTACAGGGAAATGGATGGCATTAGAGCAGATTATGCTAAGTGAAGCTAGCCAATCCCTAAAAAACAAATGCCAAATGTCTTCTTTGATATAAGGAGAGTAACTAAGAACAGAGTAGGGTCGAAGAGCAGGAGAAGAAGATTAACATTAAACAGGGATGAGAGGTGGGAGGGAAAGGGAGAGAGAAGGGAAAATGCATGGAAATGGAAGGAGACCCTCAGAGTTATACAAAAGTACATACAAGAGGAAGTGAGGGGAAGGGGAAAAATAATATAAGGGGGACAAACGAATGTCAGTAGAGGGAGCAGAGAGAGAAGAGGGGAGGGGAGGGGAGGGGAGGGGAGGGGGGATAGTAGAGGATAGGAAAGGCAGCAGAATACAACAGACACTAGTATGGCAATATGTAAATCAATGGATGTGTAACTGATGTGATTCTGCAATCTGTATATGGGGTAAAAATGGTAGCTCATAACCCACTTGAATCAAATTGTGAAATATGATATATCAAGAACTATGTAATGTTTTGAACAGCCAACAATAAAAAATTAAAAAAAAAAAAAAAAAAAAAAAAAAAAAAAAGAAAGGACCACAAGCAATGCAGGTCAACGCAACTTTAGAAGAGGTAACAGCTGCAGCAGATGGAATGTCAGATAAAGAATTCAGGATATACATGCTTCAGATGATCTGGAGTATCAAGGAAGACATTAAACAGCAAAATCAGACAATGAAAGATCACTTCGACAACGAATTACGCAAACAAATCCAGGAAGCAAAGGATCAACTATACAGGGAGATAGAGGTTATAAAAAACAAGCAATCAGAAATCCTAGAAATGCAGGAAGCAATAAACCAACTTAAAAACTCAATGGAGAATACTACCAACAGAGTAGAACACTTAGAAGATAGAACATCAGACAATGAAGACAAAGTATTTCAACTGGAAAAGAACATAGACAGCTCAGCAAGACTGTTAAGAAACCATGAGCAGAACATCCAAGAAATATGGGATAACATTAAGAGACCAAACTTAAGAGTCATTGGGATACAGGAAGGTACAGAGCTCCAAACCAAAGGAATGAGTAGTCTATTCCATGAAATAATACAAGAAAACTTCCCAGACTTGAAGAATGAGACAGAATCCCAAATCCTAGAAGCCTACAGGACGCCGAATGTGCAAAATCATAAGAGATCCACACCTAGACACATTATAATGAAGATGCCCAACATACAGAATAAGGAGAGAATTTTAAAAGCTACAAGAGAAAGGAAGCAGATTACATTTAGGGGCAAGCCAATCAGGATAACAGCTGATCTTTCAACACAGACTCTGAAAGCTAGAAGATCCTGGAATAACATATTTCAAACACTGAAAGATAATGGGTTCCAACCAAGAATTGTGTATCCAGCGAAATTAAGCTTCAGGATGGAGAATGAAATTAAAACCTTCCACGATAAACAAAAGTTTAAAGAATTCGCAGCTAGAAAACCATCTCTTCAAAACATCCTAGCCAAAGTATTACAGGAAGAGGAAATGGAAAATAACAATGAAAACCAACAGTGGGAGGTAGGACAGTAAAGGGGGGGGGGGAAACAATCAAAGAGGAAAACAAACAATGTTTAGTAACAGAAATAAACAAATATGGCTGGAAGAACAACCCATATCTCAATAATAACCCTAAATGTTAATGGCTTAAACTCACCAATTAAGAGACACAGGCTAGTAGAATGGATCACAAAACAAGACCCAACAATATGCTGCCTACAGGAGACGCATTTGATAGGAAAAGACATACATAGGCTGAAGGTGAAAGGTTGGGAAAAATCATATCACTCATATGGACTTCGGAAACAAGCAGGCGTGTCCATACTCATATCAAATAAAATAGATTTCAAGCCAAAGTTAATCAAAAGAGATAAAGAGGGACACTACATACTGCTTAAGGGAACCATACACCAACAAGACATAACAATCATAAATATTTATGCCCCAAACAATGGTGCAGCTATGTTCGTCAAACAAACTCTTCTCAAGTTCAAGAGTCTAATAGACCACCACACCATAATCATGGGAGACTTCAACACACCTCTCTTGCCACTGGACAGATCTTCCAAACAAAAGTTGAATAAGGAAACTATAGAACTCAATAACACTATTAATAACCTAGACCTAATTGACATATATAGAGTATACCACCCAACATCAAGCAGTTACACTTTTTTCTCAGCAGCACATGGATCCTTCTCAAAAATAGATCATATATTATGTCACAGGGCAACTCTTAGACAATATAAAGGAGTAGAGATATTACCATGCATCTTATCTGATCATAATGGAATGAAACTGAAAATCAACGATAAAAGAAGGAAGGAAAAAGCATACATCACTTGGAGAATGAACAATAGGTTACTGAATGATCAATGGGTTATAGAAGACATCAAGGAGGAAATTAAAAAATTCTTAGAGATAAATGAAAACATAGACACAACATATCGGAATCTATGGGACACATTGAAAGCAGTTCTAAGAGGAAAATTCATTGCTTGGAGTTCATTCCTTAAAAAAAGAAAAAACCAACAAATAAATGATCTCATACTTCATCTCAAAATCCTTGAAAAAGAAGAGCAAAACAACAGCAAAAGAAGTAGAAGGCAAGAAATAATTAAAATCAGAGCTGAAATTAATGAAATCGAAACAAAAGAAACAATTGAAAAAATTGACAAAACTAAAAGTTGGTTCTTTGAAAAAATAAACAAAATCGACAGACCCTTAGCGATGCTAGTGAAGAGAAGAAGAGAGAGAACTCAAATTACTAGCATACGGGATGAAAAAGGCAATATCACAACAGACACTTCAGAAATACAGAAGATAATCAAAAACTATTTTGAATCCTTATACTCCAATAAATTAGAAGATAGTGAAGGCATAGATAAATTTCTTAAGTCATATGATCTGCCCAGATTGAGTCAGGAGGATATAGAAAACCTAAACAGACCAATATCAATTGAGGAGATAGAAGAAACCATCAAAAGACTACCAACTAAGAAAAGCCCAGGTCCCGATGGGTATACAGCAGAATTTTACAAAACCTTTAAAGAAGAACTAATACCAATACTTTTCAAGCTACTTCAGGAAATAGAAAAGGAGGGAGAACTTCCAAATTCATTCTATGAGGCCAACATCACCCTGATACCTAAACCAGACAAAGACACTTCAAAGAAAGAAAACTACAGACCAATATCTCTAATGAACCTAGATGCAAAAATCCTCAATAAAATTCTGGCGAATCGGATACAAAAACATATAAAAAAAATTGTACACCATGATCAAGTAGGATTCATCCCTGGGATGCAAGGCTGGTTCAATATACGGAAATCAATAAATGTTATTCACCACATCAATAGACTTAAAAATAAGAACCATATGATCATCTCGATAGATGCGGAAAAAGCATTTGACAAAGTACAGCATCCCTTTATGTTCAAAACTCTAGAAAAACTAGGGATAACAGGAACATACCTCAATATTGTAAAAGCAATCTATGCTAAGCCTCAGGCTAGCATTATTCTGAATGGAGAAAAACTGAAGGCATTCCCTCTAAAATCTGGAACAAGACAGGGATGCCCTCTCTCTCCACTTCTCTTCAACATAGTTCTCGAAACACTGGCCAGAGCAATTAGACAGACGAAAGAAATTAAAGGCATAAAAATAGGAAAAGAAGAAATTAAATTATCACTATTTGCAGATGATATGATTCTATATCTAGCAGACCCAAAAGGCTCTACAAAGAAACTATTAGAGCTAATAAATGAATTCAGCAAAGTGGCAGGATTTAAAATCAACACGCATAAATCAAAGGCATTCCTGTATATCAGCGACAAATCCTCTGAAATGGAAATGAGGACAACCACTCCATTCAAAATATCTTCAAAAAAAATAAAATACTTGGGAATCAACCTAACAAAAGAGGTGAAAGACTTATACAATGAAAACTACAGAACCCTAAAGAGAGAAATAGAAGAAGATCTTAGAAGATGGAAAAATATACCCTGCTCATGGATAGGCAGAACTAACATCATCAAAATGGCGATATTACCAAAAGTTCTCTATAGGTTTAATGCAATGCCAATCAAAATCCCAATGGCATTTCTTGTAGAAATAGAGAAAGCAATCATGAAATTCATATGGAAAAATAAAAGACCCAGAATAGCAAAAACAATGCTAAGCAAGAAGTGTGAATCAGGCGGTATAGCGATACCAGACTTCAAACTATACTACAGAGCAATAGTAACAAAAACAGCATGGTACTGGTACCAAAACAGGCGTGTGGACCAATGGTACAGAATAGAGGACACAGAAACCAATCCACAAAACTACAACTATCTTATATTTGATAAAGGGGCTAAAAGCATGCAATGGAGGAAGGATAGCATCTTCAACAAATGGTGCTGGGAAAACTGGAAATCCATATGCAACAAAATGAAACTGAATCCCTTTCTCTCGCCATGCACAAAAGTGAATTCAAAATGGATCAAGGAACTTGATATCAAATCAGAGACGCGCCGTCTGATAGAAGAAAAAGTTGGCTACGATCTACAGTCGGTGGGGTCGGGCTCCAAATTCCTCAATAGGACACCCATAGCACAAAAGTTAATAACTAGAATCAACAAATGGGACTTACTCAAACTAAGAAGTTTTTTCTCAGCAAAAGAAACAATAAGAGAGGTAAATAGGGAGCCTACATCCTGGGAACAAATCTTTACTCCTCACACTTCAGATAGAGCCCTAATATCCAGAGTATACAAAGAACTCAAAAAATTAGACAATAAGAGAACAAACAACCCAATCAACAAATGGGCCAAGGACCTGAACAGACACTTCACAGAGGAGGACATACAGTCAATCAACAAGTACATGAAAAAATGCTCAACATCTCTAGCTGTCAGAGAAATGCAAATCAAAACCACCCTAAGATACCATCTCACTCCAGTAAGATTGGCAGCCATTAGGAAGTCAAACAACAACAAGTGCTGGCGAGGATGTGGGGAAAAGGGTACACTTGTACATTGCTGGTGGGACTGCAGATTGGTGCAGCCAATTTGGAAAGCAGTATGGAGAGTTCTTGGAAAGCTGGGAATGGAGCCACCATTTGACCCAGCTATTCCCCTTCTTGGTCTATTCCCTAAAGACCTAAAAAGAGCATGCTACAGGGACACTGCTACATCGATGTTCATAGCAGCACAGTTCACAATAGCAAGACTGTGGAACCAACCTAGATGCCCTTCAATAGATGAATGGATAAAAAAAATGTGGCATTTATACACAATGGAGTATTACTCTGCATTAAAAAATGACAAAATCATAGAATTTACAGGGAAATGGATGGCATTAGAGCAGATTATGCTAAGTGAAGCTAGCCAATCCCTAAAAAACAAATGCCAAATGTCTTCTTTGATATAAGGAAAGTAACTAAGAACAGAGTAGGGACGAAGAACAGGAGAAGAAGATTAACATTTAACAGGGATGAGAGGTGGGAGGGAAAGGGAGAGAGAAGGTAAATTGCACGGTAATGGAAGGAGACCCTCAGGGTTATACAGTGGAGGGGGTAGAGAGAGAGGAGGGGAGGGGAGGGGAGAGGTGGGGAGGGGGGAGGGTGGATGATGGGAAAGGCAGCGGAGCACAACAGACACTAGTATGGCAATTTGTAAATCAATGGATGTGTAACTGATGTGAATCTGCAATTTGTGTATGGGGTGAAGGTGGGAGTTCATAACCCACTAGAATCAAAGTGTGGAATATGATATGTCAAGAAATTTGTAATGTTTTGAACAACCCACAATAAAAAATTAAAAAAAAAAAAAAAAAAAAAGAACAAGATGTATCCAAAATAATTTTATAAGATAAGATTGCTGGTAAGTGGTAAAGGAATGAGATGGAAAGTCCAGTTGAAGAGCTTCGTCTTGGATGGAG